>NC_057344.1:98832277-101344777 GCF_016509475.1 Prionailurus bengalensis | reverse complement strand
CATAAGGACTAATGTAAACGGAGTAAATGAGGAGTTATCTAAAAAATATAAGAAAAAGGCAAGTGTGAATTTTTAATAAAGCACCAGTTAAAATTTGTTTAATTTTCATTTTAATTAAAGGAGAAGAAAAACAAACATTGTTGGAAACATACAGGCTGTGTTTTTTCTTAGCTACAGCTGCAAACCATACAGGCTTCCTGGCAGAGAGCAGGTTATCTATCCTGTGACTCTGAGGGCACACCCTATGGTAGCCCCAAGGCAAAGAGATAATAATAGTATGCAAGCCTGGCAGCCGACACTCTGGAAGAGTTTATGAGGAGGAAGTCCGCAATTACATATTTCTGGGCAAACATTAACCAAGATTGAAACCCAGATTTGAAGAAAAATAACAGGCTGGAATCTTCAGACATATTCTGTAGCTGTTCTGTGGATTGAAAACAGTAGTCAAAGACACTCTGCTGCCGTTAAAAGCGAAGGTACAATATTGAGAAGACAGTACGTAAAACTTGGTAAGAAACCTTTTTCACACCTGCCCACAGCATGTGTTCTATAACACATAGAGCATTGTCCGCATCTGAATGGTGAGAAACTATTTACATTCATTACAACAAAGCCAAAGCCACAACATAGGGTCTATTGTTCACCTCTTAGCAATGACCGAATCTATTTATCCATGTGGTTTAAGAACTCGCCACTGTGCATTGAAAGGCCTCCTCTTGGCAACATCACCAAGAGCATCTCAATCACTGTTACTACCATCTGAACAATTTTGGTTCCGCACTGTGGTTTTGTAATTTCCATTTTTAAAACTCCTCAGACTGAGCTATGATGTGCCCAGTCTAGGTTGGGCACACTTAAAATGAAACTGTTAAGCTAAAATTAGCTTGACATCAAGATAGTGCATGTTCATTTTCCTTATATTTATAGCTGACCACAGTCATTATACAGAAGGCATCTGGTCTTTACTGTGCACTCTAGGGAACAGGAGGGGCAGTGGCAGTAACCAAAAAAAATAACTCAACGTTTCTCCAAAGGCAGATGGTCAGAACTACCGGTGGAGCGGTTCCTGCATCTTAGTGAGGTCAGACCCAGTTGGGGGGTGTGGATGGGGGAGGACTTCTCATTGCACAGCTGTTTACTCTTCAGCTCTTCTGCAGTTAATCAAGAGGGATGGTACTTTTTCTAAAAGTTTTGCTTGGGGCCCAGGTTTAACTTACATCACCACAAAGGAAATACATGTAACAAAGCTTCCTCTGAGTTTTTTCACCAAGTCACTTACCTATTGACCTACCCAAGAGGCGGAGATAAATTAATCCAAGAGAATTTTGACACTAAAATTCTGAATTTTAGTGTCTGTCTCTAGCTTGTTGTATGGTTTGGCTCTCCATTTCATCTGATAAGTTCAGAGGATTGAATTTATTAACCCCATAAAATCAATATTTTGTTTTTTTTTTTTTTCAACTCCAGAATATCATGTGGAAAATGCTATGCATTAGGGATAAGATTTCTTGTGAGCCAATGTACATTGTCCTTTACCTTGTCTAGCATTTGACTTTGAAATTCTAAGCAATCCATTTTTGGTCATTTTGTGTTATTCTGATTCTACTATCATTCATTTGGACCAGACATGTTAGTTAAGACAGAGGTGCAAGCTTTTTAAAAAAAAAATTTTATCGTAGGTGGTACCATATATCATATTTTTTCTTTTATTTTATTAGTTCAGTTTTTAAAGAAACGGCCTTTAGGCATGTCACAGAGGGATGCTTAATGGGTTATGTCAAGTATCTCATCTAAAATGAGAATAAAACCTTGCTTATGATCCCCAACGTTTACTTCTAATGCATTATTAGAATCTTTTCACCATTGTCTTTTCCTGAATATTCTTTATATTGTGGTTACTAAGGAAGAAAATTCTATGGTGGCATATGTCCTTGTTATTTTGGGAATCATCACAGATATGGAGAGGAAGCAGATAAGAAAAAGATCATCAAGGCCTCAGACACAAGGGGGAGGCTGAAGCTGAGACTTACAGATTTATAAGAAAACACCACATTCTGAAGACGATTTTTATGTTGTGACCTCTTAAACGTGAAAACTGTCAGAAACAATGATCACTTATATAATGACTCCTAAGGGATCTTTTAGATCAAGAGTTGTTGAACTTTTTCTATAAAGAACCAGAGGGCAAATGTGCTGTGCCTTGTAGGCCATACGATTACTGTCCCAACTATTCAACTCTGCTTTTGTAGCATGAAAGCAGCCATGAACAGTATGTGAATGGATGGGTGTTCTGTGTTGCAATAATTTTTTTTTAAGTTTATTTATTTTGAGAGGGAGAGAGAGTGTGTGTGTGTGAGCAAGTGTGAGTGGGGGAGGGGAAGAGGAAAGACAGAGAGAGAGAGAGAGAGAGAGAGAGAGAGAGAGAGAGAGAGAATCCCAAGCATAGAGCCCAACACAGAGCTTGATCTCAGGTCAGATCATGACCTGAGCCAAGATCAATAGTTGGACGCTTGGGGCGCCTGGGTGGCGCAGTCATTAAGCGTCCGACTTCAGCCAGGTCACGATCTCACAGTCCGTGAGTTCGAGCCCCGCATCGGGCTCTGGGCTGATGGCTCAGAGCCTGGAGCCTGTTTCCGATTCTGTGTCTCCCTCTCTCTCTGCCCCTCCCCCGTTCATGCTCTGTCTCTCTCTGTCCCAAAAATAAATAAACGTTGAAAAAAAAAATAAAAAAAAAATAGTTGGATGCTTAACTGATTGAGCCACCCAGGTGCCCCTAATAATTTTTTTTTTGTTTTTGTTTTTTGTTTTTTGTTTTACAAAAGCAGGCAGTGGGCTGGATTTGGGACTATGGTTTTTTGAATCCTGGTCTAGATTATTGTGATCATCTACATCATTACCAACATGAATAACAAACATTTATTGCACCTCTGGTAAGCAATTTATGGTAGAATTAGGGTTAAAGTTAAGTTAACCCTTAGGTGAAGAAGAAAAGGAAGCTTAAACACTGGAGGCTCACAACTCAGGGTCAACTCCCACATCAAAAAAGACCAGTTTTTAAAAGAAGAAACTAATAATACATAGAAATGAAGGTCAAGATACATTCTCTTTGGATTCTATAAGTGTACTCTTCAGTTGTACCTAAAAATTTAAACATCTACAGTGATTGACTCCTTTTTTTGTTACTATGTACCTTTTTGTACTACTCTATGACCAAATAGGTAAATAAATAAGAATAAGTTTTAAAATCCTGAAATTAAAATCAATCTCCTATTGGGGCACCTGAGTGGCTCAGTTGGTTAAGCCTCTGACTCTTGATTTCAGCTCAGGTCATGATCTCATGGTTCATGAGTTTGAGCCCCGCATCCGGCTCTGTGCTGACAGCTCAGAGCCTGGAGCCTGCTTTGGATTCTCTGTCTCCCTCTCTCTTTGCCCCTCCTCAGCTCATGCTCTGACACTCTCTCTTTCTCAAAAATATACATTAAAAAATAATGAAAAAATTTTTTAAAAATCAAACTCCTGAGCACTTCTGAATATTCAGCCTCCTTTTAGGGACATTTAGTTGGTCCTATAGAATCTTTTAGAAATCCTATGATATCAGGTGACAAACACATTCTAAGCTAAACCATGACTTTATTAATGATTTATGTATGTTTAAATGACTAAATGCTTCTGAAAAGAAAGGCATGTTTTTGAATTTTTATTTTATTTTATTTATTCTATTTTGTATTCTTATTATTTTTTCTTTAGCATCACAGGATTGACCCAACCTAAGGTAAAGTAATATTAATTTTATCAGACCTATTTTTGCTGTTTCTACTTTCTTTTTCTTTTTTTTTTTTTAAGTTTTTAAATGTTTATTTTTGAGAGAGAGAGACATGGGAGAGACAAAGCGTAAGTGGGGGAGGGGCAGAGAGAGCTGGAAACACAGAATGTGCAGCAGTCTTCAGGCTCTGAACTTGTCAGCCCAGAGCCCGATGTGGGTCTTGAACTCACCAAACTCGAGATCATGACCTGAGCTGAAATCAGGAGTCAGATGCTTAACCAACTGAGCCACCCAAATAAAAATCTCATTGTTTTAGAAAATTGAAAACATGGGTGGACTTGTAGTCTTATTATGACTGCTTATTTTTATCTTTGTTTTTGGCTTCAATTATCCTTCATAGTAGAAAGCTGAATAAATATGTTTCATGAATTTGATTATTGATCTACATTTTAACTTCTAGCAAGTCTCTAATTTTAGGATAGATAGACCCACACACAGGACAAGATTCTAGAGGTGCTGAAACTGTTTTGCAATATTACATTTTTTCCTTAGTGTTTGAAAAACTTGCTGCTTTGGCTGATGACCTATTAAAATACATGTATTTTATATGGCAAAGACATATTATCAGCCAGTAATTGATTACAAATTTGCTTGTATCATTGACTAACAGAGATAGGGTCTTAAGTGAATGAAGCCCTAGATAGGTACTTAAACATTTTTTTTTACTATTTTTTTGTTTGTTTGTTTTTTGAGGCAGAGACAGAGTGTAAGTGGGGGTGGGGGGGGGTTGGGGGGAGCAGAAAGAGAAGGAGAGACACAGAATCTGAAGCAGGCTCCAGGCTCTGGCTGTCAGCACAGAGCCCAATGCAGGTCTCGAACACCAGAATCACCAGATCACGACCCAAGCCAAAGTCAGACGTTTAACTGACTAAGCCATCCAGGCACCCTAGATAGATACTTTTAAAAAGAAGAAAAGAGTAGTGATTTGCTCTCCCTTTTACTCCATCATTTTTTCCCTGTATTTCAGTAACACTGAAAATACAATCCTTTTCTGGAACTTGCAGCAAACTCTATGTGTGCTCTTTGGAACATGCTGATCAGTAAAAAATAATAATCAACTGCCTCATTTTCTTAAATTTTGTTTTGCATATGTAATCTTGATGCTGAAGAAACTTCAGCAATGTGAATGGCCAACTTTATTTGGACTCATTGGATAAAAGCTGTATTCTGATGGCCAATCAGAACATATAAAAAACGATTAGAAAAGTTATATGAACTTTATTTGACCTTTTGATGTAGTTCATTTAAAGATAAACAATTTTTGCAGTAAGAGACCATGTCAGCAGTTTCTAGTTCTGATTCATTTTTTTTTCTCAGTTGTTACATTTTTCTGTACCGAGGAGATTGGTGTGACAGCTGAGAGGTGGATATTGAGATTGGTTTACTGGTGAATCTATCTCTAAGTAGAATCTTTGTTGGACCACATTAGCTTTCCCCAGAAGTCAAGAGAACGTACTCTGGCTAACACCAAGAATGGTCAGCCAAGAGAAAAGGGTAATTTTTCAAAGAGAAGGATCTCAGGAATTTGCTTCATGCCAGTCCTGTGGAAAAGGGTTTATTACAGATTCTTGGTGAGAGACTGTAGGAGGTATCACCAGAATTTTAGGAAGCATTTAAAAAATTTTTCAGAAAATTCTTCAGAACAAAGTGATGTGGATAAAGATTCTCAAAGAAAGAGCTTCAGAAAGACTTCTGTTGTCAGGGAGGATTCTCCCTGGAGCAAAGAGAGAAAACTGTCAATATACTATGGACATTATTAGCAAGTTGTAGCACAGGCATAGCAAAGTTGTTTCATGGAAACTGTGTTGAGAAGGATTCTGGGAATGTTTGGCCTGCGGAAGAAAGAACGCCTTGAAGAATTAGTGATGTCTGCTATAGGTATGTGAGGAGAAAGTAATTGTGCATGTAGTAAATTTGCTTAGTTCTGGTTGAGGTATAGTCGTATAGCAAGGTTTTTTGATCTTCCAGGGGAGGAAAACATTTTTTTCCTCTATCCTCTTAAGTTTAGTGAGTATGGCCTGTGCATTAAACTGACAGTTTAATAGTAGAAAAGACTTACTCTGCATGCTCATGAGAACTTCACAGAAAAGAAATGAAAACCCAAAGAAGTAGTTAGGTTTGAGAACTTATATGCCATTAAACAAAGGGCAGTAAAATGTGAAGAAGTGGTGAGACAAAAGAAGGGATTTGGGTTTCTAGAGGTCGTGAATTATGGGAAGGTAAATATATGGGAGAAACTAATACTAGATGAAGGTTATTTAGTAATATCGGTTATACGGACTCAAGGGTGCCATCTCTAGTGATAAAAGCCATCTCTGGTGATTCAGAGTCATTCTCTTCCTGGTATTGGAGAAAGGAAGGAGGCCTGTGCTTCACAAAGGCAAACTTATACCTTGCTTTTAGGAAGAAAGGAGGACAGTAGGGAGTTTCTCCTGTGTTTGCTGTTTCCTAATTGTCTTCAGCTCAAAATAACCCTTTTGCTAAAGTGACATATTTTGGGGTGGCATATTCTGATCCCCTTCAATCTCTAATATTCCATTTCTCTATCTGTGATGAAGCTGATGTTACATTAAGAACAAGTATGAGAATGAAATCAGATGGTAAAGCATTTTGGGAACTATGAAGCATCCTACAAATGTAAGGATTCATTTTTATTTTTAGGTTGCATTTTCTTTCTTCAGATTAAAATGTCAGTTTCTTAGAAATTCACGATAAAATTGACCGAGTTGAAAAAATGGAATGGGGATGAGAAAAGCAAAAGCGTCCTTCTGTATCTTTCAAAAAATGCGCCTATCTTTTTACTGTCAATAAACAGCCAAGAAAGATAGGAATGGAACTAATTATCTGAAAATATCCCCTGACTCCTTTACTTCCCATCTGAATTTAATTCTAAAAAAAGGGACCCTGATGGATTCCTGCCTTCAGGTATAATTACCTCAAAATTGACTGACATTTAAAGCACACACGACACTTTTTAGCCTTAATTAGAGTAAATTGGTAGAATTTATTTGACCGGTAGTTTTGGGCATGGTTAGAGGCATGAGAATATACTTAGCATGTCATTTCCTGCTGATGCTAAGATTTAGCTCCTATTAGAGAATTCTATATTTAGGATAAAATCACTTAAGAAATGTAGCCCAGTGATTGTTATGACCATGAAGTAATCAGCGCAGTCAGCAAAAGAAGCTCTGAGGGGGAAAAAAAAGTCACTGACAACAGCAGAAACCAAAAATCCACAGAAGTTTTATTTAAACAATCTTGAAGGTTTTCTTTTTCTTTTTTTTTTTTAAATTTTTTTTTCAATGTTTATTCATTTTTGGGACAGAGAGAGACAGAGCATGAAAGGGGGAGGGGCAGAGAGAGAGGGACACACAGAATCAGAAACAGGCTCCAGGCTCTGAGCCATCAGCCCAGAGCCTGACGCGGGGCTCGAACTCCCGGACCATGAGATCATGACCTGGCTGAAGTCGGACGCTTAACCGACTGCGCCACCCAGGCGCCCCGAAGGTTTTCTTTAAAAAAATTTTTTTTAATGTTTATTTTTGAGACAGAGGCAGAGCACGAGCGGGGGAGGGGCAGAGAGAGAGGGAGACACAGAATCTGAAGCAGGCTCCAGGCTCTCAGATGTCAGCCCAGAGCCCCACACGGGGCTCGAACTAGTCAACCATGAGATCATGACCCGAGCCGAAGTCGGACACTCAACTGACTGAGCCACCCAGGTGCCCCTTGAAGGTTTTCTTGATTTAAGAATGTTAAATTCTTTTGCTTTGCTATAACATTTTTTTGACATTGATAATATGGACACTGTAAAGAAATGTTAAGGTAGCAGAGAAGTAGGGGGACCCTGGGCTTTCCTTGTCCCTCAAACACAGCTGTACTGAGGTCAGATCTCTTGGAACACCCAGGAAATTGATCTGCAGAGTGGCAGAAGGATCTCCAGGTGTGGAGGGAGACAGCTTGGCAGGTGCAAGGGACATGGAGGTGAATTGGGGGAGAGACAAATGGTGGTGCTGCAGAAGGAACGGAACCCTTTCTGCATTTGAGAAAGTGCAGCATCGAATTAGCACAAGAGGAGAACCTCTCTGGACCATGGACTGGGGAGCGAAAAGTACTGAATGTCCCAGTTCTTTTTTTTGCAAACGGCTTTGGAGCTCAAACTCTGAGGTTTTGGTAGTGCATTAATTTCTCTGGAGTAGAGCTGTGGTATGCACTCCTGGGAAGGGGGTCCTGGCTCCAGAGTGCATAGTATGGTGTAGCAATCTCTGGGCTGCACTGGGAGAAAAGAGTCCCTTTCCTAGAGTACTTTTGGAAGAAGACCTTGCAGTTTCCAGTCAAAGGCCTTTCATTGGCAGAGGACAGAGGTCATCCAGAGGGAATATAAACTTTGCTTTTAGTAGTGCTACACCATAGATTCTGTGCACTGTGCACGTGTGGGACTGTTTTTCAGGGACAGAGGACTTCACACATTGTGGAGATGCGTTGCTCAGGAGGAGGGGAGCAAATCTGTGCAGTGCAGGGTCCTTTAAGACTTTGGGTTTTGAATCATAACTGTGCCCCAAAGAGAAAATGCAGGAATTGTGGCACAGGGAGAGCTGACTAACCTTGCTATTCTGTGAGGGCTGCCTGAACACCTGGGAGTGCAAGATCCCTGGTCTGGGGATGAGAGATTGGGGTGGTGCCATTTCCTCCGCCCTCCCAATACCAACATGGGTGGAACTTCAGAGAGCAACACAGCTGCCCCCATTGGAGATGGGACTTACTTACAGCAAACCCTGACCTCCCCGGCCCCCCCATGCCTGGCAATTGCTTATTTACTTTGAGCCGAAACAGTGGACCTCTCCTCCAGACTAGCATAGCCAACACCCCTCATGCACCAAGTGCACTGAAAGTCCAGGGCTTCAAATTGGCACCTACAGTTCTTTTTTCTTCCTTCCTTCCTTCCTTCCTTCCTCTCTTTCTCTCTCTCTCTCTCTCTCTCTTTCTTTCTCTTTCTTTTCTTTCTTCCTTCCTTTATCTCTCTCTCTTCCTTCCTTCCTTCCTCTCTCTTTCTCTCTCTCTCTTTCTTTCTTTCTTTTTCTTTTCTTTCTTCCTTCCTTTATCTCTCTCTCTTCCTTCCTTCCTTCCTCTCTCTCTTTTTCTTTCTTTCTTTCTTTCTTTCTTTCTTTCTTTCTTTCTTTCTTTCTTTCTCTTTTCTTTCTTCCTTCCTTTATCTCTCTCTCTCTCTCTCTCTCTTCCTTCCTTTCAGAATCAGGCTCATAGTTTCTTATTCATTTTTTCATTTCCTTTTCTCCTTTTTTGGATCAGGCTTTTTTTTCTTTTCTTTTTTCTTGTTTTTTCCTTTCTTCTTTTTCTTTTTTTCCCCTTTCTTTTTCCTTGGAATCAGCTTTATAGTTTTTGATTCTCTCTCTTTTTTTGTCCCTTTCCTTTTCTCTTTCTCTCTCTCTTTTTTTTGGATCAGGCTTTTCCCCTTCCCCTTTTTTCCAGGTTACATCAACAAACAAATCAAAGCACACCTAGGTAAAGGTCCAAATACTCCACTACTCCAAGCAAAGAGGAGTACTGCAGAGGACTGACCAGTGGGAAAGAACAGCAAAACACAACAGCAGAGTGCACAGGGCATACACCAGAAACACTTCCTGAAGTGCCAGGCCCTGGACAGTGTATGACCCCTTTTTAATATAGCAGTACTCTCAAGTGCAGGAAACATAACAAGCTTTTAAAACACATAAAAGACAGAAATGTAGCCAAAATGACAAGACAGAGGAGTTCCCCTCAAAAGAAGGGTCAAGAAGAAATCACAGCTAGGGACTTGCTCTAAACAGATATAAGCAACATATCTGAACACGAATTTAGAACAACAGTCATAAGACTATTAGCTGGGCTTGAAAAAACATAGAAGACACCGGAGAAACCCTTAGTGCAGAGATCAAAGACCTAACAACTAGTCAAGATGAAATTAAAAAAAAATGCTATAACTGTGATGCAAAACAAACTGGACACAGTGACAATGAGGATTAAAGAAGCAGAGGAAAGAATAGGTAAGATAAAATTATGGAAAATAATGAATCTGGAAAAAAGAGGAAAAGAAAATTACTATATCACAAGGGGAGACTTAGAGAACTATGTGGTTCCATGAAATGACACAATATCTATATCATAGGAGTCCCAGAAGAAGTACAGGAAAAAGGAGCAGAAGGTTGATTTGAACAAATTAGAGAACTTCCCTAATCTGGGGAAGGAAACAGGCATTCAAGTCCAAGAGGCACAGAGAACTCCCCTCAAAATCAACAAAAACAGATCAACACCATGATGTATCATAGTAAATCAAAATACAAAGATAAAGAGACAATTCTAAAAGCAGCTAGGGAGAGGTGCCTGTTTGGCTCAGTCAATTAAGTGTTTGATTCAGCTCAGGTCATGATCTCACAGTTCATGGGTTTGAGCCCCACATCAGGCTTTGTGCTGACAGCTCAGAGCCTGGATTCTGCCTCAGATTCTGTCTCTGTCTCTGTCTCTGTCTCTCTCTCAAAAATAAATAAATATTAAAAAAAATAAAAGCAGCTAGGGACAAAAGGTCCTTAATCTATAAGAGTAGACACATAAGGTTAGAAGCAGACCTGTCCACTGAAACTTGGCTGCCAGAATAGAGTAGCAGGAAATATTCAATGTGCTAAATGAGAAAAATATGCAGCCAAGAATACTTTATCAAGCAAGGCTGCTATTCAGAATAGAAGGGTAGGTAAAGACTTTCCCAGACAAACAAACAGTAAAGGAGTTTGTGACCACTAAACCAGCCCTGCAAGAAATTTTAAGGGGGACTCTGAGGGGAGGAAAAAAAAGACCAAAACAACAAAGACTATAAAATTCCAGAGAACATCACCAGAAACACCAACTCTACAGGTAACACAGTGGCAATAAATTTATATATTTCAATAATTACTCTGAATGTAAATGGACTAAATTCTCCAATAAAAAAAGACACAGGGGCATCAGAATGGTTAAAAAACAAGACCCATTTATATGCTGCCTACAACAGACTCATTTTAGATCTAAAGACACCTGCAGATTGAAACTGAGGGGGTGGAACCATCTATCATGCTAATGGAGGTCAAAAGAAATCCAGAGTAGCCATAGTGATATCAGACAAACTAGATTTTAAGACAAAGACTGTAACAAGAGATGAATAAGGGCATTATATCATAATTAAGGGTTCTACCCATTAAGAAGATCTAACAATTAAAAATACTTATGCCCCCAATTTGGAAACACCCAAATATAGAAATGAACTAATCACAAACTCATTGATAATAGTAGGAGATTTTAATGCCCTGCTTACAACAATGGACAGATCATCTAGGCAGAAAATCAACACGGAAACAATGGCTTTGAATGGCACCCTGGACGAGATGGACTTAACAGATATATTCAAAATTTTTCATCCTAAAGCAGTAGAATACACATTCTTCTCAAGTGCACATGGAACATTCTCCAGAATAGATCACATACTGGGTCAGAGATGAGCAAGATTGAGATCAAACCATGCGTATTTTCAGATCACAACACTATGAAACTTGAAATCAACCATAAGAAAAAATTTAGAAAGCCCTAAAATACATGGAGGTTAAAGAACATCCTACTAAAGAATGAATAGGTTAACCAGGAAATTAAAGAAGTAATAAAAATATACATGGAAGCAAATGAAAATGAACACATGATAGTCCAAACCCTTTGATGATACAGATGATACAGAAACAAAAAAAGCTAGTAGAACAGATCAATGAAACTAAAAGGTGGTTATTTGAAAGAATAAACAAAATTGATTAACCTCTAGCTAGACTTATCAAAAAGAAAAGAGAGAGGTCCCAAATAGATAAAATCACAGATGAAAGAGGAGCGATCACAAGCAACACCACAGAAATACAAATAATTGTAAGAGAATACTATGAAAAATTATATGCCAACAAACTGAGTAATCTGGAAAAATGGACAAATTCTGAGAAACTCACACAGTACCAAAACTCAAATAGGAAGAAATAGAAAATTTGAGCAGGCCTATAACCAGGAAATAAATTGAATCAGTTATCAAAAATCTCCCAACAAACAAAAATCCTAGGCCGGATGGCTTCCCAGAGGAATTCTACTAGACATTTAAAGAAGAGTTAATACCTATTCTTCTCAAACTGTTCCAAAAATAGAAATGGAAGGAAAGCTTGCAAACTCATTGTATGAAGCCAGCTTTACCTTGATTCCCAAACCAGGCACAGACCCCACTAAAAAGGAGAATTACAGGCCAATATCCCTGATGAACGTGGCTGGAAAAATTCTCAACAAGATACTAGTAAATTGATTCAATAGTACATTAAAAAAATTATTCACCATGATCAAATGGGATTTATTCTTGGGCTGCAGGGCTGGTTCAATATTTTCAAGTCAAACAACATGCTATACTACATTAATAAAAGGATGGATAAGAACCAAATGACCCTTTCAATAGATGCAGAAAACACATTTGCAAAATATAGCATCCTTTCTTGATAAAAACCCTCAAGAAAGTAGGAATAGAAGGAACATATCTCAACATCATAAAGGCCATATATGAAAGGCCCACAGCTAATATCATCCTCAATGGGGAAAACCTGACAGCTTTTCCCCTGAGGTCAGGAATAAGACAGGGATGTCCACTCTCACTACTGTTGCTCAACATAGTACTGGAAGTCCTATCCTCAGCAATAAGACAACAAAAAGAAATAAAGGTCATACAAATTGGCAAAGAAGAAGTCAAACTTTTACTCTTTGCAGATGACATGATATTCTGCATGGCAAACCCTAAACACTCCACCAAAACTACTAGAGCTGATATGTGAATTCAGCAAAGTTGTAGGATATAAAATCAATGTACAGAAATCGGTTGCATTTCTATACACCAAGACTGAAGAAGCAGAGAGAGAAATCAAGGGATTGATCCCATTTATAATTGTGCCAAACCCATAAGATACCTAGGAATAAACCTTACCAAAGAGGTAAACTATCTGTACATTGAAAACTATAGAAAGTTTGTGAAAGAAATTGAAGAAGACACAAAGAAATGGAAAACCATTTCATGCTCATGGATTGGAAGAGTAAATATTATTAAAATGTCTATACTACCCAAAGCAATCTACACATGCAATGCAAACCTTATCAAAATAACACCAGCATTCTTCACAGAGCTAGAAAAAACAATCCTAAAATTTGTATGGGGCCAGAAAAGACCCCAAATAGGCAAACTAATGTTGAAAAAGAAAACCAAAGCCAAGGCATCACAATTCCAGACTTCAAGCTGTATTACAAAACTGTAATCATCAGGACAGTATGGTACTGGTACAAAAATAGACACATAGATCAATGGAATAGAAAAGAGAACCCAGAAATTGACTCAAATGTATGGCCAACTAATCTTTCACAAAGCAGGAAGAGTATCCAATGGAAAAAAAGACAGTCTCTTTAACAAATGATGCTGGGAAAACTGGACAGCAACATGCAGCAGAATGAAACTGGACCACTTTCTTATGCCATATACAAAAATAAATTCAAAATGGATGAAAGACCTAAATGTGAGACAGAAAACCATCCAAATCCTAGGGGAGAAAACAGGCAGTAACCTCTTTGACTTTGGCTGTAGCAACTTCATGTCTCCAGAGGCAAGCTGGAAATAAAAACAAAAATGCTGGGACCTTATCAAGATAAAAGGTTTCTGCACAGTGAAGGAAACAGTCAACAAAACTAAAAGGCAACCAATGGGATGGGAGAAGATAGTTGCAAATGACATATTGGATAAAAGGTTAGTATCCAAAACCTATAAATAACTTATCAAACTCAAAAAACAAATAATCCAATGAAGAAATGGGCAGAAGACATGAATGGACACTTTTCCAAAGAAGACATCCAGAAAGCTAACAGATGCATGAAAAGATGTTCAACATCACTCATCATCAGGGAAATAGAAATAAAAAACTACCCCATACCTGTCAGAATGTGTAAAATTAACAACACAGGAAACAATAGATGTTGGCAGGGATGTGGAGAATGGGGAATCCTCTTGCACTGTTGGTGGGAATGCAAATTGGTGCAGCCACTGTAGAGAACAGTATGGAGGTTCCTCAAAAAAAAAAAAAAGAATTACTTTATGACCCAGCAATTCCATTACTAAGTATTTACCCAAAGGATACAAAAACGCTGATTCAAAGGGGCACATACACCTCAAAGTTTATAGCAGCACTATCAACAATAACGAAATTATGGAAAGAGCCCAAGTTTCCATGTATACATATGTGGTATATATGTACAATGGAATACTACTTGGCGATCAAAAAGAATGAAATCTTGCCATTTGCAACAACATGGATGGAACTAGAATGTAAGTGAAATAAGTCAGTCAGAGAAAGATAAATATATGATTTCATTCATATATGGAATTTAAGAAACACAACGGATAAACATAGGGGAAGAGAAGGAAAAATAAGATAAAAACAGAGAGGGAGACAAATTGTAAGAGATTCTTAATTCAGAGAACAAACTCAGGGTTGCTGAAGGGGTGTTGGGTGGGGGATGGGTTAGATTGGTGATGGGCATTAAGGAGGGCACCTTCTGGGATGAGCACTGGGTGTTATATGTAAGTGATGAATCACTGTGTTCTACTCCTGAAATCAATATTATACTGTATGTTAACTAACTTGAATTAAAAAAAAATGCAATATGTATGAAGTGTTTCAGACCAACTCCAAAAAGTGTTGTTAAAATATAGTCATCTCAATTGTCTCTTATAATTGCTTTGAATTCCTCTGTATTTGTGGCTATTTCTCCTTGTTTGTAAATTTGTTAACTGTTTTTTCTAGGTTAAGGCAGCTAATGCTTTGTTATTTCATTAATTATTTCAAAGAATCATTTTTTGAATTTTTTTATCACTAATAATCTTATTTAGTTTATTTTGGTATTCTAATATCATTAACTAATTTTACTTTTCTAATGTGTAATATTTTTCTTTCTTTTTATGCTCCCTTAATCTTATTTTGTTGTTCTTTTTCTAAGTATTGACTTGAATGCTCAATTTATTCTCATTCTTTCTTATTTAATAATGTGTTTATGATTTTGCATTTAACTGTAAGAGTTTAGCTTGCCACATATTTTTAAAATATATAATGTATTTCATTATTATTTTGCAGATATTTTGAAATTTTAGTTTTGATTTTCTCTTTGGTGCAAGTGTTGATTACAAGTAAATTTCTTAATTTTCATGAGATTGATTTTCTTCCTTCTCTCCTCTTCTTTCTCTTTATTTATAGTTTAATATCACTGGAGGTCACAGTCAGATAATATGTTCTGTGTGATATCTAGTTTCTTTTTGTTTGATTAATGTTCAGAATTTTATAAATATTCCATGAATTCTTGTAAAGCATGTGAATTATTTTTATTAGGAGAGCAAGTTCTACATATCTATCATGTTCACGTTTACCAATTGTGTAATTGAATGCAACATTCTGAATTATTTTTTGTTCAATTGATTTATTGTGGACTAATATTGTGATGATATTAAGTCTTATGTTTTAGTCTACTTTTCTTTGCATTTCTTATAGTATATATGTTATGAATTTTAACATAACTATTTTGCACATCAAGACTATTATAATCATATTGTGGAATGTACTGTTTGTCACAAAGTTTCCTTTGTTTAACACTTTTTCTTGAATTTAATTTTGCAAATTAATTTTAATGTTAATACTGTGATCAACATTTTATGATAATTTTACAAATGTAATAATTGTAAATTAGATGAACACAAAAAATTGTAGCTTTTTAATTTTATTAGTTTTTATTTTTTTATTGTTGAAGTATAACTGACATACAATGTTATATTAGCTTCAGTTGTACAACATATTCATCCAACAATTCTATAGATTACTCAATGCTCACCATGATAAATGTAGTCACCATGTGTCACCATACCACATTATTATAATATTATTGGCTGTATTTCCTATGTTGTATTTATCATCGCTGTGAGTTATTTGTTATCTAACTGGAAGTTTGTACCTCTTAATCCCCTTTACTTGCCCATTCCCCCACCCACTTCCCCTCTGGGAACCATTATTTCTCTGTATTTATGAATCTGTTTGTTTGTCTATTTGTTTTGTTTTTCAGTTTCCACATGTAAGTGAAATCATATGGTATTTGTCTTTCTCTGTCTGACTTATTTCACCTAGCATAATACCCTCTAGGTCCATCCATGTTATCACAAATGGCTAAATAATATTCCGGTGCGCGTGCGTGCGCGCGCACACACACACACATATATATAATGACTCATCTTCTTTATCTTCTTATCTATCACTGGACACTTGTATTGCTTCCATATCTTGGCTATTGTAAATAATGCTGCCACAAACATAGGGCTGACAATATCCTTTTGAATTAGTGTTTTCATTTTCTTTGAGTAAATGTGCCATAGTGGAACTACTGGATCATATAGTGTTCTATTTTTAATTTTTTGAAGAACCTCCATAGTGTTTTCCAAAGTGGGTGTATCAGTTTGCATTCCTACCAACAGTGCATGGTTTCCCATTTTTCCAAATCCTCACCAACACCTGTTATTTCTTGTCTTTGTGATACTAGCCATTCTGAGTGGTGTGAGGTGATATCTCCTGGTGGTTTTGATTTTCATTTCCCTGATGATAAGTGATGTTGAGTATCTTTTTGTGTATTTGTTGACCATCTGTATGTCTTCTTTGGGAAGATGTCTATTCAGGTTATGGCTTTTTTATTTTTCATATCTGAGCTAATTTTCTTCATAAGCCTTTACCTTTCTAGAAAGGAATAAAACTGGAACTTCCCAAATAATGATATTCCAGTTTCCTTAGGATTTCTTATGCCCTTTTGGGTAAATGCTCACAGTTTTTCAATGCCCCTTTCCTCTTTTTTCATCTTGAGATGGCATCTTGGAATATGAGGTATTTTACATAACATAACATGACAGGATTTGTTGCCATTCTGTGTCTTTGTTAGTCTCTGTTGCAAGGGTCTGTTGAGGCAGGAATGATCCTATCTGAGCTCTTGGGTGAGTGGGCATTGGGTTGAGTGATATTCATATTCTGTGGCCTCTGCTTTTTCTGGCACTGGGTCTTTGTGGCTGCCACAGCCTGTCTAGCTTTTCTGGGCCCTAAGGCACATGAGATGTTCTGGGTTCCTATTTTCTATACATAGACTTTGAGGAGCCCACCACCACTACCCCAGGTTCAGGGACCCAGCCCTCTTCCTCTGTTAATCCATACTGCCTATTTTTTCCACATGACATTGGTAAGGCACTAAGCAGTAAGAAGGATTTTCCCTATAGGGTCTTTCAGCTTCCGCAGGTCATGCTGGGGGAGGAGGGCCACTAGCCCTGATATTTTCAGCTTTCCTCAATACTTAGTAGAATGTTTTTATAGCTTTATCCTTTTTTATGTCCATTTTTAGAACTTTTGACTTATCTGAGTTGCTTTGTGCTTTATTTTTTTTTTAATTAAAAAATTTTTTTAAAAAATGTTTGTTTTTGAGAGAGAGAGAGTGCAAGCAAGGAAGAGGCAGAGAGAGAGGGAGACAGAGGATTTGAAGCAGGCCCTGTGCTCTCAGCACAGAGCCTGACATTGGGCTTGAACTCACAAACTGTGAAATCATGACCTGAGCCCAAGTCGGATGCTCAACCTACCGAGCCACCCAAGTGCCCCCCACCCTTCTTTAAATGTGTGTGCTTTAAGTTATAGATAAACCTAAAGCACAGTTTTAGAAAAGTATGATGTAATCCGAACATCTTGTTCCTTTAATAAGTATATTTACCTCCGTGACTTATGTTGTTGATCCATCAGCACATCCTGTTAATTTTATCTTCAACTCCATCTACTCTTTGTCTCCACCACTACCATCCTAATATAAGCTCCCTTATTTTTGTTGTTCTGTTTTGGTCTGCATTAATGCAAGAGCCTCCAAATTGATCTCCCCGATTCCAATCCGCACAGCAGCCAGAGTGACTATTTAAAAATATGAATGAGATCTTAAGTTTGCAAGACTGGACGAAGGCATCGTGCCACACTTGAAATAGAATTCAAAATCTTTCCTCAATTCCACATGGGCTATATTCTCTAGCTAACCTCTATAACATCATCTACTCCTTTCTTCCTTGCTGACTACGCTCTGGCCAAACCACACTGACATTCTTTCTGCTCTGGAACTAGACAAGCTCCTTCCTGCTTATGGCTTTGGGGCTAGTCTCCTCTGTCTGTGGAATGCTCATTCTCCATGGCTCCTTAAATCTGGCTTCTTGCTGTTGTTACTTTCAATTGTCACATCTTTATAGAGGCCTTTCCTGACCGTCCAATGTAAGTAGTTTTCCAATGGCATTTTATCACATTCCCCTTTTTTGTATTCAACACAGCACACATTACTACCTGATTACTCTCGCTGATATATTTGTTTATCTGTCTTGAGCGGTAGTATGTGAGTTGTACACGAGTAAGAGCATGTCTGTCAGTTATCGCTAATAATGATAATAGTAATAGTGAAAGAATACAGCATCTACTGTGATTCTTCAGTCTGGTCCTGTTCTAAGCCCTTTCCACGTATCAGTAAATCTTAATCTTCATTACAATCTCCAGAGGTTGATACTATTATTACCTTCATTTATAGTTGTAAGGACTGAGACATAGAGAATTTCCGTGACTTGTTTAGAGTCACGTGGCTATTAAATGGTAAAGCCGGGATTTGAACCCAGGCAAGGTGGCTTCTGGCACTACACTGCTATGTGCTAGTCACAGGAAGTACAGATTCAAATACGGCAGGGACATTCCTCTCAAATTCTCAATAGGAACTTCAGAGAATAAAAGAAATCACAACAAACCATGTGAAGTTTTATATTACAGAAATAGGGGGCAGCTAGGAAAGCATATAGATGAGACATCTTATTTATATTGTAAAAATGTTTTTGTATTAAAATATATCAGGAAAACCTGAAATGTCTTAATTAGTGTATATATATTATATATATATACTAATATTCATAGTATATTCATTAACAAAACCTTACCCGGGGTTTTCTTTCTGTGGTTTCAGTTACCCACAGTCAACCAGGTCAGAAGCAGATGATCCTTTCTCTGACCTATTATCAGAAATTCAGGGGGCGTCTGGCTGGCTCAGTTGATGGAGTGTGCAACTCTTGATCCCTTGGTTGTAAGTCCGAGCCCCACGCTGGGTACAGAGATTACTTAAAAATAAAATCTGAAAACAAAAAAAAGGTCAGTGGTAACCTCACACTGCATCACAACACCTCCATTGTTCACCTCACTTCATCTCATCACGTAGGCATTTCGTCATCTCATATCATCATAAAAAGGGTGAGTACAGTACAATAAGATATTTTGAGAGAGATGGAGACCACATTCACATACTTTTATTACAGTATAGTGTTATAGTTGTCCTATTTTGTCATGAGTTATTATTACTATCTTGCTATGCCTAATTTACAAATTAAACTTTGTCATAGGTATGTATGTATAGGAAAAAACATAGTACATCTAGGATTTGGTATAACATGTAGTTGCAGGCATCCACTGGGAGTTTTGGAACATATCCCTCTGCACATAAGTGGAATGACTGTGTTTGGTGGGCCATCCACCTTTGCTTATGTAGGTTATCTGGAGTCGTTCTTGTAGAAATGTGGAGGTAGCCAGATGAGACATTGTCGATATGAAACATACTGAGAAACTGAAATCTGTAAGGCTGGATTCTTTTTCTGAAATGATTCTGGTATTGGTTTTCTATTCCTTTATCCTGGCTAAGAAAGAGATTGTTTCACAGATGAAAGGTGATGTGAGGGGACTAGAAGGAGGTGAACCCAACCATCAAGAGAAAACCATTATTTTCCTGCTTTGATGAAATCATTTTGAAATAATGAGGCATAATTAATGTCAGTGCTTATGATTATATGAAAGTTTGCCAAGATACCCAGTGGAATCCTAATGGCCAGAAATGGCAGTTTGATCACGGGTGTGCCAAGTAGCCATCCCATGCCTCGCTGAATTCAGCAGTAAAATGAGATTAACTGCACCCATCAAGTAATAAATTAGACTACGATTACCACCAGTAATGGCTAGTTTACTTTTAGTGCCAGGAGCTAATCTAAGGGTGTTGCAGTTTATTTAATCTTCACAGCAAACCTGGTGAG
Source organism: Prionailurus bengalensis (assembly GCF_016509475.1). Classification (NCBI taxonomy): domain Eukaryota; kingdom Metazoa; phylum Chordata; class Mammalia; order Carnivora; family Felidae; genus Prionailurus; species Prionailurus bengalensis. Next base: position 101,324,726 of record NC_057344.1, on the reverse strand, counting down.
GAAGGTATTATCTCTGGTTTACTGATAAGAAAATTGAGGCCCAGAAAAGTTAAGCAGTTTGCTTAACATCCCACAGCTACAAAGTGTGAATTTGAACCCAGCTATAGGGTTGTGTAAATAAAACAAGCAAATAATTGCCACTATTGAGTGGCTTCTATTTGCCTGGCACTGTGCTAGGCACTTTAATGTGTGGTCTCATTTACTTCTCATAACCCTGTGAAGTAAATGTACTCATTGAACAGGTAAATAACTGAGACTTGGGATGATGGAATTTTCCCAAGGTTACATAGGGTCAGGACTGCCTGACTCCAAAGTCTATACAAACTAGTAATTCATTAAACTCTTTAAACTAGCAAGTGGTGTACTTCTTCCTTCTCCATAATTGCCTTTACCACACTTACTTTTCTCCTTAGGTGCTTTTCTCTCTCTCTCTCTCTCTCTCTCTCTCTCTCTCTCTCTCTCTCTCTTTTTCTTTCTTTTTTTTTGTGCTTTTATGATACACCACTGAATAATGTGCATAATGTAACACCTGCTAGCATTTTCTAAGCCTAAGCACCATTTTTTATATGAGGCAACTGAAGTTGATAGAGATGCTCTTGGCCGCATTTTGCTGAAGAGTCTGATCAATATTCTTTTGACAAAATGAAGCATTTTAAAGCCTCATTGCATTTGCTTGTACTGTGAATAAATGCGCCAGATTAAAAATTCTTTTAGTTCTTGAACATTAAGAAACATGCTATCCTATTTTAAAATGTGTGTTTTTGTTTTTTCCCTCTTGAAACAGTGTGGTTTGGAGTGTCTTCTTTGCGGTGTGTTCCTTGAAGAGTTCTGTTGCGCTAATCTGGTTAATTCTGGATGCTTCCTTTTGCCCTTGTCTTTCTGCAGATCTCTGCTCTGTTCTCAGGACAGCCACCATTAGCTTGTGTCTACTGAAGGAACCAGTGGAGCGGGGGCAGGGTGTTGGGTCTCTGGGAAACTCATTTGCATACTTCTTGTTACAAAGGCCGACCACATCCTGGTTAAGACAATGTGCTGTCTGATAAACAGACTGCATCCCCCAGTGTCTGCCTGGAGCTCGGCCAGCCTGTGGTCCGCCTTTGTCACAAGGTGCTGTTTATTCTGCCTGGAAGTCCAAGGACAGGACAAACCAGCTAAATGAACCTTTTATTTCTCCCATTCTCTGGCAGAAATTCCGTGGGTCAAAAACATTTATTAATATTAGATTAAAGGGGAGGCATCAGAATTCTCCAAAGAAGCTTCCCTAACTCTGTGAAAAACCTATTAAAGGTTTTTATCGTCTTTTCTAGTTATTAATTCTTTGGGGATCGGGGAAACTAGGAAACATGGAAAATACAGTGGGAGGGCAATATAAAGATCAAGATTTGCCAAGATTCTGTGTTGATAAATATTTATTTCCACATCTGTTTTCTATGTGTTCCCTTTCTCTTTTCCTTCTCCCTTCTAACCCAACACACAGACAAAAGGAAGTGGAGGCTTAAACAATTAACTGGTGACTGCAGGACTGGTTGTTTAAGAATCTGGATAATTGAGTTCTAATTTCTCCATTCCTTCTACAATTTGGTAAATTAAAAAACATTTTTGTGATGCAGTCTCATTTATGGCAGTTAAGGTAAGAAATCTCTCTGTGCTATGTTTTTTATTTTTATTTAGTTTTTTTTACTGCCATTTCTAAAAACTCCTCTCGAAACAATTCAACATTTCCTGCTCTGCTGAAAGTGTTTTCAAATGTCAATGTGTAAGATATATTTTAACCACAACTTTTACTGGTGACTGTAATCATTGAAAGGAAGGTACTCAGTGATACAGGAGTTGTTTTAATGGTTTTAATCAATAATTCCTGTAAACAGGCTCTGTGTTGAGGGAATAGAGTATGTGGCTATTTCCTTTCTGCATTTACAGTGAGGTCTTGCATCTATTACAGCCACTCATCTGTAGCTAATCTCACATGAGGAGCGAAGACTTTCAGTCAAGTATTGACTGGAATCCTCCTGGAGGTATTCGTGGAAGACAGGGCTAGAGATGATGTTACAGAACAGTTTGAGAACTATGCTAGTCGGCATTTTGAAGGATTACTAACAATTCTAAGAAGGCCTCTGAAGAGATTTCTGGCAACTGAAGGACAATAATATGATAGAGGTTGATTATTTTGAGGTTTTGAAGCTAAATACTAGCACATGGTGAATATTGAGGTTTGTTGTGAAAATAAAAATTAGACCTATGCAGAAAACCCTGTGAAGAATATCCTAAGGGGGTATTTTGAGCAATATCAGCTTTCCTACATTAGGAAAGATCACTAACCTTTTAGTGAATGTGTTTTCCTTTTCACATCATACCAGTCCTCAAGACTCAAAGTCAGCAGCAATTAAGAGCTTACCAAGGACAGTGAGCCAACTTCTATTCCAGAGAGGCAGTTGGTTGTAAAAAGAGCAGCCTCAGTAAAGGGGACTGTGATAGCACTGTGAGGCATTGAATAAACACGCTTTCCTCTTTATTGGCCGTGTGGCTTTGGGCAAGTCACTTAACCTATATAAGCCTCAATTTCCTCATCTGTAAAATAGAGATAATAATACCTACCTTGCTGTATTTTGTTGTAAACATTAGATGTCTGGAGACTAACAATGGCAAAATAGCCCTCAGCAAGTAATATTTATTTCCCTTCCTGTCTCCCTCTCTGTCATTCTCCTTACTTTGCACTTGATGTATTAATAGGCATTTGAGATTGGCTGTGCCACTTACCTTCTCTGGGCCTCATTTTTAAAATGAGGAGTTAATGTTTCTAGGTACCCTCTGGTTCTGAAGTAGTATAGTATCATGACAAGGAAATATTTATAGTCAACTATCGGGTGTGTTAATCAACAAAAACATGGTTTTTGGAGGCACCTGGGTGGCTCACTCGGTCAAATGGCTGACTCTTGATTTTGGCTCAAGTCATGATCCCATGGTCGTGAGGTGGAGCTTGCTTGGGATTCTCTGTCTTCCTCTCTCTCTCTCTCTCTGCCCCTTCCCCTGATTGTGCTCTCTGTCTCTCTCTCTCTCTCTCTCTCTCTCTCTCAAAATAAATAAATAAATAAATAAACATTAAAAAAACATGACTTGTGTATGCTAAGATGTGCAAATGTAAGATGGTGTTACGATGGTGCCTCCTTTGTCCTGTTCAGAAGCATTTCCGTATTAAATTTCACACAATCTTGGAGTTTAGCCATTTTCATACTCTTAGTATGTTTCTGGTATGATTTTGCTATGGAATATCTTTATCATCATGGGGCTAAAGAGATCCTTGAAGGCAAGAAATAGTTTTTTTAGTCTCTTTGATCCCTGTATCCAATTGATTGCCTGGTAGATAGTAGGTTCTCAGTCAGACTGGTGGATGAATAAATCCAGTTGATATCATTTATTGACCATCTAACTAAGCTCGGGGCTCTGTTAGAGCTTTATTTACATTATTGTTTTTATTATGATAGAAATCAAGAACAAATCAAGTGGCCATTTTCTTCACATACTTTGGAAGAGTAGATATAGAAGGTTGTCCACTACCAAATTTTTTTGTTGTACTTCTCTAGCCTTCTAGCTTCCTGTATCCTCTGCACCATGGTACTTTGATGAAATGTGCCACACCATGCTTTATGATCTGATATTTAAAAAGAGTGTAGGCATTTAAAGCCACATAAATAAAAGGACTCTAGGCATTTAGAATGCATTCATGTCGTTGCCTTTGATATCCAGTACTGTTACCTGATCTCCATAAAGTGTTTCACATCCTGCTGTGACTGTAGCTCAGCTGTTCTTATAGAATCCTATGTGGTTTATGTTTTTGGTTTCATCCAGGAGCTACAGTTATCTTTGATTATCTAAGGGAGATCATCCAGCATGGCTTACGGTTATTATCTGGCTCCCTGCCCCTTGGAGATTTTACTGTTCATTAGCATCTCTACCAGAGGGTAGAGAGAGGGAAAGGGGAAAAAAAAAAGAAAATGAAAAAAGCTGGAATTGAAACCAGTGCATTTTGCTTCTTGGTTACAGTTCTGGTAAACGACTGGACCAGAAGTGGAGGAAATTGAAGTTGCAGGGTTTCCATAGCCATTTGGCCCATCTCCCAAAGGTTTTGCTGGCCAGTGTGTTTGAGGATAGGAAGTGGCTAGGGTGTGGTTTCAGACCTAGACCTTGACTCTATCATCAGAAAAAATGGGATAGAATCTATAGGTCATTCCTATGTTTGAAAAAGTGGTTGACTGGGCTCATACATATGATTATTGCTGGAACACTGTGCATCGGGTTTGTATGCCAACAGTGTGTAAGGTAGAAGGTGGCACGATGGTTACTTGTGGTTGTTTTTATCCCAAATTCTTTGGCATTCAGGGCACGGGACAAAAGTATATAGTTTTGGTTTGGCATTCTGTGACTATCCAGCTGTGTTATTTTCTTTCCTTCTCTTTTATGGGGTAGTTTAAGGTTTAGATTTTCTTTTTACCACAGAATCTAATTTAGTTGTGGCATTTTAAAAATTATTTTTTTGTATATGTGCCCAGAGCTTTTTAGGTTATTGGTAAACTTTAAAAAATACCACAGTGCTTGTAAACATATATAATTTAAGAAGCAGTCATGACTGAAGCCTATGATATCCTTTGGAAAATTCTTACTTGGAAGCAATTCTAATTAACAAGATATTTTCTGGTTTCCTTCTCACATGCTTTATTAATAATAATGCTATTAGTTGGATAAAATCTTTTTTCCTCCTAGGATTTGGATTTCCCTATTCCTTTTCTTACTTATTATAGAATAATCAATTTTATTGTAGTTACCTTTAATGAAACACATGTTAAGCTTGTGATAACAAACAACTAACATGACAGAGATGAGAACAGTTGCATTCTTGGAAGCCAGAGTTTTGTAGATGTTCTTTTATAATAATAAGCTCAGTGAAAAAGAATTACAGGGAAACCTCATTAAACTGCAACTGATTTATTCAAAAGAATCTTACAATTTAAAGAACATGCTTTTCCTTCAGTTAGTAGATATCCTATTTTTTTTTTTAAATAAGGATATTGGATAAATTGCTTGGCTATTCAGAACTATTTTGTTTTTCCTGTCATTTGAATTCCAGGTTAGGACTGTTCAATTCTCTTAGGTGGTAAAGAGACTAATGTCTGAATAAAACACTGATAGAATGTGCCTCATATTTCTGACTGTGCTTTGGGCCACAGTGAACAAGAGTGGTTAGGCTGTGAAATTTTGGTATTCAGAAGATATGGTGACCTGATTCTCCATTCTGGATCATGTCAAGGCCTAGTGAAGGAAAGGTTGTTTTGCTTAGGAAAGATGAGATTATAGCTCAATTCTACTATGTAAAATGCACACAATGAATCTCTTAAGTAAATGCACCATAACCATTGGTTGCCTTTTTTCACTTCTGGCATGGGACTTTATTTGAGGAATTTATTTGATTTATCTGGCTTGGGAATTTATGTTAATAAAATAATATTTATTTACCAAATTATTTACCTGATGTCAATTGATGGTTCAAAAATGAATTAAACTTGTAATACTTTTGGAGCTACTTTATGCCATTGCCCTGGAAACTGAGAACTTCTCAAGTCTCTAAGAAAGTTATACTTGGGGCGCCTGGGTGGCTCAGTTGGTTAAGGATCTGACTTCAGCTCAGGCCATGATCTCACGGTTCATGGGTTTGAGCCCTGCATCGGGCTCTGTGCTGACAGCTCAGAGCCTGGAGGCTGCTTCGGATTCTGTATCTCCCTCTCTCTCTACCTCTCCCCCACTCGCTCTGTGTCTCTCTCTCGCTCTGTGTCTCTCTCTCAAAAATAAAGAAACTTAAAAAAGAAATAAAGTTATATTGAGGGGCACCTAGGTGGCTCAGTCAGTTCAGCATCTGATGCTGGATTTCAGCTCAAGTCATGATCCTACAATTCCTGAGTTTGAGCCCCAAGTCAGGCTGTGCACTGACAGTGCAAATCCTGCTTGAGATTCTTCCTCTCTCCAACTCCCCCATTTTTGCTCTCTCTCTCTCTCATTGGTTCTTTAAAAAAAGAAAGTTATACTTGATACAACAAAGCAACATACAGCTCCAGCATCATCATACTCTCTGAAATTCCTTCCTACAATGCCAAAGAATTTCAAAATAAGTTTATTTTGAGGGACTAAAATGAGTGTCTAAAACATTTATGGCTACTTATTGAGGTCATTGTGAGAAATAATAAAACGCACAGGAACACAATGTATTTACAGTGCGTATCTGCTTAGTATTTGGTATATATAAACCTGGACTCAGTCTTTAGAACATGAGCTTCAGTATCTGCCAGGATGGATATGTTTCTCCTATTAAAAAGAATGTTTTCCCCAAATAATACTTCTTTGGAAAGAGACTTTGTTGATTATATGGTTGTTGGATCAGAATGTGAGCCATTTTTGATATACATGCTTTTAAATGCTTCTCCGCCCACTTTATGTGTATTCAAGTTGAGTAAGGAGGTAGCAGTAACAGGTTATCATAAATGCAACAAGGATATCTATTTTCCACAAGTGAGTATTGTTATTATCTTGGATGAGTAGCTGAAGGGAGCTGTGGTACATCTAGCTTCTTCTCTTTGATCCTCATTCTGCTTGTCATGGTTAACATTTGTTATGAGATGTCTTCTAAACTGAGGAAAGGCTTAATGACCTTTCAACGTTCTTAATTCAGCTCTTTCCATTGCCAAGGAGCAACTTTACTGTGTTGTCTAAAATTTTTAATTTTAAAGTACTGATAGTAACAGTAGGTGAGTGGTAAGCAATTTTAGAAAAAAATATGTTGCAAAAAATGAGTAGAGCTATTTCCAAAGTATTTTAGCCAACTCAAGATTTATAAATGCACATTGTGGGTTCTCAGGGAATATTAAACAACACTGCATAATGATATGTGCCTCCATCTGGTTTGGAATGCTAATGGAAGAAACTGATATTTATTGGGTACCTGCTATGAACTAGATACCTTGCAAGGTTCTTATATACACTAGCATATTTGATCCCTTGAGGTGGTATTACTAGCTCTATTTTATTAGTATTTTTTTAATTTTTTAAGTGTTTATTTATTTATTTTAAGAGAGAGATCTCACACACACCTACACGTGAAAGTGGGGGAGAGGCAGAGAGAGAGGGAGAAATAGAGGCAGAGAGAGAATCCCAAACAGACACTGCACTATCAGCACGGAGCCTGACGCAGGGCTTGATCTCACGAACCCAAGAGATCACAGCCTGAGCCGAAATCAAGAGTTGGATGCTCAACCAACTGAGCCACTCAGGCACACCACTAGCTCTATTTTAAAGATGAAGTCACTGAAACTTTTAAAGGTTAAACCAAATTTCCCAAGGTCAGTCAGGTAGTAAGTGCAAACTAATCTTTTATGAAAACCCATGCCCTTCTGACTATACCAGTAGTCAATTTTTCTAGAATTCCTGGGTCTTGGCTGCTAATAAAATAGATAATATTTTCCAAATCTATAGTATCATATTTTGCACAAATTCCCCATGGGCACAGTTATAAAGCAGCACTCTGCCTAACACAGATATTTGCATACCCGTTACCGTCTGCCTGTCTTCTACCCATCAGCTAATCTAGTCCTAGGATTATTCCTTCAGGTGATGCATTACACTGATCTTTTCCTGTCTATTGCAAAGGTGAAAATACTATTCAGCTCCTTAAAACATATCACTTGAATGGTTAACTTGTCCCTGTTGACTCTGGTCTACACTGAGAGATGTGACTAAATTAATATGCTGAACCACCATTTTCGTTAAGTCATCTAATATCTCCCAGTTACCTGCAGATAAAACTCCTAAGGGTGACATTCAAGGATATATATAAACTGTCCCAAGTCTGCCTTTTCCGAATCCCCTACCTCTACTCCTCTATGTGGACCTGGATCCAGTGTTGCCAAGTGGTCTTCCTCCACCTCCACCTGTGCATAATGTTTTTCTTGCCCAGTCATTCTTAACAAACTTGACCATTCTAAGCCCATAGCACATCCTAGTTCTTCTCTGAAAGCTTCCCCTATTAGCTCTTTCCCACTTCGGCCACCCCTTGTTAAACCCAGGGTTTGGCCACAACCACTTACTGCAGGGTATTATGAAAAGAGAACAGGTTTGAATACTGATCCCTTTACTTACTGTCTATGTGACCTTAGGTCACTTTATATTTAAGACTCAGTTTCCTTAAATATAGGTGTTTCCTCATTTCCTCATTCGACTTATCATGGATGAACTTCTTTTCTTATGATTCAATGCCTTAAGTTGTAAAATGGAGGTAATAAGAGTAACTATTATTATAGAATATAACGAGTGAGAATTTACTGTGTATTAATTAGGATGAGTTAGGTTATGTTTCAGGAAAAGTCAGCCCCAAATCTTACTGCCTTAGAACCACAACATTTTATTTCTTTCTCACCCTACATGTCCTTCTCAGCCTGGCAGAACTCTGTTTTACACTGTTCATAGTCAAGGTTCCCAGAACCTTCACTGACTGGAATAATACAGGTCACTGTGGCAGGGGGAAGGGGATGTAGTGAGTTGCGTGTTGATTCTCAAAGCTTTTGTTGGAAGCGACGCTCATCACTTCCCCTCACATTTCATTCACCAGAGCAAATCACATGGCCACGGCTAACTTCAAAGGGACAGGGAAGAATAATCTCACTAAATGCTCAGAAGATCGTAGCCCAGAAACATCAGGGGATGGCACTAATGACAGCCATAACTTTCTTGTGTTATTGGACAATTTTCTTATGGTACAGTTGAAGTTTTATCTGTTCTTCTACAGCCTAGGCTCGTTAGAACCAGACTGAGGGTGTATTCTCTGCTGTCTCTGTCCCACAGTGATCAGGATAGACCCTCAGTAATGTTTTACTGAATAGGTGATTAGAATACTACTCCAAGTGGCTTTTCCCCTGATGCTAGGGACCAACATAGGTTTCAAGTCCCAGGATTTGCTTTGTACTAAGGAAAGACTTAAGTAGAATTTATGTAACACAAAACCAAGGTGAGGTCTCGAAAGGACCTGCTATCTTTTTACTTGAGCCTGTATGGAATGTAAACTGTGAACTTGGTGGCATTAAGAAAAATGCTCCTTTAAAGCTTCACCTTTCCTTTTCTTTCCAAAGGACCATAGTCAAAGGCTGGAATTAATTTCTGATTAGTCTGAAGTAACAATATGTTACCTGGATCAGAAAGAGGTGAGTATATCATATTAGAACTTGGGCTTGCGGGGCGCCTGGGTGGCGCAGTCGGTTAAGCGTCCGACTTCAGCCAGGTCACGATCTCGCGGTCCATGAGTTCGAGCCCCGCGTCGGGCTCTGGGCTGATGGCTCAGAGCCTGGAGCCTGTTTCCGATTCTGTGTCTCCCTCTCTCTGCCCCTCCCCCGTTCATGCTCTGTCTCTCTCTGTCCCAAAAATAAATAAAAAACGTTGAAAAAAAATTTTAAAAAAAGAACTTGGGCTTGCTCAGCCTCAGGAACATACCTGAAATCAACTTGTCTAGATCTGCAGGAAGGGCTAGAAAACATCTTTGGTGTTGAGAGATGACATTTTCAGTTGAAAATCACCTGCTGGATAGTCTGAAGTTATAGTATGTAATTTTTCATTTCTTATCATGTAAGACATTCATATTTGTTATAGTAAAGTTAGTAAATATAAATGGATAAAAAAGAAAAAAAACACCATAAAAGGGAAAATTACCCAAATGAAAAACATCTTATTTCTCATCTTGAATTAATGTCTTTTAAACAAAACACCATATACTCTTTCATTGCTGTAGTGAATGTTTCTTACAACACTGATCAATTAACATACTGTGTTATAGTTTCTGTCACTACACTGTAAATTTACAGACAGTAAATTTACATCATAAGCTTGGCCTGATGTTTTCAAAGAAATTCCTTTTTATTAAACAAATTGTAAACAATACATAACAACTGTCTTTCTCTGACTTAGAATTACAAATCCCAGATGCAAGCATGGCTTTCTAAAAGTCACAAAAACAATCTTTAAGTAAACAAAATGAAGTGGGTCACAAGTAAGCAGTTCCATGAGTCTATGGCTTGATGTGCAACAGGGATGAGAGAGGCATTACTAAAAATCAAGATGCTCTGAAAGAAATGGGCAAGGGAACTCTTCTCTATTGTGGGGCTCTTGACAGAATGCCAAAGTTGGAGAATGAGTCACTTCTGCTGCCGTCAGAGCTGTTCCAGGAGCCTACGAAACTGAAGTCCATGTTTCAGGCACTCACTACCTTTGATGCATTTGATGAGGAGCCTCAAACAGTAAGTCAGAATGCTGTCTGGCCACGGGGAGAAGAAGGTTCCAGCAGGCATGCCCTCTGATCTGACTTCATGATCCTTTTCTCCTCTTGGCCACCCTTGGATGAAAATGTCAGTGGGTAAACTGTGCGATCTCTTTGAGGGACTGACTCAATTTGGAGATAGCCCTACCCTCTCAGGGCCTCTTCCCTCCTGACCGGTGAGGAGGATTTACTGGCTTCAACTCTTCAGTTGACCTTTTAAAAAGGACATGGCCATGGCCGGTTTGGGGGTATCTAGTCTCACCGAATGGACGTCACAACATGAGACTGAGTAAATCCACAAAGAAATGGTATATTAAATGAAATTAAAATGCAAACTGAGGGCCCTGGAAAACATGACCACTTATATTCATTTAGTGCATTGTAAGTTGGTATTATTATTATTGTATTACTATCTCCATTTTATAGACAAGGAAACTGAGGCAAGCAGAGGTTGAGTCTTGCCCCAAATCACTTGAAAATGTTGCTTAGGTTTCCTTGTAGCTCAATATTACGTGCTGAATGATTTATAATTTCTTTCCTATAAATCCATGCAATACCATTTATTGCTTTCTCTCTTCCAGCCTTTCTCTCCTTTAAGCCCACTATTGTCACCTGTAAACTTTACTTGGTTTACCCATAGTGCTCTGAATATACTGTGGGTGTTAGCATCTGGACCCCTTTGGTTTTGCTTTCTCCTTTCTCAGTCTCTCTTCTATTTGCTTAAATTCTATCTGTTTCCTGAGGATAGTCTGAGTTCTTGCTCCTCTGTGAAGCATTCCTTAGGCTGTTTAGCCCACGGAGATCTCTGTTATCTGAAAAGCTCCCTTGGCATTTGTTACTTGTGGTACTTCTTTAGTGCTTACTGAGTCCCTAGTAGTGGTGGTTATCTTTGGATAAGTGTATGTGTTAAACCCCAATCGAGACTGTGAGTTCCTTCAGGGCAGAACAGCCTTGCATATAGCAAGCTTCAGTGAATACTGGTATATCATCTCATCCTTTATTATACTTTTCTTCCTGTGGAAATATACGTAGCAATACTATATATTTTGTGACCTCTAAACAGAATGGCCATATGATTAACATCATTATTCATGCTGGCAAAGTCCACACAGGAAGTAATCAGAGGAGATGCTAAATTGAGAACTTGAAGCTTGGGAAATATTTATTGTAGCTTAATTTTTATTTAGTATTTCTTTAATAACTGAAAAGGATTTATAGCTTTAATGACAAATACCAAACTTTGTGACTCCTGTGTGCTTTATTTTGTGACATGTGCTTAAGCATCAGTAAATTGAAATCACAGACCTGAAACCCAAGCAAGATACACTATTCTATTTCCTTGAAGACAGACTTCTCCCCTGGAGTTGAGCTCCTATTGAATGCTAATACTATGTCCATTTCATCAAAGCCTTCTTCAATCCTTTTTTAGAGTCAAAATAAAGATCTGGATAACACCCAACTATCTGCAACTTAATCCTGTTGATTTCAAAACCCTTAGCACAAAAGGCAAATAAGGCTGAGCAACTTTAAGGCACATGCATTCTGCATATGTTTTCTCCAAAGATACAGGGTACTAGGTCTTAAAAGACTTAAGCCTGAAGTTTGTAACTTTGATAATAAAGGATTTTTTGTGTTTCAACAGCATCAGATGTTTAAAGATTAATCTATCTCTAAATCCATCTGCAGGAGACCCAGATGTGGGATATAGAGATGATTTGACCAACTTTATGGGGAAAGACTGGAATTTTGCCTTAAATGGTACTCTTCAGAGACAAGAATCCTGAGTTTGGCAACATACATTAATAAAAAATAAGTGAATAATTTCTAAATCTCCATTTCCCTTTGGTCTGTGAAGACAGTTTTAATATTAGATAATTGCCAAGCAGACACACGATTAAAAGATGCTGTGAGGATTTGAATTAACTGATGCAGGGAAGTAAGAGGTAGGAACAGAGCCAGAAGAGACGGGACAGATATGACATTTTTCTGAAGAACACATAGTTAATTTTTTTTTTTTGGCTTTCTTTCTTCAAACATACCAGTTCACAGGATGATCATAATCACAACAGTTTACATTTACATAATGCTTTACCACTTGCTTTCACAGATTTTATTCCCACTTGATCAGAGGGTGCCTGCTTTGTGCAGAGGACCTAATCTTGAAATAAATCATTTACTATATGAGGATTTAAACAAGTCTTTTGGATGAAAAGTGCATTACATATTTATGAGCACTGATTTCAAGAATCACTTTGAAAGAACTATTGATGTTGCTCTATATTAGCGATCTGAACTTAATCCCATTTGATTCATCCTTGGTTTTATTTTCCGGAGGTTTCAAACCATGTTTGTAAATCCTTGAGGGCCCATTTCCTCTTCTAAGAAGGAAAACATTTAGGTGCAAGTCAGGAACTTACGAACCTTCTGTCACTATTCTCAGTATATTGGGGAAACCAGTTTTCTGAAATTAAAATGGCAGTCTATTTTTGTGAGGCAATAATAATGATGATGGTAATGATGATAATAAAATGTAGGGGTTCTCATTCAGTGCAGCAGGAGAGAGGAGATTATAGTCTATTAAAACAAAGTCCTTTGATGTCTGCTGTGAGGAGGGATCCCAGAAATGTTATTATTCACTTTTAAAATGTATTATTTCTTGAGTGCCCCTGATTTATTTTTTTATTTAGAGGTTGTTTATAAAGGTTATTGCCATTAAACCAGTTGCTTCCTGTGTAATCAGATCCTGAACATACTAGGAGAAGACAAAAAGATAACTGCTTGTAACTGAAATTATTTTTTGAGCTCCTGGGAAGAGAAAGAAAAAGTAGAATAAACATTGTTTACCGATTGCCACAGTTCAACTCCCAGCAAAGATTTTGCTTTTTTAAATAAAAAATGAAATTAAGAGGGAAAAGCCTTTTTCCCCCGCTTTAGAAAAACAAAAGGGGGAAAAAAAACCCAAAAGCAGGGGCAGCTTTGCAGGGCCACTGGTGCCTGAGTAGAATTGCTAACTGGTTCCTCTCTCTTTTGCTGGGCTGTCTGTATTCACTGTATCACAAGCTTGAAGCCAGACCTCATTTGACTGAGCCAAAAAATGGTCCTTTTGTTGCTGTTTTTTTCCCTAGTGTCATCTCTCATGGTTGCCTGGGCAACCAGTGTGTATCCTTTCAGCATAGGTTACTGGGCCCCAGGAAGGAAGTGCTCCAGCGCTGGCCTGCTATTTTTATAGAACCGTTACATAATACAATCTATTAAAGCTTCCTCTTGGTGTTTTATTGCACAAAGGGGAAATTAAGTTTGATGACTCCTAAATGTTGGATGGAGGATGTCAGGTGACTCGGATTGTTTGGCTCAGGCCACATAGCAACAATATTCCTATATGCAATTCAAGGAGAGCCGATATACAATCATGCCCTTGGCAGTGCTCCCCTGCCTGCAGATCACTGGAGGAAACTGAGCTCTCAGCTGCTCAAGGGTGCAAGTTTTGTCCAACTGCACAAAGCTCCCTCTCTGGTAGGATGACAGCGGACAATGGAACACTATTCAGTTAAGGGCAAAGGGAACTTTAAAGGTGTAGCACATATGCTTTTAATAGGTGGGATGATTGCTGGAAAAGAGAATTGGATTGAAAGGAAGAGAACCCGGATTCTCTTCCCAGGACTTCCATTGAAGCATTACACAACTGCTGTGTACTCTGTGGTCCTACCGAGTCAGCTTTGCCTCTGGGTAATTCTGCAGTGGCCCAGGAAGGGGAGTGTCAGGGGAGGGAGGGCATAATGGCTAAATGGCTTTTTGGTGGAGACCACTAGAGGCCATAGTGTCTTTTTGCATTTGCAGCATGCCTTCAGGGATGCTCCACTTGCCACGGGAACAAATAAGAAATGCAAGTTCTTAGCACCTTCTATTCCCACCTTGCTTACCAGTTACAATTTACTACCAGTCTGAATGAAAGAAGGTGCAAAATGCACAATGGGATCAGAAGCTCTGTCCTGGAACAGAAATGAATCCCTTTATCCTCAGGGGAGATTTATGGCCACAAGTGACCTGAGGTTGAGGTTCCCTAGACTAGAGAGTATTTGAGATGGCCACTCCTTCCTGTCTCTTCATAGTCTCCCTCCTCTGCTATTTTGTTGACTCCCATCGCTTCAACTAAACCTTGAGGTTCTCCGACTCTGAAATCTGCATCTCCAGCCTGCTTTTCTTTTTTTATTAAAAAAAATTTTTTTTTTACGTTTTTAATTTATTTTTGAGAAACAGAGTGAGACAAAGCGTGAGCAGGGGAGGGGCAGAGAGAGAAGGAGACACAGAATCTGAAGCAGGCTCCAGGCTCTGAGCAAGCAGTCAGCACAGAGCCCAACGCAGGGCTTGAACCCACAAACTGTGAGATCATGACCTGAGCCGAAGTCGGACGCTCAACCGACTGAGCCACCCAGGCACCCCTCCAGCCTGCCTTTCTCAGAGGCTCCGCTGTCCAGTATTTCCAGTGCCTGCCGGAGATCTTTCTCTGGTTGTCTCACTTTATCTCCAGCTCAACATATCCAACAGGAAACACAATTCTTTTGTTTCCCCAACCCATGACCCTTGCTGACTCCCTGGTTTCCATGAATAGCTAAATTCAGAGAATGCTAAATGTTGCTGATCATCTGGTCCAGTCTTTTCCATTTTGTTGATGAAGAAGATGAGGCTGAAGAGGTTAAGTGGTTTGTTCAAGGTCACCCACACTGTTAGGAACAGAAGGAAGACCTCTTTATGATGCACCCCACTCCATTCCACCCAGGCTTGATGTCTCTAGGCATTTTAAGCCCTCCTCCCACACCCAGTTTTCTCAAACCTTCTTTGTTGATCTCATGATCTAGCCTTTCCTGTTTCTACTCCTGCCATAATAATTGAGATCTTATTTTCATCAAAAGTAGACTATTTTAGTTTTTGGATTGGTTACCTCCTTCAGCTTCTAGCCTTTGAATCAATATTGCATTTCACCTCTGAAGTAATCCCACAACTTCATCATGTCACTTTATTACACAAATAGTTTTGATTGTTTATAATATATTAAAGCCTCAATTTAAATCTGGCCCTCGCACCCCCAACTTGGTTGCCTTTCTATCTTTATCCCCCATGCCAGTCAGTGGCCCTCTGTTAGGCAAGGTTTATTTTATTTGCTATTCTATTTTCATAGGTCAGAGATTCGTGGACTGTTTTCCCTTTTTGACACTATTGCTTCAGATAGGATGATTTCTAATGAAGTATTCCCAATCCTGTTCTCTAGGGTTCCCAGAAAATAGAAAATGATATGGATAGAATGATAATGACTATTTTGTGCCAGCCTGTAGTCACTCATTTGGAACAGTTCATTGAGTATTTACATTATGCTCAAGCAGCAGCGAAGAAAGATACGGCCCCTGCTGTGTTGGAGCTTATTAAGTGCAGAAGGCAGGCATTACACAAAAATTACATAGCCATTAAATATATGATTACACAGAGAACTAATTTATCACAAATGCCTTTAGGGCTATGAAACATAAGGACATGAGAGGAAATAATGGTGGAGGTGAGAGCAGCAAGAGGATGGGATTGAATGTGGACTGGGAGTTCGGAGAAGAATTTCCCGAGGAAGTGACATTTACACCAAAATGAGAAAAACACGATGGGGTGGGAGAAGCAAAGACAGTGGGTGAGGGAGGAGGAAAAGCCTATCAGGGCTACCAGGAGGGAATAGATTTGTGAGAGCCTCCAGGAAGCAGGGATCTGCAAGTTTTGCAGCAACTGAGAGAAGGCTGTGATGCTGAGTCTCGAGACTGGGGGGATAGGAGGTGGGGGGTGGGGGGCCGGGAAACGGCGTGGGGAGCTAGTTAGAATGTGTATGCAAAAAGTTTTAAAAAAAGCCCCTTATGACAGCACCACATCCCTTTGCAGGCTTTATAGTCTATAAGTCAGGTTCTTTCGATTCTAGGGAAACCCTTATATATGTTAAAATTCCTTCTCAGAGAAGTACACAAATAATTGTGTATCAATAACAGTGTTTACTTTCTTTGTTTTTAAGATGTAATGATTTAGGGGATGGGGGGGTTGGGTTGGGTTTGAGCTTTCCTCAAACCACTGGTTTCTGCAGTAAAGTTAAATTTATTATGGTTTCTTATCCTAGGAATTTAACCTTATTTTCCCTGTGGGAAGAAGTGGTGGCTTTTTTTTTTTTTAATGTGTAAACTCAGTCTCAACAAATAGCTGGTTTACTCTGGAATATCAGACTAGAGGAACTTCTGATTGTTTAACTTATGGCCATTAAAATAAGAAAACAAGGCCCTTTAGATAAGATGATTAAAATGGTCTTTTATTTCTATAAATTCAGTTGAGTAATAAAAGAAAGCATAAGACATATGAAAGGTAGGGCTATAAAACTTGAGGATATAATTTAAAATTCTTTCTCTTAAAAACTTTGACCTAAAAAAAAAACTGCTCTGTGTAGAAGGGGAAAATAATAGGGCTGGAATGATGTACGTGACTCCGTTCTATTAATGTAAACAGGAAGGATGGAGAACATTTTTATTTTTTCTTTCCCTTTGGCAGGCTCTCAGCCCAGCTTCCTATGGGTGGAAATGGGCAATAAATAGCAGGGTATCCAGTGGCCTCTTTCTAGGCCTCCTGGCTACTAGCATTGGCAAGGACATCATTCCCCTTTTCTTCTTATTTTTAGTGTTGATTTTTTTCTTTCTCAGGGTTGAGGGTAAGGCAGGGGCCTGTCATTATCAGGCAGTGAGGTGAACCACAGAGACTGGTTTCCCAAGAATCTGCACCCAACTGCCAACATGGTGGGTCAGAGCCATCATCTTTACTACTGCGGGTGGTTTTCCTGTGAAAGGGAGACTTCCTTCAAATTAAACACACACACACACACACACACACACACACACACACACACGAGCAGTGTGCACCCTCCCTGCCTCCCATCTGTTAACTTGAGAAAATATACCTCTTGTTCTTATTCTCTTCTGCAAATAATCCCCTATGTGTTGAACCACAAAGTACTAAGTAATTTCTGAAGATAAGTCATGCCATATTTTCTTGTGTTTTATGATAGTTCAGCAAATACTTTCTGTGGCTTTGACAAAAGGACAGGATTTCCTCTATTAATGAGGGGGGAAAGTAATCTATAGTTTTAAAAAGGCTTTGGAATTCCTGAAAGAGAAATTGTTGTAATCCTGGAGGTTTGGGCCAGACTAAGTTATTTGGGAGGCCAAAAGGAGAGATAACAGTTTCGTAGTTGATGACAACCTACCTTAACACACTGTAGGTATAATCTATGTAGAGGGAGTCGCTATAAAGAAACACCAAAACTACGGTACAACTACAATTCTTCATGCTCATTAGGAGAAAATAAATTTGGGGGGCCTTTCTGCTTTTGAGGAAGACACTTTTTCCTTGGAAAAACTAAACAGAATCCACATCAATTTCTTTTGCACTGAAAATACTATGGTCCTTTTCCAGTGACCTTAGATTCTATAACTAAGTGTACCCGGACAGGGCCCGAGCACTTGAATGTCTCATTCCGGTCTCCTGGCTGAAGGGCCATTGCTTCCTCACTTATGTAACCTAGCTACTGTTTCTGTCTTGTGAGGTATTTGAACATCATTTGAGAAGCTGTAAGAGAAAGCTGTGAAATAATGAAATATTTAATATTCCAACTAGCCTGGGAGCGATAAATATGTTTTCCTGTTCAGGTATAAACAAGATTGTTTTATATATAGGGGACAGCGTATGGTGCCTCTGCCTTCTAGTGGCTGAGAGGATGTAGTTTAGTGGGTGTTTGATGTTATGTTTTCATTTTTATTTATTTATTTATTTTGAGGGAGAGAAATAGAGAGAGAGAGATAGCAGGGGAGGGGAAGAGAGAGACAGAGAGAGAGAGAATCCCAAGCAGGCTCCTTGCTGTCAGCGCAGAACCTGATGTGGGGCTCAAACTCACAAACCATGAGATCATGATCTGAACTGAAACAAAAGTTGGATGTTTAACCAACTGAACCACTCAGGCATCCTTGGTGTTATGTTTTAAAATACCATTGTCATTTGAGTCCCTCATGCTTTAAAAATGTATGCTTTCCTGTTGGTGGGAATGCAAATTGGTGCAGCCGCTCTGGAAAGCAGTGTG
This sequence comes from Prionailurus bengalensis, assembly GCF_016509475.1. Taxonomy (NCBI): domain Eukaryota; kingdom Metazoa; phylum Chordata; class Mammalia; order Carnivora; family Felidae; genus Prionailurus; species Prionailurus bengalensis. The sequence goes on along the minus strand of NC_057344.1, from coordinate 101,306,241 downwards.
GAGGTTCCTCAGAAAATTAAAAATAGACCTACCCTATGACCCAGCAATAGCACTGCTAGGAATTTATCCAAGGGATACAGGAGCACTGATGCATAGGGCCACTTGTACCCCAATGTTCATGGCAGCACTCTCAACAATAGCCAAATTATGGAAAGAGCCTAAATGTCCATCAACTGATGAATGGATAAAGAAATTGTGGTTTATATACACAATGGAATATTATATGGCAATGAGAAAAAAATGAAATATGGCCTTTTGTAGCAACGTGGATGGAACTGGAGAGTGTGATGCTAAGTGAAATAAGCCATACAGAGAAAGACAGATACCATATGGTCTCACTCTTATGTGGATCCTGAGAAACTTGGCAGGAACCCATGGGGGAGGGGAAGGAAAAAAAAAAAAAAGAGGTTAGAATGGGAGAGAGCCAAAGCATAAGAGACTGTAAAAAACTGAGAACAAACTGAGGGTTGATGGGGGGTGGGAGGGAGGAGAGGGTGGGTGATGGGTATTGAGAAGGGCACCTTTTGGGATGAGCACTGGGTGTTGTATGGAAACAAATTTGTCAATAAATTTCAGAAAAAAAAAATGTATGCTTTCTCATAAGAGATACTGTAAAGTTGCATCACTGAATCCATATGGTTGTTTGGGAGGAGGGTGCTCACACTTGCTATGAGAATACCCTGTTTTATTTCATTTGTGACTGTCTCACTCCTGAGACTATGCTAAGAGTGATATTATATTGTATCTTATCTGGCTACATCCATTGTACGTTGCTAGTTAAGACAAATGAGAAAAAAAAGTTTTAGAGTTTTTGCTTTATTGTCTGTTGGTACCATAAATAGTTGCCGGAGATTGAAAGCAAATTCCAAGACCAGCAACTAACTTTCCAAAGCCTCAGTCTTTTACAAACTGCTTTCAGTTTTACAAATGCTGTGATTATCAGTCCTTTCGGGCACTGGCCAACTAAAATGATGCAAGAATTCTAACCGCATTTAATTCCATTATTAAGAATAAGGCTAAAGTTGTCAAAATTCAGACCCGGAAGGTACTCTACATCTTGTCGAGTTTCTTACTACGCAGATAAAGAGATAGAAAGCTGGAGTGCCTGGTGGCCACATGGTTGTTAAGTATGCCAGGTACAGACTAGCTGTTGTATTGAGACCCATGCTGTACTGTAGTGTCTATTTCTGTGTGCAGTTTCACGGAAGCCTGGCATTTGGCTAGGCATTTTAATTTTTTTAAAAAAAGTGTTTATTTATTTTGAGAGAGAGAGAGAGAAAAACCATGAGTGGGGGAAGGGCAGAGAGAGAGAGGGAGCTAGAGGATCTAAAGCTGGCTCTGTGCTGACAGCAGAGAGCCTGATTTGGGGCTGGAACTCTCAAACCGTGAGATCATGACCAGAGCTGAAGTTGGAGGCTTAACCAACTAAGCCCCTCAGGCACCCCTGGCCAGGCATTTTATATACATAATGGTTTTGAGAAAGTATCAAGCTTAAATTCTTCTGCTACCATGTACCTCTAGAAGGCTCATTTCTCTCATCTGTAAAATGGCAATACTCTACCTTTTAGGATTATTATGGAGATTAAATAAAATAATCTGTGTAAAAATATAGCCTATAGTAAGTACTCTATAAATGTTAGTTATTATTATTATCCTCATTTTCATAAATCATTAAGAATATCTTTAAATTGTTAGGTTAAAAATTCTGGCTATCAAAGGTAGTAACCTATTATAAATTGATCCCATTCATCTAATATGTTTATTATCTACCATGTGCAAAACACCATGCCAGATCTTTTGAGGATTAGAAGTATGAATAAGAAATAATCCCTGCCCTTTCAAGGTGTGTGTGTGTGTGTGTGTGTGTGTGTGTGTGTGTGACAGAAAGTAAGTAACATGAGGTGGGGATAAGAAATGGTAGAAATAAACTTCGGTGATACGATATATTATCTTGCTCAGTGTCTGTCTTTCTGGGTACTGGCTCATCATTTACTGTTTGTCCTTTATGAGTTTCTCCTGAAGCAACCTCACTGAATTTTTACAACTTCCAATGGTTTTTGAAACTCTTGGTCTTCTCCTAACAAAGGCTGATCTCACTACATTCAGGAAGACTGTTGAGATTCTCAACTACTCCCCCTGGCCTCCATCTGAACAGTCTGCAGTTGTTTACATGCACACAGGAGCAAGATTTCCTAGTGGACATTAGCGTTTATAATATTTCTGAGAACAAGATTGCCTGAGGATAAGGGCAGATTTTTCTTAATGAGAACTTCTATCAGAATTTTTCCTTAAAGTTTCTGTACCACGAAGTTACAAAAAACACAAACAGTCCTTCTCTGAAGGCGGAACCTTCGGTCATCTGCCAGTATTTCCACCCATCTGTGGCTGTGGTTTCTCATCTGGTGAGGGTTATCCTGTTTCAAGTAAATAGATCCTGGTTTCTCACCCTTTGCTGTTGGATACTATCTGCTGCACTGTTATCTATTTCTTTTTCTTGCTGGTAAAAATACCTGGGTCTCTTTTGTTTTCAGGAAAGTACCAAGGGGTCTCCACTCCTTTTTGATTATGATGTCATCTCATTAAGAAAGAAAAAAAAACACCTTTCTCTTTCTCTTTCAAGAGTAAGCTCATGGAATGTGTATATACATTTTATAGCCATATTTTTTGCCATCCATCCTACAATATCCCCTGTCCCTACAATCTTCCATTCAACAGAAATCATTTATACTATGGTCATCTTTTGTCTGTCCCCAAAGGTTTTGCTTCTGATTTTGACTCCAAAAATATCAATTCTTTCTGGCTTAACATTAGTCATGGTAGAGTTTCTTATTTATTCTTACATGTTGCTGACTTCTTCTCTTTTAACTATGAGTCTCCCTGGAAAACCTCTACTTTTCTACTCTTGGAAATGTAACCTCTGACGTGGCTTCGGATTATCAGCCATGTCTAGATGATGCATGTATCCATATCTGCATCTTCTACTTAACAGACACATTTCCAATGTTATCAGAATACTGTTATCAGAAGCCTCTCTACCTGAATATCTCAAAACCTTCAGATGCACAATTCCCAAGTTAGTAGATCCTCTTTCATCCATTCCTCCATTTCTCCCCCATCTCCCTTGCAAGTGGGAAGGCTTATAGCTGTTCTCTGATTTTTTCTTCTTCCTGACTGTGTCATCCCTGGAGTACTATACTGAAGTTTGCATGCCCCTTTCTATAATCTGATTTATGCCCAGGAGCAGGGATTCTTAGGTGTTATGGGCTTGTTTATTGCCCTTTCTTTGGAGAGTCCTTTGTATCTCTTGTTTGAAGTTAAAAATACCTGTAATTAGAAACAAGATTCTTTCTCACTCATTTGGTCAGCATATATCTATACTCTCCTCTGGGTCTATTATTTGAGTTTAATAAACTACAGTTTAATTTCAGTAAGCTTTGGTTTTCTAATCTGTAAATTGGGACTAATAGTATTAGCTGTCTCATAAGGTTGTGGTTGGAATTAATGTAATACGTACAAATCACTTAGAACAGTGCCTGGGACATAGTAAACCCTTGTTATGTTAATTATGTGAAAAAAGTCAGAAGATTCATTATCATGTTGTGATGAGGTCAAATTTCTTTTGTTGTTTTCTCTATTTTTGCAAAAACAAAAACAAAACCACACTCGAAATCCACAACTTTTGAAGGATTCATCTTTAATTCTGGATCTGAAAGAGCTTTTGGTTAATTCTTACTTGTCTTGATTCAATTTCATCCTCCTTAATTATAGTGCTCTTTAATGATGATTAAAAAAAAAAACCTAAAAACATGTAATCTTTAGGAGGTATTTAATATCAAGTCTTCTAATAAAGGGTTGCTATGAAGAAAATCTTTTGGTAAAGGTGATTCTCAAACTTGAGTTTGTTGAAATGGCCCAAGAAATATAGTAAGGGATTTGCACTGCGGTAATGTCTTTGAAGTCTGGTCGCCTGCCTTTAATTTTGCAGTAAGCGCCTAATCTCATTAGATTTCATACACTCAGTGTTTGCACTTGCACAAAAGCTGTCCAAACAAAGCCAAAATGTTGACACCACCGTCCTCTGATGGCATTTAGAATGAATATATTAAACACACTTGCACTAGCATTGCATTAAGCTAAGAAATAAATTTTGAACTTTGAACTCAGCAGGATAAAAAAGCTTTACTTGATAGCTGAGCGATTGTATTGCGGTATGGTAGAGAGAATTCATTGTGTTGTTCAGAGAATCCAAACTTGCAAACATTCTCTACATACAGTAGGCATTGCACAACTAAAGAATTAAAGTGAAGAACGGTCCTCAAATCCCGTTGTTAGGGACCTAAATGGAAGGTAAAGTGAGCTGGTGGATTTGCTTTGAAATTCACTGAATAAACTTTGATTAAATTCACTTCAGAGGAGGGCTCATAATGAAAGAATATCTCCAAGTTAGTGTGTGAATTAGAGTATGTCTTTATTCAATTCACTTTGCTAATTTACAGATTTAGAAATTTCCTTTAAAAATCTGGCAGTCTCATCTTTGTATTGAAGGTCTGGAACTGACGATTATAAAGAGTGCGCAAATGATTAAGACTTCTTTGGCACTTCTCATAAAATAACGATAGCAACGAAGCTGGAATTGAGAATGAACTAAATCTAAAAGGCAGCAGTAGATAGTGGTTTCTAAAGAGATAGTCCCTAACAGAAATAGATTTCCCCATAAAATATGTGTAAATGTTTATAAACCTACATATCTGGAACATGGCCATCAATTAGGAAGTATGTGCTGGGAAACTTCGGTCAAGGAAAATCGTCATCTCGAAGTTCATATATTAAAGTTTGTGATGTGGCTTCCTGAGAGTCTTATAGTTCCTCAGCCCAATTGCTTTCACTCTTACTTTACATATTTATTTTACCTGGATATTTGCTTTTGGCTTATATTAAAGGATTTTTAAAGAAACAATATTTAAAATGTACGACACTACCCATTGTCAGGATGCCATTGAAGATGCTATCTATTCTTTTATGATCTTTTTCATGAACATCCTTTTATGAAAACCAAAAAAATTCATGTTGGGAGTGGTAATAATTTTTCTGAATATCTGGCTTGTTTTTACTTTCTGAGCATTGGGAACTGGAAATTCATTGATCACCTTTTCATCTTTGCTATGACTTCCAGGGGAGCTCTATTTGTTTCCTCATGCCAGCAATTATAGAGGGCTACAGGGAATATAGCCTGTATGTGTTACTTACTCTTGGCTTTATTATTTACCTATCCTTATTTTCCTCTTGTTCAAATTCTCTGAAAAATCATTATCTTTTAAACTGCATAATTTAAAACAGCTGTCACAAATCCTTTGTGGAAAGGGATATGTATATATACATTTGTAAATTCATGCGTTCATAGATTTCTGTATCATAGATTCATTGCAGCATAGATGGTCACATGGTTTCCAAAACCACAGCAAGTTTGAAGCTGGAAATTAGAAGGAGATGAATGATCGCTAGAGAAAGGACAGTAAGAATAGCAACTGATATGACAACTGATAACCTCCATCAAAGACACCAGAAAACTATCCTAAGGCACAGCTCCCAAAAACATGCAGTGTAGGACTGAAAACCCTCCTGTCTCTATAACCTAAGGAGTGATAATGTGCTGCAATCTGTACATGCTGTTATAAAATGACCTTAACAGTGAGATAAGATTATATTCTATTCCACATACTTTGTCTAACAAGGCAGTGTCCTCTTTGCTATTGACTAGAAAGGTGTACCTAAAAAAAAGAACAGCTTTTTAGAAGACTAGCCTTTAGTTATTGGGAAAATTAACGGAAAGAAAACTCTTACTTTTCAGTGAGGCTGAATTAAGGCACAACATATAAAAAACATCCATTGCATGACCTGGTGTAAAATTGGTATTTTGCTTCTGAAATTGGTAAACTTTTACCTGGTGCAAAGTTGGTATTTTGCTTCTGAACAAACCATTGCAATTAGCATTTCCAGGAAGATGCTACCTGTTGTACCACGTGAACTCACCTGCCACCAATGACAACGTAGGCTCATTGAGGTTGAGGACATGAGGACGATTCATTGCCCATGAAGGGGAAGTTTAGTTACCAAGGGCTGAGTGGGAATTTGGTTCAGATGAAAGTTAGATAATAGCAAGCTAATGTCCCTTTCTTTGACTCAATTTACTTTTTCTTTTCATGAAGTGCTGGAAGGTCCTTTGCTCCTTGGGCTGCAGGAGGAGGGGTGCATTTTGCAGAGAGAGACAAAGATATTTGACTCTCACTTAATGAACAAAGGCAATAGAGTTTATTACCTAAGCTAGCTAGCATGGCATAGTGCTTAAAAGAATGGACTCTGGGGCAGAATTCTTAAATCTTGGCTCTACTACTTACTGGCTGTGTGGTCTTAGACAAATTACTTAACTTCTCTGTGTATTAATTTCATCAGCTTCAAAATATCCCATACCACAAAAGGTTATTGTGAGTTCCTATAAGGAGACTGCTTAAAACAGTGTCTTATTATATTCAGTATATGTTACATAAATGACAAATATTCAATATTAACTATTAGCATTAGTTAATTTTTAAATAGTATTAACCATTGCCAGTGAAATAAGAAGGAAAGAGAAATTTATTCAGCTTCTTAGGTAATATAAATTACCACCCCTTTTTACATATTACATTAAAATTTTTCCTCACATTTGCAAATATGCTTATTTTTTCTGTTCACACGCATCTGAAAACACTTAAAAGGCAGTAGTATGTGGAGAAATAGATTTGTGTCTTGGCAATAACAATTGTTGGGATCTATTAAGGATAATTCTTTTTTTCTAAGTTTATTTATTTTGAAAGAGAGAACAGCGAGGGAGGGACAGAGAGAGAGAGAGAATCCCAGGCAGGCTCTGCACTGTCAGCATACAGCCTGACTTGAGGCTCAAACCCATGAACCAGGAGATCAGGAGCTGAGCCAAAACCAAGAGTCAGACGTTCAACTGACTGAGCCACCCAAACGCCCCTAAAAAGTTTATTTTAAATGTGATTTTAATCTCAATTTAAAAATAACAGAACCAAATTAGAAAACATTTTCTATTCTTTATTTAGTTCAGCCACATGAACAAAACCACCATTGTGGAAAAAACATTATGGAATAAAATATGGTGTGCTTCCATCCAGTCTCTTTGATATATGGACATGTATGGGTATAGAGAGGTGTTAGTAACAGGGATTCTCAAACTACTTGTTTTGCTGCCATACTTAATGGATGTTTATTTAAACATGCTCAAAATATTCCTGTAAGCATTTCCTAGCACAGTGACTGTATTCTGTCCTGTCACTGAAATGTAAGTAAAATCATTTGCAAATGTGAACATCTTATAGATTGCTTGTAACTCAGTATTAATACTCTAGCCCATTACTAGTTAAATGGGTGTCATAATGCTGAAGGGGCAAGTTTGTATTCTGCCTTTTCCCTTAATATTATTTATAAGTATTTTTGATGTAATTATGAATTTAGAAATTGTTATTATGAAAGTCTTTCAAGCGGAGCACACACACACACACACATACATACACACACAAAAGAGGAAAATCTAATGAACCTTACATACCCCTTACCCAGATTAAGCCATTATCCACATGTTGTCACACTTGTTTTGTCTCTTTTTTCTTTCTTTGCTGGAAGCATTTTAAAGCAAATCCTACATTGTGACATTTGCTGTTTCACCCCTAGACATTTCCGTATGGGTCTCTAAAATAAGTAATTTTTCATATGACCACAATACCTTTATCACAATGAACAAAATTAACGTCTAACTCATGACATATTCAGATTTCCCCCAAAGACTCAGGTCATCCTAAATTGGTTTGTTTGTTTCAGGATCCAACAAGATCCATACATTGCATATGATTTGGTGTCTCTGCAATCTTTTAAATCTAAAACTGTGCCATCCAATATGGTAGCCACTAGCCACAAGAGACTTTAAAACTTTAAGTTAATTAAAATTAAGTGAGACTAAGAAATTCAGATCATAAGTGACACTAGCCACATTTCCAAGTGCTCAACAGTTCTACATGTCTAATGATGACCATGTTGGGCAGTGGAGATACAGAACATTTCCATCATTGTAGAAACTTCTTTAGATAGCAGGCTCCAGAAGGTTAACATCTCCCCTGCTTGGTCCCAAATCACTGAATTACTGAAGAAACTAGGTCAATTGTCCATAATTCTGTATTGCTTACTTATGAACAGTTTAACTTGTTCTTTTCAACCTGATAATTTCCTATATAGGATGTTTTATCTAAAAGCTTGAATAGATTCCAGTTCAATTATATATATATATATATATGATATATATAACTATAAATATAATATAAATAAATATAAATAAAAATATGATTTTTATTCATTGAGTATATAGACAATATTATATTTAAATTGTCTTTTATTCTTGGACATTGTTTTGTTTTTACTTTCTATATAGTACTATGCTGAATATTTCTGTGGATAGAGATTTTTTCTGTATTGTCTGTATTTAATTTCTATATTTCTGTATCCTAAGGTAGTTCTTTAGGATAAATGACCTAAAAAGAAAATTCTATATTAAAGCTAGTAGCAGTTTTATGGCTCTTGATATATATTATTTACTTACTTTTCTAAGGGACTATATCAAATGATGCTGCCCCCAGTAATATTTGGGTACTAGTTTTACCACATCTTCACCAGCATTGAGTATTATCATGGAAATGATCGCAATTTTTAAAAATTTAATAGTGCCCTGCAATTTGAATATGTTTTTCTGTAGTTCCTTTTTATTCCTTCATGTCTTGGGCAGGCTCACACCAGTGAGGCCCTTCTTCCAACAGGGTACAGTTTTCAACATCTTAGACTTGAAGGCAGGATGCACCAGGAGGCTTTGCCCTGGGCCTTTCCTGCCTAGATTCTTTGGGCTAATAATCCCTTTTCTCTCTTTATGATTCATTCTGAGCAGGCTTAGTGGTTAATCTTCTATTTCCAGTTTTATGCTGTGTTCCTCCCCCTTGCCTAGATCTGAAACATCCTTTCCTTCAACAATTCAAATGTCTTGGCTATTCATTTTCCCCTTTGGTTCAGAAAGCTTTAGTTGTCAATTCTGTTCCCTTGTCAGCAACAATTTTTATTCTTACTGGCTTAGTCAGGCTGTCTGCCCTGGCTTTCTTTATAAGTGTTTTTGTGTAGAATTTTTGCCTCCTAGGAAGCCCACTGTAGCATAACATAATTAAGTGACAATATATGAGGTGCCAGGGCTTTACAAGCAGTTAATGACTGGTCGGAAGATTTATAAGCAAGAGGTAAAATCAAAGAAAACCAAACGCTCCAGTTCTATGTAAATAAAAAAATAATAAAAAATTAATGTGATTCAAATTGTTGTTTCATGGATATTTGAAAAGAAGTACATGAAAACTTGCATATTAAGAAATTCTGAAATGCAATTGCGCATTCACTAACAGAACTCCATGTGAGCCTTGTATTCTCCATATTTGCGTGCATCCCATAACCCTTGCCTTCAGCATTTGCTTTCCAGCCTACTGACCTCTGGCCCTACTTTGATTCTTCATTGCTCCCTCTTACATTTTCAGTAAAAATAAAATGAGTGTGACTGAGGTCAGAATCTGGCTCTTCATACAAAGCTACACATGCAAGATGTAACTAGTACAGAAAATGTGTATCATGGGAAAGTTAAAATTACAACAAGAAACTTAACTTTGGAATTTCCTGTCTGATCTGTCTCTTCAGTTAATGTTTTAGTTTGATGTCCTTATTTGGCTTTAAATGAAGAGTTAGAACAGAGGTAGAGAAGAACAAATCAACAAACAAACAAAAATACCTACATGCAACTTATTATAGCTGTGATGAAGTAAGACCACACAACAGCACATAACTCTCAGATGGTTGTGCTGAGTGTTTACAGAATCTTATAACATCGACCAGAGTATATGACTGAATACTTACAAGGATTGTGCTACATATGCACAAAGTACTTTTTGGATTCCTGATAGCTGTATCATAGCTTCACATCTTATTTTCTATTTTTTTCAGGAGCTCAGAAATAAGCACATGGAAACTTATGTATTTATTTTTAATGTTCAGTCCAATTGGTACCCTGTATACAGAACTCTCTGAAGAAAATATCAGTCTAAGAAAATGTGTACACCCCCCCCCCACTCCAAATAAGCTTACAGTGGTTGAACATCTCATACTATGTTGAAAAAGAGTTTAGTGATTGTATATAAAATATATCCTTTAAGGCATCATCTGGCACAAAATTGTTAATTGGAAATATGTGGTGAGTGAAAATGCAATCAGGGTTATCAGATGATGGGCAACTCTTGTATACTATTCTCGTGTTCATCCTTTTTCTATTTTTGGTGATGAGACTTTAGAGTAATCAACTCAGAAATGAAACTAAAATTTTGAGAACTTTTTCTGTTTTCTTTCAGAAGGTTATGAGAGCCAAGTCTTTGATTGTTGGGTGAAGGAATTAGGGTCTGTGGCTTTCAAACTTGTAATTGTGTTTAGTCTTTAGCCCTGCTATTGGCATAACTTTCAGGGCTTTTATTGCTATAAAGTTATTTTCAAGATGGTGTTCCAGCAGGCCCCATTTACCTTTCCTTTCCAAAAACTTCTAAAGAAAAAAGATCTATTGTGAAGTACCAGTAAGCCTAACTGTTGAGACAGATGTGGGTCATTCTAGTGTTCATCTTTGCAGATGTTTCTGGCTCTGGGGGATTTGTTAATAGTCATTAACTTTATTAGGGATTTATTGAAAAATCAAAATCCCACTTTTCTATTGTATAAGTGGAGACACATCTGACCTTGGGGTAAGGTCTTGCCTCATACTAGGTTGGGATTGAGCCAGAGCCAACACAGACATTTGGGTGTCTTTAGGGGAAATTTCTATTAACCTGTAATAGCCTAAAGACTATCCTTTTCACCATGGACATTCTATGTAAAGAAGTAAGGAAAATCCTTCAGAAGCACAAGTACCTTTTTAGTTAGTGTTGAGGATATTGACACTTTCTTACTATGGATCAATATATTTTTTTTTCAAATGTTGAATCATGAAGACTTCCTCCTATCAAAACAGTGCCTCATTAATAGCACATGTACAGTTGAGCACTGACACTGCCCTATTGAGAGTAGATTTGATGGGTCAAGGGCAAGGAGTCAGTGGGACACTATGATGAGGGCAGCAGCCAATGCTCAGGGCTGTGAGCCACCAATGCCATAGTGCCACGTTCTTAGGAAAGTCTAAAGACTCAGATAGGTGTGGGTTCAAATTTTCCCACTTGGAAATACAACGATTGATCCAGAAGAGTTAGTGTGTTATTTATTTATTATTTTGCTTCCCCATCAGCTTTATTGGGGTGTAGATGACAAATAAAGTTGTAAGATATTTAAAGTGTACAATGTGATGATCTGATATTCTTACACTTTGTGAAAAGATTTACCTCCCACTGAATTAATTAACATATCTATCACCTCACATATTTATCTCCCTCTACTATTTTTGTTTTTGTGAAAATATTTAAGTTCTACTATCTTAGCAAATTTCAATTATACTATACAAAATTATCAATTAAAATCACCATGTTCTATATTAGATACTTAGAACTTTTTGGTTTTTTTTTTTTTGAGAGAGAGGGAAAGAGAGAGCACATGCATGCACAAGCTGGGAGAGGGGCAAAGAGAGAGAGAGAGAGAGAGAGAGAGAGAGAGAGAGAGAGAGAATCTTAAGCAGGCTCAATCCCATGACCCTGGGATCATGACCAGAGCTGAAATCAAGTGTTGGTTGTTCAACCGACTGAGCCACCCAGGTGCGGCTTTGGCAACCAGTTTTCTATTCTCTGTTTCTATGAGGTGTTTTGTTTTGTTTTGTTTTGTTTTGTTTTGTTTCTTTAAGATTCTACATAATAAATGATATCATGCAGTATTTGTCTTTTTCTGCCTGCCTTATTTCACTTATAATGCCCTTCAGGTTCATCCATGTTGTTTCCTTCTTTTTAAAGACTGAATAATATTCCAGTGTGTGTGTGTGTGTGTGTGTGTGTGTGTAAATTTATATTACATTTTCTTGGTCCAATTCATATCTTTATGGGCATTTAGGTTGTTTCCATACTTTGGCTATTGTAAATAATGCTACAATAAACCCAGGAGTACAGATATTTCTTTGAGATAATTTCCTTTGTATTTATTTCCTTTCCTTTGTATATATACTCAGAAGTGGGATTGCTGAATCATGTGATAGTTCTATTTTTAATTTCTTGAGGAGCCTTCATCATGTTTTCTATAGAGGTTTTATTAGTTTACATTCCCAGCAATAGTGCACAAGTGTTCTCCTTTCTCCACATCCTCGTCAATATTTGTTAACTTTTATTGTTAGTGATGTGTCTTATTCCCTCATTTCAGTTCTTGAGCTTGGCCAAGAAAGAATTCAGAGCCAGACTCTTAAGCAAGCAAGCAAGCGTCTGGCTGCTATTATAGTGGCCGAAGTGAGAGTACACTCTCAGGATGGGAGAACGGGCAGGCCCAGGGGTGACAACTGCACCAGGGGTCAAGGGTGTCTTTTGTTTTTATGTTTGTGTAGGTTATGGGTCATGACTAAGGCAGTCTCTGACCGAAGTTGACTGAAGTTGTTTCCAGTCATCTAAGTAGGTGGAGTTTTGGGCTCTATGTTGTCCTTGTTGGAACTGTCATGGCAGCCTTCCTCCACAGTGGGGGAGGCTCAAAACCACAGTGTAAACGTGTTATAATGAGCTACAGGTTACTCTAGGACAGTGGTTATAAGGAGGGATGCATGTGTATCCCCTGGGGGTCTTTCCTAGCTATTTAAAACTTGGTTTCTGCCCTTTTTGTCCATGGGAAAGCACCTGTTCCCTGCTCATATCTAGCTAAGTACTTACTCTATTATTATCTTAGGGGCTAATTGTTCAATAGGTCCCTTTTGGGATCCACAAGCTCGAGCACCTAGAGGATATTTGGATTCTATATCTTGGCTATGGATTTATCAGCCCCAAACTCAGGCATGTAAAAAAGAAAAAAAGAAAAAGAAAGGAAAGAAGGAAGGAAAGGAAGAAGGAAAAGGAGTAATATTAATTTTCTATAACTCAACCTAGACTCTTAGGGCTTTTATTCTGAATGTAGATCCGGTTTATTCTGATAAACTGTCAAGTCATTAATATTCTTGCATTACAGAAGTAAACACAATTCTGGTTTCTTCTTCTCTGTCTTTATTCTTGTGTTATATTCTGGGGAGTTAGGCTGTGACTCTAGTGGGGAGCAGACTTCCAGTCTATGCTCTTCCTTGTTGGCCCCTGCTGACGTCTACTGTGCTCCTTTCCAGTTTTGTTCATGAGTGTCCTGCCATGGTACCCAGTCATCAGGCCCTCATAAGTTACTATGCATCCTTCTTTTATACACCACCAGATTCCTTTGGGTCTGCCACTCCTCCTTAGGTACTTATCTTTGGTGGCACTTGGACTTTAGCATGCTGTTGGAGACACTTCTAACCCCATCCCTCCCCCCCCCCCCCCCCCACACACACACTAGACAGGCCCCGCTGCCTTTCTCTGTGGTTACTGCTCTGTGCTGGCAGGGTTCCTTATTAAACTTTTTCCTTCTGGCTCTCCTAGAGTGCTAGGCACTATTTCCTCTTTCTTTAGGCCCCCTTAAACTTGTCTGGGTTTTTCATTGCCTTCTCCTAGGGACACAGCATTGGGTGAGATGAAGTGATATTTTCTAACTTAGACACTCACTAGTACTACTCACTCAGTTGCTCAGGCCAAGATGATTTGATTCATGCTTGAATCCACTCCTACATTTCATATCAATTGTATCAACTGCTCCTGTTTTCTTTCTAAATTATGTAGATTTATTTATTTATTTATTTATTTGAGAGAGCATGTGGTGAGGGAAAGAGGTAGAGGGGGACAGAGAGAGAGAGGGACAGAGAGAGAGAGAGAGAGAGCCTCAAGCAGACTCCACACTCAGCATGGAGCCTGATGTGGGGCTTGAACCCATGACTCTGGGGTCATGACCTGAACTGAAATCAAGAGTCGGATGCTCAACCAACTGAGCCATCCAGGTGACCCATAAATTAGGTAGTTTTTATTTGTTTGTTTCCTCCACTTGAATGTAAGCTATATCCCTGTAAGAATGGTATGTGTGCAAATAAATATCAAATGAATACCTGAATAAATCTATTATTGAACGTATAAGTTGCTTCCTTTTTGTTTGTTTCTTTGTTTTAAGTAAGCTCTATGCCCAATGTGGAGCTTGGACTAAAGACCCTGAGATCAAGAGTCACATGCTCTACTCTACAGCCAGGTGCCCCATAGGTTGTTTCTTTTTATTATTGCAAACTACTTTGTAGGACATCTTTGCAGCTATTTCTTAATACTACCCAATTTTGCTAAGTGTAGTTTCCTACAAATAGAATTTCTAGATTAAACTGTGCTGGGCATATTGGAAACAATTTGATGTATATTGACCAATTTCCTCCAAAACACTTAAAACAAATCACATTTCTGTTAGTAGTACATGGGACACTTGGGTGGCTCAGTCAGTTAAGCTTCCAACTCTTTGCCTCTCTCCTGCTCCTTCTCTGTCATGCATATGTGTACGCATTTTCTCTCTCTCTCTCTCTCTCTCTCTCTCTCTCAATATTTAACAAAAATAGTACATGGGTGTGCTAATCTTTATGGTTCTTCAGCAATACCAAGCATGATACTTCAAAATCTTTACCAGCTTATTAGTTGAAAAAAAGAAAAAGAATCTGATTTTTAAAAAAAATTTACATTTAGACGTTTTTTTTTGAGTAAACTTGACCCCCAGGGTAGTTCGAACTCACAGCCCCAAGATTAAGAGTTGCCTGGTCTTCCGACTGAGCTAGCCAAGTGCCCCAGGTTTACACATTTTTGATACTCTATTTTTTTTCTTGTGATGAGGACTTTCAGGATTTACTCTTTTGGCAACTTTCAAGTATGTACTACAGTATTACTAATTATAGTCACTGTGCTATGTTGATATTTTTAATTTAGAGTAAAATGTCCTCATTCTGTTGTTAGATTCTGGGTGGATAGGGATCATGCATCTTACTACAGAATATAAAGAAGGTCTCATTATTGCATCATACTGAAAAACAAAATAAAAAAATAAAACAATTACTCCTCCCCAAGTACAGCTGCATCACATTTTTTTCTGGAGACTGCCTCCAAATGGCTCCACACTTTTGTACATTGATTAATTTTGGAAAAGCTTTTGTAGAGGTGACTGAGCTTTACTCAATCCCTCATGCTTTTCTAAAAATGCCAATAAATAATAAAGATGTATATATTTTGCTGTAAGAAAGCTCCATATATGAGCATCTAAGTGGTTAAATTTTTGGGAAAGGGAATAATTATGTAGAGTTCCTGCACATAGTAACATACCTCTTAAGGGAAAAAAAAAAAAGTTTACAAACATTTTTTTAGTTGTCAAGGGTAGTTGTAATGAGGTGAACCTAGCTTTCATGCTATATGTAGGAGCTTTGCTTCCAGGTTACTAAAAATAATTCCATTTGTAATGGGACAGAAGGATTCCAAGCCACCCTCTTGTGTCTTGCTCGGTAGATTTATACATTTTTGGCTAACAAATATGTCCGTGTAAACCAATAGACCCTTCCATTGTCTGCTCCTGTTACTCCTGAAGAGATTATCTCTGTCTCTGGCTCTATGAGTCTTAAAACCTTTGAAGCAAATGATTATATACCACTTTCCTCTGAGTGCTTTACTGCTCCCTCTCAAAGTGTGAAAGGTGGCACTACAGCTGGAAAGCATGTGTATATATATATATGCATGTGTTTGTAAGCTTTAGGTTAGAAAGGCTGAAGATTTCAAGCCAAAAAAAAAAAAAAACCACATCTCATTTCAATCACATTATTTGGATTATAAGACTTCTTTCATTTAGAATACTGGAAATATCTAATAATTGTCATCTTCATTGCTTAGATTTGCACATTTTCTTGGTTATATTTGAGCCTAGAATATTTCAGCATTAAACTAAGTAGCACCAGCACCTGTTCATATATTGTCAAATTAATGGTTCTTGAAATAAAGAACAGGTCATATAGCTCCCGTTTACCTTTTTTGGCTGTACATGGATTTTCATAGACTGCAATGGAAATACTGTGAACAAGGATTATCTCTCCAGGCTTAGGTGTAAACACTAGAGCTTACTATAATAACTTGGATCATGCACCATCCTAGGAGCTGGGGTTATTTCCTTGAGACACTTGAGTGGATGGATCAGTTGCCAAGCAACTTGCATTCTTATGGGGCCAGGCTGGGGAACAAAAGGGCGCCAGGTGGTAAAACATAGAAGGAAAATGACAAAGACACATGGAAAAATAAAGCCTCCATCTGGGAACTGTAGTGCATAACTTTTTAGAAATTTGGAATATGTTCTTCCTTAATAATTCATTTCAACAGCTATCAATCAATGGTTATACCTCCAATAGCTGAGTATCTCTGCATTCATCTACCACCTATCCATTCATCTACCCTGGCAGACTTATTTTGAGATTAGAAATTATGAGTAGTAAGCTAGAACTATATATCTTATATTAACTACTTTGCCAATAGTTATTGTTCACTAATTTCTTATCAATTCATGTAATTCCTCTGTTCTATCACATCTGCCACTCCCCACCCCTGCCCTTTATGTCTTCCACATTTTTCCTTTTCTTTTCCTCATCACACACTTTCTCTCTTTTTTCTCTCAGGACTAATTTTATAGATGGGATCTTTGCTTAGATGATATTTGATGCTTAGCTATTCAACTTATGTGGACATATAGATTCCCATAGAAGATTGTCAGAGTGAGCATCATGTCTCCACACTATAGGAGACCTTTCTCTTGGACACTGATGTGCTGAAAATTAGATTATTAATGTCCAACTGGAAAACAATGGTGACAGCTTAAAATGTCAGATGCTACAATACACAATCACAAATTAAATCAGCTTCATCTATCTATCTATCTATCTATAGATATATATGAAACATTAAAACAGAAGTCAATTCTATTTGTTCAAATACACTATAAAAATAAACTTTTTTCTCACTATAGAGACTAAAACTAAAGAAAAGCTATGAGTTCCTTCTTCTTGAGAGATCTTCCAGAATTACATCAGATTGCACTCCTCAGGCTTCAGGTTTTTTTTTTTTAATTTTTTTTTTCAACGTTTATTTATTTTTGGGACAGAGAGAGACAGAGCATGAATGGGGGAGGGTCAGAGAGAGAGGGAGACACAGAATCGGAAACAGGCTCCAGGCTCTGAGCCATCAGCCCAGAGCCCGACGCGGGGCTCGAACTCACGGACCGCGAGATCGTGACCTGGCTGAAGCCGGACGCTTAACCGACTGCGCCACCCAGGCTCCCCAGGCTTCAGGTTTTTTAATAGGCTGCCCTAGGAACATTCGTGTAACAACACGAATCCAGTTGGGTCTCAAGAATTTCAGGAAAAAAAAAGAAACTCTCCAATCTGAACAACTCGCCTCCAATCTGAAGAATTCACTCTTAGTTTTAATTTTACACTTGAAAGCTCATCTGCTAGATTACTCCAAAGCTAGGGTTTTGCCTGAAATTACACACTTCCCCCACTTCTTCCTCTTCTCTCTTCAACTCCTTCCAGTTCCTTTGCAGTTCTGCTGAGGACACTTTCTTAACAGATCATTTGCTCATGAATTTTTGCCTCAGATTCTGGGGAATACTCAGATTTTAAAGGACTGATAGAAGACCTGAGGTGACACTGTTATTTAGGAGCCCAAAGCACTCTCATGGCTCCTCTGTTAGAATGAGGGAGAATGGAGATTGGATGAAAAATGAAGCTCTGGCCCAGGACCATCTCAGATTGGGTCCAACTGGCCTCTCGACCCATCTGGTAGTCATTTTCCAATTTCCTGACTGAATAATCAGGGTGAACATATTTAGCATCTGGAAGAATACTCACATTTGTTCCCTAACCTATGGAGTAAAAGCTATTGTAGTAGGAAAGACCAAGTGGAAGTCACCCAGGCCAAGGTGGTAAATCAAAAATAATTCTGTCCCCTAGCCTCTGTGTGGATGCTGCCACACAGGATGGAGTGGAGATTACCACCATCCTCAAAGACTCAAAACCAAATAGAAGATTGACCCCATTTTATCCCCATTTGATACATCATTCTACTTCCTGCAGAAATCAGATGAATCCTGACAGGTGACAGTGGACTACCAGTAGCTTAACCAAGTGGTGGCCCTAATGCAGCTGTTGTGCTGCATATAGTATCTTTATGAGAACAGATTAACACTACTTCTCATTTGTGGTATGTGGCTATTGAGTTGGCAAAAGTGTTCTTTTCAATTTTTATTATTAATGAAGATCAGAAGCAGTTCACCAGGATGAATAGCAATATACATTCATAAACTTTCCCTAGGCCTAAGTTAAATCTCCTGCTCTCTGTCACAGTATAGTTTGGAGGAATTCTGTAAAACATCTGGGCATTCTGTAAAACATCACTTTGGTCCACTGTTTTGGTGATAGCATGCTAATCACACGTGAACAGGAAATGGAAAGCACTTCGGATGCCCTGGTAAGATGCATGTCCTCTGGACATTGAGAGAAACTCTATAAAAAGTTACGATCCTACCATATCAGTAAAGCTCTTAGGGCTCCACTAGTCTTGGGCAATGCTAGGACTTCACAGCAAAAGAAATGCAGCAATGGGCCCACATTCATGGAATTCACTGTCTTACTATGTACCCCATCCTCCTATAGCAGTTGGTTTGATAGAGTGGTGAAATGGCCTTTTGAAGGCTATGTTAGAACACCAGCTACATGGTAATACCTTTCAGCGCTGGGGCAAGGTTCTCCAGAAGTCTCTATATGCTCTGAACAGGTGCCCAATATATGATGCTGTTTCTCTAATAGCCAGAATCCCTGGGTCCAGGAATCAAGGGATGGAAATAGGAGTGGTACCACTTACTATTACACCTTGTGACCCAATAGCAAAATTTTTGCTTCCTGTTATGCTCTGCTGGCTCAGAGTTCTTAGTTTCAGAGGGATGGATGCTTCTACTAGGAAACACAACAATGATTCCACTGAATTGTCAGACTGCTGCCCAGGTACTTTGGGTTTTTGATGCCTTTGAATTAACAGGAAAGGAAGGGAGTTACTATGAATGATCCTGATTATGAAGGGGGAAATTGGACTGCTACTCCATAATAGAGGTAAGGAAGAGTATGTCTGGGGTACAGGAGATCCCTAAGAGCATCTCTTAGTAGTATCATGCCTTGTGATTAAGGTTAATGAAAAACTACAACAGCCTAATCCATGCAGGACTACTAATAGTCCAATTCCCTTCAGGAATGAAGGTTTGGTTTACTTACCCCACCAGGTAAAGAACCATGACCAGCTGAGGTGCTTGCTGAATGCAAAGGAAATACAGAATGGGTAATGGAAGAAGGTAGTTATAAATATCAGCTACAACCTTTGTTTTCTTTCTGCTCTTATTTACTTACTATGTAATATAAGATTATTGATTTTATATTATTGCATTTAAGTATTATTAATTTTACATCATGGTATTTAAGTTACAAGACATCAAGGGAAGAGGAAACATCACTCAAAGAATTACTTCCTCTTCTAGAGAAAAGGTTAGTGTGTTTTTCTTTGCATGTAGGACAGTTTATAACCTTGTTATTGTCCTTATTTGGAGATTAAGTATGGTTTAAGGAGATGTATGGGTGCCAGGTTGACGAGGGATAGACTTGTGATGATTAATTTTATGTGTTAACTTGATTGACCATGAGGTGCCCAGATTAAACATTATCTCTGAGTGTCTTTGTGAGAATGTTTCCAGATGAGATTAGCATTAGAATCAGTGGACTCACTAAAGTAGATTGCCCTCCCCACTGTAGGTTGGTATCCTCTAATCCTTTGAGGGCCTGAATAGGACAAAAGGTGTGAGAAAGTTGTCTCTTTTTTCCCCTGCCTCATTTATTTGAGCTGGGCCATCTCACCTCCTCTCTGGCCCTTGGACTGGGATTTGTACCACCAGCTCTCCTGGTTCTCAGGCCTTCAGACTAAGAGTGAATTATACCACCAGCTCTCCTGGATTTCCATCTTGTAGGCAGTGGAACACAGGACTTCCCAGCCTCCATAAGCATGTGAGCCAATTCTTCATAATAAGTATCCTTTCTGCAATAAGTATATTTTTTATAAGTGTACTTTAAATAACTATATATATCCTACTGGCTCCATTTCTCTGGAGAACCCTGACTAATAGATCCTCTAAATTAAAGAACATGTTTTGGCACCTTTGAGTTCTTACCACTTAAAAAATAAGCACAACATTTGTTAAACCTCTTTGTATTTTAGTAGCAGCATATACTGCACTTAGAAATACTGCTCTGATCCATTTATTGGATAATGTGGAAGACTTCCAATTTTGAGTGGGGCACAGAAAAAGCAAGGGCTATAGAGTAGGTCTATGGTATAGTACAAGCAGCCCTGCTTCTTGGGTCTTTTGACCAAGTAGATCCCATAGTTCTAGAGGAATCGGTAGGAATATACTACATGGAGTCTCTGGCAAGATCTAATAGTAGAATCATAGTGTAGAACCCAAGTTTCTGGAGCAGCTGTCTATACCTGAGTACTATACATCATTTTCAAAACAGCTCCTGATCTACTACTGATCCTGACAGATACTGGTCATATGAACATGGAACATCGAATGATTACATGACCAAAACTTCCCAACATGAGTTGAATGTTTTCAGACCCACTAGGTGATAAGTTTGGGTAGGCCCAAAAGCAATCCGTTATACAGTGGAAGTGGTATATGCAGAATCAGGTACCAGCAGGTTCTGAGGGCGTATATAATTTTGACAAATATGTAGTTCAAATCCCCATGTCACCACTCCCTATGGCATTAGTTCTTCTTCCTCAGTTTATACCTATAGCTTTATGACTAGCTGATGGAGGAGAAGAGAATACCAAGTTTGGTATAGATAGGTCTGCTTAGCAGGTTGTTTCATTAAAGATCATTCATGGGTGGCCCAGAAAAACAATGGTAGAAAGAAATTCTTCCACAAGGCAGGGCTTTGGGCAGTGTATCTGGTTATCCACTTTGTGTGGAGAGAAAAGTGGTCCAATGTAAAGGCATATACAAACTCTGGGCTGGTGGAGATTATCTGTTTAGTCATGGATCTGAAAGTAGCAAGATTGGAAGATTGAAGACAGGAGGATGGCTTAAAGGCAGTTGGATAGACGTGTAGAAGTGGGCAAAAAGTATGGGAATTTTTCTATTGCTTGTTAATGCCCGCCAGACACCAGCCAGTGGCAGATCAGGTGAACAGGATGACTCATCCAGTAGATGCAGCCATCCTTTGTTTTTGTCTACCCTAGTATGTTGTCTTTGGCTACCAAAATATACCCGTGAACCGGGGAGACATGGTTGCAGAGACAAAAGGCATATGTTCTTCTAGTTATTGTTGCTGAATGTGCAGAGACCCTTGCTGTAATATGATGGTGAACCCCCAATGTACTACTATCCCTCAAAGAGATCAACAAACCACTTAGTGGCAAGTTATTTACATTGGACACTTTCTGGCATGAAGAGGGCAATGATTTGTCATGACTAGGATTTACATATATTTCCAGGTATGGATTTTTTTTCCTGCCTGGAGTTCCCCAGGTTCCCTGCTATCCAGCATCTCACAGAATATCTGATTTATATACATGAGATCTGGCCAAATATTTCTTTGAACCAAGGGACCGACCTTACTGCAAAGGAGATGTAGCAGTGGATAAATGACCAGGGGGTCCTATCATAACACACATTCCATCATCTAGGAGCTGTGGGCTGATAAAGCTTTGTGATATTCTTTTGGAGGCATAGTTTAGGCATCAGCTTGGAAGTGGTATCCTCTGAGTCTGGGCCACTGTCCTTCAGGATGCAGCATATACTTTGTGATGGTTAATTTTATGTGTCAATTTGTGTAGGCTATGGTGTCCAGATATTTGGTCAAATGTTATTCTGGGATGTTTCTGTGAGGGTGTTTTTGGATGAGATTAAAATTTAAATTGGTGAATTTTGAGTAAAACAGACTGCCTTCCATAATGTAGGTGAGCCTCATCCAATCAGTTGAAGGCCTGAGTACAAGTCAGCTCTTTGAAAGATTCTAGAGCAATAAACCACATTAGACCATTTCTGTCTGAGTGGCTATATCCTTTTTCGAATCACAGAGCCCTTTAAAAATCTGATGAAAGTGTTATATGTTCTCACTAGTAAATTGTATATATGAATCATACACAGTTTATTTTGCATATGAATTCAGGATGGATACTAAGAGAAATCCCTTATTAATCTTACAGGTTAAAAACTCTTTTCTGTATGTTCCTTCAGTAAAGGAAGGTACTGGTTTTGTTGTGGAAGCCGAAATAGCCACAAGAAGTCAACAGATGGAATTAGTTAACACTGTAGTATCAAGGTTTGGACTAAGACATAAGCCTCCTCCCTAATCATTCTATTTATCTTCCAGAAGATGTGGAAGATATATAAGATATCAAATGTGCCAGAAATAATTTTATTTTATTTGACTTTACAAGTAGTCACTAAGAAGCCTAAACGGCATCAGGTTTACCATCAATGGAATGCTTCTAGTTTGTTTAGTTCCAGAACAATTTTCTTATCCAACAAGTCCAATCCTTAATGTCATTCAGGGAAGAAGTTCTTTTTTTTTTTTTATTAAAACAAATTTTTTTTAATGTTTATTCATTGTTTGAGAGCTAGAGTGTGAGCGGGGGAGGGGCAGAGACAGAGGGAGACGCAGAATCCGAACCAAGCTCCAGGCTCTGAACCGAGAGCACAAAGCCCGACGCAGGGCTCGAACTTGGGGCTCAAACTCATAAACCGTGAGATCATGACCTGAGCCGAAGTCAGACACTTCACTGACTGAGCCGCTCAGGCGCCCCTCAAGGAAGAAGTTCTTAAGCATCCAATATCTGAAAATATTCCGTATTGGCTATCATAATATTCTCTTACTTTCCTTTTTCCGTATTTGACACTAGCAATTGTATTACTGGTTGATTCACCAGTACAATTTAAGTTCAATCAGGGGGAAGACCATGCTTACCCTACATATTGCTGCATCCCTGGTATATTGTACAGTGCCGTACATAAGTTAGGAGCTAAAAAATATGTGTTAAATGAATGAATAACACATTTACAGAGTTCATGGTAAGACTCAAGCTTACATAATTTTCTTGAATGAATACTTAGGAAAGATATCTGGGCCATTAATTGTGTTTGTAATAAATTCTTTTCTTGAGGATGATGAAGATGTTAATGTCAGCTGCCTTTGCAGCTGCTGGGTGGTAAGCTGAAGTGAGTTGACCAGAAGAAATAAAAGGACATGCTAAAGCATAGCCTCAAACAATATCCTTTAATCTCCGACTGTTGGGAAGACCAGCCATGGATAAACTTGTCTGTGTGCCAGGATCCCAAGGGAGCTGGCAAACTGTGAGCAAAGTCAGCTTTTGAAGAAAGAAAGGCAAAGTCATGGATAGCAACCGATATTGCAAACCGTGGTCACAGTTGTTAATGAGAGGATGGGCCTGATGTGGTGATAGAGCACAAAGCTCTGTTCTCTCACAGGTTTCCAAGTTTTCCAGCTAGTCTTTCCAGCTAGTCTTTCCAACCAGTCTTTCCAACTAGTTTTGGGAAACAGGCCTGTCAACACTATTAACTTCCAGAAGGAAAGACCACAATGTCATAGGTACTCATTTCTATTTTCTTATACAGCTCTAGTTTATCCAGAAAGACATAGAGACATTTATTGCAATTATTATTAATAGCTTTCTCCCCAATACTTTAACATTTATTTTATATAAGTGGAAAGTCCATACCATGTAAACAAAACTTTTTTTTCACATGTCTTATGTTACATGGTAAGTCACAGTTTATTATTTGTCGGAATGTTCATCTTAAGCATTAGGACACATGCATATTTCTTGCTATTTAAATTTTAAACAGAACAAAGCCTCAAATAAAAAATTTAAACACATGCTTGTAAAGCCCATCCTACACTTTTTTAACCAAGTAAGTACCAATAATCTTATGAACACACATACACAAAGAAAAGAAATAGAGAAAGAGAGAGACTTGGCCTAGCATTTCTTGTTCCATTTTACTCTGACTTGATCATTTCCCTGGCCCACATACAGGGCTGAAAACTGGTGGTTTATTCTATCTGAGGTTAAGCTGATGGCTTTTATTTCCTGCTTTAACCATAACCAAGGTATCCAAAGAGTATGTTTTGAAGGACTTGTTTTTTTTTTTTTTTTTTTTTTTTTTTAAACTCTGTGTCTTGTTTGTAGCTCTGTGTCTCAGTCACATGGGGTATGGAGGAGGCTGGGCAAAATCTGGGCACCTTCAGTGCAGAGAACCCCCTTCCATGAAGCCACATTTACAGGAAAGAGGTGTTATTTTCAGGAAAGAGGTGAGATAATCTTGTTTGTGAGATACAAGTATTTCTAGGACATTGTCACAGCCAGCTTCATACCGTCAGCCGCAGAGTTGGAGTATACTGGAAACTACTAAGCTATGGGCAAAGATTGAATTAGGTGTGAAGGTAAGCTGGGCTGCTCTCTATTGTGTAGTTAAAAACAAAAAGTGGGCACAGAGAGAGTACTTGTTCTGCCCTTTCTTCACCCACTGCATTTTCATTTCCCCTTCCACTACCCCAGAGGTCTAATAATGGGCTCTAACATCTCGTATTCAACAGAGTTTTAAAAATCCACGTGGAGTACAAAATTGTAGTAGGAATTTGGGATTTGCTTTTCTTTCGGGTTTAATGGGACTTACTAGGTTCAACATCCTTTGTAATATGTTCCTTAAACCACAGGTTCATGAAGGCAAATTCTCTTGCGGGGGAGAGTGGCTCTGCAAGTTGATTAGCACCACTGCCTGCTTCCTACCTCTCTTCTGCTCAGGTATTAGTTGTTCAGACAGCTGCGCTCCTGCTCTGCTCCCCAAGTCCCTCGCTCCATTTTCATGTGAGCCAGTGATGCAAAGTCCCCAGCTTGGCCTGTCAGAACTTGATAGCTCTGTAAACATTGAAATCTTTGTTGCCATAACACCAGGAAAAATAATATGGGATCCTGCATATAAATATAGTGGAGGCCTTGGGAAATGGGAGCATTTCTAAATGCTCTTGAAGCTCTGTCATGGCATAATCTCTTGTAAATAAATGTCAACGTAGTCGCTGAATGCAGACTGGATTTTTGCCTGCCTATGGTGCTCAGCCTTCTAGACAATAGTTATGCTAAGGGATTATCTTTTAACATAGTGCAGTTATCTCCTTTGTTTGTTTTCTTTTTTCATTATTCACATAAGCCAAGGGAAATGAAAAGCATCTTATTTCAGGCAAAAGGGCCTGTGAATGATTAACTCTGGTTCCATGCATTGGGACTTTGCATAGCAACCCCTTGGCTTGCAACTAGAGAAAGACTCAAGGCAGCAACAGCAGCCCAGGGACCTGAGACTAACATTCTCAAATGGAGGTGGTGAGGAACGGATTAAGTCTAAGCATTGTGTTTATGAGTAGAATGCTCTGTAGCTGGCTCATTTAATTTTGAACTGGTTTTATTGCACTTTTCTTGGTGAAGGTGTGTTTTGCTGACCTTTACTTTCACGTTTACTCTTCCTTTTGGAGTACACTTGAGGAGCTAAATGAAACTTGGCCGTGATTAGGGCTTAATCTGGTTTATGCTACCATATTGTATGTTTTCTCCCTAACACTATCCAAACCTGGACCGACATTGGATAAATTTTACATTGAAAGAAGGAATTAATGTAATGGCCTTAAGTTTTAACTTTAGCTCAACAAAATTTTTGTTGGTAAATTTTGGCACTCTCATGATTGTATATAGTACAAAGCATTATATGAACGGAAGAGAAGCAAATGGTATGATTATATGGTTCCTATTAAAAGGATATGAGTATGTAAAGGACCCAGATTATGCAATATGAGGGATGAAATCAAGAACAATTCCATATCTTTTATGGACATTTGGTGCTTAAGCATTTATATAACAAGGTCTATTTTCATGGCAAACAAGACCTGAATTAAAAGACTCAGAAGAAATTGAACTGTAGGCTAAGGACAGAAGAAACATTGGAGAATTTTGGAAAATGCATATAGTTATAACGGAGCCAAAATATTTAGGACACTTAAATTTAGACTGCAAGTCGATCCAGATGTTTATTTATTAACGTTAATAATGTTTCCAGTCTTGTTATAGAATACCAAATCCCGGGGGGTTCCACTTCTGAGTTTAAAAACAAATGCATGGTCTTTATTCTTTTCCAGTTCTGTTTTAATTTTAGGGGTTTTCTATAGCCATGATTTTCCCGTAAAATGTTTGCAAAATCTTGAGTAGCTCCTGATGCTTAGCAGAAAGTCTGAGTGAAACATTGGGTCTAGCTAAGCTTTCTCCTTTCTGCATTTCTCTTCTTGCTTCCATGGCAATAAAGAAAGAAACTTGGCATGAGAATATAATCTGTTCCTGCCTGTTTCTCATCTGAAGTCGTAAACCTCTGCCATCCCACCCAAGACTAGAATTTCAGCTGGCATGAAACAGCTGTCTGCTTACAGGTTTATTCCGGTAGTAACCAAAGACAAAACTATTTTAATTGAAGGCCCTAGGCTGTTCTCCAAACCCTCATAATCTTTGGGTCACTCCCAAGAGGAAACCATTGAGGAAAAGGCACATGTTACATCCTTTCTTATAGTTTTGACACACTGTATGTTTATGAAGTTGAGAGCATTTTACCTTCTAATTTTTCTAGGTAGGATGCCGTAGAGAAAAGGAAAAGGTCACAAATTCAAAGGTCCTAGGGCTCAGGCACACCAGCTATGTCAGTGGAGGGTAGGCAGTGGTGTATGGGAAGAGTGTCCTGTCCAAAGGGGCGTCTGCCGCTTAGCTGTCCTCCTAGTTGTCATGTGGGAATGTGAAAGCCTGGTGTGACCAGATATTCTGGTTTGCTAGTCGAAGTTCCCAGTCCTGATTTTATGTGAATTTTGTATAGTTTTAAATTTTGGCAAGTCATTTGAAGTAAAGCCAAATGTTGTGAAGGTCAGTTGAAACATGGCCGATTCTTGAATGTTCGGGACTGACAGTATCCAACCCCCAGGCTTTGCTCCTGATCCACTGCAGGTAGACTTTGCATTTCTCAGCTTCTTAGGTTCTAAAACTGTCAGGTGACTAATTTATTTACTCATTTCACTTTTTATTCTAGGTAGTACTGCATAAAGGAAAGAACACAAGTTTTGGAGGCAGGGAGATGTGGGTTTTACTAGTTCCAGATTTTTACCAAATTGTTACCTGCACCACTTTAATCTCTTGAAGCCTCTCTTACAACATGTGGAAATGAAAACCTAGTTTACAGGGTGTTTGGAGGATTAAATAAACTGCTATACACATATAAAATGCTATGCCTGGCCCATAGGTGCTCTTTGCATGGCTGTTACTTTTCTGATCATTACCAGCAGGCGATCCACTTTCGAAGACACAGGCCTTCATCCAAATGAGTTTCTCTCAGAACAGGGAGAAGGTAGTCTCTGAAGGTCTAACATGGTATGCAATACAAATAAATTATATCAAGAGTCATCTCTAAGGCCTTAAAGAATTTGAGAATTTTAGAAACAGAAAAGACCTTGAGAAACAGTAATTTCAACAGCTAGAAGTGAATGGAATCATCAGTTTTATGGTCAACATTAATATTTGGAACCATGGCAAATGAATACTTTCACTGAAATGCAGTATAACATGTTAAGAACATGACTTGTAATGAGAATAAAACCAAAGACTATATCTGGAACAATGCTGTGAAGTAAAAGAATGTACATTAACTTTTTTCTTCCTAATTTCTGTGGGATTATTTACTTGGAAATGAATGGATGAATGTCACTGGATATTCCCTTATTTTGCATCCAGGCAGGTTTGCTATTATGGAGATTTCTTCTCTTTTAGCTGTCAGTCCATTATCTATGTGTGATGATGGCAAGAGGCTACTCAACCAATTGGGGTGTATAAAAATTGAGTTTGAAAAGAAAACTGGTATTTTCTCCTTGCTTTCTGTTCAAAATTAGGTGCAAGTTAAAGCTTCAGCATTCAAAGGAAGAAGCTTCCTTCATTTCTTTTCCTGGAACAGCTGTAAGTAATAATAAAACAAAACAAAACAAAACATTCAGTCTTACATAGTTCAGTGGTAAAAACAAAACAGAGTGGTCATGTAATATGGTTCAGTGTATCTGGTGTCTTTCACATGACATATCCTCTTGTTTGATAAGGGCTCTGTAGCAGCATGATAGGGAGTGGTGTCGTTGTGTGATGGATTATTTGAAGTGTTTATCTATGAGCCCATGGTATATTTACTGACAAAACTCTCTTATTCCCAAAACTTAATGGCATATGGTCCTGGTCATATGGGAATCTCAAAGACTCTTGCTGACATTTAAGAGTTGTAAAGAATAATAATGACATTGGACATCTACCATGAGAGAGGAATTATGTGAGATGCTTAATGGACTTTGTTTATAATCCTCATCACCCTTTATGTAGATCTCTATCTCCATTTTATAGAGGGGTAAATTGAGTCTCAGGCATAAAGGACGTTCCTCTGGCCACATAGATGGTTAGATGAGGCTACAATTAAACCAGGTTTGCTGCTCTATGCTGTCTACCCCCTACTTCCTCAAGTATTTTATGGAGTAACTGGTCCCACTTTTGGAAAATCTGTCATCTAGAAACCATCAGCAATGTCAGAACCCCCAGTGATCTAATAGCCACCCCAGAAATAGAAAAAATTCACTTGGCATGTGTTACAGGGACAATTACTGAAGGTCCCTTGCTGTTTCTTAGAAAAGAAAGCAGTTCTCTCTCTTTTACTTACTGAATTAACAACAAAGAAAGAAATTGAAAAAAAAAATGGGGGTGAAAAGGTGTAGACTAATGAAATATTGGGCCTGATAAAAACATAAAGAAACTAGCCCTTCCTCTCTTTTTCTTTTACTATCATAGACTCGGTCTCCTAAAATGAATGAAGGGCTACTAAGGTGGACTGTAGAAACTGTCAAGGACTAACCGTGACTGACATTCTATGGACAACAGTGGTTGTTTAGTAAATGTGCATGAGCAAGTGAGGTTCTTGGTAATTTTCTTTGCTTCCATTCTTTCTGGAGACCCTTTCCTCCAAATATTTTTTTCAATCCTGATTCAGCCATCCCCACCTTCAGGAGACTGTTAGATGTTCAATAAGTCAAAGGGCCATTCTGGATGTTGAAAGAAATCCTCATACATCCCAGGAGATAAATTAGCATGACAAGCCACAGTGTGAAAATTGAGCCTGATGACACCTTTTTTTTCCTTTGGCAAAAGGTATTATATTGTTTATTTACATGCCCAGCAAATTAGAACATCAGGATGGGAGTCCACAGGAGTGGGGAAAAACATGCGAAGGGCAGTTCTTTGAAGAGAGGCAACATGAAGGCAAAGCAAAATCACAGAAGGCCAATCTTATCACTTACATTTGTTCACAGAGATGAAATTCCAGGCTCCTTACCTTCATTGTGGCTATTGATATCACTATCTCAAGAATCATTTAGACTAGTGGTTCTGAGTTCCCTAAGGAGTTTCTGAATCTGAGGCCCTGGAGAGAAGGACAGGCAGAGGTAGAGCTTTTTCATATGGAATGTTCTATGGATAGCTCTGATGTGCAACCCAGGTTAGACAGCAGACTGAGACTCTCACTCCACTCTCACTCCAGAGTTCCAGAATTGGTCTGTTTGTTATTTATTCCAAGTGAAGATGCATGACTACACTATGTTTACATAAGGTATCCAGTTCACAAGAATGAAAGTACAGCAAAGAGATTCTCAAAAAAAAAAAAATATCAAAGTATACTTCCTTTCAACACACTGTGATTTATAAATTAGATACGATAAAATGGAAATAGAAGCTTTAAAGAACACATGTAATTAAGGTCGAAAGAATATTAATATAGTCAGATCCCTGATCTGAATTCAGGGGTGGCAGTTGGTTGAAAGTTCACTATGCTAATGTGCTTGGTTTGACCCTGATGATTTTTCACCCAAGAGATGTTGGCTCAGTTGTGAAGAAGCCTGAAGCTTTTTGAGAAAATACAAATTTGAGAGAGAGGGAGGGAGAGAGAAGAGAAGGAGGAGCTCTAGTATGATCTGATGGAAAGCGAATGTATCTCTACTGAAAAGAAGAGGAGAGAAGGTCACAAGGAACTAGCAATGAACCAGTAAATGTGGGATACTCCTGAAGTGCTGAGGGCATCTGATCAGAGGACAATTAAGACCAAAGGCTGAGCAGTGACCTTAAGGTCAAGGTAGAAGAGGACCCAACAATTTCAGGGAGGTATGACCTGTAGCAGGAAGCGAAAATAGAAGAAGCCAGTGAAAATACTGACTCCCAGAATCAGGGCTAGGAGGGTTGCCTGTGACAAGAAATGGTGTAAACACAGAGAGGGCTTAGCCAAGATTAAGGCCGCAAACCTCTGCCAGCCAAAGAACATGGAACTATATACTTGTAACCTCACTCTTCTGGATATCATTTGTATCTGAACAGTCTTTTTTATTGTAGTAAAAGCAGTTGTACCCTTGAAAGGACTGTGTGTGCTAGATCCTATAGACATACTGGGTACGGTGAATGGCCAGAGTTGAAGGAGAGGGCAAAGTTCAGAGAGGCATGGTTTTTGTAAGAGAAAAACCAGCTCCCTTAAAGAGTTGTTTGGTGACTGCTGGAAATTATGTAAGAGAAGGAGTACCCGGAAGCCTGACTAAGAGAACCATGTATTGGGAGCAGGCAACCTGCATACTAGACCAGCAGATTCAAGAGCTTAGAGGACAGAAATAAGAGGGCACGTTAGTGAAATTTTGAGGAAGAAACTTGAGAGAACTTGATGGAGAGAATTCCTAATAGAAGGTTTAAGTAACTCAAGAGCAAGGGCAGATTACCAACAAAAATCAGGAAGAGGAGCATGAAGAATAGAAACAGAATTCAGAAAGCACTTTGGAGAAGGGAAAGCTGGGTGTGGGGCTTAATGCCCAGAAACACACAAAAGACTAATCAGAGACCCCATTGAAAGGAAAACTCAGGGACATGCTGGCTGAGGTGGTGATCCTGAGCTGCTCAGACCTGAAGTGAAATGGAAGGGTTGGGGCCAAATGGGTAAAGATCCCATACTACTCCCTCTGGGATCTCAGAGTGAAATGCCAGCTTGAATCTAGAGAAGAAGGGAGGTGAGACCAGATGGAAAGCTACAAAGAGGAGCCTTTTGGGAACATAAAATATAAGTAGTGCGAGAGAGCCTCTTGTGGAACTTTGTGAATACTCAAGACCATTGCCAATTAGGGACTATTTTGCAACTCAGATTTCCTCACGAAATAGAAAGGTTATGTCCATGTTTGGTTATCTGCCTGTGATGGACTGTAGAGAAGGGGTAATACTTAAGGATATCAGAAAGTAGTAAACGGCTATCACTCAAAGGATCTAATTCCTGGAAAAGAAACCTGATCCTTACTGCCCATGAGATGATCATGTTAATTAACTGAAGTTTAGTGTAGAGGGAGAACCATAATAGAGAAGTCTTTTCTATGGAGTTATGGTCTTGACAATAAGACTATTTTAAGTGAATTGGTTAAAGAGTATAAGAAATTGCATAATCATTAAAGAAAGAGAATCTGTTTAATTTCATTTAAGGATATAACATAAAATGCTTTTTAAAAACTAGTGTAAAAAATACCCAGAAGTAATATTTGAATTGCTGGGGTTTTCCAGTGGAAAGAGGAATTTATATTGAAAATGTGAACTTCATAAAGTGAAGAAAAATTGCTTGGAACCATTTATTGTTACAGGCAGGCACACTTTGTCAAAGATGGTATATCCTGAGCAAGAAGAATCTATGGTAATTTTTTAAATGTTTATTTATTTTTGAGAGAGAGAGAGAGAGAAAGAGAGAGAGCATGAGTTGGGGGGGGGGGGAAGAGCAGAGAGAGAGAGGGAGACAGAGAATCCAAAATAGGCTCCAGGCTCTGATCTGTCAGCACAGCTCCCAACGTGGGGCTCTGGCCCATGAACCGTGAGATTATGACCTGAGCTGAAGCCAGACGCTTAATTGACTGAGCCACACAGGCACCCCAACTTTATGGTAATTTGAATCAAGAGGACACTGTATCTTGTTCATAAGAGGTGCTCAAAATGTATTGGTTGAATGGATAAAATAAAACCATGTTAAGAAACTAAACAAATTGATGAGTAAATGAAAGACATAGTTGTATATTCCAATATCCCATTCGGGAAGTCTTTTTCCAAGATGGGTTATTGGCCCTTCCACAGGCTCCCATACTACAGGCACATCCCCTATCTTATCCAAAGGTATGCTGTGCTCTTCTACTAAACAGTAAGCTATATAAGGGCAGGACTAATTCTTATTCCTCATGATAACTGCAGCACTGAACATAGGAGACATTCAAGAACCAGTTGTATAAATGAATATTACTCGAAAGAGTACTAGCTTAACACAAATGTTAACTTAGCATTATACATGGAACAGCAAAAGAAGTACTTTTAAAGAAATAGTTGAATAATATCTAGGAAGTCCATTATGGAGATATAAGACAGGAGCAGCTGGACAACTTGGACAGTATTATTGCTATAATTTGAACATATATTTAGATTGGAAAATAGATTGTCATGATGCAAAGGGAAGGATTCCTCCCCTGGAAATGAAAGCTAAAGAATTGAGGATGGAGACATGCTTTTTACTGAAAACCCAGTAGGAGAATGTCCTCCCCATCTCCCTACCCCCCAAATTATCCAGATTCTCAGATTAAACATAGATTATTTCTTGAAAAAATTTTCCCAGAGGAAAACCAGCATCTATCTCCCCCTACTGGTGTCATGTTAAGCGTGATTTCTGACTTTTTTTTTTCTTTTAACTAAGAAGTGTTTTAGTTAAGATGAATATTTTCATTTGTTATTTGGGAAAACAAAACAACTGTCATACTTAATATAAAGTTTAAGCATCCTGCCATGGAGGTTTGTGTTGCAATGAGCTTTACTAAGATCTAGAGTATAAATTGTTTTATCACAGATGAGGGATGGTTAAATAGTGTTGCTAGTTCATCTGCAATTAACAGATTTATATGACAGGATTATCATTGGCTGGCACAATAAAATTTTTAAAAACTTTTTATTATAGGAAAGTTCAAACATACACAAAAAGAGAGAGAGAAATGCAATGAGTTCCCATGTGCCCATTATCGAGTTTCAGCAAACAAGTCAGAGCCAAGCTTATTTCATTTATTACTTCTCTGAGGTCCCACATCCAGATCATTTTTTTTTTTTAATTTTTTTTTCAATGTTTATTTATTTTTGGGACAGAGAGAGACAGAGCATGAACGGGGGAGGGGCAGAGAGAGAGGGAGACACAGAATCGGAAACAGGCTCCAGGCTCCGAGCCATCAGCCCAGAGCCTGACGCGGGGCTCGAACTCACGGACCGCGAGATCGTGACCTGGCTGAAGTCGGACGCTTAACCGACTGCGCCACCCAGGCGCCCCCAGATCATTTTAAAGTACAGTACAAGCAATCACTTCATCTGTAAATATTTCAGTAAGTACCTAAAAGGTAAAGATGCTTCAAATATCCCCATAACACCATTTTTATGCCTATCCAAAATTAGTGATAGTTCTACCAGCAAATATCCAGTCAGTGTTCAAATTTCCACAATTGTTTTAAAATTGTAATTATTTATTTCACAATTTGAAACAGGCATTTTGTAAGGGCTATTGATTATAATTATTTCCTATGTTCCTTAAATCTCATGGAATTTATGAGATTTAAGATTCTTCCCTCATTTTTGGGGGGGTGGTGTAACAAAACAGCAACATTTGTTCTGAATAGTGTTCCACAATCTGGAATTTGCTGACTGGATCCCCATGGTGTTGTGTAACACATTCCTCTGTCCCCTGTATTTCCTGTAAATTGGTAGTTAGATCCAGAGGCTTAATTTTATTCAGGTTTGATTTATTTTTTTGGCGAGGTGCTGTTGTGTACTTCTATCACACAATGTCGGGCAGCAATCAAAGTTCACTGTATGGAGTAGACTTTCTACAGCAGCACTTTCCAATAGAAATTTCTATGGTGTTGGCCATGTTCTATGTTAGTACTATGTATGTTCGTTCTCTAACTGTACTTATTGTTTTATATCTATTCTGTATTTTCATACGGTAGTCACTAGTCATGTGTGGCTCTTAAATGTGGTAGGGTGCTTGAGAAACTACATTTTTAATTTTTAAAATTCTAATTACTTTAAATTTAAATGTGAATAGCCACGTGTGACTAGTGACTACCCTATAGGGTGGTATAACTATAGACTCATTAATTCATTAAAGGCTGCTGAAAGATAACACGATTATTCTATTATTTTTAAAAATTTGTTGGAATATTTTTGTAAAGAGAATAAGATCAAGTGTGTTGCTACATGAGGTTCAGACCTTACAGAAAAGGTTGAAAAATTGTTTAATTCTTCTCCTGTATTTATCAGTTGTCAAAATGATGAGTTGCAATAAATAAATACTAATCTGAACTACTCTCTATAACCTTGAACTGTACATCAGGGGAGTTATACCTATGATAGAGCTTTCAATTGGGCCTTGCTTACAGACAGGGGGACTAAGAGAGTGTTCTCAAAAGTTCTAAATCTCAAATCCCCTCCAACCCACACATTTCTCCCACCTGCTGAACCTCCCTCTACTAGGCCTCAGTGCTCATGCTTACTGACTTCTGTGTGGACCAGCTGCACAGCAATGGCCTGTGACACAGTGCCGCTGCAGGGCAAGGAGAGCCGGCTCTGGACAGAAGCAAAACCAGGGAATCAGCCGTTTCTAAGGCGTCAAGAAAGGACTTGCCTTCTAAGAGAGGCTAGAAATTCACCTTAACATGTACTTGAAACTAGTTTCACCTTTCTGAGCAGGCTACTGGTAGAGTACTAAGCAGTAGGTGGAAACTGAGGTGCCCCAGGCTGCACTGCCTAACACTCAAAGGCTTGGCTACGAAAAGGAATGGCCAGACTAAGCACAGTGCAGTCATACCAAGAGGGCAAGAAAACCAAGAACTAGCTGCTGATTTGTCAGTCTTTCTTAATAATTTTTTTCCCATCTATTACCAGCCTGCCTATGGAGATGTCTTTCTTGGTTTTTTTATAGTATTAGGTTGCTTGTGAAATTTGTATGTTTAAAATAAAATGTAATATCTATTAGATATTAAAACCACTTGGTGGCTAATAATTGCAATAGCTTATTATGTGTCCATTACATATTTTCCTAATGTTTTATTTTTAGTTTTTCTTAGAGTCTTGAAGGGTTGGGTTTCAGGTAAGCTGAGTGAGGCACTCATCTCAGGGACAAAATTTAAGGGGGTTTCAAAAACCTCACTAATGATGATAAATGCTATTTTAAAGCAATAGTTAAAATAATCAAGATTAATGCAAAAAACCCCTACATGATAAACACTGTATGAAAATTTTAAGTAAAGGCAGATCTGATCCTGCCCTTGAACAACTCTGCCTCACTTGCCTCACCCTAGTCCTGGCCCTCCAATAAAACTTTAGTTAAAAATCAGGCAGTAGGGTCGCCTGGGTGCCTCAGTTGGTTAAGCATCTGACTCTTGGTTTTGGCTCAGGTCATGGTCTCATGGTTTGTGAGTTTGAGCCCTTCATCAGGCCCTGGACTGGCAGCATGGCGCCTGCTTGGGATTCTCTCTCTCCCTCTCTCTCTGCCCCTTCCCTGCTTGCTCTCTTTCTCTCTCAATAAAAAAACAAAAAACAAAAACAAAAACAAAACAATCAGGCAGCTACTCTGCGGGGTATAGTTTGTTCATTTTTAAAAATATTATACTGAACTATTACTTATCTTTATTATTGCATTTTTTGGCACCCTGTTATATTTTGCATCCTATTTTTGACCCTGTTTTTGAGCTAAACTTAAGAGTTGACTAAGTCCCATTTCATCACTTTTACAGGTAAGGCTTACATGAATGTCTATGAGCAGCCCAAGGTTGAACAGATAAGAGATAATGGGGTTGAGATTTATAATGGTTTTGTGTTCTCTATTTCCCCATTTACATTTTTGAGGATATGATTCTTGACTCATATTAATTTATTTTTTGTGATATAGTGCTGTGTGTCGAGTAGCCTCCATCACCCTTAAACTTGCTGTTGTTCTGTTTGCTGAATTCCATCAATTATCTATGTGACCTTAAAGAATATACTTTTTATTATCTTAATCTGTGTCTACAAAACACCCAATTTGGGGTCAGTTCAATTAAAAAAAAAAAGAATTGAAATGAAGAGAAAAGACAATGAAGAGAAAATGAAGCCAAAGACCAGATGTGTGCCACTACATGGACAAAATAATTGATTAAGTGTTTGGATTTTTATTTTTATTTATTCTTTTATTAACTGGTTTTTGGTGGTGTATAGATATGGGCAGAGTTTACTAATGTTCAAGAAAAAGTAATCTGCCTAGTGGGAGTTGTAGAATTAAATAAAAATTGAATGATGTTTGCAAAGGATATTATCCTTTGGGTGTGGTAATTATTAGGCCAGGTGGTTAATGTTTCCTTATTTTCTCAAGAGGTAGGAAAAGGTAAGACTTTTCAGTCTAGTAACAACCACATAAAATTACAAAGGGTACTGGCAGAGGTAGTGGGGGGCAGGGGAGGGAGGAGCTGGAGGAGAGGAAAACACAGTCATCTTATATGGTTTTTTGGTTAAAACTGGGAGAGATTTGTGGGTTTCACATCAGTCAACTTTCATTATTCTTGTTCTCATCTTCTTTGATTCACATGGTTTCAGTTTCTTTCCAAACGTCTTTGGTTCAAAACTTTATGGTCTTGAAACAGAGCAGTTGAAAAATGTTGACAAAAAGTTTTGGAAGCAACCACTGAATTTTGCAGAACTTTA
Source organism: Prionailurus bengalensis (assembly GCF_016509475.1). Taxonomy (NCBI): domain Eukaryota; kingdom Metazoa; phylum Chordata; class Mammalia; order Carnivora; family Felidae; genus Prionailurus; species Prionailurus bengalensis. The sequence goes on along the minus strand of NC_057344.1, from coordinate 101,269,126 downwards.
CTAGCATTTATTTCTAGTGTGAAAGATGGTGCTACTCTATAATAAATGTGGGTTAGGAATATTTATGTCATTATTATGTAGCCAGTTAAACAGAGAAGTAAGACCATGATGTTATAGATGTTGCAGAAAATGAACTTATTGGAGAGCTAAAAAGTAGAGATTTTCTATGTATTTCTTAAGGGACAGGGGCATATTTTATTGTGTGGAAAATACGATTTCCCTAAACTGAGGGAGAGGTACTATATTGCCTACCATTGACTCGTATTTGATATTGGATTTAAAAAATATTAACTTTAAAAGCTTAAGATACCATTTGAAGCCATAGTGAGATGAATCAGGAAAATTACTGAGAGATGGCATTGGTTTTTAAAAATAAATAGAAAGTTGGGGCACCTGGGTGGTTCAGTTGGTTGGGCATCCAACTCTTAATTTCATCTCAGGTCATGATCTTACAAGATTGAGCTCCAGGTTGGGCTTTGCACTGGCAGCACAGAGCCTGCTTGGGATTCTCCCTCTCCCGCTCTCTCTGCCCCTCCCTGCCTCGCACCATCTCTGTCTCTCTCAAAATAAATAAACCTAAAAAAATAAACAAAAAGTGTATTTTCTTGTGGAATCATAATTATATGGACAGCATAAGGGTAACCCTTTGGCTTATGTGTCTGCTAATCCTATCATAGATAATAAATTCATAATTCAATTAATCTCATGCATTATATATACTAACTCATTTAAGGAAAATGAACTATCATCATCATCCAGAGGTCTTTATGGGATGACTAAGGTGCTGGCTTTACAGTGTCAGTAAGCAGACTTTCTGCTTTTAGGAACTTTGAACTAAAATGAAAAAAAAAAAAAGCCTTCTGAAAAAGAATAAGAAGACAAAAAGTAATCATGCAAGGCAAATACAGGATACAGTGGAAACTAGATCATCACTCAAAGTTCATTAATAAATCCCCCCTGAAGGGAGAAAAATGAAAGAAAATGTATTCCTCACCAGAAACCTTAATAAATAGTTTATATTCCCTCAATTAGAGTCAGATGAGGGGCATTAAGCAGAGACATCCAGAAGCAATAGGTACAGATGAAGGAGGAGATTGGCTCTCATCTAGGAGGGAATGGCACAGGAAATAGGGAGTAGGTCAGCTGGACAGACTGGAAGGTTTTCAGAAGGTAATTTTGGAAAGTTGGCTAAGCTGGGACTGTATTGTGGAGGACACGTTAGGACAAGCTAAGGCATGCTCACTTTTTAATATAGGTAAAGGAAACCTGAAATGATTTTGAGCAGAGGGTGACCCATCCAAGAGCTGTGAATGGCAGAGCAGACTGAGTGTGGAAAACACTGGGGCCGCTTTGCCACATGGTGACAGGCAGGGCAAACTCAGCTTTGAAGGTGGCACTCTTTGAAGGCTCTGTATAAGTAAATTTTCCTCGTATAGTCTTGGCTGGTAGTGATTTTATTGATTTAATCATCAATACTTCAGGATCACAAATATTTTCTCTGGTTTGCTGCCCATCTCAAAGCATCCGACTGTGTGAAATAAATGTTGAATAAATAAGACGTTAAGTGTTTAGAATTATGCTGACATTTAGTGACAGTTTGTGGTGACTTTTGAGGAAAAGCAAACAAGAGTATTCTGCTCTTCTTCCTGTTAAAAACAATTTTTTTGAAAGGAATAGGATTCCAGGAAGTCCTTGAAGTGAGGAAGGGTGACCATGTGTGATACTTTTGAAAGAGCAAAGATATTTATTTGCTCCCTCCATTTCTAGTCCACATGAGCCCTGCTCCTTCTTCCTGTCACACCACCTCCATTCCATTCAAACCACTTTCTTGAATATTCCTAATAAACTCATCTTTCCCCTTTCCTTGTTCTTCTTAAACCTCTCAAAGCATTTTGTACCACTGTTGACTTCCTCTTTTCTCTCTTAGCCACATTTCTCTGTGTCTCTGGATCATATTCCTCTTCTTACTTCCTGACAGGAGCCTCAGTCATCAGCCCTCAGTGATCCTCCTATCATTAACATTGTCAAGTGATAAACAGTTCTAGAACTTTTAGAATCCTCAAATTTGCAATAACTGCTATAAGATATCATTTTCTTCATAAAAAATAATTTTTAGACTGACTGAGGCATTTGCTAAAACAAGTTAATGACTGGCTCGTACTTCCACATAAAATACAGGTGTTAGCTTCAATGCCACCCATTCGGGTAGGTATTCTCTGTAGGACGACGTCAGGCTCCTTGTTCCTCAGGTACCTCAGACTCCTCTTTTATAGCAGATATCTTGTTTGAAATTCATTACTTGTAACCCACTGAGGACATGAAGTGTGTCAAAGGTATTCACAACTGTCCCCCTAGGACGTAGCTCAGGCGTGTATTAGGAATTCAAAGAGTATTTTTTGTTGGTTAATTGACTAAATGATTGTTTTCAACAGTATGTATTTTACTTAATATTTCATCTAAGAGACATCATTTTCATAGATATCTTTGCTTTTATGTTATTTCCTCATTCACACATCTAGTTGACTTTCTCCTCCAGGCCATTTTTCTTTATAAAGAAATTTTTAAAAAATCGTTTTATGGGAATTACTTTGTGCAGAGGAGAAACCTAGAACAAATGCTCTTCTGAGGTGTGCATGTGAGGCTTCAGACCAGGCTCACAGACCACTTAATCTTCCATTTTTAGCAAAATTTCAAATCACCATGTGTCTCGGGGCTTCATCTTTATTAGCAAATGGCCAAAACCACAAATTTTAAGTAAGTCTACTTTTTTTCATATTAAATGTCCCTTAGTCACATTTTCTCTCTAGGGAAAGTCAGTGGCTGCAACCCTCCCTCATTTGTGTGTCTCTAATTCAATCCTTTCATGTGAATCCAGACCTATATCTAATTACAACAGGATGTCTACTTTGACTTGTGAAGTTTAGCACCTAGGGATTGTAGCTTACTGTTGACATGGTATAGGGTGGTGTGAGAACTGCCTTCTATACCTGGCACTGCTGTTAACCCTCTAATGAATTTGAATGGTCATTTGACTTCTCTAGGCTTTCCTGAGAAACCCTGAAGACTCCTAAAACATAGTTTCTCTAACTAACCTGCTGAAAGAATTCTGATCTCTGCTTAATATTTTCACTTGCTTTGTGGTTCTATCTCTACCAATCCAACATGGTAATAAACCAAAGTGTGGAGGGAACTTTGGCCCTGGCAGAACCAAGCAAAACGGAGATAATTCTCAGATTTATGAAAGCTGGTGCTACTGCTTGGGAAGCCTTCATAGTTTGCTTCTCTTCCGCTCAGGTCTCTTAAGAGATCAGCCTCGTTAAAGCTGATTGAACTAATTGAACATGAGTAAAGGGAAAATGAAATCCAACTGCTTTCCTCTCTAAGCCCACAAAAGAAACAGTAACTGGGTCTCTTTGGAGAAGGGCAAGGTCAATCTCTGATGTGCTCAGAGGTTGGGTGAAGTTTAGGGGCAGCGAGGGGCTTCAATGGTCACTTGAGGGATTTTCTTTCAAAATGTGGCATGAGCTTCCTTAAGCATCCTTTATAGGAACAGAACACCCAAGAGAGTTGAGAACACAAAGGTGATGATAGTACCACACTGGGCAGCGGAATATCTATTTTCTTGGTGAGGTACCCAGAACGAGATTTATGCTCTAGTCAAGTTTCTTCCTTTCATGCTTGGAGGGAAACTCAATATTCCATATTCATGGTCTTTGACATAACATTTTGTTAGGGTGGTCAAAAGGGATTTATACTATTTGTTGCAAAAATATCACAGTGTTATTTTTATAAGAATCAAGCAGAGTGGGGATGGGAATGAGAATCTTAGGTGCCACCTGGTTTTCACACTTTTGGTGAAGTAAAATTTAATTGAGTTTTCAAAGGCAGGAAAATATTCTGTTGCTGGGAAATATAGCATAAAGAATTTCTGCAAGCTTCCTCTGGGTTTTTCTTGAAAGTTTTAAATGAGAATTTTCTGCCAATTTTCTAGCAGAAGCGGAGGAGACATAGCAGTTCTGCTGGTGGTTTTGATTATGGATTGTCTATATGGCATCAATAAAAATAACTAGACCTAGGTCTGATGGGCACTGAACTTGCTTAAAATGCTAATAAAAATTATAAGGGAAGGGAATCAATCTTAAATTTTAAATATTATTTTCTTATAATACATATGGAAAGACTATTTCTCAGTACTTTAGTGTTAAAAGTACAATAACTGGAGAAGAATATGTTCTCTTCAAAGTGCCAATAAAAATGCAAAATGTCATTTTCCAGTGCAATTCGGCCTGAAATCAACCTGTTTTATGGTAATTATGGGCTCTGGCACCAGAACATAGCAGAGCTTTAGGAAGATTGAATGAATGATTGAGTCCAACCTACTTAAATATGAAACATATGAAATGATTTGTGTAAAGCAAAAACCAGAGAGCACTGTCACCCTTCCCACCCCAACCTATGCATCAAGCTTCATTAGTGCTGTGTGGTAGTCATATCAGCATGAGGGAGTGGGTGAGAAAAACATTTTCAGGATAATAGAAATAGCGCAGGAAAATCCTCTCGAGGTGGAAGGGAAGTTTCTTATAAAGGCAGAAACTGTGAGAAAGAGATAATGCTGCTCAAAGTGGGTGAAAAGTGCCTTTCGTGGGCAAGATTCTGCTATATCACTATGAAAGGAAAACCATATATATTTCTCATAACCACTGTGGTGTCAGGTGTAGCTACCCAATAATGCATCGCCATAAGCCATATGGCAGCGTATCACGAGGTGGCTACTCAAGACAAGAGAAACGTGGCAACACTTCTCACTTTGCTCCCTTTTTCTGGCATAAACTGAGCTCCTCGTCATACAGGTATCCTGACATAGGTATTACCTTAGATTGGTTTTCATCGAGAAAATGGGAGGAAAATAAAAATGTTTAAATTATATGGTGTTCAGGTACCCACACTATAGACCCAAATAAAGTCGTGGTTGAATCTTCTTAGTTTTTTTTTTTTAATCAAAAGTATAATATATATGTTTAAAGAATCCATTTTTTTCTGTGAATTTTGTCACTGGAAACCATCAACCCCCTCCACTCTTCTCTGGTTTTTTTTTTTTTTTTCCCTTCTCAGAGGCTATTGTTTTCAACAAAGTGAGCCTATCCTTTGTACTAATTCCAACGTCTTCAAATGCTAGGTTCCTACTGCTGGTTGTTAATATTTCTGGTTTTGGCATTGATTATTACTTGCCTCTGAGAGGAAGGAGACTTTAGCTCTCACAGACCCCTATCCCATGCACACACCCCTGAGATCCTACATTTTGAGGATATAAAATTTTTGCTTACATAAGTATTGGAAGTTTATGTTTTTATGATCAGATAAATACTATTTCCAACTAAGCCATGCAGTTTTTTTAAAATGATTACTCTTTCCTTCTTGCATAACGTATTATTTTCCTTGGTGTTAATAATTGTCTTGGTTTCCTGGTTGTGTATTTGATAGGTATTCTGTAGTCTTATCAATTGCAAACTCTAGGTCATTTTTAAAATTCTCCTTTCAGTACCTTGTAACATATAAAATACTCGGTAGAATTTGTCTTATTGGAGAATCTCTCTGGGCCTGTGACACTGCACTTTTCTTTTGATCACTCATCATTATAAAAGTGAATTCTCTTTGATTGTTTAGGATGTTAGACCTCTTGTTTCCTGGAACCACATCTCCCTCTTTCTTAGTTTGCTCTCTTTTTTTGGTTACCACAATTTCTGGTACTTGTTTCACAAAGGGTGCATGAAATGTACATCTGTTGAGACCTTGTATGTTTGAAAAAAATTTTTTCACACATTAATCTCAGATGTACAACATAATGATTTGATAATTGTATATATTGAGAAGTGAGTCAATAAGTCTAGTTAACATCTGTCACCATACATAGTTAACAAGAATTTTTTTCTTGTGATGAAAACATTCAAGATTTGCTTTCTTAGCAACTTTCAAATATGCAGTATAGTATTATTAACTATAGTTGCAATGGTGTACATTACATCCTCATGACGTATGTATTTTATAACTGGAAGTCTGTACTTTTTGACTCCCTCTTCACACAGTTTACCCATCCCCCAATCCCTGTGTCTGGTAACCACAAATCTGTTCTCTGTATCTATACGCATTTTTTTTTTTTTTTAGATTCGCATGTAAGTGAGATCATAAGGTATTTGTCTTTTTCTGTCTGACTTACTTGATCTAGCACAATGCCTTGAAGGTCCATCCATGTTGTTGCCAATGGCAAGATTTCATTCTTTTTTTTAATGGCTGAATAATATTGTAGTGTGTATACCACATTTTGTTTGTCCATTCATCCATCAGGCCACACTTGGGTTGTTTTCATAGCTTGACTGTGGTAAATAATGGTGCAGTGAACATGGGGGTGCATGTAACTTTTCAAGTTAGTGTTTTTATTTTCTTTGGATAAATACCCACAAGTAGAATTGCTGAGTCATATGGTAGTTCTATTTTTAATTCTTTGAGGAATGTCCATACTGTTTTCCATAGTGGCTGAAAAAGTATACATTCGTAAGTGTTCATTTTTCTCTACATTTTTGCCAACACTTGTTATTTCTTGTCTTTTTAATAATAGCCGCTGTAACAAATGTGAGGTAATACCTCATTGTGGTTTTAATCTGCATTTCCTTGATGATTAGTGATATTGTATCTTTCACGTACTGTTAGCCATCTGTATGTCTTAAAATAATTTTATTTTATCCTCATTCTTTCTTGGGAGTTTGGCATAGAACTCTAGTTTGAAAATAATCATCTTTCAGAAATTGTATGTCCTTGTTCCATTTCCTTTTTTGCTTCTAATGTTTATAATAGAGAATTCTGATGCTATTATAACTCCTGATTCTTTATTTTTGACATGTTCCTTTCCCCTCATTGCTCTGAATTGTTGTCCTTAGTATGCTAAAGATTTACGACAATATGTCTGTATGTTTGTTGGGCATGCAGAAGAGTATTTTAATCTGAAAAATCGCGCCCTTTATTTTTGGCACATTTTCTTTGTTCTTTATTTCTAAAACTACTATTAGTTGGACGGTGGTTCTCTTGGACTGCTTCTTTGATTTTCTTATTTTTTCCCTTATTCTCTCAGAGTCTCTCTATCTCTTATATTTATTTAAAAATTTATTTTTCTGGGGGCGCCTGGGTGGCTCAGTCGGTTAAGCGGCCGACTTTGGCTCAGGTCATGATTTCGTGGTGGGTGAGTTCGAGCCCCGCGTCGGGCTTTGTGCTGACAGCTCAGAGCCTGGAGCCTGTTTCAGATTCTGTGTCTCCCTCTCTCTGACCCTCCCCCGTTCATCCTCTGTCTCTGTCTCAAAAACAAGTAAACGTTAAAAAATTTTTTTTTAAATTTATTTTTCTGGGATATTTTCTCAACTTTATACCCTAACACATCCATTGCTTTTCATTTCTACTAATAGATTTTAAAAAAATTACCAGAGTTCTTTTGGGTTCTATTGGCATCTCTGTTTAAACTTTTTGTTTCATAGATAAAACATCTTTTCTTGTGTTTCTGAAGGTATCAATGGTTTTGCAGTTTTCTTTTGCTACCTGTATGGTTACTGTTTTTCCAAGCTTCTTCCTCCACTCCCCCACCCCATTTGTATGTGTCTGCAGCTTTCATGATAGAGATTTTCCTCAAAAGTCTGATGATCTTTGGTTGTTCATATTAATAGTGGGGCACTAAAGCCGATTGGAAATTTTGGTTTCTCTAACATGATATTCTAGGGACCAGAACAAACCCTTCCTCTGAAAACAACTTAAAAGGCTGGATTAAAATGTTCTGGAATGCATTCATATGCTAACACCATAAGAGGGTATTCTGAGTGGCACTGAGTGAAAGCAGGAACTCAGAGGTAAGTACAGCAGTAAAGATAGCTTTCACCTTGATGATACTTACCGAACCTGAGTTCAGAGGATAGAGGTCAAAGCCCAGGGCCTACCCAAGTTGCAGGCAAGGAGGGGTATCCATAAAGTTGAGATGCTAAGGGCTGCACCATCTGAATAAGGATGAAAACAAGCTTCCTTTTTTCCTCCATTTTTAAATGAGAACCCCAGGAAAATTGGTCTCAAACACTGATGCTGGGTAGGGGAAAAAAATAATCTCTGAGAATTTGTAACCACAGTCAACTCTTGTGCAAATATGTAGCCTGAATATACACTAGCTAAGGGAAATTATATCTTCTGAGAAAATAACTGTCAACCTAGAATTCTGTATCCAGTAAAAACTATCATTCAAAAGTGAAGATAAAATAAAAACATTTTTAAAGAAAGCTGATAAGAGTCTCTTTACAATACAGTTAAATAAAAACAGAACATTTATAAAAACTGCCACACATCGGGCTATAAAACAAGTTTCAATAAGTTTTAAAGCTGGATGCTGTCCAGATCACATTCTCTGACAACCAAACAATTGTTAGAAACTGATAGCAAAAATGTAACAAGAAAACTCCATATTTTTAAAAATAAAGAAAAGATACTTCTGAATACTTTATGAGTCAAATAAAAAGTCATGATGGATTTTAGAAATTATCAAGGACTAAACATTGTAAAAATACAACATATAAAATATTGTGACATTCTTGCTACTTAGTAAGATGTTTATAGTCTTAAATGCTTTTATTATAAAAGAAGGGATAAAATTAATGAATACAGTTCCATCTCAAGAAGTTAGAGAAATAATAGCAAAATAGCCCCAAAGAAAACAGGAGACAGGAAGTAATACCACAAAAATATACATGGAACAGTAAATAAAATTCAATAGGGAAGATTAACAAAGTAAATGTCTCATTTTTTTTTCAGAGACTAAATTGTCAAATATCTGGTTGGGTTAATTAAGGCAAAAAGGAGAGAAGGCACAAATATCCAATAATAAGTATAAAAAGGGCAATGAGTTTCTGATATAAATAACAATAATAAAAAGCTATTCTCAAGAATTTTATGCCAAAAATTTTGAAAACTTAGATAAAGTGGCTGAATGCACTAAAAACTGAGTCAAGAAGAGATAGAAAACTGGAATAATATCATAACCATTAAAGGTATCAAAAGATATCATTAAAGATATCAAACAAATATCTAAAAAATCTTCCTACAAAGGAATCACAAGGACCTTTTTATTAAAAAAAAAATTAATGTTTATTTATTCTTGAGAGAGAGAGAGAGAGAGAAAGAGAGAGTGTGTGAGCGGGAGAGGGACAGATTGAGAGAGGGAGATACAGAATCTGAAGCAGGCTCCAGGCTCTGAGCTGTCAGCACAGAGCCCGATGAGGGGCTCCAACTCATGAACTACAAGATCATGACCTGAGCCGAAGTCAGCCACTTAACTGACTGAGCCACCCAGGTGCCCCCTCACAAGGATCTTTTTAAATTGAAGAATTCTGGCAAACGGAGCACTAGTAATTCCAATATTGTGCAAATTATTCCAAGGCATATAAAAAGTAGGAAATCAGTTACTTGTTTTATGACTGTAGCATAACCCTGGCAACAAAAACTTAACAAAGAGAGAATAAAGAATAAAAATGACTCATCAGACTCATTCATGAAATATATACTAGATTTAAAATTTTTAAAAAATTTTTATTTATTTTTGAGAGAGAGAGAGAGAGAGAAGGAGAAAGTGAGCTAGCAAGGGAGGGGCAGAGAGAGAGAGAGACAGACAGACAGAGGATCTGAAGTGGGCTCTTGTGCTGACAGCAGAAAGCACAATGCAGGGCTCAAACTCCTAAACCATGAGCTTAAGACCTGATCCAAAGTTGGACACTTAACTGACTGAGTGACACAGTGTCCTACATACTAAATTATTAAGCCAAACATTAGTAAGCAAACTCCAATGATGTATTAGAAAAAACGTCATGACCAAGTTGGGATTTTTCCATGAGTACAAATTTGGTTTAGCATTAGAAAATCAATTAGTGTCTAACAGATTGAAGAAAAAAAATCATATAATCATTTCAATGAGAATGAAAATGCATTTGATAAAATTCAACATCCAATTATGGCCAAAAAAAACCTCTTAGCAAATTGGGAATTGAAGGCATATTCCTGAGAAAGGGTGTCTGAAAAAAGACTGTACTAAATAAATATAATGGTAAATGGTGAAATATTGAAACCATCTTCAATACTTTAGGAATAAAATGAGAATGTTTTAACATTGTACTGGTAACCTTAGTTTATTAAGGCAAGAAAAAGAAATAAATTTTATAAAGATAGGAAGGAGGAAAGAAAACTGCTATTATTTGAAGATGATCTAATTGTATACCTAGTCAACTACCAAGAATCCAACAGCTAAATTGTCAGTTTCAGGGGCGTCTGGGTGGCTCAGTCGGTTAAGCGTCTACCTTCCACTCAGGTCATGATCTCAAAGTATGTGAATTCAAGCCCCACCTCGGGTTCTGTGCTGACGGCTCAGAGCCTGGAGCCTGTTTCGGATTCTGTGTCTCCCTCTTTCTCTGCCCCTCTCCCACTCGGGCTGTCTGTATCTCAAAAATAAATAAACATAAAAAATTTTAATTGTCAGTTTTATAAGAAAGCATCTGAAAATTGTTTTTCTATAAATGAACAACAAGCATTTAACAAGTGGAATTTTAAAATGTCATTTACAGGAGTGTGAAAGTATCAAGTACCTAGCAATGAATCTTAAAAACTTTATGTGAGATCTTTATGAAAAAAATAAATTGAAATACAAAATATCTCAATAACATGAGACAGTTATGCTCAAGGATTGGAAGCATCAAACTTCCAATAGGTTTCTTTCTTTCTTTTTTTTTTTTTGAAATCTGACAAGCTGATTTTATTTTATTTATTTATTTATTTATTTATTTATTTATTTATTTTTAAATGTTTATTTATTTTTGGAAGAGAAAGAGACAGAGCACGAGCAGGGGAGGGGCAGAGAGAAAGGGAAACAGAATCCAAAGTAGGTTCCAGGTTCTGAGCTGACAGCACAGAGCCCAATGCGGGGCTCAAACTCACGCACTGTGAGATCATGAACTGAGCCTGATTTTAATATTTGGGTACAAGTGCTAGGGTCCATAAAAGCCCAGATATTTTTGATAAAGAATAATGTACGGTGATTTGCTTTACTACATACCAAGTGTACTGTAGTAGAAAAATTAGTTTGTTATCACCATAAAAACAAGCAGATCAGTGGAACAATACAAAAGAGCTCATAAGTAGACCCATCTATACATGGATACTTGATTCATGATGACCTTTCTTTAGTAGGAAGAGGTTATAGTTTTTGTAATTCGGCTGACATGATTGGTTATCAAAGTGAAAATTATGGAATTGGAATATTACCTCACACTATTCATAAAAATCACTTCCAGATAGATAAAATATCTCAATATTTAAAACTTTTAGAAGAAATATAGGAAATTCTCTCCTTTTTGCTCTTTTTTTTCTCATCATCTTTCTGAAAGGATATTTTCTATGAGTGTAGAATTCTTGGCTGGTGGTCTTTTTTGTCATAATTTTGAATCTATTCCATTGTTTCTGTTGAGACTTTAGTTTTCATTCCAATTGTTATTTGAAGGTATTGTGTTTTATTTCTTTGTTTGCTTTAAACTTTTCTAGGATGATGTTATCTTTCTCCTAAAAGTACTTACAGTTTCTTCTTCTAGGCATCTGTAGCCACTAGCATTCCAGTATCATCTCAATTCAGTTTTAGAAATTGGAATTCTGTGCAAGTTAACTCTAGTTCCTATGATACCCTGTTTACTTCTGACCACCTTACTTCTTAAGATAAACTCCTTCAGCAATCCAGTCACCAAAAGGGAGATTCACTAGAATCCATGCCCCTTTGATCACTAAGAATTTGAATATTTGTCTTCTTAGCCCTTCCATATTGTCAGAAATAGTCCCATCTCCATATTCTGATCACTTATTTTGAGTATCTTAGTAAAGCTTTTGTGCTTATTGCTGTATACCTCACATGTTAGCCTTTTTCTCTTCAAGTTTTTATATTTATTTAATTTAATTTATTTATTTAGCACAAGTTGGGGAGGGGCAGAGAGAGAGAGAGAGAGACAGACAGAGAGAGAGAGAGAGAGAAGGATTGAGAATACCAAGCAGACTCCATCCCCAGTGCAGAGCCCAATGCAGGGCTCGATCCTATGACCATGGGATCATGACCTGAGCTGAAATTAAGAGTTGGAGGCTTACCCAACTGAGCCACTCAGGCGCCTCTTCAAGTTTTTATTTAAATCCCAGTTAATTAACGTCACACATTAGTCTTTAAAACATTTCTTTCTCAATTTTGACACTCAGACATATTACTGTGTGATTTTTTTTGGGCTACATATTACATTATTTAGTGTCTTGTTGACTATTCCGTGCTAGTCAAACATTTGCAGTTTTAGTTTCTTCATTTTTACTAAAATAAATAATACTACATTAAACCTTAAAATTAAAAAAAATCCTCTCTCTTCACTCTTTTTCTTGGATAGACTTTTAGAAGTATATTAATGAATATTGTAGAGATCATGACACATGTTGTCAGTTTGCTTTGCAGGAACGTTTTATTAATTTGTAGCCCAGACCAGCAGAACATGGGAGTGTCAGTCCCACCATACATATACCAGCATTTGAAATGTTTTGGCAAATCTAACAGGCTAATGTAAGAGACACAAAAGCCTCTTGTTTCACTGTAATTTTCTTTTCTCTGATTATTAATGAGATTGAATACTTTTTCATAAGTTTATGAACTATTTGAGTTTTCCCTTACGTGGAAACCCTCTTTATGTCCATTGCTCTTTTTGTTTTTTGTTTTGTTTCTATTATGATGTTTGCATTTCTCATGTTCTGATTTTCTTAATAGCACAGTCTCTTTCCCCTACTGGGTAAACATATTTCTCTAAGACAGCATACCAGCTATAGGGGGAAACAGGTGACTAATTTTACTTCCACTGCAATTAATGGTAGGACAGTTTTTTTGTGTCACAATATTTTCTAATTGTGCTGTGCTACCTAGGTCAGAGTCAGGAGTTTGGGTTTCCAGTTTGAGGAGAGTTACAGAAAGTACCTTTCAATCATACCAACTTTTCCCATCATTAAAAACTTTCAATTGTTAATCCACATTCTTTGAATATCCTCTTAACTACTTAGAACAAACCTGCATGGTCTGACCCCAGCTCACCCTCTCCAACCCTACCCGGAGTCACCCTCTTTGCTTACATGACAAACCTTTGCTTAATAGCATAGGTTTTCATTCAGTTCCTAACACACTTCTTTTCAGGCTCAAGGCCTTTGCACATGCAATTCCTGATGCCTGCAATGTCCTTTCTTCTTACTTACCCTTTGCTGAGCAAACTCCTCATATCAAATCTCAGATTAAGCATCACTTCCCTCCTGCTTCCGTTTTCTCCTTCTTGGCTATTTCTTTTTAAAAGATTTATTTATTTATTTATTTATTTATTTATTTATTTTTGGGACAGAGAGAGACAGAGCATGAACGGGGGAGGGGCAGAGAGAGAGGGAGACATAGAATCTGAAACAGGCTCCAGGCTCCAAGCCATCAGCCCAGAGCCTGACGAGGGGCTTGAACTCACGGACCGTGAGATCGTGACCTGGCTGAAGTCGGACGCTTAACCGACTGCGCCACCCAGGCGCCCCCTTCTTGGCTATTTCTTAATGATCATATATTTATTCGTGATACTTTTCATTTAATGAGCGCCTCTTCCCCTGAAACTGGGTCTAGGCTCCATCAGGGAGGGGCAGCTTTTGTTTTGTTCTCTGCATAGTTTTTTGTTATTTCGAACATTTGAATAGTTTACTTTGAACATGTTAGACGTCCAATAAATGGATAGCTGCATTACTGACTAGCTGATTGAGTTAAAAGATAGAACCTTTAGGACACAACTACTTAATTTTGGGTCTGGAAGCCAGTCAGAGCCCCAATTATATCCCAACCATTATTCTTTCCACCAAGAAATTAGTACTTATTTATACACAAAGTAAAATATTCAGAAATATTTTAAAGTTTTCTCTTTAACTTGTACTTTTGTTAGTAACATGTATTAGAGGTGTACATTTTGCTATGTGTAATTTTCTCTTGAGGATTAGATTCAAGTCTCTCTCTTCTACATTAATAAATTCCTTTCTTACATGGACCAGAATCCAGTCACTTTTCTGCCTTTTTTGTGGTTTCTGGAATGGATTGTATTATATTTGCTATTTCTTGTTTGACTAAATATCTGGTTTCTCAGGAGTTCATTGAGATTGATATGCCAGTCTACAGACTCTTCTGAATAGACACAGAGGGGCACCTGGCTGACTCAGTCAGCAGAGCATCTGATTCTTGATCTCAGGGTCATGGAAAAAAAAAAAAAGAAATAGACTCAGGGATTGAATTTACCTTTAAGAAAACCATTTTGCTAAGGGCCATCACTAACAAATGTTTACTTTCTCTTGCTCTTTCTCTTTGTTACTAGTGAAGAAATAGCCTAGGTGGCCAGTTACACATCATTCTTAGATGAAACCTCTTGAACTGACTAGAAATTGTGTCACTGGATATTTTTCCTTTTCTCTCGGACCAAATCAAGGAGCTATGGCTCTTTCTGTGCTATTGTGATTTGCCTATAGGCAGCAATACAGCAGCTTAACTGTTGATTTCGTTTAAATCCAAAGATCATTTCTAGTCAGTTTTCTTTTTTGGCAATTCAGTTTTTCTAAGAAGCAGGAACTCACATACATTGGTTAGTATGTAAGATACGCAAAAATCAATAATTCAAATTTTGGTTTTCTATTCAATCGCTGGGGGTAACATAGGCCTATTTTATGAATATACACAAATGCAGCAAGGTCCCCCAGTTTTTCATGCATAATCATTCAGAACATTCAGAAAAAGTTTCAGTGCCTCTTTTTGATGGTTGTTGATAGTAAGCAATTAGGAACAATTGCCAAGTATGTATGAAATATTGATGAAGGCAGTAAGGGGGCAGATCATTTCTTTTTGGACAATTTCTACATAAAAAGAATATAGTTTTCCTTTTGCTATTTCTTTAAGAGGATGAATAAATAAATAAAGCATTTTAAAATTTTGGTTGCTGGACTGTTTTCACCAAAATGATACTATATTGAGATGTTATGAGGTACCCTAGGTTTATTTGGGTAACATATGTTTAATATGATGGTTATAATCCTGTCTTTTTCTAAAGTCCTGTGGCGGTATACAGATCTTTAGATATATAGCTTGGAGCTTAGAGCCTACTTACTCAAGTGTGAGAATTCATGCTATGTTAACATTACTAATGACCTCTTATTTTTATGTCTGAGATAAATGTGCCATTAGCTCACAGACACAGCATCTATTACAGCTTCTTCCAGTATCCAATAATGGCTTCATATTTTCAGGATCCTAAACCAGACCTTAGTTAGGTTTATGCCAAAATTTGTCGGTTGTGGCTGGCTTTGGTTACATCTTTGATCACCATTATATTGGCATAATTTGGACTGAACTAATGGAGTGAGTGATTGAATAGTGTGCTAGATATGCCTCTCCCTATAAGAGGCTGAAGTAAGAAATTAAAAGGCCAAATGGTGGTCAGAAGTGGGTGTGAATTAGGTAAATTCTGGTGGTGGTAGTGGTGGTGTGGGTGGTGGTAAGGTGGCAGAGACTGCAGAAGGCAGTGGGGTTTGCATTTGGCTTGTCCATCATACAGGGTGAGAAATCCTCAGGATGTCCTGTGGCTTACCATGACTCAGGGTCTATGTTTTAGCACACCTTTGACATGTGATCTCCAGGGAGTCTGCTCTGTCTCTGGAATTTTGCTCAGTAGGATTCTGGATGCCAACCAGATTTTGCCAACTAGATGCACTTTTGTGATGTTTGGAAGAGAGGAAGTGAGGCAGAAGTCATTTTGCTACTCTAATGGCAATCAAGGTTATGGAAACATGAATGCCAGGAGGAACTTTAAGTTGCTGGAATCAGTTTTCCTGGTCTACTGGTTTGTGAGATTGAAATAAATAGGCAGTCTACTGAGCCCCTACTTGACCTGTACAACTTAAAGGTTGATGTTGCAGTGGTTGTACAGATGCACTCAGTGTCTTAGTGTTTGGTCACCAATTTCATGAGTTATTGAGAGGCAGTTGCTGAAGCTCTCTGGTTTCTAGAGTATAGCCATGGTGATATGTTTTTAGATTCTATGTTTCCAGAGGCAGACTCCTAACTCTCGATGTTCTAGGCATTCCAATGATTTTGAAAGCAGATTATTTCTTGAATTAAATGTCTCATTGTTTATAATAGCTAGAACATTTTTTTGTTTCTTGGGTTGAACCTCCATGGATACAATATTTAACACTAGGAGTGGGGTTATGGAAATTGGCCTTTACTGGCAGGAAATTGGTATTTGTTACCTGATCTGGTTGGATATGAATGCAGTTACTATCTGGGTACCATTGGAAAATGAAATACTATTAGTTCATGGCATGTAGTAGCAAAAACAAAAAACAAAAAACAAAAAAAACCCAAAAAACAAAAAACCCACAACAAAGCAAAACAAAAAACAAACAAACAAAAAGTACGTAAAATATCATTGTGATATCCTTGAACCAGGTGTTCTATTAAATGTGTGTTTTGTCAGACCAAGTATTTATTGTTATGTTAGACCATTAGAGTACTAATTAAAAATTCAAGATGAGGTAGGGTACCTGCTTCTGGCTATGCTGGAGAATGTTGAGGAAAACAGTGGCAAGATGAAGGTTCTAAATTCTTGGCTCAAGAACCTGGGTCCAGGGATCTTCTTTGTTCTAAATAAATCTCTGATTTTGTAGTTGAAAGGCTAACATAGCTGAGAAAAGGAGTCTGAGCCTGTGGGTTCCACTATGAGATGAATCCATATTCTTGCCAGATCTCTTATATAAGAACATAAAATATTGATAGGGAAAAAGTGAGTCTGAGACTTGAAATATTGCCTTTTGTGTATATTTGGATGAATCTTAATACATTGAACCACCAAAATCAGTCTGTGCTGCCCTAAATAGCAGTGACCTTCCTCCTTAGCTGTCTGGAAAGGCTGGTGGTACCTCATTCAAGGCAGTTAGCTCAAAAAAAGGGTTGTCCGTTCCCCATGTACGTTACTTCTATCACCCTTGGTCTCTTTATACCTGCAAATCCCGATATGCCTTAGGGAGATAAGTACAGATGTGACCAGAGAGTGATATTTACATAACAAAGTCTGTCTAAGATTCAGGTAATATGCATCATAGGATATCTGGAGAAAAGTCATGTGACAGAATATAATGACGCTAGAGCAGAAAGGAAAGCACATAGTTTTCAGGGCTACTTCACTGATAGGGGTTCACTGACTAGAAATTCTGAATACAACACAAGCTTGAGAATTTGAGGGCTGGTTCTGTCTCAGTTAGTTGGCTTGAAACCTGAGTGTCCTTTTAAACTAAATGAAATCAGGATGCCAGAAATTCCTTGGTAAAAATTGATGAAGGAATCCAAAGATTTAGGATTTATCATATATGACCCACTCACTCACTTCTTAACTATATATCCTCAAAGGGTCCAGAGTATACTCTCTCTACCAAGCAATTGGCAAATAGTGTGGTGAGAGCCCATCATGGGAGCAAGTGGCAGCAACAGGTTTGTCATGGTTCCTGCCCAGGAAGGAAGGTGTGAGATGATGCTATTGAAAGGAGGAATGCATGTGGGCATCAGAGTGATAGAGGCCATCAGACAGTGTAGTTACCAAATGTGGCAGCAAGGTTGGAATAGTTAATGGGATGGTTTGATCTGCGGGGATCTTTGGCAGTGGTTGGTTGATCCTGGGCCCTACAGTTTTGGAATAGATGAACAGAATACTCAAGTCCAATTTGGTTTATATAACCGCATGTATCTTAGGTCTGGTAAACAGTGACTGGTTCACCATACCTCACCATAATCCAAAGTCATGGCTCCTTATTCATTTCTATACCTGAAACAATCTGCCCTGAACCACTGTGTCCAGGGTCTCCTCAAATGAAAAGGGGGCTAGATGTTGTTGAGGAATATTTCTTGATTTTTTGCGTGTGTGGAATTGTCTGTTGTCTTTATACTTGATTGGTAGCTTGAATGAAAAATCATAGGCTCACTTTCTTTCCTTGATTTTCCGTATGTAGCTACTCTGTCTTCTAGATGTGGTATACTTATATCTACACTATCTTCTACTATAAATGGGTTTCACTATTGTTTAATCGTATCTTGCTTTTGCAAAATATGCCAGATTGACTTTTTCTGGCAAAAAGTATTGGTATTTTTGCCTGAATTCCCAATGACTATTTTTGTTTTTCATTAAATTTTGTTAGTTGCTATCTATTTGTTGATGTTATGGGCCAATTTTTCTTGGGACACATTGTACTCCTTAGCGTATAATTTCAAATTCTCTTTTATTTCAAGAAGATCTCTTGATTATATTTAAGAGTATGTGTGTTTCCATTATTTTAGTTTTCTTCCTTGGAATATGAAAATTTCTTTTTGCTACCTTCCCTATATATCATTTTCTTTTCTAATCCTTTTCAGCTCTTCATTTCCGTTATTTGGGGGGTTGATTTCTGGTTTTTATTTTCTATATCCTTTACTGTACAGCAGTATCCATTTACCTTTGCACACATTCTAATTTCACCTTCGTGTCTGTGATAATCTCATTTTTCCCTCTATTCCTTCCTTGAGCTGTAAGTTCATGTTTCATTTCTTCCAGTAGTTTCACTGTTCCTTGAGTTCTTGCATTTTGTATCTACAGCTTTGTGCTCTGGCATAAAAGAAGCCGTTATCCTTCTTTAGGTTTTCAAATTAATGGTAAAAATGTCTAGTCGTGCTATTCATCTCCTCAGTGACAAAATTTTTCTGGAAAATAGTCTGTGTTTGTAATTTGTATTTCCTGCTCCAGTACTCCTTTTCTGTCAAGTATCTTTTTTTAATGTTCTTATTTATTTTTGAGAGAGAGAGAGAGAGAGAGAGAGAGAGACAGACAGAGCACCAGCAGGGGAGGAGCAGAGAAAGAGGGAGACACAGAATCTGAAGCAGGCTCCAGGCTCTGAACTGTCAGCACAGAGCGTGATGTGGGGCTCGAACCCACAAACGGTGAGATCATGACCTGAGCCAAAGCTGACAGGGTGCCCCACTGTCAAGTGTCTTTGAGTTGATGTTGTGAATGTTCTTTTTTGGTAACCTGCCTTTGGATGTGGTGAGTTGTTCTGGGGCCAGCTCTCTGTGGGAGGCTTGCATAAGGCAGTGATCAGGGTTGGTTTTAGGCTAACTGGAATTTGTATTAAAACTCGGGCTTTTGCATAACTTTGGTTAGCCTTTACTTTGCTTATGGAGATGGGCAGCTGTCTGGGGTGGGCCTTTGTGTATGCGGATGTTTGTCCCTTTCCGGTGCAGTTTTCCTTCTTCCTGCCTCGCTCTCTGCAAAGATAGCCTGTTTGTATAGCTTCTCATTGGTCTCCTTCTCCTTTGCTTTTTGAAAGTGGGCACGAGGAAATTCCTGAGACCAAACAGAACATCCGCTTCCAAATCTTGCAAAAATGGGATTTAGGTTTTGCACTTCAGTGTGCTCCTTGCCTCTGAGATGACTACTTGGCTGGCTTTTTCTGCACCCATGGCAGGTTCTTCTCAGTTTTCTTTTGCTGCGCCCTCACTGCTTTTGGAAATTCTTCCACAAATTTTGTGATTCAGGCTTTAGAGAGCTGCCAGTGGATTTTGCATTTTGAATCTCGTTCTCTAAAAGTCAGCTTTGTGTCTTAATTTAACTAGTGGCCACCAAGCATTTGCTATGTGCTAGGTATTGGACATTTGGGAACTCTAAAGAAAAAATACCTTGTTTTGGAGGGCTTTTTAATAAAATGGGACATGAAAAATAACAAACAGACAAACAAAAACCCCAAACACCAAAAAGACAGAATGATTAAGTATCAAAGCAGAAGTTTGAAGTGGTGGTTTAGAGCAAATGTGAAGATCAGGAAAGGGTGGCAGTTAACAACACTTTAACAACACGATTGGGAGCTCAGAATATGGTAGGAACCCAAGAAATAATTAATGGATCCAGAAGATTCATTTTCAAGCGAGACAACAGAGATGGACAATAATTCTGCTCATGGTGCAATTTTAGGAGGAAGCTGTACATAAGCTAACAATTTTAGGATATTCTAGTTTAAGGAATTATTGTTCACTCTTTATCTAGATTTCTTTCTGGATCAGGTTATCTGTCTCAAAACTTACACTCTTTTCATTTGCTCTGCTGCCTTTGAGGTAGACTTTGGAGAATGGGTCTACTGTTGACAGATGAATAGAGAAGGGAGATCATTTTACATAAAACAAAGGACAGGAACACAAGCACATGGATGCAAAACCATAGGAAATAAGTCTGGAAATTTTGTGTAAGGGTACATTATTGAGGGTCTAGGATGCCAACCCAAAATACCACTTACTTTTTGGATAGAGGAATTTTGGTTCAAATTGAATTAAAAAAAAAACACGAATTTTTCATAAAATTCACCATTTTCCGCCTTTATGTTGGAAGATAACAAGACGCTAATTGTATCAATGTATTTCTCAAAAAACTGACGATACAAGGTTTAGTTTTATAAAGTGATAACTTTCTTTTTTTTTTTTTTTCAACGTTTTATTTATTTTTGGGACAGAGAGAGACAGAGCATGAACGGGGGAGGGGCAGAGAGAGAGGGAGACACAGAATCGGAAACAGGCTCCAGGCTCTGAGCCATCAGCCCAGAGCCTGACGCGGGGCTCGAACTCACGGACCGCGAGATCGTGACCTGGCTGAAGTCGGACGCTTAACCGACTGTGCCACCCAGGCGCCCCTAAAGTGATAACTTTCTAATTGATAGAGGCAGAATATTTAGTCATTATTTGTTGGTAACCAGTGACTTTTATCTTTTTATTCTCTTTTCATGATTATCTATCATTTATTGAAAATGTTATTTGATTTATGTTATGATATGCTTCAATAGATGCTTCCCCTTCATTCCTTTCCCTGCTTCACCCCTCCTGTCCCCTCTTCCCTACACCTCTTCCCTCATCTTTTCTTCTCTCCACTCAGTTAATTATCAAGCAATCATGGGGGTATATACTAGATGAAACATAGTTCTTTTTTTTAATGAGGTGCCTGGATCTTTACCATTTTAGACACAATGCAGTATTTTTCATACCATATGGTCTTTGAAATGTTTACAATGCTTCCTTTTGGTAAAAAGGATTTGTTTATACATGTCACACAATCAAACATTACTCTTGACTCACATAATCATAATCACCACCAATACCACCACAATAACAGTAACCTTTGGGTTGAATAGACCAATCAATTTTATAATCTGTTGTAGTTGTCTTCTGATCTTCACTATCACGGGTTTTATGTATTCATGAAAAAAAGTAGAGAATAAAAGCTTAGTAGTTTACATGCTGTAAAAATTAAAAGGACATGATTTAGGATTAAAGGAGGTAATGATTTAATTTTGGAGTTGCTGAGCTGAGCTCTGGTGGTCTGGGAAGCTCGGGGGAAAATCCAGATATTGCAGTGACATATTTGGGTTGGAATATTTTGTGCATGCAATAGCAGATGCACTTATGGAAAGCTTTTCAAATCAAGATGTTGCCTCACATGACCTTAGGATATGGTGACTCTCCCAAGGCTCTGGATTTACCGAGAAGTTTTCTGTTTAGCCAAAAGTTGAAAATTATTTCCCTTCACGCATAAAGAGTTATCTTTACATATCTTTAAATTACATGGTTTGCAGAAACTATTAATAGGGTATATATATAATATATATATAATATATAATTATATATATATATATCTTTCTCTCCCATTCTGTCTCATCTTTCTCTTTCTGTGTGTGTGTGTGTGTGTGTGTGTGTGTGTATGTGTGTGTGTACTTTGCAAGTAAAATCTATGGTCTTTAGACAGCTTAAATTAAGGTAAATATCCTTTATGGCAATTTTTCTGTCCTATAAATATGGCTTATGTGTCTCTATGTCTTTGCTTCCACTGATGAACTTGGAGTAGCAGTAATTGGGTCTTCTGGAGAGTCTCTGGGACTTTAGTGTCTCCTACCATGTTGTTAAAAGTATATACCTTGGACATTTTCAAGGATCTACCCAGGCATTAATAGTCAGAGTTAATATTAAAAGTCTGAAAATTTGTACTTGTGGTCTTTGATCTCTTGAATTCTTGATACTGAGACACCATTGATTATCTTTACACACTATATTTGCTTGTAAATTTTTTCACTGTTAATAAATAATATACAGCATATTCATGACCATGTGTTAGTACAATTCAGAATTAACCTATAGGAACTCTGCTGTATGAGAATTATAATCAAATACCACGAAATATCCTCTATAATCTTTAAAAGTATGCAATAAATTGTTTCACTTGTAAAGATTTTTATATCTTGTCCTATGATATTGCTTAAATCTCTATTTAAAGACAGATTTAAAAACATGACAATTCTTAAAGTTATAAACCTAAGTAGAAATTTTGATTATTTGTTGAACAACAGAAGCTGCACATTGACAATAACTATTCATACTTTGTACCAAGATCTTAATTTGACATGATCGTATGTTTTAGCTTTGTTTGGATTTGCTGTCAAACCCTAAAAACATTAGCAAATGGTACCCGCACTTTTAAATCATAAAAAGAAACCTAGATTTGTTTGCAGTTTTTTTAATCTGTTGTTAATAAACTTGAAAGAACACAGCCCTGTCTAATAAACACATCAAACTAATGGGTACCAGTGCAGTTCAGAAGAGTGTTTGTTGTTTGGTGTTTAGATTTCAGTCAGAATTAATCAACAATGGATGGGGCCTGCTGTATTTATTAGCAGCTCAAATCCCTGTGATTTAATGCCAGGTCCCTTTGACTCATTCCAGTGAACGCTGGCAAGGTTACAGCACTGATACATACTTACATCCTCGGGTCTTAAAAAGAAAGAGAAAAATAGAGCCTAAAATCAGACCACAGGATTGGCAAGAATTTCCCGAGAGCCATTTTGAATTTAGCCCTATACAGCGAGCCTGTGAATAGGAAGCAATTGATTCAGGAACAGTGGAGCCTTTTTTGCTGGAAGAAGCCTTCAGCTGTGCAGATGGCTCGCTGGCATAATCCAGTCTGCCTTTGTCTTTCATTTTATATATTAGGCTACTTTCTTCTCACACTCTATATTGCTTTTATTTTCTCTTTTTACTCCAAGCCTCCCAATTTCGGGGGCAAGGAGAGGTTGCAGGGGTTTAGTGAAGGTGGCTGCGTTATATAGATGCCCTATCTCCCACAGATTTATGAGTCGCCAAGACATTGCTGGCAGGGCTGCTTGCTTGTCACAGTCGGCGCTAGGCTGTTCTTTGTACCAAAGTGTCAACTTTTGAATGAAGCCTCTGGAAACAGATGTAAAGATTAATCTTGAGAATGCATTTTTCTGAGGCTCCAAAAACGTGCCTTACTTGTGCAATAGCCCCGGTTCTAGACATTTATTTTTTTCAAAGTGATCTCATTTCTCAATTACAAAGACTGACATTCTTTACTGTTCATGTGCAGAAAATTCCGCAGCCCTTAGCCATTCCTTCTGCTTCCCATGTCTGGGGGCTGCCTTTCGAGAGCAAAGTATTTGTGGAAAGACGTTGTTTATCTGGAAACTCTTCAGTGAAAACTTGATGGAGTCATTGTTACTCTAGGGACCATCTATCTCCCTTCGAAGATAAGATTTGCCAGGGCTCCCCTCCTACACCTTCCTATGGGAAGATAGCCGACTTTTGGCCTGATAACTAACTTCACACTGAATGCCTTGTTACTGTCTCATGGATCCTTTCACGTCCTTCCCAGAAACAAATTTTTCTATCTTGCTCTAGGTCATAGTTTTTTTTTTTTCTCACTTGGAGGCATATTTTGAAGAACAAATATACACCCAAATAGGCATTTGCTCAAATATTTCCATGTTAAATATTAGGATATATCTCAAAATGTTCTGAGACAAATCGGTATTTTAAAAAGAAAGAAACACTGAGAATGTTAATCACATACCTCTGTTTTTCTTCTGGTGCTCTTCGGTCCAATGACATGTTTCCTTTCAGCAAATAGACTTTGTGGGAATGATGTGGGCTATCTTTTTTATTTTTTATTTTTTTAATTGTAAATGTTCCACACACAGAGAATAAATACCACAGACTCCACCACTTTGGAATGACTTGATTGTGAGTCAATGTCCTTGTTTTCCCTGCTCAAAAATTGTCTCTTCCACTTATATGGGAAACACATGTAGATAGTTCCTCCTTTCTTATCATTAAACAACGTGTGTAATGCATTTCAGCTGGGGATTAGAAAGATCTGGTTCTTTAAACATTTGTATACGATCGGCAAGTGTCCTAACATATAGATGTTTTTTTCGCTGTTGTAATCATTCTCTATACACTCAGCACTTTCTTTTGTGAGGTACATTTGTTTTGGTACTGACATGCTTAATTTTCTTATGGTACCTCTTTTAGATTATGTATCTCAAGGGCATGATAAAGGGGAACTTGACTCTCAAGTGAACATGTTTAAATTTAAAGACCGAGTGCAGATTTTTGGCTAAAGATGGCAGAGGAAATGTGTTTGCATCCCAGTTTATTCCTTGAAATAATAAAAAATAACAATGATGTAAAAGCAAATAAGAAAGGCCGTCTTCAATGAAACCAGGCACATGCAAGCCATGACAACAAAGTGTAGGTGCCAAAAATAATGAAATTAGGACCAACCTGAGATAGCCTTAGTCTGCTGGCATATACATCTCTGATCCCCGGTAATGAGTAGAGCGCTCATTGGGTGTCCTGTCCTGAAAGGCTAACTGAGGATCACTTGCTGGAATGACAGGGTCTGGGGGTTTGGATTGGCTGTAGGAAGGTCATTGAATTCAGGTTTACGTGGCCGAAGAGAAGCAGAGTCAGAATTACGCAGACATCCTTTTTGATCACAAGCAGGCTGACCACTAGGAAGAGGGAAGATGTTAGAAGGCAAACAGATTTGTTACGGACTCACAGGCAGCTGAAGACTTACGTGGTATATTGAGCCAGCTCTTTAGAGCCGATTCATAAATGTTTGAAATTTTGCAAGTTGATTGTTAAATACAATCATTAAAAATTAAATTATAAACTTACAATGTTAAAAACAAAGGTAATAGGTACTCAAAACTCATCACTCCTTAATTACCATGTTTTATTTTTTACCTATGTTCTTGAGGAATTTACATCGATTGCACCTAATTGGTGAAAATGTTATATGAAAGTGCCCTTCCGTGCATTTCCTCTCAAGCCTGTGATTAGTGATGTCACTTTAGTAGTTTGAGATTAGCCATGGTGGGAGTATTATTCCATGAAAATCTGCAAATGCCAGAAGATCAGCACTTGGTTTGTTGTTTGTTTATTATTTGGACTTAAAGTGATAGAGAAAATGTTAATCATGCCGATTAAGATGACCAGTGTCATGTCTGCAGCACAAAATGTGGAGGAAATATCCGGTTAGTGTTTGAATCCATTATCTGGTTCAGTGAGTAAGCTGCTCTAGTCACCAATGAGAGAGTGAAGTTCGCAGATATGTGTCTTTGCTGTTTCGCTTTCGTCTTACTTATTAACTAACAAAGTATCATCCAACGGTTGTGTCAGAATCACATTTCCTTGTCAGTCATGACCACAGGTTGTGTGTGAATTTGGTAAAACTCAGTAAAAGCATTCTGGGAAAATCAGCTGGCTATAGAGACTTTACAAGGATCTTTCTGTGATTATTTTGTAAATTGTATGCTGTGCATTCTTTATATCGGTAAAACTTACAGTACACTTATTATGTGTATGTAAAATGAGGAAATGTAAAAGTGTATGTGCATGTAAAAATGCGTACGTTATTTTTTAAGATAGTCTGTTAAGGAGTTATCAATACCCACAGATGTTTGCAATGCCGCAGCAAGATAGTGTCCTCACTCTGTTCTGGGCATGGGGACAGAAAAATAGAGGTTTAGCAACTTGAATGCAGGAGACATATTTATGCCATAGAATCAGTGAGAAGTTACTTTGAGACAATATATTTGAATTCAAGATACTCACAGTCCCAGTTTTTTTTTTTTCCCAGGCTCCTCCCACACCAGTCTTGACTGGTCCTGAAAGAACTATCCCCATTCAGAGATATCATTTTCTGAAAAGAATGAGCGTGGGATCTATATACAGGTATTGAAGACAAAAGAAAGTAGCATGTAGAAAGTGATCAAGTTATTATTATTATTTTTATTGTATAAGACAGATGACTAATTCACATCAGAATAACAATTAGAAAAAAGTTTCAAACATACAGTTCTCCACATTATCAAATAGATTAAAGACAATATTACTTTTGTGAAATGAGTACCACAGAAGGGAAACAACAAATCAAAGAAGTGAAAGTTGAGGCGCCTGGGTGGTTCAGTCCGTTGTGTCTGACTTCTGATTTCAGTTCTGGTCATGACCTCATGGTTTGTGAGACAGAGCCCTGCATCAGACTCGGCTTGACAGCGTGGAGCCTGCTTAGGATTCTCTCTTTCCTTCTCTCTCTCTCTCTCTCTCTCTGCTCCTGCCCCACTTGTGTGGGCACACATGCACACATGTGCTCTCTCTCCCAAAATAAACATTTAAGAAAAATAAAGAAGGGAAAGTCGTGAAGTAAGGGAAGTGTTGCCAGACAATCTGAGAAGTTTGGGCCCAGCTGAGCTGTTTGAGTATACAGGACACAGATCATCATAGGCATGAAAGAATGGAGGAACAGGATACTCATGTGTCTTTCTTTATAAAGGTACATGGTGATGAAACCTAAACTATATATACATAAAGATACATATGTATATGTGAATTCCTTGACTTGAAATCAGAGAACATGGTCTCACTTCTAATGCTCTTGGAATATTAAAAAAAAACAGACAAACTTACATCTGGGCACAAAGAAAACCTCAGAATTTACTAAATTGGACAAACTAGAAAAAGAGGACATAATGTAGTAGCAGGTCATACACTGAAACTAATTTATTACACAAATAAAATACAAAATCCCAATCATCTAGAATTAAAAGTAACAAGAAGAACAAATTCTCAAACAATTTTTAGGTTAAAGAGAAAATTCAGCACTGAAGTTATAGAGCATGTAGAAAATAACAATAAAACACTATTACAAAAACCTAGACTCTAAAGCTGAAGCCATGCTCAGGAGAAGAGTCATGGCCTTAAGGACGAATGAAATGATCTTGTAACAGAGTAAGTTAGAAAAAAAAACAGCAAAACTAATTTTAAAAAGGTTTTTAAGAAAGAGGAAATAAGGTTTTAATAAAAGTAATGCCAAAAATTAATAAATTAGAATATAGAAAAACAATAGTGCTAATACATAAATCAATCTCCCAGTAACACAGGTAAATCACTAACTAACGTAATTAAAGAGAAAAAGGAGATGACGCAAACAACACAAAATTAGAAAACAAAGGAAAAATAACCAGATACAGAGGAAATTATAAGATATGTTTAAGTTTTTTTCACAAATATTTAAAAACCTGTGTACATTGATGATTCTAGGAAAGTACATGTGACTAAAATTGATATCACATAATAGGGAAAACTCAAATGGTGTTGAAAGATATTAAAGTGTTGTCCCTTTGAAAAATGTCAAAGCTGGGGCACCTGGGTGGCTCAGTCGGTTGAGCGTCCGACTTCAGCTCAGGTCACGATCTCACAGTCCTTGAGTTCGAGCCCTGTGTCGGGCTCTGGGCTGATGGCTCAGAGCCTGGAGCCTGTTTCCGATTCTGTGTCTCCCTCTCTCTCTGCCCCTCCCCCATTCATGCTCTGTCTCTCTCTGTCTCAAAAATAAAATAATAAAAAAAAAAAAAAGAAAAATGTCAAAGCTCATGGTATTTTAAATGTGAATCTTTCAAAGCTCCTTATACACTTCTCTGAAACTGAACAGAAAAAGCCTTCCACTTTATTTTTACAAAACTACCACAGCATTAAAGCCAGATTCTGAAAAAATGGAAATTTCATACCTAGCTTACTAAACTAGAATTTACCCAAAGCAAAGTTAAATGATAATGAAATAATATGTAGCAATAAAAAAGAAAATGTAGATCTATCCCGATTTGGATATGGAAATGTCTTGAAATATACTATTTAAATAAAAAAAGAAGGTGCAGAACAATGTATATGTGTCCATTTGAGTAAAAATGCATAGATTTATGAATGGAACATTTTTTATTGAGGTATAATTGACCAGTTATCCTATTAGTTTCAACTGTGCATCATAGTGATTTGATATTTTATATCATACAAAATGATCCCCATGATAAGTCTCATTACCATCTGTCACCATACAAAGTTATTACAATATTATTGACTATATGTTCTCTATGCATATATTACTTTCTCGTGACTTATTTCGAATGGAGCATTCGATGAAGAAACTGTTGATGTAGTAATTGACATTAGGGCTGGGACAAACTATCAGTTTTCCTTGTGTCTCTCTTTTGTATTTTTATTCCTTTCTTTATTATATTTGTATTATTTTCATTAAATCACTCATCAGATTCTTAGCCACAAAATAGAATTTACATACTCAGTAAATTGCCCCAGCTACTATTCTTAGATTACACAACTGGCCTAGAATTGCAGACAGGATATTTATTTGATGAATGTGTTTTAAAAGATAGCATATCAAATAAGATTTTTTTTTCTCTCACTATTTGTTAGTTGGAATTCTCAAGTAGAATCACAGCTCAATACTCTATGGAAATCTTAACCTTTCAATCGGATCATGAGATTTGAAGTGCACTGACCCACTGTTATCAGTAATGTCCATTAATTTAAAGGGATAATAGGTGTTTCATTTTCATCATATATTTCCAGTTTTCTTTTTAGCTACTTATAGAGAGTAAGTGCTATACTATACTTTTGAACAACGCACCAAGAGGTGGCACTCTTTTTACCCCTTAATAATAGAATTCTTGATCTTTCTTTAACATTCAAACAACACAAAGTTTCTGAAAATCTCAGTTACCTGGCAACTGTACAGTTTATGTTAGGTTGGAGTATTTGGCTCTTCAGTCTGATGGGCACTATGTGAAATGCATCTGGGAAAATTTATAGAGGGGGTCCAGTTCTCTTACGGGATGCTGTGGAAGCAGATTCCATGTGCTAATAATAGAATCTTCAGGGAGATGATTTTGCTTTTTGTGGGGAAAGAATGTTTTGAACTGCTGTATGGGAATTTCAGTGTCCGCAACATCCCAGATGTCGTACTGTGAATTGTTGGGTTTAATGGTCTACAGGCAGCAGGAATTGTAGTATACAGAAAACAGAAAAGATCAAGAAATTATTGTAAAAATCTGGAGTTGAGGGCAAATTTCATTATTAGTTAAGGATTTTGGAGACACACACTTTGCCGAAGTACCCCTGGACATGATGCTTATTTTTGGTGTATTTTTAAAGGAAGATGTGAATATGTGATACCTCATATTAAAATTTGCCCTACCTTGTTATACATGTCTAGCTGACACCAACTCTAGAACTCAGATATGTATTATTTTGGGGGGCGGATGACTACTGGAGCATTTACAAAAGAGGTAAGAAAAATGGAGGAATCTCTTAGTTTCAGTGTAGGGATGCTTCCTAGGTCCAGGACTCTTTTCCAGCATTCTTGAGCCTAGGCTAATGAGGTGCTAATGGGGTGTTAGTACTGGCTACTAGACCACGGCATCCAAGAGACAGGAGGGTAAACACTCTTTGAAGTATGTGCCTAATCCTTTGGAGTGTGCTTCTAATGGGAAGATAAGCACTTTTCCTGTCTTACAGATCCCTGGTTGGATTTCCTCATATAGGAAACCTTTAATTGTAAACTGGCTTAGGTGATTTTCTTATACTTCACCCCCAGAAGAAATATAAAATATAAAGAAGGCCAAACCAGGGGTATATAAGCCCAAATCCCACTGTAAACTTTTCTCGTCTTTGACTTTTCCTCACTCTCCTTTTCCCTCTTCAATACCCTAATTAAATATGATCAGAACTGTCTCTTATTGGTCTTCTTTTTTTTTGCTTTTTTTTTTTTAATTTTTTTTTTCAACGTTTTTTATTTATTTTTGGGACAGAGAGAGACAGAGCATGAACGGGGGAGGGGCAGAGAGAGAGGGAGACACAGAATCGGAAACAGGCTCCAGGCTCTGAGCCATCAGCCCAGAGCCCGACGCGGGGCTCGAACTCACGGACCGCGAGATTGTGACCTGGCTGAAGTCGGACGCTTAACCGACTGCGCCACCCAGGCGCCCCTTTGGTCTTCTTATCTTCAGTTTCCAGCACAATGGTTTGTATACCTTGAGTACTCAATCTATTTAATTAATTCACATGAATGAATTGCTTCATTACATGGACTAAAACCCTGAAGATGTTCTACTACATGATTCTTAAAACTAAAAAGTTCTCAACTTCGCAGAAAGCCATAAATAGGACAATACTTTCTAACCTTTAAGTGTTTAGATCTTGTACATCTTTTGTTAGGTTTATAACTAAGTATAGTATTTTATTTCCTTTGGGTAAATGGTATTTTTTTTTTATTTTTCAAATTCCATTGTTTATGCTAGTATATAAGAAAACAATTGACTTTACTACATTAACTTTGTATTCTGCAACCTTGCTATCATGGCTTAATAGTTTCAGGTGTTCTTTTTTTTCGTTTTTTGTTTTTGTTTTTGTTATTATTTTTGCTTTGTTTTTGTTTTGTCAGTTCCTTTAGACTTTCTACATAAACAGTCATGTCATCTGAGAACAAAGACAGTTTGCTCCTTGTTTCCTAATCAGTATACCTTTAAGCCTCTTCTTGTCTTATTGCATTAGTTACACTTCTGGTATGATGATGAAAAGGAGTGGCAAAAGGGGATATCTTTGCCTTGTTCGTGATCATAGTGGGAAAGCTTTTAGCTTCTCACCATTGAAAAATTGTGTTAGCTGGAGATTTTTTGTAGATGTTCTTTATATCAAGTTGAGGATATTCCCTTCTGTTCCTAGTTCACTAAGAGTTTTTATCATGAATGGGTGTTGGATTTTGTCAAATGCTTTTTCTGCTTCTATTGATATTATTATGTGATTTCTTTCATTTTTTTGCCTGCTGATGTGATAGATTGCATTAATTGATTTTTGAATGTTGAATCAGCCTTGGATGCCTGGGATGAATCCCACTTAATCATAGTATATAATTCTTTTTCTACAGTCTTGGATTCAATTTGCTAGATTTTGTTGGAGGATTTTTGTATCTATGTTCATAAGACATATGGTGTGTGGTTTTTGTAATGTCTTTGTTTTTGGTATTAGGGCAGTACTATTCTCATAGAATGATTTAGGAAATTATCCCTTTGCTTCTACTTTCTAGAAGGGATTGTAGATAATTGGTAAAATTTCTTCTTTAACTATTTGGTAGAATTCACCAGTGAAACCATCTGGGCTAGGTACTTTCTCTTTTGAAAGTTATTCATTATTGATTCAATGTTTTTAATAGATATAGACATATTTTTTTTTTTATTTAAAAAAAATTTTTTTTTCAACGTTTATTTATTTTTGGGACAGAGAGAGACAGAGCATGAACGGGGGAGGGGCAGAGAGAGAGGGAGACACAGAATCGGAAACAGGCTCCAGGCTCTGAGCCATTAGCCCAGAGCCTGACGCGGGGCTCGAACCCACGGACCGCGAGATCGTGACCTGGCTGAAGTCGGACGCTTAACCGACTGCGCCACCCAGGCGCCCCGATATAGACATATTTTGATGGCGTATTTCTTATGTGAGTTTTGGCAGATTGTGTTTTTTAAGTTTGGTCAATTTTATACAGGTTTTCAAATTTCTGGGTATAGAGTTGCTCATAATATTCCTTTATTATTCTTTTAATATCCATGAGATCTGTAGTGATGTCCCCTTTTTCATTTTTGTTATCAGTAGTTTTGGTTTTCTCTCTTTTTTTCTTGGTTATATTGACTAGAGGCTTATCAATTTTACTGATCGTTTCAAAGAACCAACTTTTGGTCTCATTGATTTTCTCTATTTCCTGTTTTCAATTTCATTGATTTCTGTTCTAATTGTTATTACTTCTTCTCTTCTACTCTGGATTAAATTTTATTTTCTTTTCCTAGTTTCCTGAAGTTGACATTTGGTTTATTGATTTTTAGATCTTTTTACTTTTCCTCACTTTCCCTCTAAGCACTATTTTCACTGCATCCCACAATTTTGCTAAGTTGTATTTTTCAATTTCTCTTGAGATTTCTTTTTTGACTCATGTGTTGTTTAAAAGTGTGTTGTTTAATCTCCAAATACCTTTTAATTTTCCAACTACCTTTATGCTGAATGTTTATTTTTAGTCCAAGAATCAATCTGCATTTCTTTCTCCACTTCCTCTATGTACCTTTGTATAGGTAGAAGGGTGTTGTCACAAATTTTTCCAATATCTTCTGGAGTTATCCTTTTAAATCATCCATGAGTACCTCATAGTTAACAAGCTTCCACCACAGACAGTTCTACTTTTATTATGCTTGATATATTTTACTGGTAATTCTGTACCTAACCCTTCTCCAAGTCAGAAACCTGCAAATCTTCCAAGATTTTTAGTTTCTCAGCCTCAAACGTGTAACTGAAAATCAAGATTTATCAATTATACATTTGAAGGATTTTTCTGTCCCTTTCTCTCATTTTCAATTTTCACTAAGTTCAAATCCTCCTCATCTCTTATTTGAACTATTAGAGTAGTTTCTTAATTCATCTTCCTGCTTTTAGCTTTATTTCTCCCATTTATCTTGTACCAATTTGCCTGAGTAATTACATACATATGTAATTAATATATTAATTATAACAATATAACAGTATAATATTAGATTATAGATAACAAATATGCATTTGTTATATATTTTGTTTTGTTTAAAATTATTTTTATTTAAAACTCTTCAGTAACTTAAAATTCTTCCTAATGCCTAGAGGATAAAGTATAAATCTCTTCATAGAGCACATTTAACTCTTTCAATTTGACCCTTCCCCCTTTAAACTTTGGTTCTTGACTTCATTCCTAGAAATTTGGTTACTGCTCTGTAAGCAAAAGGCAAGCATACTTGTTGTTGCTCCTCAGAGATCACCTTCTTGTGAGCTCTCTCTGGAATATTTCTTTTTCTCCTTCCTCCATTTAAATGCTCCTCCTGTGTTTGTCCAAAGTTCCTTTCCTTACTTACTCTTTCAATGCCTCTCCCGTTTGGTTTCAGATAACTGTTTACAGGTGGGCTTTCCCCACTGTGAGCTCCTTAAAGATAAGGACTGTATTTTGTTCATATTTATTTATTTATTTAGCCCGGATACTTGCCTGTAGTGGGTGCTCAGCAAATGTTTGTTGAAAGTGGCAGAGCTTCGTAAGAATATGGTGAAGGCCTCATTCTGGCTTCATTAAACCTGAGCCATTCAGACCACCAAAGGAGCTTTTTGAAAGGAGAGTGGCACCAATTAGTGTAGATTGTTGCAATTAGACTATAAATAAGCTAGAGAGAAACTCCAGGCTCATCTAGGTCCCTGGAGAACGTACTTGATGTCTTTCAATGATGATGATTTAAAACTTGATTCATATGAATTTTTATTGCCTTTCTCAGTGATCTCCCCCAGAACTATAAACACAGATATTGTTAGACTGATACTTATTCCAAAAAAGAATGCCAATTTGTATTATAGTTGTTTGGAATTGTGGTCTGTATTAACTTTATTTCAGTATTTTTTTGTGCTTTTTGATTTTTCAGTTAGCTGGATCTCAAAATATCGGTGAAATCTTTCTTTGGCAATGTCAACAACTCCTACTCTCCTACTCTCTTCCTGACCCTCCCATTTCCTCTGCCTTCCCCCACTCCCAATCCCTAGCCTCTGTTATAGTACTTCAGTAGTGTTTCTGTAGTAGATCTATGAGGCTTACCTTGACCTCCTCTAGACCATGAGTTCCCAGAGGACAGTCATGGTGTCCTTGCATTAAATTTTTTCCTGCAAGGCCTAGGAAAGTGACTTGCATAATATAGATGTTCAGTAAGTATTGAGTGAATATATAACTTAATAATGGCAATGGCCTAATAAAGGCTGCAGAGATGGACAAATAATGACCTCAAAAGCATTTGGAGATATTCTTCTTTGAGAAGATTTGAGTAGGTGATATTGTTTGGACATTATATCATGTGTAGACTCAATTTCTTATGACAACTAATGTGGGGTTAAGAGGACATTCTGTGCAGTTCAGCAGTTTGAGGGAAGCCACAGATGGAAAGGGGAAAGAAATGAGTTCTTGAAGGGGGCAGGGGAACAAGACAGGAAATCCTCAAAGGCAGCTGTCCACTGGTGCTCCTGGAAAGAGTGGGGGAATTGAGGGAGGGGAAGTCTACTGTTGTAAATAACTCAACTTGCCAACCACTCATTGAGCTAGCCACAGTGTCTGTGTGGGGAGAGTAATTTCTGATAAAAATAGAGGAGAACTTTCTTTTCTTTCTTTCTTTTTCTTTCTTTCTTTTTCTTTTTTTAAGTTCAAGCACTTTGAAAGCAACTGTGGGAAGTTTTAATCATAGGGTGGTTCTTTTTTTTTTTTTCTGAAAGAAAGAAAAGGCATTTCAATTTTAAATTCAGGGGGTTGAAATGATTGTGTCATTTCAGCTAGAGTAGAACATGTCAACAAGTAGACATGTTTTCATTGTGGAAAGTATGACTTGAGGATGTAACATTTTAAATTTAAAAAAGCAAGTGATTTCTGTTGTGGGTTTTCTTTCCTCCACAGGAACACTTAGAACTTAGATGAATTTAGAAATATAAAGTAAAAATATCAAGCATTCACTACTGTCTTAGAAATAGAAATCTTATTATGTGGGCTGGGTTTCTTAATATGGTTAAGATATACCGAAAACAGAACAGAGGTTGTCCCTTAGGACACAAACTTTGCTTAGAGATATTCTGAAAGATTAGCTTGCTGGTTTATTTAAATATTTACATTTTAATTATAGGAGTTAGTAGATAAAAAGAGGTGTTGACTACATTGTAAGGTTCTTGATTTCCAGCTCAGTGCTTTATTTATCACTAAAACATCCTTTCAGTTCAAATAAACATTTGATAAAGATGTGCTGAATGAATGAATTTTAAGATGTTTGGAGTGTAAGTGTGCATTAATTATTTAATGATACTATCAGCTATCAATAAGCACTAATAATGATAACAAAGGCATTATTCATTAATTGGATTAGTATAGACATTGGAAGTATAAAAACGATGACTTATAGACTGGTCTTTTTATTTATTTATTTTTTTAAGTTTATTTATTTATTTTGAGAGAGGGAGAGGGAGAACTAACTGGGAGCGACAGAGAGAGGGGGAGAGAATCCTAAGCAGGTTCTGTACTATCACTGCAGACCCAAGGCAGGGCATGAACTCACCAACCATTGAGATCATGACCTGAGCTGAAATCAAGAGTCAGATGCTTAACCGACTGAGCCACCCAAGTGTCTCCTAGGCTGGTCATTTAAATTTTTTCTTTTTTTTTTACATTTATTTATTTTTGAGAAACAGAGTGAGACAAAGCGTGAACGGGGGAGGGGCAGAGAGAGTAGGAGACACAGAATCTGAAGCAGGCTCCAGGCTCTGAGCAAAGTCAGCACAGAGCCTGATGCGGGGCTCGAACCCACGAACTGTGAGATCATGACCTGAGCCCAAGTCGGACACTCAACCGACTGAGCCACCCAGGCGCCCCAAGGCTGGTCATTTTAAAGCCAACATTATTCTATGGTTTAGTTAAAGTGTAGTTTGTTGGGACACCTCGGTGGCTTAGTCCGTTAAGTGTCCAACTCTTGATTTTGGCTCAGGTCATGATCTCATGGTTTCATGAGTTCCAGCCTCACATGGGGCTCTGTGCTGATGGTGTGGAGTCTGCTTGGGATTCTCTCTCTCCCCTTGTCTCTTCTATTCCCCCCCTCACGCTATCTCTCTCTCTCTCTCAAAATAAATAAATAAGCTTTAAAAAAAATTTAAAAAGTAACAAAATTAAACTGTAGTTTGTGTAATGTAACAATATTCAGAACAGTGTCTTTTTATAGAGAAATCAGACCAATAGCCCAGATTAACTGCCCAAATATGAATAAACATTCAGAACCATGAAGCTGTAGAGGTTATTAGCTCTGAATAAAAAGTGTTGACTAAACTTCCGGTCGGAGCAATTGGTTGCTCTCTTTATTTAACTAATTAAAAGATACAGCGAGGTTGAAATTTTTTTACTGACAAGAGGCCTTTTCTAAAGTGATTCTTCCACTTGCTCCGTCATAACTTTAGGAAAATTCTTTTCCTTTGTAGCCAAGCCCTATGTGCATATCAGTTATTATTATTTTTTTTTGATGGGAGGATATACGTATGCACATAAAGTAATCTATGTTGATTATAGCTTCCTTCTAGATTTGCAAAATTACTTTTTCCCTATAGAATTTTCATTTACAAACCAAGATGCTTTGTTGTTAGTAACAAGTTACTTATGCTTCATAGCCGATGGTACTACCCTTTGGAACATGGTAGAAAACAGCAGATGTCAATGTTTTTAACATACACCTTCTAAGAGAATTAAAATGATTGTTTTTTCTTTTGTCATGACATTTGTGTTCAGGGAAGCCTTTTGGGGCTCTTTTTTTTGGGGGGGGGGTTGGACTACTTCATTTAATGCATGCTTTCAACCCAGATTTGTTCTCTTTAGTAGAGCAACATTTTCTCACTCAGAGGGACTGGTTCTGACCCCCTGGATTCCAGCTCCTGTCGTTCCATTTATTACCTGCGTGCTTCAGTTTAGCAGCTCTGCTATTCAACCTCACTAAGCCTCAGTTTTCTTACTTGTAAAATGGGAAAAATAATAGTAGGACTGTTGGAGGATTGAATGAGATAGAGTTAAGGCCCTTAGCATGGTACTTAGAGTAGAACATTGTAAGCATTCACTAGGTTGTTGATTATTACAGCAGGAGTTCGTATTTCTTCTCATTTGTTTAGTTTCTTTCTTCTTATGTTTTTCTTCTTCTCAGATCAACTCTTTCACTCAATTTTCCCCAATATATTTGTTTTCCGTCTTTTGGTTAATTTATTTTATATACATGGATATACAGCAGAGCTTATAAAATAATGGGATTGTGGGGGGGGCATCTGGGTGGCTTAGTCAATTAAGCGTTGAACTTTGGCTCAGGTCATGATCTTTCGGTTTGTGAATTTGAACCCCACATCGGACTTTGTGCTGACAGCTTGGAGGAGTCTAGAGCTTGCTTCAGAACCTGTGCTCCCTGTCTCTCTGCCCCTCCTTCCCAGAAATAAATAAACATTTAAAAATTTTTTTTTAAAATAATGGAATTGGTTCCCATGAGAAATTTTTGGAATAGAACTCGGTATTATTATACCTCCTACAGTATGCATAGAACTCACTTTTTAAAGCATCCAAACAACATTTTATATGTGACTGGACCTACTCTTACAATGATCCCTCTTAACGATGATTTCTATGTTCTTCTATGTGTTCCTGGATATTCATTACCTCATATTTGTGAATTTTATGTATACCACATGTATGTATACTACACATGTCTGCTCCTTTATTCCTGCATAGTCTTCTTCCTCTGGTTTCTAGCTATTGATATATTCCCCCCTGCCCTGTATTAGAATGAATATTTCTTCTAATATTGCTTCTAGGTGATACTCATTAGCCTTCTATTCTGTATTGCAGATATCCTATATTCAATCCAATGAGGTTGACAAAGGAGCAGAGTTAACAGTTATTCAGGGATAGCAGCAGGAAGGGAAAGAGCAGGCTGATATTTTCCTCACCCCTCCAGTTCCCCACTGGTTTCTGAAGTGATGGGCTCATGACTATCTTGTGTGCTGGTGACAAGAGAAGGACAGCAAAGGGATTGGAGAAGTTTTGCTTTTCAGGTACTTCCCAGTACTCACTGGATAATATCTAAGCTCCTCAACACGGTGGATGTGTTTTCCAAGGCCTGGGTCCTTGTAGCCTCTTCAGCCTTAGCTTTTAAAATGTATTCCCTGGTATAATTAAAAATTTATACCATGGTAATACTAAATGGCTTGCAATTGCTGGTACATCCCACCCTGCTTTGAACATATGTCTTTGCTCACACCTGTTGTAATTTGGAATGTTCCTCTGCCCATCTTCACCTTGCTGAATACAAGACCCCACCCATCTTTCAAAGCTCAGGTCAGGGACTGTCTCTGCTGGGAAGCCTGCCAGGACAGCCTTTCACTTCTTTATACTGGACCAAATGCCCTTCTTTCCCTAGGATGCCACTGTATGCTGGTACTAGCTTTGTCATGATGTCTTTTCTTAATTTGGAATGATCTGTTTATGGGTATGCTTTTTTCTGCTGAACTAAATTCTATGACAGCAAGGACCAGATAGTATTCAATTCTGTACCCCCAGCATGCAGCATGGTGTGTGATGCAGTGTATACAAGTTGGGGTCATTTACAGGACTCTTAAACTAACCTCACTGGGATCTGTGGGAATGGAGACAGTGATGAAGTAATTCTTACTTCCTTTCATGGGGCTTGTCTAATAGTGGCCTCAGCATTGAAATTCCTTCCAGACAACTTAACCAGCCGGATAATCTAACCCTTCTCCGATTTGTGGTCTTATTCCAGAAGTGACTATGCTTTCTAACTTGGATTCATATCTTTACATTATTTGTATACTTTTTTCTTATGTTGTAATATAGCTTGTTTGCCAACAGCATGTATTTACTGTTTAGTCATTTGTTCTACATAACTTATTAAGATGATGGACTTTCTAAACACGGGAGGCAAATGCCTATGTAATGCCTGAAATAAAATGGGCCATGCAGCAGATTTCCTCATAGAAGAAACCCGTAGGCACATAATAGAATGCTCTTAGTACAAAACAAACAAGTAATTACCTGAGTCTGCTTCCTATGGGAAATTCAGCATCCTACCACCCATGGTGATGACTCCTGTGAGTTTTTTGGAGGGGTTGCATCATTCTAAGGAAATTCATTCATGTGTTTCTCAACAAACGCACATTTTATTTTCTTGGACAGAAAACAAGCTATATGTCTTTGTTCAAGTTTATTTTCCTCTTTCTACTTTGCCTCTTTTGTTTTTTAGACATGAATATTAAATATGCGATTCTGAAAGGCAGTAAAAAAGATTGAATGGTGGTTGTTGTAGGCTGGTGAGTGCGGAGCAAACTGGGCTCAAGAAACATCTGGAATGTTTGTGATGTGGTAGTTGTCTACATTGTCTTCTTCTGGGCTTCAACATTAATCAGTGATTTCTAGAATTTAATTGAAGATATATTTAAATCACAGATGTTTATTGGTATAAGTCCAGTTGAAATCATATTTGATGAATCTGCTCTTGGTTTTTGTCTCTGCCTTACAATTACCTCTCCCTTTCTCATAATTTAAAGTTTTCAAAAATACTGTGAGAATGGAATTTTGGAATAAATAATTTTTGGAAATATTACTGAGAATATATTTTACAATCTATTTTAAAATATTTTTCATCAAGTGAAACAATAGATATATTTAGTCCCAATGGATAAAAATCTACTGTGTGAATTGATAATTCAATATAATTTTTAGAGTAACAAGAGTTCTAATTTTGCATTTTTCTTTACCTCATATTAGACAAAATACTAGTCATTTTATACTTTGTATCCCCTGGAACTTCAGACTCAAATTTTTGGCATTAGCTTCTTCATGTAGAATTATCAATTCATGTTGAGCTTTTTGTAGAAAACTATTTATTTGAATTAAAAATCTTTAAGTTTTCACTGAAAACTGATGTGTTTGTTGTTTTAGCAATGGTAGTTTGACCTAAAAAGTTTCATGAAACTTGAAGTTTGAAGAGAAATTAATAGCTTTGACAAGTATATTTTAGGTGTATGTATTAGAGACAAATTGTGAGGTATTATGCATTTTCCATCTGGAAATTACTATAAGATTTAGATAGAAGGTGTTTAAAGTTTCATTTCCTAAGTAATAGTTTTTTAAGCAGCTATAGGAACTGCCCTATTAATGTTATGAAGAAAACACTTTAAGGGGTCTGTGATTATTAATTATTCTTCCCTATTACATGGTTTGTTTCTCATACCCTCCTGATGTTCTGTGGCAGAAAAAAAATGAAATCCTTTAATTATGAGGTTAGATACCAACAAAGACTCATTTTCTGCCCACTTCTCATAGCAATTAAGAGGCAAAACTTTACTTAGAGACCTGTGATCTGATGGAGATGGGGTGTTCAGAAGTTGCAAGTTTGAATTTGAAGTTGGATCGTTGGGTTGGCATTTCTGTCCAGTTTGGTTAAGTATCTGAAAGCACATTTCTTTATCAGGAAGTCAGGCTGACTTGTGATGAAAGATGATGAAGACAAATCCTAAACAGGGCTTCCTGTTTGCTTAAACCTCCAACCCAAGAGAAAATCGCTTCCAGTTTCCCTGTACAATCATGGTAATATATTTTCTTTTCAGATGGTTAACAGACTGTTCAGCTTGTACTTGGCATTTTAATCATAGTGTAAAAGGTGAAGCCCAAAAAGACTGAATTCTCATTAGGAATCTGAAATTGGTTGACCTTTGAAATTAACCTCTGCTTCTCATCCTCTTCTCTTTGGTAAACACATTATTCATTAATTCATATTAATTGATTTTCTGCTCCATGGACAGGTTTGAAATGGTTATTGTGATGGATATAAAAGTAATAAATATAGCTTCTGTCCTCAGAGCTCACTGTTACTAAAAATATCAGGTTAAAATATAGACGTAAATTTCAATTTAAAGATGGTAACTTCTCTGAAAGAATGACTAAGTTGTTCCCTTTTAAGATAAACACTTGTGTACAATGAGATTTTGTGAATGATTTTTAGGATACTAAAAGTAGGAAGGAGAAGAAGAAGAGTCAGGGAGGAGTATAAACTTTGTGGAAAGATTTAGAATTTTCCTAGAATTCTGGGACATTCAAACCATGTTTGGACAGGGGGTTAAAAAAACAAGAAACTGATCTCAGCTTTATTTATACAAGAACAATTTGATTTAAAGATTTTGGTTACAGATCACTAACTATTATACTTTATGAACTGGTTTGACTGTTACTAATCTTTTCTAGTATTCCTTATATTAAAATATTTTCCTTATGACCAATATGAAACATAAACCTTATGACCAGCCTTAAACATTTTTTTAAAAGGAAGAATCACAAGATTTGGCACTTTGAGTAATTGATTTTTAGAAGATGAAAGATGAAGTAATGTTAAAATAGTAAGATAAGTTCTATAAATAATATGTTATTGTAATACTGCCAGTTACACTAACTCATGCTAATAGCTAACATGTATTGAACATTTACTTCATTGACTACCTTGCTAAGTGCTGTACCTGCATTTCCTCATTTACGCCTGGGAATAGGGTTAAATGTGAGATACATTTTATGGACGAAGAAATTGGGACAAAGGTAAAGCAGCTTTTCCATAATCAACCTTAGTGTCCATGCTTTAAACTTCTACTCAAGTCTTCTGAAGAACATTTTTGCTTCTTTCTTGCTTTCCATACTTTTACCTACTTTCATTTCTTTTTTCTCTTCTCATTCCCATTGCCTAATTTTCTCTCTTGATTTCTTAATCCCTCTTTCACTTTCTCATAGCACATCCGTGGTCTGCCATGGATTTTCTTGTTTAACAGAGAGTTCGCTGAATACTTCTGTTGCTGTTGTATTCTTAATCAAATGCATGGATGATAGATAACGCTTTTACGGTCTGATATAGATATGAATGTGCTAGATACATATATTTTGTTTGATGAGAAATTGAGGTACATATCAACAGAGACCTGACATCATTCTTTTTCGTAAAAGGGGCAGAAAGGTTATGAAAGAATAAGAGATTTATTGTTTAGCACTACATGCATATGCACACACATTGTTTTTCCTGGAAAACAAATGATAGAGCTTCTGCCCATAAAAGGTGGGCAGCAAGTTTGGTCGCACTGGATTTGAAGCCTAGAAAATTCTTCCCACCACAAGTCAAATGTCTATTAGAACACAAACGTTTCATGTTCTTTTCCACCTACTTGCGTGAATCCCTGATATCTACTATGGCAGAAATCTTCTGAATTCTTAGCCTGCTGAAATGATAGTCTTTCAGAAAATTCTCTTTCAGAACATGGCACTGTCTATACAATTTGGAGTGCTGGTGGAACTTGGTTATAATCAATTGCATAGACTTTTTAACTAAGATGTTCTGTAGGGAAACCATGGTCCTTTAGGATGCTCATTATTTTCGAATGGAACAGTGATCAGGATAAAGGCCAGGGTGCCATTGGAGATAATATGCTGAGAAACAGTTTCATGGGGAAATTATGCTTTGAGTGGCCATATAGGTAATTCAAAGATGGATTGCCCTGATCAGACAAAAACAAAATAATCTCAAATTGCTTTATCTATCTTCTCAGTGCTTCCAAACTTTGTTATTTCAATGATTACATAACAATTTGGCATACATGAACTCTCTGACAAGGTTCAGAATCTCAAATTGTAAGAATAAGTGTTTGTACACTGTGCCTGCCCATTGCTGGTTGGTCATTAATGATTTTGCCTAATATGAAATTCTCAGCTTAACGATTTCCCTTCTGGCCATCTAAATAATTACCCAACGAGGCTAAAAAATGTATAAGAACGTATTTTGATAGAATAGTAAGCAATATATAATGATGCAGCAGAAGTGGCTCTTTTTGGACTTATGTTCTATTGTCTCCCTTGGGCAATTTATGAGTTAAGAGGAAGGGGTGGGACCCATGGGTAGGTTATAGGCCATCCCTATAATGTTACATTCATATAGCTTAACTGTTATCTTTTTAAAACATTTTTTAATGTTTATTTATTTTTGAGAGACAGAGAGAGACACAGCATGAGCAGGGGAGGGGCAGAAAGAGAGGGAGACACAGAATCTGAAGCAGGCTCCAGGCTCCCAGCTGTCAGCACAGAGCCTGATGCAGGGCTCAAACTCAGGAGATCATGACCTGACCCGGTTGGATGCTTAACCACTGAGCCACCCAGGCACCCCAGGTTTTATCTATTTTAATGTTTATTTATTTGAAAGAGAGAGAGAGAAAGGGGGGGGGGGAGGGGCAGACAGCAAGGGAGACAGAGGATCTGAAGCCTGCTCCACACTGTCAGCCAGAGCCTGATGTGGGGCTGGAACTCACAAAACATGAGATCATGACCTGGCTGAAGTCGGATGCTTAACCAACTGAGCCACCCGGGTACCTCTTATTTATTTTTTATATATTGACCTCCACATGCAATTTTATTGAAAAATAATCCTGCAGTAAAATTGTTTAAACATTCACGATAGTAAATTAATAGTCGATAACATGAAAAATGTTCACTTACTATAACCTGAAAAAAAAAAGCTGATTAGAAAACTAGAAGATAAAATCCGTTCTTTAAAAAAAGGTGGGGAGAGGGGAGCAAAACAAAGCAAAGAAAAACCAAAACCCCAAAAGGCTGAATATATTTACCAGATCGTTTTGTGTAATCTAAAAACTGAAAAAAAAAAATTAGACACACAAAAATGTGAATCATATGTTTGTACTGCTTCGTTTGGCCAAGTTATTAAGGATTACAGGAAGAGAGTGTGCTATTGCTTAAGATGATGAGAAATTTATATTAAAAAATAAATACTGCATGTAGCAGGAAGGGGCAATTGCCTCATTAATTACCTGGTTATCTTATCGGGGCTCTAATTTTTGGGTTTTCTGGAATGCAGAGCAGGCTTCATGAACAGTGCTCAGAGTTGCTGGGGCAGCACTTATCCAAGTGGAGTGATGTGCAACATTCATGCTCACTCTGCATTTGGGTTTCAGAAAATGAGCGTCTGCCTGGGTGCGTTTGGTGCCGCGCAGCCTGAGAGGGCGCTTTGCGCAGCACAGATCCCAGGAAGGGTCACACTTCCTGCATCTGTGCTTTCAGTCAGTGCAGTGGGTCTTGTTTCCACCCTCTGGGTTAGCGCAGTGTCAGACTCAACACCCCTTCCACAGGGCAGGCTCTCAAATCCAGAGTAACCCAAAGGGAACAAGGAAGCACAGAATCCTGGCTGAAGCCATTTTCCTCAAAGGCAGTTTTGAGTGCTGCTTGCTCTGAGTGTTCAAGAGCCTTTTCTTTTTTTTTTTAATGTTTATTTATTTTTGAGACAGAGAGAGACAAAGCATGAATGGGGGAGGGTCAGAGAGAGAGAGGGAAACGCAGAATCGGAAACAGGCTCCAGGCTCTGAGCTGTCAGCACAGAGCCTGACGCGGGGCTGGAACTCACTGATGGCGGGATCATGACCTGAGCCAAAGTCGGCCGCTTAACCGACTGAGCCACCCAGGTGC
This sequence comes from Prionailurus bengalensis, assembly GCF_016509475.1. Classification (NCBI taxonomy): domain Eukaryota; kingdom Metazoa; phylum Chordata; class Mammalia; order Carnivora; family Felidae; genus Prionailurus; species Prionailurus bengalensis. Next base: position 101,224,676 of record NC_057344.1, on the reverse strand, counting down.
CCCAAGAGCCTTTTCTTCACTCCATGTAGTTGTACTGTGATTACCTCTCAGGGATAGATTTTATTCTCTTTATCTATCTTTTATAGAAATAAGCATGTAGAAATTTTATAATTCCAGTAAAAATTCCACATAGTCTATATTTAAAAAGAAAAGCAAAAAAAAATTGCTAAAATGTAACATGATGTATATATAATTCAAAATATTTATGTTCCTTTGGACCTCCAGAAAGTAAATTGTTAGGTGGAGAGTGCTTATTTCCTAATTTGGCTGTAGGTTTGAGCCTTAATCCCATTATCCTTTTCTCTGAAATCCCTGTGTTCAAAATCTAATTTCTATTTCTTTATTTTACAAAGCTATGATATTTGTGGGCTTAATTTATACAACTTCGGAATTATGCAACTGGTAGCCCAAATTAATATAATTAATTACAACAATTTTTAATATCTCATAAGTCTTCTTTTGATCTCAGAGGATGAGGCTTTAGAGTATCTAGGCTAATGGCCAGAAAGGCAAATAAACTGTTTATCACAATAACAATGACAAGCATGATAAAAAAATTGGTACCAATACCATAATAATAATAATAATGCTATAAATTCTATGTTCTTTGAAAATAAAATATAGGGGGGGAATACTATGGTCCTTCTCCACCCCCTCATATGCGTTTCACAAAAAATATATATGAAGTATGATGCTGACAAAACCTCCCGGTGCCAATATTTCAACACAAAAGACAGTTGCAATCAAATTTTACCCACAGCCATTATACAGGATCACCTGCCTTTTCTTAGATGTTCATGTTTTAGAAAACTGACACAAAGCAATGCTGGTCAGCAGGATCTGTGACCCGTTCAACAAAATCTACACTGGATGAACTGTTTACACTGAATGGCTCCTTGATGTTGCTGGCCAGTGAAGTGGGAGTGCCTGCCAGCTGATAGTAAATGTTATACATTTTATATAACGTTTTATTTGATTTCACACACATCACCTCATTTCAGTCACATTTAACCCTGTGAGATAGATGGGACAGAAATTAGAGATTTTTATACACATGAATAAAATTAGATCTAAACAGAGTAGGCAACTTGACTAAAATCGACACTTCTGCGAGGGCTGTAGAGTTAAGAGTAGGGCAGGGCTCTCTGACTCCAGTCAGGCGCACTGCCGTTCCTGGCTTCCTTTTGCTGAGCAACTGTGCTCTCCTGTTCTTGCTCTCTCAGTAGCTGTGCTGTCACCTGCAGCCCGTGGCCAGCATTGCATCCTTCTCCAGTGGTCTCAAGTTTGGTGGGGAATAATAAGAAGTCTTTATAAACAAAGTTAAGAATCCATTCTTTTCTGGGGGCTCCTGGGTGGCTCAGTCAGTTGAGCGTCTGACTTCGACTGGGTCATGATTTCACTGTTCGGTTTGTGGGTTCGAGCCCCACATCAGGCTTGCTGCTGTCAGCACGGAGAGGAGTCTGCTTTGGATCCTCTGTCCCCTTCTTTCTCTCTGCCCCTCCCCCCCTTGTGCGCTCTCTCTCTCTCTCTCTCTCTCTCTCAAAAATAAAGAAAACATTTAGAAAAAATAATAATCCATTCTCTTCTGAGCCCCTTCTTCTTCAGACAGGGAAACTAAGATCCAGGTGCAAAAGCAGAACTGGACTGCAGCCCAAATGTTCTCTCTGCTCTACCACAGGAGTTGACATCAGTGTGGCGAAGGGGAAAAACTGCTATTTAAACACACAACTGATTACAGCTACATCTGCCCCAATAGGAGGGGAGCACTTGCTGACTGGAGATGATGGCTTTTTGCTTAGAAAACTTCTTGCTGGGCCCTTTGAATGAAAAGGCCAGCCCCTCATTCCCCTCCCCTGACTGTGGTGGTCTGAGAAGTTCTAAGCAGCAAGATGGCTGGTCTCTTCAGAATGCTATGTGGGGTAAAGTAGCAGAGTACTTCTAAGAAGTGCTTATGTCACCATTGATATTAATGTGAAGTGCTGTGATGCCACCTCCTTTGTTGAACTCTGCTGGATAGATAGATCCTCCAGTGACTGTCCTTCTGTGAGTGGTATCTGTAGGGAGAGGAATTGCAGAGGGGGGTCAGTGGCTTACATCTGAATCTCTATTGGAAAAAATGGAAATAACAGCTGCTAGAGGTCACAGTGCATTCTAGATTGAGTGGGAATGAGAAAATTGATGTAGACCGTGGGGTATAAACCCCACAGACCTGCAGAGATCTTGGAAAGGGTAACAGCCTGCCCGCTTGGTGTGAATCTGCCAACTTGATGGAAATCTCAAAGGTTATGCTGACTTCAGTTGACTTCTTGCTTACACAAAAAAAGTGAACAGTCATTACTGGTTGTTCTAGAAAAACTTGAGATGGGGCCACGGCCAGTGAAGTATTCTGAGAAGGTTCTTAGATTTATTGAACTGTGGACACAAAGAAATTGTAAACATCAAGTGGGCCAATCTTCCTTTATCTCTTTCTCCTTCTCCCCCTTTTTGCAGTAAAGGAATCTTAACCTAGATCATTGTCCAATGTACCCAGGGCCAAATGGCTTGTGAGTGGACACGGATGTATGACCAGAATCCGACAGTGATTTCAGAATCAGAAGCCCTGGTTCTGGCTGCTACCCCATTTTCTAATCTTTCTTGCCCTTTTGAACATCAGTTCCCTGTCTGGTAAGAGGAGGAAAGTAAAATTCTATCTCAGAGGGTGTTTGGAGGGCCAGATAAGTTAATGTAGGATTTGAAAACTGTCAAGGAATGTTAACACATTTTATTGGTTTATTTAAGAGGTTATTTATGATGTCAACAATTATATGGAGAGGATTATTTTGACTTTTCTGAAAAGCTGTAACAGGAGTATAATTCATGGGACCTCACGGTCCCTTGTGCATACACAGGCACAGATTGAGGCAAGGGGACAGGTAATGAAGTTTATAGAGTGACTTCTGGAATAGTCATCTTTTGTGTTCTTGATAGGCCTTCTAAATGAAACTGTTTTTCTTTTATTATTTTTTTCCTGAAAGAATTAGAATGAAATAAAAAAAAATTCTCATTTTCCCTTAAGGAAGTCAGGGATATCTCTTAGTAAATCAAGAAGTTCAAACACACCATCCATAGCAGCTTGAAGTAAACTCCTGTTATGTTTAACTGTGCCTTTTGAAAGTCAAAACTCCAGAAGACTCTTGGTAGATGAGTCATGAGGAATAGTAGGGGCTCAGCATTCTCCTAGGCTGTTAGGGCTGTTACAGCCACTTACTGCCTAACCTCCCCTTGCCTCCCTGAACAATACTTGGGGAAGAAAATTCGGAGGGCTGGGGGAAGGAGGAAGAGATTAGGTCATTCTAATTAGCTTCACTTTTATCTTCCTGAAGCACTTTTGTATGTGGTGGGAAAAAATGAGAAAGTTTAAGACATCACTTATATGATCAATCTTCAAATTTATCTTCACTTAGATTTTCAGTGTCCAATACTCTCTTAAAGCTTCTAACCATTTTAGCCTGAGTTTTTAGTAGAAGGAAATTTTCTTCTGTGAGAAGGATACTCCCTGGACATGTTTGCCTCTAAGGCCTGGAAAGAAAGGAGTCCATTTTACACTCTGAAGCAGAGCTCCTCTGGCTCCCTTCTGTTCAGCCAGTTGTAGGGAAGGATATACCCCCTTAATCACAGAGACAAAAAAATACCAAAACAGATGACTTCGGCTGGTTTGCTAGGGGCTGGCGGCAGGTTGGCCAGGCCAATGATCAGTGGCTTCCAAAGTTCAGCATGACAGGAAGTTGGGGGCTGCCACTCAGTCTGGTCATTAGTTAGGAACTACTGAGATTGATGATTAGTCCTTGCAGCACTGGAGAATGTATGCATATTTGGCTCAGGGGACAGAGAGGTCCCAGAACATCCCAGACATTTGGTCGTCAGCCCTTTCATTCCCTCATCACTCAGGAAGTGAGAAAGAAAATGAAAACAAATTAAAAAAATAAAAAAAGCATCCGAGTTGTTTCTTTCGTTTTCCATTTCCTTATACAACATGATTTTTCAACATTCTAATGAAAGGCTAAGTCATAGACCTAAGGATGTCAAGAAGTATAATTTCACACAAAACTTATCCTCCTCTGAGTATGAGAAAACTGGGAAATAAATTACATTTTGATTCAACTTAATAAAATGAATACTATTTTAAAAATATCAGTGAATTTGTGAACTTCTCCAAAAGGTGAAGAACAGTTATGACAGCATTATCTTGAGGCGATAGGGAGAAAGGCTGGTGGGAGGGCTATAAGCCATTGGAACTAGAGGAGTAACAATAGCACACCAACACAGAAATAAAGGTTGGAAACTGGCCTCGTGCAGTAGTGGCCACTTCCTTCTTCTGTCTGCTTAGCTATACTCTGCAGACACACAGTAATCACCCCAGTGGGTCTAGGGATCAAATGACGGCACTGCTGAAGGATTAAGAGCAATTCTATCCTCTTGGCTTGGACTTTGGAATTTTCATTAAAATGACCTTGGGTGTGGTGAGAAAGGAATTCAGGCAACAGGGATCAAGTCTTAAACATCTTACCTGGGAAAACAACCAAAGGGCCCCTTTTAGAAAGAGCCTTCTTTCTGGGCCTCAAGCAGAGCTGTCACACTTGTTTTTCTAAGTGTTTCTTACATGGGATTAGCCTCCAGATATGTGAAAAGTGAGGAGTTTAAGGGTCTTAGGTAGGCAGAAAGGGGGAAAAAATAAACTACAGTAAGCTAGTGGCAGACCAGACTTCATAAATTTTCCAGGCTCTGTAATGGTTGACTTGTCTGGAAACTGACCTCTTTCTTTCTGTCCTGATCCTTTTGACCTCAACAGAAGAGCTGGTGCTCCATCCGCCCTTCATGACTGGTTATTGTGAGGCATACTGTTTACATGCACAGATCATGTTGGTCTTGCAGAGGCAGGGGTTTGAAGTCTAGCAGATGTGGACAGATATGCAGATGTAGGCCTGGAGACTTGGAATGATAAACTGGAGAAAAGGTGGAGGCCTCAGGAATTTAATGATTCCCCAAATGGGAGGACTCAGGAGACAAAGCAATTTGGTGATGACTAACAAAAGTTTATGAAAAGAATGGGTTTTCAGAGTGGTTCAATGTCTGTGGTCTCAAGGAGTGGGCTAAGAGGAGGGAGGTTAAGCCACAGTAAGCCCTTCTTATAGGGTCACTATGAAATCAGCAGACTCAGACTAGGAAGAGGCAATGAATAGAAACCGGAACAGGGTTAGACTATATGGTTGGACAGATTTGCAAGGAAGGTTTGTTGGTCTTTGTCTATGTCCACTGTGTTAGTCAGTTCAGGCTATAACATTACCACATACCAGGTGACTTACACAACAGAAATTAAATTTTTTACAGTTCTGGAGAAGTTTAAGTTCAAGGTTCCAGTCAAATTGGTTTTTGGTGAGAGCTCTTCTCCTGGATCATGGATGGCTGCTTTCTCATTATGTCCTCATATGGACTTTCCTTGGCATGTGTACATGGCGAGAAAGTGAGAAAGAGAGATCTCTCTCTCTCCTCCTTTTCTTCGAAAGTCACTAATCCTATCAGATTTGGGCCACACCCTACGACCTTATTTCAAAAACAGTCACATTGGAAGTTAGGGCTTTAACATATGAATTTGGTGGTAGTTGTGGGGATACTTCAGTACCTAGTATGCACCAAGGTGTAGATCTGGACATCTACCATGTCTAGGATCAACCAGGCTTAGCTCTTAAACCAATGGAGCTCACCTTGATCACGTGAAAGATCTTCTTTTTCCATCAATGATTAGGATGATGAAGAGGTGGGACCTGGTCCTATACTGATGATCAGAGTGCAAGCAATTGAATTTGGCCTTTGAGATTCATGAATAACTATGGGCTGTAGCCTCGTATTCTAACCACTTCGGTTATCATCATCATTATCATCACCATCATCATCATCATTATCATCATCATCACGGCTACCTATAAGATAAAGTCTGTGCTAGATAAAGATATATATTGTTTGTAATCTTTTCTGATTTGGGAGACCAAGGAAGTGAATATCCCTTTGATGACTTAAGATGTAAAATACTACAACTCAAGTTTTTGGGGCCAGGTTTTTAGCTATGTGCATCAGAGAGCTAGAGAGAACATTTTGTGGAGTGCGAGAGGGAAGAAAGCAAATTACAGAGACAGGTTAAGAAGCTGGCCAGAGAGGTATGAGGGCTTCCTGAACCACAGCTTCAATTTTATTCATAGGTTTTGTGGGACACCATTTTCCTTATAATAAGATTTCCTTTTTGCTTAAGCTACATACACTTATGACACCTGCATAAAGGAATCTGAATTAATATATATTAAGCCAACAGTTTTTGTAAAGAAAAAGCTACACAGAAAGGATAAAGTGATTATATAAGAGGAGACTAATAAGAGGATATAGGAAAAATAGCTCATCATTCCATTCTTGCCTAGAGCAGAGCTTCTCAACCTGTTCTGGGATGACATAATTTTATCACTAATTGCAAACCAAATTAGAAAACCATACACCCCTACCTATAGGATTGTCCCCCCAAATGTTTCTGATTGGGAATACTAGATGGGTGTGTATACCTGTATTATAATATATATCATACTGTACTGTACTATACCATTATATTATACTATATTCTTTTACTATTATCCTATATTGTAACAGGCCTGCTTGTTTTTCTGAAACTTGTGAATGTCTATACCTCTCTTTCTTCTCCATTTTTGTAAATAAAAAAAAATTTTAATGTTTATTTATTTTTGAGACAGAGAGACAGAGCATGAATGGGGGAAGGTCAGAGAGAGAGAGACACAGAATCTGAAGCAGGCTCCAGGCTCCAAGCTGTCAGCACAGAGCGTCATGCGAGCCCCGAACTCACGGACCGTGAGATCCTGACCTGAGCCGAAGGCAGACACTTAACCAACTGAGCCACCTAAGCACCCCTCCATTTTTGTAAGTTTAAAAGAAGTAAGATTTGGCTCTTTTTTGTGTTATATTTCACACTGTATTTATGTAATAATAGAAAATTATAACTCAATGAAATCACCATATTAATTGTCTATCCTGGGGGAAGGAGTTCAATATTTCTATTAAGAAGAAAGTCAATAGATATATGATTCTGTAATTAGAAAATATGGAAGAATTTACACATACTTTATTATAAGTGAATTTAACAAGGTCATTGGATATAATGCCAATATGTAAAAATCAACTATATTCCTATATACCAGCCAAAACCAAACAATAAATAAAATTCTAAAAGATATGTGCAGAAAAGATTTAACAAGTTTGGTCTTTAGCTATTGCCAGGGAACTTGGATTTCAGGAGGGTTCCAATGACCATAATAAGAATTATTCACTATGCCTAAACTGTGCAAATAATGTGGTTTAGTTTGAATATCTGCTTTCCTTCTGGGAGTCTGGGATTTTGATATAGTGGACACTAGGTCTCTAATAAGCTTTCCTGGTAGACTGCGTTTTGCTTGAATGGTCAAACTTATTGCTGGGAACAAGTATGATAAAATATATGTAATATCTCTACATCAAAAACTTAAAAATATTGGGAACAAAAAGGTCTAAATAAATGACATGTTCATAGGTTAGAAGATTCAATACTGTTAATACTTTAATTCTTCCCAAATTAATCTATAAAGTCAATGTACTATCAAAAAAATGCCAGTAGATTCTTTTTGGGAGGTTAAATCTCATAAGCTAATTCTAAAATTCACATGAAAAGACAAAAACCTAAGAATGGCTAGGGTAAACTTCAATGGAATAAAGCTAAAGCATTTATATTGTCTGATGTAAGGCTTATTATAAAGACATAATAAGTAATTGAGATAGTATGATATTAGTATAAGAATAGACAGACTGACCATTGGAATGGATAGAGTCCAGAACAGACCTACACATTTATATAGCCAAATGATCTATGACAAAGGTAACACTGGAATGTAGTGTTTTCTTTGATAATAGGTGCTGCATTAATTGGATATCCACGTGAAAAAAAATGCATCACACACCATATATATATATATATATATATATATATTCTAGGTAGACTGCAGGTCTAAATGTAAAAGATAAAATAAAATATTTAGAGAAAAATATAGCTGAATATCTTTCTGACTTTGGAGTAAGTAAACCAGTTGAAACAGCAATCAAATACCATAACATGGAAGAAAATGGTGATGCAATAGTATAATAAAAGTGAGAACTGTTTATCCAAAGACATGATTAGACACTGAAAAATCATGTGTAGTACATGTATCTAACAAAGGACTTATATTTTAATATATAAAGAAATAACACAAATTAGCAAGAAAACTATAACAACCCAATGAGAGAGTGGGCAAAAACTTTACAAAAGAGAATATTTAAACATGCAGTAAGCAAAAGAAAAGTGCTCGATTGTAGAAAATAGGCAACTATCTCTTTGACCGTGGCCACACAAATTTTTACTAGACACATCTCCGGAGGCAAAGGAAACAAGAAAAAAATGAACTATTAGGACATTATCAAGATAAAAAACAAAACAAAACAAAACAAAAAACTTCTGCACAGTGAAGGAAACAATCCACGGAACTAAAAGGCAACTGACAGAATGGGAAAAGATATTTGCAAATGACATATCAGATAAAGGGTTAGTATCCAAAATCTATAAAGAACTTCCCAAGCTCAACACTCCAAAACAAAAAAATCCAGTGAAGAAATGGGTAGAAGACATGAACAGACACTTTTCCAAAGAAGATGCACAGAAGGCTAACAGACAGATGAAAAGATGCTCAACATCACTCATCATCAGGGAAATACAAATCAAAACCACATTGATATACCACCTCATTCCTGTCAGAATGGCTAAAAGTAACAACTCAGGAAACAACAGATGTTGGCAAGGATGCAGAGAAAGTGGAACCCTTTTGCACTGTTGGTGGGAATGCAAACTGGTGCAGCCACTCTGGAAAACAGTATGGAGGTTCCTCAAGAAATTAAAAATAGAGCTATCCTACAACCCAGGAAATGCACTACTAGGTATTTATCCAAAGGATGCAAAAATGCTGATTTGCACGTGCACCCCAATATTCATAGCAGCACTATCAACAATAATAGCCAAATTATGGAAAGAGCCCAATGTCCATTGACTGATGAATGGATAAAGAAGATGTGAGATACACACACACACACACACACACACACACACTGGAATATTACTTGGTGATCAAAAAGAATGAAATCTTGCCATTTGCAATAATGTGGATGGAACTAGAATGTATTATGCTAATGAAATGTCAGTCAGAGAAAGACAAATACTGTATGATTTCATTCAATGTGGAATTCAAGAAACAAAACAGATGAACATAGTGGAAGGGAAGGGAAAATAAGATAAAAGGAAGGAAACCATAAAAGACTCTTAAATATAGAGAACAAACTGAAGGTTGCTGGAGGGGTGTTGGGTAGGGGAGATGGGCTAAGATGGGCACTTGTTGGAGAGAGCACTGCGTGTTATATGTAAGTGATGAATCACTAAAGTTTACTACTGAAACCATTATTACACTATATGTTAACTAACTTGGATTTAAATAAAATAAAAAAATAAAAATAAAACAATATAATGTAAACAACTCACAAGAGATACCATCAAGATGGCTAAATGAAAAATTATGGAAAATGTCAAGTGTTGATGAGGGGATTGGATCTCTCATATACTGCAATTTGAAGAATAAATTTGGTACAAACTGCTTAACAGTATCTATTAAAGGTGAGCACATGTGTATCCCATGATCTGGTCATTCTAATCCTAGGTGTATACCCTGAAAATATGCATTCATATGATCACCAAAAGATATGTGCTAGAATAGCATTGTAGTCTATTCACATAGGCAACAGTTAGAAAATAATCAATGTCTGGAGCTACTGGGTGGTGTGGTTAAGCATCTGACTCTTGATTTCAGCCAGGTCATCATCTCATGGTTCATGAGATTGAGCCCCACGTTGAGCCTTGTGCTGACAGAGTGAAGCCTGCTTGGGATTCTCTCTCTTTCTTTCTCTCTGCCTCTCCTCTGGTGGCACACCCAAACACACACACTCTCAAACTAAATAAATAGACTTAAAAAAAAACAATAATTAATGTCCATCAACAAGGAATAAGTAACTTTTATTGTTACTCAAATAATGTGTTACTATATAGCAATAATGATGAATGGTCTACATGATATTCAGCAATAAAGATGAGTGTCCCATGCTGAATGTAAAAGAATACATAGAAGAATCATACTTGATGGTTCCTTTTGTAGAGTAGGAAAACAGGTAAAACCAATCTGTGGTGTTAGGAGTCAGGATAGTGGTGCTTTGGGGATGAATGGGCATTGGAGTAGGCACTGGAAGGGAAGCAAGGGGTCGGGGGAGATTTTGTGATGTTGGTAATGATTTGAAGACACTTGTATGGTTGTGTTTAATTTGTGAGAGTGCGGAAAGCTGTACACATATGATACGTGAACTTTTTCTCCTATATGTTTTTTCTTCAATGAAAAGTTAAAAACAGGCTTATGGCTCCTTCTTTTGTTTATCACTTATATATTCATTTATTCTTCATTAACATAATTCTTTCCATATGTAAGAAATGGTACTAGTCAGTGGAAATTAAAAAATTAATACATGTGGTCTCTGACATAATGGAGTTTTTAATTCCTTGTCACTGAAGTATATGTACATATAAATCATTGCAAACTGCAAAGAGATATGTTACAAGGGCTTTGGGGGTATGGAAAGTGGGATAACTGCACAGAGGTGGGAGCAGGGAGTTAGGAACCACTCCATGGAGGATACAATGTTTGAGGAGAGCTTTGAGGGATAAGAATTTCTTAGAACCTGGTACCTTTTCTACTTTGCCCGTTGATATCATTAACTTTTAACCTATGCTGCACATTAAGATTATCTGGGCAACTTAACAAAAATCAATGATAGAAATCTGTCCCCAGGAATTCTGATTCTAATTGATATGGAGTTGTAACCTGGGCATCGGTATTTCTTCAGTTTTCAAATTATTTTAACGTGCAACCTAGGCTGAGAATTGCTGACATAGACAATGTGAGAAAGATAGTACAGAAGAAAAGAGAGGAATGAGATTAGTGGCAGGGAACTAAATGATTTAGCAAGGCTGTATCACTGGATCCAAGGGGGGAGGTAGCAGAGATGGTTAAGAAGGGTCCAAATAAAGGACTTAGAAACCAGCTTATGGAAGTTGGATATTTTTCAGTAAACAAAGGGGACATATTGGAGTTTTATAAGCTGATGGGTAAAATGATCAGACTCACAGTGAGCTCATTGGAAAGATCACACTGACTGCAGTCTAGAGAAAACCAGAAGAGGCAAAACAGCTTGCAGGTAGATAAGACTTTAATTAGCCTTCCTAGCACTATTTTGCAAGTTTTTGCATCCTTATGTGTGTCCTTACTTATGAGTCCCTTTTCTTTTCCTTTCGTGACTTTGAAAATGCATTTCCCTCAACTTGGAATGCTTCCAGCATGCTCTTTTGTATAACAAATTACTATTTGTCATCTAATCACAGTTTAAACATTACCTTCTTTGGGAAACTTTTCTTACCCCCTCTAAGAAAATTATCCAAAACATAGAAATAAGGCAAAAGAGGGCAACATCCATCAATGGCATTGTTTAGCTGTTCACCAAAGGATGATTTAATTCTCTAGAACAATACACTTGTGTCAATTTTATTATTATTTGGTTAAAGCTCAGACACTGTTAAAGTAAATATTAATTTGTTTATTTCTGTGTATAGATCTTTCTCAATTTATGACAGGATTCCATCCAGATAAACCCATCATAAGTTTAAAATAGAGTAGGTTAAAAATGCATTTAATATACCTAACCTACCAAACATCATAGCTTAGCCTACCTAGCCTACATTAAACATGCTCAGAACACTGGCATTAGCCTACAGTTGGCTAAAATCATCTAACACAAAGCTCTAAGAAAGTGTTCAATAGCTCATGTAATTATCAAATACTACACTGAAAGTAAAAACCAGAATGGTGGTATGGGTACAGAAAGGTTGAAAGTCTATCAGTTGTTTACTTTCATGGTGGCGTGGCTGACTGGGAGCCGTGGCTCCCTGCCACTGCCCAGCATCATGACAGAGTTTTTGGTATCTCATGTGGCTAGGAAAAGATCAAAATTCAAAATCTGAATGAAGTACAATTTCTTCTGAATGCATATGATTTTCATACCATTATAGAGTCAAAAATCATAAAATTGAACCATCATAAGATGGAGGTGTCTGTAATAGAAATGATAACCCGAAGACTATGGTCTTATTGCCCTCTAGACATTAACCAGTTTTTTTTTTTTTTTTACCTAACTAGCAATCCTATTCTAAATCCTTCCTTCCTACTTTCCTTCCCTCCATCCCCCCTTTCCTTCCTTCCTTCCTTTCCAGTATAGGTAACATACAGTGTTATTCTACTTTCAGGTGTACAACATAGTGATTCAACAATTCTATACATTACTCAGTACTCATCATGATAAGTATACTCTTTTTTTTTTTTTTTGGTAATCTGAAATTTTATTTATTTTTTATTTTATTTATTTATTTATTTATTTTTTTTATGAAATTTATTGACAAATTGGTTTCCATACAACACCCAGTGCTCATCCCAAAAGGTGCCCTCCTCAATACCCATCACCCACCCTCTCCTCCCTCCCACCCCCCATCAACCCTCAGTTTGTTCTCAGTTTTTAACAGTCTCTTATGCTTTGGCTCTCTCCCATTCTAACCTCTTTTTTTTTTTTTTCCTTCCCCTCCCCCATGGGTTCCTGTTAAGTTTCTCAGGATCCACATAAGAGTGAAACCATATGGTATCTGTCTTTCTCTGTATGGCTTATTTCACTTAGCATCACACTCTCCAGTTCCATCCACGTTGATACAAAAGGCCATAATTCATTTTTTCTCATTGCCACGTAATATTTCATTGTGTATATAAACCACAATTTCTTTATCCATTCATCAGTTGATGGACATTTAGGCTCTTTCCATAATTTGGCTATTGTTGAGAGTGCTGCTATGAACATTGGGGTACAAGTGGCCCTATGCATCAGTACTCCTGTATCCCTTGGGTAAATTCCTAGCAGTGCTATTGCTGGGTCATAGGGTAGGTCTATTTTTAATTTTCTGAGGAACCTCCACACTGCTTTCCAGAGCGGCTGCACCAATTTGCATTCCCACCAACAGTGCAAGAGGGTTCCCATTTCTCCACATCCTCTCCAGCATCTATAGTCTCCTGAGTTGTTCATTTTGGCCACTCTGACTGGCGTGAGGTGATACCTGAGTGTGGTTTTGATTTGTATTTCCCTGATAAGGAGCGACGCTGAACATCTTTTCATGTGCCTGTTGGCCATCCGGATGTCTTCTTTAGAGAAGTGTCTATTCATGTTTTCTGCCCATTTCTTCGCTGGGTTATTTGTTTTTCGGGTGTGGAGTTTGGTGAGCTCTTTATAGATTTTGGATACTAGCCCTTTGTCCGATATGTCATTTGCGAATATCTTTTCCCATTCCGTTGGTTGCCTTTTAGTTTTGTTGGTTGTTTCCTTTGCTGTGCAGAAGCTTTTTATCTTCATAAGGTCCCAGTAATTCACTTTTGCTTTTGATTCCCTTGCCTTTGGGGATGTGTCGAGTAAGAGATTGCTACGGCTGAGGTCAGAGAGGTCTTTTCCTGCTTTCTCCTCTAAGGTTTTGATGGTTTCCTGTCTCACATTTAGGTCCTTTATCCATTTTGAGTTTATTTTTGTGAATGGTGTGAGAAAGTGGTCTAGTTTCAACCTTCTGCATGTTGCTGTCCAGTTCTCCCAGCACCATTTGTTAAAGAGGCTGTCTTTTTTCCATTGGATGTTCTTTCCTGCTTTGTCAAAGATGAGTTGGCCATACGTTTGTGGGTCTAGTTCTGGGGTTTCTATTCTATTCCATTGGTCTATGTGTCTGTTTTTGTGCCAATGATAAGTATACTCTTAATCCCCTTCCCTTATTTCACCCATCTTCCTACCCACCTCCCATCTGGTAACCATCGGTTTGTTCTCTATAGTTAAGAGTTTATTTTCTAGTTTGTCTTTTTTTTTCTTTGCTAATATGTTTTGTTTCTTAAATTCCACAAATGAGTGAACGAATATGGTATTTGTCTCTCTCTAACTTATTTCAGTTAGCATTATGATATTCTCTAGGTCCATTCATGTTGCAAGTGGCAAGATTTCATTATCTATATATCTTCCTTATCCATTCATCTATCAATGGACACTTAAGTTGCTTCCATAATTTGGCTATTATAAATAATGCTGCAATGAGTATAAGGGTGCATATATCTTTTCAAATTAGTGTTTTCATATTCTTTAGATAAATATCCAGTAGTGGCATTATTGGATCATATGGTAATTCTATTTTTAATTTTTTGAGGAGCCTCTACACTGTTTTTTACAGTGGCTGCACCAGTTTGTATTCCCACCAATAGTGCACAAATGTGCCTTTTTCTCTACATCCTTGTCAACATTTATTGTTTCTTATATTTTTGATTTTAGTCATTCAACAGGTCTAAAGTTCTTTTACAAAATGTTTGTGAGCATCTAATTCTTCACATGCTCTTTCAACCAGCTTTCCTTCTTACTGGTCCCCTCACTAATGCATTGAATAAGACATTGACACCTATTTATTCTATAACTATATGAGAATCCTGTTTTTTTTTTCTTTTTGAAAATTTTACTTTGATAGTCTTTTAAGATTGAGTTATATCTTGCATCCTACCCAGTGTTTAATCTCATCATGGCCTGGACTCTGCTTCTAGTTACCAGAATTATTTTGACCATTCCTAATCCACTTGATTTGCCTTCATATTTCAGAGTGTGATGTTGTAGAATCATGTATATTTTTAAGTTTTAATTTTTAAAAAACTTTAAAACATCTGCTTTTTTGAAGTCTAGTCACCTGCATATGTCTTATGTTTCTTTCCTTGACTTTCATGAACTCTGACGGTGACAAGTTTCCACTTTAACTTTGTCTAAAATTTTCCACTGTTGATAAGAGTTTTTTCTAGAATAGTGATTGTTCTAGTTGATGCTTAACTCTATAAATTTAACATAAGAACTGACTTTGTAACATTCTTGATGACTGACAAATGAGTTGTTAGATTCTCTGTTGATCAAATCTCATTTTGAATAAACCCTGGATGTGATTCATCTTGATAATACATAAGGATTTCACTAAAAAAAGACACACATGGTTATTAAAAAGGGGACATGAAAGAACAAAAATGAATTAACTGTAGTCTGCTGCTCAGAGAAAACCATTAGTTAAAATTTAAATGTTATTTTAGCTATTTTTTCTATGCTAAATTTTCCAAAAATAGTTGTAATCATATTGCAGATACAATTTTTATATCATACGTATTTTTCACTTAATATTACATATGACTCTTTCCCATACTATACTGTTATAAATATAAATGATATAAATATAATTTTTAAATAGCAAAACTCATAACCTCAAGGGAATTAAACAAGGTTCTTTCTTATTGTCTTTTCTTGAATTTGTTGATTTTGATTAAATTGCTTGATTTCAATTACTTATAAAACTAGCAAATTTTCATTCAGAATAACAGTGAAAAAATTCTTCAATCTATGTGAAATATTTAATGGCTTAATTATAAATATGTGCTACTAAAAAAAAAGAGGTAAAGAAAAGAAAAGAAATACTGGGCACTTTTTGCAAAACTCCACTATGATGTTCTTACTATTCTGAGTGACCAGACTAACTCCTTCCTTTCATGTGGTCCCAGGAACTGCAGGGGTTAAGAAAGAGTTATAACCATTATAATTCTGAATAGATGAAAGTCATGTCACATTTCCAGTAATCTTCCTTCTCCTGTTTGGAATTTTTTTCTTTTTGAAATCTCAATACCCTAATTCATTATGATTCTTGTCTTAACTGTCACCCAGGGTCAGGACCAGAGATGGGCCAGATAGAGGTGCCTAGGGTGTACAATTTAAGGAGGTATTCACTCTCAGAGTTGTGCAAGTGCAGGGTCAACACCTGAGACTGAGTGCTTCCTTAAAATTTGTACTTTAGGTACCTCTCTTCCTATGATCTCCCCTATTTAGAGAAATGAAATTCTTTGGAAGCGGGGCATGGTGTTAGCCTGACCATGAGTGATTGACTGTTAGTGTTGCTGCTATGCGTGTAGATTGTGGACTAGTATTACCATCTGAGAGCTTGTTAGAAACACAAAATCTGGAGCCCCATTGCAAACTTACAGAATAAATACCTGCATTCTAGAAAGATCTGTAGTCATTCTTAAATTTTTTTTTTAATGTTTATTTATTTTTAAGACAGAGAGAGACAGAACATGAACGGGGGAAGGGCAGAGAGAGAGGGAGACACAGAATCTGAAGCAGGCTCCAGGCTCTGAGCTGTCAGCACAGACTCTGACGTGGGGCTCAAACCCATGAACCGTGAGACCATGACCTGAGCCAAAGTCAGATGCTTAACCGACTGAGCCACCCAGGCACCCCAGATCTGTGGTCATTCTTATACATGTTATATTCTGAGAAGTACAGCTCTAGACAATTGTCATTGTGATAGATGTTGCTGCCTCAGGGAATATTTTGGGTGTATGGACACCATTGATCCTTTTGGGGAAGTAGCAATTGTGATGGAAGGGAGGTCCAAAGAGTTTAGAATGTTTGCATATTTTACTATGGATTCATATATGGTCATCATCAAAACAAAAACTTCAAATGATAGACTACTCTTCAGAATGAAATACTTCTAGCTTTGGAAATCTCCATTTACCAGTTTTTGTTTTTTTTGTTTTCCTTTTCCCTGACTTTACTATTGTTTTTAGTAGCTGCAGTATTAGTTTTCAAATACATTTTAGTTTTCTGCTTCCATTTGGTTGACAGTGATACGTAAAAAAAATTTTTTTTTTCACTTAGGATTGTCAGCCAAATTGAAGATGGTTAAAGTTCCTTCCATCACCAGAATTAACTATGTATTCTGTTTGCACGTATGTATGAGAATATACACACACATGCACACATACAAAACAGAATTTTGGCTTTATTGTGCCTATAAGAAAAGATTCTCAGCACCAAGGTAAGCAGGATTAATGTTCTTGATTTGCAAATGAGATTTAACTAGCCCCAGTGTCAATGATTTTATCTTCCCCTTTTTCTTGTTCTCTGGAAGATTTCTAATAAAATACGTATTATAGCTCTAGTTATAATATTAATCTCATCTCTTGCAATGTTGATTATATTGTGTTGGTTGCTTCACCTATTTTATAGAGGGCAGATGAGAAAATTTTCTCTTCCTTGGATCACCTTTTATTTTGATTTATTTATGATACAGATTCTTTACTATTTGGTGTTGTAAATACTAGTGGAATTGAGTTTCAATCCAGTGGTGGTAGAGTAGCTTGTATCAGATTTACTCTCCCACAGATAATAATAATAAATTCTGCAAAAAAAATATAGAAGAAAAAACAACCCTCTTATTATTTGCAAATACTGGAGAGAAAGCGGGGACTGAAGGGAATTTATCCACTAAAAGCAGACAATTCTCTGGGTAAGATACACATTTTTGTGTCTTTTATTGTTTTTCCTAAGTACACCACCCAGACTACAGACTATTGTCTGGGTAACTAGCACTAGCACAAAGCTGCAGTCTTATCGGTTTGAAGTATAAGGTGGATAGAACTTGGGACTATAAAAGCAACTGGAAATTTAGGGGGTAAATCTTGTAAAGGTGGGAGCACTAAACTCTATGTATAAAGTGTCTCATCAAATCCTTGTCTGATCCTTGATCTTAATGTGTGTGGACTTCAAGAAGTCTAGTAAAAAGCAACAGTTGAAAGGCTGTAAGTCTGGACAGATATTTCAAAAGATGCCCACCAGAGGGGAGACAGAGTTTGGGGTTTGAGCCCTGCTTATTTAGAAAGGATTGGTAAATACCTTGGGCTTTTGATTAAAACCCATAAAGGGCCACACTTTAGCAGCAAAGACTAAGTTCTTTAACCAATTTGTCTTGGTACAAAGGGCTGACTTTAAAAAGACATGCGCCAACAAAGTCTCCACATTTATGGAAGTTCCATAAAAGAAGCCTCCTCAAATTTAAGTTGGTCAACCAGTAATTTAACTGCAAGCTAGAACAAAAATCAATACTCTTTAGAGGAATATAATAGAATCCAGTGTCTCTTGAATGTATCATTCACAATGTATCATATGCAATAAATATTTTTTATACATGTGAACAAACAAGAAAATATGACCTTTAGTCATGGGAAAAGGCAGCTAATACAAATGGATTGAGTTAACATAAATTTTGGAATTAGTAGACAAAGACTTTGAAGCAGCCATATATGTTTAAGGATCTAATGGAAATTATGTTCATAATGAGGGAACAAATGGAAAGTCTCAGCAGAGAAATGGAACCTATAAAAAAGAATCAAATGGAGAAATATAATAACTGAAAAGGAATGTTTAGTGATTGGACTGAACAGTAGATTGAAGACGGGAGAAAAAAAGCGTTGCGCCAATGGGTTGGACACAGATCAATCGAAACAATTCATTTTGAAGAACACAGGAAAAAGTGCTGAAAAATAAATGGATGGGTCTTATGACTTATGGGATAAGGATCAGGTAGGTTTCCTGCTATTTGTAAAAGATTCAAATTCCCTAAGTTTGGGGTTTCTCTCCCATGTCACAACCTGCTGCATGTGTAGGTATCACCTCACTTTCTTTTTATTACTCTATGGGAATAAAGGCTCAGGTAACTAGTGTAATGAACTCTGAGCTCTGGCTACTGTTATTGTTGTGACTAATGAAGTCCTTCTTCCCTGACTTAGGAGTCTTGGGTGTTTTACTAACATCCACAAATTTGTGGTAGGTTAACTTGTTTGCTTTCAAGTGGGGTGAATTCTCAGACTTTTTACAGTCCTTGACAGTTCTCTCACCACAATAGAATTAAACTACAATCAATAACAATAATATACCAGAAAAATTTCAGAATACTCAACACTTAAAAATAAACAAAGCACTTCTAAATAACTCATGGGTTATATAAGAAGTCACAAGGTAAACTAGAGAGTGTGTTCAGCTAATGAATATATGTCAAAATATTTGGGGATAGAGATAAATATTGTATAGAGGGAATGTGATAGTTCTTATGCTTACATTAGAAAGGGAAAAAAGGTTAAAATCAATGATCCATGTTTCCACTTTAAGCTAAAAAAAAGATCAAATTAAAGCCAAAGTACTTAGAAGAAAGGAAACAATGAGGATAAGCCTAGGGACCAGTAAAAATATAGAACACAATAATAGCAAAGAAATTTGGCAGATGTGCTTAAATTAAGGGTTTTGGGATGGGGGAGACTATCCTGGATTATCTGGATGGATTCTGAATGTAATCACAAATGCCTTTATAAGAAGGAAGCAGAAGGCGTTTGACTACAGAAGAAGAGGAGAATGTGACAGCAAAGCAGGAACTGTAGTGATGTGACCATAAACTGAAGAATGCCAGTACCTGGCGGAAACTGGAAGAGGCAAAGAATGGATACCCCTCTGGAGCTTCCAGAAACAGCCATCCCACTGACACACTGATTTTAGGCTTGTAGGACTCAAATATCATGGTTTCCAGACATTAGAGAATAACTTTCTGTTGTCTTAAGCCATTGCATTTGTGGCAATTTGTTACGGCAGCAATGGGAACTAACACAACCCCCTAGCAAGACTAAGACAGAAAGAAAAAAAAGAAAGAACACTTAAATTACCAGTAAAAAGATTAAAAAGGGTATATAACTGCAGATTCTATGGACATTGACAGAAGAATAAAGGGGTGTTTTAAATAATTTAAGTAAGATGAAATGGCAAATTTCTTGAAAATTACAAATTTCAAAACTGATTTTAGAAAGAGAAATGGAAAAGCTGAGTAGCCCTATATTTATTGTAGGAATTGAAATATTCATTTAAAATCTTACCAATAAAAATAAGATCAAAACTTCTTCACTGATAAGTTCACTCAAACATGTAAGAAAAAAAAACATAGTACCAATTTTATGAAAACTTTCAGAAAAGAGAAAGATTCTCCAACTCATTTTATGAGGCCAATATTAACCTGATAAAGAAAATAGAAAAAGATTAACAACAAAACTACAGGCCAATATATCTCTTGACCATAAATAAAAATATTCTCAATAAAATATTAGCAAATTAATTCCAGCAATAGATAAAAAGTTTAAGGCATCATGATCAGTTGGGGTTTATCCTAGTAATAGAAGTTTGGTTTAACATTTGAAAAAAAATCAATGTAAGTCACTAAATGGACAAAACAAAGGAGAAAAAAATGACCACCTCAATAAATATAGCAAAAGGATTTGTAACAGTTCAACCTCCATTTATGATAAAATCTTTTAAGAACTAGCAATAGAAGGGAAATTCCACAATTTGATAATGAACATCTCTAAAAAGCCTATAGGCAGTATCTTACTTAACATCATATGCTCATTTGGAATGCTTCTTTCCTTAGAGTGAGAATAGGGCAAAGAAATCACTGTTCGCATTTCTATTTAATATTTCTCTAGAAGTCTAGATTGCAAAAATGCAAGAAAAAAAAAGGCAAACTGATGGCAAAGGAAGAAATACAACCGTGCTTATTTGCAGGTAACAAGTCATTTACACAGGAAATTCAAAGACATCTACAAAATCACTACCAGAAGTAAAAAGGAAATTTGTCAAAGTTGCTATTTATTTATTTATTTATTTATTTGAGTTTATTTGTTTATTTTGAGAGAGAGAGAGAGAGCAACTGGAGAAAAGGCAGAGAGAGAGAGGGAGAAAGAGAGAGAATACCAAGCAGGCTCTGCACCACCAGTGCAAAGCCCCATGTGGGGCTTGAACTCTTGAAATCTAAGATCATGGCTTGATCTCAAATCAGATGCTTAACCGACTGAGCCACCCAGGCACCCTGAGGTTGTTATATGTTTTTTAAAAAATCAATGAAATTTCTTTGTAGTTATAGCAGACAAGTGGAGCATGATTCTTTAAAAATTAGAATAACATTAAATACATATAAAAAAGCCCCTTGATCCCTAACTTACACCCAACATATATATTTATGCTATATGGATCATGGACTAATATGTAAATGTTAAAACTGTAAAACCTATAGAGAAGAAAATACTGGAGAGTATCTTCAGGAAGTATACATGCACAAAATTTGTAGAGGTCCACAATATACTAAACAGCACACTTTGCCAAAAGTAAAAGCTTCTGTTGATTAAAAAAATCCTAAGAAAATGAAAAGTCAAGTGACAGACTGACCCTCAATACATATATCTTACAAAGGATTTACAACCAGTATTTATGAAATCATCACAAAAATAATATAGTAAATAGTAATAGTAAATAGACAGTTCCATTAAAAATGGCTACAAGACTTGAAGAGAAACTTCGTAAAAGATACATGTATGTCCAAAATGGTGCTCAACATCAATAATCAGTAGGAAAATCCAAATAAAATCATAATGAAATTACAAAATGACATGGCATTTTACTCTTTGTAGAATAAAATTTAAAACAAAGCCAACTTATTTGCAAGGATGTGACTGGAACTCTTCCATACTACTGGAAGGTGTGTAAAACTGTACAATAACTTTGTAAAACTGCCTTGCAGTTTCTTATGAATTTAAACATACATAAACATAACCAAAAGTTAAACATCTGCCTAAGACATAGCAAAAAGGTATTGGTTACGTGTGTGCACGAGAAATGAAAATATTTTGTTCACAAAGTATGTCAACAAGAATGTTTATAGCAGCTTTCTTTATAATATACAAATTGTGGCATAGTCACACAATGGAGTATCATTCAGTAATATAAAATAATAAACTATGGATACATACAGCATATAGATTTATTTATATGTTTAGGTTCCACTGATATGAAGTTCCTGACCAGGCAAGTCTAACCTATGGTGATCAAATCAGAGTAGGATTTGGGATCTACATCTATGGGATATAGACTGATTGGAAGAGAGTATGAGAACATTTCCTGGGCTTAGGGAAATATCTAATATCTTGATTTGGGTGGTCTATTTGGTGTAATATTTCTATACGTTCTTTGAATTGTACAGTCAAAATATGTGCATTTCATTCCATGTAAATTTTATCTCAATTTAAAAAATAAATGAAGAAAATGAAGTATTTTTTAAAGACAAAATATTTCTTTTTTTAAGTTTAAATTATGTTACTATTATCAGTCAAAAATATATTAAGCCCTACATCAGCTTTTTTTTTATGCCACACTCTCAAAGCAAGAAAGTATATTGTTTTTATTTTAAAAATATGCTCCACTTTACACTTGAGTATACACATGTGAGTCAATTTTGACCTTGAATTTCAAGTACTTTTATAAAACACTAGAAACTAGAAGCAGAAAATAAATCTATTAAGATGCTCATTTGCATTTAATCTTGTAAATCTTATATATTTATATATCTTATAAAAATTATTGATAGGTACTCGACTCTAGATAATTCTTTCTCAGGTTATATGTTATTTTTTCTTTGCTTGCTGTACATTCCTTGATATTTCCAATATCCTGTTTGCTTTTGTATTAGCTTTTATTTCATTTCTTACAGTCAGAGTGTTTTGTACACTGGCTGATTCACTAGTTGGAAAACATAGGTTCCCAGGCTAATTGTGGAATGTTAGTTCATTGAGTACAGTCCAAGTTCAGAGTAAAAGAGGGTGGGATGTGAAGTTCAGAAGAATGCAAGATTATAAACACTCAAGTTCAACTATAGGAAAGATTCTTATTTTTCTAATTGGTATTAAGAAATAAATAATCTTTGTTTTCTTTTTGCCTAACTTTGTAAGTTTTTTTTTCTTGTCTCAAAGTGGCCAGATAATGTCGAACAAGTTTGATAATGTTGAACAAGTTTCTAAGTCTTTTTCAGCTGTACTCTTATCTCTAAATCAGTAAAAAATCTCTACATATTTAAAAGGTACAGTATGATGATGTTGACAAAATAAAACCAAATGTTTGTAAAATTATGAGTTAATTTTAAAAGGTTGCAAATTGGGATAAGAAGAGGTGATTCTTTACTTTTTTTTTTTTTTTGGAAGAATTTGGGTAGTTAACCCAGCTGAGATTTCTACATCCATCAGGAAAAGGACTGATTTGTAAAGCTGTCTTGGTAATTTCAGGATTTAGAACTCCTAAAAAAACTTAATTGTCTCAGTCTCTAAAATTATCAACTTTAGGACACAGTGGGAATCTTTGGAAAGGTCTGTGATCATATGGTCTCATGCAGAGAACAGAGGGGATTACTTGTAGTATATAGTACTCACAATTTATTCAAGCAGTCTTGGTTTTATAATGATTGATTTTAGTATCAGTTTTGTTCACATTGTCTCATGTCAACTTGCATGTAAAAAGGTAGTAATATGTTTGAAAAATAAAAAAAAATATTCTGCAAATATTATTGATTCTAATTCTCTAATATCACACATGGCTCAGAGGTGAAGTTATGGCTGACGTGTAGTAATGCTATGTTGCTCTCCAAGGGTAGTGGGAGGTCACATTGACAAATACAATGAGGAAAGAGGTATTGAAATAAAGAGAAAGAGTGTGTTATGGGAGCACATGAGGTGGTCCAACTCAGCGAAGAGTCTGGGAAATTGTTATCAGAGACCTTTATATATGTAATGAGTCTTGGAGTTAACCAGGTGAAGGGAAGGGCAGAGAGGAAGGAAAGCGCTTTAGTTAAAGGAAACAACGTGGCCTTGGGTGGGAAAAGTAGACTGTCTCTCAGATTTACTGTCCTTCTGCTCTTCATTATTATTGCTTTTTAAATATATTTTGTTGTGGTAGGAACACGTAACATGAGGTCTATTTTCTCAATAAAATTTTAAGTGTACAATACAGTATTGTTAATTATAAGGACATGCTGTGCTTCAGATTTTCAGAACTTGTTCATTATGCATAATTGAGTCTGCTTTCTATTTTTAACCTAATTTCTTCATTCCCCAATATCTCCTAAGTTCCATGCATAGGCACCCATAACCACCTCATCCATCTTTTGTTTTGAGGTGGGGATCTCTGACCCTTAACACCTGTTATCCTTGGCAGTGTTTTACTACTTGCCCTCTGGCTCCATGTGTCTGCTAACCATCTCAGCACGGAGGTCCTGATTCAAAGAGTGGCCTGCCTAGGGAGGGCCAGGGGATGAGAGAGGCTGAAGCAACAATGACCACGTGGTTCATAAAGTCCCTTAGATAGGGTGATAAGGTGTTTGAAGTTTATCTACAAGGTTCTGGGAGCGACTGAAGTATTTCAGTTCCAAGAGAGACATTTTTATATTTATGCTACATAAAGATCATTGTAGGAGGGATGGATTGCAGGGGTCCAGTCTGATGGCAGGAAGGATAAGTACGAGGCCATTGTAATTATCCAGACAAGAAGTATTGAGGGCTTGAACTAAGGCTGCACCACTTGGGAATAGAGGGAAGAGGATAGATATTACATTATTGAGGCAGAATAGAGGAGCTCTAGTGACTGATTATTATTAACAAAGGAATTTTTCCATTTGTTTGATGAGTTCAGAGTGGCCATTTTGTTTCTGCTTTCATTCTTGGTTACATAACATAAGATTCAGGTTCTCAGTCACTAACAGCAATGTAGTTAAAAAGAGCCTCGCGCATATCTTAGTATACTGTTTTGTGAATGTTAACTCTAAAGCTGAAGGGGTAGAAGATTCCAATATTCTTATCACATGGTTGACTTTCTTTGGGAATAATACCATTTCCAGTCAACTGCAGCAGGAGATTGTCTGGTTTTAAGAACTTCAGAGAATCCAGATTCTGTTTTATGAAACTCTTTATATGAGTAAATGCAAGAAAAGAATTTGTCTTTGAGAAGCACTGAACCTGCTTCTCAGCCTTTCTGGATGGTGAAGAGGTAGGCTGCTTGATTAGTACAAGGGGAATTTATTCACTTGACCCAGGCTCTTACTGCTTAGCTCAATACCTCTACTTTGTTCTGTTTTATCTGTATTAAAAATGTTTTTGAGGCTCTATTCAGAAAAGTTTAGTATGAATTTTATAGGAAGCATTTTTATCAGGGAGAGTAGTATTTACTTTTAAAAAATAATTTTTTAATGTTTATTCATTTTTGAGAGAGAGTGTGAATGGGGAAGAATCTGAAGCAGGCTCCAGGCTCTGAACTGTCTGTCAGCACAGAGCCTGAAGATGGGCTCAAACCCATGAGCTGTGAGATCGCGACTTGCGCCAAAGTCAGATGCTTAACCAACTAAGCCATCTAGGCGCCCCAGGGAGAGTAGTATTTAAAATAAAATACTGGGCTCCTATAGATGTCCTGATGTAATTTTTACTATGTTGTAAATGGTAAAGAGAGAGAGAGAGCGAGAGAGAGAGAGAAAGAGAGACTAACCCAAATCTTTCTACTAAGAAAATTTTCCTTTATAGACAAAATTTTAAGAGAAGTAGTATATAGTATAAAAGATAGATTTTAGTTTTATGGTCAGGCACACTGCTGAAAGCAAAGCTAAAAAAATCCACAGGCATAAAGCCAGTTTCAAAAGTGGGAACCTACTGAGTTTCAACCTAACCTACTGACAATGCGCTGCAGGTGGACACCACATGGGAGGATGAAAAAAATGTGATTGTGAGGGTCATGTTGACAGTTCCATGTCCATAATCTATTCCTCTTAAATTTGATCTGTGCATCTGGTACATATTTATGCATGTATTTTTGCTACAGGAGCTTAGAGTTCTTTAAGTAGGTCAAGAGTGTCTATGCTACAAAACCTCCTGTTGAGGAGAGCTGATGAGGCAGTGTGAGTGGCCTGGCAAATATTAGTGGCCTTGGATGCTGCAGGGCTCTATTAGAGTATTTGAGGTTGCTTGAGGGCCCCCCCTCTGAGAATGGGATTATTAGGGACTATTCTTCAAAAAGGAGGCATATCCCACTTCCTATAAAGTGGAAAAGCCAAGGAAAGTTTCAGTGATGCAGATTCCTTTGGGGATGGGAGTTGAAAACCACACTTTTAGTACCCAGCCAATGGTCCTCTGCCACTGCCTCCATAACAAGCCAAGAATAAATAATTTGATAATGGAGGATCCAGAGACACATAAACTGGGTAACTATTGTTGCTTGCAGTGTAGAATCAGCTCTACTCAAGGGCATATTTCAGGGTTAGCCTCTTAGCCTGTTTAAATCACTTCTCAATAAGCATCTCATCCTAGGACCTTCTCAAAGCACGATTAACTGTCCATGTTTTCATCTGTGTGAATGGATGAAGAAGGTCCTTCAGGAGAGCTGCTACATTTCTTCTATTTCCTAGTGGAAGGTATGGTTTAGAATCTTAGGTCAGGAGATGTGCCTTGGGTTTAGAAAGTGTGACCCAGAGCAAGAGGAGTTTAGAGTGGTTTTTCAGCTCAGATGTGAGCACCATCTGAATTTCAGGGAGCAGCTGACCGGTCCAGTGTGCCTGACCATAAAACTAAAATCTATCTTTTATAATATATACTACTTCTCTTTTAAAATTTTGTCTATAAAGGAGAATTTTCTTAGTAGAAAGATTTGGGTTAGTCTCTCTCTCTCTCTCTCCCCCTCTCTCTCTCCCTTTACCATTTACAACATAGTAAAAATTACATCAGGACATCTATAGGAGCCCAGTATTTTATTTTAAATACTACTCTCCCTAGGGAGCCTAGATGGCTTAGTTGGTTAAGCATCTGACTTAGGCGCAAGTCGCGATCTCACAGCTCATGGGTTTGAGCCCATCTTCAGGCTCTGTGCTGACAGACAGTTCAGAGCCTGGAGCCTGCTTCAGATTCTTCCCCACTCACACTCTCTCTCAAAAATGAACAGGGGCGCCTGGGTGGCGCAGTCGGTTAAGCGTCCGATTTCAGCCAGGTCACGATCTCACGGTCCGTGAGTTCGAGCCCCGCGTCAGGCTCTGGGCTGATGGCTCAGAGCCTGGAGCCTGTTTCCGATTCTGTGTCTCCCTCTCTCTCTGCCCCTCCCCCGTTCATGCTCTGTCTCTCTCTGTCCCAAAAATAAATAAACGTTGAAAAAAAAATTAAAAAAAAATGAATAAACATTAAAAAATTATTTTTTAATAGGCTTTTATTAATCATCTGTTATCTGTTGTAGAATTATGAAATACTGAGGGCTAGCTCAAAATAAAATTTACATCTATGCACCCAGTAGTCCCAGGTGGGCATATGAAGATGAATGTGTGGTGTAGCTGAGTCTCCGGGTTACTGGAACTTGAAAGATGCCTGGCAGAAGTGACTGGTGATTTCTGTCCTGCCTTGAGGAGTGTGAGCCCCATTCACACCTCAGGATGTATCAGTGACCTGTGAGCATCACCACAGCCAAGCTGTGGGGTAGGTGAAGTTGGGACTGGAGAGTATGTACCTGACATCATAAGATAGACCCACAGTCCTAGTGTCACCCCAGAGGCCATGAGCAAGCACCTCTAAAATGTCAGATGGTCCCTGAGATGCCACTAGAGGGCGCAGTATGGACATAACTATGAATTGCACTTAGGAGATGAGACTGATTCTTAGGTAATCAAAGGCTGAATTTGGAAGCTTTCTGAGGAAGTGAGAGAACTACTGAAAACCAGGATGACTGGGGAACTTAAAATGGAAAGTTCTTTGAGAGAAATAATAGTGATAACAGCTACCATTTATTGAGCACTTACTAAGAGGCAGGTATGATTTAAGTGCATTTATGTCCTTGAATTCTTACACTCCACTTAATGAAGAGCTTTATTATTATCTTCAACAGATGAGGAAATGGAGACTTAGAGGAACTTGCCCACGGTCCTACAGCCTCTGCCTCTGTGTGGAGGAGCTGGTTTTTTTTTTTTTTTAATTTTTTTTAACGTTGATTTATTTTTGAGACAGAGAGAGACAGAGCATGAACGGGGGAGGGTCAGAGAGAGAGGGAGACACAGAATCTGAAACAGGCTCCAGGCTCTGAGCGGTCAGCACAGAGCCCGACGCGGGGCTCAAACTCACAGACTGCGAGATCATGACCTGAGCTGAAGTCAGATGCTTAGCCGACTGAGCCACCCAGGCGCCCTGAGGAGCTGGTTTTTAATCCAGGACTATCTGAATCTAAAGACCTCTTCACTTCTGTTCTTAAAACTTAACCCTGGTATGCACTGTGAGGGAGGACTAAGGTTATCCCTGAAGGAGAGCAACAAAAAACAGTAGCCTAGATGCTGGGAAAGGTTTCAAAATTCATACAACTCTGAAATGTTTTTTAGCCCCTCCTCTTTCCGGTGATTTGAGCAAAAGGTTTAGGCTATGGAACTTTCATGCTGAATCTGTGGTTACAGAATGGGTTTCAGTGGAACATTATCCATCCAGAAAAGGGGTCTTTGCTGGGAGAAAGACTCAGAACAACAACCTAAGAGAATTTGACTCTGATTTTCTTATCACTGGGTTCTCATAGATTCTGGCAGCATGCAGACTATATATGTTAGTGAGTAAATTCTAGACTTGAGACATTAGAAGGTGTACTATCACATTCACCTGAGGGCCATTGCTGGAGGGCAGCATCTCAGGTCGAGATCTTAGAGGGCTTCCCTTGTGGTTGTGAGAATTCTGTGGTTGGGAACAGCAGAACCGTCCCACCGTGTTTCCTACTGTGAAGTCTCTGAAAGGGTTTGGTGGCTGGAATAGGGCATCAGTCAGAGATAAGGATTTTCTGGTTCAATTTCTGACACAGATAACATTGTCATACTGCACAAACTTGTTTTCTCCTTTGGTCAAGTTTTTACCAAGATACTTTTCCTTTTTGACTAAAAGAATTTGGCTCAGTTAAGACTACTAGCAACTTCTCTCAGTTATCCTGCGCCCCCCATGCCTCCAGCACACACTAATTCGGTGATAATAGAATGCTAACATAACTTAAGGTATAAGTAAAGCTCTACAAAGGAGATGGATAGGCACTTTATAAAGCTGAAATGAAGGTTTTCTTTTTTATCAGCAATAACACTCAATGCTGATAGAAGTGTGGGGCATGGGAATGTATATATTAATAGTGGGGGTTATAATAGCAAGACCTTTGGGAGGGTTAATTAGTACTATTTTTTTAAATTTATTTTTGAGAGAGAAAGCACGAACAAGGGAGGGGCAGAGACATAGAGAGAGAGAATCCCAAGCAGGCTCTGCACTACCAGATCAGAGCCCAATGCAGGGCTTGAACTCACTAACTGTGAAATCATGACCTGAGCCAAAACCAAGAGTTGGACACTTAACCAGCTGAGCCACCCAGACACCCCAGTAGTATCTATTAAATTTAAAATATTCATTCCCTATGGCTCAGTTATTCCTCTTTTAGGAAATAACCTTTCTTTTTTTTTTTCCTTTTTACTTGTTCCTGATTTGAATGGGAATACTTCTAATGTTTCATTAATAAATAATAATTTTTGCTGAAATTTTCTTTTCCTTTTCTATCTGTCTGTCTAGTAATCACCAACTTTTTAAGGAATATCCTTCCATTCTTAGTTTCTATTATGAATCAAATTTGCATTTTATTCAATGCTTTTCCTGTATCTATTGTGATTGTCACACTTTCCCCGCCTTGAATCTATTAAAGTAATGAGTTTTAATGATAGAATTTCTAATGACAAATCATTCCAGCACTTCTGGGGTAAACCAAATTGGTATAACACATCATTTTCATTAATTACTGAATTTAGCTTGCTATTAGTTGTTTCAGCATTTTGCATCAATATTCAGACATCAGATTAGCCTATACTGTTCCTTCTTTATGTCTTTCTTTAGTTTTGGAATCAAGAGTGTAACTGTCATAAAAGGAGATGAAAACTTCTGTTTTTTTATTTTTTCTGAAAAAGTTTGTATAATACTGGCATTTTCTGTTTCTTTTTTAAAAATGTTTATTCATTTTTGAGAGAAAGAGAGGGAGAAAGAGCACTCAAGCAAACAGGGGAGAGGCAGAGAGAGAGGGAGACACAGAATCCAAAGCAGGCTCCAGGCTCTGAGCTGTCAGTACAGAGCTCGATGCAGGGCTCTAACTCACGAACCGAGAGATCATGACCTGAGCAAAAGTTGGCCGCTTAACCGACTGAGCCACCCAGGGTGTCCTGGCATTATCTGTTTCTTGAATGTTTTAGTAGAACTTAATTATAAAACTATTTGATCCCGGTTGTTTTATTTTTCCTTTATGGTAAATTTTTATTTACTCTTTTAAGTTTTTGCTCAATTTACTTAATGATAAGGGACTATTCAGACTTCTTTTTAAATATAAGACAGTCTTTTTATTTATTTATTTATTTATTTATTTTTTTTATGAAATTTATTGACAAATTGGTTTCCATACAACACCCAGTGCTCATCCTAAAAGGTGCCCTCCTCAATACCCATCACCCACCCTCTCCTCCCTCCCACCCCCCATCAACCCTCAGTTTGTTCTCAGTTTTTAACAGTCTCTTATGCTTTGGCTCTCTCCCATTCTAACCTCTTTTTTTTTTTTCCTTCCCCTCCCCCATGGGTTCCTGTGAAGTTTCTCAGGATCCACATAAGAGTGAAACCATATGGTATCTGTCTTTCTCTGTATGGCTTATTTCACTTAGCATCACACTCTTCAGTTCCATCCACGTTGCTACAAAAGGCCATATTTCATTTTTTCTCATTGCCACGTAATATTCCATTGTGTATATAAACCACAATTTCTTTATCCATTCATCAGTTGATGGACATTTAGGCTCTTTCCATAATTTGGCTATTGTTGAGAGTGCTGCTATGAACATTGGGGTACAAGTGGCCCTATGCATCAGTGCTCCTGTATCCCTTGGATAAATTCCTAGCAGTGCTATTGCTGGGTCATAGGGTAGGTCTATTTTTAATTTTCTGAGGAACCTCCACACTGCTTTCCAGAGTGGCTGCACCAATTTGCATTCCCACCAACAGTGCAAGATGGTTCCCATTCTCCACATCCTCTCCAGCATCTGTAGTCTCCTGATTTGTTCATTTTGGCCACTCTGACTGGCGTGAGGTGATACCTGAGTGTGGTTTTGATTTGTATTTCCCTGATAAGGAGCGACGCTGAACATCTTTTCATGTGCCTGTTGGCCATCCGGATGTCTTCTTTAGAGAAGTGTCTATTCATGTTTTCTGCCCATTTCTTCGCTGGGTTATTTGTTTTTTGGGTGTGGAGTTTGGTGAGCTCTTTATAGATTTTGGATACTAGCCCTTTGTCCGATATGTCATTTGCGAATATCTTTTCCCATTCCGTTGGTTGCCTTTTAGTTTTGTTGGTTATTTCCTTTGCTGTGCAGAAGCTTTTTATCCTCATAAGGTCCCAGTAATTCACTTTTGCTTTTAATTCCCTTGCCTTTGGGGATGTGTCGAGTAAGAGATTGCTACGGCTGAGGTCAGAGAGGTCTTTTCCTGCTTTCTCCTCTAAGGTTTTGATGGTTTCCTGTTTCACATTTAGGTCCTTTATCCATTTTGAGTTTATTTTTGTGAATGGTGTGAGAAAGTGGTCTAGTTTCAACCTTCTGCATGTTGCTGTCCAGTTCTCCCAGCACCATTTGTTAAAGAGGCTGTCTTTTTTCCATTGGATGTTCTTTCCTGCTTTGTCAAAGATGAGTTGGCCATACGTTTGTGGGTCTAGTTCTGGGGTTTCTATTCTATTCCATTGGTCTATGTGTCTGTTTTGGTGCCAATACCATGCTGTCTTGATGATGACAGCTTTGTAGTAGAGGCTAAAGTCTGGGATTGTGATGCCTCCTGCTTTGGTCTTCTTCTTCAAAATTCCTTTGGCTATTCGAGGCCTTTTGTGGTTCCATATGAATTTTAGGATTGCTTGTTCTAGCTTCAAGAAGAATGCTGGTGCAATTTTGATTGGGATTGCATTGAATGTGTAGATAGCTTTGGGTAGTATTGACATTTTGACAATATTTATTCTTCCAATCCATGAGCAGGGAATGTCTTTCCATTTCTTTAAATCTGCTTCAATTTCCTTCATAAGCTTTCTATAGTTTTCAGCATACAGATCCTTTACATCTTTGGTTAGATTTATTCCTAGGTATTTTATGCTTCTTGGTGCAATTGTGAATGGGATCAGTTTCTTTATTTGTCTTTCTGTTGCTTCATTGTTAGTGTATAAGAATGCAACTGATTTCTGTACATTGATTTTGTATCCTGCAACTTTGCTGAATTCCTGTATCAGTTCTAGCAGACTTTTGGTGGAGTCTATCGGGTTTTCCATGTATAATATCATGTCATCTGCAAAAAGCGAAAGCTTGACTTCATCTTTGCCAATTTTGATGCCTTTGATTTCCTTTTGTTGTCTGATTGCTGATGCTAGAACTTCCAGCACTATGTTAAACAGCAGCGGTGAGAGTGGGCATCCCTGTCGTGTTCCTGATCTCAGGGAAAAAGCTTTCAGTTTTTCCCCGTTGAGGATGATGTTAGCTGTGGGCTTTTCATAAATGGCTTTTATGATCTTTAAGAATGTTCCTTCTATCCCGACTTTCTCAAGGGTTTTTATTAAGAAAGGGTGCTGGATTTTGTCAAAGGCCTTTTCTGCATTGATTGACAGGATCATATGGTTCTTCTCTCTTTTTTTGTTAATGTGATGTATCACGTTGATTGATTTGCGAATGTTGAACCAGCCCTGCATCCCAGGAATGAATCCCACTTGATCATGGTGAATAATTCTTTTTATATGCCGTTGAATTCGATTTGCTAGTATCTTATTGAGAATTTTTGCATCCATATTCATCAGGGATATTGGCCTGTAGTTCTCTTTTTTGACTGGGTCTCTGTCTGGTTTAGGAATCAAAGTAATACTGGCTTCATAGAATGAGTCTGGAAGTTTTCCTTCCCTTTCTATTTCTTGGAATAGCTTGAGAAGGATAGGTATTATCTCTGCTTTAAACGTCTGGTAGAACTCCCCTGGGAAGCCATCTGGTCCTGGACTCTTATTTGTTGGGAGATTTTTGATAACCGATTCAATTTCTTCACTGGTTATGGGTCTGTTCAAGCTTTCTATTTCCTCCTGATTGAGTTTTGGAAGAGTGTGGGTGTTCAGGAATTTGTCCATTTCTTCCAGGTTGTCCAATTTGTTGGCATATAATTTTTCATAGTATTCCCTGATAATTGTTTGTATCTCTGAGGGATTGGTTGTAATAATTCCATTTTCATTCATGATTTTATCTATTTGGGTCATCTCCCTTTTCTTTTTGAGAAGCCTGGCTAGAGGTTTGTCAATTTTGTTTATTTTTTCAAAAAACCAACTCTTGGTTTCGTTGATCTGCTCTACAGTTTTTTTAGTTTCTATATTGTTTATTTCTGCTCTGATCTTTATTATTTCTCTTCTTCTGCTGGGCTTAGGCTGCCTTTGCTGTTCTGCTTCTAGTTCCTTTAGGTGTGCTGTTAGATTTTGTATTTGGGATTTTTCTTGTTTCTTGAGATAGGCCTGGATTGCAATGTATTTTCCTCTCAGGACTGCCTTTGCTGCGTCCCAAAGCGTTTGGATTGTTGTATTTTCATTTTCGTTTGTTTCCATATATTTTTTAATTTCTTCTCTAATTGCCTGGTTGACCCACTCATTCGTTAGTAGGGTGTTCTTTAACCTCCATGCTTTTGGAGGTTTTCCAGACTTTTTTCTGTGGTTGATTTCAAGCTTCATAGCATTGTGGTCTGAAAGTAAGCATGGTATAATTTCAATTCTTGTAAACTTATGAAGGGCTGTTTTGTGACCCAGTATATGATCTATCTTGGAGAATGTTCCATGTGCACTCGAGAAGAAAGTATATTCTGTTGCTTTGGGATGCAGAGTTCTAAATAGATCTGTCAAGTCCATCTGATCCAATGTCTCATTCAGGGCCCTTGTTTCTTTATTGACCGTGTGTCTAGATGATCTATCCATTTCTGTAAGTGGTGTATTAAAGTCCCCTGCAATTACCACATTCTTATCTATAAGGTTGCTTATGTTTATGAGTAATTGTTTTATATATTTGGGGGCCCCGGTATTCGGCGCATAGACATTTATAATTGTTAGCTCTTCCTGATGGATAGACCCTGTAACTATTATATAATGTCCTTCTTCATCTCTTGTTACAGCCTTTAATTTAAAGTCTAGTTTGTCTGATATAAGTATGGCTACTCCAGCTTTCTTTTGGCTTCCAGTTGCATGATAAATAGTTCTCCATCCCCTCACTCTCAATCTAAAGGTGTCCTCAGGTCTAAAATGAGTCTCTTGTAGACAGCAAATCGATGGGTCTTGTTTTTTTATCCATTCTGATACCCTATGTCTTTTGGTTGGCGCATTTAATCCATTTACATTCAGTGTTATTATAGAAAGATACGGGTTTAGAGTCATTGTGATGTCTGTATGTTTTATGCTTATAGTGATGTCTCTGGGACTTTGTCTCACAGGGTCCCCCTTAGGATCTCTTGTAGGGCTGGTTTAGTGGTGACAAATTCCTTCAGTTTTTGTTTGTTTGGGAAGACCTTTATCTCTCCTTCTATTCTAAATGACAGACTTGCTGGATAAAGGATTCTTGGCTGCATATTTTTTCTGTCTAGCACCCTGAAAATCTCGTGCCAATTCTTTCTGGCCTGCCAAGTTTCAAAAGAGAGATCAGTCACGAGTCTTATAGGTCTCCCTTTATATGTGAGGGCACGTTTACCCCTTGCTGCTTTCAGAATTTTCTCTTTATCCTTGTATTTTGCCAGTTTCACTATGATATGTCGTGCAGAAGATCGATTCAAGTTACGTCTGAAGGGAGTTCTCTGTGCCTCTTGGATTTCAATGCCTTTTTCCTTCCCCAGTTCAGGGAAGTTCTCAGCTATGATTTCTTCAAGTACCCCTTCAGCACCTTTCCCTCTCTCTTCCTCCTCTGGGATACCAATTATGCGTATATTATTTCTTTTTAGTGTATCACTTAGTTCTCTAATTTTCCCCTCATACTCCTGGATTTTTTTATCTCTCTTTTTCTCAGCTTCCTCTTTTTCCATCACTTTATCTTCTAGTTCACCTATTCTCTCCTCTGCCTCTTCAAGCCGAGCTGTGGTGGTTTCCATTTTGTTATGCATTTCGTTTAAAGCGTTTTTCAGCTCCTCGTGACTGTTCCTTAGTCCCTTGATCTCTGTAGCAAGAGATTCTCTGCTGTCCTGTATACTGTTTTCAAGCCCAGCAATTAATTTTATGACTATTATTCTAAATTCACTTTCTGTTATGTTATTTAAGTCCTTTTTGATCAGCTCATTAGCTGTTGTTATTTCCTGGAGATTCTTCTGAGGGGAATTCTTCCGCTTGGTCATTTTGGATAGTCCCTGGCGTGGTGAGGACCTGCAGGGCACTTCCCCTGTGCTGTGGTGTATAACTGGAGTTGGTAGGCGGGGCCGCAGTCAGACCTGATGTCTGCCCCCAGCCCACCGCTGGGGCCACAGTCAGACTGGTGTGTGCCTTCTCTTCCCCTCTCCTAGGAGCGGGATTCACTGTGGGGTGGTGAGGCTCGTCTGGGCTACTTGCACCCTGCCAGGCTTGTGATGCTGGGGATCTGGCGTATTAGCTGGGGTGGGTAGGCAAGGTGCACGGGGGCAGGAGGGGCAGGCTTAGATCGCTTCTCCTTAGGTGATCCACTTCAGGAGGGGCCCTGTGGCAGCGGGAGGGAGTCAGATCCGCTGCCGGAGGTTTGGCTCCGCAGAAGCGCAGAGTTGGGTGTTTGCTCGGAGCGAGCAAGTTCCCTGGCAGGAACCGGTTCCCTTTGGGATTTTGGCTGGGGGATGGGCGGGGGAGATGGCGCTGGCGAGCGCCTTTGTTCCCCACCAAACTGAGCTCTGTCGTCAGGGGGCTCAGCAGCTCTCCCTCCCTTTGTCCTCCAGCCTTCCCGCTTTGCGAGCAGAGCTGTTAACTTATGACCTCCCAGACGCTAAGTCGCGCTTGTTGTGGGTACACAGTCCGTGAGGCCCCTCTGCTTTTGCAAGCCAGACTCGGGGGCTCTGCTTGGCCGGCGAGCCGCCCCTCCGCCCCGGCTCCCTCCCGCCAGTCCGTGGAGCGCTCACCGCCTCGCCGCCCTTCCTACCCTCTTCCGTGGGCCTCTCGTCTGCGTTTGGCTCCGGCGACTCCGTTCTGCTAATCCTCTGGTGGTTTTCTGGGTTATTTAGGCAGGTGTAGATGGAATCTAAGTGATCAGCAGGACGTGCGGTGAGCCCAGCGTCCTCCTAAGCCGCCATCTTGCCGCAACTCCTCATATAAGACAGTCTTAAGAGACTCTTAAAAACTGAGAACAAACTGAGGGTTGATGGGGGGTGGGAGGGAGAGGAGGGTGGGTGATGGGTATTGAGGAGGGGACCTTTTGGGATGAGCACTGGGTGTTGTATGGAAACCAATTTGACAATAAATTTCATATTTAAGAAAATAAATAGATATAAGACAGTCTTGATAAAGTATAATTTTCTGTGAAGTTGGTTATTTTGTCTAAATTATAGGCTTGTTTTTTAGTATTCTCTTTACTTTCGTTTCTATGTAGTAATGTTGTCCACTTTCATTCTTAACGTTGTTTAGTTGTGATTCTTTCTCCCAATTAGCTCTAGAGAGGCAAGGCCATGTAGCATTGGAAACAGATTATTAACAAAATAGTTTCTTTGTGGCAAAAGAATGAAAAGAGGAAAACACCCTAAGGCACTCATGAAAAATGCCCACCAATCCAAGGTACAATCTCTTGTACAAACTTGTATAAGAATAGCAAAATCCTTGTCCATTGATTAATTTTCTTTCCTTTTTATTTTATAATATTTAATTTTGCTTCCAATTTTCAAAAATGGTCTTTATTTTTTTTAATTTTTTTATTAAAAAAAAATTTTTTTTTTCAACGTTTATTTATTTTTGGGACAGAGAGAGACAGAGCATGAACGGGGGAGGGGCAGAGAGAGAGGGAGACACAGAATCGGAAACAGGCTCCAGGCTCTGAGCCATCAGCCCAGAAACAGGCTCCAGGCTCTGAGCCATCAGCCCAGAGCCTGACGCGGGGCTCGAACTCACAGACCGCGAGATCGTGACCTGGCTGAAGTCGGACGCTTAACCGACTGCGCCAACCAGGTGCCCCCCAAAATGGTCTTTAAACACATACTATGTACCAGGAGTGTTGCTATGTGCTTCCACATGTAGATAAATACATGGTCCTGCCTATAGGGAATTCATCTAGGCAGGTCACAGAAAATAAGCAGGAACACTAGTGATGTAAGCACTGTAGATGTGTATTCAGGCCACATGGAAGCACTACTGTAGAGAGTCTACACCATGACTGGGGACAGGGATGAATCCCTACACAGTTCTGGGTGTGCACTATTTACCCTGAAATCTCTGCCGATGGCACCTCATGTAGCCTGTGTGAATATTGCTCTCTAGAGTTGGGTAATTAGATGACCTGGACTGAAATTAATCTTAGAATGAGCACAAAATGAGTACTAAAAAATGGATGGAAAAAAAATCAGATGAAGGGATTAGAGAGAGTAGAAAGACAAGCCACTTGAGGGATTTTGCAAACACAAAGCTTTCCACAGATGAGGAAAACCCTGGTCAGATCATGAAGGTCCTTATGTGCCATATTGAGTGAGTTTTGATTATAACCTCATGGTGAAGGGAAGATACTCAGGGACATTTAGTGTGGGGCTGACAGGGATCAGATTTACATATTAGGAGAATGTGTGTTGTGATTGGTGAGAAAGATATATTTATGTTATTGCTTAGCCCAGAAGGAATTGTGATGATATAAATGAATACCCATGTGTCATAGAGAAGATGAAGGAGATGGGCAGAACCAGGAGGACTCACACTGCTCATCCTTAGACTTAGTTGAAGGTGACATCCTCAAAGCCTACAGTAGATGCTTGTGCTTGCCCTCTTATGGCATACTATACTTATACTTCATCAAATTTATAATAGTCTGTAGCACTAATCCATTTATATGGTAGTTTATTTAACCTCTGTTCTGCCAATAATCTGTAACTCTGCAAGGGTAGAGTTATTTGATTTGCTCACTATTGTATCCCAAATGTGTTGTTCAGTACTGAAATAGAAGAGATGCAAAAGGAGAAAGGGTTGTTGAGTGAATAATGAATGAATTCAAAAGAGGCAAGATTGACAATTAGATTTCTAGCTTGAGAATCTGTGCCATTCACTTCATAGATAGTAGAGGACGACTTACAGGCTTATGAGAAGTGGAAGTTTGAACACAGTGAGTTTGAAGTATTTGTGGGTGAGTTTCTAGCAGTCATTGTATAGAAGGAACTGAAACTTATGAAGGAGAGCTAAGCTGAAGACACTGACCTAACACCCACTGGTATGTAAGCATTGCTGAAGTTGTGGGAATAAACCGAGCTGGCTCAGAGAGAGCAGGTATGGTGAAAAGAAGATGGGGTGCCTGGACCAGAACCATGAGGATAATTGAAATTTAAAAGAAAGACAAGAGGCACCCTGAAGGAAACTTAGGTGCTCATTAAGAAGTAGAACAAAAAGTGATGTTACCATGGCAGAAGGAAGCATGTAGTCAAATACTGCCAAGAAGTCTAAGATATGAACCAAAAAATCTTCATAAGATCTTGGGAAGAACAATTTTAATTTTGTGAGCAAGGCCAGATTATCCTGGATTGAGATGTAAGGGAGGGAGAGGAAATGGTGAGCATGTATGGCTTTTTTCTGGACACATCTTTGTGCTCTAATAGGAATTGTGAATGCGTAGTGTCAGGAGATATATATATATATATATATATATATATATATTGAGGACAAAAGACTCTTCAGAGTTTTCACAGCTAAATTGTGACTCACATAACCTTGGTTAAGGATATTATGAAGTGCTTCTGTTGACTATTACATCCTGATTAGGACTTCACAATTTATGAATAAGAATTTGAAAATGGCTTTGAGGAGAATCACCAGATGGTTATTTGATCAGAAAGTAAGCCTTTGAAGATATTAAGTGGGAGAACTATCTCAAACATGAGGAGAGCTGTTACTCAGAAGAGGTTGACTATTTGTACTTTATCTCCCCTGGAAAGAGAAAGTGAAAAAGGACTTTGGTGAAACATCAGGGATTTAATCTAGAAATCAAAATTTCCTGACACTGTGATTGTTCAAGCAGGTTGCCGAAGTTGCTATAAAATCTCTTCTTCGAGGTCTCAGAAAGTTAACATTAATAGTTTTGAAATAAGGCCTTGAAGAGTAAACATTGGTGAATTTGATTAATCCTTTCTGAGAGAGAATAGTTGGCCAATGGCTACAGTAGCTAAGGGACTGTCCGTGTACCTCCCTACAGCTGTGTGGTGAGTCTCCTGCCAACTAAATCAAGCTGATTTGACACAAAGTGGTTGTTTGTAAGCCCCTGAGAGCTCTTTCGGCCATCTCAAACCCCAGAGCTGCTCACAGTATTTCCTGTGGGCTTCGAGTTTAGACCTCAGTAAACTTGAAAAATCCATCTGGCGTTGGCTGAGTCTAGAATTCAGGAATGTACGACAAAAGCAGAAGCAAAGTGAAAATCTCAGAGCACTATATGTCCGTGTGAAGTTTGGAGGCCTAAAACCCTCTTTATTTTTCTCTCACATTAAACTGAATGGATGAACAGCTCATTGTGGGTGGTTTGTGTGGTTTATATATTATTAGTCATCTTGCAGCATTGTGAGACCCAGGCCACTCCTACCAACAATTATGTGTGTGTGTGTGTGTGTGTGTGTGTGTGTGTGTGTAAAGAATATAAGCCAACCATACTATCTTCATTCAAACTCCGTTTTATTCTGTTAAAAATTTTTCTTTGTGTAGGAAACATTCTGTTACTTTTGAAAGGAATGATTTCTTGAAATGTCTTTACAAAGGCATTTGAATTATATTTTAAAGTTTTCATTGGTATTATAATTATTATGACTATAAAGAGCTCTGTGAAAATGTATTGACATAGATATTAAAGTCAGAACAGGAAAAAAGAGAGAGAAATTTTTACTTAATATATGCTTCATATGATGATGGTTCCTAAGTTTAAAATTGTGGTAAGCTTAGAAAGGATGTTGATTTTTTTTCTTGTACCTGATATAAATTGTTATTTAACCAGTAGTAAACAAGATAAGTAGTTATTTCCATGGCTAATTATGTTTATGTGTTTATCTTTGTATATTTTCTACTCCATCTTCCTTTTTAGATTATGTGCTTAAATTAATTACCTTAGAACCTAAAACAGAGACAATACAAAAGTTATGCCCAGAGTAAAAATATAGGTTGCTTTTGAATAGAGTAATTAGCTACTAGATTCATGAATTCAGGGTATACTCATATAACTCATTCATTCTTTCACTTATTCATTTGGTGGCTACTCTGTACCATGAGTCATGCTTAGCACTGGGATGAATAACACATGTTGCATGCCTTCCAGAAGTTTGCAATCTGTTGAAGGGAAACAGGCATATGAAAAAAAAAAAAAGAAAGGCAAATGTATAGCTAAACTGTTTGGGTTGAATGTGACAGAGACCCAACTTAAACTAGTTAAACTAGTTAAACTAGACAGAGACTTAAACTAGTTTAAGAAAAATGGGAAATTTATTCAGAATCCAGTGAAGTTAACAGCAAAGCATGAAAAGATAGGGATGCAGCCAAGCCTTGAGGACAACTGGCAGCAATAATTTATCCTAAGAGTGAGTTTGTCTCCTTCACCTCTGTGGTTTCTTTAGAGTAACACCTTCATCATCCCTCATCACAGATCAGGTTTATTCTCTGTAGTGGTGAACTCACTATTGAAACTCTTAGCTACCAAGTCTATGATTTCTGCAAAGGAGAGGGATTCATTAACTTTCAAAGCTTCCATTTAAAAATTTCTTGAGATGTTCTCCAATCATCTTGGCCTAACCCAGGAGTCCAATTCTAGATCGGTCAAGTGTGGCTGTTGGGAGAGGGTCATGTAAGAATTTGGCTCCTCTTGAAACAGCTACATGGGTAGAGATTGGAAGAGCAATTCTGAAGAGTTCTGGACTGCCAAACTATATATATTCTGCTACGATACATAGCATGATAAAAGTCTGAACAGATATCAGTGAGGGCATAAAATGGGGTTTACTCCACTTGGGAGAATCAGTTGACTCTTATAGGGAGAAGGTGATACCTAAGCTTGGCTTTAGAACATATATAGTTAGTCCTCAGGCAGATTTTGGGATTGGGGTTGGGAGAGTGGGGAAAGGGTGTAGGATTGCTGAAAAAGGAAGTCTGGAGAGGCAGGTTGGGCCAAAAGAGTGAAGATCTTCTATTTCATGTGCTTTCCTGTAGACAAATTCTGAAAAGGTATTTTTTGAAAGAAGTACCTAAAAGTTCCTTTAGCGTGTTTTCCAGCTAAGACGAGGAAACCATACACCTTGTTGTTTTTCTTCTCTAAGTGTAAAATATGTAACTTTCTTAAAAGTCTAGCATTTTGAAAGGTTTATACATTTATATTTAAAAGAAATATATGTAGGGGCACCTGGATGGCTCAGTTGGTTGAGCATCCAACTTCGGAACTTTTGTGTTCCCGTCCCACATCAGGCTCTGTGCTGGCAGCTCAGAGCCTGGAACCTGCTTAGGATTCTGTGTCTCTGTCTCTCTCTGTCCTTCCCCAACTAGCACTCTGTGTGTGTGTCTCTCTCAAAAATAAATAAACATTCAAAAAATTAGAAAAAAAAGAAGTGTATATAAATTTGCATAGATTTTATAGAATCTATTTGCATAGAAACTTTGTAATGTTGGTGTCTACTGCTAATGTTAGAAATGTGGCCTTGATACAAGTGTCTGACCTTTGGTGGAGAGAGGAGGAAGGATTCAAAATGGGCTAGAAGTTTGGGAAAGTGGGAAGCACAAGAGTTGGACCAAGATGGGGGCTAAAAAAGTGAGCTGAAGATAAAGATTCAGCTTTAAATTGTAAATGGAAGCCACTTCCTGGAAGAAGTGGTTCTAGGAACAGAAAAAATTGTTCTACATGTAGAGAGAAATTTTGAGTGGTGACAATTAATCTTGGAGTATTTGTAAGCATATAAATTAATTTTAGAATTATATTATTTGAATCAATTGAAGTTGAGACCTGAAATTGACAGTCAATGATATTCAATTATTGCATTCTTCCTAAGTTTTTTGACTTGGGTTTTGCAAATATTAATAACTGCTCAATTAATTAGGCAGCAGTCATGAGGACAGAAGCCTTGTGTTTTTATGTCTTTCAATATGGCTGCCTCACTGTTGAGTATGTAAAAAGATTGACTCACTGATTGATTTCTACTAATTTGACAAATACATCTTATAGGATATTGTAGATATGTACTTTAGTAAGATACAAAACTAAGTTTAATTCATCAAGATTTTCTCTTACTAGTGGACTGATTCTTTGCAATCAGTGCAGTGAATAACATAGTGTTTGATTAGATATTTGTTTCGGTTTGGGAAGATTTGCTTAAAGTGGAGCAGATTTCAGAATGACAAAACAAGTTTCCCTGGCAAGTTTGGTATCAAGCGTTTTGTTTTGTTATACTTGATTATGTACTTTGGCTGCATAAACCAAACATATGTTCCAATCCAATTTAGTCTCTGTTCAGAATGATTTTCCTTATTTGTCCAAAAGTTTCAGAACTAATTTTTTTTGCCCTTACTCTGAGCATTCAGCCTTCATGTATTTCAGGGACAACAGGCACCCCAGGGATTTGGGTTTGACTCATGGCTTTTATAGTTAAGAAGCAAGCCATGCTATTTTAGGTGGTTTTAGTGGTGGCAAGTTGGAACCATATACAGTGTAATTTGTTTTCTGACACAGGTGATAGAAAAGTCACTTAAGTTTCTATATGTCATAGTTTAATCAAGATGTTTCCTGTTCACTGTCTATGCTTTTGTTCTACTAGAACAAAATATGCTCCTTGTCATTTAGGAAATTACAAGGGTTTTAGTAGCTCTGAAGACATAATCTCATGTCTTTAATGTAAAAGTCTTTAGCGTATTCTATGCTTTGCTCAAGAACATAATGCTTTTCGAATCTCAGGTTATATATTTATTGAAATAAAAAAACAACCCAACCCAGTTCTTCCCCACTGTGATTCTCTTCCCTATGTGTTTCCTTTATTACTCATACAGAAAACTTCACTTCTGATCCTTCTGGTCACCGAATGGGAAAATTTTTTCCCCCACACCAATGAGCAGTTTTCTGTGACACCACCTGGGTGTCCTACAATTTGACACAATTCTAACACTATCTATGTGGAGATAGTGTGAGATTTCATAGGTCAGGGGCTCAGTCCCACAAGGCTGCCCCTACCCCCTCACTTTCAGA
The DNA here is from genome assembly GCF_016509475.1 of Prionailurus bengalensis. Lineage (NCBI taxonomy): Eukaryota > Metazoa > Chordata > Mammalia > Carnivora > Felidae > Prionailurus > Prionailurus bengalensis. The sequence goes on along the minus strand of NC_057344.1, from coordinate 101,181,280 downwards.
TGTTAGTTACAAGCCTAGGTTATCACCTGTGCTTCTGACCAACCAGCTATAAATCAAAGATTCCAGTGATCCCCACTGTGGGCTCGATTAATTTGCTAGAGTAGCTTACAGAACTCAGGGAAAGACTTACATTTACCAGTCTATTAAAGGATATGACAACAAAGGGGCGCCTGGGTGGCGCAGTCGGTTAAGCGTCCGACTTCAGCCAGGTCACGATCTCGCGGTCCGGGAGTTCGAGCCCTGCGTCGGGCTCTGGGCTGATGGCTCAGAGCCTGGAGCCTGTTTCCGATTCTGTGTCTCCCTCTCTCTCTGCCCCTCCCCCGTTCATGCTCTGTCTCTCTCTGTCCCAAAAATAAATAAACGTTGAAAAAAAAAATTAAAAAAAAAAAAAGGATATGACAACAGGTATAAATGAATAGTCAGACGAAGAGATACATAGGGTGGAGTCTGGAAGGGACCCAAGTGCAGGGGGCTTCTGTCCCCGTGGAGTGGGGATGTGACACTTTCTTGGTGTGGATGTGTCTGCCAACCTGGAAGCTCTCTGAACCTGGTACTTCTGGGTTTTATAGAGCCTTCATCACGTAATTAACTCCATTTTCAGTTCTTCTCCCTTCTCAAGAGAATGCGGGGTGGGGCTGAAAGTTCTAAACTTTTTTTTTTAAATTTTATTATTTATTATTTTTATTTTTTTTAACGTTTATTTATTTTTGAGACAGAGAGAGAGACAGAGCATGAATGGGGGAGGGTCAGAGAGAGAGGGAGACACAGAATCTGAAACAGGCTCCAGGCTCTGAGCTGTCAGCACAGAGCCCGACGCGGGGCTCGAACTCACGGATCGCGAGATCATGACCTGAGCCGAAGTCAGACGCTTAACCGACTGAGCCACCCAGGTGCCCCCTAAATTTCTTATCATGGCTTGGTCTTTCCTGTAACCAGGAGCCCGCCCAGAGATGCCTCATTAGAGCAACAGATATTTCTATCTCCCAGGAAATTACTTGGGTTTCAGGATCAGGAACAAGGGTTAAAGACCAAATATTAGAACAAAATATGCTCCTTGTCATTTAGGAAATTACAAGGGTTTTAGTAGCTCTGTGCCATGAATGGGGGACAAAGATGAACATATATATTTTCTATTATCTCACACTTACTTCATACAGCCCCCTGGATTCAATTGTGTGAGATAGACAGTGAACAATCTTAGGTCAAAAATAATTTTCACAAGAGAATTATATTACAGGTTAAACTTATAAAACTATTTCAGGGAATAATATAATTTTGACAATAAGCTCAATGTTTTTTGCATGAATTCCATCTGCATTTGTTAAATTGTTTTCTCAATACCCCTGTTGGCTATGTGAATCATAGGATTCCCAATTATTTGATAAATGTAGAGTATGAAGTTTAATATATTTAGACTTGACAAAAGTTATCCAACAAGTGAGTCACAGTGAGAAATATCCAATACAAATATGCTATTCCCTTAAATTCAGATTAAGAAAAAAGAAATATGTGTTTAATATTTTCTCAATTATTTTAACATAGAGTCATAGTAGCATACTAATCACATATTAGAGTTAGACAGTTCCTAGAAAATTACCTGGTCCAAGTCTTTCCATTTCAGATGAAGGAGGAAGACCTGATATGTGCCTATTCATTCATCCACCTAGTGGCATCAGCCAGGCATATCGCAGAGAAGCCCTGTAATAGCTACCACAAGGACTCATAACCACAACTATCATTATCGTTGCTATGTTGGTGTGTGTGCTACACAGTGTCCTAGTGTTTTATTTAATCCTTGCAATAATTTAATGAGTTACTTTTGCATTCCTGTTGAACGGGAAAAGAAGAGAGGGGGAATTCACTTTTCAGCTAAGTGATAAAAGAACTCTGACCCCACATCTCCCTGCCTTCAAAACCCAAAGTCTCTTTTCAGCTGTTTTACCATTAAACAATGGTGCCATGGTAAACTAGTTGTCAAATATGGAAGGTTTAAAGCAAGTCTGTGACAAGATCAATGCAGAAGTTTTGGTGGGATAATAAAACCAGGTGTGTGATTCTAGTAGGTAAGAGACTATTTCATATCTGGTGGAGTTCCTTTGAATGGAGAATGTAGATCTCATACTTTACTAAGTGGACCTCTCTAATTATCCCAATGCTTGTCCAGAGAATCTTTCTCCTTTTCTTTCCTGCCATTAACCCAGATTTAGAAGGAAGTTGGAAGAGATATGTAAATGAATAAAAATAACCCAGGAAGCTTTGTGCTGATTAAAAAAAATATTTTTGTCCTGATTTGGAAATAGTTATTGAGTTCATAAAGCTCATGTTCTTGTGTGTGTGTGTGTGTGTGTGTGTGCACGCGCGTGTGTGCAGTAGGATGTGCATAAACAAAGAGCTTTATTTGACCATAAATAACTTTCCACAGCAGTAGCTTCTTACATGAATGAACACATTTGGAGAATATGGATTACTATTTAGATTTTTTTTTAATTCAATAAGTTCCTACTAAATTCAGAGACTGAGAATTTGATCCCAGAAGATTGATCAAAGGCCTTGTATTACTAAAATGGCTGTTTTCATAAAAGTGTTTTCAAAGATCTCTAAAGCTCTATAAACACTTCATTTTTGTACATGTTATAACTGTCTACTGAAGAATTCATCCTGTAGAAGGCTTAAAATCTCCAGACTGGGTGAGAAAAGTGAAATAGGATATGGTATGAGAGTAGATGGTCATATAAGGGAGAGGAAAATACTCCCTATTTTTCTTCTGCTTGGAAATAAATATACAGGAAACTCTTACAATGGCAGCCTTTTTCTTTTCTTTTTTTCTCTTCTCTTCTCTTCTCTTCTCTTCTCTTCTCTTCTCTTCTCTTCCCTTCCCTTCCCTTCCCTTCCCTTCCCTTCCCTTCCCTCCCTCCCCCTCTTCTCCTCTCCTCTCCTCTCCTCTCCTCTCCTCTCCTCTCCTCTCCTCTCCTCTCTCCTTTCCTTTCCTTTCCTCTCCTTTCCTTTTTCCTTTTTAAAGCTATGGATGCATTAAAAAACAAACAAAAACACAAACTGCATCTGGAAGCATTTTGAGCTAGGGCATTGTAAAAATGTGTCAGATGATATATTGGGAAAAGAGTTGGTTTAAAGTAACACTAAAATTCAAAATGAGATTGTTTATGTCTCTGTTGTATGTCTGGAGAAAAAATTTCACTGTCATTAACAAGGTTGTTCTCTGCAAAGCCCTCAGGGATCTAGTGCCTCTTAGCTTGGTGTTTTGCCACATATGACATCTTTTTTTAAGGTCACCCTATGATCCAAGAAGGCTGCTTCAGCTCCAGCCATCATGTTCCTTTTCAAGTAGCAGGAAGAAGGAGAAGGAAGAAGATATATCTATCCTCTCCCTTTAAGATTATTTACCATAATTTGCTCACACATATCACTTCTATTTATACCCCTCGGGCCAGAATTTAGAAAATGGCTATACCTAAATGAAAAGAGACTGGGAAAAAAGTCTTTATTTCAGGTGGTCAAATAACTAACTAGCTTAGGAATTCTATGACCATAGGAAGCAAAATAAAATAAAATAAAATACAAGTAAAAAAGATAGTGAGGGACAACTATGGCAGTTCCTGCCACAGATGACTCTCACTCTGTTCTCTGCCCCAAGTCCCACATGTCAATGATTTTAAATCCAGAATGAGCATGCCTTCAGTGAAATCTGTTCTTTCCAACTTGTTTCTGAGATGCAAAAACACCTTTTAATGCCCTGAGATATATGGTGGGCAGAAGCTGGTATTAAAAAAAAAGATGAATGCCAAATGGGTTTGCCGTTTGCTCTAGGTCCCACTAAAATTTCACAGAAACAGTAGCATCATCTCTGCATGACCTGTTCGTTTCATAAGGATGCCTTTAAAGTTGCAAAACAGTTCAGGCTCTTTCAGGCACCTGGAATGTTCTTGCGCCATTGCCTGACTCACTTTAAATTGAGAAACAGTTGGGACCTGGGACTGCAAATCCTGCTGCCTGACCTCCGGAGGATTTTCCTTTCTGGAGTTTTAATAGGTGTCATCAGCCTAGTAGGGGAGTCTCTTGGCAAACCTGAGGCTTTCTCCCTCCAGAAGCTCACTGATCCTGCCTCTGTGAAAGGGCCAAATTTGTCAGTGGGAAAAGAATTTTAAGAAGTATCATGAAGTAAACTGTTTTGCCATGGACTGAATATTGACCCTCAGTAATAAAAACTTCTTACATTTTCAACCATGGCATTAAACCATCTCTTTAAATAATTAGCAAGTGGAGAGACAAGAGGTAGGAATTCACTTAGCTCTTTGAAAAGGAAAACTTTATTAGACTTGGGCACACTGGGAAAGAGTGAATCAAATCAAGGCACATTTAACTTTTCATGCTTGAATACTGAGAGTATTTTTCAAAGGTCTTATATGTGAACACAATAGCAGTGTTGCAGTTGTGTGCCTGTCCGTGTAGCTGAGATTTATTGTTAGGCACTTTTCAAGTCAAATATTTATTCCTACTAGAGAGTAACACTGTTCTTCAATTATTTCTTTTTCTCAGTCTCTTCCCTCACCCACTTTAAAAATGATCCAAATGTTCCACTCACTGAGTGTGGGAAGACACAGAGCAGCAGGAGAGAAAGAACAACAGAAACTCAGTGAAGGCCATTGGGAACCTCTGCCAAGAAGCATTTTGAAGAGGTTAATAATGCTCAAATAATAATGCTTTTAAGTTGCCTTTACCTTGAAAACATCCAGCTACTGTGTGGAGTCTAAATTATCTACCTAATAGCAGCCATTCAAATTTTAATTGCCTACTCTTATATATAGAAATATTTGGTTGGACCAAGTTCTCAAATGTTGGTCAGTTTTCTGGGTTTTAAAAGGTGTTACTCATTACACCACGTGGAGCCTCCGTTCTTTGTCCTTTCCGGCCATAGTTATATTGGCTTCCAAATTCAGCACTGTGACAACATTCCAGTAGAGTATCCAAAGTTGTTTTTACAGTCTGACAGAGAAGAAAAGAAAACGTATTGGGTAAAGTATGAGAGAGTTTCTCTTTCTCCTAAACTTCCTCCCCCCAGAAAGAAACAAAATTAAAAACAAAGCAACCAGAAAATAAATGTGTGTCTGGGAATCCAGGGATTAATTTCCTCATAATATACCTGTTCCAGCAAATACTTGCAGAAGTGTTTGCCTGTTCCTCAGATGTCATAGCTTTCCTTTGGTCTCTCTTGGTGGATCCAGTTTCTCAGCAGTATGATGTATTCCTTGTTGTTTCTAGTATTTTCAGTGGACAAGAATCATCTGGTACATAATCCATGACTGGGCTGGAGGCTGAGTGCAGCTGGCCACAGCTGTGCTAGAGTAGCCTGAGAACTGAACTGTTCATATAAGGTGGTTTAAGAAGGTATTTGCAAGTGGAGCAGAAAATGGGCTCTGTGCCAAGCTCAACTGCTGACGGGGGTTAGTCTCTCAAGGAATCACACTGGTCGTTGGTGGTCACAAAGATGGAGCTGAACATAAAGCGGAGAATTCACTACCCCTAAGCCTGTTGCATGGCTAATTTCAACCTCTCTGTGGTCACGTGGATGTTCCTAATGTAGTGAAAGGCCATGCCCTTTTCTTTCCTGCCTTCTAAGGCTTTTCACCACAAATTCCTCTTTGGAGAAATTTTAGCAGTGATGCCATATTTTCATTAATAATGGAGTGCATATATAGGGACTTGTAAAGGATGCAAACTCATGCCAAATTGTCACTCTGGGGCAGCAGAAGATCAGGAATAATTAAAGTGAACAGGACAAAGAATATGAATTGGCAGGAGGGGCCTGGTTTGCTTTAGTTTCAGACAGACTAAGGGAAGGGTTTTGATTTCATACAGTAAGGTAGTCCTGGATGTCATGGGTTAGCATGCAAAATGATGAAGTCTAGACAATAAGCATCAAGAGCAAGAAGTTTTCATTCCTGAGACATCAAAAGATGTGGGGCTCTAGAAGACATGGATGTGGGGCTTCTAGGCTCTGGAAGACATGGTGGAGCCCACACAGAGGAGACACTGAGACAGGCTTTTGGCAAAACAGAGGATGTTTTTATGTTTTCCATATATGTACTTCTGACTACCTATGGGTGCTCATTGCCAAAGGGAGACTCATGGGCTGTCCCCTCCTGACTTAGCAATGCCAGAGGTAGTCAACCTTCTGGGAACAACACACATATCTACCTAAAATTGGTCATGGCTCTATGATCATCACTTATTTTGAAAATTCACTGCCAAATGAAGTTACTTTAGAAATTTATTTAAATTTTTCTCCCAGTATAAGCAGGAGATAATTTTAAATCATTTTCAAAATTCAAAGAAGTCATTAAATTAAACATTGTTACCTTACCCACTGCTTCTTTTGTGATTGAATAAGAAAGCTTAATATTGAAAATGAAGGGACAAAATATTAGAGGACTTTCTATTAAGTTTAATGTCTTCTGTGGTATTGTTACATAGCATTTTCATGAGACAGCTAAGTAGATCATGCACAATTGGCAGGTAAAACAAAATAGTAACAAGACATAGTGAAGGAAAGAGTCATGAAGATAAAGGGTACCTAAGGCTGACATTTCTTGATGGCATTAATGAGGACAGTGTAGCTTCAGGTAGATCTTTTAAACCAAATTGGTAGATCTGGGCTATGTTGTATGTATGTTGGCAGATGGGGTGCAGTCCCTACTCTCTCTCTATCTCTCTGTCTCTATGTCTCTGTCTGTCTTTCTATCTCATCTTTTCCTTACTCCCACTTTCTTTATCCAAAATTTTCAGGGTTGTTGACAAATGAATATAATGGATATGAGAGGAAGCTGGTCCTGCGGTTCTGGGGGGCCCAAGGAAAGGATTAGCAATCCAGGCCTGACTTTTAGCATCTCTTCTGAGTAAGTGAAAGCCAACAGGAGTAAGGGCTGAGGCCACCCCCTCGCAATGGCTGTCAGTAGGGGTCAGGGCTTTGAAAGCTTAGGCCAAGGATTTCCTCTCAGTATGTCTCACGGACATGCATATATTCACATCGTATGGACTGAGCATGCTGTTCATTGGGCAGCAGTATTTTTATTGCTTCACCATACTTAACCCTCTGCTTCCACCAAAGAGCCATTTAACTTTCCTTTTTTGCTTCAAAAATTATGAGTTTCATTTATTTTTAAAAAACAAGTACTCATTGATTCCTTCTGTGTGCATTGTACCAAACACTGAACTGTGGCAGTATGTCCTTACACATACAATCACATCAAGGTCTGTATAGTAGTTTAAGAGCTGTGGAAGAAGTAATTACAGTAGAGCTAGAGTTAGGGAAGTTAGAAAGACAAGTTTTCATGAGAACGAAACATTATACAGACTAAGTTTTCATGGACTCTGGTGCCTGATTTTTTTTTAAATGTGCCTTTCCTGATATTATTGCAAGTCTTAGGGACATAGGCATGGCTTAGTGTATGCTCTTGTGGTTGATATACATACTTATTTCTTCACCACTGTTGTTTTCTCTTCATTTCACAGGGACACCAAAACTAGTGAGAAAAGGCCAATGAGGAAATTCTTGGGGGAAAAATCCCACATCTAATATTTTCATTTCTAATGAGAAAACCCAAAGGGAAAAAAGGTACTCGATACACAGAAGATGCTGGCAAAATATTTTACTAGGATGTGGTTTTGATCAGGTTACCATTTCTTCCGGGATAGAATGTGTTTTGTTATACTTTTTAAATCATTTTTTGATCTCCCTTACACGTTCTCCATTATGGGCTCTTTCCTACTCATTGAAAAATTATGCAGAAATACATAGTACATGCTATTCTATATTCACATTAGGCTAGCTTGGAGAGTTTTAGGGAGAACACATGCAATTCTTCCACTAGGCTTAGCTGTGTTAAATCAGAGAAAGTATTTTTCCTTGTCCCCAAATGTGGGTCTAGAGGCTAGAGCCCTGACTGTTGGCATGTCACCAGCTTTCATGGCTTGCATAGTTCTTAGAAATGAAAGAAATACATTTTTGCAGTCACATGAGTCAAACATGAGACTTAGTTTTATTCCTTATTTGGGGACCACTTGACAGTTTTTTTCATTCTAGGTGATGTGGCTGGCTCAGATACATTGCCAATACATTCATTTTATGAGTGAGCTCTCATCCTCACTTCTCTCCCAAAATATAAAATGAACATGACAAAATTATGTGACAGTTGCTATAGGCAACAATATTCTATTTATCTTTGCAATAGAAAGGCTCATCAAAGAATTTTGTCCAGGTATTTTTGTCACTTGGAGAAGTTATGTTGAATGTCCCTTAGCTTTGGTTTTGGTTTTGTAACGTAACACATAGCCAAGGTGTCAATACAGTGCCTATGTGGAGTCCAGATATCATTCTGCCATAATGACTATAACATGGTGTGAATGTTGAAACCAGAAAGTTCATTTTTGAAGTCTGAAAGCAGCTGAGAACAGATGAGGGTAACAGAGCAAAGCTTGCTTCCAGCCTTGGCTATTTCTACTGCCAGGACATTCTTCTCCCATTACTTCATATGGACCAGATAGGAACAAAGGTGCTCTGCAGATATCCCCATGATTCCTGCTAATAAAAAGAGTAGGGGATCGGCTTACACAGTGCAACCATGGATCACCTGTTAAAAACTTGCTGGTGATGTTCAGCTCTCTAGATTATAGCAGCTTCCCAAACTTTACTGTGTCTGTAAATCCTTGGAGATTTAGTGTATCCAAGGTGGAGGGAGCCCAGATAATCTACACATTTAACAAGCTCCCGGGAGATGGTGATATTGCCGGTTTGTGGACCACACCTGGGTAACATGCAATAGGGCATGATGCTGAAGTGACCTAGCTGTCAGGTCTAATGGCAATATCAGCAAGCTTATTTCTGATCTGTGGGATTGACTGCATTCTGAATCTTAGTTTACCTCCTTTTAAGTATTTGTTGTTGGTCAAGAGAAGGATCTGGTGTTGATAGAGGGTATAGAGGGCTAGAGGGTATATGGAAAGGTCTCAGAGTATGTGATAGCCTTCAGACTCCCATAATTCTGTAGGCCCTACTGGTTAGAGAGCTATTTGTATTAACAAACGGTCCCTTTTGTATGTTAGATCTTAGTTTAAATTAGTTTCATTAGCTGGTCTATTCCTAACTGGGAGTTGGGTTACTAAGGGAAGCCTGAGATAAGAATAAGAGTTTGGGGACTTCTATAGGAAAAACAATCTTGTGTGTTTCTTTTACTGTCACGCTACTACCACATTTGACTTCTGACACTTCCAGTTACCAAATGTGTGTTTCCCCCCGACACCAGCAATTCTCTTGGACCAGCTGAGAGTCCTACAATTCAGCTCAATTCTGACATCATTTACCTGGAGATGGTGTCAGATCCCGCAGTTTCAGAGCTGGTCCCATAAGACTGACTACCCCCCCCCCCTTTCAGGTGCTAATCCCAAGTCCCAAGTTATCACTTGTACTTCTGATTGACCAGCTATAAGTCATGGTTCCCTGATTTTTTCTCTTTGCGTTTGTGAGAATTTGTGAGAATGACTCACAGAACTCAGGGAAACACACTTACTGGTTTATTATAAAAGGTTATGATAAAGGACACAGATGAACAACCAGATGGAAGAGATGCTTAGGGCAAGGCACAGAGAAAGGATGAGGTTTTGTATCCTCAACAGGCAAACCACCATCCCAGTCCTCCATGTGTTCAGCAACCTGGAAGCTCTCTGAACCCAGTACTTTGGGGATTTTTATAAAGGCTTCATCATATAAATGATCAATCATGATCATTCATCATGGTCAATCTGCAAATTAATCTCTAGTCCCTTACCCTCTCCTGGAGGATGGGAAGTGGATGAAATTTCTAGGTTTCTAATAATAATGGCTTGGTCTTTCTGGTGACTAGTCCCTGACTTGAAGATATTCAGGAGCCCACCAAGAGTCACCTCATTAGCACAAAAGACATGCCCATCACCCAGCAAATTACAAGAGATTTAGAAGCTCTGGGTCAGGAACCAGGGCCAAAGACAAACAGACTAATGACAACAACAAAATGCTCTTAGTGCTCTTGTCACTTAGGAAATTATAAAAATTTTAGGAGCTCTGTGCCAGTAACTAGGGATATAAACATTTTTCCTATTATTTCACAGAACTGGAAACAGTGAAGAAAGGTAATTTTGGGGTATGTGGCATTTCAGAGAATAGTTGATCTGCAAGAGGCAATGGACAGTCCAGGAGACAATAGGAGTCTGTGCTGATTGTCCTGATGGAGACTGAGATGACATCACTAATGACCAACTCAAAATGCATATTTCATTGATCATGAACTAACTGTATCATCTTCTTTTATAAGAAACAATGTAATAAAAAAAACACACTCTGATAAGACATTCTTCCCCTTTCTTTTCAGGTGGATTCCTCCTGGTTTGGCAGCCAAGAAAAGATTTATTTCAGTGTTTACACCTGCTGGAAAGTTGGGAATTCCAGAAATCTCACAGTGTCCAGACCAGTTTTCTTGACAAATCTGGGATGCAGCACCCTCTTTTGAAAAACAGAGATCAGTTCTTAGACTTTGTACATTTATACTAGTTTTACTTCATTGGTACCAGGGTGACTTGAATTCTTGAAAAAGATGCAGTTTCCTAGAAACTTTTAATTTTTTTTTCAACGTTTATTTATTTTTGGGACAGAGAGAGACAGAGCATGAACAGGGGAAGGGCAGAGAGAGAGGGAGACACAGAATCGGAAACAGGCTCCAGGCTCTGAGCCATCAGCCCAGAGCCTGACGCGGGGCTCGAACTCACAGACCGCAAGATCGTGACCTGGCTGAAGTCGGACGCTTAACCGACTGCGCCACCCAGGCGCCCCTCCTAGAAACTTTTAGAAGAAAAGCATTAAAATAAAAGTTGACCATTGAATGGCTGGGATTTTCTGCATCAATGGATCTGGTGCACTTAATGGGCATTGAACTGTTCCAACTGAACCATATTCTTTCATTTCAAATAAGTTGATTTTTTAAACAGTAAATTGTGAGAATGAGAAATTTTGAAGGGGCAGTGGCAAAATTGTAGGTGAGATGTACTTATTTATCATAACTTATTATGTTTAATCAAAATTACATTAGTACCCAACTTTCTTAGGATTAAAGACCAAGTAATATAATGAAATAAGAATTAGGAAATCAGGACCCTGATCACTATTTGAATTTCTACCATTTTATTACATCAGATATATCACAAACTTTATCTAATGTTTGGTGAATGTGGTCCATGATCCCTAGTAACTGTGTTTTAATAATAATGATTTAATAGTAGCACTTACCATTTATTGAAGATAAACTATATGCTTAATTACAATCTTAACTCACTAATGACTTTCTAAATAGCCTTTCCCCTATAAACCGATTATAATAATGGTCACTTGTTATAGCCCATATGTCTATAGTCCTTTATATTTACAAGGCATATTCTATATATTTTTTCATTAACCTATTCAGTTCTTTATTTAAAAAAATTTTTTTTACATATATTTATTTTTGAGAGACAGAACATGAGTGGGGGAGGGGCAGAGAGAAGGAGACACAGAATCCGAAGCAGGCTTCAGGCTCCAAGCTCTCAGCACAGAGCCTGACGTGGGGCTTGAACTCACAAACTGTGAGATCATTACCTGGCCGAAGTCAGACGCTCAACTGACTGAGCCACCCAGGCGCCCCAGTTCTTTATTAATTCTAATTTCTTGAAACAAGATTTTGCTGGGATGTCATGGAGTATTGTGACTGTGAATGAAATCTTCCTTATTTGTGGGGTGGAGAGAATGTGAAGAGAGCATTGTCTTTCTTTTCTCTCAAATTCCAACTGTAAAGAGTGAGACAGAGGTGTCAGTGTGGGGCTACTAGCCTGAAGATTCTCATCAACAGCATTGGCTGTACAAACCTAGTGCTGCAGTTTCCGTGAACATTTTTCCCATTTCTATTTTGCTTATAGACTTAGTCTTTCCCTTCCACATTGTACTTTGTCCTTTCATTTTGTCTTTTTAAATTTGATTAAGTCATGTTGGTTTAGACATTCTGGTGGTTTACTTACTCTTAACAGTGACTTTGGCCAGCCTTTAAAAACTCTTCTAATGCTGAAGACAAATGCAGTTACAACTGAGATGATTAATGGTAGAATGTTTCACTTAAGTAGGCCTGGTAGATATCTGTTATTGAGAATTTAATAAAATTATCTGTAATCATGTTGGCAAAGTTGTTTCCTAGGGCCATCTGCTTAGTCATTAAAATTATTTTTAAAGATATATCAAACCAGATGGTTTTCAAGTAGGATTTGACTTGTCCTATTTTTTTCAACTCTAAGGTGTATTTTTTATTACCTGTGTACCCCATCATCCTACGATAGGATCCCTCAGAATAAAGGTATCTCCTTTACTAAACCATTCTGCCTATTTTTCTATTTGTAACAAGAAAATATAACCATTTTTATTAGAATATTAAATGAGTGATCAATTTATACTGCCTGCATAGACAATGTTTAGGTATGGGCAGGAATCAAAGAAGAGAAATGCTCCTGCGTTCATGGTGATTAATATCCTTCATGATGTTATATTTTCTTAAACTTTATTTTCTCCGATACAAAACAAGGTGGATACTATTATGGTGATGTGAAGAGGAAAGTAACAACATTGGTATTCCCCCCTGCCCCTTGGCCCATTGGAGGTTTCCAGAGAGCCACAAAGGCAAGGAAGACAACTCAAGATGCACACAATGGTGTTCTTATTTCTTCTTTAACAGGTCAACTTGAACAGGGCACTAGGTAAGCGTGTACCAGCATTCCTGGTCCATAGTTTCTTTAATGCCAACCACTTATTACAGTGGACAAGGCAATTTGGATAGGCAGCTGCATGATATATTGCCATGCTGACTCAGTCAGGGACTACAGGAAAAACAAGAGTTCTGAGGTGTCCCAGAAGTTCTCAGACATGCATGGATTTTGATGGTTTAATTTACATATTTGTGCATAACCATAAAACATTCCTTCCTCTGTTCTTACTCAAGATTCCACCCAAATTCCTGTCTGTTACCTCCCTTGGGGCTATCTTAGGGAGTGACCTTTCCAGGAACCTCAGTGGGATCACACTGTGGGATCCTTTCATTATCGTGTGATTATAAAATGGGAAGCCAAGTGGTCCCTTTACACCTGTGATGACATTTGGTCTTCAGTTCAACTCTGTGCTTCTCACTGCCCTTGTACCTTTGATTCTCGTTTTTTAGAGAGGTGCATCTTTCTTAGAAGAGTTTTAGTTTTATTTTTTGTTTCTTTTTAAAATTTTTGTTTAATGTTTATTTATTTTTGAGACAGAGAGAGACAGAGCATGAATGGGGGAGGGGCAGAGAGAGAGGGAGACACAGAATCGGAAGCAGGCTCCAGGCTCTGAGCCATCAGCCCAGAGCCTGACGCGGGGCTCGAACTCACAAACCGTGAGATCGTGACCTGAGCTGAAGTCGGACGCTCAACCGACTGAGCCGCCCCTATTTTTTGTTTCTAAAGTATTATGACATCTACTTTTTATTATATTTTATTCTCCATCAATGTCACTTAACAACAAATCTGAAAAATTAATGTATGCTTATATATTTAATTTCAGTGTCTTTTATTCCTTTTATGTATATTAATAGAAAAGATAGGTGAACTAAGAATGGAGCTAGGGAATAAAGATAGGACATAAGGAATTTTTTAAAATATTTTTTTAATGTTTATTTATTTTTGAGAGAGAGATAGAGCATATGCGGGGGAGGGGCAGAGAGAGAGGGAGACACAGAATCTGAAGCGGACTTCAGGCTCAAAGCTGTCAGCACAGAACCCGATGCTGGGCTCGAACTCATGAACTGTGAGATCATGACCTGAACTCCGCGAAGTTGGATGCTCAATTGACTGAGCCACCCAGGTGCCTTGGACATAGGGAATTTTTAATATGAGAAGGATTTTATAGAAAAGAAACTTGAAAGAAGAATACCAGAATAAAGGTGGGGAGTGGAATTTGTGATCAACCAACAATGTATGTGTATGTGTGTGTCTATGTATCTGGCAGTGGTTGAGGGTCACCGGACATACAGAAAAATGGTAGAGCATCTCTTGGACCCATGGTTAGCTTGCTTAAGGGAATTTCTTTTTTATTTTCCTCTTCAAATGGATAACTTTATCCTAATGCCTTTTCTGGAGCAAAACAATAGGAAGGACCTGAATAAAAAAAGTGAAAAAAGATCCCAAAGAAAGAGTCTATATGTTGGAGGGACATTGTTTGTTTGATAGTAATGGAGAGCTAAGGCTCAGAGAATACATTCTTTAGAAAATTGTTTCTGTTCTCACCTAGTCCATGCTCAGGACCACCACAAAAATGGGGTAGTAATTTACATATCTAGTGAAAGTTTTTTTAAAAAAGCAGACCAAAGATTGGTGAAAGTGTAGATGTGTAGATCAGTGGGACAGAATAGAGGGTCCACGAACAGACACACATGTAAGTGATCAATTGAGTTTTGACAAAGGTGTAAAAGCAGTTCCATGTAGAGCAAGTGGATATAGTAGGTAAATAAATAGGTATATGTATATCTGTATGTGCTGGAACAATTGTGCTTTCATATGTAGAAATTAATCTTGATCCATGCTTTGTACCATATAAAAAATTCAATAAAAATGGATCATAGAACATAAAGTGAAATAAAAAACTACAAAAATGTTGAAGAAGGTAGAAGAAAATCTTTGTGACCTTGAGTTACACAAAGATTTCTTAGATGCAACATCAAAAGCATAATACTTGAAAAAATATTGATAACCAGCTTCATTAAAATTAAATACTTCTGATCTTCAAAAAAGCTTTTAAAATAATGAAAATGAATAATGAGAAAAATATTTACAAAACGCATATCTGATAAAGAACTTTTATCTAGAAGATACAAAGAATTCATACATAAAGAATTCTCTAACTCAATAATAAGGAAATAAACAATCCAACTAAATAAAGTGGGCAAAATATTTATTTATTTCTTCATATTTTATTTTAATTTCAGTGTAGTTAACATACAGTGTTACATTAGTTTCAGGTGTACAGTGTAGTGATTCAACAATTATATGTATTACTCAGTGTTCAACATGGTAAGTGTATTCTTAATCCATTTCACCTATTTCACCCATCTTCCCATACACCTTTCCTCTGGTACCATCTGTTCTCTATAGTTAAGAGTCTGTTTTCTGGTTTGTCTTTTTTTCCCCTTTGTTCATTTGTTTTGGTTCTTAAATTTTACATGTGGGTGAAATCATATGGTATTTACCTTTCTGAATTCATTTCATTTAGCATTACTCTGAATCCATCCATGCTGTTGCAAGTGGCAATATTTCATTCTTTTTTATGGCTGAATAATATTCCAGTGTGTGTGTGTGTGTGTGTGTGTGTGTGTGTGTGCATGTGTGTATACCACATCTTCTTTATCCATTCATCTCTCAGTGGACACTTAGACTGCTTCCATAATTTGGCTATTGTAAATAATGATGCAACGGACATAAGGGTGCATATATCTTTTCAAATTAGTGTTCTCATATTCTTTGGGCAAATACCCACTAGTGCAACTACTGGATCAGAGGGTGGTTCCATTTTTAATTTTTTGAGGAACCTCTAAACTGTTTTCCACAGTGGCTGCAGAGTTTGCATTCCCACTAACAGCATACGAGGATTCTTTTTCCTCCATATCCTCGTCAATACCTGTTGTTTCTTGTGTTTTTAATTTTAGCCATTCTGACAGGTGTGAGGTAACATCTTATTGAAGTTTTGATTTGCATTTATCTGATGATGAGTTGAGCACCTTTTCATGTGTCTGTTAGACCCTCTGTATGTCTTCTTTGGAGAAATATCTGCTCACGTCTTCTAAAATGGGTAAAATACTTAAACAGGAAAGATGCTTAAACACCAAAGAAGATATAGATGGCAAGTAAGCACATTAAAAGGTATTTAATAACATTAGTCATGAGAAAAATCCAAAAAACAATATCAAGTGTTAGGGTATGAAACCACAATCATACTTACATATTGCTGGTAAGAATGCAAAAGTGGGGGCGACTGGATGGCTCAGTCGGTTAAGTGTCTGACTCTCGATTTTGTTATAGGCCATGATCTCACGGTCCGTGAGTTCAAGCCCTTCATCAGGCTCTGCGTTGACAGTGTGGCGCTTGCTTGGGACTCTCTCTCTCTCCCGCTCTCTCTCTGCCCCTCCCCTGCTCGTATGTGCTCGCTCTCTCTCTCTCAAAATAAATAAACTTAGTGTTATGACCACTTCGGAAACCAGTTTGTCAGTTTCTTATGAGGTTAAATGCACACTTGACACATAACCCTGTAATTATACTTTTAGGTATTTTAAGTGAAACAAAAACTATTTTCACAGAAAAAAATTTACTGGAATGTTTATGGTAGCATTATGTATAAATGCCAAAAACCTGGAAATAGCCCAAATGTCTTTTAACTAGCTAAAGGATAAACTGTGGTATATCCAGGCAGTGGAATACTACCCAAAAGTAAAAAAGAGAAAATATATCAACATGGATGAATCTCAGATGTATTATTTTAAGGGAAAGAAACCAGACTGAAAAGGCTGTATACTGTATGATACCATTTATATGACATTTCTGAATAGGCAAAACCAGAGACAGAACAACAATCAGTGGTTTTCAGATCACAAGGGAGAGGCATTTACCAAAAAGGTGCAACAAAGGGAGGTTTTGGATGATGAAAATATTCCATGTGTTATATAAACTGCTGCTACCATGACTATCTACATTTGTCAAAACTCATAGAACCATCAATTAAGTATGAAATTTATTATATTTAAATTATATCTTAAGCAGAAACAGAACAAGATATAAGAAGTGATATGCTATATTAGTGGACTGGGAAATCCAATATTATAAATATCATTTTTTTCCTGCAGTGGCGTCTTGATAGAGTTTAATCCTAATTAAAATCCCAGAATGGTGACGGTGATGGAGGATAGTATAAATTGGCAAGCTAACTCTAAAATTTAAATAGAAATACAAATATCCAAGAATAGCCAAAATCATATTTTAAAAAAAGAACAAAAATGAAGGACTTATATTATTAGGTGTCAAGGTTTGTTATAAAGCTAGAATAATTAAAAGAATATAGTATTGGCTCAAGGATTGACACATAGAACAGGAGAAGAGTAAGCACTCAGAACAGACTCCCATGTATATGATCACATGATTTATTACAAAGAACACTGCAGTTCAATGGGCAAAAGAATGGTCTTTTCAACAAATGATATCGATCGATTTGATACTGTATTTTTAAAAGGGGGAGGAAAATTTAAGCCCTACTTCACAAGGATAGACTCAGATGGATTGTAGATCTAAGAATGAAAGATAAGACAGGAAAGTTTTATTTACTTATTTTTTCCTTTTCAAATTTTTATTTAAGTTCTAGTTAGTTAACATACAGTGTAGTATTGGTTTCAGGAGTAGAATATAGTGATACGTCATTTAACTACAACACCCAGTGCTCAACACAAGTGCCCTTCATAATACCTATCGCCCATCTAGCCCATCTCCCACCCACCTCCCTTCATCAAACCTCAGTTTGTTCTCTGTCTTTAAGAGTCTCTTTAAATGTCTATTTTTGAGAGGGAGAGAGAGCGTGAGCGGGGGAGGGGCAGTGAGAGAGGGAGACACAGAATCTGAAGCAGGCTCCAGTCTCTGAGCTGTCAGCACAGAGCCCAACACAGGGCTCGAACTCACAGACCTTGAGATTGTGACCTGAGCTAAAGTCAGATGCTTAACCAACTGAGCCATCCAGGTGCCCCTTTAAGAGTCTCTTATGGTTTGTTTCCCTCTCTCTTTTTTCTTCATATGTCTCACATATGTCTATGTCTCCATCCCATATGTCTATCTGTTGTGTTTCTTAAATTCCACATATAAGTGAAATTACATGGTATTTGTCTTTCTCTTAATGACTTATTTCGCTTAGTGTAATACACTTGAGCTCCATCCACATCATTGCAAATGACAAGATTTCATTCTTTTTGATGGCTAAGTAATATTCTATTGTATAAATATACCACAACTTCTTTTTTTTTTATTTTTTTTTCTGAAATTTATTGACAAATTGGTTTCCATACAACACCCAGTGCTCATCCCAAAAGATGCCCTCCTCAATACCCATCACCCACCCTCTCCTCCCTCCCACCCCCCATCAACCCTCAGTTTTTTCTCAGTTTTTAACAGTCTCTTATGCTTTGGCTCTCTCCCATTCTAACCTCTTTTTTTTTTTTCCCCTTCCCCTCCCCCATGGGTTCCTGTTAAGTTTCTCGGGATCCACATAAGAGTGAAACCATATGGTATCTGTCTTTCTCTGTATGGCTTATTTCACCTAGCATCACACTCTCCAGTTCCATCCACGTTGCTACAAAAGGCCATATTTCATTTTTTCTCATTGCCACGTAATATTCCATTGTGTATATAAACCACAATTTCTTTATCCATTCATCAGTTGATGGACATTTAGGCTCTTTCCATAATTTGGCTATTGTTGAGAGTGCTGCTATGAACATTGGGGTACAAGTGGCCCTATGCATCAGTGCTCCTGTATCCCTTGGATAAATTCCTAGCAGTGCTATTGCTGGGTCATAGGGTAGGTCTATTTTTAATTTTCTGAGGAACCTCCACACTGCTTTCCAGAGCAGCTGCACCAATTTGCATTCCCACCAACAGTGCAAGAGGGTTCCCGTTTCTCCACATCCTCTCCAGCATCTATAGTCTCCTGATTTGTTCATTTTGGCCACTCTGACTGGCGTGAGGTGATACCTGAGTGTGGTTTTGATTTGTATTTCCCTGATAAGGAGCGACGCTGAACATCTTTTCATGTGCCTGTTGGCCATCCGGATGTCTTCTTTAGAGAAGTGTCTATTCATGTTTTCTGCCCATTTCTTCGCTGGGTTATTTGTTTTTTGGGTGTGGAGTTTGGTGAGCTCTTTATAGATTTTGGATACTAGCCCTTTGTCCAATATGTCGTTTGCGAATATATTTTCCCATTCCGTTGGTTGCCTTTTAGTTTTGTTGGTTATTTCCTTTGCTGTGCAGAAGCTTTTTATCTTCATAAGGTCCCAGTAATTCACTTTTGCTTTTGAGTCCCTTGCCTTTGGGGATGTGTCGAGTAAGAGATTGCTACGGCTGAGGTCAGAGAGGTCTTTTCCTGCTTTCTCCTCTAAGGTTTTGATAGTTTCCTGTTTCACATTTAGGTCCTTTATCCATTTTGAGTTTATTTTTGTGAATGGTGTGAGAAAGTGGTCTAGTTTCAACCTTCTGCATGTTGCTGTCCAGTTCTCCCAGCACCATTTGTTAAAGAGGCTGTCTTTTTTCCATTGGATGTTCTTTCCTGCTTTGTCAAAGATGAGTTGGCCATACGTTTGTGGGTCTAGTTCTGGGGTTTCTATTCTATTCCATTGGTCTATGTGTCTGTTTTGGTGCCAATACCATGCTGTCTTGATGATGACAGCTTTGTAGTAGAGGCTAAAGTCTGGGATTGTGATGCCTCCTGCTTTGGTCTTCTTCTTCAAAATTCCTTTGGCTATTCGGGGCCTTTTGTGGTTCCATATGTATTTTAGGATTGCTTGTTCTAGTTTTGAGAAGAATGCTGGTGCAATTTTGATTGGGATTGCATTGAATGTGTAGATAGCTTTGGGTAGTATTGACATTTTGACAATATTTATTTTTCCAATCCATGAGCAGGGAATGTCTTTCCATTTCTTTAAATCTTCTTCAATTTCCTTCATAAGCTTTCTATAGTTTTCAGCATACAGATCCTTTACATCTTTGGTTAGATTTATTCCTAGGTATTTTATGCTTCTTGGTGCAATTGTGAATGGGATCAGTTTCTTTATTTGTCTTTCTGTTGCTTCATTGTTAGTGTATAAGAATGCAACTGATTTCTGTACATTGATTTTGTATCCTGCAACTTTGCTGAATTCCTGTATCAGTTCTAGCAGACTTTTGGTGGAGTCTATCGGATTTTCCATGTATAATATCATGTCATCTGCAAAAAGCGAAAGCTTGACTTCATCTTTGCCAATTTTGATGCCTTTGATTTCCTTTTGTTGTCTGATTGCTGATGCTAGAACTTCCAGCACTATGTTAAACAGCAGCGGTGAGAGTGGGCATCCTTGTCGTGTTCCTGATCTCAGGGAAAAAGCTTTCAGTTTTTCCCCATTGAGGATGATGTTAGCTGTGGGCTTTTCATAAATGGCTTTTATGATCTTTAAATATGTTCCTTCTATCCCGACTTTCTCAAGGGTTTTTATTAAGAAAGGGTGCTGGATTTTGTCAAAGGCCTTTTCTGCATCGATTGACAGGATCATATGGTTCTTCTCTCTTTTTTTGTTAATGTGATGTATCACGTTGATTGATTTGCGAATGTTGAACCAGCCCTGCATCCCAGGAATGAATCCCACTTGATCATGGTGAATAATTCTTTTTATATGCCGTTGAATTCGATTTGCTAGTATCTTATTGAGAATTTTTGCATCCATATTCATCAGGGATATTGGCCTGTAGTTCTCTTTTTTGACTGGGTCTCTGTCTGGTTTAGGAATCAAAGTAATACTGGCTTCATAGAATGAGTCTGGAAGTTTTCCTTCCCTTTCTATTTCTTGGAATAGCTTGAGAAGGATAGGTATTATCTCTGCTTTAAACGTCTGGTAGAACTCCCCTGGGAAGCCATCTGGTCCTGGACTCTTATTTGTTGGGAGATTTTTGATAACCGATTCAATTTCTTCGCTGGTTATGGGTCTGTTCAAGCTTTCTATTTCCTCCTGATTGAGTTTTGGAAGAGTGTGGGTGTTCAGGAATTTGTCCATTTCTTCCAGGTTGTCCAATTTGTTGGCATATAATTTTTCATAGTATTCCCTGATAATTGTTTGTATCTCTGAGGGATTGGTTGTAATAATTCCATTTTCATTCATGATTTTATCTATTTGGGTCATCTCCCTTTTCTTTTTGAGAAGCCTGGCTAGAGGTTTGTCAATTTTGTTTATTTTTTCAAAAAACCAACTCTTGGTTTCGTTGATCTGCTCTACAGTTTTTTTAGTTTCTATATTGTTTATTTCTGCTCTGATCTTTATTATTTCTCTTCTTCTGCTGGGCTTAGGCTGCCTTTGCTGTTCTGCTTCTAGTTCCTTTAGGTGTGCTGTTAGATTTTGTATTTGGGATTTTTCTTGTTTCTTGAGATAGGCCTGGATTGCAATGTATTTTCCTCTCAGGACTGCCTTTGCTGCGTCCCAAAGCATTTGGATTGTTGTATTTTCATTTTCGTTTGTTTCCATATATTTTTTAATTTCTTCTCTAATTGCCTGGTTGACCCACTCATTCGTTAGTAGGGTGTTCTTTAACCTCCATGCTTTTGGAGGTTTTCCAGACTTTTTTCTGTGGTTGATTTCAAGCTTCATAGCATTGTGGTCTGAAAGTAAGCATGGTATAATTTCAATTCTTGTAAACTTATGAAGGGCTGTTTTGTGACCCAGTATATGATCTATCTTGGAGAATGTTCCATGTGCACTCGAGAAGAAAGTATATTCTGTTGCTTTGGGATGCAGAGTTCTAAATATATCTGTCAAGTCCATCTGATCCAATGTCTCATTCAGGGCCCTTGTTTCTTTATTGACCGTGTGTCTAGATGATCTATCCATTTCTGTAAGTGGGGTGTTAAAGTCCCCTGCAATGACCACATTCTTATCTATAAGGTTGCTTATGTTTAGGAGTAATTGTTTTATATATTTGGGGGCTCCGGTATTCGGCGCATAGACATTTATAATTGTTAGCTCTTCCTGATGGATAGACCCTGTAACTATTATATAATGTCCTTCTTCATCTCTTGTTACAGCCTTTAATTTAAAGTCTAGTTTGTCTGATATAAGTATGGCTACTCCAGCTTTCTTTTGGCTTCCAGTCGCATGATAAATAGTTCTCCATCCCCTCACTCTCAATCTAAAGGTGTCCTCAGGTCTAAGATGAGTCTCTTGTAGACAGCAAATCGATGGGTCTTGTTTTTTTATCCATTCTGATACCCTATGTCTTTTGGTTGGCGCATTTAATCCATTTACATTCAGTGTTATTATAGAAAGATACGGGTTTAGAGTCATTGTGATGTCTGTATGTTTTATGCTTATAGTGATGTCTCTGGGACTTTGTCTCACAGGGTCCCCCTTAGGATCTCTTGTAGGGCTGGTTTAGTGGTGACAAATTCCTTCAGTTTTTGTTTGTTTGGGAAGACCTTTATCTCTCCTTCTGTTCTAAATGACAGACTTGCTGGATAAAGGATTCTTGGCTGCATATTTTTTCTTTCTAGCACCCTGAAAATCTCGTGCCAATTCTTTCTGGCCTGCCAAGTTTCAAAAGAGAGATCAGTCACGAGTCTTATAGGTCTCCCTTTATATGTGAGGGCACGTTTACCCCTTGCTGCTTTCAGAATTTTCTCTTTATCCTTGTATTTTGCCAGTTTCACTATGATATGTCGTGCAGAAGATCGATTCAAGTTACGTCTGAAGGGAGTTCTCTGTGCCTCTTGGATTTCAATGCCTTTTTCCTTCCCCAGTTCAGGGAAGTTCTCAGCTATGATTTCTTCAAGTACCCCTTCAGCACCTTTCCCTCTCTCTTCCTCCTCTGGGATACCAATTATGCGTATATTATTTCTTTTTAGTGTATCACTTAATTCTCTAATTTTCCCCTCATACTCCTGGATTTTTTTATCTCTCTTTTTCTCAGCTTCCTCTTTTTCCATAACTTTATCTTCTAGTTCACCTATTCTCTCCTCTGCCTCTTCAAGCCGAGCTGTGGTGGTTTCCATTTTGTTATGCATTTCGTTTAAAGCGTTTTTCAGCTCCTCGTGACTGTTCCTTAGTCCCTTGATCTCTGTAGCAAGAGATTCTCTGCTGTCCTGTATACTGTTTTCAAGCCCAGCGATTAATTTTATGACTATTATTCTAAATTCACTTTCTGTTATATTATTTAAATCCTTTTTGATCAGCTCATTAGCTGTTGTTATTTCCTGGAGATTCTTCTGAGGGGAGTTCTTCCGCTTGGTCATTTTGGATAGTCCTTGGCGTGGTGAGGACCTGCAGGGCACTTCCCCTGTGCTGTGGTGTATAACTGGAGTTGGTAGGCGGGGCCGCAGTCAGACCTGATGTCTGCCCCCAGCCCACCACTGGGGCCACAGTCAGACTGGTGTGTGCCTTCTCTTCCCCTCTCCTAGGGGCGGGATCCACTGTGGGGTGGGGTGGCTCGTCTGGGCTACTTGCACCCTGCCAGGCTTGTGATGCTGGGGATCTGGCGTATTAGCTGGGGTGGGTAGGCAAGGTGCTCGGGGGCAGGAGGGGCAGGCTTAGCTCGCTTCTCCTTAGGTGATCCACTTCAGGAGGGGCCCTGTGGCAGCGGGAGGGAGTCAGATCCGCTGCCGGAGGTTTGGCTCCGCCGAAGCACAGAGTTGGGTGTTTGCGCGGAGCGAGCAAGTTCCCTGGCAGGAACCGGTTCCCTTTGGGATTTCGGCTGGGGGATGGGCGGGGGAGATGGCGCTGGCAAGCGCCTTTGATCCCCACCAAACTGAGCTCTGTTGTCAGGGGGCTCAGCAGCTCTCCCTCCCTTTGTCCTCCAGCCTTCCTGCTTTCTGAGCGGAGCTGTTAACTTATGACCTCCCAGACGCTAAGTCGCGCTTGCTGTCGGAACACAGTCCGCCCGGCCCCTCCGCTTTTGCAAGCCCGACTCGGGGGCTCTGCTTGGCCGGCAAGCCGCCCCTCCGCCCCGGCTCCCTCCCGCCAGTCCGTGGAGCGCTCACCGCCTTGCCGCCCTTCCTACCCTCTTCCGTGGGCCTCTCGTCTGCGTTTGGCTCCGGCGACTCTGTTCTGCTAATCCTCTGGCGGTGTTCTGGGTTGTTTAGGCAGGTGTTGATGGAATCTAAGTGATCAGCAGGACGTGCGGTGAGCCCAGCGTCCTCCTAAGCCGCCATCTTGCCGCTCTTCCCCACATCTTCTTTATTCATCCATCAGTTGTTGGACATTTGGGCTCTTTCCATAGTTTGGCTATTGTTGATAATGCTGCTATAAACATTGGAGTGCATGTACCTCTTAAAATCTGTATTTTTATATCCTTTGGGTAAATACTTAGTAGTGCAATTGCTAGATTGTAGGGTAGTTCTATTTTTAACTTTTTGAGGAACCTCCATGTTTTTCAAGAGTGACTGCACCAGTTTGCATTCCTACCAACAGTCCAAGGGGGTTCTCCTTTCTCCACATCCTCGCCAACCTGTTTCTTGTTTTGTTAATTTTAGCCATTCTGACAGGTGTGAGGTGGTAGCTCATCATGATTTTAATTTGTATTTCCCTAATGATGAGTGATGTTGAGTATATTTTCCTGTGTCTGTTATTCATCTGGATGTCTTCTTTTGAAAAATGTCTATTCGTGTCCTCTGCCCATTCCTTAACTGGATTATTATTATTATTATTATTAGGTATTGAGCTTAATAAGTTCTTTATAGATTTTGGGTGCTAACCCTTTATCAGATATCTCATTTGCTAGTATCTTTTCCCATTCTGTTGTCTGCCTTTTAGTTTTGTTGATTATTTCTTTTGCTGTACAGAAGCTTTTTTATCTTGATGAAGTCCCAATGGTTTATTTTTGCTTTTGTTTCCCTTGCCTCTGGCGACATGTCTAGTAAGAAGTTGCGGTTGAGGTCAAAGAGGTTACTGCCTATGTTCTCCTGTAGGATTTTGATGGTTTCCTGTATCACACTCAGATCTTTCATCCATTTTGAATTTATTTCTGTGTATGGTATAATGAAGTCCAGTTTCATTCTTCTGCATGTTGCTGTACAGTTTCCCTAACATCATCTGTTGAAGAGACTTTTTTCCACTGGATATAATTTTCCTGCTTTGTTGAAGATTAGTTGACTGTATAGTTGTGGGTCCATTTCTGGGTTTTCTATTCTGTCATTGATCTATGTGTCTGTTTTTGTGCCAATAAAAGACAATAAAGACAATAAGACAATAATGCTTTGGAATAAAGCAGGATAATATCTTTTTGACTTTAGGCTAGGTAAATCTATTAAGCCAGATTTAAAGGAAAAAATTAGTTAATTAGATCCCACTAAAATTACAACCCATTCTTTCAAAAACACTATTACGAAAATGAAGACAAGCTACAGACTAGGAGAAAATCTTTGTCATGCATCTTTCTGACAAAGGACCTTATTCCAGAATGTGTAGAGATCTGCTAAAAATTTAAACGGAGAGTTCAATGGATCCGTCCAACATGCAAAAGACTTGAACAGATAATTAATAAAAGCGAGTATCTATATAACTAATAGATCATATAAGTGTACTCAACATCATTGTTCTTTAAGGAATTTATATTATAACCACAGTGCTGTGCTACTACATGTCCATTAGAATGACTAAAATTAAAAGACAATGTCAAATATTGGTTAAATATGGAACTCTCATGTATTATTAGTGAGAATGTGAGTTGGTATAATCCTTTGAAAAAATATTTTGTCAGATCTCTTGAACTTTTATGTATGAAACTTATTTTCATATATAAATAATTTATATACTAGCATTAACTTATGAACCAGCAATTCCACTCACAGGTATATATTAAATGGAAATATGTACTCACTAAAAGACATGTGTAAGAGTTCATACCAGTGCTGTTTATAATAGATCAAAACTGGAAACAACTCAAATATTCATAGAAGATAATGAGTTATTAGACAATTCACAAGCCAGCATGGAAAATCAGAATAGATCGAACAGGAAGGCAGCTGGATGACAATTCTGTGTGAAGCTGGTCACGATGTTGGTGCTAGAAGCCTGGGTCCCACCTGAGAGTATAACTGGAGGCTAAGTGCTGTGAGTTCCACTTTTCCACATAAAAGTGGGGTTAGCACTGCTTATGTGCTCTCTCTGTCTTTGTGAAATGTCTGAAGCTCCTCTTTCAATTTTTTTCCTATAGGTTTTTCCTCATGAGGACAAGACCAAGAATCACACACATCCTGGCAGGCTAATAATCTGGTGCCAGTTAAACCAATTATCTGTCCACCATGTATTTCATGGGTTGAAAAGAACCAGATTCTGCTTTAATAAAAATTGTACTAAATTGTAGATGGTATCCTGGAGATCCTGGAATACTAAAAGGGCATTAGTGGAAAAACTGGTGATTCAAATAGTCTGTAGTTTAATTAATAGCACTGTACCAGTGTCTTGTTTCTTAGTTTTGACAAATATAACACAGTTCTGTCAATACTAACATAAAGGGAAACTGGGTGAAGGCTATAAAGGAATTTTCTGTAGT
The DNA here is from genome assembly GCF_016509475.1 of Prionailurus bengalensis. NCBI lineage: Eukaryota > Metazoa > Chordata > Mammalia > Carnivora > Felidae > Prionailurus > Prionailurus bengalensis. The sequence goes on along the minus strand of NC_057344.1, from coordinate 101,154,886 downwards.
CTCTTTGCTACTTTCCTGGAAGTCTAGAATTATTCCAAAATAAAATAAAATAAAATAAAATAAAATAAAATATAAAATAAAATAAAATATTTTTTTAAAAACCCAGCCAAAAAATCATATGTCTTTTATCTTCAAAATAAAAAATAAAAATGTTATTAGGTGTTTTGAACACAATATAAACATCTTTAGAATGTTATTATTATTTCACATTTTTCACAGTTATTTCACAATGAATTATTTCACAGTTTTTCTGTCATTCATTAGTAAAGACTATTTACCAATCACACTAATTAAATATAGGAGTAGCTTATAAGGATGTAATGACAAAGTCTTGTAGAAATACCGATTAAGGTTTTTACCTCAAACCTTGATTATGCCAGCTAAACATTTGGGTTTCTTTACTCTAGTTTTCTTCTGCGTGACATTCCAAACTCCTCCAAAAATATGGTAAAGAACTTAATACCAAGAATAGGTAAAAAGTTTAAGATATGAGTTATATATGGAGGAAATTTTAGACAATATTTAAAATGTGTAAAAACATAGTTTCTAGAGGAAGAACATTAGTAAATGGGGTTCCTAGTGATTGACAGTATTGCTAAGTTTAGGGATGTCCTTTTAGCATCCACATCACTGGTACACACTGAGAGGTTAGGAAGTTTTGGAACTATGTAAATTGGAATTCATAATTTTATTGTGTTCTCTTACAAACAATTTGTTTCTCGCTTGGCTCAGGATGCTAATTACGGAACTTTAGATTTTAACTATCAGGTGAGTCGGATACACATTTTGGTGAAGGAAATTTCGAGGGCCTTAGAGCAGAGCCCTAAGGCAGCGTCTGCTCTGCTTCTCTCACTCCAGCCTCTGACGGAAACACTGCGTGACAGGTACAGAGAGACTGAGCTCTGGTTTTTGTCCACAAGAGAGAAATCTCTTCCCACCATGTGAAGAGTTGTGACTAGACACAAAAAGGTAGGAAAACCCCTAATAGCCTCAGACATAACCAACCATAACATAGCCAATATCTAAGAGAAGGGGTATTCTACAACAAGACTATCCTGGGTGCAACTGTCATTGTGTTAGGAATTTGACTCAATACAGCTACATGTGTCTAATCTTTACTGCCACATGTTCTATTTCATGACTAAGAATATAAACTAGAATGAACTGACAAGAGAAATTATAAAATCTATATAATTAGCATTAGTCATTCTTCATTATGAGCAAAGATTTTTGAGTCAAAAAGAACTGGATTTTTATCTCTGCCATTTGCAATCTCGATGACCTTGGCAAGTTACTTATCTGAGCCCTGGTTTCCTTGCTTGTAAATTGGAGATAACAGCAATGCCTATTTCATCGGATTGTTTTGTGGGCTGAGAATAAAGTGCCAAGTCCAGCACATGGCACATAATGAGAACCCAGGAGAGCCCATTACATATTCATTCTCTCCACCCTCTTCTAGCTCTCTATTATATACGGAATCCAGAAGATTTCATGTGTATACAAACACAGGTGTGGGTACATGTAGCCAATTCCAAGTCTTTGGCCATTTATGGAGTTTCCATTCTACTTCTGATTTTCTCTGAGACCATTTTCCCTCTTCTCTTCCTCCTACTTCCTTCCTCCTCCCTTTGCCAATACCTTCTTTCTCTCCTCCTACCTTTCTCTTCCTCTCCCCTGTTTCTCCTCCCTGACACCTTCCTTCTCCTTCCTACCCTCCTCTTCCCTTCTTCCCCCCATTCCTCTTCCCAGGACAGGATGGGGAATGGTCACACACACAAAGGCAACCAGGATTAAAAATTAATGCTTTAACTGCATTATTGAAAATTCTAGATCTTTCTTTCACAATAAAAGCTGTCTAGTGCCTCATTAGAAGCACACATAGTCCTAAAGCAGCCCACTGACTATAAGTAACTCAAAAGCAAATAGAACTCTCCTCCCTTACAACCAAAGTAGCCATTCAAAGGAGGATAATGTCATGTCATACTACCTGTGGAAAGGCCCCAAACCACCTCTTGTTCGGCCATATGCTGGACTATTTTCAGAAATAGTATGGTAGTTGATTACTTTGATCCGGTTTTAATTTTTATTTTCCCACATAAATAAGGGTGTCATAATCTCAATTGTAGGGGAATGGGGCAAGTTTTCTGAAATATTCTTATCCTCTGATTATTCTGAAGGCTTCCATGGTCTTCATTTCATCCCTCCTTTTCAACCCCCAAAACTAAAATGTAAGGGGGATTACAGACTTAGTGTAAGGCCATAGGAGGAGAAAGCCCCATGGATAGAAGGGGAGAGGACTATTGTACAGGGTTGTCATTTATGAGGTGACCAGCTGGCCCATGTCTGAAACTGCAGTAGATCCCAAGCACCTTAGGACTATGCAACCTTAACTTCTGCAGGACTCTTAAAATCCCTGATATATTCTGAACTCAAAAACTCAGATATTCAGTTATTAGAAAAATGTGTAGTTCACAAGAGCTCAATTTATATTCCTTTTTCTGAAATTGATTGCAGCGTGAATTCTGGTTGGAAGTTGTTGGCTCAGGTATGGACTTCTCTTAGGTCTTCAAAGAGTGTGTACCAGATGTTTGATGAGGGCTGGAGTAGTAGTACCAGCCTCTTGATGCATATGCTAAGATTTTTAAATGTTACCCCGTATTAGAGAAAATATTGCCCTTTAAGATCCTCTTGGGCAATACAAATAGAGAAATGAAGATCATTCAGAGGAGCAAAAATATAAATATGTTTGTAAATATGTTTGTAAAACAATTGACATTACATCTGAGAAAATATATAAGTGCTTTCAGTAAGGTGTTCAGTGGAGAGGGAGAGAGTGCATGTTTTTAGCTGAGACAGGGAAAGTAGTAAATGTTCAGGGAGGGGATGCTTCCAATACTAAAAAACTGAGAAGTAGATAAATTTCTCTGAGAGTGGAGGGCACAGAGGCATGGACTGTGACTTGGGAGAAGGCTCAGAAGAATAGGTACTTTGTCTAGATTGAGGGGGGGATTGATGACTAGAGGGAAGTGAAAGAAAGAGAACTACCTTTGGTTTTTCTGTTACCATTTGGCAAACCCACTGGGATGAATATGGACTTGGTGCTTAGATCCTCTGCAGATGAAAGTCTGTTGCCCAGCCTGTGGGAAAGCTGTCCACAGGCAGCCTCTTGCTGTCAGTCCCTTCAAGTTTGGCTGCACAGAGCCACCTTGCTCACAGACACACCCTTCCAGGGAGACCCACACTCAATGACTGATCAAGGGGCAGGTATAAAAATCTAGCCATTTTGGCCTTAACTGGAGAAATTCTGATGTCCTGTTTCAACTCTAAAGCTCTCTATAGGGTCAGCTAAAGCTGTCATCAGGCCCACATCAAAGCTCAATTTTCCCTGTGCCCAATCCTGCTGTTTTTCCTACCCTCCCATAGGTGCTGATCTAAGAGCATTCTGATAAATGTTCTACATTCTAACTCCATCTCAGGGTCAGCTTCTTGGAAAACCCACCTTCTCAGTACATTAATTTTCATAATAACTCCCTTAAGTTGGTATTATTAGCTCTATAGAGGTGAGAGATTAAGACTTAGGTTAAATAACTAGCCAGAAGTCATACACATTGGCATCCACATTCAACTACAATATCTGTGCTCTTTTTAGTATATCATGTTGCCTGCTAAAAGGATCAGCTGTAGACACATTAGTTTCATGCATGTGCAGTAACTAATACTTGTCTGTCTTTATTAGGTCAGTAGCTATTTACTAAATACCAGTGTTCTGGAAATTTTATAGTTATGGAAGGAAGAAACATGAAATGCGAGATAGGGTTGCTGCCTACATAAAAGCTTTGTAGACACGTGAAAGGATCTTGTTTCTGCTTTATAATGACATTCTACATGTCTAATGCCAGCTTTGATAGTGTATTTGAAGATCAACCTTTCTCAGTTATATTTTCTTTTGTAATTTAATTAGAGATTAAGTAAATTAATGGGATATGAATGTAAAACAAAGAAAAAAGTTTGGTTTGAAAGATACAATGAAGACAGATACTAAAAAATTGCTGCCAAACTGGTTGTAACCAAGACAACTGTAAAATATTGGAAGATGTTGTAAACATCTAGGGAAGATATATACTTATACTGCTTCTCAAATATTTTTAACTTTTCACTTTAAAAAGCACAAATGGAAATCTTGGATGATGCATTTTGAGTGTGGTTCACGCAGGAAAGAAAAAGGATGGATTTAAAGTAAAAAAAAAAAAAAAGAAAAGAAAAAAGAAATTGGCCCAACATGAAAAGATTGGCAAATGAATATACATTTATATGATATGTTTTGAGTTAGAACAAAATATTTAAGGTATGTATGCATCATTTTTTATGATTCCCTGCTTTAACTAGCTTTTTCTGTTGGCCACAGTTGCTGCTAAATTGAGGTTCTCTACCATACTTACTAAGACCATGTAACCCCAAAACAATAGCTCTCATAAAGAATATATTCAGTAAAAGTTGATTATATAAATGAATCACTCCCAAACATATGAGAGGAAAGTTATTTTAAGTAATGTATCGTGTAAATTATATCCAAGTACCACGTGTAGGGTAAGGTAAGGTAATATTCAACCTTTATTTGTTGTTCAGTCTTTCTTTGTTAGTGTACTACTGAACTGATTTTGCTTTTTCAACTTTGTGTACCAATCTGTAGTGAAACATTTAAACTAGTTATATGATGAGGCAACACATTTAGAAGGGCAAATTTAGCTAAAAAAAAAAACATCAGAAATTTCCTGTTTATAAGCTAACGGTGAGAATTAAAACAAAAACAAATTCTTAATCCCATAAAAACTGCAACTATTTAACTTTTCCTACAAATATATTAACCATTAATCTATAGTTAACTGCTACTTCACCTTCTTTAATCTTTGACTTTTCTCCCAAATCTCTGAATGGTAACAACCTTCATTTCCATTGTAGACTCATCATACTTTCCCACACACATAATATCTACTTTTTTTAAAAAAAAATTTAAACGTTTATTTATTTTTGGGAGATCGAGAGACAGAGTGAGGGAGGGGCAGAGAGAGAGGGATACACAGCATCTGAAGCAGGCTCCAGGCTCTGAGCCAGTCAGCACAGAGCCCGATGCGAGGCTCAAACCGACGAAGCTTGGGATCATGACCTGGGCCGAAGTCAGACGCTCAACCGACCGAGCCACCCAGGCGCCCCCATAATATCTACTTTTATAACTGCTCCATATTTAACATGCAACTACATAAAGACAATATGCTATCTTGACTTTTCCTAGGTTTATATTGATTTTCCACACATAGTGGAGTGAGAAGCCACTCCACAGATCATGGAGCCACAGATCTGCATTTGTCTTGGTGACCAAATAGCTTACATTAAAATCATTGGTTGGAATTCCTGACTAGATCTAAAATTCTGGAATTTTGCCATGTTTGGGGAGAAAAGCAAGAATGACACTGATAGTCAGTAGTATTTCTATTCTACAGAGGCAGAGTTTTAAAATTTACAGTATAAATGAAAGTATAAATTTTAAGTATAGTACTTCATTTTATAACCTAAATCAAGATAAAAATTAATCGAATTTTAGGAAATAAAATCATTTAGGAATATATTGTTACTACTCTCACTACCATCAGTATTTGGTATTATTATTTATCGTTGTAAAGTTAAATAAAAAACCACCTTCATTTATCCTGAATCTTTTCTTTCAGTCAAAATTTTTCATAGCTTATTATTGATAATGAAGCATCATTAGTTGCTCTTAGTTGATAATGAAAGAACCTAAACCTTCAGAATAATTCAATATCTTCTCAAAGCTTTCCAACCCAGCTTTCGAATCTTCCTGTTGTCTTACTATAGCTACCACAGAGTGCTAAAAATATGTGATTTCACGCAGTAGCAAATGCCCTTACACACCTGTTTGCATTATAAGAGAGAAGACAATTTCCTTAAAGCAGATGAGCAGATAATTTTTAAGTTAATATTGTATATTAGGTACAGTGTCAGATACTGTAAGGTATACAAAAGATGAAGATGTGATCAAGGAGTTAATAATTTGGGTGAAGAGATAGACTATGTCAAATTGCTCATGTTGTAAATAACAAAGGATTAATTACTCAAGACTCAAATGTTCTACAAGCATAGAAGGAGAAGATCCTTCAGACTCTAGTGTTTGAGGGAAGTCAGGTTTAGCAGACCCTCAGGGACTAGGCAGGATTTGAATGGGTGGGGAGAGGAGTGTTGGCTTTCCAGGATTGGGTGGGGAGGGGCTGAGGGTTTTGTAGAATGAGTTGCAAAGGCTGTAGGATATGTAGAGTCTATTCAGAAAAAGTAAGTTTGGTAGAGATTTTATGCAGGAAAGTAGATAAGACGATGCTCTAAAGGATAGTTTGGTCAGACTAGAGGGTCAAGGTAAAGGATACTGGGTTACAGCTTAGGTACTTTTAGCTTCAATAAGTACAACTGTTTTGTTTTGTTTTGTTTTTTGTTTTTTTCCCCCAAATTGTGTCCCGGGAACATAAATTTTGAAAGCTTTGAGGAGATGTATCATTGGAGATAAAAAAAATATTTCCAGAGTCAATTTCATTTGGCGAATATTGAGCTAAATGAAGTTTTTTCCTTTAGGAAGCATTAATCTTTAATATATTCATATGCATTGTAAATTTCCAAGAAAGTGACGAATGTAGTATATAGTGTTTAGAAACCTGTGGAAGTGGAAAAGAAGGCTCATAGAATACATATCTTGAAGGATAAATTGATGCAACTCTGTGACTGATTAAATATGTGAAGTAAGAAAGAGTGCAAACAAAGATAAAAGATGTTAAAGTTGAGAGATCGTAAAAAAATCATTTTATAATCATTGCTATTATTTGTCAAGCTGCTATTACATGCCAGGTAGTGCAGATGAAAGACTGGGACTCTGAAGTTTAAGTAATTTGTCTAGGGTCATATAGATAATATGTGGTTGTCACAATAGTGCAATCACACTGTATTGAAATGATTGATGGAGAAACACCAAAGACTAAGTGAAAGGATATGAAGTTCCTTTAATCACAAAGGATGTAGAAGCTTATGGTACCAATTTACACAAAGCAGGAGGTAACACAGTGCACACCCAGATGGAGGTACAGGTGCAGGCAATACATGCTACACAGTGTGATGATTCTGCCAGATGAGTTTCTTTTCTCTCCCTTTCTTTCTTTCTTTCTTTCTTTCTTTCTTTCTTTCTTTCTTTCAAAAACTCTATGTGATAATCTGGAAATCACTGTTACTAAATAACCCCAGCAGATTTTTGAGTGCTTATTGTGGAACCAGGTGAATCAAAGGTTACTCTTCCAAGAATAATATCTTATAGACAGTTCAGGCTATAAGCCTACTGAACTGAAGTCCATTATTTTTTTAAAGTTTATTTATTTTGAGATAGAATGAGAGAGAGAGAGAGAGAGAGAGAGAGAGATAAAGGGAGGGGCAGAGAGAGGGGGGAGAGAGAATCCCAAGCAGGCTCTGCACAGGTAGTGAAGAGCCTGATGAGGGGCTTGACCCCAAGACTGTGAGATCATGACCTGAGCTAGTCGCTTAACCCACTAAGCCACCCAGGCATCCCTCAAAGTCCATTATTAAGCACAGTAACTGGTAGACCCGGTGTTTAAATCCAGGTCTACTTTGTTTCAAAGCCCAAATTTTCCCTCTATACCTGACCGTTGATTTTGTGTACCGATGGAAGAATGGTAAAGCTATTAGAACACCATTGCCTGCTAATATGTCCTATCCAGGTCTACTGAAGAACTTGACTTTTTTTGATTCATAACTTGGGCATCAATGTGTCCCTGTGACTTAACTTACTTTTTCTAAGTCCTCCATACAAAAGAAAATCAGCACATGTTTTAAGGGATTCACTGGGTATCAAATCGCTGGTTGGTTTGTTTAAAGCAGAGGTTACTCTATGGATGTGCATCTTTGTCTTATATTCTTAAGACTATGGTGTTATAACATGTGCAATCTATACTTTGGTGGGACAAGCCTTCCTAAAGGAAGATGATCCGAATAACTTTTGACGGGCACTGTTCTAAGTCCTGAGATATACATCCTCATTTATCCTCACAGCAATGGGATGAGGGTTAATGGGATAATACTATCAGTTACCCTCACTTTAAAAATCTAAGTAATTTTCCTAAGTTCACACATTTAACAAATGATAGAACTCAAGTCAGACTTTAGACTCCATATTTTTATTTTTACTTATTTTTATTTTTTAATGTTTATTTATTTTTGAGAGAGAGAGAGAGAGAGAGAGAGAGAGAGAGAGAGAGAGCATGAGAGGGAAAGGGGCAGAGAGAGAGGGAGACACAAAATCCAAAACAGGTTCCAGGCTCTGAGCTGTCAGCACAGAGTCCAATGTGGGACTTGTACCCATGAACCTTGAGATTATGACCTAGCCAAAGTCGGAGGCTTAACTGACTGAGCCACACAGATTCCCCTTATTTTTTATTTTTTTAAGTTTATTTATTTATTTTGAGAGAGAGAGAGAGGGGCAGAGAGAGAGACTACCAAGGAGCCTTTGCAGTGTCAGTGCAGAGCCCTATGTGGTGCTCGACCTCACTCACTGTGAGATCATGACCTGGGCTGAAGTCAAAAGTTGCATGCTCAACCAACTGAGCCACCCAGGTGCCCCATCCACATTAAAAAAATGTTTATTTATTTTGAGAGAGAGAGAGAAAGAGAAAGGGAAGAGTGGAGAGAGAGAATCCGAATCCATGCTGAGTGTGGAGTCTGACAAGAGGCTTGATCTCATGACCTGAGCCAAAATCATGAGTCTGACACTTAACTGACTGAGTCACTCAGGTGCCTTTAGACTCCGTGTTTTTAACTCAAACCCTGTAAGGTGATGGCCATGAAAATCACACTGCAATACTGGCTCTGTTTTGCTTCAGTCTCCTTGCCACTGTCTGTTGCTGTTGCTCTTACTTTCTCTGTCTCTTGGAAGTCTTATGAGGCTATTTCTGCTGTCACGCCTATCGTCATCTTGACACTCATCTTTTTAAAATGATGTTTAACTTTGATTTCCTTCATTCAGTGGCACTGCCTATCTTCAGGACTCCTTTCTTTGGTCAACACTCTTACAGGTATGAGGGAGTGTCCTCCCTTATAGTGTTATGATGCTTTTGCTTTTCTCCCCCCTTCACAAATTTTTAACCACACCCACACTATTATGTTTTAAAACAGATACTTTCCTTTTTCTGTTGAGAAACGTAGACATGTTCTATTGGGAGGTGGAGGGATTTGACAAACATTTAAAATTGCCTAAAACCCTCTCTCCATGTAAATTATTATTATGAATATTTTCCCAATTCTCTATATTTTATCCTATCTTCTCCTCATCATACCAACATCCATTGAGCTCCTACTAATATGGTGGGCACCATGCTAGTAACATAAGGATAAGTAAGAAAACATCCTGATCTTTGGGTGTTCAGTGTCTCAGAGGACAGATGCACACAACTGGATAACAGGTACAATATGGAAAGTGCAATGCTAAAAGAATGTTAAAAGTACCTGGGGAAAAAGGAAGAGGTAGAGAAAGGACATGGTACTTGATCTGAGGCTTTGGGAGATGAGCAGGAATTCATTGGTTGGAAAAAGAAGCAAAGGGCAAACCAGGCAGAGTGGATTATATTAAAAAAATTCATGGAGTTGTGAATGTACATGGTGCATTGGAGGAACAATGGATTTCTGATAGATTTAAAGACCAGAATATATGCAGAAGAAGGGAAGGAAGTGATTATTTACTAGCTTTATATGCCATGCTAAAGAGTTTGGGTTTAAGACTGTAGACAGTAGGGACCCCCTTTTTCCAGGTTCAGTCTTTGTACTAATACCTTCACCTCTCCCAGATCCTTCTTTAACTCCTGCTCAGGAATAAAATTGGGAGTTGAAGGTGGACAGGCTCAGCAGCCAAGGCAGCTTCTGATTTTAAGAGAAAATTTGATTCCCTTTTGACATTAGAAAAATCCTCGGCCTTTGCCAAATAAACCAGTATTGGTTTTGGCAACATTTGTCAGGCAGGATGAGTTTTTCTACCAATTTTACTGCATAATTTTAGAATCAGTATGACTCTCATTCATGGAGTGCTGGTTCGGATAAGATGAGTGCTTATTAACTAAAGACTTTTTCTAAGTGAGGGCCTCTCTAGGTGACATATAAATACAGTCCACTTTGTGTGTGTTTGAACTGTTGGGATAATCCAAATCATCAAATGTCTGTCTGGGTGTGAAGCTGCTCCTACTAAGAAGCTTTGTACATTTCCTGCAAAGGTTGGTCATTTTCTTTCCAAACTTATGAGCAAACATTTCTGCCATTTTTTTTTCAAACTTGATCTTGATAATGTTTTTGTAAATCCATTTCACTGCCTGCCCTGCTCACATCTTTTTTGGGAAAGCTTGTCATACCATAGTCCTGGGAAAGCCACATGACCCCATGACCTCTCCCAACTTCCCAGTCACGGGATGCACATCTGACCCTAGGACAACCAATCCCTTTGCCGATCAGTGATAAAGCAAAATCTCTTTTTCCAGATTATTTTTAAAATTAGGAGAGCTACAGTCTGTAGACAGTAATTTAAACATTGATTCTTCCTATCTACTCTTACACTGGAATAATCTTTTTAAAACGTCTTCCATCCTAGCTCTTAGACTCAGGTGAGTGAGAACACACACACACACACACACACACACCGTTGTGTCTCTCTGATGTCTATTTATTAATTTAACAGTTATTTTATATTTCCAGTGTGCCTAGTGCTAACTTTATTGTCATAAACCCTAATCCTCTATGGCATGGTGTGAGTAATTTCTTTTTTTTTTTAAAATGTTTATTTATTTTTGAGCAAGCAATAGAGAGAAAGAGCAATCAGGGGAGGGGCAGAGAGAGAGGGGGGACAAAGAGGGTGGGCTCTGCTTCAGCCCGATGTGGGGGCTCAAACTCGTGAAACACATGAGATCATTACGCGAGTCAAAGTGGAAGCTTAACCTACTGAGCCACCCAGGCACCCCTGGTGTGAGCAATTTCTAAACCACCTTTATAAAATATCCCCCATTCTTCCAGGGTGGTGGCATGGGAACAGGCTAAATACTTCCCATATCAACTTTTATTTGCCATTTATTAATATGTTGATTCCTTATTGTCTATCTTAAACCAAGCATGATTTGTTAGCTTTGTATCACGACCGAATAAATGATGAGGTGGGCTTCCTGCCAGGTAGAAGGCCTGTATACAACACACCCTGAGGGCTGATGGGGGCTGGGAGGGAGGGGAGGGTGGGTGATGGGTATTGAGGAGGGCACCTGTTGGGATGAGCACTGGGTGTTGTATGGAAACCAATTTGACAATAAATCTCATATATTAAAAAAAACACAAAAAAAACAAAAACACAGTCACACATGCGTGCGCTCACACTCTGATCTTTTCAAAGGACAAAATAGTAATGATTGAAGGCAGTTGAAATGAGCATAGCCTGCAGGTATTGTTTTATATATTTTCCCCACATCATATGTATATTTATGTAATTCCAAGAAACTAAGTGAAGACACAAAGTTGTTAATGCCTTGAGGCCTTGTGTGTAAACAAAGGACCACATGGTAGGGAGCCAGTTTATGCGTTTTCTCAGCAAAAGCACTGATCGCTGCAGCTAAAATGATTATACAGCAACTGACACCAGTCGTGCTGATGATTAAAGTCTGCTCATTCCTTATCTATGGACAGCTGAAGCCTGTTCTTTGTACAGTTTGAAGAAGCATAGGATACCATGTTATATACATGAGCGTTTTTTATTTTTATTTTTGTTAAATGGAAGCAAAACCCGGAGTGCTGCACTGAGCAACAGCTTAAATTTAGTTGTTTCTGTTTTTCCTGAGAATGCATTTTTAACTTCAACTTTCCAAACCCGTTTTTTTCCCTTTGGATTTATGAGTTCTTTTCTTATACTTCAGAGATTTGTCTACCAGAGAGATGCCAGGCCTTCAAGGTCCCATCGGCTTACGTTGTGAGGCCTGGAGACAGCCACATCACCCACCCCCGACTCAATGCAAGCCTGCAGTGTAGACTGCACCAATTGCGTGAGACGGCATACAAGACCACATAATAGAGGGGATTAGATGAGAACAAAAATTTCTTTGCTTTATTTATAGTATCATTGTAGAAGGATGAAAAGCTACAACTCAGCTCTGCCTGGGTGAGGACTTGCAATAATCCACTCAAAACTTTGTTCCCTTGACTTTGCCTTGTAAAAGCTTCTGTGGCTCCTGTGGATTATTACTTCATAATGCTTGGACAAACATCAATTAACATACATCAAAACGTTTCCATTTGTGTCCTTCTATGAATGGAGGAGAAGCAAAAGATACAACGGGGTTGGAAACACTCACATGGAGAATACAGGAGGCCAGGCTGTGCAGAGGACAGCGGTGTGCTATTTGATGTGTCTTGGAAATATTGCATTTCTTTTTCTTTTTCTTTCTTTTTTTTTTGAATGTATTACTTTGAGGGGAGGACGGGCAGAGACAGAGGGAGAGGGAGAATCCCAAGCAGGCCCCACTCTGTCAGCGAGGAGCCCCACGCGGGGCTTGATTCCACAAACGGAGATAACATGACCTGAGCTGAAACCAAGTGTCCTACGCTCCACTGGCTGAGCCACCCAGGCGCCCCAGAAATATCGCACTTATGGAGCTTGGGGTAATTATCAAACCAGACCTCTAAAGACCGGCTTATTGGAAACCTTTGCTACAATAAGGACTATTTCTTTTGAAACCTAGGAAATCCGTTGTTAAAAATCAGATGAGGTTTGTGAATCTGGCTGTTAAAATTGGAGACAGCAGAAGTTATGTTAATTTTCATAGTCACTTAGGAACTTTTTAATCTTTTTCAAAATTTCGCAGAGGTTAATATAGGACTTCTTTCAAGTAATGTAGATAATAGAAATATACTTGACATAAACGTTTGAAAATATTTATATAAAAATCAATGTCCAAGAAAAGTATTCCCATAGCATTTCATATTATGGAGTTTTAAGTTTACTCCATATCTTGCTGTCTGGCTTACTTTTGTACAGATATTTTCTACCCATGATATCAATACTATATGTAGCTGGAACACATTTAATGGTCAAATAAATTGTTGTCTTTATTGTCGCTTATAAAAAAATTGACAATTGGGGCGCCTGGGTGGCTCAGTCAGTTCCGCAGCTGACTTCGGCTCAGGTCATGATCTCACGGTCTGTGAGTTCCAGCCCTGCGTCGGGCTCCGTGCTGACAGCTCAGAGCCTGGAGCCTGTTTCAGATTCTGTGTCTCCCTCTCTCTGACCCTCCCCCGTTCATGCTCTGTCTCTCTCTGTCTCAAAAATAAATAAACGTTAAAAAAAATTTTTAAAAATTGACAATAGATTCTTGTTCAGTGTGAGAAGATTACACTAATATTAGCTCTCAGTGTGTGTTTATATGATAATAATGAGTGTATTTACATGGCAAATCGTCACAACATATTAATATTGCTATTAAATACAGTGAATGATTTAAAAAAACACAGTGGAATAAATTAAGAAAAACCTCATATGCAGGGTTATTCTATGTATTATATAGTACCAAGGCTCAGTTCCTGGGGAATTTCATTAATAAACCTCAATAATTATACTGGGCCAATTTACTATAATCTGCAAATTCACATAGTTAGAGTGGTATTAAAGCATACTCGTTTTCGTAGATTGTCTTATAAATCAAACTGAAAGGTTGCCTTTTGCATTAATTTCTTTTGCAAATATTTGTCTTAGAAAAAAATTATAATAATATTCTAGTGTTCAGAAAATTAATAAGAATATCCAGATTCTGCTCAATAAGAAATAAGAAAACTCCTCTTGCATAGGAGCAGAAGTGTTTGGAATGCAAGAATCACTTGTTTGGTTTGTTAAGATGGGTCAATTGTCAGATGCTGCATCTGGAGGACAGGGAGAAATCTTGGTGCCCTGGAGGGACAGAGCTGTAGACGGAAGTGCCTGTAATTTATCTTAATGTAATGTAATGTAATGTAATGTAATGTAATGTAATGTAGGGTCGGTCTAACCGTGAAGACACCTGATTGGGAGGTGGGCCACTTGAGATACAAGATTCAGGCAAAGGCCTCACGTGGGGGATACCTGTGTATCCTCTTTGCCCTTTCCACACTGAAGCATCCTGAGACTAGAGTTCTGCTTTTCCGTTGTGTATATAGCTGCAACCATGGTGATGTCTTGCCATGTGACCCTTTACATCAACTAGCTTCTATTATCTGTGTGGAAGGGATCTTATTCTGGAAAGTCATTGTATCTGATTTGTGTTGAGTACAACTGAGCTTGAAGAGAAATGCTTCCAAATAGGCAAGAGATTGTCTCCCACTTTTGGCTCTGTTGACTGTGCACAACTGTTTTGCTCACTCCTTTAATTCAGTTGGAACATTAGAAACCTGGGCCTTTTTTGGAGCTCCAGCACAGGTCTCACAGACGGAAATTTGGCAGGGAGGGACAAAAACGTGGGCTTTGAAGACGGGAGGACCCGGTTTCTGCTGCTGTCTCTGCTATGTATATCACAAGGTTGTTAGTGGCAAGGAGAATTAGTGACAACGTGTGATATGTCCAGCACTTTTTCTTGACATTTGGTGGGAGCCTGACAGAAGCTATTATGAAAAATAGTCCCATTTCTCCCACATGTGGCAATTTTAGCTCTGTTTATTCAGAAGTACTAGGTGGCTTGATCATCTCCCATTTATCTTATTTGACTGTGGATGTAGAAGAAGAGTGGGAAGAGAATAACAAGGGTGGGAAAAACTGTGGAGAACAATGGGATATTAGCAGATTCTTAGCTATTTATTTGCCAGTAAGATTCTCTGAAGACTTCTCACATAGGGAAGTGCATTTAATCCAGCCCAGCAGGCAGTCGTGTTCCTTGTACATTTATAACTCTTATATGAGCTTGGATGAAACTTCCTTATGCTGCTTTGAGGAAAGAGCCTTGGCCTGGTTAAATTTAATCTATTTTGATAAATAAAAACCTTTATTATAAGAGATACTATACTTCCAAGGCCCTTTTCCATCAGCTTGCTTCTTTTGGTTGTCTATCACATGACTATATCATTTTTAGACACTAAATGAAAAGCATGTGTAACAGAGCACAGAACTGCACTTTTAGTCCATGTTACCATGGGTAACGTCCGATATGAAAAATGGGCTTTCTTGAAGTAGAACACACTACTTTAATTATTACATGCAGTATGGAAACATGAATATTTATACAATTAGAAACTTGGAAGCATTGTGCAAATTCTTTCTAGTTGGACTCTGACATAGGCATTTTCCCCCCAATCTGCTCTATAAATGCAGACCAAAAGATGAAATATTGTGACAGCCCTAAAGTCACTGGTTCTAGGAAAAAATGCTATAAAACTGGTCATGTGAAATAAATTGCTAGCACTGAGCCCCAAATTTGCTTGGAGTGTTTATTTGTTTATTTATTTAATTTTTTGGTGTCTATTTTCACTTGAGCAATGGTAGGGTGCTCTTGTTATTCATAACTTTTGTTCTATTCAGTTCTGTGTGATGAAATTAAATCACACAAAGGAAGTATGTGGCTTATTAGAATATTTGAACTGTGCACTTAGGGTTGTAAATCAGGTCTTACTATAACACCCTCTTAATTGATTTTTTTCCCCATATTTTCCCCTTTGGATTCTAATTTTTGGGTGCAAAGATAGATCTTATGTATTTTCAAAACTTAATTTGACTCATGTGGGAACACATAAAACCTATTCTCTTTACCTAAAACCCACGTGCATATACATACTGAAGTACTCATGCAATTAAAATTCAAGACATTAATCTTTCTTAAAATGTTAAGCTTGTCCTCTAGCTTGTCCTCATAAAGAACTGTGACTCTGCTAAGGATTTCATTTTTAAATTTCTTAGACAAAAGTAGCTAAGAGTTTTATTTCTCTGCTAGTTTTATATGTTATTTATTTATTGATGTTAAATTTATTTGAGTTCTTGTCATGTATGTTGCTGGACTTTATATAAATTGTTGCACTAGGCATAAGATTTATAATGAATTTAAATTAGTAGTAATTAATTAGATTAAATTAATAGTAATTCTATATCTAATTGAGTATGAGATTGGTAGTATTATTTAATAGGAAAAATAACTCATACAAGACCATGAATTTAATGCAGTTTATTAATAACTCTTTTGTACACTGTATAAATAAAACCCCAAATTACTGATTTTTTAAAAATGTGTATTTATTTATTTTGAAAGAGAAAGAGGGTGCAAGTGTGCAAGTGGGGAGGGGCAGAGAGAGAGGGAAAGAGAATCCCAAGCAGGCTCCATGCTGTCAGTGCCAAGTCCAATGTGGGGCTCGATCCCATGACCCTGGGATCATGACCTGAGATGAAATCAAGAATCGGATGCTCAACCAACTGATTACTGATTTTTGATGATAGTTTGCGATGTTGAATCAGCAAAGGAAAAGAATCATTTTGCTTGAAAATATCCTTCAGGTCTATCAGTGGCTACAAATACTGAAGCCAGGTAAAGCTTTTGAATGCCATTCATCATGTGCTTTGAGCTTCTCTGTAGTCATTTTGGTACTTGCCAGTATCAGCAATGGGAAAAGAAGCCCAGGTTTAGGGAGAAATTTAATGCAGTAAGTTGGTTATCAGATGCAGCTCAGCAAACTCTGATGACCCTATGCTATTTCAAGGACATACTGTTCTGAGTCTGTAAGGATAGTATAACCTCATCCTCTCCATCTTCAGTCACCTGTCTCTACTCAGGACTGCAACTGATGGAGAACTTAAAAAGATAGAAAAATGGATTTAGATATGAGCCAATAGGCAACAACATGACCTGGCATCTGTCCCCTTAAAAATCTTGTCTTGCCAAGCCTGTACCCAATGTTATGGAAAATATATGTTTCATCTATGCCAATCCATTTTTGGTTTTGACCTAAGACATTAAAGAAATCTGAGACCTTTGAGGCTTCTCGTCTTAAGCAAATGTTTTGAAAAGGTTTCAGAGACAATAGATTCAAATAATTGCTGCAGAGAATGAGAGTGGCATGAGAGTTTTCACCAATTTTTGTAGTCAGAAGAAGTTTTTTACAAGAAGGACTTTTAAGGAGACCCGTAAGTAAAGAGTTAGAAGAGACTTAGCACTGAGAAGTGGAGGCCACCTGAGACATATGGCGGTGGGCTGCGGGTTATGTTGGGCCGGAACAGGAGGGAGAATGAGTCCTTCCTTATGCTGAGCTGGAATCCTTCCTCCCTTACCTATGCTCCTTGGGAATGAAGAACAGCTGCTCACCATCCATACAGTTCCATTATTTAATCTGCCAGCTTTTTCTGGGAATGAAATAATCCTGATTCCTTCAGGTTTTCATCATGGTGTCTGTTTCCTGGCTCTTGACTCATTTCCACTGATTTTTCTCCAACTCTCCTCATCACAAAAATTATTGGGAGCTCAGAAGGGTCACCACTGCTGCATGTAATGGGAACATGACTAAAACCACCTTTAAAAGCATCCTCTATTGGCACAACTAATTACTGTACTGTCTCACCCTGTTTCCTGCGTGCTTTGGTTTCAGTAACTGGGTTTACAGGAAGCATTGCTTGAAGAGAGGGAAGCCACCAATCTTAATAGATCTTCTTTCTCCTAAAAGTGGAAATTTCAGTAATAGTCTGTATTTGACTCTTTTTCATTTCCCTCTGATTTTTTTTCTGTGCTGTTTTTTATACTTGTACAATCTTTTTAGACAAATGGATTGTATTCTACTTGTTTTCGTTGGATTTAAAAGTATAGTAGTGGCTTCCGTTGGTGATGACATTTATTCATTCATGCACTCAGGAAATATTTTTCAATTCCTGGTATGTGAAAAGCTGTATTCTAGGTGGTAGAGTTAAAATGCTGAACAAAGATAGACATAGTCTCTACAGTCTTGTGGGGGAGAAAGACATTAATAAATAGTTGTACAGAGGATTATATAGTTAAAAGTGGAAACACGTGATACAAAGGATATAAGGTTTTGTGAGAGTACAGAAAAAGGACGTTTACTTAAAATAAGATAAGGCTTCCCTGGGGAAAAGAAAGGTGCTTGAGCTGAAATTTGAAGGCAAGTAAGAAGAATTACTTGAACAGAGAAGCAAGTATGTCAAGAACTGCATTCTATGTAGAGGAAACACCATGTTCAAAGTGTTGTATATTTGCCACATGGTCAGTGGGATTGAATTTCCTTAAATTTGTGCTATCAACTTAAACTCTTTAAGTCTGACTTGCCCATTTCCTTTCACCTTATTATAAGGAGTCCCTCAGTTAAGAGTTCCTGTTCTGTGCTGGTCCCATTAAGGGATTTGAGTCTTTCCTGATTAAATAACAAAATTTTGTATCATGTTATGTCATCTTTATTTTCTGAGCTGAGTGAATTGATTTGTAAAATGAGATGGAGGATTCAAGATGAGCTTATACAACAACCTGTCTAGCTCAGGCGAGTGTATGTGTAGCTCAAACCAGATCTGGAATATTCGTGTGTTTATCTTTTAATGGATATTCATTGGACTTTGACATATGTAGCTAATCAAAAGAATCACTTTTTAAAATTCATTCAGATTCCTCAGAGCTCTGCTTTGGTATTCTTGAATCAGAGTTAGCACTTAGCTTTCACCTTCAATCCTAGACTTCATTTAATGTTTCATGTTGTGAACCCTCTCTATCTGTGTACGCACACATTGCCACAGATATACACCCATTCTTTTCCCTGCTTGTGGATAATCGATGCTAAGATTCCCCAAGTTCCCCAAATTCTAAGAAAATTTCATCACATAGCAAAGCCTCCTTAGGAAACGGCAATAACCATATATATTTCTCCGGCCAGATTTCCCGATTCTGACCCTCCTGCATATTCCAGGGGATTTCTCTAGTTCTACTTTGATCTCTAATATCTACTTGATTAATCAAGAATTCCCCAGATCCCTTACGTTTCCTTGAATAATACGATCCCTAAGGTTTGACTTAGTCATGTTGACTGTTGGCTGTTGCTTAAACATCTTCATCTTGAGCCCTAATTCTCCATTCTTGCACAGCTCTCTTTAAGTACAGAGTGCATATTGCAGTTTCATGTGCCTTGGAGCCATGATGATTGTTTGACGAACATGAAATCATCAGTAGGGGGGATATGCAAAAGACACAACAGAAAAAAAGCAGTAGAGTGTCCTTGAACATGTTGTTTCTTTAAGTGCTCTTAATTCAAAATAATTAACATTCCAAAGAGGCGTATTTTGGGGTAACATATTCTTGTTTTCACAAATCTCTCCCCCCTCTTCCCCTTTCTTCCTCTCTCCCTCACACACATAAATTTTAATGCTTTGATGTTCAAATTATAAATTCTTTTTTTTAGGTTTACTTATTTATTTTTTTTTGGCGGGGGAAGGGGCAGAGAGAGAAGGAGAGAGAGAGAGAATCCCAAGCAGGCTCCGCACTGTCAGCGAAGATACCAGTTTGGGGCTCAAACTCACAAACTGTGAGATCCTGACCTGAGTTGAAACCAAGAGCTGGCCCCTTAACCAACTAAGCCACCAGGTGTCACTTAAATTATAAATTCTTAATGATATTTTCTTCTGAGGAAACTTTTGTATAGTCATGGGACAAAGTGAGGTAAATCACCTTTGGAGGTATAATTATATATATAATGTTGGCAAAGTTAACTTCATTTTGTGGCATATGTCCCCAAATCTTTAATTTATTTATGAATATATTCCTTTATAACTTAACATTTATTAATTATGAATCTAGGGTGGGTCATGCACTGTGCTATGAATTTTGTGTTTCTGTCTCTGACACTAACACTGCATTGTGGGAGACTGTAAGGAAAAGTATAATATAATACAATAAATATTATAATAGTTGTGAGGCAGGCACTGTGGGAACTAAATTTAAGCACTCTCATTGGATTCATGGGTCAGAAGCAGCATCCTGGAAACAAGTTTCTCATGTTTATCACATCATATGTATAGTTCTGGACAGATTCCAATGTTAAAAATCAAAATTTAATTATATGAGTTGACATAAAGTTCTCTTTTGTGTAGCCACTAAAATAGAAGTTGCTAGTGCATTTTCAGCTCCTTTTAAAATTGTTGAACTGTTTTATGTAACAAAAAATTATGATCATATTTTTTCATCAGCTGCCAACAAAGACCTCTGCTTGTATCATATTTCCAAGGAAGTTCATGTTGTTACTAAGTCTGTTTTGAAGACAAATTATGTGAATGGAATTCATCAAGCCCTAATTTTGTTTTTCCTATGCTCTACTCAAGCAAAATCAGGATTCTCCTTCCTGGTCAACTATGACATCTAGTATCTTGTTAGCTTTTGCAATCTTGTCTCATAAACTTCTCCTAGTACACGAAAAGTCTCCAAGAAATATTTAAGACCTAGGTACGAAGGGAATCATATATTTTTACACTTGATAAAATTAAATTAACATTTACTATATTATATTTTATTATTGTGTTATTTTGTGTGTTAAACCTTGAACACTTTCAGACCTTAGCAATATGATAAAAGTATCATGTAATTTCATACACAGTAGTTACTCAGATATTATTCAATTCTGGAATATAGATGTATTGTATTAAAATATACCTCCTAGAAGTTTTCACATACAAATTATATCAACATAATCTAATATAATGGGAGAATATTTGAGGTGCTTCTACAAGGGTTTTGCATGTATTAACTATTTAATTCTCCTTAATGATGAGGTAAGGATTAGTCTTGTAAATTCTTCCTTTGTACAGTCTCTAAAATGCAGACATTTAAACTCTCTATTCCTGACTCAACTTGAATCTCAAATATTAAGGAAAAATTATTTGAAAGTTGAAAGTAAGGCAAAAAGGTAACTGTATGACTTTTGTTGTTAAGCTATGGCATTTTCTAATAAGCTCACCTAAAGTTTATCTTCCTGAATAATGTTTAACTTTTCTTGATGTTTGCTGGTATCCATGAGAACATTTTACAACTTGGTAACCACAGATATTAACTTATAGAATACTGAGAAGGTGTACATACTTCTTTTTCTTTTTTCTCTATCTTTTAGAGAGTGGAGCAAGAACATGAGTGGGGGAGAGGAGAAAGAGAGAGAGAGAGAGAGAGAGAGAGAGAGAACCTCAAGCAGGCTCCCTGCTCAGTGTGGAGACTGATGTGGGGCTTAATCTCATGACCCTGGGATCATGACCCAAGGTGAAATCCAGAGTTGGACACTCAACTGATGGAGCCAACCAGGCGCCCTTTTATTTTTCTGGTTGCAATGCAAATAGTTTGGGCCCAGTAAAGAAGATAATCCAAATTCATTGTTTCTGGCCCTTCAGGGAAATAATCTGTTCTTTTCGTTGTTGTTGCTCTAATTTAACAATCTCATTTCAGATTTCTTATTGTTGTTTCATTGACTGTATATACATTGGGCAGTCTATCTCAGTATAATGAGCCAACAAGATAAACCTGATAACAAGCCAACAAGATAAAACGGCTTTGCTTCCTGCTTATTTCTTTGTCAATAGTTCAGTAAAACTTTAGTATGTATCTGTATGAGAATTCTGCTGTTTTAAGGTTTTTGAAAATTATCTGTTTGATGACAATCTTATGACCTTTTTCTTGAATTATTACAATAACTTACCAACAGTTTTCCTTCCCTACAATCACTGCCCTAATTCGCTATCAATCTTGTATTCTACTTTCAAACCACCACTCCAACAAAATAAAATAATTGCCCATCATAGCAAGACTAGATTTGATGTAGAACACCAGGCCCTCCGTATTATTTCCTGGGGATATCATAACAAACTGCCACAAATTGGGCGGCTTAAAACAGAATTCTATTCTTTTGAAGCTCTGGAGGACAGAATTCCAAAGTCAAGGTGTCAGTAAGGTCATTCTTTGTCTGGAGATTTTAGTAGAGAGAGAATCCATTCTTTCCCTCTCCCAGCTTCTGGTAGCTGTTGCCATTTCTTGACTCATGGCTGCAAAATCGCAATTTCTGCATCAATCTTCATAGCCCTCTCCTCTTCTCTGGGCTTTCTTTTCTGTGTCAAATACCCTTCTGCCTAACTCTTATAAGGAAACTTGTCCTTAGGTTTAGGGTCCACCCAGATAATCCATATAAGATAATCCAGATAAGATATCTTATCTCAAGATCCTTAATTATATTTGCAAAGACCATTTTCCCAAATGTCTGGTATTCAGGTCCTGGGGATTCAGATACGAACACATCTGTAAAGAACTACCACTCAACCCACTATGCTATCCATATCTGGTCCCAGCTCAACTATCCATCTTTACCTCCCAGTGCTTCTCAACAGTATTTCTGTTTATTTCTTGATCACTACCCTACTCCTAGCCAGGAAATCTGCTCATTGCAACGCATTGTTTCTGGTGTTCATATGCTTTCTCCCCTTAACACAGCTTCCCTTTCATTTCTATGTGTCTGGTGTCCAAGCTTCCTTCAAGTGGACCCGGCACCCATCCCCATGCTGGTACATTCCTTCTGTCCCGCCATTGCTCCATGAACATGCTACTACTGCTTACTGAATTCTATTGTCTTTTCTCCTTCTGTATATGCTTGTGCCCCCCATTAATCTTTTATGTACAAGGCTTGGACTCCGAAATCTTTGACTTTATACAACCTCACACAGTGCCAGTAAATAATAGTCATTCGCTAAGAGTGGGATATGAGTCAATGAGTCTCTAACTCAAGACATATTTGTTACTAAAATATAGCTAACATTTTTTTTACATTATTTAAAACTCAATTCTATTCTATTAAATCTAGTGCTTGGATTATAGAATATTTTGTGTTCTGGTAGTTCTTTATCTATTTTGCTTGGGCTTTCTTGGCTAACCTAAATTATACACCTTGAAGGACAAAATTCATGTCACCTATGGGATATATGTTGGGAATATGGAAATAGCTTTCTGAAGATTTGTTAACTTAATCTCCAGTGAAAATATCTAGAATATAAGTATATCTTGGGAGGAGGATGGCCTGGCTTAAATTTATTTACTTTCCCCCTTTTAGGGAATAAAACTCTATTTCTCAGCAATTTAGTAACATTTTAAAACTAAGATAAATTATGTTCCTATTGGAATATCTAGTTTCTGGGTTTAAAAAAACTGTTAACCTTCATGAAGTCAGTTTATAGAATTCCATTTTACTTCCCTACCTTATGTCTTAATCACAGCCACAGTATAAATAATCTGTTGCTTCAAAACCTCCATTCACTCATACATTTTATTCTTATTGACCTTGGCTTATGAAATTTGGATGGAAGAAATCACTAGCTAGGAAAGGAATATTTGAACTTTGATTCTATGTTTCAAAGCCTTAACAGAGACCTCGGCCACATGGAAGCATGTAATTATTATATGCCTGCTTTGGGGAAACAACCAGTCTCAAGAACAAAGGTATTGTGCTGTATGATAGTTTACTCTAAGAAACTTCATTTTCTGTCCTTTGGTATCATCAACTGAATACTTGGGCAATGGACAATTTTTATTTTCTACAGCCTTATGAAATTTCAGCATCAAAATCATTTAAAAAATTCACCTGGTCTTAGGTGTCATTAAAACCTCTATATTTATGCCAGATTAACTGAAAAATTTGGCTCCAGATATAGTGGGGAATTATGGCCAAGCTTTAGGCAAACTTGGGTATTGCTTAATTTTAGGTGAAAAGTACATAAAATTCAATGGATTCTTGCCCTCTGACCTAAAACCAACTAAAACTCAACAATTTGGCTATGATTTCCTTTGAGGTTTTATATATTTTTTCAGCTATAAAATGTGAACCCAGGTCAAGAGGCATATACTGAAGCCTCAATTTTAGCAAGAATAATATTTATGAACTAAAAGAAAAATATTTATGAGAATTCTACAGAAACTTGGTGGCTGAACAGAAAACTTTAAAACTTAAACAACCAACTTAGAATATTTGGGAGGAGTGAACATTTCACGAAGTTTGCTCTTTTTCTCTGCCTTCCATAGTTCTAACTACTGGATTGCACACAGATTCTTCTTCTATGCTGTGTTACAATTCTTTGATAGACTCTATAGAGGAACTTCTCAATATTTTCCTTCACCTTCAATGTCATAACTCTTTAATTTGAATCACTCTCATTTTTTTTTTCCTCCAAAGCTTTTCTTCCCTGGGGAACTAAGCAGAGTTCCTCTGAGGACTGAATCAGAGGGCTCAGTGAATGAATTCAGCAATATTGCGCTCCAACGTACTCTTCCTGTAAACACTGTTTTGATCATGGTGCAAGGTCACAGCTTGGTGACATGCCCCCGCTGCAAGATGAGTTTCTTGTGTTCTGTGGAAACACATCCCAGGAGGTGAAGAGGTGGCCTCTATCCCTCTCCCTTCTTTAGATGTCCCAATGTTGGAGCTCACAGTCATTGCCAAAGCATCTTCTCACTGTTACTGTTAAGCAGAGCAGCATGTTGAGGTCTTGTACAAATAAAACCTTTGGAGGTCTGTCTAGACTTACCCCAAAGTCTCCTGAAGATCCCTCATACGTGGTTTTTCTTTCTTTTCATCTCTTCTCTTTTTTTCTCTTTTTCCCAATAATCTCTTTACTCCATTCAATGAAAACTTCGACGCCCTGGAACAGTTTCCTCATCTTGCAGAGAGGATAGAGGGGAAAGGACATCTGTCAATCACTATTATAAAACAATCCCTGTTTTCTGATGCATTAAATAAAACACCATTCGAACTATTTTCAAACTCCCACCATCTCTTCCGGTAAGCCTATTTCCCACTATTCTATTTTATATACCTCATGCTTTAGTCAAATTAGACTCTTATCATTCATTCATTCCTTCATTCAATGAATATTCATAAATGTCTTCTATGTGCTTGGTGCTGTTCAAGTCTCCAAAGATATATCAGTAAACAGAACAGACACATTATGTGTTCTATAAGCCTTGTATTCTAGCACATCCTTGGCTTTGCATGTTTGTTTGTCTTTGGTGCTGTTCCCTCATATGTTTGCCCCATTCCAGTTTTGTCTGGCATTTCCTCAACTGGTACCTACATTTCAAAGCTAAGTTCAGATTGCCCTTGACCCATTAAGTACCTGCGAAAGCAGACTTGCTGTTAGCATTTGCAAGGCCTAGGGCGGAAATATGAATGAGATTCACAAACCATTTGTCTAAATATTTAAAAGATATAAATCTAGCTAAAGCCTTGAAAGCTAGATGTCAAAATTGAAAAATGTGTAAGACTATGGTGTGGATATATCTGAAAGTTGGCATACTATCAACAATGCTAAATTTACTACTATTATTATTGTGCATATCTAGGTATTCTGTGTTGATCATCTGGCATTGTTTGGAGGATTAATAAAATAAAAACATAATAAATTATTACATAATTACTTATTTTTCATGTCTTCATTTCAGCAAAATCAGTAATGTTATAATCAAGTTTATGTTGTTATTTTTGTTGTTTTTTAAATAATTGTGTTATATTGGTGGGTGATGCTAATTTAGACAGCCTTTCTTGGACAGTACAGTGCTTAGACTTTTGTTTTTTTTAAATTACAATTGAAGCATCCTATTGAGGCTATCATAATGGGACCTACTGACAAAACTCCTAAAGCAGTGTTTGATTTTAAATTACCAAAAATTTTACACAATATGTTCAATTATTTTAATAGGGAGATTTATGAGAAATATCATCAACACAGAAAATATTGTTTAAGTATTTTAACTTCCTTGAATAAAATAGTATCAATAGTATATTGATTTTATTATATTTTAAAGCAATATCTAAATCCATATGGCGATATAAATAATCAGTGTCACAGGCCATGCATATTATTTCTAGACCTACATATATTTAAATTAAAAAAAATTGAAATGCTTAATATTGCAAACGGTTCCTCAGCTTCCATGTCCACTTATTGCAAACATGCTAATTTGCTGTAGTAGAAAAATGTCCACATGCCATACCCGGAACATACGGAAAAGAAAATGATGCCTCAGCAGCAGCTGAAGAAAGATATTTTATTATGCAAGAATCTTTCACATCCATGCTGAGAAAAAGGACATGGGAAGTTAATTAATTTGTATTTTCTCTTAGATCTTTCCCACGTAATGAAGCAGTATGATTTCTAAAGTCAGCAGTAACTGAATTCATGCTGGTCAATGGCAAGCAGACACGGTCATCTTTTGTTTGGGGGGCAAACAGCAAGAGATTTGAAGAAATGATTACTTGGGAACCGAGAGGTTTGACCTGAGAGCCAGATTTTAAAATTAAAGGTTGGGCTGGATCAGTTCTGTCAGATTCCAGGTCAGGGCATTCATGTATCCTTTTTAAATTTAGTTTCTATATTTATAATGTGTAGGGCTTTCTAAAGTGTGGGGCCCAAAGGAAGGTATCCTTCTTACCCAAATGTAATACTCTCTAAAAGAAAGTGTGTGATAGGATAGGAGTGATCTATAATTCTGAAATCCTTAAACACTTTGCATTTCTATTCCCTAGTGCCTGGAAAAATATAATAAATACAACAATAGTTTGCCCTCATGGAGAAAACAACTTCTTTATGACCAGTGTCACATCTCCTTATAGAGAAAACAAGTTCTTTATGACCAACGGAAGATACCTTGTTTGTTTTTTAAACCACCACCTGTGCCTCACACAATAGATTCAAGATTGTAAAGTCTCAAATTTACTTAAAAAAATATCGAACAGCTAGCTAACTAAATAAAAGAAAAATATAATTAACTGCAATTCATGATCCTTGGGTTTTTTATTTGTTTTAGTTTTAGTTAGGAATAAATTATATATACCTGTGACAGGGTAATTAACAAAACCAATACCAGACTGAGGTCCGAGTCTGGGTGACCAAGAGAATAATAATAGTGTTACATATTGAATTGTGAATGTTAATGGCAGTGTGGGTGGGACAGCAGTTTTGGAAAGAAGAGCAGGAAACAGTTTAGCATAAGGTGAAGGTGGTGAACATTAACGAGAAGGCTCAAAAGGAAATAAGAGATGTAGGATTAGAATGCAAGGTATAGATTGAGGTTTATGAAAGATATTTGCTTGGTGGTTCAGAAATTATAGTGATAATATTTGCCTGTGTGATGATAATATATTTCATAAGTGTTTACCACATGTCAAACATTCTGTCGAAAGCTCTATACATACCAGTTTATTTATTCCTTTGAACCACATGAGACTGATATTACCATGGCCCTTCTTTTTGAAATAATATAAATGAGATTTTGAGATGGTTACTTGCCAATATTTCATGGCTGGCATGTAACAAACAGAAGCAGAAAGTAAGCCCAGGTATGTCTGACTGCACAGCTTGCCCTTAATCACCAAGGGCATTGGAAGCCATAGATTGGATTTCAGCTCCTTGGCGGACAGTAAAGAGAAATAAGAGAAGAAAATGACACAGGGCATGGTAACATCTGGGAGAAGGGAAGGAAGCTTTATTAATTAGTCTGTTTAAGTTATTAGTGAAAGAAATCGTACTTGAATTGGTTTAAACAAAAAGGAGGACTTAAATGGAAGGATAAACTATGAAATAACTGGACAATCATAATTACAGAAAGGCTATGATCTCTCATAACATCAGGAATCAGGGCCTAGAGGATCAGGCTTCCTTCTCTGATCTTTAGCTATGCTTCTCTCCACGTATCAAGTTCTCTCTTTCTATAGTGTGGTTTTATCCATGTGATGAGAATCTAGGTGGCCAAACATTCCAGAATTTTATGGCTCATGACTTCAGCCTACAGAGGAACACTGATAAGACTCTCTGGGTCTTAAGTCCAAAAATTCAGGACAAGGCTCTAATTGGC
Source organism: Prionailurus bengalensis (assembly GCF_016509475.1). Taxonomy (NCBI): domain Eukaryota; kingdom Metazoa; phylum Chordata; class Mammalia; order Carnivora; family Felidae; genus Prionailurus; species Prionailurus bengalensis. The sequence goes on along the minus strand of NC_057344.1, from coordinate 101,126,951 downwards.
CCAGGCTAGGTCAAATGCTGTATCCGTATACTTTTTGCTGTATGACAGAGAAAATCTAAATAACCTCTTATTGGATATTTTTCTCAAATAATAAGATATGTGGAGAGAGATGGCTCCAGAGCTGGTTCAGTGCTAAATTATGTCAAGGGGCAGAATATCTAGGATTTTTTCAGCCTTTAACACATGATAGAAAGATGGTTGCTGTTACTATAATAATCACATCCTTATGGCAACATCTGAAGAAAGAACAAAAAGAGACAGAAAAGAAAATTCTCTGTGTGACATTTCCTTTTGGTCAAGATGGAAGCTACTGCATTTGAGGTTTACTGGAGCCTGAACAATTTTGGGGACTCTTTAAAAAAATTTTTTTTAATGTTTATTTTTGAGAGACAGAGACAGAGTGTGAGCAGGTGAGGGGCAGAGAGAGAGGGAGACACAGAATCTGAAGCAGGCCCCAGGCTCTGAGCTGTCAGCACAAAGTCCAATGTGGGGCTTGAACTCATGAACCATGAGATCATGACCTGAGCTGAAGTTGGACGCTTAACTGACTGAGCCACCTGGGCACCCCTTGGGGATTCTTTTTAAGAAAGAAAAAAGAATATTAAAAATACATGATTAAGCCCAGGACATTGGTTTGGGTCATTGTGAGTATGGGGCCATAAGCTTAATAAGCTTTATTAGCTCCCTTATAAATCAAGTCTGTATTGTATTTCCTCTTTTGTGTCAGTGGCTGAATGGAATCATGTGGTCATTCCTGGCTGCAAGGTGCTTGGACATCCAAGTATCTAGATCTTTAGGTGGCTAGCTTTGGAGATAGGTATCTAAGACTAAAGAAAAAGAGGAGAAGAGTGGAGGTTGAATGAGGACCAGCTTGTTTCCACAGATGTCTATCACTGGAATGTTTATGCACAGCCAATGGTACTGGAATCATACTATTAAATGGGGCTGATTTGGAAGTAACTATGTGAATGGATGTAATGGATGAATAGTGTGCCTTCTGAATTTTGTCCACCTAGAATCTCAGAATGTGGCTTTACTTGGAAATAGGGTCTTTGCAATGTCATTAGTTAAGGATCTTGAGATGAATCATACTGGATTTAGGGCTCTAGAGTCAATGAATGATGTCCTTTATAAGAAGAGGAGAGACACACAGATGCACAGAGAAGGCCATGAGAAAGTGGAGGCAGAGACTGGAGTTATTCTACTGCAAGCAACTCCTGGTACCTGGGGTCACCATAAACTGAAAGAGGCAAGGGAGGATTCTCTCCTAAAGCCCTTCAGAGAGAGCATCACCTGTGGACACCTTGACTTCTGACCTCTAGTTCCAGAACTGTAAGAGAATACATTTCTGTTGTATTAGCCACAGGTTGTGGTTGTTTGTAAGGGCAGAACTAGGAAAGTAATACAATGGGATAAATGGTAGTTATCAGACGAAGAGGGTGTAGTGCTGGTGCCCATTGTAGAATTAATGAAAGGAATTTACTGGCAGGTAGCATTGTAGATACAGGATGAGAATCAGGTTGATGTATTGCCTTGATGGTGGTAACGAGGCATGGGAATTTCAATGTCAGGCAGTTACCAGTGCGAAATCCAGACAAGAGAGTAAGTAGAGATAATGAAACAAGAGGACAAACAAATTACTAGGCATTTCTACTTCTTGCCTGACTCTGCCCTAGATGCTCCGTATTTGAAATTTCCCTGTCCCCTCACTCTTGTCTAGTTCTCTGCCCTTCTCTCTGTGAAACTGACATGGAAGACACACTCCTTTCAGTCCTTCGTGTTGGTGGTGGTAGTGGTGGTGGTGATGGTGGTGGTGGTGGTGGTGTGTGTGTGTGTGTGTGTGTGTAGGTGTGTATAGAATAATTTCACATTTTTCTATTTTTAGATATTAAGTGATAGCATAATCTCTGTCTCTTTAATTTTCTTTTCATGGTAGAAAATTCTTGAAGTAATTTAGAAAATGCTTAAATGAAGTAGATGGCATATAATTTACATTTTGTGGAGTATGAGCATAAGAAGAACAAGAGACACTGATATTAAATTCTTACTTATAAGTCTTCTATATTTAAATACAGTCATTTTTTGTTAAATTTTTTAAAGTTTATTTTGAGAGAGAAAGAGAGAGAGAGGGAGAGAGGGAGAGAGAGAGAATCCCAAGCAGGTTCCACTATGTTAGTGTAGAGTCAGATGCTCAATTGACTGAGTCTCTCAGACGTCCCTTCCATTAATTCTTATATAGACTATCTTTTCCTTAATACTCAGGATCAATATTATGTACATCCCTTACCGATATTATGATGTTCTGAGACCTCTTTACTAAATGCCCTGGACAGTCATAGTGCCGAACCAGTGTTCTTTTCTCGTGCTACGTGCTGGCCAGCTGTGCTTCTGGTCGTTGCCAGCACACTCTCCTCCACCAGAACCCTGTCTTTCTTTAATGCACTGTTTCTAATCCATTGTGGTCTGGGGATCCAAATAATACAGCTTGTTAGGACTGATCTTACTGTAAGAGTGAATGCCCCTCAAGTGAGCGTCTGCATCCCCCAAGAGAGTTTCCTTGAGAATTTATTCTTTGGTTAGGTGTTACAAGTTTTAGTGCATGGAGGGCCAGAGTAATTTTTTCTTTGCTTCTGAACACTTGAATAGTTCCAGCTGGCTGATGAGGTGCTTGTCAGCATCCAGCGAATTCTCAGTAGGAATTGTTTTTTCCCCCCTTTACATTGTTTTCCATGCCCCAAGTTATTTTTAAATATTATATATATGTTTTTGTTTCATTTCGCGGCATCGATGGGATATTAGCTTCGCTTTTAAAACTTTCGTCTTGAGAAGTTACCCTAGCCAAGCTTTGGAGAATGATAATGTGACGCTTATTTTAGGCTAGTTAAGAGTGTGTGTTGTTAATGACTGACACACAGCCATCATGTGTGTCAAAGCCAGGGTTAACTAGAAGGGCAAAACTCTGCTAGGACAACTTGATTGTGCCCAGAGGTAACATTTTAAATATCCACAGCAGTAGCAGAAGTCACAGAAGAGCCAGTGTTTTCCAGGATATCCCCTTATTTCTGAATCAGGTTGTCAGAAATGTCTTTGAAATCTTGAGCTGGCATTTAGTCCAAATGTTAAGGCTCGGAATTCTGAGGTCAGAATCAATAAAGTATTTGGATATTAGCCATTTGGTTTAAGAAAACATAGTGTTTGAGTGGACCCATTTCTCTCAGCTCCTTTTCTCACTCAGCCTGTTGTTCTTCAAAGCATTACTCACAAAAGAGGCTAGGAGAGAGTAAATGGTGAGGGGCAGAGAATACATATAAAAGTTGCAAGAGCTAAGTGTAAATAGTCACAGCCTTTAAAAGTAACACAGGTTTAAGAAAATGAGCGCCTCTATAAATCACTAGAAGCCTCGATGAGGATTCCAAGTGCAGATGGGATTTTAAACAAGGGTGTGCTGTTGCCGCTGCTCCTCAACTCCCAGTTGGATACTAAAAAAAAAAGGCTCTTTCTCAATTTCCTGTTCTTGTGCCTTATTAAAATCATTCTGTTGCTCTGACCCCCGCCCCTGCTTCTTTCTTCCCCTCACATCTGTGTTTGTGTGCGGAGGATGTTATCCCCGGTTCCCGGCCATGAAGAATGCATGAAAGTCCTGAGGATGAGATTGTGACCCTGCTACGGTGTGTGCGAAATGAGTGATGGGAAGAGAGAGGGCGAGCGAGCCGTGGTGCAGGGCTATGAGTTGTATAGTTATTTCTAGCTTTGAATTGTTTCCAAATCTCATACATTCACAGACGGCCTCGCCAAAGCCCACAGCTGTCATGCATTTTCAACAGATTCCACAGGGGCCTAGATGAGGTTTGAAGGCATTCCTTTGCTCTTACACATTAGCTAAAAGGAATTACCGTAACATCTGATATTGTGGAAGTGGGATATTTGCCATCCTGACCTTGCCCAAAGCAGTCCGGAAATGGGGTCCAAGAATGTATTATCTCATGTGGCCTCTAAAGGTCACCGGGGGCCCCTTGGTGGCATTCCAGTAAAACCCAAGCACCCAACACGCTCTGCATTTGGAGAAACCGTGGTGCTTTGTATGGACACAGTGGGTAGACACGTGTTCCCCTTGCTCTTTGGATGTTTGTCATAGGAAAGGCATGTTCCACTGGAGAAATTCCCAGCTGTCAGTAATGTGCTGATACACCACAGCCAATCATCAGAGGACGAGCCAAATAAACAGGATGTTCCCAATGTGTGTGATTGCATGAGTGTGTAACAAAACTTCTGCCCATTTCACAGCCTCATAATGGGATTGACATGCATTGCTTAATCTGCATCTGTCTGTTTAGGGTAGAAACACATAAACACCATGGAAACAATGTGTAAGAAAGCCCTTCCTTTGGCTATAGGGACTGTTGATATGATGGGATGAAATCTGGTATAAATTGGGAATGAACACTGCTTTAATGTTCTGCGTTTACTTGCTGGGAAGTGCCTTCCAGGCATCCAAACAAAGACGAGAGGAAATGATCAGATCATCAGTGGCTATTGTGAGTTGACAATGAGGGCTGAGTCTATATGAATATTTTTACATACCAGTAGAGTCATCCTCATTCTTTCTTCTTGTAAGGCACTTCTTGGCTGAGTTATTTATAAAAATGTACAGAAACAAGATAAGTAATGTCATTGTTTTTTTTTTTTTCCCCCCTTTGGAAACGCTGCTACTGATAACCATTAGTGTCTAAGCATATTCCTGAAGCAGCAATTTGGGAAAGAAAGGAGAGAGGGTGGTTCCTTCAATATGCACGTGTAGAGTGGGTTCTTTGAAACATAACATTAAGTCCTGCTAAGTGTCAGACCTCTTATGGCTCTGAATATGTAAATCCCTTTTGCTTAAGTTGGTACATTTATCCATAATAATAACAGCAGATCTCATTTCTTGTACACCTCCTATATGCCAGTACTGTGTTGTCTTTAACACACATGAACTCTTTTAACTCTCACACAACATATAATGTTGACATTATTATTATCCCTCTTTTAAAGATAAAGAAACTAAGGTTCAGAGAAGCGAGTAGGCTTGCTTAAGAAGATGGAGCTAGTGAGAGAGCAAATGTGAAGTCATGTCTCTATGAATACAAAACCCATGCACTTAACCACTCCTTTACAATATGACCCTTGTGTGTCTCTGCTTTATGTGAAATCTGATTCTGTTCCAGGCTCTTATGTTCCATAGAAATGTGACTCATTGTATCTTCTTGAACAGGCTTAATGCACCAAGGTAATTTCGGTGTTCTAGGGTCTGTTTAGAGCACCAGCCTAGCAGGGTTGAAGGTTGAAGACCATGACATGGAACCTTAGTAATAACTTCTCTCTGTTATTCAAGTTTGATCTTCTAATTATGATTGTCACATGCTGCCTTTGAAACATAATGCCCAAGATGCACGGATTTAAGCCAAAATCATGTGTCAGGATGGTAATTTCTAAAAATGTTGACATTCTTTCTATGGTTTTTATTTGGTAAACATTGTGGGAAAAAGGAAAAGCTGTAAATGCACAGGATATGTGTGCTTATTTTCACTTATGAAATCATTAAACACTTGTACTGTGATATCATCTGGCAGAAAACAGTATTTCCTAGTGGTTAGGGCACAGGCTTTGGAATTTCATTACTTATTATTTCTGTGATCTTGGGAAATTTAACTGCTTTCTCTGTGCTCATTTTTTCCCCATCTGTACAATAGGCATAATTATAGGATTGTTGCTAGGATGGAATAAGAGAATACATGTAAAATGTGTGCCCCCTAATAAGAATTCAACAGTATACACTGAAATGTCTTTGGCACTTTCCATTACCAATCTTTGTGATATTTTTCTCCAAGGTTCTCAAGGAAATCAGACATGCTGGATTCTATTTATTAAATGTCGTCTCCCTAAACTTAGAATGTAAGCTCCCTGAAACCAGATATCTATTTTTTTCTGACGTATTTTCATTCCCTGGAACAGCACCTGACACACTGTGCTCACAAATATCTGTTAAATAAATGAATGTTAGCTATTATTATCACTATTATTATCATCTGCTTCAGACTCAGATACCATGCTTAAAAAAAATCTTCAAAATATGGTTTAACTTTGAATAGTCACCAAGTCTTAAGATATATTTGATTTCCAATAAATTAATAGCTTGTTAGAGCATCAGAGCATATTGAGTGTAACCACTTCAATTTATAAAATAAGAGGACTTAAAACACTCTGAGGCCCAGTACTATTAAGTGATGTTCTCTTAGTCAAGTACCAAGTAAGATCTGGCATTGAGGCCTCTGAACCCCAAATCCAGGGCTCTTTCTGCTATGCCCCACTGACTTCTAATCAGGATACCAACATGGCTCTCCATCCCTCAGTGGACCAGCCCTCAATCCAGGGGGAAACGAGATCTATTTCACTATTGTGCCTTATGCCAAACTTCTCATCACCTGTGGGTGATTGGTCATTGCCATCTTCCACATTTTTCACAGTGATGGAATTTCTTTTTTGGATGATAAAGTGAGTTCTCATCACAAGTCATATACAGAAATGGCTAGGAACTGCAAGGGACCAGGGAGAGCCGTTCCTATCCAGATCCCTCAGGGGAAAATTGTGGACCTTTTATCATTGCTTTTTGGAGTCCTTATCTGGACCTTGAGATCTCAGGACCTTCCACCTGGGGAGAAAATCAGAACAAATAAAAGTTCTACAGGTTATTGCTTCTCTGACTCTAGAGCTGTCCAGAGGAAAAGAAGGTACCAATTCACCCAATGAATGTTTATTAAGTGATTATAACATGGTAAGCAAAGTGTATATGTGTGTGTATGGTTGACAAGTATTTTCCAGTCACATTCTTTTCCTTCAAGGAATTTACGGTATTGCTGAAAAACAAATTATGCAAAAGTAAATCCTTCAATGCATAACACAATAGTTAGAAATGAAGAGTGGAGATGAAAATAAAATTTTGAGGGCTCTTAGTGGAGGAAAAAATTCACTTACAGGGGATGAATTGGGATGTTCATGGAAGAGGTGACATCTTAACTAGACTTTCATGGGTCAACTGTAGTCTTCAAATTCCATGCATCCAGGATGAAATATATTTTAAAGTTGATTACTTAGAGTCTGTTTTGCTTCATGGCATTTAATGTTCTCATGTATGCCACATAACAGACACATGTGTATGCAACTTGATACAATCACCAATGTTTATTTCTCAAAAGAGGCTTTTATTAGAGGTGTTATTATATATTTTTTGCATAATCATAATTATGAACACCTATTTGAGTTTATAAATGATAATATACTCCTGAAAGGCAAAAATCTGTATCTTGCACATATGCATGGATAGTATTTGGAGTCTCTACAAATAGTTAAGAATTAAATAGCAGATGATTTTTGGACATTGCTAATTCAACTCACATAGCTGATTATGGTTAAAACACAAAAGTTTGCCAAACAAAAGTCCATCATGAGGTAGTATGGAGTATTAAAGGGACACATGAGCTGAACCCATGATTTTTATATGAAAAGTCCCCACAAATATTTACAATTACTTTCACAAAATTTTTCCCCTCCATGCAAGGATATCTTTCAACTTAAAATAATTTGCTACACCTATTTTAACAGTTTATCTTTTTCCTTATCCTTATTTTCAAGAGTAAATATAATGCTGGTCAAATAAGTATTTTTAGTTTTACTAAATATTTAACAATGCATTAAGTACTACACAGTAACTAGAAATTTAAAAATTCTCTTTTTCATTGAGGTATAATTGACATATAACATTATATTAGTTTCCAGCATATGCCATAATAATTTGCTATTAGTATACATTGCAAAATGATCACCACACTAAGTCTTGAAGGTTTTGATAAATTCCACCGAACCGGATAATTATATTTTCCATTTACTAAACCAAAATTAAAGCAATGCATACAAGTTATAGAGGAGCAACAAGGAATGTGATTTGCACCAGTTTGGAGCAGTGATATGTCTTCATTTTCCAGTCTATTCCCCTAATTTTACTTCGCTCTGTCCCTTGTCAGCTGAGGAGTAGTCTGCTGTAGGGCTTTCTCTCCTTAGCGTTTATGCAGTTCACTTGCTGGTTTTCTGACTTTGCGTTGTTCTAGCTACTCGTTCTGCTTGCTGGCTCCTAAGGCTATGATTGCAGCTGTAGTCTTTTGTTTCTCATGTGGAACATGCTAACAGATGTGTGCACTGAACATTTTAACCAGCACACTTACTTGGGCTTCTGAAGCTGATGGAATGACCAAAACAATTCTCTTTCTCTTCTGAAGAACAAAAGGAAGGCAAAACCAGAAAGATGGATCAAACAGAGCCGCTATGTCTCTAAGATGTCTTAGAGCTATTACAGAGCATGAGATTAACGATGTTGAGTAACTTTTGCGGGCCACCTTCTCTCACATTGAGAATTTAATGGGAACAGCTTACTCAAAACCTGTGTACTGTGTCTTGCTATAATTAGTTTATAGATCAGTACTGGATCTTGGACCAACTTATGCAGACAAGTCAATTGAATTTTTGGAAAAATATGGGACAAGTATCCTAACTAAGGTCATGAAAATATAAATGTAGAAAGAAGAATGACTTATTTTCAAATATTTATTGAGCTGTTATTTGTAAAGGAGACTTATTTAAAGGGTATGTATTTGTGCAAGACATAGTCCTTGCCCAGAGGACCATGCACACGATTGCTGAAACTGGTTACGGGGCCTCAGCTATAACTGAAAGAAGTCAAGTGTATAATCCAAATTAAGAGGATTTTCCAGAAGTTGATAGAATATTACACCTGAAAGTGCTTCAAGAAATCATCTACTCCTCCCATCTTATTCTATGAATATAACCATAATTGTGATTTACTCAAGATCACCCAGAAATTTAGCAGAAAGTCAGATATGAACATACTTATCTTTCCTTTAAATCTGGTGTTTTTTAAAAAAATGATACGACATATATATTTTTACTGATTTGAGTAGGTCCAATGCAAATTTAACTTTACTTGTATTAGTTTAGTGCTTATTGTTGATTCTGTTAATTCTAAATGGGCTTAATCTGGTTTTCTCTTCATTGTATATTTTATTTATTTAAGTAATTTATTTAAGGTACAGGAGAAAAGGCAAGAGGAAGACTTCTCTATTTTGAACTTTAATTTTTTCACATTCTATTAGTCCTATTTAGAACTTTTTATTATATAAGTAATATGTTAATAGAATAAAACTAGAAAATATAGATAAGGAAAAAAATAAAATTAAATTCAATTATAATCCAATCCCTTAGAGAGAAACACTCTTCTATATATAGTGTATATTTTTAAAGTTATTATGTTATATATTAACACTTATATTTTATATAAATATTTTAAAATATTTTATAATATATTTGTAAATTAATATTTAATTTAAATAATATAAAATATATTATAAAATTATTATTACATATATAAAATATGTTTCTATTATGTACATACTTTGCAATAAAAATGGGATCACATTTAAAACTATTTATACTTCATTTTTGTTTAACTTTTTTTAAAGTATATTTATTTATTTTGAGAGAGAGAGAGAGAGATAGCAAGTGAAGTTAGGAAGGGACAGAGAGAGAGAGGGAGAGAGATAGCAAGTGAAGTTAGGAAGGGGCAGAGAGGGAGAGGGAGCAAGAAAAAATCCCAAGGAGGGTCCATGCTTTCAGGGTGGAGTCTGATGCGGCACTTCAACTCCGATGCAGGGTCCAAACTCACAAACCATGAGATCATGACCCGAGCTGAAACCAAGTGTCAGACACTTAACTGACTGAGCCACCCAGGAGCTCCTCATATAACTATTAAATGGGCATTTCCCATGTGAACAAATATGTTTACAATACTTTTGGGGGGGGGTTGCAAAATAGTCTGTTTTATTTATCTCATATATTTGGACATTTTATTCATCATTAATTTTTGGACATGTTGAAAACAAATTTTCTTTGTTGTAAATATTCTGCATAAAGATCCATGTAATTTAATCACATGCTTATATTTAATTATTTTCTTTATATTTTCAGAAGTGGAGTTCCTGGATCAAAGAATGTACATCTCTGCAAGACATTTTGATACACAGTGGGCCTACCACCAACACTTACTTTTTGTCCCAGGTTTCATAATTTGTAGTTTATATTCAGTGCCGCAGGACTTTAAAATTGTCAAGGGTAAATAAGTATATAAACAAACAAACAAAAACACAAAAAGCCAAATCTGCAAGATACAGAGTCACAGTGGCTTAGCATCTACACAGAATGCCTATTATTTCCTGAAATATATTAAATAGGGTTGTATTAAATAAGCGTTTGAGTTGGATGTTGCCTCATTTTTATCCCTCAGGGGCAAAAAGCTGATGATCCTAAATTTAGCAGTGGCATCAGGGGGTGGATTTTGTCACATCTTTAAATCTCCTTCCAGAGATCTCTGACTCACATTTGCTAAATCCGGCATAGATATAAAATGGATTTATGGTTCTACAAGAACTTAGAAGTCTTCAGATGTTAGAGAACAAATACTGTTGCTTGCTAGAGGACATTGTGATTTTTCTACTTCATGTTTGAGTTTTCTTTCTGTGTGTGATTACTTATTAATATGTGAATAAGTAATAGTTACTGTTTTTAAACTTGGCTTACTAACAGCTACTAGATATGTATAATGAAAATACTAAATTCAATGAGCCTTGCGTCTTTTAAAAGTAAGAATATATACTCTAACATAAACATATTTTTAAAGAGAAAAATGCCTATATGTTTATTTTTTGCAACTATAGCCTTTCACATTTTGGTGCCTTGTAGAGTATGTATTCTTTGGTTTTCTTGGATACAAAATAGTTGTAGCTAGTTCCAAGCATGTTGTTTTGAGATGATGGTACTCTATGATAATAGTTGTAGATAGTTTCAAGCATGATGTTTCAGTATAGACATTGAGAAATAGAACTTAATTCCTTCCTCTGTTTCTGAAGCAGTCTAAAAATTCAAGGGAAAATACTATTGCATTTCATTATTTAATACCGCCTGTGATTTGAATTGCTTGTGTCATAAATTATTATAAACTGTCTCCAAAGGTGATATTTTTTACAGTTAAGATTTTGTTATCTAAGTAAATGGTTGTACAATTTTAGATCATAATACAACTCAATTAATATTTATTTATTGACAATTTTATTTTATTTATTTATTTTTAAAGTTTATTTATTTTTGAGAGAGAGAGACAGAGCACAGGCAGGGGAGGGAGACACAGAATCTGAAGTAGTTTCCAGGCTCTGAGTTCTGAGCTGTCAGCACAGAGCCTGATGTGGGTCTCGAACCCATGAACTGTGAGATCATGACTTAAGAAGAAGTCGGACACTTAACCGATTGAGCCACCCAGGCACTCCTAAGATTGTATTTTTAAGTAATCTCTACATCTGATGTGGGTTTCAAACTCACAACCCTGAGATCAAGAGTTGCATGCTCTACAAACTGAGCAGGGTAGGTGCCCCAATAATGTTTTAAATAAGTATACGTGCAATTATTTTGTCATTGTTATCATATAACTCAAGTGTATGTTTGTTATTTGGAATGGAAAATGTTAGTTTTTAATTTTTTATTTTTGTTTATATTGTGTTTATTCTGCTTAGTGGATTCTGAGATAGCTGTAGGAAAACGTGTTGAAACTTTTAGTGCTCCTTTTTTTGGATGATGTGGATTTTGCACTTCATCATTCACTAACCTTATATTAGTAAATATTATGATGTTAGAGGAGCTGACAAGTTGTGCTTTGCACATCCTGTACTTGAACACAGGACAGGCACAACTTGATGGAATGGAGAGAAGGGAAATGACAAAGCCTGTAGTGATGATAACTTCTGGCTCAAGATGGGCTCCAGTGTTGACGATTGAGAGTTCTAGATAATCGTAAGGTAGAATGAGACTCTAGGGCACATGCAGCTGAGACCACGTGTAGTCCTGTGTTCCCTGAAACACTAATCAAAATACGTATGTATCTGAGCATTTTTAAATAGATGCAGCCCCAAGCGGAACTTTATACTAATATCTTAACTAGTACATTGAAAATAATTTGTATTAGTTGTATTAAAAGGAAGAGGAAAAAAAAGCGATTCAGTCTGAGCATTGAGATGGCTGTTGAAGGTTTGCTTCATGCCGAACACTATACTGAACTTTTTTTTACACATTACCTCATATAAGTCTCATCACCACCCACGTGGGAGATACGGTTAAAACTCTTTTCAGAAATGAGACATGGAGACATCTCCTCCACTGAGGCTCAGAGAGTTCAGAGACTTCGTCTAGGACATGTAATTAGTAAATGGAAGCACTGGGACAAGAAACAAAAAATGTATGACAGGAAACATTTGTGCCCTCAGCCAATTCCAACATCTTCATATCTATTTTCTATTGGGTGGATTTTAGTGAAGTAAAATAATGCTTTGCAACTCATTTTTTATTTTAAACTTTCCAAGCCCTGGCACTTAAGGTTGATCTTTTTCATAATTGATCCTACTGTGTGGATTGAAAATTTTAGAGTGCATCATTCTCACCTGATCTATAAATACAGGGTCATTGCCCTTTTAATCCACAAAGGAGTCAATTTGAAGGGATCAGTTTATTCTGTAAGGCAATTATAATGCTTCTCACAAAATTATCCGATTAAAAATGGTTACAAAAATAAGAGCAGACAAAGGTCTTTCATCCCAGTGTAGGGCTAGCCGAAAATATCACTTTATTAATATTAATATTATATTGTCTTTATAGGCATGCTTGCTAATACAGTTACTTGATCATTTTATCTTGCATGAGGTAACAGGGATTATTAAGTGATATTCTTTTTCTTTTACTATGTGCCACATTTGTTTTCAAATGAAATATAACCCAGCCAGTTCTAGTCAAGTAATGCCTACACTGTTTATGATATTAAACATAACTTTATACTAGCATGGTATAGAATGTAATATCAAATAATTTTGAAATGTAACCCATGGAGAAACATGTTGATGTTGCAGAAAGATGTCATCAGAGACCAGGCCAAATTAACCAACACGGTAATTTCCTACCAAATGTAACCATCCTTAGCTTGAAAGAAAGATCTGCTTCATAACATTACAAACATATCCTTCCCTGGAGCAGTATTGATAATTAATGCCACATATTCATGGTGAGAAATGTATATGAGTTTGGTCATAAATGTTCTCATGCATTTTAAATGTCAATAAAATGAATAGCCTTTATTATTCCAGAATGATAACTTGTTCCCAGACACCGCTACTTTGCAGGGGATGATGACTGCCTTGGCACGTAATGAAGAATTACGGGAACATGCCTTAAGCATTTGTAAGCCACACCCTTAGCTCTGAATCAATGTGGCAAGGGCAACATATAAAGGCACAAGGAATATGCTTGAGGAAATCCAATCCCTGCTCTTGTTTCCACTTACACTCTCATAAATCAGTCTAGGTGAATATCTCAAACTCAGTTAGGAAAAAAGTTTTTAAAAAGACAACACTTCTCTTTCTTGGGCTCACAGGGCCATGTGCTTTGTTCTTGGTCATCCCTGCTTTCTAGACACAGCTTTTTGTTTGTGTTTTAGAAAATCTCCACAGGCTTGACCAATGCGGGGAATTTTGTTCCACATTAAGAGATGTTTTCTTAATGTATGTATTCTTACTCTGTGACACATTAGAAACATGTGAGGCTGGCACAGAGGTGATAGATGAGAGTAGTTAGTTCCTGGGATGGGAAGAATTATCAACTGAATAGAAATTAAAACTAGGAATTGTGATTTCCATTCCAACATACAAAGAGCTTGGAAATTGTCACCCCTGTCTTTACAACAAGGAAGCCAAACACACTTAAGATTGATGAATTTTCTTGGACCCAGCAGAGAACAAAGGTTACAGGTCAAACTCCCACCACAAATTTTGGGGAGATGGGCAAAGCCAGAGTCACAACACTTACCCAGAGAAGCAGCTGCTGGTGCCATAATCTGGCATGGATACTTGAATGGTAATTTTGAGGAAATGCTGCAGGTTGAGTATGGACTAGCAGGAGACTGAGACACTTGTGGAGGTTTCAGTTTTATGGGTCTCCCATGAGATTTAAACTCCAGGAATCCCACCAGATTCTCACAGGGAAGAGCCAAGAAAGATGCTCTTGTGGCTTTGGCATAGACAGGCAAAGAATAATCATTGTGAAATATTCCCAGAGAGTTCTCCATAACAAAGACACATGCTTGAGGACAAAAGACTTTACCAGAGCCTCACCCCAACTGAAGGAAGGGCATTCTCACTCCAGCTAGCCTTTTGGGATCACCTAAGGGGGAAAAATTTTTACCATGGAGAAGCATTTGTGAAGGTCACAGCCCAGGAACTTAGACTTACTAAGAACTGAGATGTAATCATAAGATGATAGAATGCTTCCCTTTTCCCACACTTCATCACCACACCAACAGGGCTCCAATGTCATGATAGTGGATTAGAATGGAAAGAGCTGTAAAATGCAGACTATCTCTGAAGAAGAGTACTTAGGGTAGCCCAAAGTCAACAGGGAAGATAAAAACAAGAGTACTGGAAGAAATTGAATACTTGGTACCTACATTTATAGCAAATATTAGCATAATATATCTGGCTTTTAAAATAATTACAAAGCTAAGTGGGTGATGGGTATTAAAGAGGGCAATTGTTGGGATGAGCACTGGGTGTTGTATGTAAGTGATGAATCACTAAATCCTACTCCTGAAACTAATATTACACCATATGTTAACTAACTAGAATTTAAATAAAAACTTGAAACCAACGAACCAAAAAAATTACAAAGCATGCAAGAAAACACAGTCTGAAGAGACAAGGCAAGAAACAGAATCAGACTGGGTTATGGTACAGATGTTACAATTACCAGAATTAAAAATACATATTATTAACAAATTAAAGACCCTAAAGAAAAAAAGTAGAGAACATGTAAAAATAGATGAGCAATGTAAGCAGAGAGATGGACCCTGTAAGAAAGAATCAAAAGGAAATGCTAGAAATCAAAGATAGAAATGAGAAGTGTCTTAAAGTGCTCATCAATAGATCGGGCATGCCTAAGGATAGAGCTAATGAGAATGAAGATAGGTCATTACTGAATTAAAGGTAAAGGAGGAACTTTACCTTTAGAATAAAGAATAAAAAAATCCCTACAATGTCTGAGAAGTAAGATAACTGCATAAAAAAAAGTAACATATACATGACTGGAAAACCAGAAGGAGAAGAAAGAGGAAACAGAGCAGAAGTTATAATAGTTGAGGACTTACCAAAATTAATCAGACACTAAACCACAGATCAAGAAGCTCAGAAAACACCAAGAAAGATAAATTACACCCCCATAAACAATAACAATAACCAAAGCTGTAGAAAATCAAAGAAAAAAAGCAAATCTTGAAAGAAGACAGAGAAAAAAATATACCTTACTTACAGTTGAACAGGATAAGAATTACAATGGTCTTCTGATTAGAAACTATGCAAATAAAGAGAATGGAGGGCAATATTTAAAGTTTTGAAAGGAAAACCCACTGATCTATAATTCTATTGCCAGTAAAATTATTCTTCAAAATAAAGAAGAAATGAAGACTTTTTCAAACAAAGGTTTGAACGACTTTATCATCAGCAAACATGACCTGAAAGAAATGTTAAAAGAAGCATTTCAGGGTGAAAGAAAAATAATACAGGTCAGAAACTCAGACCTACATGAAGAAAGGAAGTGTTTTGGAGAAATAATAAATCAAGGTAAAATGATGTCTCTAATCGTTTTTCCATTTTTAATATAATAGCAATAATAGTTATAATATATTGGGTTATTATAGCACATGGATAAGTAAAATAAATGAATGAGTGAATAAGAGACTGGAGAGAGGAATAGGGAATACTCTATAATAAGGTAACTGCATTATATACATATGAAGCATTGTAGTTATTTGAAGGTGCACTTAAACTGGTTAAAAGGACATGTTTGAAATTTCAAGTCAACTACTAAAAATATTTTTTAAAGAAGTATAATTGATATGGTGTGAGAGGACATAAAATGGAATCACATAAAATGCTCACTTGAAACTGGAGAACGTGGAAGAGGGAAATAAAATGAAACAAAGAACAAATATAATAATTAGAACATTAAACATAGTAGGTTTTAATTCAACCGTATTAATAATCACTCTATGTGTTTATATATATCAATTTAAAGACAAATTGTCCATGAATTTAAAAATAAATATGGAATTGTATCAGTGAGATCATGGTAGCTGCTGTAATAAATAGGCCTTCACAATTTTAATGGCTTAACATAATACAAAGTTTTCTTCTTGCTCACATAAAAGTTGATGAGGTAGTCCCATGTAGCTTCAAGATCCAAAGTCTTCCACACTTGTGTCAGGGCCCAAGGTCTTTCTACTGGATGACTTCATCTTCCTTAGTACTTCATCAATTCTTCATCCAGATGGTACAAAGGGGAAAGAGAAGTCAAAGGATAGGAATTTAAGTTGCATAATTCATAAATTTTTCTCAAAAACATTTTTTAGAATGACAACTTATAAATAAGACATTATACATGTTAAAGAAAAGGTATAAACCGCTAGAGTTTAGAGAAAGGTATCTTTATGAACATCGATTCAGGGTACTTTGTTACATAAATATTAAGAATAAGCTCCAAAGTGAAAATGTAGTATTTTAGATAAATTTGCCAAGGAAAGCATGAAATTTAAAAAAAAATGTGGAAAAAAAACCTTGAATTATGTTTTCAAAAATTACACGGACAATTTTTTGAAACCAGTTTTAGTAATTGTTTTTTTTTAAAATTTTGGCACAAAATTTTATTTTAAATGCTAAAAAATTGGTCCAATCTGATGAATGTCCAAACCTAAACTGGTTTAAATAAAAAATACTGGTCTAAAATACTTACCTCCCTCTTAAGTTTATGGCCCTTGTCTCTATTCACTTACCACGTACTTCCATGTGAATGGTCAGGCAAATAATTAAATTTATATGTCCAGAATTTAAAAGCAAAACAAAACATAAAAGTCTCCACTGAAAGAACTTCCAATATTGGAAAGAGAGAATAAAGATAATTCAATCAATTCATCAGATGTCAGGAAAATGACACAAGACTAAATGGTAGAAAGGATTTCAAATATACAAAATACTCAGTAGATGCGAACTAATTAGACATAGGACTAGTTAAAAGCACAGAGATTTTTTACTGTTTATTTTTTTTAAAACGTGCTTATCTGTGAGCCAGAGAGCAAAACGATGACACAGAAAAGTTGAAAGTAAACAAATAGAAAAATATATTAGACAAATACTATATAACCTTTGTACCAAATAGACTTGAAGCTAAAAGTCCTTTCCTGAAGTTAAAGAGGAGCATTTTATAATGATAAAGCTACTATTTCCCAAGAATATGTGGCAGTTTGAACCTGTGTGCAACTAACAACATATCCTCTAACACGTAAGGAAAATTGAAATAATTTTGAGAAGAAATTAACAAATCCACATAGAATATTTCAACACAATTCTATGAAGTATAGGTACCAAACATATAAACTGTATTGCACATATAGACAAGTTAAATAACACAGTTAGCATATTTTGTCTAATTCACGTATCAAGAATCCTGCACTCAACAATTACAGAATTAAGAGATTATTTTTCAAACATTCATGAAATTATACAAAAATTGACCATATACTAGGTCACAAAGCCAATCACAACAAATATCAATGAATAAAGATGATATTGTCTGATCATAGGCAATGAAGTTACATAACAATATATTTTGAATATATCAATATAACTCATATATTTTGAATTTTAAAGCAACCCTCTCCGACATAATTTCATTAATTTAATAATGATGCTGTTTAGCTGATAATGATGGTGGCAGCCAATTTCGATAGAATGCTTCGCACAGATGATGTATTGTGCCATATGAGGTATATACACTTTATAAAACCCTTGAGGCAGAGTCTACTGTTATTATTTTGCTGATGAGGAAACTCAAGTCCAGATTTTATGAATGATGGAGCTAAGGCTGAAAGCCCAGACAATCTGACCTCAGATCCTGTGCTTGCAGCTATGACAATGGAAGAATAAAAAATCAAAGGTGGAATTAAGCAGCGATGAGACACTATATACCAAAACTTGTGGAAGGCAGTTGAAGGGGATTGTAGAGTTTTATCTGCAATTCATATAATAGTGCAGAAGGTACAGTAAAAATTAATGTTCTGTGAGTTCACCAAAAACTCAGAGAAAGTTGGAGAATCTTTCTGACAAAGTAAACTGAGCAGAGTAAATGCAGGCAACAAAGAAAGAACAAAAATTAATTAAATACAAAACAAAGAAACAAAGACCTAAAATCTGTTTCTTTAGAAGGAAGTTTCTCTGACAAATCCATTTTTAAGAAGGGCAACAAAAATATTATGAATAAAAAAAGAACATGACCATATGTAGACTAGAAATATTACAAATCAGTGGGAAGTTCTGTAAGGAACTTTTATACTAAAACTTGGGTGAACTGGCCAATTTTCTGGAAAACTGTACATTACCAAAATTAACAAGAAATTAAAAAAACCTAATTAATCTAAAGCCATTATAGTCATTTAATCGGTAGTCAAGAACCTACCCACAAAATTGGCACAAAAACAGACATTTTTAAGTACAGGTTTTACTAAATCTTCAAAGCAGAGATAACATTGACTTGGGGCACACTTTCAAAAATTGAGGAATAGGGAAAAGTACCAACTCACCAAAGGCAGGTAGAAAGGCCGATCTCTTTTATAAGCAGAGATGCAAATATTCTAAATAAAGCATTAACACATATGAACAAATATTATATATTTTTATAAAGTATATAATATTTAATTTTCAAAGTATGCAGATGGGTGTTTTATAATTGACACACTTAAATTGTTTTCAGTAACAAAGTTGCATAATGTTGAAAACATTGCCAAACATCTGTTTTCAAAATTCTGTCTTGATAGCAAGAATTATTTTCCAAACTGATCATTTTCTCACTTCTTATTAAAAATGCCTCTTTTACATTGGGACATATTACGGGTGTGTGTGTGTATTTAAATACTGCTTAACAGACACTTTTAATCATAGAAAAGTTCAGAAATTTGGGACAGTTGTTTTTTTTGCAAGAGAAAAACATGCACTCATCTTCAAATTCTCCAACTTTTTAAAGGACTTCTCTGTGAGAAAAACCAGTCTCTCTTTATGGTACTTAGGATTTTCATGTTGTCTCCTCATTTTAGTACACATTTTTGGAAATAGTTTTCTACTCAATGTAATACAACCCTGATAATATAATCCCCAAACTCTTCCAGCCTATAATCATAACGACATAACCAGTTTCAATCTGGATATTAAATATTAGTGGATTTAGTTGCTATCTTATTTTCTAAACTAAAAATTAATATAAAAGAACTATCTTGTATATCCTCTGGAACTCAAGAAGTCCACTTTAGAAACTGCTGCTCTTGTGAAATAGGGTCATCAGAAAGCTTCCCACACTGGGTATGGCTCAGAGTAGCTGCCTCCCAAATGAGGGTTTAGGATGACACCCCAAAGGTGAGAGTGAGATATTCTGTCTCTATTTTGAGGAGTAACGATTTCAGCGAGAAAGGTCAGCACGGCCATTTTCTATCCAAGTAGGCTGGGAGGCAACACTACTTCAAGCGTTCTGGCTTAATGATAAATTCTGGAAATATATTTCAAGTGTTAGATTCTGAGGCTTGAAAAGTTTCTAGACACAGAAATGTATTATGTTAATTCCAACTAGTTTGAATACCAGCCATACTTTCATTATGAAAGTTATGATCTTCAGCGTTAAGAGACCCTATTTTAAATAGCAAGGCTGAAATATGACTTAAGGAAATTGCTGTATTCAAGTTTCAGAGATCTGGGTCACTAGTAGAAATTTCAACTGCTCTGTCATCAAGCCCCCGGAAAGGACCTTTAAGAAAACACATTTTTTTGTTTGTTTGTTTGTTGTAACAGTGGAGCTATATTCCCTGAAAGCGAATTATACGTTAGGATGTCAATTACTTGTATTTGCATTTGTCGGTGCTGGTATTGCAAACAATTTGTCCAAGTAGAAGAAAAGTAGAGACTGGAGTCCTTCAGTAACCCCTCTCATTAATTCTTTGTGCAAACAAACTCTAGTTTGGTAGAAAGCAAGATAACCTAATGGATGTTTTGTAGAGGATGTACAGCTACATTGTTTACCAGTTAAGTTTTATCAAATGAAATGGACCAAGAAAAGCCAAGAAAAGTTTGCAGCTCTATAAATCCCAAGCTATATTTTGAACATTCCTGAAACACCCAATCTCCAGACTTGGGCTTTGAATAGATGTATAAGAGCCGAAGGTCACAGTTCTTGCAAACACAGGAAACAGCACATAGAGTTTTTGTTTATTTTCTGTCTCTTAAAAAAATCAAATATGGCCATCAAGGATATAAAATACCAATACTCAACTACTGGTAGCAGAAGTAGGGCCTGGAGTGTTTTTGTCTCCTTGGTTATCATGTGTAACAAAAACAGATGCAGAATAATTTCAAGTTTATTCTATCTTGCTTTCACCAAGGTTTGAATGCATTTGTTTGAAATGATAGAAGGATTCCGTGAAAGCACTGCCAGGAGAAGGCCAATCAACTCAGTTACTCATGAAATGAAGAATATGAACAAGATGGCATGTGGTTGGGGAGAGCAGAAAGATTTCTTTGACTTCAGGTTGAAGGACGTCAGTATCAGTCCTAAGATTTCTAGTTATTACGTTTTGGAGCTCTGGACGAGTTGTGTAAATTTGTGAGCTTTGTCTCCTTGCTCTGTAAAATAACTCGTATCCTCTTTGTCTCATAGTGCTACTTTCTTAATAATCTGAGAAATTAAGGAAGCTTCCTTTTTCATTTTATTTTTGTTTTTTGAAGTTAAAGAGCAATACAAATTTGAGGTCTCATAATGATGTTTTGTAGTTGTGAGTTCTTCCATCCCCAGCAGATGTCTGCTCTGTGATCCCTTACCTGCTTTGGCTGGGTGGTATGGGGAAAGCCCGGGACAGTGGCATCAAGATGAGCTACTATAGTTCTATTAGCAATATTTAACAGAATTAATTTTCTAAACTCTTTAAATTTCTTTTTAGAAGACCCTATGCCAGTGGTGGCAATGGCTTTCGATAGCCTTATTTAAGGAATCTATTTATAAGCATTAGACTTTTCAAATGAATCAAAAGTAGGAAATGAAAATATCATCTCTTCCCCCACCCATAATGAAAAGAAATTCTTCGACTTCTCTGGATTCTTAAAAGTAATCATTTTGCTTTCATCTTGAAATTCTAAGCCCAATGGGCAAATATCCTCTCTAATTCTTTGTAGTAAATTATTGATTGTCAAATGTTGCTTATTAATAATATTTATATACAATTAAATTTTTCATGTGTTTTAGGATATTAATTTATTTTAAGCTCAAGTAACTAATTTTTTTTTTAAGTTACATGTTAGTATTTGTCAAGTCTTCTGTCTAGAGTTAATACATCTTTTGGCTACAGATAACCCTTTGGGAAATGTACTACTTTATCTCTAGTCTCCAATTGCTCTTCCCTCTTTTTAAGCTATGCATATAAAAACCTTCTGTTATTAGTAGCCTTAATTAGCCTTTAGTCTATTTCCTTTGGATCCTAGCTGATTGCCAACCAGCCTGGGAGATAGAAGTTTGAAAAAAGACTGGACTCTGATTTCAGGACTGTTTCAGGCTGCAAAAATATGGCTTACTCTATTTAGATACATGAACTGCTCTAGGACTTAGGTCCTAGAGCAGATTTCTAAGACTGAAGACAAATGCTTAAAACAATGAGTGAATCCTAGAATGACTTCAATCTTTCTGAACCAAGAGTTTCCCAGGGTTAGGCATGCTCTTATCTTAAAGTGTATAGCAGAAGGTCCATTGACGATAAATTTCTCTAGGATTATCTCCTATACTGTTTTTTTTTTTAATTTTTTTTCAACGTTTATTTATTTTTGGGACAGAGAGAGACAGAGCATGAACGGGGGAGGGGCAGAGAGAGAGGGAGACACAGAATCGGAAACAGGCTCCAGGCTCTGAGCCATCAGCCCAGAGCCTGACGCGGGGCTCGAACTCACGGACCGCGAGATCGTGACCTGGCTGAAGTCGGACGCTTAACCAACTGCGCCACCCAGGCGCCCCTCCTGTACTGTTTTAATTAGATAACTTTCCAAGGTAAATTACATCCTGATTATAGGCCACCTTAGTTGGTATCGTCTCTTGCCCATCATCACAATAACATCCTAACGTCTTAACATTTTAATATCAATGCCTCTTGATTTCTGTAGCTTGAGTAATAAAAATTGAAAATTTTATTTTATTGAAATGTTTATATAACATTGGATTCATCACTTATCTGAACTTAAATAATTTAGTGGCATAAGCCATCAGCACATTAAAGTGACAGCATTAAGAAAACGGATGTTAATAACTGGGAAAAGTGCTAAATTTCTCAAAGTTACTAAGTTTTATAGAAAGTGAGGGACCAGTAGAGGTGAGGACTATTTTATTCATAAAAAAGCCACTGATTGTTGGGATACCTTGATCCCAGGGGGGAAAAGTCTTCCTAAAATAAGAGTTTGTTCCCCAAAGGCCAGAGGTAGTTTTTTTTGTTTTTGTTTTTATTATTTATTTATTTTTTATTTTTGAGACAGAGAGAGACAGAGTGTGAGCAGGGGAAGGGCAGAGAGAGAGAGGGAGACACAGAATCTAAAGCAGGCTCCAGGCTCTGGGCTGTCAGTACAGAGCCCGACATGGGGCTTGAACTCATGAACCACAAGATTGTGACCTGGGCAGAGGTCCGATGCTTACCCCACTGAGCCACCCAGGTGCCCCTCAGAGATAGTTCTGACTGGTGAAGATTAACTTCTGGATTTAGAGGTCATGCTGTAAAACTAGAGGACTTCTAATTTCTGACCAAGAGACCAGCTTTTTAAGTGGTCTACAATTTTTGTTTTATGTACCAAGAATACAAAGCTGAATAAAAAACGATCTCGCTCTAAGCAGTTTTTAATCTATATGGAGGCAGCAAAGCATTAATCTTTCTTTTGGAAATTCTTTCTGGATACTCAAATAATCATGACAATGGTGGAACATATGGGAGAGGTTTTCCCTGTCACTTGGGTAATTTGTTGTTGTGGCCCAGTCAGCCATTTATTTGATTATATTTTTAGAATCTGCATTCAAAAGTCTGCATACAAATTTTCATTCAGGGAATGGAAAAAATATTTTTTTTTTCTTCTGGCCCAAGTCATCTTTCTAAGTCCAGGGAATATTTCGCTCTATCATTAATTCCTCTTCATCCCTTGGACTCTCTCCTCCAGAAGCTTCAAAACATCTTTGCTATAGCCTTCAGCTATCAGCATTACTATTACTAATGCAAGTGCTTTTTCTCCCATTAGACTCTGAACCCAGCCATACTGACCATGTATCATTTGTCTTTGTTTTATTTTGTTGCTGTTATTATAGTCTCAAATATACATACCGAATTGAATATCTATAATAAATTTTAAAGGCTTGACTTTATTTCCATGTAGAAAAAAATTATAAGAGGAAACTATAATTTGTTACTATATATCTAGTTTCTTCATACATCTAGTTATTGATAGTTCATTAGGTAAATCAGCATTCTTTTAGTGGGGGCAGGAATGGCTTTTGTCTTTTAAGACTCTTTAATATTTGTATCAAGGAAGCACATGCTCTTCTAATCTTCCTCAATCGAGTAACTTATTCTTGAATTCTTAGTTTGTATAGTAAAAGGTTAACGTACAACTTCGGCTTTGCATTTTGCATTGCAATCTTAATTTCCTTGATAGGTTTTAGTGGGCATTCAATGCATGAGCATGGTTATTGGGTACCGGTCATTGCTTTGCATAGGTTATTTTATTGACTTTATGAGCTAGATACAGTTTTAATCCTAATTTTATGAGTGAGCAAACTCTGAGAGGTTAAATAATTAGCTGGTAATGTAGCTGGTAAGTGATCCAGCTGGATGCAACATAGCCCATTCTTTTTAAACAATTAGCTTCACTTCCCTTAGCTACTATCCCTGTGTGCTTCCCTCGTTGCTCCCTGCACCCCCTCAAAGTATTGACCTCAAATGTTATTCTACCTTGCTGCAGAGTGGAGCATCGGTCTTAGCAGATCTTGGTGCACATGGAGTGCACCAGGGGTTATCACTACAGATCGTGTTTATTGCTTCACCCAGCCAGGAGTTTTGGCAGTTTTTAGGACCGTGGAGGCTTCCTCTCAACACAGAAGCCAGTGTAAATACACAACAAAGGGACCACACCTGACGAGGGTTTGCTGTCTGTTTAAGTGACCTTGTTCATGGCTCTGGGCCACTGGTGATCCTTCCCATCAGTCAAATATTAAATTTCCCTTTCTGATATTTCCTGTAGACATGTTTGAAGTCCACCCCATTCCTCCCCTCCCCCCCCCCAATGCCTTGTGTTTTAAGGAGTGATAAAAATTTCAAGCTCTTCAAAGACAAAACTGATATGTACTTTTTAGATGACACTGTCATTATAATTATATTGGTCTTACTAGAATTGTCTTTTAAAGATAACTACTTATCACTGCTGTTTCTACCCTACCTGCCAATTGTCAGAGGACAAGATAAATTCAGTGATTGGCTTTGACATTCACAACTATTCAACAAGAAGCCGATCAGGAATTAGATTTCTGGTACGTGATGAAAACTATATGGTAGGGCTGGGCTATGTCAGATTGAGCAAAGATATTTCCTTCCTCATTCTACTATTGCATGAATGTCAATCAGTAAGTATTTCTGGGTGCCCAAAAATGAAATGAATGAAAGAGATGAATCACAGGGGTGCCTGGGCGCTGGGTTAAGCGTCCGACTTTTGCCAGCTCAGGTCATCATCTCACAGTTCTGTGAGTTCGACCCGGTATTGGGCTCTGCACCGGCTGCACAGAGCCTGCCTGAGGTCTTCTCTCTCTCCTTCTCTGCCCCTCCCTGACTGGTGCTGTGTCTGTCTCCCTCAAAATAAATAAACTTAAAAAAAAAAAAGAAAGAAAGGAATGACCTAAGCCATGTACACAGGAATTTGTTATGAAGAAATGATTCTGACAAACTCTGGCCATCAACAGTCTGGAGACACATTTTTGCTTTTGTAAACTGAATATGAAAAGATGACAGGAAATCATAGTTGAAATTTGTGATGAGTGGTGGTGTTTGAAAGATGAAAACTCGGAACACATTTGCTTTGGTAGACCTACAAAATGCTGAAGAACCAAGCAGAACTGCAAAAGCCAAATCTGCAATTTGGTTCTCAGTGAACACACTGCAGGGGCTTGAGGATCCCAGATCATTAATAGAATTTAATCAACTTGCCTACAAGGAGTTTCCAAGGAGGTTGCTGACATTTCTTGGTGCTGTAGAAGATACAGTTGATAAGTAATAAAACTAAAGTTAACCTTGCCTGCCAAAGATTAGAAAAGGATGCTTATCAAATAGCAATAATTACTGAAGTATGTATGTAAAAATACCTAAATGGAGTTTTACCAAGAATAGCAAACTAAACCATGGAAATTTCCTAAGTGCCTCTTTAAACAGAGTGCTGAGATATAGATGAAACCGTTTTGCATGTTTTCTCTTTTAAGTATTTAATTTGGAGATTTATCTACCCTATTGTGTAACTCGATTTTATACCTGACATGGATTCAGATGTATTTCAACATTCTTTTTTGTTAAATTTTCAACAAGTAATTTCAGTTTAGCTAATTTATAATTACAGTTTTACTACTTTATTGTAGTGTTTTATTTCTAATATAATATGCTTCTATATTAAAGGGTGATATGGTGCACAAAAGGTGTTAAGCATATTAACTGATGACATTATTTGCTCTTGACCTTGGATCTTGGTAGTTGCTGGAAGACTGAAGAGAAAGCTTTTTTTTTTTTTTTTTTGGCCACTTGGGAGACTACCAAAGACATTAATTTTAAAACTATACCAGAGTAATTACCATTACATTTATGTTAGAGGTTAACATTTGTGTTTTCCTCTTATTGCCTGGCTTTACAGAATGTTATGCCTCACTGCTTTTATTAAATCCAAGTAATAGAGGAAATAACAGTATTATTAACCTTTAACACTGATGAAAAATTAGTTTTAAGTAAAACATGGTTTAAAATCAGAGCAATTGTGTTAGTTGTCTAGCTAGTTTCCCGATGAAACACAATAAGTCCTTGTGTACTCATTGTGTCCATATTTATAATTATAAAAGTAAAAACAAAGTATAATATGAAATAAATCTCCAGGGAAAAGGGATTACATTTTTAATACCCACTGTATTCTTACTGATCAATGTTACAGATTTGCATGACATTACACGAAAAAGTACTGATTTTAAAAAGTACCACTTTCCTATGACTGAAAAACAAATTAGTTTTGATAACTAATTGTTACTACTTTCACAGAAAAGCATGTAGAAATTGAATATGTAATAATTGACCCTATCCGAAGTCTCCAATGGGGTGCTTCTAAACATAAATATTTATATAGTTGGTATGGCTGTAGAAAAATTCTCTTTTCCATGATTGTTGATTTTAAAACATTAACTTTTAAAGTGATTTTTGATATTTAGGCAGAGTGATATCTTGCCTCCTTGGTTATACAATATACATACATGGTTTTGTGGGGATGTTTATTCTAAAGGAGAACAAGAAGAGACTGTATCAATTTTATTATTTTTAGACAAATGTGGAAATAGAGACAATAAATAAAGTTAAGGAAATAATTTACTATTGGAAAATATTCTTTGTAGAAGAGTTTGGTTTCATAGCCTATTGATTAGTTATAACCTAAATGTAATTTATATTTTTTGAGTCATAAATATTTTACTTAAATTTAATATTAAAGCAAAACATCCACTCTATCAAATATAGCATATGTGTATCCATCTAAGTAACTTTAAATGGTTTTTTTTTGATCATTTGATTTTAAATAAATCTTTCAGCCTAAATTTTATCAGTAAGTTGCCAAATTATTTGAAGATAAATTTTTTCTTGTGGCATAAACAGATCTTTTAATTATAAACCTAGTGTTTTCTAAACTACTCTATTTGCTACTATGACTTTGTAAATAATCAAGTATTAAGAAATTTATTTATAATCTATTATTTTTAGTTTAAATATAGAATTAAGATAATTGATTAGAACAGGTATCATTTTGTTTTATGTATTTATTTAAAGGATTATGTAGGAGAACTTTAATATATTTGAGAATGTTTTCTGTGAATTAAATGAAGCCATATATATGAAAGTGCTTTGTAACTGCAAATATGAAATATATAATAATATTATTCTCATGACTTAGAATGGATAATATTTAAACATCGTAGTATTCATAGCATTTCTATAACATATATTTGCCTAATGGAAAATAATTTTAAAAAGTAAGCACTGTACTTCTTAATCTTTAGGTAAATATACATTCCAGTTGCATGAGCAATTCTATGTAAGGCTCAACAACCCATTTACCTTTTAAATTAACAACCACTTCAACGGTTAATTGAGTATTTCTAAGCCAATAAATTACCCTTCAACATTACTGACTGGAAGCTTAGTTAGTACCCACAACAAGCCTGCCATTAATGAACTCATTCTCCAACAAAAAAAAGAAGGCATCAAATCTGAACTGTGGATGTGTTCGGTTCCCTCATTCTAAACACATTAGTACACTGTATTTTCCCACTTAGAGAAGCTTTTGTACACTGAGCATGTGGCTGTTTAAATGCCCCAGCGGGGCATCCAGAGGCTGCGAAAAAAGGAAAAATTATTTGGAACAATTTGCATTCGTTCAAGGGCAACGTTACGCATTTTACAGCTGGTTTATTGCTATTCTTGTGCTGTTTAAGCTGTCTTTCATGTCAAAAGTCCTTTCCTGCTTACAGATCATCCGGAAGCATTCTGCTGCGTGCTGTTTGCCCGAGTTCCTCCAGGGCTCTGGGCCTTTGATCACGGATACCATTTGCAGTCTGGTTAAAAATAGGAGGCTGCGGAGATAAGCCTGAGTCCTGACAGTGAGGAAAGGCTCTTTTCTTTCTTTTTTCAACTTTGTTCTCTTGTCTTTTAGGATGGGAAACATATGATCCCAGCACAGAGAAATAGTGTTCAGGAGTTAGAACACACTTAGAGGTATAAGAATTTTAAAGGTGAAGAATTTTAAAGGTGCAACGAGGCTCACCAGTAAGTTAAAGTTTTACAAGAACTCTGTGTGCCATTTTCTTTGGGTATAACTCAAGCGATACCCGCCTCTCTTACGTTGAGGATATACGACTAGTTGCACAGATTTCTAGGTTCTGCTCCCGAGTATGGCTTTTAAACTAGGGTAATATCTTTTTAATGGAAAAAAAAATACAATGATGATTGTTGCTAGCAAACTTAATATAAAAGAGCAACAATATAATGAAATTGCAATTCGATAAAGGATAAAGCCAGAAAAAAAATGACTCACATTTTTATTTTTTATATTACTGGTCATTTATCAGTACCTCCTTAAGTTTGTCTACTTACTGAAAACAAAAGCAAGAGGATTTATTAAACGTTGTTGTTTTTGTTTGGTTTCTACAAGAATTGTGATTAACATAATTTTATCAATTTTATGATGTAGGGAGATGGTGACTTTCATTATTGTTTGCTTAAGCAACAAATCCAATATGCCACAAGCCATGAAATTAGAGACTTCTTTGGAAATGAAATCTAATCTAATGGTAAAAGTGCAATAACTTTGAATACTAGAATGTCAATATGATACTCGGTGTGGAATATTTAGTATGAAATGAAATGTACTAGAAGGGGTCTTTGGAGTTTAATGAATGTTTTTGCCAGCAGGCAGGACCATTTATTTGTTAATTTACCCAAATAGAGATCTGTGCAAAGCCAAATCCTGTGATATAAAGCAGGATATGAGCATGCCATCAAAGAGGCTAAAAAGATGTTTGTTTTAATGCCACATCCATTCTTGGCAGTTTTGGAGCCTGCGCATATTTTGGAGAGACAAAGAGGAATTAGTCAAAGAAAGAAATATGGGAGTAAATTTGGAGAATGGGAGTCGGGGTGAGATTGAAGGTGGAGAAACCCGTTTATACAAATTTCAGGACAAAAGAGATTTTGGGGCCTTCCTGAGGAGGCTGCAAGTGAGGCAGGTTATGTGTGGCTGATGGGAAGCCTGGTGGGGTGGGGCGGGGATGGGAGTGCCTGGAATTCACAGAACCAGCCAGGGGTAGGATCATGGGCTATGTATATTAAGCTCTATCCATATTTTTTCTTTTAATCATAGTGCAATAGCTTTTGCTGCTGGGTTTGCTATAGTAATACATATTTTAAAAATTCTTATCGGCTTAACTTTCAAAATAAAGCAGGAGATTTTGTAAGTTGTTCTTATGTTTGTGTTTAAACCTCACCAGGTGTGGTAGGTTAAATGCCAGCAGACAAAATACTGTGGTTTAATCAGACCAAATTTTATGTTCAAACAGTTTTACATGTAACAATCTTTAGAATGGAGACAGTCTTTCTTGAAAGGGGTGCTTTTTTTTTTCCTGAAAGTCCAATGCAAAGCTGTTTTGAGCTTGCTGGTGTAATTAGTGCTTTGAATATGTCGACCTGCCGTGTTGTAGGTCAACTTTGACGCTCTACAATATCCTAAGATGGGCATTTTGTGTCTCTGTTGAAAAGTGGTATTAAACTTATGCATACCAAGGAAAAGGATCAGGATTTCACTGAAGAGATGGAATATGCATTTGTCCTCATGTCTGGAAAATCAACTTGCTCCTAAGTTTTTAAAGGGCTAGGAAGAATCAGTGAAATTTTTGCAATCCTCCTTTACAATATATTCTGGTAAAGTCATTTTGTCCCCTAAGTTCTGAAAGGTTAATTGGATCTCTTGTAATGAGTGACTGCACCCAGTCACATGTGGTTTGGGAATTTATTTATTAATTTAAAAATTGTTATTGTTCAGACAATAACAGTGGGGTACTAAATTCAACTTTCTTTTATTGAGTGGGATTGTTTTAAATTTGCTAGTTTTATGGCTCTTGTAATGAAAATTATTAAAAATGAGCACTAAGGGCCAACTTATTTTAAAAAGCTAACCCATGTCGCTCCAATATGTTTTTCATCTACATGTCTAATAAATTGCTCTTAGGTAAATTTGAACCTGCTTTGAGCTTTTTGGAACAAAAAGGTATTTGCCATGTACCAGAGGTGGTCACTGAGAGTAATTTTGTTGGACTAAGGAGTCACTCTTAATAACAAGGAAACTATAAGAAAAGCAGGAGGAGGGGTGGGGGAAGGTGTGGCTTGATACCATGTGATTAAGGAAAGGAGAAAAATATTTTGCAAATACAGTTGTATATTTCATTTGCTTCTCTTCCATTTCATTTTTTGTCCTTCAGTTTTTTCCTTTTTTTCTCAAATTCTCTTGATTTAAAAATATATTTATTGTTTATTTTAAAGCTTAATAGGTATCATATATATGTATATCTAATTTAATGGAATAGCATATTACTTCTCAAATCACTCATCTATGAAGGAAAAGGTATTTCAAAGAGGCCCGCTATATAGATGTGCCTGTAATTCATGATATCTTAAGTGGTCTCTTCCCAAGGAAGTGAGAGGAAGATGTTAATTATCAGTACTACAGCATATCCATGTACCAAAACAGGTTCTGATAAGGAATTAAATCTTCAGCAAAAAGACATCAAAGAAATCCTAAAAGTGGATTGGACTTCATAGTTGTAGAAGAACAATCTAAAAGGATATCTTTGGTTTAATCATCTTGTCTCTTACATTTTCTCTTATTTTAGGATATTCTCTTTCTTAATGGTCTTTGAATTCACAGATTTGAGCATAGCATATTTTGGGGGAATGTAGAAGTATGGAGAAACTCAAATACTTCTAATAAGAGGCACTAAAACATTGTTATGGGAGAGACTGAAGAAGGTGATCTTATCTGGAAGATCAAGAACTTTCATGTGTCTCAGATATTTGGGACCATATATGAAGATCATCCCAGAGATCTAGCCCATCAGGACTTGAAATTCTATCAAGCATAGGAAAACTTCATGTACATTTCTAGATGTAGATCCTGTATGACTTTGAGGGGAAGGGTTTAGGACTTAAAATACCAAAATTTACAAGTACACAGCCTGCAAGAGTGGTAGGCATTCAGGCATATCTCTAAAGAAGAAGTCCATTGTGCCATTTGCAAGGAATCAGACCCCTTAAAAATATATACCAAACCAAAAAAACTCAAATGAATCTCAATCATGAGGGAAGAATAACATGTACACAGAATTTCCCAAGGGAAACAAAGTAGAAAGAAGCTCTTGTGTGTGAGCAATTCCCTTTGAAATAGCTATGTGAGAGATACTAAGAAAGAAACCTCTTGGTCCTGGAAACCTTTAATTATAAAGCACAAGATGTCATTGGAAATATCCCATGGGTGAAACTGCTGTAGATATTCAATGTATAAAATTCCTAGGCGTTAGGTATCCACAGATATCAGAGAACTTATATATGAGAGAAAACTTTTAAATGTGGAAAGTAAAAGTCTACAGTAAAGCTCAGATACTGGAAACCAGTCCAGTTGGCCTAGAGAAGAAACCCCATATCTGTGATGGATTGTATTAAGAACTTCAAAATTCAGTGATTCTTGCTTGCTAGTTAAAACTTTAGTTGCTTTATGAATTAGCCTTTATGAAAGGCTCTGAGGTGTTAATCTGTCTGAAGAGAGGATATGTCTAATCATGGGTGATCGGTGGACACGGAGGAGTTGTAGATTGCCAGTATCTACCAGAGACAGCACAGAGCATGAGGGGATGCTCCCTCCCAGGGAATACCATACTTATGAAAAGAGATGTTTGTTCCTAATAACATGAAAATAATTTACAGTAAAATCTTGGATTACGAGTAACTCGTTCTGCGAGTGTCCTGCAAGAAAAGCAAACATTTCTAACAAATTTTGACTTGATAAATGAGTGATGTCTTGCAATATGACTAGTACGAGATGCTGAATGTCATATAATCACAACCGGTTCTTCTCTCTGTCTCTCTGGGATTGTGGTGATCATCTCCCCATGCTCAGATGCTCAGTCTCAGGCTGTGGTGTTTGGTAGAAATCAGTGATTTTTCAGAACATTGGAAGGTGTGCCCACAAGTGGCGCTAGTGTATTATCTGTCACTGCAAAGCACCTGTGGACAGTCCTTTGCTTTTTCATACAAGAAGAAGCCTGGGAATGCTTTGCTTCATTCTAGGTCAGGCTGACTGCATATATAGACCTTTTCCTCTGCTGCCCTATTGCCAGTTACATTAAGTACAGTATATGACAAGAGTTTATTAATACTGTACTATAGGCAACATCTGTGTGAGCATATACAATGACCCCCATGCAGAAAAAGGTTGAAAAGAAAAGTGGTGAAAGGAAGGAGATGATTATGGTGGAAATTAAGAAGGAAATCATCAAGAAATATAAACGAGGTATGCGAGTGGCTGAAATTGCAAGATTTTATAAGAAGTCTACATCTGCATCTCATTTGCAGAGGAGGAGGAGGAGAAAAAGGCGGAGGAATCCCTCACTTCAGATGAGATTAAGGAGTTGTATAAAATATGGGAAACAGTGCAAAATTTTGTACAAAACACCACCCGAATAAGGCCGTAGCAGTGCAAGGGATGAATCTGTTTAACAACAACGCAATGTCACATTTTTGCAAAATCCTCTCAAAGGAGGCAAAAGCAAGTGTCATTGGATATGTTTCTTGTTAAAGTTGCACGAAAAGAAAAAGATTCCGTTGAGCCAATAGACAGCAGTGATTCCATTAGTGATAGTGAAAGTCGCCGTACACAATAACCCTCCTCTCTCTTGTCTCCCTCGCACCAGCCACAAAGGTTTTCAAAGGTACCTGTTGGGATGAGAGCACTGGCTGTTGTATGGAAACCAATTTGACAATAAATTTCATATTTGAAAAAATGAATAAACATTTAAAAATAAAATTAAAAAAAGGTAATACAGGTTAGTTTGTTTATTTTTCTTTATGTTTTGTCTTTTCTTTATTATTTTGTATTATGTTACAGTATTGTAATCATTTTTATATGAATATTTTTGGGTTGTGGAATGAATCATCTGAGTTTCCATGATTTCTTATGGAGAAATTCACTTGGATATACAAGTGCTTTGTTACAAGCATGTTTCCAGAACAGATTCTGCTCACAAACCAAGGTTTTATTGTAATTAATTTTATTTAATCTCGTTCTTTGATCATCTTCAGATTATAATTTGACTTCTATGCACTTGCTAATTAAAAAAGAAAAACTACAGAGGAAATGAGTATATAGTCTTTTTACAGCTTTATTTTTTACTGTATGTTACTACAGTAAGAAGTATAGACTCTACAGTTTCTTGAATTGTATTAGTCTGGAGTTTAATCTGTAGTTCAGATAACTTTTGACGGTGGCATGATAACTACACATGGTATTATGAGCTGGCCCCATAGATTACTCTATGAAACCTCATCTAGGGCTAAATGACACATTTGTGCAAGTTGAAAAATGTTGCGCTTTTCTCTGACTAAACATAGCCTTTCACCAGGGACGATGGCTTGGGGAGTGAAGGATGGATGGGCTCTTGCCTCCTACTTTCTCTTGATTGGTGCCCTTGCTCAGTGAACAGCCGGCACAACCACATCGGTGGCCCTGATGGCACCAAGTTTCCTAACAGCAGGCCTGATGGCATCTTGTCTGGTTTTGCTCATCTTTCTCCAAAGCATACTGTATATATCGCTCAGATTTGTACTCAACATACTAAATTGATAAACAAGGGATGGTTATTTTCATTTTGGAAGTTTATGTGCTTCAAAGTAAGGCATAAAATTATGTATTTAAGTGATCTCTCCTATTATTTAGTTTACAAAACAGTTTAAGAATGCATGTAATAGTTAAAATATGTTTGGCTTTAAAAAAGTTTGGTTTGTTAAGTTCCACATAAAGTAATAATAGATGATGTCTCTTTGCCACATTGCTATCTCCCCTTACCAGAATGACTGCAAATGCAATGTCTACTCTTTTTTTTCCCCTTAGGTTTAGAAAGTTTTCAACACAGGTACGCACAAGTATTTATGGCAGATTGTTCGATTGCTCCTAATTATTCATTTACTTCTTACCCCTAAGAGGATAATGCATGTTTGTGCCATTGACTTGAGGCTTGGCCATGTGACTTGCCTAAGCCAAAGTATATGCCAACTGTGAGAAATTCCTTCACTTCTGGTCCTTGCCATGAGAAAAATATGTATAAGTTGGGCTCTGCTCCTTCAACCTGGTTTCTAGAGTGAGAAGACAAATGGAGCAGACCCCATCCACCCACAGCCTGCAACAGAGCCACAGCCAGCCAATCATCCTCCTTTGATGTGAAAAATAGCTGCTTGTCATTGTTAGCTCTGAGATGTGGGGTTATTTGTTATCGCAACAAAAACTATTCTAATACATATTTTAAATATTGCTGCCATAACAACTATTTTTCCAATGTTTGCAGCAGTCATTGCCACTTTACATTTTGACAACACTGGAGATTGTAAACTGCTATCAACTGGATGACCTCATTTGTGACTCACAGCTTCATTAAGAGTAGATGAGTAGGTTGAAACTAAGAGGGGTTCATGAATTCTCCCAAGGTCAAAGTGCTAGTAAGTGGAAGGATAGGATTTGAACTCAGGTCTTCTTATTTCAAGTTGTCATTTTTCTGGACCTTCCTTTACTAATCTCTAACCCACTTTGCAAACTTCTTGAGGGTTGTGCACCATCCCAATTATCCATCACTCCATGATTCCATGGGAACATGGTGACTCCATCTGAACAGGTGCTTCCTATATATTACTACTCCACCTAGCTCAGGGGAAAGCTTAAAATCCTCAACATGTTCCATGCAATCTGACTTGTCTTTGTGTTACACATCTTCCTTGCCTCAAATTTTTACTTAGTCATTTTTTGTATTGCTCCCTGGCCTCCAGCCACATTGGCTTTATTTCATTGTCCAGGGAGAAGTCATGCTTCCTTCAACCATGGGGTTTTGTGCTTCTTATTATTTCTGGCAAAACGTCACCTTCTCACCCTAAAATCCTACCATGTACATCTCCTTTCCCCTCAAAACCTAGGTCAGTCTTATTCTTTCTTTAGATCTGTGCTCAATAGCAAGGAGACCTCCTTGGACTTTCTAGATCGCATTGATCTGCATACTCTGAAAGGACATTTACCTCTGCTTCAGTGATCAGTGTAGCTCAATTTGTATAATGTCTCTAAGTTCTATTCCTTTTCTTTTATTATTAGTTTATAAGTGTTTATGTATGTTACTCACCATAGCACTTAACACACTGTCTGGTAGATGCTAAGTAGTCAACAAGCAGTCCTTAAATCACTGAATATATGACCCTAAATCTCAACTCAGCAGCGGTTGATACAACTGAGCTGACAGAAATGGTGTAGGAGTCTTAAGCCTTGATAAAGGGTGGGATCTGTTGTATGGAGCTGGAGATAGTGATGAGAGGAGAATTTGGTAGGAAGAAGCCAACAGGTCATTTGTGGCCATGGAAACATCACCGGGTAATAATCAGAGAGATAATGGAAAACATTTTCACTGGATGTGACTATACAAGGGTCACTGCTTTGAGAATGTGTATACCAAGAACTGAGCTACTTCCCTTTAGTGGCTCAAGTCTTTAAACTTTCCTTCCAGATTTCACAAAGGTTTTCTTTTCAGACTTGACTATCAGTGAGGCTTAGAGGTTTTCATGTGTTTCTCTAACCCTATGATTTTTGTAGGCTTTTATTTCCTGAAGTCTGTCTTCCTCTGTAGGTTTCATTCATTCTTTCTTTTTTCCTTTGCTTGAATAAACAGTAAAATTTGAGGCCAAATAGAACAGAAAATGGAGTGTATCCTATAATCTATTAATGGCATAAAAGCAGGTCCCCTTTTGCAGCACATACTCCCTTCTGGTATTATTGTTACTTATGAGAACAACATAGCTTACTCATGCCTATTTAGTCATGCATCTTTAAAATTTTATTTTAAACATTTTTATTCGTTTTTTAGAGACAGAGAGAGACAGAATGCGAGCAGGGGAGAGGTAGAGAGAGAGAGGGAGACACAGAATCTGAAGCAGGCTCCAGGCTCTGAGCTGTCAGCACAGAGCCCGGCGCAGGGCTCGAACCCACAGACCGTGAGATCATGACCTGAGCCGAAGTCGGATGCTCAACTGACTGAGCCACCCAGGCACTCCTATCATGTACCTTTGCTTTTTTATCTTTTTATTTTTAATACAGATCTTTTAAGGATTTTCACTCTTTCACTGGGACTGCCTCCCAGTCCATTTCTTTGACAGCAATATACAATTTCGACTTAAAACCAAAAACAAACAGAAATTTTTTTCAGGTTTTCTGAAAAACATAGGTGTGGCAGGGGTATTGGTATTACGCCTTTAAAAATAATATGTTGGTTTATAATGATAAAGAAGGGAGAAGTTGGATGTGAATAGAAAATAAAGGAGCGATAGTTTGCCTGTAAGACTCAGATTAGGTGCAAGAGTTCAGTTTGAGCAGGGTGAGGGGGGCATGGGTATCGATGTGGGTAGAGAGCAGCTCACTCTGGGCAAGACCATCCAGTGAGAGAAGTCAGGGAAGACATCTCAATGGAAGATACAGGGAAAGCTGAGATCTCCTTACAAAGCCGCATTGGAAGGCTCTTGAATCCCAGTATATAAGTATGAATCTACCCAGTTCTCACATTATACTCAAGAGTACAGTCAAGCGATTCCCAGTGCAAAGGTACCTCTGCATGCCCCAGAATCCCATAAGCTTCTTAATTTCTAAAGGTCTCCTCCACTCTTTTGGGATCCCAGGAATTGGTTAAGAAGGCTTAGCATTTTTCTATGAAAAATGACACACATATGTCCTCTTCCATGGCATCTACAAAGGATTACATCTAGTTAGCTGAGTGTAATTTAGAGGTGATCCTACTACTGCCACAGTGAGTGATGGCACATGTATAGAAACATAAAGTAGTAAGATTAGCTAGTGTTTGCTATCACATGCCATTAATTCAGTAAAAAAAAACTCCTTGTTCTAAGTTTGAACCCAGATGCCAACAATATGACATTCTGTGACACATTCTGTCACTTGGAGATGTCCCTTATCTGTCCTTCCTTCCTTTGCCTGACCCTGCCTATCTTAGGATCTCTTCACAAACATCCAACACATACCTTCTAAAACCTTATGTTTTTGATCTGATATCTTTAGTTCACTCTGCCACTATTTCTTCTTGTCTGATCTTTTCATAATTCCTTTATAGTTTTCTCCTCCAGTCTCTTCATACATCCAAGTATAATCTCCCCATCTTCACTGTCAGTTTCCTGACAGACCAACAGGTAACCAAAATCTGGTATAGAAATTCAATGGAATACCGTGCAGCCTTGAAAAGGAAGAAAATCTTGACACATGCTAAAATAAGGATGAATTTTGAGGACACTATCCTGATTGAAATAAACCAATCACAACAGGGAAAATGCTCTATGAGTCCACTCATACGAGGTACTTAGAGTAGTCAAACACCTTGCCATAGAAAATAGAATGGTAGTTTCCAGGAGCTGCCGGGAGGGCAAATGAGGAGTTATTGTTTACTAAGTACAAAGTTTCAGTTTCACAAGACGAAAAGGGTTCTGGGAAAGGGGCGCATGGGTGGCTCAGTCAGTTAAGCATCTGACTTCGGCTCAGGTCATGATCTCATGGTTTGTGAGCTGAGTTCCTCGTTGGGCTCTGTGCTGACAGTTTGGAGCTTGGAGCCTGCTTTGTATTCTGTGTCTCCCTCTCTCTCTCTCTCCCCCTCCCCTGCTTGCATTTTCTCTCTCTCTCTCTCTCTCTCTCTCTCTCTTCCTCTCCCTCTCTCTCTGTCTCTCAAAAATAAATAAACTTAGAGAGTTCTGGGATGGATGGTGACGATGATAACACAGTGATGTGGGTGCACTTAATGCCATCAAACTGTGCACTTAAAAGTGGTTAAGATGGTAAATTTTATGTGATGCGTATTTACGACGATTAAAAAATTTTAGGTAAAAAATCTCACTTCTATGTGAAACTCATTATAGATTGCCTACTATGTGCCATATGTTGAAGTAGGTACTTCACATACATTACTCCTGATAAATATTATTATTCTTATTTTATGAGTGGGGAAACAGAAGTTCATAAGAGTTAAAATAACTTCATAAGGTTATATATGCAATTAAGCAGCAGAAATGAAATATGAATCCAGGTCTGTGTAATGCCTCCATCACCCCATACTTCTTCTACCCACGTGGAACTAAAGTCCTTGTGTAGATACACACACACACACACACACACACACACACTTCTGTGTTTCATCTTGGTATATAATATGTATTATTCCTTAGCTTAAATTAATTGTGTTTCTATAAATACAAATGTTGAGGCTAACCACTTAATTAATATCACAGAGTTAATCCATATAATCGCCTTATAGTTCGTGGCACAGACTGATTCTTATTGCTTCTGAGAGGAAGAGATGCCTGAACACAAACAGCTTTATTGGTTGCCTCAGGAAACAGGGAATTAGATTGATTACTTAGGCTTCAGGCTTTGTAATTACAACCTGACATTTTAGTAATGGTAATTTAAAATTTAAGCTCCCCAAAGGCTGAAGACCAAGTCTATCATCTGAACGTTTTTTTTGCCACATTTTTGGGAAAAGAGTGAGCTATTTAAAAATGTATCTTGTGGAACTGCCAGAGATTTTTGTAAGCATTTTCTGTCTCTAACTGGACTTAATATGTATTTATCATGTAACAAGAACAGTCTGTCTGGTATAGGCAGAAGCTGGGTCCCCGGTAAACAAAACGGCCTCAGCCTTGCTTGAGCATGTATTTCCTAAGTAGTGGGCACAGAGGCAGGGTAATTGGCTACCTCCTGGTTGTAAGTATAGGTATGTTAACTGTGGGCCTGAGGGGAACCTCCATTTTGGTTTGTAGCTTATTATTAGGTGAGGAAATTACTGGACACCTCCAGCTGCCATTAATCAGCCGCAGAGTCAGACTGGAGCCAAGTGAGAAGCCTGTGGGTGGATTCTGCCCAGTGCTGTGGAAATACAAGAAGACAGAGACAAATGTTTTCCAGCCTAGCAGCACTAAACTCTGCCCTTTCACAGTCCTTAACATGCGTGTTCAAATTGATTTAGTCCATTTACCCCCTCAACCTAACCATCTATTTTCCCTGAAGACTGACAGTTTTATGTGTTGCTACCATGTTATTATGTGTTGCTGCTCTGCCGGTAGCTATAGTATTTCAGAAACATTTACTTCCAGACGTAAAGGATGAGTGAGGAGGGGGTGTAGAGAAAGGGAGGTGAGCTTGCGTCACTTTAATTCCCTTTTTATGGGGTGCAAAACATGCCCGTCGTGGCACTGACTTTCTTTCTCCCTCTCTTTTCTTTATTCCTTTTCTGTATCAATGATTTCCATGAAAAAGGCTTGAATAAAATTTCCCACTTGAGAAACACATCTGTCAGGTGATGTCAACGCCTGGCTTACTCCTCTTCCTGTTGGGTTGCAAACATGGCATTCTCTCATGGTCCTGGAATGCTGACATGGTCCGGTGGCAAAAGCCAAACACAGGTAGGGTCAAGCTGAAAAAATCAACGGGGGGCCTTCTGTCCTCAGCTTACTTTTGGAGGGAAGGGGAAGAATCTAGAAGCAATTAATTATCTCTGTTGCTATGTAAATTCAGAAAAGGGGGGTGGGGGAGGATAAAAAACAAGACAGCAAACAGCCCCCTGTCAGCTGCAAGGATGTCAGTCAAGACATTCCAAGTGTTTGTCCAGTTGGAGATGTTTGCCTCAGGATAAGCAGGAATTCAGATCTGACCCTCACCCTCAACATTTTTGGAACTGGATGAAAGTGCCTTATCTGAACATGTAAGAATATTTCTGGCACTGAAGGCCAAAAACTAAAATTCAGAGTTAAAATAAATACTCAGAGAAGGAAAGGAAACAGTGAGGTTAAGGGTTTGATCAGATACGAACCTCTAAGTTAAGTGAATTTTACCATACCCTTGTTTTATTCTATCCGGTTTTCGTGTACTAATCTATGCAACAGCAAGCAGAGAGACTCTCTTTTTACTCTTCCTGCTTTTGTGTTTAAGGGTACAAGACAACAATTCCATTGATTTATGGAGACAAATATAAAGCAAATAAGCAAAATAAAATTAAATAAGCCAGTTTAAAGTGTACAACTAGATAATGAATATTTCCCACTATTTCCTATGCATCAGTACTTGGTTATATATACAGTGTCTGATTCTATTGAATAGTTAGAATTATTGCCCAGTTGATAGAAAAATGTTTTCAAATAGTATTCTTAGAATGACTTTGCCACTTGATGATGAAATAGAAGCTGGGGGAAGGACATTGAGTGAAACAAACATATGCTCACACACACACACACACACACACACATACACTCACACACACTTTTTTTTTTTTTTTTAGGGGAAAAACATGATTACTTAGCATGGATTAAACTTGAAGATTAGGGTTTTAGTCACCTAGGGACTTCCTAGGTGGGTCCCGTCTGGGCTGCTGGAGGTCACAGGGAGGACTGCCTGAGTAGGTGTTGAGATGGTGTTTGTGGTAATCCTTACGTCATAAGCATTTAGATGGCAATCCCTTATTTTCTCTGCAGTTCTCAGGGTTTGCATGGCTGACTGTTCCTAATCCGAGGTCCCCTCAGTGACACACCGAGTTCTTCTGAAGCAGGGCAACTGTAGGCCCTTAGGGAAATGAAACGTGGTTACTTTAAGCAGACATCCAGTCTCCATTTGATGACTATGGAGTGACTGAGACGGCCTTACTGACATCCACTGGCTTTTCCTTGTGCTCAAGTATTGTTGTGGCTTTAGTGCTTGGAGCACTGGCCTTGTGAGGTCGGGGCGGCCAGATGAATTACCCAGACCGCTTTCTGCAAGAACAGTCTTTTCTCTGATGGGATGCCATGCAAATACCACTGACTAACACAAATCTTCCCAGTGTGAAATTCTGATAGATCACAAAACTACTATGGGAAATTTTTTCTCCTGACAGTGATCTTTAAAAGCTATTTAAAATCTCTCTCTCTCCCTTTTGAATATTTATTCTTGAAAGAAAAAGAGAGAGCACGAGACAGGGAGGGGCAGAGAGAGAGGGAGACACAGAATCTGAAGCAGGCTCCAGGCTCTGAGCTGTCAGCACAGAGCCTGACGCAGGGCTCGAACTCACAGACCGCGAGATCATGACCTGAGCTGAAGTCGGCCGCTTAACCGACTGAGCCACTCAACGCCCCAATGCAGAGGTTTTTTAACACTATCAGGAAGTGGGGGATAGTATGACTGTTCAGAATCAAAAATTGGGATATACATTGTAAAACATTACAACTACCTCTATGGGAACTATAGAATCAAGAGTGTTCTAGAAAACTGGTACAAGTGATTGCCACAGTAATAGTTTAAATAGTTAATATTTTGGTGCCTCTATTCATATTTTAATCTTTCCCTAACAAAGTAAAGTAAAAATGAACCAGTAAAAACATTTCTACTTGAGTTAACCAAGGAAGTCTCTCAGTAGTCAGTGGAGAATTTAGACAGAGAACGATAAAACTGCTACTTTCTTCATCCTGTCAGAAAGTTAGCAGTCTGGTGTGGCTTTCTGGTGCAGAAATGAAGCTTGAGAATGATCAGCAACATTATGGAAAGACTGTGATTAAAGACTCGGAAGTTTTCTTCATTGGTTTATCTTTTAAATGAACACACCTCTTTAACCATAAACAAACCTTTTGTGGTTATTTTTATTTGAATAAAGTTCAGTGTTTAAAATTGTTAAAAAATGCAAGTTTTTGTATTCATTGAATCATGTGGTGTGTGTGTGTGTGTGTGTGTGGCCGTGTCATAAAGTATTCCTTCAGAAGATTTGAATCCATTATAAATGTTTGTGGGATGGTAGTAAGTGGCTCTGTGCTACCAAAGAAAGATTTGTGTGCCATTTAAGGCAGACAGAGAGTATATTGAAAAAGCAAATTAAATTTTATTCCAGGTATAAATTACCATAGCACAAAATGCTTATCTCTTGTATGTTTTCTACTATATAGTATTGACTGAAATGGCCACTGTTTTGCCTTTTCTTGTTTTCTAGTTTCCCACAGGACACTTAGATAGAGAAGGGAGCTGCTACTTTTGACTAAAGGAAAATGGCCCTGACCTTCCTTTAGGTTCAGTGACTCCAGAGAGCTAAATGTTACTGGCAGTGAGCAGTGTGCTGTACTCCAAAGCCCTGAGGGGAAAGCCTTTCTGTTGTAAAGCAGTATGCTTTATCTTGGTTATATGGTGGTACAGTGTATAAAGAAAAGAAATAGGATCAAGATAAAATACCATCGAGAAAAAAATACAAAATCACCTGTGTAATTAATTCTTTCTAGTTAAATGCTTACAGCTGAGTTATATTTACACTACAAGAAGGAAGTGACTTTGGAAAACTTTTGGTTTAGACACTCATGATCAGTTATATCAAACAGCATCTTACATAGCATCAATACACTATAAGAATACAGATTACTCTCCAGAGTTCTAGCAAATACAACTCAGTCATTTCCCTTTAGCTAGTTTGCAATCTTAAATCATACCATGTTTCCTTCGCAATTGAGCCAGGGTTAGTACACGAGCTGACCGTCCATCTCACATTCTATTCAAACTGTGGTTCATTTGACTCTGTAATTCAGATTTTATTTTTACTTTATTTATTTATTTTATTTATTTATTTATTTATTTTTTTTTTAAATTTTTTTTTTTTCAACGTTTATTTATTTTTGGGACAGAAAGAGACAGAGCATGAACGGGGGAGGGGCAGAGAGAGAGGGAGACACAGAATCGGAAACAGGCTCCAGGCTCTGAGCCATCAGCCCAGAGCCC
Source organism: Prionailurus bengalensis (assembly GCF_016509475.1). Classification (NCBI taxonomy): domain Eukaryota; kingdom Metazoa; phylum Chordata; class Mammalia; order Carnivora; family Felidae; genus Prionailurus; species Prionailurus bengalensis. The sequence continues at coordinate 101,083,806 of NC_057344.1, read as the reverse complement.
GACGCGGGGCTCGAACTCACGGACCGCGAGATCGTGACCTGGCTGAAGTCGGACGCTTAACCGACTGCGCCACCCAGGCGCCCTATTTATTTATTTTTAAATGTTTATTTTTTTCACGAAAGACAGAGAGTGTGAGCAGGGAAAGGGCGGGGGGGGGGGGGGATCTGAAAGAGGCTTCATGCTGACAACAGCAAGCCCAACGCGGGGCTCAAACTCACAAACCGCAAGATCACAACCTGAGCCAAAGTCGGATGCTCGACCTCCTGACCCACCCAGGCATCCAAGTTTTTATTTTCTTATTTATTTTTATTTTTTTTAACTTCATTTAATTTTGAGAGAGAGAGAGAGAGAGAGAGAGAGAGCATGAGCAGGGGAGGAGCAGAGAGGGTGTGGGGGAGATACAGAATCTGAAGCAGGCTCCAGGCTCTGAGCTGTCAGCACTGAGCCCAAGGCGGGGCTTGAACTCACGAACCACGAGATCACCCCATGAGCTGAAGTCGGACGCTCAACCACCTGAGGAACCCTGGCATCCAAGTTTTTATTTTTATTTTTATTTTTTTAACGTTTATTCATTTTTGAGACAGACGGAGACAGAGCATGAATGGGGGAGGGTCAGAGAGAGAGGGAGACACAGAATCTGAAATGGGCTCCAGGCTCTGAGCTGTCAGCACAGAGCCTGACACGGGGCTTGAACTCACGAATCGCGAGATCATGACCTGAGCCGAAGTCAGACACTCAACTGACTGAGCCACCCAGGTGCCCCAAATAAATAAACATTTAAAAATATATTTTTTTTAACGTTTATTTTTGAGACAGAGAGAGACAGCACGAACGGGGGAGGGTCAGAGAGAGGGAGACACAGAATCTGAAACAGGCTCCAAGCTCTGAGCTGTCAGCACAAAGCCCGACGCGGGGCTCGAACTCACGGACCATGAGATCATGACCTGAGCTGAAGTCGGCCGCTTAACCGACTGAGCCACCCAGGCGCCCCCCAAGTTTTTATTTTTAATGAGAGCTTATATGCTTACCTTTCCGTTCGATTTACTTTTTTTTTTCATTGTTATTCCACCCTCCATCATTGCAAAAAGTATAGCTGTAGCTCCTTCCAAAGCGGTTGAGTGCCTTGGGGACCTCCGCATACACTGCAGGAAGAAGGTTGCTGGGAAGGCAGAGTTAGTAGGGAGGAGCCTTTTGAAATATTTTTTGATTTGGGGTCTGGGATTTAAATCATGAACTTTTATGTCTGATCTTGTGTGCAATGCCAAAATATTTATCAATAATTTGGCATAATTTCTTTATAATAAGCCACTATTTAAGAATGAAACCTTGAGAGTTTAATGACAGAGCAGTTTAATAGACACATATATAATTTATGGATAATGATATATATGCAGTTATATATTATTATATATAATGAATATATTATATATATGTATATATGTAAATTTATACACAAGCGCACACATTTTCCCTTGGTGTATAAATGTATAATGCAAGAAACAAAGTGAAACAGATTTCCCTTGTGCTTAAAGATATCATGCTGGATTTAGTATAATTCAAAAACTAATTATAGAACAACAACTGTACACTAGATGTTAGCAACAGAGGAAATAAGGTATATACGTTTTTGCCCCTAAGATACTTATGATGTCATTTAGGCGACCCGAAAAGAAACAGAAAATGTTACTGTGTGACAAGGCACACAGCAGAAGTTCTGTGTCCAGGCCGTGGCGCACTGCAGGTGCATACAGTGCCCTAAAGGGTGTGAAAATGTGCAGAGAATTATTGAGAGAAAATCTGACCTACAAGCTTGCGTTTTGATTTGAGTTTCTCCTTGCGGACGATCATCAGATTTATACAATAACCTCCAAACCCTACATTGTTATTGTTGTGTTTTTAGCTATGTCCCTGACCAGATATAATTCTTTCCCCTTTCAATCCTGATATTTTATTACTCTGTGATTTAAAATAATCAGTCTAGGGGCTCCTGGGTGGCTCAGCTGGTTAAGCGTCCAACTCTTGATCTCGCCTCAGATCGTGAGTTCGAGCCCTGCATCAGGCTCTGCGCTTACAGTTCGGAGCCTGCTTGGGATTCTCTCTGTCTCCCTCTCTCCCTGCCCCTTTCCCACTCACACTCTCCTTCTCTCTCTTGAAATAAATAAATAAGCTTTAAAAAAAAAATGGTCTAGCTGCTTCTTTTGTAAAAAACACAAGGCTTAAAGAATAAACCAACACTCCCCTTCTTCCCATCCTTATTTGTTATTGCTGTTGTTGACTTTGGTTGAATTTGGTTGAATTTCATAGAACTTAGCCCCACATATGTCAGAGATGGTTTGGGAAATTTTGTGACTCATTTAATAAATTATTACCTTGGTATTTAACTTCAATGTAATGATCATTACATAAATTAATGCTTCCAAAATTGCTGAGTTTTGGTTAAGTTTAGGTTATGGTAATGTGAATTATGGGAATTAGACATGTTTTATCTTTTATTTTGGTTATCAAAACCATATTGGATTAGCCTGCAGGAAATCTGGTCAATTTTCATGATAAATGTACTGGCTATATAATTCATAATTCAGTTGCACAGCTGTATAGTCTGGTGTGTTCTCTGAGGCATGTAGCTTTATCTGTAGGTTTGCATCAAGAAAATCTACCTCACTAAGTTTGATTTATATCTCAGAAACACATAAATATGTGCATATTAATTTTGATCATAAAACCAAATTATACACTTCATTTTAAACATTGCATAAATTTTTCCTGAAGTTCACATTCCAGATTTTGAAAGACCACACAAACTTTTGTGGAGGTTTTTTTCACAATATTACTGTAAGGAGTCCCTCGTTTAGAGAAATCTCACTTTTTTTCTGGTCATAGTTCTAATAAAAATGCTCCTTAGTGGGTATTTAAAGTAGGTGTTGGATTTTTTATGGTGAAGAGAGGCTGGATGGCTAAGACTATGAGTATTGAAATCACAGGCTATTAAGTATCCATTTTCTGTTTTCCTAATCGCTGAATGCCACAACATGAACAAAACCAATATATACAAATGCATGTTTTCTTTCGGCCCCATCTGAGATTGAGATAAGGGCAACAGGGGTATGTAGCAATCATTCTAACATGGATCCAAATCCCCAATGAATTTACCATCCTGGCTTAACTTAGAAACAGAATACATTATATTAATAAGGACACAAGATTAATGCGGGTCTTGAAAGTACTGAGGCCACCTGAGTTCAGCGACAATGGATAGATAAAATGACTCTGAAGCTGTGTGGAAGCTGATGGCAGAATTGATTCCGAGAGCTAAGGTAAGTGTGCTAAGGGGGGTTTCCATGAACCTTATTAAAATATACCTCTTAGCCATGAAAAGCCCAGGGCATTCTATGAACTGGAAAAGCCCTGTTCCAACGTGGAGAATATCTATTCCACAGTCACTGAAATACAATTTCTTCATCAAGCTTCAGCAATGTGTAATTCTTAAGGTTTTAGAAGAGAGGCAAAAGAGTGTTTCCAGATGTTTGAAAAATATCATTTTAGGCAGAACATTCAGCAAATGAGTTTTTACTTTGGTTGTGCTTACCTTTGAGGAAGTTCAGAGATTTCAACTTAAATAGTGGATGTGAAGTCCATCTTGAATTCAATTTCACGTGAGTATTAGGTTCTTTTTAATTTCCTCTTTTCTGCGTGGTCTAGAAATACGCTCCTTAACCAGCTGGTATATGTCAGGGACAGTGCTGGACCCGGTGAGGAAGCCAGTTGCTAAATATTCCCAATTTCTTGCTTTCTTCTTTATTGTTATTATTCAGGCAATTGTCAACATTCAGAATCATCAAAAATATTTAATGGAGAGGAAGGTGAAATTAATGCTATATTTTTATTCCTTATTAGAATATTAGAATGATTATTTGACAGAGAGGCATTATGTCAATTAAATGTCAAATATGTTTTTAAGATTTTATATAGATGTTTACTGTTATATAATCATTTTTGTGAATGGGAACAAGTTAAGGTTACTGGGTAAATACAGGGTAAAATTTATATGAAATGCTTATTTTATGCATATATACAATTATATAGACAATCGAAACCCAAATTTTGGTGTGCTAAATATCCCTTAAGGGTTATGACACCATTAGAACACTGTCTGTGAACTATATTACTAAGTTTCACCCACACCTGAGAATTTTCAGATGTTTTTATTTTATAAATTCATGATTGTTACATTTATCTAGTATAATTTTAAAAGGTAGAGAAATTACAAAAATTTAATTAATAATTTTCAGTAACTTCTTTTGTTATATGCTGTCTCCATTTCTCTCAATATTCTAAGATTGAAGAAACAGTAGATTACTACCTATTCATGCAGAAAACCTTTGCTGGTAAATCAATAGCACAGCTGGCAAAGCTAATGAATGTAGCATTTAAAAATGCTCGTAGAAGTTCAAAATCTATCCCTGGGTCCCAGAGGTGGCTATTTTTGATATAATCAACCCAAACATGAAACTTCAGAACCACTTAAATATCCACTGGTGAAATACATTTGTCTGTACTACAACTTTCACGATTTTTTCTCACGATTGTCTTTCATCACTCATTATTTGCTTCTGACAATGTTCATTTCTTATACTCTCTTTAAAAAGACAAGTTGCTAATTGACCGGCAAGGTAGCTGGCCCTGGTTAAAGCTCTGTTATTGAATTCCTATAGTGGGAGTGAAAACAAAAATAGTGATGGATACCCATGTTATGCCTACAATTAACAGAGTAAACATCTTAATAGGCATAGAAGACACAAACAGATGTTCTAATTGCATGTCTGTGAGAAACTGATGTTTACTGGTTCCACTCTGGCTTGGCCTTTGAGACCTCAGGAAGTTTCCCTCCCAGTGGGGATTTCAGTGATTTATTGATTTCAGTACAATGAATATTTCAGAAACTAGCAGGATTTTTAAGAGGTTAAATACATCCTTACAAAGGTTAGCATTAATTCATGCTTGAAGGGAATGCTTAACTCTGCCTTAACCAGGGTAAGGATGGTCACATTTGCCACATTCCTGCCTAAGTGGGAAGGAACACGGACAGGGTAACAAAAGGATTTCCTAATAGAGAATGTAGAAATAAAACATTAGCACAGATCTTTTTCCCCCTAAGCTAAACAAAAATGGGAGACGTATGAATAATAACAAACTCCTAAAAATTCCTGGTTGAGTAGTCTTGATCAAAATAGTAAAGATATATTTTAGACTTGTATTTGAGACACTCAGACCTGAATAATGTAATACGTTTCAGAAACTTGAAAGGTTTTAAAAGCTTTAAGAAGTGCTTAATTTACCACTCACTTTCTACATTGAATTTACAAATTTATTCTGATGTAATTATTTGGCCAGTGTCTACCAGAAAGAGTCTTAAAAGTAATCAATGGGTACTTTGTATTCTTCTGCTTTCTTTCTTCTTCATCACATTCATGGATATTGATAAGCTGGTATATCCCCATTAGTATTAATAATGATGCTCATTGTTTATCCAGAATACTTATCCAGAATTTACTTCATGCCAGGTACTGTGTAAGTGCTTGAAACAAATTATCTCATTAAAAGAATGCCATTACATCAGATGAATAAGAATGAAACATTGACAGACTGTTATTTTGTAATAAATGCAAACGATTTTATCTTCTTAGCTTCTCTTTTAAGTTGTGCTCAATTATTGGCTACCTGACATAGGATCTGGCTACAGGTTTTCTTCTTTTAGAGTAAAAAAATTAACAGATAAGAGTTTTGTGGTGGCACGGGCCTCCTGCTTGAAAATTTCATGGCTGTAGACCAGCAATGGTCATATGTGGCCGTTTGGCACCTGAAGTGTGGCTGGTAGAAAGTGAAGACTTGGGATGTGGAAAATAATTTAAAATATTACCTTAAGATTTTTATATTGATTACATGTGAAAAGAGTAATAATTTAGACATATTAGGTTGAATAAGATATATCATTAAAATAAATTTCACCTGCTTCTTTCTGCTTATGACTACTCGAGACTTCAAATTTTAATAACCAGAATTACTTACCTCATGAGCACTGTACAGCTTCTCAAATCTTAGAATCAGATTGGATACTGCCAACTTCATTTCCTGTTCCACACTAACTTTTGCATGGTACTTGCTTTTCATCACAGCCACCACAGATAACCCAGCCTTTCACTAAGGCCATCATTAAAAAATTGTAGCGTGATCTAACATTGAAACTGTGAAACACCTTGATGTAACAATTCTTATGGTGTCTAATTAATGCCTGTTGAGTATTGCCATAATTTCCTCAAACATTTAAAATACCCAGGATCACCTCTCTGTGTTAAGGGAGGGTCCCTGCTATGCTTTGGCACACTGTTTGGGAGCCATGAACATATGCTATTAGAGACGACAATTTTTAGTTTTGTACATATCTCATAAATAAGGAGAATTATAAGTTCTACCATCTATTCATTAATTTAGTCATTCAATTTTATCTAAAGTGTGCAAAACACTGAGGGCTACATACTGGTGATGCAGCAGTGACAACACAGGCAAAATCCCAGCGTGAAGTTCACGTTTTTTTTTAAATTTATGTTTATTTCTATTTTTGAGAGAAAGTGAGAGACAGAGTGTGAGCGGGAGGAGGGGCAGAAAGAGAGGGAGACAGAATCCGCAGCAGGTTCCAGGCTCTGAGCTGTCAGCACAGAGCCCCATGCAGGGCTTGAACTCACGAACCATGGGATCATGACTTGAGCCGAAGTCGGACGCTTAACCAACTGAGCCACCCAGGCGCCCCAAGTTCACATTTTAGTAAACAGAAACAAAGAAACAGATTTTAAAACTCCAAGCAAACAACAAGGTGATTGCAAATCATGATAGGTGCTAACGAAAAAGACATAGCACAGAACATTGCTGGGGTGAGGGTGGGGGATGGTAACCAGGTGAGGTGGCCATAGAAGACCCCTCTGAGGAGGTAGTTGAACAGACCCCTAACACAGCGAATGGCTAACTAGGAAATAATCTGAATAGAGTGTTGTGGAGGAAGCAACAGCAAAGACCCTGAGGGAGGAAATCACTTGGGGTGTTTGAACTGCAGACAGGAGACATTGTGCTTGAAGGGGAAGGAAGGCTGATGTGAGAACCTGGAGGGGCTGGATCCCACAAGACTCGAGATGATACAGTCATTAGCTTAAGCCTCACTTAGGCAATCTAGCACCTAACAAGTGCCAAGGAAACATTTGTTGAACTAATGTAGATAGGCAAATGATGGGTGCCAAAAATAGGTACGGGGCCCAGCTTAAAAAAATAAGAATAAAAACCTGAGCGCAAAGAACTTTATCTTATCATTCAGGCCCAGAATATGCCTCAATCAGGCTTTTTTGGCCTGCACGCCTAAAATGTCAGAATTATCTTCTAGTTCCAAACTATTCCTACTTTGCGGCTGGCCTGTCTTGTCTACCACAAACTACTTCCCTCTTTGAACTTCAATTTCTACTCCAGGCATAGATTAAAGTTATCATTCCTAGCAACCCAAGCAGTATGCTGCTTCTGGTTTCTAGTTTCTAGTGAACTAACCATTTCCCCCTTTATAACTACCTCTTACTGCTCAGCTTTCTATGTTTCTTTTTGATTGATTCAGTCTTGTATTCTTTTAGAAGTACCCTTGATTTATTCCAGGAAAGATAAATGACCAATAATTTATTTTCTCATTTGCGCTTAGTCCCAGGTATGATACATATATGGAGTTGTGGGGTTTGGGAGGTTTCATATGGGGACCAGCCAAGACTAAAATCCTGTTGCTTGGGGAATTACCTTGATTCAGTACCTTCAGGTACACAGACAGATCATTTCAGAGCTCATGAAACACAGACAAACTAAATGAAGATGTTTGAATGACAAAGTGTATTAAATAGATTTCAAATTTACAGCAGTAGCAAAGGAAAGGGGACTGAATAGATTAACACGCTTATGATAGGGAGCAAGCAGGTAGAAAGCCCATATCACCCAAGTCCTGGGTTATGTCACATTCACATGCTCTGGGCTTCCCTGCTAAGAGTGCAGTTACAAGAACAAGGTGAGTTATAGCCAGAATAGTGCCCCCCTACCCCCACCCCCCCTGCCAACCAAGATGTTCATGTTCTAATCCCCTGAACCTGTGACTATGTTGTCTTACTTGGAAAAAGAGATTTTGCAGATGTGATTGTGTTAAGGACCGTGAGGTGGGGAGGTTATTCTGGATTATCTAGATGAACCTAATCTAATCACATGTATACTTAAATATTAGAGAACATTTCCTGGCTACAGAGACAGACGTGAGGAGGAAGTTAGGGTCAGATAGATGTGATGTTTCTTGCTGACTCTGAAGATGAAAATGGAAACCACTAGCGAGGGAAGGCTAGTGGACTCAAGAAGCTAGAAAAGGCACAGGAATGGATTTTCTTCCGGGCCTTTGGAAAAGAATGCCACCCAATGAACACCATGAGTTTTCCCCTGTGAAATTCATGCCAGACTTCTTACCTACAGTACTGTCAGGTGATAAATTTGTGTTGTTTTAAGCCACTACATGTGTGGCAGTTTTTTATGGCTATAGGAAACTAATACAGGAAGGAGAGCCAAGGGGCTGGGCAGGTGAAAGTTGCCTTAAGCCAAAGCACACTTTTCTACCAGAGACATGCCAGACCAAGGGGGCTGGCTAGAATCTGGCCACAGTTGCACCTCACGATACAGCTAGAGCTTTTCTTTCCGTTCTGCAAGCAGAGTACAACTGGGGAACGGATTGGTGGCTGTACCTGAGATACCATATCTGTCAGTTTAAAGTGGCATGAACCGTAGCTTATGAATGTTTAAGGTTTCTTGGTTTGCCTATTCATTTCCATCTAAAAATAAAAGTCATTTGCCTCATTGTTTTTGCCTATATTAAACACCATATATTCCATTTATTTAATCCAACTTCATTTTTTGTTAAGCTTATTTATTTATCTTGAGAGAGAGAGAGAGAGAGAGAGAGAGAGAGCAGGGGAAAGGCAGAGAGAGAGAGAGAGAAAGAGAGAGAGAATTCCAAGCAGACTCCAAGCTGTCATCATGAAGGTGGACATGGGGCTCAAACTCACAGACTGTGAGATCATGACTTGAGCTGAAATCAAGAGTCAGACGTTTGACATACTAAGCCACCCAGGCAAACCATTTAATCCACCTTTAATATGCTTTACTGACTGACTTACCTTTGACATTTCTTGTGAGTCTTATCCATTCTATTCTTTGCTGACTTCTATAGTTGTAATGAATACTCCCAAAGAATGCAGTAAATGCATATTAAGAATCCCACAAAAGGCAGTCCTCCAGGAGCATCTGGGTGGCTCAGTCAGTTTAAGCGTCTGACTTCAGCTCAGGTCATGATCTCGCACTCCGTGAGTTGGAGCCCTGCATCAGGCTCTGTGCTGACAGCTTGGAGCCTAGGCTCTGCTTCAGATTCTGTCTCCCTCTGTCTGTGTCCCTCCCCCACTCATGCTCTGTCTCTCTCTGTCTCTCAAAAATAAATGTTAAAAAAAAAAAGGCAGTTCTCCACAGGTGTGAATGAGTTGAATGTGTTTAGTTGTGTCCCTGCTGTTGAATATAGTCAAGGATGACTCACTACCTTGATGAACCTCACCTTTGCCTCATATTTCCAGTGAACCTGAGGTGATCGTCCTAGAGAATTTTCTAGCACCTCAAGTTAAGCAGACTTGAAATAGATGTGCAGGTTTTTCCAGTAGAGAATTTGTAAGTTCTCTGGTTACAGTCTAACGGTGAACTAAAATATTTAGTTATCCCGATACATTGGTGAGGGCTTTGTGTACAAGGACAGATTATATATGTAAACATTTGGTATATATCTAATGTGGGCTTAAGAGATCACATACTATGATTATTGTAAAAGAAGTAAAAGCAGTTTAAAACTATATCTGGCTTTTGTTTCAAGTTTTAAATATTAAAAATAAACAACAGATCATTATAGTCTCAAAGTAATTACAGATCAAAGAGGCTATTATCTATTTAACTAGTTTAGAATAATGTGGTTTCTGATAAAATTTTGAATTCATAATTAGAGAGCAGATTACTTTGATTACATAATCCCAAATATTGCTATTAAGTGATTGGGTTTGTCTTGACTTTTCTTCTTTTTCAAGTCGTTTATGGCGGCTGGAGATGGTCTGAAAGACGAAGTTTCTCCTGATACAAAAAAAAAAAAAAATCAGTTATACAAGGAACTTCAGTGTTCATTGATAGACGGTTGGATAAAGAAAGTGTGGCATATATATACAATGAAATATTACTCAGCAAGAATGAGATCTTGTCAGGGCGCCTGGGTGGCGCAGTCGGTTAAGCGTCCGACTTCAGCCAGGTCACGATCTCGCGGTCCGTGAGTTCGAGCCCCGCATTGGGCTCTGGGCTGATGGCTCAGAGCCTGGAGCCTGTTTCCGATTCTGTGTCTCCCTCTCTCTCTGCCCCTCCCCCGTTCATGCTCTGTCTCTCTCTGTCCCAAAAATAAATAAATGTTGAAAAAAAAATTAAGAATGAGATCTTGTCATTTGCTACAACATGGATGGATCTAGAGACCATTATGCTAAGTGAGATAACTCAGAGAAAGACAAATACTGTAGGACTTCACTTGTATGTGGAATCTGAAAAACAAAGTGGTGGTTGCCAGAGGGGTGGGGAGGGAGGGGAGTGGTCACAATGGGTGAGAGGGTAGTGGGACACACAGGAGTGTAGTTATGGAATGAACAAGTCGTGGGGATGACAGGTACAACATAGGGAATATAGTCAGTGGTAGTATAATTGCATGGATGGTGACAAATGTAGCACACTTGTGGTAAGCGCAGAATAACACACAGTTATTGAATCACTATGTCGTACACTGATGCAGCACTGTGTGTCAAGGATACTTCAATTTAAGAAAAAGGAAAATTAATGTTGTCTTGAATCAAAATATTTGTGGGAAGGCAGGTGAAACTAGGCTTCTTATTTCAGTAACCCTTGGTTAGTGGGAAGTATGACCCATTTCTGAAGGGTAGGAATCACTTTGCATTAGAAAAATTTAGGTTATTAAGTCCATATTTTCATTTAGAAGTTCTTCCTTTCTCAGTTTGTATGTGAAGAATGAGAAGGCATTATTAATATTTATTTATCTTTGCTAGGTTTTGTATCCTGATCCAGAAGTCGATGGCATATTAGGCTTTCTTTGGTTATATAGGAACTATTAAATATGCCAGTTTTTTCCCTAAAAGTCAGCCTCTACCAAGTAGTTTTCTTAAGAAATTGATCAGTGACTAATATAATAAAAGTGTTTTCTTTGGGTTGGAAACATTCAGTTAAACTATTCAATTTCACAGGAAGAAAAAAGTTTTTAAACAAATGCTATAATAATTGAACCGGATAAGTATTAATTTGATTCAGATTTATTAAGATCAGCCAAGCGAACACTATTTGCTAGTCTGTCACATGAGGCTTAGCATTGAGCTTTCGGTTCATGTTGTCACCAGGTTGTAATTTTCTCAGAGATCAGTTCTTAGAGAATTAAATAAAGGCCATTTTAGTAATTAGCCCATGAAGGTGTTAAAATTGTCTTATGGCCCATTAGTTACACTTCGATGTTGCCGGCGTCTATGAAATAAACCAAGATTTAAGCAGCAGAGGGGAAAGATTATTGTAATGGAGACTCTAGCTACTGAGAATTAGAAGAGATGACGAAAAGTCATTATGAGCTTATTTAATAAGTTTATAACATAAAATCTGAAAATTATTTTAAAATGTCATTTTGGCATTTTTTATTAAGAAATGGTATGGGAGGGGCACCTGGGCGGTTCAGTCGGTTGAGCGTTTGACTTTGGCTCAGGTCATGGTCTCCCGGCGCGTTCGGCTGTGTCTGGCTAGCTGCTGCCAGCACAGAGCCCGCTTCAGATCCTGTGTTCCCCTGTCTGTCCCTCCCCCATTTGAGCTCTCTCTCTTTCTCAAAAATAAATAAACATTTTAAAAAATGGGGTGGGAAATAAGAAGAATAGATTGAACTTTAACCAATGCACAAGCAGATGCAGTGTGCACGTGTGCACACCCCCACTCCAAATAAACAACACACATAACCAAATTCAGTGCAAGTATCTATCTCTACATTATTATTAAGCTTGGGATCATTTACAATTTTTTTTTTTTTTGGAGTATGAGCTTTAGTTTAAGGTTCAGATTTAGGATTCTAAAATCTAGAATTTACAGTTAGCTCTTTCATTAGAAAAAGTCAGAATTCTCCATCTTGCCTAGAGCAATTGTTGCTCAAACGGGATTGAGTTCAACTCCACATAAGGGGCTGCAGATGTGGCTCTTGGGAATAGTGAGCACCGTCGCCAGCAGCTTGCACGGCTTCCTCCTCTCACCTTAGTTTGGAACAATGGGGGGATAGGTGGGAGCCATTTGGGACTCTGGAGTCTTACGTAGCGAGTGGAAAAAGAGAAGAACCAAGTCCCAGAGCTTCTATATACTCTGCTGTCCCTTGCATCTGTTTCATACCTCTAGTCCATGTTGTATGGACCAATGCAGTAGGATCTCAGATCATCTCCTGACTCCTACTCTTCCTAATACACACAACAACCAAAGTCTTCCTGACTGAAGCTCCAAGATTATTTTTCTCCTGTTCCAAAAATATCTTCAATACTCTTTACGTTCTGAATGGACTTAAATTTATATCTGACTTTTAAGGCATCTATAGTAAGAATTTTCCCCCTATTCTCAGTCATCATGCCCTTGATGTGTGCTCTCTGGTCTTTCAGGTATGTGAAGAGAGTGAATTGGTAGAAAATTCCTCAATTAACATAAATACATTGGGATTACCACTGATGTGACACAAGTGTGGAGTTATATGGAAACGAATTTCCATCAAATGAATTTCCACTCAATGTTTTAGTGGATTTGTGTATGGTGTTATTACCATTTCTCTAATTCTCTAATTAGATCAATTAGATATTGGCTATCTATTCTCTAATGTGCTATCTGAATTTACGTGTTGTGTTTACATTACACATATAATGCGAGATCCTCTATTTTACTGTCCATTATGGAGCAGCATCGTGGGAAAATTCTCAGGAAATTCATTGTAATTACAGAGCAGATAACTCTTGACTCCTATTTCTTACTCATTTATTGAGTGTTCTTATGGTGTCTTTAAAAATCTAAAGGTCTGACAGTGTCTTGACTCTGTAGGACATCTATTGTCTACTGTCGGACTCTACTGTCTGCTGAGAAAAGAGGTGGTCGCCCAGAACTACATCTGCAACAGTTACTTCTGAAAGAGCTACCAAGTATCTAAATGGGATCTTATCAGGCCTGATAAAAAGGCAACTTTCAGAATCTAAGATCTTTATGTCCTAATATTGCCACTCTAGGCTGTGTGGTCTTGAGCAATCCCTGAATCTCAGTTTCCATCTTTGAAACAGTAAACTGAAAACCAGGGTTAAAGAGATATTTAAGTAAACATGTTTGAATAAAAAAAGAACTTTGCCAATATCTTTTTTTTTTGAGAACTAGAATAAGTCACATGCATGGAATGAGAAGTAGCATGCGGTGAAGGAATTTGTATTTTGGCATACATGGGGACAGATGTTGATGATTGAGCTCCCACTTGAAAAAAAAAAAAGAAAACAAACTCTAAAAAAAGATTCTTTATGTAGATTCACAAATTCCTTGTAATCATTTAATTCTAGTTCAACACTTTCACAGTTGGGGAGAAGTGCCATGGAAAATTTAGTAACAGCCAAGGGTTAAGAATGGAGATTATAAAAATAGATGTTACTGTTCTGAAATTACAAATATTATTTCTCTCATTCTGAAAATAGGTCAAAGATACTTTTAAATGTAACCTATTTTATGGGGACTGCCTGATAAGTCATGCTATAATGCAAATGTTTAGACTTTTTATCAAAATAAATGATAAAAGACAAGCTTCTGTTTTGAAGTGTCTATTAGATATTTAGATATATTGCTTTCAGTTTTTTTTTTTCAAATCTAGTTGATCTTCCAGCAAAAGATGTAAGTATGTAAGTATCTAGCACCTGCTAGGTATTTTGTATGATACCAGGTGGGATGAAGGATAATGACTCTTTATCCTTACACAATTATATCTAGATATAATTTAGTAAAAATTGCACCTAAGTGCCACTTCTCCAGAAAACACAGCCTGTGGTGAAGCTTCTGTGCTAATGTTTTCTTGGAGGGATATAATCCCAAGGGAAGCAAAGAGAGAGGGAAAAATGGATGTGAGTCAGAGAACGAGGGAAAGTATATACAAATATTCCATTACTATGCTGGTCAGAGCTTAACAAGAAAAGACTGCATAAACAGGGTGGCTTTGGAGAAGGGGCGTTGTGCACTGGAAAAGTCATGAGGGAAGGTAGAACTGAAAAAATTTATTTCAGTGCTGGCCCTTCTCCTTTCCTACCCGCCCCCCTCCCCCTTTGCCTTGAATTCCTTGCACTTCCAAGTCCTGTTCCCTTGCCTGTGTGTGCAGCTCCCAGATCAGCTGGGGTCTCCATGAGCCCCACTGTGTAGGACTTAGGTGCTAGGGATTGTTTGACTCCAACTGTCCAGGTGTGCAGGCGGCCATGTTGCTGGAAGATGAGGCGATGTTGAGGCAAGGTGTCCAGGCTTTCAACTGTGGGGAAGCAGGGTGAGTGGCAGAGGCGAGAGTGGCAAGGGGTGCAGATGAGAATGGTCTGATCCGGGGAGATGCATAAACTGGGACTAATACAAGTAATAGTTACTGTTGGAGGATTGTTCAACAAAGTGCCATAAGTGTTCAGAGAATCAAGAGACCACTGGCTCTTTTGGAATTGTTTTTGAACCTTTATTTTAAGAAAGAGGAGGAAATAAACATTGAAAGTGTGCCTGTGCTATGCCAAGACTATTTTTTTTTTGAGAAAGTGGGAATAAAGACCGGATACACAAACTTTGTAGCAGAGAATAAGACATAGTCAAAAAGAAACTAAGAAGACTTGGGAGAGTGAAGGGTCATGTATTCAGAATACTAAAATGGACTTAATCACACTTAAATAAAAGTTTGTACAAATGGCCTTATAAATCATGGTTCTGGTGTCAAGAAGGAAAAAGAAAGCCTTTTATTACTTTGATGGTCCCTCTTATGA
Source organism: Prionailurus bengalensis (assembly GCF_016509475.1). Taxonomy (NCBI): domain Eukaryota; kingdom Metazoa; phylum Chordata; class Mammalia; order Carnivora; family Felidae; genus Prionailurus; species Prionailurus bengalensis. The sequence continues at coordinate 101,068,630 of NC_057344.1, read as the reverse complement.
CCTTCCAGAGAAAAAATATAAAATCAACCAAAAATAAATTCCTCATTTTCAAGCATGATGCTGAACAGAAATAGTTAGCTTTTTCTGATTTATTTACATGCTTATCTAGCTCACAGAAAACATTTTGGTTACTTTCTTACTGTTCTAAAAGGATAGAAAAGCATTAGTAGATTTTTTTTTTTTAATCGTGAGTTCAAAGAACTGCATAAGGGGCCTTTGGAGAGAAAGATCCAGAGACCCAGGCAATGTTATAAGTAGATAATTAATAAAATTGATCCTATAGTATAAAACTAAGAGAAATTGTAAGTTTTGTCTTTTTGTTTTAGGCTCTCTTTTTTATTCCCAGGGATTTCTATATGCTACCCTCTAAGAGACAGTATGCTTCTCTAAGGGCAATGTGTTGCTTGCTGTTGAAACACACAGCAAAATCTGTATAAAAATCATTTTATGTAGAGAAGTAGAAAATTCACCCTTTAAAGAAAACTGGTAAAACCAGTTGCGAATGCCAACAGGAGTAGAAACCTGAGATTTCCGTGAGTTTCGTGTTTAGCGAAGTGGCCATACAGGTTGAGGCAGGGCTGGCATGGGCATGGAGAATGCCTGGCAGGCAGCCCAAAGTTGCCCGTCTTGGCCAATAGCATGATTCTCTTTCTATAGTGAGTTTTGGGTAACAATTATTGATCTGATTATCTGTGGTTGCTGCCTCTCAGGGAATTCTGCTTCTTTTTTTTTTTTTTTTTTAAATTTTTTTTTTTTTTCAACGTTTATTTATTTTTGGGACAGAGAGAGACAGAGTATGAACGGGGGAGGGGCAGAGAGAGAAGAGACACAGAATCGGAAACAGGCTCCAGGCTCCGAGCCATCAGCCCAGAGCCTGACGCGGGGCTCGAACTCACGGACCGCAAGATCGTGACCTGGCTGAAGTCGGACGCTTAACCGACTGCGCCACCCAGGCGCCCCTGGGAATTCTGCTTCTTTTACACGTCTATTTATTTTTGAAAGACACACAGAGTGCAGGTGGGGGAGGGGCAGAGAGAGAGAGAGAGAGAGAGAATCCAAAACAGGCTCTAGGCTCTGAGCTGTCAGTGAAGAGCCCAACACAGGGCTTGAACTCACAAACCTCGAGATCATGACCTGAGCTGAGATCAAGAGTTGGACCCTTAACCAACTGAGCCACCCAAGGGCCCCAAAGGAATTCCGCTTTTCTTGAACTTCTTATAAATCCTCTGTAAGATTATCTTTACTAAACTGAAAACCAAAGTTCAGTAGTTATTCATCCTTTTCTGTCTCCATAACATTCACATGAGCAACACACACTGGGGTGAAGAGGAGGGTGACATGGGCCCCTTAGAGTAGCAGCTTAGAGTTTTGGGGCTTCATGCTTTATGTGACAAACCTTCCTAACTATTGTGGTCATTCTTTTCAACCCTTCCTAATAGAGCATTTGTGTTGTAAAAAAATCAAAGAAACTCTTCAAGATTGTGTAGCATAACCTTTGCCAGTTCTGAATATAGTAAAGCTAAATGCCTCTGAAGCTTTCAAACACATAAAACAAAGTCTGTACGTAACCTCCATACTGCTGAGGCAGGCTGTTTGTTGAATACTTTTTCATAGGATTTGTCTCATTCTGTAATGTGACTATAGCCATTCTAAGGCAATCATCTTGTTGCCTCCGTTGGGTTCTTCTAGCATTTTTGAAGCTCAAGTTCTCAGTCAGTAGCACGAGTAGCTCTACTGTCAATAGAACTCAACAAATATTAATGTGGCAAGTTTTACCCCAGTTTGGATAAGCAAGATATTTTGCAATCTCTAAAAACTCATTAGCATTCCTGACACAGTAAACCTTGGTTTGTGAGCATAATTCATTCCAGAAACACGCTTCAATCCAAAGCACTTGTATATCAAAGTAAATTTCAAGAACCATTGGCTCAGTTGTGATCATGTGACATTCAGTGCCACAAACTACTTGTATGGCAAGGCATGGCTCATTTATCAAGTTAAAATTTATTAGAAAATTTGTTTGTCTTGTGGAACACTCACAGAGCAAGTTACTAACAATCCAAGGTTTTACTGTATTGGTTTTCTTAGGACAAAAATACTCAACATCGTTGACTTTCACTACACATGTAATTCCCACAAGCATGTATGTCCAATATCCAATTCATTACTATAAACATTTGTTGAACATCTTATTTGACCTGACATTAGGTCCAGGCACATGAAGATAACTAAGTTAAAAACAAAAAGGAGACAGAAAATCTACAGGAGACAAAAAGAACCAAAATAAGATAAAGAGCAACCTTCTTTTAATGTAAGGGCAAAGATTCTAGAGACATTATTAGACCTTGAAGGCATTATAATATTTTAACACAATCGTTTCTGAGCCTGAGATAGCAAGGAAACTTAATCTTCTTTAGGCATGCTTAAGAGGGCATGGAACACAAATATATACACATGGAAAAATTCACCAAGTTGTGTACAAAAGCTCTATGTACTTTTTTGTATGTAAATTGTAATTCAATTAGAAGAAGGAAATATAGAAGTGCGTATTACACTACATTCAGCATCATTTAAAAAAATGTGGGATTCCTTGGATAATCCGTCACCTGCTCACCCACCTACTGAGAATATTTGTCAACTCTGGGTTCTATATAGCTCAGGCTTTCTGTGTTATAATGCATAGTCTGCATCGGTATAATATTCTTTGGTTAATTCATCATTGCTTTTGGTGAATACTTTAGCTTCTTAAGCATTATCATTGAATACCTCCTCATTTGCCTAATGTTTTTAAATGTGTACGACATAATTCTCATACCATATTAGTATCACATTCTTTAGTCTCATGCAAGAGACTAAGTGCTATAATTATAAAAAGACATTCATATTCTATTGTGCTTTGGGAATTTTCTAGAACAGTGGACTAGGCCAGAGCAATTCTCCACAGTGGCCACAAATCTAGAACAAATATTCTGGTTGACTCTGGGGTTGCTTATTTCTATTTTGAACATTATGAAACGTCTTCCTAAACAATAGGTAGACAAATTGCTTTTGTGGTCAGAAAGCCTGTAGTTAGATATAAGGCAGGCTAAGAATGTGAATTTATTCAGTTTGGAGAAGGCATAGAGATAATGTCAACTTTAATTCCTGTTTTTTTCCAAACACAGAGAATAGGCCAAAGGTCATGAGTGGAAATTAAAGAAAAATGGAAAACAGATGTTAGGAAGCTCACTACAGGAATGGAAACACAAGCAGCACTGAATATTATTAAAGAAAAAAAAAAAGACCACTGCTTAAAAAAAAATAAAAACCTCAGAAAGTGAGATCTTATGAAAATTCTATTTTCATAATGATATGTTTAAAAGAGTTTGACTTCTTAATGTTTCACTAAAGTGTTTTGATTATATAGTCTCTTATATCTAGAGGTACACTTTGGGAACAAAAAAAGATCTTAAAATCCCCCACTATGAACTCCACCTAAAAAGATGATGCCTGGAAAGCAGTTTCTTCTCAAAAACTGAAAATACAGGTGCTCCCCCATCCTTCCCCGTGCCTGTTTTTTCAGATTTTAACAAAGAAAGTTTTTCTTTTTTTCAATTGACAGTGGTTGTTCTTTCTCAAAATACATCTATTCTTAAATTATCTATTAGGACACTTGAATATGTTTCCTTGGCATTAATAAGAGCTGTGCAGATTTACTATGGTGAGAAATTGGTAATTAGGTAGAAATTCAGTTTAGATTATAAAACACATGAAAATGATTCTTGAATAGATGGCTTACGTTTTTTTTTTATTTGAGGAGGATCTATGTGTTTTGACATGTTTTGACTTTTATATATTATATTCAGCTAAAATAAAGGAAGATATTGCAAGATCAACAAAAATACATAAATGTATATATGATGTCTTATAAACACACACAATGGACGTCAAGAGTCTGTCCTCAAACTTTTTCCCTTGTAATCTTTTCGACATTCAGAAAAGATATGTAAAAATGAAAAAGAGGTCCTGTAACATGATTAAAAAGCAATTCCTAACACTTAAAAGACCGCAAAAAAATTAAAAGAAATTATTTTAAATACATATTCCTCAGCATATCTTTTGACCCGAAAGCCCCCCACTGATGATTTTCTTATGTGCCTATGTATTTGTTTAGTTTAGTATTAACCAGTTGACTAAACATTGACAAAGAGGAGTTGGCATGCATATGCAGTAGGTATGTAATTAAGAGGATGTAATTAAGGATCGTTGCTGGATGCACTTACATTAGAGATGTAATTATGAAGAAAGAAGAGTCAGTGCGGTAGCCAAGGCATGAATGCCAAAGTGAACTTGGAAACCCAGAAACTAAAATGAGTTCCTTTGCAGGGGTCGTGTCCACAGTCATCCTGGCCCAGTGCTGTAAGGGCAATGGTAACAGTGGAATAAGGAAGAGGCTGCAAGCCACCGTGTCCAGACCCACTGGCCTGTAGCAAATTATTCCCTCGTCCTTTTTTGTTCTCATCCTACTCTGCCAAACGAAATCCATGGCATACCATTTTTATGTGCAGTTTTATTTTCTTATAAGTAGACACATTAACATGATGGGTTTAACCATAGTTCATCTTATTTATGAGCCTCTGGTTAAATGTTAATAGCCTGAAGTCAAGTATCAAACACAAGAATTTAGAGCTAAAGACCTTGCAAGCTGTACTTACTGACTACACAACAGGATCTCTATCCAGTCAGTCCTGTTTCTTCAGCTGTCTTAACATTATCAACAATGAACATTTAGCATGCTTATTAAATGTCTGGCATGGTTGTAAGTGCTTTAGATCTGTTAACTCATTTAATTCTCATGGTAATCACATAAGGCAGCTATTAATATTATCATTTCCATTTTAAATTTGAGAGAATGCTTAGGCACAGAGAGGTTAAGTAATTTGCCCAAGGCCACACAGCTAATGATGGCAGAGCTGGATATGACTGTGGGTCCTGTGCTCTTAACCACCCTATCACCATCTGTGCCTTTCCACAATTTCTGGATAAACAATTTTATGACCATCTTTTATTGTTGGAAGTAGTCAACATTATTGAATTGGAAGAGTGCTGAGTTGTTCATGCTGTATAGATGATGATGGGGAGTTTTCTCCAACTCTATAAGCCTGTTTTAAGTGTTGAATGTACAGCTTGTACCATGCCACCTATCATTAGACATACTAATCTAATCTAATATCACCATGTAAATTCATCGTCATCCTGTCTGGAGTGTGAATAACTCACAGTCTCAGCCTTAGCAAGATAAACTGATTCTTAATAAAAGAAGACAAGATTAAGTTGGAAGACTAATTAAAAAGAAGGAAGCTGATCTCATGCCCAATAAATTTCTACTTTTGTCTGTTTGGAAAACATCCAAAGGGTTAATCTATGTGGCTCACTGAAGAGAAATGAAAATTCGGACCGGTGGGAAATGAGATAAGGTGAAAAGAAAGGAGACACAAAATACAAAATAGAAAAGACTTTACGGAAGTAACTCCTCTTCCCTCACATTATACAGTCTTCATATATGGGAAAAGGTTAACTTCAGAGCCATCCTGTCCTGCATATCAGTTATCTTTATTATTAAGACACAACAACTTTATTTCATAATCATTTTCTTCCGGCCAACCAGCTGTGGTTACTCAAGGCAGATTAACTAGAACCTGATGGATTTCAGCCCCTGTTCAGCAGTGCCAGCCAAATACTATAATTACACAGGATGCAGGCTGAGATAATGTGGACCTTGTACTTAGAGATAGTCCTAGATAAGTTGAATTGTCAGTTTTGCAGGTTAGGCTTTTCAATTACTGGTGCTGTATCTGTGAAGAGAAAGGAAGAAAGAAAGAAAGAAAGAAAGAAAGAAAGAAAGAAAGAAAGAAAAGAAAGAAGGAAGGAAAGAGCGAGGAGGGAGGGAGGAAGGAGAAAGAACAAACTCTCATCATTTTAGCTGTTCTGAAAGAAGGTATCTAATAGACTGACTTCAAGAGATAGGAATAGATTCACCATGGTAGATCTTAAAGAGCTGTATGGAGGATGTGCCTGTGCTGAAGTGAATGTAATTTCTGTCTTTTCTGAGCCTGTATATTCTGTGGGTATGGCGTGAGAGCCTCTCCATTCGGCAGTTTGCGGTACACTGCTGATGTTATGAAATTTACATTAAATTGGAAAAACAGTCCTTGTCATACTTTATCCTTTTGGAGGAAATGGATTTCCTTAATAAGAGCACTGCTTTATTTCCCCTAAGAATTCAGATAGGGAACACATTCCTGAATGGCATTCTACCAAATAGAGAGACTGCAAGGGAATGGCTTATTATTCTAAAAATTTTAATGACCCAGAAGCAAAATATTTTTGGTCTTTATATTATAGACATAAATTCTTAAATTCGGACATCAAGTGCCAAGACCTCTGAGATATGACTGTTGGAAATCAACCAAAGATGAGGGATCCAGAGTGCACTTATTAATGGTTAATGGATAAATCCCTAAATCATTTGGTTATTATTAACTAGTTCAAAATGTCTCACTTCTAGGTCCTTGTAATCATATCAAACTATCCAAAAGTTCCTTGCTTTAATAAACATAAGTTAAATGTGAAAATATTTTATGTATTTTATTATTTTTTGTTTATTTTTTTTGAGAGAGATTGCATGCACGTGCAAGTGGGGGAGGGACAGAGAGAGAGGGAGAGAGAGAATTCCAAGCAAATTCCATGCTGTCAGGGCAGAGCTTGAGGCGAGGCTCCAACTCACGAACTGTGAGATCATGACCTGAGCCAAAATCAAGAGTTGGACCCTCAACTGACTGAGCCATTCAGGTGCCCATGTGTATTTTATATATATCAAATATATTTATTTTATATATCAAAAGTTGTGCCATACTTTCATTTCAGTTTAATGCTTTACGAAGCTCTGTATAGGCAAATGTCTGTACCTTTGCCCATGGGCATTCTTTTTTCAGGGATATCTTTGTTCCTACCCACTTTCTCCTAGTAAGTGCCTATTAATCATCCACAGCCTGCATCAGGACTCCACTTCATCCTGGGCATTTTCAATCACCATATCCCTTTTCCTTTTTTCCAGTAATTAATTTCTCCTTCACTTTTGGGTTCACAATATAATATTCCTCTGAATTATCTTGTGTATCACTTCTCCTTCTCGTCCTCCTCCTATTCCTTCTCAGTTAATAGGCCATTTCTCCAGCTAGAGCACTTCAATGACATAGAGGCTTATTTGTCTTTTTTTTAAAAATTCTTTTAACATTTATTTATTTTTGAGAGATGGAGAGAGAGAGAGAGAGACAGAGCATGAGAGGGAGAGGGCAGAGAGAGAGGGAGACACAGAATCTGAAGCAGGCTCCGGGCTATGAGGTGTGAGCACAGAGCCCAGTGCTGGGCTCGAACTCACGAACCATTCATGACCTGAACCGAAGTTGGATGGTTAACAGACTGAGCCATCCAGGAGCCCCTATTTGTCTTTGATCACTGACACAAAAGAACCAGGAGCATGGTTGGCATTTAACAAATGTTTGTTGAATGCATGGGTGCATGAGTACACAGTAAAACAAGTCATTCTGAAGAAAGAGGTTAGTCTTCAGGATTGAGCAAGATTGTGTTTTCTGACATGTAAAGTCAATTGTAGAATAAAAGGCAACTGAAAAATGACATTCCTCTTGAGAGTATAATAAAACCATCCTATTCTTCATTCTTCTTCATGAAGAAGAGGAAAACGCCTCTAATCTTTCCTGAGGAATCTGTAAAAGAAGCATTTATAGCTTCTTTTCACCTCCTCATTCACTGACCTCCATTGATTATTGAAAATAGAGAAGAAATAAAGCCAAGTTGGCTCCATGTTTTCTAGGTCTTCCCAATATTTCTGCTGCTCTGCTTTCCACTCTCTGGCAGCCCAACAGGAAAAGCCTGCACTTTTGTTGGAGGGGGGGGGAGAATATTTTTAATTCAGGGGTTATTTATTACACCTGCAGAAGAATGTGACTTATCATTTAACAAAGTTTATCTTTATTGGTAACAAAGGTGCTTTTTGACCTTCCATGTATCTGACTCATATGTCCATCTTTTCTAAGTACCCTAAATCAGTTAAATATTTGTTGCTTTCCTCCCAAATAACTCCAGTACAATGTCTCTAGTTATGCATTCCCAGAATATTGTGGAATTATAATATTTCAGTGAACTCTTATTATCAATGCTGAACTTACTTTAAAATTAGCATTTGAAGCACAAAGTTAAAGCAGAGATATCAAGTAATCTTATTTCCTCCAGAGATTATTTCAAAATCATTCAAAACATATCTCTTTTTTCTCACAGAGTAACATCAGACTTGTGAAGGTCTAAACCCTCATCCAATACAAGTATTGAATATAACCCATCTTCTGTTTGATTAGGCCATATTGTTTCAGCCTGAATCCAGTAACAGGAAACTCAGTAACTCTTGGGACTTCCTGTTTGTTTGTTGGATTACTCCAAGAACAAGTGAATACATTATTTTATTAAACAAATATTTGCTTCTTTGGAAATTTTATTTGTTTTACTCTCTGGTGGAATAAAAGAAAATCCATAAATATTTTTTCCATGATAAATCTTTAGATTTTTAATGTATTCCCTTGAAATCAAAGACCATATGTCTTTTATCCATATACTCCCTTTAATGCCTAATACGAATAAAACAAACATCTTTTGAGCACCAGGCCCTGTGCCTGGTGTTGGTCAAAAAAAAAAAAAAAAATGAATAGGACATGGTTCCTTTCCCTTGAAAGGCAAACATGTACATGTAAAGAAATTCTTACAAGCCATTGTGTAATTTGCTGTAATGAAAACATACACAAAATGCAGAGGATTTCAAAAAAGAGGATATCAAATACTGCACAGGACAAGGCCTCAGGAGAAAGGATATTTGTGTGAATCTTAAAAGAGAACTTTTCCAAGCAGGAAAAGAAGGGAGGAATTTTCCAGTTAGCGAAATCAGCATGAACAAAGCCACAGAGGTAAGAAAGTTCAAAGCACATGGAGTGAATGTAAGTGTTTGAAGAGGCTGAAGCTTGGGTGAATGTGTGGAAAGCGGCAGATGAGCTCAAAAGTGAAGGTGTGCAGAGTATGATGGCTTCTCATACCTGCTAAAGATATGGATGTTGATCTTATAGGTGAAAGAATGCCATTTTGCATAGAAAAGTGGCTATATTAAATATTTTAGTAGAATCACATAAGCTGTTGTAAAATGTAAATGGGATGAAATTAAAAGCAATAAATCTATTCAGATGGTTTCTTCTTGTTTCTCTTTTGATATTTGCAGTGGTCCAGCTGACCGCTCAGTAAGAATTAGTGGAAATGGAGATTAAGAGAAAATTGTAAAAATGAAGGATATTTAGCCTGTAGAATAAATAAGATTTTTTGGCCGGATGAAGATGAGGTGAGAGAGGGGAGATATTTAGGAAATAAGTACCTTGGGACAGATTTTTTTTCTTTGGAGTGTTCTAGTGAAAGAAAATCCAGAATACGACGTATATTATAGCAATGAATCATGGGAGTGTTCTGAGATTCATAATATTATAGAATCGGGATCCTTTAACAGTTGAATAGTACATGAGCCACGGGAATGTGTTGTGTAAGGAAATACCATGATCCAGATCCTAGGGAACATTAACACTTCAGGGACTGGCAGCAAAGTAGACTTAGAAGGATTGCTCAGAGAGGTGAGAGGTAAAACAAGAGCAAATAGTGCTACAGAAGCCAAGAGCGCAGAGAATTTTCTGGAGGTGGGAAGTATTCATCATTGTCAGAGGTTACAGAAAGGTCATGTTAAACAAGGGCTGATAAATCTCTGGTGTATTTCTTAATTAACTCATCATTGATGATCCTCACTCAAGACTGACTTGAGTGAGTTGAGATGTAAAAAAGCAGGATGCTGTATTACAGATAGTGGTGTGGCTAGTGTTATACAAATAGATATATAAATAATATGTAGGTATTCGAACTTTTTAGGGTCTTCTAGTTGTCTATCTAGTTTATTATTTTGCCTCGTCACCCTTTGAAACAAACATTTGGCTGAAAAGATTTTATTTTATTTTTAATAATTTTTTAATGTTTATTCATTTTTTTCAACGTTTATTTATTTTTGGGACAGAGAGAGACAGAGCATGAACAGGGGAGGGGCAGAGAGAGAGGGAGACACAGAATCGGAAACAGGCTCCAGGCTCTGAGCCATCAGCCCAGAGCCTGACGTGGGGCTCGAACTCACGGACCGCGAGATCGTGACCTGGCTGAAGTCGGACGCTTAACCGACTGCGCCACCCAGGCGCCCCATGTTTATTCATTTTTTGAGAGACAGAGCGTGAGTGGGGGAGGAGCAGAGAGAGAGAGAGAGAGGCACAGAATCTGAAGCAGACTCCAGGCTCTGAACTGACAGCACAGAGCCCGACGCAGGGCTTGAACTCACAAACTGTGAGATCATGACCTGAGCTGAAGTCAGACACTTAACTGACTGAGCCACCCAGGCGCCCTGGCCAACAGATTTTAATAAGAGACTTCATACCAAGATTGGAATATTTGAATCATATACCTACAGCAGGGTTTATTTTGTGGATCTGTTTTTGACATATTTCATCGCTTCTGTGGAACTAAGTGAGAGTGGCCACTGTCCTGGTCATAATGGAGTTGGTGTGGCTTACCTTGCTCACTGAGCATGGAAAGCGTGAGGGCCATTATCAACTCCACTCTGTCATATGGTTTGCCAGAACTAGCCTCTCTTGTGGAAGGTCTCCAAAAGGTGAGCCACAGAAATGTCTACCTTTCCTGAATATAAAAGTTATAACATAAAGTATGTTATTAGAAGTTCACAACTGCCTTTGAAATTCTTTGTGGAAAGATATAGGTAGAACTTAAAGAAAAAAAAATTGTACTAAGAAGTTTAAAACACCAGTCTAATACATTAATGCAACTTTAAAAGCAAGAAATCAAAAACAATAAAAAGATTAAGTAAGGAATATCTATTCTATGCTTTATAGAATTATTTGGAGGATTCTATTAATGGCTTGGAAATGGTAATAGAAATTTCTTTCAATCAATTGTATTTGAAATAAATATTTCAAACTGCTAAGTAATGCTCAATTTTCTATGTTTATTCTGTGCTTGGTTATTTGGGGGGGGGGGTGTGGGGTGGTGAAGCCAAGTTAAAATTTTAAGAAATTAGGTTTTGTTAAAAGTACTCTAAGTTAGTTAGTTATTTTATCCTTGTTCAGATTGATATTCCAGAAAATGGGCACCACGTGAGATGTTTTGCTGGCTATTCTACAAATCAATAGCAGCGATCTTTAAGAGCTAAGAGAGATTGGCCAGAAATTATATTTAATTTCACAGCAACTTCAACTTGCACTTATTTTCAGCCCAATTTGGTAGGAACTGGCTAGAGCTATTTCAATGCAAATGATCCTTATTTTTCTTTTTTGACCCTATGATCTCTTCTTGAAAATAAATCTCTTCAACGACAGGCTCATTTAGAGTTGGTCTCAAATATTTTCCTCATTGCCTTGGTCTTCAATTGGAAACCTGCCTGAATGGCCCTGGGGGATAACAAGCTTCTAATAGCATTACAAGATCACTCCTTTTTGGAAATATATTCTGGTATCCATAGTTTTGATTTCCTATTAAGCAGTTGATTTTGCCATTAAATTAGGTATCCGTTATGAGTAGTTACTATTTTATTTTGTAGAATATCGCCAACAGGGGCTTCAACAGGAGAAATGTTCAGTCATGAAAATGAAATCTGTAGGTAAGCTCTTAGGGTGAGCACTGTGGCACTGTGTGGTGTCCCAGACGAGGCTCCTTTGGTAGGTCTTGCTTCTCCACCACCTTCAGCATTGTACCTCACGTTTCCAGAGGGCTATTCTTGCTGCAGCCCTTGTCAGCATTCCAGCCAGCAAGGAAAGGCTGAAGAAAGGCAGCCCTGCTCTCCTCCTTAAGGACGTTTTCAGGAAATTGCACACAAGTTTTCATTTACATTCTATTGGGTAAACACTTAACGACACGCCCACAACCTAGCTGCAATGGAGTCTGGGTAATGTAGTCCGTATTCCAGGTGACCGCCACACTCTAAGGATTCTTTTTTATTTTTATCTTTTTAATTAAAAATTTTTTTTAATTTTTTTATTTGAGAGAGAGAGAGAGAGAGAGAGAGAGAGAGAGAGAGAATCTTAAGCAGGCTCAGCACGGAGCCTGACACAGGCTCAGTCCCACAACTCTGGGATCATGACCTGAGTGGAAATCAAGAGTGGGATGATTAACTGCCTGAGCCACCCAGGTGCCCCAAGAAGATTCTAAACTAAAGTAAAAAAAAAAAAAAAAAAAAAAAGGGGATACTGGATCCTGTAGAACAACCAGTAGACTCTGCCACAGTTTTCTTCTTTCTGCTCAGTCTGTCCCACGATCCCCTCCATTAAACTCAGTTCATGATTCCCTTATTTCACTAAAGCTTTTTGGATAATAGCCCTCTCTTTTCTTCAGCTGTAAGAAAAATGACTTCCATGCTTTTATTTTTATATATTTATATTTCTGTTTTTCTCATGTACTAAGTAGTATTCCTTAAGGATAAGGGTCTCATGTATCCCAAGCCCAGTGCACAGTTATGCACCCTGAAGGAATTCAGTAAAACTATGACTAGAGGTCAAAGGGACAGAAATCAGAGATAAAAATAAATATTAGATAGTACTATTCTTGCCAGATTAAGATTCTTTAGAAATATTATAAAATCTATCATGTATTCCCGGAAAGCTGTTGTGCTCCACTGAGCGTCTCCTGTGTGACCTGCTGAGGAACTTTCTTCTGGTCGGTCACTGCAGTTTTCCACTGGTGGAGAGATCAGAACAGGTCCTGGAAGATGAAAGCTGAGGGACAGTGGAACTATCTATCCACCATTGTGATACTGTAATGACTAGATGGATAGTTCTTCATTCTCTCAGTGCGCTGGGGACAGACGTGAGAAGGAAAATGAATGTAAATCGGTTGGTAAATCTGACTTGTACATTTAGTCAACTGATGAATGGAGGAATCATGCATCTAAAGATAACAAAATAGCTAAATAAAAATCGCTTTTCTGGTCTTGCCACTTTACGGATAAGCTGTTAGTATTTGGGAAGAGCTCTAAACCCCTACACTTTAAAATGTTTCTTCATACATATATTTTTAGCAACATTTATTGGCCAAGATTTCTGAAGTTAAGCTATGACTGTTTTATATAAATTAAAAGTCCATGTCTGTGGTCAACATTTTAATAATGACAATTAATTAGTGCTGCAAGATAAAATACAGGACACCTGGTCAAATTTGGAAGAGATAAACAATGAATTTTTTTAGTGCATGTGTATCCTATGCAATATTTGGGACCTGCTTATACTAAGTCAAAATTGTTTCTAAAATTCAAATTCAACTAGAGTTCCTGTATTTTTATTTGATAAATCTGGCAACTCTCCACTTAACGATCCATGTCTCTGTCTGCCCATATCACTTTGTCATATGGCGTTGCTGCTCCTCTCTCAAAAGCTGGAGCCTATTTCTTCACTGTGTTGAACTGGGTTGGCCTTGTGACTTGCTTTGATCAATAAAAGGTGGCAGAAGAAACACGGGACAAGTTGTAGAACATAGGTCTAGGACATTGTGTGGCTCTTTCTGTGGAAATAAGCAACTGTCCTAGGACCATTTATTGAAACTTTTCATACTCAATTTTTATTACTTCTCTGTCAAACATCATATATTTTTTTTTTTTTTATAAATGCCTTGGTCTGTTTCTGGGTTTGGGGCAGAGTTCCATTATTTTAGCAATACTATATTGTCTTAAATGGTATATATTTGTTATAAGATTTAATACCTAATAGGTTTAATACTTCCCTGAGTCTCGTGTAAGAAGGATTCTGCCCCATGTCCCACACTTTAGAGGACCCGCAACTCAAACCCAAGGGCAATTTATTTTGTTTTCATCTTGATATTCATAAATTTGGGGTGTGTGTGTGTGTGTGTGTGTGTGTGTATGTGAGAGAGAGGTAGACTGATCAATTAAGCAAATGAGAATTGTGAGAGGGATTTGTGAGCCAAAACAAGCCTCCAAGATACGGAAGGGACTGAAATCTATGTGTATCTGTGTGGAAAAGAGAAAATCTGCTTTGCTTTGAAAACCACAGAAAACGTGTCTCTTTTTGGTTAAAGTTGACCTGCTCCAAATCACTCAAAGCAGTGCCCAACCAGACAGCATTCCCCAATCAACTGTACTTATTCCTTCTCTGCTTGGGAAGTAGTTTTCAGAGGCACTAGAACTTCCTGGAAAGGGTCAGGTGGGACTTGAAAAGGGAACCTGCCACCTTGGGAGACAGAGTAAAGACTCTATGATCAGGTCCCAAGTTTGACCTCTGGAACCTTGTTCTCAGATGTACTCAGGATTTATTTCAATCAGGTATGGTAAGACACAGAGATGTGAAATGATAGTTATGAAGGAAAATTGTATACTCACAGATCCCTAGAAACAGGAGGCATGTGGGATGCCACATGGGGGAAGTCAGTCAGGAGGCAGAGGAGCAAGGGGAAAGCACGGGCAAAAGTCTTAATTGTTGTTTTCATGGAAAGAAATGGGCAAGGCAGGGTACACAAGCTAAACAGATTTGGGTGTGGCTTTTTGGAATAATTTCATCAGGCTCTGGGGTGTAGGGATTGCCCCTAGTTGCCTGGAACTTGGCCCAGAGGTGATATTAGGGCAGAGGCAATGTGGTTCAACCTGTAAGAGGCTGATAAAGAAGGTGTAGTTGGGTGTAAAATCGGCATTGGTCTGCTTGCACATAAAAGCCACAACTCAGGGGAGTCACTTGCTATCTCTAGGAATGAGGTAACCCTGAGAGACGCAGTCTTGTCAGGATCAGCAAGGACCCAAATGTCAAAGCATCATAAATCTGCATACCATTTTTTCCTGTCAACACAACCTGACTCTTACAGATGAAAGGTATATCTTTCACATTTAAAAAAAAATTTTTTTTTTCAACGTTTATTTATTTTTGGGACAGAGAGAGACAGAGCATGAACAGGGGAGGGGCAGAGAGAGGGGGAGACACAGAATCGGAAACAGGCTCCAGGCTCTGAGCCATCAGCCCAGAGCCTGACGCGGGGCTCGAACTCCCGGACCGCGAGATCGTGACCTGGCTGAAGTCGGACGCTTAACCGACTGCACCACCCAGGCGCCCCAACACAATTTTTGTACTTAAAATGAACTTCAAAAGATTAAACTGAACAAATACTTGGCCTTGTCTTGGCTGCATTTTGCGCTTTCCATGAACCATGTCTCAACCTGAGTGGGTGAAAAGCTTTAAGAATAATGATTAATGGGGCTCCTGGGTGGCTCAGTCGTTTAAGAGTTCAGCTTCGGCTCAGGTCACATCTTACGGTTTGTGAGTTCGAGCCCCACGTCAGGCTCTGTGATGACAGCTCAGAGCTTGGAGCCTGCTTCAGATTCTGTGTTTCCTTGTCTCTCTGTCCCTCCTATGCTCATGCTCTGTCTCTCTCTGTCTCTCAATAATAAATAAACGTTAAAAAAATAATGATGAATAAAAAATACAATGGTTAATTAAAAAACATCATTGCATAATAACTTTAAACCATTATTACAATAGCAGCTGATGACAAATTATTCATTGCTTATTTATCCCTTTATTTGTTGCTACTAAAGTGCAAGTTAATATACATGAAGATAGAATCCATGCAAAACCTCACCTGAAAATTGAATGTGATTCTGACTGCATGTTTAATATAGTGCAGATAATTTTGCATTTGTCATGTTTACAATCCCATATCACTGCCGGGAACTTATCATTGGGAAATATTCCTGTAGGTAAGGTAAACTCAACAGAAAATATTAAGGGCTATTATTAGATTCAGTTTTTAGGACAAACCTACTGGAGGAGTATGCAAACTACACCTATTGAGCCAAATCTGTCATGTCATCTGTATTTGTAAATAAAGTCTTATTGGAACATTGTCATGCCCATTAATTTGTATATTGTGTATCTCCATTTTCGTACTCCATCAGCAGAATTGAGTAGTTGAGGGAGAGACCTATGGCCTGCAAAACCTAACATACTCTAGCCCCTTATGGAAAAGTCTGATGACTGCTGCCCTTGAGGATGGACTGAGCTCAAAGAGAATATATTTGCATGAAAAAGAACAAAAAATTTATTGTAATAGTAAGATGGCAATTTTCTGAACTAATACAGTAGTGATAGAACAATCAGATGATGTGGAATATTCAGAATTTGATGACCAATTGGATAGATGATGAAGTCAAGGAAAGAATCCCAAATGAGTCTGATGTTCCTACTCTGAGTGACAGAGTGGAACTTGATGCCATTAACTGAAATAGGAAGCATATGATAAGCAGAAAGCAAATGAATGTGCATGCATGTGTGGGTGTATTATAAAATAAGGGGTGGTAAGGATACAATGAAAAAAATGAAGATTGAAGGCAGTTTGGGTTTGGAATAACTATAATGTAAGAAGCACAGACATACCTTGGAGATAATGTGGGTTTGTTGTGGACTACTGCAATAAAGTAAACATTACAATAAAGTGAGTCAAATAACTTTTTTAGTTTCCTAGTGAATATGAAAGTTATGTTTACACTATAGTCCATTTTAAGTGTGTAATGACATTATGTCTAAAAAAATATGCATAACTTCGTTAAAACATATTTTGTGACTAAAAAATGCTAACCATCATCTGAGCTTTCAGTGAATCATAATGCTTTTGCTGATGGAGGATCCTGCCTTGATGTTGACGGCTCTTGACTGATCAGGGGGGTGGTGGCTGAAAGCTGGGGTGTCTGTGGCAATTTCTTAAAAGAATGCAACAGTGAAGTTTCCCACATTGCTTAGCTCTTCCCTTCTGGATTTATTTTTCCATACAATGTGATCCTATTTAATAGCATTTTACCCACAATGGAACTGTTTTCAAATTTGAAGTCAGTCTTCTCAAACCCTGCTGCTGCTTTGTCAACTAAGTTCATGTAATAATCTAAATCCTTTTTTGTTATGTCGATAATTTTCACAGTATCTTCAGGAGGTGTAGACTCCATCACAGAAACCACTTTCTTTGCTCATCTCTAAGCAGCAAATCTCATCTGTTCAAGTTTTATCATGAGATTTCAGCAAGTCAGTTACATCTTCAGGCTCCATTTTGAATTCTAGTTCTCTTGCTGTTTCCACCACATCTGCAGTCACTTCTTCCACTGAGGTCTTGAACACCTCAAAGTCACCCAGGAGGTCTGGAATCAGCTTCTTCTAAATTTCTGTAATGTTGACATTTTGACCTATTCCCATAAATCATGAATGTTCTTAATGATATCTAGAATCCTGAGTCCTTTCCAGAAGTTTTTCCTTTTCTTTTGCCCAGATCCATCAGAAGATTCACCATCTATGCCAGCTATTGAATTATGAAATTTAAGATTTTAAAGTCAAAATGACTCCTGATCCATGGGGTGTAGAATGGATGTTGTGTTAGCAGGCATGAAAACAATATGAACCTTGTACATTTCCATCAGAGCTCTTGGGTGACCAGGTGCCTTGTCAATGAGCAGTGATATTTTGAAATAATTTTTTTTTTCCTGAGAAGTAGGTATCAGCAGTAGGCTTAAAATATTCAGTAAAATGTATTGTAAACAGATGTGCTGTCATCCAGGCTTTGTTATTCCATTAATAGAACATAGGCAGAGTAGATTTACCATAATTCTTCAGGGCCCTAGGATTTTCAGAGAGAGAAATGAGCACTTGCTTCAATTTTTAAAGTCCCAGCTGCCTTAGCCTCTAACAAAAGAGTTAGCCTGTCCTTTGAAGCTTTGAAGCCAGGCATTGACTTCTCTTTAGCTATGAAAGTTATAGATGCATCTTTCAATGGAAAGAAGGCTGTCTTGTCTGCATTGAAAATCTGTTTAGCATGGCCACTTTCGTTAACCCTCTTAGCCAGATCTTCTGAATAACTCGCGGCAACTCCCATATCGGCATTTGCTGCTTCATCTTGCACTTTTATGTTGTAGAGATGGGCTCCTTCCTTAAACCTCATGAACTAACTTCTTCTAGCTTCAAACTGTTCTTGTGTATCTTCTTCACCTCTCTCAGCCTTCATAGAATCGAAGAGATTGGGGCCTTGCTCTGGATTAAGCTTTGCCTTAAGGGAGCATGATGGCTAATCTACCCAGACCACTAAAATTTCTCCATATCAGCAGTGAGGCTGTATTTTGTTTTCTTATTATTCATATATTCCCTAGAATAACACTTTTGATTTCCCTCAAGATCTTTTCCTTTGCCATCACAACTTTGCTAACTGCACAAGAGGCTTAGCTTTAGGCCTGCCATGCCCTCTTCGCTGAGGTTAATCATTTCTACCTTTTGATTTAAAGTGAGAGATGTACAACTCTTCCTTTTGCTTGACACTTAGAGGCCATTGTAGACTTATTACCTGGCCTAATTTCAATATTGTTGTATCTCAGGGAATAAGGAGGCCCGAGGAGAGAGACAAGATGGGAAAGAGCTGGTTGGTGGAGCAGTCAGAACACATGTAATATTGTTGATTAAGTTTTCCATCTTATATGGGCAAGGTTTGTGGCATTGCAAAATAGTTACAATAGTCACATCAAAGATCACTGATCACAGATCACAGTAACAGATATAACAATAACGAAAAAGTTTGAGTATTGTGAGAATTACTAAAACGTGACACAGAGACACAAAGTGAGCAAATGGTTGGGAAAGTGGGGTCTATTGACTTATTCCAAACAGGATTGCCACACACCTTCAATTTGTAAAAAAAAAAAAAAAAAAAAAAAAAAAAAAAAAAAAAAGAAAAGAAAAGGAAAGGAAAAAATGCAGTATCTGTGAAGAATGTTAAGGTGAAGCACAAATAAAACAAGGTATGCCTTGGAGAGTCTTAGAAAGGAAGACGAATCTTGGAGGTCTAGAGTTCAGGGAAATTAGAATATAGATTTTCATTGTGAGAACACAGAAAAAGGTGAATCTGTCCAAGCAGAAGTGAGTAGAGCAGAGAGAAAGGAGTGGTAAAGGTAGAAGACCTGGAAACGATACATTTACATTTTTTGCCTCTACATTGGGTACAGAACGAAGCAGTGAAGAAGCTCTCAGAGAGGGGACACGCTTCCCTGGGACTGGCTTGCCTTCCATTTCTTCTATAGCAAATCAAAACACTGTGTACTGCAACCTTACCTCAGTGCTTGGTTTTAGCAAGTGGCTGTTCAATCATTGTCAACAAATGAATGAAAGTTCAGTTTAAAACCCTTTTCCTTCGTAAATAATTAATACTCAGCCCCAGAAAGAATTTCCCTTTCTACTTACTAACATCATGAGGAAGGATAATTTTTAATTTTGTAATTCATACGATGCCTTGTGTAGTGCCATGTACATAACTGATGCTTAGTAAAGGATGAATAAAATGCTAATCCAGATATTTTTTTCGCCTCAATAGTTATCCCAGCACATCAATGCCTTAAAAATGGACGGTGGCTTTGAGCAAACAGCATGTCTTGCTGGACTCGGGAATGGTGCCACTTGGCAAGTTTGCAGTCATGGTGGATTTTGAAAATGAAAGCACAAGGGTCTTTTCTGAAAATGCCAGAATTGTTTATTTTTGTCTATCTTTCCTGTAGCTATTAATCATTGTCTTATTTTTGAAGATGTAACTTAGAAAAACATGTTTTATCTCAGTTATATATAGAACCATGTATTTAAAGTTCAAGTGATGGTCAAAAACTCTGCATAAATACAGTATAGATGAGCTCATAATTGTATCATGTTACTGACTTCAGTTTTTCTTTTGTTATTTTATAGATTTTTTTCTCTTAAAAATTAAAAAAATGACAAGGGAAAAGCAATTCAAGTATTTCTTTTTAAAAATTTATTTATTATTTATTTAGAGAGAGCAGGGAGGGGCAGGAGAGACACAGAGAGGGAGAGAGAGAGTCTGAACCAGGCTCCACACTGTCAGTACAAAGCCCGACTCAAGGCTCCATCTCATGAACCCTGAGATCATGACCGGAGCCGAGATCAAGAGTCGGTCACTTAACTGCTTGTGCCACTGTGGCGCCTCCAGTTCAAGTAATCCTAATTGAAGCAGAAGCACTTCTTCCCAGTGACCTAAGCTTCCAAAAAAGGGATCTGGAAAAAGAAGAGAAAATTAAACACAGTGAGTAGAAGAAAGGATATACGAAATATAAAACAGAAATCAATTACATAGGAAAGAAATTAAAAAAAATAGAGTAATAAAGGAAACCAAAAGCTGGTTTTTGAAAATTTGTAAAAATCCAGCCAAGCAATTCAAAAAGGGATGGGATTAGACACGAAGACAAAGAGATACACACGGAGACAGACAACAGAGACAGACACAGAGACAGTGATGGACACAGAGAGAGAGATAGACTCAGAGACAGAGATATAAACACAGAGACAGAGACAGAAACAGAGACAGAGACAGAGACTGAGATAATAAGACCTGAAGTTCTGATCCTAGTTCTTTCTGCATCTCTAGGGCTTCCTGGCAAACTGCTCAGAGAGTTCTTACAGAATAGAAGCAAACCTGAACGCTAAACCTTCCCTTTGTCAGAGCCCGCTCCTCAGCAACTGGCTGGCTGTTCAGAATCGCTCTGACTTGATTAGTTCAGCGGTCCCTCTCTCCTAATTGGAACATTACCTGAACACGACTACTAATTCCTGTGTCCTTCTTCCCTTCAGCCTTGGAGTTTGCAGTTTTGCCTAGTTGGATTACTTGCCCTATTTATCGATCCACCTATGAATATAAAACAACCATCTTGTCCCTTTACTAGCAGTGGATTTGCTTGTGGTATCTAGACCTGTTTGTGAATGAAACAATTAGACTATATGTCATGGCTTTTCTTTCTGACAAACAATTCCTAATTTAGCAATATAAGACAGTAAACATTTTATTATGCTCTTGGATTCTGTGAGTGAGGAATTTGGAAAAGGGACAACATTGCAGGCTTGACTTTGCCCC
Organism: Prionailurus bengalensis; assembly: GCF_016509475.1. Lineage (NCBI taxonomy): Eukaryota > Metazoa > Chordata > Mammalia > Carnivora > Felidae > Prionailurus > Prionailurus bengalensis. The sequence goes on along the minus strand of NC_057344.1, from coordinate 101,047,564 downwards.
ATGATGTCTGGGACCTCAGCTGGGAAGACTGAAAGGCTGTAGCTGCCTGGAGGAATAGAGGCTGGAATCATTTATTGGGATTATCTATTGGAATCATCTCTTGTTTATTTGAATATCTGCTCCCTGTACAAGGAGAACTTGAAACTGGGGCTGCCAACCAGAGAGACTACCCTTGGTCTCTCCAAGTGGTTTGGCTTTTTAATAACATGGCAGCCACAGTGGGCATTCTGGATCAAGACTCAAAGTGCAAGAGTTCCAGTTAACAAGGTACAAATAAGGACAACCTTTTCTGACTGAGCCTCAGAAGTTATGCAGCTTATATCCTATGCCCCAGTATGAAGTCTACGTATATTCAAGGTGATTCATAGACCCCACCTTTTGGTTAAAATAAAGGTCATGCTATAGATGAAGATGTGAGATAGGAAAAATATTTGGAAACTCCACTCTGCTATACTATATGAACAAAACTGGAAATAGAATTTTAGCATTTATTTTCCTCACTCTATTCTCATTTTCAACCCTATGGTGGCCTCCTTCATATTCGGTAAGAGGGCTAAGATTCAAGTGGAATGTCAACTTTTATAATTACATAGTTGGTGTGTGTGTGTGTGTGTGTGTGTGTGTGTTTATTTTCTATAACTTTCCAGGGATGAAGAAGGAAATGCATTATTATAATTTTAAAAATTTACTGCTGGATTCCCAGATGCTTGAGAAATTAAGCTGAATATAGAAAGAGCATCACTAATCAAATCAACTCGGAAAATTTAAAGTTTGACAATCAAGGAATATTTTCTCCTCTTAATTGTAGAGTAAAAATCCTGACTCATATTTCAATGAAAACAGGAGTCATAATAAGCCACTGTAAGAAAAGTATTATGTATTTTTATTACTATGTTTCAGGATGTAAATTTCAGTTGTAAAATAATTAGGCATACTTAACCACTGTGTCCTCTCTTTTCTTCAGACACAACATGAGTAATGGGTCTGCAGTGGTGAAACAGATGTAGATTGATGTCTTTTCTAATGGAACTTTTAGTCTAGCTGGGTAGGAGATACCGGAACGGGTGATGAGAGTCGTCGTATAAGTAAACATATTAACGAATATGCAAATTGTAATAAGCAAAGGGAAGAAGAAGGATTGGGTACCACAAGAGAGAATGAAAAGGAAAGCCCATTTAGATTCAATGAATCAGGAAAGAAATAATTGAGAAACTGACATTTCGCTGGTACCTGAATGATGCTAACTAGCGTGGCGAATTTAGTTTTTAGGAAGTGGGAAGAACCTTTTCAGCAGATCTGAGTCAGATAAAACTTTGTTAGATTTTATTTTGTTTATTTCAGGAACTTTGAAAAAGGAAAACATCCATAAGTTACAAACAGAGAAGAGAGATGTTTGTACTTGCATTTATAAAAGATGTCTGACTGCTGCTATACAGAAAATAGATTGGAGCAGGGCAGGAATGGAATTGGTCCTGGATGATATATTTGTGAGGATGAGGAGAAAAATTCACTGAGAAAATAATTTTCAAAGAAGAAGAAATGAAGGACCTTCCCAAATTTCCTAACTGCATAGAAATCGCTCAACCCAGAATCGCATCTGAGGGGTATAAATGATAGTACGAGCCTAGACACAATACTACAAGAGAATTCCCTATGTATTTCCTGAATTCTTACCTTCTGTCTTTGCACATACTGTTAATTATAACTCCCAGAGAAAGCCTTCCTCTCTCTAATTATCTGTTGAAATCTTAACCATCTTTCATGTTTTGATTTCAATGTTCCCTCCTCCAGGAAAGGCTGATGCCTCTAACCAGATATTTCCTCTTTCCTGACTCCAACTCTCTTGCACTTAGTTAAAAAAAAAAATTATTAAAGTATAGTTGACATTCAATGTTATATTAGTTTCAGATGTACAACATAGTGATTTGACGTTACTCAGGACTCACCACAATAAGTGTAGTCACTGTCTATGTTTCTTAGGTCATTTTTCTACTGACTGTAGACATAAATTTACTTTCGTAGTCCACTGGGCTTGAATCACTGTTGCAGACTCAGGGCTTAGCCGTAGTGTCTGAAGGAGAGGTGATATTCAGTAAATACTGAATGAATCGATTAATTTATAACTGAAATTTACATCCTGAAGCATTATTACAAAATGTTATCACATTATAATATCACATTATGATTTTCTGCTGTTTTTAGAAGTGGATTATTAAGACTTTTTTTCATAAGCCATCTATAATCAATTCCCCAACATGTATCTTCAACAGTGTCTCTATATTATACAAATTGAGTTTAAATTTAAATATGACTCATATTTGATTTTAAAAATGATTAGTAGGATTTATTCATTTACTTGGAGTGGTATGCACTCCTTTCTTGCTGCCATTCTAGACGAAAATTTGTACCAATAAAAACTACATTAAAAATGACACGTAGTTTTGTGCAGTGGTGGTATGGTAGCCAATGACATTTATGTGAAGCATGATTACTACTAATTGAAAAATGACAAAAACTCACAACACAAAAGTAAGGTCAATCTTATATCTTATTTTTCATCCCTAGACATCACCTAGCTGAGTAAATTGGTTAAATCGGTGATGAATTTATCTATCAATTTCTTAATGTCTTTCAGTCTATTTTTATTATCCAAGTCTCCAGTTCAACTGAATCACTAGAAGGATTACTTGCAAGCCTAGAGTTCTGCAGTATTATGTAATATTACTTGGTGTTTAGGATTAAATCAATACGTGTGTAAGAGATTAAAAAATAAAGAATGAGAAATCAAGTAGTACTTGTACAATAGAAACAACACAAAATATTTTGTATTGAAAATAAAATAGGATGTTTAATTTAGGAAGATGTAAAATTCATGTACTGCAAGCACCTCATATGGTCCATGAGGAGCTTTGACTAAGTGACACATCCATACAGGACCTGATTGATGTCTTTTTTCAAGGCTTATTCACTACATATAACCCAAGCATCACAAAGCCTCTGATAGTACTGCCTTGAAATCTACTAAATGTAACTTATAGTATATTTCCAGTATTTACTTTTGCATACAAGATTATTAAATTTAAAAAAGAAAAGAGATAACACTCATATTTCTTCATTAATAAGTAAGCAAATAAATAGCAGGCTTAATTGGATCTCTTTAGAATTTCTTCCTTTTGCATTACTACTATTTGTAATAAATAGATACCCAGCTTAGAATTTCTTATTATGGCAGTTTTCATAGCTCAACTCAGTGATTTTATAATGGCTTAAACATAGCGGTGTTCAGTGTGGTATAAAAAAACCCAGCTATTTATTGGGATGAGGGTTGAAAAAAAGCGATGTAATAAGTCACATGATTCAAATGTCTTCCTGGTTCTCTCACTCCCAACTATGTATGCTTGAACTATTCTTTTTTTTTTTTATAACAAAGAAAGAACACAACATAAAAAAGAGTTGCTTTCTTCTTTTGTCAGTAATCATATTGCTGGATCAGCTAATCTTATTGTTTTGTTCCCTCCTCTCTTTCCATAGATTGCTTCCAAGTGTAAGAAATGACACTACCAACATTCCACTTGGTCACTAGCAATGCCTCAAGACTTATTGGTGAACTTATGTGGTGATTTGCTTTAAAATTATGGCCATTATTCAGTTTTATTTTTATCTAGGCTGATTGTGGATTAGTGTACTTGGAGGAAGGATTAAGTACTTTACCTTCTTGCATCAGAAGTATGTAAAGAGCACTCCTGGATAATATCAGGTAATAGATAATTAGTTTGGCACCTGACCAGAGTGAGGTCCGGGCTTGAGTATTTTATTACTTACTAACACAAGTGAGCATTCAGCTTTTGGGTCAACTCAGATACCTGAAAAACAGCTACTCTGGCACGTTTACAACCTGGTGAACAAATTTATGCAATTTTACGTCCCTCTGCTGATTTACCTGGAAAGACCATTATGTAAGATAATGAATTTAACAGAGGAAAATCAGTAAATGCTTTTGCACACTGTCACTTTATATCGTAAGGGAATATTTGGCATTTTCTCATTTAAACATGTCCATCCTCATGTGAGCTACATATTACAGATACGTGGCCCTTCTTTGAATTGAAAATTTTCCTTGGTTAATTTTCCCTTGAATATTGTATATATTAAACGAGAGTGTTTTTAACCTGAGTCAAGTGCATGCATTAGTGAGACATCTTCAAATATTCGGGCTAAAATGGCAATACAAAACCAGAAATTATTTCTTTTTCCCTGTATTTGTACTTTAAAAGATAGGTGAAGCTCTGGTTAGTGTATTCCATGAGGTGGGGTTAGGACTGGGGTAAGAGTAGAGCTTGGGGTTGGAGTGAATAAGGAAATTAGCAAAGAAAGGGTATTTTCTTCTGTTAGTATCTTGTATTTCTTGAGGGATGATGACCCGGGTTATTCATTTAGGTGTTCTAAGATTCACCAGTAAATCTAAGCTAATTAAATAAATGCTTGATGAAAGGGGGATGATTGGAACAAACTGAAGGAAGGACAACGAAACAGACTAAGAATAGAGTGAAGTAAAATTTTATTATTTTCTATTATTCCAGAAAAAAATAACACAACCAATACATCAATAGCGATTGCAAACCAGCAAACACAAGAAGACAAGTCAGAGTAGGAACACAGAAGAAATTGGAAACAGACACTTGAAGACTCTTTTGAAAAGATAGGGAAGAATAGAGTGAAGACAAGGGAAAGAATAAAATAAAAAGCGGAAATTTTAAGATAAGCTCAAGTTACTTTATTAAGGAGTGGTTTTGTTGTAACAACTATTAGTGAGACCGATAATGCTGTGAATTTCTAGCTATCTTGTCAATATACAAAAAGTAAAATGAGCTTATAATCACTTAGGTATCTTTTGTATTAAAATAATCTTTGACCGTCAATCTTGATTTTTATAGTTTTTAAACCATTATAAAGATGAGAGCATTAAGAGTGAGGCGTCAAGGAATCGAACAGTTAGATTTGAGCCTTGGCTTTACCACTTACCATCTTAAGACATTTAACTTCCTATGCTTTGGTTTTCTTATCTGAAAAAGGAGTATAAGAAGATCATTCATTTGGCAGAATTACTGTGTGCTTTAAATGAGTTAATACACGTTAAACTCTTGGAAAATAGTGCTTACAGCATAGTAAGTATTATTTAAGTCTTATTATTTTTGGATGAATTCTTATAATAGTGTATATTATTGCCCCTATCTCCAGAATCAAATTATTTTTCTTCATAAGGAATCTCAATAAATGTTCAAGTTGTAAGATATCTCCTTGATCTTTTGTCATGTTTATATTTTGAATTGAGGGGCAGGTGGTTTTTTAAAAGGCATTTAAATTATCAAGGTGATGAGGCTATCATTTTGAGGAGCTCTGTTGTGGATAACTAGAAACAAAAGGAGATGGTTTGGGATTGTCAGCACAAAATCTTCATCTGTTCATTCTCTGAATTCAATTTTCTTTACTCTAAATCTCTTTGCCCAAGAGTGGTCAGGGAAAACGCTGGGAATGAGTTTGATTAGAAATTGAAATAAATCTGCTGAAAACCTAAAATTCGTGTTGGTTTATCGCATTCTTTCTATAATCTAATGTGCCTCGAGGAGTGATACTGGATGATTAGAATTGCTGGTTTATGAAAGCAGCTGGTGTGGGTTTAACAGTTTAAAACTGCACAGAGAGCAGAAACCAACATCACACATGTTTTAGCTTAATCACATATGAGTTAGCTTAATCTCTTGATATGAGCTGAACTTATTTGGAAAGAGTTAATCAGAAGTCACAATGCATTCATGTGTGCAGCAGTGACTGGCCATAGCATTAACTGACAAAGAGAAGTACATTATTGAGAAAGAATGTTATATGCAGGTTTTGTTTCTGGAATTCTCTATGTGATTAGCAACAAAAAAGTTTTGCTTTTTTTTCCCCCACAACAATAATAAAAAAGCCATGACTGTTAATACTTCTATCTCTGCTACCATTACTTCCACCCAACCAACACTACAACAACAGTAGCCTTGGTTGGTTAAGTGACTGCTGACAGACTCGTGGTAAAAGCATTTGACATATAATTTCACCTGATCCTTAAAAGGACTTTCTAAATAGTCACTAACAACCCCATTTTGGGGTGATAAAATTAAGGATCGGAGTTGTTAAATTATTAACCCAAAGTCATCCAAATCATGGGTAATTGAGTTGAGATTTGAATCCAAACCACTTGCACTTTCTGTGATACAAATGGTTCCCATAACTTTGTATTTCACGAGTCTTGAGAACTTCAAAGTAATTTGAAGTCCTTCATAGAACTAAGTCATTGATGATTTTTTAAAATCATCAATCATAACCTCAGAATACACTGAATATATTTAGTTGTTACCGATATGTTGCTCCAACTGAATATACTTAGCCTTGTGATAACTCAGTACATTCATTGTCCACATTTCTTATTTGTATGCATACTGATGAGAAGTCTTTTCCGAATTGGCACTGGCTTAATGAGTTGACATTCAGGAACCACTGTATGACACCACAGTGACTTGATTGCTTCCAGCTATATGTTAACTCCATGTTTTATATTAGAGGGATTATTGGAAAACTTGTGTGTAAAATTACTCTGCCTGTATTAGACTACATTTCATTTATTTCCGTTATGAATTGAGAAATGTGTTCCTATAAAAGGAAATTTGGCTCTAACTCATAATACGCATGATGCTTAAAGATCCTAGAATCCTTTCCATAATTTGACTATTGTTGAGAGTGTTGCTATGAACATTGGGGTACAAGTGCCCCTATGCATCAGTACTCCTGTATCCCTTGGGTAAATTCCTAGCAGTGCTATTGCTGGGTCATAGGGTAGGTCTATTTTTAATTTTCTGAGGAACCTCCACACTGCTTTCCAGAGCGGCTGCACCAATTTGCATTCCCACCAACAGTGCAAGAGGGTTCCCGTTTCTCCACATCCTCTCCAGCATCTATAGTCTCCTGATTTGTTCATTTTGGCCACTCTGACTGGCGTGAGGTGATACCTGAGTGTGGTTTTGATTTGTATTTCCCTGATAAGGAGCGACGCTGAACATCTTTTCATGTGCCTGTTGGCCATCCGGATGTCTTCTTTAGAGAAGTGTCTATTCATGTTTTCTGCCCATTTCTTCACTGGGTTATTTGTTTTTCGGGTGTGGAGTTTGGTGAGCTCTTTATAGATTTTAGATACTAGCCCTTTGTCCGATATGTCAAAAATTGTGGTTTATATACACAATGGAATACTACGTGGCAATGAGAAAAAATGAAATATGGCCTTTTGTAGCAACGTGGATGGAACTGGAGAGTGTGATGCTAAGTGAAATAAGCCATACAGAGAAAGACAGATACCATATGGTTTCACTCTTATGTGGATCCTGAGAAACTTAACAGGAACCCGTGGGGGAGGGGAAGGGAAAAAAAAAAAGAGGTTAGAGTGGGAGAGAGCCAAAGCATAAGAGACTGTTAAAAACTGAGAACTGAGGGTTGATGGGGGGTGGGAGGGAGGGGAGGGTGGGTGATGGGTATTGAGGAGGGCACCTTTTGGGATGAGCACTGGGTGTTGTATGGAAACCAATTTGTCAATAAATTTCATGTATTTAAAAAAAAAGATCCTAGAATCCTTGTGATTTGCATGACGTGAGGTTGATATGCATTTTTTAAATCACTGCAACATGTTAAATAAATAGTCAATCAACATGATTTCTCATGTTCTTTCTAAAGTGAAATATTTTAAATGTTAACATTTTAAATGTTTAAATATTTTCATTTTTTAAAAGGTTTTTTTTGACTTCATGTAATTTGAATTTGTAAGTGACTTGGAAGAGCAGTATTTAGCTAAGTTCATTAAATTCCTTTATAACTTTTCAAAGGGCATATATAGATAGCACTTGCAGTTTTTAACTCTAAAATTGAACACATATGCTATTGTACACATACATGAAATATTTTCCAAAATAATCTCTGTAAAGATAGACCCTAGTACATTTTTAGGATTTGCTTTTCTGATCTGTTTAGATTTTTAATATAGGATTTCTATGTTCCTTTCTATCAAATATTACTACATAGAGTCAGATAATTACACAATCTTTCTTAGAATAGTGGCATAAAAGGACTAAGCTGTGTCTACCACAGTAGACATACATAAGGTCAGTATCATACATAATTTCAATACTCCTAATCTCTGCTCGATTTATCCCTGTAGGGACTGAATGTGTTCACCACCCCAGACTCATAGGGTTAGATGAAGTCATGAGATTAGTGCCTTTATAAAAAGAGACACTAACACCAGATTGTTTGCAAGGACACATGCCATCTAGAGAGAACCCTCAGCAGAACCTGACCATGCTGGCACCCTGGTCTCCAATTTCCAGCCTCCAAAACTGTGAGAAAATAAATTGGTGTTGTTTAAGACACCCAATCTGTGGTATTTGTTATGGAACCCCAGCTAAGACCACTGCTAAAATCTGGCTCCTTCTTCTGGCATTTGAATGAATGTTAGGGAATGAAAAACATTAAACACTGTCATGAAAAGGTCCTGAGAAAACATAGGGACCTCTTCAAACACCCATGGCAACTAAGATCTAGAGTATTAGAGATTTATTTCAGGCTGTGCTACCAGCCAAGGTCCCCACGTAGCCAAAGTTAGGCAGCTGGTCAGTAAACCTGCTTAAAACTTGTATTTTCACCTTTTAAAATCTATTCATTAGGAAAGGAAAGGATAGTATTTGTTTAAAGGGAATCTTAAAAATAGTGAAAAAACTTTGTTTTATTTATTTTATTATTTTGGAGAAGGGTAAAATTTCATGGCTAATCGTAAACCTTTAGGAAATTTCAGGCAAAAACCAACTTAAGATTCCTATATTATTTAGTATTTGAAGATGGTCTCAATATATCTTTACACACTTTTTATATGAAAATATGGTTACATTTAAAAACTGTGAGATGATTTAAATAACAGGTAACATGTAGCACTTACTCTGTTCTAGATGTTGTTATAGAAATTTATACGTATTTACCTTTCATAGAAACCTTACGAGGTAGGTATTTTAATGGTTCCCATTTTATGAATGAGAAAACAGAGGCCCGCAGAAGTTAAGGAACTTGCACATGATCATGTTGGCAGTGAGTCCTAGAGTAATTTGATCCTGGGTAGTCTGGCTTTCGACTCCAGCTTTTAACTTTGCCACAGCTGTGTCTTTTTTCTGTTGTCTCCCATGCCCTTCCATTCCAGGAATGCTTAGTAGTAATTCCTTGTCTCTTTTCTGAACATGTTCTGCTTGGCATCAGTGTCTTGATACTGTCTTTTCCTATCACGTGACTTCCATTTCTTTAAACATGCTTTTGTTATTAAAAAATTTTAAATATTAAATAGATTCCTTCAACCTTTTTCTGTTACTCACTCACTTCTCATAAATTACTAACTGATAATAAGTATTGAATGGCAAAGCCATTCCACTGTAGGACCAACAGTGGTGCATAGAAATAGACTGAATATTCCACTCTCTTTGGTAATAAGACTTTCTCTTATGTTGCTTATGTATCAGGGCTTCTCTTCCTGTTGTCATTAACCATTAGATTTTAGATATGTCTTTCTTCTGTTTCATATGTGCCGCTTGTCAGCTTTTGGCTTTCTGTTTAGGGCCATCCTGTCAGGTCATCCTACTCTCCACCTAGGGAAGGATGCCACCCTGATATCTGGGTACTACAGTTTATGTTGAAGTTACTTATCACTAGAAATTAATTTTAAAATTGCCTGATTATCACACAAATTTCCAAATGTGACTAATAACAAAAATTTTAGCAGTGACCACCTCATGGGTTGCTCCGAGGACTGAATGAGCTCACCTATATGAAGTGCTAAACAGTGGGCAGCATCATGAGCACTTACCAAGTAGTACATGTCACTATTATTGCTGTTTTGGGGAAAGGGGCTGGTCAAGTGACTTTGAGTACGTTGGTGTCAATGACAGCTTTTATTTATTTTTAACAATGAAATATATACATTGATATTCCGGATTAAAAAAAAAACTTTAAAAAATAGCATTTCATTCTTATAATAACAAATTAGCTTATGTTCAACATAGGTCAGTAAGACCTGTTAAGACGCAGGTATCACCATCACAGACCTTCCGATAACCCTGGGGGAAGAAGTAACAAACTCATATAAATAGTAAACACTATGAAAAAGTACATAATTAAGTCCTCTAGTGAGGTCTAAGGATTGTATGCTGCTCAGGAGAAAAAAAAGCAATCAAATTGGGGCTGAAAATTTTATAAAGATCTTGTCATGATAGTGCTGGAATATGAAGTTTTCTTTGAAGAAAAAGGGCTGTCTGTTAAAGAAGGAAAAATATAGGCATAACTATACAGAAATAATGTGGTATATTTTTGTGGAATATTTGTAATATTAATGGGAAAATCATCATTGATTCTTATGTCTTTCCTTTGCTTATAGCAGGCACTAGGCAAAACTTTTTCCCATGAAGGAGAATATAATTTTCAAACAAATCCCAGATCATTGTTTCTGTCAGAATCGATGTTACTTTCTAAGTAAATGCTGAAACTAATGGCCTTATAATGCTATTTTTGCAGACTGTATTTATTTAAATAATCTCATAGCTATTAAATTACTACATTGGATCTGGCACATGAAAGTATCTGTGCTTTGCTTTACAAATTTGTTTATATCAAAGGCTGCCTCTTCAAAAAATAACAATGACCTTGGGGTGGAGTGATCATGTCATCCTATTCTAAATAGGTCTATGTTTCTCACTTATAAATCAAAAGGGCAGGGTTGTGGAATTAAATGCACAAAGAGTCATAATTCATTCTGAAATATCTAGGCTGGCATTCATTTGGGAAAAAATATACAGGGAAAAAAATATCCACACAGAAACATTTAGAAATGAGAACAGGGCTTATACAGAGGGGTGGAATTGGTAAGTAGGGATGGTTTTACACCTGCCTCTCTCTCCTCCTTCCCCTCTTTCTCCTTCACTTCTTCTTCCTCTTCCTCAATTTCCTCCTGGCTCCCTTTTCCTTCTCTAGTCTTTATTCTTTGTGTCTAATAAAAATTGGTATTATCTAAACATCTTCCAGTTTTATTTTCAGAGCTTAACCCCTACAAAATGTCTCTCAGCTGGAATTCCTCAGGCTGTGGCTTTATCTGTGTGCAAAAACAGACTACTGACTTGCTGTGTTCCTGCCATCTTGCCTTACTATTTTTCCAGGTAGTCAACTAGCTCCTCTTGTGGGTCTGATATTTTCCTGGAAGAACTGCCTTCCATCATTAATCACCAGAGTGACCATCACCTTGGTCTTGGAGAAACAAACACTGCTATTCCTTGGGATAATCCCCTTTTCTGTAATTTCCCACACACTGAGACCAGATCTAATTTTTAACAGGGTTTATAGAAGGTTAAGGAATAATGGAGAGAAGCTACATTAAGATAGGAACTTATGACTACTGCCAGGCCTAGAGCTGTCTTGCTACAAAGCTGTCTCCATTTGAGAAGGGCTGTTAATTTTCCATGCTTGGGGCCATTTCAAGAAAACAGGTGGCAAACAATTGGGCCCAGCCTAGCCCATGCCAATCTCTGTCCAGTCTCTCTCTCATACTTCCTAACCAAAGATTAAAACAACCTTGGTGTCTTGACTCATGTGGAGTTACTTAATACATATATTTACATAACTCTTGATCCCATACAAATTTTGAAGCCATTTAGAAACATGGACAGTCTAATACAAAATAAGAAATCAAGGAAGAGAAAACAAGGATAGAAAGAAGAAATGGGTGAGAGTGATGGGGAACATAGTACACAGATATACATGCTATAACCTCCAAGTTTGAACCAGTAATTCGGCTATGAGTTTTCTGTTAGGCAAGGAAAAAGTGGAAACATGGTGGCCAGTTAATGAGGCCGTATTTTCTTTTTTAATGTTTGCTTATTTTTGAGAGAGAGAGAGAGAGGGAACACAGTGGGGGGAGGGGCAGAGACAGAGGGAGACACAGAATCTGAAGCAGGCTCCAGGCTCTGAACTGTCAGCACAGAGCCTGATGCAGGGCTCAAACTCACGAGCCATGAGATCATGACCTGAGCCGAAGTCGGAAGCCTAATTGACTGAGCCCTTCAGGTACCCCCAGTTAATGAGGTCTTAAAGAGTTTACTTGTGTGGACATTCCTAATGAGAACACTGAGTAATAGAGAAACAACAGAAAGAATGCAGGAAATTATATCTTCAACTCCCCTAAAATAAAGTTCCCATTTGATATCTCTTCCTCCTTGGAGTCCAAGACTCCATCATCTTGTACTTGTATTACATAAAACTGCCTTCTAGTTAGTCTCCGTTTGTCTACTTATAACTAATTATTTATATGGAGGGTCTTTAATAGTGTCTTTTTCAAAACTTCAGTTAGATCACATCAGTTCTCTGTTCACTGGGAAACTTTTCTGATGGCTTTCCATTAAGAGAAGAATAGAATCCAAACTCCACATTGACTCAAATTCCTTGTATGATCTGGCCCTTGCTTACCTCTCCAGCACCATCTCCAATCCCATCTCCCTACCACCCCACTCTGCCGTGACCACACTGGGCTTTCTTTAGTTTCTGGAACACACTAAATTTGCTTCTCCTGAAACACTAAGCTCCAGTATTCATATAGCATGCCCCAAAGCCAAGGACACATATTTTGGGTTTTATGATGGCACCTATGTTCTTGTACCCAAACTGTCCAATTATCTATGACTGCATAATTAACCACTCCCAACTTAATAGCTGAAAACAATTATTTATGTAGCTCATGAATAGGTTGAATAGATTTTAGCAAGGAAATTTTGTCACTGTTCCATTCAGTATGAGCAGAAAAAAGCTTTGACAAAATTCAATAACAATTTTACAGTAAAAAAAATTGTTTTATAATAAAAACAATTTAGTCAACAGGGGAAGGAGGCAAAGGAGCTTCCCCAACCTTATAAAGGGCACTTGTGAGAACAAACAAATAACAAAAACCATACCACATATAACATATACTTAATGTTGAAATAGTAAAACCTTTTCCCCAAGAATCAGGAAGAGGTCAAGGGTCCATTCTCACCACTTCCATTCAACATTGCAGTAAATGTTCTAAAAAGTACAGTGGAGCAAGAAAAGAAAGAAAGAAAAGCCATAACAATAGAAAAAGAAGTAAAATTATTGTTATTCTCAGATGACATGATTGCTTACAAAGAAACTATTATGAAATCTACAAAAAAAGTACTAGAACTAATAAGTGAGTATAGTAATTTCACATAATACAAGTTCTATACACACACAAAGAAATTATGGTATTTTTTTATATTTGTAACAAGAAAATAATTTAAAAAGTATCATTTTCTGTAGCTTCAGAAATCATGCAATGTTCAAGAATGAATTTAATGTAAGACGTTGTGGCAGACACAAGTTGATCCCAATGCTATGCTCTGTATCATACCCTCCCCTTGAGTGTGGACAGAACCTGTGGCTCGCTTCTAACCAATATAAGATGGCAAAGGCGATGTCATCTCCTGATTAGATCACTCTGTCTTGCCAACACATACTAGAAAGATTCTTCTGCTGGTCTTGGAGAAGCAAACAGCTTCATACTGTTGCCTACTGTTGCATGCCTACCAACAGTGTAAGAGGGCTTTCCTTTCTCTACATCCTCACCAATGCTTATTGTTTCTTGAGTTGTTAATTTTAGCCATTCTGACTGGTGTGAGGTGATATTTCATTGCGGTTTTGATTTGTATTTCCCTGATGATGAGTGATGTTGAGTATCTTTTCCTGTGTCTGTTAGCCATCTAGATGTCTTCTTTGGAAAAATGTCTGTTAATGTCATCTGCTCATTTCTTAACTGAGTTATTTGTTTTTTTGGTGTTGAGTTTGATAAGTTCTCTATAGATTTTGGATACTAACCCTTTATTAGATATGTCATTTGCAAATATCTTCTCCCATTCTGTAGGCTGCCTCACAGTTTTGTTGATTGCTTCCTTTGCTGTGCACAAGCTTTTTATCTTGATGAGGTCCCAATAGTTCAGGTTTGCTTTTGTTTCCTTGCCTTAAAGGAAGACTTTCATTAAGTCAAATTCACAATTCTGATTAATACTTTGGAGTAAAACTTTATCTTCTGAAATGACACTGTGTGACTGTTCATTATCCAGGAAAATGGTGAAAAGCCATGGACCCAGTAAATTTTTATCTAAGACCAAGGAAAGTGATCTCATTGAATAAATTGTGAAGAAATAGTGACAGATTTTTAAAAGTTGCAGATATACCTGTATCAGTTGTTATAGCTATATCACAACCACCCTGTGATAGTCATTTAAAATGGCAAAAACTTAATAAATTTCTCATAATTCTATAATTGGCTGAGTCTTGATTAATCTCACCTATCTGGTTGCATTTAGCTGAGGGATGACTGGGGGTAAGCTGAATGCTTGAACTTTTCTATGTAATTTTTCATCCCTAAGAAAGCTAGAAAGGACATTCTCACATGATGACAGCAGCTTTTAGGAGTGCAAATCCTAATATGCAATTGCTTATCACGCTTCTATGTGTGTTACATTTGGTGATATCCATTGGCCAAAACAATTCATGTATCTCAGCACAATATAGGAGAGAAATATACAAGAATGTGGAAACTGGGAAGTGTGGCGTTTGGGGACCATTCCTGTAGCAATCTACCCCACTCTACCTTCTGGTGCCAGTGAACCTCACGCCTCCCATGTGCAAAATACACCTTCCTCAAGTCCCCAAAGTCTCATCAGACTTGAAGTTTATGATTTTGTGAATTGCATTAGGTCCAGAACCTGACAAATCTTATATGTAGCTCCTCTTGATCTTGAGATCTATAAATTAAAGACTGTTATCTTCTTACCTGTTCACCTAATATGAAGTGGTGGGTGAAACAGGAACAAGACGATCAATAGACACTCCTGTTTCAGATAGGGAGAAAAAGGCACCTAGCAGTCACAGGGCCATAGAACCTCTGAAGTCTGGCTGAGCACGTGTTGTCAGGGCTTTGTACTCTGGATGCAAAGAATGCTTCTTACTAAAGCTCAGTTTTGTTCCCTGGGATCCATATGTCTTCTGGGTTCTTGACTTTTCCATCCAAGGTAACTTTCTTTTTCCACAAGAAAGTCCCTTGTTTACCACTGAGTAGTTTTCTAAGCCTGTCTCTTGCCTACTGAAAAGTTGGGAGCCCAGATGTCTCTTTTCATTTTGAATGGTCTCAGTGTCTAAACTGGTAATGTTTTTGTAACTGAACCCATGTGTTTGCCCAACATGCAGCAAAGCCAACCACTGAGACATTAAGTATGCAGCAAGGAAAGGGTTTATTCGAGAAGCAGCCAAATGAGGAGACAGGAAGCTGGTTCAAATCTGTCTCACCCAAGTGAGATGAGAACAAGTTTTTATAATCACAGGGACTGGGATTACATACATATGGATGAAAAGGGTGGGAAAATTTGACTATTGATGAGGAAAGAGAGCATACACATTTAACAAACGTATAGGTAGCATATATCCTGTGTTTATCTTGAGGTGGAGACTTAACAGTATAATGAAGTAAAATTCTGCCTCTGACATCAGAAGGTCATCTGTAGGACAAGGAGAGGGGCTACGCACATACTCTGAGAGCTGGTGTAAACTGGATGGTCTCTGTGGCTCATTGTCTCAGGGAAGTAATGTAGGACCTTGTTGTTCATAGGCTGGAACCACACCAGTAACCTTTATTTGTGTCAGTCCAGGCCTCTGTGGAGACAGCTTAGTGGATTTGTTAGTCAAGTCTGAAAAGGGACAATAGTGGGGCACCTAAGTGGCTCAGTCGGTTAAGGGTCTGACTTCAGCTCAGGTCATGATCTCACAGTTCATGAGTTCGAGCTCTGCATTGGGCTCTGTACTGACAGCTCAGAGCCTGGAGCGTGCTTCTGATTCTGTGTCTCCCCCTCTCTCTCTGCTCCTCCCCTGCTCATGCTCTTTGTCTTTCTGTCTCTCAATAATAAATAAACATTAAATTTTTTTTTTTTGAGAAGGGACAATAGTTGATTAGGGGGACTAGGGGGATATGGGCTCCTGAAAAACAATCTTTAAATTTTCTGTTGCTCTTCACGTCATTAACCCTATGGGACACGGTTTCACTTTCATTAATTCTATTCTCTTGACAGCACTGAAGGTTTTCTATGAGTCTTATTGAAGTTCACATGCTACTGCTGTATCCATAATTCTTTCAGGAATTTTCCACAGTTAGCAGAATAATGTCCTAAATTTGTTCAGGTGATCATCCCAGACTTGTGGATATGTTATGTTGCAAGTCAAAGGGGAATTAAGGTAGCAGATTAAGTTGTTAATCAGATAACCTTAAAATAGGGAGATTATCCTGGATTATTCTGGTGGGCCCAATATAATCACAGGGTCTTAACTACGGAAGAGGGAGGCAGGAGAATCGGTGTCAGGGTGATTTGATGTGAGAAAGACTCAACTGGCCATTGCAGGCTTTGAAAAAGGAAGCAAGCCATCAACCAAGAAATGTGGGCAGCCTCTAGAAGCTGGAAAAGGCAAGAAAATGGATCCCTCACTATATTCTTTACAAAGGAACACACTTCTGCTAACACCTTGATTTTAGGTTACTGAGATCAATTTTGAACTTATGACTTGCAAAAATATAAGGCAATAAATCATATTTTTGAAGCTACTAAGTGCTAATTTGTTACAGCAGTAATAGGAAACTAAGGTGTTAGTTTGCATTTAGACAATACCTATAAGCTACCTAGAAGCCCTTTTGTCCAAATGCCACCTACTATGGGTCAATCTTAGATACTTAGTCACTACACTGTGCGATCAAATGATTTCATGGCAGCATTTTTCATGGTAGCAAAATTCTGAAAAGCACCTCTAAACCCATTGTTAGTAGAATGGATAAGTAAATTTTGGAATATTGATAAGATGAACGTCTTATTAACATTGGGTAAATTAACCTTAACATTGGGTTTAAGTTAAATTAACATCGGGTAAATATCTATGGTATGATATTATGGCAAAAAAGTAATTTTCTTGAAAATGTAAATATGAATCCTTTTATATAAAATTAAAAAATACTAGGCTGTATGAGGATACTTACATGTGTTCTAAATCTGTCAAGAGCAGGAGAAGGATTGATACAGACTTCAATGTTGGTGGCAATTGGGGACAATGTTATGGAGGATAGCACAGGGCTCTCTAAGGTATTGGTGACATTACACTCCTCAGACTGATGAATTTATAAGTGACTTTTTCATTATTTAAGTTATATATTTTATTTGTATTTTCTAAGCCTCTTTGTATATATAATTCACCAAAAAAGTCAAGAATTTAAAAAAAAGAAGTAAAAAGTGAGCAAACATACAAAATATTTCCCCAAGAAAGCTGATATAGTAATATCACTATTGGGCAAATAAAAAGCATGTTGGTCAAAAAAAAAAAAAAAAAGTCCATTAAGCATAATAAAAATAGTAACTCCTGTTGAAGATATAATATTCCATAGCCTAAATTTTGTTTTATTAATTCCACTAATTCTCCAGTGAGTAACAGTTGTTGAAAAATATATGAGGTTTATAGTAGGTTTTAGAAAACCAAGTAGTAATTACTTGTTCTTGTTATACTACTTTGGGGGCAGTAGTCATGTGTGTTGGGGAAGGCTCATAAGAGATAATAGAGAAATATTTCAGTAGAATATTGTAATGCTAATTGACACAGTTTCATAATTTTAAGTAATTTATTCTCTAAAGACTTTTTGGAATGGATAAATTAACAATTATTATAGCTGAATACAAGTTATATTTCCCTTTTATTTATAAAATAAGAATGAACAGTCAAAACACAAGATCATCTCATAACATGTCCTAAATTTAAAAAAACAAAGAAGGATGCTCTTCTGCATTTTTGAAGGCTTGGTTAGTAAAGGAAAAAGAATTCAGGAGGATGACTTTAGAATTTTTTGATGATCTGACCTGGATAGCAAAAAATTTGATATTATTAATAAATAACCAATTTCATACTAAAGATACACGTTAAGATTTAGTGTAGACTTTACTTGCTTAAGAAAACAGAAATTTAAAAATGGGTATCAAATAAATCAAACAATCAGATTTGGGGAATCTTTAAGATTAAGATTAAGATTAAAGTCAATTTGTCATGCACGTTTTAGTGTTAATCCTTAAGTGTTAAGCCAGATAATAGACTATGGCCAGTGCCCAGTCTCCTAGAACCTCTCTGCTTATTTTCCATTTGCTGCACCAAAGAACTGTGGGCACCAGTGTCTGTGACTTACACTACGATGTGAGAGAATGTTCAAGAGAACCCGCTGTGTTTGACATGGTACCCCATTACTTATCCTCTGAGAGCTCTGAACTCACTCATCACTGCAGACTCAATGTACAAGCTAGAACCGGGCACGTGTTAGGCACTGAAATACTTGTTGAGAAACTAGTTGAAAAAGTGAATATTAAAAAAATAATAAAAAAGTAGTAACTTTTGAAAATAAGTTGTAATTACATTCCCATTAAAATAATTATTTAAATATTAATTACTGTTAATAATACAAGGACTTTATTGCAGTTCTGCCATTGGCTTGCAGTTTTATCTCAGACAAGACCCCAAAGTCATTTTTAAAAAATGAGGTATAGTGTTTTTTTATAACTGTCTTTATTTTTCCTTGCAGTTCTTTTACAACACATTTGTCTCATTTGGCCTCCTTTTGCGAATTTCAATATATAAAACTTTTCAGTTATTTTTTTTAATGTTTATTTATATTTGAGAGAGAGAGCACGAGCAGGGGAAGGGCAGAGAGAGAGGGAGACATGGAATCTGAATCTGAAGCAGGCTTCAGGCTCCGAGCTGTCAGCACAGAGCCCAACATTGCGCTCAAACCCACAAACCATGAGATTATGACTTGAGTCAAAGTCCGACGCTCAACCAACTGAGCCACCCAGGTGCCTCTCAATATGTAAAACTTTAAAGACAGTATTATTTATTCTGTTCTTAGAAACTAATGTAATGATCTTGTCATTTTACATTTATAAAAACAGAGAAGTTAAATGACTTGACCAGTTAAGTATGGTAAGAAGGGAAAGACCAGACTTCACAATGGATATCAATCTGGCAAACACCTGATGTTGTTCTGTGGTTTTCCTCACTTTCTGCTCTTTCTTTAGGAAAAGAGCATTTTAGGGGTACCTGGGTGGCTCAGTCAGTTAAGCGTCCGACTCTTGATTTCAGCTCAGGTCATGATCTCACGGTTCATGGCTTCGAACCCCGAATCAGGTTCTGTGTTGACATTGTGCAGTCTGCTTGGGATTCTGTCTCTCTCTGTCTTTCTCTGCCCTTCCCCCACTGGCTTGCTCTCTCTCTCTCAAAATAAAAATAAAACAATAATAAATTAAAAAAAAAGAAAAAAAGCATTTTATAATTTTCTCCTTAATACAGGAATACAAGTTCACTTCAGAAAATAGTAAAAAAAAAACAAACACAAATAAAACTGTCCTCATACTTCCACCACCACACAAATAACTACTTTTAAGGATTTTACTATATTATGTCGTACCCTCTATCTTTCTATTTTTGCATGTATTTACACAATATATACTTTCATATCTAGAATTTTTTAATTTTGTTTATTGAGTAGCATGTCAGCAATGTTTTCATGTCATTAAATTCTTAAGTTTAGTAAATAATGCTGACTTTATTTTATTTGTTATTTCTTTTTGAAGTTTATTATTTTTTTTTTTTATTTGGAGAGAGTGAGACGGAGTGCATGTGCACGAGCAAGTGGGAGTGAGGCAGGGAGAGAGGGAGAGAGAGAATCCCAAGGAAGCTTCATGCTGTCAGTGCAGAATCCAATGTGGGGTTGGATCTCACAACCACGAGATTGTGACACGAGCCAAAATCAAGAGTCGGATGCTTAACCGACTGAGCCACCCAGGTGCCCCAATAATGTTGATTGTAAAATAATTTAATTAATAATGTTGATTACAGTATTATAAAGATTACAACAGTTCACTAAACTAAATCCCCTATTTTTGAACCTTTAGGTTGCCTTTAAGTTTTTACCATTATAAATTGTAACTGTACTTGGAAACAGATTTCCTTCACGTATGAGATTAGTTTTAAAATCTCGATAATGATTTGTAGATATCGATATTGAGGTTGTCCAAAAGTTCCCCCCTTCAACTTCTATATTTTGCCAGAATCTGATTTTTTTTTAATTTTTTTTAACGTTTTTATTTATTTTTGGGACAGAGAGAGACAGAGCATGAACGGGGGAGGGGCAGAGAGAGAGGGAGACACAGAATCGGAAACAGGCTCCACGCTCCGAGCCATCAGCCCAGAGCCTGACGCGGGGCTCGAACTCACGGACCGCGAGATCGTGACCTGGCTGAAGTCGGACGCTTAACCGACTGCGCCACCCAGGCGCCCCTGAATCTGATTTTTATTTTTGGAAGGCCAGATTTCCAAATGCTTATCTCAATATACAGTTTCTGGTTCATCTGAACTTGGGCAACAGAAGTGATCATGTGATCTCAGCAGTTAGAACTACATCTTTACATTCTTTCCTTCTCACTTGGAAAATTATTTACTGGGGAGTGGGGCTAGGCACTGCAAAACAGGAAAATAATCACAAATATAATTCTTGTGCTGGGTTCCAGTCACACACAACCATAGATTGGTTATTTCCATCCATTTCAATGAATTTGAGAATAATTTTGTCTTACTTCCTGAAAAAGGCTATTTGAAATCTTTATTAAAATAATATTCCAATGAGAGTGAAGTATACAATGTGGTGACTCTAGTTAATAATACTGTATTATATATTTTGAAGTTAAGAGAGTAAATTTTAAAAGATTTTATCAAAAGAAAAAAGAACGTATAGTTACGTATGGTAATGCATATTAACTAGACTTACTGGGGTGATCACTTCATAATATATATTCGAATAAATAGAATCATGTTGTATTCCTGTAACTGAGTGTTATATGTCATTGATATCTCAGTCAAATAATAGACTCAATGTGTTATTTAATAATAGGAAATATTAACGTCTGTAAAATTCCAAGGCTTCCTTTACATTCCTCAATTTTTTATAAACATTAAATATCATCTATAAACATCTATCTGTATATTATCTAATGTAATTTCTGAACACATTTAAGTCATTTAAGTTCTTTAGTAATATGTTGCCATGTTCTGCTTATAGGATCTGTAAATAAAAGGTTAATAATTCTCAATTATACCATCAATTATTCAAGGTTCACTAGATGTCAAACATTGTGCTGAGCATTTTACATAAATGATCTTATTTACTCCCCACAACAACCATATGAAGAGGGAGCAATTATTATCCCAGAGATGGGGAAACTGAGGCTTGAAGAGGTTAAATATCCTGCCCAGGGCAACACATGAAGTAAGTGGTGGAAGATTTTGAAACCAAGTCATTCGTAAATGTTTTAAGTAATTTTTTTTATTGAAGTCTAACATATGTGGATAAATGTGTAAAATAATAAATGTACAGCTCAATGAATTTCTACCAAAAATATGCATCGTCACGTAATGTCCATCCAGATAAGGATAGAGAACATGCCTCTCCCAGGCTCCTTTCTGGTTGTTCCCTGTAGGTGAATACTAGTCCAGTTTTTATTACTATAAACTAGATTGCCTAATTTTGAACGTCATATAGCTGGAATCATAGAGCATGCTTCTGTGTCTGGCTTCTTTTATTAAGCATTATATTTCTAATTTCTTGTTGGGTTTAGCTATAGTTTGTTCTTTTAAATTGTTGTATAGAATTTCATTTTATGTATAAACCAGCATTTATTCATTCTATAGTAGGTGGCATTTGGATTGTTTTCAGTTTTGGACTATTACAAACAATGTTGCTATGAACATACTTTATCTGTATTTTGGTATATAGATTTTTGTTAGCTCTGTACTTAGGACTGGAGTTGCTCAGAATGTGTATGTTCAGCTTTAACACATATCCCAGATTTCCAAAGTGATTATACCATTTTCCACATTTTGCTGTAGTTTATAAGAGTTCCTGTTGCACTAGAACTTTCGCTGTTGTGTTTTTAAAATGATAATTGCAAGTAGAGTAATAGGAAACAATTTTTTTCTGTATTTTTTCATTATATGTATTTTGCTACATACTTCTTATACTTTAAAAATGCTCTACAGCCCAGTTATATCTCCATTTTTGTTTCTAATTTTGTGTATTAGTATATTTTTATTACACTAATAGTTTTATCTATTATTGGTTTGATTTCTAGCAAAAATATCTATGAGGATTATTTATCAATTCTATTGTTTTGAAGTTTTAAAAAATCAGTATTTTCTTCTTCCATTTTATTAATTCTAGTCTCGTTTTCTTCAGTTCATTTTGTTTCATTTTCCTAACTCCATTAGTAGAATACTTAATTTATTTTCATTGTATAATAGTACAATTATGTCTGCTCATGGAGTGATCAAGTTGAAGAGAAATCTGCTGTTGGTATTTTGATTATTAAAGATTATTGTAGTCAAAAGACAGAGAGAGAGAGAGAGAGAGGTGAATAAGGAATTAATTATCCCTTTCCTTCCCCAGGACATTGCCATGTCGCATATGTGGATGAAAAGTATGATTTTAATCTTGCAGCCAGGAGGGCAGTTAGCCACAGGGAAAACTCCAGAGTAGAAGATTAAAGATACCTTGGTCTCTTCTGACATCAGAGCCACTGCATTTCTTTCAAACTTCCTCTTTCGAAAGACCAAGAAAAAAAAAAAAAGAAATGTTTTCCCTGATTTTTATGCTGTTTGGAGTTCTGCTTTCTGTTATTGTCCAAAGCATCCCGATTCTCTGTCCGTATCTTTATTCATTTTTGCTTTGCTTGATTTAACAAGGACTGAGAGGTATGATGGAGTGTCCTGCTACTGATATTATTTTCCCTTTTTTAAAACCAGTTTTTGATTTATATAATTCTGTATTTTATTATTCAGCTTGAAGGTTTATGAGTTATAATTTCATGTTATAGACATACTGTTCTCTCCTGCCACATCCTTTTCATAATATAATCTATGATTTTGTATTCAGCTTCTTATTTAAGGTATGTGATGGCTCAATTACATTTCTTTCAAATATTATTAAAAAGTGCATTCTCATTTAATACTGTTAGAACAATTATTTACACTTAATGCTATCTTTTAGTGTTTTATAATCCTGACTCTGTCTTTACACCATCCTTTTCCCTTTCTTAAGTACTCCTATACCCTGACATGATACTTTCCCAAGTAGCGTTTTGGTTATTCATTTTTAGGAAAAATATATGGGCGCTATCCTTTGAGTCACTTTTATACTATCCTTGCCATTAAGATCAAATTAAGAGAGTTCTAGAGGTTCATTGATTGTAGCAAGTATGTATCACTTATCCTAATACAACCAGCTGTACACTAGGTCTTTCAACATAATCATCCTCGATTTAGCCAAGCTACTTCCATTTTCTGCTGACTGCTGCATCAAGGTAGTGTCCTGCCACTTTTGTGTGATGCCTCTCCACCTTATGCACCCACCATACCCCATTTAGTTCAGGTTCCATGTGTGGATTAAAGGAAGGTAGGAGACACAGGATTGGGCAGAGGAAGAAGCGTAACAGTGATATGCTGTTACGTACGGGGAGGACAGGGGCCCCCTGGGTCAAAATTGCCATCCGGCCAGTGTCCCCTTTTGGGTCAAAATGGTTGGGCCTTTGTCCCTGTTGGGTTGAAAATCAGGCCTTTATATTTCGTCCTCACCCAGACATCACAGCAGCTGCTCCCAAATAGGAGTGATGGTGGCTAAGGCAGGTCTCTGCAGCTAAAGAAGACTGTCAGGTGTCAGCAGCTAGAAGCTGTCCGCTGCCTTCACTCCCTGGGGGCCGGGCAGTGACTTCTACCAGATTCATCTCCTTAAGCTGGCATTTCCCTTCACACATCCTTTTTTCTTTTTTTTTTTTTCTTCTTTTTTTTTTTTTAATTTTTTTCAACATTTATTTATTTTTGGGACAGAGAGAGACAGAGCATGAACGGGGGAGGGGCAGAGAGAGAGGGAGACACAGAATCGGAAACAGGCTCCAGGCTCCGAGCCATCAGCCCAGAGCCCGACGCGGGGCTCGAACTCACGGACCGCGAGATCGTGACCTGGCTGAAGTCGGACACTTAACCGACTGCGCCACCCAGGCGCCCCCACACATCCTTTTTTCACTCAATCTTTCTTACCTTCTAAAATGCCATTCCCCCCGTCCCTGCCCCCCCCCCCCCCCAATATGTGGCATGACTCCTAATAGTTCTCTGGTTTCCTTTTCATTAAGAGAGACTGGTGGTGGTCAAAGTCTGCAAAGAGTAGAAGAGGTGCCTTGGAACAAATGGCTTTTGATCCTCAAATAATTACTTGTGTTTGCCGAATTTACCTAACATATTTGGCATCTAAAGTAAAGCATTTTTTCACACCCCCTTCTCTATTTAATAATATTACTTGTAGTGAATTTCATAAAATGAACTAAATGGTAATGGGCAGATTTTTAAATTGAACCATATATATATATAACCACAACAGCTTAAAATATTTTTAAAAATTTAAACAAAGTAATTAAAACAAAGATAAAATAAAAAAAAGAAGAAAGAAAAATAGAAGGAAAAAAACCCCAAAACTAAAGTAATCATAAAGTATAAAAAAGGACAGGGGCACCTGGGTGGCCCAGTCAGTTAAGCGTCCAACTCTTGGTTTTGACTGAGGTCATGATCTCATGGTTCATGAGTTTGAGCCCCACGTTGGCCTCCACTCTGACAGCGTGGAGCCTGTTCGGGATTCCCTCTTTCTCCCACTCTTTCTGCCCCTCCCCTGTTCGTGCTCTCTCTCTCTCAAAATAAATAAATAAACTTTTTTTTAAAAGTATAAAAGAGGACAAAAGCACAATTAACTTAATAGTTTCATAGTTACAGAGCAATTTCAACCTTGAGCTTTTAATTATAGTCTTATAAAATAATTCTGTAAACAATGGTTTGGTAACTAATAGATCAATTATAGTGAAAACAAAACATCTGTAAAAGCTAAAATTTAAGCAACTACTAAGTCATATCCTGATTTTATTTTTATGATTTATTCATATTTTGAAAACAAACAACACAGTTCCTTAAAAAGTGAAACATAAATTTACCATATGATTCGGAAACCCCACTCCCAGGTTATCTACAAGAGAAATGAAAAGACTTGTACATCCAAAGACTTGTACACAAATGCATAACAGCCACATGATGGAAACAATCTAATGCTCATCACCTGGTGAGTGGATTCACAAAATGTGGAATATTATTTGGAATCCTTACATGGAATATTATTTGACATCAAGAAAGAGCCATGTGCTGATAACATGTTACAACATGGATGAACCTCAAAAACATTATGCTAAATGAAAGAAGCCAGATGCAAACTAATACATAGTGTATAATTCCCTTGAATGAAAAGTCCGGAAATGGCAAATCTATATAGTTGAAAAACAGAACAATGGTTACCTGGGATTCAGGGTGAGAAAGAGAATTTATTGCAAATGGGCACAAGAGATCTTTTAAGGGTGATGGAAATGTTCTGAAACTCAATTGTGGTGATGGTTACGTAACTCTTTATTTTTTTAAATATTTTTTCTATTTTATCTACCTATCTATTTATTTATTTTTGTAACACAATGTTACATTAGTTTCAGGTGTGCAACTTAGTGATTTCACAAGTTTACACATTATGTTACGTTCACCAGAAGAGTAGCTTACCATCTGTCCTGTTACATCACTATTACAATATCATTAACAATTCTTTAAATTCCTTTAAAAACATTGTTTGCTTAAAATGGGTGATTTTTTTTAATGTTTATTTTTGAGAGAAAAAGAGAGTGAGTGAGCACAGGGTCAGAGAGAGAGAGGGAAACAGGATCTGAGGCCGGCTCTGTGTTGAAAGCAGAGAACCCAATGAGAGGCTCAAACTCACGAACTGTGAGATCAAGATCCGAGCTGAAGTCAGATGCTTAAAGTCACGCTAAAATGGGTGATTTTTATGTTGTGGAAATTATACCTCAGTAAAGCTATTAAAAGCAAAAAACAAAACAAAACAAAAAAACAAAACAAAACAAAAAAAACACACCCCACTAGTTAAAAATAAAGGAATGAACAGTTTAAAGATATTTAAACTCAGAAGAGTATTTCATATATTTGTACTAATAAATATTACACTTTGCAGTTCATACTGTTTCATTGTTTTAAATTTTAAACACAAAAATGCTGTGTTTACATAGAATGACATAATTTAAGCAATTATGCTTCATTTTTATAATTTTTATAATTATAAAACTCATTTTTATAATTCATTTTTATAATTACTGTGCTGTCATTATTTATTTTGAATCTACTATTAAAACATGCAAATATGCAGTCAAAGAACTGGAGACACAAACAGCACCTGAAGTGAGCATGGATGGTTCTGGAGCACTTGAACTTACATTCTCAATGAATGCATGATGCTGAACCTGCCTGTGAGGGCCAACTCTATAACTGACATTTCTCTGAGTTAACTTTCTTGTAGAACACAATGTTTATTAAATGACTAATAATTAAAATGTACTCATCTAAAACTGATGTTATCAAACAAAGCTGTTTTCACAGCAATTGTTTATAACAGTGCATTATATTAATAAAGAAAAAGAGAAAAATGTGTCAATAGATGTCAAAAAGTATTATTTTATTGAATTAGATATACTGATTTAAAAATATAATGGGCATAGTTTTAATATACAAAAAATAGCTTTGCCTCAAAAGGAAAGCTAATAATTAATGCTCATTCACTAAAAGAACTACCATTTTAACTTGTTTGATTAGATATAGATATAGGTATATAGTAAGATATCATTATTTCCAGATTACAAGACTGGATTAACCAAGAAAATCTATGAGAATCGGTTAAATAATCAGTCACTAGGAAATTTCAGAGAGGCAGGAATTTTTGAAATAGTAAATTAAGAAAATAGATTTTATATTCAAACAAGAGCATAGTAGACAAAGTAGAGGAATTTTCCCTTTACATTTCAACCTCAAACAGAAAATATCTAGAATATGCTAAATCTGAGATGTGTAATACCTACATGAAATAAAAGTAAAAACTTTTCAAAGAGACATAATGGGTAATTGAAATTAATATAAAGATACTCTCTATTCTTGAGTAGGAAGAATCAATATTATGAAGATATCAGTATACCTCAAGTTATTTATAAATTCAATATAATCCCAATTATTAACATAACACCTATATTATATTGTTACTGATAATCTAATGTAAAACTCAGCTGGAGAAATTGACAAGCAAGTATATTCAAGAGAATTCTGAAGAAAAGAATTAATACTGATGAACCAGCCTTACTGTTTCTAAAGCATATATAATAAAGCAACAAAAATTAAAATTTTTAGTCCTTTTGAATAAATAGACAGCAACAGAACACTATCCAGGAGCAGTACCAAACACCTATGGAGATTTAATTTATAATAAAGTGACTAAATATTCAGAAAAAATTAAGTAGATCTGGATCTTTATTTTTCTCCTATACCAAATATTTAAACATCTAAAATAAAAACACAAAAAGTCTAGAAGAAAACAATAACCTTGTTTATTATTTTAAAGCAAGAAAGGACTTCTTAACTGTCCCTGAACCCAGAATTTTTAAAGTGTCCATGAGAATCCAAACTAAGCCATTCATCAAACAAAATAAATTTCTGACTACCGCAAAAAATTGTCAACCTAGTAAGTACAACTTATATTTTTTAGGGAGACAATTACAATACATATGGCAGAAAAAAGTCTAGTTTCCTTGATTTATAATGAACAAATATCACTGCAGTCAAAGTTGGATCATTTAAATGAGTGAAGAATTAGGGGTAAACATGCAACAAAATATTCATGAGCTACAAAAAAGCAAGGTCTCTAAAGATGTTAATGTTTATTTTCATTGTTTTCCCTTTTGTGTTCTTGATTATGCACCAAAGATTTTTCTTTGCATTTCAAATTGCTTTCTTTAAAATATCCCTCTTTCATTGATTTTCTGAGCTGCTACTTTCTCATTTTTGTAGCTGATTACAAAACAACACAAAGATAAGAAACACATGTTTTCTCTGTAACTGTTTTTAATTAAACTTTTGGTAAAACAGAGATGATTGTAATTACTCTTTCATTATCTTGAAGAATCTTCTCAAGCTTCCTCAGTTTCTCAGATCATTCCCTGGAGGCAAAGCAGCCAGAAAAAGGAAACTTTATTAGCTGGTGGCAGTTCTTTAAGAACATAGACTCTAAATCCTTCATTTTCAAAGAAACTTCCCCCATCTTTTTTTGCCATTCCTTACTTTCTTCTTATTCTGTCCCTGAAAACTCCACCTTTAGGGTAAGGAGCATGAGCTCATAAAAACTCACAGATGTCCTTTAAAAGACCCAAAATTATATGTAAAAATTTGATGTTCTTTTATGTGTTCATTTTTTTTTGTTCCCCTAGAGAAAGGGCTCTAGTGCTTTTATCAGTTTCTTAAAGTTGTCTTGAATACTTCCCCATTCTACTCCTCCCTCCCCTCAAAAAATAGAAGAATCTTGCTTAAAAATTAGGATTAGAACTTTTGCTTCAGTAGTAAAGACTGTGTTAATGTCTTAAAGGCCACTGGGTCTTACCTAGGGAGATAAAGTCTCCAAAGTGGGAAGCTGGAAAGTTTTAGTGATTGGTGGGTTACCATAGGCAGCTAGTGGGTGCGGTCCGGGAGTACTAGACATCCTGTGGAGAGAGGGATTATCTATCTGTGGAAGAATTCTCATATGGTCCAATTGACATTTAAATTCCCATTGGATATAACTCCAGGTGAAAACACTGTAATGATCTGAATGTAAACCTGTTTTAGCAGATATACATAAATAATTTTCACATGTTTTTACTTTACATTGAATATATGAAAAATATAACTGTGTTTATTTTTTATTGCTGCATAACAAATTGCTATACACTTAGTAGCTTCAAACATGTATTTATTATCTCACAGTTTCTGTGGGTCATGGGTCAGTAGTCTGGGCACACTTAGCAAAATCCTCTGCTCAGGGTCTCACAAGGCTGCAATTAAGATGTCAACCTGGGATACAGTCTCCACTAGGGATTGCATCCTCCTCCAAGTGCACATGACTGGTGGCAGAATTCATATCCCTGCAGCTGCAGAAGTCACAGTAGCTTCCTGATTCGAGGCTAGCAACGAAGAGGATATCCGCTTGAGTCTTTCCCATATCTATATTCTCATGTAAAGGGCTCCCAGATGAGGTCGGACTGGCTCAATTCCTCTTTTGATGAACTAAAAATCAACTGATTAAGGATTTTTTTTAAGTAATTGCTACACCCAACATGGGGCTCTAACCCATGACCCCAAGATAAGAGTCCAGTGCTCTTCTGACTGAGCCAGCCAGGCACCCCTGATTATATCTAGGAAATCCCTTCATGGTTGCCACCTGGTGTGACGTAATCACGATGTTGATATCTTGTTGCCTCTGTTGAATCTATTGGTAAGAAGCAGATCACTCACAGATTCCTTCCTCATTCAAGGGGAAGCAGTTACAGAAGGACATGACTAACTGGAGGTCTCTCTTGGGTGTGTCTGCAACAGCAACAATTGTGTAAATCAAAGACTGAACTCTGTTTTATTTGAAACTTTACTAAAGTTGTTCACCATATTGAAGAATGTCATTAGCAGCAAACCATCTGTGGCCAGTAGTTACAGATGCCCCAGTCATCGTGATCCCACGCAGATGGCAAACAGCTGACTGCCTCAGTGTGTCTTCTAGAGTACACAGTTTTGCATAGAGAAAAGTTCTGTTTTTAGATAAATGACTCTCTTTTATTTTCTTTATATTATACTTAATGGAGTGTATACTCTTTTATGTGTAGGTAGTTTTGTTGCCTATGAGTTTAATTTTTTTTTAAATTTTTTTAATGTTTATTTATTTTTGAGAGAGAGAGAGAGAGACAGAGTGTGAGCCGGGGAGGGGCAGAGAGAGAGGGAGACACAGAATCTGAAGCAGGATCCAGGCTCTGAGCTGTCAGCACAGCACAGATGCGGGGCTTGAACCCACGAACCGTGAGATCATGACCTGAGCTGAAGTCGGACGCTTAACCGACTGATCCACCCAGGCTCCCCTATGAGTTTAATTTTTGAACAGTAAAGCAGCATTACAAAATGTTTGTTTAAAAAGGTAAGGATACATCTAGTTGGATTGACATTCATTGTGATAAGTAGTTACAGTTAAAATATACTTTTTTATATGTAAATGAACTGAGAACTCTCCTAGCCATAACTTTAACCCATTAGCACAGAATCATCTATCATTAATTTGAAGGTGTGGGAGGTTTGCTCTTGAATGGGTAACATCAACAGCTAAATTCTGAAACTAGGAGAAGAGAGTATGCAGAACCAGATGAGGATGGCAAGAGAGCTCACGGGCTATCTGACAGTATGGGCTTCTCGCCGAGGCAAGGTAGAGGAGTCTGGGAAGAAGACATCGAAGGTGGGAGTTGTAGGTAGATATGGAGCCCTTGCAAAAGACCCACAATAATGAGCATGGTTGTTTGGCTTAGGGTGGCCCTGATTAAAACAAGATAATTTTTACATGAAATGTTGGACTTATTATTGAATTTTTTTGATAACCAACTTATTCTCAATACTTATATACTATCATTGAAGTAATAACACTTGTATAATGATACACAAGTAACAGTCCTTGGCTTACTAAAAGGATATTTTCCCCCAAATAACAAAGAAACTCTTGCTTTCTCTTTCTCTGTCCCTCTCCCTTCCTCTTTCTCTTGCACTTCCCCTTCCATCTTTGGAAGATCAACAGAGGGTAGCTAACAAGTTGACATTCAGGCCACATTAGCTACCATATACTACTTGCATAATTAGACTGTCACTGATTTGCCCTGCAGGCAGACAGAGTAATGAGGGGTGTCTCATTGAAAGAAGCAGTCACTCATTATTGCATTGCTTTGGTGCTCATCTTCACCTGCCCAAAGTTCCAGGGAGCCTGAGGTAGTGGCACCTTGTTACTCTGTTGAGGAAGCCATGTTCCTGGCCAGTGGTATTGTCTGCTTCTCTGGTTGAAGACACCTGATTTTTGTGAGGAAAAATCTTGGGAACTCTTACGTAGAGAAAGGGGTATAACACTTGAAGAAGAAATAGTTTCTTTCTTTCCTTCTTTCTTTTTTAAAGTATATTTAGTTTTGAGAGACAGAGAGGGCAGGGGAGGGTCAGACAGAGAGGGACGGAGGATCTGAAACGGGCCCTGTGCTGACAGCAGAGAGCCTGATGCGAGGCTCGAACTCACGAACGGCAAGATCATGACCTGAGCCCAAGTCGGACGCTCAGCTGACTGAGCCACCCAGGTGCGTCAATTCTTTAAATGTAAGATTAGGGGCACCTGGATAGCTTGGTTGATTGAGTGTCTGACTTCAGCGCAGGTCATGATCTCGGGGTTCCTGAGGTCGAGCCCCTCATCAGGCTCACTGCTGCCGGCACAGAGCCCACTTCAGATGTTCTGTCCCCCTCTTTCTCTGCCATCTCCCCACTTGCATGCACTCTCTCTTTCTCTCAAGAATAAATAATAAAATAAATAATAAATAAATAAAATAAATAATAAATCTTTAAAAAAATAAATATAGGATGAAATCAAGGGTTGGGTACGGTCCAAGGGTAAGAGAACATTGGGAATTTTCTGTCACAAATTCTCATTTTTAAATTGAATATAACCTCAGAAAGGGTGGTACTTGAGACTTCAGTAGCTCATCACTACGTAATTCTATGGTAACAGAGAGTAGCTCAATCTGGCCATGACACTTGACCTATTGGGTAGAAGATTTTGCCCTGGAAGGGACTTGTTAATGGCATTTATACATAAGCTTAAAAGGCTAAAAATTTCCTATAAAACCAGACATTCTTGTCACTTTCCAAAGATAAGCTTAGGTTCTGAATATGAATTTATAAATGCTGTAAACCTAGGAAGGAAAGGGCAAACACTGCATTTGACATAGTAATTTTATATGCAATTTCATACTAGAAAAATGCATTGCAGCCAGACATAACTGTCATTCTAGCCCCCAGCGTTTTCTAACAGCATTCCTGGATGCTTTTCTTTTTTCTCTGCCCCTTATCTTCCTACAGTGGATAATTTGAAAGGTAAAGAAGACATACATATATAGTGCAGGGGCGTGGCCATCCTGCAATAATGATGGTGGGTTTTGACCTGGCTTTTGATTCTTGGCATGTGGTACTGAGCTTGGTTGCAGTTTGTGTACAACCAAAGGACCTTTTAGATCT
Organism: Prionailurus bengalensis; assembly: GCF_016509475.1. NCBI lineage: Eukaryota > Metazoa > Chordata > Mammalia > Carnivora > Felidae > Prionailurus > Prionailurus bengalensis. Next base: position 101,015,104 of record NC_057344.1, on the reverse strand, counting down.
GCTAAGCATCTTTGGCAAGGATCAACTATTAAAAGGACAGTCTATGTGATGAGAGATTCAAACATTGAAAAACTGGTCATATACATTGAGTCAGCAGAAGTACTAGAAGAAACCAAAGGCAATTAGGATACGCAGCATGTGTGGGGGTGGGGGTGGGGGTGGGGGGGTGTTTGGTGTGCTCATATATCATCCATAAAACTTATGTACTTTTCAGAGGTCACACACTTTTTGAAGTTCCTCAGAATAAGGAAGTTGATGTAATGTTTGTGGAGGGACCCATGACCCTCAAGGGTGAAATAGACTTGTAACAGCACCCAATCTGGTTTGGGAATTCTGCTGCTAGATTAACTCACCAGAAGCTTGTTCACAAAATGGTCAATCTCCAATTCATTGACATTTCTGAAATTTAAGGTTTTCCTCAGGTCTGCCTCAGCACCTGTAGGCCAACTGGTAATTTTTTACTTTTTAAATGAAGTTACCTTGGCGTGCCTGGGTGGCTCAGTCGGTTGAGCATCTGACTTCAGCTCAGGTCATGATCTCCCAGTTCTTGGGTTCGAGTCCTGCATCAGGCTCTGTGCTGACAGCTCAGAGCCTGGAGCCTGCTTCGGATTCTGTGTCTCCCTCTCTCTCTACCCCTCCCTCTCTCTCTCTCTCTCTCTCTCAAAAATAAACATTAAAAAAAAATAAAGAACATATTCCAATGGATAATCTAATCACCACACTCAGTAGACTCTCAAGTAGTAGATGATTTTTGTCAACACCTTTCATACCACTGGGCCTGGAGGAGGGATAAATGTCTTTCTCCCTGTTCCTCATTATTTACAGACTCCATAACTCCTACCTCTCATGCCCCTCCCCAGATTTATCTCTTATGCTATTAGTATATACCACTCCTTTGACATAGTTATTCACTGCTTCCAAACTCCCTCTGGCTCATTCCTTAATCACTGGCCCACTGTCACTATCACTGATGCCATTCCTATCATAATTGTTGGGGTTTGAAAACACACATAGAGGATCCTTCCAAATGCCTTTTAGATTCCTGACCTCCAATGGTACCGTCTCTAGTCTATATCAGCTACTTTCTCCCCAGACATACCCCAGATCTTGTTCCTAATAATGCAAACACCTCCACCATCTCATTATCATGCATCCCACTCTCTGACCACCTCTTTCTATCTTTTCGGTTTTACTGCCTTTCAGAATGTGACTCAAAAAATAGTCTTCAGGCTCCACTGGGAAATAAAAATCCATTGACCTTACCACTTTCTCATTATACAATATCCTTCACCAAATCCCAGTTTTCTCTTTACTCAAGTAAAATTCCATAGCCCGTGATTGTAAACATTCTCTTGCCTAAAGCCTCAACCTTCTTCCCATCTTAGTATTTGCTTTGTAAAGCCACCATTCTATTTACAACTGAATCCAAGTTTAAACTATTCCTACATGGCTGAAAGCGGCTAGAGAAAATTTCAGCCATGATAACTTGTCTCACTTAATTTGTGGCTACCCTCCTCAGCTCTTAGAGTTTCCCAGCAATCTTGGTATATTTCCCCAACCCTATTTACTTTCCCATTTTGCTAGATGATGATTTCATGCTTTCTTCTCTCTTTCTAGCACCCCTTCCTTTCCCCTGCCTCATGCTCTGCTGATGACTTTGCTTCCTTCCTTCCATTCCCTTTACAACTGAAATAATCAGGAGAGTCTATGGCCCCCATCACAGTTCTTCCTTTCTACCTGGCTCTGCCTTCCATACACTGGCCTTCTCTCTGTCACTCTGAATGAGCTGTCATATCGCAGAGAAGTCAGCAATCCTACTTCTACAACAGATCTCATCACCTTCAAGCTACTAAGACTCAGAAAATTTCAGAAAACGATCTCCTTTCTATTAAACATCATCATTGCTTTCTCTTTCTACTAGATCTTTACCAATAAGCATATATATTCCCTTATTTCTCTCATCTTGTAAAAACACAGATATTATCAAAATCCCCTTCCCTTCAGCTATTGCAATATTTCCGTCTTTCTTTTTATAGAAAAATGACTCATTTGTCTATTTTCACTGTCTTCCATTTCCCTCCTCTTATTTTCTTTTGAAATTATTCTATTTATGCTTTTATCCCTAACCCTTCATCATAACTGCTTTTGTTAAGGTCTCAAATGACCTCCGTTTGGCTAAAATTCAACTCCAATTTCTCTATCCTCATTTTATGCTGCTGGCTCCTTTTTGGTTTCCAGAACATCACATTCTCTTGGTTTTCTTCCCACCTCACTGGCCATTCCTCCTTGGACTCATTCCCTTTCTCTCCCATCTCTTCAGCCTCTTAATGTTAGAGTGCCCCACAGTACCATCTAGGCCCATCTATTCTTCATCTCTTGGAAATATCATTTATTCTCATGGCTTTTAAGACCATATATACATGATTAATCCCAATGTTTCATATCTTCCATCTGAACCTCTTCTCTAAATGGCAATCTTGTGTATATCTAACAATCTACTTGGGGTTTTGCACTTAGATATATAATTTATATCTCAAAATTAGCAAGTCTAAAACTGACTATTCCTTCACCCAGATCTGCTTCTCTTATGTTTCTCATCTAAGTTAAAACAATTCCATCTTCCAATTGTTCTAAACAAAAACCCTAGAATTTTAATGGTATTTTGTTTCCCACTTAGTTCTTGTTCAATTTATTAGCAAATCATTGGACCTTTAACTTCAAAATAGGTCCATAACCTGACCACATCCCACCATATACAATGCTTCCCAACTGGTCTAAGCTACCATCAAGTTTCACTTGTACCATTCAATAGATTTCTAGTTGGGCTCTTTAGTTCTGTCCTTGGTTTGCTTTAGTTTATTCTCAACACAGCATATAGAACAACTCCTAAAAATTTAATGTGGACTTTGTCACTCCTCTACCCCAAACCCTCCACGGCTTTTCATCCCAAAGTGCTCCTAAGTGATCTGGCCCCTCATTACCCCTCTGACCCCTTTGCTCTGTTGTAGCAGTTTCAGCCTTCTCATGCCTCCTGACACACACACCAGGCACATTCTGTCTTGGGAACCTTTACACTTTTGCTTTCCCTGCTTGAAAGTCTCTTCCTCATATACCTTCATCCTGTCTCCCTCACCCCCTGCATCTTTTTTCTAAAATGTAATTTTCTCAGAGAGATCTTTCCTAAAAAAAACTTGTTTATGTTTGCCAAACTTGACCCTATATTATCCTATCCCCTGGGCTTAAATGTAACTCTTAGCATTTTTCTTATATCTAATGTCACTATAACCTATCTGCCATTTATGTCGTCTGTCTGTATCTATCTACATCTATTTGTTTAGTTTATTGTCTGAATTCCTCAAAAGAGTGAAAGCTCCTTGAGGAGGGTGTTTATTTAGTTGCTCATTACTAAATAACCAAACTTAGAATAGTCCTGGCTCATGTTAAAATGTTCAAGAACCCTTCGTTAAAAAGATAAAAGATGTTACTAGATTGGCAGCCCTGTGATGGGTTTCACTGGTTCCTCAGCTCAGCTCACTGTTGTTTTCTATTAGACAGGCTCCTCAACTTCCATTTATCATTTCTCTCTCTTTCCTTCCCCTTGCAGAATCATTTTCTTTATTCGATTTAAACAAAGCAGCCCAGAAATCATTTTGCTACTTGAGGATTCCCTGGAATTCTTACCCTCAATTCCAAGTGGGGTTTTCAAGTACTTTTTCAAAGCAAATATTGTGAGCACCCAAGGAAGATAAAAATTCTCCACTTTCTTTCATAATATGGAATATTAACTATAATTAGCTAGTTAAGTAAATTTAAGTCAAACGATAGTGAGAAGTAAGGATTATATTAGTTTTTAGGTTCCAGATTAGTTCTCTGAGTTTCTCTTTCCTAAAGTCTTTCTGCTTACGCATTTTAGAAAAGTATGGGATAGCTCCTTGCAACATTCCATTTGTACTATACGTTCGAACTTTTCTGGAAATAGCATATAAAAATGAGAACATGTTGATTAATATTAACTAAGGCTCATGATACTTTAAAATAGAATGACTAGTGGAAGCTGTTTCAAGAGAATATGGAGAACTATTTATAGAGACTAGATTATGCAAAATTATTATCAGATTAAGTTGAAGGAAGATAAGGCAGCACATAAATGAATTTAACAAATGATATTAAATTGTGAGGTATTATGAATATCATCCACGTCAGAAACTTTAGGCGAATGGAACCTACCGGACCAGAATACAGATAAGAAATTTATCATTCAATAAGGACACATACAGATGAAATTCGAGGGATAAAAATAATATGAATAGCACATATTTGAAAGTTAGTTCATCAAAATATTAATTCCAGGGAGTTTTAAAAATGATAGTATTACACTAGAAATGAATTTTCAAGGAAACAGTATGGTGGGAAAAAAAAGGACAACTCCGTTTACCAGGATTTCAGAATTAAATGTCAATTTAATTGGTGTGATGAAAACATTTCTCACAGAGTAGCATTCAGACAAATTAAGAATAACGTAGAAATAACAAGGTCTGTAGCAAAAGAGACTGCGAGTTCATCAACTGCGCAGAGGGCTGTGCGCGCCGCTGCGTCTTCTTGACTGGTCTTTTGCAAATAGCGCCCCTGGGGTCATCCGGGGGTCATATGGGGGTCATCCGGGGTCATCAGTTGTGCCTTCTTTCACCACTGCTCTTCTCTGATCGCCCTACTACTGGCTCCCTGTTCCAATGGCAGCCTCACTCAGTCCTGTCGCACAACTTTGTGCTTGCTTTTTTCTCTTTGCCAGGACTGTCCTTCACTTCTATCCCTGCTTTTCCCTTTGCCTGGAAAGTTCTTTCCATGGATACTCAACGTGACTTTGTCCATGACACGTTTCTTGATCACCCCACATTTCTCGACCACCCTATCTAAGTTTCATAGCTTTTATTCCTCTTTCTGGTTTATTTTTCTACTGAGCGCTTATTACAGCCTAACATACTCTACATTTTACGTATTTATTTTCTTTTATACATTAGAATGAAAGCTTCATGGAGATAGGAATTTTAGTCTGTTTTACTCACTGATAGTAGTGAACTGGCACATAATAGGTGTTGAGTTAATATTTGTTAAATGAATAATCTCATGAAGGTAAATTTGATGTCTGTTGCTTGCTAGACAATCTAGAAAGAGTTGAATTGACTCTTAGAAATTCTGGGTTTTAGGGGCGCCTGGGTGGTTGAGTTGGTTAAGCGTCTGACTCCAGCTAAGGTCATGATCTCACGGTTTGTGAGTTTGAGCCCCGCATCTGTGCTGTGCTGACAGCTCAGAGCCTGGAGCCTGCTTCGGATTCTGTGTCTCCTTCTCTCTCTGCCCCTCCCCAGCTTACACTCATCTCTCTGTCTCTCTGTCTCTCTCTCTCTCTCTCTCAAAAATAAACATTTAAAAAAAGAAATTCTTTTAATACCTGTTTTTTCACTTACTGGCTGTGCTAATTTGGCTAAACACTTAATTTTCCACATCCATAAAATGAGGATGATAATACAACTTTGACCACCTCCAAGATATTAGGAGGAACAGCTACATTTGCTAAGGAGTCCCATTACTGGCAAGATTTAACCTACAATTATTTGAATTAAATATCAGATTGTAGCAGGGGTTTGTATAGATGATTTCCTACATATTATGCTGCTCAGGATACTTTTATGTATTCCCCACAAAATGATTATTGATGGAGGCTTTCTAGTAAGGGGACATGCTTTCTATTTTGGAGACCATCTTCGAGATCGGTTGGCAAGTGTACTTTGCCCTTTGAGGGAGAGCCCTGGGCCACAGCTGGTCCTTCACCTGGGTAGATTTTGCCTCCCATTTGGCAATATCCACAGGTGTTTCTGATTGCTAGGATTGGGTGGTGGTGACAGTGCTATGGCATCTAGCAATGCTGCTGATAATCCTACAACACATACTGTGATTTTTTGACAACAAATAATTATCCAACTCCAAAATCCTCCAGAGGCCCTTGGAGCTCAAGCATTTGCCACTCTCGGAATCATCTCCATGGATTCTAGCTTAGGAGTCACATAGTGAATTTCTTTGATGGAAAGATCTGGCAGTGGTCGTACGGGAGGCTTCTGGGAAGTAGGAGTGTGTCAAGGAGTGCATAGGCACTAGCCAGTAAGACAGACAAAAAGAACCTCTGCATATGCAAGCTAATACAATAGCAAAATCAGTAAATACTGCCTTGGTCACTTATATGTTTTAAAGGCTACAGAAAGAATTTCAAAATGACACAATGCAAGAAAAACATGGCTTTGACCTCATGTCTTCGTCAAACTAAAATGTGAAGAGAAAGCAATGGTAATTGTTGGTCTTTCAAATGAGAATTGTGGGGGTTAAGATTTAGGTTCACTTTATTTGAACATGGTTTTTCATCATTAAAATGATGTTTCTCGACTTCTCCAAATACATTTTCTGAGAAGAGAAAAGAGTGATAATTATTCCAGTGGTCTCAACTCTGTTCTTTTACTAGAGTAACAATTCTCTAAATGTCCTAATAGCAAATTGGATTTAATTCTGAACCAGAATAAATATGGCAGGAACTACAAATTTAGTTGGAAAATCAGGCAATCTGAATTATAGAAATAAGTATTTGTACATTAATCTGTAAACAATTGTAGCAACAATGTACTTAAACAGAGCTAACCTTATTGCGTAGTGATTCTGGGTAAGAAGGGGCCTTTTCTTTATAGAAACCCAAACCACAAAAATTCCCAGTTCTGAATTCTTTCTTTCTTTTGTGGCTAATACTGATTGAAGAAGCTCAAGGAATGCAGAAAATGCTCTTTCCTGAATAGGCTTTTTTCTTTTTTCTTTTAAAGGAATATTTACATTTTATATAGATATGCACCCAAAAGATAAGAAAAAGAGTTTTTAAAACGTATTTTTAATAGTGAATGTGACTTTTTGCCTCTGATTTCAAACAAGAGGCAGAGCAATGACACCTAAATAAACTAGTATTAAATTCAAGGACGTGCTCTTTGGATGTCTTTTGAAAGATTGCTCTTTATGTTTCTTCTTATATGGCTTCTCTATATGAAATTTTTTATACTACAGTACACACAGGCTGAATTTGCTTTCCTTTATACTTAACTAGGGATTTATTGTGTTTGGCTATTTAACATAATAACATTAAAAGACATTGTTCTTTCCTCTTCCCATGTTTAGAATGCAGTTAATGAATATTTAATTCATGGCAACACTCAAGGGGTCTTAGGCTCATTTAGAAAAGACTGAATTTATAAGTGTATTAATATTTAGTGAATGTGCCTTATCACAGTGTGTCTCCTTTTTTGCTGTTCGTTCCCTCGTGATAAGGTTCCTGAGCAGCACAAGTCTTCGGAAGTAAGCCCACAGGGCTCCTGGCAAGTTTATTTTGGGAAGGAAATAATCAATTTAGAGCTATTACTGCAAGAGTCCTTATCGAGCTCATTTCCTCATCTAATGCTTCACAAGCTAATATTACATGTTTAGTAACAACTTCAAAGGAACAGAACTGTGCTTTGTAGGTTTTATTAATGTGAAATTTCTCTGAGGGCACCAAGTGTTTGCCATTAACATGACTATAATCCACAGACTTGCAAACATAGGTCATAAAAGCTGTACTGGAGACCTGTCCTGCTCTAGCCCAAGGCACTATTAATGTGACTCTGTTACTGTTGGATTACAAGGGCTGGGGCTGAGGGTAGTATTGTGCTCACACTCTTGGTTTTTATGCACTTCCTCTTCTCCATTACGTTCAACGTACTGAAAAGAGCGATTCAGCCCAAGAGCAATATAGCCAAAACAATGTACAGAGAGTTCTAGTCCACACTTAGATAAAGGTAGTGTGACAATGGCCTGCATTTCAAAGTATCATACACATTGCTTCTGTGTTTTGTTTTTTGTTTCTGATACGTTATCATATATGTTTCTCTATGGAACATTATCCACAGAGAGAAACATTTAATATTCCTGAGTAGAATAGCAGAAAAGAATATATTTAGACATTGCACGTAAGACACTTGAAGGAAGGAAAGAGAGTTAGCTTCAAAGCAAGAGCCTACTGAAATTTCTTAATTAGAAACATGAGAGATTATATATATCTGCCGAATCAAGGTAACTTGGTGCCCATTTTAAGACACTATAGCATGATTACCTTTTGACTCTAAGAATGAAAATATGATTTCCCCTCATTATGTGTTTGACTAGACTAACAGGGCAGACTATTTCCTTTGTCAGCCAATAATAAACCCAGCTGGACAGAAATAAGGAGCTTATTTTGCTATTTTGTCTCATGCAATTGCCCACTTGAATACGATTTCTTTTCCATTTCAAACTACCACCATCCTGTTCTCTTACAACCACCTCAAGAGGACTTCATTTTCATATGTTGGTTAAACCAGTTCCAGAAAAGTCATGGAAGGAGTGCCCGTGCTCAGTGCTGGTTAGGCTGTGTGGACACTCCTGCAAATGAGCCACAGCTGCATGTTTAGGATGGGTTTAGGGGGCCAGAGTGAGAAAACCAAAACATCCCCTGGAATTTGGCTAGTGTTTTAGGAAAAATAGGATAAAAATACGGAAATTATAGGAAAATCATTAGCAGTTGTTTGGTCATTTTTCTGTGTCAATAGACTTTTGTTTAATATTTTAGATATTTGAGCAGTACTGTAAGGGCTTTTGTTTCGTTTCCTTCACATTAAAAATAGCAAGTTGAGCAGCCAGATTTTCAGGGCAGGGTTATAAATTAGAAAAAGAAGAGAGAAGAAAATGATACGGAACCTCTAAGTTAAATAAACCCTTTTATCCAATTTAAGCTTTGTAAAAGGGAAGAGATACATCATAAGGGAGACTTTTATTTTTGTCTTACAGTTAGCTATCAAAAGGTCTCTATGATTTATATTTGTTTAGAACTCAGATCCTTATTAATACAGGACTATTTTCAGAGAGGGATCTTCTTTCTGATTGAAACAAAAATGGCAAAACCTTAGATAAAATCTATGACAGGAAATTAAAGACAGACAAGCATTTTTTAAACAAATTATTATTTTATATTTTCATACAATTCTATGAAGGAAGTGTTTTGGGCATAGTTCTTCTGAAATTCAGATGCCAGAGAACTGTGGTATTTCATACCAGGTCAAGTTATCTTATTGTGAAAGTCAAATAAAGGGCAATTTTTGAAGAGAAAATTAAAAAAAAACTTAAAAAACAGGTTTTTTTTTTTTTTACTGTTTGTTTTTGAGAGAGAGAGAGAGAAAGAGAGAGACAAAGTGCGAGCAGGGGAGGGTAGAGAGAGAGGAAGACACAGAATCTGAAGCAGGTTCAGGCTCTGAGCTGCCAGCACAGAGCCTGACACGGGGCTCAAACTCACAGACCATGAGATCATGACCGAGCTGAAGTTAGACGCTCAGTCAACTGAGCCATCAGGAGCCCCATAAAACACTTATTTTTAATTTTTTTCTTTTTTTAATAACTTTTTTCATTTCCCTACATTCAAATCTAATGCAACAGTTGATTTAGCACAGACATACATTTAGTTCATCTAAGTTTAATAATTACTTGACATAAGAATTCCATATTTCCTCATGTTCCTGTAAAATGGGTCACCACATCCAGGTACTCTCCCACCTGAACTGGGGTGCGAGTGCATTCACTTATCCCCAGGCCCGCTATTTCTTGAGCTCCATAATATTTTAATCTCATGAGGCTTGTAAAGAAATAATGACCTTAAATCATAAACCTAAAATCCTTTAGGAACTAGCAGAGAAGTTTAAAAAGAATCACTGTCCAGAAGTCCAGGTTTGATACTGAATGTTCCCCAATTTTTTCAAAGTTTTTGATTTTCCCCCGGAGTTTCCTTTAAATCTTAGTATCACCACTATCTATGAGCTCTTCCCTTCATATGGTTATAAACATAAATATCTATATCTATTGTAAGATGCAGTTATTTTCATAGAAACTCTTTTCTTCTGTTTTTCTTATTCCCTTTCTTCCTTCTATTTGTATCCATGACTCTTTGTCTTAGAATTGGTAAAATGCCTACAACTCTTATCCTGTCTTGTCATAGAATGACAGATTTGTCCCCATCTAGTGCCTCCATGGGTGTTGGGTACAAGAGGGATGATATACAATTTCCACCAAATATGGAAATAAGTCATCTAGTTTTTTCAGAAGTTGCTACGTATATCATTTTCTAAATTTGTAAATTTCTCTGTAAGATATATTAAGATTCTGTAGAAATTCCCTTTTTTGCAGGTAAAAAGTGGCCAAATACTGCAAATTTCATCAGGTTTATTAATTTTAATGTCACACTTGTGTGTATCAGAGATGCTATACCGATTTCCATTGTTTTTCACTACAGAAAACCCCCAAAACATAAACATCTATTTTTATGTTTATATTTAGAACCCTCCCTATCCCAGCTTCTTGAGAAAACCACACTAAATATAATTAACATCATTTAGATGTTGAATTCCCTGATGCGTCATTTCACAATTGCATATGGTTTTTCTAAAACTTCAATTGCTTTCAGTTGTTACTGTAAATGGATGAAAATTTATAATAAAGTTTGCTGATGTTAGCTAAAGTTTGGTACCACAAATACATGAGAAAAAAATTTATAGATTTTACAATGGGAGAGCTGTGAATGTGTTAGCATTGTAGACTGGCCTATCTGATGATGCCACTTTTCAGCAACTTAATGAGCAAAATCTAATTTTCTCCACTGTAGTTTTGATGATTCATAGGTCCCTTCCTGCCTCTGGATCAAGATCATATTTTACCAAGAGTCCTGTTACACCTTCATTTGTTCACTTGAGAATTGCTTCCAGCAATGTTCTTTTTCCTGTTAACACCTGTACCAAGCTGTTGAGGAAATAATTTTCAAAGCATGCCTTGAAAAAGAGATTCTTGTCTCTTTGCTTTAATGGACGGAACATTTCATCCAAACAGAAAAAACAGTGCATATAGAGCCAAACTGACTCATAGTTTCATCTACATATTTAATTTTAGTTATGTTGGTAAGATTACTTCCTATAGTGAAAAATTTCCATGCACATACCACACTGAAAATAGAACCCATGGCTTAATATATCTTATTTCCATGTCATTTACCACAATGTATTCAGGAGACTTTCCCACACTTGAAGGAAAAGAAAATTTAATTTACAATATTTTTTATGTTGGTACTCAATATTTGTAGTTGCTAGATTACATAAATAGCCTCATTTTTGAGAATGGTCAAAAGTAGTTTGAGTGTATACCAAATCTATATATCCACCCACCCATCCATCCATTCATCCATGTATCCTGTCCATCCATCATCCATCCCTCATTGTGTATATTCTTTTTTATTTTGAGAGAGAGGGGCAGGGGAGGGGCAGAGAGAGAGAGAGAGAGAGAGAGAGAGAGAGAGAAAGAGAGAGGGAGAGAGAGAGAATCCCAAATAGGCTCCGTGCTGTCAGCACAGACCCTGACACAAGGCTCGCTCAATCATGACCTGAGCTGAAACCAAGAGTTGGATGCTTAACTGACTGAGCCACCCAGGTATCCCTTACTGTGTATATTCTTTATGTGGAGATATTTGAGACTTCAGGATTTAGTCAAATATTTAGGACTTCTCATTTTCTGCAGAGCTGAAGAAAAGACAAGGGGTTGGCATTAGACAGGGAAATGGAGGCTGGAGCATAATTCTTTCTACATTGGTCTCCTGAAGGATGTGGTTATTAAAACTCAGAAAAGGAGAAACAGAAAGAACCACACCATTTGTTGAAAGAAAGCCCACTCAAAAACAAGAATTATTACAATTTCACTTCTACAAACAGATGTGAAATGCATTACAAAGGAGCTCTATTATCATTTTCCTCCAGAAATAGCCAGTATGCAAGACAGAAGCCCTCTGACTTTTGCCTCTGCTTTTCTAATAGGAAATAAATCTTAGTAACAGCTAAGAGATAAAGGAGGGATTATCAGAAGAGGCTAGGTACCCAAATCAGGGTCTATAGAATGAAAAAATGAATACATAAAAAAAAATCTCCATTAGAAAAAAGAGAGAAGACAGATGGCAAGAGAAACATACATTTAAAATGACAATAAATAAGAGATTGATTCAAGAAGGAAAATTATAGTATTTGGGCTTGGAACTGGGTAAGAATCTCTAGCTCTATCTACCTGTGTATACTCAGGCAAATTATTATTATTATTTTTTTCAACGTTTATTTATTTTTGGGACAGAGAGAGACAGAGCATGAACGGGGGAGGGGCAGAGAGAGAGGGAGACACAGAATCAGAAACAGGCTCCAGGCTCTGAGCCATCAGCCCAGAGCCTGACGCGGGGCTCAAACTCACAGACCGTGAGATCGTGACCTGGCTGAAGTCGGACGCTTAACCGACTGCGCCACCCAGGCCCCCATCAGGCAAATTATTTAAATGCATTGGGGCACCTGGGTGGCTCAGTCGGCTAAGCATCTGACTACAGCTCATGTCATGACCTTAGACTTTGTTGAGTTCGAGCCCCGCATCCGGCTCTGTGCTGATACTCAGAGCCTGGAGCCTGCTTTAGATTCTGTGTTTCCCTCTCTCTCTTCCCCTCCCCTGCTCACGCTCTGTCTCTCTCTCAACAAATAAATAAATATTTTTAAAAACCCAGAAAAACAAAAATTTGTACTACGGTACCACGGTGAAGAACCTTCCTTATATTACTGTCTTCTGGATCTAGGTTTTCCCTCTCATAAGTAACCATTGTTATCATTTTCTTATTTTTTCTTTTTTTTTTTTTAGGGGGAGAGGTAGAGGGAGAGGAAGAGAGATTCTTAAGCAGGCTTCACACCCAGTGCAGAGTTGAACTTGGGGCTTGATCTCATGACCTAAGTCAAAATCAAGAGTTTGAGGCTTAATTGACTGAGTCATCCAGGTGCCCCTCCTGTGTATCTTTTCAGACATAATTTGTGACCATATAAGCAAGTGTATAAAGGCATACATTTTTGTACATATGACACACACACACACACACACACACAGTGGCACATGTACTATTTCTGTGACTTGCCTTTTTTACTTAACAATTAACTTTGTAGATTGTTCCATTTCAGTACTACATAATAAGTTTCTTCATTCTTTTAGATGGCTGCATAGAATTTCATTTTGTATGTAGGTACAATTTATTTCACTATTCCATGGGTGTATACTTAGCTTGTTTTTAATCTTTTGATATTATAATTTTGCAGTGAATAACCTTGTACATACCACCCTTTTTTGCATCGCTAATATATCTATAAAATACTAGAACTGGAATTGCAAGATTAGAGGGCATTTATAATTTCTTTTTGGGGGAATGTAAATTTTTTCAATCTTGAGTATGTAATACACCACACATTACATAATTGAAAAGAAACAACAAAGTAGGCAGAATGACCCCCTTTCAAAAAAAAAAAAAGAGAAGAGAAAAAAAGAAAAGTTCACATTCTTATCTCTAGAACCTGTGAATACAATACATTACCTTACCAAAAAATAAAATAAAATAAAATAAAATAAAATAAAATAAAATAAAAGACTTTGCTGATGTGACTAGGGTTAAGGACCCTGAGATGGGGAGATTATCCTGTATTATTTGGATGAGCCAAATCTAATCACATAAATCCTTAAATTGGAGAGCATTTCCCAGCTACAGATAGAGAGAGACATGAAGACAGATGGAAGATTAGAGAGACATTGTGTTGCTAGATGGAGAAAGGGGACTGCAAGCCAAGGAAGGCATGTGGCCTTTGGAAGCTGGAAAAGTCAAGGACATAGATTCTCCCCTAGAGCTTGCAGAAAGGTATGTAGCCTTCTGGTCACCTTGCTCTTAGCTCAGTGAGACCTTTGTCAGACTTCTGACCTACAGAATTGCAAGGTTATAAACCTATTTTGCTTTAAACTTTGAATTTTATGGCAATTTGTGAAAGCATCAGAGAGTACTAATAAAGGGGAAAAGATAAGAATAACTATCTACATTCCCCTTCTCCTAAGTAAACTAACTCATTCCTCTCACCAGATGGAATCATTTTCGCCTTCTTGGGCATGCTTTCCAAGACATTCTGTGCATTTATAAGCATTTACATACATTATGTCATGGATTCTAAGGCACATATTCTTTTCCTTTTTTTTTTAAATGTGCAATTAAGATGCATCTTAGAATCAAAGGTTTTCAAAACTGAGTCCTTCTAGAGGATTTATATTTGCTTCTGCCAGTCATCTGAAATCCTACCAACCATAGACTACTCCAAATTAAATTATCTAAGTTAAAACTCTTCTGTTTTGTTGAACTACATCGAAAATGTGAATTGACTCCACAAATTTGTGTGAATATTAGCTTATGGTTCAAATTCCAGGAAGAGATTATTTTTCTCTCTCCGAGTAGTGTCAAGTTTGAGACATGCTAGTTTCCTGCTATCTCCCCATATGATGGGTTTACTTTTCATTTAACCTTTAGTGAGGATGTAGCAATTTGGTGACTCAGCTGTATGTGTGTATTATTAATTAGGTTCTCAGTCTTTGTTGTTTGTCCTTCCTGCTAATATAAATTGCAAATTGCAATTGAAAGTTTCTTAAATTTGATGAAATGTGCTATGTAAGAAAATTTAATTCCGTGGAAATATTTGTGTTTTCTTATGTGTTATAATCTTTGGGGATCAAAAGATTCTGCCTGTTTAAAAGAGATAGCGGGAATCATTGCAACCATACAAATAAAGACCATTCTTTATTCTCTACCATTTAATCTCAGATATAGACCATCGCTAATATGAATCTCATCAATAACAAAGAGGAATATTGACTTTTACTTGCCTGAATGTTGGCACATGTAAAAAGAGGATAGCTTTCCCATGCAACCTGGACTGGTTGCTCCCTTTATAGTCTTTATCTAGGGCATTCTCTTCCCTCACCTCTCTTCCTGTGTTGGACCATGTTTACTATTGCTCATGCTTTCTCTTTCATGGCCAACTTCATTTTGGTAGAGCATCTTGCCAATGCTTTCTGGGAGCAAGAGGTGAGAGATAACTTTTCAAAGATAATTTATGTCTCAAAATGCCTCTATTGTAATCTTCCTGTATTCACTTGTTATTTTGGATGAGTATAGGAATCTGGATTGGAAATAATTTTTCTTCAGCATTTTGAAAGCATTGATGTGTTGTTAGTTCCCAGCGGTGATGTTAGAGGGTGAAGCCATTTTGATTCCTAATTCTTTGTATGCAACCTGATGTTTGTTTGCTTTTGCTTTTGTTTTACCTTTTATTCCAGAAGCTATTAAGTTTTTCTCTTTGTCTGCATTTTTGCACAATGTTACAGTAATGTGCCTTACTGTGGGTCTGCTTTCTTACACTGTGTTGGGTACCAAATAGACCCTTCCATTCAGAAACTCATGTCTTTCAATACTGTGGTATTACCTTTAATTATTTTATTAATCTCATCACTCCATTTTTCTATATTCCTTTGCCCTCTTTGTAACCCCTATTGTTCAGGTGTTGAACCTCCTAGAATGGTCTTCCAATTTTCTTATCTTCTTCTCCTATTTTTCATCTCTGTGTTCTTCTGCTCTATATGCTGGGGCTAATTTCCTTAACTTTATGGTATTTTCTTATTTTTAAATTTTAAAATTTATTTTGTTTATATATTTTATTTCAAAATATTTTTTTCCTATCATGCTTTACATTTTAAGAGCTTGTTCTGTTCTTTAAATATATTTTTTTGGAGGATGTACATCTTGCTTCATGAATATGCTTTATTGTCTTACTGCTCTGCTGATACCAATGATGATTTCTTTTTAAAGTGCTATCTTTTAAAAATATGTCAGATTAGGGGCGCCTGGGTGGCGCAGTCGGTTGAGCGTCCGACTTCAGCCAGGTCATGATCTCGCAGTCCGTGAGTTCGAGCCCGGCGTCAGGCTCTGGGCTGATGGCTCAGAGCCTGGAGCCTGTTTCCGATTCTGTGTCTCCCTCTCTCTCTGCCCCTCCCCCGTTCATGCTCTGTCTCTCTCTGTCCCAAAAATAAATAAACGTTGGAAAAAAAAATTAAAAAAAATAAAAATAAAAATATGTCAGATTAGTGTCCATTCATTCCAAATTTTTTTTTTATTCCTTTTGGTTGGTTTAATCTCTATCTCATATAAGAGAAGCTTTTCTCATATGGAAGTTCTGGGATCTCTGGTCATGATTAAGAAGGAATAAAAAAAAGTGATTGGAAGTATTAGACATATGGATGAGATTGCCAGCCTCAAACTTCAGTATAGGGTGATCTAGGAGAGCTAATAATGGTTTGCATGTTGGATAAATTCCTTATTTTATTTTTAAAAAAATTTTTTTTTCAACGTTTATTTTTTTATTTTTGGGACAGAGAGAGACAAAGCATGAATGGAGGTGGGGCAGAGAGAGAGGGAGACACAGAATCGGAAACAGGCTCCAGGCTCTGAGCCATCAGCCCAGAGCCTGAAGCGGGGCTCGAACCCACGGACCGCGAGATCGTGACCTGGCTGAAGTCGGACGCTTAACCGACTGCGCCACCCAGGCGCCCCAAATTCCTTATTTTAATTGGGTACTTGAAGTTTAACCATGTGTGCAATCTTCCTTTCCAGGTAATTACTCTTTTATCTTCTCCAGACAATAAAACTTGAATTTCTTCAGAAAGAGTAGCCACCTGAAGTCATAGAGTAGGAGAATGTACTTTGGCTTTAGGGATCTAACTGCTCCTTAAATGCCTCTCTTCCATCTTTCCCCTTATTTTAACATCACACCCTTCACTTTAATTCTAAAGTTACCCAATTCTGCTGCACCTTGAGACTTATGGAGAGTTTCCAGTTTAAATTGGATTGTCTCTTGGATAAATTGTATGACTCTCCACCAATTTTTGTTTCTTTGTTGATAGCTTGTTATCTGATTTCTTCCAGATGCTTGAGAATTTTTTCTTTGAATCTTCAAAATTAAAACATTTTTCCTCTGTATATTAGAAGGCTTTTCAATTTTGTCTTCCATGTCATTAATTCAATTTTTTCAAAACAAATTTGTCTCCAATATTCATTTTATTTGAATATTGCATTTTGGGTTTTTTTCCATCTTTATAGAGATACTGTTGACCTACAACATTGTATAAGTTTAAGGTGTACAATGTGTTGATTTGATAAACATATATGACAAAATAATTATTGTCACAGCATTAGCTAACACTTGCATCACTTTACATAATTACTCCTTCACTTTTATGCTGAGAACATTTAAGATGAACTCTCAGAAACTTTCAAGTATATAACACAATATTATTAGAGATAGTCACCAAGCTGTACATTAGATCCCCAGAACTCAGTCATCTTAAAACTGGAAGTTTACATTCTCTGACCAACATCTCCCCTCTCCCCACCATCCCCTCTTCATTTTGTTGATGATTTCCTTTGCTGCACAGAAGCTTTTAAGTTTGATGTAATCCCACTTATTTATTTTTGCTTTTGTTGCCTTTGCTTTTGGTACCATATCTAAAAAATCACTTCCAAGACTGATATCATGGAAGTTACCCCTTATGTTTTCTTCTAGAAGTTTTAGTTTCAGGTCTTATGTTTAAGCCTTTAATCCATTTTTTTAATATGAAATTTATTGTCAAATTGGTTTCCAACCTTTAATCCATTTTGAGTTGCTTTTTGTGTATAGTGTAAAAAGTGGTCCAGTTTCATTTTTCTGCATGTGGCTATTCAGTTTTCCCAACACCATTTATTGAAGGGACTCTACTTTCCCATTTTTGAATGTTGAATTATTTGTTTCTTTGTGATCTTTTTTCATTTCATTCTCTCTCATTTAATCTCTCTTTCTTTCTGAGAGAGAGAGAGACAGAGAGAGAGAGAGAGAGAGAGAGAGAGAGAGAGAATGAGCTGGGGTGGGGAAAAGAGAGGGGGAGAGAAAATCAGACTCCACACTGTCAGCACAGAGTCTGACATGGGGCAGGATCCAATCCTACAAACCGTGAAATCATGATCTCAGCCAAAATCAGGAGTTGGACACTTAGCACACTGAGCCACCCAGGCGCTCCTCTCGTAATTTCTTTTTAATCTCTTCTTTTTAATAGTATTGTCATTTCCATATGAGTGGACATATTACTATTATTGTTCACTCTAGTTCTATCAAGCTTACAATGAGTAGAAATTGCTCTTATAATCTGGCAAATATTTGATGGTTAGTCCTAGGCTTTGATTAATTCCTTTAATTTCATAGTATACAAAGATAATTTAGTGAGAGGTTGGGAGATGTTCTACCAGGATTGACAAAGAAATTCTATATTAATTTGGTGATTAGGCTTTTAATATGTATAAGTTAGTACAACTGAGTACTTTTTCCTTGGTTCCATCACTACTTCATGCTCATAACAGGAACATATGTCTCATGGTAGTAGACACATGAGATGTACCGGTATAGCATCCAAATGAACCTCAATTAGAAGGCTTGTCAACATTCCAGAAATAACTGACATACAGCATAGTCTCAGACGTTTGCCACTCCTTTATATCAGTGCTATAGAATCACTGAATTATACAAAAAGTAGACGTTGAGGCACACCCTTGTTTTACTGATATGTATCCAGAGGTTAAAAGACTTTAAAAGAAGGATGAAAGGAAGGTATTTTATCTAGTTTGATATGGAAGAGACAGAAGTTAGAGTTTTTCATGGCCTACTTAATATCCATTTCACGGTGATGCCCGTGGTATTCTGCCTAGATAGAGCGGGAAGCAGGCCTTCCTTGTGGTTTCTTCGATTAAAGCAGAGACTTACTCAGGGCGCCCGGGTGGCTTGGTCGGTTGAGCATCCAACTTCGGCTCAGGTCATGATCTCACAGCTTGTGAGCCTGCGTTGGGCTCTGTGCTGAAGGCTCAGAGCCTGGAGCCTCTCTCTGTCTCTCAAAAATAAATAAAATAAAAACATTAAAAAAAAATAAAGCAGAGACTTACTCATTAACTAACTCAGCATGGGATTCTCTTTTCAAGGGGATGACTAGAGGGTGACAGAGTCCAGGGCTTGACACACCTTTACTGAAGCCTTGAAACCTAAGGGCTTTAAATGGTTTTCCAGCGGGGACCACTCTAAGACAACTCAGGGAATGTATGGTGCAGGTCTAGGGGAAAAAAAAAATTACAGGGCTCAGCTTATGATTCTCCCTGCAGAGAGAAATGTTGAAAGGTGACCTTGTGCTGGCTTTGGCAGCACATATGCTAAAATTGGAACAATACAGAGGGTAGCGTGGCCCCTGTGCAAGGACTACATGCAAATTCGTGGAGTGTTCCATATTTTTTTTAAAAAGAAAGAAACAAAAGAAAAAAGTTATCTCCTATCTTTCTCCTTTTCCCTGTTAGCCTGCTGTCCAGTTAACATAGAGCCCTGTGAATAAAATCCTGCTTCACGAAAAATGGTGTGAGTCTTCCAGTCTGACACCAGTTCCCAATTCTCAGTGGAGCTTCAGCCTATTTTTTGTGAAAGAAAGTCAGGTCTAATTTCTCCTAATTTCCCTTTGAATAAACTTCAAAATCGCCAAAGCGAACCTAAGGATAACTTTATGACAGATCAGTCTTAGAGATTTGCTGAGGGGAAGGTCTAAAAATCAAATGCAACAGGCTTGATTTGTACCCTGGTTTGTTGTGGTTATCCTGCCCACCTGCCTTCACTTTCATGACTTGGGAATAAGAACTGATTTCTCTTTCAGGAGATGGGGGAGAAAAGGAAGCAATTAGATTGTATAATTTAGGGAAAGGAGCTAGAATAAGTAACTACCAGAGAACAGACTGAAGGATAAGGATTTAGGATTTCTGTTGCTGTTACTTATTTGTTTCCTTGAACCTTAAGGCCATTTGACTTGAATGGGGTGTTTACAGCTTTGAACTACTGAAAAATAAATTTGGCAAATACAATTTTTTAATGTTTATTTATTTATTTTTGAGAGATAGAGGGCAGGGCAGAGACAGAGGGAGACAGAGAATCCCAAGCAGGTTTCGCACTGTCAGCTCAGAGCCTGATGTGGGGCTTGAACTCACGAACCATGAGATCATGACCTGAGCAGAAATCAAGAGTTGGATGCTTCACTGACTGAGCCACCAAGCACCCCAGAAAATACAATTTTTAAGTGAAGTCATTTAACTCATTCTTTTTCCTCATGTTATATTCCAAGGTGCCCAAATTCTTAAGGCTTTGCTTATAAAGCCATTCAGAGGTGTATGGATTACAACAGGGCACATCTTGATTCCATCTCATTCATAGTTTTTTAATTAAAAACATGTATTCTTGTATTCATTTTAACACACATATATCCTGATGGAGTACCTCATCATATGGGCCATGTGCTTTGCTCGGCGTACAAATCTAACTAATACACAGTTCCTATCCTCAACAAATTAACAGTCCAGTGGAGGAGACAACAGATGAAAAACATGTTGCAGTATACTATAGTACATACAGAGGTTATCTGTATGTAACAGAATTTAGAGCTTCAATTGTATATCACAGAAAGTGGCGTAAGTGCAAAATGGCTTTTATTGACTCTTAGAGATGAAATGTTCAGGGGGAGGTCTTTCAATGTATGCACAAATACACGCCCATGGATCCTCATCTTCAGTCATATCCGAGTAGTCTTGTCTTTGCCAGGGTCACACCATTATCAGCTTGTCTACAGAAAAATAGAGACTGTTAAAGATAGCCAAAACTGGAATCAAATTTCATCATCGAATTGGCCCAATTTGTTTGGTGAATGCCTGCCTTAACCTAGAGCTTCAACTGGTATGCCCAAGCACACTGGCTACTATAATAATACTGACATGCCTTGAATATGTTGTATATGCACTGGGGTATCAAGTCCCTTCTGTCTTGGAGTACAGTCAGGCGGAGACCCAGGCTAGTCAACTCTGGCTTAGATTTGCTCCATTCTTTTATCTCAACGTGCACTCTAACAATATTTTTTCTTTGTTTTTGTGGCCCATACCATGAACAAAGACTGGGAAGTGCTGCGCTAACTAATATTGATCAATAGAGAGCTATAGCACTTTGCTCAGCCCCTCCTTGAAACGCAACAGTGTCAATTTTATGTGAATTCTATGGATGGAGAGTGGGGGAAGGGGTGCGATTCCTCTAAGACACATTTGAGAGGTTGTTGGCAGAACTAGGGAATGTAAAACAACAAATGGCCACTCGATACAATGGTAGAGGTCTGATTCTATGTTCCGTTGCCAGGAAATTAGAGCTTTTCTTGTTCTCTAGAAATAAAATATAGAGCTTAAGTTTGAAATATTTGTCAATGCATCCACTGGCAAAATATTTTAAGATTGTTGCCTTTTTACATTATAATAATTAAATCTTAGGATAGTCTTCAAGAAAAATACTAATTTTTAACTTGCAAAGTAATAAGCAATTTGCATTAGTTAAGAAACAACAAGGGGAAGATTAGGAGGGGAGGGCTTGTAGTGGAATTTTTCAACAAAAGGTCACCCCTGTGTGCAGTCCTCTGTTCCATGGGCATGACAAGTACCTGATGACTTCTGCATTGCCATCATTTATAGGCCTGGGACATGCTTTTAACTGTCTGAGGGAAATTCGTTCCTCAGTGTTATTGCAAATAAGAAGATCTGATTAGTCAATTATCCCTTTGTCTGAAAGAGGCCATTAAATTTGATGAAGGAAGCTGTCAGTGCATTAAAAGGTACAACTGAGTGAAAGGTGGGAACAAATGCTGACAAGTATGGTAAACATGAGACACACCTGACAGGACACAGGACAAGCTGAGCAAATGGCTCATAAAGCTGATTTCACAGAGGACAGTAAAATCCTTCCTTTCAAGTGGTTTGACTTTTTACCAAGCATTTATATGGAGACAGGGTCTCCTAAGGAAAGCGGACTGCATGTTTTTACTGGATTTCGCAGACATCAGTCTTATATAATCATCCTTTATTATAGTACTAAATCTATTAAATTCTTATAGTCTTTTTCCTTTACATAAACATTTTCTCTGACTAAAAACAGATATTCACTCTCTCTCTCTCTCTCAAGCACAATCATTGTTTTTGGCAGTTACTCTTCTATATCTCTTTTAAAAGTCATGGAGAATTGGGCTTCTGCTGTAGTGACGGTTGACATAAGGTAATGATTTAGAAATAATTACAAAGAGAAAGTGGCCTGAGGAGGACCCAACAACTTCCCTTTCTACTAAGAAATTTTATAGCTACTGCTTCATAACTCCTCTAGTTATAGATGATTTCATCCCATAACCACTATAGTAATAGTCATTGTTAATATCAAGGCCTCCAAAGGATTAGAGATTTATTTTGTTTTTAAATAAGCACCCAGACATTTAGATATTTACTCAAGGGTTATCTGAACCTCACTGGTCTGGAAAATACTTTAATTCATGAACATTTAGTAGTTTCTTGGAAGATTTGTAGTTTTGGGTCACTTTGGAAGGCTTTGGGTCATTTTGGAAGTCTGACTTCTTGGTAATTTTTCACAGTAGTCTGATACTCTCTCATCGTACTGTCTAATGAGACATCTACATGTTTATTGTTTAAGGCTGTGGTCAGATGTCGAGTTATTCCTGGTGGCTTTGCCATGATTGCTACTGGGCAAGAACTTCTCTCTAATTTATACCCCTTTATTAGCAATGTAATGCTAGCTACTGAAACAAATAAAGCCCAGATTTTTTGTGGCTAAACAGAATAGAAATTTATTTCCCACTCCTATCAGGTCTAAGAGGCAGCATGGGCTCTCCTCCCTACAGCATGTAGGGACCAGGCTTAGGAAACACTTGGTTTTGGTGGCTATTCTCAGCCTCAAATCTAGCCTGCAGAGAGGAGAAGAAAGAATGGAGAATCTAATGGAAGAATTTTTTTTTTAAATATTACTTTGCTCACTCTTCACTCACTGAAACTGAGTGTCAGGGGTCTACCCAATATAAAAAGTGTTGGAAAATGTAATTCCTTACTGGAGAGCTGCTTCTCCATGACAACAGCACATGATGGAAGAAAATCACAGATATCTGGTGGACAATAGCAGTCTCTCCACAACCTGAGCATGACACTTAACTCCAAAATGCATTGGAGAGAAATCTTCTCCACCTTTCAGTGGACTTTCAGTTTGGAAAGTCAGAAACAGTCCCCTCTAATTTTTTTAAGTTTTTATTTTGATTCTAGTTAGTAAACATACAGTGTAATATTAGTTTCAGGTGCACAATATAGTAATTTAACACTTCCGTATATCACCCAGTGCTCATCATGACGAGTGCACTCCTTAATCCCCATACCTTTTTCACCCATCCCCTCATGCCCCTCCGCTCTGGTAACCATCAACTTGTTCTCTATAGTTAAGAGTCTGTTTCTTGATTTGCCTTTCTCTCTTTTTCTCCCCTTTGCTTATTTGTTTTGTTTCTTTAATTTCACATATGAGTGAAATAACGTAGTATTTGTCTTTCTCTGACCGACTTGTTTCACTGAGAATAATACTCTCTGGCTTCATCCATGTCATTACAAATGACAAGGTTTCATTCTCTTTATGGCTGAGTAATATTCCATTGTGTGTGTGTGTGTGTGTGTGTGTGTGTATCATATATATCACATCTTCTTTGTCCATTCATCATTCGAATGTCACTTGAGCTGTTTCCATAGTTTGGCTATTGTAAATAATGCTGCTATAAACATCAAGGTGAATGTATCCCTTTGAATTATTTATATATTCTCTGGATAAATACCTAGCAGTGCAATTGCTGGATTGTAGGGTAGTTCTCTATTCAACTTTTTGAAGAACCTCCATAATATTTTCCAGAGTGACTGCACCATTTTGCATTCTCCCCACCGCTAAGTAAGCATTTCCCTTTCTCCATATCCTCTCCAACACCTGTTGTTTCTTGTGTTACTGATTTTAGCCATTCTGACCATTGTGAAGTGATATTGCATTGTAGGTTTGATTTGCATTTTCTTGATGTTGAGTGATGTTGAGCATCTTTTCACGTGTCCTTTGATTGTCTGTATGTCTTCTATGAAAAAATTTCTATTTGTGTCTTCTGCCCATTTTTTAGTTGGATTATTTGTTTATTTTTCCCATTGGATATTCTTTCTTGCTTTGTTGAAGATTAATTGACTTTATGAATGTGAGTTTCTTTCTCAGTTTTGTATTCTGTTCTACTGATCTACGTGTCTATTTTTGTGCCAGTACCATCCTGTTTTGATTACTAAAGTTTTGTAATATAACTTGAAAGTCCAAAGTTGTGATTCTTCTAGCTTTTTTTTTTAAGGTTGCTTTGACTATTTGGGGTCCTTTATGGTTCCACACAAGTTTTAGGATTGTTTGTTCTAACTCTGAAAAATGCTGGTAGTATTTTGACAGGGATTGCATTAAATGTATAGATTGCTTTGGGTAGTATAAACATTTTAAAAGTATTTGTTCTTCCAGTCAAGAGCATATAATGTCTTTCCATGTATTTGTGTCATCTTGAATTTCTTTCATCAGTGTTTTATTGCTTTAAGAATATAGGTCTGTCACCTCTTCAATTAGGTTTATTCCTAGGTATCTTATTGTTTTTGGTCCAATTGTAAACAGGATTAATTCCTTAATTTCTCTTTCTTCTGCCTCATTATTGGTGTATACAAATGCAACAGATTTCTGTGCATTGATTTTGTATCCTGTGACGTTACCTAATTTGTTTATCAGTTCTAGAAGTTTTTTGGTGGAGTCTTTCAGGTTTTCTATATAATGTATCATGTTCTCTGCAAATAGTGAAAGTTTTACTTCTTCCTTGCCAATTTATTTATCATTGCCTTGCAATTTACTTATGCCTTTGATTTTGTTGTTGTCGTTGTCTGATTGCTATAGCTAGAACTTCCAGTACTATGTTGAATGAAAGTGGTGAGAGTAGACATCCCTGTCTTGCTCCTGACCATAGAGGAAAAGCTGAGTTTTTCCTCAAATAAGATGATATTAGCTGTGGAATTTTCATATATAGCCTTTATTATATTGAAGTATGTACCCTCTCAATCTACTTTTTTGAGGGTTTTTATTATGAATGAATGCTATACACTTTGTTAAATGCTTTTTAAGTATCTATTGAAATGATCATATAGTTCTTATCCTTTCTTTTATTAATATGATGTGTTACATTGTTTGATTTGCAAATATTGAATGACCCTGGCAACCCAGGAATAAATCCTATTTGATCATGATTAATGATTTTTTTTAACGCATTGTTGGATTCAGTTTGTCAGCATTTTATTTATTTATTTATTTATTTAACCACAGTAATTTTAGTGTTTATTTTTTTTTATTTTTTAAAAAATATTTAAGGGGCACCTGGGTAGCTCAGTCGGTTAAGTGTCCGCCTTCGGCTCAGGTCATGATCTCACAGTTTGTGAGTTCGAGCCCCGTGTAGGGCTCTGTGCTGACAGCTCAGAGCCTGGAGCCTGCTTCACATTCTGTGTCTCCCTCTCTCTCTGCCCTTTCCCTGCTCATGCTCTGTCTCTCTCTGTCTCAAAAATAAACAAACATTAAAAAAATATAAATAAATAAAAAATATTTAATTACTTTTGGGAAAGCACAAGTTGGGGGGAGTGGGGCACAGAGAGTAGGACAGAGGACCAGAGCAGGCCCTGCACTGACAATCTGACAGCAGTGAGCCCGATGTGGGGCCCGAACTCACAAACCACCAGACCATGACCTGAGCCAAAGTTAGACACTCAACGGACTGAACCACCTAAGTTCCCTAGTTTGCTGGCATTTTATTGATAATTTTTGCATCTATATTCATCAGAGATATGGGTCTATAGTTCTCTTTTTTAGTAGTGCCTTTATCTGGTTTTGGTAATGCTGGCCTCATAGAATGAATTTGAAAGCTTTCCTTTCTTTTCTATTTTTTGGAAATAGCTTGAGAAGAATTGGTACTAACTCTTCTTTAAATGTTTGGTAGAGTTCTCTTTGGGAGGTCGTCTGGTCTTGGACTTTTGTTCCTTGCAAGTTTTTTGATTACACACCCACTGTCATTGCTAGTTATTGGTCTATTCAAGTTGTATGTTTCTTCCTGTTTCAGTTTTGGTAATTTATACGTTTCTAAGAATTTATCCATTTCTTATAGGTTGTCCAATTTGTTGCCATATAATTTTTCATAATATTTTCTTATATTTGTTTGTATTTCTATAGTGTTGATTGTTATTTCTCCTTTCTCATTTGTGATTTTATTTATTTGGGCCCTTTCTCTTTGCTTTTTGATAAATCTGGCTAGAGGTTTTAATCAATTTTATTAATTTCTTTCAATGAACCAGCTCCTGTTCTATTATTATTATATATTTGTTTAGTTTCTATATCATTTATTTCTGCTATAATCTCTATTATATGTTTCCTTCTTCTGGCTTCAGGCTTCATTTGTTGTTATTTTCGTAGCTCCTTTAACTGTAAGGCTAAGTTGTTTATTTGGTATTTTTCTTGCTTCTTGAGGTAGACCAGTATTGCTATAAACTTTCCTCTTAGAACTGCTTTTGTTGTGTCCCAAAGGTTTGGACTGCTGCTTTTTCATTTTCTTTTGTTTCCATTTATTTTTTTTAAATTTCTTCTTTGATTTCATGGTTGACCCTTCTATTATTTAGTAGCATGTTACTTAACCTCCATGTATTTGTGGTCTTTCCAGATTTTTCTCTTGTACTTGACTTCTGGTTTTATAGTGTAGTGACCAGAAAAGTTATATGGTATGACTTCAGTCTTTTTCTATTTGTTGAGGTCTGTTTTGTAACTAAGTGATCTTTTCTGGAGAATGTTCCATCTGCACTTGAAAAGGTTGTGTATTCCACTGTTTTGGGAGGAAATGCTTTGAATATATCTGTAAAGTCCATTAAGTGTGTCATTCAAAACCATTGTTTCCCTGTTTATTTTTCTATTCAGACAATCTGTCCACTGATGTAAGTGGAGTGTTAAAGTCCCCTAGTATTATTGGGTTATTATCAATTAGTTCTTTTATGTTTGTTAATAATTATTTTATATATTTGGGTACTTCTATGTTGAATGCATAAATATTTAAAATTGCTATATTTTCTTGTTGGATTGTCTCCTTTATTATGTATTGCCCTTCTTTTTGTCTTATTACAGTCTTTGCTTTAAATTCCAATTTGTCTGATATAAGTATTCCTATTCCAACTTTCTTTTGACCTCCATTTGCATGATAAATGTTTCTCCATCCCCTCACTTTTAATCTGCAAGTGTCTTTAAGTCTAAAATGAATCTCTTGTAGGCAACATATAAATAAGTTTTGGGTTTTTTTTAATCCATTTTGTTACCCTATGTCTTTTGAATGGAGTGTGTAGTTTGTTTATATTCAAAGTTATTATTGATAGATACATAGTTATTCCCATTTTATTACTTGTTTTGTGGTTTCTTCTGGAGACGTTTTCTGATTGTTTCTTGTCTTTCTCTCTTTCATGTTTTACTGATTTTCTTTAATGATATATTTGTGTTTCTTTCTCTTTATTCTTTTCATGTTTATTACTGGGTTTTGATATATGGTTACCAGTAGATTTGTACATAACCTCTCCTGAAATTAACAGTCTATATTAATTTGATGATCATTCAAGTTTGAACCCATTCTTTTCTCTTCTCCTCCCCACATTAGGTATATATTATTATATTCTATATCCTTCATGCATGTGTGAGCTCCTTGACTGATTTTTACAGAAATATTCGTTTTTAGTACTTTTGTGTTTGCTGCCTTTTTACTGTCATTTTTGGTCTCTCCTTTCCACTCAAAGAGTCCCGTTTAATATTTCTTGCAGAATTGGTTTAGTGGTTTAGTGGTTTAGTTTTTATTTGTCTGGGAAACTTTATCTCTCCTTCTATTCTGAATGATAGCTCTGCTAGATAGAGTATTCTTGCTGGATGGAGTAAAATTGAACAGATTTTTCCCATTCAGCACTTTGAATATGCCACTCTCTTCTGTCTTTCCAAGTTTCTGTTGAAAAATCTCCAACTAACCTTATAGGTTTTCCCTTGTAAGTGAATGACTGCTTTTGTCTCGCTGTTTTTAATGTTTTTCCTTACCATTATATTTTGCAGATTTAATTACAATACGTCTTAGTGTGTGCCTGCTTTTATTGATTTTGATGAGAGTTCTCTGTTCCTCCTGGATCTGGGTTTCTGTTTCCTTTCCCAGGTTAGGAACGTTTTCAGCTATTATTTCTTGGAATAAATTTTATGCCCCCTTTTATCTCTCCTCATCTTCTGGAACTCCTATAATACGAATGTTATTACATTTGATGGCATCACTGAGCTCCCTAAATCTATTCTCTTGTTGCATAATTCTTCTTTAATCTCTATTGTTCAGCTTCATTGTTTTCCATTACTTGGTCTTCTAGTCATTAATTCATTCCTCTGCTTCTTACAGCTTGCTGTTTGTTGCATCAAGTGTGTTTCTAATCTCATTTATTCTGGTCTTCATCTTGGATTGATTCTTTTTTAACTCTTTTATCTCTGTGGGAAGGGTCCTCACTGATGCCTTCCATTCTTTTCATAAGCCCAGTGAGTATCCTTATGGTTGTTGCTTTAAATTATCCATCAGGCATGTTACTTATATCATCTCAATTAGATTTCTGGCTGTGGCCTTATCTTGTTCTTTCATTTGGGATAAATTCCTCTTTCTTCACATTTTGTCTAACTCTCTGCCTTCTTCTGTGTGTTAGACAAGCCAGTTATGTCTTCTCCTCTTGAAAGTAATGACCTTATGAAGAAGAGGCCATGTAGTGCCTAGGGCCTGGTGCTTTAGGGAATGTCTTCAGTGTGCGCTGTGCTGCATGTGTTCTGCTGTTGTGTTCTGGCTGGTCTATCCTCCAGGCCAGTTGTCAGTAGAGGCTCTCTTTGCCTGTAGGCAGTGTTTGGTCCTTGGCCAGAATGTGGCAAGTTTTAACTACGTAGGCTCTGGTCTGCTTGTGAAACTAGACCTGACATTACTTCCGAGATATCTGAGGTCCTGCAGAACTCTGGGAGTCTCTTGGGAGACATGGTGAGGGCAGGGTTTGTGTTGGTATTCTGGAGGAGGGGCCTGCTGCACTAGCACTAAAGCAAGCTTAACTGAGAGGGTCAGTCCCACCAAAGCACAGCAAAAGTGGGGATTGGTATAAGCAAGTTAGGCAGCCAGTGTTAGCATTGCACCCCTGCCAGTGGTTCTGTGTTTATGCTGAGGGGAGGGAGAGGGAAATGGCATCTGCCAGAATCTTTGTTCCTGGAGAGGTGTCTCTGTTAACTCTACCTCTTAGGTATGTGCTTGGATAAAAGTGAATAATCTCCCCACTGTGTTCCCAGCCATGCTTCAGATTGCTGTTTCCACACTGTCTGTCTCAGGTTGTTTGCCTGCCTTCTCTTCAGGAACAGATGCAATGCCCTCTGAGCTCTATCTTAGCCAAGCCCACTGACTTTTAAAACTCTAGGCTTTAAACACTGTTGGTAGCAAGAACTCACAAAATTCAGTCCCTCTGATTTTCCAAGCCAATGGCTTTGGGGGAACATTCTCCTTGTGCATTTGCCGGTGTACTCCTGTTTCTCTTGCCTTTCTCTGCAACCATGGCTCCCTCTCTTCCACAGCAGCTGTGATCACTTTCTCCACTAAACTCTGTCTCTGCACTTCTTACCTTTTTCAATGTGGTTTCTTCCTTTCCTTTAGTTGTGGAGTTTGTTCTGTCAGTCTTCAGGTTGATTTCGGAGATATTTAAGAGGATTTGATAGTTATCTAGTTGTGTTTATAGGATGAAGCGAGCCTCTGGTCTTTTTACTCTGCCCCATCCTCCTGCCCCCTGTCCTCTATTTTTTTCTTTTTTCCCCAAGGTTTAAGGTACAGTAAAAAGAACATCTTCAAATTCCAAGTGCCTAATGGTCTTAGGAATCCATACAACCTCTGAGAACATTGTACCCTCTACTGACCGGATCTATATGACAATGACCAGAGTCTCATTCCCCCCGATAAGCCACTAAAAAGCTTTCTGACTTTTTAGTGAGCTGAGGGTCTCCCTGAGTTCTAGCTATTTGTTGCCATATGGTGAGGATTCATGTTAAAGTAATTACTTTTGGCAAACAAAACTAACATTATAAATTCTAAAAACTAAAAATGTTCATAAGGTATGAGTCTTGTGTTTTTTTGTATAAGTCACATGACTATTTTCTCAGCTTACTCAGTAATAAAACTAATGTTATTAATATTGGTAGTATGACCACTTATATGGGGCTTTGCTCAAAATGTTTTAGAAGTATTAATTAATCTAATCCTCAAAATCATGCTTTGAGGTATCATTATTATCTGCATTTTACAGAAGAAAGCATTGGGGTATAGATTTGCCCAGTGTCAGGCCTCCACAAAGTAAGAGATCCAGTGTTCTGAATCTAAGAAGTCTGGCTCCAGAGTCCAGGTTACAAACCACAACACTGGGCTGCCTTTCCCTCCATTCCTTTTTATGCTGGTTAGATCAAACTCATTGTTTAATGAACATTTGTTTTCTATTTTATGAGTTAAAAAATAAGTGTGGAATTCTGGGACCCATGATTAGTAGAAGGCACTGATATTTTTTACTCTGGGGCTGTGATTATGGTTTAAAGGGTTTGGTGGGAATCTGGGCCTGGAAGTTGCTAATCAGACCTTTAGCTGGAGATAGGCAAAATGAGATCAATATACTATTAGGAGGGGTCAGCTAAAATTGGTATATATGTGCATATACAACATAAACAAAGCAACTTCTGGCAGGATGCTATAATTCCTTTAAGCCTAAGAGTACATGATTCTAATCCCCATGGCACCAGCCCCTTATATCAGTCAGATCCCAGCCTGCCTATCCTTCCTCTGCCACTTTATCCACACCTTACATGGAATATCTTTCTTATTGCTGCCTCCTTTCCAATCTAAATCCTGCCCAAAACAGTCTAGTCCATTTTGTTGTCTCTCTGTTGATTACCTCTAGATTTATTTAGAAACTATTACTCAGATGCTGTCTTTTAAAAAAATATGTCCATGTTCTTTCTCTCAAACTAGATTCTAAACATATACTAATGGTAGAGAATACATATTTTATTTACTTTTTGTCTCCCTATATCACTTAGTGACATATTTAATTTCTAAGTTAATTAAAACTATGATTAACTTTGAGAAACACATAGAATGAAAAACCCTACCTCTGTTAGAGTCCTATAGAGACGTTGATTGATATGTCAGTTCTTAAAGTTCCTACTGGCTTATGGTTTCCCTCAATTCAATATTATCAGTACCTTTCCCAGATGCTTGAACTAGAAAAGAACATACTTCAGACCAAAAAGTTTTCTAGTTGAATTGCTACACCATTGTTTGCTTTGTTGACTGGGAAATGTTCTGATTCAGCCATTAGGGCATCTCTAATTGTTACAGCTGTTAGAAGCAGAAAAAATGAATAAGATCAAGATGCTTGGACTTTTTGCAGAATCTTAAGACAGGGTACAGCAGAGCAGTGCCTGAGTGGCAGCACATGTGCTGGGAGGACTTAGGCACTCGCTGCCACACTGCAAGTGGTGTGACCAAGTAATCACTGCCAGCTTTGTCCCCACTTCTCCAAACTTGGGATGAGATTCAAACACTTGTTTAAAATTAAAGTAGGTTGTCCCATTTAAATTTATTTTTTATACTTACATTTCAGAATGTAATTTGACATGAATATTATATATATACACACATACATATATATATATATATATAACATGAATATTTATATGTGTACGTGTGTGTTTGTGTGTGTGTGTGTGTGTATTCAAGCAAACAAATAAAAGATGTGCAACACCTGGGCAAAAATTTATGAGAACATTTTTCCTGTTGGCTGGTTAGAGGACACAAATCTAATATACTTATTATAGCAATTATCTAGAGAATCTTCTGGAAATACCATATTTATGGAGTCAATTACTTATCACCTACTAATTTAGAACTTATCAGATACCATTTATTTTGGGACACTTGGAGCAATCTTTTGAGAATTCAGCACTAGACACATGTATAACATCTTTGGTTGTACACATCCTGAACCACCTTCCTGTGTTGTTGATAGCATGGAATTCTGAAACAGGGCTGCTCATTGATATATGTCACAGTCCCTTAGGTAAAAGTTGTCTTCTTCCATAAGTTTCATTTTTGTATTGGAGTTAAATTAAAGGAATAAAATGTCAGGGTGCCTGGATGGCTCAGTTGGTTAAACATCCAACTCTTGATTTGGCTCAGGTCATGATCTCACGGTTTGCGGGTTCATGCCTTGCATCAGGCTCTCCACTGAGCATAGATCCTGCTTAGTATTCTCTCTCCATCTCTCTCTGTCTCCCTCCTGCTCACTGTCTCTGTCTCTTTCTAAAAATAAATAAATAAACTTAAAAAATAAAAATTAAAGAAAAGACTATAAATGTCAATATTGTTTATTTTTATAAACTATTTTTGTGAATATTTTTGCATGAATATTTCTAAAATTATCTGCAATTCCATAAATCATGAAGTTAAGTCAATTATTATTTGGGCAACAAAAATTGCTCAAAGCTCTTATACTCATGTATTTCCCCAAAAGGTGAACTTTCACACACATTCATTCATTCAGGAAATATTTATTGAGTGCCTACCATGGGCTGGGAACTATTCTAGGTACATGGGATACATCATAGGGAAAGCAAAGGCCTCAGCTCTTACTGAGTTGATTTAGTAGCAAGGAGAGATTGACTATAAACAACCAACATAATAAATTGTAAATCATATAATCTTTTAGAGCCTGATACATTTTATGGGGAAAACTAAGTAGAGAGTAGGTTAGAGGAATTGCTGGGTGGGCAGTGTTCCAACCTTAAGAGGCTGATTTGGGTCAGTGTAACTGAAAAGCAGACATATGAGCAAAGACTTGAAAGAGGTGAGAAGGTTGGCCTTTTGGATATTTTGAGAAGAGTGTTCTAGACAGATGAAATATACATATCAATAATAATTATGGTCCATTTTTATATTACTGATACTGATTATTTTGTGTCTTCTCTTGTTTTACTTGATTAATCTTTCAAGAAGTTGGCCAATTATATGTTATTTTTATTGTTATTTTTATTAAAAAATTTCTTTTTCAATGTTTATTTATTTTTGAGAGACAAAGAGAGACAGAGTGTGAGTTGGGGAGGCACAGAGAGTGAGGGAGACATAGAATCCAAAATAGGCTCCAGGCTCTGAGCTGTCAGCACAGATCCTGATGCGTGGCTTGAACCTACACACTGCGAGATTATGACCTGAGCCGAAATTGGATGCTTAACTGACTGAGCCACTCAGGTGAGCCACAAACTTTAAAATTTTTATCCTCTGTATTTATGTTTTTATATGTACTTTTTATAAAAAGTATTTGCTTTTGTATTTTAATCTAGTTTATCTTTGCCTTTTAATTATAACATATGGCTCATTTATACTTAATATAATTACTGATATATTTTGGGTTAACTTTTACCACCTTTTTTTGCTATTTGTACAACTTGTATATTGTTTATTAATCTTTTACCTGCTTTATTTATAATTGTGTTATTTCTGTTACTGCATTTTTTCCCACCTTTTAGTTGGAATTTGTAACTTTCTATTCTTAGTGGCTACCCTACAAAATACATGACAGTTCATTTATCAAATGCCAAGATATTTAATATATTTTTTTCCTGAGGAGGAGCTGGGATTAAAAACCAGCAGTCAACCTCCAGAGGCCATTCTTTTGCCCTATTTTCATATACATTGCAGATTGAGAGATTAAGGTCACATCACATAGCTGAATTTGGACTCTGTTTTTCTGATGTCCTAGGTCAGATACATTTCTCAATAAACTAGGATTTACCTCAGAAGCCTCACAAAATCATGAGAATAAAATCTATTACTTTGGGTTCAAGAGGTTCAAAATCTCTTATTTGATTCATTATAATGAATTGTGAATTACTTCAGAATCCCATATGTTGTTTTTGTTTGAGTAAAATCTGAAATATATTAAAAAATACCTACTGCTGTGTTGCCTATTTGCTTTTCTCTTTTTAAATGTCCTATTGAGAAGTGCTGCAGAAATTTTGTCCTGACATGTGGGGGCCCAACTATTTCCTGCCACACTCAGCTTGGGGGGCATAGCCTCTGGGTTATACTCTTTTGAAATTGTCCTGCTGAAGTGCATGTTTTGATTTTGGGATTTTCCAGATGCTTCATAAGCAGGTCCCATGTGTTAAAATTTTTGGAAATTCAGCATGTTTCTCAATGTGAGGCATCTAAGTAGTCCACAAATTTAGGACAGTTACTCTATTAGCTGCGATGAGGAGATTGCTATTGCTATTTAATTTCATTCTATTGTTTACATATTATATGTTTATTCTTCTGTGTTTTATTTTTTTTTATTTTCTCTGGGTTTTTCAAAAGTCTCTACGTTTAACATTTTGAGCAATTTGATTTTTATGTATAATTAGATCCACTGGCTACTTAAATTGAAGACACATCATGAGTCCAAAGCAAATTCAGATAAATAAATGTATAATACATTCACTTCTGAAAGGAGGTTATCCTTATGCTAAAATTTTCTGCTTATTTCAAGTCTCAGAATCATAGCATCACATAATTAAAGAATTGGAAAGATAGATGCTATGTACACATTCTTTCTCACCTTACCGATGAGGAAACTGAGACCAAGAATATTTAACAGATGGGTAATGGCTGAACTAATGCTAGAACCCAAATTTCCCTATTCCTGATATAAAACCCAGAAACATATGTCATAGACCCTAAAAATAATGGCTTCAAACATTGGTAAAGTGTCATTCTGAAATATAGTGATTTCATAATAAGTCCAAAATTTAGTCTCTGTTTAGGTATCTGAAAGTTAATCTTGTCTTAACATTTCTAAACCAGTCATTTTGATAGGCACCAAGGACTTAGTGGTGAGAAAAACAGATGTCATCTCAGCTTTTAACAATTAACAAATCATACAAATAAATGTGAGGGGCGCCTGGGTGGCTCAGTTGGTTAAGTGTCCAACTTCAGCTTGGGTCATGATCTCACGGTTCATGAGTTTGAGCCTCACATTGGGCTCTGTGCTGACAGCTCAGAGCCTGAAGCCTGCTTCAGATTGTGTGTCTCCCTCTCTTTTTGCCCCTCCCCTGGCTCTCACTCTGTCTCTGTCTCTCTCTCTCTCTGTCTCTAAAATAAACAAACACTGAAAAAAAATTTTTTTAATGTGAAATTGCAACTTATATAAATATTCATCCCCTTTTCGCAACTCATTCTAGTCACTTCTTACTCAAACCCAGTCCAAACTTCCTTTATTGATAAAAGCTTTCAGATATGGCCAGGTCAGGCACCCTCCTGTCGTTGTACATGTTTTTATTCACTCTCATGGGAGGCCACACAGACTGAAGGTGTGTGAACTATACCATGGAGAACCTAATAGGCCTGGTGAAGACTTGAGTTTTAAGTTGATGCAATGAAAAGACTTTCACTGGCTAATTGGATATTCTTATTCAAATACTTTCTAGGTTTTAAAAAAGATTGCTTGGCTGCCTTCTTGGAAGGCAGTAAGCATAGTTGAAGGGAGTCACTTAGAAAGCTGCTGCAGTAGTCCAATAAAAGATAATGGTAGCTGACCTTGAGGAATGTTGCTTAAGAGAGAAATGGATGAATTTCAGAGATATTTAGGCACTAAATTGAAAGGACATGTGTTAGGAAATATTATGGATATGATAAATAGCAAAATAGTGACAAATATGTTCAGGTCTTCTCACTAAAAAGTGAAGCCTTTCTTCACTCTATTGAATGTAAACTGGCCTTGTGCCCAGCCTTGGTCAATGGAACAGCAGCAAATAGAGTCTTAAAAAGCATTTGCATATTAGGGATCTCTCGCACTGAGCTTAAAATTGCACCCTGTGCACAGTCTGGCCTGCTAGAGGATAAGAAACCATGCATCAAGAGACTCCAGGCTGTTCCAGCCAAGGTCCTTGAAGAAGCTGAGCTAACAGCTGTCAGCCTGGGCCACACCCAAAGGCCATCAGGCTGAACACAGCTCCAACTGCTGACCGACTGATATTCGAGCTAAATAAATGTTGTTGCCTAAATTGACAAAGTTGTGGGGTGGTTTGTTACACAGTAAATTCTAACTGGTACTGTATGTGAAAGAGAAAGAAGTCTATGAAATGAAAAATACTGATATGTTTAAAGAGATGGATACTATATGAAGATTCCTAAAGTGTAAGCTCTATCTCCTCTCATTCCTGTTTGAGTAGTTCAACTGCAACTAAATGCATCTAGTTAACAGCCCATTCTATACACATCAATTCCACTAGCCTAAAAAGTTTTTTCTTTCAAAGGTTTGCTTCCTAATTCATCTTTTACATATTACAATATCCCCCCACGCCCCCATCCCCGCATAGAGGTTTTTGGGTTTGTATTTTCTTTGTTTTGTATTCTTAGTTGGTGCTTAGAAAGGATTTTAAAAAATCAGTTGCACGTGTCAGTGATTGAAAATATGAAAAATGTTTTCAAAATTTAAATCATATATATGTCTAAGTAGCTAGGGAAAGATTTTATTGAAAACCTTTGATGTGAGAATCCTATATGCATATCGTTATTAATTTAAAACATCTATTTATAAATCTGAACACTGTAATACAACTACTTGACATGATGGAAACTTCTAAAAATGTAAGGAATGCTTTATGTATCTGAATGCAGGAAAAATACTGGGTTCATATTAGCTTTCAAATTGGTTTTAAGGTCCCACACAAATAATAGAGAAAATTCTGTCCTCTGAAATATATTCTTTACAGATCTGAGATAATGTTAGTTGTGATGTCTATCTGACATGTATGTTTATTTTCATACATAATAAATTTTAACAAGGGAAAATATTAGACACAGAAATAAGTATAATTAAAACCGTGCAGTTACCACTTTTGTGATAATTGAGAATGTTTTCTTCACCACCATGAAAGCCAACCTGATTATTTTGGGACACACCTATCAAATTGCTATTTCTTTTTGTGATGTGCAGATTTTTCACACTTTCATAGAGAACAAAGAACTTTGGAAAGGAACCAAACTTCTTAACTTCTTTTTATTTTTAATTAAAAAAAGTTTTCTTTAATGTTTTTATTTACTTTTGAGAGAGAGAGAGAGAGAGAGAGAGAACGACCTGGGGAGGGGCAGAGAGAGAGGGAGACACAGATCCGAAGCAGGCTCCAGGCTCCAAGCTGTCAGCACAGAGCCTGATGCAGGGCTCGAACTCTGACCCCCTAGATCATGAGCTGAGCTGAAGCCAGACATTCAACTGACTTAGCCACCTGGGCTCCTCTAAACTTCTTCTTTGTGATTTTTCAAGGTCTTGGATATTGATATGGCTGATAGTTTCAGGCTACCAAACTCTAATTGAAAAATCTATCAGAGATTTTTGATTTTCCTTGGTCCTAAAGGTAGTACCAGTAGTGTATAATCTACTTCTTCATTAGAGAAGTGGTTAAACTAAACAATGCATTTAATGCAGATTTCAATAACGTGATAATACCTTATCTTGCAGTGACAGAATAACTTCAGAGTGTCACCTTATTAAATTTGGTTTTAAAATTGCAAACTGGCAGAGTTAATTATTTATGAAGTCTGGTTATTCTGAACTAGAGGACACATTCTTGAAGTTCTTAATATCATTCTGTTCAAAAAATGGTCTGTGAACTTACTCTCACTATATATATATATATATTCATTAAAAAATCATATCATTAAGTTAAATAAGCTTTGAATTTTGGTGACTATATGGTTTTGAAAACAAATGATCATGATCATTTACTGAACACTAACTTTATGGTATGCCCTGTTACATTTTTATTATTTTACTTAATTTTATAACCTATATGGTCGATTCTACTATTATAGATGAGGCACAGATTGGCTAGGTAACCTGTTTCAAGTGACACGGTCAGTAAATGGTGGAGGTGGAGCCATATGAAAACATGCTGACACTTTGGCATGATTTTCACCTTGAAAGTTCATTACAACTTATAGTATATGGCACTTACCTACATTGACACTTAAACTTAGTGGTATCTGTCCCAATTGGGAGTTGAAGAAGCTAGATATATGATAAGTTTATACTTTGATTTCTGGTTCTACATATTTAAGTAATTTTATAACAAAAATGGTTTAAATAAACATGGGGGGGAGTGTGAGCTTAAATAACTTTTTCCTTTAAAAGCGCCCATATATTACTCGGCTTTGATACACTGTACTGATTCCATCCAAGTTCAATATTCTATGATTATGTGATTCCTTTGGCTGTGGATTTTGGTCTTATGGGAACCATTTCAAATTACTTCAGTGGCTGTTGTGTAATCCTACTGTACTAGGAAAGAGTTAGGCTCTTTATACACGGGAGACTGTGTTTATTAAACTCATCCACACCCTGTGGTGTGTTTTTATGCACACTCCCTTTGTCTTCTGAAGGAAGTTTCTGCATGTGGGAGAAGGGTGTGAAGGAAAACACAATCCTGGACGCTGCCTGTATGATGAATACAACTGAGACACAAAAGCATCTGCTGGGTTAAAGGCACCAGCTGTTGGCCATACAATGCCGTTGGTCAGGAAATTAAGAAAACTGTGGTGTCAGTGGATCAAGCTGTGAAGAGCTTTATAAAGACTAAATATTGCTATCCATGCTGACATTTGATCAATACAAAGGACTTAAATAAAATATGCTTATTTCAAGACTATTTCCTTTTCATTCCATTTTTATTACTGATTTTAGTCAAATAATTTTGAACCATTCTTGAAAAAGAATGAGCTTAATGGTGTGTAAAAAAACTGGCCTATGATGAAAGAGATTTCTACCTTTAATTAATCTTTTTTTCCCCATCCTCTCCAAAAAAACTTTGTTTATATTTCATGTCAGAAAACACTTCTGAAACTGATTTCACTTTTACTTTGTAATTATTGATTATCCTGACTTTCCCTTCATCTGTAGCCCCCCTTAATGAAACACAAGGTCTGAATTTCAAAAAATGTATGCACCTGTTTACTTTTAGGACTTGTCTACAATATTTTTTGTAAAATCAGTGAACTATGTTTGTATTGGCAAAGCACTCATGGTCCTGAAGGGTTGTCTTGTAATGTGCCATCTTGTAATGTGCCATTTGATTGGTAACCAAGAGTAGAACAGTCTTATAATTCCTTGAAAGGTGGAAGGCTTACATTTTGTAAAATAAAGGAAGGATTCTGAATTTATTTAATGCATTATTTGCATTTAAATACAAATAAATACAGCAGAGAAACTATTATAATTGAGCAAATACACTTAGCTTTAAGCTTCTTAGAAGCTCTGCAAAATGTAAAATTAAAATAGATTACAGAATTGATTCTCTGATTATCAGAAGGAAAGAAACACTTTTTTTAATGGGTCTTTGAGTAGTTGGGCAGAAATACTTCACTCTTTGGTGCAGCTGGGTGGCTCAGTTGGTTAAGTGCCTAACTCTTGATTTCATGTCAAGTCATGATCTTACAGTTGTAGTCGGGCTCTACACTGACAACCTGGAGCCTGCTTAGGATTCAATGTCTCCCTCTCTCTCTATCCGTCCCCTGTTTGTGCTCTATCTCTCTCAAAATAAATAAATCTGTTTGAGTTCTCTCTATCTCTAAATGAATGAATGAATGAATAAATAAAAGAAATACTTTATGTTGATGCCTAATGTTCTATCCATATGGAGTGATATCCATTTGTATAACACTCCTAGCTCTCTAGTCCCCCAGCCTGCCATTTTTCTTCCCAGGGTGGTCAAAGGGATTACCTGTATGTTGGGCACTGGCCTTTGAACACTGCTTCTCAGTCAGATGGGGCTGCAAATGGTGGCAGAGGTAGTTTCTTGCTTCTCCTTTCTCTATCAGGTCCAGAGAAACAAAATGACCTGGGAAAGTGTGTTTGCTATTCAAATTCAAAATTTCCTTTGGGTAAGTTTTCCAAAACCAAAGCAGCCAAACTGAAAGCTAGCTCTACCCCATCAAGTAATATCTTCCAACTTACCATTCATAATATGAGAGTTTGGGTCTTCATCTGCTGACACTTTTGTTTTATTTCCAATGGGTACAAACCCTAGAGAGATGAGAAGGCTGCTTTGTATTATGCCACTTTTACCCTCATCTTGGCATATTCCTTGGCAAGACTCCTTAGGAAGCTTGTGAAACAGAAGACAAGGCATATAATTTGTAGATAAAAATACATATGGAGAGACCTGGGGTAGAGTCAGGACTTTGAGCCTTGCATTTTACTAGGACACTCTGTGTACCTTCAATGTGAATAATGTGCTATGGCCTATGTTGTGGAGGTGGCTGGGTTTCCACGTGGAGTTAGGATTCAGGCTTAGGCCTATGGAAATATCACCATTAAAGACCACTGCAGCTTATAGTAAGGAACATTTCCTTTGGCAAGTATTAATTTCCATAGATTTCCATAGAGGTGGTGGGCCTTAAGCAAAGGAGTAGGCCTCAGTAAAGGCAGAGGACTATGCAAACATAGATGTGTCTTGAGAGCTTCAGTTCAGATAACATCGGCCAAGAGGACTGGGATAGCTCAAGAAAACTGCAAGAACAATGTAGCCCTTAGTCAAAATATCAACTT
Organism: Prionailurus bengalensis; assembly: GCF_016509475.1. Taxonomy (NCBI): domain Eukaryota; kingdom Metazoa; phylum Chordata; class Mammalia; order Carnivora; family Felidae; genus Prionailurus; species Prionailurus bengalensis. The sequence goes on along the minus strand of NC_057344.1, from coordinate 100,974,459 downwards.
GGTGTCAGGTGTTCTATATGTGACTACCTATGAGCAGGCATAGGATTCAGAAATGGTCTTCATTCACAGACTATCAGGAGCTTAGCCACCATTGGCTGTGTTGGCTATGTTTTCCAATTAACTTTGCAGGACACGTGTAGTGCCAGCTCTGGGTAGGAGGCACTATTTGCTATTGCTTTGACCTGCCTTTGGAGCCAAGACAGAGAACAGGAAAAGAATAGTCTGGGATTCATGAGACCTGTACTGACCCAAGAATCACTTCATATTACAAAGTCCCACATTGCTCCGGATTTGTTCATTACATAAGCTCTAACCATGGCATGGAATTTTTCAAGACACAAATAATGACCTCTCTCAAATAAGTGATAGATTTTATTACTAACTGAATAAAAGGAACAAAAACTTTATAATCATTTAGTGATTTGATCCATTTTAGAGGTTTTTTTGGAGTTTTTTTCTAGCAGCACAATCTTCACTGACCTCCAGTGAAGCACACCCAGGGGATCAGGGCTTAGTATAATGGCAGAGGCTTCATAATGACCTGAGCAGCAATGTCCTGATTTATCTTTAGCATTTCACTTTATTCCACCTAAAGTGACTGATGTTTTGTCAACAAATATGTGAAAGCACCAATTATATTTACACTTAAAAAGACCATCAGAGTTTAGTAAACAAGTTCCATAATAAAATTAATAGTTTATACTTTCCTGTTTTTGTTTTTAATACATTATTCTGGCCCTTTCATTTAGAAAGAAACCCACAATTATGTTACTGTTTTCAGATAGGTCTCGAATCTTGCTTTACAGTTGAGAGGGAAGTATGTATAACATTTGGAACCAAATTTGTTTCTTTTGTGATGTGACTGAATTTATCCCATGTCTGCAAACAATAACTTAATTAAGTCCCCAAAGTGCCTTAGGGTGATAGAGGACAAGACTTAACGAATTTTGAGGCATTGCAGAATAACAAAAGAATTTTAAGTCATTGTTCCTCAGCTACAGGAGGGCCTTTTAGTGTATTCCGCTTTGAGGGGCCCTAACAATAGAGGTGCTGTTCCAGTCCTGAGTTCCCATTCCTGAGTTAGTTAGCAGAGACACCAAAGCCAAAAGGCACTAATGACTTGTGCCATCTGGCTTGTCAGCAACCAGTTTTAGCGAAGTAGTTAAGAAATGTACTCATTATTTATGTACTCTGGCTCTATTATTCATTTTGATACATTTCCCCAATGTTTCCACTGATTAGTCAAGATCAAGATCCTGCCTGTGTCTTCTTGAGCATGTCCTTTATGAGAAGGGTTTTCAAATTAAGACAATTTTGTCATTCATTGGAGTAGCATATTCTTTTTGTACGAAACAAAAGTCTTTTAGGTAATTTGGTAAGTTATTTAGGAATGAGCTACTTAAAACATCTCATAAAGTCCCGCTGTTGGTAGGTTAATAAATTTGTATTTAAGACTGAGCATATTTGAAGCTTGAATAACATAGAATGCTAGGGTGGCTTATTTATAATTTCTTCTTCCTAAACTGTACTCAGATTTTGGTGTGATTAGAGTGGATGGCCACTTCCTTTCAGGTATCTAAATGCAGTCTGAGAATGTATCCTTGTTTTCAAAATCAGTTTCATTCTCACAGTTTTAGAGCTTGGATGAATCTAAATAAAAGGTAGGTAAATTTTTTTTAACATCACCCAGTTTTTTGGAAATAGACCGATCTAAAGACTATCTTTGGCTCCTCCTACATTTCCTCTGCTGAACCTTTTTTTTTTAAATTTTTTTTTCAACGTTTATTTATTTTTGGGACAGAGAGAGACAGAGCATGAACGGGGGAGGGGCAGAGAGAGAGGGAGACACAGAATCGGAAACAGGCTCCAGGCTCTGAGCCATCAGCCCAGAGCCCGACGCGGGGCTCGAACTCACAGACGGCGAGATCGTGACCTGGCTGAAGTCGGACGCTTAACCGACTGCGCCACCCAGGCGCCCCTGAACCCTTTTTTTACTAAACTGCCTTTTAATGGGAGGTTTCTCAAAGGGCAGGTTCACATTTCACATTTCATTATGAAGAGATGAGAGGTGCAGAGAGGATAAGCCTCTTGTCCAAGGTCACACAGCTACTAAGTAGCAGAGGTGAGATTTGAATTGAGACTACATGAGATCCCAGAGTCTTTGATATTATAATTTCCCATGCAGCTTCCCGAGAGTTTCTCACTTAGCAAGTCTGAGTGGGGCTGGGGAGTCTGTTCTGTTGTTGTTTGTTTGTTTGTTTTGTGTGTGTGTGTGTGTGTGTGTGTGTGTGTATTTAACCGCCCAAATGAGGTGATTTTTTTTCATCAGTAAAAGTTGGGAAACTTACCCAGTGAATAAACGTGTAATGTCCATCCTAGAAAAAGGAGAGATTTTTAACAATAATTTGGGTTTTGCTTAGAAATGAGAATACATCAATGCAAACTTAAAATTGTATATGTTCTGTTCTGGGTTCCAGCTATCCGGATCCCAGATAGCTTTCTTTCTTATGAGTAAGCTGGGGAAAGTTGTTTTTTCATAACTATTCAGGAGAATATCCTGAGCCTAATAAAAATGGCCTAACAGAAATTAGGCAGTAGGTCTGAAAAAACTGACCATGGTTGCTTTGTAAGAAAGTACTGAAAGAGGAGCCAGCCAAGTTATAAGGATGGACATTTTTCCTTTGTTCAGAAGCTTTTGTGACCTGCTGGGTTGAGCCAAGAACAGGAAATATGAAAGTCTCTGTTTTCTTCCAGGACTCTCTTTGGCCCACTGGATATACAGGAAGCGGTAAAAAGCTGTATGGTGGCTCTGTAGGAATTGAAAGTCCTTGGGCAAATCAATCAGACCTGACTCTCCACATCAGCAAGCCAGGATAATAATATTGGCTAAACTTATTTGAATTCCATCTGGATTTACTTACTGGCAAGTGTAAAGTGTTTTCAAAATACCAAATATTATATAGGGCATCCAAGCAGCTTAAATTTCAGCTGCCCTATCCTTTCCTTTCCTGCACTGCTCAGCATGGTGGGATACAGTGAAGCCCCAAATTGCTGGGCTCCCAGGTCCTGGCCCAATGCTGTCCTCATGTGCTGCTCATGCTGGCCAAGACCTGCCTTCGGGCCACCTACTCTCTATTAACCTCCAACAACAATTTTGGCAGTCCTAAGGAAAATTTTGTTTTTAGACTTAGTGATATCAGAATAAAACCATATGAATTCTCTGAAAGCACAAAAACTTATAATTGTTACTGAAAATGTTTAAGTTTCCCAGCATGTCATTGGGAACCTCCCCCCTCCCCTCACCCCCAAAACATAGGCCTGTCAGACCACGCTAACATGCTTGAGAAATACATGTGCCTCTGGATGCATGAAATATTTGAATACTTTAAAACCATCTCTAGTTTTCTTACCATGTGTATTTGTTTACTGTACACCATAGAAAGCCTCATTTCTCTATCTTTCCTGAATATGTAGGGTATCCGAGAAATGCAACTTTGTGCCTCTGTAGTAAGTTTCCACATACCATCTCTTTGGGATATCTAAAACCTTCTACATGAACTTCCTAATGTTGATGGACTCAAAATCCCCTGGATTTCTATTCTCTGGGAACACTTTTCCAAAGCAGAAGAGCAAAGGTAAAGAAACGCTGGATTGAAAAAAAAAAAGCAAGTGACAAGTGAATACAGGAAAATTCTACCTTAAGAAGTTTCTCCATCTCATTGCCTCATTCTCAGAGCCTATTCAGTACTTGGAAAAATTCATAACCTGGCAAAATACAAGTATTCATTCTCCTCCAGGCTGTAAGCCAAATCAAACCATTCTTTTTAATTACAGGTGAATAATAACACCCTTAAATTTCTTACAAATAACGTCAGCCTCCTTTTGCTTTTGGACTGATGGAAGGTGATGAATGAAGACCTTTTAATTCAGCACAGCTGGATGTCTTTTGTTGCACTTCCTCTCAAACATTGCTGTGCAGATCTGGCCTATTTTGTCAGATGTGCTGAAAACAACCTGCCTGACTGGAGGTGGAAACAGCCTTCAAACAGAAGACATTTGTGTGATTGAATACCCTGTCGGGAAGGCAGCTGTGGCAGTCAATGTACGAGGTGGAAGATATGCCATTTGTTTGAGAGAGAGACAGTGTGTGTGTGTGTGTGTGTGTGTGTGTGTGCAAGTGTGTGTGTGCGTGTGTGTGCAAGTGTGTCTTGATTTGATGGTTCTCCCAGGACTAAAGAAGGCCCCTCTGGTCAATTTTTGAAGCTGGTATGAAAGTGACGTTAGTACTGCTGTCAACTTTGAGGCTGTAAAAGAGAAGGCCTACTGTCTGGACTTAAAGCCTTTGTTCCCCTATGGTCTTCAGAAAGTCTGTGAGCTGCAGGCCTCTGTGACATCTGGATAAGGAGTTGACTTGCTACAGGTTGCAGCTTACTCAGCTTCTTCCAAGAATGAATTCATAGCATTTCCCTGGGAAGATGGTGAAAGAGTTCAGTGGCCACCCTTCACCATTTCCCTGCCTTTCCACAGGCTTGCTTGAAATGAGTGATCTGTGACAGGGTGCATCTGGACCTTATCTCAGTAGTGCTGATCAGTGTCCACAGAGACATGAGTGTTGTCGCCCATAATAGATAGCTCAGCTGACTCCAGTTTACCAGGAATGTATTCTCTAGGCACAAGGGCCAAGCTGGTGAGCCAACAAACTAGTTTCCCAAGATGAAACAAAGCCTTGGACACTCTAAATGTTTTTTGCTAGACTAGGTGCAAAGTGTTTCTCAACTGCCTTGAGAGATAGGTATTGTCTCCATTTTACAGATTTAAAAAATGATAATAAATGAGGCTTGGAAGAGGGATAGGTAGTAAATTTAGGAAGTAATAAATCTAGAGATTCACACCTGGGTTTAGCTTGAAATCCTGTGCTCTTAGACAAATTTGACTATTATCATTTTATCAGTGTCCAATAAAACTGAAAGAGATTATTTTAAAAAAGAAACCAGATTACACTTTAAGAAATGTATAATAATCTTATTCAAAAAGGTTTAAACTCAGGATTTATTTAATATGCAAACATAATTTGCTAGATTTTTAAAAATGTCCTCCTCTTATTCTCCTTTTAAATGAAAATAACCCCAACAATGATTACTAGATGTATTTGCAACACCAGGAAGAAAGAGGAAGAAGACAAATGGTGGGTGAGACTCTCCTCTTCAGAACTCTGGTTTCGTTCCAATTGTCTTTAAATTGCTCGTGTGGAACCACACACCACAATTAATTCACTCAACAAACTCAGTGATCGATCATCAGCTAATAAGTACCTACTATAAGATTAGAGAGTTTAACGCTCCAGGTTTGAATATAAATGCTGTATTTAGAGGAATGTTGAATACAGTAAAGAAATGTCCTTAATTAGCTGGAAACCTAAGTTACTGAAGTAAGCTCTATATGTTTAAACTTTATTGCCTTCACATGCTAGATGTTTTGCAATATGTCTTTGGATATGTCTTTGTTTTGAGGGACTGTCCTGTACATTATAAACTTTTTAGCAATATCCTTGGCCTCTATCCACGGGTTGTCAACAGTACTCTTTCACAGTTGTGAAAATAAAAAATGTCTGTAGATATTGTGAAATGTCTCCTGGGAGGCAAATTGCCCTTGGTGGAGTACAACTGCTTTAAAAGATTTGTTACCATATAAAGCAAAAATTAAATCAATTTTGAATATTATATATATGTATGTATGTATGTATGTATGTATATACCCCAAAAACACAAAGAACATGGGGTGATAATTGAATTACATTGTTATAAGTTTCCTATATATTTTTACATGTAATAGTTCACTACTGACTCCACACAGTTTGAAATAACTTGAAGATAGACATTGTAATTCCTAAAGCAACCACTAAAAAAGAAAAAACTGAAAGAGATATACTGAAAAGCCAATAGAGAAATAAAAAGGGAATACTAAAAACAATTGATGAACTCAAAAGAAGGCAGGCAAAAAGAAATGAATGAGCAATAATAACAACCAAACAACAATATGAGAAAAAAAGGAAAAAAAGTCACAAAATGGCAAATCTAGAACTAATCATATCAATAATTGCATTAAATGTAAATGAGCTAAGTTTTCTAATTAAAGGCAAAGAGTGTCAATCTGTATAAAGCAGCAAGACCCAACTATATACTGTTTCCAAAAGATACATTTTAATGAAAAGGCACACAGAGCTTGAAAAATTATATGCCATGCAAATACTATTCATATTAAAGCTGAATGGCTATATAAGATCCATCACAAGGGTGAGTAGATCAGGAGAATTAATTTAAATGTGTATGTGCCTAAAACCAGAGTTTTGACAAACATGAAGTAATAACTAATAGATAGAAAGGGAGATGAAGAAAAATCTAAAATCATATTTGGAGATTTTAACACAACCCTCTTAGTAATAATTAAGCAAAAATAATCACATAAGAAAAGAGAAAATGTGAAACTACTGTATGTATGTATATTTATATATATATATATTATATTATATATTACATATTATATATAAAATAAAGAGAGAGAGAGATTATAGGAATTAGCTTATGTGGTTATAGAGACCAAGAAGTCCCATCCAAGAAAGCCAGTGATGTAAGTGTAAGTCCAAAGGCCTAAGATGGATGGGGGTTGGGAAAAGTGGGGAGTAGTGGCAGCTGATGCTGTAAGTTCTGGTCTGAGTCAAAGCCTGAGAACCCAGAGTACAGATGCCTGAATACAGGAGAAGATGGCTATCTCAACTCAAGTAGAGAGAGCAAATTTGCCCTCCCTCTGCCTTTTTGTTTGGACCTGATTCACTTTGCTTGGATAAAAGATTTCCATAGCTAGAGACTTTGTATCAAGGCTTCTGGCTCCGTTTCACGAGTTTTCTACATGGTCTAAACTTGTTCTTAAGTATGGATATTGTGCTTCAGTCACTCAAATGTTGTCTTAGGTTCTGACAGTGTCAATGTCTGAGTCTTCAAAGACAATACATTGGTCTCAGGTAAGTATCAGAACACATGAGAATTTCCGGAAACCTGAGTTCAAACACAGATTTTAGGTTCATCTCTTGGTGCTCTTAATGTTTTTGACTAAAGGGACTCCTTAGTGAGTAGGTAGGCTGGTCTAAGGCCAGACTCAAAGACAGCAGACTGGTAAGATTGCCTTACCAAAATCAAGTAGATTACCCAAATGGCCAGACAGAACTAGTTACTCACCAGTGAATATTGATCTACCTACCAGATCAGTGTAGCTATTCCTTGACAGAGAAAGGAAAGCACACATAAATTGAAGACCTTCTATTCTGTGCTTCTATGTGGTCACATGGGAACCCTTCCCTCTCCACAACCTCACACCAGAGATTGAAGAACATCAAACTGTTTAAATGTGAAGATTTTGAGATATCATTCATTTGTAAATGGAAGCTTCTCTTATCCTTCCCATCTCCTACTGTTGACTGCCAGTGAGGCTGCATGAGACAGCAAGATGAGGATTAGATTAATTAAAGTGAAATAAGAAAGCTACATTTCCTTTGCAAATAAGAGTAATTATGTGTTACATTTGTGAGTCTAATATAAAACAGTCTCCTTTAGGGTTCATGACATGTCACATTCCTTTAATTTGATCAGTCGAATATAGTCTTCTTTGAGACACATGCCCCCTATTTTCCTAACTCAAAACTCAATTTGCATAATCATATGAAAATCTTAAACTTATGTTATTAAGAGCCTAGGAATAGGTCTGAGTCTGTAATAATTGGAGGTTTCCATCATTTCCCTGATTCCTTATGTTACTGAAAGTGCTTCCATTGTTGCTTTTCAGCTATTCCTCAAGCAGTCTGCTCTACTGATATTCATGTAAGTTCCTCTGAGTCATCCATTTACTCCCTTGCCTACAGATGTGCTCATAGCTACTTTCAGTGCTTCTCTACCAGCTATAGTTCTTAATGCCCAACCTCTATAGACACTCTGCCACGGTCTCTTATGCAGTACCTCACACAATAGTGTGTTGGTCTCTGACCCACCACCACCTTCTCCCACAATGCACCCCTAGTCCCTTTGTTTTTGTGAATCTCTGCTTCACTCAGCTTTGAATCCCTTCCATATAAGGCTGAGTGTTGTCGTCTTCGTTACTGGCTTTGATTCATGTAACCCAAAAGCTGTTAACCATTGGCTTTGATGATGCTATTTCATGTACCCCAAGGATTTGGGAGAGGGCTTGGGGATGGTTAGAAGAAAAGCTTGAATTCTATATCAGTTAAGAACTGAGTTTGGCTTAAATAGTTAGGGTTTATTTTTTACTCACCTAGAACAAGGCTAATATGGTAGTGCCACGATGCCTTTTGGGACTCAGGCTCTTTTCATTTCTCTGTCTTCTGGACTTATGAGTCTTGTTCTTATGGTTGCAAAATGGCTGATGTGCCTCTAGTATCATGCCCATGTTCCATGCAGAAATAAGTAACAAGAGTGGAGGGCAAAGGATGTGTGCCAATAATTTATTCAGCAAATCAAAGGCGAATAAGTAGTTTTTAAATCAAGAAATCAATAGCTTTCCTGAAATTCCCACCTAGTATTCTGCTTTGATGTCATTGGCCAGAATTCTGACACAAGGACCATATCAACATGCTAGAGAGTCTGGATAAGTAATTAGTTTCAACTGGGCACATTGCCAGCCTGAAAAAAAAATCACCGTTTTACTAGAAAGGAAGAGGGAGACATAGATACTGGTTGGCATCAAGTAGTGGTATCACAGCCACCTCCTAGGATGAATATAGAGAAACTACTACAATTGTGAGAAGATAAAAATCCCCTGGTTCTATTTTATGAAAAACAAACAAACCGAAAACATTTAAAAAGTGACAATGAAAAATTGTCAACCATTTTTCAAAATACTGTAAAAAAGTAAACTTGAGGCATTTTAAACTTGGAGCTAGGCATGAACTAGTGCATTTTTTCCTTTCTCTCCACCTCTTCCTTCTTTTTCTCTAAAATTATAAATGTTTGAATCTCTTTTCCTTGCCTGGTGCATTGTTTGTGTTCTGAGGCGTCCTCAGCCCTGACCCAGAGAAGCTGGCCTCACAGCCAGTGCTGAGAGGGGGCTCCACTTGAGTCCTAGAAGCTCCACCATCAGAGAATTTCTGTCAGACACTTGGGCTAAAGGAATTGGAAAACAAACAGTTCAAGTCTAACTCTCTAATTGTACAGAAAAAGAAACCAAGCAAAAGTTCAGAGAATTGACAAGAGGTCCAAAAGCACATCAGAGGTCTAGCCTTGTTTTGATTTATTTGTCTTAGCATTTCCATCCATCATCTTCCTAATTAATTTCCAACAGGTTGAGAGGAAGTTTTTATGACTGTTTGTTAAAGCGATGGGCCTAGTAAGGGGCTTGGAATAGGAATTCCTTTCCTGAATTTTAGTCCAATTAATTGCTATATGATATATGTTTAGTAAAAAATATCTTTTCACAACAGACTCATTATTTTGGATTAAAGTTTCATTTATTCAAAAAACATTAGTATGGCATAACATATACATACATTGTATTTATTTCTTCAAAAATCCTACACATTCAAATTAGGGTGCATGATTTATCTACATAATGACATGTATTGCAAAACTATATTATCAGACACTGTGTTAGGCACTTGTGGCCTCTGCTCTGGGGGTTCAGAAACTTCTTTTGTCCCTGGGAAGGTATGGTACCAAATACCTGGTCATATGATCAGAAAACATTTTTTTTTTTACCTCAACTAATTTCTCCAGGATTTGGGCTGAAATGTAATGATTTTGATACTAGGCACTATAATAATGATAGCACTAGTAGGGATATTTCCCTCTAAGAAGACACTAATTGCATTTACTATTTTTAATCTGCATTGGCCAAAATGATTTCTGCTTGAACCACAATGATGAAGCTAGAAAGTATGACATTTTCAACTTCCCCACCAAAATCAGTTTAAAATCTTGTTTTGAATTGATATATCTTATTATGATGAAATTCTTAAAGGTTTTAATTTCTTTGGCTTATGATTTTAATTATACATTCATTTTTATAACAGCTTGCAACTGTTTAGTATTTGGTCAGGATGGCAAGCAAGACTATGTGTATCCCTTAATAACATTTGCTCTGATTTCTTTGTTTATTATTTTTAATAACTTCTTGAAAATCTTAATCAGAAAGGAGTTACAGAACAAAGAACTCCAGCCTTGACCATAACATGAGGAACCGATTTTAGCATTCTGCAAATTTGCTGAAGGATGAGACCAGCAACAACAGGGTGGTGCTTCAACAGACTCCCTTCTGTGAAAACAACAGCTGGATGTGCCTGTTGCCACTAGTGGGGGAGGGTAAGGTTGGAAGAAACATTTTTTTCTTCTAGAGTTGGAAAGTTTTCAGTTGGAAATCATGATGTCATCAGGATATGTTTTGTCTGTGACTGTAATTTGCATAAGTTCCTTCCCATGGAACTATGTAAAAAACAAAGGAATGTTTCACTGCACATTTTGTGTCTATAATGCCAATACTTTTAAAAGTCCATGAAGGAGACATCATGTACAAAGAATTTCTTTTGTAAATTGTCTTAGAGGAAAAACTTAATGAGAAAGAAACAGGACATGCAAATATTACAACTTCACATTGTACTCATAGGAAGACTGGGATTGTTTTCCATTCCTGTTCATTGACTAATATGTTAACTATGCACTATGTACTTTTGAGAAGAGGATCCTCATTTTCTTTGATATTTATGGCTTAAGATACACATTCATTTTATTAATCTTTCTGTTATAATTACCTCATGCATTTTGTCATATTTCGGTCTTTGAAAGATTTTAATCATCAAGCAAAATATATCTAGGACACATTTGGAGATTTATTTTGATATCCAGTTAAGGAATGTTTTGCTATGGAGCGGAGGTATTCAAGTATCAAATATCTGGTAATCAAGAGCCATTGAGTTTTCAACATTCCACATGGGAATTTCAACTCCAAAAACTCTATTTGAACCTTGTGTACATGGTTCAAGTTGGCTGGTCAGTCCCGTGTAAATCAGATGCTATAAGTAAAATAATGGGGAGAGTGGGTGGAGGCAGGTAAAGGGGGTGGGTATCAATGTGCCAGATAAACCCAGCTCTAAACTCCTTAATGCTTTTGCAAATTTAACATTGAAAATATTTTTTTTACTTTTATTGATGACTTTAATTTGTGGTGATATGGCCTACTAGGCTATTTGAGTCAATATTCCCGCCAAAACAAGGAAAAATAGTGAGTAAAATATTTTATAAAAATATCAGGGATGGGCGCCTGGGTGGCTCAGTCGGTTAAGCGTCTGACTTCGGCTCAGGTCACGAAGTCAGGGCTCCTGGGTTCGAGCCCCACATGGGGCTCTGTGCTGACAGCTCAGAGCCTGGAGTCTGCTTCGGATTCTGTGTCTCCCTCTTTCTCTCTGCCCACCCCTGCCCCCAACTCATGCTCTGTCTCTCTTTCTCTAAAAAATAAATAAACATTAAAAAAATTAAAAATATATCAGTGAAAGTATCAAATAACCAAAACAAAATTTAAAAATTAATTTAAGACTTCTCAAGATAACATCTAACCCAAAGCAGGAGCATGGAGCACTATGGTAATGATGGAAACCAGTTCTATCCTGAAGGTCTTTGTTGAATGAGGTGAACTTGACCTTCAGTTTTGAGGTCAGAACTGCCACAAAAAGGACTGAATTGAAGGCTCAGAGTTTGTCTTGCCCGGGGAGTCGGGGAGCAGTCCTGCCCTAGAAACAGACCCAGCTAAAAGCTATAGAGCCTCAGGATAAGGGTGAACAGGGATTAAGCTATCCTCATCCCTCTTTACCCCTGGAAGAATGCAAAAACATTTGCCTCAACCCTGAGCCAAGCTAGAGGGAAGAACACTCCCTGAGAAGTTGTAACCACGTGCGAGCTCTCTCATGGATTTGTAGCACCAGTTAATACTACCTGTATTATCATACACAATTTAAGCTGTACATTTAATTTTAAATGCTTCTTTAATCACTTAAAGGATTGGTAGTATTCCCAGGTAACTGGCAGAAGCAAGTGTGAATACTTTTTGGAGGAATCTGCCTTCATCTGAGGCCTTAAGAATTGTCACAAATAAAAAAAAAAAATGTTGCACACATAAGAAACAAACAAAAAAAAAAACAAGCATACACAGAAAAAGAAATTCACACGAGCAGTACAAGCAGAAAGAACACACAATACAAAGATATCTACAAAAATCTATCCTATTTTTGAAGCAAATAAAGAATCCTCTAAATCTCACTCTCCTTATATCCTCTGACAGACTATAATCAGAGCATTTCTCCTGTCACTTTTCATTGTTCACTCATTTCTTTGTTTACAAAGAAATCCTCCTGTCCTGAAGGAGTAAGATTGACTCATTCAAAGTCCCCTTGAGGAAAACAGTGGCACAAAAACAGGAACCGGGAGACATCTGAATTTATAATACAGAAATTCAACTGATCTCTATAATAGGAATTATTAGATTGAACCATAGAAACTTGTCATTTTTCCCAGGTCAACAACTATTGAATGAACATCAGCAATTTCATATGATTCAACCTAATACATTAGCTGAGCTAAGCTGAGGTTTCAAAGGGACCTCAATACAGAGTACAAACACTATGGTTTAACTCTCTCACAGGTGTGATCAGTTTGTGGTTTGTGGTATGTCTCTTCCTCAATATATGTCTTTGAAGTTCGCTCTAATTTCCCTCATTTCCTAGCTGTCAAGCAGAGTGAAAGATGAGGCTCAGGATAAGTATCTTTCTAAAAAGAGATAACACAAGGGCACCTGTGTGGCAGTTGGTTTACCGATGGACTTCAGCTCAGGGCATGATCTCCTGGTTCGTGAGTTCCAGCCCTGCATCGGGCTCTGGGCTTACAACTTAGAGCCTGGAGCCTGCTTCAGACTCTGTCTCTCTCTCTCTCTCTCTCTCTGCCCGTCCCCTGCTCACGCTCTTTTTTCTTTTTTCCCTCTCTCTCTCTCTCTCTCAAAAATAAACATTAAAAAAACGTTTTTGAAGAGATAACACAGAAGTTGAGCACATCTCATTTGTTTATATCCCAAAGGCCTGAAATTAACTAAACATGGCTGTCCCTAATTTCAAAATTTATATTCTAAGTAATTCTGTCATCTTGTCTTCTCCTCTCTTGAGGTTTCTCCTCTGCTAATTTTTTGTTTCATTAGAATCCTTTATCTAGTAATTGCTTCCAGTGAAGTACACCTTTTTAAATATTTTTTGAATCATTGCATATTCACACATCTCTTTTTCTTTTCTGCTAAATGATTAATTCCTTTCTCACTTTCTTTGTTGTGGATAAAAAGTTCAGTGCTAAATGTAATTGTTTTTCCTTTGCAAATAACCACTTCTTTGTTTTGTAGCTCATGAAGATGACTCCTCAGAATTCAGGAATTTTATCAGGAAAAAATACAACATTAATATGTGCCTTTTCCAATGAGCCCTTCCTGGAACTCAGTGAGACCTTATAATCTGAAAATTCACATCTTTCCTTTGCTTAGAGAAATTTAAAAATGTTATTGACCTAACAATTTCCTCTCCAACATCTGCTGCTTTTTCTTCTGGAACTCCTGTTTTCCCATTTTAGGATTCCCATTTTAGGATTCCCATTTCTCCTTTCAGAATGGTCTCTATAGTTGGGCTATCCTAGAAACCTTGGGTAACTGCACAGCGTTCAAGAAGGTAATTCGATCAAGCTGTGTTAGGCTGTGGAGGCTGCGAAAATGCATGACAAGCTGTTTCAGACCAGTGCACTGGGGACTGTACTGAGCATTGAGTATCTCAAGATTGATGACGTGTACTTGGCCCAGTTGAGGAGGTCTCCAGAAGTTTTCAGACAAGTCTCCATCCTGGCGTGCTCTAGGCTTATGGGTATGAGACAGGGCTTAGAAGAGAAACAGGTATGCTCTCAGTCTGATGTGAACTTGAGTCACTCAGATGCTATGAACTACAACTATGTAGGTTTTAATAAGACCTTGGAGGCCAGCAGATTTGCATCTTCCTCAGAGAATGTTATTTTTTTAGTTTTTATTTATTTTTTTAATTTTTTTTTGCATTTATTTTTTTTAATGTTTATTTATTTTTGACAGAGACAGAGACAGAATGCGAGGAGGTTAGGGGCAGAGAGAGAGGGTGACACAGAACATGAAGCAGGCTCCAGGCTCTGAGCTGTCAGCACAGAGCCCAACGCGGGGCTTGAACTCATGAGCTATGAGATCATGACCTGAGCCAAAGTCGGACGCTCAACCGACTGAGCCACCCAGGTGCCCCAACATTTATTTATTTTTGATAGAGAAAGACAGCCTGAGCAGGGGAGGGGCAGATAGGGAGACATAGAATCAGAAGCAGTCTCCAGGCTCCAAGCTGTCAGCACAGAGCCCGATGTGAGGCTCGAAACCACGAACTGTGAGATCATGACCTGAGCCCAAGTCAGACGCTTAACCGACTGAGCCACCCAGGCGCCCCTCGCAGAATGTTATTGATCTCTCTGCTGTATATTCAGATTCTTCTGATGTTCTTCTGAATCTTTTAGGTGGGCACAAGTAAGCAGTTCTGGTGTCTGTGCCTGATATTTCTGTCAGTTATACCAGTCATGTATATTTATCAATATGTAGTCCTCATAACATCCAATTGTTGTATATTTTTCTGTATGTTTGTCACGTATTCGTATTTCTTCCTCTGCCTTGTTAGACCTCTCCTCCACCTGATCATTCAGTTTCATTACAATTTTTCTCTCTTCAATTCACCATTTCTTTAAGTTAAAAATCATGTTGTTTTCCTAAGTCTCAGAAAGATTATAATGTGTATGTGTGTGTATGCATGTGCTGTCATTAACTTTTCTTATGTTTTTGTTATTATTTTATGGGTCAGTTGTCTTCTTTTTTCCCCCAAGAGTTCCATTTTGCTCTATACCATCCTTTCTGGGTCTTGTGCTTGTTTTTCCTCTAGCTGGTTCCTGTATCCACTTAGGTACATCACAATTGCTCTTTGCCTATTCCTTGGACTTCGTACCGAAACCGTAAGTGTCAGCTATCTGGTGGGTGGTGGTGGATGTAGCAGGCTCTTCTGTTGGGGACAGGTGACATATTGGTCAGGAAGAGGGAAGTATCCTATTGAGGTCCCTTGAGTTTGTCTCTATGTTCCTTGTTCTTCGCAGCTGCAAGTACTTTCCTTGTCTGCCACATTCCTAGTGAAAGTGTGTGCAGAGAGAGATAAGAGTAAATTCGTCAAGAAACTCTCATGAGGGATAGCACCCTACTTCCTCTAATGGACCATAGATGTCCTCAAACAAATCTCTTTCCAGGATGCACTCCCTTCTGACCCGCATGTCAGGCCATCTTTGGTTGGTACAAAGTGGGAAAAGTAAGGAACTTGAACCCCTTAATAAGATACCATGGATTCTGAAGTTTGTTCATGCTCAGCAGCAGTGTGGTGCTGAACCATATTGGAACCTGAGGCAGGAAGAAGGTTCAGTAATACTGTTCATGACTTTATCAAAAATTTTGAGATTTTGTCCATTATGGATTTTTTTGTATTAATTTTGAAGTTTAAAATATTGCATTAAAATATTATTTATCTTGGTTACTGAGGTTTTTGGCACCCACTTTACTTTTAGACCTAAGGTGAGTTCTTCACTCGCTTCACCCTTGCCCTGGCCCTCTCCTGACAGGTCTTGCCTGCTTCCAAGCTTTGGAGGCTTACCAAGCTCAGGAGGAGAGCTAGTGTTTGGCTTGGAGCAAGGAGAGGAAGGCAGGAGTTTCCAAACACCATAATGGAAGACACTGAAAAGAATTTTTAAATACAAAAAGGAAAAAAAAATGTGCATAATTTTTCATCTCATCCTTAATGTTCCAGTTGTGTTGTTTTCAAATTTATGTGAAATCAACTTAAAAACAATCCATCTGTGAAAAAAAAACCAAACCATGCAGAAGGATAAAAATAAAAATAAAAATTGTAATTATTTCCCACACCCAAGCTTCTGCCTTCTCAGAGGTAAACATCTAACCATTTTAGTGTAAGATTGATTGCTGTCTTCAGTTTTGGAAAATTGCATCTTTATTACTTCTTTGATTAAGCACCCCTCCCCACCTTCTTTTTTCTTTCAGGAACTCTTAACTGTTAGACTCCAGGTCTCCTGAGTTGAATTCTCTTAGGTTTGCTTTTTTATGTTGTTCTTTTGCTTTTTGTTGTAAGGGAGCACCTCAAATGTACCTTCTAGCCCTTGGGTTTACTTTTACATTTTTGCAGTTGTAGTTTTCATTTCCATTACCTTGTTTTGCCTTACTTTAAAAAAAAAGGTTTTTTAATGTTTTTATTTATTTTTGAGAGAGAGAGAGATCGAGAGAAAGCACAAGCCAGGGAGAGGCAGAGAGAGAGGGAGACAGAATCCAAAGCAGGCTCCAGGCTCTGAGCTGTCAGCACAGAGCCTGACACAGGGTTCAAACTTAAACTGCCAAGATCATGACCTGAGCTGAAGTCAGAAGCCCAACCAACTGAGCCTCCCAGGTGCCCCTATCCTATTCCTTTTTTTTTTTTTTAATGTTTATTTATTTTTGAGACAGAGAGAGACAGAGCATGAACGGGGGAGGGTCAGAGAGAGGGAGACACAGAATCCGAAACGGGCTTCAGGCTCTGAGCTGTCAGCACAGAGCCCGACGCGGGGCTCGAACTCACGGACCGCGAGATCATGACCTGAGCGAAGTCGGCCGCTCAACCGACTGAGCCACCCAGGCGCCCCTCCTATTCCTTTTTTTATAGCGACCTGCTCTTATGAATCCGTAATCAAAATAAATAAAGTATATTACAAATAATGTTATAAAAGTATATAATTCTAAGAACAGATATGGTTTGAAAGGTAGGATTGGGATTCCTTGAGAAAATGACATTTGAGTGGAAATCTAAATGCTAAGAAATTACTTGTATTTCTAGGAAAAATTACCTAGTCAAGGAGAGATGGGTTTAAGAATAGTCCAGAAATAGGACTGTGGATTGAGGACTTTGTCCATTCAGTAAATTCTTTACTAGCCAACATATTTTCAGTTAGGACTTTAGCTCAGCACAAAGCTTTCAGTAACATATAGTGTTGACATGTAGCACCGTCAGCCCTAGTGTCTAAATATTTTTTAGTTGTAATTTTATATACCATGTTGGTACTAGAGTTATTCAGGGACTATTTTTAAGTCTATATATGTTTACCTTTTTTATTTTTACTATTTTATGTATAACTTTAAATTTTTTTCTTGTATTATTTAAAAATATATGTATAGATGTACTTAGCATTTTGGGATTGAGGTTTTCCTTTTCTCCTATGACAAATAACATTTGTAAATGTACCATGGGACCTCAGTAAATATTTATTCAATTTGGAGTTTACAAAGACCTATGCATATCTATAACTAATAACCAGATTCAGATTGTATACAGATCTACATTTTAATTGATTTTTGACCTACTTAAATCATAAAAGATTTAAATACATATTAAAGACCCCCACTATTGTATTTATGGTTTATTTTACCTCTTTTCTTTAAGTTTTGACTTTGTATATCTCTATAAAATATTACTCTGCTTGTAAATTTTCATGGCTATCTTTTCTTCCTAGTATTAGATAATCTTTTAATGTTTATACATATATATACACATATGTGTAGTAATTGTGTGTGTATATATATATATATAATTTTTTTTCACCTTGAAATCCTTTTTGTTTGAATGGATTTTACAACCTTTGACTTCATTTAATAAATCTTTCTCTGACTTGTACTTTTAACTACTCTTTATAACTTTTAAGGAATTTGTGCCATAAAAATTAGGGTTAGATTTGCTTTTTCACATTAAATGAGAATCTTTATTTTTTAAATCCAGATTAATACACTAAACTATTAAATTTGAAATTATTTTCTCCTTTAAGAACACTTTTTAAAACTGTGCCTTTAATTTTGTAGTTCTATTTATAATTATTTAGATTTATCTGTATGGTTAACTCTTTTCAATTATATTATGTCATCTATATTTTTCAGATCTTAATTTGTATTCATTTCTAGGTCCTCATATTTTAAAAGACTATCTGCGTTCTATATTTTATGACTCTTTGCATGTATATAGCCTACAAATACAAAGGACACGTTGGCTATTGACTTTTTCTCTCAAAACTATGTAGTCAATGCTCCATTTGCTTTTGAGTGTTTTGTGTTTTACAGAGGTAATTTGAGATAGTCTAATATTTTTCTTTTATAATCAATAAACTAGTTCTGCCTGGATGCTTTTCATGCTTTTATGTATCGTCACAGAAAAATGTGACTGAGTTGTATCTGGATACAAATATATTTTCCTGGAGTTCAGGGTAAGCTCTTTCAATATACATGCATAAAAAAGAAAACTATATGTATATATATGTAATCACACACACACACACACACACACACACACACACACACATACACACAAGCACACACACCGATTTTTTCCTTCTCTGCCATATAGTCCTGGAGCAGTTCAGTGAGTACCTACTTAACCATTCTAAGGTTACATTTCCCCCTCTCCAAATTGGATTCATACAAACTAACTCAGAAGATTATTTTTTTTATTATTATTTTTTTTATTTTTTTTATTTTTTTTTCAACGTTTATTTATTTTGGGGACAGAGAGAGACAGAGCATGAACGGGCGAGGGGCAGAGAGAGAGGGAGACACAGAATCGGAAACAGGCTCCAGGCTCTGAGCCATCAGCCCAGAGCCCGACGCGGGGCTCGAACTCACGGACCGCGAGATCATGACCTGGCTGAAGTCGGACGCTTAACCGACTGCGCCACCCAGGCGCCCCTCAGAAGATTATTTTAAGAAGTAAATGAGATCATTCCGCTGAAGTATTTAGCAGACTGCCTGGCACATAGTAAGAGCACATCTTAAATGAGAATATTTTTCAGTTCAGATAAGCTTTAATTATTTCTTATTCTTTCTGTTCAAGTTACGCTCATTTCTCCACTCGAAAATGGCTACAATTTTTAGTTTTCTCTCCATTTTTCTGTGCTTTAGGTATATCATCTATCTCAATATTTTTTCCCTCTTGTCTTATCTTAACCTCCTGGCAAACTATCTCAAATTTGCCTCCATGAATTTGTGGGAAATTAGTATCCCACAGAAGACAGTTTGAGAAACAGAAATCTAGAGCATGCTTGCTCTTTTGAGGTGGAATATGCTTCCTTGCCACTCTTACCTGTCCTCGTTTTCTGATACTCTGAATTTTAAAATATCTGACAAACTACACTGTGTAACATATTCTGTTACCAAGTCAGCTTGCCTGAAGTGTTTTATTTGTGGGTCTAAACTGGTCTGAAGGTGTTACTCCGCTTGGGGTCCACCATGAGAACCTGATGTCTGTGCCCGGGGAGCCATGTTCTCATGATGCTGTGTCGCTTCTCTTTTGTTGCCGTTGGTGGGCAGAACTGTGAGTGCAGTAAACTCCCTTGTATTTGCTGGAGCCATCGATGCATAGAAACCATGCTGTTTTCTATGCAGAAGTGGAAGAAAATGTCTCTTTCTTCACAATTGGAAATGTGTCCTACCTATTCTATACAAGCATCGTGGAATCTCCAAATGTTTCACAAGGATTTTGGAGAAACTGCCATTTATGGTTTTGTCTTTGTTTTTACACATAGTCTATGCTCTTGCTAAGTTTTAGATATAAGTTCACAGGACAGACAGGATATACTCAGACTTGGCCTTTCTGACAACTGAAAGATTTCATGGATTTTTCTCTTCTTCCCAGAGGAATTCTTCCTGTAAAGACTTTTTGGTCATATATGCAAAAGCATTCGTAGTGGCTTTGCCTCTCCAGATGCTTAGGCACAACCCATCTTCTCGAGCCCACTCACTCCTCCACAGACAGCATACACTTCATTCTTCCAAATAGCATTTATGGACGTTTGCTCCTTTGTAGGAAACACCCATAAAAAGTTTTCACTCTAGATCAACACCACAGTCCTACAAGCTCTTAGGTGAACAAAAAAGAACTTTCAAAGAAGGGAAATGACTTTTCTAGTGTCATATGGTTGGTAGTAGCTGCTTTGGGGCTAGAATCTAAGTATTTTAACTCTAGATTTCACTTTATTTTCTTAATTAAATTTTAATTAATTTAATTACACTGCTTCTTTACTCCTTGTCTGTTGGCTAATAATCTACCTAATCCAAATGATACTCCTACCTTACCCAGACATGACTCTGAAAACTAGAATATTAAAAAAAAGTGATATCCTTTTCTGGGACTAATTAATAAAAGCCATACATTCACAGTGTAGGCTTTAAAAATTAAAGGGAACTTCAAGATAGATGATTAAGCTACAATGACTTATTTCTAAAAGAACGGCTGCAAGCATTAACAGTAACACTCTGGTGAACAATGATGACTACTCTAATGACAGGAAGGTCTTTTAAAATTCAGCAGAAGTGAAAGGGTTCATGACCACTACAATTCCATTCATTAGAAGATTGCTCACAGCAATATGTCTGATGTAGAGTTAAGGGTAGATGCAGTTGCATTCAGAAAAAGAATTGTTTCTTTGGCTGACTGTTATTTTTATGATAAATGTCTCATGCTATTCATTCACTGGATATTTTAAACAGTATTTTACTGACCCATTTACTTTTCCATTCAGCTGTGTTTTAAGATACTTGAAAGGAAGTGACAACACAAATCTCATTCCTACAAGACAGTAGCTAAATATCCTTTTCATTCTTTCCTTTCTGGGCGTAAAATTTCTTGGGTAAATGTATCTCAGAGGAAAGAGGTGCATCAAAGAAGCCAATTCTGCTGGTTTGGTGCCTTTTGCAAAGGAGGGTTGCTCTCTTTGAAAACAGAATGTCTGGAAGACAAGAAGACTTAGACCAGGTCACCTGCAAGGTAGGACACTCAGGAAACAAGCTGATAGTTGCCCATTGCCACTGGCAATCAGAGAAAGCATTTTCTACCCAACTGCTCTCCCTTTGTTACAGCAGTTTAAATGGTGGTGCACCCTACTTTCAATAACAACCAAGACTTGAAAACCATACCTATCCTTCCAATCAGAAAGTCTGTACCTAGCATCTATGCTTCAAAAAAATAAAATTATAAGGATGTAATGTACAGCATGATGACTATGATTAATAATATGGTATTGCCTATTTGAAAGTTGCTAAGAGAGTGAATCTTAAAAGTCTTTATCATAAGAAGAAAAGAAATTTTTTTCTAACTGTGTATGGTGATGGATGTTACCTAGACTGAGGTGATCATTTTGCAGTGTATACAAATACCAAATCATTATGTTATACGCCTGAAACTATATAATACTATATATGTCATATATAATACTATATATGTCATATATAATACTATATATGTCAATTATACCTCAATACATGTTTTAAAAGATGAAAATAAAAAAAGAGATTTCAAAGGTATAGTAGCCAAGATTTTGAGATATACGACGAACTGGGATGAAATGATAGTTTTTCAATGTTGATTATTTAAATTAAACACACATCCAGGTCCCTGACTGCACATTTTTAGGTCATAGATCATCTATGTGTGAGAAGTGTCAAAGATTTATCCAAGGTAGAGATTAAGTACAAGACAGGAATCTAAATTCCAAAACAGAAAACCAGTTTTTAGATTTACCCTAACAACCAGTTTTCCCTTACTAACTCCAAATGTATTTTTTAAATGTTTATTTATTTTTGAGAGAGACAGAGACAGAGACAGAACATGAGTGAGGGAGGGGCACACAGAGAGGGAGACACAGAACATGAAGCAGGTTCCAGGTTCTGAGCTGTCAGCACAGAGCCTGATGCAGAGCTTGAATTCATGAACCATGAGATCATGACCTGAGCTGAAGTCAGACACTCAACCAATTTTGGTGGGTATATTAATTTACTGGGACTGCCATAATAAAATACCACAGACTGGATGACTTAGAGAATAGAAACTTGTTTTCCTGCAGTCCCGGAGGCTGGAAGTCCAAGATCAAGGTATCTGCACATTTGTTTTTTCCTGAGGCCTCTTCTCCTTAGCTTCAGATGGCCTTGCCCCTGTGTCCTCACATGGTGTTTCCTTTGTGCGTGCATATCTTTTGTTCTCTCCCTCTTCTTATGAGGTAAGGAGCTACCCTTGTAACCTCATCTAACCTTATTTACCTCCTTAAAGTTCCTATCTTCCAATATAGTCACTTTAGTAATTCAGACTTGGGGAACACATAGTTCAGTCCATAACAGTGAATTATTTTTGTTCACTGAACTATTAAAAGAGATAAATCTCATGTACGGACAAAATTTATTTAGAGATTATTTTTGCTAAGGGATATTTTACTTAGATTTTTAGTCAAATGCAAACCTTAGAGGATCATATCTACTGACTGAGAGATGCAATTGTGCTTTCCCTCCCATCGCTTTCTCCCATGTACTTAACACCGAAAGGCAGTCGGTGACACTTAGCGTTTCCATTCATGGAGCTTGTGCATGAAAAACACCTTTAATCATTGCCTCACCCCACAGATAATAATTTTGAAACTTTAAGCTTTATTATTGTTGTTAGGATTAGGTGGCTAAAATGTTATATCGTATACACTGCATTAGAAAAATATGTTTTGGTTTGTGGCGCTCATTCTTGTAAAATGATCCCCAGTGACTTCTACCTCCTTGTTACCATGTCTGTGTGTAATCCTCTTCCATATTGAATTGTTCTCTTTCTTTCTTTCTTTCTTTCTTCTTTCTTTTTTCCTGCATGACCCATAAACTACAGTAAAAAGTGACAGAGTACAATTTCTGAATTTTGGTCACAAAATTCACTGCAGCTTCGGCTCTGACCTCTTGGACTGCTCTCTGTTAGAGAAGGCAGTCACAAAGCCACCAGCCACACATATTCAGACAGGTGAAAGAGTGGGGAAATGGGGCTACTGGTAAACAACCAGCACCAAATACCAGCTGTGAGAGTAAGCCACCTGGGAAAGGAGGCCTCCCGCCCCAGACGAGTTTTGAAAAAACTGCTCTTCCAACTGACATCTGACCTCCATAGCATGAGACGTCCAAGCAAGAACTCTCAGCCAAGTTCTTTACAAATTCCTGTCCAGCAGAATCTGTGAGCATAATACATGATTGCTTGTTGCCACTAAGTTTGGAATAATTTTCTGCAGGATGTTAAACAACTGTGGCAGGCGTAATATTATAATTTAACTTCATGATGTTTTAAAGCTATCATTATTTTACTAATTTAAAGTTCATTAAATGTCAATTCTCTGTTTTAAATGATTGAATTTGTTATACCCTGAGTATTTCCCCCTGTATTCTAGTCTTCAAGATGTCTAAAAATATTCTTTTCTTCCCTTTCTCTCCTCTGTCTTGTGGCATTTCCTTCTCTCCTCCCTTTCCTTTTCTCTTTCTCTCCTTTCCAATTTCTTTTCTCTATTCTACAAACATGGATTTAATGCCTATGATAAAGATTGGACACAAATCCTTTCAACTCCTCCCATTCAAGAGGTAGAATCTATTTCCTCCTGTCTTTAAATCTGGACTAGCCTATGGCTTGCTTTGACAGACAGAATGCAGTAGAAATGATGTGCCACCTGGGTCAATGCTTTGAGACCTTGAATCTTCTCTTCTATTTTTCTTTCTTACTGCTTTGAGATCAAAGTGCTTTGAGATCTCTTGCTGCTTGGGAGGAAGTCTAGGCTAGCCTCTTAGAGGATAGATTTGGGAGACAGACACCTTGCATTTTAGTTATAAATTATCAAACCATAAGAAGCACATTAGGACTAAAGATCTGAGAATTAGAGCTAAAAGCAGCAACTGGAGAGACCTGAGCCTTGATTCTTGAGCACAAAGTGGGTGTATCCCATGAATGAAAAGAATGTGATTGTCTTTTGGGTAGCCAAAGAGGCAGATTAGTTCTGTGCCATTACATCCATTCTTGTCACCATGTTCTTCTCACTTCTTAGCTGGCCCTTGGAACCACCTCTTCTTAGGCTACTAGACCCACCAGCACCCAGGCAACCCATAGAACTGCAGCCTCATCAGTAACCTAATGAGTTAGTCTGGAAAGACTTAAAAAAGAACTACCCACTACCCAGCTGAGCCCACTGCATCATGGGCAAATAGAGCAGTAGAATATTTTAAACCCATTGTATTTTTGGAGGATTTGCTGTGCAGTAATGGGAATATAGAAGAGAATATGTAGAATAGAAAATAGAATAGGGGCACCTGGCTGGCTCAGTCAGTAGAGTATGCCAGTCTTGATCTCGGGGTCATGAGTTCAAGCTCCGTGGTGTGGACAAAGATTACTTAAAAAAAAATTTTTTTTAAAGGAAAAGAAAATAGAATAGAATATGGATTATTTCTTCTTCACATTATAGGTTGCATTGAAATTATTTGTGAAGATATATTATCTAGGAAGTTCATTTTAGGATAGAAATGGTATTATAATGTATTGGCTATTAAAAGAGAATTGTTATATAAAACAATGAGTTAATTAGGCCTGGCAGAGTTGATATATATGCTGATTTAAGTAAAGTGACAAACTAAATGCCTGTGGCATTTATCTCCATGATCATCTGAAATAAGATCATCTTTTATTAAAAAAAAACAAAAACAAAGGCAGAATTCCTATAAAGCAACAAAAATTGCCACATATTTTAACGTGCACTCTGTTTGAGACACGCTGCTTTACACACATTATCTCAAGTAATTCTTCCCCTAACATTCTTATAAGTATGTGGCACTGAGCTACCAATAAAAAGACTCAGGTGTAAGTCCTAATATGGTCACTTACTATCTATCATTTGGGGAAGTCACTTTATTCCTAAACCTCAATTTTCTTGTTAACAAAATGGATGAAGACAATAAATGTAATGCACAGGAGGAAAACAATACATTTAGATTGACATGAGGATCATCATAATAGTAATCAATCCATGAGGATCTAATTTAGGATTCTGCTTGAATAGATTATCACATTGGATACTAAAACATAATTGTAGAAATGATAAATTATTCTGCATAAAGAGCTACATAAAAACAATAGAGAAGAAAATAGTGTAATATTTAAATTTTTATTATATACATATATTCAAACAAAATTTTATTCTTCCATTCACAGAAGACTAGCAAGAAAATATACATCCTTTGTCAGAATCTTGTCATGTCAGACAATGCACTATAAGGTAAATAATACAAAATTTTCTATTTATAAGTTTTAAAAGCTTGCATTAATGACAGAAACGTTGGGTCTGGAAATTGGTAAGAAGTGAAAAATTCATTTATAAGGAGTATTTTTTTAACTTAGAAATATTTGTTTATGGTACAACCCCCCACAAAACTAAAATTTCTTGTAGTTATGTGTGCGTGCATAAACACATATGTACATATATATGCATGCACATAATAATGGAAAGTCATATGACAAAAAATTACAGTAATTATTTTTGATTATGGGATTATAAATGATTTAAATATTTTTGCTTATGCCTTTTAATTTTTCTTCTGCATAGAAGAATTTTGAATTCACAATTTTGAATGTTTTTGAATTTAAAAAGAAAACCATAGTTTATTACAATCAAAGCAAAATGTTTTAAATGCTTTTCTATTTTATTTAACTATAAAAATTGCTTTAAGTATAGAAAACATTGGGGAAAATCTTAAAAATCCAATAATTGAGAAATGATTTAATAAATTTTGATACAATTTTGTGAAGTTTTGCGCAACCATTAGCATGATATTAAAATGCTAGTGATTTAGGGGCGCCTGGGTGGCGCAGTCGGTTAAGCGTCCGACTTCAGCCAGGTCACGATCTCGCGGTCCGTGAGTTCGAGCCCCGCGTCAGGCTCTGGGCTGATGGCTCAGAGCCTGGAGCCTGCTTCCGATTCTGTGTCTCCCTCTCTCTCTGCCCCTCCCCCGTTCATGCTGTCTCTCTCTGTCTTAAAAATAAATAAACGTTGAAAAAAAAATTAAAAATAAATAAATAAATAAAATAAAATGCTAGTGATTTAATTGGAAGTGAAAAATGGTGACTACACCATTATAAATACGTCATGATTTTAATTATGTTTGCAAATTCTGTTTGCATTATCTTCAGTTGTGTGCATCATCTAGAATGTGCGTATTTTCTTTAGTGATTTTTAGTATTTTTGAATATCTATTTTAGAAATATGATGTTGTCTTAACCCCAAGTATTTTTATTTTTTCTGAAAAAGAGTCATCTTCCTACTTACTTTAGACTGACCAGCAAATATTCAAAATGTGCTGGAATTTTCACCTGTGTACAATTTTTAAAAAATTTTTTAAGGTTTATTTATTTTTGAGAGAGAGAGAGAGAGAGAGACAGAGTGCTAGCAGAAGAGAGGCAGAGAGAAGAAGACACAGAATCTAAAGCAGTTTCCAGGCTCTGAGCTGCTCAGCACAGAGCCTGCTGTGAGGCCCGAACTCATGAACCATGAGACCATGACCTGAGCTAAAGTCAGAGGCTCAACTGACTGAGCCACCCAGGTACCCCCACCTGTGTTTAATTCTATTAACATAGTGTTCACTTATATTGCCTTATGGTGAATATTAAGATATGACTGAATAGCCTAGATCTTGGGAAATATACTACTTAGTTTTATTTTATTTGACTGTCAGGACTGCTGGACAAAATTGTAACTATTCACTGGTGATTATGTACATAATCTTACTCTGGGGTATGAAGGTCTAAACTTTAAGGCATGGGGGGTCACTTACATCTCTAGGATTCAGTAACCTCAACTATAAAGGGAAGGAGCCATGTCAAATAATCTGTAACATCTTTATCTCCTCAAACTCTTCCAGATTGTACTACATAGATTGACACCTTCATAGGTTGTAGATGACCACAAACCTAGGAGCACATCATTTGTACAATAATTACATATTTTTATTATTAGCTCTGTCCTCATCATTAAGCATGGTTAGTGTGGATCTGACCAAGAAGTTGGTAATAGCATTATTCTATTGAATGGACCATTAAAATTACATTTTAACACTCTTTTCCTTTTTCTTTTTTTTCCCCTAAATATCTTGTCATCTTTATTTTGGACTACCATTTAGCTCATCCATTAGTCCATTTGTTAGGTAGTCCATGATAAGATGACAAATTTTCTGTGCAAAGAATATTGTATAGAATTTAGAAACTATTATTAATAAATATATGTTTCATATGTTACTTTTTTCAAGACTGACACTTCTCCTACGAATAAAGAATTTTGCAAGTTAAAATTATATATGTATGATTAAAACATTTGTACTCTTGCTTATTGTACAATTTGTACTACTAGATCATTGTAGCCTTTTCTCTGACAAGTTTCTTCCCAAAGGTACCTATTTTCTGTTTAGCATTCTTTGATTTAAGCCATTGGTCTGTCTGTTGAGTGGCCAGACAAAGACTCTATTGCTTTAGTTCTTTAAATATTTGATTGACTGATTGATTGATTGATTGATTGAGAGAGAGGTGGGGGAGAATCTCAAGCAGACTCCATGCCCAGCGCCAACTCCAACACAAGACTTGATCCCATGACCATGAGATCGTGACCGGAGCAGAAATCAAGAGTCAGATGCTTAATGGACTGAGCCACCTAGGCACCTCTGCTTTAGTTCTGATTTATGTGTTATAGAGATCTTGGGACTTTTCATTTTTCATTTTATTTATTTTAACTCCCCTGAAATATTTCAGTCTTAGGTATTAGTTTTATTTTCTAAAAAATAGTTGAATTGTGAAGACTTTAAGAAGTTCTAGGAGAGGGGTTCCTGGGTGGCTCAGTTGGTTAAATGTTTGACTTCAGCTCAGGTCGTGGTCTCACAGTCCGTGAGTCCCAGCCCCGCGTCAGGCTCTGTGCTGACAGCTCAGAGCCTGGCGCCTGTTTCAGATTCTGTGACTCCCTCTGTCTCTGACCCTCCCTTGTTCATGCTTTGTCCCTCTCTGTCTCAAAAATAAATAAATGTTAAAAAAAAAAGCAGAAGAAGCTCTAGGAGAGAAAATAAAGACCATTAATAGTGAGGCTTTCCTTGTCCCCATCCCTCATATAATCATGCCCTTGCAGCCATAATAAACTAACTTTTCTAAAATTGCTCTTATTAATTAACTGGTAATTGCATATTATTGGTGTTTTCATTAGTTGATTGTCAATTTTCCCACCTGGGGTTTAAGCTATATGAGAGCAGTGATTTTCATGCAGCACTGTATAGCCTGTGTCCAGCTCAGTGCCCGTCACACAAAAAGAAAACAATATTTGTTTTTTCTTTAATTTTTAGTGTTTATTCATTTTTGAGAGATTCAGAGAGACAAAGCATGAGTGGGGGAGACGCAGGGAGAGGGAGACACAGAATCTGAAAAAGGCTTCAGGCTCTGAGCTGTCAGCACAGAGCCCAATGCAGGGCTCAAACTCATGGACTACAAGGTCATGACCTGAGCTGAAGTTGGATGCTTAACCAACTGAGCCACCCAGGTGACCCAAAACAATATTTGTTAAATCAATGAAAGAACTGTGAGAATATTAGGGATAATTTTCTAAGAGATGAGAACAAAAGGTTGGTTATATTGACAGGAAGAAAAAGGCTGAAGGAAGTCATGATAATTTCAAAGTAAATTAATGGCAAACATTATTAAATATTTCATATATTTTGGGCTAACTTTTGAGGTGTTACAATTTGCTTTATTTAATTCTCACAAAGGCCACTCAATATTCATATTTATTGTTCCCATTACTAAGGCTGAGGGAGTTAGACAAGTTGTCTCAGAAAAGCAGGAATTTGCATGTTTGGGTACAGTGATGTTAAAGACTAAATTATACCTCCCAAAAAGTGTATGTTGAAGCATAATCTCCAATGTGACTATATTTGGAGATAGAGCCTTAAGGAGGCAATTAAAGTTGAATGAGATCTTAAGAACAGGGCCCTAAGATGTTAAGACTAGTCTTAGGAAAAACACCAGACACACACACAGAGAAGAGGCCATGTGAGGACACCATGAGAAGGCACTTACCTACAAGCCAGGAAGAGAGACCTCACCAGAAACCAACACTGACAGCTCCTTAATCTTGGAATTCTAGCACTGAGAAAATAAATTTCTGTTTCTGTTGTTTAAGCCACCAGTCTGTGGTATTTTGTCATGGCAGCCTAAAAAGACTAATACAAGAAGAGAAGGAGAAAAAAGAAGAGAGAAAAAGAAAGGGCAGGGGGTGGGAAGAGAGGAACGAAGAAAGGAGAGAAATACAGAATTGAAGTTAATGTCAAGAAATAAGTTCTTTATATGAATTTGGATACAGAAAATTGTGGAATCTTTTCCTTTGAACAATTTTAGGAAAATGCTGGGCTATTATTTATCTTGTATGGTTTAGATTTTATTCTTCTTGGAGGCAGTGGCATGAATTAGATCATCCATTAAATAACTGCTAGTCTATGTTTCCAGGGACTAAAAGAAATAAAAAGATGGTTCTAATGAGAATCAGACTTTAATCTTATAAGGAAGACACTTTTTCTTTCCCTTTCTTCCTCCATGTGTTCTGTTTCTCACCTTCCTAAAACCCTGTCTTGGTAATGAGACTCTACCACAGAAAAATTAGCAAGAAGTTTTACTGAGTGAATGAAGGGGAAGATCACTAACATACTTAAATGTTGAAAGTGTGAAAAGAAAATTATAATGAATTGAATCCTGAAGTCCATCTTGGACCTTGCAGAAGTGTTCTGAGTTTCCAAATGAAGATTTGGAAAGCACAATTTTATAGGGGGTCCATTGTCTTTGCAGCCCCTTCAACTCTTGAGGTTATGTGAACACAAAGACTTCTCAGTGGTTCAATCATTATCTTAGGCCAAGGATTGGCGGTGTTTAGATGATTAAGCTGCCTCTAGCTCCTCTTGGGTCTTTCCTTTCTTTTTTTTTAACTTTTTAAATTTTTCAAATGTTCATGTATTTATTTTGAGACATTGATAAAGAGAGAGAGAGGAGGGACACAGAGAGAGGGAGAGAGAGAATCCCAAGCAGGTTCTGCTCTGTCAGCGCAGAGCCTGATGCAGGCTTGATACCACAGACGATGAGATCATGACCTGAGTTGCAATCCAGAGTCAGATGCTTAACAGACTGAGTTTAATCCAGGTCTTTCCATTCTTAATTAGCAAAGCAACTTGAGGATAGGGGAAGCATGGTTTTAACAATATGGTGAACTTGCCTCCTAGGCCATAAGCAGAAAAAGCACATCTTCACCAAGTCATATACATCTAGCAATTGTCTGTCAGGTTAAACATAGGCTAACTTAAACCAAAGTTCATCTGATGTTTAAAATCCCTTGTAGAGGCCACAATAGGTATCATATTTATTAATTCATTTACTAAATCCTTTATTTACTTGTTTACTTAACAATATACTTTCACATCTATTATGTATCAGACATGTACTGAACAGTGGGATTAATTAACAAGAAGACAGCATTTCTGTCATCATGCAGTTTACTTTCTTGCAGAAAAAGGAGAGAAAAATAAACACATTCAAATATAATCAGAGATTAAGAACAAAACTGGAAAGAAGAAAAGGGGGTATTATACTAAAAAATAAGGTCAAGAGTTGTGTTAGGTTAGATAGGGTAGAGTTCTGTAAAGGAGCATCTTAGAGAAGTCAAATACTTCAACATCTAAGATTTTTATGGCAAGTCTGAACATCAGACTTGATGGGTACATTGTATGAATCACTACTAAATATATGTAGTCATTTAAAATTTTTTCAATGTTTATTTATTTTTGAGAGAGAGAGAGAGAGGCAGAGAGCAGGGAAGTTCAGAAAGAGGGAGACACAGAATCTGAAGCAGGTTCCAGGCTCTGAGCTGTCATCACAGAGCCCAACATGGGGCTTGAACCCACAAACCTCAAGATCATGACCTGAGCCATAGTTGGATGCTGAACCAACTGAGCTACCCAGGTGCCCCTCAAATATAAGTAGTCATTTAAACAATTGCTTCACCACTCATTTTACTAGAAAACACCTGGAACATTTTGCGTTGCAAGCCATGACTTTTGACCAGTTTATCTGTGATAATGTTTGTTCATCCAGGAAAAGGAGAGAGGGCTTGATAAACTCTCACTAGCTATGCCAAACATGGGACCTACGTAATCCAAGGATTACAATTGTCTTCCATGTCTGAGGCCCCCTCTCCATCCCACCATGCATCAACTGAACCACTGTCATGTCTTAGGGTCTTTCATCAGCAGTAACACAATTCAGTTGTCATTCTCGGTATTAGGACACTCTGTTAGGATAGGCCAGGATTTGTTAAAGATAACAAAAAAATCCCAAATTTCAGTGCCTTGATGTAACAGAGCTTCATGTCTCACTTAGGTCACCTGCAATTCAAGCCACTGGTCCTTATCCTTTAAGTGGTGACTCTGGCATCATGCCCCTTCCTTCTGATAATGTTGCTAGCTTCAGAAAAATGTTTGACCAAATACCTAGGCACTGTGGCCCAGCCAAGCTTGCACAAAATATTAAATATTATATTAGATAATAAACCACTCTGTTATTGGGTTGAGAGATGGTCCCTCTCAATGCAGTTATTTATGAATTAAAAAAACAGTTATTTTGTTCATTTCTTTGTTTCTTTGTCTCAAAACCATCTCTTTCAATTTAAACCCAGCCATTTCAACATATCTGGAAACAAAATAGATGCGGGCAGAGGACCCTTAATCTCATCTTTTCCTTGATTCACTTTATTCAATTGATAAATCTTTTATTGGACAATTGTTGCTTATAGCCTCCTTAAAAATCTGTTTCTCATCTCTTTGAGTTTAAAAGCAGCTAGCCTTCCCAAGTTTTCACTTTTTTCCCTAAGATAATCATTTGCAAAATAGACAATTTTTTTTCTAAAGTCACCCTTTCCGTGTAATAACTCGCTAAACACAGCCAATAATAGTCAAAACATACTAATATCGTATTTTCCACACTTTTTCCCTAGAAGTTTTCACTCAGCAGGCACATCGTCTGCCTCTCAAGTTATTGCTTGAGACAGCTTATCCAAATATTTTGCCATTGTGTAACATAGATTGTCAAATGTTAAGCTTCTCATATCAGTTCCTTTGCTTATTCCACCTGGGTGCTAAGTCAGTGCTTTGTATTTTAGGTTTGTTACTTCAGCATTCTACTTCAGTTTATTAATTTTTGGAATAGACAGAATAGGTCATGCCACAATAACAAATCCCCAAATCTTGATAGCTTAACACGATGAATGTTTATTGGTTGTTTATTTCACAGTTTGAAGAGGGTTGGGAGGTTCTTTTCTGCAGCTTTCCTCTAAGCAGTGACTCCAGGCTGCTTCTATCTTGAAGTGTTGCCATCTTAAACACAGGCTTCAAGGTTGCCACTGAATGGGAAGACAGAAGGAAATGTGGAGGTTTTAATGGTCATGCTTGGAAATGGCATACATCACTTTTGCCCACATATTTTTGTCTAGATCCTACTACTTGACTCCAACCCAACTGCCAGTAGAGTTGAACAATTTAGACTCCTTGTGTGTGTGCCCTGAAAATGAAAATGACATAGGGATTTTCATAGGTATGTTTATAAGTGATATAAATATGGTTTATTTATTTATTTTTCCTGTGTGTGTGTGTGTGTGTGTGTGTGTGAAAGAGAGAGAGAGAGAGAAACAGAGAGAGACAGAACATAGAGAGGTGTGGAGAGACAGAGATGGAGGCAGGAGAGACATTTAAAAGGAGTTTTTTTTTCTCATTTGAGTCTCTTCTGAAGCTCCAAACTGAGGGCAAATGGTAAGTGCATAAATATTCTACCGAAAGTGATAGACACATCCCCATCAGACCAATGAGGGATCAGGCAGTCTGGATGTTTGGCTATCCATCTCCATGATGCACTGTCAGTCTGAAAGATACTCGGAGATCAAAGACAAGATTATATGAAGAAATTTGTGGGAAGAGAACACTGTCGTGGGTTGGAGTGGGTATGCTTCCCTTTCTAGCCTTCAAGCCAAGGGAATAAATCATAGCAGGAGAATTCCTTGGAAAAATGTGGAAGACTGGCATCTTCCTAACTGCCCACTTGCTGAGCAGCAAATATGTGTAGGCTGTGGGTTGCTGTGGAGCAGGGCCTTGCGGTAGCTGGCTTTTTTCCTGTGAGGCAATGAGACAGATATTGGCCTTTGCCTGGAAAAATTCAAGGCAAAAATGACCGTGGGTCACAATGGAAGAGTGAGGAGAGGGGAGCTTGGGATCTACCTGAAGTTTCATAGTTCTGGGGCCAAGTGGGGGCTGGCAGACATGATTCATTTTGAGAGAGTGAAAATTCCTTAGAGTCAAGGTAAGGCATAGTACTGAGGGCCCCATAAGAAGGAAGCATACAGAAGAATCAACCAAAGCATCCCATGAAAAAGAGCCAGTGGTTAGAAGTAAGGGAAGACAAAGGGCATCAGCCAGTCACAGGACACTATAAATTCCATTGGTTGAGTAATGAACCATTTCCCCTTTCACATCTCTCCCTTACTTATTTCATCCCTGACCTTCAGGGGATCCAAAAGTGTCCCAATGAGGTTGGATATAGTGGATCAGGGACTGAGAAATAGCACATATGCTGGTGCTACTATATGTGCTATATGTGCTACTATATGTGCTATTATATGTTAATAGCACATATGCACATCTATCTTTCTATCCATCATCTACCTATCTAACATCTATCTATCTGTCTACCTATTTGTCTGTCTTTCTAACTACCTATCTCTTCTATCCTTTTCCCTTGAATTTGATCATGGCAGACACCCAGCAGGTGTGATGGATGTATGTCCTGTATGCATGAATCCACACTTGATGTCTCCCAACTGCAGAGAGGACATAGAGCCATATGGACAGGTGAACCTGATTTTAGATTTCACAAGCAGGAAACAAGATGACAATACAGAGATCCTTTGAACTGATAAGTAGGCAAAGACCCTAGAGATAAGAAGATTTAGTTAATTTTACTGCTGTGCTGAGCTTCTTTCCTTTTTGATTTCTATTTTCTTTCTCATTACTGGATCTATTACAATAATTTGCAGAATATTTCTGCTTTTTTCTCTGGCCTCATGCTAAGAAACTTTGTGGTGGCTCCCCCACTGTACTTCGAGATCTTTCTCTATTTGAAGTGAACACTGGCTGGATGGTTTGCATATGTTGATGTTGGTAAAGGAAATCATTGTAATATGGCACCAATAGTCCCTTCGCCTGCATGCATTTCCAACCTTTGCATGTTTGCTCTTGGGCTTTTTGCAGAATTTGAGTAGAAAATTTTATGATAGTCTATTCTTTTAAAGCTTTCGTTGATCACAAGAGCTTTATTCCAGTTGTTTTTTGTTTGTTTTGTTTTTAATTTGATCCCATCTGCTTTATATCTTCCATAAATTCCACTAATGGCTCCCTTCCTGTTTTTCAGCACTAATATTAATTTCCTCTTATTTTTCTATTTCCATTTTATATTAAGAGTGAAGTTAGGTAAACATATGGGCTCGGTTCCTTGCCTTGGACTCTTCTATTTTTATTTTTTACTTTCTTGGATATCAAGTGCAGAGCATTAAGTTAAGCACACACCTCAGTTCAAAGCCAACTATCATAATTTTCTGAGATGACATAGGAAGGCCCCTTTATTTTGTTGTGTGTGTTTTATATATATGTGTATGTTATTTTCCCCCTTCGTGCAAATGCCCACTCCCATTTTATACTTCTTATTGCTGGTGCCCTAGAATTTCCTTTCCTTTCCTTACCTTTCCTTTCCTTTCCTTTCCTTTCCTTTCCTTTCCTTTCCTTTCCTTTCTCCTTCCTCCCTCCTTTCCTCCATTCCTTCCTTCCTTTCTTCTTTTTTTGTTGTTTATTTTCACGATTCATTAACTTCTCTCTTGCATATGTGACTTTTCTAGAACTGGGTCTTAGGGAAGAAGCCATGGTATTTTGCCATTTTCTCAGAAACAGAAGGCAGAAAACATTAATATCAGTATAAAATCATAAGTCTTTGATAAAGACTTATTTGATATGCTCTTTTTAAAAAATGTTTATTTATTTACTTTGAGAGAGACAGAGAAAGCGTCAGTGAGGGAGGAGCAGGGAGAGAGAGACTCCCAAGCAGGCTCCCTGCTGTCAGCACAGAGCCCCACAAGGGGCTCTATCTCACAAATTGTGAGATCATGACCTGAGCCAAAACCAAGAATCAGACACTTAACCGACTGAGCCACCCAGGCACCTCTATTTGATATGTTCTGAGGAAAGATCTAGAAAACAAAATCTAATAACTGTGATCTAGCCAAATTACAACTTGATGATTATTAGGGAAAAACATTGTACAAGCCTCTCACCATTCTGGATACATGTAAGCAGAAGCTATTTAGAAGTCTTGTTGACTTCTGTGATTTTGAGCTCTGGCTTTTCAAAAACTGTGTGAAGTAGACAATTTGACACAAATTTAAACCTCACACATGGTGTTGGCACTTTGTGCTTTATGAGCTCAGAAATATCCAGAGACGATTACTTGAAAGATGTTTACTGTAACTCTATTCTTAATGAGCTAAATGGCCAACTACAGAGTCCTTCACATGAAGTATTACTTTATGACAGGCTACAGCAGCAATTTACTAAATAGTACCTTAGGGACCTAAATTAATGAATCTCTCAAGTGACCAATTTACTAATCCAAAATAAACCAAGTTCTGTCTATACCAGGCAAACCCTGCATGTCTGGAACCCTGAGGTGACTTGTTTGATTCTGCTATCCATAGACCCAAAGAGAATTATTCCTTAGAATTTGTTCATTAGCTTTGGTCAGAAATGTGCATATAAAATTGAAATGCCTATTAAAAAATCTGATTAGGTATTTTAAAATTTCGACTTGAAATAACAACTGTGTATTTCCCTAGTTTATATATGAACTTCATGCTGACAGAATTTCTAGAAACATTGCTTTTGTCTGAATTGGATTGATAAATAAGTTTATTCAAATTTTGCATTGGGAATTCACAATTTTTATAAGTATATAATATTTGATAGCCTTGGATATCAGACAAAAAAAGAAATCTCCAGAATTGGATGGTGGTTTTCTTCTCAGCAATGGGATGACTTTTTTTATTATTTCATGGCACTATCACAATAACAAAAAAAAAAAGGACAGCCCTTGAACACATTAATCGGCCAAATTTTTGGTTTGAATCATTTCAGTCAATTCATCTGTAAAGTTTTTTTTTACAGTCTATGGAATTCAAAAACCTTCTCTGTATACTTTCTCTTTTTTTTTTCCATTTGCCACCATCCTCCTTTTAACTAAACACTATAATAAAGGCATTTAAAACTTGTGACTGAAAGATATTTTAATATCATCAGACAGTAATAAGCCTGAATTCAAAAAGAACATAGACTCACTTTTCTTTTTTCCCTTTTCTTCCCTAGCCTTCTTCTGTTTTCTCTCTTTTCTTTTCTTTTCTTTTCTTTTCTTTTCTTTTCTTTTCTTTTCTTTTCTTTCCTTTCCTTTCCTTTCCTTTCCTTTCCTTTCCTTTTTTTCTTTTCTTTTCTTTTCCTTGTCCCTTTCTCTCCCTCCCTTTTTCCTTCCTTCTTTTTCCTATTACCTCTCTCCTCCCTTGTTTCCTCACCCCCCCTTTCTTCTTTTGCTTTTTTCCTGCTCACCCCCCCCCCCCTTAAAAAGTCCCAAACAAAGCAGTGTCAGCTTTGTCAGTGTGATGGTGGCTATACACAAGCATGCCCACTGCCTCATCAACATTGCTTGGGGAAGAGCCCATGTTCTTCATGATTTGTGTCTGCTACAAGATCCCAGTTACTGGAGGCCATAGCCTCTGGGGCAAAGAGGGACCTTCTGGGAATTAGACCAATCCAGCCGTTCACTGAATGGCCTGAGCCCGGTGATGACCTCACAGTTTTGGAGAGAAGTGGGGAGGGACTGTGCTGTCAACAACAGGAAGTTGGTGAAAAATGAAAGATGCCCTAGGGGAGTGAAATGAAGAGCAGATGGCTTTAATTGTTAGCCTTACTGTGACCACTGACAAAAGAAATTCTGCTCTCTTGACATTTAAAAGATACCAGAAATACCAGTGACCACATTCCATAGCTTCTTGAAGGTTTCCATGTCAGGGAGTTCAAACTCCTCTCTATTTTCATTACTGAACAGTCCATAAAAACTGCAGGTGATAAGATCCCCAGTGGACTAACCTTCTACTCGTTCGATAAGTCACTGAAGTGCTTACAATGTGGAGGGGTGGGAAGTCATAGGTGAAGGGAGACACCTGTGCAGGGCAGTTCTGAGGCATTTATTTGCTGCTGCAAGGAAAAAAAAGTCCTCAACTCAGGTGGAAAACGAGATCCATCTTTATACAGCCTCTGGATCTTTTCATTCCTGTGACCGGTTGTAGAAATCTAGTTTAAACTTTTATTTGTCATATCATGAAATTGTCCTCCATCCAAAAAAAAAAAATGTAAAAGACTTTTATGGAACATCTGAAGAAATGAGGTAAAAGAGAAATGAATGCTAACTCAGATATATGCTGCCTTATTTCCACAGTCAATTCCTATGTAGTAATTAGAATGCCCAAGTATGGACGTGGACAAATACAGCCCCAGGGAGGGGACATCCCAGGGAACAGAAAAATAAATTAAAAAGTCTTAATGCTGAGAGGCAGAGATGCTGTGTTATTTCAATATATGATTATTGGATAAAATATTCCTGATGCATTCTCAGTATTAACAAATCTCTTTCTTCCCTAGTGACATAGAATAAGAACATTTTGTCATTATCGAAATCTTACTTTAAATAGACTGTCAAAATAAGAGTTAGGGGCGCCTGGGTGGCTCAGTGGGGCTCCTGGGTGGCTCAGTCGGTTGAGCGTCCGACTTCAGCTCAGGTCACGATCTCGCGGTCCGTGAGTTCGAGCCCCGTGTCGGGCTCTGGGCTGATGGCTCAGAGCCTGGAGCCTGCTTCCATTCTGTGTCTCCCCCTCTCTCTGCCCCTCCCCCGTTCATGCTCTGTCTCTCTCTGTCTCAAAAATAAATAAAACGTTAAAAAAAAATTTAAAAAAAAATAAGAGTTAAACGTGAAAAGTATTTATGTTTTAGCCTGATGTTACGGCACTTCTAAGGCAACTACAACGCTCAGTTTTCTAGTTTCCATTGGGACTGGAGTATACATTTGCCAGCCACCCCAGTCCTCAGGATAATACTATAGCATCATTTTTGCTCTGGCTTCCAGAAGGCCCCAGCAGCATTGAGATTCACTTACCACACCAATAACTGGCTCAAAAATGTATGCATTCCTGGCCTACCTCTCTTCCCTATATCAATTCTTCATTCCCCCACTTATGTTTACTGACCTCGCATCCTACTTGAGCTGGAGTCTTTGTGTTGGGTCTGAAAGAAACTGGATTCTGGAAGAACCCGGAATAAAATGCCTTCCCTAACCTACACACACATTCTATGCAGTGTTTTTTAACTGTGTTCCACATTCCCAGTGAGATCATTCTCATCACATTCTATTTTAATCTTTGGTTATTTGTTCTCATCTTTTATTGCACTTCTTGAAATTAAAAGCTGTGATTTAACTCTTCATATTTGGATCCAAGGAAGGGCTGGCATATAGATGGTGCCTATAAATGTTGAACGAGTGAAAAGTTCTTTCACCTCTGTTGTCCTTCTGGGTCTACTCAGTTACAAGTCCTGGTGTTTCTTCTTTTATATTTTCTGTTCAAAGTTTCCACTTCCTTCACCACCACCCTGGCTCAGGTCCTTACGTTGTTTTTTTTTTTTTTTTTTTGCATAAACTATTGCAATAGTTCCTTACCTGCTTTATATTCCAAACTAAAGATGGCAATCCTTCTGAAAATAGCAATTTCATATTGTCTCTCCCCTTTTCAAAACATCCAGTAGTTCTCACTAGCATTT
This sequence comes from Prionailurus bengalensis, assembly GCF_016509475.1. Taxonomy (NCBI): domain Eukaryota; kingdom Metazoa; phylum Chordata; class Mammalia; order Carnivora; family Felidae; genus Prionailurus; species Prionailurus bengalensis. The sequence goes on along the minus strand of NC_057344.1, from coordinate 100,935,471 downwards.
TGTCTTAGTCTAATGTTTTGGTAAAGTTCTCATCTATAGTGTTTTCCTCTTATTTAGACAAAAGCCACACATTGGAGATTCAGTATATCACAGTGGCTAAAAACAAAGACCTGAGAGGCAGGCTATCTGTTCAATTTCTAGGCCTAATCCTGTGTTGAACTGCATGTTGGCAACCTAAAAGATATCAGGACCAAATCCTTGGAACCCGTGAATGTTACCTTATATGCTGACTTTTTTATTTTTTGCAGAAATGGTTAAATTAAAGATTTTGAGATGAGGAGATTACATTGGATTGCCTGGATGAGTCCTAAATGCCATCACAAGTACAGTTACAGGAGAGATGCCGAGGGAGATTACACACACACACACACACACACACACACACACAGTAGAGGGTGTTGTGAAAGTAGAGCAAGGAGAGAATTGGAGACACTGGTCTTGAAGACTGGAGTGATGTGCCCACAAGGCAAAGAGATTCTGCTCTAGAAACTCCAGAGGGAGCACAGGCCTACCAGCACTTTGGTATCAGCCCAATGATACTTATTTCAGACTTTTGGCCTCTAGAACTGTGAAGGAACAACCTTTTGTTATTTTAAGCCACCAAGTTTGTGATAATTTGTTCCGGTAGCTATAGGAAGTTACGGTATACCCCTTACTGGACGTGATCTTTGGCAACTTCTTTAAACTCTCCAAGCCTCGGCTTCCTCACCTATAAGAGTGTATCAGTCCTGAATGTCTTAATGCTTGCAAAGTTCTTAGTGGTATGCATGGCACATCTTGAACACTGAATAAATCTCATTTATAGTTTTAGAATGCTTTTAGTGTTTGTTTACTTTCTTTGTTTAAGGAAGATCAAAGACTTCTACATACACTTCAGCATTGTATAACATTTTTTAGTATTATATACACTGTGATTAAACTTCTATTTAACAAATATTTATTGAACATAATCTATTTGTTTTTGTTTTTTTTTAATATATGAAATTTATTGTCGATTGGTTTCCATACAACACCCAGTGCTCATCCCAAAAGGTGCCCTCCTCAATACCCATCACCCACTCTCCCCTCCCTCCCACCCCCCATCAACCCTCAGTTTGTTCTCAGTTTTTAACAGTCTCTTATGCTTTGGCTCTCTCCCACTCTAACCTCTTTTTTTTTTCCTTCCCCTCCCCCATGGGTTTCTGTTAAGTTTCTCAGGATCCACATAAGAGTGAAACCATATGGTATCTGTCTTTCTCTGTATGGCTTATTTCACTTAGCATCACACTCTCCAGTTCCATCCACGTTGCTACAAAAGGCCATATTTCATTTTTTCTCATTGCCACGTAGTATTCCATTGTGTATATAAACCACAATTTCTTTATCCATTCATCAGTTGATGGACATTTAGGCTCTTTCCATAATTTGGCTATTGTTGAGAGTGCTGCTACAAACATTGGGGTACAAGTGCCCCTATGCATCAGTACTCCTATATCCCTTGGGTAAATTCCTAGCAGTGCTACTGCTGGGTCATAGGGTAGGTCTATTTTTAATTTTTTTTTAAAATTTTTTTTCAATGTTTATTTATTTTTGGGACAGAGAGAGACAGAGCATGAATGGGGGAGGGGCAGAGAGAGAGGGAGACACAGAATCGGAAACAGGCTCCAGGCTCTGAGCCATCAGCCCAGAGCCCGACGCGGGGCTTGAACTCACGGACCGCGAGATTGTGACCTGGCTGAAGTCGGACGCTTAACCGACTGCGCCACCCAGGCGCCCTTATTTTTAAATTTTTGAGGAACCTCCATACTGTTTTCCAGAGAGGCTGCACCAATTTGCATTCCCACCAACAGTGCAAGAGGGTTCCCATTTCTCCACATCCTCTCCAGCATCTATAGTCTCCTGATTTTGAACATAATCTATTTGTAAGACTAGGTTCCAAGGATACACTGTAAAGTAAAATATGCTGTATGAAATGAATGACTCTAGAATGCTGTGACCATTTTAAGTTGATTTAAAGTGAGAGAAAAAAACTTACAAACTATTTTTCTAATTTCAGAACTTGAAGACTTAACTAACATATGGTGTGTGTGCTTTGTATTTATATATATTAAAATGTACATGGTTTTAATATCAATATATCAATATATATATGTAAAATATATTTTTTCTCCAAGTATCAGTATATTGACCAAATTTGATATATATTTATCCTCAACCAAAACAAAACAAATATTGTACTTAGGTTTTTTTTTTATATTTAGAAATTCTATAGTATAGAGGGATAAAGATGATTAAGTACCTTTATCAACTACTCTGCACTTTCCTGGTCAGTTGTGTCTACCATTGAAGTTGAGTTTCAAGGTTTCACACTGGTCTGAGCTCAATGCATGGTATACTCCAGGTGATGCATTTGATAAATATTGAATGCATGGAGGTACGTGGGTGGCTTAGTTGGTTGAGTGTCCAACTTTTGATTTTGGCTCAGGTCATAATCCCAAGGTTGTGGGATCAAGCCCCACACACTGAGTGTGGAGCCTGCTTAAGATTCTCTCTCTCTCTCTCTCTCTGTCTCTCAAATAAAAAAAAATTTTTAAATCATTAAAAAATATGGAATGTATGAAAAATGCTCTTATGTACCTCTAGGTGGGTGTGCTATAATTTCTCAGACCCTGGCCGAAGAATACCAGTGGCAGATGCAATTGTCCCAGGTGGATTTTAATAAAATTCTTGCTTTCCTATTTATTGCTTAGGGCCTTTGATGCAATGTGTACATTTTAAAAACAATAACTTTGAGGAAAGAAAAGTTGAGGGTCCCAGCTCTGACATAGGAACACTATGCCTTAGCATTCCTAAAGTTTAATGTTGGTGACTCTCAGGAAAGCAAATATTTCATGCAAGGGTAAGCCCTCTAATTGCGTTTGTGTTGAATGCCTGCCAGATCCGCGTGTAGAGGGTCCTATAGGCATATTTCTGATCTCACCCTGCCATCTGAGGCCTTTTCAAAAGTGCCTGTGGGTGGAAGGAAAGAGAAGGAAAGTCAAAAGCACAGGAAGAAAGGCAAGGGGGTAGAGGGAACGGAGGCAAGAGAAGGAACAAGTGAAACCCTCTTGGGAAGGAAAGCTGTGTTTCATTTTAGTTGCTTGGTTTGGAAAGAAGCCTTTAGAAGATTAAATAACATAAGAAAACATACTGCTGCCCTCTCTCTCATTTTCTCTGCATGTAAGTAGAATTATATTAGTTAAACCCAAAATGAAAACTCTTATGAAATTGTATTGTTTAACACCATAATTACTCATAATTTGTGCAGAAAAAATAATTAAAGAGCCATAAAGTTTCACCTCTGGAAAATAAAGTGCTAATTTCTTTTAATCAGTTAGAAAAAATTCATTTAAATTAGTTGTTCACTATAGTTTTTCTTACTTTTTGTCAGTGCATTAGATTTAGATCAACAAAAATAAATTTTCATAAAAAAATGCAAGGACATTGCCCATGTGTCTTTTCCATTTCCATTACTATGAGTTTGTAACAGCATAAAATAAATACTGAGAAAATGCTTTATCCAAGGGACAGCTTTAAATGAGTTCCCAAGTCTTGCTTGGTAATTGGATTATGTGAATATGGACATCATTATTTACTAAGCTTCATTTTTCTGATTGCCAAACTGAGAAGAGAAATCATATCAATTCCATCAGGGTTTTGTGAGTATTAACTGTACATGACAGAATGCAGTCTCATAGTAAATGTGCAACAAATATTAGCATTATCCATATCATTGAATGGTTTCAATCTAACTAGTAAAAAACCATCAAAAGTAAAGACAAACAGAAAATATTGTAGATTTAGTTATCCATGAATTATTTACATATCTGATGGACAAGGAACAAGTTTTTGAGATGCATATTCTATTCACTAATTAAATCCACTAATTAAATAAATCCATTCCATATTTAGTGAGTAACTATTATATGTTGAGCATCATTGTGTTTATTGCAGGTTCAGTGAGAAAAAACATGAAAACATCTCCACTTGTATTGAGCGAGCATTTCAGTACTGGAATACAGACAATGATCCGGGAAAGAAAAAGAATGAACAATGTATTACCAGATGGTATGATAAGAGCAAAGAAGACAAAAATAGGATAAAGAAACCACTGCAAGAATAATAGTTATTATATGGGACAGTTTTAGATTTCATATAAAAAAACAAGACAATTAAAATATGATATTCAACTAAACAATATATTTTTAGTATAAGTATGGCATATTGTGCTAAAATTTTTTTATTTATGTGAAATTCGAATCAACTGGTCATTCTATATTTTATCTGGCACCCTAGAGAGAGGTGAGGATATGAAAATGAAACTTTATTTTTTCCCCAGCTTTAAGTATATCTGACAAATAGAATTGTAATACTTTGAAAGTGTATGATGCGATGATTTGATGCATGTATACCTTGTCAAATGCTATCCTACAATCAAGTTAATTAACATATAGTTAATTCCAATACCTTATATCTTTTTTTGTTTGTTTTTGGCAAGCATATTTAAGATCTACTCTGAGCAAATTTCAAGTATATGATATGGTACCATTAACTATAGTCACAATAGATGCATTAGATCCTCAGAATTTATTCATCTTATAAGTACAAGTTTATAGATATTTTAATACAGGTCTGCCTTGTATCCTGTTTTAGTGTGGAAGTTGGGGGGTACACTTGAGCCCTCATGATTATTCCTCGGATCACATATAAGGAAATCAATAACTGTTCCATGGTCACACAAATCCAACCCTATTTTTTTCCCTTAATAGCATAAAGTGTAAAGAAAATGTCTATTATTGTCAGGCAATGAGCATGGAGGCCATGTCTCCCTCTACTGAAAAGACAGCATGCTACTGAAAGAAACATCTACTAAAAGGTTAGTGTAAAGATTTCCATGAAGATTTCCTTTTTATTGTCTGCAATAACATCAATTTATGGAAGTAGCTTATTTAGAAGCCACTGTTGGTCATAACACTTAAAGATCTAATCTTTGGTATGTTTGAGTCAGGTATTTCTATGGCTTAAGAATTATACTAACTTGTAGTGAAATAAATGTATATACCATCAACCTGGGACAGAATTGTGAACTCTCATTCCACCCCCACAATCAGCTCAATTTGTTATTCCAGTGAATGCTGGAGTCCATATGCACCAAATGTCAGTGAAGCCTGGACAGGCGCAATCCACTGACACATGGAACAGGACCAGATTTGTGCGACCATCACCTGAGATCTATGCTTCTAAGTGTGGAGAAAAGGCCAGTTGACGAGGCTGGCAGGGAGGAACTGCAATCAAATTGGCACCAATGTAGTTTGAGAGTCTGAAGGTTTTTTTCCCCTCCTTCCTTACATTTTGAAGAGAAGTACTTCAATATGAATGTCTTTTCTTGAGAGAATTCAGACTGTTATGTATTGCTGGATTTCTTCTAGGGCAAGGGAGGTGGGGAGAGAGAGAGACAAATAAAAAGAAGACAGGTAGGAAAACGAGGAGAAGAAAAGGGAGGGAAAGAAGGAATGAAAGAAGAGAAATAAAAAAATAGTGAAAACTGGGGCTCTTGAGTGACTCAGTCAGGCATTCAACTCTTGATCTCGATAATGATCACTGTGCTGACAGTGTGGACTCTGTTTCAGATTCTCTCTCCCTTTCTTTCTCTGCCCCTCCCCCACATGCGTGTGGGCTCGCCTCCCCCCTGTCAAAAATACATAAATATTTTAAATAACAGTGGAAAGAAGGAAGGAACTTATTTATTATTGTTTATTAATAAATTACATATGTCCCTTATGTTAAATATTAAAAATGAGACTATTAATAACGTATACTAAATTATAATTTTCTCTCATAATAGGGGACAGGAGGACAAGGGAGGGCAAAATAAGAAGTCAAAAGTGGTATCTAGGGCCAGGTGAAGGGAATTTCCAGGCAAACTTTACTGCTTTATTTTGTTCAATATAAATAATTCCCTATAGGAATTCATGTATTTTCTTTTTACAACAGCTTCTAGAGACTACTTCTCTAAGTTACAGTCTTTTTTGTTTTACTTTATTTTTGAACAGAAGTGGATTCTGATGGAGTTCCTTCTGAAAGGAGTACATTTAATATTTTTGCCAGTATCTAATATCTATCCCATTTATATTCATGTATTCAGATTTTTTGTAGATTATTAATCTTTCCTGCCTCCCGCAATAGTCTTCTCACCGTTACTAAATTTCACCACCGTCCCCATTCATAATTGCCACCCTCCTCCTCATCCAGTCTTCCTCTCAAGCCTCCATCTGCCTCACGACACTGTGACAGGAAATAGGCGTTGGACCTCTTTGGCCGAGTGGATGACCTCACTGCCTCTTCTTCTCCCAAGATGGGCCTTTATAATATGTTTCTCAGGCTGACCTTTAGGAGACTGAATTGGCCATTTGTTACTGTTAACATATAGAAAACTTTCTTTCTCAGGCTAAAACCTAGGTTGATTTCAGAACTCTTTATAACATCACAACTTAGTGACAGGAAAGCCTGTTTTCCAGCAACCTCTGGCCTTTACTTATTTCTTTCACTCCCACCAATTTATCTTTGCAGTTCTAGGGAATGCTGCCAAGTCCCCTCTAGATGGGGGTAAGCACTGTAAATCCCTAATTCCCAAACTAATCTTATAACAGGGGACATGTTCTGGGCAGCCTTCCCATTCTGCTAACACCACACGTACTTTTTTCTTCCTGAAGTGTGTTCTATATCCTGCATGCTTCCTTATCCAAAAGTTAATTATCAAATTTACTGCATATTAAAAAAAAAAAAAAAACCAACACCTGGAACACCTGAACCTGGGGCAGCGCCCATTACTTTTATTATACAAACTGAAAAATCAGCTTGAATTTTTTATTTAGCCAGTGGAGTCTAAGTTTCCCTAAACTGAAGACCATTTGAAAGAGTTGGATTTAGTGTATTCAAAGACAATAGAGTCCCTGTACGTCACTCAGCAAATCTTCTGAACACATGCCAACCCTCAGTTATTCAGGAATAGATGACCCAGGATTTTCCCTTTTTAGAATTTTTTTTCTGTGTCTAGGTGTTTTACTTTTGACTCCTTGCTGTTTGTTACATTCTCCATCAAAAAAAATAAAAAATAAAAAATAAAAAGAGGGGCGCCTGGGTGGCTCAGTCGGTTGAGCATCCGACTTCGGCTCAGGTCACGATCTCAGGGTCCGTGAGTTCGAGCCCCGCATCGGGCTCTGGGATGATGGCTCAGAGCCTGGAGCCTGCTTCCAGTTCTGTGTCTCCCTCTCTCTCTGCCCCTCCCCTGTTCATGCTCTGTCTCTCTCTGTCTCAAAAATAAATAAAAAATGTTAAAAAAAAAATTTAAAAAAAAAGAGAAAAGTAAGGTAATATTAAAATCCCAATATGTTGCCATGTGATCCATCAGCCAGTATTTGTAGAAAAAAAGAATCAATTTTTATACAATTTGAACAAGAAGTATAAGCAAATGATAATAAAGTTTAAAAGACTGGGAAGCTTTAATGGGCTCTGAAAAAGTATAGTCTTATCACTATATATATATATATATATATACACGCACACACACATATATATATACATATATATATCATTTTTATGCAAAAATTGTTTTCTTTTAACTCTTTGAATATACTTTATTTAAAATAATTTGTACAATTCAGAAAGCATTGATCAAATTTAGCTGATTACACAAAAACGTTTTTAAATATTGCAATTATTGTCACAATGAATATTATCTGGCATCATACAACAGGAATTTTTATTTTTTTTAATTGCCAGGTTTATATTTTAGAAATTTTAAGTGGCATTTTACAGATAACATGAGGCATATTACAATAACTTGGAAAGACATGATAATCTGAGAATTAAACTTTAATAGATTAGAACAGAGCTATGTAAAGTCATTTAAAAAAGAAGAAGGGGTACCTGGGTGGCTCAGTTGGTTAAGCCTCGACTTAGGCTCAGGTCATGATCTCGCGGTTCATGGTTTCCAGCCCCACATCGGGCTCTGTGCTGACAGCTCGGAGCCTGGAACACACTTCAGATTCTGTCTTCCTCTCTCTCTCTGCCCCTCCCTCTGTCTCTCTCTCTCTCTCAAAAATAAATAAATATTAAAGGAGGAGGAGGAGGAGGAAGTGGGGGAGGAGGAGGAAGAAGGAAAGGAGGAGAAGGAGAATGGTTTCTAGGATAGAGGGGCTACAACCTGTCCTCCCTAAAAAGAGCCTATGTCAACCAGAATAAGCTTGGTGAGCCATAGAAGATGGTACAGTGATGACACTCATTATAGGATAGAATCAAGGAATCACTCCCCCATCTTCTGTTACTTCTGACCACACAGTGATCAAACGACTTTTGGAAAGCGAAGCTTGATGGTGATATTTCTCATCATATGTGAATGAATCAGTCTTCTGGTTTTGTATGTCATTCTCTGCTTCAAAACGTTCATTGAGTACTAAATATTGGGCAGTGACAGTTCTTTCAGTTGAAGTTCAGCCAGTGGCTATTGTAATGCAAATGATGCAGATCAGCCTGGGGAAGAAGACTGCACTCTGGGGAAAAAAGTAAAAGAGTTAAAGCTTTCTAAGTATAAGCTGGGTACCTACTCATAGACTTTTTGCTTGACAGGCTGACCAAGCTCATTCTGGTTGACATCCTCTCTTTTTAGAGATGACAGGTTACTGTCTAGCCTCTCTATGATGAGTGTCATCACTGTGCAATGAATACTAGATGGCTCCTTTATGACAGCATGGCCAGTCTATCCAAACTGGTCCACAGGCGTTATTCTTTTTGGATGATCACAGCCATCTCTGTCTCTATGGCTCTATGGCTGTCTTTCAAATCTTCTATGGCTGTTCATATTCACACACATATATGCATTTATTTCTACATAGTGAATGAAAGTCTAGGAATATTATATGTGATATATAGAATATATAGAATTTAATAGAAATAATATACAAATAGCTTTAAGAAAATATTAAGAATAGGGGCAACTGGTTGGTTCAGTTGGTTAAGTGTTCGACTCTTGACTTCGGCTGTGGCATGATCTCATGGTTTGTGAGACTGGGCCCATCATCGGGCTCTGCTCTGACAGCATGGAATCTGTTTGGTATTCTCTCTCTCTCTCTCTCTCTCTCTCTTTCTGCCTCTCCCATTCTCATGCTTCTCTCTCTTTCAAAGAAATAAAATAAAATTAAAAAAAAGTAAATATTAAGAACAAAAGTAAACAACTCAATGGAATAAAATGTTATAGAACTTGAATACGTAGTTTTCCAAACAAGTAACTACAGTCACTAACAGTTTGAAAATGTTCCAATCTGACTAAAAATCAAAGAAATGCAATTAAATTAAACAATGAAATATCATATTTTACCCATCCAATTAGAAAAAATTAATACCCGGTGATAGCAAAAGTGTGATGAAATTGCACGTTTATGATTCAACTATCAAAGTGAATAATGCAGTTCTCGTTTATAGACATACAAAAATATGGAATGAAACAAAAATAGGTAATAAAACAGTCTGTAAAATATAGATGCTTTATCATAAGTTTTCTATCAGGCTTTGTATCTGTCTAGCCATGTGTCTATAACAGATGGATACATGCAAACGTCTAGATCAGAAATAGAAGTACAGATTGATAGGTTTTTTTCCTCAAGTTTACTTATATTTGCTTCTTAGAAAAAGGATTTTCAGGTATTTTTTATTTCCTCTTTGAACTTGTCTATGCCATATAAATTTTTACATAATCATATTTTTAAACTATGATTTAAAAATGTAAATTAAAGGTAAACATACAATAATACTGAGTGGAGGGTGAGAAACGTGCTTATTGCAGAGAAACTGATTCTGTTCTTCACTTTTTGTGAGTCTGAGATTCTTTCTACATGTCATTAGCGTGAAAAGAATGTTCTCCTTTTCCCCAAGGTATGGTTTTACATTTGCTATTTTTATAGCATATAAATGTTTTCTTTTGTGAATCTCTGTCTCCAGGAGGAAGTTTCAAGTCACCCTCTTTAGAGGTGGATACTAGGTAAGCTTGAGTCAGTGAAAATTACCTTTAAATGCTTAGAAAACTTTAACTTCTATTTTAAATAAATAAAATGACATACGTTGGGATTGGAACAGGTGTTTTTAGAAAAAATTGAAATATGGCATTTTCTGAATTATTTGTTGACAATAAAAGTAAATATAATGTCTAGCCATGAATTATGAATGCAGTTTAATTTTGGTAGAATGAGTTACGGATCTACAGACAGTTGTTTGAAGAGAGAATTAAAATTAGCCAAATGGACCTAATAGAATTAAGTCCCACACTGCTTTCCCCAACGTGAATCAGTTTTTTATGTGTCAGGTCAACAACCTTGCAATGAGAGTTGAATATATCTTTTATTCTTCTCATTTTCAGTAAGTATTGACCAAAAACTTAAGCCACTGGAAACTCTCCCTATCGGCAGAACTTCTGTTAAGCATCCTGGTTGCATTATTTAATCCCCACGTGCTCTGAAGACTTTTTCAGTGCCTATGTTTTCTTCAATCAGCACTCCAAACAAGCAGGTGCTAGCCTTTTGCATATTCCATTGGGAATGGGCTAGACAGAGCCAACCAGTGGAAGAGCTCTACTGGGAAATTCATCTGGCCAGCAGCTGTGGAATGGCAATCTGCCGTAATGTGCACTTTCTTTCAGCGTGGTCCTGAAGGGTGTGGTAAGTGGCCACTTTCCCAGATGGTCTGCATTCTGTGATGACACCATAGCTGCATGACACCTCTGCTCTAAAGATGGGACATTTGGCCTTTGGAGAAATATCATTCCCAGAACTTTGAACAGACTAAACTACTTTATTGCATGGAATGTTTTTCTTATCTCTAGTTAGGCAAGAATAAAAGAGGCTTGACTGTACTTTCTAAAGTAGCACTCACTTAAACATCACTCTCAGAAAAAAAACTGATTTCAAATTATATAATTTCAAATGTAGCTTTGGCTTGTGTAAGTGTGATGGAGGAGGTGAGGAGAAAAAAAGGAAGCAGGGTAGGAAACAGATAAAGAGAAGATAATGCATTGAAAAGAAAAAAGTTAAGAATTATATTTTGTCATAATGTCATAGTACTTCATATACTGAATGTCTAACATGTTCCCTTTTTTGCTATTTCCTAATCATTCTATGGCATCCTTAAAATGTGTTAAGGATTCAAAGTCAGGACATTGATGGTGGAAACATTTTTGGGGGCTTCTGTAATCCTATGCTTATGCTCATTGTTTTTTTTCAGATTTTTTTAAATGTTTATTTATTCATTTTGAAAGAGAGAGAGAGAGAGACAGAGACAGAGAGAAAGAGAGAAGGAGAGAGAGAGAGAGAGAATAGGGGGGTGGAGAAGGGAAGAGAGAAAGAATCCCAAGCAGGCTTTTTACTGTGGGTGTGGAGCCTGATGAGGGGCTTGATCCCATGAAATGTGAGATCGTGACCTGAGCCAAAATCAAGAGTTGATGCTTAACTAACTGAGCCACCTGGGTGCTCCCAGCTTTTTCAGATTATTGACCATGATTCCTCATCAGCAGTGCCCCAGAGTTGTCTCTGCTATTGGCTGGAATTCTCTCCTCCATATCAGAACTGGGCAATTGCTATATAGGAAAACTTCTCATCAAGTTGATATAAATATTATACTCAAGGTCTAGTTTATATGATATAGACTACCCAGTCCTCAAACACCTTTACTTATTCAATGAAATTTTTTGAATGCCTAATCGTGTCAGATGGGGACATTTGTGGGGATATAATGATGATGCACATAGTAAGGTTATGCCCTGTTATCTTGTTACCATCTCATAAAATCTTTTTTTTTAATTCCTGTACATTCTGACTAGATTATGTGTATTTTATATTATTTTATGGTAATTTATATAAAATATGTAACTTTTTTGTCCCAACCTAGTTTTTAATATCTCCGTAATGCCTAACATCTTATTAGACACACAGGAAATATTTGGCAAAAACATATTAAACAGAGAAAAATTCTTAATTAGGTACCGTCATTGCAGATAGGTTTTTAGGAAAAGTTTAAACAAGGAAAAGAAGATAAAAACAATTGTCATATCATATTTGTCTAGTGTTGAGCCAAAATCTCTTTTAGCAATATTTTGGGTATTATCTTAAAAATGAACACATATAAAGATTTATGTCAGTGCAAGTCAGACGTAGGTAACCAGTAAATTTGTCTGATAACCTGTTTCTCATTCATTCCATTAATAGAAATTGGCCAAGGACTTACCTTGGGGAGTTATGTCACTTATTCTAAAATTACGCCTGTGTGTATTTATGGTACCAAACATTTGGATTAAAAAGTGAGAAACTGCATAGTTCTCTTGATTAAAAAGTTGGGTAATTGGTACCCTCGGGTCATGGACTAGACTTTTTTTTCCTTCAGATGATGGGCCTCAGGCTGGAGCAAACCTAGGGACTATAGGAGCTTATAGGGAGATACCTTGGGACTATAGGGATATACCTTGGGACTAGTAGGAATTGGAGGGACTTCCATGAAAACACATTCTTGGAATGGTTCTTCTTAAACTCTCACAAGAGGAAAGAAGACCTATTTTTGGTTAGAAAACAGCGCATGAATGTATCATCTAGTTTCTTACTATATATCCCTTCAGGCAATAGAACAGAGCGAAACTTCACCTGGGTCACTTTAATAAGACTTCTTAGCTATATATTTTGTTTCTAAACATTCTGCTTTTTTGTAAAGCATGCTTTAAAATTTTTATGCAATGGAAATTTCACTGTGATAGTATGCTTGCCAAATTTCTAGAAAGGAACATATACATAAAACTTTTTATGGCTGCCAAATTCTTCTGCAGAACTAGGAAAAAATACAGTATTACAAATAAAACATCTGCTTTATTATGACAATAATGGTCTATATTTACATGGCTATACCTTACTTATACTAGGTAATATGCATTCTCACTTACTTGCTATTGACTGTTATTTTGATTTCTAAAGCAATTTCAGAGCCTCAAATAAAAGAGTCCCCCTCCCCCCCACACCTAAACTGTGCACTTACCCAGGATGTGAGAAGGTGTCCTTTGGAAATTTTTTGGGTGTTATGTGAACTAAGTTTTCTTCTAACCAAATCTTTCTACATGGTCCATCAACAGGATTCAATATGATTGCTCTTTCATTGGGTGTTTTTGTTTTTGTTTTGTTTTGTTTTGTTTGAGTTTGGTTTGATAGATCTTTTGGCGGAAAACTACTTGGCAGTGAAATTGTCAAAGACTTAGCAGGAAGGAAAAAAAAAAAAGAAAGTAAAAAGAAAGAGAAGGCAGGGGCCTGTTTAATTTTCAAATTTAATAATAGTCTAGATAATTGAGGGTTGGCAGATATAATGTTTCCAGTCAAGCCTTGCCATCTAGAGAAAACTATTTCATATCTGCACCATATACAAACCACAGACAAACACTGTCCAGGGATGCTGCATGGAATTCATCTGTTTCCAGGATTTCAAAAGTACATAAATCCATAGTGTTTTGAATGGCTATGTTTGTACTAAATTTTCCCTTCCCCCTTTTCTTTTTCTGGAGGAAAGTCAGTCAACCTTATCCTTATCTTTTACTGCCACTCGTGGCTAGAGTATGAGTCAAAACAAAATACACACTTAAGTAATTATCCGTGATCTCAGAATGTATTTATTTTAAGCTCCAAAGAAGAAAACATTAAAAATTAGAACAAAGATAAAGTTAGAAGTAGAAAATAGAAACACTTCATGATGAATAATAAACGGCATTTTGCTCACTGGAGATACTTTAAATTACAACCCTTCTATTAATAATTGTTAATAATCACAGTTAACTGAGTAAATATTACTCTCATAACACTTATTTAGCAAAAAATATATATATATTGAGCACTGTGCACAATGAGTTTGTGTTATTCTTACACAGACTTTAAATTTTTTTTTTCAACATTTATTTATTTTTGGAACAGAGAGAGACAGAGCATGAATGGGGGAGGGGCAGAGAGAGAGGGAGACACAGAATCAGAAACAGGCTCCAGGCTCTGAGCCATCAGCCCAGAGCCCGACTCGGGGCTCGAACTCACGGACCGCGAGATCGTGAACTGGCTGAAGTCGGGCGCTTAGCCGACAGCGCCACCCAGGCGCCCCTCTTACACAGACTTTAAACATGATAAGCACAACAGTTACACCTAAGTTCAAGGTTGTTTAAAGGAAAAAATCAATTTTGTAAATTGCTTTGCACAGTTGCCACTTATAATAAAGAGCTCAATATTGTTAGTTTAAAATATGTTATAAAAGCAATAGTATTGATTACTTCATGCTTGTACAATAAAATTATACTTTCAAATAGACTAAAGTTGCTTACTATGATGAGATTGTACGTACCCTGCATGTTATTGTTCTTTTTGGTGTCTTATATGTTGCATGTTTTATATCGCTGAATAAAACAGAAAAATGGATTTTAATAAAAATTATAGACTTAAAAACATAAAAGAAATTAAAGTGTTATAGTATGAACATTAAATTATAACAATAATCGGGGCGCCTGGGTGGCGCAGTCAGTTAAGCGTCCTACTTCAGCCAGGTCACGATCTCGCGGTCCGTGAGTTCGAGCCCCGCGTCCGGCTCTGGGCTGATGGCTCAGAGCCTGGAGCCTGTTTCCGATTCTGTGTCTCCCTCTCTCTCTGCCCCTCCCCCGTTCATGCTCTGTCTCTCTCTGTCCCAAAATAAATAAACGTTGAAAAAAAAAATAAATTATAACAATAATCAAATTGAGACATATGCCTATTCATAATATTATAAGGTACAATGTATATTTAGTTAAATGTCCAACGCATGCATTTTTTTTCATGTTTACAATATGTGAATTTTGTTTGCTTCATTACAACAAAAATCTGGTGATATTTCATCAAACAAATGGAAAAATATATTGAAAATGTTTCAAGGTGCAGTTATTCTGTGTCTTTCTGTTGTTCTTTTTTAAACATTTTTATTTTTTAGTGTTTATCATTGAGAGAGAGACAGAGACAGAGGGTGAGTGGGGGAGGGACAAAGGGAGAGGGACACATAGAATCCAAAGCAGGCTCCAGGCTCTGAGCTGTCAGCACAGAGCCCAACTCGGGGCTTGAACCTACAAACAATGAGATCATGAAGTTGGTCGCTTAACCTGCGGAGCCACCCAGGAGCCCTGACTGTTTTGTTTTTTTTTTTTTTTTTTTAGAAGAGAGATACTTTGATTCAAAGTCTGGTTGCCTTATCAACTATCTTTGGTTAATAATTAAGTACTCTAATTTTATGTTCTCAATCACTTAAAAGATAAATATTTAAGGTAAGCCTTTTTTTCTTTAGTTCTGTCTATTCTGAATTCTGAGGGCTGTATTAACCGTTCTCCGCGAAGAGGATTAACTGGTCACGGTTTCTTCTTGGGTGTTTCCGTATTATCAGCTTTAGTAAGGACTTATTATTTTGATTTACTAAATCTGCAAATGTTTATCTGAGTTTTCCCTTTCATCTGTGCTCCTGTTTGGCATGTTGGATATTGTTTTTTATTCCTCCAGTGTAGCATTTACTTACAGACCCTTCAAATTTTTATTGTGCTATTTTTACAGTGGAAGAATATAATTTCTTTGTCAAAGAAGAATGTGAGAGCTTCTCTCATTGGCACTGAGAGAAACCACTGGTGTCAGAATCTGATCGGCAGTGGCAGAAGCTATCCTACCATTCTACAGGACACTTACTCCATTGCTGTTCAACATTTCAGTGTATCTGTCCCTTCCAATGGCATTGTGCTACAAGTGGCTTTTCAAGTAAGTGTCACGGATGCCACAGTGGCTTACCATACAACAGCATGGGAAGCTGTGGGCATAATGCCAAGCGTAGGCTTTTAGTTAATGCCCCCCCATGATTAATTACAATGCTTAGAGATCATTATCTAACATTTGGTATCTAACATTTGGTACACAGCACAGAGATCAGTACCTAACATTTGGTGCACAGCAATTCATTCAAAATGTATGAGATTAATTGTATTACCATCAATAACTGAAAGACTGTATAAAAACATGATAAGAATGTCAGCACCTTAAAGCTGTACTGTTCTCAATTTTAATGAGTTGATTGGTGTACCTTTAGACTTCATTCAACATTATTTAACTTAACAACATTTAACAGTTTAATAATTTGGAAGAGGACTTTTTTGTTTAATGCTTATTTATTTTTGAGAGAGAGAGAGGACAGGGGAGGGGCATAGAGAGAGGGGAACAGAGGATCTGAAGAGGGCTCTGTGCTAACAGTACAGAGCCAGATGTGGGGCTGGAACACATGAACTGTGGGATCAAGACCTGAGCCAAAGTCGTAAGCTTAACCAACTAAGCCACCCAGGTGCCCCTGAAAGAGGACTTTTAATAGAATTATCTGTTGTGTTAAAGTGGATAGTGCTATAATCTAGTGATTACATATGAATGTATATAAGCCATAGAACAGTTAAAGCATGTGGAATTTAGATTTCATATGGAAAAAAAAAGTTACACTAAGCATTCAGGGGGAAAGAAGATGTGAACAATTGTGAAATCTTACAAAAAGGTTTGAACAAAATCACTTTTTATTTACCTTACTTTGTGTGTTATGCTAAAGTAAATGATATGAATGAATATTAGTTTGTGGACTATTTGGATTCTGATAAGACCATGCCAAAATGTCTACAGTATTGTGAATACATTATTTTAAAAGGAGCAACCAGTTGATGGGACAATTGGGGAAAAGTGTGAACAACTAAGGCAATTTGAAGGCACTGAAGTATGAAACAAAATTCAAGCAAACAAGTTTCTCCAGGCAATCAAATACGAATTGTCAGGCCTCACAAAAAACAGATCACATTTTCCAGCAAAGAAACCAGGACCAAAATAGCAACAACACTTAGTACATCCTGTACAATTAAGCACATTTGCAAACTAACATTGAAACCGCTGACAAAAAGTGTCTTACTGCGTCTGTGTCTATATCCAGCTTGTTTCCTGAAGAATGACTAGGGGAAGAAATAATTGATAAACTAAATACCTAATATATAAACATATCATTTAAAATGTTTCTGCTTCCTGATTTATCAGCAAGGGTCTCAAGGAGGGGAGGGAAAGGCTAAGCTCCCATTGTTTACAGTGGATTTAAAATTACACAGTAAGAGGAAACAAAGGATATTCTTGGAATACTCTGTTAAAAAAGTTTTCAATGAGAATTCCAGAGTGGCCATGATGTTAAACAGATGTATTATTTCCCAGACTTAAAGAAGGAACAACAATCATTGTACATATACACAGAATACTTTGTCTTAATATTTATTGTTTTCCCCATAGGAAATAGAGATAAAACCCTGTGGTAACTGTGTCTCAAACTGTGTTTGAGATGATAGAGTGGTCAGCAGTTTATTAAACTTTAGATCTTGCATTCTGATTGAATTTTTCAGTTCAATGTTTGTTTTTTTAATGTCATTTTGGGGATAAATTTGGAAATTACAATTTCTCTCTTTTTAAATGTTTATTTATTTATTTTTGAGAGAGAAAGAGAGAAAGGAGAGAGAGAGCGTGCAGGGGAGGGACAGAGAGGGAGAGAGAGAATCCCAAGCAGGCTCTGCACTGTCAGCACAGAGCCTGATGCTGGGCTTCAACCCATGAACTGTAAGATCGTGACTTGAGCCAAAATCAAGAGCCACTTAGCTGATTAAGCCACCGAGACACCCCTGGAAATTATAATTTCTAATAAATTTTTCATTATGATGAAAGCAAATTTTCCTTCAAAACACATTTATTTCTCATGGAGATGGACTTTCTTGGTTTCAACATCATCTCTGAATCAGCTAATCTATAGAGCAACCTACAGCATCATAATTTCAAAATGGAGTAAATATAGGGGAACAGATATCACTTCAAGATTCTGGTTTTAATTATTTTGGAGACATACACAGAAGTGGGATTTCTGGATCATATAGTAATTCTTCTTTTAATTTGTTAAGGAATTTCCATAGTGTTTTCTTTAGAGGCTACACCATTTTACAACAACGATGGAAATGTATACTAGCCTGATTTTCCCCAAGCTGTTTGTTTTAAAGAATTGTCACATTGGCCCATTCTTTACTCTGAGATTTACTAAGCACGTAGGATAAGCATACAACAGCTTTGTTTTGGTGACTTAGCAAATTCCTTTTTCCCTATGTTGCCAGTTTTTTGAGGATTTTCATGTAGTCTGTTACTTCTATGAAGTTTGAACAGAGGAATAGCATTGCTGTTGGGAAGGGTGGCCTGGAGCAGAGGACTTTTCCTTCTAGACCTTTGTGATGAATTCTTTCCTAAATGTCTTGTTGCCCATTTACTCTTTATTTACTCTTTATTTTATTTACTATTTATGTTATTGAATAAAGATTTACTCTTTATTTTATTGAAAACTCAAAAATCACTGCCAAAACCTTGCCAATTTTATCAGGGGGTGAGTTTTCTCCTTCTATTTACCATTTTCCTTCTCTCCCACTATGATGTCTACCTTCCATGATGAACTGCCATTCAGTATCATGTCCGGCATCCTGTGGAAGCCCATCCAGTTTAACCGAACTGTCTACAATGCATGCCTACTGATTTTGTTTACTGTCATTTATCACTAGAGAGGTTTTCCTAAAAGAATTTTTGAATTACACGTGTGTGTGTGTGTGTGTGTGTTCATTTATTCCTTTTAACAACTTTAGACACAAAAGAGCTGTCGGTGTTTAGTGTTGAAATTGCCAAATAAAATAAGAAAAATCGAATGAAGACGATCACCTTGAAATGTTAAGCAGAGCCTCAGACTTACAGAAAATGTAGTTTGGCAAGGAAGGTGACTTAGGTCACCCTCTGCATGTCTAAACTCAGTTTTGAAACACAACCCAAAATTTCACTCAACGCACCAACATCACTGGAAGAGATGGTTTAGAAGAACAAATTATTGCCTTTAGTAAGGGCTACAAATTATTTTTTAACACATTTGTTTTAAAGGATTCAGTCACAGTGTAATCCATTTCTCTTCAGAGAAACACACAGTGGCCTTCTCAATGTACTTCTCTTTTTGTTGATTTTGTCATTTATGATCCATATGCTTGGAATAATCACCAAGTATTGCTAGATGATTAAGTTCCACAGTCAGAAATAAGAATTGCTATTGAAAAATTTCTGATTATACTGGGGTTAAAGTTATCCCCAATGTATATTATATGCAATATAATGCACTATAGCATATAATATACATTGGGGATAAATAGACACATAGGGGTGGTCCTACAATTGCTCACTTTGTAAAACTCAAATCGTTCTGACAATGAAGCCAAATAATACTACAGGAAGCATTAGTCACAAGCCTATATGGTCAATGGTTAAGGAAACAAAAGTAGGGGAGCCTGGGTGACTCAGTCGGTTAAGCAGCTGACTTTTGATTTTGGTTCAGGTCATGATCTCACTGTTTGTGAGTTTGAGCCCCATGTTGGGCTCTGTGCTGACAGCATGGATCCTGGAGCCTGCTTCAGATTCTGTGTCTTCCTCTCTCTCTGCCCCTCCCCTTCTCACGCTCTCTGTCTCCCTCTCTGCCCCTCCCCTGCTCATTCTCTCTCTCTCTCTCTCTCTCAAAATAAATAAATAAACATTAAAAAAAAGATATTAAGGTTTCACTTGTCAGTTATTCAACTCCTCATTTTGCTTCCACATTAGCTCTGAAGACCTCCAAGGATGCTGTGCAGTGAACGGAGTATGCCAGATCAGATACTGTGCTCCTGTCCTATTTGTGTTGGAGACTGCCTTCTACTTTTCATCACCTTCAGTTCTTTATGTTAACCTAGAAGAATAACTGTCCATGTGGCATACCCTAGTTGGAATAGGCTTTTTTTGGTTTCTATGAAAAAAAAAATCCAAATTCTCGTCAGAACGTTTCTTCCCTTAATATACTTCTTGAAGTCTACATCCTGTATATAGCTACACAGCAACATTGGAATTTATTATTAATCTAACCATCACCAGATTCTCAAATCTTGACCAGGTATGTTTAACAGGACTGTCTTGATCTTGGTTCTGCTCAGAGATCTCATTTCTCTTATTCTCTGGTATCTACCAATTCTCTTTTTGTCTCAGGAATCCCTTGCTGAATCACTCAGAGCTGTTTGCTTCCTTGTATAAATGCCAACAAACACTATTAGAAATTTCCAGTCTCTCCATCAGTAGTTGCTCAGCTTTCAATCTTGCAGATACAGAGATGAAAACAGTCACACTTTGATTCATATTGCTATTTCCTCCTGACCCACTGAACGCAGCCCGCAGGTTGAGTTGAGGCAGTTCCTCTCAGAATGCATACTCTCCAAGGTTGTCCAATTCAGGTACCAAGGGATGAATCCTTTCCCGATGACAGAAGCCAGAGGAAGGAGAAGAGAAAATCCTTAGCTTGTGATTTCAAAAAGTTTAAAAAAGTAAACATTTTACTCAGAAAACTTCATTTTGTGATGACTTCTTCAGCCACACCATCTAATTTCACACTCAACTTGTGTGGTCTGAAATCTTGCTCTCTGACACGGGGCCCACAATAATACGTGTCAACGGTAGCATTGAACACAGGCCTAGGCAGCTAATAATCCTTTATATTACTTAGAGCCAAATTAGTTTCACAAATTAATTTGTAAATTTTAGATTTTACTTGTCATATTGGGACAAAAAAGTCCTTCAACTGAACACATAACAAAGGAAAAACTAAAGCTTTTCTTCTATACTTTAATAATAACTGAATATCCAAGCAACTTCTCTATTAGAGTTAGAATTGGCTTCTCCTTATTCATTCATTAAATAAATACAAGTTATTGAATGCATTTTATACGATGTCATGCTGGATTTTAGGGATACAAACTAGCAGAACAAGGTCTTTTTCTTCAGAGACCTAACTGTCTGGTGGGGAAGAAAGACTTAAAAAGCAACAGCTATTATGTATAAATATTATAATAGAGCTTTTTAATTCTTACCCAGGGATGTACAACAAAAACATATGGGAGTTTCTTTTAACTTTTTTTTTAAGTTTAGCAAATCATTTAATTTTCATTTTATTTTTCTTAATTTACAGCCAGATTAGTTAGCATATAGTGCAACAATGATTTCAGGAGTAGATTTCTTAATTCCCCCTACCCATTTAGCCCATCCCCCCTCCCACAACCCCTCCAGTAACCCTCTGTTTGTTCTCCACATTTATGAGTCTCATTTGTTTTGTCCCCCTCCTTGTTTTAATATTATTTTTGTTTCCCTTCCCTTATGTTTATCTGTTTTGTCTCTTAAAGTCCTCATAGGAGTGAAGTCATATGATTTTTGTCTTTCTCTGACTGACTAATTTCACATATCAAAATACCCTCCAGTTCCATCCATGTAGATGCAAATGGCAAGATTTCATTCTTTTTGATTGCCAGGTAATACTCCATTTTATATATATACCACATCTTCTTTATCCATTCATCCATCGATGGACATTTGGGCTCTTTCCATACTTTGGCTATTGTTGATAGTGTTGCTATAAACATGGATAAAGCACACTTTATCCCTTGGATAAATGCCTAGTAGTGCAATATGCTAGGTCATACGGTAGTTCTATTTTTAGTTTTTTGAGGAACCTCCATACTGTTTTCCAGAGTGGCTGCACCGGCTTGCATTCCCACCAACAATGCAAAATAGGTCTTCTTTCTCCGCATGCTTGCCAACATCTGTTGTTGCCTGAGTTGTTAATGTTAGCCATTCTGACAGGTGTGAGGTGGTATCTCACTGTGGTTTTGATTTGTATTTCCCTGATGATGAATGATGTGGAGCATTTTTTCATTGTCAGTTGGCCATCTGGAGGTCTTCTTTGGAGAAGTGTCAATTCATATCTTTTGCCCATTTCTTCACTGGATTATTTGGTTTTTGGGTGTTGAGTTTGATAAGTTCTTTATAGATTTTGGATACTAACCCTTTATCCGATATATCATTTTCAAATATCTTCTCCCCTTCTGTCGGTTGCCTTTTAGTTTTGCTGATTGTTTCCTTCACTGTGCAGAAGCTTTTATTTTGATGAGGTCCCAGTAGTTCATTTTTGCTTTTGTTTCCCTTGCCTCTGGAGATGTGCTGAGTAAGAAGCTGCTGCGACCAAGATAAAAGAGGTTTTTGCCTGCTTTCTCCTCGAGGATTTTGATGGCTTCTTGTCTTACATTGAGGTCTTTCATCCATTTTGAGTTTATTTTTGTGTATGGTGGAAGAAAGTGGTCCAGGTTCATTCTCCTCTTGTTGCTGTCCAGTTTTCCCAGCACCACTTGCTGAAGAGACTGTCCTTATTCCATTGCATATTCTTTCCTGTTTTGTCAAAGATCAGCTGGCCATACGTTTATGAGTCCACTTCTGGGTTCTGTATTGTGTTCCATTGATCTGAGTGTCTGTTCTTGTGCCAGTACCATACTGTCTTGGTTATTACAGCTTTGTAGTATAGCTTGAAGTCTGGGATTGTGATGCCTCCTGATTTGGTTTTCTTTTTCAAGATTGCTTTGGCTATTCGGGGTCTTTTCTGATTCCATACAAATTTTAGGGTTAGTTGTTTCTGGCTCTGTGAAGAATGCTGGTGTTATTTTGATAGGGATTGCATTGAATATGTAGATTGCTTTGGGTGGTATCAATATTTTAACAATATTTGTTCTTCCTATCGAGGAGCATGGAAACTTTTTCCATTTTTTTGTGTCTTCTTCAATTTGTTTTATCGGCTTTCTATAGTTTTCAGTGTATAGATTTTTCACCTCTTTGGTTAGATTTATTCCTAGGCATTTTATGGTTTTTGGTGCAATTGTAAATGGGATCGATTCCTTGATTTCTCTTTTTGTTGCTTCATTGTTGGTGTATAGGAATGCAACAGATTTCTGTGCATTGATTTTATATCCTGCAACTTTGCTGAATTCATGAATCAGTTCTAGCAGTTTTGAGTGAAATATTTTGAGTTTTCCATATAGAGTATCATGTCATCTGTGAAGAGTGAAAGTTTGACCTCCTCCTGGCCGATTTGGATGCCTTTTATTTCTTTGTGTTGTCTGATTGTGGAGGCTAAGACTTCCAATACTATGTTTAATAACAGTGGTGAGAGTGATATCCATGTCTTGTTCTTGACCTTAGGGGGAGAGCTCTCAGTTTTTTCCCATTGAGGATGATATTAGCATTGGGTCATTCATATACGGCTTTTATGATCTCGAGGTATTATCTTTCTATCCCTACTTTCTTGAGGGCTTTTATCAAGAAAGGATGCTGTATTTTGTCAAATGCTTTCTCTGCATCTGTTGAAAAGATCATATGACTCTTGTCCTTTCTTTTATTGATGTAATGAATCATGTTAATTGTTTTGAGGATATTGAACCAGTCCTGCATCCCAGGTATAAATCCCACTTGGTAGTGGTGAATAATTTTTTTAATGTATTGTTGGATTCGGTTGGCTAATATCTTGTTGAGGATTTTTGCATCCATGATCATCAGGGAGATTGGTCTATAGTTCTGCTTTGTAGTGGGGTCTCTGTCTGGTTTTGGAATCAAGGTAATGCTGGCTTTATAGAAAGAGTTTGGAAGTTTTCCTTCCATTTTTATTTTTTGGAACACCTTGAAGAGAATAGGTGTTCACTCTTCCTTAAATGTTTGGTAGAATTCCCCTGGAAAGCCATCTGGACCTGGACTCTTGTTTTTTGGCAGATTTTTGATTACTAATTTGATTTCCTTACTGGTTATGGGTCTGTTCAAATTTTCTATTTCTTCCTGTTTCAGTTTTGGTTTCCAGATTGCCCATTTTATTGGCATACAATTGCTCATAAGATTCTCTTACTATTGTTTTTATTTCTGCTGTGTTGATTGTGATCTCTCCTCTTTCATTCTTGATTTTATTTATTTTGGTCCTTTCCTTTTTCTTTTTGATCCAACTGGCTAGTGGTTTATCAATTTTATTAATTCTTTCAAAGAACCAGCTTCTGGTTTTATTGATCTGTTCTACTATTTTTGTTTTTGTTTTTGTTTTTGTTGTTTGGTTTCGATAACATTAATTTCTGCCCTAATCTTTATTATTTCCTATATTCTGCTGGTTTAGGGTTTTATTTGCTGTTCTTTTTCCAGCTCTTTAAGGCATAAGGTTAGGTTGTGTATCTGAGATCTTTCTTCCTTCTTTAGGAACGCCTGAATTGCTCTGTACTTCCCTCTTATGACCGCCTTTGCTGCATCCCAGAGGTTTTAATTTCCTCTTTAACTTCTTGGTTGGCGCATTCATTCTTTAGTAGGATGTTCTTTAGTCTCCAAGTATTTGTTACCTTTCCAAATTTTTTCTTGTGGTTGATTTTGAGTTTCATAGCATTGTGGTCTGAAAATATGAATGGTATGATCTCGATCTTTTTGTACTTGCTGAGGGCTGCTTTGTGTCCCACTATGTTGTCTATTCTGGAGAATGTTCCATGTGCACTGGAGAAGAATGTATATTCTGCTGCTTTAGGATAAAATGTTCTGAATGTATCTGTGAAGTCCATCTGGTCCAATGTGCCATTCAAAGCCATTGTTTCCTTGTTGATTTTTTGATTAGATGATTTGTCCATTGCTGTAAGTGGGGTGTTGAAGTCTCCTATTATTATGGTATTACTATCGATGAGTTTCTTGATGTTTGTGATTAATTGATTTATATATTTGGGTGCTCTCACATTTGGCACATAAATGTTTACAATTGTTAGGTCTTCTTGGTCTATAGACCCCTTGATTATGATACAATGCCCTTCTGCATCTCTTGATACAGTCTTTATTTTAAATCTAGATTGTCTGATATAAGTATGTCTACTCAGCTTTCCTTTGTTGACTATTAGCATGATAGATGGTTCTCCATCCCCTTACTTTCAATCTGAAGGTGTCTTTCAGTCTAAAGTGGGTCTCTTGTAAACAGCATACAGATGGATCTCGTTTTCTTATCCATTCTGTTACTCTATGTCTTTTTATTGCAGAATTGGTCCCATTGACATTTAGAGTGAGTAGTGAAAGATATGAATTTATTGCCATTATGATGCTTGTACAGTTGGAGTTTCTGGTGGTGTTCTCTGGTCCTTTCTAATCTTTGTTGCTTTGTTGCTATATATATATATTTTTTTTTCCATATTTTCTCCCCTCAGAGGGTCCCCTTTAAAATTTCTTGCAGGGCTGGTTTAGTGGTCACAAACTCCTTTAATTTTTGTTTGTCTGGGAAACTTTTTATCTCTCCTTCTATTTTGAATGACAGCCTTGCTGGATAAAAAATTCTTGGCTGCATATTTTTCTGATTCAGCACACTGAATATATCCCACCACTCTTTTCTTGCCTGCCAAGTTTCGATGGATAGGTCTGCTGCAAACCTGATCTGTCTTCCCTTATAGTTTAGGGACTTTTTTTTTTTCCTTGCTGCTTTCATGATTCTCCCCTTGCCTGAGTATTTTGTGAATTTGACTATGATATGCCTTGTTGATGGTCGGTTTTTATTTAATCTAATGGGACTCCTCTGCTTCCTGGATTTTGATGTCTGTCTTTCTCCAGGTTAGGAAAGTTTTCCACTATGATTTTCTCACATAGTCCTTCTACCCTTCTTTTTCTCTCTTCCTTTTCTGGGACTCCTATGATTCTGATATTGTTCCTTTTTAATGAGTTACTGATTTCTCTAATTCCTAAATCCTGTTTTTTTACCTTAATCTCCCTCTATTTTTCTGCTTCCATAAATTTTTCCTCTACATCACTGATTCTCTGTTCTGCCTCATCCATCCTTGCTGCCTCAGCATGCATTCGAGGTTGCAGCTCAGTTATAGCATCTTTTATTTCATCCTTACTAGTTTTTCTTCTTTTATTTCTGCAGAAAGGGATTCTAATCTATTCTTGACTCTAGCTAGTATTCTTATTATCATGATTCTAAAGTCTGACTCAGACATCTTGCTTGTATCTGTGTTGGTTAAGTCCCTGGCTGTCGTTTCTTCCTGCTGTTTCTTTTGGGGTGAATTCCTTCATTTCATCATTTTGAAGGGAGTAAAGGAATAATAATATAGAAAAAATTAAAATTAAAAAAATAAAGTTAAAAAATATTAAAATTAAAAACTTAAAAACAAACACACACACACAAAATGGAATAAATGATGGTAGATCCTAGGTGTGTTTTGGTCTGGGTGTTGAAAGTGGCTTGATAGATTAGAGAAAAAAGTGGAAAAGAAAAAAAGAACAAACAAAAACCAAAAAAAAGCAAAAACAAAAACAAAAAAAGGAAATCGTTTGAAAATTTGAAAAAATGAATACACTGAAGTAGACTAAAAAATGATGGAAGTAAAATAGAATTTGAAAAAATTTACACAAAGGTAAAAAATATAGTAGAAAAAAATTAAAGAAAAATATTTTTAATAAAAATTGAAAATAAAAAATGAATTTTTACTCTTTCTGTTTTCAAGAAAAAGAAAGGAAACAAAAAAGAGAAAAAAGAAAAAGAAAGAAAGAAAGTTGAATACAATGGACTGGCTAACAGACTGAAATACGACTGAAATTACTTTGTTTTCCCCTAGAAGTCAAACTATGAAGCACTTTATAGTCCATAAACTAAGCAGGCAGTGAAACTGGTGTTCTTAAAGAGTGAGGTCGGCTCATTGGGTGGGACTTAGTGTAACGGCTCTGTTCTCCACTAGATGGCGCTGCTAGCCTACTGGGGTGGATTGTTGTGGCTCTTGTAGGTGCACATGCACATGAGTGGGAGCGGTGAAAATGGCATCACCCAGCTACCCAGTCTTTAGTATGGGAACTGTATTCTCCCTAATCAGCAATCACACACCCGTCCTTCCTCTTTGGCTTCTGTCTACTCCCTGCTTCCACACTGTCCGTGACCAAGCCCCAGGCAGCACCTCCCTCCCAAGTTTTGTCTCAGGTGCAGCTGCATTCCCTGGCCCCCCACTCTTGAGGGACTGTGGCTTTGACCCACTCTGTGCCTCTGTGGAAGGTCTCACAGAGCGATGGTCAGGTGCCAGCCACACCCAGGAATGCTTGCGGGACTGTGCTGCAGAGACTGCAGCCGGGTGCCAGCCCGGCCCAGAAAAAGTTTGCAAGACAGTGTATGTAGCATCAGTTCCTCAGGGGTTATGGAAAATCACAACACACATTTGACACTAGGCTTCACCCCCAATGACCTTGTTCCAGCAACAGTGAATGTGGCCATACTCTGGGGTCTGCTGGGCCCAGGTGGCTTCACAGCATCTACCAAATGTATATCCAGCAGTGGAACCGCTTCTCCCCGTGTGGCCTGAGAAACTCCCGGACCCTGCTGTGCTCCTGGGGATTCACCCTTCCCATCAGAGCACTGTCAGGTATCGAGCTGTGGAGTTTCAGACTCTGTGCTCCCCCTGTTTACAGTCTTTAATGGAATTTAAACCCTCTCCTTTCTCCTTTCTCCTTTCTTCTTTCTCCTTTCTCCCTTTTTAGCTCAGTCCCTGCAGCTGTTTCCAATTTTCCAATTTCTCTAGCTGCTTTTAGGGAGCGGTGCTTTTCCCCTATCACTCCCCTCCCCCATCTCCATCCTCTCTCTGCCCTCAAAAGCAGCTCTGTGCCCTCCACAGCTTCTCTCTTCCCAAGTTCACCTTTCCATGCTAAATACCTGCTGAATTCTGTGGTTCAGGTTGTGCAGATTGTTGGATTAATCCTCCAATCAGTTTTCTAGGTGTGAAGGATGGTTTAGTGTTGGTCTGGCTGTATTTCATGGACATGAGACACACAGAAAACTTCTATGCTGTTCTGCCATCTTGGCTCCTCCTAAAGTTTTGTTTGTTTGTTTTTTGAACATACATGTTTGACAGTGTCCTTCAGGTATATGAGTTTTAAAAAGTTTTAATTTAATTCTGATATGCATGACTGTTAGAGTCATATACAGATGATACTAGCATTCAGCAGTGGGAATGATTAACTCAGGATGAGAGGCAACTTTTGTTTGGTCTAGGGCACTCTTAATCTGGATCTTGCACATTATATGGGAATTCACTATATCGGGAAAAAGAAAAAAGACTTGAAGTCATAAAAACAGTAGATTAAAAGGTGTATTGGAGTGTCTATGAGTAGAAGAAAGATTATCATGTTTAAGGATAGCAAGTCACAGAAATGACTTCTAGAAACTCATGGTAAGGAAAAGCCTAGACCTATGTTGACCAATCACAAAATAAAATGCCCTTAGAGGTCAACATAGCAATAAGAATTTGACTCAAAGCTAACAACTGTGTCTGTGTAACAGAAAATTTTCTTTTCTAGCAAGGAAGAAACCAGTGTATATGATTATGAGCAAGGATGACAGTGTACAAACTATTTCTACCCTTTAAAAAAATTTTGTTTCAAAACATTTGTTCTCTAGGGAATATCCTCTTGAATGCATGTCTTAGATGAAACTCTGCCTTCTCTTGATTAGCATTCTTTCTAGTTTTGAATAAATCAGAAATCAGGTAGAAATAGGTATGTTAAGTCTAGTCTATAAGGTAGCTATATTTATGTGCCACACATTTTACTAAACATTTTTAAAACATTGCTTTATTTAAACCTCACTACTGCATGGTTTATTAACCCCATTTTACTGATGAGAAAGTCAGAGACTTTGATTAGTTGAATAGGTTGTCTAAGATAACTTGGTATTCAAACCCACACAGACTCAAAACCCTCACAGTCTGGCTTCTAATGATTCTGCTATACAACCTTCTTTTATTATTTAGAAACACTTTTTTTTTTTTATAAATACTCAACTTATAAGGAGGAGAAAACACTTAATTCCAGAGAACAAAGTAAAGTGTACTGTATGTAGGACAGAGAAAAAGCTGCCAAAGAATGTCTTCACCTACACGCATATATTTCTTTCAAGTGTTATCTTGAGAATGTAAAGGAGAATTGGTAACTTCCATGACTCATTATTCAACTTTTTTTCCTGCAAATTAAACTTTAAGATGGAAAGTTATACAGAGGAATACCAGGAAGAAATTCTGAAATGGAGCTTAAGAGGAGGGGTAAGATAGCTGTTAAGTGTTTACTCCTCCTTTTTCCCAGCTTGGGAAATTGGACTGATGTCCTCTTTCCTCCAATTTACCGAGTCAGACCATTTTCTTTCATGGATACATAAATCCTCCAGTTCTACATTGCCTCAAACATCAGCTGTATTATTCTCATCTTTTTGGGATCTATGATTTATTGATCCCTTGTCAGTCTTCCCATTCCCTGAGGGATTTGACACGATTTTTTTCTTTTTTTTTCTTTCTTTTTTTTTTTTTCAACATTTATTTATTTTTGGGACAGAGAGAGACAGAGCATGAATGGGGGAGGGGCAGAGAGAGAGGGAGACACAGAATCGGAAACAGGCTCCAGGCTCTGAGCCATCAGCCCAGAGCCTGACGCGGGGCTCGAACTCCTGGACCGCAAGATCGTGACCTGGCTGAAGTCGGACTATTAACCGACTGCACCACCCAGGCGCCCCGACACGATTTTTTTCTTTACCCCAAATTTCTGACATTATCAAGGTGGCTTTAACAGTTATTGAATCAAGCAGTATTCTAGTATTCTTTTCATTTTCTGTATTTTGGGATAATAATCCTCTACTATAATGTTGAAATCTGGACTCACATCTTTAAATTCCCAACCTCACCTCTGCAACTCTCCAATCTTCTCATTCCATTGCAAATGGAGTGATCTCCTTATCACAAAGCCAGTAGGCATTATTCTATTTTTAATTGCCTTGTTTGGCAACATCCCTATATTTGAAATGTTCTTTCCCAAAGCTTCAGTGATACCATACTATCCTGGCTTTTTATTCTTTAACTTTTCTGACTGCTCCTTTCTAATTCCTCTTCATGAGTTGATTTTCCTCTCATTCTTTCAATGTCAGTGTTCTTTAGATTTTCACCCACAATCTCTTTTTACTGTAAATACATTATATGAGTGATCAAATTTGTATTTATGATTTTAAGTCTACTCTCTATCTGGATAATGGTAGCTTAGTTTTGTCTCCCAGAAACTTTAGAGATACACATATCCAACATCCACCAGACTATATTTTGGCAAAGTATTTTCAGGCAAAGAGAATCTGTGCAGAGCCTAGAGTAGTAGTGAATTTAGGGGATCTTAGAATGTCTCATTTTGAGTTAAGTGGATAATGGCAAGTAAGACTGGAGAAAAATGACAGATATTATTAAATGGACGTTTTTATAAAACATACTAAGAAGTGTGCATTTTAAGAGCAATATAGAGCAACTGAAATTTTCTAATCATGCAATTTTCTAATCACTGTGATTAGAAAGATTACTGTGAAAATAGGATAGAAAATTGATGATTTTAGAAAAGGCAATGGAAAGGGAACATTTGGGAGACTTTTACAGTAATCTTTGTGAGAAGTTTTGGGAGTCTGAAATGAAAGAGCATAAATGAAGAGAAATGGTCAATAAATGTTAACTAAAATAAATTACCTTACAGTCAGTAAGTACTAGATCTTAAGTTGATGTGGAATGAATTCCTTTCACACTGAGATAAATTTAGTGAGTACCTGAAAATCATATATGTGGGAATATGACCAGGAAAATATTTTAAGTATATATATATATACGTATATATATATATATATACGTATATATATATATATATATACACTTTTCAGGTATATATATATATATCTATACACACACACACATATATACATATATATGTGTATATATATATATATATATATACACTTATATACATATATATATGGTTGAAATTTATCAAAAATAAAATGAAATATGTCAAACTGATTATTTTGGAGGCTTTACATTTGATTGTTACATAAAAAAATTTGAAAAGCAAGCAAGCAAGTAAAATAAAAAGAGCAAAACCAACAACAAAAACACGGATTAACTCTCTGTACTCTGCAAAAAGAAAAAAGAAAGATTGTTTCTACTGAATGAATCAATTGAAGTTAAGTTTAAATCTGTTGGCTTAATTTTTAAAAATGAGTTTATATAGTATTTTTAATTATCTCAGTGTTAACTAAACTAGTTGTTCACTAGGAAACATTTTCATTTATTTAACAAGATATGGAAAATTAATCAGTCAACTTTGCTATATTTTAATTTTGTACATACAACTCATATGTGCTACTAGGCAAAGTGTTTCAGAGGGCTTTTTGACCATATACATTATCATATTTTATTTGCAGTTTTACATTTTATTTACATTAAATTTTTGTTGTTGTTGTTTGTTTAGGTTACTTGGCAGGAAAATATACTTTTTAATGTTTACTTGTTTTTGAGAGAGAAAGAGAGACAGAGAAAGGGGGACAGAGGATCTGAAGCAGGCTCTGTGCTGAACCGTGGGATCATGACCTGAACCAAAGTCAGATGCTTAACCGAATGAGCCACCCAGGGGCCCCAAAAAAGATTTTTTTTAAAAAAACATTTTGACATATAATGTTATTATCATTTTTTAGATTAAGATATTGTAAACATAATAATAATTTACATTAAATAGCTGTAATATAAATTTTCTTATTCTTAAATATTCTATGATATGAACAGGGACAATACTTCTCAGTTTACAATGGTGAAAATCAGACTGCTTGAGTGATTTATGGAACTGTCAGGATGCTTATTCTAGTGTTCTTTAGATCACAGGTATATATAGCATATTAGTTTCCTATGATTGCTGTAACAAATTACTACAACCAGAGTAGCTTAAACCTGAGCAGAATAAGCACAAATTTATTCTCTTATGGTCTGGAAGTCAGAAGTCCTAAATGGGTTTCAGTGAGCTGAGGTCAAGGTGTCAGAGGAGTCAGGCTACCTCCAGGGGCTCTGGGAGAAAAGCCATTTACTTGCTTTTTCCACCTTCTCCAGGACTCTGTATTCCTTGGATTGTGGCCTCTTCTTCGATCTTCAAAGCCAGTGGCATAGGTTTCCTTTCTCTGACTCAGCTGACCTTGGCTTCCAACACATAGCCTTCTCTTCTGTCTGCAGTCAAATTGCCCTCTGTCCTCTTCTTACAAGAATACTTAAAATTACAAAATACAAGGGAAGAATACTTAATTCAGAAAGCCTCCCCATTAGGGACACCTGGGTGGCTCAGTAGGTTAAGCATCCGACTTCAGCTCAGGTCATGATCTAGCAGTTTGTGGGTTCGAGCCCTGCCTCCGGCTCTGTGCTGACAGCTCAGAGCCTGGAGCCTGCTTCCGATTCTGTGTCTCCTTCTCTCTCTGTTCCTCCCCTACTCACACTTTGTCTCTCTCTCTCTCAAAAATAAAGATTAAAAAAAAATTAAAAAAAAAAAAGAAAGCCTCCCCATTTCAAGATCCTTAACTCAATCATCTGCAAAGTGTCATTAACCATATAAACTAACATTTACAGTTTCCAGGGATCAAGATCTGGTTATCTTGATGGGCCATTATTAAGCCTACAACATATAGTAATACCACCATATGGGTATTAATTTTTTCCCCTGGATATTTCACTACCAGCTTTCTCAGTGCTAGAGGCAGAGTAAGAGCTGAGTTCTGTTTCAATTCCTGTTGTTTTTGTTTGATTGCACTGACTAGATCCCTTGCAGTCTGCGTATTTTTGGAGTTGTGGCCCTGGAGAGAAGAAGCAGGCAATAAAGTTGCATTAGGAAAATGGTTCTCCAGCAGGAGTCTTTTCTGTATTGTTTTTCTGACTTCTCTACATCTTTCCCCTACCAATATGTACAACATGGTGGGCTCATTTCTCTCAGCTAAGCAGACGAGGTAGAAAAATGGCAACTATGGTAGCTGGATTATATGTCCCCTAATGGTGAACAAAGAGGATTCTCTTCTCTCTTTTCCTAAGAAGACATGTTCTCCTCTCCTTTATGGCTTTAACTAAGAGAATGGAGCTCTGTAAGGCACAGAGAATCAATATTTATGGTGGAGACGCCTGGAGGGAGGATGCTCTGATCATCCTATTATCCGTGCCAATGTTTGTGATCTTTGAAAAATCTAAGGCACTTTGCTCAGGAGGCATATTTTTAACCCTGGTGGCCTAAACCACAAATTCCAACTACTTAATTATATTCCGCCTAGAGTGTCCTTCCATGTGTTCCAGAACTCATGGTGGTTTTCATTTCCTATCCTAAGCTGCTCGGTTGTTGTGCTATTGTTATTATTTAACATTCCTGAGAGCAGACAGATGCACTGTTTGAAACAAAAATATATATTTCCTATTGAATGAGCTAATAATCTAAAATCTGGTTGCCATATTCCGTCTCCAAAGTTGAATAAAAGAAATGCATTAAAGGAAACATAATAAAAGGAAACAGTGAAAGAAAATACAAGACAAGGCATCAGTCCTGGTTAAAACCCAAACCAGCTGATGTGGAGAATAGACCACTTTGTGACTTTGGGTCTGGCTAATGTTCTCATCTGAGCAAAAACAATAAGACACTTGTGCTAGTGTTGTAAATGGACAGGGTTATTATTTTTCTAATAAAATGACTTAAATTTGCTTGAAGGGAGGATCACAGGACGATTGGAAATTTTCTCACAGTGACAGCATTCCATTTAAAATAACTATTGTACATTATAGACTCAGCAGAGAAGCAGTGTAACAGTGATTGATTATTACACGCTTCTAGCCCTTCTCTTCTATTTCAGTGGAAGGGCTCCTTTTAAGACAAATCCCTTTAATTGTGCTTTGATACCCTACCTCTGCCTTGGGCAATTTAACCTACCAATTGGCTGTCTCTCTCTGGTCTGACTTTGCCTCCTCCTATCTACCCGCCTTTTACTCTTGGTATATAAACATGCAAATGCCTTTCATGCAGAATGGTAGTAATATCTTTAAAAGAGTGGACTATTCTTTTCTCTTTTGCATTTCCCGAGTAGAACTTTCCCCTGATTTTGCTGGAGTCATCTGTTTGCCTTGGGGAGAACGGGAATTGTGAAAGCTGGGCTGCATTGAGTCAGAGGCAGTTGTGTGCAGCTTTTGAAATCCGGAATAAAATATTTGACTTGACTGCAAGACCAAAGATTTGAAAGCCAGGTTTGGTTGGAAGAAAAAAAAATTTTTTTTTAAGCCCTCTAGCTTCCACTAATGTATCGAGTATTTGGCTGGTCACTGTGGATCATAGCTCCCATTTACCAAGGTAAAGAAATCAGAATATATCATGAAGAGAGTCTGCCATAAAGACAAGTGGGGAAGCCTTCCCATCCATACTGCTAAGTCAGAGGTGGGTGAAATGTATGATGAAACCCATATATCCTGATTGTTCTTTTTAGGCTATGGTTTCAAGTGTGACACATGTTACTAAGTCCGAAGAAAAGCCAAAAATGGAGCAAAATGGATATCACAAAGTTCCTGTTTAGAACCTTGGGAGGAAGAACTCATGCAGATTCCTTCCAAATCAAACACCATCCCAGGATCCTTCCATCGGAAATCAATAAGGAGCTGGGCAGGAGTCTTGCACATTGGCCCAAATCCATGAAGAATATGTTTTGTTCCAGCCCAAATACCATCTTGGAAAGGGATAAGGGAATGTGAAGAATAGTTCTGATATCAAACTGTACCTTTAATTGGTTCTTTAGCCACAAGATTGTTTCATATAAAAAGAAACTATTTAAAACCACATAAAGGTGAAGTGCATTTTTCTAGCAAGTTTAAGTAAGTTTTTGCCTCCAGGAACCAGAGGGGTGAAGTAGTAGATATTTATCAGAAATCTTTAAGTGCCAAATATTTGGGAAACACCCTTCTTGTGTTTGGACTTTGCTTGAATATGCCTTTTCCATGGAGAAGCCAGGATTTATTCCCTCACTTGTCCTTGTTACTGATGTGCAAAATCTTACAAGATGTGCTCGGATAAGACGTTGATTCAAAAGGGAGCAAAATACCACAACCAGAAACAACAAAAGTATCTGGCTTCTGACATCAGGCCCTGCTTTTATTAGCATGAGCTGAGTCTCCAACAAAGTCAGTGCTAATTGCATTATCATCATCAATGCTTAGTAAAAATGGCAGTGTTTTCACTGGAGTAACCCCCTTTTGTAGCTGGTTATTATTCTTGGGTGCATGGTTTACATGCTTTACCTCAGAGATTCTAGGAGCTACCTAGCATAGCATCATTTATTAAATTCATTTTCTGCTCAAACTCGTCTCTGATCACGAGGAACCATAACCAATAAGAGTTAAATTTATTCAGTGTTTACTATGGGCTATACACTAATTTAAACACTTTGCATGTTTTATTTACCTCATGTAATTCCTCTCAGTAATATTATTATTAATAAAATGGATACTATTTTCTACATTTTATAGATAAGACAACTTAGGGGGAGGGAGATGCCCAAGGTTGGTTAACGAGTAAGTGGTATATCTAGGATTCAAACTCAGATATCTAGTCTCATAGCCCATATTTTTACCACTATGCTTTAGACTCTCTCTCTCTCTATGTATATTATATATATTACATTTGTATAATGTATATTATATATTTTTATTTTAACTTATATATATATTTTATATTATAAATATTTATATGTATCTGTCTCTTTCTCTTTCCCTCCCCCCACACCCTTTTTTTCTGGCATATTTATATACAGCATGAATAAATCACTAACTATGCACATATCTTGAGAAATCTGCCACCTATGTCATTTCTGCTTCTAAACACTGCTCTATTTGCTATCTTTGTCATTACCAGGTGTGTTGACACAAGGATTACTCTTGCTTTTCCTCCCTCATCTCCTATTTTCTGCTCCTCAATCTACTGAAATACAGTTCCCCCTCCTATTGTTTCCTGAAACTGCTCTTGTCAAGGGCACCAAGGCAATTATCAATCATCTCTTTTTTTATCTTTCTCTTTACTCTAGGTCTCCGTAGCATTTGGTACGCGATTGCTTACTTCTTTTTCAATTCTCTGACCACTCAATTTCTGTGATACTTTTGTGGCCTGGTTTTTATTCTAGAGCTTAGGCCAATGTTTCTCAGTGCACTTCATGGGCTGTATCTGCTCTGACACACTTTAAATATAATTTTAAATTTTCAATCTTATTTCATTTTTTTCTGGATGAACTTATATTCTACGTATAGAAACACTGATGAATCTCTAATGTACACGTTAGCAAATATATCTAGCCTAAGATCTGTAATTACATATTATATTGTCTGCTGGAAATCTCCTCTAGCATGTTCCAAAGACATCTTAAGTTCAAACTTACTATTCCCCAACTAAACTCATCTTCTTTATCCTCCCCACATTTCTCCTCCCTCTCCATTCTCTTTATCAGATGAGAGAACAACCATCAAGTCTATCAAAAAGCCCACAAGTCATCTACTCCTTTTTAATCCTCAGACCAGGATCTCTAATTAGCCCTGGTGTACTGGGTGCACTGTCTTCTTAATAGCTCACATCCCTCCCATCCTTATCCTCTCTCCCAGCCCTGTTTTTATCTTTCTGTCTTACTGCACGGCCTCTTAAATCCATCTGATGGGATTTCCTTTTCGTACTTTCCACCTCCAGCAGAATAAGCTTTAAAAAGCAGAGAGGTAATTTTTTTAACTTCTCATTTAACATCTTTCAGTTGCTCCCCATTACTCAGGATACAGTCTGAGCTTCTAAGCCAGTACTTATTTGATCTGGCCTGTGCTTATCCAGAACTTTATTATCACACAACTCTCTGTCTACATACCACATTCCATCTAACTGATTTATTTGCAGTTCCCCCAATACACATGCTCTCTCATGCACCTGTTTGCATTTGCTATTAAATTCATCTGACACAGTTGGCTTACTCCCACTCATCCATCAAAACTCTGTTCAGCTTTTACACCTCACATGTCTTCCTGTGTGCTCCTCTTAATGATAACAGTGTTAACCCTGTGATGTTTGACTCATTAGACTGAACTTTCAGGAAGCGTTCACTATGTCTCTTGTCTCAGAATATTGAGGCCTTCCTTAAAGACTGGATTCTTGTAGAACTAAATATTATTTTGTTAAATTAAATAGGAACAAAATTATACATATTTATTTTAAAGTTGAGTAAGCTAAGGCTCAAAGAGTTTAAATGATCTGTCATTTACTGCTAGTAATTGACAAAGGTGTAACTCATTGTTGTTTAACTTACATTCTTAAAACATAACAAAAAGCTTGTAGTACAGAAGAGACTCAATATGTATTTGTTGAATGAATGAGTAAACATGAAAGGAAAAGGAAAAATTCTTATTTTCTATAACAAAGATATTCAAAAGAAGTGAATTTCAAAACAGTGCAGAGGAGGGAAACTAAAATATATCACTCTTGTATTAAAAATGTTCTATGTGGTAATCTTTGAAACAAATATTTTCAGTGTGGTTTCTTGATTCTATAGGGACCCAAATTATATCTGTAACTTTTATTCTCTAACTATGCAATGCATGTAGTTGGTTACATTGAATATTATCAAATTAAAATTGGGGATAGTAATAAATTTCATGTGAAAGAGCAAGCAAACATTGCTAGGATTTTTTTAGTAATATTTTGAATGCCTAAAATAGTTTCTAATAGGAGTGTCCTTCTAAATTAGTAAAACAATGCAAATTAATGCACATGGGAGACAGAATTTAAAAACTGCACAGAGGATCTCCAGCCTCCTGTGTTAAACCCTATATAATCCTCTCCGTGTGGAGGATCCGTGTGGGCGGGATCTGTTTGCTTACAGTCAATAGGATATGGAAAAAGTGATGGATGTCACTCTCTTGATTGCACTATGTTTATGTTGCATAAGACTTACTTTTAACACACTAGAGTGGATTTCCTTTGCTGTTGGCTTTGAAGAAAAAGAATACCACATTGTGAGGGGGTCACGTGACAGGGGATCATGGTGACTTCTGGGAGCTGAGAGCAACCCCAGTTGATAACCACCAAGAAACCATGGAACTCAGTTCTACAACCACAGGGATTTGAATATGAGCTGAGATAGGCCCTGATCTTCAAAAAGGAACATAGCCCAGCCACCACACCTTGACTTTTTTAATCTTTGTGAGAGGTCCCAGTTAAGGTATGTCTGAACTCCTGACCCAAGATAACTATGAGATGATAAATGTGCTGTTTTAGGTGGCTAAGTTTGTGGTAATTTGTTACATATCAGTTTAAAACTAATCGACTCCAGGTTACTCAACATATATCATATAACAAAATTTGCTACATCACCTTCAAAATTTCAAGAACAAATAAATGTGTTAATGAAAAGCAAAGTTTCAAAGCACTGAGGGAAACGAAAAAGTAATGATGCCTTAATTAAATAGTTCAGGTTTCAAAACATGGCAGACAAGCTGTTATGAGAAAAGTACATGATAAATCAATTGAGAATGAACAGTAATGTCACGCACCCATTTTATGGAAATAGAAGAGAAAGGGAAACCCAATCATGTGCTTCTCTTGGGTTTAAATCAATATTTATCTACCACTTTCTGTTCCAAAGTATTCTGTGGCTATTATTATTTTGCAAACTATGGCGGTTCAATCTGTTGTATTTAGGAAAGCAAAACTATGTCACAAATACATAAAAATTATACAAAATAAGTAGTATTCAGTGAAAATGATGCAAATTGCAAGAAGTTCTAAGGTTATTTCTCAGTAAATATTAGCAATCTACTTCTCCGAAATAATTGTGCCTCATAAGCTGGACTTTCCCAAACTCATTCCCTTCCTTCACAGGGTATAAAGACATGTGATTTGGTCACTATCAAAAATAACTCTCTAAGTATTTTCATCTTACATTTTAAGAATATAGAAGATAAAGTTTAAAGATAATAAACTTTTAAACAACCAAACATTTAGTAGTTTTAATTCCTGGTCTCCAAAACTAATGTGGAGCAAAATTACAAATGACCTATACATATTTTAGATAGTTATATTTATTTAAAAATACAGTAAGCGAAGGAAACTTAATTTGGAAATCTGATAGCTACCATCTGCCAGGTTTTTTACAACCTGGACGGGAGACCCAGACATTGTTAATAGGCTTTGGACTTTGAGTGTTCTATTTATTAAAAAAAAAAAAAAAAAAAAAGTGAAGAATTTAAATGCTTGAAATTTGCTATTTTAAAATACGTGATACTCAGACACTGACTTTTATGGCCTCCTAGCCACCTCAGTTTTAATTTAAAATATTAAAATTAAGAATCTAAGAAATAATTAAATGATACTCTCAACATTTCCTTCCAACCATGGGAAAAACATAATAGTTTTATGTTATTGCAACTTGTCCTATTTTCTTAAGTCTTAGCATAGGCTCTCTTATTTTCAAATTTTCAAATTTTCTGAGTTTTAATGGCATTATCACTGTGTATTTGTGATAGGATGGCTAGCCTTAGGTAGCTCGTAGAAATTGTTATTGGTTTCTTGCTTCATAACGTCCTGGGTACAATATGTACCAACAATTTTTTTTTTTCTCTATGTTCCTTCCTGCAGCTGATCTGATATTAAAGTGCTGGCTCTAATAAGTTTCCACTTCAGTCTAAAATAGATAATTTAAGAAATCCAGAAAGTAGAGGCTGCCAAAGCTCACTGTTGCCTAAAATCAGACTGCTATTTTACTCCGTCCATTGTGAGAAAGCCCAGACTTCCAGAGCCTACCCCACCTCTTCCTCAGAGTAAATGGCTCTGTCTGTGATCCAGTAACTTTACTGAGGAAGTGCTCTGTGTTAAAGGCCATCATCCAATTTCACTTCTTGTTTTATTGTTTGTTTCTTTGTTTAAATGTTATTTCTTTTACATCTGGATGGTGCAGCTTTCATGTGGTATTAAAACTATGTGTCCAAAAATGTGTCCCAGATGAACATCCTGTTTGCCTTTTGATTTAAATTTCTGTTTAGTAAACCTTTGTGGTTTGGATATAGTGAGGAGTATTTTCAGCAGAACTCCCTAACCACTTCCTCAAAAATAATAACTCCCTATCCGTCTCTCCCTTTCTCACCTCTCCTTTGCTAAATTAAAATTGTCCATCAGACACAGTCTTAGAGACATTTAAGAACGCTACCTCCTTCCTCACAACGATACAATCTATGTCTTTAGCGTGTTGTTCTGGAAGCTCTTTCCACAAAAAGGCTGGTCTGCATGCCATGCCATTAACAAATATGAAAATGCTTCCATCAGGCCCTGGAAGAAAAATAACCAATTTTTGAATTATGAGATACTTGCTTTGGAGAAACATAAATAACTCCTTTTTCAAAAATAGTTTAGCAACTGTATTTTTTTGGTCAAAACCAGAAAAAAATACGGTTAAAATATTTTTAAGGTCTTCCTTTCAAATTGGCCATAGAAATCCAATCACTGATGAATAGACTTACTTGACATATTACATAAAATTATTTTTTAAAATAACTATTGTTTAAGCCAATTTTTTTGAAGCAAAGAAATTTGGTTGTTCTTGGCATTTCTTAATTTGCTTACTTGGGGGTATGTTCTCCCCAAATCCACACATATAATTTCCATTGCCTTTAAAAGGGGTTATGAACACACATCTGAAGGAGAATTGACCACTTGGTTTTTGATGTTCTAAAGCCAACTAAAGCATGAACCTCTTGCTTCCTTTCTGATCCCAGCCCTTTTCAATGAGAACAATGCTTATGCAAGATTTCCTAGGGGGATTTTGCGGCTTGAGGTTTTAATAATCTAGGCTAAAATTCAAATAGGAACCACAGCTGCTTGGATAAGACTCTTAGACCTCTCTATTTGAACTGCAGTGAACTTACCAGAATTTTAAAATATTCTGAGCAATATTTGATATGTCAGAGTGACATGTGGTATCTTTATTTTAGGTATAAGAATATCTATATACCTGCAAATTGTATGAACATAAAATAAAATGACATGTATCTTCCTTCAACATTTGCAAGTATACTTAAAAACAGATTTGACTTCTTTAAAAAGTAATGGACATTGTTGTTCTGATTCAATGAGGGAAATTTACTGAAAATACTTTATATTTTCTCTTTGTTGGAATTCTCACTTTGTTCCTGCATTGCTCTTCAGACCTCAGCATCTGTATGATTATTAGTTTGAACTCTCTATCAGGTTAATCACTATCTCCATTTCATTAAGATCTATATCTGGAGATTTATCTCATTCTTTTGTTTGGAACATATTCCTTTGTTTCTTCATTTGCCTTGACTCACTGTGTCGGTTGCTGCACATTAGACAAAACAGCCACCTCTCCCAGTTTTGACAGTGGTCTCCTATAGGAGATGTATCTTATCAGTCAGGCTGGCCTGAGCTCCTAGTTGTCTAACTCTCATGATTGCCCAAGCCTCCTTCTTTGTTCTTAGTGACTTGAGGGAGCGCCAATAGCCAGCAGTCTCCTATTGCAGTCAGCACCTCGTTGCAGGCTGATTAGAAGCTGGACCCTGAGTTAGCAGCTGGGAAAGTATGTAGTTAAACCCCTTCCAAGAGGAAACTGGGAGATGGGTGTTTTTACCTGCTTACTCCATGCTGGCTCTGGGTATTTAGCTGTTGCAAAGGCTGCTCTTGTGCTCATTAAGAACTATTTTTGTGTGTGTGAACTAAGGAAAAAAAAAAAACATGAAATAAACCAAAACACAGACTCTTAACTATGGAGAACAAACTGATGATTACCAGAGGGGAGCGGGGTGGAAATGTGTGAAATAGATGAAGGTAATTAAGAGTATACTTATCACAATAAGTACTGAATAACGTATAGAATTGTTGCATCACTATATTGTACACCTGAAACTACTATAACACAGTTTGTTAATTATACTGGATTTAATTTTTTTTTTATTTTTCAAAAGAACCATCTCTTTGTTTCCTATAGTATTTGGGAATGTAAGTGCCTTTGTCTATTAAAGCACAATAATCTGGGGACTTGTTCCTCATGTGGCTACTGCAAAAGCTGGGGGCCAGATATATATACCAGCTCCTTCCAGGGAGGTACTGGCAACTTGCAGTGGGCTGAAAGGGGAAGCCCGGAATGTTGTGCTCGGCTTCCCTCGTCTGAGGCAAATGCAGCCAACCCCTAGTGCTTGCTAAATGAGCAGTTCAGCCTTTAGGCAGCTGCTTTCAAAGTATACATATAGACTTCTTTTAGAGAAAAACTGGGAGATAGGCAATTTTGCCTGCTTCCACTGCACTCAGCCCTGGGGGATGGCTGTGGCAAGCGCTCTTATCATATTAGGAATCACTTCTTCCTCTTCCTTTTCTTCCTCTTCTTCCTCTTTTGCTTCTTCTTCTTCTTCCTCCTCCCTCTCCCTCTCCTTCTCCTCCTCCTCCTTCTCTTCTCTTTCCTCTTCTTCTTCTCCTCCTCCTCCTCCTCCTCCTCCTTTTCTTCTTCTTCCTCTTCCCCTTCCCCATCTCCTTCTTCTCCACCTCCTACTCCTCCTTTTTTTCTTTAATTGAAGTATAGTTGGCATACAATATCCTATTCATTTCAGGTGTACAACACCGTGATCCAATATTTTTGCACATTATAAAATAATTTTCATGATAAGTATAGCTATCACCTGTCACCATACAAAGTTGTTATATTACTACTGTCTCTATTCCTTATGCCATACATTACATCCCCATGACTTAGGTAAAGGGTATTAAGAGGTACAAACTTCCAGTTACAAAAAGAATCACTTCTTTGTTTACTATAGTCTTATAGCTTAGTGGTCACAAGCCCCATTGGCTTTCACAGCTAGGTGTTTGGGGAGACTTTCCCTTCAGTAGAAGTCTTAAAAGTTGGGGCACTGGATGTAGAGGTCTAAACTCATTGACCCTGAGGGCAGACCTGGGAGGTGGGGGTTCTCTCTCATTTGTATGGCTCTTGGCTGGTAATGGGGTTTATGGTGAGAGTGTATCTATCTTAAACCTGTTCCAATGTGGGTATCATTTCATCAATCTAGTGTATAGGCGTCACTCAGATGGTTTCAGAACTTCTCTCAGTGAGAATCACTCTGTGTGTAGCTGTACTTTCAGCGCATCTGTGGGAGGAGGGGAACTCAGGAACCTTTATGTCATCATCTTTGTTTCATCCACCGTTGGACTTCTTTCCTCTGTTTGTGCTCTGCCAGGATGGGAAGTAAGTTTCAGTCTCCTGAAACTACTTTAAAAATTAGATGTTGGGGACCATTGAAGCAGAATCTGTTTATTTTCTGAAATAATAAGCTATGTCTTCACTATATAACCCTTTGGTGATACTTCAAAAAAATAATTTTTATATATTTCTAAAATAGGATTGTGTTTAAAATGCAAACTCTATTGAAGGATCTGTTCATAAAGTTCCTGAAGCCTGAAATATGTTAAATAGCAAGGCTTTAGGTACATTAAAATGAGGCCTCAATATTCATATAAAAGGCAGAAATTCAGAGTCTGTCACAAGGTTATATTGTTATTTAAATGTTCATTTAACATTTCTGTTAAATGATCACATATTCAAGGATATGCAAGGACAGAATATAATGGAGCAGAACATCTGTAAATGATCCAGCACTAAATTTAGGCATAGTACCTATTCCAGGGAAAGGAAACTTTTCAACCTAAAAGATGTTAGGTAGCTTTGAGACTTGCCCGGGAAGGATACCTGCCTGGAAGACCTCCCCTCTTGTTAGGTATCAGGCCGTGGGCCCTCATGTGCAATCACACTTGGTGGCTCTCATCTAATCACATTGTTTCCAAAGTTCTCTACAGAATCCTGTGAATTTGCAGAGTTGAATAGTAGACTTCCAGAGGGAGAAGGGTGCTTCCTGTTGAGGGCTAGTGGATTCTGAACACTCATCGAATTCTACCAGATCTATTCCACATTTTATCTGCTTTCTATTACTATTCTAATTAACATTTAGTTTAAACCAATCTGTGAAAGGAAGGGGGAAAAAAAGAAAACAATTAATCTTTTCCATTGTGTAGGATATTTAAGGGATCTCAGTATATGACACTTCTCCTGTGACCTCTAACTCTTTTGAGTGAACAGATAGAGGATTGCCTATGCCGTATATGCCAAGGTAAAATCCATGATGCTGACACGACAACATATTCTAATACTTCAGACTTGGGTATTGATGCTAAGTTGATGGCAAGTAGATACTAAAGGAAAATTTGGTTGAGAGCAGCTACAAATGATAAATGGCTTCTCAAAAATAAA
Source organism: Prionailurus bengalensis (assembly GCF_016509475.1). NCBI lineage: Eukaryota > Metazoa > Chordata > Mammalia > Carnivora > Felidae > Prionailurus > Prionailurus bengalensis. The sequence continues at coordinate 100,891,323 of NC_057344.1, read as the reverse complement.
TTCACCGAGACATTAGGAGATTTATGACCCTGGTGACTACAGATAAAATCAAAGCATACCTTTTGTGCATTTGGTCATATATAGAGAGGCTGTCTGCTTCCTTCTCTCTGCTGTTTGGTTTACGAGGCTTACTCACCATTTAAAGCCTTGGTAGAACACTTAGTGAGAATTCAGTATGACACTTTTTATAAAAGGATGTGAAATCAGTTGTTTCATAATCTGGGCATAATTTCTGAAGATGTGCAGAAGTCTCTGTTGCCCCTGAAATGTACTTCTTAGAATGACATAAATTGATGATATCATTCTCACCTTTCTCCAGTTTGTGAATCTAGAGACAAATGAAGAATAGCACCTTCCAGAAACTGATCATCTCTGAGGGATAGTTTTGAGAACTGCAAAAAATATCAGCGAGAACATTCCATTCCAACTCCTCTATTAAGGGACTTGACCAAACTTTAATAAGGCTAAGGCCCAGCTCCTAAGGCCCAGCTCCTAAGAAGACTCGGCCTCCTTGAGTTCCTATCTAGCTCCTGAGAAAGGTATGAAGAACAGTCTATGAGGAAACTGGAGCTTACCATTGAGGGGACCTTGTTCTCAGCATCTTGCTAGTGGAACTGGGGAGTAGTTCAGCAAGTAGCAGTGGGGGCGATGGGGCCATATATGATAATGGATACATGAAGTATGAGTAATATTTCTTTGATGGATAAGAATTGTCAATGGGATTTTACTGGACTGGTACTGAACGTATCTAATTTTATAGTTATTATAATGGTTTAGGAAAGGAGGATGGGATGCAGCCACAAATTTTGTAGCAAAAGCTAAACTTTTCAGAGAAGCAAACTTTTGTGGCTAAATATCAGAATAACTTAATAAGACTCTATAAGTAGGTAAAATAATACGATAACCAGATACCTAAAGTAAAAGATTACATTTCATATACATATGTATTATTCAAATTATATTGTTATATTATATATTCCATCTTAATATATATTTTACAAATATATAAGATATATTTTTAAGTAATTCACATGTGTGTATATATATATATGTGAATGTGTGTGTGTGTGTGGTAATTGTAATTGAATTTGCAAAGTAGAAAGAATTAGTCTTATTTTGCCAAATCTATGATGTGAAAAGGGACATTACTAAGTACAAATAAACATCTTGAGCCCAAGTAGGGAAAAGAGTTCACATCTAGGACCCCAAAACTTAGAAGGATGCTCAAGACAGAGGGTGGAGATGACCAGCACTGTAATTTGGGAAAGTCCAAGATTAAGTCATTAATGATCTTTGTTGCATGTTCCTCAATTTTCTTGCAGCTTTCAATATTTCCTCTTTCCTGAAACTCTCCTTTTTCTTGTTTACTATGGATGGTGTCTGTGTGGTTGTCTTTTCCTTTCTAATCCTTAGCCCTCATTGTTTTGTGGACTCTCCCTTTTTCCCACTCCTCAAAGTGGTTGTTCCCTTTTTTAGCTCTCTTCTTCCACTACAGGCTTTCTTTTGAGAATTTTATATATTTGTTACTTTCAATTCATTAAATTCATCCAAAGCTCTTGCACTGTCCCCTGCAACTAGTGTTATTCATTGGACGGTAGCTGTATTCTCCCGCTGACATTTCTTCTACTAGTATCACAACCACAATAGCTGCTGCCCCTATCCACTACCACCCTGTCTCGGTACCTGTGGAAGTGAGCAGGTATAACACCTACTTCACAGGATTGGCTTGAAAATTAGATGAGTTAATGCATAAGAAGTGGCATACCAGTTTGCTTAGAATAGAGCAGGTTTCCAAAAAATTGATTCCCTCTTTACATTTGTTTCTTTCTTTAACCTATAACATTAAGGTAATTCTCAGGTTTTTCCACCATTCTAAATTTTTCTCTTTCCCTTCCTTCCTTTCTTTCTTTCTTCATTCCTTTCTCTCTTTTCCTCCATCCCTCTTTCCCTCTTTCCCTCTTTCTTTCTTTCTTTCTGAAGAAACCATTAAGATCTAAATTACTGTTGGAATTACCTATTTTTAAAAAACTAAGACTTTCTCACAGGTAGTCATTTGATGAAATTATTTCTATATGTTAAAAATATTCCACAAGAGAAAGGGAAATAGAAAGCAAAAATAAGAATGCATTAGCTTTCCACTTACACCAGTATCTTCTCTTAACTCCTTTTTTTCTTTTGGGAGTCCTACCATCTTCTGTGCTGGCAAGGATTGGTATCTCAGATTCATAGTTTTTAAATGACATTAATTTTTCTTGTTCTAAAACAATATATGTTTTAAGATTTTCAATGTCAAATTCTTGTGGCTACCAACCTATTTGGCTGAGGCATGGACACTGAGTGGGTGAACATTGCCTTCAACACCACACACCTGAGGATTCCGATACCTATGAGCATCAGGTGACCCTAGCGGGCCTGTTTGGCCTCAAGGGTGTGGCCATCACATTTGTGTCAGATGAAAATGATGCCAAGATATTCAGTGATGTGCAAGATCACTTTGAGGTGCACAGACATAGTGGAGGACTCACCCATTCATTTTGGAATGTAACACTGTTCAGGAGAGGACGGAAAGCATAGGGGTGAAGGCACACTACTTCCACCTACCCCTGGCAGTCCTCAACCCCCACCCCACGGCTTCCCCCTTTTGCATCACCATCACTCCTAAACCCCCGTTTCCTGATTTGTCAGAATTTTTTAAACAACATTAAAATGAAATGTGCATGCAAAAAACCACACCAATATGCATTTCATTATGGAACCTAAAATTTATAAAATATGGCTAATGAAAAAGTCTATAAAAATCTCCTAAAAGTTCACTAGCCTGAGATATTTTCATGTAAATCCTGTAGATTCATGTAGTGTATCTATATATTGAATATATTGTTTTAGAAATGTCTTTGTTTCACTTAAAACACATAGAAATATTGCCTACATCATTTTTTTTTTACCTATGTCATGGAGTTGGCTTCTAAAATCGTTTGTGTAATTAATTATAATTCTATTTTAACTTCTCCTATATTACAATGAACTATCATAGCAAAGTTTATCAGTGTCTTTCTGACCTTTATAAACCTTTATCCACCATATCTTAGTTTTTTAATTCTTTTTGCAATATTTCTCACACCTATATTTTCTTTCCTATTCCCACTACTATCTTCTAATTCATCCCTTTTACTTATTATGTCAGGCTACTAAAATACAGTAGTGAAACTGAGTTCATTTATTGAGAACTTACTCTAGGCTGCATATTATAAAAAGAAAAATGTAAAGAAAAAAGAAAATGAAAAGAATATTTTTTTATGTGCTGGTGAAAAAGACAAAAATGGCACTTTTAATGAAGTGTGATGCATGCACTATGAAGGTCTTTCACAAAGCAATTATTATGGGAAGATGAATAGGAATTCTAATCAGAAAAATCATTTTATAAATTATATATATTATAAGACATATATAAAATTATAAGAATTGTGATTTGCTATTAGTTGGCTTATTTTGAGCCACCATAATTAGATAGTAAATATTATTATTAAAATTTTTCTTAGATCTTAGTTAAGATCTTAGTAAATTAGATCTTAGTAAATTAAAGATCTTAGTAAATTAAATTTGAATACTTATTGTTAATATTAATGAAGCACATCTACAGTCATAAAAGGAAGCGCTCCAGAGGCACCTGTGTGGCTCAGGCACTTGAGCTTCTGATTCTTGATTTTGGCTCAGGTCATTATCCTAGGGTTGTGGGTTTGAGCCCCAACATCAGGCTCTGCACTGACAGTGCAGAGCCTGCTTGGGATTTTCTCTCTCCCTCTCTCTCTCTACCCCTACCACACACTTGTGTGTGCGCTCTCTCTCTCTTTCAAAAATAAACTTTAAAAAAAGACACATTATCTAATGTGCTTCTCAAAACAACCCTACGAAGTATTTTAATTACTTTTTTTGTAAATAAGAAAACGAAGGCCCAGAAAGACAAGTAATCTGTAGAAGATCTCATAGTTTTTAATTTTTTAACCCAGGATTACAGCTCATGCTTCTCAAAAATCCATATAAAAACCATATTCTTTCTACTATACTGTATTTTAGGGGCCAACCCTTATCTGCCCCCAAATTTGGTATAAAGGGACTTTAGTGAGGATGGGAAAGGACATATTATCTCTTCATATTCATTTCCAAATCAATGATAAACCCGATGTCCCAGATGTTAAAGTTGGGGCAAACATATTTTAGGAAAATATATAACTTTAGAGAGGATATTTAACCAGTAACATTACTAGAAAATTAATTTTTTAAAGAGTTTATTAAGTTTTAGAACAAATTCTCATTGCTTTAGATGTTATTTTATTGTATGCGGGATTTCAGGGCTGCCTGAAGGTCTGAATGGCAAGAGTGAGGGAGTATGGAAAATAATGTGGGTGATTCTCAGAAACCCCTTTCTACCTTCCCTCTAGTGGGTCTGTGATTCCCATTCCTTGCTCTTCCAATGATATTGTGAATATCCAGTTTCCTCTAGTAAGTCCTTTGTTTTTTGAAATGCCTATAATATTTTCTCTTTCATACAACTCGGTTTGACTAATAAGTAAAGGAAGGCATCATACTTTATCAGTAAAAAGTAAGTAAAGATGAAACCAAATCACTAACTCTAACCTTTGGTAAATAGTGAGATTGACCTGTGATAAATACGCCGTCATAACTTTTAATCTGTTTTCCCTAAGATTTCTCAGCCTAGGTAGACTTGCTCATTTGATGTATAGGTTCTAGGTATTAGATATCCAAGAGCAAAGAATTTTCTTGAAATACAGAATAAATGGGTACTATCCTCAAATAGTGATGTTTTTGAGAAAATGAGGAGGGAAAATGGAAGGAGTAGAAGATCCTTTACACACACAGGCCATAACTTTCTCAATCCAAAATTTCCAATTTGTAGTATTTGTGAATAAATTTCATTGATGACAAACATAAATTAGAAGAGAACTAACCAAAACAGTTTATGACCTCTGCTTCTCAATTTCCTGAAGATGCTGGCTTATATTTTGTGACAGTCAACAAAACTATCAGAAACTTAATACGATGTTTTTTGTTTGTATAAAATTCAAGTCTCATTTTACTTGGAATATTTGGGGTATAATTTTAACCATTGCATATCAAGAGAACCATGATAATGATACAAATTTCTATAAGGGTAAATAGATTGATGGATGAGGTTTTATGCAAACAGGTTAAAACACTAAAACTTCTGGAAAAAATTAAGAGTGGACCAGATACAATTGAACACCACAAATTAACATGGTGCCTGCACTCAATAAATGTAGCTGCTATTATTTTTTAAAAAGTAATAAGGAGCTAATATTAAATTTTCCTCATGAATGAATCACTGGAGAATAACGTGAAGGTTTAACTGTGAAAAAAAATAAACATTACATAACTTAGTAAGTTAATAATCTCAATCAATACATATTTATCTATAGATCTATATACATAGACATATATATGTATATGTTGCCAGTGTTTCTCCAAATGAACCTTATATTTTTATACAAGTTTGTGAACAAAAAAAAAATCTCTACTAAAAGTAAATGTGCATGTGATTTTTAGAAGAATAGATATTTATATGTCCCACATAATTGAAGCAATTTTCAACATTCCGATTTAAAAAAAAAATTAAGTTTATTTATTTGGGAGAGGCAGAGATAGTGTGAGTAGGGGAGGGGCAGAGAGAGTAGGAGAGAGAGAATCCCAAGCAGGCTCCACACTGTCAGCACAGAGCTTGACGCGGGGCTTAAACTCACCAAATCGTGAGTTCGTGACCTGAACTGAAACTGAGAGTCAGAGGCTTAAGTGACTGAGCCACCCAGGTGCCCCTAAAGTTCTAACTTTTTAAGTGCTTTTGGAGTAGAACACACCCTGAGGATACCCTATTAGTCCAGTTTCTTACTGCATCTCTACTAATGGCATTCACACATGGCAACAACTCACCTTCTTAAAAGTAGCTGGCTGTAAGATCGAAAAAATGACCTTGAGTGGTCAAAATACAACCTGGTGAATGATTCAATTATTATCTAATTTTCAATCTTTCAAAGTCAAGTGATAGGAAATAGTTGAAGAACCAAGGAGGATGGCTGAGATTTTACAGTTTGCTCAACTTCAAATTTTCTATTGAGTGGAAAATAGAGACACATACTTTTATTGCTTTAAAAAAAAGGCTAAAAAGTGACACTTAATGACATTCTTTAGTAAGATTTGTAAGTACACAGAATGCGCTGGAAAATAAACTTTAATTGCTTTCATTGCAATGTCCTTTTTGCAATTCAGTGTGAATTCAGACTTTTAAAATCCAGATGGGCAGCACATGACAAGTACGGGTAACCTCAGCCTATGAAACAAAGAATTTGTTTCCACTCTATTTAATGTGTTACTTCCTCCAAGTAACAATAGAAAGCTAACAGTTTCTTTAAAAGAAATAAAATACAGAAAAAAATGATGATTATGTTCATCAGTATTATAGAACCATCGTATTAAATGGCATTCCGAAACTGGATAGATTTAAATGTTCTAATGGAAATTATTGTCAAGTATTAATTAATCTTTCGGATTCCAGAAAAACATGAATAGATATATCTCACAGAAAATTCTTAAGTTTATTTAACTTTATTTTTGTCACTCTGCTTCCAAGATTTAACAAGAGCTGGTAAATATATCACTGATGTGGAAGAGGTGAATTCAGATGCCAGCAGGAATACAGAAGATAATGGATTCAGAGAATCTATGAGTTTAAAAAAATAATTAAAAAAAATACAAATAAAAAGAAGATATGTAACCAAATCCATTTGATATTATGGTTTTGCTTTAGTGCCATAATGTAGTCACCTCTCTGAACTTCTTTATTTTTTCTTGCATACGTGGTATTTTATTATGGACAAAAATCTAATTTACAAATCTTTATACATTTTAAGGCAAATATTCAAGCATCATAAATATAAAAATTTAAATATGCAAAATTCATATTTACAGCAAGAAAATAAAGTAAAAAATTTATTTTTAGTCAATGTGGTTATTGCTATACTATCTTTGTAATTCCTTATCCAGAGTTCAAAAATGTAGGCAAGCCCTAAAGATGCAGCAGAAATATTTTTGGCACACTGGTATCCATAATCTAGTTTGTGCAGAAATGTTTCTGCAAGATTCATAGAGTATTCTTTGGAAGAAAGAGGCAAGGACTGGTTATTTGGTCACCCTTAGGAAATAAGCTTTTTAGGAGTCCAGAAATAGCCACAATACAAGCAGAATATAATGAGACACAGCTCTGGCTGGGAAAAATGTGCCTTTCATCAGAAATGGATCTCAAATTCCTGGGGAATATCCAACTTCCATCTTCTAAGAGTATGTCATTTCCAGCAATCACACTTTTGATTTCCAAGAGTTCTTTGTTGAACTCTTGAGTGTTTTCTATTCAACTCACCTGTCATAGACAAAATAGCTTTCCTTGTGTAGCTTTATATAGCTATGATGATATTAATCATAAATTTTTAAGTATTTTTCCTACTTCAATTTTCTCTTTTTCTCTCTTGTCCATTTGGTTATTTTTGTCTCTCTTTTATATTACAGGCTTTTCTCAAATGGTATTTTGCTAGTCATTGATATTAAACAGGGAATTTTAGAAATAGATGGAAGTATCTAGGTGGGCTTCTAAATGGGGATCTTTTTTTAAAAATAGAATGATCAGACAGTAAACAGACTTTTTCTTAGGAGATTTTCAAATGTCAATATCTAGACATCATTTTTCTGAAACCATGATATTTCTCCAGAGAAGGATCAACTCTTCTTCTTCATAAAGTGGTTTTCTTTCACTGTTCACATCTGAGAGAAGGGTTGAGGAAGATGGCTGGAGGTCCTGGTGTTAATTTAAAATTTACTTTCTCATAATTTCCCATTTGTCATGGTACAAGACCACCATTTTTCTCTATGTCTTTTACTTCTAAGTTTGGAAATTCCTGTTTCAATTTTTCCACATAACAGACCTATGATCTCCTGAGGTCATGGCCAGAGGGAGGTGAAGTGTGTGTGTGTGTGTGTGTGTGTGTGTGTGCATGTGCCTCAAGGAAAATGGGTGCTAAGAGAGGATGGCCATGTAGCTCCATACATTGGGAAAGGTGATGGATGTGTGTGGGGAAGGGTGGCAGATTTTTCAAAGCAGTCTCCATTTTCAAGTTTTCCCCTTATTTTGTGTTCATTGATAATTTATTAAGTCTAAGCCATAATTCCTTAGGTTAAAATAATCTCCTTTCTTTGTGATAGTCCTCTCTGCAAGCACTTAGTTTGTAACTTCTCCTTTAAGATAAATGCCCTTGCACATGCTTTCCATCTTTCAAAAAGTACTTAAGTAGTTGATACTGCTGGCCTATGTTTGACTCTACTGCTGCTTTCTCCTCTCTCTCTCTCTCACTCCTTTTCCATTCTCTCTTCCTCATTCTTTCCTCTTCCTGTCACCCCTTTCTTTTCATTCTCCTTCTCTGTCTCTGCAAACTTCATAGGATTTGAGAAGGGAATAGTGACAAAAGCACATGGCTACTTTGATGTTTAACCAGACAGGCAGACTGAGGATCCCAAAACCCTCCCTGTTCTGTGCAAAAGAATTGGCTTCAGACTAGGCAGCCTTGAGGCTGGAGGTTAAAGGCCTGAATGATTACAGCTGAGCAGCATGAGTGCAGTAGGGGCTGACATTTCCACTCAATTGCTTGATTAAATACTGCCCTTTTATTAAAAAAAATCATAATTTTTTTGTTTGTTTGAGTCATGCCGTTGATGTAACTGTGGGTTTTCCATTTCTTTGGCAGTACATTTTCTGGTCTCTATGAATTAGTTGATTTCAGCTTCTATTTTAAATCTATTGGTATTTATCATGTTAAAGAAACATAGAGGTGGACATATCCTTCCTGCAAATCCTTTCCAGACTTTTCTCTGGTTTACATCGTAGACTTAGTCTGCTGTGCCCTTCTGTTTCAAGTACAAATACCTCTACGTTTCTTCTATAGGCTTTTCAAGACTTCATTTTGCAGTGCCAACTAATCAACATCATTTTCTGTCAGTCCCTAGACCTCTTGGTCTGGCCAGGTGAATCTTCTGTATGCCCACCAAAATCAAAGTTCTTCTATCCTACACCATGGAATTCTGACCCATCTCCTCCAGAACTTATGTTCCAAGAGTCAACTGGTGCCCCTACCTGGCATCACACTCCTGACTCCCTTTGCCTTACCTGAAATGTTTGCTTTACTATTGTCCATCTTCTAAAAGGCTGTCTTATCCTCAACCTTCAACTCAAATTCCTACTTTCTTGCACAACTCAAGCATTTCCTGTTTTTTTGCTTTGTTTAGTTCATTGTTTCCTCCAAGATCACTTTGTCTCTCAGAAACAGATTTTAAACTCTCAGAACAGGGGTCATATTTAATTTCACTTCAAGCTTTACAGTACGAATCTTCTTTCTGAGCCCCTATCAGTTGATTGGCCAATCTCAAAAGGTTGTCTTTTTTAGTCTATTACTTTTCAGTTAGTGATTTTACAGGCCAGTTTTATTTCCTGATGATCCATTGGGAAGATCCATCTGAGAACTGGGAAATTTAAGTCTTTAGTCAGATCAACTGGATGGGGGAGGATAGCTTATGGTGTATTGCAGTGGTACATATCGGAGTATAAAAACCAAGTGGACTTACTATTGCTTATTTCCATTTTTTAAGTTTGTTTATAGGAAGATAAATCATCTACCCCATTTGTGAATCCTCATTTACATAACATTTCTCAATTTCTCCTTTCATTTCTTTCCCCAGTGTTCCCAAGTTTTAAAAATTATTTTTGGTATCTCCGTAGAACTTTTATTTTTTATTTTTGTTTTGTGTTGTTTTATATTCCCATCTGCTGAATTTCATAAAAGATCATAAAGTAATTTTCTTAAAGTTTGTTCTTAACTTAGCCCATGTTTAGTTAGACTAAGTGCCAAGCTGTGTTTGGCAAACTTGAGAAGGTAACTGCTAATTAAGCAAAGTTTATTTAATGATAAAAAGAAAGCAAGAGCACTCCTTTAAACTAGGTGTGAGAAACTGATTTGAGCATGTTGAGTACTGCCAAAGTGTTGCAGAATCTCAGTTAATGGTTTAATTAGCAGCAAACTGTCATCAGCCTAAGTAAATGTCTTAACACCTGTTTCTTCTAGTCAGTCCCTAGTGACTTAGACCTATAACTTCTAAGTCATTAATGTTTTGCTGTTATTAGAGTATGTTAACATAAGACTTCATTTGGTTGGTTTTAGAGTATCTATAAAAGTAAACTCTTTTCCCCTCTTCACTTCTCATTACCTAAACATCACATTTTTATACAAGTTTCCTTGCCACTGGTGGGAAACTATACTGCTTCACTTATAAAGATAAATATTACTATAATGTATTTTAATATTTTTGCCACCCAATACCACAATTTAATTTGCAGATGTGCCTCTCTCCACTGAAAGTCATCTTAGTGGAACATGAAATTCACGTGCCTTCCCTCATATTCAAAAGCTGCCTTTAGATCACTGGAAATTCCTTCTACATCACCCAACACTGGCAAGACCAAAGACTTTGAGGTTTGGTCATAATGGAAGCAAGGTTGAAAGAGTGAGTTGGATTTCATACGCTCCCCAGGAAGATTGTCAAGTAAGCCTTGCTACCAAGACTAGTTCAACTAGGACAGTTCAGACGCTGTTCATCTTCAGCCTTCTCTCTAATCTTGTGAACACACTCACGTCCTTCAAATGGAATCATTCTTTGTAAAGTCAACCTAGAGTCATTTTGTTGTTGCTTGCAAACCAAATAACTGCTGTGGATTGGCTCAGTCAGTTGAGCATCTGACTCTTAATGTCAGCTAAGTTCATGATCCCAGGGTCAGTGGGATCAAGCCCCATGTAGAACCCTGCATTGGGCTCTGTGCTGAGTGTGGAGCTGGCTTGGGACTCTCTCTCTCTCTCTCCCTCTGCCCTTCTCCTCTGCTCATGTGCTTTTTCTCTCTCTCTCTTTCTCTCAAAAAAACTAAAATATAAATCAAAATAACTGCTCTAATACATTCACCATTATTGTTATTGTCTCTTTTGTGTCTAATATATAGCTTCAGAAAAAAAAAAGCTACATAATGGCTTTTATTATTAATTAGTTTTTTTGTGTTATTATTTAACATTAATTAAGTACTAAAAAAAAAAACCAAAAAATTCTCTAATATTATGCCATGTATCCAGGTATCTGGAAAGCCTGACTCAGATAAATGCCAACTGCTCAGAATGATGAATATCTAGGAGCAAAAAAAAAAAAAAAAAAGGATGAGTGATCATGAAAATAGTCTCCCACACACTGAGCATGACAAAGTTATGAAACAGTGAAAAAGAGAAAGAATATGCAGTACTTTACTTTTGAATTAAGTGCATACTGCTTTGATAGGAATAAATTCTGATTATTGATTCTATATTTGGAGTAGTGAATAGAAATGTAAACAAAAATGCCATTTAACTAACCCACTTTAAAAATGGACAAAAGAAAAAACTAAAATTTTGTTTATGTCTTGAGAAAAAAAATGGTATATGGGGCACCTGGGTGGCTCAGTCGGCTGAACATCTGACGTCCACTCAGGTCATGATCTCACAGTCTGTGAGTTCAAGCCCCATGTCAGGCTCTGTGCTGACAGCATGGAGCCTGGAACCTGCTTCGGATTCTGTGTCTCCCTCTCTCTTTCTGGACCCTCCTGCGCCCCCCCCCCCACTTGCACTCTGTCTCTCTTTCAAAAAATAAATATTAAAAAAATTTTTTAAATGGTATATACTTGATGGAGTTATAAAATGTCTTTGATGAATAAAATATAGTCTGATGAATAAAATATAGTCTGATGAATAAAATATAGTTGCATATGATGCAAAGGGGTCTTAGAGATCATTTAGTAGATAGTCCCCACATCACTAATCATGTTTAACAGTACAGTACTTTAAGTCTAATAGAGTTTATGGCTAGGTCAAAAAACCAGTGTCACTACCAATCCCAGTGGTTTGGATTATCTGTTTCTTCCAAGCCTAACCCTAAGTCTTGACCGCTCCCTACCTCCTCAGTGACCAAAAAAATGTCATCACTTATTACCCAGATAATGTCTACTTCCACAACTCTTCAACTCTACTCCCACAAAACAATAAAGATTTTGAGAAGTTTAACATAGCTCCTCTTCTGGAGGAAGTGGGAGAATCCTCATCTAATTTGATCTTATGTCACAGGTGAAATTCAGGATTTAAAGGAAATGACATTAGTATCTATACAATATTGAAATGACATTAAAAATAATCTATATAATATGCCTTAGAAACCAGGTTATTTGTGTACAGCATAATTTCATTGAAATTGAACTATATGAGATGTCTAAGTCCTAGAACTAATTTAGAAATGTTAATACGTTTTTGAGACAATTATAGTGGCTTCAATGGAGAAGTTCATTTGAATTTATCTCATAATTAAACTTTTCTACTCAATGACTTCTTTCCACTCCTACCCTCTGTCTCTGGGAGAAACATAATACATACTACAAGTTTGATTAAATTGCTATTCATTGTGTTAAGTGAACTTGGGGTGTTTTAGCTTCAAATTTTGGTTTGTTTTCATCAGCATTTTGGAAAGGAAATTTCCCTCAGAAAAGTATGTAACCCATGTACTCATAAAATTGTTTCTATACTTGGTACTTCATTGTTTTCCCTGTTTTATAGCCAAACCAAGTGAAAAAATTCCTAATACATTTCACTTAGTTTTCAATGAAAACAGGATATTATTAATTTCTTTAGATTTTATTTCTTGGAAATATATTTTCCATGTGCAGTCTGTCATTAGGAAAAATAAAACACCATCTAAAAGTATTAGGACTGAAAAGTAAAGGATGACAGATTGATCTTCAACATAAATTAGTCAAGTTATTGCAGAAGCTCTGTGTTTCAATCATTACTATTCACAGGACTATTGCAAACATGTTGCTTCTTTTAAAACAACACACAAGAGATATAAAAGGCACATCAGCTAAGGTGAAATAAAATTCAGCTCACATTGTGTTAGATTTTCATACTGATCTTTGTGGTTATGGCAATTAAAGATTTATAAGTAGGCATTCCATTGGGAAAATGTATTTGTAAAGTTAAATATCCTGCTATTTCAACAAGAAATTATGCATCATAGAGCTACTTCCTTGCCAAAGATGTTACAAACACACATAGCCACACACACACAAAATGCACTAATTTGGAACATCTAAATACAGGGTGTCGGGTATAACTCAGATGAGCTGGAAGATAGCAGTTAACACAGAATGGAAACCCTCAAACCCAAATGAGTGTTTTTAGAAGGAAGCAAAATCAAAAGAGTGAAGTGAACATCAGAGAAAAAAAAAAACCAAAAACCAAAAAACAAAAAAACTATCAGCTAGTGAGAAAATCTTTCCTACACAGTCAATTCTCATTTTTTCCTCTGTCTTTTATTTGCTGGCTAATAAGTCCAAGAGACGAAAGTTGTAGGCCATTATTTGACTCAATAAAGGGTCAAATTCAGAACAAAATTTTAGATAATTATAATATCTTAATTTACTTCAAAGTTCTGCATGAAATGGATTCTAGAGGCTTCTCTCGTGTAATAAACACACCCATATGGATATTAATTGTTGCTTTCAAATGCCCTGGTTTTTGGATGATTCTTAGTTATATATTTGGGGACCTGCGTGGCTCAGTCAGTCAAGTGTCTGACTCTCGATTTTGGCTCAGATCATGATCCCAGGGTCATGGGATCGAACACTGCATTGGGTTCTGCATTGAGCATGGAGTCTGCTTAAAATTCCTTATCTCTCTCCCTCTGCCCCTTTCCCCTGCTTGCATGCTCTCTAAAATCAAATCAAATAAATAAATAAATAAATAAATAAGTAAATAAGTAAATAAAATTATATACTAATAGTTTTCCCTTTCCAACTGTTTGAAAGGATGCTTACATTTTCAGTCAAGATAGATATTTTTCTTATAATATTTGGGTGAAAACTAAGAAATACTTTGGATAGTTCAAATGTAATGCATAGCATAACATATAGAGATGTTGAATCACTATGTTGTACACTTAAAAACTCAGGTAACATTGTGTATTAACTATATTCACATTTTTAAAAAAATTAATGCAATGCAAAGATTGAGAGCAAAGAAAAAAGTTTGAATCTTGCTACCAGGTGGAGAATTGACTTCGGAAATAAGGAAGTAGAACACAGAGATAGACTTCTGGGTCTATGGTTGGATTTTTTTTTTTTTTTTTAATTTATTCGTTGCTTTAAAAAAAAATGAAGGAAAAAAAACGTAGCTGAATAACTTCTGGTTGGCTGGATGCCGGTATTATTTTTATTGGCAAGAGCCTCTGAGTGGCTGAAAGGTGGCCATTAACACTCTGACAGAAAGTGCTGACAGGGTGATTATAAGATTAACACCCTATGTTATATTAAGAGTGTCAAAACCTCACTCTTACCTGTCAGTGGAAAATAACAGCATGAGCAGAAACATTACAGAAACAGAACTATTTCTAATGTTAAAGTACCATGCTTTGGTGTCTCTATACTTTTTTAAATGCCCATGTTAGCTACTGAATTTAGCTGATGGTTGAAAGCATTCTTTTTTACTCAACAAGTTGATTTCAGGAGCAAAAGATTTATAAGAACCGTACATTATAGTCATCCTCCTTTGGAATGAAAAGTCTCACATATGATTTAGTCAGAATAAATTAATTACGAATATGATTTCTTTTATAAAACCAAATTGTTTTTTTAAGCAATTCTTTAATTATGAAGAAACATTTAACTAAGAAGGTATTTTATAAAGTGCCTCTATAATGCTTGGTAGTCCAAAGCTGATAAATCCCCAATATTCTAGCCCAGCAATCACATAACGAGGATGTTTTTCTTCAACAAGATACTTATTTGTTTGTTTGTTCATTCTTAATCAGAAGGAATCTGGGAATTCCTCCTCTGCATCACTGCAAGACTCCGCTAAATATACGTAAGTGTAAAATATCGGCATCAATTAAACCATAAAATCTGCTACTATTATCTTGTCGAGGAATGGCTGTTCAACATACCAAATTGATTATTCTCCAGACAGGGTTCTGCTTGGGAAAAATGTAAGAGTTAAGAATTGTAGAACAAGGGGCAGTTTGCGGAGATGCTTAACTTGGAGGGGCTGTATCAGAGAAGTAACAGGTTGAGGAGAGAAAATCACCTTTCCGAGATGTCTGGGGAACCTAATCAGCTCAGTCTCATTTGGGGTTCTGTTAGATCTAGACACCCTCCAGTAGTCATGGGTTGAGCCTCAGTTTCCACCTACCTTGTCTCAGAAGATCCATCCATAGAATCAAGTTACATCCAGGACAGAGCCCAGGACTCCTGAAGCCTCGGGGTTGAGATAGGAGGGCAGTGAGAGCGGTGGGGGATGGGGGTGGGATGGGGAGGCGGAGGCGGGAAGACAGGAACTAGGCTATGGGCCTAGTTTGACTTACAACCTTAAAATATTTAGATATATGACATATCAACCTCCATATATAGTCTCGACCTGTGATTGTGTCCCACAAAGTTAGACATGTGCCTGGCAGGAGACTATTGCTATCCAAATATTTCTTTTCTTCTTTTTTTTTTTTAATGTTTATTTACTTTTGAGACAGAGAGAGCCCACGAGCAGGGGAGAAGCAGCGAGAGAGGGAGATACAGAATCTGGAGCAGTTTCCAGGCTCTGAGCTGTCAGCACAGAGCCTGACGTGGGGCTTGAACTCACTGCCAGATCATGACCTGAGCCGAAGTCGGATGCTTAACCAACTGAGCCACCCAGGCACCCCCAAATATTTCTTTTTTTATCACCCATGTAAATAATTCTCAAGTAGCTTTATAGTATAAATTCAATCTATTAGTCACATATTTAGTAGGTAGGATATTTATTCCTGATTTTTTTCCCATAAATGCTAGTAACTTCTATTTCAATTATTGGGTTAGCTAAAACAATTACTAGGCCCAAGAAAGCTCCTGAATTTGTCACTGGCTTGGTAATCAAGGAAAGTCTAAGCCGTTTTGTATAAACATCATAGAACTCCACTGGAAGCAACAGAGTTATTCGCATGATTTATTCTAAAACTCATCACAGAATCATTCAGTGTGGATGGATGGTTTCCCAAAGAAACAATAAAAAAGTGGTTTTGAAGACAATTATGGAAGAAGCCCTAAACTCAGAATCAGGACACTGAATTCTAGTGGCAGCAACGCCTTCAACTGTACTTGCGAAAACTTATACTCTCTGAGCTTCAGTTTTCTCAGCTGTAAATTGAGAAAAGTAGAATATTCTAGTGCAGTACTGATGGCTCCAAGCAACCTCTCAGGACCTGTATATATATTGTGTATGAAATATATAGTATAATGTATGAATATAGATTAAATATATATAATGATATATATACACACATATACATGTATATATATAGTGTAAGATATGTCTTTAATAATAATTCTGCTGTGAAAACAGCAACAGTTTTAAAACTAGACTAGGTAATACCAAAAGTTCGTTCCAGCTAAAACTAAACCAAACCAAAAATCTCTATGGTTTTATTTATAAGAAAAAACAAAGGAAAGCTTTAGGTAATCAAACCTAGGTGAAACTTGTCTTCTCTGACATTAAAATAAAAAGAATGGAAAAAATCTAATGTTTTGCTATTTACTTATTTTCGCACTTGGTAGAATCCCAATCTGGTGGAGACACTTGATTTTTAGCCCTTGCAGTTCAGAAGGGCTGACTTTCCTCCATGCATACTCTCCTTGGATTTATAAGTATTCCCACTTGAATAGACAATTTTGGTGAGGATGAGCAAACAGCAGATTTTGGTCATTGAGGAATGAAAGGCCAGAAATGAGCGAGTGACTTTTATGGAAATAAGGATGAGAAACTGCTGGGAGATTTTTAAAAAGAAGTACAACATGGGCTGAAATGATAAGGAATGAAGATAATATGAGCAGGGAAGTATTAGGTAGAGTGGAGAGGAGAAATGCAGCAGGCAGGGATTGTAGGAAGGAAAGGTAACAGTAGTCCAGCTGTGAATTGACCAGGGCCCCCATTTGGCTCAGGGGAGAGGGGGGAGGGAGGACCTGCATAGAACTTGCCAAAGAAGACAAGTCAAGTAAGTGTCAGAATGGGAAAGGAGCCAGTATCCCTAGGCATCCCATCTACAATCTCCGTTCACTCAAACACAATTTCTCTTTTGGGAAAGTAACCTTTGTCCTCTATCCTAAGTACTTTCTAATCATCCACATCCTACTATAAGGTTACATTTTAATGGAAGTCAACTTGGAGACTTCTCCAGTGACATGAAACTGTTTTCTTTCACTCTGTGGTTTAACAGTTTCTCCACAGTAACAGGGCAGTCTTTTTATTACCAGAAACATGGACCTTATTTGTGGTCTTTAGCCATGGCAAAACTCCCGTTAAAGCCAATGGGAGTTGTGGCTGAGTAAACCTTAGTGAATAATATTCATTTTTTACAAGGTTTGGAATATGAAGCAATGAGAATTGTTATTTGCTTATTATGTGTTGCCTTTGGTTCCCATGAAAGCATTACCACAAATAGGATGTAGGAGTATGTCTTTCTTAAGGTACACAATACAAATCTTGAAATCTTGAACAGAAACCATACATTCTTCTGGAAGGAAATACATGTAAGTTTAACTAGCTCTTGATTATTGATTTATAAATTCTCTTTGTCCAGTTCAATTTAACACTTGAAAGTATTTTTATAGTCTATTGCTTCTAGAAAAGGAATCGTTTTTCATTCTCTTACTATGCCTAACAAGTCTCTGAATTCTATTTCACCAAAAAATAAGTGGGGCATGCTTGGGTGGCTCAGTCAGTTAAGCACCTGACTCTTGATTTTGGCTTAGGTCATGACCTCATGGTTCATGGGATTGAGCCTTGTGTTGGGCTCTGTACTGGTAGTGCAGTGCCTGTTGGGATTCTCTCTTCTCTCTCTCTGTCCCTCCCCCAACTCATGTGTGCGCTCTCTCTCTCTCTCTCCTCTCTCTCAAAATAAATAAATAAGCATTTAAAAATACTAAGTGAGGAGATCATAGTTTCAGAAAAAAAAAGCGGTATCATTTAGGAAATGTTTCAGAAAAGTATATTTCCTAAATAATTTTCTTAAGAGTTTATGTAAAATAATCAATAGTGCTCTTTGTATTGGAAATTTTCTTATTGAAAATATTCATATTTTCTTATTTCTGTGATCTGATGTGGAAAAGAACACAAAATTGGCACAAGCCCAGTGACACTCACTGTATCGATATTTGATGGCTCTATAGTGACCTCCACAGCAACATCCCGTCAGGCGAAGCATTTGCATGCTACCCCTTCACTTCATCCCCCAATTTTGTTATTGTGTGATAAGCACTGGAGGGAAATCACTATTGTAATCCATTAATTGAACACAACCAGGAATACTACTTTAAATTTTTTTCTATTTTGGATTTTGTTGGAAAATATGACATCAGTTTGACGGGACTGACTGAATCATTCACTCACTGATGGAGCTTCTTTGGCTCTCCTAAAACACGCGGTACTAGTGACCACTTCTTTCTCTTGCAAATGCTATCTTTTCCTTTTCTAGGACCCCGCTCTTGGCTAGTTAATTTCCTACATGTCTGACTACTTTTTCCCAATGCCTTTAATTATCACCTCTTTCGCAGCCTTCTATAAAAAAACAAAACAAAACAAAACAAAACAAAAAACAAAACAACTCATGTTTCCCTCCTCAGTTGTGGTTGTTTTCTAGTCAAACTTTGCCTCATCCACATCTTCCAAGTATCACCTCAACTACAGGTCCCTGAGCTGGCCCCCATTTTTGGCAAATAAAGTTTTATTGGAATACAGCCACACTCACTCATTGTTATGGCTGCTTTCTCACTGTAATGGCAGATCTGAGCAGTCATAACAGAGTGTGTGGCCCACCAAAACTAAAACATTTAGCATGTGGTCCTTTAACAAACCGTTTGCCCACACCTCATGTGGCTGACTCTCCATAAAGTTACAGCAGGAGGTTGAAAATTCAACACACTCAAAACAAAATTTATTTAATGCCATTGTTACCTATTTTGTTTCATTGAATAAAAGTGCCTGTATCTATCTTTCTCCACCTTCCTTCTTATGGTTTCCGTGGTCACAACATTACACTGATCTCTCTCAAGGCTGAGGTTTTATCACCTGTTTTGCCCATAGATCTTATCCATCTCTTACCTGAATTTTTGAGTATGTAATCTCACTTTTAGCATCTGTTACTCTAAATATATCATACACTGTTGCTGGTCATCTTAAATGCCATCTGTTCATGCATTTATTGTTTAAATTCCTTCGGTATCTCCCATTACATCATGATAAAGTCCAAATCTTTAGTATGTCACTCAATTCTGTTTACTGTACATTCTCATCTCCTACTGCTACCAGTGCTATTTTCAAGATACTATTTTGCAAGCACTTGATATCCTTTCTGTCTCATGCATGTCTTTGTTTATTATTGTCTCTCTGCTTGAAATGCTTTCCTAATTTTTCTTCTCTGATTCTACTCATTTTTTTTCAGGCTCAACTCAAATATCAAATTCTCAGTAAAGACTTTCTCAGCAGGCAAAATTAAATGTTACTTCATTCTGCTCTTATTTGGCTTAGGATGTATTCAGCCTCCTTCTATCTTTAGCAAACTATCAAGCATGATGATTTTTCCTGTTGAATCTACATATGATCTTAGAGTCCTTTTCAGGGCAGGTACTATGAGACATTTAAAGGTGTTCTGAGATATAAGATCTATGTCATAGCATGTGGCAAACTGTATTTTTTATAAGCAGGGACAGTAACTTCTTCATATACTTATTTCAAGAACTCAGAACAGGAATAGGCCTTTAAAATAATTTAATCTGCTGAGCTGATGTGAAATGATTTAAACTGAGATGGAAATGCTATTGTAGTGTTCCAAATTAGCTGTTGAGGAACCAATGTAATTTCAGCTATGACTTAAGATTACTTAGGGACAAATACCTAATTTCTTTTTTTTAATGTGCAAATACTTCACCTTGTAATTTTAATGTTTATTTATTTTTGAGAGAGAGAGAGAGACAGAATATGAACATGGGAGGGGTAGAGAGAGAGGGAGACACAGAATTTGAAGCAGGCTCTAGGCTCTGAGCTGTCAGTACAGAGCCTGCTGCAGGACTTGAACTCAAGAACTGTACAATCATGACCTGAGCCTAAGTCAGGTGCTTAACCAACTGAGTCACCCAGGTGCCCCACAAATACCTAATTTCTGATTTGAATAGTTAATGTATGTCTGTCCACTGACAGGAAGAACTTTTTGTCAGCATAATAATAAAATGAAGAGTGATAATAATTATCATTTATGGAATATTTTCTAGTTATCAGTACCTTTATATTTTCTCTCATTTAATTCTAAACAATCTTCTCTTTCTCCACCTTCTTCTCCTTCTTCTTCTGTTATTATTATTATTATTATTATTATTATCACCATCCTCCTTATCATCTTTTTGTCAATATCCCACATTATAGATAAAGAAACCAAATGTAGAGAATTTAATTCATTTCCATTACGTTAAATGAGGATTAAGTGGCAAAGATAGTTCTGCCTAACTCTGAAGATTTTGTTTTAAACAAATAGAAGATATTGGTCCTTTACTTTGATCTAGTCCTACTATTTTTATGAGGGAATAAATGAGTGAATCATTCTTTCAAATAATACACAGAGAACAATTACAAGGTGGAAACCTTCCAGAAGTATTTTAGAGGTGGGTAGATTTAGAATGTCTTCTAGTCATTGTTGGATGGGCATTTCAGCTGAGTCTTTGTCAGTCTTCTGACACAAGATGATGTGCTAAGTGGCATCAGGCTCCCAAATGACTATCTTTAATGGGTTTTATTGGAAACATCCACCAAAACTTGAGAATTAGGACAATGGTGACACATTTCAAAAAGATACTTTCTTTGCCTTCTCTTTCAACTTGCTTCATGCAGAAACCATTTGTTCATGTTGTCAATTATATTCATTGTCTTAAGTCCCTGTTTGAGGCTATACCATCTAGCTCTAAGACATTGTCCTCTTTTTATCCCCTGCTGTTTATCTGCTTTACATCCTATACATTAGTATACATTATAGCTTATTCTTTTTGAAGACTCCTATTTTCCTTTCAACTCAAACCTTTTCCATCATCCCAGGAAATTTCAATATTCTAAGGAGCAACATATCCAACTGTTGCTTTATTTACATGCTTAGCCACGAACTCTCAAAACCAAAGCCAGGAAATTGCTATCACCTGAAATTATTTCTCTTACAAACACAAAACCCACAAAGCAGAAGTATATAATCAGAAAACAAGCCTCTGTTGTTGTCTCACATTTTTGCTTCATAGATAGAAATAGAGTCTCTCTTTAAGGGGCATGTTTGCTTACAGCCTTGAGGGATAGATGGCATCTCCTAGAGCAAAGGATGGTTATGTTTATGTAATATCCCATGTAATAAATACAATATCTTCTACAGAGCAAAAGGCAGGCATGGTCACTGACCATTATACAACATTTGGGTTCCCTAAACTCAAGTTTCCTTTCCTGGAATCAATCCTTTGCATGTTTAAGGCATCTGGCCCTTCGTGTTTCCCTGTGGAAATTGGGGCCTGGAGAACTGGTACAAAACTGATTCTATTCTGGCTAATTATTATTATTTCTGTGAATAATCAACCATCATTCACCTATGAATTAAGGGTCTGTGTGTTCTACCTGCATCCATAAAATGTGGCAAGCCAATTGATTACCTTGCATGTAGGGTAAAACCTCAAGCCTTCACAGTTCTTGACATCCATGCACTACATACAATCTCTTGAATATTCTTCCATTTTGCCTGTTTGCTTACCTGCCTCCTTATACTTTTCTTGGCCATTCAAATCACCTCAACTAAAAAAGCCCTTTCTTTATTAATTTCTGGTCAATACTCTGAACAAACATTGCCAGTATATCCTTTCATTAACTTCACCTGGAAAAATCCTAATTTTGGTGATTCCAACAATCTATTTTTTCTCTTCCTAAATGCAGCCTGCTGAGCACCTCTGGGGGAACACATAACAGACAAAAGTTTAGTATCAGTGTAATTTAATGATCATCAATGTCATCTAGTTTCTCACTGTTTTTCTAGTCATGTCTCTCTTGATTTTGGAGAGTACCTTTTAAACGTATCCCATTCTCTTCAACTTTAGCACTATGTGTCAAATTATTTTGATTAATTTTCTTAGCAAATTATCTTGCTTCCCACTTCAGAAGGAAAAGAATAACCATAGTGGTATCCACCTAAACTTCCCATCACCAAATGTATAAATCTACACTCTTTTTACATAAAATATGATTTATGAATATTTCTGCTTGGTAAGAACATATAAGTCACATGTTTGATTTAAAATATATTAAAATTAATAAATGAATCCTAAACATATCTAACACAATGGTTTATTAATGCTGTATATTAAGCTTTGTCTCCTTAAGCAAGATAAACCTGTTGATCCAATAATGGCGTTCCTCTGTTTCCTTGAGTGGGAAATGAGTCAATTACCGAGGTTTTGCTTCTGATCTAACACTCCTGGGTGAGATGGAGCTTGTGGAAAGCATAACCTGCCTGAGCTGGCAGGAGAAAGACAGGACAGGAACTTTACAAAAGTACTACACTAGTCCATCCATATCCATGCTTTCACTTTTCATGGTTTCAGTTACCTGCGGTTAACACGATCTGGAGGCAGAAGATCTTCCTTCTGACATAAATTAGAAGGTCAATAATAGCCTAACGCTGTATCACAATACCTACATTATTCACCTCACTTTGTCTCATCAAATAGGCATTTTATCATCTCACATCATCACAAGAAATGTGAGACAGTACAATAAAATATTTTGAGAGAGACACTACATTCACATAACTTTTATTACCATATACTGATCTAAGTGTTCTTTTTTATTATTAGTTATTGTTGTTAATCTCTTACAGTGTTAATTTATACATTAAATTTAATCATAGGTATGTATGTATAGAAGAAAACCCTGTAGTGTATATAAAGTTCGATACTATGTACAGTTTCAGGCACCCACTGGGGGTCTTGGAATATATCCTTCATGGATAAAAGGAACTATTGTACAATGGAATGAGACTATTGTAGTTAGCACTTTCTTCTTGTTTGAACAATACCCTCCGATCCAACCTGACCCTTGTGAATTTCTCTGAACAGAAGCTTGGCCGAAAAACAAAAAAAAACTAATAACAAAAAACAAAAACAGAGTGGTGAAGTAAAGGTTCAAGCTAATTACTAACATAGCATCTCACTTTAGGCAAAATAACCAGAGAAAGGATTCCTGAACTATTAAAACATCCTGCACTGGAACTAGGGTGGGAAAATAGGAGGCACGGAGAGTGGTACCACCTCATTTTTGTCTCAAAAATTAGTTGGTTCCTCCTTTGTTGAAAAATATGTTTCAATGTTAAGAGTGCTCTTGATTATATCAATACATGTGAGTGGACTAGAGAGTGGTTAAAGAAAGCTGTTTTTAATCCTTCTAGAAGCAATTTTGCCAAAACTCTCCTATCTAAGGCTGATCTTGTTTTGTGTGCTTTGGATCACATCCTGTTGTGACATTAAGCAATCTTGCACATGGCAGTATCCTTTCTGAATCTCCACACTTCCCTCTGAAAACTTAGCATCACAATGTAAATATACTTAAGATGATTGCACACTATTAGATCCAGCAGCCTCCTTCTGGTCTGTCTTACTTAATCTCATTGCATTTTTAAATTTTTTTTTTCAACGTTTATTTATTTTGGGGACAGAGAGAGACAGAGCATGAACGGGGGAGGGGCAGAGAGAGAGGGAGACACAGAATCGGAAACAGGCTCCAGGCTCTGAGCCATCAGCCCAGAGCCTGACGCAGGGCTCGAACTCCCGGACCGCGAGATTGTGACCTGGCTGAAGTCGGACGCTTAACCGACTGCGCCACCCAGGCGCCCCTCTCATTGCATTTTTAACATAGTGGACCACTCATCTTTTTCAAGTAACTTTTCCCTGGCTTTTATAAATTACATTTTCATATTTTTTTCTCCTAACTTCTTTCTCCTTACTTCTTGTCTTTTCTCTGGTTTTTCCTCCTCAAATAATAATTAAATACTGGAGCTCCTCAGGACTAGTTTCTAAGTAGTTTTCTTCTTCCTTAATAGACTGTGTCTAATTAGGTGATTTCATCTACTTTGAGAACTCCAAAATGAGAATGTATGCCAACAACTCCAAAATATCTATTTCTAGCATGGGACTTCTCTTCCAGGTTTTAGGACCTCATAGCCTAGAGCCTACTGATTTTATCTATAAGCATCACAAATACAAATGTACCAATGAATCTCATAATCCTCCCCTTAATCTCTGCAACCCACTCAAACACTTGTTCATTAAGTTTGTATCTGAAATGTTTCATCAGAAATTAAATATTTGCAAAGGATGTAGTTTTTAGAATGTTATAAAGAGTGACATGTAAAAACATAACTCTTAATTTGTTTGCAGCCAGAAGGGAGTGACACATATCAGCTTACCCTTGAGCAAATAACTATAAATTTGGACAAAATATATGAAGCAACTGTTTTTAAGCACTGGACCCCAAATAACACAGGGCTATGATCCTTGAAAGAAAAGAAACATATGAAGTGACCTCCAAGTTCACTCTGGCTTTCTGCCTGAGGCACTTTCCAAGTCACAGCAGAGGTAATTGGAGCATAGACAGTGATGGTCCCTTTGGGCAAAGAAAAGAGTGAATGGCATTTGTGTTTACTGAAGTGGTTGGAGTTATCATTTGACTTATTATTATAAATATAGTAACATATAAGTATATGAAACAACACTAATATATTATAAGATTTGATATATATATTAAACATAAGCAAAATTTTATTAGAAATGTATTTCTAAATGAAATGAAAAATTTTTTCAATGATTTATAAGTAGAATCATTCCTCTGCCTACTTTTAAGTTTTATGAGCTGTAAGTTAAAAAAATAAAAATCTAATTTAAACAATAAAAATCTAGAATTTGAAGACTTTTTAAAAATTTCAATGCCATTTATTTTAACCTACATTCTAGACATTACATAGTGATCCATCACAAAAATATTTATTCATGATCTCAGCTGATGAGTGGTATGTGGAAAACAAGTGATTTTTATATATTAATCTTATATCCATCCACTTTCTAAACTTTCCTATTATTTCTAATAATTTATCCATAGTTTATTTGGATTTTCTATGTAAAGTGTTATATCATCAGCCGATTATGACAATTTTATTTTCACCTTTTCAATCCTTAAATATTAATGCTCTTGTCTTCTCCATTTTGAGCTCAAATACAATATTGAACAAAATTGATAATAGGAGTACTTTGTTCTAACTTTAAATGGAGTGCTTCTTAAATTTCCCTATTTGGAATCATATTTGCTGTAAGTTTTTCATAACTTATTTTTATTAAGTTGAAGAAGGTGCCTCTTATTCCTAATTTATAAAAAAAAATTATTTTAAATTTTAAGTGTACTTTTACGTATCAAATGCCTTTTGTATTTGTTGTTATGATTTAAACTATTAATGTTAATATGGAGCAATGTTTACATACCTGAGACAAACTGAAATTACCCATAATGTATTTTTTTACTATGCTGCTACATAAATAGAAAAAAAACTTACTAGATTAGCGAATATTTTCTTTAGGAGTTCTGCATCTATAATCACTAGATAAATAGATCTGTGAAGTTCCTTTTTTGTATTATCTCCTGATTGTTTTAAAGATTATACTGACCTCTTAGAATAAGGTGAGTAGTGTTCCTTCTTTCACCATTAATGAAAGAATTTACATATATGTTAGAACATCAGACCATCACTCAATGCCTCTGACAAAAAAGCTTACTTTACGCCTTATTGAAGTAACAGAGAAATATGTGACTACTACAGTGGTCAGGTATCACATTAAAAAAAACCAAATGGCTGATTACATATGGACTTTGGAGGAAGATCTGCTTTGGGTTATGATGGATATAGGGACAGGACAGGGGTGATATCAACATTACAGAAGCATGTTTTGTGTTGGTTACAGATGTGAGAGTGGGATAATAATGGTCTTAGAAGCATAGTTTGGAGTGCACTGAAAATTAGCTGACTTTCACAAGGTGAGGCTGTCATTGGTTAGCTTTCAAAGGTATGGTCACAGAAATTGTCATTGATTAATTAAGCAGGTTTAAAAACCACTTCTTGTATCAATTCTCTGACACCAACTGGGTGGCCGACAATTCAATTCAATTCTAACACTAACTACTCAGAGGTGGCACAGATCACGCAGGTGAAAGGGTTCAATCCCATAAGACTGCTTCCACTTCAGACACCAGTTCAAAGCCCTAGTTCCTTAAGCTACCTGCACTCCTGTCTGACTTGCTACAAATTTGGGAGATCCCACGACCCTCCTACCTTCAGATTTGATAATTTTCTAGAAAAACTCACAGAACTCAGGAAAGCTCTATACTTAAGATTGCAGTTTTGTTATAAAGGATACAGTTCAGGAGTTTCCAAATGGAAGTGAATCATAAGACAAGGTTGGGTAAGGGAAGGAAGATGAAGAATTTTCATGCTCTCTGTTCCTGGAATACAGACACACCACCCTCCCCAAATATCAATGTGTTCACCAACCTAGAAGCCCCATGAACCTCTTTATTCAAGAGTTTTTATTGAGGCCTCATTACATGGGTATGGATTAAATTATTGGCCATGTCATTACATTCAATCTCCAGTTCCTCTTCTCTCCTCGGAGGTTGGGAGGTGGGACTGAAAGTTCCAACCCTCTTATTATATGTTTGGCCAGAACCTCTGTTGAAACTTTCTATGTGCCCAACATGAGTCACCTTGCGGGGATAAACTCATTGTCAAGATGGGCTTGCTAAGAGTTAGAAAAGATACTTCCATCACTCAGGAAATTCCAAAGGTTTTTGAAGCTCTGTACCAGCTCTGTACAGGGCAAAACCCAAATATACATATTTTATTCCACACATGGCTATAGAACAATCATCCATTTCTTAGTAGAGTGGGAGCTTATAAAATTCTCAGAGTCCCTCCCCCTCTTTTTTTCATCAACCAAAGCTGCCTATGAGACTATCGAAGACTCCAGCTTTCTACCACTTTTGTTGATTTTTCTTGAAAAATGCTCTTTTGTTTGGAGAAGTCTGATTTTCCATTGAGTTTCAGTCAGCATGATTTTGTTCTGTTTTTGGCTTTGAGTCATTTGTTGTATCATCTATTGGGACAAAGGTTATGTAGAATCATTTAATATGCTGGACAATAGTTATCAGATAACATTAGACGACTATGAGGAAACAGGTATGTATAATTAAAATAATATTAAAAGGGATAGGGAGGCTCTCTGGAATATTTCCCAGGCCTGGTCATGGAAATAAAGTTACAGATGAGACATTAATTGGTCATATCCTTTGCTATCCTAGAAAAGACGTCTTTTTAGTGCTTGTTTACTAAAAAGGCCAATGTGTCCTGAATATGATGGGTTGCTTCATGGAAGAGTTTGTCAAGTGCCAATTTGGAACTATCTAGTGTTATCTTAATCTCATGCATTTTACAACTTGGTTGTTTCCACAGTCTTTTCAGAATTTGGGGCCAAATCCTGAATATCTCCGTGGATTTTTTTTTTCCTCTATGAGGAGAACTTTCTTGAAGACTTCAGTCACTACGGCCTATTAAGATTAATGATCTGCTAGCATGTTTTTCCTAGCTCCCCTATGAAGCACTGTCTTATATGTTCAACACAAGACAATCCAGGGCAAAATAAAAACACATGAGACTAGACTTTGTACAAAGAGTCAAACAAAAGGGAAGAAAAGGACAATCAGATTAACTGAAAAAAAAAATTATCGGATGTTACAACAGAAAAATCTAATGACTTTGTACAAAGGCTTATATCTAATTTTCTTTACTATATGATGTCCCTCCAAACCAAAAAGCCTGTCATATACTATGACTTGGACCTCTGCCTGACATAAAAATCCATTGCTTATAAATGCTACTTTAAAAAAAAATGTTAGGAACAACAATGCTACAAAAAAAGGGAATGTTCATTTTTCATCAGGCTCACCTGGCAGCACATTTGAAGGACAAATGGTATTTGATCACAGTGTATCTGGTCAATATGCTTATTGGTTTGAGGGTCCCACAGAATGTTGCAAACTGAAGGGCTGTGGGAGTCACACATTGTCTAGTTGAGAAGAGTAAACTGCTGCCTACATAAGGTTCTGGCAAAGAGTTTGTTTTGTATTGTGTTGGGCGTAGGGGCAGAAGTGGATTGTTGTCGTTCTTAGAGCATGGTTTGTATTGGTTACAGAGACAGGAATGTGTTGCTATCAATCGTAGAAGTGTGTTTTCTATTAGTTACCTCAGTGTGCATTTTGTTGTTGCTGATCATTCAGGTAGAAGCAGATTAATGTGAGTTTTGGACGCATGACTTGTAGTGAGTTTGTTGCCAACTGACTGATATTCAAAGTGTAAGGCAGTCACTTACTGGTTAGCTTTCTGACAGATTGACTGGAGCTGTCATTGATCAACTAAATCCGGTTAAAGCCACTTTTGATGTTTACTTGTTATCATGGCTATACAACAGGCACTTTTATTCTAGGAGTATGGTCTTATAATTTTTACAAATTAGTGATTATCCAGGTTTTTTTTTTTTAATTTTTTGTTTTCAACGTTTATTTATTTTTGGGACAGAGAGAGACAGAGCATGAGCGGGGGAGGGGCAGAGAGAGAGGGAGACACAGAATCGGAAACAGGCTCCAGGCTCTGAGCCATCAGCCCAGAGCCTGACGCGGGGCTCGAACTCACGGACCGCGAGATCGTGACCTGGCTGAAGTCGGACGCTTAACCGACTGCGCCACCCAGGCGCCCCGATTATCCAGGTTTTGAAAGTTTAATAAAATAGCCAATGAGATTAGTTATGCCTGAAGTTTTACGGGGGAGACATTTTTGTTTAACTACTAGTAGTTCCAAGGTGATTCAAATTTTTAATTTCTTCTTAAATCTGATTTGGTAAGACATAGTTTGCAAAGTATTTGTACACTTCAAATAAATTTTCAAAATTGATATCCCATATTTGTTGAGGAATTGGTCTATTATGGTGAAATTGCTTTCTCTGTGGGATGAAGGAAGGTCTGGGGCTTCCTACTCTGCCGTCTTGCTCACATGACCCCTACCCAATTGTAGTTTTTATCCTTTGTTGTATCTTTGCTTTAGATTTTATAATTTATGCTGTTTTCACTTTCTTTTTCTTTATACTATACTTATGTATATTTTGTTACTCATTTTCTAAGTTCATAAGTGAGATACTTAGCTCATTCATTTACAGCCTTTCTTATTTTTGAATATATACATTTGAAAGAATAATGTTCCCTTAAATCATGGCTTATGCAGCCCTTTACATTTTGGGATGTGGTGTTTTATTATCATATACTTCCAGCTCTTTTAAATTTTCCATTTTTATTTCTTTCTAACTTCTGAGTTATTTGGCAATTTAAAAAAAATTTCCAAGTACAAGTTAATTTTATTTATATTTTTTTATTATTAACTTCTAAATTTATTGCTTTGTGGTCAGAGCATATGTTCTCTATCATATCTGGAAAATAGAATAGAAAAAAGTAGAAAAGAGGTTTCAGTTCCAATTTCTACCGAAATGCTGAGCCAGCAGGGACTCCAGGATCCACTTCCCTTCCCCCTTATGCATTTCCAGATAGATTATCCAATAACCCCAGGGGAATATGATCTCACAGGCACACACAAAGAAGGAGAGAAGCATAAAAAGATTTGCAGATCACAACCATTTCAAAACTACAAGTAAATTGGGACTCATATTCCAGTGGAAGCAGAGAAAATAGAATAAATGACCAAATAAAGTAGCTTAGCATAATAACTAGAAGAGATAAGGGAAGTTATTTAAAATATGCAACATGGATAAGAAATCATAAGGAGAACCAAGAAGAAATGTGTGTGAAAGGTGTAATACATTAAATTAAGAATGTAATAATTGGTATAAATAAATAATGCATAAAGTAAAGAAGTGGTAGTTTAGTTTTAGGAACATTCCAGAAGGAGTCAGAAAAGGATAAATAAATAGAAACTAAAAGAAGAGTTGAGTCATATGTGGGAGAAAAACATCAACGAAGCATTCTAAATAATATGTTTGGAAAGAAAGACAAAAATTGAGAAGAGAAAATACTTGAAGAATAATGAAGAAACATTTCTTAGAATTAATACAAGAATAAAATACAAGAATTAATATAAGAATACAAGAGAAATGGGTGGTTCAGTTGGTTGAGCGTCCGACTCTCAGTTTCAGCTCAGGTCGTGATCTCACATTTTGTGAGTTTGAGCCTCACGTGAGGCTCTAAACTGGCAGCATGGAGCCTGCTTGGGTTTCTTTCTCCCTCTCTCTCTGGCCCTCCCCTGCTTGTACTGTCTCTCTCAAAATAAGTAAATAAACTTAACAAAATTAAAAAAATAATAAAAGAATAAAAACCTTAGATTGGAAGTGTCTATAATATGCCAAAGAGGAAAGATAAGGAAGAAAACCCGTGTCTGGATACTATATAGTGAAATTTAAGAATATCAAAGTAAAAAAGAAAATTCTAAAAGCTTAGAAGAGAATATAGCGCTTACGAAGGAGTTAGAATATAGTTCACACTAACTCCAGGAACTCCACAGAGCTAGCAGAAGCCTTCCAGGTGAGTCTTCAAAATATTTAGAACTTCATTAAGAGTAGAAGTAAGAAGGGATAATAACTTTTCAGCAAGCTCGGAAAAGAGAGGTTTGTATCTGTATCTGTAACTAAACAACTTAGATAAAGTTAAACCCTTGAAATTGTTTTCATTTTAATAAATATATTTCAACTACTGATAGGATTTGTTTGTGATTTGGCCCTAACCTTTCCAATTTGCCAGAGATTCTCACAACACCCTACCTTAGACCTCAGACTTTGTCAGTGAGACTTATACTCCTGTTATTAGCTGCCTAACCCCTCTAGGCCTTTCCATTTAAACCCCTACAGTGATTATGATCACGGATTCTGAAGTCAGGCGCTTCGATTCTAACCCATGTTCTGTCACTCACTGTGTAATTTAAGACAAATAACTTAACTCTCCTTATGTTTTGGTCTTCATATCCATAAAATGAGACAACTACAGTACCTGCCCCCTGGTGTTGTTAGAAGGTGATGTTGAGTGTATGTGAAGCACATTGAACAGTGTCTGGCATACAGTAAGCCAAAGATATTGGCTACTATTACTATTATTATTGATATCAGACAATCCAAGGAAGACTAAATTGCAGTGTTCTACTACTGAAAGAAGACACCCGCAAGAACCAAAGAGTCAAAGCATTCTGCCTGGGGTCAGAGACACATCAGATCTTGAATGGCATTCGAAACCGGCAGAAGTGATATCCTGATGAAATCTCCTCAGAAGTTGTGCCACACTCCCTCACGTGGTGCTGCGCCTGCCCCATAGCACAGCTTTCTGAGGTTCCATAGAGACTGATGTGTGATTCTTGTTCCGCTTGGCTCCCTCTCCTCTCATCTTGTCCCAGAGTAAAGAGCTTCCGCAGACTACTGCTTCGAGTTCTTTCTCTGATGTGCTCTCCCATGAGTTTTATTCATCTCAGCCTCCCTGTACTGCTGAAAACCAAGCAGAGCAGACATCTGAGCAACCTCTTTGAACATAATAAATTCACTTCCAAGTGAGTGGTAAAAGATTTAGCATGGTAAAAACAATATGGCACAAATTGAACTTTGAAATGTCTGTTTGAAATGTTTGAAACTTTGGCTTCTTACCATCTTCTCTTGTTTTTCATTATAGGACTATCAAGAGAGGGCCTGAGGGAAAAACAAATTCTGCTGAATTGCTGAATCCTTAAGTCTGGATTGTTACTTCAAAAATTTCCTATTGATAAATAGATAAGCAAGGTAGTGAATATGGGAGGAGTTCTTAAGGATATCCAGAAATGGATTAAATGTGTATGTGAGAGAAAAGAATCATGAATGACTACTAGATTTTTTTTTACATGTTTATTTATTTATTTTGAGAGAGAGAGAGAGAGAGAAAGAGAGAAAGATGCGAGGGAGGGGCAGAGAGAGAGAGGGAGAGAGAGAATCCCAAGCAGGCTCCGCACTGTCACACTGTCAGCACAAAGCATGACCCCGGGTTCAAACTCAGGAACTGTGAGATCATGACCTGAGTGGAAATCAAGAGTCTGATGCTTAACTGACTGAGTCACCCAAGCACCCTGACTACTACATTTTTAATTTAGCAACCAGAAGAAATGAATGATAGTGTTACTTATCTTGGCATAAACTTGTGAGGGGAACTAGCCAGGCCCGTATAATGATTATTCTAAACTAGTAGACAAATGTTTGAGTTTTTAATTTACTGAATAATAATAACATTAAAAAGTACTCATTCTCTGTACTAGTATCAATTAAATTCATATCAAGAAATATTGATGTTTACTACAGCATTATTTACAATAACCAAGATATGGAAGCAACCCAAGTGTCCCAAGATGAATGGATAAAGAGGATGTGTGTGAATTTAAGAAACAAATCACATGAACAAACAAAGAAAAAAAGAAAGAAATGAAAAAAAAAACCTGCCTCTTAAATACAGAAAATAAACTAGTGGTTACCAGAGGGGAGGTGGGTGGGAGATGGGTGAAATATGGCAAAGAGATTAAGAGTGCATTTATCTTGATGAGCACTGAGTCATGTATAGAATTGTTGAATCATCATATTGTACACCTGAAACTAATAAAACACTGTATACTAATTGTACTTCAATTAAAAAAATTAAAAGTACAAAAAATATTGGAAATCGAACTGGACCTGCATCTATAGTTTTCTACACTTGGGGCGCCTGGGTGGCTCAGTCGGTTAAGCATCCGACTTCAGCTCAGGTCATGATCTCACGGTTCATGAGTTCTTCCCGCGTCGGGCTCTGGGCTGACAGCTCAGAGCCTGGAGCCTGCTTCAGATTCTGTGTCTCCCTCTCTCTGCCCCTCCCCCCACTCACACTCTGTCTTTCTCTGTCTCTCCAAAATAAATAAATGTTAAAAAACAATTTATAGTTGTCTACCCTTAAATCTAATAACTGCAAATTAATTTATGTAAAACATCTCACTTGTCAAGTTAAATTAATGATGTCCATTTATATAATGATGGTTTTATAGTTATATAGCACTAGAGTTCTCACTTTTAGTTTTATAAAAGTGAAGTATATAAAAAGAAATATCTATTTTAATTTGCAATTTGTAAGTAATTTTTTTTAGAGTTAACATTTTTAGTATCCTATTAAACAAATAGTAGCCTACAAGTTGACTTATAAGGTCACTAAGATGTTATCCTATGTTTCATCTAAAAGAGCACTATGCAATAGAACTTTCTGTGATGATTAAAATGTCCTATTTCTGCAGTGACCAATATAGTAATTACTACCCACATATACTTATGCCGAGTGCTTGAACTGTTACTTGTGTGACTAAGGAATTGATTTTGCAAATTGTTTTTCAAAAATTGATGGCTAGTAGTTATTATGGGACAGCAACACTCTAAAAACTAAGTGAGTTTTCCTTTTCGCATTTACATCTTTTGTCCACCTGGCACTGACTTTTTTGTGTGTGACATGAAGTAAATGTCAAGATCCTTTTTCTGTTTGTAAATATTCAATTGGTGAAGCACATATTTTATAAGATCTTATGTTTCCCTACCCACTTACTACAGAGTTGTTGTTGTTATAAAGCAGAGGACTTTCATACGTGGGCTTTTATAGATTCTCTATTTTGTTTCTGCTAACACTCAGCTCTTTTTATAGTCGGTAAGGAGATAAATCTCCTGGTAGTTCTTACTGTAAATAGCCAGTTTTCACCAGTGCATGTTCCATTTTGTCATATTTTTGATTGCCTCAAACACTTTATTACATTATGTTTTCAATGTTTTCTTGATCAGTAAGGATAGAAATAATAAAAAGCCTGAAATACAAGCAATATCATTAATAAAATGACATCATTGATGTCATTAAGAAAGAATATCATTAACAAAAAAGACATATTTTGCTCAGGATTATAGAATTCTTTTGGTATGGGAAAGGAGATATCAGACTTGGTAGAGAAATTCCCTAGTAAAAAGAAGAGATTGCAAGTTTTTGGAAGTTATGGTAATCCAAGAAATCTTCTTCGATTTGACCTGGGTAATGTAGGTACCAGTGATTATGAAATGGGAACATTTATTTCTTTAAATATTCAATTAAATTCTTTGAAAATATTTAGCTATGATAGCACCTGTTACAACAAGTCCTTTTTTAAATTTTAAAATGAAACCTCTGTGTAAGAGAGAGTTTGAAACAATAATCTCTATTAAGCTGAACCGCATAGAGAAGGCAAGTAAAATCCTAAGTTATTGGCAAAAGTACAAATTACTGATGTTCTGGACCATGGCAAAATTTTTGCCATTTTTGTTGTTTTGTTGTTGGCTATTTTCTTTTGGAGAGAAGTGTGAGGAATTAGATTTTTTCTTTATTTTTTTAAATATTTATTTATTTATTTTGAGAGAGAGAGGGAGTGGGTGATGGGCAGAGAAAGAGGGTGACAGAGAATCCCAAGCAGTCTCCACACTGTCAGCACAGAACCTGTTGCAGGGCTCAAACCTACAAACTGTGAGATCTGACCTGAGCTGAAATCAAGACTCAGACGCTTAACCGACTGAGCCCCTCAGGCGCCCCATATTGTTTCTTTAAATAAAAGTCACTTTGGAAAAGAGAGCTCTCTCTTATTTTCAGCAGACTGATTTCCTTTTGGGGACAGACATTATGCGTACGTGAGAAAGTTTTATCAACAAGATCCTGTACTTGATGAATAGTGACTAGAAATGCCAACAATGCACATTCCAGGAATGAAGCTGATAGGTAATTATTGACATATTCATCAATATTTTCCTTTTGTAATTAACATCATTACTGTTTTGACGGGTGCTATTTGAGTAAACCTACTAAAAAGATGACTGTATTTTCTTTATAAATTAATTTCTGCTTTAACATGCTTATCCATATCCAAAGTGGAGGTTTCGTAATGTTTCTTAGCAAAGAAGCCATGCACAGCAGTGAGTCTTCCATCCAGTTGTTTAGGTTCTCATTTTTGGAAGGTATCAAGTAATTAAAAAACATAAACATAACCTTTTAAAATTATTTTTACCAAATGAGTTCTCATCATGTTTCTGGCTTCATTGCAAAAGAGGTAAAGCGCTTACACCATAGACTATAAATAACCCACACTGTATTCATTTCCATAAAATGCCATGAGGGATGGGTATGCCTGTTTTCTTGGGTGTTTAAACACGCTGTAGTGGGAAAATACAGGACAAGGAGGCAGGAGACCTGGGTTTATCTCTGTGGAGCCAGTATAAATTTGACACCAAAACACTTGAGTAAACAAATGCCACCTTCGTTTACTTCCCTAAATCAAATTAATGGTGCCAAAAGGTTTTCTACCCATCCGGCTATTAGGTGGTCTGATCTTAGTCATTAACAGGGCCCACACAGAGCCAAAACCCAGGGACAGACCGGGTCCCTGTGTCCTCAGGGCCACTGTGCAACTTGCCCAGTTAATTCCTCCCAAACAACTGTACTCCCTGTATCTTGGGTACCAGGAAAACAGCAGCATTTTTTTTTCTTAAAAAAAAAATAACCTGTGGTATACTTGATAAGGTCTAGAAAAATAACTTCTATTGGTTTGTTTTTCTTTTGTAAACATAGGTGTAAGGGCATGTCAGAATACGACCCTTCCTTTTCAATTGCACTGAGGTCCCATGTATCACCTATCAATGTGTGAGATAAATCTGCATATGAAAATTTTCATAAGAAATAACCAAGAAACTGACTCTCTTTACCTACTAGAAAATATCAGAAAGTCCAGAGTGTGAGTGAGACAGACAGAGACTCTGAACTGGATCCATCTCTTGTTCAGGAAATCTTGAGAACAATTGAAAGGCTGACAAACTGTGTGGAAAGACCTACGTGCAGGGGAAGGCTATATTCCCAGAATTTAATCCAGTTTCACTGGGCAAGCAATTCACAAGTATCTTCTCTATTCAGAAGTGAGTTATGCAAGGTGGAGGGGTAATTTGGGGTCCTGTTCAATAGGGCTGGAAGAGGGAAGAAATCTCAGCAGAAAGAGACTGGTTACTTCTAGATACCCAGGGATAACAAAGGAGTCCCAGTAGGCCAGTTAGGGGGGAAATAGACAAGTCTGTCAGGATGAGTAGGATCCTTCTAGATTCAGAAAAGAGTCTGTGGAAACTCCACCAGAGAGAATCCATTGTAATACCTTCCAGGCTTAGAGAGTAGAAAGTCCCTCGGTGGGGAGTAAGACGTGTCCTACTACCCTTAACCTCCTTCTCTTCCTGACAACTTCAGATCCTGATATAAATGGAACAGTACAGTGGTGTGACAGAGCAGGTGAGGAAGGAGAAATTAGAAGCAGAAGGCTCATTCTTCTTTGTTGGCTGCTGGCAGAAGGCTGGCTTCAGCTGCAAAAGAGATTAAATGCTAGGTTAAATGTGGAGTGGCACTATTTACTAAACTGAGGCTGTACTTGCCACTTGTGGCCATGAGGCATCTTATTAAGTAGAAATGACCGGAAAAGCCTTGCAACTAACTCAAGTTTTCATTCTGGGATAGAGGAGCATTATTATCCACTGAATAAAATGTAAGGATCAAAGTGAGACAAAAGTATAATGCAGTTAAACACATTGAGTATTCCAGTCATACAAATGATAACTTTCCGCCTATTTTGCATGGTTATTTTCATTTAAATAAGTTATTTGTGAAGGCTTTTTAAAAAATATCAAGCTCACTGTAAACTTGCTACCATTTGGAATGATTATTTGGGCTCACTGAAGATATTATTTTGTTGAATACCTATAACATGCAAGGGATTGACCAGTTTGTTTGTGTAGCTCACAGATTGTATGAGAGAAGGGAAAGGAAAATAAGACTGCAGTAGCAAGCTGAACAAGAATGGAGAGGAACTTTAAGTAGGATATCCAATGTAGGGAATAAAATAGGTGCTGAAATCAGAAAGAGCATGGTTAGAACTGTGTTTTAGGAAGATTATTCTGACAACAATTTGTAGAAATAATTGGAGCAAAGGAGATCCCAGAAATTTATATTCTTTTCAAGCTTACATTTTTTAAAATTTGAGTGTGTGCGCGCGCGCGCGCGCACACACACACACACACACACACACACACACACACACACATGAGCAAGTGGAGGAGGGGCAGAGAGAGAGGGAGAGAGAGAATCCCAAACAGGCTCTGTGTTGCTGGTGCAGAGCCGGACTCGGAGCTCAGTCTCACAAACCGTGAAATCATGACCTGAGCCGAAATCAAGAGTCAAATGCTTACCCAACAAGCCACCTAGGCACCCCTCAAGTTCACATTTAATTAAATTTTTCTTTGAAACTTTTTCTGATTTTACCCCCATGGAGTGATAATTGATTTTTTTTCCTTCATCGTTTTAGATTAGTGGTTTAATGCATGTATATCTTTGCATTGTATTGCAAGTGGGTGTTTTCCAGTTTTCAACCGCAAGTTTTATAGAACTCTCTTTCTGTGAGTTTTGCCTTCAAAGAGGTTTGAAATAATATACACTAGATCCATCTGTTGAAGAATCCCCATACATAGTAAATTTCTCAATGTTCTCAGAAGTGCAGTTAAGAAAACCATTGAACTCGTTTTGATTCAAAGTTATCCAAATTTTTTTTTTTTTGTATAGATTCATCTATTTTTTCCTCAGATTAGGAGACTTATGAAGACCGAGGCAACATTTTATTTAATCTATATGCCAGTTAAATATAAGAAGATAAAACTGTAACTTAATTCACAATTACATTACAGAATGAAAAGATAATATTAAAGGATAAGATGGCATTGTTCATCAGAGAATTCTGGAAGTTGGGATAAGCAAAGGTGAATGTCAAGCTGAGTTTGGAACAAGATTTTGGAAAGAGTTGAATTGCTCTAATAGAGTGATGGGTAATAGTGCTTCCTAGTGACAACTCATAAAGGGTGGTTCGAAGGAGAGGTGAATCATAGGCGGAGAAGTGAGAACTTGTGTGGGCAGAAGTAAAAACGGAAATGTTTAAGAGAAGAGATATGTAATACATTCTTTAAACACAATTATAGCCACTGTGATGTCAACCCCTCTACCTTTCTAAATTACCAAAACACATATAAAGTTCTGTGTGACTGTGGGGATTGTTGTGTGAGCAAAAAGGGAAAAGGACAAGTCTACTGCCTTTGCAGCTCCAAATTTGTTGATATATTAATGATATATGATGTGTTATTATAGTATAATGGGCTTATGCTACATATCCCAAGAAGATGTGAGTCAAAGGTTCACATGGGAAGTCAGCCCTATAAATTTGCATGCTAGGGCTTAGAGAGAGGGTTAGCTGTTCTGCAGAATTCAGAGTAGGACCTTAAGCTACCATTATCCAACATATTATATTGAGGGGCAGATTGACTTCAGCTGACATCTACTAACAGCAAAACCTAATATTTTACTGGCACGATTATATATAATTTATACAATATATACAAATAAATGTAAGTGAGGATTTAAAATATTAAAAGTTGGGGGAGGGAAATCACATATCTAATAACTTCTGTTTTCACAACAAATGAATGCACTCTCATTGGAAAAAAAATTAATTACCTAAAGTTTCTCTCATATCAACATTTCTAACTGGGTACTTGTGGAAAAACCTTTTTATTTCTTATTTCTTTATACAGTTTGAGCCGTATGAAATTGCCTTCTTTGTCAATTAAAAGCAGATGAATATGGCTCAAACTACCATATTAATTTTGAGATTTTTTTATACTATTTATTCTACTATACTTATCTAAGGGAAATTGAGTTTTTCATCACTCAAATGTCTTTAAAAAAACCTTTCTGTTATAGCTCATAAAAGATGTTTTGAAAGTAATGACTGAAATTCTGTAGTACAGAATTATTTCACCAGTCTCTCAATAATGACCTTTTAGGTCATGCTACTTTTATTGCTGTAGCTTTTTGTACATAATT
The DNA here is from genome assembly GCF_016509475.1 of Prionailurus bengalensis. Taxonomy (NCBI): domain Eukaryota; kingdom Metazoa; phylum Chordata; class Mammalia; order Carnivora; family Felidae; genus Prionailurus; species Prionailurus bengalensis. The sequence continues at coordinate 100,852,021 of NC_057344.1, read as the reverse complement.
CTTAGAACAAATGAGTGTTTCTAGGTAAATCCTAGAAGTAAATTGCTGGGTCTAAAAGAATGAGCATATTTTTACTAGATACTGCCAAATGTCAGTATTTGCTTACAATCCCAGAAAAACACGATTTCTCGAAATCTTAACAGTTGATATTTTCACATTAAGTTTTTTGTCATTTTTGAAACCAAAGAACTCTTTAATCGTTGTAATTTATGTTGCCCTTCTTACTAGTGAGAATAGGCATCTATACCGGCTATTTGAAATGAGTCTCCTGTAAATTGTTCAGGCTTTTCATATACATCAGAAATCTAATACTTTTAAATATGAGCATTTCCTAAATATCCAAAACACTTATGTGTAAGAAGGAAATGACTCTTATATGTAATGCCTTTACTTTTACAGATGATTTGAACTGCTGAATTTTTGGCAAGGGCTATTTCTAACCTTCCCTCCCCCCTTCTTCAAATCAGATCAGTTATAATTTATTAACTCAATAAGCAGTTGAGGTCTTAAATGTGTTTCCTAAAAATGAATGATTTCTCCTTTAAATCAGATATTTTCATCCTCATTCAGAATTTAATCATTGAATTTCACATCTGCCTAGCATTCATTTTAAAATAAGCCTTTTATGAATTTTGATAACTTCCTTAGAAATACGTTAATGTGGGAATGTAACACAAACCGTCTGTTTTGAAACCTCTGACTTTCACAGGCAGGTTTTCTTCTTCCTGAACTGGATGGGTGTGCTAACTAGTACCTCTTGGCTTCCCAAAAACTCTATCCTAAGTGCATCTTTTTCTTGTGCAAAAATGGGTGTTTCATAGATTTTAATACCTGGGCTAAGGTTTCAAAACTAGACTAAGAAAATGGAGTAAGAGTGACCTTTAGTGGCCACTCAGAGTAATCACAAAGGGATGAAATTCCTGTCTCAAGAGGATAGATGGACAATCTGTTTGCAGGACTATTTAAAGCAGCAACATAGTAAGTTAGAAGCGGCTAACAATGACACTTCTTACATTATTACATTTTAACAGATCAAAACCCCATGAGTCACTGTTCAGACAGCTGAAAAGGTGCATTTTTATTGTAAATGGAAATCCAGTCACACCTATTAGTGTCAGTCAGGAACTTCAATGCCTAAATCCCCCATACAAATAAATTGGAAAAGTACCATTTAATTGAGGCAAAAATCCTTTGCTTTCCATACATTGGTAAAAGCCATCTGGTAATCTTTTGAACCTCAGAACTAAGCAGCAGGAGGAAGAGTTACTCATTAGCACCACCTTTGATCTTGGAAAACAGAGCCCTCTCCCACTTAGAATTAAAGTTACTACTTGATGACAATTAAATGCTCAAAATATACATGTTGTTGTTGTTGCTGCTGTTTTTATTGTTGAGGGACATAGTGTCTACTTCTATAATTCCACCTTTAAATAGAATGTCTCCGCAATTAAGACGTTTTACTCATTTTCTACTTAGGTATGCTTTCTTAATAACTTGGTGGTTTTTTTTCCAATAGAAGTCTTCTTCTTCTTTTTTTTTGTCATAGATACATTTAAAAAATGTTGGTATACTTCTATTAAGATAATGTTGTAGTCTTTTTTTTCAAATGAGGACTTTCAGCATTATAAATAATATGCATAGGGGCACCTGGGTGGCTCAGTCTGTTAAGCATGTGACTCTTGATTTTGGCTCAGGTCATGATCTCACAGTCATGAGATCGAGCCCATGTTAGGCTCTGCACTGAGTGTGGAGCTTGCTTGGGGTTCTCTCTCTCTCTCTCTCTCTCTCTCTGTCTCTCTCTCTCTCTCTCTCTGTCCCTCCCTGTGTGCACGCAGCAACATGCACACACTCTCAAAATAAAGAAATAAACATTTAAAAAATTTTTAGAAAAATTTTAGAAAAAAAATTTATATATCCATATAAATGCTTTGCCAAACACTGATTTATTTAAATGAATTGTAATACTGCTCATGTTACTAAAACTAGTTTTTTCAAAAAATTTTTTTCTGATAAAACGTCGTTTATGATGATAGATATTTTTTTTAATAAGAAAGGGAAACCAAAAATGGTTAGTACTTTAAGACAGAATCAAGGTTTCTGAATCAGTGTCTTAGATTGGCCCATTCTAAAAATGCATGACATTTATAAAACACAAAAGATGGGTAAAGCAATGAAGTTCAACAGAAAGGCCATCATATCAAGCATTGGGAGGCCCAATTTTTTCTTTAATCTTAGTTGGCATACCGGTTTGATTCCAGGTATTTGCCAAATGAGAATACTGAGTAATTAAATATATATCATGAGAGTGTCAGACTGCTTATATTGGTAGCTCAGGGTTCCAAGATGGAATGTTCCAAAAGATACATCTGTCACCGGGGCACCTGGGTGGCTCAGTCGGTTAAGAGGCCGACTTCAGCTCAGGTCATGATCTCGTGGTCCGTGAGTTCGAGCCCCGCGTCAGGCTCTGGGCTGACAGCTCAGAGCCCGGAGCCTGTTTCCGATTCTGTGTCTCCCTCTCTCTCTGCCCCTCCCCCGCTCATGCTCTGTCTCTCTCTCTGTCAAAAATAAATAAACATTAAAAAAATTAAAAAAAAAGATACATCTGTCATCAAAAAATTCTAGATTTGTAGTGAAGAGCAATGTGTTAAAAATATCTTTGGTTATTTTTAACCTACTACAAAGAGAAAACATGTATCTTTGACAAATTTTAGCTTTCCACAAAGCTGGAATGCCAAGAGCCTACTTCTACCTTTCTGTCAGAATTTACGAACTGGATAATGAACCAATTGACTATTTCCATTACTGCCAGAGACATTAAGGCAGTGTGATGATAGAATGCAGTAAGATAAACCCATAGATAGTTGAAAAGTATAATTGGTCTTCAGGTATCTTTCTCATTATCTTTCCCCTGGATTCCAGATCTTCCAGGGCCAAGCATCATTATATTACCCCCCGCCTTTTATGAGCTTCAAAAACCAAAGGCCAAATACCAACCATGCACTTTTGCTGCCATTTTTATGGCCATCATTAAATTCTTGCAGCCAGTTAATTGAGCAATAGCATTGGAAATGTAACAATAGTAATACATGTTCCTTTATTGCCATAAGAGGAATTTTTGGGATTTGAGGAGCCAAACAAATAATAACAATACTTTTTTTTCCTCACCAATTGTGGAATGACTTATGATACGAATGTAAGAGTGGTCCCGAGAAGATAAAAATTTTAGTTTTACTACTAACAAACCTAAGTTTAAAATGTGGCTAAGTTAAGAAACAAATCAGGTTTCTCTCCTACATCCTTCTGAGTTGAGCTAATCTCTGGAACTTCAGGTCTTCTTGCTAAACTTGTTGCCTGCCAGAACCAACAGCAGCATGACCAAAGGACAGATATCAAAACTGGAGAAGGGCTGAGCCATGCAGCCCCCTTCTCATTCATCAAGCGGGAAAATCACTCTGAGAAAAAATGAATGAGGTCCTAAAAATAAGTCACAAGTGTCAGTTTAGGGAATGGGTTTTCCTTCTAAGTTATTACTGGCAACTAAAATCTAAAACAACAGACACAGTTTACAAGTATCCGGTTTTAAGTTTCTCTCTTCATAGCACGCTAAGGATTAGCGTGATTTCGATTCTACAGCTAAGCAAGCAAGAACAGAAAAAGAGATAAGGACAGGTACTGAATCATTTATCTTAGAAATGTGAAGGAGAATATCCTAAACAAGATATTAACTAAGCAAACCAGTCAATATATCACAAAATAAACCCTAATGAAGTGTCATTTTTCATTCAAGTGAAAAGATGGTGAATAGCAAAAACCCTTTCAGTGCAAATATCTTAATAAACTGAGAGAGAAAATTCATATAAGTATCTTGAAAGGTGGAAAAATAACTTGAAAACTGATAAAGTTTAACACATGTTTATAAAATATAATTGAAAAATCTAGGGAAAAAGGAAATCTTTCTTACTTTTGAAAAGTTCTCATATACTAAAGCACCGGTAACTATTATTCTTGGTGGGAAAACTTACGATGTATATCTTTTGACATTAGGGCTACGTATAAAACAAAGATGTTCTGTACCATTGGAGTGATGAATGATTAATCTCATTGGAGTGCTTAACATTGGAGTGTTTACCATAGGCAGAGGTTTCGGTCAATATTCAAACAACAACAAAAGAAATGAAAATAAAATCAGAGGTGTAAGTCTTGGAAGAAGAATAATTGTATCATGTTCATACATATGATCATCTCTAATAAAGAAAAGCCAAAAAGAATCATTAGAAATAACTTAAAATAAGAGAATTCAATAAAGTTTCTAGGCCCAAGATAGACATAGGAAAAAACAAACAATAGCACTTACCTATTCCAGAAATAGGCAACTTAGATACATAAAGTATTATGGAATTTACCTAATAAAGAACATAAAAACTTTCTATGAACAAATTTTTTTAGTTTTAATATAATAATGGGCAATTGGTTTAAGAGACAATTTACAGATGAAGATTACAAAAGTTAAAAAACTTGTGAACTATATCTTCAAACTCATTAGTAACAAGTTATAGATATAAAATCATATTTATAGAAATAATCTATATATCATTATATAGATGTAATATGTAAATATATATGTACAGATTATATTTATTTGTACCATCAGTTCAGCAAAATCTTAAATATTTTTAATGTTTATTTATTTTTTGAGAGAGAGAGAGAGACGGAGAGGAGAGGAGGAAGGCAGAGAGAGAGAGGGAGACACAGAGAATCTGAAGCAGGCTCCAGGCTCTGAGCTGTCAGCACAGAGCCCAATGCAGGGCTCGAACTCATGAACCATAAAATCATGACCAGAGTCCAAGTCGGACGTTTAACCAACTGAGCCACCCACATGCCCCATTTCAGCAAAATCTTGAAAGCTAAAAATATCAGTAGCTATGTAGAATTATAGGTACAGTCCATGCATTGCTGCTAGGAGTTTAGACTCCCACCTCTTACACAGCCATCCTGGAGAATAATCTACCATAGTTAGTTAAATGCAGAAAATGCATATTCTATGACACATCAATGTTACTTCCAGATTTATATTCAAGAGAACATGAAGGTAATATGTACAAATGGTCATATGTGCAAAAATTTCCAGAATTGTCAGAAATAATTTAGATATCCTTTACTGATAGAATGGTTAAGTAAAATATGGTGGGTATACACTTTAGAATACTATAGCAGCACTTAGAGGCCTCAGGTTGCATATACAATTAGAATTTTAAAAAAAGTTGGGGGAGCCTGCATGCAACTAGAAGCAAACATGTATAAATCTTAAAAGCACAGTGATGGGTGAAATAGGTAGAAAACATACATATATATATATACATATACATATATATACACACATATATATGTATGTATTTATATAAATTAAAATATATGAACACAAAATAGTAATATATATTTTATGAGTACTTAAAAAACATGCTACATTAATAGGGTTAGAATTGCTGTTTATGATAGATAATAGGGCATAGAGATAAAAAGGTAAATAAATAATGTAAAATAGGGGACATCTTTCGACCAATGACAATTGTATCACAGAAGAGTGTGATTAACTCAAAGCTATGCAATGGAGGTCTAAGAGGGAAAAAAAAACCTTAGATAAGCAGGGAACCTCGATATGGTTAAAGAACTACAATACTCTGAAAACAATGAATGGAGACCGCCTATCTACCTCTGTATGGTATGGATCCCCCATTTTCCCTCCGTGTGACATGTAACTATCTGGCACTCTGATAGAGTGAGGGCACCTGCATCAACCACATATTAAATATTACAACACTTTAGTACTTTATTATAATTCTGACACTCCAGTAGATCATCTTATTCATCCCTCACTTTGAAGACTACAGTTCTGAATAAGTATCAGATAATATGAAGAAGTAATTTCCAAGATTTTGTTAAATGATTTTATATGTGGCTGTCTTAGGTGAATGTGTGTAAAACAATCATCTGTTGAATAATTTCATATTATAATTTTTAAAAGAAATATTTAAAAAGTAATTCATAATTTTTTTGCAAATATTATCTTAAAATATACAGTTATTGAGAAGTGTTTCAGAGATTCATAATGTGAAGGGGTATGTGAGAGACAGAGCCTGGATCACTGAATCCAAGTTGTTATGGCCAGAACATTCTGGTGCTTTGTTTTGAAAGACAGACTTTCAGCTTGGACCATGCTATGAGGATAATTAAATTAGCATATTTATTTGGGAGGTTTTTGTATTATGGTGCTTTCCTTTTTGCTTAATGTCTTTTCTTTTTACTTTCAGAATTTTATAATAAGTTCAGGTTATCAACAAGATTAAAAAAAAGATTCAGAAAGGCCTACAGGCACATGTATGCATGTGAACACACACACACGTATGAGATAATGTCTTGAAATATTTACCTTCGCATTATTTTTTTTATTTCTGCATCTTGCCAATCAGAACAAACACACTGCTTTGAATAGAATTAGGACTGTCATAGTAGAAATGGAAAACAAAAACAGTTAAAACACATTTTTTCTCCCAAAGCAGGCTCTTGAATCTCCAAAAGGTTGAACCTGAGCAGGGCAGGGCATGCGAAGAGGTTTTGCTTTAGCAAAAGATTTAAAAATGTATAGTGGGAGAAACAATCAATATTTGCATGAGACTTCACCAAGCTGTATCTAAACTGCTCCAAATGACATCCACATTTAGAGAACGAAGACAATTATAAGCCAACCCTGCTGAAATCCAGATGGGTGTGTGGTAGTGGTATAGGGACATGATTTTCTTCGTCCCTGTACTTGCATGGGACCTCACGGTTGTAAAAATCTGCCCTAGTGATATACTTAATTCATACTGATATGTGAACGAATATGTGTGTGTGGTGGTGGGGGGTCTGTGTGGTGCACAAGTAGCTCAACCTCCTTAAGGGGAGACCCCTTGATGGAACATTGTTTGGAGGAGACTTCAAGTAGATGCAGAGACTACATGGACTGCTCTCTCTTTCCCATCCTGATATGTCCTCCTGGGCTCCAGACTGATAATTAGGATCAACTCTCAGCATTAACCAACAGGGGAATTACTGACCTGTCAAGTGAGGAGAGAGACCATACACCATGGACCTGAGTGTCATATATGCTTAGAAGGTCATCCTGAGGGTACTGAATTGAGGAAAGAAGAGTATAAAGCTAGAAAATGGAAGTTTGGCCAATATATGGGCAATTTCATAATTCAGAATTAACACTCTGGCAAAGGCCACAAAGGACAACAACTCATGTTGCCATAAGCGCCCAATACATACTAGGAGGCTTTGGGAAGCTTGGGAAAAGTAATGACCCACATTCAACAGAGGAGAGATGCCAGAATTATTGTGCTAAATTATGGAAGAAAGGACCCAAAGGCTCAAAGGAGTGGGCATGCTAGAAAGTACCTACTATAACACACCAGAATATCCACTAGCTGAATATGTTCCTTAGATGCCATGAAGATTACTGTGTTTATCAAGTTAATAATTGAATGGGTTAGTGAGGAGGGCATTAGCTCAGAATCGGTTCTCCAGAATGGACAGTGGGAGACACTGTTAACAAAACTGTGCTCCTGAATAGTGATAGGGGATGAGATCAAAGTACAGAAGAATCCATGCAGCAGCAGTTTTCAGAAGAAACAGGGTGGAATTAAGTCACTATCTCACAGTTCCTGGGATCCAGCCCTATGGCGGGCTTTGCACTGAGTGTGGAGCCTGCTTGAGATTCTCTCTCTCTCCCTCTGCCCCTCTCCCCTGTCATTGTACTCTCTCTTTCTCTGTCTCTCTCTCTCTCTCTCCCTCTCAAATTAAAAAAAAAAAATGGGTAGCCAGAGGACTGAGGTCATCGATCCCAGGGGAAAAATCACAGTCGTTAGCCAGTTGCCAGACTTTAAGTAGTTCTCAGACACATAAACTATCAACTATGAGAAAAGCCAGATATCCTTGAGGAAGGACGCTGTAGCATCATATTATGTCCATATAATAGTGATTATGACAGCCTTTTATGAAAGAATCTCTGGTCATTTACTCAAGTAAATGCATAATAAAGCAAGGAGAGCCCAAATCTTTTGAGAACTGGTGGATTTCTGGGTTCGAGCTGCTGATGATACTCGGCACTCCAATGTACTGTAGTGACATCTCTGTTAGAGGAGAGATGTATGAGGGCCAGGTAATAAATGAAATTGTTATGCAGGTGCATCTTACACTGGAACTGTTGGGTTCACAGACCCACCTGCTGTACCTTCCCTGCTTTCTGAATGCATAATTGGAATGAATGTGCAAGGCCGATAGCAGAACCCTTACATTGCTCCCTTGACCTATATGGGAAGAGCCATTGTAATGGAAGAGGCCAAGTAGAAGCCCCCTGAAGCAGTTCGTCTTCTCTCACCAAGATAATAAATTAAAACCAGTAGCTCATTCCAGGAGAGAATGCCCAAACCAGTACCTCCTTCAAAAACTTAAAGGACTCAAAAGTTCCAGATCTTAAAGCATTTTTATTGGAGTGATTACTCAAGCAAAATACATTTGTCAAATCTCATTGACTTGAGGTGTGTACATTTTATTGTATGTCAAATTTACGTTAGTAAAGTTGATTTTAAATAAAACAAAAACTCGGGTGCCTGGGTGACTCAGTTAAGCATCCCACCTCAGCTCAGGTCATGATCTTGTGGTTCACGAGTTCGAGCCCTGCCTCGGGCTCTGTACTGACAGCTCAGAGCCTGGAGCCTGCTTCGGATTCTGTGTCTCTTTCTCGCTCTCTGCCCCTGCCCCACTCACGCTCTATCTCTCTCTGTTTCTGAGAAATGAATAAATATTAAAAAAATAAATAATAAATAAAACAAAAACTAACTCTATCCACTTGGTCAGCCTCTGTGAAATAAATCTCCCCTTCCAACACCCACTTTACATTGAACTGTTCTGTTCTGTTGCAATATTTTGTATTTGTTCAATGCGCTTCAATAACTGTCACATTTTACAGAATTAAGCTATCTGTGGAAGCTGGCAGTATGAAGGCATTCCCCGGGTTTAAAAAAAATCAAATGATCCAAAAATCTACCTCTCAGATCAGATTTTTAGTTTTTAGTAATACTGGCCTCAATAAATGTCTTCCAGTAGCCACATCTACAAGGAAAAATCACAAATTCAGAGTTTAAGAACGCAAAAATCAACTGTGGACTTGGTTCTAGTTGCAAATATTTGTGGAGACTTATCTGTTCTGGTGCAATTACTGAGATTGTCGTTGTCGTTCAGTAATCATTTTGCAACCTTATAGAGATTTGAGTGGTTTGCTTCCAACTTTAGTGCACATTAACTCTGTTAATTTTAGTGCAGTGTTTTGTTCAATGCAAATTTGTTTTTTTTTAGGGATGTACATAGAGTTTGTTAGCAGAAAGATCTGCTCTAAGATCTTTCAACACTTTTTTTTTCTCCTCTTTCAGCACTAATCAATAGATCTTTAGTAGTGCTTAGTTTTAGTTTTGGTTGAGCAATTTATTAGTAGGTAAGTATTTTATAAAGTCATAGACATGCACTAATAAATGTTTTAGTTGAATAAGCAAACTGAGAAAATCCGAGTTTCTATCAGTATCTGATCATCAGATGTCCTTCCGTAACAGTCAAAGAAAGATACTTATCCTGTGCTGATCACATGAGACTTTACATTTCTTTGCTCAGGGTCAGTATGGACTATAGCCATTTTATAATGCAGTGAAATTACACATGTGTTTTTCTGCACTTTGTTTTTTTTTTTTTTTAATTAGGTTACTGCCTTCATAGTGATAGTATAATCTTTGAAAATTTTAAGGAGCAGAAAACTATATTAAAATATATGTTATTAAATATGCATTAAATGTGTATTAAAGTATACAATGAATAAAGAACATGGTATATTTGCATCCTTATTTTACTTATCAGTGGTGTCTTTCAAGCAAGCAGGACTAAAATTAAAGAGCCACAATTAGGTTTTGTGTATAATCTTTTCACTATGGACTATCTTATTTTATTTCATAGGCCTAATTTTTTCCTAGTTGTAGACTGCGTTGTGTACTGAGAATGAAAGGCAGCCTTGTGCTAGTAAGTTTTGTTCTCATGTCCTTTCACAATATGATGGATTTGCACTGAATAGAAATGGAGCCAGGTGCTTCCCCCTACGCCCCACCATGCTTTCTTCCTCACAGTATAACCTGTTTTAACACAAGTCACAATTTGGGCCTACTGTGCGTCACAGTATTCCTTGATGTCAGCTCTTCACCACCAATAAAATGGTAGATCTTCTTTATGTCAGTTATTTCATTCTTTTTTTTCCATGAATTTTTGAAGTTTTGTCTAAAGAGCTGAGACATCCAACTTGCCACTGTTACACTGGTAGCATCTGGTCAAAAAAGTTCTCCCAAAAGAAGAATACTTTTTAAAATATTTTTTGAAAGTTTATTTATTTATTTTGAGAGAGACAGAGACAGCGTGAGTGGGGGAGGGGCAGATAGAGAGGGAGAGAGAGAGAATCCCAAGCAGGTCCCATGCTGTCAGCGCAGAGCCTGATATGGGGCATGAACCCACAAAACTGTGAGATCATTACCTGAGCCAAAAGCAAGAGTCAGACGCAACCAAATGAGCCACTGAGCCACCCAGGTGCCCTATTAAAAGAAAAATATTGATGAAACCCAGCCTTTACCCCAAGACACAGCTCTAGTCTAGGACTTTTTTTTCACAGACACACCCAACTTTACCACTTCTTTTCTTTCTTTAAATTTTTTTTAACATTTTTTATTTATTTTTGAGAGACAGAGACGGAGCGTGTGTGGGAGAGGAACAGAAAGAGAGACAGAGACCCAGAATCTAAAGTAAGCTCCAGTCTCTGAGCTGTCAGCACAGAGTCTGACAAGGAGCTTGAACCCACGAACTGTGAATGATGACCTGAGCCAATGTCGATGCTCAACCAGCTGAGCAACCCAGGCACCGACCCCCCCCCCCCAACTTTGCCATTTCTTATTTGATACTTACATGCATTTTCTGGACACACTTTTGATGAAATATCCATTTGATTATTCAAGAAAAGTAAAGACTTAAAGTGACTCTGGTAGCTGCATCATTCCATCATCGTTTTTGCTCATCAGAGCTAATGACCATTTTGAATTCAATAAATGCTGGTTTTGCAAAGACGTTTAATAAAGAGAACAAGTTTCAACTTTATTTCCTCCTTTAATGCAACCAGAGGTTATGTTTGTTTAGAGAACTAACATCCTATCCAGATTATGCACTCTCACCAGTGCCAGGCCAAAACACACAGGCCCCAAACCGCTCATTCCCGAACTCCCTCATTTTCTGACCTATGGCTGTTATTGTAGGAACAGGATCTATTAAGAAATTGCCTCTGGTGCAGTCAGAGACTATCATGGCACCTTGTGCAATAATTTGCAAACAGTGGCTTGAGAGAAGTGGTATGCAAAAAAATACATCCCAAACCTTGACCTTTCTACATTGTCACAGCGAATGTTTGGCTGGGCTTGCTTCCAAAAAAATACAAAAAGTATATCTGAGACCTAGGTGAGGCTGGAAAAACATGCTCAGCAGCTAAAGATGGCATCATGGGAGGCCGTGAGGGGCTTTACCTTTGGTCTCAGGCATCAAGAACACTTGAGTTTGGGGCACCTGGGTCTCTCAGTCAGGTGAGCGTCCGACTTTGGCTCAGGTTATAGTCTCACAGTTCGTGGGTTTGAGCCCCGTGTTGGGCTCTGTGTTGACAGCTCAGAGCCTGGAGCCTGGTTCGGATTCTATGTCTCCCTCTCTCTCTCTGCCCCTCCCCCACTTGTGCTCTGTCTCTTTCTCTCTCTCAAATATAAATAAGCGTTAAAAATTTTTAAAGAAAAAAAAAGAACACTTGAGGTTAAGGCCTACTTCATATTTAGCATGTGACCTTATGTAAAATATTATACTCTTTAAAACTCAGTGTCTCCATCCATACAATGAGAAAAACAATAGTAATTGTCTCATTACGTCCTCAGTAAGTGTTTGTTTTCTTGCTGAATAATGTTTTAATAATGAAAGTGTTTATATAGTGTACATATACGAACTAGCAAAGTGCTTGACACATGCTTAATTTTTTTTTATTGTTTTTATTGTTATTGATTTTAGTGAAGTTTTACGTGGTCTCAGGGCAAAACGACCAAGAAGTGGAGATCTTATTTCAGCGACAGTCAGTTCTTCACAGTAGAAGTAGCCATTGTTACTTAAACTAAAAATCAGGATGTAAGAAAATATCTTCTTAGATCATTCAGAAGATTCTCTCAAAGTTCAAATGGCTGGGGAAACTCACCCTAGTTTTGATCTTCCTCCTGGAACAGTCAACTAGAAGATGAGGATTGGTTCACATGAGTTGTTTTTAACTTGAGGTCCTCTGAAGGACATTTAAGAAAACGAGACATAAACTTCCATAGAGTGTCCATGTTAGCCTGCTCAGCAAAGATTTTAATATGACCAAGCACTTGCATGGTAGATGTCCTGATGGTCCCTGAAGGACTGTATATATGTGGGACTTATGGTTGCTAATAAAATATTCAACATATTCAACTATATTTAATATTTTCATAAAATATGTGACATTGTTTTCAAAAAGGGCATCCAAAAGTCTAAGCAAAAGTCTTAGATATTATAGGTAATAAAAATAGATTAACTTTGCAAATTTTGAAGACATAGCCCTTTGAGATTATTGCATATGTGTATATATATATGTATACATATATATATGTATACATATATATACATATACACATATATATATACATATACATATACATATATATATACATATATACATATATATATATATATATACATATATATATATATCAGAGTCTTGGGGCGCCTGGGTGGCGCAGTTGGTTAAGCGTCCAACTTCAGCCAGGTCACGATCTCGCGGTCCGTGAGTTCGAGCCCCGCGTCAGGCTCTGGGCTGATGGCTCAGAGCCTGGAGCCTGTTTCCGATTCTGTGTCTCCCTCTCTCTCTGCCCCTCTCCCGTTCATGCTCTGTCTCTTTCTCTGTCACAAAAATAAATAAACGTTGAAAAAAAATTTATATATCAGAGTCTTTAAATATAAATATATATTTATAAATATATAAATTTATAAATATAAATATATATATATATATATATATATAAGACATGCAAAATAAAGCATTTTTATTACAGATAGCCTAATGAGATAGAGGATGAGTTTCTTATCTTCCTTGACAAAATACCTTCTTGATTTGTTTCTGTTACAGTTCAAAGATATATTTATGTAAAGTTTTTTCCTGACTTAGTTCTATGGATTTCATCAACATTATTTGCTCAGGGTGGAAGAGGCAAAAGCTGAGGCAGTGTCACTTGGTAAACTCACTTTCCGAGTTCATTGGCAAGTCAAATGGGAATTCAGCCCGAGGACATTGACTCCTGTTCTTCTGTGTAACCACTAGATCATTCTTTTCTCTTTAAGACATTTAAAAAATATATACTCATGCCCACAACACTTGACTACCTTAATATTGTTTTATTGCTTCGTTTCTCTTCCCACGCTCTCCTCTCTCTTAACAATCATTCATGATATTTGGAAAATGATTCAAAGAGAACACTTCAAAGTTTTGTTTTGTGGCTCAGCAGAACAATGTCTCCCTGTCTTTTCTTCCTTGGCTATCTTTGACATAAGTGCCGACAATGTAGAGATTCACATACACATAATTACCTTTACGATAATCTTTAAGACCTCATTTATTCTTCCTTTCCATAAAAACATTTAAATTTACCTAAACATGACAGAAGTATTTTTTTTCTGTCTTTAGCCTTCATCTTTAACGAAAAGGAAAGAAACATTAAAGATTTTAAATATTGTGATGGTAAGAAACAGATGACATTTCATTTTCATAAAAACTTGACTTCAGCCAAGCTTTTTAGAAATAAGACAGAGGAGTACCTCAGTATTACTACTTATGAGATATTTTGAAGGACACACACACACTAAATGTATGCACAGGTAGTTTTCAGACTTTTAGTTTTGAACTGCATCTTGTATGAAACAAAGTTGATAGATACCAAATAGAAGTTAAGTATACATGACATATAAATAGGCTATTACAACAGCAGAAGAAAGAATATGCTAGAATCATTTGAGAGTGCTATGGGATTTGAGTATTCAGAATGGATTTATGGATGTCAAAACTTGTCAAGATTAGAGGTAAAATATCTTGGGTCTGGTAAAAATTTTTTTACTTAGTGACAACATAGATGAATTGGATGTGGAGGATAGAAGAAGAGATACAAGGACTCACTAAATTCAAGCGAAGAGTAACAGCTACCAGATCTTTTATGCCAGAAATAACCTGGTGGGTTTTTTTTTTTTTTTTGAGGGGAGGTTAACTTTTTAGTAAAGTTGTGCTCTTATGTTTATATGGAATCCATGTGGATATACTCAAAACACAGAATTCCTAAAATGATCTGCTTCGGTTTTCCTTCCATTCTGTATAAAAATTTCCATTCTTCATATAATTCATAGAGCATTATCTTCTCTTCTGTACTGATTTTCTGCAGAAGAGTACGTTTAGAAATTGCATCATCATCATCTGATGATTCCTGCACTGATTCAAAGGTTTCAGTCAAATTAGCATATTTAAATCATGAAAAAAATAAGAGAAGCAAATGTAATGGGAATATGAGTTATAGAATGCACTTTGAGAGAGGAAAACATTCAGATTAGGTAAATTTGCTTTCTTTTTTATACTTAAGGCATGTATATTGGGAAAGTGAAGGGTTTGTAAGTATAAAAATATAATTTCTTATACATTATTTAAAAATGATATAGGGTCAACCAAACTTGATTTGGAGACATGGTCTCATTTGAGAAGTTTACCTCAGTGTCATTTATTTATTTCTTCAACAAATATTATTTGAGTCCTTTCTATGCTTTTGGTAATGTTCTGGATCTTTGGAGTCAAAGAAGAATTGATTCTCTCTCATAAAGATTATATTCCAGTGGAAGAGACAGATAATAAACAAATACATAAAATATAAACTAATCTAATGTAATATAATATAATATAATATAATATAATATAATATAATGTAATGTAATATAATATAAACGATGATAATATAATATAATATCCTGTAATGATGAATGAATGCTAATAAAACAATGAGAAGGCTCTGAGTAGAGAGTGCGGCTGGAAGAAGATATATACTTTTTAAAGTTTATTTTATTTAGTTTGAGACAGAGAGAGAGAGAGAGAGTTAGAGAGTGTGAAAGTGCTTGAAGTGCAGAGAAAGAGGAAGAGAATCCCAAGCAGGCTCTGTGCTGTCAAAACAGAGCCTGATGCAGGGCTCTATCTGACAAACTGTGAGATCATGACCTGAGCCGAAACCAAGAGCCGGACACTCAACCAACTGAGCCACCCAGGCACCCTGGAGGAGGATGGTTTTGATAGGATAGTCAGGCAAAGCCCATCTGGGAAAAGAATATTTCAGGAGAAGTGCACATGAAATGAGGAAGGGAGCCATGAGCCTGTTAAATGGAAGAGTAATCTAAATACAGGAAAGAGAATTTCAAAAGCACTAAATTGGAAACAAACTGGCACATCTGAGAAACAAGGAGCTCAGTGTGGTTCGTGCTGAGTGAGGAAAAGCAGGAGTGGAAGAAAACAAAACTGAGGAGTGGCCCTGTTGAAAGGCCAAGGGGGAATCTTAGAAGCCATGGAAAGCTTACTTTTTTATTTGGAGTAGGATAGAAAGCCTTAAGATGTGTTGAGAAAAGTGTGTAACAAGACCTAATATATAATTTTAAATTATTACTTCGTCTACCACATGGAAGATTTATTGAAGGATGGAGGTAGGAGAAAGGAGGCCTGTGAGAGGCTATTTTAATAGTCTAGTGAGAAATGAGGGATGGCTTGGATTAGAGTATGTGATTATGGAGATAATTCACTGATAACTCCCACAATTTTAGTTGGTTGTGTACACTAAGATAGGGAAGTCTAGGGACAGGAGTTTGTCTGAGGGGAGTTCAAGATTTTGAATTAAAACAGGTTTTATACTGGTACATGTATTATGATTAAAACATGCTTAGTCCCGGTAATACAGGTGTATTACAGAGAATATAGATTTAGTAGACAAGAATATATGGAAACTATCCTTTGTGAAAGATTCATCTAAATTATTAGGGAAAAGATACATTACTTAATTGGTTTCAGAAGAGCTTACTAGTTAAAGTGTTATCTCTAACACATCCATTATGACACAAGAAATTACAGATCAAACATACAGATACAATAAAACCATAAAAGTACTTGAGAAAACATAGGTGATTTTTTTTAACCTGTGGTAGAGTGTCAGCAAAAATGGCTGCTAATTATTCTTACCATCCCTGTATTTTGCATACCCCCTTGCCATCCAGAGGTGGAATATCCTTCCTCTCCCTTTAATTCTGGACTGGTCTTGTGGCTTTCTTTGATCAATATGATGGGGGTGAGTGAAGCTATGCCAGTTCTGACTTAGTCCTCAAGAGTCTGGGAGCTTAAGCTTTCTATCCTCTCGATGTTCTGGGAATCCCATAAGAAGTCGGGTCACTTTGCAAGGGAGAATGGCTCTGCCAATCTTTAGACATTCTGACCATCCCAAATGAAGCAGCAGAAATAAGAACGAGGATTGGATATTCCCGCCCTCAGTGAGCTCCTAGTGGAATTTAACCAAGTAATTCCATGGAGGCAATGCAGGGAGGTCATTATGGATGCTTCACGCACAGTGGGTTTATAAAATCTCAAAATCTCAATCTTAGAGAATTCAAATCTTTTATATTTAGCTGCAAGGAAAATCTTACCTTTCCTATAGAAGGAGATGTTACCTTTATCATCGGGACTGTAATTGAATCTTCCCTCTGCCTGGTAAAAATTCACAATTTCTAATTCCAAAGCTATTTACTATGCAAACACCCTTGAAAAGACAGTCTGGGACCAAAGCAGCCAATGCGTCTGTTCACAAACTACCCAGCAACACAAGACAACTATGGAGAATTGCTTCTCATCAAATTCAGGACCTGGAACTAAATAATTCCACCTATGCTACCTCTGCTATCTTGTATCTTGTGTAAATTAATGAATCCCTTTGCCTCTCAGCTTTCTCATATATAAAATGATTTTAATAATAGTACTATTAAGGATTGAATTGGGGTGCTGGCTGGCTCACTTGCTAGAGAATGTGACTATTGATTTCAGGGTTGTGAATTCAAGCCCCACTCTGAATGTAGAGATTACTTCAAAATAAAATATTAAAAAAAAAGAGTTGGTTAAAACATTAGATCAATGCCAATGCCAGAGTCAAACTAAGTGGTAAAAAGTATTGGCTACTATTATAATTGTGATATATTTATAAAACTGACTCCTCTTTATCCATTATAAGTGAATGAAACAATGAAACACTTCTGTGGAATGATAGCCAAGATATGTTTTAAGATATATATATATATACATATATATATATGTATATATATATACATGTGTATATATATGTGTATATATATATATATATATATATATATATACAGAACCACATACATAAATACTTGTTGGATATTCCAGGCTATCCTTAAAATATTCAAGTACTGGTAATTGGGATTGTTTCCAATGAGAAGAGCCATGACTAGGCAAGAGGGTGGAAGGAAAACATACTTTTCTCTTTATACTGTTTGGTAACTTTAGAACATTGTATTATGTGACTGTATTAACTATTTCGAAAGAATTAACAAAATAATTTAACTGAGTTGAATATGTGCTTGTTTATGAAGAAAACTCATAATGAGTCTCTCTCTTTCTCTCTCTCTCTCTCTCTATATATATATATATATTAACACAGATATACGTTATTAAAACACTAAGTTATCGTTTTAACTTTTCTTAATGTTTATTTTTGAAGAGAGAGAGAGAGAGAAAGCATGGGTGAGAAGGGGCAGAGAGAGAGGGAGACACAGAACCCCAGGTAGTCTCCAGGCTCTGAGCTGTCAGCACAGAACCCGACGCAGGGCTTGAACTCACGAACAGTGAGATCATGATCTGAGCAGAAGTTGGACACTTAACCAACTGAGCCACCCAGGTATCCCAATGCTAAGTTATTTTAATAATTTAGCATTTTTAATTGGCTATATAATGGTTAAATAAAGATCTTTAACATCAGGGGAATGCAAATCAAAACTACAATGAGCTATCACCTGTTAGAATAGCTCTTTTCAAAAAGATAAGAGATAAAAATTTTGGTGAGAACGTGTACAAAAGGGAACCCTTATGCACTGTTGGTGCGATTACATTTGGTGGAGGCACTGTGGAAAACAGTGTGGAGATTCCTCAAAAAATTACAAATAGAACTGCCATATGATCCAGCAATCCCACTTGGTTATGTATCCAGAGGAAATTAAATCACTATCTGAAAGAGATAGATGTTTATTGCAGCATTATTTATAATAAAGACATGGAACTAACCTTGTGTCCATCAACAGGTGAATGGATAAAGAAAATATAGTCTGTATATAAAGTGGAATATTATTCAAGCGCAAAGAAGAAGGAAATCCTGTCATTTGTGACAACATGGATGAACGTTGAGGGCGTTATGCTAAGTGAAATGAGTCAGACAGAGAAAGACAAATACCGTACGATGTTACTTACATATGGAATCTAAAAGAACTGAACTCATAGAAATGGAGTGCAGATTGGTGGTTTCCAGAGCTGGGGGTGGCAGGGGGAGATGTTGGTCAAAGGTCACAAACTTTCAGTTAAGAGGAATAAATTCTAGGGATATAATAAACAGCATGGTGGCTATAGTTAACAATAATGTATTGTACACCTGAAAGTTGCTAAGAGAATAAATCTTAAATGTTCTCACAACAGCAGAAAGCAATTATGTGAGGTGATGGATATGTTAACTAACCTTACCATGGTGGTCATTTTTCAATATATATGTGCATCAAATCATCACATTGCACATCTTAAACTTACACAATGTTATGTCAATTATATCTCAATAAAGCTAAAAATAAAAGATGATCTTCAATATCAATACCAGTGAAAAGTAGAATCATGATTGTGTTTGGTAATTTCAAGTTGGATGAATGTGGTTGAATTGATTCAGTAATTTTGCCTTCTTGTGGATTTAACTCATTAAGCTTCCTTTGAAATTTCAGTTTTGCACTACTCCAGACTGCAAAATCTATATGCCAAAAGAAAAAAGAAAAAAGAAAAAAAGAAAAAAGAAAAAAGAAAAAAGAAAAAAAAAAGAACCAGAACCTTTTTTTAAAGCTCTATTGAATTTTTCTGTGCACTTCTGAAGGTCTGTGGTTTTTATCATCAAACCACAAAAAAAGCAGGATTAAGACATGTGGGCCTTACAGTGATGGTGAAAACTTCACATTAATTATGGATGAAAGTTTCAGCAGAGCCAAACAAGTTCAGATTAAGTTTGGCAAATTTATTGTTATTTTCCAGAAAACTAGCCAAGTATTGCAGGGGGGAATACCCATCCTCTCTCCCTCCACCACCACATGTTCCCTTTTGTATCAATTGTGACATTGAGATTTTGGCAATTTTGCTCTGGATTTATGAGAATTGGAAAGAAGTCTAACAAGCAGCAAACTCTCGGGCTTTCTTTGTGGACATCCATCCCAAAGAAGTTCACATTTGGAAATCTGCTATTGCTGATATCTGCCTCTTGTACTAAATCTCACCCTTAAAATGTCCCAGATCTTCTTGTGATATGGCTAGCTCTCAGAAAAATATTGCTGTTGCCAGACAGCTGAGAACCCTTAATACTGATATAATACTTTCTTAACAATCATTGCTTATTCTCAAATATTGTAAAAATACATTTTGTTATATGTAGGTTTTCAATATCAAGTATCCACTCTAGGTCAGTCTTTCTCTACCGACTTACATGGTGGCATCTCCATGGTGCCACTTACATGGTGGCATCTCCATATTGGCATTTGAAAACTTGGGTTCAGATCTGAATTTTACCCTCCCTTACATGCTGTGCAAGCTTGAAAAATGACTTCACCTCTGAACATCTCTTTCTCTAGAAGAAATAGGGCTTTTAATCCAGTATAATGCATTTCCCATGCCCATAATGGACCTGGAAGGAAAAAAAGTTGGCACATTCAATGGGGTTGATGGAAGAGAGTTTAATGAAGGGACTATAGACTTGTGGGTGGGGTTAATGGGAAACCAGCAAGGGGGTGAAAAAGCACCAGCTGGAAACTATTACTATCTTTACACTTGAAGGGGTGAGGAGAGGGAGTCGTTACCAGAAGCCCCAAGAACTGCAGCTATAGGTCAAGGCTACCTAGTAGGAGCTGGAGATGTAAAGTGTCTAGGGGAAAAAGAAAAAAAAACTAGCATAGGACAATCTAATATTTACTTTAAAAATAAATAAAATAGTTATAGATGGAAAGAGTGAGTTTTGTGAACATATCAACAGTTGGAAACTGGTGATAATACTCACAGCTTTTTTCCTTACTAAGAAGAAATAACAAAAGACACATTCCCTGGGATTTATTAAAATATAAATTTCAAATTTACAAAAAGTGTGATATGACAAACCAATGGAAAAGAATTGATAATTCTGAAACAAAGCTAAATGCATAAAAGGAGTTCCAATATGAGAAAAAACTATCAGGGGGAAGATGGTTTCTCAGTAAATATTGATTGGAAATTGGTCAATAGCTTTGAAAAAAATTGGATGCTTGTCCAACTTTTTTTTTTTTTTGGAGGGGTTTCTTATAAACACTGATAGGATTGTGTTAAAAATCTCTGAGTAAGATGAGAAATCAGTTAGTTTCTTCTTGAAAGTCTGCCTTCAAGATGTATATTTATTCAGCTTTAATAGTCAAGACGTGTATCAACCAATTTTGTTGTCCTTCCAGTGTATCCGAGGTAAGAGGTTTCCCCTTTATAGTTGATTGGAAAGAAGAGGATGTGGAATACAGCCATACACAACCCATGAAAGGTATAAGTGAGAGAGAGAATTAATCATTTGTTGTTGTAACTTGTTATTGCTGTGTATTTTAGTGTAAACTATCTGATCTAGTTTATAAATTTTAACAAATATTTTTAGAAAACCTAAAGCTGCTCAACATCTTTACCATCCTACAAATAATACAAAAATTTAGAATGATCTATATGCCACTTTTTACTTTTACTTTAGTTTTTTTAATCCTCAAAGGAAAAAAAGATTATTTTACACCATTAGTATTTTTTAAATCCATAATAATTTTTTATTGAAGTAGAAATATAATTAACATGCCGTGTTATATTAGTTTCAAGGGTACAATATAATGATTCAATAGTTCCAGACATTGCAGTTTCCATCAAGATAAGTGTACTCTTAATCCCCTTTATCTATTTCACCCATCCCCCAACTACCTCCCCTCTGGCAACCACCACTTTGTTCTCTGTATTTAAGAGTCTGTTTTTTGTTGTTGTTGTTTGTTTCTTTGTCTCTTTTTTGTTTGTTTGTTTGTTTGCTTTGTTTCTCAAATTCCATATAGCTGAAATCATTTGTTATTCATCTTTCTCAGTCTGTCTTATTTTACTTAGGTAATCCGTCTATATTGTTACATGAAAAGATCTCATTCTTTTTTTATGGCTGTATATACTACATCTTCTTCATTAATGTTTGTTTAAATTTACTCACATATGTAATCTTTTATCTACTCACCATTGCTTTTTTTTCATCTTAGTCTTCCGGGATTGTTCTCCTACTACCTCAAGTGCATTATTTAAATTCTAGAGTCTAGAGGTTCCTTTAGAGAAGTGTGTGCTGATAAACTTGCACAGCTTTAACTTCTTTGAATATGTCTTTATATAACTTTCATGTTAATAAATAGTTCCACTGTCCACACCATTTCAGTTTCACAGTCTTTCTATATTGTACATTGAAAATGTACCACAGGGAGTTTTATTGTTTTTTGCTGAAGAATCAGCAGTTAGTCCAATAGATGTTCTTTCACAGTTGATCTCTTTTTTGCCCTAGCTGCTTTTAAGTTCCAGTCTTCGTTTTTCTTCTATTATTTAATTATGATATGCTTGGGTGCATCTTATTTATTATGTTGGAAGTCATTGTGCTTCCTGACTTTGAGGTCGTAATTCTTTCATAATTTTTGGAAAATTATCAACCGTTAGGTCTGAATACTTTGTTTCCCTAATCTCTGTAGCATCTCCTTCTGGTAGTCCAATAATCATTTATTAGAACTTTTCAGTCTTCCTTCCATGTGTCTTCATAGATTTTTTTTTTAATAACTCTCATTACAGAGGGAAAACAATGGTAATTTTTCCTACTTATGTCCTGCTTCTAATTATACTGAGTGAGTCATAGATGATAAACCTGTTAGATGACAGCCATCTAGTTTAGGGACTAGAAAATCCTTTTTACATTCAGAATTAACTTATAAAATTCCTTCTTTTAAACTATTTATAAAAAATTAATTTTTATTCAATTAACCTATTCAAGAGAGAGTAAGGTCACTGCAAAAATTTTCAGAAACTACAAGGAAAACTATCAACAAAATGAAAAGGCAAACTACTGAATGAGAGAAAATACTTGCAAATATTTACAAATCATATATCTATTATATATTTACATATATACACACATATATGAAAATTCATACAACTCAATAGCAAAAAAATTATGTGACTTATAAATGTGCAGAGAATCTAAATGGACATTTTCCCAAAGAAGACAAACAGGTGGCTAATAGGTACATGAAAAGATGCTCAACATCACTAGTCATCAGGGATTGCAAATCAAAACCACAAGAGATATCACTTTACAGCTGTTAGAATAGCTATTTTCAAAAAAAGGTGTGTGATAACAAGTGTTGGTGAGGATGTGCAGAAAAGTGAACCCTTGTGCACTGTTGGTGGGAATGTAAATTGGTGTGGCCACTGTGGAAAACAGTATTGGGATTCCTCAAAAAATTAAAAATTGAACTACCATATGACTCAGCAATTAGCAAGTTCTGGAAATTTACCCAAAGGAAATGAAAACAGGTGGAATGTTATTCAGACATAAAAAAAAAGAATGAAATATTATCATTTGTGACAGCATAGATGAATCTTGAGGTGTTATGTTAAATTAAACAAATCAGACAGAGAAGGACAAATACCATATAATTTCACTTCTACGTGAAATCTAAAAAGCAAAACCAACCTCACAGATATAGAGAATAGACTGGTGATCAGCAGGGGCTGGGAGTAAGGGTTGAGTTAAATAAATGAAGAGTCAAAAGGTGTAAGTTTTCATTTATAAAATAAATAAATCATGAAGATATAATGTAGAGCATGGTGACTATAGTTAATAATGCTGTATTGCATATTTGAAAAATTTTTAATGTTTATTTATTTTTGAGAGAGAGAGACAGAGACAGAGACAGAGACAGAGCATGAGTGGAGAAGAGGCAGAGAGAAAGGGAGACACAGAATCCGAAGCAGGCTGTAGGCTCTGAGGTGTCAGCACAGAGCCCATCATGGGGCTCGAACTCATGAACCTGGAGGTCATGACTTGAGCCCAAGTTGGCCGCTTAACAGACTGAGCCACCCAGGTGCCCCTATGTTGCATATTTGCAAGTTGATAAGAGAATAGATCTTAGAAGTTCTCATCACAAGAAAAAAAAAGATCTGTGACTCTGTATGATGACAGATGTTGACTAGAATCATTGTGGTGATCATTTACAAGATATACAAATATGAAACATGTACAGCTGAAACTAACGTAATGTTGTATGTCAATTATACTTCAAAGATAATTCATAGGGATTATATTTGCCTTCAAATGTTTTAATGAACCTCAGGATTTGACATGATTTATTTACTATCTTGAACTACATCTTTCACAATTGCTGTTCCGTATTTGGATTCATGTAATTTTTTTTTTTTATTCTAGATAATTTAACTTATTAGAAAGGAGTTGGGGCACCTGGGTGGCTCAGTCGTTTAAATGTCTGACTTCGGCTCAGGTCATGATCTCGTGGTTTATGGGTTCAAGCCTGTGTCAGGCTCCGTGCTGACAGCTCAGAGACTGGAGCCTGCTTCAGATACTGTGTCTCCCTCTCTCTCTGCTTCTTCCTGACTCATGCTCTGTCTCTGTCTCTCTCAAAAATACATGAATATAAAAAAAAATTATAAAAAAACAAATGAGTTAATGATTAAAACCCCTACTGTAAATATATTTAAGATTTGATTTCTTAATTTTAGTATTATCAATATTTGATCAGAAAACACACAACACAGGATGGGGAGAGTACTGAGACTGGCATATAGTTCTTTACAAAGGTATATTGTCTTTTAAAAGCCCTGGAATAATATTTTTAATGTATCAGGTTATTCCTTTTAATAGAATAAATGAAATTTCCAAGTCATTTTTACTAACATATGCAAAATCCAGAAATAGACTAAAATTCAAACCTCAAAAGATAATTATGGGATAAGTATCTGGAGAACTTTCTGACCATAAATTCAGTAATGAATAATTTCAGGACTGTATATTATACAGGTGTTGGAGAATTAGGGAAGTAATGATACAGAGATTTAAAGAATTTAAAGATAACTGATATTTAAGTGTGTTAGTTCGGAGGAGAATGAATCAATAATTTTGAGAAGAGTCATAGTAACACATAAAATTCAAAAGACTAACATATTTATTTCAAAATAATATTTTGAGAAGCTGAGAGTAAATAAATTTTCAAATGTATGAATTACTTGCTCTTTGAAGTTAAAGGCTTGACAAGGTTTATATGGGATTTGACCAATTAAAAATCATAGAAAACCAGTATTTGAGATGAGAGACATATAAATGTGACCTACTTTAGTCAGGGGACATTGTATAGTTGAAGATAAGTTGCAAATATTTATAAAATAATTTAGGAAAAGAAAAACAGTAAAGAAACTATATAAAACTAAAATAGTGTAGTACTTAATATAAGCTTTAAAATAAGATTTCCTGGATTCAAATTTCTGGTTCCACCACAGCTAATACTGTTAGACTTTGACTTTGGGAAACTTATGCTCTCTTTGTTTCATTTTCCTAAAAATTTGAGATAATGGGATCTACCTTATAAGATTTTTTTAAAAAAACAAATAGATAATTCCAAAATGCTTAGTACAGTGACTAGCACATAAAGTGCTGAATGCATGTGAGATATTATTGGTATATAATATTGCTATTATAATAATGGTTAGGAAACACTTCCCTGACATTACCTTATTATCCTGCCCTTCCCTAAAGCTGATTATATACATATACATATGTATATGTATATGCATATATATATGCAAATAAGCATCATGTGTGTGTCTGTGGGTGTTAATTTTCACTAACTTGTGATTCAAAGAAGTCAATAAGCAAATTTGTATTTTGAGGTCCAGTTATAAATCAATACTAAGAAGTCAATATAGCCGAATGGTTAAGAAGACAGATGCCTCTTGAAAGTAGACTGCCATTGGGGCACCTAGGTGGCTCAGCAGCATGGAGCCTACTTGGGATTCTCTCTCTCCCTCTCTCTCAACTCCTCCCCTGCTTATGCTCTCTCTCTCTCTCAAAGTAAATAAATATAAAAAAAGTAAACTGCCATTTACTAGCTGTATGACCCATGGAAAGTTACTTTATCTTTACTGGTTTTAGCTTTGTCATCTATAAAATGGTAATAATAATAGTATTTTCTTCCTGGGTTTCTTCTGAGTATTAAGTGAGTTAATATGTGTAAAATACTTAGAATAGTGTTGACACAGTAATCATTTAGTTATATTGCTATGTATTATTTAATGATTGTTTATTTTAATTACATTCATGCCCTCTTTAATATTTTATTGTACAAACAAAATGATAATGTAGTCACATGTACTCATGGGTATATTTAAAATGTCAGAAGACTAAACTCTGCTTTATGTATTAGGACTTATGTATAATTAGGACTCAGTTAAGCTCAATTGATTAGCTTTTGAAATAGATGAAGAAACCACATGGGTAGATTTTCTATGTTCTTACCCATTGCAAATGCCTCCCAGTTATATAACATTTAGTCATTTCTCTTTTTCCTTTCCTTCTTCTGCCTTCTTCTAAATCCAAGTGAAATATATATACTGTTCTTTTTAAAACAATGGTCATTCAACCCTAAATAAATTATGTACTTAGTATAGTTTTGAAACGTTACCCATTAAATCTTTTTCAACTACATTCCCACATCAATTTTTAACTTTGAGATTTGGAAGACATATATATAAATAAAAGAGAGCAAAATTGAATTATTTCTTTAAAAATGTTTCCTTAAAGTATGCCAAAGTTATAAATGGCAACTTGTCAGATTATGTTTTGCTTCACAAAATATAAAAAAATTTCAGCTATGAGTTTCGAGACTGCCTGTGGGTAATGAACATACCATTAAAATATGATTTGTCCATAGCAAACTGTTAATTAGTAACAAGGTTTTAAAACCTTATATGCAATGACTAAAATTAGCTATATTCTTAGATAGAAGACTCATAGCAAAATAATAGAATTCGATAAACAAAGTAAGGAATAGTTTTATGTATGCATTGCTACAACTGAAGTACCTATCTGTATAATCAACTGACCAAAAATCAAAGAAAATTTTAATGTGATATTTAGAGTTAAAAATATTTTATAATGTCTTCAGGTGAAAAATGCTTTTTCCAAAAAAAGCCTCTTTGCTCATAGAGTAAATATAATAGCAAACTTAACTGTTTAAAACATGTTTTTACACATACTATTTCTTCTGATGGAGAACAATCCTGTAATGCTTATTTTCATTGACAGGTGACAGATGAGGGATATGAGCTTAAGATTAAGCATTTCAATGTACAATTTCTGACTTTAAGTCTGGGGTCTTTTTTGTTGTTGTTGTTTATGTATTTATTTTGAGAGAGAGCAATAGAGCACAAGCAGGGGAGGGGCTGAGAGAGGAGGAGAGAGAATCCCAAGTAGGCTCTACTCTGTCAGCCCAGAGCCCGATGTGAGGCTTGATCCCATGACCTGTGAGATCATGACCTGAGTTGAAACCAAGAGTCAGATGCTTAACCAACTGTGCCACCCAGATGCCTCTAAGTCTTGGGTCTTTTGACTTCACTCCTCTGAATATTGAGAAGAGGTCAATGCTTTGAAATGTGGAAATTATAAACCATTCTTTCAAATCAACTTAAGCATATCTTTTTTTTTTTTGTCTGTAATGCATGAATAAACTTTTAGAATTTTGTTATGCTACAGTATATAGCAATGACAAATATTTGGTGGGTACTTTAAGAGATGATGACTATAAAGTTACTACATTTCCTCAAGTATTCATAGTCACAGGAATCTTTGCCATGGTGAAAAGGGAAGAAGGGAAGATTGACTTGAAGACAACCTCTCTGACCAAGGCAATAGTGAGGCTCAAAAGGCAAATGCCCCCAAATTTCACAAGCAAGCAAAAGCAACAAAACCATTTAAGTAAGTCCTGTCTTCAGTTCACAAGTGGTTGGTTACATGGGAACTTGGTTGGGCCCATTACTGAGCATTTAGTGAACTGCTGCATTGAAAGGATACAGCCTCAGTTTTGCCATCAAGATTTTTTTTTTCTGATTTTGATCAGTTTTCCCAGAGGCAGTAGCTCAGGTTCCTTTTTAGAAGGCTCTATTTTTTTTTTTATGTTTATTTATTTTTGAGAGAGAGAGACAGAGTACAAGTGGGGGAGGGGCAGAGAGAGAGAGGGAGAGAGACACAGATTCTGAAACAGGCTCTAGGCTCTGAGCTGTCAGCACAGAGCCTGATGCGGGCTCCAACTCAGGAACAGGGAACTCAGGAACACGGAGATCATGACCTAGGCCGAAGTCGGATGCTCAACCAACTGAGCCACCCAGGCACCCCAGAAGGTTCTGACTATTTGATTTCTACACTCTCTAGGCTAAAAGCCATTTCAAGCTCAAATACGCTGGCTCAAGTCTCAGTAGAAATGTTATTTACCAAAGAGAGTAAGATTGCCTGATTGTTTTATCCATCCTCTATCAAATAATGCATGTGATCAGATGATGACCTACTGGTGGTAAGAGCTGGGTTGATCTTAATGATTCATAAAGTAAATCACAAATGTAGAGACAAAGGGACGCTGTCAGCTTTACTCTAGTGACAGTTGGTAATGCCAGAAAGAAAGAGGGCAAAACTTAAAAATTATTTACATTTGTTTCAGGGAAGAAGATGGGGGAATGACAAATCGGTATTATTACATCATTGGAAAAAAATGCAAATAAAGATTGAATGACAGTGAAATCATCTCTTTTCTTGTGCTTTTTGCCAAATTGCCACCAGAAGATTGTTTTCAGATTAAAAAGAAAAAAACTAAAGTATGGGGAGTTAGTTAAAGATCTTGCTGCTCTGGTACAAATGACAAGAGAGAATACATAATTGGGTAAAACTTAAACGGCTGTATACAAAATGCCTTGTAACTATTAACAAAATAATGTTAATTCTGAGTGCATTCAAGAGATGTGCGATTGTGTTTTGTCAGTCCCTATGAATACTTGCCCTCATTCAGTAAAATGAAGTTATATAAATAAATTTCACTCATTGCTGGCTGTGGAAAAAGAAAGCAAAATAAATAAATAAATAAACACATACATACATACATAGTTTTAAGGTATTCTTCCCCAAATACACATCTTGCTGAATGATTTGAGAGATAATAATGTTTAAGGAAACAGTCTCATTTTTGCCTTTGGGAAATGTCAGGGGTATAGAAATTTTTCCAAGAAAGATTGGGGAGGGTCTATTTGCCTCAGGCCAATAGAGCGTATTTGATTAGAGGTAAAAGAAACCAACAACAAAAACAGACTTTAGATAGCTTTCCTGGAGTGTTGACTACCCTTACTAATCATCAACACCTCACTGCACTCCATTGCTGGGAGAGGAGAAAACATCCCTCTCTTTCATTTTTTTTTTTCCTTTAAAAGGCCAAACATGCTGTCTTTGGATAGATTTCAATCCTGCTTTAATTCATTAAAAAGTGAAACAAAATCACCATTTACATCCCTGACAGCTGGCAGGTGTTGTGTGTTCTTGCTACTCCTGCCAAGTTGCGAAGGTTTCATTCAACTCAGTCACGGGTCCTTGGAGAGCCGCGAATGTGGAGCCCATCAAAACACCCTGGTAACAATGGGGCTGGGACCTGCAGGCATGGGGGTATTGTGCCAATGCACCGGTGTGTAGGAAGTCATAACTTCTCAAAACTTCAAAAAGAAGCCTGCAACAAAAGCTTTGAGAGGGTTCAGATCATGGGGCGTTTCAGTGCCACTTGGGGTAGAAATGTATCAAAATGTTGTCCATTATCTTTAATATTCTTTCTAGATATCTGCAGTAAGAAATGTATTTTTAAGAGAACATAAATAATAAAAAAAATTGGGAATTTAACTACCTTCCATTAAAAAAAATATAGAACAGTGGAACTTGTCGTGGGTGAATGCAAATACAACTAAATTTGGGAACATAGCAGCATTCTTGGAAATTAAAACACACATTTTCTTTGATTAAAAAAATACAAATTTCCTATGAGGATGGGGTGTGTTATGAGTAGGGTGGTGATAAAATAATGAATTATGAGCTTCTTTTTGTGACTTACTTGTAGAAACAAAAAAAAATACTGAATTAAAACATGGCCATAAGAAATGGCTAGTTGTAAATTAATTAATTATGGTACAGTTTAGATTTCTCTAATTGTAAGTTTCTGTCAGCTTGGTTGATTATAATTATCACTAGCCTGGCAGTGAGAAAGAATGCAGGAATAAAGTAACTAAGTGTTGATTGCATTTCTTGACCAAGATTAATTTATAAAGATACCACAAGATACCACAGGAGTCCATGTAGACTAGTGTTTTCAAATCTACTTTTGAAGTCTGAGTCCCTGAATTCCTACCATTTTTGCCATAGATGTGTGACTTTGGGCAAGTTACTTAATCTTTCTAATCTTCAATACCTTTACTTATAAGGAATAAAATAACAGTATCTACTTTAGAGAATAAAGAAAAAAATAAGAGATTAAGATGAAATGTTTAATCAAGTTCCATTATAATCACATTATAAGCATTCAAAATGTTAATTCTAGTTATTACTATAATTTAAGATATATATTTAATTTGATAGTTTCCAGAAGTACCAGCATAAATAATGTATTCAAGCACTATACTAATGAAGTAGGACTGTCATCTTGGACATGAAAGTCAAATGATTTGCAGACTGGACATGGATGTGACTGCTCAGTTTTGTTCTTAGTGCTTTAAAGTAGAATCAGAATTTTAATATAGATCCCTAATTTTGATTTATAATCAAGACTTTCTGACCAGGTGAAGTGGGGGGGGGATAAATCTAGAATAAAATGGAGAGAGCATATATTTTGCTTATATTGTGATTCATGCATTTATATTTTAACACTGTAAATAAATGTTTTCTTTAATCAATTAACATGAACGTGTGTGTGTGTGTGTGTGTGTGTGTGTGTGTGTCTGTGTGTCTGTGTGTAAGTATTCAACCTTTGAGGACATCATCACATTACCACGAGCACCTGGAAAAGATCCAGAGCCACTTTCATAACTGAGTCTCAATACAGCCCAGGAGTATGGACAAATAAATATGACTGGATTTATTAAATTAAACAACAGCTTTAGGCATAAGAAACTATTTATCAATCTTCAATGTATTATAAAAATAGCTGTTTTGTCAATCATAGATTGTTTCTATAACTTGGCTGGGTCAGTTTCATGTTGTTTCAGTTAGTTATATTTATATGCCTGTTATTTTCTGATCTCTACTCCTTATCTCTGGTAGGAAGAATGACTCAGAGCTGCAACTACAGACCAGAAAGAGGATTACTTTTGGCTCTAAAACAAAAAACCCAGAGGCACTGACTTTTCCGGCAAAATGTAATCATTATGGCATGTGTTCAGCCTTAGGTTGTTTCATTTATTAAGCCAAAAAATTCTTAAAACAAGGACTTGCTTTTAGAAAACCATCTTGTTGCTTTTTGCCTGTGCAAGATTTTTTTGGTTTTTTTGCAGATTTAAAAAAATCTAATCCCTAGCTAATGCCTGACACTGAAATTAATTTGCAGAATAACATGAAGTAACTTCCGGTCATTATTATTTTCTTTCTTTCAGTGTGGGAAGCTGAGAGACATGTTTGTTCCAACCAGTCCTTATAGTGAGAAGTGTACTTGGTAATGAGCTTTGGAATACATTTTTAGATAGCAGGCAAGACCAAGAACTTTTTATCTAGAGGTCTATAGGGCTTCTACTATATAAGTACTGAAGTTTCTGGACTAGTATAGAATTACAAACTTCAACATATGTGGAAGATATTGGAAAGACAGAGTTACAAATATGTCATAGCAATTCTTTTATGGTGAACTGTTAAATTTCTCTAATAAATTTAGCTACAATTTTAAAGTCCATTAATTTGAGGGCAAGCATGCTTCAAGCAAAAGAGAAGAGTTATGATGAAGACTTTTGTTCCAAAAGAAAAATATTTTCTTTCTTTAATGTTTATTTATTTATTTTGAGAGAGAGAGAGAGGGAGCGCTAACAGGGGAGGAGCAGAAACTGATAGAGAATCCCAGGCAGGCTCCGCGATGTCAGCACTCAGCTGGATGCAGGGCTTGGACTCACGAACCGTGAGATCATAACCTGAGCCAAAACCAAGGGTGGAATGCTTAACCAACTGAAACACCCAGGTGCCCCAAGAAAATTATTTTCGACATCTCAAAGTCACAATATTTAAAGGTGAAATTTTACTGCATGAAATACTGCTTCTTTGTAATGACACCATTTTTTATAAGTTATTACAGTATAATTTCTAAAATGTAAAATAAGACTCTTATACAAACATAAAATGAGCACATATCAATAACTGTATTCACTTCATTAATTAACAGTAGAACCAGTCAGATGCTAAGACTAGTTCAAAGAGCTTCTTAGAAGCTGAGTATCTAAAAAAATTTAATAAGGACAGTTTGAATAAGATTGCAAGGTTAGATGCAATGCTAGTGAATCTCCTAAAAGGCAAAAAACATAATCTTCGGGGTTATCTCTTATTTGGACACAAATTATTTGCATACCTACCAGACAAAATCTACAGGTGAACATGTAACTTCCGCAAGTCTGAGACTTTAATCAGTTATAAACAGGGAGTTGGAGAAAAGCATATATTCTCGAAAGTACTTAAGTCATTTTTGGATGGATCTGTGCTACTCTCATCTGTCATTGACAAGACATACCACTTCCTTTTTTTTTTTAATCTTTTAGATAATTTTCAACTTTTAATTTTTCTTAACGAAATAAAAAACATGACTTTCCATGGCTAAGAATATTGTACTTCTCTACTCTCACTCAGGTTGTTTACTGAATCCTGTTGATACTTTTTTCACAGTATCTCCAACATTATATTCCTAAAGCACATTCCATGAGACATGTGGGATCCATGGGCAAACACATTTAGAGATATTGACATATTCTTTTTCCCATTACCAATGGAGTTACAACTGGATATTGGATAGAATTAGAATTAGTATGGAATAGTGGAAAGTCACCTGTTCCATGTACAGTCTTAGAAAAAGCTATGATACAAGTAAAGAACAAGAAGAGCCACCACGTTGGAATGGAATTTCACTTATAGACAGCTGAGAGAGTAAAGTTCCCTTCTTTTGCAAAAGGTGTTATGTATGTATGTATGCAATGTCTTTTTTTTAAGTTTATTTATTTTGAGAGACAGATAATGAACACATAAGCAGGGGAGTGGCAGAGACAGAAGAGGAGAGAAAGAATCCCAAGCAGGCTCTGCATTGCCAGTGCAGAGCCCAACGTGGGGCTCAAACCCATGAGCAGTGATATCATGACCCACGCTGAAGTCGAGAGTGGGGCACTTAATGGACTGAGCCACCCAGGCACCCCTTTAATGTCTTTCTTTCTTTGACATTAGAGAGCAATAAAATGGATAGATTCAATCATACTTGGAAGTAGGAGATACTTTTTAACTCCAGTCTCTTACAAGGTGGAGCTGAAATCAGGAGAAAGCCTGAGGATGAAGAAAACAACGGTAAAGATATCTCAGCTTATGTTAATTTATGGATCAAAATACGAATCTAGGTCTTCCAAATTTACCCAAAAGTCTTTTCATGTAACATTAGAGAAGAAATTCTGGTGACCAAAAACCAAACAACTAGGACAACCTCAGCATTTCCTTGAATATGTGGGAGTAATTCTTTGATGTATCTGGACCAGAATAAGCTATTAATCAACTTCAGAGTAGCTTTGTTATTAAATACAAATAATAATGAGCACCTGGTATGTGTGAGGATTTCTATCCACTCATTCATTATAACTATTTTTCTGTATCTCAGCTTAGATTCATAAACCTGTCATATGTAGCTGTTTGATTTTTCTTAGGAAAAAAGTTCTCATAAAAAATTGGATTCATTTTCCCACAGATTGCATGTAAGTGTTGATGATTTTGCAATTGTTTGAGTTGGCTATTAATAAAGCTTTTGAAAATCAGTTATGTCTCAAGAGTTCCATCCTTGGGAAAATAAACCAATAAAAGCTGAAATTGCATGAAGAAAGTATAACATTGAAACACTAAGAAAATTTATTTCTAAGTTCTGAAATGTATTTCAAACGGGAGAAGTGCTGGAAAACTCACTTTTAGTAATACTTTATGTGATATATGCTTAATCACCAAGGTAATATGTTCCTGTCCTTTTAGATTATTTGGTCTTGTCAAAATCACAAATCGACCATGTCTTTAGATTCTTGTGATATCGATCCTGTATCAGTTTTCTAGGGCTATCCTCACAAAATACCACTGACTGAGTGACATAAACAATAGTAACTTATTTTCTCACAATTTTGGGGGCTAGAAATCTGAGCTCAAGATGCCAGCAACGTTAGTTTCTTCTGAGGCCTCGCTCTTTGGCTTGTAGCTTTGGCCTTCTCCCTGTGTCTTCATATGGTCTTTCTGTACCTGTCTGTGTCCTAATTTTCTTTTATTATAAGGGTACCAGTCAGATCAAATTAGGACCCACTCTAATGACCTCATTATACCTAGTTACCTTTGTTTTTTTCTTGTTTATTTACTTATTTTGAGAGAGAGAGAGAGCGCAAGCGGGGGAGGAACAGAGATGGAGGGAGACAGAAAGAATCACAAGCAGGCCCCCAAGCTGTCAGTGCAGAGCCTGATGCGGGGCTCAAACTCACAATTGATGAGATCAAGACCTGAGCTGAAATCTAGAGTCTGATGCTAGACATACTGACACACCCAGTTGTCCCTAACTTAGCTTTTTTTTTTTTAATATGAAATTTATTGTCAAATTGGTTTCAATGCAACACCCAGTGCTCATCCCAAAAGGTTCCCTCCTCAATACCCATCACCCACCATCCCCTGCCTCCCACCCCCCATCAACCCTCAGTTTGTTCTCAGTTTTTAAGAGTCTCTTATGGTTTGGCTCCCTCCCTCTCTAAACTTTTTTTTTTTTCCTTCCCCTCCCCCATGGTCTTCTGTTAAGTTTCTCAGGATCCACATAAGAGTGAAAACATATGGTATATGTCTTTCTATGACTTATTTCACTTAGCATAACACTCTCCAGTTCCATCCACTTTGCTACAAAAGGCCATATTTCATTTTTTCTCATTGCCACGTAGTATTCCATTGTATATATAAACCACGATTTCTTTATCCATTCATCAGTTGATGGACATTTAGGCTCTTTCCATAATTTGGCTATTGTTGAAAGTGCTGCTATAAACATTGGGGTACAAGTGCCCCTATTGTACCCCAATATTTAGTTACCTTTTTAAAGATGTGATCTGGGGGCGCCTGGCTGGCTCAGTTGGTTGAGCGTCCAACTTCGGCTCAGGTCATGATCTCACGGTGTGTGGGTTCGAGCCTCATGTTGGGCTCTGTGCTCACAGCTTTATTTATTACAAGTGGGGCGCCTGGGTGGCTCAGTAGGTTAAACATCCAACTTCAGCTCAGGGCATGATCTCACAGTCTGTGAGTTTGAGCCCCGCATCGGGCTCTGTGCTGACAGCTCAGAGCCTGGAGCCTGCTTCGGATTCTGTGTCTCCCTCTCTCTCTCTGCCCCTCCCCTGCTCATGCTCGCTCGCTCTCTCTCTCTCTCTCTCTGTCAAAAATAAATAAACATTAAAAAAAATTTAAAGACACGTGATCTAATAGAAAAAGTATGTATGTTGGTCCCTTTCCTGTCCTCCCCCTTGTAATTTCCTGGGTGATAGGAGTGTGTTTTGTTCTAATGAGGTGACTCTGGGTGGGCTTCTGGATGGTTCTGGTCATCTCTGGTTCCCAGAGAGAGGAAGCCATAATTGGAAGCTTGGGATTTTCAGCCCGCCTCTCAATTGTCTTGAGAAGGAAGAAGGGCTGGAAATGGAGTTTATGATCAATTATGCTTACATGATGAAGACTCCATAAAAATCCCAAAAGTGCAGGGTTCAGAGAGCTTTTAGGTGGGTGAAAACACCATCTCCAGGTAGATAGAGTCAGCACTGAGTTAAGTTGTAGAACACTCAGCAAGTGTCTGAGAATTGCTTGATGGGGGAATCCTCACACACTTGGAGTCAGAAGTGTTGTGAGTGCGAGGTAGTGGTGTGAGATCAGAGGAGACACGCAGGAAGAAGGACTGGGTTCTCCCTATTCACAAACAAAAAATTGTTTTGTCTTTGTTTTTTTTTTTTCTACTTAAGACACTGTCTTCAAATGTAGTCACAATTTGAAATCTTGGGAATCAGGACTTCAACATATGGTAAGCTATATAATTCAGCCTATAGCTGACCTCAACCCTGCCCAGTAACAAATTTCATTCTTAAATAGTTGCGACTGAACCAGATTTGGCAAGAAAGAACCCAATTCATATTTTCCAGGCACCTAAGTGTTTAAATATGTCTTGCATATGTGTTCCTCATCACCTGTTCTCTTTCCCTGGTATGCATTAGTTTTAGATGTTCCTTTTTTGATTTCCAAAAATTCTCTACCCAGTTCCGACATTAACTCTAATGAAGTTAAAAAAAAATCATCCTTATTTTAATGCCTCTCTGTTTAGAATTTAACCACTGAATTTGCACAAGATTATTTGAATATTTTTTTATCTAAATATACTGAAACACATAGAAATCAGTGAGTATTAACAAAATTTCAATTTTTCTGTTTACTGTTGATTTTCCTGGTGAAAGAAGACACAGGATAATGAATTTTCAGGAACAGAGGCCTCAGTCTGATAAATACAGGATACAGAATTTGACCCTTTAAGAAGGTGTATGAAACCCTAAGTGGAGCAAACAAAAAGTCAGAAGCCAAAAGTTCTAAGCATCTCATAATCTAAAGTTAGTTGTTGATAAACTGATGACATTCTTTTCCCTCCCCTATTACTGGCCAGTTCTAAAGTAGGAAGGGAGCCGGCCAGTTCTTTTACTTCCCTTTCCTGCCCTTTACCTTAGAGCATGGGTGTATGTGTGCAGAGCACAACTTAGTTACATGGTACTTGGCTCCCTGTACCTTGTGCGAAATTTGTTTCCTGTTGTCTAGGGTCAGGGAGAAGGAGTTCAAGAAAAGGGCATGTGATTCATGTCTATTCTGTGGCTGTGCTGAAATTCTGGATTCCTCTTGGGGAGGATGTGTGAGTTCAGAGAACCCAGTAAGAAATTCCGTCTTCCAGACACACACACACACACGCACACGCACACACACAGCACAATTCCCAGACAAGGGAAATCAGCCTTCAGCTTAGATGCCTTTCAGCTCCTATAAGCACATGATCCTGCTGGTAGATTCATCTGTTCTTTCTTCTTAATTTCTTTTGTCCTCACAAAGAATACCCTAGCATCCTTGTTAGAGTTCAGGTAAGATGGCTAAAATCCATCCACCTTCTACAGTATTTGCCTATCCCACTGAAAATGCATGCATTTTTGCCATGGCAAATGGTGGGGGTGCATAGCATTCTGCTTCTGCCTGCTTTCTCCACCATAAATCAGTCTAATTTATAAGATTTTAAGAAAATTTTGGAGTAACCCCTCAGTTTCATTTAGTGATCTCTCTACAGGCTGAATCATTCTTCCAACGCTTCCTACAGGTGATGGTCATATAAACAAAGAAAAGGGGAGTGGAGTTTGATCTGCTGACTTGTGGCCAGGGAGGAGGGAAGTTTCGTGCGGCTTTCTTTATCTTGTGGGGTACTTAGACAATTTTGTCTCCAGTTCATGGCTGTAGTTTCTAACTCAGGTACTCAATACTTTATTATCTTAGCACAAGATTCATTCACCTAGAAAGCAACAATAGTGAAAATGATCAAGCTGCAAGACACTGAATTCTGACCAACTGCCTTGGGATTTCCTTGGGATCTAATTTTTTAAAAAATAGGAAAGAAAGTTGAAGAGTGATCATTCAAAACATATTTTCTCAATTCTTGGAAGTTCTAAACATAAGCTTATTTGTATGGCAGATCCACATAGATTTTTATGACACACAGTACGCTAGGCTTATATCCCTGTTCTTAAATATAATTTGTGTACTATAATTATTTTCTATTTATATCATAGTATTTTTTAAATTAAAAAAGGCAAAATGGGTATATAATTGTTTAATAAACTGAAAAATGCTAAAAAAATATGGAGTAGTATTTTAGCAGGGTGGTCCTACTTATTTTGAAACTCATTGGGGTATAAAACTGACTCTGCAAGGGAGAAGAGAGACTTTGGGAGGAATAAAAAAAAATCACCCAACCCCACTCTTTTTTCTCTTAGAACTGTTCACTGAAACAATAATGACCATCACTTAGACCCTAAATGGGAGGGGAGCAGACTCCTTTGTTGTGGCCTCAAGCCACCTGATGTAAATGGGAGGAGCTACTAGCTTCTGAGCTGGAACTGAGATCTGATCTGCAGGTCGATTTCCTGCAGGAGGTAGTGGTTCAGAATAATAAATCTATATTTGGACAGTACTCAGTTGCCTTTTCACTCACATACAGTGTGATCTCGGTCAAGTTGCTTACATGTAAGTGAGAATCATGATATTACTACGTTGGATAGATGAAAAAACTTGTAGTATGTTGGCCAATAATATTGTCCACACTATTACACATTATTGGCTCTTGCTGTGCATTAGCATTACCTGAAGTGCTTTACATGCACCCTGTCTGTAGTTCTAAGTGCTTTAAAAATGTAATGTGAATTACGTGTACTGTATACTTTTTTAGCTATAAATAGTTGTTAGGTGCAAGACAGGCTAGCAAAAGCAACATTTTTCTAGTTCTCCAGAAAACTTCTGTGCTTCCAACCATGCAGTTGGAAAGCCTGGCAGTATTGGGGCAGTAAGCAGAGAGCGGGAAGGGCTGTAGACCACAGAATCAGGGTTTTCCCTCTGGCCACATAATTACTGGTATCTAGAGGCACAGTCTTTTGTGTGGGTTCCTTGGATGCATGCTGCATTACTATTTCAACTGATCCCTTTTCAATATTATTCTACTGGACATGAAGTGTGCTCATTTCACTCTCAGTATCTAATTTCAAGATGGAAGAACCACAATCTCGTGGACAGAATGGAAGATATACTTGCTGTCTCTGAACAGATTATGTAAGAATGTCTCTTGATGAACTTCTTTAAACCTCATATTTTTAACATGCTAGACCTTGAAAAGATATTAGGCATAACTGAGACTTGTATTTTTCAGAGTGTTCTGTCGAATCTAAATATATATGTTCTGAGCAAAAAAAGGTTCTGTGGTCAGAATAATTTGTAATATATTGGTATACATAAATCAAACATGTTTCTTTACCCAAAAAACTTTTTAGAATCTGTACTACTCTAATGTGCTTTCTAAATCTGCAAGAAGGGAACAGTCCTGGGTTTCCTTCGTACCGTGGTCTTACTTACGTGTGTATTAGCATAATGGTACTGGTACATTGGGTGGATGAAGAAACGTGCAGTATGTTGGTGCACAGTATTATCCACAGTATATATCCATATCATAGAGAATGTAATGTGTGCCTACTTGCTGAAGAACAGTTTTTCATAAAGACTCGCTTAGGAATAATATTCCCTGGAACATACTCTGGGAAGTGATTATCTAAGCCCACCATCCTCATTTTTCAGATGAGACAACTGAGGCCTGGAAAGATGACCCTGAAAGCAACTGGAGGCTTAATTTGAGCCTGCCTGAAAATTGCTCCCCTCCCCTCACCACATCAAAGCAAACCTCGAAGTGTCCCATTTGAAACATAACTAGCAGTTCCAATTTGAGTAGGTGGGCCAGTTCATGAGACGTCCTTTCAGAGTAAACCACCGTCTCTCATGCCCTCAGTTTTTCCTTATTTTTTCACTGTGGTGAGAAAATCACATTTCAATGTTTTTGTCTGATGTTGTATTTCTAAACTTAATATAGATGTTATCTGCTCTGTAGATAGAAGCCTTTTATTCCTAAATTCGTCCATCTGGCACCCAGCCGCAAAATTCATTTTAAAAGCCATCTATGAATCTAAGAAATAGAATCTCTTTTGAATGTCATTTGGTTTAGTTTAGCCAAATCAAAGATTAATGGCTGGGGGTGGGAGGTGGGGTAGAGCATTTCTAATAATTAGATCTCAACCAAGGGGTGCAGTTCTGCTCAAAGGGAGTATTTGGTCTGAATTAGCAGTGTCTGTTACAAATAGCTTTCCACAGCTCCCTATCACTTTTGAAGTCTGATAGTCTAGTTTGCTTCTTTCTCTGAGTATAACTCCTTTTGGGCACTTGTCTCCCTTTGTGTATGTTTCTTCCTCACACTCTTGACTTTGAGGGAATGTGACTAACAGGGAGACTAAGAAACAAATTTTACATACTATTTATTTATCCCCTAACACTCTTTCTCAAAATACCATCCAAGTTATTCTGGTATTGAAATGATATCAAGGATTCATCATCCATGGAGGGTTCTCTCGAAAGGACAAAGATCCTTAAACCCCAGAGACTTCCTGGAAGTTTGCATGTTAGGCCACATGTAGAAGCACCATATCCTCTTGCAGAAGCTCTTGTGACTTTTTGGGTTTTTTTTGTATCACTTTATTCATCACAATATAGTGACAGAAATGTGTCATCTGTGACTTGGACAGTATTTCTAAATGGTGTTACATCAGCTTTACGTCTCCAAGAAAAAGCTTCCCATAATGCTCTCTGATTACCATCAACTCGGCTGATTTAATAGTTCTAGCATTCTTTCCTCACTCACCTTTGCATTCCGTTTTATTTTTAATTTCTTTTTTGGTTTCCTCTTCCTTTTTCATTATCTTGACAATCATTTGGAGACTTCGTGAGCCCACACAATCTGAATTTAAGGACTAGAGACCGCATGTACAGTTCTGTTTGTTCAGTGCACATAAGCTCCTTTATTTAATTGCATGAACCACATAAGACATGTTACTTGACACTAACTTGTTCTTAGTGCAATATAAATTACTTTAAATAAGCTAGAAAGTCTTAAAAAATCATGGAAGAGTTATAATTGGACATGTATACTTGTTATATAGAGATACATGGCAAAATTTTGATTGTATAGCTTCTTGATTTAGGTCAGTGGTTCCCAGAGAAGGGTGAATTTACCCCAAGAGGATATTTGACAATTTCTAGAGACATTTTGGGTTGTCTAAGTGGGAGATGCTACTGGCATCTAGAGGCCAGGGATGCTGCTAAATATCCTGCAGTGAACAGGAATAGTGTCCTACAACAAAAAATTATCCATCCCCAAATGTCAATAATGCCTCTGCTGAGAAACTCTGAGTTACATAATGAAAGCACATTGCAAGTTTTCTAGCTATAGGGAACACTCGTTATCATATTACCTTTGTAAAATATATTCCACAGCTGAATGGAAAGCCGTGGGAGACTAGTTTGATACAAATAAAGTAATCTTTCTTTTACTTTTTATTCATATTTTCATATGCAATCTTTGTTTTTTTGACATTTCCTACTTTCTTCAGAATGAAATGGTTTGGCCTTTTGTCTATGACTCATTTGTTCTTAGACACCATTTTTTTTTAATTTAAAAACCATCTCCAACTTTCCAATCTCAAGCCAATTGTATTGGCAGGTCTTTCCAATGCCTTTAGATAATCCATGGTACAGACAGCATATTTTCTTTTAAAGCCTTAAATCCTGGGTTATAAAGTATAAATGAATGTTTTCCTTGTGGTGGAAAAAATGTCTTATTTAAAAACTGTTTAATAGTCTGCCACTGTCAGAGGATAACATTTAGACACTCAGCCAAGATATTGGTGTTGATGCTAATTCCCTTCTGCTTTTTATAGCTCATGCATGACTCTCACACACTCAATATTTTAGTTGTGTGCTACAGACTTTCAAGTGAAGCAATTCTTGGAAACAACATGATATCATGAGTCTGTTACAGCTATTAAGTTATGGCAGCTAGAGTGGAAATGAATACAACAAAAACAATTTATATAGGAATATGTTTCTCAGTGGATCAGTTTCAATAATGCTCCCTGTGGTTGAAGCAAGTTTATCCTAAAGGGCAGTCTTGCAGTCATAGTCCACACAGACATAAATAACGCAGTGATGACAGAAATTTTATTTCCTTCAGTCTTAGGTTTGATATAAGTGCATATCTGAAACTTACTTGACAATAAATAATACTATAAGAGAAGTTGGGAAGGTTAAAATTATGTACCATTATCTCCCAGAAGGTCATTCTCATTTCTTGTTCTTTTCTTCTGGTGATTTCTATCCTTGAGGAACCTCCTGTCATTCTGAAATACATGTTTGAACATAAACTTTAAAGTTTGATTCTCTAATGCCTATACAGCCATGCTGTCCTGCTCTTCAGATGACTTTGCACTCCCATCTGGAGTGCTCAAAACTTTAGGAATCTGCAGAGAGCTATCGAAGGTATTGATGTCTCATACAGACAACTGTTTTTTCTACTTCCTGTCCAAGTAGTTGCCCAAGTATCTACTAAATCCTCATTTTTCTTTCCACTGTGCAAACTTCAGTGTTTATGAGGCATTAACAACCTCTTCCATGTAGAAGACAAAAGGTTCTGTACACTTGAACTTTTTTTTTGTTTTTTTTTTTGTTTTTTTTTTTTTACTTGGGTGGAATTCAGTTGACTCTGTCACAGAAATATAATTTTACAACACATATCTGCATTGATTATAGTGTGTCTTGGAGTGTCAGCAGGGTAAAAAGGGATTGGGGAGTGATGATAATAAGGAACTTGTAACTTTTCAACAAGAGCTGTCGGAGGCAGTGTCCAGAAACAGAAAGGCAGCGTGTGTTTACTTTGTGATATTTTTTTTACATGAAGGAAAAGAAAAATATGACAGAAAAAAATAAGTAGAAAGCTCTAACCTTACTTTCAAAAGTGCATTTTGAAGTCACATTCCATCTGCTTAATAAAGTATCATGCTAACAATGAAACTTCTTTATCAGATGAGATTAGGTTTCCTAATTGGTTGATTCATAGGAAAATTCAGCCCACTGTAGTAATCACTAAAAAAAAAAAAAAGACTTAGTTGTCTTAAAAGTTTAATTTTTGCCGTAGGTATAAAATGTATTATAATTTATCAATTTTTTGATGAGAAGAGTTCTTTTTTCCTGAGCAAAGACCTCTTCTGTGTCATTCTTTTTGAATCATCATCAACATCATCATTTCCACAACTTGAAAGTAATTGTTAGATCTTGTCCTTCAGCAAAACTAAAATACATCCAAAATCCAACCGTTCCTCAACCCTTAATATTTACCATTTTATTCCCCAAAGCATGAGCCTCCTAACTAGCTTTGCCCCTTCTTTTCTACCCAGCAGCCAGTATGATTCTTTAAAAGGAAGTCAGATCTGGCCACTCTGTTCAAACTTTCCAATGGCTTTCCCTCATGCAGAAAAATACTGAATTCCTCATCACATTCTGCCAAGTTAGGCCTGATCTGGACCTCTGTCTGGCTCTCTGACTTTACCTGCTCAGGCTCTCACCTCTTCCCCTGCTCCCTAGTCACATGGCCTCCCTGGGTTCCCAAACTGGCCCTT
Source organism: Prionailurus bengalensis (assembly GCF_016509475.1). NCBI lineage: Eukaryota > Metazoa > Chordata > Mammalia > Carnivora > Felidae > Prionailurus > Prionailurus bengalensis. Next base: position 100,808,883 of record NC_057344.1, on the reverse strand, counting down.
TGTGTTTGCTACCCCTTCCCTGTGGGAGGCTCTGCTGTCACAGAGCCACATGGCTGTCCCCTCTTCCTTTAGGTGTTTGCTCACGTGCCCTCTTAACAGGTCATCACTGAGCACCCCTTGTAAACAGCACTTCCTCACAGTCACTCTGTTGCTGCACATTGATTCATACACAATCCTTAAATATATATTTAGGGGTTCGTGGTCAATCTTTGCCACTCAAGCTTTACGAGGACAAGAATTTGTACTGTTTTGTTTGTTGTTGATTCCCGACTTACTCCCTGACACAATCACAATGGTCATAAATGTTTGCTGAATGAACAAAACTGTGAACGAATGAACAAATTCATCAACAAATATTACAAATGTTAGTTTTGTTAACTATATCAGGAACATGAAAATGGTAGAAAAGCAATCTGAAAGAGCATTCTTTCCAGATTTTGATTATCCTCCACGTCAATTTTTTAGTTATCTTGGTTGTATGTATTGCGTCCGCTTTTTAATTATAGTTCTCATTAACACTTTGGGGCACAGAAATCATTTGACTCTTGGTAAGCATGTGTCTTACCAAACGCAAGTTGTAACATAGAGGCATAACACAGAGAGGCCAAGAGCAAGCATTCAGTGAATGCTGATAGTGAAATACATGCTACATTTCCTCATATATGATTCTGTGTGCACCCATAGGGAAAGGACTAGGATCATTTATATTAACATTTAAAGTTTATTTTTTTAAAGTAATCTCTATATCCAACACGGGGCTCAAACTCACAACCCTAAGATCAAAAGTCATATGCTCTTCTTCCTGAGCCAGCCAGGCACCCCCATACTAACATTTAAATGTTCATTTTATTAAGTGATCATATTATAGGAGATTTTTTGGTTTGGGTTTCCTTTGTGCTTTCAACATTTTTTCCCATTCTGAATACAGTTGGAAAAAATAAAAATAACATTTTTTGTGCAGTCTATGAATTTTCAAAAAGACATTTACCTGCCTTAACAGAGATACTTTTGTTAACGTGACTATTTCATCAAGTTTTGTTCCATTTTCTTTTGAAAACAATGAATACTGGCAAAACATAAGAAGTTAGAGGAAGGTGCTTATATTACACTCATGTTTGGCTTTTAAATTTTCATTTAAAAATTAGAATTATGTTTGAGAACCTATTGATTTTTCACTATACATTATTTTGAATTAGCTACTTTTATATGACAGCTTACTTACCTATATTCATTACATTTTTTATTTATTATTAACATCCAAAAATTAGTGGGTCTAGATACGAAACTTACCAGGTGTCTTCATGTGTGTGTGTTGAATAGGAACCATGAAGGGAAAAATACAATCTTTATTATTCACAAATATGAGGGACACAAGTAGGGAAAAATATAAGGGAGTAAAAAGCAAGTAAAGAAAACACAACTGTGTGTCTGTCTATGAAAATGAAAGTTGACCCTGAATAAACATGAAAGCTTGATTTCTGAGGACGCTGAGAAAGAATCTAGCATGAATGAGGGGCACTGGCAGGTGACAGTGATTGGGTGTAACTACGGCAGTGAGCAGGGCTTCAGGCTGGAAGTGTATCTATTGCTGGAATTCCCCCTGAATAAGCCCCCTGGTGGCACATTGATATTGGCACGACAATGTTTCTGTGTCAGTTCCATAGGGCACAGTGAAAATGTAAGTCTTCTCTCAGCTGTTGTTGGGTGCAAGCACCACACGGAGAGTCTCCTGCCAGAACAGTGTCTGTCATCCGGTGCTAATGGATGAAACTGAGGTTCACTAAAGACTGTGAGGACAGGACCTGACATTGGGACTCAATGAAAACAGTCAAGCTCGCTAAACTGGTTAGTGAATGTCCTATGAACCAGGATAGACAGATTTACAATTGGAAACAGTACCACAAGTACCACACTGCTCACCTTAGGAACAAAACTCTGTTTTCAGTTAATCAATCTCTTCTTACGTGGAACATGCAACTTCTCTTTTACAAAGATTCAATACAGTGGTACTACTAACACTACTATTAACATTTTTAGGTACTTAGTATGGACCAGGTATATTATCTTATACATAATTTAGCAATCTAGTGAGTTAATTACCATTATTATTCCCATTTTTCAGACAAAGAAACTGAAGCTCAGAGCTTTGGAGTAACTAGTGCCAAGACCCAAAGCAAGTAAATAGTGGAGCAGAAATTTAAACCCAGGGAGCCTTGATCCAGAGCTCATGCCCTTAAGGTATATGGCCCTGCAGTGTCATATTATTGGAAAGAGTGGGGTCTGGAATCAAGCTGCTGGGGCTCAAATGTTAGCTAAAGTTTTCATCCTGTAACCTAGACAATTTACTTAACCCCCTGGAACTTTGTTTCCTTGAACATAAAATCAGCTTAAAAATAAACATAAAATCAGATTAAAATAATACTAAAAATATCATAAGTTGTATAATGATTAAATAAAATAACAAATTTAAAGTGCTTGGAAGAGTCCTTGACATAAAATTAGCATTCACTAAACATTAGCTTTCTCTGTCTCTCTGTCTCTCTCTGTCTCTCTGTCTCTGTCTCTGTCTCTGTCTCTCTCTCTCTCTCACACACACACACACACACACACACACACACACACACTGTTTGTCTTTTAGCTTTTAAGTATGACCATGAGTAGGTGTCTCCATTAGGGCACTTTTATAATCCCTTGTAACCTTGAGATGATATGACGGTATGTTTCCTGTTTTTAGACATCATTGCCTTTCCTTCTTAATGGCATCTATTTCATTTTCTTTTCTTTTTCATATTTCAGCTCTCTTGAGATAGTGTTTATCCAAAGCTGTGGAATTTACTCCTCTTTTTGTTTTTTGTTTTGTTTGTATTTTGAAATCTATTTTTACCACTATTCTTGACATTTTTACTTTTTATCATAAAACGTTTTCGTGTAACTAGGCTTATATTCTCAAATAAATTTTAAACTCCTCTAGTTGGGACCGTTTCACTGAGAACTATTCTGGCTCCGGACACATAGTTGCCACTCACAAGATATTCATTAAAATTGGTGATTTGATGAAAAATGACTGTTGTTTCTTTTCTAGAACAGAGTCTCACATTTTACAGCTCTTAGAGATAAAGTGAAAGTATATACTTATAGAAAACACCATAATCACAGCTAAATAATTTTTAGTTACTCATAAAAGGAATATTGTAATTTTTGTTTTTAAGTTTGAAAAAAGAAATTAAAAAATTTTGAAAAAAGAAATTTAAAAACATTGAAGATGGTTAAATCATTGGCTTTTGTTTGAATGGTTCCATTGAAAATCACGTTGAAAAGGCAATTACTCCATATCCATGAAAATAATTTCCTATGAGTTACCTTGCTAAATGTTAGTATAAAATACATAGAGAGTCCTGTGACATCTAACGTGTTAACTAAGAAATAATTGTAAATTTATGACTTCTGCCTTTTTTGAGTTAATTAGATGGTAAATCACTTTCTAATCAGTGATTCTGAGCCTATAATAGCTACACGATTAAATTAAAACTTCAATTGGTACACCAATTTTAATTTAAAAAAATTTTAAAAATATTTATTTAGTTTTGAGAGAGATGCAGAACATGAGCAGGGAAGGGCAGAGAGAGAGGGAGACACAGAATCCGAAGCAGGCTCCAGTCTCTGAGCTGTCAGCACAGAGTTCGAAGCAAGGCTCGAACTCACAAATAGGAAATCATGACCTGAGCTGAAGTCTGACACTTAACTGACAGAGCCACCCAGGAACCCGCACACCAATTTTAATTTAAATTAACATGTCTTATGGGAGCCACCTGTGATAATCTTTTTTTGACATCCTTTATGACTGCCTTCCTCCATGTGGATGTTAGTCTATTACAAATTGAAGTATTTGTCTCTTTGTCTTTAAAGTGTTTCACTTAGTCAGTGACATGAAAAATACCCTTGCAGCTTGAAATAGAATTTTCAGTACCACATGATTTAGTAGTAAAAAGTTATGCAGAAAAAAAAAAAAGAATGACTTTTGGGTTCATCAACTTTTGACTCAGGATTTTAAAAATTATGTTTGCCTATCTCTAGACCATTGAATGAAAATGCAATATAATAGAGGCATTTTTCATTGTATGAAAAATATAATGTTCCTGAATAACTTATTAGCTTCATGTTATATCTTGTATCTATCCTGTTAATTATTTTCTTGTAATGAGTCTTCTCCATAATTATAATTATAGTACTGTGAGTTTTGCTTAAAGGGCAATAAAACATCATTTCTTCTTTCTTCTTTCCACTATTTGTCTTTTAAGAACTATTCTAAATCATTCTCTTTTTCAGCTTCTCATTTTCACTTTTGGACCGTTGCTCCATATTAATGGTTTAAATTTTCCTTTAATTTACTTAATTTCAGATAATAAATCTTAACCTTTTAATAAAATCATAGCCATTTTTTAAAGTTTATTTATTTGTTTTAGGAGAGAGAGAGACAAAGAGAGAGTGTGAGCAGGGGAGGGGCAGAGAGAGAGAGAGAGAGAGAGAGAGAGAGAGAATCCCCAGCAGGCTCTGTGTTGTAAGCATGGAGCCCGATGCGGGGCTCGATCTCAAGAACTGTGAGATCATGACCTGAGCGAAAATCAAGAGTCCGTTTCTTAACTGACTGAGCCAACCAGGCGCCTCAACAGCGATTTATTTTTAAAAGCAAGAAACCAAAGCATATTTAGAAGTGTAAAAGTAAAGCTTTATTTGAAAATGTGTTCAATAATCTAATTCCCCTTTAATATACAAAAAGAAAACTAATACATTAGATAGAAATATATTATAATTTATTTTTAAAATCAGCATCTGAGCTTTAATGAAGTATAAAAAGTTTAACTGTGTATGAAAACTTGTGAAACCATTTTCTTTTTTCTGAGTTTATAAATGGCTTAGGGAAGTCAGTCTATTAGATAGTGTGGTCATAAGTTCTAAGGTTTAATTGACCCACTGCATGCTACTTCTCTACTAAAATGCAATGAAGAAGTCTTGGGATTTAATGATGGAAGAAATGATGCATATGAAATGATAAATACTGAAATAAAACCATCAGCAAAATAAAAAGGCAGCCTTCTAAATAGGGGAAATATTTGCAAAACACATATCTGATAAGAGGTTAATATCCAAAATATTTAAAGAACTCGTACAACTCAACAATAAAAAAAATCCAATTTAAAAATGTGCAGAGGATCTGAATAGACATTTTTGCGAAGAGGAGATACAGATGGCCAACGGGTACATGAAAAGATGCTCAACAACACTAATCATTAGGGAAATGAAAATCAAAACCAAAATGAGATACTACCTCACATCTGTTAGAATGGCCAGAATAAAAAAGACAAGAAATAACAAGTTTTGGAGAGGATGTAGAAAAAAAGTAACCCTTGTGTACCATCAGTGGGAATGTAAATTGGGATAGCCACTATGAAAAATTGTATAGAGGTTCCTCAAATAATTAAAAATAGAACTACTGTACAATCTAACAATTCCATTTCTGGGTATTTATTCTAAGAAAATGAAGATACTAACTTGAAAAGATATATATACCCCCATGTTCATTACAACATTATTTACAATAGCCAAGACATGGAAACAGGTGTCTATCAATGGATGGATGGATAAAAAAATGTGATCTACCTACCTACCTACCTACCTACCTATCTCCACATATTGGAAAATTAGGTATCTATTAAAAAAGAATGCAATCTTGGCACTTGCAACAACATAGATAGACCTTGAAGGCATTATGCTAAGTAAAATAAGTCAGAGACATACCGTATAATCTTACTTATATGTAGAGCCTAAAAATATAACAAACAAACAAACAAACAAACAAACAAAAAACAACAACCCCATGGACACACAGGGGTGTGTGGGGGGGAATGGGCAAAATGGCTAAAAAGAACCAAAGCTACAAGTTTCTATAAAATAAGTAAGTCATGGTGATGTAATGTACAACATGGCAACTATAGTTAATACTACTGTGTTGCATATAGGAGAGTTGCTAAGAGAGCAAATTTTAGAAGTTCTCATCACAAGGAAAACATCTGTAACTATATACAGTGATGGATGTTAACTAGATTTATTACGGTGATCATTTTGGAATGTATACAAGTATCAAATTATTATATTACACACCTAAAACTATTTTAATGTTATGTGTCACTTATAGCTCAATCAAAAAAGACTACAAAATATTCTGAGAAATTTCAAGAACAAGTCACACTTTAATGTTACAAAATTACCTTTATCTTTCATACTGAAAAGCAACATTGCCTTCCTGTTTGGGTGCATCCATGTCTTTGCTTACACGCTAAAAATGCTTTCCCTCTTTTCCTCCTGCCCCCAGTTCTCCCCCTTTTGCTGCCAATTTTCTTTGCAGTTTGGTAGGGAACCGATACTTGAGGAAGAAACAATAATGTCTTTTGACTTTCTTTCAGGAAGACATTTCTCACTCCATGCTCAACGAGAACACTAGCTAGACAGGGCAATCTAAACACAGACTGCCTTTATATGAGACTTCTCCATTTCTTTTTTTCAGACCAAGCTCTATTCAAAAGGCACTTTGAAATGATGAGCATAGCAGTTGGCCAAAAGAAGTATAGTTCTTATGTCATGAATATCCACTCAACCACTTCACTCTACCATAGTGTCACTGAAAAAAGGAAAATGGCTATTTTTGTACCTCCTATGGAGAATGAATCCTGGGAAAATAGCAGCATCTGACTAGCCACTCTTCAGTGCTTAGACAGCGCTCAATCATGCTGTTTTTAGAGTTCAGACAAGCTTCCAAAATGCAACAATGCACACCTTGAACAATCTTTTTGAGAATGGCAGGACCTCAGGAAGGCAGAGAATCAGGAATCTCAAAGAAGAGTCTCCCTGTGGAAAAGAATGGCATGATTTATCTTCACTTACACACCCTTTTCCTTTTATGTGAAAGCTGCTGAAGGGGAATGTGGTCTTATTTCCAGACATTTATCCATGCTAACTCTCTTATTCAACATCTTATTCCCATATCCATATCCAATCAATCTTCTCTTTCAATGATTCTGTCAGCTTGCTCTACATCCTTTCCCAACGTTGTTATAGGTCAAGCGTCAGTACCCTTTTTGAACTTTATAATTCCCAATCATCTGGATGGTTTCCTAGCAATAGGTAGGATTTGTTTGATCCCTCTCCCTCAGCTCTTATCTCTGACTGCTAAATTGTCTGTTCTTTCACTAGGACCCTATGCAATGAGGATCACACTTGCTTGGTCTGTTTATGTTCCCCCCAATAACATCAATAATAATTTAGGCTGAAAAGAAGCAAAATGGCTTGCCAATTTTAGATTCAGCCCCTTTGATTCTGTACATGAACAGACCTACAACATTATTTTGAGAAATCTTGCTGTCGAGAGATTTAGTTTGACTGCTATTTATCATGTTCCATTTTTTCTATTGTTTACCTATGCCATGGACATTTGGAGATGGAAATGGGAATGATCTGACATAGTTTCACTTGAACTTAGGAAGTGAAAATCACTCAAAATCCTACTCTGTTGCAGAGTAACAGCAAACTGTCTGAAGGAGTATCAGAGAAGGGTAGGGATTCCTGGACACTGAAGAAGGCATTTAAACTTAAGAGGAAGAAAAATCATGTTCTGTACCCTCCTACTCTGTGAGAAGCCCTCCGAAGCCTGGAGGTGGCTTAGGGATACAATAGGTTGTTCAGAAACTTTCCTACTGTTGTCGTTACTCCATGAGCATGGGCCAGGGCAGGGATTTCCATTTTCAATCCAGCCTCACAAAGACAGAATAAACATGTCATGTTAACAGCACAAATAGTTGTTTCGTTGGTTGAAGGATTTGTGGATTACCTTGAGTTTATCAACCTGAGTTTCTATATAATAGAAACATAAAAGCTAATTTGATATTGTTTTTGTTTAATTTTCATATTCAAATACAGCTCAAATTGAAATAATATTTGATAGAGAGTATAAGTAAGGTAAATCACACTTTTACTTGTAAGTAAGGTAAATTCATTTATTATATGGAAGGCCCTGGTGTGTGTGTGTGTGTGTGTGTGTGTGTGTGTGTGTGTGTTTTCAGGATATAAAAAAGAAAGGCAATATAATGTATTGGTTGCTCTAAGAGGCAGACTTTATGTTTGGGTGAAAGCAAACTGAAGGAAATTATGAAATTCCTTTCCCAGGAGATCTTTAACAGTATCATGGGTTGCATCTGCTGGGATCTGACAAATTCTGCCTGCAGGCAGGGTAATGGATTTTTAAGACATTTCATGGAATTTTATACCCCCAAGAGAATGTGAAATTGAGTTCAGAAGTTGAGAGGCACAGGATTCAAAAAGTCTATTCCCTTCAAGTAATTTAGTTTTCTGACCTTGGATTTCAGTTTCTTCATCTGTAAAGTTATTAGTGTTAGAATAGATCAGTGATTCTTAACATTTTTTGTTGTGTAATACAATCGTGTGGCAGGGAGGGGGGTCATGGATTTTCTGAAGCCTGTTCATTAACTCTCTGGGATCCACGGGCCTTATGTTAAATACTAGAATTAATGATTTCTAGGGTAGCATACAGTTTGATTCCTATGTTTTGAGAGTATTAAACAAATGAGGGCATCTGTAACCTAGGAAAGAGACTATCTCATGTGGAAGACAGAGTGTGCAACACAACAGGAAAGACATAGGGATGCTTCCATGTGGTGGGTGTATCACCAGCTTGAAGGCACTTTGCTCATAGGAAAACCCTGAGAACAGACACATGGAGTCAGAAAGAGTTAAGCAATACATGTAGATGCAAGTCATGGAGAAACTTTATTTCAGGTAGAGGCAAGGAAGAATAGGGAAGTGAACAGTCAAAAATTCAGAAATACTGTAAGAAACGTCAGGCACTTTTTCTTTCTTTTTTTTTTTACTTAAGGGAAACTGTATTTAGTTTTCTCTTCAAAACAATCTGGTCTAAAAACGCGTTGAAGTTAAGAGAGAAGAGCACGAATCTTCTAACAAAGTCAGACATAGACCGGAAGGCAGAATGGGCACTGGTCAGGAACTTCCATGTCAGATCTTGTCCATCTTGGAAACGAGGTCATCGCAGATTCTGGTCAGTTCATTGTTTCTTTAAGTCTTCTGCTCAGTGGCCTTCTCCAGCAAGGGGATGTGCACCTACCTGCTTCTTCCTTAGGCTCGTCTGGAAGGCCACTAACCTTACTCCGTATGTGGTTGATCTTCCCATCTATCGGCTTGCATTTCTTTTCTGCATGGGCCTTCGGTGCTTGCTATCTTTGGCCTTCCTTTCCAACTGTTACTATGCAATCAACGTGCTTCTTCAGCGATCCTTCATTGGTTAGGAAGCATTCATTACTAGCCTTTGATCAACTTTTTTAGTGGCTCAGCTTTGAGAGGTCAGAGAAAATGGAAAAATCTTCCATGGAGTTCATGTCTGTTGCAAGTTGGTCTGTTTCTTTCCGAACCTTCTGGATCTCGGCTTTGGCAGGTTGCTTCTGTCTCTGGGCCTCCTTCCTCGCCCCATACACGATCCCCTCAAACCCATCCACGATCTTTCCCATCTGCAGGCGCTTTATGCAGAGCGCATCATGCTCTTCAGCACCAGGCTCTCCTTTTGTGTCACTTCCGGGCTGGGTCCTGGTTCCTGGGGTGTACGGCAGCACGTCCACGATGGGCGGCAAGGGCAGCGGCACAGTAATTCACCGGTGGTCCCAGAAAACCAGCTTCCTCCCTGCCAGCCTCAGGCGGACTTCCCAGGAAGGTGCAGACCGAAACTCGTGCGCTGCTCGTCTCAGGGGAGCACACGCGAGTCTCTGAGGGCTGCCCTTTGGGAGCAGGTGAACTTGAGGGAAGCGGGCTGTTTCTGCAGGGCCGACTTTCCAAACAGGAAATCCTAAACCCCTCCACCCCGGCGGTGTATCTAGAACCTCAGCTTGTCCCGGAAGTACTCACGCTCTCCGGTCCCAGGCGGCCGCCGGCAGGCTGAGCAGAAGCGGCGCGGAGGCAGGGGACCAGGCGGTGGGCCCCCTGCGCGAAGAAGCCGCAGTTCCCTCCTCGCCCATCGCCCCTTCGGCCCCTGCAGGGGCTGTACCCCAGGCGTGCCATCCGCCGAGGCTGAAAGCACCTGCCTGCTCGGAGGTGAGTTGTTTGTGGCTGCCCAGTACCTAGGAGCTGAGCGAAGGCCGGACCGGCCGGCTATGGGGGCCTTACGGGAACCGGCCTCCCTGCCCCCTGCCCTAGCCAAGGCTGGAAGACCCTGGGGAGGGGGAATGGGACCCTCGCCCACCTCCTGGGGTGCGTTGGGGCTTTCCTTCTCATCTGAGGTCTGCTTGACGGAGGTCTGAGGCCGGGTCTCTTCCCCAGTTTCTTTGTGCTGGCGGCTTCGTCCCAGTCAAATCCTAGCCTGATGGGCCACTCCTCATAGAGTTGACCATTGAAGAGGTCACTGACCTCTTTCTTCTGGGGACTTAGGGACAAGGCCTGTCCAGCCTTCTGAGGGCTCGTCGGGTGGTGGATTTAGGATGAGAAGTGTCCTCTTGGCAGGCTGGGGCTTTGCTGGACAGGTCAACAAGGGGCACTTCTCTGTGTTTTCTTAAAGCAAGAAGCCATATTAAAGAAGAAAGAACACGTTTTTGAAATTCCTTAAAGATTGGCAGAGCGGTATAACTTAATTGCCTAGCAGTGAAGTACACTATTAATTTCAGCCTTGCAAGGACGTGATGTTGGGAAATACTTTTGGAAAAGATAATTCTGAATATACATGAAATGAATGAGGACAACATACTATGTAAAAATCTTCTTGGGGCACCTGGGTGGCTCAGTTGGTTAAGCCTCCTCTTGATTTCAGCTCAGGTCATGATCTCACAGTTGGTGAGGTTGAACCAATTTTAGGGCTCTGTGCTGACAAAGGGGAGGGTTTAGGATCAGGGTCTTTTCTCTCTCTCTCTCTCTCTCTCTCTCTCTCTGCCCCTCCCCCATTTGTGCACGGGTGTGTGCTCTCTCTCTCTCTCAAATAAATAAACATTTAAAAAAATCTCCTTTAATCATCAAGGGGAAAGTGAAATAATGCCATACTGAACAGTGATTATGCCTACAGAACTAGCAAAAACTGATCTAAAAATATTATTGAAAATAATGGAAGAAATGTAGTGATGCATTAGAGAAAGTGAAAAGGTAAAAACCAACATAAACCTGATATGCCTGTAATTCAAAATTATGGGAGGAGCCTTGAAGATGATGAGGATGTTAGATTCAGGTGACCCACGTGTGACTTGGGAATCTGGCCTCAGCTTTTGAAGTGGTGACCTCTGGAGTATTGGTGTGTTAATTGGGCATTCCACTAGTGCACTCTTGAAGCAAACGGCATAGAAGTGAGAAGCCTGAGATGATTCAACACAGAGTCAAGAAACTTTTATCTGCCAGAAACTGATACTATGGCTCTGACATAATTATTTAGAATTTATTTTGGTGTTTAAATATTTGCCCTGTAAAACAGATACTGTTTTTCTAGAAGTGAAGATTGGTTCTTCAGTCAGTTATTACCTTCTTCTAAAGTCTTAGAAAAATAGGTAGACATACTCGTAGTGGGAATCCCTTCAATTTATACTATTTTGCAAAATAAAAATAAATAAGCTTTTTTCTTCTAGTGGAAGTGTTAAGGTACATAAAATATTATTAGGAGAAACTTTACCAATCCTTAAAGCAAGAGAGTTCATTTTCCATATTGATTTTTTTTTCACATCAATTATAAACGGGCAAATCCTGCCCTATGATATTAATATCTAGTTTCTGATATAAATTGGATATAACTTTGAGAGCAAGGACATTCTTCAGGCACTATTCTGCTTAAGCATGTGTTGAAAATATCCACATTTATATATATTATATATAATATATATATATACACATACACACATAGTATATATAATAAAATAATATGTTTCTCAAAAACTTAATTCTCAATGTCTTGACAGCAGTCTTCAGAGCCTTCTTGAAGGGAAAGGTTGGATAAATTACATGTGATAAATACACTCCCATGGGTATAGTTCCCTAAGTGTGTAGATTCTTTCTTCACACCATTCCAAGGAATTTTTGACATCTCCGGTTTTTTTGTAGTGCAGATCACTGCTGAGTCCAGGTTTCCATTAAAACCACCAGGCAAACAAGTTAGAACCACTTCCCTTTGCTTGAGCGTGTGTACTGAATTCAGACACTCTGGTAAATGCACATGTGTATTGATAAACTCAGCTTAGTCTAAAATTATCTTTTTCCCTCTTTTGTATAGTTTCTTGATAATGTATTTCCATATGCATCTTTCAGATTTTTCTGTTTATAAAAATTATGTATATAATACATATTAATAGAATGTAATAATATAATAAGGTAATGATATATAAAAGCACATACATATATAATTACAAAATCTGACAGTTTTAGAGGTATAAGCCCATATACCCTCCTTTCTGAGTTGACTTTGTAATTGGCCCTCAGGGCATTCTGGATACTTTAAAGGCGTAGGTGAACTTGGGTGTTTCATATTGGCCAGAGATGCTTGAGCATGTTAATGTATTAAATTTGGTACCAGATTTCTGCGGGGAGACCAGAATCCCCAAGTGTCAGAGGCTAAGTAATGGGGCAGAGACCTTAGTTACTGAGGTAAGGAGGGAAAGCTTATCTTAATAGGCACATGACTGGATGATAAGCCAAAGGCGTGATCTTGTGAGATATTTGGCAATGGTCACTTGATCACCGCATCCTTAAGTCCATGTCAATGAGTACCCTTTAAAATTCAAACTGATATGTGTAAACACAAATCTAGGTCTCTATTCCTTATTTCATGTCTTTCCTCAAATGTCACCCACTGTCTGAGAACGTCCCTGCTATCCTATTTCGTATGTACATATCCCTACCCAGAACTTTATATTCTCTAGGCTACATGTTATATTAGTCTGCCTTAATATAATAGTTGCTCCTGGAAACAGGCAGTTGAATATTCCTGAGAATGGACTTAAAGCAGAACCAGCATTAGTGAGGCATTCTTCAAGGGCACATAGTAGGGGGACACTAAAAAACTCAGTAATTAAGATAGAAAATATTTTAATGCAGTAATCAGAAAAACATCCTTAATGTCAAACAATCCATGATGAATAAAATCAATATTTTAAATTAAGACAGCATTCATAACAATACCCTGCTGAGCCATATATTGGAAACTGAGGCAAGAGGAAAAATCAGTAACACTGATCTAGTAGTCTGGGATTTTCACAGTAAAGGGTGAATTGGCTGTACCTTATTCTCATATCACTAAGAAAGAAGCACAATGCTTTCATTACATCTTTAGATTTTGGAGGGGACATATACCTCATTTGGGTGAATATCTCTGATCCATTTATTGGATTGCTATCAAAGCTACCAACTTTCAGTCAAGCTCAGAGAAAGAGAAGTTTTCCTACCTGGTTCTGGCTGTTGATGCTCATTATGTCTTGAGGAATTGTTACTAATGGGTTTGTGGCAAATTAAGATCTCCAGGGAGTTTGCCTCAAACCCTGATAAAAGAATAGCAGTAAAGGCTCTGAAATTTTGCTCATTTTTTGTCAAATAATTATTCTCTCACTCTTTCTGAATTTTGGCAATGTTCATCTCCTGCTTTAGTAACAGAAACTCTGTATACAGTCTCTTCCAGCCTTATGCAGAATTAGGATGTGTGCACATGAATTAGGATCTGTCGGTCAGATACTCTGGCCCCAAACTTTGATTTAGGATCTAATGACTGAAAGAAGTAGGTGCCATGAAAAACTCATTTTGCTATGGGAAGAGGAAAGTCTTTAGTTTCCAGGGCCAATAGTAGCTGAAGTTCTAAAGGCAATGCAAGGGTTTGTTCGGTGACAGCAATGATGGCTTCGCTAGATGGTTCTGTATTATGATGTCAATTCCAATTACATACATAGCCTCCAGACCTAGTTCTCTGGCCTTCCTAGAAATTGTGTGAGTTTGTTAGTCACAAAAAGCCTTGACTTATATACCTATGTCTGGATCCTCCCACCCCATGAGGAATAAATGTCAGTTTTAACCTTCTGTAAAGTAGTTTGGCCTATAAGACTGTAATATATTTATTCCCTTAAATACTGCCTGGAAACTTACTCATGCATTTCTTAACCTCTTTCTTACTATGCATGGTGAGTGACTTGCACATGTAGTATGAGTGACATAAGTATGTTGGTTGAATTAACAATATGGTTCTGACTCATGCCATTAAATGAATCATCTGTTTTAATATATCTCAGATCCTTAACTTACCACCCATTCAATACAAACAAAAAAGGAGTAGTGAGTATTTGAGCAAAGTTAGCATGGTAGTTATAGCACTGAGTAGTAACCTGAGACAGGTGAACATGTATAAAACAAAAGAAACTTACTTCCTTGAAGGAGCAGACCATATTTTCAATTGTGGTCTAGAATCCAGTGGACCTTTTGAAGCAATAACCAAGCCCTCCAGAGTTGGACTTCTCTGAGAAATTGACAGTTGTTCCACAGTTCCCTGTGGTTCACTAGGTATGAAGAAGCTTTGCAAGCACCTGGGATGAAATTGAGGTCATGAGTCCCTATTTAGCCACAGATGCCCTTTTCTTCTACCTACCTCTAGCAGATCCCTGTGGGCTTCCTCAGTGACCGAATCTTCCTGGCCTGGCATTCCAAGGATGGTGTGATTAAAAGGGATAGATGCCAAGAAGAATAAAGGATACCGCATGGGTGTTGAAGACAAAGGCAACTTCCTCAGTCTCATTTGAGTGAATCCGTGTGCCTTCTGCCTCAGCGGTATATGCGTTTTGCAGTGAGCGAGAAAGTTGTTTGGGGAATATCCTAAAAATCTTAGTCAAGACAGTATATTGATTTCTGTTTGCTCCTTTATGTTTAGCTATGGGTTTTGGTAGCAACAAAACTTCAGAGGTTGTAGAAACTAATTAGTTAAGTTGCTGCTCCAGTATGCCAAGGAAAATAAAAGCACACAGATCGTCAATAGAGATGTTCATGGAGCTTATAATGTGTCTCTCCTTCAGCATTCTGTTTCTTTCCAGGGGATAAAACACTTGGTGCCATGTAACTAGGAACAGAGGAGAGTGTCTTTCTTTCCCCTCTGGGCAAGAAGAAACTAAAGTTCTGTTAATGCCGCAAACACTTCAGTAGGCTCTGAACTTTAGATAAGTAGGATCTATCCCCTAATGGAAAGGGCTTTTAGCCAGCAGTTTTAAGAGCAGAGTTATACACTGTGAGGATGATAACATAAGTGGTACATTCACAGGTGTGACAAGCATGATAAAAGCATCTTTTCTGAAATTTGCCCCCAAAAATAATAGGCCTGAGGGTGGCTCTGGCCTGCTTCTGACAGAAAAAAACTTTTCCTTTACACATGCAGGTGGCCAGCTTTAATCATCAGTGGTGTCTTTTGGTGATGTTTCTGCGATTGCCAACCCAAGCCACCTCTATCTCATCATTGACATCAGGTCAACAGTGTACAGGATAATCATTGGAATTCAAAACTGGCATCCGAGCTGGGAGATCTCCTTATGTATCCCCTTTTCTTTGCCAAAGCAATCAAATTAGTTCTGTTAACAGCTTGCCAAATCAGCCAGCCTAGTAAACTCTTCCCTCTTAGAAAGGAAATATAGACATTCATTTTGGTTCATATTGTTTTTCTCCCTTAGTGTGATCTTGGGAACCTTGCCAAGGGGTCTGATGGCTGTCGTCTGATGATGCCATGAGAAGTCTTTAATAAGCTGACATTTCCTGTTGCTAAGCTGCCATGTCTGAAAGCCAAACCAAATAGTGTTTGGACTCTCTGGATCCCAGACTCTGTTTTTGTCTCTTTCTCTTCCTTCTCCTGACTCAGTTCTCAGCTCTGCCCACCTTGTTTCTCCATCCAGCCTGTGTAGATGTGCAGTACAAAGGTCAGATGGCAGGCAGTCCCTCCCAGCCAGACTGAACCTAATGAAAAACCCTTGAGAGCAGAGCTGCCTAGGCTGGGACGCTGGCTTTGTTAGGAGACAAGGAGGGAATGTTGGCTGAAAGTGTTTCCAGTGAGAGGGAGAAACCGTTTTCTGAGAAGACAAATGGGAGCTTGTCAGTTGGGTTAGAGGAGGAGGCAATAAGCTTTTCTGTTTCAAAGCTCTTGTGACTGTTAGTTGAAACAGATGAGTAAAGAATAAAAATGCTGAAGCTAAGGAAGTAAAAATTGGGAGTAGGAAATTAGAAAGGAGCATTGCCAGCTCAACTGGTCTAAACTCTTATTTGCAGTGTCTCTTACTGTATTGCACAGTGACAGATTATATCCTGAGACCTAAAAATGAAAGTCCTAGAGAAGAATTTCAGTTTGATTTTGTTTCTTAAGAGTATGGGTTAATTCACACTGGCAAGGCAGATTGATGATTGCTTACTTTTAGGGCAGCCAATGGGACATGTAGAGTTGGGCAGGCATGACCTGCACAGTTGTCTGTGGCATTCTAGTACTTGGGCACTTGAGGGTCAAGCTGGGTGGTATCTTATGTGATGTTGACATCCGAAAATGCTTTGCTCTGTGTGTGGTTGAGGGGTAAAATGAGGTGAAATGTGAAATACAGGGAGAATCTAGGGTCTGATTTCCTTCCAAGATTTGATGGTAACACTTACTATGTAAACTCTTAGCCAAGGTATCATAACCCTAAACTGCAAGCAACTATTTATCATTTCCCTCAACACTTTTTACTAAAGTACCCCTAAAAAGCGGATATTTAGATTCTTCCAATTCCCTTGTTTTGTTTCCACTTTTATAGTGCTTTCTCAAGTGTCAGGAGGTACATTTATTTTTATTGCAGTGAGTAATTAGCATTTCTTTGAGGATAACTATTTTTCCAGAACTAATTGAATCGGATTCCTCCATCTGTGTGGCTTCATTGAGAAATCAGATTTTGCTCAATGCAGCAGCATCAACTGAATAACTCAAATACTAAAAAAGCTGGATAGTTTTCTCTAAATTTATAGTCTTGTCTGCAGTGGTTCTTTTTTTTTTTTTTTTTTTTTGGTAAGCATTTGTTTTGTTGGCGTAGCAAACCAAAATCCAAAATGCCTACAGGATCCAAGCAAGTAAGTTAGTGAAATAAGTTACACAAAAAAGACAATGAACATTCAACATTGGGGTTTGTAAACAGGAGGGACTAGATTTGATGATAGTTTAATTTAAGCTATATTGGCTTTGAAGTGTCTGCGGGATGTGTATAAAACACAGATCTGGGTAACTGTTTTTTCTTCTTTCTGTTCCTCCTCATTTTCTATTTTTTAAATAATTAAATGTTCGGGGTGCCTGGGTGGCTCAGTCGGTTAAGCGTCCGACTTCAGCTCAGGTCATGATCTCGCGGTCCGTGAGTTCAAGCCCTGCGTTGGGCTCTGGGCTGATGGCTCAGAGCCTGGAGCCTGCTTCGGATTCTGTGTCTCCCTCTCTCTCTGCCCCTCCCTTGTTCATGCTCTGTCTCTCTCTGTGTCAAAAATAAATAAAACGTTAAAAAAATTAAAAAAAATAATTAAATGTTCTCCTAAAATTCAGTTTTAAAATAAGACAGCCAATCTAATAAATAAAACAAGTCACAGTCATTACAAACAAACATATGAAAGAGGGCTTCAATTAAAAGCAGTAAGCTACCACTAGGCACTTATCGGAGTAGCTAAGATGAAAATTGCAAAGATGAAAAAAGAGAACACGGAGCAATATGTAT
Organism: Prionailurus bengalensis; assembly: GCF_016509475.1. NCBI lineage: Eukaryota > Metazoa > Chordata > Mammalia > Carnivora > Felidae > Prionailurus > Prionailurus bengalensis. The sequence continues at coordinate 100,791,112 of NC_057344.1, read as the reverse complement.
ATTTATACACTGTTGGTGGGAATGTAGATTGGTAAAAACCACTTTACCAATCCATTGCATGGCAGTGTTCTCTAAGCTGAATGTATATATGCATGCCTTAGGACCTAGAAGTTCTACTCTAGATACACACGCAAGAGAAATTCACAAAAATATGTATTAAAGACAGCTAAAATGTCCACCAACAATAGAATGGGTAAATAAATTGTGGAATATTATACAGCAATGAGAGTAAGAAAATTACTGTTATATTTCATATATCAATGAACCTCAAAAACATAACAGTAAGTGAAAGAAATTCAGATGCAAAAAGAGTCTATCCTGTATGATTTTACTTATGTACATTTCAAAACCAGATAAAACGATTCTGTTGTGTTAGATCAGTAATTACTCTTCAAACATGGGCTGGGTAGTGATTAGAAGGGGGCTCAAGGGGACTGTCTAAGATACTGATAGCATTCTGTTTGTATCTCACTGCTTGTTAATGGGAATGTTTACCTTGTGAAAGTTCATTGAGCTTCATACTTTTAATTATTATTCTATCTTTATTTCCTTCAGTAAAAAGCTGTAGGAAGTATCATTTAAAAGACAAATAAATGAATACAGGCATACATTTTAATAAAACAGAGAACTTCTTCAAGGAACCTAGTAAAAAACAGTTTCTTGCTTTTAGACTATATTTTCTTAGTATTTAATTCGATTTATGTTATACAGTTTTGTCCTCACTGATTTATTTTCTTACATGTATGTTACACCACAGGCCTTTCAAGAGCCTGAATGTGATCTTTTGTATTTTTCACCATGCATTTTAGAATGGGAGAAGCACCTATTGAATAGCTGACAAATTACTTAAAGCATCCGCTCTTCTCTATACCATATTACCTAGAAAGGGGGAATTTTATAACCCATTAACATTTTGGTACCCATCTAATATAATTATGAAATCTGCATTCACAAGGATCTTGTCACTGAGATGTTTTCACTGATATAAAAAGGTGAATTATTGTAAAAACAAAGAAATGTTTTAGCTTGGGTTACTTTTATCACAATATTGTGTTAATATTACTGAACAAATTGGTGATATTACTGAACAAATTAGAATATATATCATGTCATTTTTGTCACTATTTTTTCCCTATGTATTAAAATAAGAAATGACATGTCAATAAATAATCAGTGTGGTATGTATCAAGAAGTGAAGAATGTGGATCATTAAAGTCATTGTGTATAGAACACACGTAAGAAGTAACTACTCTGAACTGGAGCTGATCAATTTGATGTTAATACATGTGCAATTCTAAGTATAAAAATGGAAAAAAAATAAAGAAAAACTACTTGCATCTAAGTTGGAGAGGAAGAAATCCTATGCAATTGTACCCTTCTTAGGGAAACAGTGAATTTCTGGGAGTTGTCAATGAAAACCTTACTATGAAAAGATATTTTTCTTATTAAATAAGAATATATTTATCCCTGTTCCTAACAATAAACTTTAAAAATATATGAGGAGAACTTAGCCTGAAAATTACTGTATAAAGCATAAAAAGTCAGATATAAGTACTGAGAAATTTTGAAGACTTAAGCAACAGATAGGGATCAAATCCTACTTGTTGCGTAAATCATGTTTTATTTGTAGAACTTTGTAAAACGTTCATAACAAAATCTGAGACTCACCTGGTTCCAGTTTCAAATAAACCTGAAACTCAGGGAGGTTCAACAAAAGTTTTGCCAAGGTTCATGAACTTTCATCAAATGCGTGTGTGTGTGTGTATGTGTGTGTGTGTGTGTGTTTTGGAAGTTGGACCAGTTGATAATTTTCACCACGTTTAGACTAGATTTCCTTAAAAAATGAAAACTTTCAGATTAACGTCAAAGGAAACTAAAATTAAAATGCAAACAATCTTATTCTTACTTTGTATCAACATGATGCAAGTTTTTTCTCAATTTTTTTAAGTTGCTAAGTTAATTTTGGCAGGGCAAAAAATTCCTTAGTTTGCTCTTCTATTTTTTCTGCATACAAAACTCACAAGAGTTAATATTACCTGTGATCCCACTTTCTATGAAAAACCACTAGAAGTGAACATAAGTACATTTGTCCAGTAATAATGATACCAATATTTATTACTCAGTTACTGTTTTAAATGCCTTACAAGTATTATATACTTTAATTCCTATTGCAGTTCCCTAAGGAGACAGAGAAAAGACAGACAAAAGATTCAGAGAGAGGTTAAATAATTTATCCAATGTCATGCCACTAATAAGTTGCAGAACAAAAAATTTAACTCAGAGGAAATAATTACAGAAATGGAACTCTTAACTGCTATACTATCATGATGATTACTGCTAGCTACCTACCCCAAATCTATTTTCCTCCTTTTTTTTTTTTTAAAGATGTCAGCAGCAATGATGGCTGAGCATAAAAACAGAAAGACCCTGAGCCTTTGATTACTTTGTTGATCCCTACTACTAGTTCTTCCTACTTATAGACTTCTTATTAATTGAGAAAAATAAATGCCTTTACTTATTTGAGTTTTGTATTTATTTCTACAGGGGATAATGCTACTGCTTTTCACACTGACCTATCATAATTATAGGTGTAAAGAAGGTAATCATTCAATATCCAACACAAAAGGATCTAAAGAACTGCTTGCTGAATCAGGCAGAGTTGTACTCTTCATGCACGGTCTTTCTGAGAAAGCAGAGAGCTTATTTTACGTAGGGGCTTGGAAAGCTTGGTGTTCAAGGATTGATGGGCTTTCAGAAGCAAGAGTAGAATTTAGGGACTGGTTTATTATTATTATTACTATTATTATTATTATTATTAGTTACAAAACTGATTATTTGAACAAGACTATCGCTGACTACTTGACTTGTATAAATGTATGCACTTCAGTGAGGCTGCTGCTAATTCTGACTTCAGAAACAGCTGCTTGTCACTGATTGGCTGGCTTTTAGAGGCTTGGTAACAGAACGAGTGTTTTATTTATTTCATGGAGTATTTGAGAACTTGGTTCTGGTGGTAACTTGTTGCTATGAAAAAGGGCAGTCAGCCCTTTCCTAAGAGGATGTGATTGTTCCTCAATGAGATTGGTACGAATAGGAGGAATCCCACTTAGAAGTTACAGTCATCCAAGGGTTAGTAGACCAGATTTTGAGTATCTTTATTCTTATATTTCGAACTCATGATAAAGGTTAAGGGGCATCCATATTGTTTGGTTTGGTTTTTAGAATGGAACGTGCTTATTCTCATTTTATCCTGATATAAATGATCTTGTTATGTAAATAGAAAACAAGTGCAGGGACCCTGGGGAGAAAACATGTTCAAAAGTTTTTGTAAAAAATTGAGTTTCAACCAACTGAATTACTTTTATTTCAAAAAAAAATCTCAGATATTTCTTAACCCCCTACTCTATTTTTTCAAATCTTGAAAAGAATGAAATGTTTGTTAATTACTTTAAGGCTAGAATAAATAGGAACTCTGATATGTAATCTAAATGGAATTTGGAGATATTTAAGATGATTCAAAAGACAAAATAAGTAACTCATCAAAATTTAGCTCTGATATTCAGTTGTTTATAAAGTAGGCATGCATACGTATTTTCACTTAAATCTGTCAACATATGTGCAATAAATATGTAATCTGCCTTTTTAGAATAACTAAATTTCGTGTACAAAATAAGCCTAGAAGAAATAATTTTCCACAATAGACTATAGTATAACATTTAAGTTTATGGCATATTTTGTCCCTGGAGCTTACTTTGATATGTATATTTGCTTTCAGAAAAAAGAATTTTGAATTGAGTAAAAGAATTTTGTTTGAATTTTCAATAAAAGCAAACACTTGGGGCGCCTGGGTGGCGCAGTCGGCTAAGCGTCCGACTTCAGCCAGGTCACGATCTCGCGGTCCGTGAGTCCGAGCCCCGCGTCAGGCTCTGGGCTGATGGCTCAGAGCCTGGAGCCTGTTTCTGATTCTGTGTCTCCCTCTCTCTCTGCCCCTCCCCCGTTCATGCTCTGTCTCTCTCTGTCCCAAAAATAAATAAACGTTGAAAAAAAAATAAATAAAAGCAAACACTTTATATAACGTACTCATTTTCCCAGAGTACTAAAGGAAGTAAAAACTTGGGTAAAAAACTTAAGAGGTATATATTCTCTAATAAAATAATACTTCTACATTTACAATCTTTTGAAATATTAAATTGATTCTGAGTTAAACATTAGTAGTCTACATACAACACATTACTTTGAGTCTTCACTACGATATCCCACACTATTTCTGAAGTTAAGTTGACTTAATGAGTAGCTCAGGCAATATGAGGCCATCTACCGATTTTGGTCCTTTGAAAGGGATATGTATTTCTAGGTCAGATGTTCCATTTTCAACTAACTTTTCTTCTATTTCAGATTGTAGAGAAAGATAATTGTTCATTATTCTCATGACCTGCGAGAATGACTAAAATACAACATGGAGAAAATCATAGTACTAGTCCATCACTGGACTCTTCCTGAATAAATCTTTGAATAAGTCTGAATAAATCCTGAATAAATCTTTGAATTGATGGAAATTTGTATGAAGAGAAACTTGAGCTATTAACACACATAATTTGTTAATTGAAGGCACAAATTATTTCTTGAAATGCTCTCGTATTTATGATAAAGAGGCCCTAGGCTTGAGTGCTGTCTGCATGATACATGAAATTTGTCATAATTACAAAAATATTTAATAAGCACTTAATAATTTTGTTCAAATTCAGTTTTCTAATTAAGGTGCAAGCAAACACCTGAGATAACACATACATGAGTATCTGCATACACGTTTTCTACATGAAAAAAAATTACAAGTTAGAAAAAAAAGATATACTGTTTTGATTCAGACTCACTCCTCTCTTTTGGGCAGTGTTCATCAATAGGAGGTATATAAAGACATATGTGCCATTTTAAAATCCTATCCTGTTGTCATTGACCTTTCAATTCCACGTTACTGATGGGAATATTCAAGAATACTATGTGCAAAGTTGAATGACCTTAAATTTTATTTTTCAGAAAAATTATTGGATATTTAAAGGTGATTCAAAATCAAGCTAAGGACAAGTGTTCACAATCTTAGAACAGCAGACTCTTGTGACTGCCTTCAGATTTGAGTTTTGAAGCTTGAACATTATGTTAATAGTTGTGCTGTTGGAACTTTTTCTATGGCCATGAAAATTTAGGATAGAAAGCATATTAGGGGCACCTGGGTGGCTCAGTCGGTTGAGCGTCCGACTTCAGCTCAGGTCATGATCTCACGGTCCGTGGGTTCGCGCCCCGCGTCGGGCTCTGTGCTGACAGCTCAGAGCCTGGAGCCCATTTCAGATTCTGTGTCTCCCTCTCTCTCTGCCCCTCCCCTGTTCATGCTCTGTCTCTCTCTGTCTCAAAAATAAATAAACGTTAAAAAATTAAAAAAAAAAAGAAAGCATATTAAATGGTTAATAAGCCATCCCTCAGTGGAGCAACTACAGAAATTCACAGCTGCCTGGACATGAGTTCAATAAGGTTTATAATAAGAAAATTATAGTTATTTACTCAGGAAATGAAACTAGCCAAGTGGCAGGATAGATCTCTAAAACAGATGCATCATTTTAGTCTGCTATTTATTGCATGCATATTCCCATTTATCATGGTTTCCTAGCTGCCTTGTAGTTCAACCCTGACAGCTGTAAATCAACAGAAAAGATGAGACATAATGATAAATCAAAGTGAAAAACAATTACTTAAATAAGTGGAAAACATGCCTGGTATTGTGGTTACAATAACAGGAAAGTAGTATAGCTTCTGATTGTGACAAGAGTATAACCAATAGCATTTTCAAAATTATAATACTATTTTGTTATTTGGCATAACTACATAGAAGGATAATTAATGTATGGAAACTATCAATTGCATTGTGCCTATTAGTGAGAAGGCTTTTTAAATGAAACTCCTTAATCTTTGAAGTTATTTCTCATTCATTCACTTAAATAATTCCTGGTTTTGGTAGAGAATTCATTTTTTTTTTTTTTTTTACTGGTCAGTCCTATCACAGTATCTTGGGTTTCATTTGGAATCCTAAACTTGGGTAGAATGCTCATCAAAACGAAAAACATTCTGTTCTTGATACTGATCCAATTGCTTAGCTTCAACCCTAGAGGATTTGTATTAAATATGACACTGTTGTGCACCATGAAATTTCTCTTGGTTTAAACGACACTTGAAGCATATTCTGTTTGTAATATACCAAAGGTAAATGGAGGTCAGTCACATGTTCTTGAAGACTGCAGGTCTGTCAGTTTTCAATTTGATCATAGTTCGTATCTGTACTTGCTTTGTTTTACACGAAAGAAGTGTTCTGAGAATACTGCTGGCTCCATAAAGCTACAGGATGTACTATGTGGCTTATATCTCAAATATGTTGCATCATTAATATTCATCAAAACTAGGAAAAAGTAGTTTTAAATCCTATTATAAAATGTGTTCCCTTTAGGTCCTGAATTTTATAACACTTGGTTTGAGACCAAGCCAAACTGTTGTTTTGACCTGTCATGAGTATCCAGCACATGTTGTCCTTCCAGGATTTTCCATGTTATTTGACAGCCTTTTTTTATACTTTGTTTGAAAAATATAAGCTTTGCAATAATACATGTGAAATGAAATCAGTGCAAATACCATCTATATAAACTTTACAAATTCAGTTTATGCAAAAGGCTGAAATGTCAACATGGTGTTGGTCAGAAGGTTACAACACTTTCCTGCTATAATAATAATTATTATTATTTTATCTCTCGTAGCAACAGATTATGGCTTGTATAAGCTAAGTAATTCTTTAGGAGGCTGACATTGAGATTATTTAATGCATAATAGGGCTTGTTCTTGTTAAACTATAAGGAATTAATCCCACTAGATTTCACAAATAGCACCTGTTCAAGCTTGCTAGAGTTGTCTGTCTACATGAATGCATGAAGCAAACATTGGCAGAACCAAAAGACTTAATTATCAAAAACTTGAATGTTTGCTCTAAAATAAACCTGCTTTCTTTTTGCCTCTGAGTATTTGTTTAGAAATTAACCCTGAATTATCCAATTTCAAATAACTAAGTAATTACAACATGATTTTAAAACTGTGAGACATACAATAAGTAGTACTAAGTGCTGTAATAAGAATTTCCTAAAATATCTGTTAAGAGTGATTCAGGGTCTTCTAGAGTAACCATGATACAGTAACAAGTGCATCAGATATAGATGCACTTGTAACAAAATCTTAGTCAAATTGTTATAAGGAATTTTACAGGTTTAGTAAGACGCTTTTTTCAGTCCATGTGGTAGATTGAGCTTTCTTTGATGCAAAGTCTCTCAGGTCTCTTCTTATAAGGGCACTAATCCCATCGTGATGGCTCCGGCCTTATAATGTCATCTAATTCTAATTACTTCCCTGTGTGCCATTTCTAAATACCATCGCAATGGGCATTAGATTTTCTACATAAGACCTTGGGGGTGTGGAGACGCAAACATTCAGTTCATAATAATGCGTGTGTGTAAATACTTGATGGGAATATAGGGATTAGCTATAACAATTTATCAAGGAGAATAGGCTTTCAAAAATGCTGATCTTCAGGGTGTTTAATAAGAATCTTGATGTTAGAGCATTTTTCTTATTTTTTTCATATTTCTTATTCTATAAGTGGCATTATTTTTCTTTGAAGTAAATTTTGTTCCTTTTTCCCCTAAATCTTTGTACAAATACTTATAGTGGTATTTGTTAGTAGTATTTTCAGGGCAAGTGATCTAGTTCCTGTAATACTAGAATCAAAGATTTCTCTCTAAAAAGTATTATTTTTCTGTAGTTTATTCCTTGTTTCCTTTCTAGACTCAGAAAAAAATTCATGTGTCGTTATTCAAGAATGGCTAATATCTTCATTTTCATTTTATTTAATTCTTCTTATGAAAGAGGTTAGAAAAGGTGTTGAACCTTTGCTAGACACTCTGTAAAGTCTGCACTGTCTTTGGCATGAAGTGTAATTAGCATGTGACAAGATATTGGGACTGGACACTTCTAAAAAAATTTTTTTTAATGTTTATTAATTTTTGAGAGACAGAGAGAGAGAGAGACAGAGTGCAAGCAGGGGAGGGGCAGAGAGAGAGGGAGACACAGAATCTGAAGCAGGCTCCAGGCTCTGAGCTGTCAGCATAGAGCCTGATGCAGGGTTTGAACCCACAGACCACGAGATCATGACCTGAGCGGAAGTCGGCCGTTTAACCGACTGAGCCACCCAGGCACCCCCGGGACTGAGCACTTATAATAGGTTGAACTGCTTTCTGGTGATTTAGTGAACCATATGGTAAATAGTTTCATGTTATGTGAGAGGGGAAGTTTGCAATGATTTTAGTGTTAAACATAAAGATGATTTGTTAATGTGTGGTATAAAAAAAATCCGGTGTCTAAATATATTATGGCAACTAAAAATTTGAAGAAAAAAAACTGTATTATGACAAGTCTGTTAATAAATGAAATTTCTTAAAAGTATGGATATATAAAGTTATTATCATAGAAACAGCTTCTGTGGCTTATTCTATATAAACATTGATGATTAGTTATTAGATTCAGTTTTTTTGTATCTATAATTTATCTAATTCCATATATTTAAGCTTTGGCATATATTTTAGGATATTATCAACTTGGGCATGAGAGAAATTGTGGGTTCCTGAAAAAGAAAACAAAATAAAATGTACAAGAACTAGCCTCACCATGAAAACACATCCTTGGAATATATTCCTCATAAGTAAGTAGTATCAATCAGGAAACACCGTGGGATATGCTATCTCCATCCCACTTATGCTATCCAAGAGCACTATAATATATCTAGGAGAAGAATAATTTAGGTAAGATGTTACTAATTTAAAAGAAAAAAGTAATGGATATATAATTCATACATCATAAAATTCAGTGTGTTAAAGTATGTATTTCAGAGATTTTTAGTATATTCACAAACTTGTACAAACATTGCTATTACCTATTTCCAGAACATTTCCTCTCCCATAAATGGAACTCCATACATACTATCAGTCATTCCTCATACCTCCTTCTTCAAAACCCCTGGTACCCACTAATCTACTTTGTGTGTCTATGGATTTGCTTACTCTGGACATTTCCTATGAATAGAATAATACAAAATGTGTCCTTTTTTGTCTGGTTTCTTTCATTTAGCATGTTTTCAGAGTTCACTTATGCTTTACCATGTATCAGTACTTCATTCCTTTTTATGGCTGAATAGTATTTATTGTGCAGATATACCACATTTTGCTTATCCATTTCATTAGTTGATGGCCATTTGGATTGTTTCCATTTGAGGAAACATGAATAATGCTGCTGTGAACATTTATGTACAAGTCTTTGTCTGGTCCTATGCTTTCAATTGGCTCAGATATATGCCTAGAATTGGAATTACTGGGTCGTAAAGTAACATGTTAAGCTTTTTGAGGAGACCCAAACTGTTTTCAAGTGACTACACTAATATGATGACATCACTGATGAGGCAAATTAAAGAATTCCAGATTGTTATACCTCCACAAAAGCACCTAATAAACTAGCATAAATATTCATAATCAACTTTTTTAAAACTCTGGAAACTTCTCAAAAAGTTATCATAACCAGGGGAAACTTAATGAAGAAAGAAGTTGCTACATTGCAGTAAGAGAGTGCTCTGGCATTTTAAGTTCCTGCTCATTGCCCCCACTCCTAGATCAGTAGTGCTGTGAAGATAGCAGCCTGAAATGCTGGTTCAGGTTTCTAGGGCCCAAGGGAGCAATATGGACCTTATTCTCAAATAATCGTGGCTGTGGGTTTCAACCTGTTTGGCAGGTCCTTTGAAGGACCAGTGCAAGGGCTTGCCATTGTTTTGCCTGATTTGGAATATTCCCAGGGATAGGGTAGCCTCCTGGGTGGTGTTTGCAGAAAGTACTCAAAATCAAAAGTACTGGCCACAGCAGCCTGGGGCAAGGGTTTATAGTCAAGACAAACAATGGACAGATCAAAAAGGCTAGAAAGCCAGAGGTTGGGAAAGAAGAAGATAGGTGGAGGAATAAGAGCTTTTAAAAGTTCCTGTATGTATCAGATTATCAAAGAGGCCCCATACATGCCCAGAGCTCCACACATGCTCAGAAAAGGCCTAAGAGAACCATAAGCTGTTATCTTTGGCTCATCTTCAAGCTTCACACAAGCACAAGTGAAGGTCAAGGCAGAGTTGTAAATAGTCTGGTTAATTGAAGGAGTGCCCCCAAACAGAGACAATGTGTAAAAACAGAGGAAGTCTTTTCCCTTTTTCTTCTCTGTCTCTCTTTTTTAAAATTTATTTTCATTTATTTATTTATTTATTTATTTATTTATTTATTTATTTAATTTTTGCTCCAAGGGTTTAAGGGAACTCTGTTAAAACACTAGCTGACCACAAAGCTGGCAGAACACCGATTTCAGTGGTCACACATAACAAAGAATATAGACTTTACAAAACAGTTTAGAAAAGTCACTAAATAATAAATAACCCACGACAAACAGCAACAACCCTGGGGAGTGAGAATAATCTGATTTCCAGAGCTGTTACATTATAATATTGAGAATGTCCAGTTTTCAACAACAACAACAAAAATTGGAAGACATGCAAAGAAAAAAAAATGTGGCCTATTCCCGGGGGGGGGGGGGGGGAGACATTAGTGTCCCTGGAGTATCCTGGGCATTGGACTTACTAGATAAAAATTTTAAGTCACTATTTTAAATATGCTCAAAGAGCTAAATGAAGCAGCAGACACAGAATGAAAGGAAACCAGGAGAATAATGTCTTACCAAATACAAAATGTTAATAAAGAGGTAGAAAATTTTTTTAAAACAAAGCCAAATAAACATTTGGGGCCTAAATGTATAATAACTAAAATGAAAGGTTCACTAGAGGATTTCAGCAGATTTGAGCAGAAAAAAGAAAGAATCAGTGAAATTGAAGGTAGATCAATTTAAGTTATCCAGTCTGAGAAGCCAAAAGAGAGGAGAGTGAAGAAAAATGAGCAGAATCTAAGAGATCTATGGGACACCATCAAATGGACCGACATGGGCATATGAGAGTCCCAGTGTTGGAGGCGAGAAAGGAGCAGAGAGAATGTTTGAAAAAATAATGGTCAAAACATTTCCTCATTTGATGAAATATGTACATCTACACATACAAGAAGCTCAAAGAACTCCAAGCGGGATAAATTTAAAGAGATCCACACAAAGACATGTTATATAGTCAAATTATCAAAACCCAAAATGACCGCATCATTTTACCTTCCCACCAGTGATTTATGAGTGTTCTCATTTTTGTACATTTTCGTTGGCAGTTGTTAATTGTCCCTGTCTTCTATTATAGCACAATACTGAATGTAGAGTGATACCTCATTTTTAAAATGGCATTCCTCAATTGACATTGAGCATTTTTTCATATTCTTATTAAGATAGCTTCTCAACCTGCTAGTTGAAACGACCTATCAGCCTTTGATCAAGCTGATGTGAGATGATTCAAGTCACATTTGATAGGACAGATTCATTTAGACCAAGTACAGTCAAGGATAATTCTCACTTCTATCCTGCTGGCAAAAGTGGACCTAAGAAATTCTGTTTTTATGTGATTACCAGTTGATGAAAAACAAACAAATCTGTGAAGAGAACCTATGAAGAAATTCTGCAGAAGAAAGGAAACATCATCCAAAGATCCAAGGGAAAGCGTATTTCTGGGGGGGAAAAAGATTTACTACAAAATCAGTGTAACATTTTGGAAGCTGTTCTGCATTTTCAATATGATATGAGAGGGCCTGGACTCTATAAAGTAAGAATCAAAGACTATAATTTGACAACCAGTTGAAAATGTGGAGAAAATGAAGATGATCTCTATTTGAATAATAAAAAGGCTCAAGTGGCACGATGGGAAATTGGCAAGGTGGAGTACAAACCTGAGAAACTCTCTTTGAATTAACTGAAAAGTGACAAAGATATGAAATGATAAGATAGTTTGTGGAGATTAAAAAAAAATGCAGGAACCAACAGAAAAATTACAGGTATAACTAAAGAAGAAACTTAACCTCTTAGAAGACACAGTTCAGATAATACTAACATCTCTAAGTCACAACACCCCCAGTTCTTGAGAATTTTAGTTTCTGGGTTATCATCATTCTCTTTGATACTACTTCTCTTGTGATTCTTGATTCTTTGTCAGTAATTCCTCAACTACTTTACCTCTAAACAATGGAGTGATTCAGACACTCAAGCTTTGAACTTATTTGCACTGATTTCAATCCACTAGTATGCCCTAAAAATTATCTTCATGTTGCCCATCCCTAAACTCCAAGCTCAATGGTAACTCAAATTTTGGAAACTGACATACTTATTTAGTTTCACTCAAAATCCACTTCTCCTGCAGTCTTTCTCTTATACCATGAGTTGCTCAGACAATGTAGTAATATAATCAAATTTGGATTAAAAAAAAAACACGCTATTAACATCATGGATTAAAGGAGAATGAGAGCATATTTGAGGATATCATTAACAAAGCTAAGGAAGACATGTGAAACCAATGAGAAATAATATATTATTCAAAAGAAAATGTTTGGAAACTTTTTTTTTTAAAGATCATGTTAGATCCTTACATCACTATACAACAAAACACATCTCAAATATATTTAACAATAAAATGGAAAAATAGAATTAAAAACACTTTTGTTAAAAGTCTGCTGCATTTGGAGCACCTAAGTGGCTCAGTCAGTGAAGCATCTGACTCTTGATTTTGGCTGAGGTCATGATCTCAAGTTTGTGAATTCGAGTGCTGCATTGGACTCTGTGCTGACAGCGTGGAACCTGCTTGTGATTCTCTCTGTTTCCCTCTTCCTCTTTCTCTGCCCCTCCCCTGCTTGCACACTATCTCTCTCTTTCAAAATAAATAAATAAACATTGAAAAAAAGTACAGCACCCGATAAATGTTTTTTATATTCATTTAAAATTATATTTTCTAAGAATATTTAACAACATAGAAATAGCATAACTAAAAATGAAAGATGCAAAATTGTATATTGCACATGTATCAATCCAATATTTTCATTTTTTTCTTAAAAATGCATCAAAATATATAAATTAAAATTTTGCCTCCAGGTGGGGTGCTTTGGTTTAAACACTTTTTTTTCCCACTATTCTTTGCCAGATTTTCTCTTTTGAATTTGTATTAATTTTAAGATAGGAAGTTTGCATTATTTCCTATAAGGGAAACAATTTTTAGAGAAGGATTTTTTAAAAGGCAGATTAAATAGAAATATAATGAGCAGTATTGACAGAATATTCCATAATAATGATCAAATTCCCAGCATTCCTCTAGTTAGGCCAATGTGATAAGCAGGCTGTTTTGTTTTAACTGGCACCAAAGGAACTGAGGGATGCACAGGGAAGATTTATAATCAGTGAATTAAGGTTATTGGAAGTCCCTGAATAGGATGCCTATTAATTTTAGAATTAACTTTTTGTAGAAGATAATGAATTTCCTCAATGAGTCTATGAATGAGAGGTATGAACAAATGAATATAGTAAGGAAAACAAAAATTCTCCCTGCCTGTAGGAGGGCTAAATAAAACCAAAAGCAGCAATTTAAATTCATGTTCCATTTGGAACAAAGATCAGTAGTCATTATATTTTGGATTCATGGAAATTAAAGATAGGTTATTTTTGAGAATAAGGTGATAAGGAAAATTCTGAAGATTAGGAGACTGAACATAGCTCTCTATGGGTCAGGATGGAGAGAAATTCAATGGGTTTACTTCAGGTAATTCATTTCTGAAACAGTATTTCGTCTTTACAGTGCAAACTTCAAGGTACACTATCTCCTATATGTCCAAGACATTATGAAGAAAGTAGACAGATATAATTTAGCAACCAATTATGACTAGCATAAAATAGCAGATCAATTTTATTTTCTTCATCCTGAAGGAAAAAGACAATAGTCTGTGATCATTATTTATTCAAATACAACTTTTGATTCTGTCCACCATAAAATTTCATTGGTAAACCACTAACACAGAGCTCTTTAAGGTAGGGGTTATGTATTATTACTCTCGAATCCATATTGTTTGATACAGATTTTATAACATACCCTAGATTTCTACTTAACAATGTGGAAATAGCTTATTTTCCTAAAAATAGAAATAAATCTGTGTTATAATCTATTGAAATTTACTCATTCTGTGCATTCCAGTTTACCTAGTTCTGTCATAAGTGAGCAGTCGAACATCAAATAGGTTATCTGCCCCAATAGCAATAAACTTTATTAAGTGCACCTAGGAGAATTCCCCTGTCCATCCATATGTGTTCTGATTACATCTCTCTCTCACTGCCCAGGCCCAACCCCTTCCAAAGAAACAACCAGATTGTTTAGGGAAAACATACCCTCATGGTACTGCCAGGGCCTGAGGAAATCACACTTTCTAAATCTATGACATAGTCTCCTTTCTTTCCTTCCCTCCCCCTGCCTCCCTATAGCAAGAGTATAAATAATTTAGTACATTACGTACTGATTTTAAGTTAATGTCTGTTTATAGATCTCATCATCATGGTGATAGGTGTCTTGGAAATTAAGAGACTGTTGCCAGATGCACTCTTTACCCCTCCTCCTTTCCCCGCCCCCACAGATCATTTGTAGTGCCAACAAAGTATCTTAGCACTTGTCTCTAAGCATAATACATGTCCTGACAATTACCATGAATGCTCCTTGCACGTTGACTGATCAGTTGGATGAATTAAAAAAGCTTCCTGATCCCAGGAATTCCAGTTTTCAAAGTAAGATTTCAAACGGGATCTCCAGAAATATAAGTTACTTGAAACTGCTGAATATGTTTTATTCCATGAAATACGCCGTGGCCACAATTAGTTAAATGTGCTTTCATGGGAATATTTTTTTATTGTGAACTTCAGATCAGGATAACTTTAGATCAGGACTTTTGATCAGGAAAACTTTTCAATATTATCCATCCACATAGAATAGAATGCCCTAAAATTATTTATTTATTTTTTAAATTTTTTTTTCAACGTTTTTATTTATTTTTGGGACAGAGAGAGACAGAGCATGAACGGGGGAGGGGCAGAGAGAGAGGGAGACACAGAATCAGAAACAGGCTCCAGGTTCCGAGCCATCAGCCCAGGGCCTGACGCGGGGCTCGAACTCACGGACCGCGAGATCGTGACCTGGCTGAAGTCGGACGCTTAACCGACTGCGCCACCCAGGCACCCCTAAAATTATTTAAAAGTAACTGCAGTAATACCAACAACAACAAAAAACCTGTGATTTTTTTTTTTTAAAGCTAGCCCCATTTCTAAGGAACATGAAGAACTTTAGGCGACAACATAAAATCAACACTTTAAAAAATGAAAGTAAACAAATGGGAAAAAAAGGAGAAGAAAAATTCTCAAACTTCCACAATTTGAGAAATTATTGACTTAGTCTTCCTTAAGTGCTGTCTTGACCTAAAGTACATCCTGTGACTCATATTCCAATTACTGTTACGGTCTTTCTGGTCCAAATTGCTGGGAGGAAGGGAAGTACTGCATAGACAAAGTGGTTAAATAACCTAGTGTACAGAACCTTATAAAAGCTGCACCCTAAGAAAGATGCAGTGTTTCTCATTTCTTTGTTCCTGTTTCACTTTTATGATCCCTTCTTGGAAGAAAGGTACATTCTGTCTCTATTTAAAAAAGATCTAAGTAACAATAACATTACCAGTGTTGAAAATGTGTTGTAGTTGTTTTTCCATACACTCACCATGAGTCTGGCTTATTTTTAATTGTCCTGGGTCCTTATTCAATATACTGTACATTAACATTTCTTTGCAAGCAGGTGGGAATAACCCTCTTGAATGTCCATTCCAGTATGAGAAGTCTGTCATCAAGCAGGCTGAGTAAATAAAGGCTGGTTCATCTGCTGTAACAGTAGGAAATTTCCTATCACCCTGGCCTTAACAAGGGTGAAATCTCTGAATGTATTCAGTGTGCACAGACCTGGAAATACTCTCCTCTTAGGAATGAGCTGGAGATAGGCGAGTGTATGTTGGGGGTTGGGGACAGTGTAATAGAATTTAGAAAGTTTAGAAAGAACAGGAGAGTTGGATGGAGGGGAGGGGACTCCCTTATTTGTGGGAGATTCAACAAACATTTAGTGGATTCAGCAGTCATTTTCTTAGGCCCTTCCATTAGGTCTACCATTAGGAAGAAAGCAATTTGAGGACTATCGGGTGGAAGTTGGAGCTGCCCATAGATAGCAAAACCACATCAACTTGAAAATGTCATCTGTGAAATAAGATGGAGAATTCTATGAGATAAAAGTCCAAAGAGATTTTTTCCAGCCATTTTCAATTTTAGATAGCCCTATTCTAATCACTTCATTGATGGGTTGCAGTTGTCACAACATGGATTTTACCCCAGTTTTCTTATACAACTTGTAAGTGTGTTTTGCTTTAAAAAATTCTGTCAGAAAATTATCACAGGAAATGACAAAGTAATGGCAACAAGAAAGCTTTTTATTTTAATAAGAGTTCAATATAGTTCTTTAAATAGGTATAGCATTTAAATATTCAAATTTTGAAAGTTCATTTTATATTCAGCTGTTTAGCAAGATAATTTTTGCATGGCTTAATGTACACCTTAGTCCTTTAAAATGTATCTCTTCCATAAGAGTAGCTTGAATTTAGCATTTTAAAGGAACATTTTGAAAATAATATGTTCCATCTCTTTTTCAGAGCAACTATTCTATTACTGAGAAACACTGTTCTCTTTTAAACATCATCTTAAATATTTTTTCCTCACATCTACTAGGTTATTTCTAACTGATTTCATTAAGTCACCCAGTAGCTGTCTGGAGTAGATTATTTTTATCAACCAGCAATATGTGGGTTACCACTACTAAAATGATTTTGGGATTAGAGAGAAATATTTAGCCAGCAGTAAAGAGTTACAATGTTTTTATTTTTTGTTTTTGTTGGTGGTTTAAGTTGGGAGTTTGTAGAAATTGAAGAATCAGGAAAGTGTGTGTGTGTATCCATCTATATCTAATCTATATCTATATCTATTTACATATATATCTAATCTATATATATCTATATCTATATCTGTATCATCTATATCTATATCATCTATATCTATCTATCTATATCTATATCTATATCTATATCTATATCTATATCTATATCTATATCTATATCTATCATTTTACCATTTTTGTGTTAAGACAACTTTCTTAAACTGGAGGCCAATTCTATAACTGCTGTTCTGTTTTCACCCAAGGAGTCACAATCCAAGGAAAGAAAACCAGATCAAGGATTAGTTGCTGTTGTGCTCATGGATTTTTATAGGCTTATCCTAGACATAAGGAGATATGTAATTTCCATTTTGTCTGAATCAAAACCAGTTTGGTCATAACCTTTGTTGACTGTGTAGCAATAATGAGGACTTAATTACCTTATTTATTTTTTAATAAGAGTAAATGCAGCAAAAATATAAACCAGTTTTAGGTCATCATTTTAAAAAATCCTGAAGACACATATTTACATGATTTGTTCAAGTAGAATTTCCTTGCCAATATCTCTGGGATACTCCTCTAACTATTGGCAACGCTTTTAATAAACAGTTTTTAAAGGGAAACCGCACACAATTTTGCAGGCTTTGTGCTGCCCCACAGAAATTATTCTGCCTTAGATTCTGAGCCAGGCCACCCCCCAAATGTCCATTCCAGTATGAGAAGTCTGTCATCAAGCAGGCTGAGTAAATAAAGGCTGGTTCATCTGCTGTAACAGTGGGAAATTTCCTATCATCCTGGCCTTAAAAAGGGTGAAGTCTTCTCTGAATATATTCAGGGTGCCCAGGCCTGGAAACACTATCTCTGTTTAGGAATGAGCTGGAGATAGGTCAGTGTATGTTGGGAGTTGGGGACAGTATAATAGAATTTAGAAAGTTTAGAAAAGAACAGGAGAGTTGGGTGGATGGGACTATAAACAAAGCCATTGGTTTTACACACATCAATGTAGGAAGTGATGATTCTCTAACCTCCAAAGCTTTACATGAAAATAACTCCATTTGTGAGAAGATAAGGGGGATTTTGTTACATCTTGCCAGTATGTAATCAAAATGATCTCCTCCAAACATATTTGAGGTTCATTATAGAAGATTCACGTAAGTTATGATAAAATGTTATATTGGTAGGCATTGGATTTTCTAACTTCCTTGGGACTTAGGGTTAACTTTAAACAAGACGCAGCAACTTCAAGTGTAGTTCTTAATTTTAAGTAGGCCATTGGCCAGGTTGTGAAACTCAGCAAAGTAGCATGTACTTTTTCCTTCTGCTCCTTATTTTGTTTTTGTTTTCCTTGTTACTACTTCAAATCATCCCATGTCATGTCACAGCTTGTTAAGGGTTTAAAGCTAGTTGGTAGGTGCTATATAAATTCAAAAGATTGATGTCTAACCACAGGAGCTTGTCCAACAAACTCAAAAAAGATCATACTATTCATTAGCTGTCAGCTGGTGTGTGTATATATAATATTATTTTATATATATATATTTATAAATGTAATATTTCTGTATATATGTAACATGCATAATAATTTTGTTATACATAATAATATTTCTATATTCTGTCCAGTATAGACCAGACAGTGTTTGTTTTTAATTGATTACTTCTTACTAATAACTATGTCATCTTAGAGGAAGCATATTAACTAATTTAATCTTCACAGTAGTCCTATGGGGTAAGTTCCACTAATATCTCTGTTTATTTATTAATTTTTTAAGTTTAAAAAAATTTTTTTTAATTTAAAAAAATTTTTTAACTTGTTTTATTTTTTATTTTTTTTTGAAATTTACATCCAAATTAGCATATAGTACAACAGTGATTTCAGGAGTAGATTCCTTAGTGCCCCTTACCCATTTAGCCCATCCCCCCTCCGACACCCCCTCCAGTAACCCTCAGTTTGTTCTCCATATTTATGAGTCTCTTCTGTTTTGTCCCCCTCCCTGTTTTTATCTAATTTTTGTTTCCCTTCCCTTATGTCCACCTGTCTTGTCTCTTAAAGTCCTCATATGAGTGAAATCATAGGATATTTGTCTTTTCTCTGACTGACTAGTTTCACTTAGCATAATACCTGCCAGTTCCATCCACGTAGTTGCAAATGGCAAGATTTCTTTTTTTTTTTTTTTTGATTGCCGAATAACACTCCATTGTATATATATAGCACCTCTTCTTTATCCATTCATCCATCGATGGACATTTGGGCTCTTTCCACACTTTGGCTATTGTTGATAGTGCTGCTATAAACATGGGGGTGGATGTGTCCCTTCGAAACAGCACACCTGTATCCCTTGGATGAATGCCTAGTAGAGCAATTGCTGGGTCATAGGATAGTTCTATTTTTAGTGTTCTGAGGAACCTCCATACTGTTTTCCAGAGTGGCTGCACCAGCTTGCATTCCCATAATATCTCTGTTTTAAAATGGAGAAATGAGGTACATAGAAATTCAATAATTTTTCAAAGTCACACAGCTAATAAGAAGCAGAGTTGGAGTGTAATCAGGAATTTGTCTTGAGTCTATTGTTTTAACTACTATACTGAATGTTGATCAAAAGCCATAGCAATTATATCCTCAGCTCAAATTAGGATCTTCCCTAAAATCTCCTGTGTTTACTTCCATTAACATTTTTTTCTAATGTTAGTGGCTGTGTCTTTATTTCTGTATTTCCAGTTCTAATAAAGTTCTTATCCATTAAACAATCCATAAATATCTATGAAAACTATATACATGATATATGTGATATGATTGTCAAAATAATATTTATTCATTGAGAAAAATAGCCCTTAAAATGGTGCTGCAGTGAATTATCTAGAATTCTTATGGAGGAAAATTACTGAATTGTTACAGTGAAATTTTTTTTAATGACCCATTTTCCAGTCAGTGGTTCTCTTCTTGCTTGTTGTACCTGGATTCTGTATCCCTTTGGGCAGGAAGTGTTCAGGAATTCCATTGCCATTGTGAAATTTGGCTCAATCATGGATTCAGAAAATTAGCAGCATCCACCACAGAATGCTGAGACCAAATAGCAAGTTCAGAAGGAATCCCTTCTCTAGCAGGTTGTTTTGCTTTCCTAATAAATACTTCTTCACTTCCTGTTGAGGGATAACTTTAAAAGCAAAAATTTAAAAATTTCACAAGACTCACAGGATAAACTCTCTTCTAAATAAATCACTTCAGACAATAAGCAGTGAGAAAGCTTTAGCAAGGCCAGTTTTAAAGACCTAAGACTTTAAGATAGTTTAGATAAAGTTTGAATAAGCAGCCAAATGTTCTGAACCAAAATTCCAAGCCTGTTAGTAATGATAATATTATTTAGCACTTAGATAATTCTTTGCAGGCAGTAACCATTAATCATTGGTATCCCACTGTGTACTATGCAAGTTTTAAGATTATCAGTTTATAGAGGCAAATACTGAAGTTGAGAGGTGAAGAGTGTGTTTAAGGTCATAACCAGGGTTATTGCTTGAGCCAGAATTTTACATGTGCATTTTCTGACACTTTTTTTCCCTGTCGTATTCCACGAGCTATTACCTTATTTTGTGCCCAATTTTTTTTTAATGCAACTACCTGAATGTACAAAGTCAAGGTATGCTTGCAATACCCAGGTTGTTTATAGGAGACAATGGAAAGGAATTACAAAACATAGATTAGACTTCTTAATCAAACATGTACTGACTATGGAATCTCGAGAAAAATTTCCAATTTTTTTGAGCTTTGTTTTTCTTATCTGCCAAATAGGAGTAATATTTTTTACCTTATGGGGATTTCTGACAGATAAATATAATATATATAAATAATTATTGATAACTGTTATGTTTTGAGTGTCCACTGTATGTAAGTTATTTTAGTTCAACTTCTCAGAAGCCAATTTATTTTTAATCTGATTATATGGATTTGTTCATTTATCTATTCAACAGATATTTTATTGGATGCCTACCAGTGTTTTATTTTATTGGATGCCTAGACAGTGTACATACACTGTCTCATAAACTAATAATCAGAACTAATAATCAGAACAACCTTCCAGGTCTCACAGAACTCACAATCTTTGGAAGAGGTGGTTTACAATAAACTAAAAAATACATATAAATGTGAGGTGTAAATTCCATATAGATAAATTGTGTGATAAATTCTATGAAGAAACATAAATAAGAGTAAAGGAGAGTGATTTGAATGGGGTGTTATTTTATAGAGAGTGGCTAGAAAAGTTTACTTGTAAACGTATCTGGGGAAAGATGTGAAGGAACTGTAGGAGATGGCCTTCTGATATTGGGTGGAGAGTGCTTTCCAGATAGAACTGCAAATGCATGTTCCCTGGGCTTTTACAGCTTTTTTAGGACCAGCAGGGAAACCAGCTGGAAAGAAGCTAGCAAGGAAGAGAATAGAAAGGGTAGAAGGATAGTAGATTTCAGTTCATTTAGGACTTTGTAAGTCATGAGAAAAATTTGGGGTTTTACTCTTAAGACTTTTAGAGAGCTCGGGCAAAAGAGTGACATGATTTGGTTTATATTTTTGAAGATTTGGGTAAAGGCAAGAACACGGTGTAGAAAGATGGTGGTCTGAAACAGGTGTCAGTAATGGAGGTCAGATTGAAGATATATTTTGGCATGATTGACAGATAATAAAAATCCAATAGATAAGGTTAGAAGTGAAGGTATAGGTTTACAAGTTGTCAGCATGCAGATATATTTAAAGTCATGGGATTGGATGTGATCACCCAGGGAGGATCCATAAAGAGAGTAGTCCATGGAAAAAGCTGTTGAGTACTGCAGCTTGTTAGGGGGGATAGGAAGAACCAGTCAAGGAGACTGGGAAGGAGAAAAATGAAGCACGGGTGGAAGAATATTTTAAAAAGAAAAGGAGTGATCAATTGTGTCAAATGCTGTTGAACAGTTAGATAAAGTGAGTAATATTTGACCATGTGATTAGTCAATGTGGGGGTCACCGATGACCTTAAAAAGAATTCTGATGGAGATGTAGAGACTAAAGCCCTAGTGGGCTCTCCTCTGCACTAGTGCATTAGCCTTCACTTTATCTCTATTCCATTCTCCATTTTGCAGTCAGTCTTACTTTTTCAAAACACAATTCTAATAATGTCTCTACTGGTTTTTTAAATGTTTTTAATTTTTATTTATTTTTGACAGAGACAGAGACAGCGTGAGAGTGGAGGCGGGGCAGAGAGAGAGAGAGAGCGAGAGACAGAATCTGAAGCAGGCTCCAGGCTCTGAACTATCAGCATGGAGCCTGACATGGGGCTGGAACCCACCAACCGTGAGATCATGACTTGAGCTGAAGTCGGATGCTTAACCGACTGAGCCACCCAGGCACTCCATGTTTTTGCTGTTTTAAAAATCCTAGTGGCTTTAGAACGCCTGGGTGGCTCAGTCGGTTGAGTGGCCAACTTTGGCTCAGGTCATGATCTCATAGCTCGAAGGCTCATGAGTTCGAGCCCCATGTCGGGTTCTGTGCTGACAGCTCAGAGCCTGGACCCTGCTTTGGATTCTGTGTCTCCTTCTCTTTCTGCCCTCCCCTGCTGATGCTCTGTCTGTCTCTCAAAAAAAGTAAAATAAACATTAAAAGAAAATATAAAAATCCCAATGGCTTTCTGTCTCTTTCAGGTTAATTATGCAAATCTTCCACCTATTTTCTAAAGCTCTGCTCTCTGGGATTCAGTCACAGTGTGTTTATTTTAGTTCCGTACACTTCTGTCTCCTCAAGGTCTTTGGGCAAGAGGGTCCTAATTTCCCTTCCTTCTTTTTCTAGTTACTTCAGACATTAGCCCAGTGTTAAGTTTTTCAAAGAATCCTTTTCTGACCACACTATGTTAAAAGCCCTTTGTTACAGACTCATATAGGACTGCATAACCTAGCACTCCCTCAGAGTATTTCACAGAGTTGCGATTTTATATTTCTGTATGATCATGTAATTAATGAGTACTTCCTTAATTGATCAAAAGCTCCATAAGGACAAGAACTCAGCATGATTACTTTGCTTAACATGCATTTCCAGCACTAAAGTCATAGTGCAATGTAGGTTGGTACTCCATAAATATTTGTTGAGTAAGTGAATGAACTCAACCCAAGTTTCATGATTCTTTTTTATCTAGGGATTATATACCTTCTTTTAGGATCCTGAGGATAATGGCTATTGGATGGGACTATAGACCATGTACTGTAATTGTCTACTAAATGTCCATATTCTAATTATATTGGCATAATTTAAAAGTATCTTAGGGAATAACAGAAACATCTGATTTTTCTTTTAATTGTAGAGTAAAACATTAGAAAGTGATCCAAGAAAAGTGAGCCCTCATGAATACTAACTTTAGACATGATCATTGATAATGCTCACAACATAATGACTTCCATATAGCAGAACTGGTTGTTAGCAGAAAATTTAGCTAAGAAAATGCCTTTCTTTCCTTACAGCTTTCTCAGGATAGCTTACCAAATCCCCAGACCAGCCTCACAGTAGGGTTCTCCTCTATTAGATTTTTTTCAATAATTAAACTTTCTATTTAGCTGAAAGAAAATGTGAAGCATTTAAACAGACATATTTGTTAAGTATATTGTAGTAGATTAATATAGCCCCTTTCTCATGAAGCTTTTTAAATACTCTTCAATTGTATAAATGTTGATAATATCATAGTCTCCATTTTAAAGAACAAGTGTCTTATTAAAAAGGTAGCAACAAAACTAAATTATAAAAAGAAGCTATAAGTGCCTATCTAGTATTGTATATTTCTCTAGACCAGTTTCTTTAGAAAATAGTTATCTATGATGTTTACCCACTTTAACCCCTCCACTTAAGGTTGTTTGTGCAGAATTGGGTGGGAAGTCATAGAATATTAAACTGCTGCAGAAATGGGATCAAAGTATTAGACAGTTTTTCCAGAATTAAACATTCATATAAAAAGACAAAGTTTGTTTAGTCTTTTCAGCAAATCTCTGAGGATATCTAATTTATTTATTTTTTTACTCATAAACATCATATCCCATATGGGGTTTGGGGAGAAGGGAGAAAGAATTCAGATGCTTGAAGACAAACGTCTTAGATAATGTTCCAAAAGAAACCACATACCTCAGTCTACTCAGAAACAGAAGTATTTTGCAGTGAATATGCTACAAAAGAATTTGTTAAAGTAATCACCTTTACTATTCAGTGATTTCCATAGCAACCACACACTGACTCACATACAGAATCAAGCTTTAATGAAAGGAACAGCCAGCTTTCTGTGCCAGATTATTATATATCCCTGTCTTCTTTCCATGTAGAATTAAAGCCAGATACTGTATATAACTATGTTCTATAGACTGTTTAATAAGCATTTCATGGTTATTTCATTTAGTCTTCCCGTCAGCCATTATTACCTCCATTATATGAATCAGGAAAGATTAAGAGAATTTGAATAATTTGACCAGTGACACCACCCATATATATTAAAACATGGATTCCAGATCTGCTTAGGTCTCCAGGTTTTTTTTTTTTTCTCACTATTTCATGCTGAGGAAAGCCTATCCAAGAAGAGGTTGTTTCTGATTATTCTAGTTTAAATATCACATTTTTAAAGTCACAGTAGAACTAGATCTTATTTTAGAAAACAGCGTCCAAGTAATAAGGGAACTGGAGGACTTTGGTGGGCATTTCCTTATTGTCTATCATCATATGGACTGGTAACCCAGGCAATGACACGCACAGTCCAGAGCCACTGAATATGGTTGTTTCTCC
The DNA here is from genome assembly GCF_016509475.1 of Prionailurus bengalensis. Lineage (NCBI taxonomy): Eukaryota > Metazoa > Chordata > Mammalia > Carnivora > Felidae > Prionailurus > Prionailurus bengalensis. The sequence goes on along the minus strand of NC_057344.1, from coordinate 100,766,270 downwards.
TGTGTCCTGCCCAGGGGCATTTAGCCAGGCGAGCGTGATGTGCTGAAACCCAGGGAGCACACTGCTTGCCATCTATCCAGTCTGGGAAACTGCCTTAGGTCAGAAGAAAGGAAAGTATACTTTTTCTAATTGATCTGCTCAGAGGGGGCAACTTTTACAATGTTTTCCATCTGTGCCACAGAAAAGAGCCCCTTTCTAGTTTGCACAATGCCCTTCCATTTTTAGCAGCAACAACAGTATAACCTGATACTTTTTGCATGTTAGCATTCTTAAGAGCATGGAATATTGCACTAATATGAGTCCCTTGCTTATACGGATGCCATGAGATTAGAAAAAGCTTACTAACAAACAGCAGAAAGGTGATAATAAAGTGCAGCAAAGGATAAAAAAAAAAATTCTTAATATCTGAAGACCATTATGACATGACTGCATCATATATTAGGAAGATAAAACTAAAGGTCCTGATATTGCTGGTAATGAAAGTTCCATTCTATTTTAGATGTTTTATAATGAGAATTACTCAAAATTACATTAAACCTTGTTTTATGCACCTCAGTTGCTTTCAAAGGACAATTAAATTAAAAACTTTTGTTGGAAACATATTTTATATCAAATCATACTGTTTGGAGAAATTTTAATTTGAAAACTAAGCATATGCACTCTAGATAAATATACTACATAGCTTAATATATTGGGTATGTTTCCTATTATTAGATGTATATCAATTTGTCAAAAAATAAACATAAAGCAATACAAAAGACAAAGTTTGATTTGCAATTAACCTAGAATTATATATTTTTAGAAGTATCAGAAATGCTTATTGTCTAAATTAGGCCTTTTGTTTTGAGTTTTTACTATTATTATTGTCTTTAGTTTGTTATAAGGCAGGAGAAATTAAAGGCTTGAGGAGATAAAACCTAAGAATATAGAGATAAGTTGGTTGCTTCTTCAAAATATATGTATTTTTTCTCATCAGATGACCAAATTTGATTTCCTTGAAGTGGGCATTTAAAACCCTTTTGAGGAGGGAATTATTCCTTTGAGAGACTCATGCCTTTGATGCTCTTACCAGGCTTGGCCTACCATATTGGAAAAAATTAGGACCACAGCCTTGGTGAAGTTTGCTACAAGTAACTGATCTTTTCCCTAGTGGTATTCTGTGACCTGTGCTGATTTCTGTTAAGCTAAAAAAATATGCCATTGAAAGTTTCAGATGATTTCTGCTGATTCAAGGTCATGGTAATATAAATCATATGTCATAAAGCAAACACATAAATAGAATTCATAGAGAAAATCAAAGTGATTCAGATGCCCATGATAGGCATACTTCCACCAGTCTCCAAAGCTCTCACTGTTTGACAGGCATCATGGATATTTGCAGCTACACTTTTCCAGATCAACTGACTTTGAATGATTTTCAGAACTCTGAGCCATTGCTAAATGCCAAGGAAAGAAATTAAGCAAAGAAAAATTGGACAGACTTTCAGGAAAAGTTTCCTAATTGTGAAATCTATTAAAATGTGGAATAAATATTCTCTCAGGGAAAGGATGGGTGCCCATCTCTGAGGCTTTAAAAATAGGGCTAGACTAACTCTTAGAAAAGAATTGAGGGCAGAGTTCATTACTGGCAAGGAAGTGAGCTGGATGACATAATAGGTCTTTTCCCTCTGTCATACAAATGTTCCTTTGATGTTTTCATTTAAGCAGTAATTTAGTTTCAAAAGCAGATTTTTGAAAGCCAAGAGTAGACTAAGGTTTTGGGGAACATTTCACCAGAGAAAGCCAGGGATCCACGCTACCACTGAGCATGTATTGGGCTTACTTTTATATTTGATCATGGAAGACCACTGGTCAACCACCTAGTGCATTTCTTGGCACAGTCCTGTTGGGGTTAGTCTTCTGTATCTGTATGACTATCTTGTTCAGTGTAGGTTTCTGCTTGTCAGAAAAATAGAAATATCTTTCTGTGCTTGTTAAAGCTAACCACAGTGTATGCAACTGTACCCTTTGCATTTATCCAGACTGCCAGTCTTTTCTTTTTCCTGCCTGCCCTGTGTGATTACTAATAAATCCGATGTAGCTGGGTTGAAGGAACATACAAGCAATTCTTTAGCATTAAGAATGTGATCAGAGAGATCGAGGTAGATTTGAACTGTCACCATCAATCAAAGCCAGTGAAAGGCAGCTTTCCAGGTTGTACAGTGACCTCTTTTTGCTGATAACTGTTTTCCTCCTTTCATCAGGTATCTAGTGAGAGAAAGTGTGAAGGATTTACAGGAGACATTCCCACCTGAATCTTGAGTGAATAAAAATGTTGTAAGTGGATTTTATTGAATGTAAAGACCTCTCCTCTTTAAAAAAGTTGTATTTATGTATTTTAATCTCAGCAGTCTTGAACTTATAGACCACTTCATGTGATTTCTTGTCTTCAGTCAGCTGTAGGTAATGTTCTCGAACATTCAGTTATCTGTCACTTATTCTTTTCTGAATAAATACAGGAATAAAGTAGTGTAAAGACATGAACCTCAGTATATACTGTCTTAATTATTCAATAATTAAAATTAGGATTTTAGCAAAAACATCTGGCTAGTTGATATAAGATTAACACAAAGGCCTTTATAATTGAATCACATAAAGGTATGGTTTTTTTGCTTATTTTTATATCTGGGAGAATCATAACACTTGTTTGTTTCTATTGTCACTTGTGCCTTAACAGAACCCTGTACTGTACATACATTTTTTTCTGGAATTTATGAAACGAGCAACTGCTTATCTCATATTCCCTTTCTTAAAGTTCCAGGATCAGAAAAGCATCTATCACAGAGCAATACAAATAACTGTTAGCACATAACATATACATTTATGCAAAGAAATTAACTATTTTATATGGTAACAGTCTAAATATACAATGTGGCTCTCTAATTTGGAGTAAAGTGAAATGTATAAAATCTATATATTCTTCCAGATCTTTCCATAAAACCACCAAGATTTTCATATCCCTAATACTAAGATAGAAAATACATTTTTTCCCCTAGAGATTAGTGTTACTTCAGAGTACATCTTTAAGTGCAGATTACTTCAGACCCCTATAGATCTGATCTGCCCTTGGGACAAGAGCCAGCCAAAACACTTTATCTTGACAACTTCAGGGTTGAAGTTCATGATAGAAATGTAAATCTGTTCAGACATACCAAGGAACAAATAAATCACAGTGAAAAGATAGAGAATGGAGCTGCCAGGAGGACCAAATGAAAAGGCAGATGCTAAGCAAAGGTGCAGAAAGAAAGAAAAAAAAAAAAACAAACAAACCCAGATTAATTGGGGCAGTGTGTACTATTTAGACATGGAGGAACTCTCAGGTTATAAATTTCTTGGAAAATTATTGTAGTATCCTGACATAATAGAAAAAAGTAACATATCTGAGTTCAAGTCCTGACCCTATCTTTCACTAGTTGTAGGATGTTGGGTAAGTTACTTCTCTGCTCCAGCCCTCCAATTCTGCATCTGTGAATTAAAAAATTTGAAGTGGACACTCAAGTCCACTTTAGCTTTCAGTTTTAATCTGCATTACCAAACTGATGGGTTGTAATTATAAGAGTCAACAGGGAGTAATACAGTAAGACCATTTGTGTTAAAGTGTAGTCATTGGTATGGGTCTTATTTTTAACAATTTCATGAGAACATAGAATATGAATGGCACAATTGTGGACTGTGAGGACGAGACTCAGGGTGTGAGGCAAGATCTTGATTTTCAAATAGGAACCTGAATGTTGGTTTTTGATTAAACTCCTGGTGTACAGAGATCATTAGTTTTAGCGTCATGAGCTTTAGCATACAGGTGAAGCACTGAATTGGAAAGAAATAGACTTTGGACTGAATGAGGGAAATACTAAAATGGTAGCCTAATAATGCTTTCCAGGACTATTTAATTTGACTAATCCAATGAAAATATTGGCAGTTATGAGTATCATAGGAGTTAAAAACAGCTAAGTTTTCTCCTTAACATATTATTTATTATGTTTTGTTTTAGTTGATCTTCCAAACCAAGAAATGTTTCCAATATAATTAATTATTGCAAAAGGCAGAAATAGGATTGGTTATCCTCACTCATTTTTCAAGCAGGAGATTTTGCAACTATATACACCTGTGTACATAGATGCACCAAAATTAGCAAATTAAAATTTTTCTGAAAAGAAGTCCAGGTGTCCTAGCTTGCTGTCAGTAATTTTTAGAAGTTTTCCCAGCGGTTTACCTGAGCGGGTTAGAACCTGGTATATTAGAGCCCAAATTTGTGTTCAGTTCCTCTGAATTTCCCAGTTGAAGTACTTCATATACTACTATCCTACCAGGGTGATGACAAAATGTTATGAATGATTGTTCCCCTATGGGGAGGTGGGGACAGTGGTCTAAGTTAGCTGTTTTGAGAAGTTTAGTCATACGAACATAAGCTTTAATAGATATGTTTTGATTCTAGCTGTGGTTCTTCAGTATCTTCTTTTAGAACTTGGCTCAGATGCACACTTCAAAAAGAGTTAAGGTGAATACAGGGCTTTTTTGAGATAAAACTTGACATCTATTGTGGTGACATTGAGCTAGGATTTGTTATATTCCTTTTACAATTCATAGTCTCAACAATTCTTTTGAAAATTCTCTGGCCTCCTTTCTTTAGTTAGAAACATTTTCCAGCTGGAATATATATATATATGTATATACACATATATATACGTATATATATGTATATATATATATATATATATATACACACACACGTAAACACACACACACACACACACACACACACACACATATATAGTGACTTTTGCATGTCACCCTGCTGTTTCCAAATGTAAAGGTCTGGCTGATGTCTATGATATCGTTTATTTATTAGTCTTTTTCTTTGAATTCATATCTTGTTTTGTGCCTGTCTTGCTTCCTAGCTCAGTCGAAGAAAAAATGTTCTGGCAAGCTGCCATCTAGTGAAACAGCTGCTTTTGGCTCTGGGAACCTGTGAGTGGGACTGGGCACTAAACATGGCACGTACCACCTCTAGGACTTGAACACTGCTTTTACTATCAGTAGGTCAAATGGGTTTTAATTGAGGCAAACTAAGTTAAATGTCTTTGTTTGTTTGTTTGTTTGTTTGTTTTTACATTCCTTATCTTTGTAAGGAATCATTGCTCCATTTGACACTGTTGACCCAGCTCTCCTTAAAATTATTTTTCTTTGGCTTTTTATAGCTTTACTCCTGCCCGACTTACTGATGTTTATTTTTGTGGGTTCTCCTAATCAGTTCTCCTTAAAATGTGCTGTTCTTTGTATTTTTATCCTTCTTCTTTGGTCATTTATATAGCTTCATCCTCTATACTTTAATTCAGTGGTTCTCAAACTTAAAGCTAGTGGCTTTCAAATTTGGCTGCATATCAGAATCATTTTTGAGACTTTCTTGATACTAAGATGTCTGTGCTACTGCTCTGAAAATTCTGAGTCAATTTTTTTAAAGGTAGGGACCAACATCTATTTTTTTTAATTGCTTCACAGATGCTTCTTAATGAACTTTAGGTTTGAAAATCCCTACCTTCATGAATTATCTATACTCCCAGCCAAATAGGCCAATGATTTCTCAGTCTTTATTTTGATCCCCGGCTGCATATGGAGCTTCATACTTCAAATCTCCTAAGAAACATTTTCACATTAATTATACACAGATATTTCAAGTTCTGTATACTTAATCAAACCAATTACTCAACCCCATCTCTTCCTTCACTGTCTGCCTCTTCTTTTTCTCTTACTTCTGATAATGCCAACTTTTGGAACAGGGGCAAACCTTATTTATCCTCAGCGTCTTGCTTTCCTCATTCTTACCCTTTCCATCAATCTTCATTACATGCCTGTGGTGGTTAACTTTACGTGAGTCATGGTGCCCAGGTATGTGGTCAAACATTATTCTGGATGTTTCTGTGACAGTGCTTTGGAAGAGATTAACATTTAAATTGGTGGACTTTGACTAAAGAAGATTACCTTCTGTAATACGGATGAGCCTTATCCAGTTAGTTCAAGGCCTGAATAGAACAAAATATGTGACATTGCAAACAAAGGATAATTTGATCAGCAGATAGCTTTTGGACTTACACTGCAGCATAGGGTTTTTATTGCATTTCCAGCTTGTTGGTCTATCCTGCAGAATTTAGACTTTTCAGCCTCCATAATTACATGAAAATACTTAAAATAATTAAAATAACAGTATTTCTATGTATCTACACATCCTATTGGTTCTGTTTTCTCTGGAGAGCCCTCACCTTTCCACCTAGATTTTTCTCTAAATCTCTATCTCTTCCTTTCATTTTCAGTTTCATCTTAGTTTTGTTTTTTTATCAGCTTTGGCCTGACGATAAAAAACTGGTGTCTTGCTGTTACCATTCTCATTTCATCCATTGATTCTCCACACTGCCTTGAACATGATCTTTTTATATCAGTAAGTCTGGTTATATTTTTATCTTACTACTTAGAAACCTTGGGTGTTTTACGGAAGGACTAAACTCCAAATCCTGTGCACACAACCCATCTCATAGCATTTCACATCTGTGTTCGAGCACTAGTTCTACTCAATTCCCAACCTCTCTTTTCTTATACCAGCATACATGCGTGCTTGTGCATGTATGTGCATGTGTATGTGAATGCAGACACACATGCACACAAACACACACTCACACACTTCTCCAGTCAGGAAACTATTTGCATTCCCTTAATTTGCCATGCTTTCTCTCACCTCAGTGACTTTGTGAATATATTTCAATCTCCCTAGAATGTGCTTCCCTTGCCTTCAGTATTCACAATGAACTCTATTTCTTTCAAACCTAGTGCAAATATCACATTTCCTTTGACCTCCACTTCCTGGAGTTAACCAGACATGAATTAACCTTTTTATATCTGAGCTCCTGTAGCACATATATGAGCATGATTGAGCTCAATGGCTGTTATTTATTGAGCCTTTACTATGAGTGAGACAATGCAATATCTCAGTTAATCTTCATTATTATCTTTCTTTAGGGAAAAAGATGTTTGGAGATATATAGCAACTTGATCAAAATCACAGTTAGTAGATGGCAGACACAGGGATTGAGGGAATACAAAATCTGTGTTTTTAATCACTATACTAAACTGCCTCCACTGTATCACTCTATACTGTAAGTACTCTGTACTGCTTATAGTTTTTTATAGCATGTCTTCTGATTGAATGACAGGATTCCTCCTATATCACCATGTGTCTTGCAGAATAAATAATTGGATTGATGGTGATCTGTGGTGGAATTGACATGTTTGTATAATCTCTATGAAAAATTTAATGTATTTAACTTGCTTTATAAATTGCTCAAATTTTAAGAGTTCTGTCAAATAGTGAATATAAATACATTGTTAGATAGCCAAAATCAAACTTGTTATTCAGTTTAAGATGTGGTATTGTCCCTTTAAAGTGAAAGACCCTTCAGGGTGCCTGGATGGCTCAGTCGGTTAAGCATCTGACTTTGACTCAGGTCCTGATCTCACAGCTCCTGGGTTTGAGCCCCGAGGCGGGCTCTGTGCTGACAGCTCAGAGCCTGGAGCCTGCTTTGGATTATGTCTCTCTCTCCGCCCCTCCCCTGCTCATGCTCTGTCTGAAAAATAAACATTAAAACAAATTTTTTAAAAAATAAAATGAGAGACTTTTCTAATTTCAGCATATTTGCTAAATGGATACCTGCTAGGAAAACAATTCCCACTTCCACTCAAGGGATCAGCCACCTACTGTTAAAAACCCTCCAACTTGCCACAGTGACAGAAAACAAAGCCTCATGTCATACTTCAGTCCATGATGCTCCAACTAAAGTAACTCCAGTTCCTTCTTTAAGCTTTAAACTTCAGTCTGCCTTCCAATGAAAATCCATAAAATCTTTTCCTTCCAAAAATACCAATCACACCTATCAAATCGTTCTGATCATTCCAGCTCTGGAATTCTGTCAATTTCCTATAGCATTGACATTTACTCTGCAGAAAGTAGAGGGAAGAGATGGTAATTGCTTGATGAAGAAACCCAAACATTGGAAAGTTTACCAATTTGTATACTGACTACAGCGATCTCTAAGCTTCAGGTATTTATAAGGGATGGATAGACCTGTCAAACTGGAGGCTGAAGAAGCACATTTCTCTCTCTTTTTTTCTTTTGATTTAAAAACTTCAAGACATACAGAAGATTTTCCTGGGATCAAAGCAAAACCCAAGGGAGAATGTTGATATTTAAAATACTCCTTTTTGTTTTTTTTCACCACACCATACACTATTTTATACAATATTTTCATCATCCATCTTGCAACTTATCAAAAAACATTACATATCTCTTTAATTCCAAGCCAACCATTTTGCTCTTCTGGGACACCAAACAAATGAAAGGTCTAGTTGTGTTTATTTATGCATTCATTTTGTTAAAAGAAAAACTGAGAAGGAACCTCTGAGTTATCCTTTCCCAGTTGTGATTAGAGAAAAATGAAAATCAAATGAAATTTACAGAATTGTAAATTAAGTTCCATTTTTAGAGTCTGAAAAATTATGGATATTAAGAAGTTGGATGAAGAAATGTTTATGACTCTTTCACATGGACATTCATTTAGTTGTTCTACTTACGTTATTGCAAAACTTCTGGGGGTGCGCTAATGGGTCACTCAGATGACTTTATGCTCACACATCACTTTGAGAGAGCAAAGATTAACAACAACAGGTGTTACTGGTGTGAGATATTGTGTAAGCTGAAAATGAGGTCCTATTTTAGGGGGAAATCTTTGACTCCTCAAAAAATATATGAAAAGCAGCCCCCACATGGTTCTGCATTCCAGTTTGATTTGATTTTTGAATTGTTTATGTTATTAGGATTTATGAATACTGCTCCCCTGAACGAATGATATATTTTTTATTTTTCAGTGTGGACTTTAATAGAAATAGGGTGCTTTTTATGAAATAAAACCTCTCTGAAGTCCTGCCTAAGGCTGTTTCAAACCAGAATCTCTACATTGTGTCTGGAAAATCACTAACAGAGAAACAGAAAGGAAGCAAATCTGTTTTTTAAATTTTCTTTCTGAAACTTCCTGTGCAGCTTTCTTGATAGGATTTTTATTCCATGGTAGTTGTAGGATAGCAGTGATTTGCATTTTGGAAAGTTATTCTGGGTGTTATTTATATACCATATCTCTGTTTCTGTTATGTATTCAACAGCTGCCTTCCACATGACTATTAAAGGAACTGTCAAAAGCAAGACCTTTTATAGATAAAGACTTATAAAACTGAAGTCAAATCTTAATTACCCAATGAAAGTCATGAAGTGGCTGATGTTTTTAAACAATGGATATTTATAAATATTTGACATTCATAAGCTACTATGACTTCACAGAAGATGTACCTTTAAAATTAACTTTAAATTAGGTAATTAAATGTAGCTAATATTCCCTGTATGCAGCAGTGGAAATGTAGGGTAGAAGGGTTTTATTGCATGGAATAACCTACAACATGCTACACCTGCAGGTAACAGAGATATTAGTGTTCCATAAAGATTTTCTTCATTTGCCTTTGGTTTAAAATAATTCATTTCAAATGCATATTATTATTAGGGCAAGGCAAATTCTGCTTACTCTATACATTTACATGTATTTACTGAGAATCATAGAATCCTTTTTTTAAAAGCTTATCTATTTATTTATTTTGAGAGAGAGAGAGACAGAGAGAGAGAGAGAGAGAGAGAGAGAGAGAGAGAGAGAGAGAATACACACAAGGGAGGGGCAGAGACAGAGAAAATCCCAAACAGTCTCCATTTTCTCAGCGTGGAGCCCAACATGGGGCTGGAACAATGAGATCATGACCTGAGCTGAAACCAAGAGTTGGATGCTCAACCGATTGGGCCACTCAGGCACCCTGAGAATCATAGAATCTTATATTTATTATAAATCTCTGTTAGAATTACCCCAATATGTTATCAGCCATCTGTTCTTTCTGGGGATGAGTTTACCAACTCATAGCCTGACCATTCCCAAGAAGAATAATTTAACCTCAATGTGCTGTCATGGAAGGTTAAATTTATGGTATACAGGCCTAAAGAATATTTATTCTCAACCTTAGTTAAAAATAAATGCTAATAATAGTTGAATTATGTATAGCTCTTATTTTTTACATTATAGTGGTCTGTATTTTTTACACTTTATATAACATCATATACAACTTAAAATATTAGATAAGTCCCATAAAGTAACTTATACAAAATTATAGAATTATTATTTCAAAATATAGTTGTCCTTTTTTCCCCTTTTACCCTCATATAAATGATTACTATACTGTTTTATAATAGTATATACCACATGAAGGGCAATTTGAAGCAAAGCATACCATGTCAGTATTCTGTTTTGTGAATCACTTGTCTCCAGTTTGCTCATAAAATGAGAAGTTTGGTTTAGAATCTTATTATTTTCTTAAGTTCATCTTGCCCTCACCAAACAAATTGGGAATTTTGCTTTAAAAACTCTTTCCTCCCTCTACTTTCCCTAGTCTTAACACCAAATTACCTTTCTTTATTTTGCTTTACTTTAGTGAATTCAAGGTTTTTCTTTCTCAGCTAAAAATAACAATCATCTTTATTTGAATGTACTTGTGTATTAATTTCTGTTATGTACTAGGAATCTAAGATATCTAGGTTTAGCAAGCCAGAAGTTTTCCCAAATCAATGCCTAACAAATCAGAGAATGCACTTGAGTGAGACAAAGGAAATACACACATATTGCATTCTACATCCAACTTAGAACCTTGGCCTTTCCTTTTTAACTCTCTTAGCTTGAAGTCATTAAAATTGAAATGAAGATATATAATTAAATGGCAGAATATTTTAAAACTTAAAATGTACATTTCCATGATTTTTCATTTATTTACATGTATAATATATCTAAGGGGAAACAGTGATATAATTATTTACTTTCTACAAATTATGAGACACAGGAAAAGTATACATATCCTGGTGAAAAAGAATTTTAATGGAAAGCTTTGCTTGAAGTATAAGTGGACTTTTTTTAAAGTTTATTTATTTTGAGAGAGAGAGAGAGAGAGAGAGCAGGGGAGGGACAGGGAGAGAGCAGGAGAGAGAGAGAGAGAGAGAGAGAGAGTCCCAAGCAGGCTCTGCACTGTCAGTGCAGAACCTGATGCGGGACTCAAACTCACGAACTGTAAGATCAGGACGTGAGCTAAAACCAAGAGTCGGACACTTAACCGACTGAGCCACCCAGGTGCCCTGAAGTATAAATGAACTTTTAGTGTAATTGTTTTTTCAAATGTAGTGGGGTTTCATATGTATAGTTCCCCAAAAGGTATGACCACATCTTAATCCCTGGAACCTCTGAATGTTCCAGGAAAAAGTGTCATTGCAGTGTAATTAAGGAACTTGGGCTGAGATTATCTTGGTGGCCCTAAATTTAATCACAAGAGTCCTCATAAGAGAAAAGCAGAAGGAGATTTATGACAGACAGAAAAGGAAAAGGCACAGACATGGGAAAATGATGTGAAGCTGAGGCAGAAAAAAGGGACATGGCCACAAGCCAAGGAATGGCAACTGCCAGCAGAAGCTGAAAAGGGCAAAGAACAGATTTTCCCCTAGAGTCTCCAAATGGGGTGTGGCCCTGCTGACACCTTGATTTTGGACTTCTGGCATCCAGAGTGTGAGAAAGTAAAGGTTTATTGTTTTAAGCCACCAATTTGTGATAACTTCTTATAGCAGTCACTGAAAGCTCATACATCATGAGTTCAATAATACCAATGTGTGTTCCAACTTACTAACTACACATTCTAAGACTGTGTTGATTGCTGTGTTTTGCACAACTAGCCTAGTGAAGCGGAGTGCTTGGGAGGCAGAATATGTCTGCACATGCCTGATAAGAAGAAAATGACCATTTCCCACTCTCCCTTGCAACTGGATGTGGCCTAGCAACTATTTGTGTCAAAGGGGTAAATGCACAGTAAACGGTAACTACAAGGATGTGCCCTTAGTGGAAGGGAGCATCATAATGGATGAGAAGGAACTACCAATTTGCCAATTTATAAAAAGAGATATATGTTTTGGTGCCAGATGAAGTGAAATTAAGAATAGAGGCAGTGTCTAGAGGAACTATACCACAAAAGTGCTGTACAACTCTGAATGCCTACACAGACTTTTCTCTAAAGAAAGGTAAAAGAGTCGGGGCGCCTGGGTGGCGCAGTCGGTTAAGCGTCCGACTTCAGCCAGGTCACGATCTCGCGGTCCGGGAGTTCGAGCCCCGCGTCGGGCTCTGGGCTGATGGCTCAGAGCCTGGAGCCTGTTTCCGATTCTGTGTCTCCCTCTCTCTCTGCCCCTCCCCCGTTCATGCTCTGTCTCTCTCTGTCCCAAAAATAAATAAACGTTGAAAAAAAAAATTATAAAAAAAAAAAAAGAAAGGTAAAAGAGTAGTCCTGCTCTTTTTAATTTATGCTAGGGGTAGGGTGGCATTCTGTCACAACAAAACTTAAGCCTAACTAATACACTAGATAATTGGCCCATAATATTTGTTGAATGGGTGAATGGGTTTATATAATTATTCAACATAAGTATTTTTTATCACGTGACAATTTCTTGGAGAAAATGAATTTACTTAAAATATTCATCAACTGAAATATAATTGTATTTTATCTCCCACTCACTGCATTTCAAAATGTGAGAAATGATCCATTTTGAAGAACTTAATGGAGGGGCACCTGGGTGGCCCAGTCGGTTAAGCGTCAACTCTTGATTTTGGCTCAAGTCATGATCTCATGTTTTGTGGGATTGAGCCTTGGGTTGGGCTCTGTGCTGACAAGCCCTTCCTCCTTCTCTGATCACATGAGTGTTCACATGCACTCTCTCTCAAAATAAATAAACATTTAAAACAATTTTTAATAGAAATGTATACATTGTATGTACATTTCTCTACCTCCTACATGCAAGCCATGAAATATTTTTATTGATTGCTCTTAATTGTTGATTTCAAATTCATAAGAGCCAAGTACAATTTTAATTCCTCATTAGTTATACTACTAGATTGTAGATTTTTGCTACAAAGAACTGTAATTACATCAGTGCTTATCATTTGAACTCTAGAACTAAACTTTTCCTACACTAGTTATCCATAAACCTACTTATTAAAGCATATTTGAAAAAAAAATTAAAGATGTGTTGTTGAAGCATCCAGAATAGGTATCTACTACCTCCATAAAAAGGTTGACTCTTTAGAATTAAATTTTTGATTCTTTACTCTTAGCTTTATGATGCTCAGTTAATATGTGCTACCTTGATTTTTATATCTCAACTCCTACAGAGAACTTTCTCCCTGCAATACTGGGTGATTGTACACTTTCTGGAATTTAAATAAATTCTATGACTTGCAGTTCATCTTGTTGCTTTTTTGAAATGCCAGATTAATGCATTTCTGGTAGATGGGGTTTTATCTTGCATTTTCATAGATCTATGGAAGACCTTCCTTTCAGTAGTCTATTCTTCAGGTGATTTTGTCCAGATAAATGCCAGAAGCCAGTTAATTGAGATCGGTTAGTGAATGTTTTGTGGGAAGTTCTGGTACATAAATAATCAAGAAAGTTTTTTTCCCTCTCTCTCACCTTTTCTTTCTCTCCATGTAAGACTCATGATAATATTCTTATCTTTAAGTTCGGATCAGTTTTCTCTCACTGAAGAATTTCCTGACCTATACAAGTCGAATTAATCATTTCTCTTTTGTTTCACCACAAAATTTAGTAGTAGCACCATTTGTATAAGTTTTATTTTTGTTTGGGAAGTTGAAAAAGAACATTTACGAGTGTTCTGATGCATGGTAATTTCTAGAAACTACTGATATTTTGGAATAACTTCCTTTAACAGGATTCTTTGGTGCCAGATGAGGTAAATAGAGCCAAAGAAAGATTGCTGAGTGCTGAGGGAAAAGAGATGCTTGAAGAGTGAGGATGAGGTTTGGAGCAATAGCCCCAGACTGCCCTGACAGGGAGAACTGGCACAATGTCCAACACATGTGCTGAGATGGCCAGTCTCTGATTAGACCTAGTGAATATTCTTACAAATATTCAGTTACACAAGAAAAAAAATTGAGAGCTCAAAATAACTGAATCATCATAGAAAAATCACCCTTGATGGACTCACTTATTGTGAGTAAGTTCAGGAAAGACGGAATATCAACTTCTCCATCCGAGGATGTTCAAAGCAGATAAAAATAGTAAAGAAGTTTCAACACGTGCAGAGCATTAGAGCCCTTTACATCAGACTAGAGAACACTACAGTGAGGCATGCACTGTTTTGCTCTCCATATTGGTTACAGTTACAAGGTCGATATTAAGAATGGCAGTGCTTAAAGTATGGCCTTGAATTCTGTGATTTATTCCTTTTTTAGATCTTTTTTTCAGGAGTTTTCATGTGTGCAATCAGTGTACTTGCCACTTTATGAAATATATTAAGACAGTGTCCTTGTCTGATTTCAGCAATCTGTCTGACACAATTAGCAGTCATTTTCATTTCCCATTATAGAGCCATGGATTATTTTTCCACATCAGTCTCTAACTGAACCAGACCTTAAAAACTGATTCTTGTCGAGCCACACAAAGCAATATTGGGAGTTATTCTGCAGCAAAGCACTGGTGATGTTAACCTTATTTATTGCTCAGTCACCTTAATGTAAAATTCCGTATGGTCAGTTTCATAAAAATCAGAGCAAGAGCTGTAGACAGACTACTTGATTCACTCCTGACCATGAGAAATGGACATGAGTTTTCAATTCCAACTAAGCATTTAACATCTGCATGTTATGGCCTTTCCAGAAACCTGACAGAAATGTCATCAATGAAATTGAGAAGAAAATATTTCTGACAGACTTTTTTCTTTGGCTTTGCTGATATTCCATTTGCCAAATTTATAAATAAAATTTTTTGCTCTCCTGTACTTTCCAGATATTTACTTTAAAATAAAATGGGGAAATCTTGGATCAGTGGCAGAAGATGGGGTTGGAAAATGAGCTGCTGTAACGATAAGAACTAAAGAGTAAGTTATATTCTTGGCCACTAAAATCACCTAGGGTACTGACTTGGCTCTGAAATAATGAGAAGTGAGGTGGAAGGTCTTTAATAACATCTAAAATTCTCTAAACTACCTGACAGTTTAAAATGTCAAGCCTTTATCTTTCAGAATAAAAGTTTAAGTAATGTATATGTGCGTGTGTGTATTTGTGTGTGTATATATATATATATATATATATATATATATATTTAAATATATATGTATTTAAATATATATTTAAATATATATATATTTGTATATATATAATGTGTATATATATATATATATATATTTAAATACAGGATATAGCATTTAAAAATTATTCATCTTAATGAGATGGACCTGGTTCTTTTTAAAAGGGAAATTCTGGTTTCCTGTTATATACTGTGTCTAGGCCCTTAGGGTAAAAGTTATTTATTGGTTTAACCACATAACCACATAACTGCATTACCCTCCAGTTTCTGCCAGGAGGCAGCTGCCACACAGCTATTAAGTTTCAAAGCTAGGATGTGAACCCAAGTCTTATTTAACTCCAGAATCCTTCTGTATGATGGCTGCATTATCCTGATCTATAGGAAAAAGTGAAATGCTTGTGCTAAGGTGTAATGTGAGCAGGGGATTATGTGTATTGATTAATTAATAGTCTATCAACTAAGTCTCCCACATCTTCTCTGCCACCCTTCCCATTTACCTAGGCTCTTTCCAATCCATTTTTTTACACTAGAGCAAAGAATGGGCTTGTAAATGGGCACAAAAAATTATGTCATCCTTCTGTTTATTTTGTAATCATTTACTATGAAAATTTCAACCATATTCAAAATAAAAGAATATGTAATGAATTCCCAGTTACATAGCTTTCATAACTACCAAGTCATGGCCAATTTTTCCTCCATATTATTTTGAAATGAATCTCAAGCAACAAATTATTTTATCCATAAACATTTCAAATTCTATCACTAAAGACTTAAGAAAACACAACCACAATAATATGAATATTAACCTAAATAAATGAATGAATTAATGCTTAACTGATGAGCTATTCAGGCACCTCAAGTAAAATATCTTGTATAGTCTTCTCCTAACTAGTTTTCCAACTTTAATGCTACCATGATCCTGCTTATTCTCTACTCCAACCATACTGTCCTCTTTAACTCCTCAAAATGGCATGTTGTCTCTCTACACTGTTCATGTTAGACAGCTCTCCATCTCCTCTACCTGTGTCTGATACTAATCATTCAGAGCTTAGCTTAAAGGTTACTACTTTAAGGCAGTATACTTGACCCTAGGGTGAACCAGATTCATTTTTAATTCACTCCTATGAAACCATGTTATTTTTCTTCATATAACTCAGTTCAGTTTCTAATTATATACCCAATTTGTGATTACCTACCTCCCACTCATAAATTGCATGAAGAACAGTAATCTTATATGATTTTGTATAGTTTTATATCCCTAGGATCTTTTCAGTCTAGAACATACTTAATAAGTATTTCCCACATAAATTAATAAATGGGTATAGCATAAAAATGATTGCACTTTGACTCTGGTAACCTCTTGTCATCAAAAGTACTTTCTCATTACCTTGATGCTAAAGTGTCTGTAATAACAGATTCGGGTTTTTTTACTAGTGTTTTCATGGTATTTATTCTTTGAACTAATACTTATTGAGTAACTACTATATATAATGGATCTGGAATTGCAGTGGCTAGACCCACTTTTTATTGTCAAGAAATTTATAACGTGTATAATGCACAGAGTGTACTGCAAAGAATTATGCAGACATTTAAAATGATTTGAAATAAATGCTAGGCACATGCAGAATACTCTGAAAGTACTACCCTGGGTTAGACATGAAGGATAGGTGAGTGCTGCTGAATAAGATCTCAAGAATATGAGCTTGTTTGGAGGTTCTAGCAGGGGAGCACAGCTATTCATGTACCCTTCACTGAAGAACGGTTCTCCTCTATCGGGGAAGGTTTTCCTCTTTGACCGAGCGTGTAGCTTCAGGAGGGATGCACATGGAGTGGTGAGGGAAGGAGGGGACACCCACCTAGCCAGATGGATCAGCTGAATCAACCCTGGCGATCAATGGGGTGACAGATGTCGCAGCCAGATCACCCTCACATCTGGGTCTCAAGAATATGAAGGAATTAGCTGCATAAGAGGAAGAAAGGTATTACAAACATGAGGTAGTAAAAAAAGGCACATTGTACTTTTAGAAAAGACTTAGAAGTACACCATTTATTATATGAGATAAGAAATTTGAATGAAAATTAAGCAGGGGCTTTCTTAATCACAGAGGGACTTTGAAATTTTAATCTGTGCTAGCTAATGAGCTTGGTGTGAAAGCTTACATTAAACCCTTCTAGAATATGTATATGTTTTGGGTCCAAAAATCTTACACTATGACACAACCAGACTTACAAAACTTCAGCTGTCCATGTGTCTTATTCCCACATTACTTTCACCACCCCCTTACTGATACAACAGAGGGAAAAGTTAAATAAAAGATTGATTTAATGGTTGTGTTGTTTCAGGTCTAGATAAACTGCTTTCAGGACCATGTCCTCCTTGGAGAAGAAACCATAACAGATCTCAGCTTTAGAACAGAACAGGTATGGTGTGAGGTAGCATTCTATGAGTCTTTTACTGTAGAGCATCCAGCTTTAACCTGTTAGAAGACTCCATGGCCCATTTTTATCACCTTTACTTAACTCTGGTGCCAATAGTATTGGCAAGATAGGGCAAAATTTTTTATTGTGACCACATATACTGTTGATAAGACTATGAGAAAACAACACATACATTTTAGGTAAGAATACAAAAAAAGGTAAAACATCTGGAAATATAAAATTACGTATGCCTTTACCCTTTAATACAGAAATCCTACTTTTAAGAGTAAGCAACAGTGGAGACTTCCTATTAATCCTAGAACAACCAGATCAATCATTATCCTGAAATAGAAGAAGACTTCTAACACTTTGAAAGATATAGAGAGAACTCCCCTAATTTTAAATGTGAGGAGTATAATGAACATATATACTTTTTAGGAAAGATGTTTTAACAGCAGCATGGAAGAGAGGTTGAAGAGAGTCAATTTAGACCAGAGTCATCAAAATTTTTCTGTAGAGGGCCTAATAGTAAATCTTTTTGTTTTTGTGTGACATATTGTCCTTAACACAGTTGCTCAACTCTGTTGTTATAGTGTGAAAGCCGACATGTACAGTAAGTAAATGAAGGGTGTAGGTGTGTTCCAATAAAACTTTGTTTGCACAAATGCACAATAAACTGAATTTTGCCCATAAGCTGTAGTTTGGTAACTCCTGGTTTAAAGGTAGGGACAACAGTTAGGATATTCCTGAATTTACCTAAGTGAGAGATTCTGGTGGCATGAACAGTAATGGTAGCCATGGGAGTGGAAAGAAATGACACATATAAGTGGCTGGATCAAAATGAGTTGGTAGTTTATTGACGTGGGATATAAGGGAGAGATAGGAGGCAAGTATAACCACTAGGTTTTATATTTGGCAAATTTTGAAGGTCAATTATGCCACTAATCAAAGTAAGGAATGAAAAAGGAATAGTTCGTTTTGACTGGTCATATATTGAAGTCCATTTAGTACATGTTGAATTTCAAGTGTCTGTGGCATGTAAAACCGGCTGTCTAGTGGGCAAATGGACACAAAGGTGTGTACTCCAGAGATAGTTCTGAGCTGAAGAAAAATACTGAAAATCATTATTCTTTGAAAGTGAAAGCTATGGGGGATGTATATGGCCACCAGGAAAAGCCTGAATTAGGAACATCTCTTTGTGTTCCCATGATACCTGGTACTTCATTCAATTTAGCATTCAAGTATAATTGTTTTGGCTCCATATAATTGTCTTTTCTGTATTTACCATTAGACTGGAATCACCATGAGGGAAGAAACTTTCTGTGTCTCATTTATTGTCATTAAATATTGACCTCATAAGTATTTTTGAATGAATAAATAGTAAGATAACTGGTAGGGAATTCAGAGGGTACTACTAACGTCAGACTCAAAGAAGGGAGAGTTAAATGAAAACATCAAATGTTGTAGATGAGAAGAGGAGGACAAATCCTTCCCTTGATGTTAGCAGTAGTGAGGTCATTGGTGACCTTAGTGAGAGTACTTTTAGCTGGTAATAGTAGAGGGAATAAGATTATAGCATTGGTAGGGATGAATGGATGAAAAACAAACTGAATTACATATATTTTTTAATAAAGGAGAAGACAATTAAAAAATAAAAGAAAGCAATAATTAAAAGTATATATGAGCACAAAGGATTTTATTATTCCTATTGTCTATTTTTATTGGTTTAGGTTTTCCTTTGTTAGTTTTTAATGACAGGAGAGACATGAAGAGAAAGAGCCAATAGGGTGGAGGCAAGTACAGCCTTCAAGGGTCCAGAGAATAGCAGATGATTTGGTCAGAGTGACAAGGCAAAGGGAAATGTTATCCAAGGAGACAATCAGGAAGGAGGCATGGGCAGACTTAGATGTGGATCACTTTATGGGTGGGAGAAGAAAGTTTTTCAGCTTAGGGACCTCTCTTTTTCTCTTCCCAAAGAGAAGGCAAAGCCTGTTTCAAAAGGAAAGCAAAGTTCAGGGGAATAACCACTGGAAAGTATCCAAGCATGCTATTGAATTTATTTTGGATGATACCCAAGACACTGCAGTAGTGAACTCTGTTTAATATTTGGAAAACAGATAGTAGAAGCTTAGCAGTTTGCAGAATTAGGAGTTATTTTTATTGTGCATTAGGATTCAGTTCCTCCATTAACTACCTTTGTGATAATGCATGGGTTATTAGCTTTCTGAGCCTCAGTATCTTTTGTTGTAGTCTATCTCCCTCATTGGTTTGTTGGAGGAATTAAATAAAAATAAGTAAAGCACTTTTGTCTGCGCTTTCGGTATATAACAGGTGCTGTGTAATACAAGTGTTTTTATCTTGAAATACCTCTAGAAGGAAATTCTGGAAAGGAAGGTGTAGTCATGAGTGCCATGATTGTTTTGGTTCAATTTTAATTTGAATATCATACCTTAGTCAAGAGTTTTAGAAAATGAACGGTAATGGAGAAAGATTCCAAAAGCCCAGTAAGGTTAACACCTGATTTTTAAAAAGCTCAGAATCATTTGAATCTAGGACTGCAAGACCAAGTAAGCTATAAGGTCTTGTGATTCACTTAAGGCAACACGGAAATACTGAAACATCTAGAATGTAAAAATTCCGTTTTGTAATTCTTGGAGCATTTCATTGTGTCACTGAGTTCCTACTGAAAGGAAATATGCATGTGAAGAAGAAATGTTAGCAGTAGGTCGCATTCATAAAAAAAAAAAAATCTGGTCCACAGAGAAATATTCTGTTATTACTAGACCATTGCACAAGTTCTCCAAATGTAAGTTTGCATCTGTTAGAGGGAATGAGGCAGGTTTTCCACTGACCTTGACCCTGTGGTCTTCAGTCAGCTATGCAGGATGCACAGCTGTAGGCTCATACTCCAAGTTTTTAATTTTCTGCTGATTTTTTTGCCAAAATAAGATGTAATCTTGATAATTTATCAGCCTGTAACAACAGCCAGAAAACACTATGACAATAAGAAAAAAAATCTCACTTTTAACAAATTTCATCCACCCATTCAAAGTAACTTGGCTTTCTTGTGACCAGTGGCATAGCTATATTAGTTAAATTACAACCATGACTTATAATTTATCTTAGGCAAGAAAATACAAAATGTGATTTCACCAAACTATAGTATTTTTAATTGGAAGACACAAAAGACATTCCACTCTACTTTAAAGAGTGTGGGCTTTGGAGACAGAAGACCTGCATTAGGGATTTGACTTGGTACTTTGCTAGCATTATGATCTTGGGCAAGAAGCTTGACCTTTCCAAGCTCTTTATGTCCTCATGGGCAAAACTGGGAAGATCGTAAACACATTTCAAGGCTTTATGACATTCACAAAAAAAGTCAAAGTACTTTGAAAAGAGTAAATTCTCCCATATGCAATCTAACCATTTATTTATTTACTACTATTAGGAATGTGGTAGGGAATGATAAACTTAGAACTAATATATTGAGGAATAAAATGTATTCTTTTTTTTTAGACATTATGTAACTATGAATGTATTTGTAACACCTGATTAAAAGTGGACATTTTATTATATTTTAACAGAATTAAGAATAAATTTATATTTACTAAATATAAGCTTGTATCACTTTTAGGAGCAAATAAATATTTATTTCCAGAAACTGATAGAAACTTTTAAAAAATTATAATAACAATAAACGGGAACTTTTATTGGCACTTTTTAACAGGCACTTTCAGTTTCCCCCAAATCACAAAAAATTAAATGTGGAAAAGTATTTTGTTTTATCATTTAAAAATATGTCATGGGGCTACATCAGTTAAGTGTCCGACTCAGGTCATGATCCTGCGGTTGTGAGATCGAGCCCCCTTTTGAGCTCTGTGTTGGACGTGGAGCCTGCTTAGGATTCTTGCTCTCCCTCTCCCTCTGCCCCTCCCCTGCTCATGCTCTCTCTCTCTCTCAAAAAAAAAAAAAAAACCAAAAAAACAAAAAAACAAAAAAAACTGTGTCATGTAACATGATCCAGCAGATTGTGACATGAGGGAAATCTGCCTTACTATATTCAACATACAGAAATGTCAGATAAAACATATCCAAATTTTAAGAAAATACCCACTTAAACTGGAAGTTAAGTCCTAGATTACAGACAGAAAAGGGAGAGTAAAAACCAAACAATGAAAAATATTTAAAGATATTGAAATCAGGTATTCAAAGTTACAGTCTTGAGCAGTGCCACAAATGTAAGTTCTGGCTCTTGAACTGTGGAAGGTAATAGTCTTGATTTGAGAGTGAATGTATATATTCAGCCTAGTGATAATGCTTTTACCCAATCTCTAAACAGGAGCTAAATCTGAGTACCCTACATAAAGGTAGGAGCCTTTTTTCCATGAAACAGCAGTCAGAAAATTTACACCTGGTAGTATAAAGATGCTGCAAGAAATAGGAAGGGAGTTAGTTCACTTTGTATTCAGGGCATAGCTGGAAAGAATCACTCCTCCAGAGAGAAATTGGACTCATATAGCCCAGACTATTCATGTAATACAGTAATCTAAAATGAGTAATTAACATCAATAACCATTAAAATCCCACTTTTCCCAAAATAAAATATGTTCAGTCTTGAAAAGGGCGATTGTAAAACCACATCATAGGAGTTCCTTCCTATTCTAGAGAACCTATAAATCCCACTGTAAACTCTCTGAAGATGAGCTCAGTAAAAATTTATGAATAGCCAAGATAATAAAAGTAGATACAAAAATGATAGAATTCATGCACTGAGAATACAGATAGTAGAGACATTCTGAAAGAAATACTTTAAGTAAATATCTACAGATTTTTCATTAGGCAAAAGATGGACATTATGGAAAAAGAACAGGTGGGTCTGTACAAGGATAAAAATAAATGTACAATAATGTAAGATATGGTCATTAAAGCAAATTAGATATTAAAATAGAGCACAAGAGAGAATTGGAAAATAGATGTCTGAAGAGATGAATCCAACACATCATATAGAGATGGAAAATAAGAAAGACAAATTAAGATACACAGAGGATAAAAGTGGGTTGACCAATACATAGTTAATTGAAGTTCCAATGTAGAGACCAGAGAAAAAGAAAAGGCAGTAGTTGAAGAAATAATGACCAGTAATACATATCTTTTTTCCTTTCTTTTCCCCCTACCCCCTTCCTTCCGCCCGCCCTCCCTCCTTTTCTTTCTCCCTTCCTTCCTAAAAATTTCTTTGACTTTCCTTGCCAATTTTTCTACTAAATCTTTTATTTCAGATATCATATTTTTAATTTTTACTATTTTTTGACTCTCTGAAAAGTATTTTATCAAAAGTCTGTCTCTTTTATGTATTCAGTATCATTCTGCATCTAAATAGAATTTTAAAATATATTTGTGTTTTCTGAAATATCATTTTGCCTTGGGATCAGTTTTTTTCCCCAACCCTTATCCTTCTGTGTGTGTGTGTGTGTGTGTGTGTGTGTGTGTGTGTGTGGTGTTGGTTTCCTTAAATGTCTAGGATCCTCATGAGTAGGCTGATTAATTCATAGGTTTCTCACACCAAAATCCTTTCTCTGACTTGAGAGGTCTTACTGTATGATTTGGGCATATAAGTACAGGATACTTATACTGATAGTCATCACTTGGGTGTGTTTTCACAGTATGCAGGCATCCTAGGTCACCCCATATCACAAATGCCAAAATAAATCTCTCCTTCATCTAGACAGGAATAATGCATAAAGTCACCCTGGCTTCTTTGAGACAGTTTATTCCAATTCTCTAGAGAGTGATTCTCTAGTAGGATCCTAGGAACATAGTTTTATGTGTTAACTTGGTGGTCTTGTAGTTCAGTTCCCAGCCCCCAAAAATCCATTGAAAAGACAAAGACAAAGACAATATGAGAAACACACCCAGGGGCTTAAATTTGTGATTTGAAACCCATAGAAATTGTTTTTTGCATTTTTTTTGTCTGTAGAGTGAACATTTATCTTTCTGTTTTTTAACCTGAATTAAATTTGTACTGTATATTATGGTATCCTCCATTTGAAAAATAATGGGTATAGGTGGCATATAGTTAGAATCAAATATGTTACTCCTTCATTTCAGACAAATACACTTTATAATCTTACTTCAGATGATGAGCATTGATGATATATATGAACATTGGTGATCAGTAAACAACTATTTGTTAACATTATGGTTAAAAATGGCCTTGAAGTGTGTATAAATTGTGTAACATTTTGGCATCTCTGACTCTATTAGTAATATGATTTATCACCTTAGCCAAGTATCCTCATGTTCAATAGATATTTACTAGAGATCCACAAGTTGTAGGATCCTTTTTCTAACTCCTAAGTATGCATTAAACAAGATAATCTCTTTACCTATGGGTCTTTTATGGCTTAGTATTGGTAGGACATGATTACATGTCCTATACACTTATCAGAAAAAGAGAAGTGAGCTAAAATTTATTTTCAGAGGCTTTTTTTTTTCGTGGGGAAGAGAGAAAGTGTTTTTTTCCAGACACTGTATGTTCTGATACTAAGGATTTTTTTATACTCAGCTCTTTTTTATTGAGCCATCTCGATTTAAAATTTGAAATTCTTAAATTTTTAAACAGTTGTGAAATTATAATTCTGGGAATATATAGCGTTGCTTAACAGATCCCCTCTGAGAATACAAAACATATTATTATCAACTTTTCTTAAAAAATGTTAATAATGTCCACATGGTACTGATATGATGGCTTTCATTGCTACAAACCTTATATTACTACTACTTATTCTACAAGTTGAACCTGTTTGGAAAACAATATGAAATCAATTCTAACTATAAATAAATATTTTAAAAAATTCTTCAGTTCTTTGGATTCATCATAATACGCTGCTGGTTTATATTAATAAATAAAAGATTACATTCTTTAAATGTCTGTCACAGATACTGTTGAATTAAGAGTCAGGATAATTTGCCTGCAATGTGTTTATGTGTTTATGTATATGGTAGAAGGACTTGCCCTTTACCAAAATGTCCTCATCCTCTTATACTTTCTACTTAAAAAAAAAAAAAGAAAAAGAAAAAAGATTTCTTGAACATTGTCGCATTTTGAAAACTTTGATTTCTGTTGTTTACCAACAGGGATTATCTATTATATAAACTCAGTCAGTTGTTAATGGCTGTCTTATAAAGACAACTGATGCAGTGTCAAAGTTTATTGGAAAAAAATGTCCCTAGATTCATTGGGATGTTTCTTCATGCCCATAAGGAGGGAATTGTCTTTGTTATAATTGATTGACCATGTTTAATATTCTCAGGTACTGGCACCAAAATTATCATGCTTAAAAGCAAAGGGAATAATTAGAGAAAGGGAAGTAGAAACATTACTTTTCCATCAAGGGTTATCATTCTGGAATCTGCTTAGCCCTTTCACTAGTTGAATATGGTGAACAATGACTGGACACTGCATGAAAGAGAGAAGATCATTAACTTTCTTCCACAGAACTAGAAGAAAAATGATGCCACATGGACAGTATGAATCATAACCCTTCCCTCTTTAAAAAAGAAAAAAACAACTAATAATCACAAAATGAAGATCTCTTTTGATTTATAACTTTTAGTATGCCATTATTACTACATGACATTTGTTTGGGAAAAAAAGTAGAACTGAACAGTCATGGCTAGTTCTCAGTCCCCTCTTAATCATGTTATTAACGTTTGATTTCAGTGTTAATATTTGTTGAATACTTGCTGTGTGTCAAGCAGCATGCTAGATGCTTTGCTTGTGTTATTTAATTGTCACGGTAAGTGTAGATGACAGATACTACTGTTTGTCAGTTTTATAAATCAAGAATCTAAAGGCTAGACAATTTAAGTAAATTACCCAAGGCCACATAGCTAGTAAAATAACGAAATGCAACTTTACCTCATACTATTAATCATTGTTTATAGTGATTTTCATCATATTTTTAAAGTATGAGATTAAATGTATTGGTTTAGAAATGAAAAATTTATCAATATAGAAATATTATATGCAGGATTTTTATTTTTTATTTTTTTATTTTTTCAATGTTTGTTTATTTTTGAGAGAGTGAGAGACAGAGCACAAGCGGGGGAGGAGCAAAGAGAGAGGGAGACACAGAATGTGAAACAGGCTCCAGGCTCTGAGCTTAACTGACCCAGAGGCCCCATATGCAGGAATTTAGATTGTTAGATTACATTGTATCCATTAAACAAATGTTTGTATCACAAGATTCTCGTATTAATATGTACCGTGGGAAACGGGGTTACACAACTGACTTAACCTGAATGAGAATTATAGCTCAAATTGGGACAAGATGAGAAAGTGGTCCAAGGGATCAAAAGTGACTCTGGAGAGCCAAGGAAATATGGAAGAAAAATGTATATGCCAATTAGTGAAGGGAAATAGAATCCCTTTCTTTCATTCTAAATTCACCAGGTGTTTTATAAATACTATTTCCAAACTTTACAGTTGATTACATTTTATATTTTATGATAAAAATGTCTGTAGCATTTAAGCAATTTGTGCAAGTTTGCAAAGCAAATAAGTAGCAAAACAGAGATTTAAATCTAGCTGATGAGCCCAAGGCTTGTGCTCCTCAGCTGTGCCACGTTGCCATATTGGGACTACTAATCCTCTCTGTCCATCTAGAGGAAAGAACTAAGGGGTGGCCTTTATGTGAACCTTAGGTCTCTGGCAACCTCAGAAATCTAGGTGCTGCACGGAGTTAAGTATAGAATATCAGAGTATAAGAACTCAAACAGAATCAGTGAAGGCAGGCAGCTGGGGCTCATCTGGAGTTTCCTGACCAGCATCAGATCTTAGATCCTGAGAAGACAAATTTAACATTGAGGCAATTCCCATTTTTCATTCCAAGTAGATGCTCCCTCAGTCCCCTTAATTTCCCTCTCACCCCTATAACACAGTTGTCATTTCCACTTTGCTTTTTAAAGCTATTTGTGGTTTATTGGTGAGTAATCTTCACAGTCTATAAAAAGTCATCTCTCAGTGGTATTTGATATTAACTACTCATTGCTTCTTATGATATCTTCTGGGTTTCTACAAATCACATTTTACTGCTCTCTTCTAGGGGACTGTTCTTTAATCACCTCCTTTACTGTTATATTTTTCTCCATTTAGTCATCAAAATGGGGCATCCTGTAAAATTTGGCTCTATCACCTCAAATCTGATATTTCCCACCTCATATCCCATGTTCCTTCTTATTTGCCACTATCCAGAGGAAAACCATAGGTTTGAGAGGGGATTGTGGATTTCCTCCATAGAAATTTACATACTTAAGTCTCCAATATATTCCTTTCCCTCTTGTCTTGAGATCCTGTGAATACAGAATCCAAAGGTTCAGAGTCTTGAGTTTTTATTTTCTACAGCATTTATTATATTACTAAATTATATTAGGCTGCTCAGCTGATAAAATATCACAGACTGGGTGGCTTAAACAACAAAACTCTTTTCTCCCAGTTCTGGAGGTTAGAAGTCCATGATCAAGGTGCTGGCAAATTCGATTGTTAGTGAGAGCTCTCTTCCTGACTTGTAAACTGTCACCTTCTCACTGTGCCCTCACAAAATCTTTCCTTGGTACATGAGTGCAGAGAAAGACAGAGTGATCTCTCTAGTGTCTTCTTAAAATGACACTAATGCTATTTGATCAAGGCCCACCCGCATTGCCTTATTTGACCTTAATTGTCTCCTCAAAGGCTTTCTCTCCAAATAGAGCTACGCTGGGGGTTAAGGCTTCATTCAAATTGGGAGGAGGGTGGACACAAACATTTGGTCTATAACACTAATTTATCGCATTGCTCATACTAATTAGAATTTTTTTAATATGCTCTTGTCCTATCTTCTCAACTAGACTAGGAGGTCCTCATGGCCTAAAATAGTATCTTTTCCTTATAAATAGGAACATATTTCAGATGAAAGAAAACATTTTCATGAAAACAAAAGTAAAATTCTCAATTCTTACTCAATTTTATTTCCTTCTTACTCTTATGTGGCACATACACACTGAGGAGGAGAGAATTACAAAGTAAATTCAGAGAATGAGAAGAAGCATGATTACACTCAGGAATAAAGTAAATATAAAGGTTTATAAAGAGGTAGAATTTGGAGAAAGACGAGAACGGGGCATGGCAAAGGGGGAAAAAAGGCTAGATGGGAATCTGGATTTATATATGTTAATATATTAAAAACAAAGTGGTTGTTTTCTTTAGTAACATATTAAGTAAGCCCTGGAACATGACAATGGGGGATTTCTGTATTATTCATGTTTTCCATTTTCAGAAAAATGCAATTAAAGAATAGTACATTAAGTAATATAGTATTCTACCACAGGTCTGAGTTTAATATAAGAAAAAAAGAATGATTTTTTTTTCTACCTACCCAAATATGGCAGACTTGGGCAAGTCTGTCATTTGAATGGGCATTGGAGGGTAGGACAGAGCAACCAGATGTCAGACTGAGTCTTGGATATGAAGAAGTAATAATGTGATGACTCAAAAAAAAAAAAAACTTAACAATTTTACCTAGAGCAGAAATTCAGTAATCATATAATTATTGGAATTTTCAGTATAATTTCTAGATATATATTATCTTCAATATACTTTTGAAGCAAAAAGAAGATATAATGCAAAACCAAAAAATAAGTAAGTAAATAAATGAAAAATAGGCTAAATGACAATAACCACCTACTTTGAAAACTAAGCAGAACTGAGTTTAGTGTGCCTAAAACTTGCAGAAATATTTCCTTTGGGAAAAAAAAAGTCCTTAGATAAATAATTCAGAGAGATGACAAACCTTAAAATAGTTCATGTTTAGAGTATTAGACAACCAATAAATACAATGTAAAGAAAAGGTAAATTTGCAAAAATGAACTATTGGGACCTTATGAAGATAAAAAGCTTCTACACTGCAAAGGAAACAATCAACAAAACTAAAAGGCAACCAATGGAATGGGAAAAGATATTTGCAAATGACATATCGGACAAAGGGCTAGTATCCAAAGTCTATAAAGAACTCACCAAACTCCACACCCGAAAAAGCAAATAATCCAGTGAAAAAATGGGCAGAATACATGAATAGACACTTCTCTAAAGAAGACTTCCAGATGGCCAACAGGCACTTGAAAAGATGCTCAACATCGCTCCTCATCAGGGAGATACAAATCAAAACCACGCTCAGATAGATACCAGCTCACGCCAGTCGGACTGGCTAAAATGAACAAATCAGGAGACTATAGATGCTGGAGAGGATGTGGAGAAACGGGAACCCTCTTGCACTGTTGGTGGGACTGCAAACTGGTGCAGCCACTCTGGAAAAGAGTGTGGAGGTTCCTCAAAAAATTAAAAATACACCTACCCTATGATCCAGCAATAGCACTGCTAGGAATTTACCCAAGGGATACAGGAGAGCTGATGCATGGGGGCACTTGTACCCCAATGTTTACAGCAGCACTCTCAATAATAGCCAAATTATGGACAGAGCCTAAATGTCCATCAACTGATGAATGGATAAAGACATTGTGGTTTATATACACAATGGAATAATACTATGTGGCAATGAGAAAGAATGAAATATGGCCTTTTGTAGCAACGTGGATGGAACTGGAGAGTGTTATGCTAAGTGAAATAAGCCATACAGAGAAAGACAGATACCATATGGTTTCACTCTTATGTGGATCCTGAGAAACTGAACAGGAACCCATGGGGGAGGGGAAGGAAAAAAAAAAAAAAAGAGGTTAGAGTGGAAGAGAGCCAAAGCATAAGAGACTGAGAACAAACTGAGGGTTGATGGGGGGTGGGAGGGAGGGTAGGGTAGGTGATGGGCATTGAAGAGGGCATCTTTTGGGATGAGCACTGGGTGTTGTATGGAAACCAATTTGACAATAAATTTCATATTAAAAGAATTTCAATAAGTAAATAAATAAAAGGTAAATTTTAAAGATTTTTGTTGGAATACAGAGAGTGCTGGTTACGAAGATCATCAACATAAGCGTTAGGAAGTAGAATACCAGAATGACAGAGGGAGGAACATGCCACATGTGCCCCAGAGAATAAGCGAACCTTAGTAAAAGATGCTCCTAAGAATGGAAGTAACAATACTTTTAGGGCACAGCTGGAGGGGATGAATGCAATGCTCATTTTCATAATTTCTTGAGTACTTATTTGTTAATTGTCTTTGTGAGAGCACCTAGGAAAACCATTTAGCCAATTTGAAGGATTATAGCTAAATTAGAATGAGTAAGATTTAAACAGGGCAGATAAAGTATGAAAAGCATTCCAGGTAAGGGCAGGTATTGTTTTTTTGTGTTTTGTGTTTTGTGTTGTGTGTGTGTGTGTGTGCGTGTGCGTGTGCATGTGTGTGTGTGTGTGTGTGTGTGCACGTGTGTTTGCATGGTTGACCTACATACAAATACCAATAAAATACTTTTCATTAATGCTACAGTTTATGATTCCTATGATATAATTAGAAATCCATTCTTTTCCTTAAATATTTCTGATTCTCAACAGGGGATAGCTACTCTAAAATATTTACTAATCGGTTCCTATTTGTCTAAAATTCAGAGGGGTAGAGCTTAAGACATATCCCCTGAAACCAGCCTCACAGCCTTAGTACTGTTGGCGGCCTTGCTTGCTTGTGTGCAGCTTTCCAAGTACAAGAACTCACTGATGGTGGTGGAGCCAGCAACGTTCTTTGGCTGCTAGGTAGTTCTTTGTTCTTTCTTCTGGTCCACTGCAGGCCACCTTGGTTTTCACAAGGTAAAAATGGTTCTGAAGTAGGGAGGGACAGAACAAGCTTCATCCTCAGTTCCTCTTACTCCCACAGTCTCAGGGTTTCAGCTTTACTGGCCTAATGCCCAGCATTTTCCCTAAGCTGCACTGATGTCACTTTGGTGGGGTGCTATGTTTGGATGGGGTTCTACCCTCAGACCCACCTCTGGATGAGAGTTGGCATTGCCCACAGAACTGTGGTGAAGAAAGAGGCTCTCTGATGTAGTCTATTTTGCTTGTGAAGAGTTTCTTTTCAGAGCTTTTCAAGCCTGTGCAAATGAACAGAAGTCAGTCTGTGGAAGGAAATGCACCACTCAGCTAAACTTTGCAATAGTAAGTTTCAAAATCCAACGTACATAGGATTTTGAATCCAAGCCACATAGTCTATACCATTGCAAACGAAAATGGACACCCTTGGAAAGGCAGAGAATGCTGAAATACAATGGTATATAAGCAAAACTAGAGGCAGTGTGGTTTTATTACATAGTGGAGTATAGGGCAGGGAATAGTAGAAGATGAAACTGGAGAACTAGGTAGAGATCAGATGATAGAAGCTTTCATATGCTATGTAAAGCCACCTGAATTTTATGCTGTAAATAATGCAGAGTCATTAAAGCAGAATATACATAGTCAGATTAATATTTTAGCAAGTCTCTCCATTTATAATGTAGATTATGGATATAAGGAAGGGATTGATAGCACATTCTAGGCAGGAGATTCTTAATAGCACAAAGCCATATTCATGACCTGAATTAGTGCCATAAGAGTTGAGGTAATTTTTATGGAAATGAAATGACAGGACTGATAAATACTTAGTATGTAAAACTTTCAGGATTTAACAATTGATCGGATGTGGGGGGTGGTGAAAGAAAATAAATTTTGAATGACCCCCATGTTTCTGGCTTGAGTATCTGGTTGCCTGTGGATCATCTAAGAATAGCAGGATTTAAATATGACAGTTTGAAGTCAAGAGGAATAACTTCTTTGGATACATATTCAGTAATCATTATTTCAAGACTAGATAAGATCATCCAAGAACATGAACAAAATATGAAAAGTAGAGGATCAAGGATAGAACTCTTATTCCCAAATCTGCTAACCCAATAGCAACTCAGCTGACCCCCGATGTTCCCTAATTATTTCTAGAATCCCCAATGAATGTTTCCCTGCTTCCACACATTATCTCAGTGTCCTGAGGCCATGGGTCATCTTTCAACAAGTTATCCATACTCTAGGCTTCAGGGTCACTTGAGCTGTTTTATTACTCAGCTGCCTCTGAAAGCTGTCTTTCTGGCCCAATTTGCTCCTGCCAACACTCAGCTCCAGGTTAGATGTCCCTGAGTGGTCTTCCACACTGGAAAGAAAGGGTTGGTCAACTTTCACAAATGAAAAAAGAAAAAATAAAACTCAGTTCTACCAACACATATCCCAACACACAATTATATCCTAAGACTACTTAATAGTATTTGGACTGAGTATTTGGTCTGTTTTTAAAGTCTGATATCTCCCCAAGACAATGAGTACATTTTTTTACTGTGTTTTTCTGTAACTTCTATGTATCCAAAGAAGGCCTTTATGTCATATTTTTTGAAACAAAGAATTTTTCCATTGAGCTGACTTCCTGCCTTTCAAAGTTTTACTACATTTGAATGAAGATATATCTTAAAATATGAAACTAAGGAAAATAAAATTTTGGCACAGTTAGCACCTGATGAGAGAGCTACTAGGAACAACAACTTATAAGAGGCAGTTTGAGGGAAATCTCACAAGGAGGGAAAGAGAGAAAGAAACTGTAAGACACAGGGAAGAGGAAGAATGAGGAAAAAGCACTGTCAAGGAATTCTGTATAGAGGATGATTTTCAGAAAGTAAAGAGAAAATACTTTGTAGTATGTGTGTATATGTGTGTTGTAGATGGTGGGGGGAGGGCAGGAGTAACAAACATGAAAGGGAATAGTTAACTTAATTGTTTTGCAAGATGAGTATAAGAACAATAGAGCCAAGACAATTCCATTTGTTATGAAGTATCTTCTGTCAGAAACCTTATTCTCATCCCAGTGGATAGTTTTCTCACATCTGAAGGCCTGAAAAAATTTCAGAGGAACATTAAAATAACTAAACACTAGCAATGAAATGGAACACTGGAAAGGAGAATATCTCTAGATTTTTATTACAAGTTAATTTAGATTTAGGAAAAAAATACTTAGAAATCATCTTTGATTTTAAAATATAAAGCACAATATTTAGTTCAGAACCCAAGATTTTTGAACCATAGCATTGGTACCATTCGAATCTCTGCAGTAAAAGTTGGAATACCCATAATAAAATATTATCATGTCAGTAATTTGTGAATCTAATCACAATTATTGCCCAATGCAATATATTTACATATTGAATAAAAGCAAGATATATTTACAAGCTAACTTTAGTGTCATATCAAATCTGGACTACTTTTTTTAAATTAAAAAACTTTACTTCTTAGAGAAGTTTTAGGTTCACAGCAAAAATGAGAGGAAAGTACATAAAATGTTCCTATACCTTCCCCCGCCTCCAAACACACACATTATGACCTCTGGCACTGGAGTGGTACATTTGTTACAATCAGTGAACATACATCGACACATTATTATCACTCAAAGTCTATAGTCTACTTTAGAGTTTACTCGATGTTATAGATTCTGTGGGTTTTGTCAAATGTATAATGACATGTATCCATCATAGTAGTATCATACAGAATAGTTTCATTGCCCTAAAAATCTTCTGTGCTCTGTACCCAGTATTCTTTTTACTAACTCCATTGTTTTGCCTTTTCCATAATGTCATATGGTCTGAATCATACAATATGTAGACTTTTTAAGTTGGCTTCTTCCACTTAGTAATACACATTTAAGTTTTTTTCAGGTCTTTTCATTGCTTGGTACCTCATATCTTTTTTAGTGCTGAATACTATTCCATTGTCTGGATGTACCATAGGTTATTTATGCATTCATCACTGAAGGACATTTTTGTTGCCCCCAAATTTTGTCAGTCATGAATAAAGCTGCTGTAAACATCCATGTTTGTACACATACAGGTTTTTGTGTAGATGTAAATTTCCAATTCATTTGGGTAAATACTGAGGTCTGTGATTGCTGGATCATATGGTAAAAATTTTTGTAGAAAACTGCTACACTGTCTTCCAGAGTGGTTATACCATTTTTTATTCCCACAAGCAAAGAATAAGAGTTCCTGTCGCTCCATATCCTCAGCAGCATTTGTGGTGTTTTCAGTATTTTGGATATTGGTCATTCTAATAGTGTACTAGGATCTCATTGTTTTAATTTGTAATTCCCTAGTGACATACAATGTTGAACATCTTTTCATATACTTATTTCTCATCTGTGTATCTTCTTTGGTTCTTGATCAATTTTGAAATATCAATTAATAAATCAATTTATTAGAACTGGATTGTAGATGTAAGATTGTCAGACACATTTTACTAAAACTGCAATCACTATAATAACAATTAATTGTTGCTATGTTAGTCTCAAGTATACTCAAAATAGAGAATATTTAACATCCTCTAAAATATAAAGGGTAATATGAATAATTTATATTCTCCTTATTATTTCTGTCTACTCCAGAAGACTAATGACAAGCCCTTCTTTTTGATTTAAGGAAAAGTTAACATACAGGAAATTTTAAAATACTATCAGATCTTACCTTCTGTCATTCTCCTCAGCAAAACTGTGGAGGTGATGAGCAAGAATATTTTGGTTAAATGGCTAACTAGGTTAGTTATTCATTTTCACAGGGGATTTATTAAGTACATTTATGAGGGGGGATTTATGTTCACAAAGAAAGGGGCTGTAGAATACTCATTCCATATTTTTCTGAAAAGGATTATTAAATCTGGCAAATATTTGCTGTTTTTTTCTTTCAGATATTAAAATGTATTCATATATCAGTTGAAAACAGGCAATGGTTAGACATTCCACTTGATACCTGTATTTATGTGTTTCAAACTATGTTTCTAGTTTGTGTTTTAAATTAAATTAGGAATACAATGGGTAAAGTTTATTTCTCATTTCTAATTTGATTTAACTGTTTATGGTGATAATAATGATAATATTCACCATGGCATTAATTTCAAAGAAAATAACTCCTCAGGTTCTTACCATGTTTATCTAAAAGAAAATGCCATAGATCTACATTAGAGATTCAGTATAAAGTTCATCCTCAGCTCTGTCATTCATTAAAATACACATCTCATTTTCAAAGTTACATTTCATGGACAAATTTAACTTGTTTAACAACATGCCCAATTATATCACTGTATAGTCATTGTATGGTGTAGTTGACTTAAATTTAAACATAAATCAGTTTTAAGAGGATAACTAAAACTTCACTGTCATGAGAGGCAGATGGATACTGAGGCAATTGAATCAAGAAGAAAGGAGACATTGGTCTTGTGGCTACACCATCCTTTGTCTCCAGTAACCCTTCTAATTCTGTTCTATTGGTTTGAATAATCAGGTTTCAGGAGCACAAGATTATCTTGGTTGAAATGGAGCCAGTTAAATTGAATGATGGAAGTATTTGCTTCATGCCTATTAAGAATACTAAGAGTGATTGGGTATGGATTTGTTTATTCCAGCAAAAAAATTTATTGGGCATGCAGGAAACTGCAAGTTCCTACAAGTTCACCAGTGTAAGATCACTGGAAGATCACCAAGATTAAAATGGGAAAGGATCCATGTCTTGAATAGGCATATCATATCTCCATCAGAGAAGCAGAACCACTATGACACATATAGAACACGGAACTAATTTTAGAGATTAGACCTTGCATGGACCTCTTAACAAACTCCCATACTTGTGTGTTTCTTATGCTTCTAAATTGGGTTACATGGTGACCTGAAGGGGATGCTGGTTCATTGGTCATGAAGATACACATGGACCTGGCTCAAGGCTTGAGAAATTGAAGGAGCTGAAGAACTGACTACTACCGCCTGTCAACAAGATGAGCCAACAAATCAGCAACGGTATGGGTGAGCTATGGTCATGCTTGGCCCTTCACCAATTTTCAGAGGAAAAATGACTTCTGCACAATTTTAATCTGGACACATTCAGAGAAGGGGATTCTGGGAAATGTGGTTCCAGCTTAATGTCCCACAGTACAAAACCACTACAATGATTACATAGTTCTCAGTGATACTAATCAAGCACTTAAATATGAAGTATAACTGGTTCAAGTCTGATGGAAAAGAGCTATAAAATGCCTTGAGATAAAAGGAGTTGAAAATTCAGAGAAGTTAAAAGAAAAAAAAAGCTTAAACTCTCATCTGAAGGATAAGAAAACTTTACCAAGCAAACTTAGAAATGAAGTCACTTTTTAAAAAGTAGAATGAGTACGTGCAAATGCCTGATGAGAGGTCCACAGTACCTGGCTCAATCTATAGATGGAAGTTAATCTGGACTTTGAAATAGTCTCTGAAATAAAGTTCTTTCTCTAACTTTAGCAATGTAACTACATGTAAATATAGCTACAGACATCCATGTATGATATATAATTATAGATAAATATTTATAGAAATATTGAAATCATTCAATTTATAGACAAATTGAAAGGTATTCAAAGAGAGGAATAAATATATATCCCTCTATTAGGAGTTCCTATCTTCAGAGTCTATATGTGCAGTGGATAATTAGAAGCAGCTCTGGATTCAGACCCTTTAAGGTCTACCCTGCCACTTAGTAGCTATGTGAACTTATTCAAAGTACTTCACTTTTCTTTCCCAGTTTATAATATATAGAAAGAAAATGACAATGCCTGTCTCTTAGCGATGTTGAAAGAATTAAATTCTATAACACATATAAAGTGTTTAGAGTAGTACCTCAAATACATCAAATATTCTGTCCTCTTATTACTTGTCTTCTCGGGTTTGGGTCCTACCTTGTTTTTATCATTTATCACATGGGACCTGGAGAAATACAAAAATAGGATGAACCACTGATATAGAGTGTTGTAAAACATTAAAAAAGAAAAATAGAGAAAAAACAAAGAAACAAAACACAAAAGTGCCTTTCTAGAAAAAAAAAAAAGCAGATTGTTTTATTGTCATAGGGAAAGAAATGAATTCCCAGAACTGCTTTTCTATCGGTCTAATAAACCAATAATCATTCTATAGCCATGGTAACAAGTAAAACTCAAAACTGGATTTAAATCTATATAATTGAGCAATGAAAACTTGCTTCAGTGAACATACTTCTGAAAGCCAGTCACTTACTAATAGCTTTATGTCTTGAAAGTCATGCAGTTGACAGTCAAGTCACTCCAGTGATCATGCTTCTAAGACTGACATTTAATCACTGAATCTGCAATCAACACAAATCAAGCTTCTGTAACTAACACAAAATATGGTTCTATGGTTGATGTCAATTCATTCTTGTTCCCATAAAAATGTGACTTGAAACACTCTCCTCCCCAAAGACCTATATAAAATTAGTAATTTACATTAATCTGATCAGTATAGCCCTCTTTACTTAAGTCAGCACTAAACCAAATCAAACTCTTTGGTTTAAGAGTTTGAGTTGAAGTTTCATTCTTTTACAATTATGTAGATTTCTCCAAAATAGTTTTGAAGAACTTTACTTGACAAGGTGACCTAGGATCTTTAGACCAACAAATATACCCAGGGTTTTGTACCCAAATTTCATTTGTCCTCTGGATTTGCTGCCAGGTACAACTATTTCAACAATGATCTGAGCTTTTGTTTCACTCATCTCTCATTGCTAAATTTATGTTTTTATCCTAGAATTTGTTTCTAAGTAGTTTTATTTTATAAAACTACTAAATGTTTTGGTTTGATGGTGCACTGTTTTTTAAATACTTGTGCCACTAATATACTCAGCAATTGCTTTTAATTTTTTTCTTTCTCTTCATAAAAAAATACCTATCTCATGGTTTTTATTTTTTATGGATTGTCTTATGTAAATTGAATCAATGGGGGCTTCATAGGGAATGGTTAGAGATACCAGCTGGGTAAACCTCCAGTATAATCTAAATCAGCCTCGAAGAATAACAATTAGAGGTCCATTAGACTATAGGATTAAATTGGGCTAAGATGACTGGTCAAATCCTGCCTTCCCTGCCCTCAAACTCGTGAGTTCACTTGCTATTTTGTCGATTTGTGGAAAAATGTCACTTTAATTCATATTCCCTGGTCAGTGATTATTGCATCATTATTTGCAGGCCTCTTCCTACCCTTTGCTTGGGGTTGGGTAACATAGAATATCATTTATAAACAAGCACATGTAACAGATTTTAGAGGTTCTCTCTTGTATATATCGGTTTGTGTACATCAAAGCTGCCACAACTTCCTGGCATTATTCATGCATCTTTCTTAAACTCCCACTATATTCCCAGATACTGTATTTTCCTTGGTAAAAGGTTTAGATATTAGAAACAAAAATAATTTTGAGGAATTTTAATGTTTCACAATTATTATACTTTTGAAGAAAGCCAGAAAATTAAAAGTAATGCCAAATATTTAGAGGTTACCTCTTTAATTGATATCCGAAGCCTCAAAACCACTCAATAGACTGTTTTAAAACTTTCCAAATCTTCTGAAACTTCTCTTGCATCTTTCTCTGCTTTACCTTCATAATCCACTTACATCTTTTCTCCTGCCTCTAACCTCTTAAATGGGCTGCCTTTTCCTTACCACTTTTCTCATAAAAAGAGCAGCCATGTTGTACTGTATCCCCTTAAAACTGCTGGAAGGAAAGAAGGCTCATTTACAGAAGCAGATAACTCTGATCTAGACACAATTTGAGGTCCATCAATACATTTTATCTTTTTTTAACCTCATGAATTTAGGCAGAAGTTTTCTGAAAAATTGAGAATTGTCTTAGGTACTTATCATCCTGAACTACCAGATATGTACCAGCAAGTACTTAATTGTCAGCCTTTCATATGAGGAAACATAGGTAGAGGTAGGAAGATGGGAAAGACTAGGAGGAAACCCTACTAACCCAGTTGTGCATGTTTTAAAAATATCCATGAAAGACCAAGGGAATAATATGAAATTCACTTCATAAAGCCATTTCAGAATTCTTTCTCTTACAGTACATGGAACAAAAAATTCAGAGTTGCAAACAAAATAGAGGTGAATCAGTAAGAGATTTTAAAATTAGACTAGTTTTCCAAAGAGATTCTGTAGTAGATACATGAGAAAAAATAAATGGAAACCTTTTCTGTCCTTTGTAAC
Organism: Prionailurus bengalensis; assembly: GCF_016509475.1. Lineage (NCBI taxonomy): Eukaryota > Metazoa > Chordata > Mammalia > Carnivora > Felidae > Prionailurus > Prionailurus bengalensis. The sequence continues at coordinate 100,727,505 of NC_057344.1, read as the reverse complement.
TAAGCTTACACCTAAAATTATAATAGGACAATCAAAATTGCACCAACATTCTTCTCAAAGCTAGAACAAGCAATCCTAAAATTTGTATGGAACCACAAAGACCTGAATAGCTAAAGTAATTTTGAATTTTTTTTTAACGTTTTTATTTATTTTTGGGACAGAGAGAGACAGAGCATGAACGGGGGAGGGGCAGAGAGAGAGGGAGACACAGAATCGGAAACAGGCTCCAGGCTCCGAGCCATCAGCCCAGAGCCTGACGCGGGGCTCGAACTCACCGACCGCGAGATCGTGACCTGGCCGAAGTCGGACGCTTAACCGACTGTGCCACCCAGGCGCCCCTAAAGTAATTTTGAAGAAGACCAAAATGGGAGGCATCACAATCCCAGACTTTAGCCTCTACAACAAAGCTGTAATCATCAAGACAGCATGGTATTGGCACAAAAACAGACACATAGACCGATGGAATAGAATAGAAACCCCAGAACTAGATCCACAAACGTATGGCCAACTAATCTTTGACAAAGCAGGAAAGAATATCCAATGGAAAAAAGACAGTCACTTTAACAAATGGTGCTGGGAGAACTGGACAGCAACATGCAGAAGAATGAAACTAGACCATTTTCTTACACCATTCACAAAAATAAACTCAAAATGGATAAAGGACCTGAATGTGAGACAGGAAACCATCGAAACCCTAGGGAGAAAACGGGAAAAAAACCTCTCTGACCTTAGCTGCAGCAATTTCTTACTTGACACATCCCCAAAGGCAAGGGAATTAAAAGCAAAAATGAATTGTTGGAACCTCATGAAGATAAAAAGCTTCTGCACAGCAAAGGAAACAATCAACAAAACTAAAAGGCAATCAGCGGAATGGGAAAAGATATTTGCAAATGACATACCGGACAAAGGACTAGTATCCAAAATCTATAAAGAGCTCACCAAATTCCACACCCGAGAAAGCAAATAATCCAGTGAAGAAATGGGCAGAATACATGAATAGACACTTCTGTAAAGAAGACATCCGGATGGCCAACAAGCACATGAAAAGATGCTCATCGTCGCTCCTCATCAGGGAAATACAAATCAAAACCACACTCAGATACCAGCTCACGCCAGTCAGAGTGGCCAAAATGAACAAATCAGGAGACTAGATGCTGGAGAGGATGTGGAGAAACGGGAACCCTCTTGGCACTGTTGGTGGGACTGCAAACTGGTGCAGCCACTCTGGAAAACAGTGTGGAGGTTCCTCAAAAAATTAAAAATAGATCTACCCTATGACCCAGCAATAGCACTGCTAGGAATTTATCCAAGGGATACAGGAGTACTGATGCATAGGGGCACTTGTACCCCAATGTTTATAGCAGCACTCTCAACAATAGCCAAATTATGGAAAGAGCCTAAATTCCATCAGCTGATGAATGGATAAAGACATTGTGGTTTATATACACAATGGAATACTATGTGGCAATGAGAAAGAATGAAATATGGCCTTTTGTAGCAACGTGGATGGAACTGGAGAGTGTGATGCTAAGTGAAATAAGCCATACAGAGAAAGACAGATACCATATGTTTTCACTCCTATGTGGATCCTGAGAAACTTAACAGAAGACCATGGGGGAGGGGAAGGAAAAAAAAAAAGTTAGAGAGGGAGAGAGCCAAACCATAAGAGACTCTTAAAAACTGAGAACAAACTGAGGGTTAATGGGGGGTGGGAGGCAGGGGAGGGTGGATGATGGGTATTAGGGAGGGCACCTGTTGGGATGAGCACTGAGTGTTGTATGGAAAGCAATTTGACAATAAATTTCATATTAAAAAAATAAAATTATAATAGGAAATTGCTAGATGCTATAACATTTTTTTCAATAGCCTCAGAAAGTAAATTAGCCAAAATTAAAAACACTTAAGGTCCTCCAGATAAACTGTCAACCTTCAAAATAAAAACAAGACCAAAAGGTCCTCTGATTTCTTAGAATTGAGAGCCTATGGAGAGACATAGAGTTTACAAACAGAAGAGTCATTGGAAGAAACAACCTCCCACACTTGGTAAGAAGCAGAAGGGTGGGTATCCAAACTCTGTCTGTGATTTCACTCATAAGAGAGACTGGTTTTCAACAATTCTGTTTCCTCTGTAGGCTCCCAAGAAGAATTACCTATAAATGTAAGTGGCCATTAATATCTTCTTGAAAATATGTGTGTCATTACATATTTTATTAATTTTACCACCGTAGAACTCAGTTCCTACAGAGCAAAGTTTCATATTATCTACAAATTATGAAATAAAGCAAATTGAATGGTAGTAAGTATGAAAGAGAGGAAAAGGTATTTTTGCTTATAGTAAAAATGTCTGGTGGAGCCAGAAGATAATAAAAGACAGCGCTGAATGTATACATTCTGTAGTACAAGTCTTCAGGAGAAGTGAACATATTTTGCCTTTATTTACTAAAACCATTTAAGTAGTGGACATTTCTACAATCCTAAATCTTTTAGTGCCAACCTGTAATTGTACTTTGAGATTATTATTATAAGCACACCACTTGATTCTCTGTTACATGACTCCTGACTATTTAATAAATAAATAGGAATCCACTTTCTAACAGGGCTACCAGATAAAATTTACCACAGAAGGATTATTTTTAGAAGGTCTGTAATATAGCTGATATGGACATCAATATGCATAATTCAAGAAGTAACCTATAATCCCAGGGCAAAAGGCAGTGAGAAGAAATGAGTCTGCAGGAATTCAGATGAGTCTTTCCTGATTATCTTAAACTTTTTTTTCTGCATGTACATGAACATGTTAGGCATGATTTAGGACTATCAAGTAAAAAACTTAGCACAAACTAAAGACATATGCTTATTATAGACCATATCTTGATCCAGTAACCATTGTTTATTTTCATTTGCCTCAGAGAATCTGCAGCCTCAACTAAACCATCAAAACATCAGATTTTAAATGAAGACTACCTTTAAATATGAGAGTTCTACATACAGTACACTCTGTGTTGCTAAATGAAAACACCAAACTAGTTTATTACCTATTGTGAAGTCTAGTTTTCTCATCTTACCATCAAATTAACATTTTCGATACACTAAGTCTCTTAGTCCTCACTAGTAAAGGAGAAGCCCAGATTGTTTTTCTCAAGTTTAAGGAAATATCCATAAACAGAATGGATATTTTGGATAATCCCCTGACAAATCCTGGTTTAATAGTGTTCATTGATGGGTCTTATTTTTAAAATAAAAAGGGACAATAGTAGGCAGAATATTCAGTAACTACTTCAGACTCTCTTGTACCATCCAGTCTCCTATCAAAAATCAGATAGTCTCAAGTGTCCAACTTTGTGGTCTTCTCTAGAACATAACTTGTTCTTGTAAAAGGTGGACAATACCAGTAATAAAATGATCACTGTTCTAGACAGCTTTCTGTAATAAAACAAAAAGATAAGTCCATGGAGAGATTCAAGAATTCCAATCATAGGATAATAAATTTGGCCCTCAATTCTGAAAAGAAAAAATGGTAACAATCTAGGTATAAAATGCATAAGAAAAAATATCCGGTAATGTTAAAATGCCTGCCATTAAATAACTTCAGAAAGACAGTCTGCAAAAATTCTCTTTGAGACAGTCCGTCAGAGTATCTCTTAAATTTGAACAACTTAGTTTTTTTTATAGTAGCATGATGACTGAGTTAACTAAAACAAGCTCCACTTGGGAAGTATGAAGCATAAAAAAGAATTTTTTTTGATTTATTAAAAATTAATGCAACAAAAGAAAATTAATGCAATGAGAGGACTTCTCCTTCTTTTTTGTAATGGAGTAAAAGGTAGTGTGCTTGCCATCCTGCCATAAATAACTAGAAAGTAAACAAAATATATGAAATAACTGCATTATGATAATTACTTGTATTAGAAAAAAGAAAACAGCAGCTCCTGGGTAGCTCAGTCATTTAAGCATTCGACTTTGGCTCAGGTCATGATCTCATGGTTTGGCTCGTGAGTTCGAGCCTGGAGTCGAGCTCTGTGCTGACAGCTCAGAGCCTGGAGCCTGCTTTGGATTCTGTGTCTTCATCTCTTTCTGCCCCTCCCCCCTCTCAAAAATAAACATTTAAAAAAAAGAAAAAAAAGAACAACATAAACATAAGATTACAGGTTAAATAATGAGAAAAAAAGAAGTATAAAGTAATCTCAGAATATGTACAGAAAGTAATAAAGAACAGCAATTAACTAAAACATGGAGAAGGAATAGAGAAACTAAACCCGAAAGTAGTTCTTTACAAAGATGGACAAAATTGATCAATCTTTATGTAGACCAATTTTGGGGAGTGAAAACATGACAACAATACAGATTTCAGAAACTTTAAAAAAATAGTAAGCAGATATATTATAATCACTCTTCAGAAGAAGTATGGATTACTATACAAAATTTGGTTCAGATGTCAAGACTGATGATGCCATATGCATGCCAAGAAGATATGAAAATGTTTATTACTTGCGTGATGAAGCTTTTGGGGAGAGCAGAGAAGGAACCCAAGCTATTTGAAAATGGTTTGAGAGAGCACGAAAAGGAGACTGACTTGATTTTTGTTTTTAATTGTGGTGATGGGATGGGGTTGGGATGAGGGTCCCCTGTGTAGGTAAGGGCTTGCATGGTTTGAAATTCCCGTTGCTATCAAAGGAAGGAGCATACAGGCTCATTATGAGGCAAGCGGGAAATGCAACGGGCTGAGGTTTAAAAGCTGTCAGGACTCATACGTCAACAAATAGAGTCAGTCTTTTTATTATAGAACATTATGAACAAATTTATGGCAATTTTATAACTTGAAATAGATAAATGATAGATTCAAATAATCAAAACTTGAAAAAGAAGCAATAGAAACTCAGTAATAGTGTATATGTGTGGGTGCGTATGTATTTGTATGGAATCAACTTCACAATTAGTATCTTCTTAGAAAGAACATAGCTTCACTGTTGAATTCTTTTAGGAAAAATTAGTGGCAATCTTATGCAAATGTGATTAAAAACAAAACAGAAAACAATATTTACCAACTAATTTTGGGGGGCAAACACTGTCATAATTCCAGAAACAGACCAAGACATTACAGGAAAGCAAAAAACTTTGAAAATCTTAGGAATATCGACACACAGTCCTTAACAACATTTTAGCAAACTAAATTAAATGCTATGTAAAAAGCATAATACATCATGACCAAGTAGGAATATTCCAAGGATGCATATTTGGCTTAACATTCAAAATCAGTCAGTATAATTCATAATATGAACAGAAAAAAAGGAGAAAACTAAGACCATCTCAATAGATGGCAAAAAGGCATTTGCCAACATTCAATACCTATTCATTATTAAACAAAACAAAACAAAAGAAAAACAAAAACTCTCAGCAAGCTTGAAATGAAGGAAGCTTCCTACATCTGATAAAGGTCATCTACAAAAAAAACCTGCACCAGACATCATATTTTGTGAAGTATTAAATGTTTTCTCCTAAGCAAAATAAGAGAGTTATGTTCACTGGGATCATATCTATTCGTTATTGAACTAGAGGTCCTGGCCAATGTAGTGTACAAGAATAAGAAACAATAGGATTCAATAAGAATCTGTAAGAAACAAAGAAACAATAAGAAACAAAAAAGAGATTGAAAAGGAAAAATAACCTGTCATGATATCTAGACATTAAAAATCCTAAGAAATAGGGGCACCTGGGTGGCTCAGTTGGTTAAGTGTCCAATTTCAGCTCAGCTAATGATCTCGCGGCGTGTGAGTTCAAGCCCTGTGTCGCACTCGTGCTGACAGCTCAGAGCCTGGAGCCTGCCCTGGTTCTGTGTCTTCCTCTCTCTCTGCCCCTCTTCCACTCATGCTCTGTCTCTCAAAAATAAACATTAAAAAAAATTGTAAGAAAAGAAAATCTTAAGAAATATATTAAAAAGCTTTTAGAAATAAGTAAATTTAAAACAATCAAAGGTACCAGATCAACACAGAAGCAGCAATTATATTAAGTATGAACATTCTAACTATTCATGAATAAAATGTAAAAATAAATATGCCCTTTTTTAAACAAATTTTCTTCTTTTTTTTTTTTGATGTTTATTTTTGAGAGAGAGAGAGAGTGTGTGTGAGCAGGGTAGGGCAGAGAGAGAGAGACGGAGACACAGAATCCAAAGCAGTCTCCAAGCTGTTAGTACAGAGCCTGATGTGGGGCTTGAACTCATGAGGCATGAGATCATGACCTGAGCTGAAGTCAGATGCTTAACTAACTAAGCCACCCAGGCAGTCCTAAATATGCCCTCATAAAAGCATGAAATAAAATGAAATATTTAGTCTAATTTAATAAAAATATGTGCAAGACATGTACATTGCAACCTAAAATACATTGGTTGAAATCAATTAAAGAATTCTATATATATGGAGAGATAAGTCATGTTCATTAATTAGGAGACTCAGGGCTATTAAGATTTCAGTTTCCCTGAAAGTGAATCTACAAAATCTCAATTTAAATCCTTCTAGATTTTTTATTTTTAAACTTACAAGCTGATTTTAAAATTATAAGGAACTATAATAAACTTAACAAAGCCAGAATAATTTTGAAAATCAACAGTGTTGGGGGATTTACATTAACTGCTTTTAAAAATTACTATAAAGAAGCTTTCTTAACCTGGACACAGTTGATATTTTGGGTTAAATAATTCTTGCCTGGAACTTTCTTGTGCATTGTGGGATGCTTATCAGTGTCTTTGGCCTCTAGTAGCATCTTCTACTTCCTGTAGTTGTTGTTGTTGTTGTGTGTGTGTGTGTGTGTGTGTGTGTGTTTTAAGTTTATTTATTTTGAGAGATAAAGAGAGCAGCGGAAGGGCAGAGAGAGAGGGAGAGAGAGAGAGAATCAAGCAGGTTCCTCACTGCCAGCGCAGAGCCTGATATGGGGCTTGAACCCATGGACCTGGAGATTGTGACCTGAGCCGAAATCCAGAGTCAGACACTCACAGAAGTAAGCCACCCAGGCACTCGTCCTACCCTCTGTATTTGTGACAACAAAAAATGTTTCCAGACATTGCCAAATGTCCCCTGCAGTCCAGATCATTCCCAGTTGAGAACTACTGCTATAAAGTTGTGTAAGTAAGACAGTGTTGGTATTGGCCATGGGATCAAAATAAAGTTCGTTGGAACAAAATAGATATTGTAGAAATAGACCAACATATAGTCTATTGATGTTTTTTACAAGGTGCCAAAATAATTGAAAGAGAAGAGGTAGTCTTCTCAACAAATGGTTTCAGAACAACTGGATATCCAGAAGGAGAGCAATACATGTCAACTCTTACTTCACAACCTACATAAAAATTAATTCAAAATAGATCACATTCCTAAATGTAACACCTAAAACTCTAAACCTGCAGGAAGAAAACAGGAGACAGTATTTATGACAATGGAGTAAGTGAATATTTTTTAGATCAGATCACTGATCTGATCATAAACCCGAGTGCATAAATTAAATAAGAAGAACTCTGTAAACGGTACTTTATCAGAATTAATAATTTCTGTTCTTTTAAAGACAGTTAAGAAAATGAGAAACCATGTTACCAGACTGGGAGAAAATACTTCTGATATTTGCAAATGAAAAGGAATGTCAAATCATTCTGCTTTCTGCTTGATACAAATTGTTATCAAAAATGTATAAAAAAGCATAATACCTACGAATATGTAAAAGAATCTATAAAGAACTCCTATAGTTGAACACAAAAACAATAGCCACCTTCCCAAAAAGAGGCAAATGATTTGAACACTTCATAAAAGAAGCTGAACAAATGGTCAAAATAAAAAGATGGTTTTTAGATGTTTAATATCATTAATCAATTAATCATTAATCAATTAATCAATATCATTAATCATTAAATCAATCATTTAATATCATTAATCAATGCAATGAAATGTCACTACACACATCATAGAAAGGCTGAAATTAAAACGACTGACAATATCCACTGTTTGTGAGACTGTGGGCCAACTGGAGTTCTAATGCATTGCTGGTGGTAATGAGAACTAGTACAAGTATTTAAAAAAACAATTGCTCAGTTTCTAATAAAGTTAATGAGCACCTTCCATAGTACCCAGTGATTGTACTTGCAGGTATTTACCCAAAAGATATAAAAATTTGTATCCAGCCAAAGAGTTGTACATAAATGTTCTTGGAAGCTTGGTTTATAATATTCCAAAACCGAAATGACCCAAATGTTCAACAGGTAGAAAGAAGCAAATTGTGGTATATCCATTTAAAGGAATATTCCTCAGCCATAAGTAGGAGCATGATATCTATCTTATGCATGTCTTAAAAACACTGTGCTTAGAGAAAGAAACCAATCACACACACACAAAAAAAGTGTATATTGCATGGTCCCATTTATATAAATTGCATTACCCTAAATCTATTAAAGAGGCATGTAAGAAACTTTTGGGGTGATAGAAATGTTCTACAACGTTATTTGTGTATTCTTTAGTTGGGTGAATCTTTTATGGGACCACTTCCTTTTTAAATGTGTATTTTTATGTGTGTAAATTATACATCAATAAAGCTATGATACAAAGAATTAAACAGAAATAAAAATAATTTTTTTCCCCAAAATTTACATGTAACACCTTTAAGAGTAAGTTGTCTAGGATGTAGCCCCAAAATGGGGATTTTCTTTCTTCTTTTTCTTGTTCCCTCGTTTCTGATCCTTCACAGATGATACAAAATGAAAGAGGAACTTAAAACGATAATTCCTAGGGGCACCTGAGTGGCTCCTTTAAGCTTCCGACTCTTGATCTCGGCTCAGGTCTTGATCTCATGGTTCACATTGGGCTCTGCACTGACAGAGATTCTGCTTGGGATTCTCTCTGTCTCCCCTCTCTCTTCCTGTCTCTGCCCCTCCCCTGCTTGTGCACTCTTTCCCTCAAAATAAATAAACTTAAAAGAATTCCTAAAGGGAGGCATGCTTATTTTGAATTGTAAACTTTATGTAACTACTTATATATCTATTTTACTAATATGAACATTCTTATCTACTTACTTCATGAAAACAACCACTTTCATTATTCTTATTGTAATTGAAATAATTTGGCTTCTTTAGACAGGAACTCAATTCTTACTGAGTTTTACAACCTCAAGCTGGATATATATTAAATTTTTTTGTTTAGGTAACTGTTTTGAAAAATGCTATACCAAAATATTTATTATAATAATAGCTATAATAGCAATAGCTAATTTCTAATTACTCACTGAAGGTACACATGCATATATTTATTTACACATGAGTTTTTATATAAACTAGACAAGTTAAGAAATCTATGCAGTAATAATTATGCAGAAACAAACTGTGCAGAGCTTATACTGGGATACTATTTTCATTCCTAGAGTTCTACTGCCCTCTGCTGATTACTGTAGCCTATATTAATGGGGAATTAGAATCCATAGGAACTGTGTAGCTCCTGGCAAATACATGAAGACTGAACATAAAAGTAATAAACTCAGAATTATCTCCATCGGTTGATCTCAATTCTATGGTGTATTATATCCACTAAAGAAGAAACATGAACCTATATAGAGTTAGAATTGCATGGAGTGTAGCCCTTTAAAAGGTGAGGTGACCTTGGAAAGGAGGTACCTTCTCATTTTATTGAAGTCAAATTTGAGGCTCTCAAAATTGAAGTGACTTTATCCAATTTAATTCAATGATTCAGTGGTGAATCCAGGAATAAAATATAGAGCTTGTCTCTATTCAAACGCATCCTAGCCAAAATACACCTCTGCTGAACACATAATCACACAGATTTCAAATTATTTATAAAAACCAGATAGCAGAGAGTATTATGAAAAATAATTGAATGTAGCAACTTTTTTTTCCCCCAGGTACCCTTAAACACTATACACAAAGAGCTTCCTTCCTTCCTTTCTCCCTTCCTTCTTTTCTCCCTCCCTCGCTGCCCCGCCTCTCTGCTCAATCTTTCTGTGTCTTTTTCTTTTCCTCTCTGTCCCTCTCTTTTCCTTCCTCTTCATTTTTCCCTTTGAGTGTCAGAACACTAATTACTGAAGACACTGACAATGACTGATAAGAACAGGATGAGGCCAAGATAAAGAGCCACATAATTGTTCATTTCCAGTATACATTCATATCAGTATCAGTAAATCTAATATTGTTAACCCTGTATCCCCAAAAGAAAAATTTATCAAATGGAGTGTAGTGTTATGTCCAAATCTTTTGCCTTAAGCCTTTCAGACTTTGTTCATATCCAAAGTTACTTAGCAACTTTTCTTCCCATTCCCTCCAGTGAGATTGTTTATAATACAATTGTTTTTATATTATATATATAATCATTTATAATACCGTTATATTCTCCTTTCACAGTCTGGATTCCATCCCAGGCTCCCCAAACCTATTAAATGATTTTTTAAATTTTCATACATTAAGGTTTACTCTTCGTACTATAAAGATCCATGGGTTTTGATTAATGCTTAATGTCATGTATCCAACTATTACGGTATTATGCAGAATAGTTTTGCCACCCTAAATATCTTCTTTGTTTTACCCACTCAGCCCTCTCCCCGAACTCCTGACAACCCCCATCTTTTTCTTTAAATTTTATTTACTTAGACATACAGTGCAATATTGATTTCAGGAGTAGAGTTCATTGATTCATCACTTACCTACAACACCCAGTGCTCAAAACAAGTGCCCTCCTTAATACACATCATCCATCTAGCCTATCTCCACCCACCACCCTCCATCAACCCTCAGTTTTTTCTCTGTCTTTAAGAGTCTCTGGTATTGTTTTCCTCTCTCCTCTTTTCCAACCCTCCTTCCCTCTCCTCTTTCCCTTCTCCTTCCCTTATATTCATGTTTTTTTTCTTAAATTTCACATTTTAGTGAAATCATATGGTATTTGTCTTTCTCAGATTGACTTATTTTGCTTAGCATTATACATTTTAGCTCCATCCACATCATTGCAAATGGCAAGATTTCATTCTTTGTGATTCTTTGTGATGGCTAAGTAATATTTCATTATATATCTTTTCATATCTTCTTTATCCATTCATCGGTCGATGGACATTTGTGCTCTCTTTAGAGTTGATATTGGTATTGTTGATAATGCTGCTATAAACATTGAGGTGCATGTACCCCATTTGGATCTGTATTTTTGTATCCTTTGGGTAAATACCTAATAGTGTAATTGTTGGATCGTAGGGTAGTTTTATTTTCGGTTTTTTGAGGAACGTTTATACTTCTCTAGAGTGGTTGTACCAGTTACCACTATCTGTTTACTGTCTCTATTGTTTTGCCTTTTCCAGAATGTCATATAATTGAATATGCAGTATATAGCCTTTCCAGACTTGTTTCTTTCACTTAGCAATATACATTTAAGGTTCCTTTATATCTTTTTTATGGCCTTATAGCTCATTTCTTTTTTATCACTGAATGATATTCCATTATAGGTTGTATCACAGTTTTTTTTAACCATTTATCTACTGAAGGTCATCTTGGTTACTCACACTGTTTAGTGATTATGAATAAAGCTTCTATAAACATTCACCAGCAATGAATGAAAGTTACTGATGCTTCACATACTAATAAGTATTTGGTTTTATCATTTTTTTAATATTAGACATTCTAACGTGTATAGTGGTTTTAATTTGTAATTTCCTAATGACTAGTGATGTTGCATATTTTTTCATGTACTTGTTTGTCATCTGTGTATCTGTGTATCTTTAGTGAGTTATCTGTTGGGATTCATTGTCCATTTTTAAATTAGGTTGCTTTGTTTACTTATTGAATTTTAAGTATTTTTTCTATATTTTGGATACAAGTCCTTTGTCAAATATGTGGTTTGCAAATATTTCCCAGCTAGTGGTTTGTTTTATCTTTCTATTGTCTCGTTCTGTCTTGCAGAGCAGATATTTTTTATCTTAATAAAATCCAAATTAACTTTTTCTTTTGTGGATCATGCTTTTGGAGTCGTATCAAAAAACTCATTACCAAACCAAGGCCATATAGATTTTCTCCTTTGTTTTTTTCTGTAAGTTTTAGAGTTTTGGATTTTACTTGTAGGTCTGTAGTTCATTTTGAGTTAATTTTTATGAAAGGTCTGTATTTTTTTTATTTTTGTTTTTTATTATTTATTTATTTATTTATTTGAATAGTGATTATTATTACTCCAATACTATTTGTTGAAAAGACTATCATTTCTCCACTGAATTTCCTCTGCTCCTTTGTCAAAGAGCAGGTGGCTATATTCGTGTGTGTGTTTTTCTGAACTCCGTTCTGTTCCATTTATTTATGTGTCTATTCATTTGCCAATATCAGGAACCATCTGGGTTATAGTAAGTACAGTATACTATACATGGCCATCTTACATATAGTAAGTCTTGAAATCAGGTAGCATGAGTCTTTCAAACTTGTTCTTTTTTTTCATTATTGTGTTGACTATTTTGGTCTTTTGCCTTTCCATATAAAGAATAGTTTGCTGATATTTTAATTGAGATTGTGTTGAATCTATATATCAAGTTGGTAAAAAGAGAACTGACATCTTAATAAGTCTTCCAGTTACAAACATGGCATGTTTCTCCATTTACTTTGATTTTGGTTTCTTTTATCAGAGACTTTATAATTTTTCACATATAGATCATGTATACCTATAGTTAGATTTATTTTTAAAATAGTATCTTTATAAATTTCAAATTCTGTCCTGTGACCTATAACCACTTATTAGTTTCAGAATTTATTTATTCATTTTTTTGGTCAATTCTTTGGAATTTTTTACATAGATTATCATGTAATCTGTAGCATTGTTTATTTTTATTCATTACTTTTTTTTTTCTTTTCATCAAACTGGGTAATTTCAATTGACTTGTCTTCAAGTTTGCTAATTTTTCTACCAGTTCAAATCTGCTATTGAGGCACTCCAGTAATTTTTTTTTTCATTTCTTTTGTTATAATTTTTAACTCCAGGTTTTTTTTTTGTGTTCTTTTTTTTTTTTTTTTGTAAGCTTAGATCTTTGTTGATATCCTTTATTTGGTGAAACATAATTGTCATACTTTAATTTTTAAGTTCTTTGAGAATATTTTTTAATAGCCAAATTAATGTTTTTTCTACCAAGTCCAACATCTGGGTTCCCTGAGTGATATTTTGTGTTGGCTGTTTTTATGCATTTATGTATATGCATTATATGCATTTATGTATATGCATTATAGTTTCATCTTTCTTTGCATGTCTCATAATTCTTGTTGAAAACTGGGCATTTTATATAAGATATTGTAACAACTTTATATCAGAGTTTGTTGTTTTTGTTGCTATTTGTTGTTACTGTTGTTCTCGTTGCTACATATTTGTTCAGTGACTTTACTGTTCTAATTCTTTAGATTGTTTTATTCACTGAGATATATACTACCATGACTCCTGTGAAATGTAACATAAAATGGAGTCACTTATGTCAAGGATTTTTAAAATGGAGCTGGGAGGCCATTAAGAAGGTGGGACTTATGCACGCTCTCAGCTACTGGAACCATGGACTCTTGATCTGGGCCAAATGACGAGTATTCCAAGGAGTATATAAGAACAACATCTGCAACTTGTTACGGTAATGGACTTTTGCTTAGTCATAGACTTAGAAACCATTACATTCAGCCAAGATTAGTTTTTTGCCATCAACATCAATCAAACTTCTTTTTAAACAGTGTATGCAAGCATTCCCCTTTTTCATTAAAAAAACCCTGACTTTTTGTTCCTCAGGAGGACACGATTCAAGTTGCTACCTCAGTCTGTTCTCCTTGACTTACAATCTGAGACTCCACATAAGTGTTTTTGTCTTATTTCAGTTCTTCCTCTTTTGTCAATCAACATCCCTCTTCTAGCTTTCTTCTGTGTTTAAATTCTAGGTTTTATGTTTAAATATGGTTTCTAGAAGTCATCTCTGGGTCAGTATAATTTGCTGATCATCAGTGATCAATGAGAAGTTTCCTAAATGCCTGAGCCACTCGTTTCAAGGAGAACTGTGGATGAAGTCACCTTTAAACTTCAGGCAGCTTACAAGTCAGCTTTAGCTTTTACTTCCTGCCTGAAGAGGGTCTTCTGTCAGCTAGAGAGAGTAACAGGGCCTTGCCATCTCCTGGACCTCTCTCTCTTGGGTGTATACAGACCTTCACCTATATGCAGACTTTTAAATCCCCAAATATGTGATGGCTTTTCAGAGTTCCCTGTGGTTGTCCCTTTCTTCAGGTTTTCCTTTTAAGTGTTTTGTCAGGTTCTTGTTTGTCTCAACTAAAATTACAGCCTGAGCAGCTGCAGTGTTAACCAGCAAACTGTTATTATTTTTAGTTTTTCAGTAATGTGCTGAAGGTGGCGGTTTCGTTGTTTTGTTTTTTGCTTTATTTTTGCAGAGTTGAGCTCAGAGTCCAATAAAATAATGACAAAACTGTGGGCACGAAAAATTTTCAGGAAGTTGCTAGTTTGTTCAAACTATTGACTGCTCTAGGGATACAGCTATGAATAGAGTCCAAAAAGGGGTCTCAAGGTTGGCTGTGAGACTAACAGCGTTTCTTAATCACCATGCCATCTAGCTGAAGAGGAAAGGGGGATAGGTACAGACCCAATTAAAACACCACAGACTCCACTGTTCTTACTGAGGTTCTGGAGTTTTTTGTAAATAAACACTTCAGTTTGTTCCGTTCCTTTCATGAATTTATAGATTTCTAGAATGGTTGAGTTTAATTGCTTAGTCAGTATTTTCATTGGTGTTTGTCACAGTGGGTTCCTTGAATGCTTTACCATTCCAGAAGTCAGTATTTCTGAAATGTGTCTAAACTGTATCATATTATACACAGTTTTTTGAGTCTTATCTCTGGCTCGTCGTTAAGGCTGTGAAAGTTATCCGTGTTCTCTATAGCAATTGCTTGTTCTTTTTTTTTTTTTTTTTTAAATTTTTTTTTTCAACGTTTTATTTATTTTTGGGACAGAGAGAGACAGAGCATGAACAGGGGAGGGGCAGAGAGAGAGGGAGACACAGAATCGGAAACAGGCTCCAGGCTCTGAGCCATCAGCCCAGAGCCTGACGCGGGGCTCGAACTCACGGACCGCGAGATCGTGACCTGGCTGAAGTCGGACGCTTAACCGACTGCGCCACCCAGGCGCCCCGCAATTGCTTGTTCTTTATTTTAGTGTGCTGGTCCATTTTATGAATATACCATCACTTATTTATTCTATTGTTTATGGACATTTGTGATAGTTCCAATGGGTGGTTATATTATGAAAAGTCTTATGGTTTTGGCAGATTGTTAAGTATAAACCCAGAAGCAGAAATCCTGTGTCATAAAGTAGGAATAGATTTAGCAGTGGATATTGCCAAACACCTTTTTGAGTTATTGTAAGAATTTGTCTCCCACCAGCAACTTATGATTATATTTATACTATTTTAATAATTATCATTAATTTTGAACATAAACATTTCAGTATAAGTTTACTAAACAAAGCTTATAGCAATTCAGTATATTTATCCTTTTCTTGAAAATGACAAGACCTTATAATGCTTTCTCAGTTAAGCTGTTCCCCATTTTGTTAATGTTGTAGATTTGCCTTTTTATTTTTTTGACAGTCACACACACAAATACTATTTTTGATAGTCAATGGTAAATTAATTTGCTAATAGATTTTTCACTTTTTTGTTGTAATTGTTTATATCCTACTCTGTGCTTTTGGTTTCCCTATTCTTTGCCGAAGTACATCTTTTAGGAGATATTTTAATTAAAGTCTGTGGGTCACAAATTGTCACCATCTTTATTACCCTAAAATGTCTTAATTTTGCTTTCACTCTTTAATGGTAATTTGACCTACTTTATAATTCTTGAACAAAAATTATATTCCCTCAGCATTTTAAATACATTTCTTCATTTTCTGATGACATCTATTATTACCACTTATAGTAATAGTGCTTGCTGTTAGTCTAAGTACTTAAAAAAAGTTTTTTTAATATTCTTTTACTTTTGAGAGAGAGAGAGAGAGCAAGCCAGGGAGGGGCAGCAAGTGAGGGAGACATAGACTCTGAAGCAGGCTCCAGGCTCTGAGCTGTCAGCACAGAGCCCGATGCGAGGCTCGAACCCACGAACCGTGAGATCATGACTGGAGCAGAAGTCAGACGTTGCTTCACTGACTGAGCCACCCAGGCGCCCCTAACCAATTACTTTTTAAGTGGTCTGTCTTTTCTTTCTGTTAGCTTTTAAAACATTTCCTTTTGTTTTCAACGATTTTCAGATTTACTATGATGTGTCTGTATTTTTCATTCCACTTAATAATCAGAATACGCTTCTTTTTTATTTTTTAAAGAAGCAGGCACCTTGGGGAAAGGTGTCTGCAACTCTTTTTTTTAAGCATATTTATTTATTTTGAGAGAGACACAGAGAGAGAGAGAGAGAGAGAGAGAGAGCGAGAGAGCATGTGCAAGTGGGGAAGGGGCAGAGAGGGAAGGAGAGAGAGAGAATTCCAAGCAGGTTTCACACTGTCAACACTGAGCCCCATGCAGGGCTCAGTCCCACAAACCATGAGATCATGACCTGTGCCAAAATCAAAGTCAGATGCTCAACCTACTGAGCAACCCAGCATCATTTTTAATAGTCATACTTTTCCTTAATTCTAGATACATTTAAAATATTATCCTTTCCCTGCTTTCTTTTTTCTTGAAATGCCAATTAGTTCAAGCTTTTCAATCTACCTCCTATGTATCACGACCAATTATTTTTATATCTTTACACATCTGTATGCTTTTTTTGAGTGGTTTCCTCATTGTCATCATTCGCAAATTTTCTCTTCTGTTGTGAGCTGTCTAGAGTATGTTCTTTATTATGCGTGTATACATTTATTTCAGTAATTGTGTTCACTATGAGGATTTTACATTGATATATTTTTTTGCTTCATTTCTACCTTAATTTTTCATAATGCTTTATTTTTTATAAGATATTAAAGGTGGAATGAATTCCTTTATTTGTCCCTTTGAGGACCTAAATATGCTTCTTAAAAATTTAGTCTATTTCATATAATTATTTTATATGAACTTAATTAATATTCTGATTGTAGAATTTTGCCAGCTGTATTTATTAGAATTCTATGTTTTTTTTACATCTTGAAATTTTGGTTTGCAGCTTCATTTTGACAGAGAAATATTTTTTGTTTGTTCATATTCTTTCTTCACCCTTCTGTATAGCAATTAGACCCCCAAATGAGAACCAGGACTTATAGTTAATAATATTTGAGTGTTTCTGTTTGTAATTATGTCAAAGATGACATCAAATGAGTGGGTGGTTTAATTCAGTTCTGTATAGGAGGCTGTGTCTGCTTCTCCCTGCCCCCATAGGCTTATAACTTGCTAAAACTATGACTTCAGGTTGTGGTCAGCAGCGGTTTCTTTGATTGTTTCCATGAGAGGGATTGAAGATGCTCCTTCTACAGCTAGATTCTCTCTGAGCTTACACTCAGAAACTCTGTCATGAGGAACACTGAGTTCTCAGTACCTGCAAGAGCTGAGTTGCCTGTATTGACTTGTAGTTGGGCACCACGCTTGGCTTTGCATATTAATTCTATTTCTTGTGAAAGGAATTATTTGCCTTATTTTTTGACACTATGTTTTATTTTGTTTTAATTATGCTATATAGTGTTTCTGTAGAGTAGATGTTGCCATGTATTGTCCTATTGTATTAGTTGCTCTAATACCTTGCACCTAGTAAGCTTGATTCTACCTTTGAGTCAATTTCCAAATTTCAAGTCATTTTTCGTCCTTGTCTGCTTGCTTTAGTTTTTCATTAAACAAACATTTCTCCTAATTATTAACAAATTAGTTGTCATACAGACTGTGTGTTGCAAGATATGAAAACTACAGTGGCTTATTACATAAGACACAGTTTAGGTGTCTCCCAAGTAATAGTCCTACAGTAGGCAAGAGGATGGAGCATGGTGGTAGCTTTGCTCTCCTCAACATTTGACTTCCACTCATAGATTATCTTCTAGCCAGCCAAAAGTGGCTATGTTTTCTGTATCTGAAAATGATATAGATCATTTTTGCTCAAATCCATAGGCCAGAAGCTTCTCACATGGCCACATTTAGGTCGATGCTGGGAAATGTAGGATTTGGTTGTGTAGATCTGCATCGTGTTAAAAATATATTATTATAGGAAGAGAAAAGGATACTGGGAGACTATTAGTAATGTGCCATAGTCAACCTCTCTAATCATGGAAATATTCATATTTATCCTTCTCTTCATTCATTCACCATTTCCTAAGGAAGATTCACAAAATCCCTAGCCAGTTATTATTCAGCTCATTTCACCTTATTTGGGTTATGCTCAGAATTCTTCACCAGGTCTGGTTATGGATCTAATAATGTATAAAATAATAGATAGTTACCAATAATCCTTGCCTTCCATATTCAGTAGTAGATAAGAAATAAGATAGCTACAAATTCCTATTTTGAAAAGGAAAAATATAGAGAAAAGCATAGCTATAACAATAACGAGCCCTTGAGAAGCAACAATTGTGAAGATTCTCTGTCAAGCCATAGAATAAACTTTTTTGGTTAGCACCTGTTTCTGCTCTCCGGGAAGAACTCCTTTGTTCATTGTTCTCCATAAGAGCTAGGGACTCTTGCTTTTTCATTATCGCCTCTGGCCACATCCAAAGATTGCAGTGGGAGTATGCATGCTTGGGGGCTGCACAATCTCTTTTTGTAGGTTAGAGGAATTTCTTTAGGAATAGAGCAACTATAAACTTTTATAATACAGGCTTGCACTATCTTTGTCAATACACATACCTTAAAGCTTGTCCCTTTACTTGTAGTCAGTTTCATGTGAAGTAGCTACAGTCATGGGTCTTATCTAGTCATAGTGTTTTTAAACCTGCCCAAATCCTTTTTAGTTACTGGCCTCTGGAGCTGGCCCATCTCTCTCCCTCCATTTAATAGCAACTACCTTGAGGCTATCTGAAACAATAGAGATTCGAAAGCAGCACCTTCAGTCTAATCTGATCTAGGTCAGGTTCCATCTTTTGGCCAAGATCGCTTGGGTCAGAGACCTCTAAAAAGGCTGAGGCCTCAGTCTTCATTTTGTTTAGGTTTAGCAAACTTGGCTTTCCCACACTAATGGGGTCAAAATTATTTGCCTCCCCTCATAGTTTGTTTAGATTGCAGGCTGCAGGCAGAGTCTCCATTATAAAAACACGTTTTCTGTCATGTCTGCTTGAAACTACTCTTCATTAGAGTTTCTCTATTTCTCCTGTTACTTGTCGAAAAGCTTCAAACCATGAGTTAACATACACCAATATTTTGAATTTTTCTGATGCATTAACGGAAGTACGACTCTAATGGCATTTGATTTTCTTTCTAAATTATCTGACAAAACACTTTCAACAAATTTGGACAATAGCTATAATGTAATAAGAATAAGTGGATTTCTAGTCAGCTGTTTTTATATTCTCAGTACCTGTGCTTGCCTGCTAAACCAATTGTACTCATTTACCTTTACGTTCCTTCGGCACCCTCCTTGTTGCATAAATCTTTAATTAAACATCCATAACATACAATGATATTTTAAAAAGAGAGAGAGAGAGAGAGATTAAGATTTACTTCCCTCTTACACAGTGGCTTAGTATGTAGGCAGTTGATTCAGGGTGGGTAGTCATCTCTCCCATCCTCAACAAAGAGCTTTTATTGATGGAGTTAAGGCAGCTGCACTGGTTCTCACTGACTTCCAGCCAGTAGGAAAGCAGGAAAAAACAACAAAGTGCACATACAGTTGTTTCAAGGGCAAGATTCAAAAGTAGCACAAATTTCTTTTGACCACATCCTATTGGCCAGAGTGTAGTCACATTACTACAACTAACCACAAGGAAGACTGAGGAATTTTTTCTTTAGCAATGTGGCCGTGTGCAAATTTATAACTCTATTACCATGAAGAAAGGGGAAAACAAATACTCAGGGTTAATCAAGAGCATTACACAGGGAGGCACCATTGCGTATATAAAAAACACAAAAAGTTTGGCACTAGGAAGCTCTGGTTTGATGTCAGGCATTTCACTTAGATAAAAGGAAACTATAAGGATTCCTTTCCACTAAATGCTCCTTCTAAGAATAAAATTTGTATCATAGCTCCAAAAATATCATCTGATCCTCGCCTCTTACAACCTTTTTTTGGATCAGGCTTACCTAGTTGGACAAATAGGATTACTTTTTTCAGAACTAGAAAATTGAAACAAGCCCAAAAAAGTGAACCAAGCAAATTTTTTTCTTCCAGAATAGGAAACAGAAAATGTGCAAAAATATGATTATGCAGAGAAATCATGGCTGCTGATAGAACTGAATTGATTAAAGGGACAAAGACAAGAGCCCATGCATACCATAGAGGAGAGGGTGAAGAAGAGAATGATTGATGACTAATCTCCAATTTTTCTGAGTCCCGATTCTGTAATCTGGGCTTTGTTTTTGTGATATTCTTCCATATCATGCAATGAACAATTTTTTCCCTTGAGCAATTTGATTTTTCCCCTTATCAGCACATATTCTCTTATTTAATATTTCAATTCAGTATCACTGTAATTTCAAGATCTCTTCTTCTAACTCAGAGAAATACACAAACAAATATTGTAGTTCAGCCACGTAACACAGTGCCACCAGAGAGGGAGAGATTTGTCTCAGAAGATCAGAGAAACTTGGTGTTGAAGGTGAGTGAGATTTTATCACTCAGAATAGGAAAGGCAAGAGGGCCCAGGGTAGGGCAGAATTTTTTAGGTGAGAGCATATTTATAGAGAAGAGAGTAATTACATGTGTTCAGAGTTTTATCTGTTCTGTAAATGTCAGTAGACACTGAGAAGTACTCTTTAAATTTTTTTTTTAATGTTCATTCATTTTGAGAGAGAGACAGAGCATGGCGGGAGGGAGGGGCAGAGAGAGAGGGAGGCACAGTATCTGAAGCAGGCTCCAGGCTCTTAGCTGTCAGTACGGAGCCCTATGCGGGGCTTGAACTCATGAGCTGTGAGATCATGACCTTAGCTGAAGTAGGACACTTAACCCGCTGAGCCACCCAGGTGCCTGGAGAAGTACTCTTTTTAAGCTCAGAATTTGACATAGTATGGGTTTCAGATTTCTGTCCCAAGATATTTAGTTACTGGAAGTATTAGAAATGCCTTTATTAATATACAATATAGTGCTGTATAATTATATTAATCTACAATACAATATAGGATGATGATTAAGGGAGTGTTACATGATTTATGTAAAGTTCTACAAGTCTCTAGTCCTCTTTGTTTTATTTTGCTTTGTGTAATATTAACCGAGGTATTAAATATGAAGAAAGAAAAAAGTATCCTTGTTTTTCCCTAAAAAAAAAAATTCCTCTCTTAGTTTAGTCTACATCTTTGACCATGTTACTACTTGTAAAACTGTGTGGCAAATAATGTACATGTTTAAAAAAATGTTTTGTGATATCAGTAGTTTTGTTTCCCTTAATTAGGAAGACTAGAGGTTCATTTTGGAAGTCAGAATGACTTCTGCTTCAAACAGACAAATCTCATCACTAATTGGCAGGCTGTAGTCAATTAATATCCTATATGACAGACCAGGTGGCCAGATCCTGGGATAAATTTCAAAAGAAAGTACACAAAAGAAAGTAAATATGTACCTTCCCATCTGGCAGACTGAAGGATTTGGAAGAAGTGCCACAGTGGTTATTGGCTTATTGTTAGATAGAAGATCATGGCTTTTTAATGTACTATATTAACTACAGTTGTGTTCAGTTTGATTGTCTTCAAAGATGAAACTTGGAACATTCATATGATAATTAAATCTCAGTTTCTGATAACTACTAGGGAAATAGAGCTTGTTACCTAAATACCAAAGAAAATGTAAACATGTTTCAACTTCTTCAAAGTTTGCTTTCAAAAAGATACTTGTTCTTAAGCTGGAAAGACACTGGAATACCTTTCTTCTGAGCTTGCTGCTGATATATGCAATAGCCTACTTGGTATCTCCATTTGTCTGTCTCACTTAACATGTTCAAGACTGTGCTTTCAATCTTACTACCTAAGTGCACTTTTGATCTTACTTACCTACAGCTGATCCAATATTTTCCTTATTTCAGTGAATGGTTCCTCTATGTGCCTAGGTGCATAAACCAAAAGCCTACAAATAATCCTTGATACTGGTCCCTCTCTTATATACACATCCATTTCATCTCCAAAACCTAGACAGTCTATTCTACTTACAAAGAATTTTTCACAAATCTGCACTTTTTTCCTTGCTCATTGTCACCATTTTATTGTAAGCTTTACCTCTTTCCTGGATGATTGAAATAACTTCTCAATTCTCCCTGCTTCCATTATTTCTAATATCAATCTGATCTATACATGGTTGTCAGAGTGTCTCTGAAATATTTTTAGATTAGTTTTATCTTTTAATCAATCTCTTAGGTTGTCATCTTATTACACTAGGAAAGAAGACATGATTCTTCGTCCTGTGGGTTCTGTTCCTTGCTGGCTCCTCTAAACTCTTCTCATTACACTGTTCTCCTTCCACTCAAGGGTAGACTTAGGGTGGAGGAGAGTGATGGGGTTTTAAAAGCATTTATTGAACAAATCATTTATAACTGGAATTTATACGAGCAACCCCCTTATCACCTCAACACCTCCCCATTATGGATATTTATAGATTTCCAGATAATTTTGCTATGTTAACTGAAAATTTTGGCACTAGCTGAAATATTTATTTTTCTGCCTATTAGGAAATATCACTATTCTTGTGGATTTTCCATATACTATTTGTTTTTATATTTCTTGACTTTAAGAACTTCAATAAGTACTATGGATCTTCGTGTACCCAGAGCTATTTGATAAAATTTTATCATGTGGAAATTTCTCACACATTAATTCTTAAATTTAAATATCCCCATAATTCCTTCTAAGGTGGTATTTTAATACCACCCTTTCTTTTATTACTGTTTTACAGATCTAATTAATTCTCCAGTTTATAATGCCTTCGTTTTCTCCTGTTTGTAAGCCCTCTGTTTCACCATCCTCTTTCTTCACTAACACTGAATTTCGTTTACAAAGTTTAAAAATCTTTTTCACAAGACCTTCAGTATTCAGGGAAACAAAATTATGGACACATCTCTTCTCTGTTAAGCTCTATGATTTTGACAAGTTATTTGATACTTATTTCATAGTTTAGCTTCGAATCTCTGCTTGGGATGCTTGTTACAAGTGGGAGAAAATCACTACTAAAAATGCTTAGTCTAAAACCTAAGCTAAACCATCCAATACCTAACCTAGCCTTGTCCAGTTAGTCTTTTCAGGAACCATTCTACATATTCACCATTGTCTCCAATTTTCTCACTGTCTTTCATCTCTCTATACTCTCATAAGGTAATATTACCATTTTTTGTTTTTTTGTTTTTCATTTCTAGAGCCTTGCCCCACCCCTCAAGTGGTATCTAGTAGAAAATCAAAAAAATGTTTAATTCAGGAATTCTCAATGCTGTGGGTACATTAGAATCATCTGGGAGTTTTTAAAAATACTGATGTTAGTACTCTATCTCAGACAAAATTAACTCTGAAGATGGTGTTCTAACATGGGTATTTTGATGAAACTCCCGAGTTCTAATGCGTAACAGGAATTAAAAACCTTTGGTCACTGAATACCTAGTTAAAATTAGGTCTTCTGATTATGTGAAATATCAGAATAAGTCAATAACAGTGGCAAACAGGTGTTTAAATATCCATCTTATCCATCCAGCTCGTAAGTCCTTGTGAACTACCAAATACTCTAAGTGAATTAAGATGTTCTCCATAGAGAATTGGTGTTGCATACACACATAAAGAGTTGATCATCAAAGTGATATCTGTAAAACTACTGAGAAATGCCTTTTCTATATCTTCCCTGAGGCTTCAGGAAGCTGCACTTACATCTTCCTTGAATAAACCTGTTGAAGGTGAGCAGATTGGCAAGGAGCTTCTTTTAAATGTTGGTATTTGAACTTGGCCTAGGCAAGCACCTCTTGTAATTTACTTTAAAGTTGGCTGAAAGAAGGTGATTTTATACCTGGGCTAGGGATGAAGGGAGCTTCTGTTTCCCTCTGGGTACCTATGAAGGAGGAGAACATTTTCTGGGCATGCTTTTTTCTCTCCTTCCCTTTTAAACAAATAAAGCCACATTGTGCTGTTGCTCCACTCAGTTCAGGTGCCCAATGCCAAGTAAGCTGTATTTGCTCCATTTATCCTGTTGCTTGATGCTTGGAATAAAAAAGTATTATAAAAAGCTTGATTTGTTTCTGATAACCCAATGATGGCATGCAACTAACAACGGATTTTACTCTAATAGTCCTAAATTCAAGAATATCATATTTATCTTACATTACCTACATACCTTCAATAGAGAATTGAATCTTAGTTTACTGGGACTTCAGATAAAATAATATAGGCATTGTATCTAAATTATGTGTTGTTTAAAAAATCCCTAGTGCAGGGGCGCCTGGGTGGCTCGGTGAGTTAAGTGTCTAACTTCAGCTCAGGTCATGATCTCCCGGTCAGTCAGTTCCAGCCCCGCGTCGGGTTCTGTGCTGACAGCTCAGAGCCTGGAGCCTGCTTTGGATTCTGTGTCTCCCTCTCTCTCTGCCCATCTCCTGGTCTTGCTCTGTTTCTCTCTCTCTCTCAAAAATAAATAAACATTAATTTTTTTTTTAAATCCCTAGTGCTTAGTAAATCTGTGTACCAAATATCACAAAGAAATGTAGAAAAAATGTGAGGAGGGGGCCAGTATTGTAACCATCAATAGAGAATGCGTTTTAAGGAATAGCCTAAGGAAAAAAAGTCAACTTGTGTACCTAAGGAAACTCATCAACTTTTATTTTAACTTTCTGAATAGTTTGAATAGCTAAATAGAGTTGTTTAAGGAAGTAAGAAAATAGCATTTTGGCTTTTTTGTCGTTATTGTTGTTTAACATATCAGGTTACATTTTGGAAAAATGTTGTAACCAATTTGAAAATGTCCAAGAACAGTGATATATAAGTACAACCACAGACATAATGTAATTATATTGCTGAGAAAGGTACATTAATATATAAATCCCTTCAAACATTTTATTTTTATCAGACAATTTTAATAGTTACTGTTTTATTAAATGGTACTTTATAAGATAATATTCAAATCCTTTTGATATAAATAATATCATATAATATTTTTTATTTTATTTGAGATCTTTTGTGATATATATACTTAGATAAATATTAAAATATTTTATGATTGATATTTGAAATGAATTTAATTATTTGAAAGGAATTCAATTAATATTTGAAAATGAACCAGTTTGGGCTCTATACACTTCTCTGTTATTTTGTTGGCTGGATTGTGTGCACAGTATGCTAAGTATGATGCTAGCCTGTAGTAGACAACAAGAAAATGCTTTAGATTGATTGTTTAATATCATTAATATAACCTATGTTTTAACTTATAATATTCTCAATAGTGATTTTTACTTTGGCTATCTTTATATCTTAATTATTATCTACAATAAAATAACATAGAAAAATGGCAAGTAAAAGATATAAGTTCATTATTAGCAATTAATTTCTGGATTTATACTTTCCATACCTTTTACATTTCATTCCTAACTGACAGAACTTTTACGAGTATAAATTTTAAAGCGGTAAAGGAGGAATATAAATAAAAAGAGAAAATTTAAGTAATGAGGAAGTAAGTTAAAGGGAAAAGAAGAAAATATTTAAGAAGGACCTGGAATGGTAACTTCTAACTAATGGATATATTTTATCTTATGGCATTTTGATTTGTTTCCTTAGTTACACACTCTGAATTAAATGGAAATTTTGTTCTGTGGTTTTCAGTGAGTGGTAATTATACATTGAGGTAACACTAAAAATGTCATAAGGTATCAAACATTTTGGAAACTGAAAAGACAAAGTCTGAGCTCATCGTCCAGAGTGTCACTGCATGCGGCAGCTTATCTGAGTTTTGGGTAGAGTTTGTGTGTGACACATGTGAATGAGGTGTATGTGCTGGGCCCTGCTTCATGCCTGAGGCTGCCTTTCTTCTAGAGTGTGAGGCTATGCTCCATAGGCCTTAGTGGGGTTTTCTTTGTTGGTTTGTTCATTTGTTATAAGAAATTATTTTACTTTTACCAAATAAATAAAATCTAATTGATTTCTCCCCCTTTGGAGGAATCAAGACAGAGCAAACTTAATCCACCATCCCGAAGCCTAAAAATACTTGCTTCAGCACAATATATTTGAAATGTGAACTCAATTCAGTATTCTGAAATGTGAATTTCTTTTTTCTTGGATTGTGTAGAGGAAATTCAATGAAAACCACATGTTGATTTTGGTAAGGGAGGAAAACATTTCCCTTCTTACCTTCTAGGTTCTTTGGCTGGCCTCATAATTAAATTGACATAAGACAGATTAACAGAAGAGAAACAAATTTAATTTCATATGTATGGGAGCTAATGAAAATATGAGACTCAAGTGACCAAAGCAGGCAGCTTTTGTACCTTTTAAACAAAGAAACAATACATTTGTGAAGAATTGACAAGATAAAGAAGTTTGGGCGTGGGTGGTAAATTAGTAAAGAAGGTAACAGGGTTTGTTCATATAGCCTTCTCAGCCCTGAATTTCCTATCTCTGGTTATGACGATGTCTCATTGAACATTTATGAAGATGGGAGATTTATTTCCTACTTTCAGGGAGACAAAGGACGGTCAGAGTGTTCTTGTATTTGCTGTTTCTTAAGTAACTTTAATTCAAGGTCATCATTATGCAAAAGTGGCATATTCTGGAGCATCCTGCCCTGAATTCTGCCAATTTCAATATGAATTTCATGGCATAGAAATGAATCCAGAAGTAACAAGAGAAACTTTAGATTGAAATCAGAAGACCTCCCTTGTGGACCTGCCTGCTGGTCCTGTCCAAAAGGGTCCTAGAATTTATACGGAGTGAGGGAAAGTCTAAATTGAAAGGAATCGAGTTTCTGACATCTCAGAATGACATTTTTTCATAATGAAGGTAAATGTGGACTTCAATTTACTTGAGTAATTGAGAAAAACAAAGCTACATTTCTTTCACATCTAAATGTGCAGGCTGAAATTTTGTTCATGACAAATTTTTTTCTTTCCTTCCTCCCCGCTCCCTTCCTTTTCCTCTTTCATCCTCTCCCCTCCCCTCCCCTCCCTTCTTTCTCTTCCCCTCTCCTCCCCTCCTCTCCCCTGTCTCCTCTCCTCTCTCTTCTCTCCTCTCCTCTCCTTTCCACTAGAGAGATTTTTGCAAGTGTGTTGGGTCGTTTCTTAAGGACCTCTCCCTAAATAACTACATTTTGTGGATTTTTGCTTTAATGTTTATAAAATTATCAATACAATTTTAAAAAATAACTTTATAAATCTTTATCTTTCTCACTTTTAATATCAAGGAGATTAATGGCATCACAGATAGTACATATATCAACAAGTTGAGAAATTAACTGAAGAATTTCAAAGAAATGTATGTATTCCTCTTCTCTTCAGGCGATCCATAGAGAAGTACAATTTTCTTTTAACCTTTCCTTCCAATATGTTTGCTTCTGGTGCTCTTGCCTAAGTGCAGTGAGTTTCAGAGAGTTCATGCTATTTAATGAATAGGGTTTAGAATCATAATTTTGTCCTTGAAAATACCTATAATTAAACATAAATTAGGGGCACCTGGGTGGATCAGTCGGTTAGGTGTCTGACACTTGATTTCAGCTCAGGTCATGATCTCATGGTTCCTGAGTTTGAACCTTGCATTGGACTCTGCTCTGACAGCGAGGAGCCTGCTTGAGATTTTCTCTCTCTCCCCACCCCCACTCTCTATTCCCCTCCCCTGCTTGTGCTCTCTCTCTTTCTCTCTCAAAATAAATAAATAAAACATAAAAAATAAACAGAAATTATTAGTATTATCTTGTGTTTGAGAAGAAAATAGAACAAAGTTTTGAAGAACTGTTTTTAATTGTATTTCTCATCTGACATTCTCTCATGATTGGCTGTGGAGACTTTCACAATTTATTGCACGTTTTTTGCCTTTGGGTTCATTACCTATCAAATAAATAATGGATTAGAGGCCTATTTAAGATCTGTGAAGGTACTACATGATTTTACCAAATTTGGTGGATACTTTTCTTTTTTAATTCTCTAATCACAAAAAATATAATTTGTAAATAAAATGTGATAGGTCATTATTTCCTTGTGCACAGAGAATAAGGATAATAAGGAGACGTATCAAAGTTTAAAACTAAAATAGTGT
The DNA here is from genome assembly GCF_016509475.1 of Prionailurus bengalensis. Lineage (NCBI taxonomy): Eukaryota > Metazoa > Chordata > Mammalia > Carnivora > Felidae > Prionailurus > Prionailurus bengalensis. Next base: position 100,699,188 of record NC_057344.1, on the reverse strand, counting down.
TTAATTAAAAATTTTGTATATCATCTATAAATGACATAGAGGATAAAGTCTTACTACTTGAAACTTAAACAATTCCATTTTTAAATAAATCCATTCTAACTAATGTCAATGGGATTTAAAGCCTATGAGAGTATGAGTACTATTCCTACAATTAAAAATAAAATTAAAGTATCTGCTTCAAACAATCATTATTGTTATTCCTGTGATTAAGTTACAAGGATAGAAGTTGTCTTGAAAATTCCCAGGAGGCAGCAACACCTAAATAAGTTATTTAAATTTAATACCAGTGTTTTAAAAATAAGTCCCAGTTGACACTTTAAAGCTGTTTAGCTCAGTTCTCCTTTTCATCTACAGTTCACCCTAAATCAAAGAAAGGAAAGTCTGAAGCCACAGCCTGGAAATTCCTGGTGGACTTTGAACATTTGTTTCCATACATTTTCATTGTTATGTATACCTCTGAGACAAAATCCACTAAGAGCATCTTCAGGTTTAAGCTCATGTAAGAATAATATAATCAGCTCCCTTCTCTTTATGCAACCCTGTCCCCCAAACCACCAGTCTCTGTAATACAGTTTATACTCATGCCTTTTCTTCTAATATTGTCTCCATAAAATCTTACTAGAGAAATCTCATTTATTCATCCTGTAAATCACTTATAATCACTCTCACTGAGGGAATGGTCTATGTACAATTCTTGCTTCCATCTCTTCATATCTTATTCACATAGCCTGCTACAATTTTATTTCTGCCTCCTCCACTTCATGGAAATGCCTCCCTACAATAGACAGAGCCTAATTACTAAATATGGTGGTCAGTTCTTCATTTTTGTTTAAGATCGTCAACATTACAGTGCTGCTCAAGATATGATTTCTTCTTTCTTTGACATCATTACATCATCTTCTCAGGCTTTTTTCTCTAAGTTTGCTGAAAACCTCCTTCAAGTTATCATCAGCTATTCAACTGTTGAAATAAGTACCTAGGGTCTACCATTTTCAAAATTCAACTTTTTTTTTTCCTTCCCTTCACTCTGCATAACATATTGCCTTTCTGTTCCTTAGTTCTGTGTCTAATTTTTAAAGTCAGAATACAGGATGCCAAATGTCATTCTTTACTACAGTAAATACCTTACTATGTCTTTTTATTTCTAAATATTTCTTGATAACTAGCCAATTCAAAAAATTATTCTTATTATTGGACTATTGAAATTACCATATGTTTTTTTTTTCTCAATCTCATATTCTATTATCCATTTTGCAAATTTATCCATTAAAAACTTGAGTTATCTTGGGTCATCTGGGTGGCTCTCGGTTAAGCACCAGACTTTGGCTCAGGTCATGATCTCACGGCTTGTGAGTTCGAGCCCCGTGTCGGGCTCTGTACTGACAGCTCAGAGACTGGAGCCTGCTTCAGATTCTCTGTCTCCCTCTCTCTCTGCCCATCCCCAACTCGTGCTTTCTCAATCTGTCTCAAAAATAAATTAAAAAAATGATTTATATTTTTATTATTGTGTTGCAATCATTATCTAGATATTCCTTTATCAGATATATGTGTTGTGAGCATTATCTTCCAACTAGTGGCTTACATTTCATTTTCTTAATGGTGTCTTTGAAAGAGAGATTTTGTTTAATTTGCAAAAGTTTAATTTTTCATATTTTTATAGTTAGTGCTTTTCATAGTCTAAGAGATTATTTCCTTTATATTTTCTTCTAGAAGGTTTAGAGTTACATTTAGATCTGTGTGATAGGTTTTGAGTTAATTTTAGTAAGTAATATGAAGTAAGGGTGTGGGTCTATTTATGGACTTTCTGCTCTTTTCCATGGATCTGTATAGCTATCATTTCACTGATATCAAACTTTCCTAATGACTGCAGCTGTATAGTAGCCTTGAAATCAGGTGTAGAAGCTTCTTTAACTTTGTTCTTTTAAAACATTGCTTTGTTTTTATAGTTTATTTGTATTTCCATAAAAATTTACAATTTACTAGCAATGTCTACAAAAACGTAAGGACAGTTGGGATTTTTATTAGGATTGCATTAAATCTGTAGGCCAATTTAAGGGAGAATTGCCTTTTTAATTAGTATTCAGTGTTTCAGTCCATAAATATGATATATCTCTCCATTTATTTAGGACTAATTTATTTTTCTCAGAAATGCTTTATAGTTTTTAGTAGAGAATTCCTATAATTTCTTTAAAAGAATATGCAGTAGTACACAGTTTGATAACCAAGCACATGGGGAGACAGGAAAAATGAAGCAAGAGCCAGAAGAATGAGAAGAACCATAGAATTTTGCAGAGACAATATTGGGAAGAAAACTAGGGATTCCTAGAGACTATACGTAATGGCATTACCAGATAAACAGTATATAAGAACTGTATTTTGTGTCTTCAAAGTAGTAACATTCAAGCTTGAAAATTTCAACAGATATTGTTTGACAACTATAAAAGGTGATATGATAGATTGAAATTGAACCAAATATAAATTCTAAAACTAAAATGTACAGTACCATATTTAAAATGTAAGGAGAGGTTTAGCAACAGATCAGATGTTCGTTTTTGGGTGAAGATGAATTAATGACCTAGAAATTAGATCAAAAGAAAATACCTCGCATTAAGAAAAGGTGGGAAATAACAACAACAACCAAAAAAGTGTGAAATATAGAGCTAATACATTAAAGGTCTAAAATAGACATGTATTTTTTTTTTTTTTTTCTGAAAGGAGAAGAGGAAAGAAAGGACAAAAGCAATGTTGAAAAATACTGTGGATAAGGAGTGCTTGGGTGGCTGAGTTGGTTAAGCAGCTGACTTGGGCTCAGGTCATGATCTCATGGTCCATGAGTTCAAGCCCTGAGTCGGGCTCTGTGCTGACAGCTCTGAGTGTGGAGCCTGCTTTGGATTCTGTGTCTCCCTCTCTCTCTGCTCCTCCCCTGCTTATGCTCTCCCAATGTCTCTCAAAAATAAATAAATGTTAAAATTTTTTTTTAATAAAAAAAGAAAAAAAATACTGTGGATGAGAAGTTTTGAAAAACTATGAAAAACATTAAGCCACAGATCCAATAAGTCCTATGGCCCCAAGCAGAAAGAATAAAAAATACTTGAGAAAACAAAAAATAAAACAAAAATTCCCTCACTGAGACAAAAGTGATAAAAATCTTAAAAAGTGAAAGAAAAAAAGATACTTTCTTTCAAAGTTCAAAATTTATATAATCAGATGTTGTCTTCATTGCAATAATATAATCCCAATATATGTCCCAGAAACTCTGGGAGAGAATTTTCAATATACCACAAGGATGAATTACCACTGTAGAATCTGTACTCAACAAAAATATCCTTCAGGAATGTGGATGAAATAAATGTATTTTAGACAAACCAAAATTGAGCAACTTTCAAGCAACAGATGTTCTTCAAATGATATTTTTTAAATAAGAGAAATGTACAAAATAAAAACACGGTGCTGCAGAAAGAATTAAGAACACAATAGAGTAAAATATATGGGTAAATATAAATGCATATTAATGTATAGAACAACAACAATATCTTGGAAGATTTAAAAATCTACTTCTATATGTAGTTAAAATATGTAATAATAGCATGTGTGTTTGGAATTACTGTTACAAAACTTTTCAAGTTTCAAAAAGAAAAAGATAAAAATTTCAGTTAATATCTATAGTCATTTCTAGGGTAACCACTCTAACAATAGATGTATAGTATAAAACTTTTGTGGAAATGGAAAGATATGAATACTATATGAATTCAAGAAGAGTGAAACCAGATAACATAGAAGGTACATAGTGAAAAGGTAGCCATAATCCCAAAATACATTGCCAAATGTATTAACGTGGAATAAACTATGTCATGACAAACTAAATTATGACAGGTAAAAACAAAAAGTACCTGACCAGATTAAAAAGTCCTAACTAGCTGTAGATAGGTGGTAGTGGCCTTACGTTCTGGTGCAGGAATATAAAATATGTACAATGAGTGAAACATGGAACACAGAAAAGTTGAAAAAGAAGCTAAAATTTTTATGCAAAAACTAAAAAGGAAAAAAAATCATAGTAGTTATATTGATATCAGACAAAATAGATTTTAAGGTGTAAGGCATTATTATAAGAAAAGAGTGCCACTGTATGGTGCTAATAAATTGAGTTTAGTGCTTAGGTATAACTATTCTAATGCACGACTTCAACATATAAAGATAGATAGATCTAGAAGGAAGATTAGATTATCCTAAATCAGAATGGATTATTTTCATAAAATTCTCTTACTAACTGATGGAACAATCAAAGTATAATGGAGGATATAGAAGACGTGTGCAATACAATTAACAAATGCGATAAATATATCCCCTTGACTAAAGAATACATATTTTTTGGGGCGCCTGGGTGGCGCAGTCGGTTAAGCGTGCGACTTCAGCCAGGTCACGATCTCGCGGTCCGTGAGTTCGAGCCCCGCGTCGGGCTCTGGGCTGATGGCTCAGAGCCTGGAGCCTGTTTCCGATTCTGTGTCTCCCTCTCTCTGCCCCTCCCCCGTTCATGCTCTGTCTCTCTCTGTCCCAAAATAAATAAAAAACGTTGAAAAAAAATTAAAAAAAAAAAAGAATACATATTTTTTCTTGTGGATAGGAAACATTGAAAAATTGACCATATATGGGGTAATAAAGTACACTTTAGTACATTTTTAAAGTTGAAGTCATGTAAATAACATTCTCCGATCACATATATTCCAGAAAATAAGAGCAGGAAGGTAAATAAAAATCTCAACTTTTTAAAATTAAGAAGTGCCTTATTTTTTTTAATTGTACTGTTTTATATTGGAATTTTTTATAATTGACTTCAGTGTTACTAGTTACAAGTGCACAGTATAGTGATTCAACAATTCTATTCATTACTCAGTGCTCATCACAATAAGAAAGAAAGACATTTTGAAATAACCCATATATCTAAAAAGAGATCACAAAGGAAATTAGAAAATAATTTGACTAAATGATGTTTAAACATTCTAGTTCAGTACTTGTGGGATAAAACCAAAGCCATTTTTAGTGGAAGTATATATTCTTAAATGTATGTAATAGAAAAGGCTAATAATTAATGATGTACACATTTATCTCAAAGACTTAGAAAAATAATAGTAACTTAAACCAAGAAGAGAATGTTGTAAAGAAGAAAATAATGAAGATAAAATTGAGAAAAAAAATATATTGGATAATACAGACACACAGACACAATAAAGATAAGTAAAACCAACTATTTTCTTTGAATAAACTATAAAATTGGCAAATTCCTGGTGATACTGGTGAAGAAGTAAGAGTTGAGACAAATTACCAATATCATGAATTTTTACCTATGAATCCTTATGATACAAAATGTTATAAAATGATATTATAAACAATTTATAGCAATGAGTTAAAAAACTTAGATGAAATGGCAAAGTTCCTAGAAAAGCACTTCTTATTACCACTTAGTTTTCTAGCATAAGTAGAAGTAAAAAGTCTAAATAGTCTCATAACTAAGATGCTAAATGTGTAATTGAAACTTTCCCATAAGAAACTTTCAAGTGTGGGTAGTTTTCCAAGGGAGCCTTACTCAATATTTAAAAAGAAAAATTGCCAATTTCACACATTGTTTTTCCAGAAAATTATATATGACCTAGATACCAAACCTGACATGTTATAATTAATTTAAACATTGTTACATAGCTAGTACATAGTTAAGGAAGGATTCATTATCAAGGTTTTCTGATTTCAAAGCTCTTAATCTCTTTGCTGTAGTCTCCCTTAGACTATAATGTGGACCCATGGAGACATATATAGATGCCCTGTTTTTAAATGTAATCTTATTTCCAATGTAGTCTTATTTGAAAAAAGTAGAAGGCCAGTGGACTTCCAGCTCCACTAAATGTAATGGCTCCTCAAGATGGGCTGTAGAATATCTCGGAAATAATCACAGAGGCTTGTCTCATAGAAACTACATGTGTTTAATCCATCATCTGTCACTGTCTAAAGTCATGAGTGGCTAAGGGACTTAGCCCTTAAGTAGCAGCTTCAATGTTTCTTACTAACTAGGTCCTAAAGTATTCTTTCAACACTAAAATCTACATCATAATGAAACCACACACCTGGGAAATCTTGAAATCTAGGGGAGAGTCATGGGAAGAAAACTATTTCCATGGGCTTTTGCTCAAAAAAAAAAAAAATCTTATCTCAAGTACATTAACAGTTAGAATCATTTATGATGAAAACTGTTCTTTCTACATATGTCCAGCTCCCTTTCATATGTAGCCATCACTCAACAATTAGTCTCTTTAGGGAAGTAAGTAGCTCCTCTGGTCTGACTGGAATGAGGCAGAGTAATGCTGAACTCTGTTGCTACATGTTGCAAATTCTGGAGTGCTGACGTTGTTCAGATTTGATGATTTGGGCTGACATAAGCACTTTCAACTACTTATAAACTTTTAAGCAGAAATAATGGGTTTGAAGTGTTTTATAAAGGCTGTTGCAAGTCTCTGTGAAGTGGGGGAAAAGAAGGAGAGGAAAGAAAGTTAAAAGTGGATTAGAAGTTATTTTTGTCCCACCAGGAGAATGGGGAGTGAAAGAACTAATACGATTAATAAAGGTACGTGGCTCTCTGAAAACATTTTACAGGTTTTCAGAAAACAAAGGAAAAAAATATATTCACCAAAATCAGAAAATGTAGAGCCTCTGTTCATAATAGCTCAGAATATTTCTCATGATCCCATAATGCTTCTCTTTGCAGCCTCATGTCCTACAGCTGCATAAGTCCTGGAAACAGGCTATTCCTAACCATCATGCCATTGCTGTAGCACTCTGTCTCACCAAATGCCTTTTCTCCTGAACTCATCAGTCTATTATTTGCATCTACTTCAGATCCTGTCTCAGACTGCTCAGTGTTTCTTGACTGCCTCAAGATGGGTTAGATATCCTCCCTCAATGAGTATAATGCTCAGTTCAGAGGTCTCTACTTTGGGATATTATCTTATTTATCTTTCCATCTTACCTTCCTGGCACAGGGCCTTACACATACTATCTACTCAATAAATATATGCTAAATCAGTGAATTTTACTTGAGGGGTAAAAAACAATTCATTTTCATTTCTTTAAGCATTTACTTTCTTATCTGTAAAATGAAGAAGTCAGTATCCTTTTTAACTTCCCCTTCACCAATAAATTCCTACATATCCTGGAACGGGTGTGGGCTTCTCAGTTTGATGTTGCAAGGAGGCTCTTAGTATGAAACTTCACATCAGAAAAACAATAAAATAAAATGAGGTGTGCCTTATAGTTGTAGGCCTCACATTCATTGGAGACACCCATAAAAGGAGACTTTAATAAACATGCATGCTTTGAATATTGTAGCCCTTCTGCATCCTGATGTCAATAGTATATTTTCAGTATTTTTTTCTTTTGTATATATGGCTCTATATCTGTGATCTGGTTTTTCTTTAATGGAAAATGAAGTCAAGGGAGGAGGATTTCCCAGTTTTCCTGTTTTATGTTAGATTTTATGCTTTTACATACAAATTCCATTATAAAACTGGAATTAGAAAATCAAAAGCTCAGAGAGGTGCTGAGGTTTTGTCTGGAAACAAGAGATGCCTGTTGTTACAAGATTTCATTAAATGTAAGTACAATTAAAGACAAAAGTTTTTTATTTGTTTTTACAGATTTATGCCTAATGGGTAGACCCCTATTGAGATTGAGAATAGTTTTAACTAGACCCCCTGAAAAGATCATTGCAAAAATTAACTTATGTCTTAATACATTTCTATCCCAAAGGAATTGAATTTCTTATAAACTCATGAGTTATGAAACCAACTTTTCATGAAGCATGAAGAGCTGTGCTTTTAATCTTAATTAAAAAGTGAATGAACATAAGAAAAACAGGTTACTTTACTATGGTTACTTCACTATGGTTACCTCAACAATACCTTCAGGGGTTGGTACCAGTAAAATCATGCATTGGATGTTTGGTATCTGACATTAGCAGCCAAAGTGCCCTGCCTAGGGCTATATTTAATAACTGGGCTATATTTAATAACTCACTTTTGTGGCAGAGGGTATGAAAATTCTGAATGCTCCAATATGACTGTGTTAATTATTCCCATGTAGGTTCAAAGGAAGGAATATATATATATTGAGCCGATAGATTTTCAGAAAAAGTGTAAAGGTGGTGAAATGTGATGGAAAAGTAGGCATTTTTCTCCATTTATAGTGGTGATTAGATGGAACTCTAGGTGACAAATAATGTCACATCTGATATTCAGTGTCGATCACCCATCCAGCAGTAGCTCAGTGAGCGTGCTGCACTGAACTGCAGGCAGAGAGTCAGGACTGGATTCTCCATTTTCTATTTATACCTGTAGTTCAGCTCTATGCCTTAAGTACCAGAAGCTCAATGAACCAGGAAAATTTTTCAAATGATGAAGAAGAAATAGGCAGAGCAGGGAAATACCAATGAGTTATAAGTGGAATATTCCAGTGTAATTTCTCAGGCTAAAATCCCATGTAGTTTGTATTTAAATTAGTAACATTTGAAAACTAAAAAGACCTGTTCAATCAGATGATACAGACACTTCAGTCTTTTTCAGAAGCAGGTGTTTTATCTTCCAGTTTGACTTTTCAAATAGGAAACCTTGTTATTTAAAATATCAAAATGTCCACTAGCGAAATGGTGATTTCCTAAGAAGACAGAGACACTTGATAGCAGATTGTGCACGTGATCAAAGAACTGCTTTTCTCAAACCATTATCTTCTCTCAGAAGTAAACAAAGGTTACCATGAAAAAGATCAAATATGTCAAACACAGTGTTGTCTTGGATTTCTATAACAAATTACCATACAATAGGTAACAAACAACAAACATTTATTTTTCACAGTTTTGGAGTCTGGGAAGTCCAAGATCAAGGTGCAGGCAGATTAGGTTTTTAAGGAGATGTCTTTTTCTGTTTGCAGACGACCATCTTCTGATGGTAATTTTCCAGGGCTGACAGAGCACTAGTCTCTTTCTCTTCTTATAAGGAAAGTAATCCCATCATGGTGCTCCACCTTCATGACATAGTTGGATCCCAAAGACCCCATCTCCACATACCATCGTACTGGGGTTTAGAGTTTCAACATATAAATTGTGGGGTGACACAAATACAGTATATAACAGATATTAATTTTATTATAAGTACCAAATGTTCTAAAAACATATGCAAATATATTTTTCAAGTGGAGAACATGTTTAATATGTACAAAGAATATATGCCCAAACTTTCTTGAATCCTCAAATTCTCCCATGTCTCAATTGAATCTAATGTACTTTATTAAATACAGTATGACTTCAAATTATAAGTATCTATTCTGATCTTAATTAAAGTTAATGCCTACCAGGCCCCAGATGATGGGAGAGCATCTAGTTTCATTTACTGAAAAAAATACTGCATATCAATCAGTCATGCAGCCAGTGATTTATATTCACATATCATGGACCTATGAGCTCGTCTCTAGTATTCCAGCTATACATGTGAAATCTTTAAAATACTAGGCTGCACTGTGCTTCTATATTACCAAAGAAGGACATTTACACTCTGGAATAGATATCTGTACTGGGCCTCCCAAACTCAATATCGTTCTCTCACAAAAAGAGATGCCTTCATTGTTCTTGGGTACATCTTTCAACACATATTTCTGATCAGCCTGGCAAGCCTGAAGAAACCTTACAAGAGGGGAGAGACTCACCAGTTCCTGTTTAAATACTTACACCAAGACACTTTCTGCCTGAGAGTTCTACGTGAATGGAAATGCAAGTAGTTTGCTCTTAAGTATGGTGGTGATAGGTATGCTATCTCCCTCCCCCTGCCGTCCTTCTTCCCTCCTTCTCTGGTCTCTTGTTCCAACCTCCAGGCTCATTCTGCTGTATTTACAAATCTCAGAAATAAAGAAGCAGTGAATCTAGTTCATAAATCAGCCTCCACAGGGGAGAGGACTTAGCTGCGTGCTGACTGGAAACAAACAGACCAGCGGAAACCTTAGTGCCAGAAATTTAAACCCACAAAGAACCCCGGATGTCATGTAGACGAAACCATCATGTTACAAACCATAAAAGTGGAGTTCAAAAAAAGTTGAGTGAGGTAAGACCACACAAATTGTAGGAGCAGAGCTAGGTTGAGAACACCCTTTCCTAGACTTATATCATGAGGTTTATCTAGGTTCGTGCCAGAACTAAAGTTTTACTCAGAGATTTGTGCATTGTCACAGCTTTAGAGGAAAGGCAAATAGATCCAGTGTCCAGTGTAAATGCTTTGGTCAGGTGATGATACTTTGGGCAAGTATTTATTGAGTACTTTACAAGTTGTTCCTTTTAGCTGCTACTTGATTGATTTTTAAAGTGTAACACAAGGTTTTGCCAACAGAGCCAAGTGGAGAACCAGGATTGACAGCAGCAATTTATTTAGCAATTTCATTGATATACAAATAAATTAAGAGGAAAGGAGAGATGTGTCAACATTTTGGGGTACAAACATTTATACATAAACATTTTGAGATATGCTTTGTTTATGAAGTACATTTACAGGTCAACTAGGATTAAGGGTTATTTTTTTTTCTCTTTTTTTCTTTTAACATATTAACAGTTGATGTCCAGCCAATATATTTATACTTTAAAATGGCAAGAGTGGGGTGCCTGGTTGGCTCAGTCGGTTAAGCATCCGACTACGGCCCAGGTCATGATCTCACTGTTCATGAGTTCGAGGCCCACGTTGGGCTCTGTACTGACAGCTCAGAGCCTTGAGCCTGCTTTGGATTCTGTGTCTCTCTCTGTCTCTGCTCCTCTCCCACTTGCACTCTGTCTCTCTCTTTCTCAAAAATAATAAATAAAACATAAAAAAATACATAAAATGGCAAGAGTTACATGAGTCAGTCAAATTTTAATTAGTTAACATTTATTAGTAAAATGTCAATTTATTCATCTTACTTGTAAACAGAGTGTAAAACAGAGTGAAGGATTGATTCTTCCTTTAATTAAATTTATGGGAGTTAAAAACTAAAACCCCTTTATAAGGAACACATGCATAGAATACATAATGTCTTATTGGGAAATATGTCAGGAAACTCAAATAAGAAAATTGTCTAGCCACAGGAACAGCGAAGAGTGAGAACAGGCTACTGTATTGCCTGTTTGTTTAGTTAAGTGATATATGTGAATATGCTCAATATTTTCAGACAAGGAAAATGGAGAAAAAATGGAAAGAAACACACGTAGTTTGATGACTCTGGCACCACTTTAAAGCACACAAAATAAAGGAAGCATTTGCTCACATCAGAAGAGGAATTCATTGGACACCACTGAGAATGTTCTTACTTAGGAGAGAAACTTTCCCACACTCACATCCTCTGACCTTCAACATGTGGCAAGCAAAACCCCAAATCTGGGAGGGTTGGTTAGCTTAAGCCTTCAATAATTTGGAAACTGAGCCAAAATATCTAAAAGCTTGCCCAGCTGGGCAGGAACATTTGTTAAGCAGACTTCCTTAGAAGATTTCCTGATCTTTGTGGGAATTTACTTTTTTAATGTCTGCTCACTGCAGTATCTTTTACCAGATAACTAGAGAGTTGACTCTTGCTTGTCATGTAGGTATTTTCTAAAATGATTGACTTCCTTAGGGGCGCCTAGGTGGCTCAGTCAGTTGATACTTCAGGTCATGGTCTCGTGGTTCCTGAGTTCGAGCCCCTTGTTGCATTCTGTGCTGGCAGCTCAGAGCCTGGAACCTGCTTTGTGTTCTATATCTCCCTCTCTCTCTGCCCCTCACGTGCTCACACTCTTCCTCTCTCAAAAATAAATAAACATTAAAGTAACTTTTAAAATAAAATAAAATAAAATAAAATACTTGATTAGTCCTGAATGATGTTCCTTAATCGCTTTATCTAAAATAAGAATGCCCACCCCCACCAGTCACTCTTTATTTCTTGCCCTAGTTTATTTTTATGTAATACTTATTACTATGCCATTACTATAAACATTTTATTATTTTTCCTTTTTTTGTTTACTTATTACTGTTTCTTCCTCTTTAGTAAATATTCTATAAAAGTAGCAACTTATTCTGTCCTGCACACTAATGAAAAATTAACATGTAGAAGGTGAGTAATAAAAAAAGAATAAATTACTAAAGAGAGACCTTGATTGGAAAATGAGCTTTAAGCATTTTGCCTCTAAAATCACATTCCATTCTATCCTTTTGTTTTGCTTTCTTCATTGCATTCTCATTCTCTAAAATTATTGTGTAAATTTGTTCCTTTATATGTTTCTCCCAGTTAGAATTTAAAATTTACCACTCATGATGGCAGTGACATTTTAGTACTTGGACTAGGTCTTAGCACATAGTAAGTAGTTGATAAGTATTTTTGGAATTAATATTTTAATAATGTTCTACATCACTATCCTTATGTTTAAGTGAATACTATTCAAAGTTAATAAATATAACTAAAAGATACCCATTGATAACTTACTTAAAAAGATTCATAAAGTCTGTATTATAATTCTGATTTTCCATGTTAAGGAAGCTGAGGTTGAATTCTCACCCTACTATATTTACCATATCATGCACAAATTAGTAAACTTTATAGCAGAATGTTGTAGGAAAAGAACAGGGAGTTCTAAAGGTCCAAGTGAGAGAGTGAGATCACATCCTACCAAAGGCATTATGTTGCAGGTATTGCTAGAGAGGTGGAGGAACAGGATGAGGCAGGCTAGCATTGCAGAGAACTTTGGGAAGGAAGCATAAACAGTCTAATTTGGTAGAAATAGTATGCATATTGAGAAACAGTTATAGGTGACAATGCAAGAGTATTTTAAATCCATGTTAGAGAGCCTAAGTGTCAACTTGGCAAGAATGTACATAGATGTGGAGAAAATAGGAGCCCTGCAAACTTTCAGACAGTGACATGACATAACTTAAACTCTTTAAAAGTATTTAGAACATAAAGGCTATGCTTGGTAGATTGGAAAAGAAAGGTTTGGAACTAATCTAGAAGAGAGGGATTGGAAGTTAAAGGTCTCACATATTTCCCTTAATAAGCATGGGATATACTGTGTGAAAGCAAGCCTTAACAATGGTGATTTACATTTAGGCCACCATTTTGGGAAGCATCCTGTCTGGCCTTGGGAAAAGTACACACTGACCTAATTCACTTAGACACTTCACCTTACTGTAGCACCACTTTCTTTCCATCTGGTTCCTGTTTCTGAAATGTACTACCTTGTGCCCTTACAGTTAGGCTTTTCAATGGGAACATGTCCACTGGGGTCATCCTTTTAGAACTGACTATTCTTTTTGCATTATAGCATTTTACCTCAGCTGAGTCTTGGTACTCTTTCCTATCCGGAGCTTTTCCACATCATTCCTTGGGGAGGATGCAGATTCACATGCAGTCACTTCTGAGGGAATTGGAGATAGGATCATTTAAAAGAGAGAACATAGATCAGCTCATAGAACAAGAGTGTGCCTGATAAGAATTTATCAGCAATTACTAACTTAGTGGTTATCAGAACTTCAGCATGCATCACAATCCCTGGATGACTTGTTAAAACACAAATTGCTGGGTGCTATCCCCATTGTTTCTGATCTTATTTAGTGGTGGGACTGTTCCTGCTTGTTTGGGGACCACATTTTGAGAACCATTGCTTTAACATAGACTGAACTACATCCTCAAAGCTTGTCTTTATTGTCTCTTGGATTTAGTAGTGGAGAGCTCAAAGATACATATTGTTTTTCAATGGCTATAGATGGTATGAATGGACAAATTGTCAGCCAAAAGCTATATTGAATAAGAGTTCATGGCTTTTAGGAAATACATCTTTGAATTCATAATTTCAAGAGGTAATAGGACTAATTGTTACATGTCCTTCTTAAATAAAAATTGAACTGTAGCTAACATTTGGGAATAAGACTACAAATTCACGAGTTAAAACTGTGATTATAATTACATATTCAGAGCTTTCTTAGGTTTAAAGGAATTATATTTTATGAATGTTAACAATGAAAATGTTGGCTGAGGCTTTATTACCACTTTCTTACTACTGTGAATCTAAGATGTCATTAGCATTCAGATAGCTTACTTTTATTCATGAACAATAACGACTTTATTAATATTAGGTCCAGAGTGATTAGCTTTCATAGTATAAACACAACCACAATGAAATGAAATCATCAACTAATCACTCTTTCCTGCTATGTATGGTGGGACAATTGACTCTTCAGATTGATTCTGACAACATTGTTTTTTGTATATAAAGAGAAAAAGAGCTATTTATAAAGAGAAGCAATAAGCAGGTCTTAGTTGAAGAAAAAATACATATGAAATTTCCCAGTACTCCTCCACTTACTAGCAAAGGGGAAAAAAAACTCACTATATGTCATACAATATCTAGAACAGTTTTACATTAGATTGTAAGCACTGCATGTATTTTTCACATATTTTAATTAACAACTACATGGGTTACTCTAGATCCTTTTTCCTGTTTTATTTCCTTCTTATAATTAGAAGATACTCAGATACTCAGAATTTTTTTTTTATCTTTAACGGGGAGCTCCAGTGAAATAAAACAATAAAATACTTCTTTAAAAGGGTATGGAAATTGGCAGTTCTGTTTTGGTTTTGCCTGGTAGCAAGCTGACAGAAGATCCCTTCCCTTCTGTGGATTAGTCAGAAGGATTAAGATATGGTATAGGGCCAAGAGAAGAACTGTTTCTTAATTCATCCTGACTATAATTCTATAATTCTCAGTTCATCCCAGTTTAAGTGAATTACAGGTGCATTAGCCTAGAGTCTATACAAATGACAGTGTAAAAATATATCCCAAGGGAAGTCAATTATATATCTTTATCTGAAAAAGATGAACTGACTTTTTCTTCACACCATATAGAAAAAATTAAATCAACATGAATCATGAGCTAAATCTAAAAGTTAAATTATAACACTCCTAGATGAAAACATTGAAGAAACTTGTCAAGAATTTGTGTTAGGTAAACAGTTCTTAGATACAACAAAACCAAGAGCCACAAAGGTCCCAAAAAATTGTAATAAATTGGATTTTATTAAAACTAAGAATATTTGTGCTTTGAAAAAACACAAATAAAATAGAAAATATGGAATCAATTGGGATAAAATATTTGCAAATAATATATGTGAAAAAGCAACTTACATTCAGAATATATAAAGAATTCTTACAACTCAGTGACAAGAAGACAAATAATAATTTAATAATGGGCAAAACTTTAATAAATATTCACCAGTGAAGATAGGTTGAAAGTTAATAAGCATATGAAAAGTAGTCAATTCATTAGTCACTAAGGAAATACAAAATAAAGTCACCATCAGACTCCTACATACATATTAGAATGGTCCTAATCGAAAAGACAGACAATATCAAGTGTTAGCAAAGATAAAGAAAAACTGGCACTCTCATACACTGTAGGTGAAAATGTAAAATGACACAAACACTTTAGAAAACAGTTTGACAATTTCTTAAATAGTTAAACATAAACTTATCATTTTATCCAGCAATTCCACTCCTAGGAATCTACCCAAAAGAAATGAAATCATATGTCCGTGCAGACTTGCAGGTGAATGTTCATAACAGCATTACTTGTAATAGACCTAACTTGAAAATTATCCACACGCTTGCTAATCAACTGATGAATGACTAAAAATTGTATATTTCTCTGCTGCCATATTGTTCTGCAAAAAAGTTGGGTAATACTAAAATGTGATGCAACACAATCTTCAAAAATGTTATGATAAGTGGCACCTGGGTCTCAGTCAGTTAGGCATCCAACTTCGTTCGGGTCAGGTCATAATCTCACTGTTGGTGGGTTTAAGCCCTGCATTGAGCTCTGTTCTGACAGCTCAGAGCCTGGAACCTGCTTTGGATTCTGTGTGTCCCTCTCTCTTTGCCCCTCCCCTGCTCTCTCTCTCTCTCTGTGTCTCTCTCTCTCAAAAATAAATAAACATTTAGAAAATTGAAAAAAAAAATATGGTAAGGGGAAGAAGACAGATGAAGAAGATTACATGTTGTATGATTTCATTTACATGAAATACTTAGACAAAGTGAACCTATAAAGACAGAAAGCAGACTGATTGCTTGGGGCTGGGAGTGGAAAGTGAGATTGACTTCAAAGATGAGGGGTAAATTTTTTAGCACAAGGAAAAGTTCTAACATTGTTATTTTGTGATGGTTACACAATTCTAAACCTTTACTAAAAATTAATTGAATTTTCAGTAATTCAATGAATTTCACTTATAATGAAAGAATTTATATGTAAATTATACCACAGTAAAACTGTAAAAAGTAAACTGCAAAATCAATAAAAAATGTATGATTAACCACAATTTTTGTGAAGTCACAACTCTGTGTTTATGTACTTTATCAAATGTTTAGCATAATCACACTGTTTGACTCCTGATATACACCTTATTAATTATGGAGGAAGAAAATTTCTGAATTTATTTTTTTTTATATAATTGGCTGGGAAAATGACCAAGTGAGTGATCCATACATTTTTATAAGTTTTTTTGTTGGTTCATTTGTTTGTTTTTAATATTGTATGTGTGCTTGGGAAGTCTTGGTTATAGTGCCATAACTTCAATTAATATTTACTAAAATATTAGTATTATTTATTAAGACAAATAAAAGGACATTTCTGTATTAACACACTTTATATTTAACTAATATTTTTTGTTATGCACTTAATCCACTCAGGCTGTGATAACAAAATACCATAGACCGTGTGGCTTATATATAACAGAAGTTTATTTCTTACAGTTCTAGATGCTGAAGTCCAAGATCAGGGTGTTAGCTTGGTTTGGTGAGGGCCCTTTTCCATGTTGCAGACTTTTCATTGTATCCTCACATAGTAGAAAGGGGCTAGGGAGCTCTGTGGTGGCTCTTTTATAAGAGTACTAGTCCCATTCATGAGGGCTCCACATAACCTAGTCATATCCCAAAAGTCTACACCCAAATAGCATCATAGTGGGGATTAGATTTTCAACATATAAATTTTGGTAGGATGCAAAATTCAGACTATAGCACACACTATATACAAATCACTTTAGAAATTGTGTTCATATAAAAATTTCTCAAATACACTTATCTTGGCCCTTCTTAATTGTAGTTCTTTTGTGTATGTGAGTATGATTAGACTTAACTCAGATTGAAAACATGGTTGCATTTATGATCTAACACACTTAAAATGTCCTGGTCTAATTATACATGATAGGTCATAGGACAAAAGGTTCTCTGCATACCTTCTCCGTCTATTAAATATTAAAAGTGAATTCACAGGCTAAGTGGTTATGGGTGCCTTGAATGCATCACATAAACAGATAAACCACACTTAATTAGCTGCCAGTTTATTAGGGAGATAAATATTTCCAGGATAGTTACTGGCAGCACAACAGTCGCACATTCCATGTTTGAATTTTTTGACCAAGGTGGAAGGGAAAATATAGAGGAAAAAACAAGTGCCAATTATTTCCTCATCCAATTAGTAAACATTCTTTTTGAGTCCCTGGCTCAACCTCTTCTCATACTTTCAAAATGAAGAGACTGATTTTCTTGGCGCTAATTTCAATAAGTTCAATTATGCTATTTCTTTACTATAGACTATCTAATTAGGATATTAAATATCTTCTACCGGCCAAATTTTTTTTTCTAAATTGGGTCACTTACCTCCAATTATTTCCCCATAGTCAAAGTTATAAAGTAATGAATTATGTCATACTCTGAGTCCATTATCATTTTTTGTAGTTATATATGTTAGGTTAACTCATATTTAAAATTCTTTTAATGTTTATTTTTTGAGAGAGAAAGCATGAGCAGGGAAGGGGCAGAGAGAGGAAGACACAGAATCCAAAGCAGGCTCCAGGCTCTGAGCTGTCAACACAGAGCCGACACGGGGCTTGAACTCACGGACTGTGAGATCATGACTTGAGCCGAAGTTGGATATTTAATCAATGAGCCACCCAGGCACCCCTTAACTCAATAAACCAGCCAACCAGCTAAACCCCCAATGTGTCATTTGGTAGTTCAAAACTAAAAGTATAAAGCATTTGTCATCAGGCACCTGGGTGGTTCAGTCAGTTGAGTGTCCAACTATTGATTTCGGCTTAGGTCATAACCTCACAGTTGGTGATTGAGCCCCATGTAGGGCTCTCTCTATAGGGCGCTCTCTCTCTCTCTCTCTCTGTTCCTTTCCTACTCATGCTTTCTCTCTCATGATATATAAATAAACTTATAAAAAAGCATTTTGTCAGAATATCATTACAAACATATCTTCATTAATATATATAAATACTGTACATATGAATATATATGCATGCACATATACAAGTTTATGTTTGTGAATATAGATATATATGGATATACATATAAATATAGGTACAGATATATTCATGTCCATGTGTGATCCCTTCCCCTTGAGTATAGATGGACTCATAGCTTGCTTCTGACCAACAAAGTAAAGCAAAGGTGATGGAATATGTGTGATTACAAGCACATGATAATATGATTTTGTTATGTAAGATTGTAGTTCCTGTCAGAATGGAGTCTCTCTCTCTCTGTCTTTCTCTTGCTGGCTTTAAGGGAGGAACATTTCATGTGGCAAGGAACTGCAGGTGGCCTCTAGGAGCTGAGAAGGGTCTCCAGCCAACAACCATCAAGAAATGGGTTTCTTCAGTCTTACCACCAAAAAGAAATGAATTCTTCCAACAACCTGAGTGAACTTGGAATCAAATTCTTTCCCAGTAGAACCTCAGGTAGATCCCAGCCCTGCCAACATGTTGATTGCAGCTAAAGCATTTCCATCAACGCGTTGCATTATAGTTTAGAACCAGCTAAGCCATGTCCAGATTTCTGATACATGGACACTGAGATAATAGATGTGTATGATCTTAAGCTGCTAAATTTGAGGATATTGTCATGTAGCAATAAGTAACTCATACAAATTTTAGGAACTGGAAGTGTGATGCTGCTGGGATCAGCTGAAATAAAAAAAAAATGTGGGAGTTGTTTGGAACCAGACAATAGGTGGATGCTGAAAGAATTTTTGAGAACCATGATAGAGAAAGCTTAAATATCCTCCTACAAACTGTTAGTAGAAATCTGGACTTAAAGGGCACTGCTGGTGAGAGCACTTCAAAATTTTCTAATCTGTGATACCAAGATGAATACATTCAGTTACTCTGCCATGAAGTTAAAATCAGCCTTTTGAGACTACTTATTATTAAAGTGTTCTTTTTTTTTTCAAAGATAACTAAAATGTTTTTTGTAGTTCAAGAATGACTGAAAAGGATAGCTTTCTGCCCTTGGGCAAGGCAAACCGGAATAAACTGTAGTTAGGTTTTCATCTGTAAATTGAAGTAGTGGTTATCTAAATATTTTCAAAAATTTCTGGCAGCTGATTTCTCTTTACAAATGAAAGCTGGTGTATAATGCAGTAAGTGTTGAGGAAGCACTGGGCAGCTCATATCCCTTCCCACTTAGCTCCTTTCTCCCTATCCATTGGCATCATGGCCCATCTTTAGGGTTTCCAAGGAGACCAGATTAACAACACAGTTAGGCAACCTTTAAACTGCATAATCCAAAGTCAGGTAAATGTCAACTAACTCATTAATATCTGGATGCAGAGGATAAACAACATGTACACACACACACATACCCACCATGTATGGATCAGTTAATTCCTAAGTCAAATCTTCATGGAAAAATTATATTTTTTATCTGTTTACAAATAGCTAATTTATACACAACCTGGAACAGCTTGAGAAAACACAATTTACAAATGTTTGCAAATGATGTATCATAAGAGATACTCAGATCAAATGACAATTCAGAGTAGTTTTGAGCCCATGAAGTCAGTCAAATCCTGAATTCTTACCTTAAAAACTTGATCAGCAATTCTGGTGAAAATACCTTTTTCTAGGTCTAGAATATCAATATTATCATCACATTATGTGTCTTAAAGAAATTGTGACAGGTTTATGTTTGACACGAAAGTCACCTGTAAAGTGGCAAGTCTATAATTCTATGCTTTGTAGTCAGCTGCTCCCTTCAGGCAATCTGTGCTCAAAATTAATCAAGAAATTCTCCTCCAGGGAACCTCTTGCTCTCATAAACTACTAACCTGCTAGAAAACAGAATTAAATATTTTGTTGTATTACTACCAACTTTACTTAAAAAAAAAAAAAGCCCCTTCTACGTCCAGAGGAAAGCCATATGGCTGGGGCCAATATATACTCCTATAAACCTTGCTTAATAGTTGGTGAATAGGAGAGAAAAAACAATCCTGAAACTCTCCTTTATTTTTTACCCCTGCCTTGTCATTTATGGTGATGAGCAGGTAACTAGGTACTTGGCATGGATTCTATTGCTTAGTCCTCATAGTTATGCTGCATGAAACCATTATTATAAATAGTTTTGCACAGAGGAAACTGAATCTCAGAGAAACCAAAAAAAACCTTGGTTAAAGTCACATAGCTAGTATATGACAGAGCTAAGTTTTTAATTACTCAGAGTGAAGAAAACAGCAAATAGAAAAAGGAAAAAGCAGTCTTGAGTGTGTGTGTGTGTGGTATACTGATACCTATGGCTGAGACTGTGGCTGGTTTGATTTATATAATACCTATGGTTGAAAATCTTACTAGGTATCATAGAATATTATATAGCTGCTCTAGCAATTCATTCATTCATTCATTCATTCATTCACTTGATAAGGACTTAATAGACAGAGCTATATGCCTTATTAAATGCTTGGGATTCCTTGGTGAAAAAGATGTGGTTCTTGTCTTCATGTAACTTAGGTTTTGGTTAGAGAGAGGAAAAAAAAGTAAACAAATTAGTCATGATAAGGTGGTAAAGTTACTGTGATAACTAGTGTATAAGATTCTTCAAGACATAGGCATGGCCACTTGAACTTCTTTCAGCATAATGTGCTTATGATAATCACGTTGTTTCACATGTAAGCACAGGTGCGTACATCCTTAAGTATCTAACAGTTTTCTGTTTTTGATATTTGAAGTGAGAATACATCTCATTGTAGGAAAATTACTCCATTAGATTCCTAATGACTTTAGGTAAGTGCCCTACAAATATGTGTGAGGTGACCAGAGATAGCCACTGTCAGTATTAAAGGATGTTTACCTTGCAGCCATCTACTTGCTTTGTATGTACTTCTGGGATTCCCTTATTTCACTGTGAATGTGAGATCTCACTGAGAGTGACTTAGGAAACTTCAAGGTCACTTTGCATCTGTTCTTAAGCAACCCAAGAATGCCCAAGGCTCAAGGTGATCCTTTTAACTATTTCCCCTGAGAGACATTCTCCCTGACAACAGTTACATGGAGATATTCTGGCCCCAGGACAACTGTCTTCTCTGAAAGGATAATTTCCTCACTTCTGTATTATTTGTTCTCCTAGGTATTCGTGGATTATTAGATTATTATGTTTTCTTCCCACATAAAGCTCTTTATCATCAGCTGACCACTGCTTGTTGTTAACAAAAACATGCTATCCTCTCAACCTTGGATCCTCTCTCTAGACCCACCTCAGGACTCCATAGCCCTTTCTCCTTGGTGGATCCTCTCAGAGGTCTCACATGCCCTTTGCAGTTTTTGTTAACTTTGCACCTTCAAGTCTTCAGACTTCAGATACAGTCTACCTGTGTCTCAGCTCAACTTGGGATGTGGTCCTAGTTCTTTTCCCAAGAGATTATTTTTCAGCTCCCATGTAAAACCAGTATATGTAAGCAAATAGAAATAGGAAAAGGATAGAGGGAAAAAAAAGGCAGAAGGTTGTGTATGTTTGGAGAGAGAGCACAATAGACAGAGAGAGACAGAACATCTTAGGCAAGATACTTTGATAACCTATGGTTATCAGGATACGCCTTGCAAATAAGATTTCTCATTGTGATAGAAATTAATGAGAAACTCAACGTCAAAGAGTGATGTTTCTTCATATGGGTATTAAAATCCTTCACATATAATATTGTTAAGTTGCAAAAAGAAGGTGGAAACCCCGAGCTTGGAGAGATGAGGTGCCAGGGTGTTGTGGAGGGTTGTAAACTACTGGCTTGTCAAAGGGTAATTCCTAGAAAACAAGGAGAAGGAAAAGAAAAGAAAAGAAAAGAAAAGAAAAGAAAAGAAAAGAAAAGAAGAAAGGAAGGAAGGAAGGTAGGAAGGGAAAGAGAAAGGGAAAGAAAAAGAAAGGAGAAAATAAAAGGAAAAGAAAAGAAAGAAAAGAAAAGAAAGAAAAGGAAAAAAAAAACAAAACAAACAAAACAACCAGCAGGAGGTCACAGTAGAATCTATGGTCAGAAATGAAGAGGACAGGAAATGTCTATTTTCTCACAGCCCAGAGAGGAGAATTAGAACCTGCCAGGCCCCACATGCTTGAGAACTTCTTATCTCTCTTGACTTCAGGAACCATCTCTCTCTCTCTCTCTCTCTCTCTTTCTTGCTCACTGTACTCCAGCATGGTGACTTCCTTATTCTTCCTCAGACATGTCAGGAGTGTTTCTTCCTCCGAACTTTTGGATAGAATGCTTTCCCCTTCCATATTTGCATGTCTAACTCTCCTACCTCTTCCAAGGCTCCGTTTAATTGCCTTTAATTGAGAATTGTTTATTCTCAATAAGTCTTGCCAGGACACCTTCAAAAAACTTTGTCTGTTCTCCTAGCACCCCAATACCCCATACCTTACATTTTCCATGGTGTGTATCACCCTCTAACATGCAAAATAATAGACTATTATTTCTGTTGTTTATATCAGAAGTTCCACAAGTGCAGGGATACTCGTTCCCATTTCCCTTCCCACATCCTGAGTCTAAAACAGAGAACAGACTGCTCATTCAATATCTGGTGAATGAATAATGAATTTCTGGGGAAGAAGTCAGATGCACTTTTATAGGTACAATGAGAAGACTTGAGATGCTAAGATGACAGAGTCAGAGCCAGTTTTCTTGACAGATGACTGCGAAGTAAGATTCCCTAGTTTTGGCTGGTAGGACTTAGAGAGGAAATATGAATATATAATTGTGGGCTCTGGTATTTACTTGTCTCCCAGCAAAGACCCCAGTGGTAAGGTCAACAGGTCAAATTTTCTTGATTGGGGGAATTTGAAAGTGAAATGGATCTGTTTTGACAGAGACAAATGATACATGGTCATCAGACTAGTTTCTTCTTCTTCCAGGGCACATTTCTAGTTTCTAACTCCCTTTTATGTCAGTGGGGATTATTGATTAGTTCTCACCAATGGAGTGTGAGTAGAAGTGGTGTGTATCATCTTCAGGCCTTCTCCCTGACTGACTGACACCCAGGGTCCTTCCTGCTCACCTCTTCCTTCACCTCTTAGAAACTTAATTACAAAGTTTCCAAAAGAGACCTCCACTGGATGGAAGGAATCCATATGCTTGAATGACTGTGTGGAATAGAGGCCCTCAATGTACATAGGATTGTGATGTGAGACAGAAACAACATGTTTTTATTGTGTTACTAGCCTGGTTTTGTGGGATTATTATTCAGAGTAATGCGTCTGTTCCATGTAACCTGGAGGAAGTGTCAAGCCTTCAAAACATAACTTGCATTATGGCACATCAAATTTTATAGGTCCCAAGGCCCAACATTAAGTAAGATAAAAATGTGCTTATAAAATAGAGAAATATTATAGAACAATAAAATGGCATTTCTAAATATTTTGAGTTCCTAGGCTAAGAATATTGTAGTTATTTCATAGTTCTTAGATACTTTGGCTTAGATAAGTCTACATCTGTCGCTTCACAACTATGGTTTCCCTTTTTATGCTCATATGTAACAGAAATGGAAATCCATCATTAGAAAACAGTCAGATTTGCCTAGAGGACCCTTTATTTGGTGAAGTGCAGTCTTTCTTAGACAAATCAGCCTTCAGGCCATATATAGAGACCATCCTTAAAGAAAGAGAAAAACATAATTTATTAAGTAATAAGATCATTGATTTACTCTCATCAAAAATTACAATTTAAGAAAAAGAGGGGAGGGGCTCTTGGGTGGTTCAATTAGTTGGACAACTGATTCTTGATTTCAGCTCAGGTCATGATCCCAGGGTCATGGAATTGAGGCCCACTTTAGCCTCTGCACTGAGCATAGAGCCAGCTTAAGATTCTCTCTCCCTCTGCCCTACTCCCCTGCTCATGCTCTCTCTCTCTCTCTCTCCTATAAATAAATAAATAAATAAATAAATAAATAAATAAATAAAGGAGGGGGAAGTGATGGTGGAGTAGGAGGATCCTAGGCTCCCCTCATCTCACAAATACAACTAGATAACTATCACGTCATCTTAAAATTGAAGAAAGTAGGAAGTGTGGAGACACCATTTGGGAGAGAAACAGATCATGGCCACTGCGGAGGGGAGGGAGCTATGGTCACAGAGAAGGGTAAGAGACAAACTAGCACACAGGGGAGCACATGAGGAAAACGAATTCCCATAGCAATTGGCTTGGAAAGCAAGAGGGGCAGAATTTCATGAGTTCTCATAACCAGTAGGGCTTAAAGATTAGAGTTCTAAAGGTCAGCAGGTTTTGCTCAAGGATAGCTTGGAGGCATTGGGGCTGCTCTTGGAGAGAAGGCAGTGCAAAATGCCCAAGGACATACAGGGTGGAAACACTGATCTGAAGAGTGCCTGAGGCACACAGTAGGGAAGTTATTTGCTCACCTTGGAGCATGTCCCAGAGAGGCAGCCCTCATGGAGATACCCCTCTAGGAACAAAAGAACTGGCAGGCATGATTTCCTTCAGCATAAGCACAGGGCCACCAGGGCAGTATGGATACTTGCTGCTTAAGTTGCATATACCAAGTGAAACTGCCCTTCACAATCACACTTGCTTCAGTCCCCCTTGCCCCAAAGACAGGCCCTGACACCTGCCAACACTACATTTCCCATCCCTAGAGTTTTTCAGGGCCTTGGTTTTGGCATCAGTGGCTACAGGTCTTATTTCAGAAGCAGAGCAGAGCACACTTAGTGAGAATTTACCTAATTCAGGCAAGGGGCCCAACACTACCCACAACAGACAAAGAGAACCTCTGCAGATGACTGGTCTAAAGGATAAAGCAGACTACATGCAGCACACATTAGAGACACTCCCTTAAATACCAGTCCTTGGGGAACAGGGGCCACTATATTGCAGGACATTATAAGACCTCTTCTTCATAAGGTCACTACCTTCAAGTGTAGGAGATGTAGTTGACTTTCCTGACATACACAGAAGCAAAGAAAATGAGAAAACAGAGGAATTTTTCCCAAATAAAAGAATAGGACAAGTCCTCAGCCAGAGATCTAAATGAAACAGATATAAGTAACATGTCTGATAGAGATAAAAAGTAATGATCATTCATGAAGATACTGACTGGACTTAAGAAAAGAGTGGAGGACATCAGTGAGACCATTTACACAGAGATAAGGAATAGTGTAGTAGAGATAAAGGGCTCATTAAAATCAGAAACATGCTTGACAGAATGAATAGCAGGCTGGAAAAAGCAGAGGAATTAATTAATGACCTAAAAGACGAGTAATGGAAAGTAATCAAGCTGAACACGAGAGAAAAAGAATTCTGCAAAATGAGAATAAACAGGGAATTCAGTGACTCCATCAAATGTAACAACATACGTATTATAGGAGTCCCAGAAGAAAAGGAGAGAATAGTTGGCAGAGAATGTATATGAAGAAATAATAACTAAAAACTTCAATAATCT
The DNA here is from genome assembly GCF_016509475.1 of Prionailurus bengalensis. Classification (NCBI taxonomy): domain Eukaryota; kingdom Metazoa; phylum Chordata; class Mammalia; order Carnivora; family Felidae; genus Prionailurus; species Prionailurus bengalensis. Next base: position 100,673,412 of record NC_057344.1, on the reverse strand, counting down.
GGGGTGGTGGGAACAGATATCCAGATCCAGGAGGCACAGAGAACCCCACAACAAAATCAACAAAAGCAGATGCACGCCAAAACATATTGTAACTAAAATGGCAAAATATAATGATAAAGAAAAAAAATATTAAAAGCATCAAAAGAATACAGTTACATCCAAGGGAAAATCCATTAGGCTATAGTGGATATTTCAGCAGAAACTTTCCAAGCCAGAAGGGAGTGGCATGATATATTCAATGTGCTGAATGGGAAAAATCTACAGCCAAGAATACTCAAGGTATCATTCAGAATAGAAGGAGAATAGGAATTTCCCAGACAAACAAAAATTGAAGGAGTTCATGACCACTAACCAGCCCTACAAGAAATATTAAAGGGAGCTCTTTGAGTAGAAAGGAAAGACCAAAAATGACAGTATGAAGGTAGGAAACACAAAACTTTCAGTAAAAATAAATATTTCTGTAAAAAATCAGTCAGGGAACTCACAAAATGAAAGGATGTAAAATATGACACTGTATACCTAATGTGGGGAGGAGAGGAGTAAAGATGGGTTCAAACGTAAATGACCTTTGACTTAATAGAGACTGCTATATGCAGAAGATGTGATATGCAAACCTAATGGTAACCACAAATCCAAACCACTAATAAATATGCAAATTATAAAGAGAAATAAATCCAAATATATCACTAAAGAAAACCAGCAAAACATGAAGGAGAAAAAGACAAAAAAAGACCAGAGAAAATCTTCAGAAACAACCACAAAACAAGTAATAATATGGCCAAAATACTTATCTATTTGAATATAAATGGACTAAATGCTCCAATCAAAAGACCTAGGGGACAGAATAAAAAAAAAAAAGATACAACTATATGCTGCCTAAAAGAGACTCATTTCAGACCTAAAGACCCTGCGTATTGAAAGTAAGGGGATGGAAAAACATCTATATCATGCAAATGGATTTCAAAAGAAAGCTGATGTAGCAATACTTAGACAAAACAGAATTTAAAACAAAGAATGTTACAAGAGACAAGGGCAACAAGAAGATATAACAATTGTAAATATTTATGAACCCAATGTAGAAGCACTCAAATACATAAAACAGTTCATAACAAACATGAAGTATTTAATTGATAATACCATGATAGTAGGGGACTTTAAACGCCCCACTTATGTCAATGGACAGATTATCTAAACAGAAAATCAACAAGGAAACAGTGGCTTTGAGTAACACCCTAGACCAGATTGATTTAAAAGATATATTCAGAACATTCCATCCTAAAACAGCAGAGTTCACATTCTTTTCAAGTGCATATGGAACACTGTCCAGAACAGATCATATATTAGGTCACAAAACAGGCATCAACAATTCAAAATGATCAAAATCATACTATGCATCTTTTCTGATCATAATGCTATGAAACGAGAAGTCAACCATAAGAAAAAGTCTGGAAAGATCACAAATATACAGAGATTAAATGACATGTTACTAAATAATGAAATTATAAACCAGGAAATCAAAGAAGAAATTTAAAAAACACATCGAAAGAAATAAAAATGAAAATACAACAATTCAAAACATTTTGGACATAGCAAAAGCATTCTAAGAGGGAAGTTTCTAGCAATACAGGCCTGAAACAAGAAGCAAGAAAAATCTCAAATAAACAGCCAAACCTTACACCCAAAGGAGCCAGAAAAAAAAAAAAACAAAAACAAAACCAAACAAACAAAACCTAAAACCCACAGAAGGAAGGAAATAATAAAGATTAAAGCAAAAATAAATGATATAAAAACTAAAAAGCAAAATAAACAAAAAACACCCAGTAGAGCAGATCAACGAAACCAGGAGCTGGTTCTTTGAAAAAAAAAAAAAAATCAATAAAATTGATAAACCTCTAGCCATATTTATCCAGAAACAAAGAGAAATGGCTCAAATAAAATCACAAATGAGAGAAGAGAAATAACAACTATCACCACAGAAATACAAATAATTTTAAATGAATATTATGAAAACTATATGGCAACAAATTGGACAACCTGGAAAAAATGGATAAATTCTTAGAAACATATAATCTATTGAAACTGAAACAGGAAGAAATAGATAATTAGAACAGAATGATCACCAGCAAAGAAATCAACTCAAAAAATAAATAAATAAATAAAAACTCCCAACAAACAGAAGTCCAAGACCAGATGGCTTCACAGATGACTTCTACCAAACATTTAAAAAAGCAGTTCATACCTATTCTTCTCAAATTATTTCCAAAAAATAGGAAAGGAAGGAAAACTTCCATGTTGATTTTATGAGGCCAACATTACTCTGACACCAAAACCAGATAAAGACACCACAAAAAAGAGAACCACAGGCCAATATCTCTAATGAACATATGTGCAAAAATTCTTAACAGAATATTAGCAAACAGAATCCAACCATTTTAAAAAATCATTCACCACAATCAAGTGAGATTAATTCCTGGGTTTACGAGGATAGTCAATATTTGCAAATCAATGTGATACACCACAATAATAAAAGAAAGGGTAAGGACCATATGATCTTTTCAATAGATGCAGAAGAAGCATTTGATAAAGTACAACATCCATTCATGATAAAAACCCTCAACAAAGTAGGGATAGAGGGAACATACTTCAGCATAATAAAGGCTATATATGAAAAACTAACAGCTAACATCATCCTTAATGAGGAAAAACACAACTTTTCCCCAAAGGTCAGGAATAAGACAAGGATGTCCACTCTTATCACTTTTATACAACATAGTATTGGATATTCTAGCCAAAGCAATCAGACAACAGAAAGAAATAAAAGGCATCCAAATTGGTAAGGAAGAAGCAAAATTTTCACTATTTGCAGATGACACAATACTATATATAGAAAACCTGAAAGACTTGGCCAAAAAACTCCTAGAACTGATATGTGAATTCAGTAAGTTGCAGGATACAAAATCAACATACAGAAATCTGTTGCATTTCTATACACCCATAATGAAATAGCAGAAAGAGAAATTAAGGAATCAGTTCCATTTACAGCTGCACCAAAAATAAGATACTTAGGAATAAACATAACCAAAGAGGTGAAAGACATGTACTCTGAAAACTATAAAACACTGATGAAAGAAATTGAAGATGATGCAAATAAATTGGAAAACCTTCCATGCTCATGGATTGGAAGAACACTATTGTTAAAATGTCTATACTACCCAAAGCAATCTACACATTCAATGCAATCCCTATCAAAATACCAACAGCATTTTTCACAGAACTAGAACTAACGACCCAAAATTTGTCTGCAACTACAAAAGATCCTGAATAGCCAAGCAATCTTGAAAAATAAAAGCAAAGCTGGAGGCACCACAATTCCAGACCTCAAGTTATATTACAGAGCCATAGTGATCAAAGAGTATGGTACTGGCACAAAAGTAGACATATGTATCAATAAAACAGAATAGAAAATCCCGAAATAAACCCACAACTGTATGGTCAATTAGTGTTGGACAAAGTAGGAAAGAATATACAATGGGAAAAAGTCTCTTCAACAAATAGTGTTAGGAAAACTGCACAGCAACATGCAAAAGAATGAAGCTGGGCCACTTTCTTACATCATACACCCCAAAAAATTCAAAATGGATTAAGTACTTGGGGCGTCTGATGCCTCCGTCAGTTTAGCTTCTGACTCTTGATTTTGGCTCTGGTAATGATCTCAGGATCGTGGGAGTGAGCCCTGCGTCAGGCTTCATGTTTAGTTTGGAGCCTGCTTGGGATTCTCTCTTTCCCTCTTGCCCCTCTCTCCCACTCATGCTCTCTGTCTCTAAAATTAGGGGAAAAAAAATGGATTAAGTACCTAAATGTGAGACCTGAAACTATAAAAATCCTGGAAAAGAGCATGGATGGTAATTTATCTGACATCAACAGTAGCAACTTTTTTCTAGATAGGTTCCCTGACACGAAGAAAACAAAAGCAAAAACTATTGGAATTACATCAAAATAAAAAGCTTCTGCATATTGAAGGAAACAATCAACAAAACTAAAAGGCAGCCTACTGAATGGGAGAGATATTTGCAAATGACATATCCATTAAAGGGTTAGTATCCAAAATACATAAGGAACCTATAAAGCTCAACACCCAAAAAACAAATAATCCAATTAAAAATGGGCAGAAGACACGAATAGGCATTTCCCCAAAGAAGAAATTTGGATGGCCAACAGACACATGAAAAGATGCTCATCATCACTCAGCATCAGAGAAATGCATATCAAAACTGCAATGAGATGTCTCCTCACACCTGTCATAATGGCTAAAATTAAAACATAAGAAATAAAAGGTATTGGGGAGGATGTGGAAAGAGAGAAACACTCTTGCACTGTTGGTGGAAATTAAAAATGGTGCAGCCACTCTGGAAAACAGTATGGAGGTTCTTCACAGAGTTAAAAATAGAACTACCCTATGATCCAACAATTACACTACTGGATATATGCCCAAAGAGTACAAAAATACTAATTCAAAGGGATAAATGAACTCTGATGTTTATATCAGCATTATTTACAATAGCCAACATATGGAAGCAGCCCAAATGTCCATCAATTGATAAATTCATAACGAATATATATATATATATGTATATATATAATGGAATTTTATTCAGCCATAAAAAGAATGAAATTTTTCCATTTTCAGTGGCATGGATGGAGCTAGAAAGTAAACTGCTGTGTGACATAAGACAGAGAAGGGCAAATACCATATGGTCTCACTCATATGTGGAACACTCATATGTGGAAATTTAAGAAACAAAACAAATGAGCAAAGGGGGAAAAAAGAGAGAGGCAAACCAAGAAACATACTCTTGAACTATAGAAAACATCCTGATGGTTACCAGAAGAGAGGTGGGGTGGGGTGATGCATTAAATGGGTGATGGGAATTAAGAAGTGCACCTGTCATGATGAGCATGGAGTGAGGTATGGAATGTTGAATCACTACATTGTACACCTGAAACTAATATAACACTGTAAGTTATCTAACTGGAATTAAAATAAAAATTTAAAGAATGATTATAACTTAAGCCCCAGAATAGGAACATAGAACACAAGACTTAACAATGCTTAATCTAAATGCAAAAAAAAAAAAAAGGCAAACTTGAAATCTATAGCAAGTCAAGATTAGAAGATTCTAGAGAAGTGAGCTTCTGTTAGTACTCGTCTACTCTTCTTGATGCTATGATAATGTTAGTTGTCTGTGTAAGTGAGTAGAGGACTACACTGCAACACGGCATCGTGTATTCTACTTGTGCTCCAGCCTTGTCTGGCTTATTAACACTGTCTCTTGCAACTAGGTTTGACATTTTGTTAATTGCCTCTCTAGAGCCCAGTTCAGCAAATACAGCCTGAGGGCTAATTCCAGTGTGTTTTTATAAATAAAGTTATATGGGAACACAGCCACACCCATTTGTTTATATATTGTGTATGGCTGTTTTCACAGTACTGCAGCAATGTCCAACAGTTGCACAAATCCTAAAATATTTGCTGTCTGTTCCTTTACCCAAAAGTTATGCCAGCCCCTACTGCACTGTATGTTATCTGCACATTTCTTGCTACCCCACTCTATTTAGTGCAATAATAGTGTTTTTATTTGTCTTATCCCTTGGGTTGATTTTAAGCTGTTGATATTTGCAATCTATCTACTTATATGTGTGTCCTTTTTAATGTCTTTCTCCAGAAGAAAAGCAATAACTATTTGTTGAATAAAGTTAAACTGAAAGTAAATCAAAATAAAATCTTGCAACTTTACTTAAGGAGAGCTATAATAAGGCCCTTATGTATTTTGGACCCAATATGTGTCTAACATTTTTACAGAGTTCATGCAATCACTTTTTCTGGCATTTTGTATTCTTAATCAAATAAATTATTTTATGTTTTAACATTTTTATTACTCTGGCAGCTATAGACAGCTATCCATTACAATGCTCGCTTCAGCTCTCAAGTATAGAGTTGTTGGCAAGGGGCTATTGGGGAGGAAGAACTTCCTCTGATATTCAAGGTCCTTCTCTCTGGAATAAGAATCAAACTGACATGAGACAGATCAACAGGAGAAAATCAAATTTCATATTGTCTGTATGGGGAATTCACACGGACCTGAAATTCCAAAGACAGTGAGGCAATATGAAGCTTATATGGGCTGAGTGAGTAGGGTCTGAGGATACAAAGGGTAGAAAGACTATTAGCAGGAAGGTGAGAGGAGATGTTTGGAAAACAGAGGTCCTATTATGTGGACAAGTAGGTAAAGAGGAATCTCTGATAATAGATAGCTCTTTTCCTGATACTCGTAAGAGAAGTTGAGGGAGAGGTAAAGAGATTTTCCTGATCTGCTAGGTTTTGGTTGCTTTTTTTTAGTTTACTTTTTTAAAAGTTTTTAGATTTATTTTGAGAGAGAGAGAGAGAGAGAGAGAGAGAGGAGGGGAGGAGCAGAGAGAGAGGGAGAGACAGAACCCCAAGAAGACTCCAGGCTCTAAGCTGTCAGCACAGAGCCAGACACAGGACTCAAACCCACAAACCATGAGATCATGACCTAAGCTGAAGTCAGACACTTAACCAACTTAGCCACCCAGACGCCCCTTTTAGTTTATATTTTTGTTCATAGTTGCTTCTGACTCAAAATAATGTTTATGCCAAAGTGGTTCATCTTGGGGTGGGCTGCCCTTGACCCCTGCAGGGCCATCCAGGACACTTTGCTGTTTATGTGACTGTGTGACAAGGTGTTGCCACTAAATGCCACGTCCAGAGAAAGCATTTATAAGAAGTTGGTATACTATCTCCACTCTGTCTTTTTCCTTCTGCCACCAGAGTTCAGTGGATCCCAAGACCCTAGAGGGATGGCAAAGCCACAAGGTGGAAAGAGCCTAACCAAGATACTTCCACTAGGTGGTTACGTGCCTGAGGAATAAGTCACTATTAAGCTCATCCTGTGAAACGTGGAGGCTTGTTTCAGAGGCTAAGCTACATTAATGAATAATGTTACTTTACACAATATTTTCTTCAAGTTTTCCCAACAATTGACTATCCTCTGAGATATAACATGCATTACTTCATTAACAGGCCAGATACTATTCCCTTCAAGTAACATCTTATGTCTCTGGATTAATTTAAGATTCATATGAGATCTGCACAAGAGAAGCAGAGCATAAGCACTTCAAGCCCCTGAAGTATGGCCTAAGGAATTGTCCACATTAAGACAATGTCCTGTATCCCTCCAACCCCCACTACTCATGTGTTGTCGTTCCCATTACATAGGACAGGTTCTCGCCAACATGTCTCTACATGCATAGGTATTTATGTAAGTCAGTCCTCCCCTGAACCTTCTGAAACAGCCAGGCCCAGTGTCAGGCCTATGAGCACATTGTTCGACTGCTTCTTAAATCTCATCAAGTCACAGGCTATGACAACAGAATTGCTGAAATAACAAATTTAATTAAACAAGTTTACTTTGTTATAGGATAGCTGCAATCCACTTTTAATTTTTGACATAAACTTGTGATTTTATGTTTGCCAAATTAATCAGATTAAGTCACTTTTTTGCCATTGGTGAAAATAGAATTATTATTTTCACATATACCATATTATTTTTGTTCAGCCTATATTTGATAACAGACATCCAATGTCTTTTTTTAGCAATAAATCTTTGTTAAAATGAAAGGGATTGCCCAGCATGAGGAGGGATGAATGTCTATACATTCTGGTTGAAATAAGAGAGTGAATAGAGTCAGACCTTTTTACTGCTGTCTGGGCAAAGGCCTCACACGGGTCTTCATAGAATCCCCAGTACTTTGTAGGGGACAGTTTTAAATCTATTGGAGTTGAGAATTAATTCATATAAGTGAAATTTCTATTGGAGAGTTGCATATATTTCTTTGGTTCAGTGTCTGGTGTTTTACAGTTTTTAAAAAATTGGCAGAGCTTTCTTCAGCTTTGGGAAATTAAAAATTTTTTTAAGTACCATTTACCAGAAAATCCAAACCATTACTCACCTTACCACTGCTTATGGATATAATCAAGATATTTCTTTTATAGTGCTTAACCTTTTAAAAGGCTGTATTTCTAAAAACCCAAGTAATTCCTTTAGTCAATGAGGGAAACAGAAAGTTCGCTGAATGGTAATATGACCCAGAAATAGCATCATCCCCTTCACATATTGGTTTGGCACATGCTTTCACCTTAGAGTAGAAACAGAAACGAAGGTGTTTGTATCCATTTTTGAGCCTTCAGTCACAGTTAAAATTATTTAAGTTTATTAAAGTTTCATTTTCAGTTATATAAAATAGGAATACCTATATGAGTAGTGTTTTTTTTCTCATTGACCTTATCACCATGATTATATCATAAAATATTCATTTTATCATAATTTATTTGTGTTTATGTGCTTACAGTCATAAAACAAATCGTAACAAGGTACATGGCAGGTATTCAGTAGATGATAACTTTTGCTGTTCTTGTTCTTTAAATAACTTAATAGAGCATCAGAAGTCTAGAATTTGAAAAGAAATGGAGCAACACAATATGCTGTACATGAAAGGAACAGCCATTAGGGGCCTTTTTCATAGAAGTAAAAATGGAGGACTGCTCTGCCATCTAGTGGACACAATGAGAAATGGAAAAGTTTTGTTTTGTTTTTTTATTATTTCAAATAGAGTTGTATTACATTTCACCAAAATGCTGATTTTTTTTTTTTTTTTTTTTTTTTACTGAGCAAAGTAGCACCTGCTCTTTTTATTGCTTTTGGCAGATATTGTAAGGATTTCTGCATGGATGGGATAAGATCATTTTTAGAAAGTAGTTTAGAAAAAATGGGATTTGGGGATTCCAGGTTAGAAGCTTAAAAGGCTACAGTGCTGGATAAATGTTTTCACGTGTGGCATATTACAAAGCGAGAACATGAGAGAGTGAAAGAAAGGAAGGAGAGAGAAAATGTATTTTTATTGAATTGTTTAAAAGGGGGAATGAATAAAAAAGAAGCATTGTTTAGCAAATGTTGAAAGCCTAAAACTGGAGTCCCCAGGGTTCAAGGAATAATTCTTTAGTCTAACATTTGGAAAGTTTGGCGGAGAGGGAAAATGTCTTTTGGAAGAAGTTCCAGTGTCTGGGAAGAAACGGGCAGATGAAGAGCAGCTGCGGAAAGAAAGTGCAGCTTGTCAGGAATTCTGCAGCCTTGCAGCCGGTGAGAACGGTGCTTGCTTGGTGGCAGTTTTCCTTTACTTCACCTAAAAGTTCCTGGGTTGTAGTGGGAGAGAAACTGGGAGAGAAGAGTATCGTTAAAGGAGACCTTTCAATAAGCCGGACGCTAACTCTTTGTATTACCTCGTTAAAATGAAGCACTATCATAGAAAAGAAGACTGTCAAATCACACGACGTGGAGAGTCATTCTCCGAGTGTAAACCCATACCCTCTGCCAGCCCAGTCGTTGCAAGGCCTGCAACTTGGGAAGCTTTGGATGGACCTGACGGGGCTGTACTATCACGAATAATGAAGAGAGAAGGAAAAACAGGCAGTTGGATATTTTAAAACTTGCGATGGCCAAATCCATCGTACTAATGATTCTCAGTGCATTAGAATGGTTTGCAGTGTATCAGATACAAAGGAAGCTCTCCTGTGACCTTAGTTGGGGACAATATTCCTGTCCCTGGCTCTGGCCAGTGCCAAGGACAGGTTGGGTTCTGACCCAATTCATTTGGAATAGTGTGAAAGTCTTAGACAAGGGGATGATGAATAGGAAGGCAATAAAATTGGGACTACTAGCATTGCTTTATGAAATGGAGAGAACATTTTCTGAGATCTATTGGAATGGTGTCCTACTGGCAGGAAAAAGATAGCCCTCACATCTCCTTCTCCAATTTATAGCCTTTTGAAGGGGGGAAAACTCATGGAGCATGGAGCTGACAGGATGGAAGAACTTACAGTAGCACAGGGATTTGAGACCCATCCAGAGTATGGTGCATTCTGTAGATAGTGGTGGGGGCCTAGATATACTGGGCAGGATAGGAGACTTCCAGCTACTGAGCTACTGAGTAGCTACTGAAGCTACTGAGACTTCACTGAGAGGGGTGAGTATAGAGGAAACCCAGAAACTTCTCTGTGACAACCTTACATTGTGTGACAGTAATGTGGCCCTGAGTGTTGTATTTCTGTATTTTTTGGATACAGCTCACTGGGTCAGATGTGGAGCTAAGCAATATTGAACCCATCAGATTCTTTCTTTCAGAAACTTAGAGTTGGGACCACTTCCAACTTGGACCTGAGGCTGCAAGAAGCTAGACCTTCCACATAGAAACAGGAAAATTGTGCTCCATCCATGGTTTGCTTGTGGAAAAAGGAGCAGAAAAATCTAGTGTACAGAGAGACAAAGGGAACTGAATGCAAAGTGAGAAGCAGAGATGAGAAATATTGAAAGAAATATCTGAAAAGTTTTTAAATTCTTTGTTTTCATCTCTTTCTACAGCCAGCTATATTTCTGCTCTTGGGTTTCAGTTAGATACCTCTCCATTCTAATAATACATACCCATTTTGCTTAAGAAAGCCTAAATAGCTGTTATTTGCACAAAGATTCTTAACCATATGGTGATTTTGCACCCCCACTGTCCAAATTCAGCCATTTGAGCCAGAAAGAGGAAATTTGAAAAGTTGGGCTTCCATCTGTCCCTTCAACTCCAGGAAATAGGGACTTTCATCTGAGCATGGCCTAAGAAACCTGATCTTTTTAGTTCTTCTTCAAACATTTTAGATCTGCTTCCATTGTTTGGGACCGGCAGGAACCTGCAGTACAGTTTAGGAGGGGCACCTGGTCCTGGTCTCCCTTTCTCCCCTTGAAGAACATACTCTCTAGGACTTTCAATTGCCCACACACTTTGAGGCAGTCATTTTCCTGGAAGATCTCCAGTATGAATCCTTATGGGGTTCCTTTGGAAGCCCATGGCTAGGTCCCCATTCCAGGAGGGTGGCTGGCAACTAGATGTATAATAGTGGTTGGTGGAGGGCATGCACTCAGGCACCTTAAAGGAAATAAATAATATCTTGCTGGAATTTGAAGCTTCATTGGGACTACCCAAATGATTTGATTTAGTTTCTCCTAGTTAGAGGGTTCAGCCAAGTAAAAAAAGCCAGAGAAAAGAGAGAACTGCGTGCTTTCAAATACATGAAAGATTTTAATATTGACAGGGAGAAAAAAGATAGGAAAATAATGAATAGGAATAGGGTAAGATACTGCCAGAATTCATAATACGGAGGGTCTAAAAAAATTAGACTCTATCATCAAGTCAATGGGAAGGTATTGAAAACAACTCATAATTCGTGTTGTAAGCAGTTGCTCTGGTCTCAGAGCAAATTCAGGAGAGTAAGTAGACAGCTTTTCAAAGGTGGTAGCCATGAAGATGAGGAGAGATGATTGACTCTGAGGTATGTAAGACATGGAAGTGGTGTCGATTGGATGAAAATGTGAGAAAGAGAGAGTTGCCAGTGCCGACCTCCAGGTAGGCTGCACCATTTCCTGGAAGTGGAGGTAGGGATGGCTTAACGGGAAGAGGAGAAGTTGAGGGCACGTGGAGTGTTGGATGCCCGAGGGGCTTCCCAAGGGGACACGTACAGTAGGAAGTTGGAGGCACGTGATTAGAACACTTATGATGAAATTGGCCTGTTCTCCTGCTGGCAAAGCCCTGTTGTTTGTTGCTTTTTCAAATGGAGAGCAGAGTGTTGAGCCTGGACACATGCTTTCCTCTCTTCAGAAATGGCTTTCAAATGCAAAAGAGTACACATGCTGAAGTAGCTGATCTAGACCAGAGAAAACGCTCACTTACTTCACACATTGACTTTTCCCCAGGCTGTGTCTCCAAACGTAATTCAGAAACTTCACCCATGCTGAGGCTAGAAGTTTTACACAAGAGTGTTTCCTCTCGCATTGACAGGAAAAATACATAACCTTGCCCTTTGTAAGCCATGGTCTGTCTCCAATGGTTACACATTAGCTTCCCTAACAGGACTAGAAATGGTTCCTTATCATCATAATAGGCAGCCTGTTTATAGAAAAGAACATGTCTCTTATCCATCATATGAACTTCAAGGTAGCTATTTAGCTATGCAAATAACCACATAGAAGTGCCAGTACAAAATTTATGTATTTTTGAATTTATTGAAATATTTTCCCATTTCCAGATGTCTTCTGTATTTTTGGTTTGACTATCCAAAGTAAGGAAATCAATGTATTTATTCTCCATGCTGAGAAAAACATCGGCCTGAAGAAAATGTGAGAGGGTAGCTTAGAAAGAAGGATTTCCTTAGAAACTGTGCATTACCAACCTGATCAAAAAAAGAGTATTCAAGTTTTAGTTTTCCTTCTGAGTTTTTTTTAAATGATATTTTGCCAATTTAAGTTACTTTAAAACTATAATGGATCTTCACAAATGTGAAACAGTGTGGTTGATACAGCAATTTAACTCGCCTGGAAAGCATATGTTCAGATTATCTTTTATGTGACCAGGCATACAAGAGGGAACTTCGTTCCCATTTATTTAATGGTCTTCACACTTTGATACTTTGAAGGTATAAAAAAAAATTCTCTTGGCCAAAAACCTAATGCTGAGAATTCTAGTTGTAGATACTATGTTTATAGTGCTTTATCTTGGACTTGGTGTGTCTGTGGAAGAATAAAATGTGAACTGGAATGCTTCTGTATGTCACAATTGTTCCAATTCAAACTCACACTTAAGATAGGAGGGAACTAATATTTATGAAACTCACTGTGTTCCAAAGACTTTTGTATACTTGAGTTTATTATAGTAATACACTGAGTGGGGGATTTCTCATCCCATTTTTTGATAAGGAAACTGACTCTCAGAAGGGATATTTGGGTGATTCACCCTGCTAAGTAAAGGATGGAAACAAAAGGCTGATGTTTTTGCCCAACATTCATGCAATTTCCACTCTGCCAGAGGTTTCTAAATTGAGTTCCATTGAGTCCAGGGCCATGAGAGGCACTGTGGGAGCCACCTCGTGGCGAGAGTGTAGGGGGAAGAAGGCTGTCTGACTAGAGCATGGTTCCCTGTGCTCATTTGAAGCAGAGCGGTTCTTTTAGTTGTCTTACTTATTGGGTTCACTTAAAATTATTACTTAGGAAAGTGGCTTCTACTACTTAAAACTTATTAATGAACTATTACACCATAAAATTAACTCTGATGAAGCTAATCAGTGATAAAACTAGGGAGTTATAGTAAAAATAACATCAAATGTGTGGTATAGTAAACTCCACATGCCACTAATTCTATTTAAAATTGTTTTGTGCCTTTTTCTCTAATGTTTCCTGAGAAATGACCAGTCAGGTATTACTTTTCTGTCTGTGTTTTTAGGATGAATACACAGGATTCTGGAATACTGAAAGAGAGGTTTCTAGGTATGCCTAAGAGAGCTAATGGTAAAGACTACTATGGAGTATAGAAAACATGGAGCCCTTTTCCAGCAAAAGATTAGACAATTGTAGGTTGTAACCTTGGTTCAAGGAATGCATTGAAAGAGATCATGATTCTGATTAAGGGCAACTCTCAGGGGCGCCTGGGTGGCTCAGTCGGTTAAGGGGCCGACTTCGGCTCAGGTCATGATCTCACGGTTCGTGAGTTCGAGCCCTGCGTCGGGCTCTGTGCTGACAGAATTCAGATTCTGTGCTGTTTCAGATTCTGTGTCTCCCTCTCTCTGACCCTCCCCTATTCATGCTCTGTCTCTCCCTGTCTCAAAAATAAAAACGTTAAAAAAAAAAAAAGAGCAACTCTCAGTGGAAGCCTAGGCCTGGAAAGGAATTATTGGCTTTATTCTAACATTTAATTTTCAATCAGCTTTATTGAGGTATAATTTGCTTGATGCTTTGTTATTCTGACTTCTATGTCCAAAAAAAGAAAAAAAAAACTGCTTGTTTTATATCCACTGAAGAGGGACACAACCTAAATTATTTCTTTAGTAAAAGATGATCACTATTTGCTTTGGGGCAATTTTTTTTATTGTTTACTTATTTATTTTGAGAGAGAAAGAGAGAGAGAGAATGAGTGGGGAAGGGGCAGAGAGAGAGAGAGAGAGAGAGAGAGAATCCCAAGCAGGCTCCACACTGTCAGCACAGAGCCCAACGTAGGGCTTAGGGCTGGATCTCACAAAGATCTCAGGAATGGTGAGATCATGACCTGAGCCAAAATAAAAAATCAGATGCTTAAGCAACTGAGCCACCTAGACACCCCACTTTGGGGCAGGTTTTTAGAAATACAGTCCCTGGAACAACAGCATCAGCATCACCTGGGGACCTTTTATAAACACAAATACTCAGTTCCGCCATCCCTGGCCGAGGTCTACTGACCGGAAACTGTGTGGATGGGGCCTGGTAATCTGTGCTTTTATAAGCCCCCCAGGTGACCCTGATGCACAGTAAAGTTTGAGAACCCCTGCCCTGGCAGGTGCCCTCTGACCAAACAGAGTCAATCTAGAGACTGGCCGGAGGAAGGCAGGATTACCAAACTTGTCCCAGAAGTAATTCTAATGAGCGAAATAATACCTTCTTGAATCAGAAAGAGAAAACTGGAAGAAATTAACCAGCTGTTAGCAGAAAGAGGTAGAGAAGACACTTAAATAGAAGCAGAGACCGAAAGTTATTAGAATCCTGTCAACGGCAGGCTGCTAAAATTCCTCTTGGTGAAGGGATGAGGTTTGTGTTTCTCACTTCTACATGTATTCTTACAATAATCTTTCATCATGTGAGGTATCTCACAACCAAAATGGCTTCAATCATCTTGTTCCCTGAACTCACAGTCTACATGGAAGGGAAAAATTAACAGAGTAATTGAGCCAAGAAGATGGGGAAGGGGACAAAGAAGCAGTCTTCCTTTAAAAGGAATCAGACGAACACAGTCTCTGATAAGACATCTCTTTCAGACAACAAATGCCTTCTGCAGAGCTGGTGACTTAATAACTGTGCGGGCTCAGTTGTGCACTCAGTTGTGCAGGATGCTGTTTTGTACATGTATGTGTGTACATCTGTGTATATGTTATATATGCAGATTCACTTAAGTCACATGCTAACCAACCATGTTTGTACTATTACTGTATTTGTTTTATAGAGTTATGTATAATAACATTAAGGTAGAGGGAAATTAATTAGCTTGCCCAGAGACATACACATCATCTGTTATGGAAAGAGGATTTGCATCCCGGCAACCTGGCACCACAGCCTGTGCTATCAACTACGATGCTATATTGCTTGTTGATGGAAGTTATTAAAATTAATCCTCTAGGTTTGTGATTCTGTAAGTTGCTTGTTTGTCTCTACGGCAACCATATTCTAAGCCATGTGCTTCTAGACTCTCATTTGAAATCTCCACTAACCATAAGAACCACATGGCTCCTGTGTGTCCCACCAAACATGTGCATATGATTACACTTTATATATGACTCCTAACATCTTCATCATATAAATGTTCTATATTGTGAACTCTGGTTTTAGTTTATATATGAATTGTTTATGTTTGATTTACTGGCTGTAATCCTGAACAAAAGAGGAAGAGAAGTAGGTACTATTCTCCCCTTTCGTGATCATGAATATATTCAAAAGATTTGTGGTGGACCAGTTTGAAACCTTAGATGTTTTTGTTTGTTTGTTTCTTTCTTTGCTTGCTTATTTATCTATTTTTTTGAGTTTATTTGTTTATTTTTGAAAGAGAGAGCATGAGCAGGGGAGGGGAGGGGCAGGGAAAGAGCGAGAGAGAGAATTCCAAGCAGGCTCCAACCCACGAACCATGATATCATGACCTGAGCTGAAATCAAGATTGGGATGCTTAACTGACTGAGCTAGCCAGGTACCTTGAAACCCTAGAGTTTTTTCTAAAAGATATGGAGGCCCTCACCTCCATAAAGACAGTCAACATAGTCCTGAGTTGATTCTGAGAAAGGCATGCCCTGCTAAGCTATTGGTCCTCAACACTTTTAAATATTTTTTAACACACACAGGATACTTCAAGGAAAAAACTGTATATAATATAATATAATATAATATAATATAATATAATATAATATAATATAATATTTACATATATATGATGTAAATATATCATATATATTAGATATATATAAATGTTAATTTTATGTGTTAAAATGAAAATGGCACAATGAAAGTGGCAACTCAATGAATAGTAAAGCAGAGCCTAAGGGCTTTGTCTTTTTTTTTCTTTTTTCTTTTACTGCGGTCTTCACTGATTATCTGAGATATATCAAGGATTACACCTGTCAATACAGGATTTTCAGAGAAACAGTTTGTCCCCACCCTACCCTCATCTGTCACTGTCCGGGCTTTCTCTGATGTTGCATTATCATTGCTGTACTCTGTGGGTCACAGCAGGTGCCCTGCGACTTGCACACCAGCAAGATCACAGGGCACTGGGAGAGTAGACTGTCTGCATCCTCTGCCTTCCCAGAGCCTTAATGGCAACAGCCTGATAACTCCTGGCACCTGGAAGCCTTTGTTGGGTGAGGACCTCAACCCAGTTCTGGAAATGGATAAGGAATGCTCTCACAAGGTGTAACATCCTCCACCTATCACTAGCCTCCACCCTTGGTTCCCTAGAATGTTCTTTCCATCCATCCATCTCTGGTGTGAGTTAAAAGGCTGAGTATATTCTACTTGTAATCACAAAACCTAGGAAAACAGTGTGTATGTGTATATGTGTGTGTGCATGTCCCTATGCATGCATGTGGGTTGGTGAGTGAGTGGAGGGGATATCGGATAGGGAAGTGAAGCAATTTCAAGTACAGATAAAAGGAACTGAGCATGAGTTTCTGGCCTCTGGCTCAAGATATGGTTCTCAGAAGTTTTGTAGTATTTAGAAGCCTTCCCTGACATATCGGGTAACCCACATTTTCCCACTGGTCTGACCTAGTGGAAATGGAATGTGCATTTTCATAATCTGCTCAACGTGAATCCCTAAGTATCTTTTATCTGGTGAGCAAAATATATGATCATTTCAGAAATCCTAATTAACATTTAAGAAGTGCTTTTTTTTAATCTAAATATGACCCAGTGTAATTACAGCTTTTCAAATAAAACATAAGATATTCTGCTGAAATTAGGTGTCTCAAAGAGCAACCATTTGCAAATAAAAAAACTATAGAAAGCTTATAACCATGATCGTTGCTTTTTATAATTTATATATATTATAGAATCATTAGATTCATTTCCTTTGACATATTAGAAATTATACACAGTGGTTAATGGACTCCCTTTTTAGAAAATGCTATCACATACACCTCTCCACTTCTTGCCATTAAAAAAAATGATCCCACTTTCTTTCCATTTAGCATAAATCAAATAAAAATATGATATTAAACACTATAGCATTAAGGTCAAATAATTGGAAAAATGATGGAAACAGTAACTGTTGAATATTACTACTTAGAACAGAACATAGTTATTATTGTATAATTTTATTCAAACTATTTAAATTAAAAAAAATAATGCCATGAACAGAAAGCTAAATGCTAGCTTTAAAACCATAATACCATCTGGGGGAGATGCCACTAGATGGAGCCCATGGTTTCTAAGATTTAAGGTCAGTCTCCTGCATTCTTGGGATAAGTGTTTTCGAGCTGTTGAACCACAGCATTGTTAGGGATAGTCAGCAGGCTGGTATATTGTACAATCCTTTGGCTACCACAATTAGGAAATAGAGGAATTTGAGAACAGGGTAGTCCATTGTTCTTTCTGTACAAGTACATAAAAGAATTTAAATATAATCTACCTATTTCTGGAAGTTAACAGTAATTTACACTGACCACCCAGAAAAGAATTGTCAATAATTTGATGACCTAATAGCAAAGAAAGTCAGCTATGGAATGGATTTATTAAAATGCAGGTTCTTTTCTTATAAGTGGGCATCCAGGGTCCACTTTAAACAGTTTACTACATGAAAAGTATAATAGAAACACACTGTACAGTGTATTAGTTGGTCATATGACAAATTAAAAAAACCATTGGGACACATTATTTAGATTGCTTTCATTAAGCAATTACAATGTGTTAAGTACACTCTGGGAAAAATGTAAATGCAATACAGCTATACTCTAGTAACTGTTCTAAGATAGCAAGTGAACAGCTTTCCATACTGTTGATACATGCTTAAGCCTATTAAAAGGGATTTTAAATTACTGACTTAACAGTCATTCTTTTTGAATTTATTTAAAAAAAATTAAAAGTTTTATTGAAGTATAATTGACTTAAATAGGCTATATGTATATTTATTTTTATTTAAATTTTTTTTTAATATTTATTCATTTTTGAGAGACAGAGTACAAGTGGGGGTGGGGCAGAGAGAGACACACACACAGAATCTGAAGCAGGCTCCAGGCTCTGAGCTGCACAGAGCCCAATGCTGGGCTCAAACTCACGAACCGTGAGATCATGACCTGAGCCGAAGTCGGATGCTTAACTGACTGAGCCACCCAGGTGCCCCACATTTTTTTAAATTATATACCTCGATAGATTTTCACATACACACACATACACACAAAATCACCACCACAAAGATTGTGAACATATTCATCTCCCTTGAAAGTTTTTTTTTGTGTTTTTTTGTCATCCCTTCCTCTCTCCTCTCCTTGTTCTCCCCCTCCCCACCCAGGTCACCACTAATCTATTTTCCATCATTATAGGTCAGTTTATATTTTCAGTATGGATTTATACACCATGAACACTTTTTTGGGGGGTTGGTAGTCTGGCTTCTTTCACTTAGAATAATTATTTTGAGATTCATCCACATTGTTGCATGTGTTGTATTCATTTATTTTTATTGCTAAGTAATATTCCCAGGTTTGGATATTCCACAATGTGTGGAATGTGTTTATCCATTCATCTGTTGATGGACATTTGGGCTTTGGGTTTTTTCCCCCCCACAGTTTAGAGTTATTAGAAATAAAGTTTCTATGATCATTCGTGCACCAATTTTGTACAGACACACATTCCCTTTTCTCTTGGCATGGGCAAACATAGTATCTGCTTAGCTTTTTACGAAACAGTTGAACTCTTTTCCAAAATGGCTGTCACATTTCTTCTTCTTTCATATATAATTAAGCACAAATATCCATTTTATGGATATCAATAAAAGCAATGAATATCATGAGTTACTTAATTTAAATTAAGAGACAAAAGACATTTTGCTTTTCTGTTTAATACTACACTGTCCTGTACCACAATATTGAATCTGTCTCTGTACTGTGCAGGAACAGAAATAAATCCATCACCACTACCTTTACTTGACTACAATGAATAATTTAAACACCATTGGACAATTTATGGGAAAAATAAAGGAACAAATAGGATTTTTATTTCACCAAAATACAAATGTGATGAAACACCCTAGAATTGTAAGCTGTGTGCAGAGTCTCATAATTCTGTCACTTTAGGTTTATGATGAATATACCTCTTAAAATAAGAGAGCAGTTTCTGTTTCGATGTCTTATCTTAAACCCAGGCCATGTGTTCCTATTCTTTATTGCAGAAAATTCAATCACTGTATTTCCAGCAGAAAACTTTCTCATGAAACTTCTCCAGCATATTAACTTTCCAGTAACAAGAGACCCTGGCACACTTGGGGCATGTCCTGGTCGTTATTCAAAAAGTGCACCGTTTAAGGTGCACTTTATTGGGAAAATAGCTTTGTGTTCTTAAATTAATGAAAGTACATTGTAAGAAAGAAGGTATCAGTTAAATATTTTGAAAATATTTCCTTACTTACCAGTTCTGTGATCTTATATAAACTACTGAGTTGTCTATTTTGTCATCTGTAAAATAGGAATGATATTTTTGTATGCATTTTTGAGTATTAAGAAAGTTAAAACATATAAAGTACTTAGAAAAAGTACTAATCATACAGTGAGTACTCAACAAGTATTAGTTTATGTTATTTTTAAGGTCTCCAAATATATATGCTAGTGGTACATCAACTTGTATTATAAAGAACAAAAATGTATACAAAGAAACATATTTAGAAACCCTCCCTTGCTTTCTTCTTTGTGGACACCTATAAAGACCATTCCTGTACTGCCCTTCAAATACAATTAGATATTGGGGCACCTGGGTGACTCAGTTGGTTAAGCATCCAACTTCGGCTCAGGTCATGCTTTCAATTTGTGAGTTCAAGCCGTGCATCGGGCTCTGTGCTGATAGCTCAGAGCCTAGGGCCAGCTTCAGATTCAGTGTTTTCCTCTCTGTCTGCCCCTCCTCTCTTGTACACACACTCTCCCTCTCTCTCAGCTCTCTTTCAAAATAAATAAGTAAATATTAAAAAAAAAAACAAATACAGTTAGATCTTTTATACATCTCCTAGATTCCCAATGACTAGAACGTTTTCTTAGTTTCTCTAAGTTCTGTGATTGGTTTAATGATTTTTGTATCAAATGTGTTTCCTGATCCACTGTGATGAGTTTATTAAGCATAGTGTTTGCTAATCTCTAAAATATGAAGGTTATGTATATTAAAATTAGCATCATTTAAATATGTTTAATTTAGGAGCTATTTTAATGTGTCACAATGTATTACTTTGGTTGGAAAGATGTTAGATACTTTTTTTCAAAGGCAGAATAAAGCCATGCATACTAATTCTTTTTAGTTTCGAACTATTGGATTGCTAGATATTTGTTTAAATACTAATAATTAAATACATGAATAAAAATATCCAAAACAAATGAAAAGTCTCCTGGCCCAGGAACAGACAGGAATTATAAGCAGTTTTTGTAGCCAGGAAACCTCATGGTGAGGCGGGACTACGTGTCTGTGGCCACAAAAGGTTAATTCTGGATGAGAGGGAAGGCTGGGACCTCAGACTGACTCCCTGACTGAAGCTCCTGGGCCGTCAGCATCCCAAGCCCTACAGTGTTTCAAATATAAAATAACCCAATATTACTACATTATTTTTGCAACTGCAGATGAAGTCAATTTTATGATTATGTCAGAATAAGGTGAACCACCAAATTAAGAGCATTCTGTATCGTGATAAAGGCAGCCTAGTGTGGGGTTAAAGAACACAAACTGGATAGCCAGAGTATTGAGGACTGAATCCCAGTCCTGTTGCTTCTAGTGTGTGACTCCCAGCCTCAGTTTCCTCTTCTGAAAATGAGTAATAACGGTGCCTACAGCACTCTTGTGTGAGGATGAAATGAGGAAGCACTTAGAATTCAGCCCATAGCAAAAACTGTGTAAGGTTTGTTATTATTGGTGAGAAAAATGCACTCACCCTGTATATGCAAAGCATCTTATACAGATCAGACGTTTGGGAAATTGATCATTATACGAAATACTTCCTTGGCTACTTTTGCATTCAATATTAAATATCCTCCCCCATAATTTTTTAGACTTCTATTCTTATGTTTGAACACCTATGTGAAGTGATGATGCAGGGCTGAAGTCTCCGCAAAAATAAACATCACCTTTCAATATTCAGAGAGAGAGTTTATGCATAGTTCTTCACCTCTAGAAAATAGATTTCTCTTAGATGGAATTCATTACCTCCAGAACGTTGTGAGAAGTTGAGTTCAAGTTCCTAAGTGCACATTGTTCTCTCTAAAACTCACTCTGCCTACAGTCTATATTCTTTTACAGGAAGGATCATCACTCACCTAGTTTCTCAAGCTGAAGATCCCGGCATTTTCCTTGTAGCTTTCCTCACTGTGTCCCCACCTCATATACAATCACCCATTCTAAACCCTGCCCATCTGATTTCTAAATATTTTTTAACTTTGAGCCCTCTTTTTCAGATTAGCACTATCCTCAAAGAGTTTCTCATCACTCCTCAAATGGTCAGGGTCCCCAGCCACCTAACTGGGCTCTCTGCCAGCTGACCCGACCCATGGATCCATCTGCCTCCCAGCTGCTAGAAAGAGCTCTCCAAAACAAAAGCCTGCCAGTGGCTTTGCATTGCCACTGTAGGATACAGTTTCATCTCTGTCATAGCTCCCAGACTCCCTTTCCAGCTTCACGTGGGCTGCTCTTACATCTACCAGAAGCCAAAGCTGCCCACTCTCTATGGTTTTCCTCACATTATGTGCCTTTTCTCATTCTGTCAATCTGCCCGCCATGCCCTCCTCTCATCCGTCACACTTCCGCCGTGGTCACCCTGTCACCACAATGCCTAGCTGATCACTACAGGTCTTACAGGATTTATTTCAGGCAGTACTCTTCATAAAAAAAGCTCTCCCCGAAGCTCTGAAACGACTTTAGGTGCCCTTCCTCTAGGTCCTAGAATTCTTGAGCATTCGTGTTTTGCCTGTCTGAATAATTTTTTTCTGGTAAAGTGGGTTCTAGACTGAACTATTTTTGATCTTTCTCCATAAATTAGACTTAGTTACTAGAATATAATATGCAGGACTTTGATGTTTAATGATAAAAAACAGTGCATTTTAGCATTTAAATAAAAGCCTTTAACACGTATAAATGAGAGTTCAAAATATGTAAGGAATTTACATGTAAACACTGTCAGCATATTTTTTTAAATTTTTTTTAACGTTTATTTATTTTTGAGACAGAGAGGGACAGAGCATGAACAGGGGAGGGTCAGAGAGAGGGAGACACAGAATCTGAAACAGGCTCCAGGCTCTGAGCCATCAGCCCAGAGCCCGACGCGGGGCTCGAACTCACAGACCATGAGATCATGACCTGAGCCGAAGTCGGCCGCTTAACCGACTGAGCCACCCAGGCGCCCCATTGTCATCATATTTTAAATGAAAAAAAAATGTATGGCATAAAGAGCAGTATGATAGTATAACACTACTAGTTGTGTTTTGGTTTTTGTTGTTGTTTTGTGGGGACTGGGTAATAATAAGGAGCTGCACCAAACCGTAGGACTAAGACTGTGGAAATTGTTTTTGGCTCTGTTCTCCTTTCCACCAGTTTCTACCCCCATCAGCAGCTGCGGAGAGGGTTAGGCAGAACTCCTTGGTTCAGCCACCATTATATATATCACATTACAAACTAATAAAAACCAACGTCCCACACCCTGTGCTCTCCCGATCAGCCTTTTTCCCGTGTTATTATCTGTGGAGATGTTGTTATCTGTGGAGTAGAGTGACTTCAAACCGAGGAGATGGTGGGGTTTATGATGTCTTAAGAGGGGCACTGGAAAATTTTCTTCAGTGTGTCAGCTAGCAAAAATATATAAAGTACATGTAATTAAGCATGCTTTGTTATTTAAGATTAATTTGAAGAGAAGTTCTAAAATTGCTCTCTGTTTGCCTCATTCTCCTACACAAATAACACTGACATTTACCATGTGACATTCTGTTTTCACTATTTATCTTTCTTTTATTGACAGCAGAAGCCAGATGACTATTTTGTTTCCTCAGTGCTTTGTGTTGTGCTTGCACATAGGGTGTACTCAGTGTGATTGTTGAGTGAATTAAATTAACAAATTAAATAAATGCAGGAGTGATTGAATAATTCAATTGATCTCTCACTTCTTTAATAAGAACGTAAAGGGCCAAATGCTATATTGTTATTTATACCAGACAGCAAATTAAATGAAGAAATGTCAAAAGTATATTCAAAATTATCCTGCTGGAGTTTCTCTTCATAGTCTAATTTGTTTTTAGTATTCTTTAACTGAAAAAACTAATCATTATTTTTATATTTTGAGTAAAATGCGTGAGTTTGAAACCTCAGGAGCTTCCCGGGTATCATCTAAAATCAGACCCTGTAGGGGCGCCTGGGTGGCTCAGTCGGCTGAGCGTCCGACTTCAGCTCAGGTCACGATCTCGTGGTCCGTGAGTTCGAGCCCCACATCAGGCTCTGGGCTGATGGCTCAGAGCCTGGAGCCTGCTTCCGATTCTGTGTCTCCCTCTCTCTCTGACCCTCCCCCGTTCATGCTCTGTCTCTCTCTGTCTCAAAAATAAATAAACATTAAAAAAAAATTAAAAAAAAAATAAAATCAGACCCTGTATGTGGAGGGCAAGGAGAAACCAAAGAAAGAGGCAGGGCATTCTAGATTGGTAGGTGGCAGATTCGCCTGCCAGAATCTTAAAAGTTTATACAGAGGCCTTAATGGTGTTTAGTCACATATACCGTCTAGATGGTCTCATACCATATTACCGTCTCAAGGCTATGACCTTGGGACAACTTTTGGGAGTAGGGGAGGCAAGGAGAATGCACATTCCAAGATAGGGGGAGGGGGTTGGTGAAGAACTTCGATTGCCTGGCTCCAGCTCATGGGGTCAACTGGTGGTCACATCTTCTTAATGATCTCTCCCAACCAAATGAGAAAGAAAATGACGTTCATTTCTACTGTCAATTACTGATTTTTTTTAGAAAGTTACTTTTTTGCCTAAATAAAGGCTGTTATAAGGAGACACAATAGCCTGGGGGAACTTGAGAGCTTCGAAATTCATAGCGAATTTAAAGTGCACTCAATCAAAACTTACATGTTGAATACAAACTACAAATAGCTCATTTCAACATAAGATAGACTATAATTTCAATAGATCGTTGTCTGGTTTTTAAAAAATAATGGAAAGTTGTTTCACCTATGACACCATTTCTTTGTTTCTGCGTAACTGAAACAATTATTAACTGAGGAATTTATGAGAATTTTTAAAAACTGCACACATTTGCAATATATATTTTTTTCTTATTGACTATTAGATGATTACTTTTGTTCCCCCTCCCCCTACATTATCGACTCACTGATCTGGTTGGAATATAGAAAGATTTAGTAAAAACAGTTGAAGTGCTATGAATGACATGGTATATTTTGAATTATTTTACTTCTCAAGATGTTTACAGAAATTATACACACTCATGGAACTTCCAAAATTTTGGGGTTTTTTTTGTTGTTAAGAAGGAAATTGTGTTATTGGATATATTGAAAAAGTTTTTTGTGTTCTCTTTCTTTGAGAGATTGGAGGGCTTATTTTAGTCAGTACAACAATTAATAACATATATGTTTCTCTTATACCTAAACATAGTACTATGAATGACTAGAAATTTGGCTTTTGTTTATAACTTGAAAGAAAATTTTACGTTTTAAGTAATTGAAATAAGTGAAGGAAGACCAAAAAAATAGAAAACAAATACAAAAACAAAAAATCTTTTACTCTTTCAAAATATTTAATTTACCCAAGAATTACATCATTTGTTTCCAAATATATCCTCATATCCTAGATTAGGGCTACAGTAGTGTTAAATGATCATTAATGTCCTGTCAAATCCTTGGATTCTAACAATTTAGAGCACTATGTCTGGAAAATTCTAAGTAAAATAAATTCAGGCAAGACAGACATATATGGAGTTTTTATTCAGTTATTTCATATTTTTTTAAGTGGGAGATAAAGCTAGTTTTAAAATTTATTTATTTTAGAGAGAAAGAGAGAGCAGATGGGGTGTTGGGGGGGAGAGAGAGAGAGAGAATGAATCCCAAGCAGGCTTCACCCTCAGCATGGAGCCCAACTTAGGGCTTGATCGCACGACCCTGGGATCATGACCTGAGCTGAAATCAACAGCCAATGCCCAACCGACTGAGCCACCCAGGTGCCCCTCAGTTATTCCATACTTCTAATTAAACACTTTTTCCATGTGTAAATACTATTTTTTTTATGAATTTGGAATTTCTTGTCTTCTTGCAAGTAACAGGAAATCCTACAAATAGTAGCAGAAATAATCCAGAGGTAGACGTACTAGAACGGCTGTGCTTATTCCATATTTACATTCCTTCTGTCTCTCTAAATCTGCTCTCCTTATGTGTTCGTTTGTCCCTTTCTTACAAAACCTCATATCTCCACCCTTTATTACTGTCTACTACTGATTACCTCTAGCTATACTGAATAATTTTGAAATCTTTGGTCAGGATAGGCATACCTCCAATCCTCTGTTCCCCTCACTCCTGTCTGGCAAATTCTAGTAATCTTTCAGATCTCAGCTGAGACAGTGCTTCCTCCAGGAAGTCTTCCCTGATTACCAAATTCTGGATTCATTGCCCTTCTGAAGTGCTCCTCTTCATCTTTCATAAATGAATTTATGTATTTCTATTGTCTTATCACTTGTCTCTTTCCCATGTTGAGCTGCTTGTTCTATGAAGATAGAGATTGTGCTAATCTTATTCACTGCTATGTTTCCACCCATTAACCAAGTAATAACACATACTTAGATTTTGTTTAAATATATTGTGCTTTGTAAAATTTGGAATAAATTCTAAATAGGGACTCAATAATTCTGAAGTCCAGTGGTTTTGATTCACTCAATCATTCATTCTTCATATAAATATGTATTGTGTCCTGTCATGTAACAAGAAGTGTGTGTTTTCTAATTTTTATTTTCTTAGAGAGTGCACACATGCACTTGTGGGTGGAGAAAGGGCAGAGAGAGAAAGAGAGAGAGAGGAAGAATCTTAAGCAGATTCCACACTCAGCACAGGGCCCAACATGGAGCTCAGTCTCAAAACCGTGAGATCATGACCTGAGCTGAAATGAAGAGTCGGACACTCAACCGACTGAGACACCTAGGCACCCCAAGAGGTCTGTTTAATATTGGCATTCATGGGTTGTGCATTATGAATGCACTAATAGAGACAGATACGAAACTAATAGAGACAGATACGAAACTAATAGAGACAGATACAAAATGCTGGAAGTGTTCTAAATAAATAGTCAGTAGCTGTACTTGAGGAACTCTCAAGCTGTACTTGAGATAACTCTCCAGAGTAAGTAAGATTTTTAGATCATGAGGGCAAAAATTTTCCTATCTTCTTCATCACCGAATCCCCAGTAAATAGAATAATGTTTATCTTATAATCTTTGTTAAATAAAAGAATAATCCATTCAAGAGTAAGAGAGAAAGTGGGATGATTGGCACATTAAAACATAAATTTCTTTATAAATATAAATCTCTGAAAAATTTAGGTTAAAATGTATTTAAGTTAATTATATAGATATTTGAGGCAAAGATATGTCTTCAGATTGAGATACCTGGATAATTCTCTAGCCCACCTATGACACAACCAGCTTTTCTTGCCTGATTCCAGATTATGGATCTATGTTATAAAAAAATAATGATCATAGTTATGCCTAATAATATTGATGTTGTTTTCCATATTTGATTTGGAATCTCTAAGAAGAAAAACATTTGTAAGGTCCTATTGATCAAAACATTCCTTGTGTTAATTACTGCCATAAAATAATTATTAGGTTAATATAAATAGTGTTAAGGGTCAAGTTGAGGTATTATAAGCAGTGAGTTTTAGATTATATAATCTAGAAGATTGGTTTGTAAAAAGAAAACTAGAGTAAAGAGCATCCAGGGCAACTGAACACACATGTATGCTCACTTTTCTGCACACAAATACATCCAGATTTATGTTTCAAGACATAGAGTCTAATAGGCAATACTTATTTTCAACGGTACAAACTCATACCACTTGGGTGAAGCACAGGGTCTAAATGATTTCTCCATGGTTATGTATTTAGCGAGTGGCAGAGATATTTTACTTTTAGATTTTGAGTTCTACATTATTTTTAATACAATCTGTATTCCCCAGGTTCCTGAGGAACTCACTGTGTATACCGTCCTTGTATATTCAAGGTGGAAAGCACTCAACTGTATTTCAAGTTGCAATCTGGTGAATTTTTCTATACCTCTGTATTGAGATCCAACCTCTCTAGTGCTGAAGGAGAGAAAGAGTTCTCAGCTCCAAAGTAAGCATAAAAAGTTCAGGAATTAGGGTTCTTGGTCAGTGAACAGTAGGATGGAAAGTCAAAACAGTTGGGTATAGGGATTGGCAAAAATTCAAGACCTTTTGCATTTTTTTCCTTCCCTAGTCCCTACTCCAAACTGCCCCACTGTTAATAAGTTTTAAAGCTGTTTAAGCAGTCATTAAATCTTGCTGGGAGATTTCTGGGTACTCTAAATTTACAAATAAAAGTTCAGAACTGGGAGCCATTGAATACTTTCTGGCACAACAATTCATTGCTTTTTGTCCTGAGCATAAGCTTGGCTCAGGAAGAGAAGATGGGAGGCTCTCTTCCCTCCATGCTTGAGAATTCATATTCCCTGATGTGAAGAGAGAAAAGAGTAATATATGAGGTTACAGCACATTCTTTTATTAAATATAAGTTAGAGTTAGGGGATATAATGTGTGGGGTTTGTTTCAGTGTTTTGAAGTGGGCCCTGAATAAGTACAGTTTTATTCTAATGATACACATATGTTTGTACTTGGTATATTGAAAATATTATTTAGAACGTTTGGTTCAAGGGACTAAGGTCCTCAGGAAGACAGCAAGAAGTCCAAATGGACATTGGATAATTACAGTAGGTGCTTTGTTGAATGAGTCTTTATTTACACAAGTTTCATAAGATAGTTGAAAGTACACAAAGCTTTCCCAAGTGCATTTTCTCAAGATTTCTTGAGATCAAATTCCAAACAGCATTTCCTATATTAATGTCCCTTTTCAAGTTAACTTTCCAGGTGTTTCAGCTGTTTTCCAGGAAGTATAATTCATGTGGGGATGTGTGTGAACTCTTCCTTAGCTATTTTATGTTTAATATATGCTAGGGCTTATTTATTTATTATTTCCCATTGTTTTTATTAATTTTCTAATAGTGTATTTGGGAAAATAGTGTGTCTATTTTTCTTTCTACAAGCAAATCCGGTTTGTGAGTAATTTCCAAGTCATTTTCTCATATTATTCAATAAATTCTGTTTTAACGTGAGACACAACATTGGAGGAGACTTCTTTCCAAAAAATAATATAATGGAAAGAAAGAGAATCTTGAGGCTCTAAAGCTTAGATTTTTAATATTTTTATTAAAAAATTTTTAATGTTTTTATTTATTTTGGAGACAGAGAGAGGCAGAGCTCAAGCAGAGGAGGAGCAGAGAGAGAGGGAGCCACAGAATCCGAAGCAGGCTCCAGGCTCCATGCTGTCAGCACAGAGCCTGACATGGGGCTCAAACTCATGAACTGTGAGATCATGACCTGAGCCGAAGTTGGACACTCAATTGACTGAGCCACCCAGGCACCCCAAGATTTTTAATTTCTTATTAGTTTATCATATAATAACTACTTTTGTATTTTTAACTACTAGGCCTGTGGGAAGACATGATAATTCCTAAATATTATGAGAATATTTTCAATATTAAACTGAATATGTCAATTACTAAGCATCAAGTAATTTTTGAAAACAGAAATAAGCATGCGAATTGAGCTTTTTTTGGGGGTGGGGTATGCTATCTTAGGAACTTATTTTAAGTGCTAGGAATGTTTTTTAACTAACAATAAAAGAGTTTACAACTAAAGATAGAAAGAAACCCTGTCTGCATGCAGTGAATATTTTTGGATTCTAGGTTACAATCTCTTTTCTCAGCTATTTACATAACTGGCGAAATAACTTAATGTAGGATTGAAATAAAAACATCCAAGTGTTGTATGAAAAGCGTACTATTTGCTAGGCACTGTCAATTATACTAGCTCAATTCCTACTTCGAAATCTTTATTATGGCTTTCAAATTATTGTTTCACTGACTGCTGTTACCATTCTTTCCTTTTTATTAACTTCACATTTTCCAAGCCCACTATCTTCTCTCCAGTGTCTTCAGTGTTATTCGATGACATCATGGTCTTTGCTCCATATTCATAATTCTGTTTATTCCTAACTCACCACCATCTTCTCCTGACCTCATCTTAAATGACTTTTGTGCCACTATTAATAAGATACTTATCATTATAAGTACACATCAACTTGATAGTAAACTGAACTGCATTCCCCAAACCACATCCTAATCCTTGTTATCACTTCTGGAAAAAAGAAAATAGGAAGTCTTTACTATCTGATCTTAGCAGTGGCGTGTGCTGGTAAATGTTTAACAATCAGCTCTCTGGGGAAAAAAAAACAAACAGAAAAGAGAGGGCCTGATTTGTACTTGTTGCTGATTATCATGGTGTAAACACTTCCACTGTGGCTGATTTCGAGTTACCACTGTGATTCCCTTGAACACACAGTTGGGAAGAAATGCTTACAATCAGCTCTCTGTAGCTGGAACTGGCTGCCGCACACCACTGGATCATAGATTCTTATTTCTACATTCTTCATGCCTTTTCCCCCTATTTTTCTAATTTCGAGTGTCTTAGCTATTGCTGTCCTCACTCAGTCGATCATCCTAACTTTCTTTTCTTCCGTGTTAAAGCTTATTGGCAATCCCTTCAAACACAACTCCCGAAGGGGAAGGAAAAAAAAAAGAAAGAGGTTAGAGTGGGAGAGAGCCAAAGCATAAGAGACTCTTAAAAACTGAGAACAAACTGAGAGTTGATGGGGGGGTGGGAGGGAGGGGAGGGTGGGTGATGGGTATTGAAGAGGGCATCTTTTGGGATGAGCACTGGGTGTTGTATGGAAACCAATTTGACAATGAATTTCATATATTAAAAAAAAAAAAAACTCCCCAAAGAATCGCATTTTCCAAGCCTTCCCATTGCACTAGACACACCCATCAAAACTAAGCCAGGATCAACCAAAGTCTTTTCCTTTTTCTTTTTTATCCATTTCTCCCACTTCTTTTTCCTGAAAGTGAAAGGGCTGAGAGAAGATTGTGTATCTGTGTGTTAGGATTGTGTTTTAATGCAAATCTATAAATTCTGGGGAGTCTTTTGTGCCTTTATTATGCCTTTTAATTATTTCAATCAGTTCCTCCAATTACGCCTCATAATAGCTCTTACAACCCTTCATCACTCATTTTAGGTCTTGCTTTAGTTCTATTATTTTAGCAAAATCCGCCTGCAAGAACAGAGAGCTCACGAATGATGTTATATATACTCCTCCCACCTTGACCTTTGTTTCTGCTCATCCCTCACTACTTCCACATCCCTCTTTTTTTCTAAAACTTAACCTTTACCTTTGCTTTTTTGAGGGAATCTCATTTTATTTTCTTTATGTGGCTCAATCCATCGTTACTCCAATTTCCCCAGACTGTTTTTCACACTCTCTTTCTATTCTTAGCCTCCACTTTGCTTGAAATCGGATGGAAACATTTCCTGCTTTGAAACTAAAACAAACAAGATCCTTTTCTCAACATCTTCTCATAAAACCACCAAACGTTACTTCTTTCTTTTATTGCTACCCTTACCCTATAAAGAGTTTTTGTACTTTGGGTTTTTATTTTCCATATTACCCATTTTTTCCTTCCTTAATGGGAATATAACTTCTGTATGTTTGTAGGACCATAAACTTCAGAACGCTAACAGTATATCTTGTTCATAGCACTTTGCAATATGTCTAGGCAATCAATAAATATTCAGTGAATAAATACAAGCCATCACCACTCCTAAACTGTCTCCACTTAGTGACTTCTTGCAATTGTCAAAATGATGATTGATTGATTGATTGATTGATTGATTGATTACCACCTGTAAGACTTTCTGTAGCATGAAGCCCTCCTGGAAATTTTTTCTTCTCATAGCCCTTTCATTTCTTGATTTCCATGTTCATAACTTTCTTTTCATTTTCTTCTTGTCCTTTAGAATACCCTTTATTTTCTTTGGTAATTTGCTCCATAAAGTTTGATGAGCTCCAGTGTCCTTTCTTTTCTCAGTTTTATTTCTTCCCAGAGTGGTTTTCTCTTGGCACATATGAAGAATATATGTGTATTAACTTATCTATACATCAATGGACAAGTCTACATTTTTAAAAATTATATTAATAAAGATAGTGTGAAATTGTTATAAGGATAGACAGCTCAATGGAACAGAACAGAGAGTACACAAATAGATTCACCTATACAAGGCTGAATAACTTTTGACAAAGGAACCAATGCAATAGAGTGGGCAATCCTTTTAAGAAATAATGCTGTATCAACTGGATAATTACATGAAAAAAAAAGCATTAGCTCTAACTTCTTCATTAGAACAGACAAGCTAT
The DNA here is from genome assembly GCF_016509475.1 of Prionailurus bengalensis. NCBI lineage: Eukaryota > Metazoa > Chordata > Mammalia > Carnivora > Felidae > Prionailurus > Prionailurus bengalensis. The sequence goes on along the minus strand of NC_057344.1, from coordinate 100,641,467 downwards.
TAACTTGAGATACATTTTAAATCTAAATGGAAAAGGCAAATGATTATTTATGCAAACCTTCAAAGTTCCTAAACATAAAAGAAAAAGAAATTAACTGGATTTCATAACAGTTAAAAACATCTGCTCATCAGAATATATAACTAAGAAAATGGGAAAGTCTACAGACTGTGAGCAAATTTCTCAATACATATATTCAACAAAGGATTCCTATAAAACAGTAGCTAAAAAAAAAATTAAAAATGGCTAAATGACAGATTATTTCAAAAAGTAAGTATATGAATGGCCAATAAGCACCTGAAAAAGTGCTCAACACCATTAGTCATCAGAAATGCAAAGTAAAATCACAATGAGCTATTTCTACACACTCGGTAGAATGGCTAAAATTTCAAAGGTGAACAGTAAGCACTATTATGTTGAAGAGTATGTAAAGCAACAGAACCTCTCATCCATGGTTTTTCTGAGGGTAATAGGGTGCAACCCTGTTTGGAAAATATGTTGGCAGCCACTTACAAAGTTGAACATGTTCCTACATTATTATGCAGCAATTCCATCTTAGGCATCTACACATAAAGAATGACAAAATTTGTCTCTCCCCCTAAAAAACTTGTGTAAGAATATTCACTGAAGTTTTACTTATAATAGCAAAATATTGGAAAAAACCTGAATATCCATCCGGAGAACTGACAAATAGATTGTAGCATATTCATGCAATGAAATATTACTCAGCAATACATTAATTTAAAGAATGAACTTCTAATGCACATGGTTAAATGTCAAAAATTTACACATTGAGTGAAAAAATCCAGACCCCAAAAGTTTACATGATCCCATTTATATGAAGTTCAAAATCAGACAAACTAATTAATGGAGATAGAAATTAAAATAGCTATTGACCTAGGAGGAAGGCAATCTTCTTGAAGAGGTAATTGGACCTTTCAAGGTGGTAACAGTGTTCTGCATCTTGCTTGATTGGGATATTGGTAAGACAGTTGTATAAATTGTCAACACTCTTGAACTCTATTCTTAGAGCTATGTATTTTACTCTATTTAATTATACCTCAAATAAAATTAATTAAAATATCAATATTTTCATCCCTCATTTGCTCTCGAAATCCAAACCTTTATTACTATTGATTGAATGTCTGCACCTGCAAAGTTCTATTTCAAATGCAATGTATTAAATAGTAGAACCAAGTTTTTTTTTTTCCAAATTCTCAACTTTTCTTCTCTTCCTGGCTTCACTCTTTGGTTGATCGCATCGCCATAACTTCAATTAGTCACAGCTCAGAATGTTGAGCCATATGTCTTCTTCTCACCTATTTCTTCTCTTCTCTTTCTATTCTGGGTGTCCTATGGTTTCCACTTCTAAACCATACCTTGTATCTTATCATCTGCATGGTTCTGCTGGCACCTACAATGCTATGCTGCTCTTATCTCAATTATGATCTAATCCTCTTGCTTTGAGTATCAATTCTTTCTATCTTTTATACAGTATTGGTCATTTTTCTACCATTCATATAGCCTGTGCAAACATGATATCATGTCAACACCTGTCTATAGGCTCCAGTGTCTTTATTGTCTACAGTAGACTTTGCAAACTATTGACCCCAAACTGGATTTGGTCAACAAACATGTTTGGCACTTAGAATTGAACCTTAGGATTTGTGGATAACTCTTAACAAACTGTAAGACCTCTCATGAAAATCTGAATTGCCAGCTTTTATGAACAAAATCAGAAGGTCTGACAATGCTGTGCTTCAGTTCTTACAGATCACCAATTGTCTCATGCTGAGTTAGTCACTCTCCTCCTTTAGATGGGGGCATGCATTCGCTGTTCTCCATCATCCTCTTTACTCCCCCTGACAGGTTGTCCTTCACTTAGTCACTGTACTTGCCTGGTGTTTGGGCTTTAGTAAGACATGACAAATAATAATCTTCACAAATTGGCCTCAGTTTTCTTTTTCGAATATATTCACATGATCCTTGAAAGTTCACAGGTTTCTGTGATTACTTTCTTCCCTTTCTGGAATTCTCATCTTTTTTTCTTTATATAACTCCATCTTTCTTCCTATATACCGGTTTCTACTCTAGCAAAACTACAACTCCTACATATTCTGCAAAGATTAGTTAAAATTTAAATTTTCTCTTATCCCTCCCTGAACATTTTTACTTTTTATGTTTTATATGTTCCTGAAATAACATGTCACGGAATAATTTTGGCCCACATTTCTGGTTTCTCTGCCAAACTCTGAGCACAAGGTGAAGAATCATATAATACTTATTCTTAGATCTCCAGGAACTGGCATCTGGTGTGTGCACTATGAACTAGCCTTCACAATAATCCTTGAAGTTGTGTATTACGGTTCTTATTATAGTTGTGGAAACTGAAGCTCAGGTCATGCATCTGGCCAGTAAAGGGGCAGTGGTCTCTCTGACTTGAGTTCCTGTATTTGTTCCATGAAACCAAACTGTCATTTTGAAGTCTTAATAAAAGACATTAATACAATAATTTTATTCAAGAGAATCTTAGGGACAAATTTTAATAATCATATTTATTTAAGTAAATACATTTCTATATAATGAAAATTATTTGAAAGCATGTCAGAAATAAAAACTGAAAATAAATTTGATAGAATGTGGGCCATTTCTTGTAAAGGAATTACAAATTATCAATACATTGAAATGTTTATCAATATCTTAATTACAATATAATTAAATTGCTTTTCTATTTAAAAAAAGTGTGGACAAATTTTAACTTCACCTAAAGATACCATTAATGCAGAATTGAGTGGAAATAAAGATGATAATACTATCTTCAGAATGGTAGAGAAAAAAGAAGTCAATAAAAGGTGTGTCACAAATTTCATGATGATTTGAACATTCATTGCATTTTGCTGCAGTAGAGCAAAACAAAGCAAAAAAACAAAAACAAAGACAAAAACAAAACTATCTTATTGTGATGTTAAAAATAATTGAAGAGAATAAAATGTACGATTGTTAAATCAGTAAATACATAGTGACTTTTATTTCAAGTTTTCCCTCAATAGTTGAAAAAGAAACAACAAAATTAGTCACATTAAATTAAAATTCATGTCAAATAAAAAAAATTTCAACAACATTTAACAAAACCTGAGAGTGTAACTTTGGACAGATTTAAAATGGCCTAGATTCTTGTAGACTCAAAGAAGATAAGATTTTTTAGATAGAAAGATGTTTAAAAAAAGCCATAATTTCAGTTAAGGGTGTTTTGCAATGGAATTATGAGGTATATTATTAACAACTGTCTTACCAAAATAAATCTTTCTAAAAATATTAAATATCATTTGATTCAAAGTTCAAAAATTTGCAAGATTTTCTTTTTTAGCCTTAAATTAGCCATGTGGTATAAAAGGTACTGCCCAGCGGATACTTTGGGTGCATTTTGTGTCAGAAGACTTATAAAGAAAGTCAGTCCACAGCCCAAAAGATCAGATGTAGAGTATAGATTTTTAGATTTTCTATTACTGTCAAAGAAGAATTTTAGCATGATATGGAAAAATTGGTTTTTATCATGACAATTTTGCATTTTACATTTAGCTCTATGATCCATTTTTGAGTTAATTTTTGTGAAGGATGTAAAATCTGGGTCTAGATTGATTTTTTTTTTGTATATCCAGTGTTTCCAACACCATGTGTTTAAAAGAATCTTTTTATCCATTGCACTACCTTTTGTTCCTTTTCAAAGATAAGTTGAATATATTTATGTGTGTTTATTTCTGGGTGCTCTGTTCAGTTTCATTGATTTATTTGTCTTTTTATTTTTACCAATATCATACTATCTTGATTGCTTTATTTTTTTAATGTTTAGTTATTTATTTTGAGAGAGAGAGAGACAGCATGAGTGAGGGTGGGGCAGATAGAAAAGGAGAGAGAGAATCCCAAACAGGCTCTGTACTGTCAGCGCAGAGCCCCGTGCGGGGCTCAGTCACATGAACCATGAGATCATGACCTGAGCCAAAATCAACAGTTGGATGCTTAACTGACTGAGCCAGGCTGCCCCTACTTTAGGTTTATAGTAAGTCTTGAAATCAGATAGTGCCAGTTCTCTGACTTTGTTCTTCTCCTTCAATACTGTAGTGACTATTCTGAGTCTTTTGCCTCTCCATGTAAATTTTAGAATTAGTTTGTTGATATCCACAGAATAACTTGCTGGATTAAAAACTTTGGATCTGGATTGCATTGAATTTATAGATCAAGTTGGAAAGAACTGACTGACATTTGACAATATTGAGTCTTCTTATCCATGAACATGGACTATATCTTCATCTTCATTTATTTAATTATTCTTTGATTTTTTTCATCAGTGTTTTGTAGTTATTTTCATGTAGATTTTGTACATACTTTGTTAGATTTATACTTAAGTATTTCACTCTGTGTGTGTGCTAATGTAAATGGGATTGTGATTTTCATATCAAATTCCACTTGTTCATTGTGTATATAGGAAAGTGGTTGACTTTTCCATATTAACCTTGTATTTTTGCAACCTTGCTGTGATTACTTATTCGTTCCTGAAGTTTTTGCTGGTTCTTTTGGATTTTCTACCCAAGTGATCATGTCATCTCTGAGCAAAGACAATTTTATGTCTTCCTTCCTAATCAGTGTATTTTTCATTTCCTTCTCTTGTCTTACTGATTGGCCAGGACTTCCAGTATGATGTTGAAAATGAGTGTGAGAGAGGCCATCCTTGCCTTGTTCCTAATCTTAGTGGGAAAGTTTTGTTTCTTACCATTAAGTATGATGTTAACTGTAATTATGTGGAAGGTATTCTTCATCAAGTTGAGAAAATTTCCCTCTATTTCTAGGTTCCTACATGTTTTTATCATAAATGGGTATTGGCTTTTGTCAGATGCTTTTTCTGCATTTATTGTTATCTCCATGTGATTTTTCTTCCTCAGCCTGTTGCTATAATAGATTATATTAATTGATTTCCAAATATTGAACCAGCCTTGCATATCCAGCATAAATCCCATTTGATTATGGTGTATAATTATTTTTATATGATTTTGGATTTGACTTTCTAATATTTTTTGTGAGGATTTATGTTCATGAGAGATACTGGTTTTTACTTTTCTTGTGATGACTTTGATGTTGGTATTAGAGGAATGCTGGCCTCAGAAAATAGTTAGGAAGTATTCTATTTCAGTAATCTGGAAGAGATTGTAGAGAATTCATATAATTTCTTCCTCAAATATTTGACAAAATTCACCAGTGAACCTGTCTGGGCCTGGTGCTTTCTTTTTTGGAAGATTATTAACTATCAGTTAAATTTAATAGGTATAGTCTTATTCAGATTATATATTTCTTCTCAGGGGAATTTTGACAGATTGTTTCTTTTAAGAAATCCCTTTTGTTTAGGTTATAAAATTTATGGGCATAAAGTTTCTCATAATATTCCTTTATTACCATTTTAATGTCTATGCAAAGTTTAATGATGTCCTCTATTTCATTTTTGGTAATAGTAATTTGTATCTTCTCTCTTTTTCTTAGTTAGCTTGTCCAAATACTCAGTGTTTGAATCTTTTTAAATGGTTAGCTTTCGGCTTTATTGATTTTCTTTATTGCTTTCTTTTTTAAATTCCATTGGTTTCTGCTCTAATGTTTATTATTTCTTTTCTTCTAATTACTTTGGACTTAATTTGCTTTATTTTTCTAGTTTCTTAAGGTCAAAGCTTACTCCTCCAGTGCTCTTCCTTTTTGCTATAGGATTGCTATATCTATATCATTTTCCTATATTGCTAACCTATATCATTTTCCTTCTTTCTGAAGAACTTCTTTTGATGTTGTTACAAGGAAAGAAAGTCTTTCTACATGAGAAGTCATTTATTTCTCCTTCACCCCTGCTCTGAGTCTGATTCTGATGCTTTCTCAGTCTCCTTAAATTGTATTTTTTGTCTTTTAGTATGCTTTGTAATTTTTTGTTGAAAGCTGTACATAATGTAGTAGTAGGTAAATGGAACTCTAGTAAATAGACTTTTAATGGTGTGCTGCTAAAATGTGAAGTAAGTGGGAGTGTTGTACAGTACTATGATTATGTCAGTCTTTTAGTGAGCCTGGACCCCTGTTCTGTGAATGTTGCAAACATATTCACAGGTTTCAAAGTTTAAGATACAGGCATCTTGGGATGGGGGACATCCTTCTGTCTACACCTTGAAATGCTCTTGTTTTAAAAGTAAATTAAAAATAAATAAATAAGTAAATAAAATGACAGGGGCACCTGGGTGGCTCAGTTGGTTAAGCATTCAATTTCGGCTCAGGTCCTGATCTCACAGTGTGAGTTCGAGCCCTGCATTGGGCTCTGTGCTGACAGCTCACAGCCTGGAGCCTGCTTCAGAATCTGTGTCTCCCTTTCTCTCTGTCCCTTCCCCACTCTCATTCTATCTGTCTCTCTCTCAAAAACAAATAAAACATTAAAAAAATTAAAGGCAAATCAATCCATGCAAGAATATCATCCAGCTTTATCAATATGCATGTAAATAATTTGGTTGTGAGAGGAGGCTAGGATCAGTATTTGAAAACATGCAAGTATTTTTGGAATGACTTGAGTATGTGAATTTGTTACTGCAAATATGTATTTTATGAAATCTAAATACAACTCAATATTTCTACTGAAAATTTAGCACCCAAAAGAGATGTGGTGTAAGCATAAAATATATACTTTATTAGAAAGATTTTGTATGAAAAAAGTAAAATATTTCATTATAATGTTGTATTAATTATATTTTGAAATTATTGGGCAAATTTGGGGCTAAATAAAATATATTATTGAAATTTATTTTATTTGTTTTATTTACTTTTTTCTTTTGAAAATTTTTAAAGTTTATTCATTTATTTTGAGAGAAAGGGAGAGAGAGAGAGATAAAGAGAGAGAAAGCAGGAGAGGGGCAGAGAGAGGGACTGAGAAAGAATCCCAAGCAGGCTCTGCACTGTCAGCACGGAGTCTGATGCAGGGCTTAAACTCAGGAACCGCGAGATCATGACCTGAGCTGAAACCAGGAATTGGATGCTCAACCTCCTGGCCACGCAGGTGTCCCCCCCTTTTCCTTTTTCTAGTGTGGCACTAAGCACATATGCACCTTGCGTTTTAGTTCTACTGGACAAAGCTGACATAAGACCATCATGGTACACACTTTGTTGATATTGTTACTTGACCTTCTCCATACTAATTCCATTTGTTATGTAAAAGAACTGGGTGAAGCTCAGGCTGTAGTGTATGAACGTGCAGGGCGCAGCTGGCACAAATGCTATCGGCTGCTCTTAAGGAAGGAATGTTAGACACAGGACACAAAACTCATCAAGTCTACCCCGTGTGATAGTTATTGCCTGTTGGCTGCCAGAATCTATATCCAGTGTCTTTACTATTTCTTTTATATTCCATAGATTAAAAGATTGGAAAGCAAATTTGCCAGTCTCCTTCTCCATCAGAGTGTGATTGAGCTTCTGCCAATGAGACAGCAACTGCATGAATTTTTGGAAGGCAGGAGGAAGGTAGGAGCCACCCCTTTCCTTTGTCAGTGGTTTTTGGGGAGGTTGTATTCTACATTGAATTCCCTAGTCACCAGCTTTCTGGGCAGTGGTGGCCATTAAGTTGACAGCAGTTCCCTGCTATTCAATCCCTGATCTCTGGCTGGCGTCTGTGGTCCTGTGACACAGAGTGACAGCCCTCTGATCTTTCAAGCTCTTAAACATGGTACATGCATTTAATGATCTATTAAAGAACTTTTTTAAAATGCAAGCAATTCAGTTGTGATTATCATTTTAGTTTCCTTATCACACAGGTTATTATAAATACTAAGATAACATGTATTAAATTTCTGGAAAAAATATTATAAGAAGTTAATAAATGCTCATGCTTTTTTTTATGTTGTGAATATGAGAAATAAATAAATGCAGTACTCATCCTTAGGAATTAAGACAGGTGCCTGGGTAGCTCAGTCAGTTAAACATCTGACTCTTGGTTTTAGCTCAGGTCATGGTCTCATGGTTTGTGGAATCGAACCTCATGTCCGGCTCTGTGCTGAGTGTGGAGCCTGCTTGGGATTCTCTCTCTCCCTCTCTTTCTGCCCCTCCCCGTTCATGCTGTCGCTCTCACTCCTAAATAAATAAACTTAAAAAGAAAGAAAAAGAAATTAAGACAACACATGAAATTCATTAGTCACTGGGAAGTATTTGTATGCAATATAGCTCATAGAAATCATATCACATTCAGTGGTAAGAAGACATTGTAATTCCTTTATGTTCAAAGGCAAATTATGTTCAAAAGACAAATTTCATCCTTTAAAAATGGATGATTCACAATTTATTTTACTGTAAAAGTTCCTTAAAAGCCTATTGTTAGCCGGGTTACCCTCAATTAGATGTTATTAAATTTTTAAAAATGCAATTTACTGTATGTTGATACAAGTTTTCATAATATTGATTCTGACTGACAGAACTTCAAGGAGTACAACGAGTAAAAGATCTTATTTACTTACTCAATATGTACCTGGAAGCTTCTAAAGTGTTTTTGAAGAAGAAATGACATGATTAGAAATGCCATCATATGGAGCAACTATTGAAGTGTAGAGATTGGAACATTTAAGAGCAAACAACAGACAATTGCAGAGGTTCAAACAAATTGTCTCAAGTATTTAAACAAATATGGAGAAATGTGAATGAAAAGGAATCACTGGTGAGTGAAATTTGCAATAAAAAAATTAACAGAAATTGGGGCTTACTAAACTTGAACCACTGGGGAAGGACCATGGTGAGTTTGAATTTCCAGGGTTCATATTTGTTCAGATGGCATTAGTTAGTAGGAGAGGGAAGAACAAGAATTTTACAATTTTAAGAGTGGCAGATGAATTAGGTTTATAAGATTCTTAAGAGAATATCCATATAGAGATTCTTGGCAAGAGCTGAGAGAGAACACATAGAACAGAGAAGAATTGATCCTGAGGATCTTAGGTGGTTCTCAAGAGTAAGCTATTTCTCAAGAAAAAAGAAATAAGGGAATATGAGCAAAGACACAATTTTAGTGTCTTATTCGCATTTTGGAATCCAGGTAAAGAAAAGAACTTGAAAAGGAGGTGAAGAGAGAGGCACTATATAAAGACGAGAAAATTAAGATCAATTATTAAATCTTAAAAGCAGAGGAGATAAAATAAGTGTTCAATAAAGTGAGATCCTACAGAGAAATGAAGAAACGGGACTCCAGAAACACTAATCAGTTTGGCAATAAAATGGTGAATTTCTTTTGAATTATGAGAGTAGAAACCTAAATCTAAGGATAAAAGCAAACGTCAGTGGTGACTAGAGGCACTACATCCAGACATTTCTTATTTTAGCATTTTCAATAAATTATACATTATAACTTTATGGATACTGACAATATTATGCATTACACATCTGGATATCATAATTACATATGTCTCATTAAGGTATATTTTTTATTTGTTCACAAATTGCCTGCTAACAGTCACAATGTTAAAATTTTTGTGCTTTTTCAAACTTTAACTGTAGTCAGGCCTTCATAAAAAGGAAAAAAGAAAAATTTGGTTACTTTTTTGAAATGCCATGTGAGTCCATATTTGATTTCTGAATTCTAAGATAATTTATCAACACTAACAGTTTTCTTTTTTTTAAGTTTACTTATTTACTTTTAAGAGAGAGAGAGAGAGAGCACAAGCAAGGAGTGACAGAGAGAGAGAGAGACAGAGAATCCGAAGCAGGCTCCAGGCTCTGAGCTGTCAGCACAGAGCCTGATGTGGGGCTTGAACTCACAAACTGTGAGATCATGACCTGAGCTGAAGTCAGATGCTTAATTTATTGAGCCACCCAGGTGCCCCAACACTAACAATTTCTAAGCTGATTTAAATTGTAATATTGTCCTTAAAATAAACAAACAAACAAACAAACAAATAAATAAATAAATAAAGCTATACAGCTCTATAGCATCCAGAAAGTAGTCATAGGAAAAAAAATGTCCAATATATCCTAATGCTTCTACCTGAAGGAGTTATTTGTTTGATGTGGGGTTTTGGAAGGAGGGGATAAAAAATAAAAAGCAATAACATAAGACTAATAGAACTTATTTATTTACCATTGCATTTGCTAGGGACACAGCTTCATAGTTTAAGTCATGCCATCTTGTCATATTATGTTCATTTCTACCTGAGCCTTAGGCAAAGCTACCAAATACAGGAGGCTCATATATCACTATTTAAATATATCTCTTTGAGGAAGGAGCAAGAAACAAAGACTGCAATGATACCTTTCTCAATTTTCAGACAAAATATTGAGATTACTTTTTTTGTTTGAAAATTTTTATTTTGTCTGAAAATATCTGGTCAAGGTTATTTTTCTTAAAAATGGAAATGATAAGCAAACATTTCCATATATTTTCATTTATATAACTCATCAATATACTTAGTCTTGGTATAGTTACATGACATTTCAGAAACATGATTTCATGAGATGTAAATAATTAAAATAAATATTAAATATTATATAAACTGAGCTTATCATATTTCTTAAATTAGGCATCTACATTGTTGTATTTGAAGGCAGCTACAGAACATTTGAATGATCATTAAGATATAGAATGTACTGGGGTGCCTGGGTGGCGCAGTCGGTTAAGCGTCCGACTTCAGCCAGGTCACGATCTCTCGGTCCGGGAGTTCGAGCCCGACGTCAGGCTCTGGGCTGATGGCTCAGAGCCTGGAGCCTGTTTCCGATTCTGTGTCTCCCTCTCTCTCTGCCTCTCCCCCGTTCATGCTGTCTCTCTCTGTCCCAAAAATAAATAAACGTTGAAAAAAAGATATAGAATGTACTTTTCAAATATTTAAAGATATTTAAGTGTTCTGACTGAGCCTAACCAGGGATTTTAACTTTTATTATGCTGGATAGGTTAAAGAAACAATTTATATCATTTTTATTTTATTTATTTATGGCTGTTTACTCTTGCTGTATTTTTAGGCTATTTTTCTAAGAATGTGGAACATGTTATGTCATTAGGACTACTTTATGGTGAGAAATATTTATTTTGTATGAAGTGTGTGAATTTAGAGAATTAAATAAAATTATGAAAGAAATATCAGTTCTATTTAAATTAATATAAATCCTAAAGGCTGACTCAGCATTTTATTTCACTATATCAGGCAGGATTAGAGTGGAAAACTTTAATTTTCTTACACAAATAAGAAAGAGTGTCGACTTCATCCAATAATTGCTGTTCTACACGATGTTATTTAAATTATGGTAAGAAATCACTATTGCAAAATAGAAGTCTATCTATTGTTTAATAATGGTCTCTAAGTGTAAGAAAAACAATTATATGAAATCGTAAATGTGATATTTGGGTACTATGGCAAGAACTGACTCAAAGGAAATTTAGATGTGAAGTTTGCATCTAATAAATCCAAATGTTAATGAAATATTCCTAACACAAGATAAAAAACAAGTTTATGTGAAACTACTTTTGTTATTATATTCTTATTGAAAAACAGATACTAGGAACCTCTAATACTATAAGCCCTCAGAACAAGAATGCATGTTATCATTTTTAGGGTAATCACTAAAAGAACAAAAATTAAATATTAATGGAATAGAAAGTAAGTAATAAATTACTTAATTAATCAAAAATAAAGCAAAAACAGGAGAAAGAGTAACATAAAACAGATAAACTAAATTAGAAACAATAGTAAGAAGATAAATATAAATACATGTATGTCACTATTTACATTTAAGATAAATTGACTATTCTTAGTATTAGTCTATGATTGTCAGATTAGAATAAACAAAACAAAGCCTGACTCTATGATTCATCAAAAGTCACTTTTATAATATAAGGACCTAAAGAGGTTGAATATAAAAGGAATAAAAACGTACAACACAAATACTAACAAAAATAAAGGGGATGAAGCTGTAGAAATATTAGACAAAATAGACTTTGGGCAAAATAAAGAGAGTTATAATGAAAAAGGATTAGTACAACTGGATGATAACATAATTTAGGCCTAAATCACACAAAATAGAACTAAAGCATAGAAAATTGACAAAACTAAAAGAGAAATAGACAAGTCAGCAAACATAGAGAAAGACTTTAGTAAACTCCCCTCAATAGTTAATGGAACAAATAGAAAAAAAATATTCACAAGAATATACAAGATCTAAACAAAAAATTTTGAAAACTTGGTCTAATGGATTTATGAAGAATATTACATACAACAGCAACACAATTCACATATGTTTTTTCAGGTGCACGTGCAAGTTACCATATTTGCAAGTAAATATATAATAGGATGCACCATGTTTGGGGCAATAGAGAAAATCTTAATCAATGAATGATAACAATGGAATTAATTAGAAAATAATAAAAAAATAAGATAATAGAAAAACACTAACTTACTGAAATTTGGAAAATTTGTGACCTCTACGGTCACATATATATGCTTTAAATAAATATGTTAAAAGGAGTAAATGTTAAAAATCAGTAATTCAAAATTCTATTTCAATAAACTAGTAAAAAAAAAACAATTTGCAAGAACATGGATGGAACTTAAGGGCATTATGCTATGTGAAATAAGTCATCAGAAAAAAAAACAAATACCATACAATTTCACTTATACGTGCAATTAAAAAAAAGAAGTTTATGGATACAGAGAACAGATTGGTGGTTGCCAGAGGTAGTGGAAGTGGGAGCGGGCAAAATGAGTGAAGGAGAACAAAATGAACAAACTTCCAGTTATTAAATAACTCATGAGGATGTAATATATGGCTGTTGCATATTTAAAAGTTTCTAGAAAACTAGATCTTAAATTTCTTCATCATACACAAAAATGTTATTATGTTTGGTGACATATGTCAACTAGACACTGGTGATCATTTTGCAATATATAGAAATATTGAATCATGTCGTGTAACTCAAACTAACACAATATTATATGCCAATTAAAAATAAAATTCAAAGATGGGAAAGCAAAGAAATTATAAAGATGATGACAGAAATCAGTAAAATAGAAAATAAATATTCAAAAAAGAAAATGAATAGAGCCAAAAGATGATCCTGGAAAGAACAATAAAATTGATTAAGTTGTAAATAAGACTGATCAAAGTATAAGCCGAGAACCAAAGGTTACCAATATCAAGAATGCAGATTCTACAGATAACTAAAATATAACAAGAAAAATATTATGAACAACTTTATGTGATTAAATTGAATTTAGATAAAATTGACACTTTTTTTCAAAAAATACAATTTACCAATGTTGGTTGAACGATAAATAGAAAATATGAATATTATTCTTTCTGCTAAAGTAATTCAAACCATTTTTATACCTTCCCACAATGAAAAACCCATGGTTTTGTATGGTTTTTGCCTGTGAAATCTTCCACAATTTTATGGGTGAATATAGACAAATTTTGAAAAATCTCCTCTATATAAGAAAAAGAGACAACCCTCCCTAACTATTTTAAGGGACTAGTTTAGCTCAATTCGAAAACTTGTGAAGAATCTTAAAAGAAAGGAATGACAGATCAGTCTCTGTCGATTAGAAAGGAACTTCCTTAATATCTACCAAAAACTTATAGCAAGCATTCTACTCAATGAGAAATATTGAAAATGTTCACCCTGAGTTTGGAAAAATAAAAAGACAATTCACAATTGACTACTATCACGATTTCCATTCATCATTATTTTGGAGATGCTGGCTATAACCATAAGACAAGTATAAGAAATGAACAATATAGATTAGAAAGAAAGAAATTGTCATTATCTGAAGGCAATCTTATTATGAACCTAGAAAATCTAGGGGAGCCTAGTAGAATTAACTAATAGAATTAATAAGAAAATTTAACTTTTTGTCTTATGTACAAGTCAAAATATAATATCTAATTGTTTTTTATGTACCATCAAAAATAAAAAAGAAAACAAAAAACATAATTTACATAGAATAAAAATATCAAATAACCTGGGAATAAATATATCTCTAGATGCACAAGACTGCTACACTCAAATCTATGAAACATTATTAAAGGGCATGTTTTAAATGTATATAAATGGAAAGATATATCATATTCACTGATTGGAAGAAAATATGGCAATTCTCCATCAAATCAATGTATATATTTTTCTAAATTCTAGTGACAATTTCAGCTTTTTCTGTGGCAGACAATGAGAAAATAGTTCTAAAATTTATACAGAAACCCAAAGAACAAAGAATAACAAAGCCAATTTTGAAGAATAAATGTGGAAGATTTACCAATACCAGAGGTGATGGTGGTATGGTATTCGGCCAAGGTAGAAAAACTTAGCAATGGAGTAGAACAGTTAAGAAATAGAATATACAAAAGCAACACTGAAATACTATGAGAAAAATGATAGCTTGATCTTTTTAATAAGTGGTGCTCAGTTAACTATTCATATAATAAAGGTATTTACATCTCTACCTCACATCATTTATGAAAAAAAAATCAACACTAGTTGATTTGAAGACTTTTTTTTAAAATAATAGGTAAATCATCATATGGGAATGGTAAAGATTTCTTAAAAAGAACATAATATGTGCTTATCAAAAAGAAATTGTAGATTGAATTTTATTAATTTTAGAAATTCTATTAACCAAAAGACACCCGTAAGAAAGTGAAAAGGAAGGCCACAACAGAGGGTAAAATGCAATACATGTATCTAACAAAGAATTTGGATTTAGAATACTGAATAAACTCTTAAAAGAATGTGAAAAAGATAGACTCTAAAATAGAAATATGGGCCAAAGACATTTCACAAGAGGATGCCCAAATGTTGGTAAACATGAAAAGATGTTCATCATTTTTTACCAAGACATGCGAATTTAAATCACACTGAGATAATACTACCTATCAAAATTGCTACAATAACAAGATCTGAAAATACCAAGTATTTGTGAGCATGTAAGGAACCAAAACTCTACATTGTTAGTAAGAAGGTGATTTTGTATAATCTCTATGGGAAAATTGGCTGTTACAAGTATAATATGTATATTTCCCGATAATCCAACAATTCTACTCTACTGTATATACCCTGAGGGATGAGAATACTCAGAAATAGACATGTGTTAGGATCCTTCTATTAGGATCTGTACCTAATAGCAAAAAACTACCAAAGTATCCACCAAGAGTAGAATGGATAAATAAATTTTGGTTTATTCACACAATAACATGCTATAAAGTAAAGAAAATGAATGTTCAACAATGCTATAATAATAAAAATGCATGTAACAGACTATGTTGGTTGAAAAAGAAATAGGGGATGCCTGGGTGGTTCAGCAGGTTAATTAATCTGACTTCAGGTCAGGTCATGATCTCCTAGTTCAGATCATGATCTCATGGTTTGTGGGTTTGAGCCCCATGTCGGGCTGTGCTGACAGCTCAGAGCCTGGATCCTGCTTTGGATACCGTGTCTCCCTCTCACTCTGACACCCCCCCACCCGACCCCTGCTCGTGCCTCTCTCTCTCTCTCTCTGTCTCTCTCTCAAGAATAAACATTTAAAAAATTTTGGGGGCGCCTGGGTGGCTCAGTCGGTTAAGCGTCGGACTTCAGCTCAGGTCAGGATCTCGCGGTCCGTGAGTTCGAGCCCCGCGTCCGGCTCTGGGCTGATGGCTCCGAGCCTGAAGCCTGCTTCCGATTCTGTGTCTCCCTCTCTCTCTGCCCCTCCCCCGTTCATGCTCTGTCTCTCTGTCTCAAAAATAAATAAAACGTTAAAAAAGAATTTAAAAATTTTGAAAATTAAAAAAAGGAAAAAGAAATATTATTATTTCATATTATTCTTTCTATTAAGGTAACTCAAATGATATCATATTATTAAGAAAGTCAGTTCTAAATGGATCACAAATATAATTGTAACAGAAAAAAATTAAGCCCTTTGGAAAATAATTTATCCTACTCTTAACCTTTGGATAAGAAAAGATTTCTTGGAAAGAAATTATAAATGTGAACAATAAAGAAACTTTTAAATTATTAACTACATGCAGTATAATTAAGATACATTAAATATATTTATATATATTTTTTTATCAAACAACAGCATAAAGAGAGTGAAAAGACAAGTTACACCTGGGAGAATAAATCTGCAATACATTCAGTTGACAAAATGTTTTATATTCAAAATAAAGAACTCACTATAAATAAGAAATAGAAAAATTAATAATGAAATTCACAGAAGACATCAATGTCTTCCTCAGAACAGGATATGCAAAATGTGTAGGAACATGAAGAGATGCCAAACCACATTAGATATTGGGTAACTACAAAGTAAAACCAAAATAAGGTATCACTTCATGTAGAACTGATTGGGACAAATTTTAAAGTTGGACAAAACCAAGTATCAGCAAGGACATGGATTAACATGAACTACCCATGGGGATCTACATTTTACCACCACTTTGGAAATAGTATCACATTACCTAGTAAAGTTGAATATGTACTTATCATATGGTCCCAGGTTTCCATTCCTTTACATATTCTTGAAACACTAACAATAGATCTTTACAGCATTATTGTAACATTATAGACATAGTAGCATGGTTTATGATGACAAAAACCAATCCATTTAACCTTTGAATACTAGTAGGGATAAATACATTTTGGAATACCCATATACTAGAATTATCATACCTCAATGAAAAAAATGTAAAACTCTAAGTTATATGGACCAATATGGATAAATCTCAAAAATAGGACTGAGAGAAAAGAGTTAGCTGCAAAATAATTCCTATTATTCTTTTTAAAATTCAAAAATGACAAAACTTAACAATATATTATTTACAGATGCATGCACATTTGATAAAAATATTTTTTAAAGTAGGTAAATGACATATATCAAAAAACTGCCTTAACAATTCCGAAAAAAAATAGCTAGATATTTTGACTTAAGTGTATACAATACACAGAGACATATTTCAGATATGTAAGGACCCCAAAATATTGTCCCCATGCACTCCTTTTTAATGAGTGATTAAAAGAAGTAGTAATGTAAACTAAGATAGAGAAAGATAACCCAGGAGAATGGTGAAGAGAAAGAAGCTTTAGGGTGACCAGCAATCAGGTAGATTTCTAAAATATCCAGGGTAGTTTTTAGCTTAGGGACGAAGAACAAGCTCCAGGAAAATAAGAGACTTAGTAAACAGATAATTTGAGAAGTGATTTGTTGATGATTATCGTTGGTGATTTGGTGGTGATTCCATACAGAGACATTAGAAAAAAGAGAAAGGATGGCAGAAGAGAGAAGAAAGGGGGAGAGAGACAAGAGAAAAAGAAGGAACTATTGACTTAAGGAAAACAAGTTTGTACAATTAAAAGTACAGTTCTTGGTGCTATAGTGAACAGTAGCATACAGTTATGATGATGTAAACACTGTTTAATTCAATAAATCAGTAGTTACATACTTATGTTGAGAGGGTGGGAAGAGACAGGTTGAAGAAAGAGATCTGTCTCCATCTCGCTTCACAGAAGTCCATAGATAAAAATGCTAAATTGCTAATCACTAATAACAATGTAAGCATATTTTAGTTAGAAATGTGGAAATAATTACCAAGAAACAAAATTTTTGCCTCTGGAGAAGTTGTCTGAGTGATGAGACGACATATGGTTAGTGACTGCACTCTTTAATATAAGCCTTTGATACATTAGAAAACAACTTTGCGTACCAACTTTTGATACTTAAAAAAAAAAAATAGCTAAAACAATGAATGAAAATTGCCCCAATTATAAATTTTCTTTTTTTTTTAATTTTTTTTCAACATTTATTTATTTTTGGGACAGAGAGAGACAGAGCATGAACGGGGAAGGGGCAGAGAGAGAGGGAGGCACAGAATCGGAAGCAGGCTCCAGGCTCTGAGCCATCAGCCCAGAGCCCGACGCGGGGCTCGAACTCCCGGACCGCGAGATCGTGACCTGGCTGAAGTCCGACGCTTAACCGACTGCGCCACCCAGGCGCCCCGAATAAATTTTCAAGTTTCTATTTTATTCTGCAAAATCTCACTAATGTTGATTGATCTGTTTGGTAAACAAGTAGTGTCTATCCTTGAGAATTTACACGACACACATACAAGGGAATGATTTTCTTAAGAAACTTAATTTGCAATGGGCAAGAAATTTAGAAAGCACTCTACCATCCAAGGTTAAATACTCCATACAGATGAAGTCAGTGGATGGTAGAACTCCAAAGGTCCTTCTGAATGAGAAATCTAAGCAAACGGTTAGTCTCTGCTGGAAAATAGCTGCTTTCTCTGAGATTCTTCTTCCACCCTGGGTTCCTTTGCTAGAGTACTTCCTTTCCATACAATTTTCCATACAATTTTGGTAGCTTGATGGGCTAAACACCCTAAAGAGTTATATCTACTATTGTTTATGTTTTGTTGACATGGTTACAGAAACAGCAACTATGGCAGGCAGTTAAACTGACTTCATGGTGTGCCTTTGCTGCAAGACTAAAGTCCTAATTTTCCAGTTGTACTTGGATCTGAAATTTGGCTCCATATGAGTGCAGTCTGTTCCAGGACAGAGTGAAGCCAAGTTTACATTGTGTATTAAATGCTCCAATGGTTGACACTTTTTTCAAACATGACATATACTTTATGGACTGGAATATAATAGTATGGTAGTAAAACCATAGAATTTATTTAAAAGCTTTTTTTTTTCTTTTTGTCTTCTTTTATTCCAAAGCCTTTCCTCTAATGTTAGATTTCCCTTAGTGTTTCTACTGCTATCTTTTATTTGATAAAGTAAATATATCTTAAACTTTGGAGAGAAAAGACCAAAAATAAGTGCTAATCAATCTCTAAAAATTCTTTCCATTCATTTTGTTTACTCTCCTTTTAAGTTTTTCACTATGGGTCTCTGCAACTTTCAAATCAGAGTTTCGTTGACCTTGTATAAAGAACTACTGTTCGTTAACCACAGAAGCTTTAGATATAAGGCAGAAAGCTCTGAAGTTGACATAAGGAACTAGATCTCCTACAGAGATGTGATTGCCATTTCTTATTCCAAGAATTACACACTAATTCCAGTCTTGTCTTAGAGGTAACTGCTTTCCTAACTTCCAAAGGGAAAAGTTGGTGAAACTACTAAGAACTAAAATCTAATCTTGAGGCGTATTATGAGATTAGAGTCCAAATAGACAAATTTAGCAAATCTGTTTGTATTCACTATACTTCAGTTTGAATTTATAAATGAAAACAAGGGACCCCAAGTTATTTGAAACAGTTTATAGATATTTATCATTATCATGATTGGTGACCTTGGAACTTCAATTGAAATTAAATCTGTACCTATGGCTGCTAAGTTATCTGGTGTTTTCAGAAAGAAAATAATACTAAATTCAATTTTTAAGAAAAGAAGAAAACCAAAATGCAAAACAGAAAAAAAAATTCTCAGTTTGATTGTTTTAGACTTAGGATATCAAGTTTACCAGTATATCAAGTAATATTGTGTTGAGAGGAATGGAGTGATGAGTTTTCTTGTTTTAAATTCTTTTTAACATTTATTTATTTTTGAGAGAGAGAGAGAGAGAGAGAGAGAGAGAGAGAGAGAGAATGAGCCATGAGCAGGAAGGGGCAGAGAGAGGGAGACACAGAATCCAAAGCAGGCTCCAGGCTTTGAGCTGTCAGAACAGAGCCCAACGTGGGGCTCAAACCCGCGAACTGTGAGATCATGACCTGAGCTGAAGTCGTAAGCTTAACCAACTTAGCCACCCAGCACCCCAAGGAGTGATGAGTTTTCTTAAATATTTGCTTAGACACACCAGGTTTTACCTGATACTTTTGGGGGGAATGTCAGCACTCATGAATGACAAGCAGTTGTGTGCTTGTGTATCACACTCAATATTAGAATCCAATTCAGAATGAACAGTGCTTCAAAGATGATCGGAATGGCCACAACAGTCCTAAATTGAACACTCTCTGTAAAATGAGGGGCTGGGGAATAGTGCCACTGGGAAGAGGTGAGGGAGCCCCAGTCACCACTACACTTTCTCATTAGTTCAATAAGCTGTGGTTAAACATAGGTTAATGTTGGGGCGCCTGGGTGGCGCAGTCGGTTAAGCATCCGACTTCAGCCAGGCCACGATCTTGCGGTCCGTGAGTTCGAGCCCCGCGTCAGGCTCTGGGCTGATGGCTCAGAGCCTGGAGCCTGTTTCCGATTCTGTGTCTCCCTCTCTCTCTGCCCCTCCTCCGTTCATGCTCTGTCTCTCTCTGTCCCAAAAATAAATAAAAACATTGAAAAAGGAAAAAAAATTTAAAAAAAAAAAAAGGAAAAAAAAAAAAACCATAGGTTAATGTTTAGGTCAACATATTAACCAAACAAACTCATCATCTCAAAGAGGCATATTTCTGTTCCAGTGTTCCTTTTCACTGCAAAAAGGACCACCTCCAAGCTAGTCAAACTTGATATCTGGAAGTAATCCTTGATTTTTCATTTTTCCTCATAGTCCATATCTAATCATTCATCAAGTTGTTCTTCATATCTCAGAAATATGTTTGGGATGTTAATAATATTCCTTCTTACACCGTCATTAATGAAGTTCAAAGGCTTGCTTACCGCTGTGAAGGTTTTTGATCATTCACTCCGTGTCTATACTTGTCCTCTCTGATTCGTTCATTCTTGGCCCAGAAACCAGAAGAATCTTTGTGAAAATACAAATCTAACCTTGTCATTGCCATTCTTAAAATCATGAGGTAGCTTCATTTTGTCTTAAAATATACAAAATCCCTACACAACTATCCACACTATATTTCTTATACCTCCAAACTTACCTCATGTCATTTTATCTTTGATCTTTATGCTATATATCCTCTAACTTTATTTCAGATTTCAAGCATTATTTACAGAATTCATTGGGTTTTTTTGTTTTGTTTTGTTTTGTTTTTGCAGGGGGATATATTTGTATGGGATCCTATCACTCCTTCATCCTTACCCTATTCTTATTTATCCTCTCATGTAAGACTCAGTTCTTTATGGAAGCCTCTCATCACTAGACAAGTTTAATTCCTCTTGATTTAATCTAATGACTTTGTATGCCGAACCTCTTCCTTCTTTTTTTTTTTTTTTAATTTTTTAACGTTTATTTCTTTTTCACAGAGACAGAGCATGAGCAGGGGAGGGGCAGAGAGACAGGGAGACACAGAATCTGAAGCAGAACTTCTTCCTTCTTAATGTACTCCACACTTCACTTTCCAGGTCAGTGTCCACACTTGACTCTAAGCCCCATATCTACTGGGATATTATCTATCTTCTCCATGCTTGGCCTCCTTATTTGTGCTATAAATCCTGAAACATAGTAGAAATTTGATAAATATTATTTTATCAAGTAGAATGAAGTATATAAAAATGATTTTTTAAAATGTGTAGCAGCTTCCTTTAAAATGCTCAAGACTAGAGATTTCAAAACACTCTATCCATACTGTCATTATCCACATTTTACTTCTGTTCTGCATATTAGGATTGTCTGTGAGTATATGCATGTTGGGTGTTTGTGTGTAGGTATGTGGTAGAGGGTGGAAAGTGTGGAGGGTGAAAAGAAACAAGGTATTATTGGCAAAGTCCAATTAATATGTATTTGGGCCAGTAGTATGGAAAGCACTATGGGCGATAATTTGTCTTTCTTTTATCAAAGACCTTGCCGTATTCTGAAGTCTTTTCTAGTCTTCTTGGTATATATACTCTAGAGAATCCTATATACCAAAACAAAAATACTTATAAAATGCAAATAGAAATTCCCTTGAGAATAAGTCATAGCATACCCTGATACCTTTGTCTTCCTTCAAAGATGTGAGGATATGAGGAATATATAAAACCTAATCCCTTCCTGTGGTTTTAAGAAAATATTGAGAACAAAACACATGCAACCCTCAGCACATATTTGCAGTCACTCCAAAGTAAATGTTTCTTTATACCTTGTGGAAAAAGCAATTTTGGGACTCCCTACTTTTGAAAGTGAGCTAGATTTTTTTTTTTCAAAGACCACTTCATTGAGAGGCATATATACTTTAGAGGCAACACCCTTCTAAAATTTTGTACCTTTGAATGACATTTCCTTGAAATGTTTTAAGTTACAGAAGGAAATCCTACATCTTATGGGGGTGGGTGGTTCATATCATATTGTATGATACAATTAAAAATTTTGAGAAGTATTGCCATAAATAAATTTGAGCAACATAGATTACCCTAGATTTTCTAAACATTTTATCATGCAACCAAACTGTGATGGTTATGTTTGTTTGTTTGAACACCTGTTAAAATCTGAGTCACTCAGAAAAAATTGGCAAAATTTAGGTGTAATGGGACAGAAAATTAGTTCCAAACTAGCAACCGTATCAGTCTCTTTTATCCCTCAAATAACCTAGCATCTCACAGCCTATCTTCATTTGTACAATGGCAATAATCACACCTATTACTTAGTGTAATGAGAATTTAATGAGAAATGCCAGATTCCCTATTCAAAAACCTCATTTTCTCTTCTAAGCTCTAAACCAGAGGAGAAAATTGTGATGAGCCATTTTGTATATAAAAAAATACGTAGCAGCATTTAGAAATAAATATTTCCTCTAAAGGGAAATGATCAAACATGCATTATTATAAATGTAGTATTTATGTAAATCTCTCAACTGCAATATTTTTTTGCACTGGGGTAACTTCAAAGATGGAGGCTGTGAACAATTCTGGCTGTTACCATCCTATGTCATGTAGTGGAATGGCAAACAGCATCATGCGTGTGCTTGGGGAGAACCTGACTGGTGCTACAATCAAAGTTCAGGGAGACACGCTTTACAGACTAACAAAGCAACTGCAGAAACAATAACCCTGAACCCTCTTTTACATTCAAATCACTCTCAGCATGTCTGCAAATCATAAAAGGACTTTAAAGAATGAAAAGTCAGAAATTCGAGCAGAGTACATGGGTTTCTGGACAAGTCTAGGTATAGAATTGGAAACGAGTGAATATGAGCTCTGTATCAAAATTGTGCCTGCACAGAAACCTGACCTTTATTCCTTCACCATTCCCTGCCCTTCACCCGATGTCCTACATACTTGTGTTTGAGTAAAGGGAAATTCAAGCTAAGAAGAAACTTCAAACACCACAAAGTAAACACTCACAGCATCCTCTGCCTAAAGAGTCACGCTTCAGAGAGAACAAATGATTTTTTTTCCGAGAGAGAACTGCTGTTAGCAAATACATGACAGTTCACAGGCTTCCGCTCTAGTGAAGTTGACTGGAAATGGAAATCACTGAATCAGACTGGGAATGGAAATTGCCTGCGGGAGGCTCAGTTACTTAAATTTTCAATGATTGCCTCACGTACATTTTTCCTGAATTCATGTTTAAAAAATAAGAATGTTATAATGATTCCTCTTTTTAATTTTTTCTAAATGTTTTTATTTAAATTTAAGAGAGAGAGAGAGAGAGAGAGCAAGCTGGGGAGGAGCAGAGAGACAGGGAGACACAGAATCCCAAGCAGACTCCAGGCTCCAAGCTGTCAGCACAGAGCCCGACGCTGGGCTTGAACTCACGGACCGTGAGATAATGACCTGAGCTGAAGTTGTACCCTTAACCAACTGAGCCACCCAGGCGCCCCATGATTTCTCTTTTTAAAAAGCAAGAAAATAATACTAAAGTTTAAAACTTTGAAATCATACATTGCTTTGTTTGATTAATTTCTGAGAGCCACATATCTGATTATATTGTATGTTTCTTCATTGTTTCTCAGAGGATAAGAACAGCAAGTTAATAAATAACAAAGATGTGAATAGATCTTTGGAATGGGTGAAAACCCTTTCATTTGATATTAAGGTGAGAGGAAACATGAGGCATAGGAAACAGACTCCCAGACCGGGTATATTGGAGGAGCAATTCATCTGGCGATGGGATATTTCAGCTTCTGAAGCTAACATTTGTCCATAGGAACGATCACAAGTTCGTTATCTAAGTTATATTTGACTTTTTGTATTGATTTTTCATATATGACACACTGTCATCATTGGTCCAAGTGTGAGGCCTGCTTAGGCCTTTTTATAAGAGTGTATTTTACTCAGTCCAATCTCTCCTCTTCCTTCACTTTCTATACAGAAATCTTCTCAGATTCTGTTTTCCAGAGAACCCAATCTTTGACATTATCCCTGGGCTTTTTTCAACAAATGATGCAGAAGCACTTGTACATCCATAAGCAAACAAATAAAAATAAACTACGACTTAAACCTCACACCTTATACAAAATGACCTCAAAATGGGTAAAAGAAATTAAGTGTAAAATATACAATCATGAAACTTTTAGAAAAAAATAGGACAGAATATCTGGCATATGAAGAGGTTTTCAACATCATTAGCCATTAGGAAAATGCAAATTAAAACCACAGTAAGATCTCTTTACACATCTATCAGAATGGCTAAAACAAGAAATAGTGACAATGACAAATACTGACAAGGATGCAGAGAAACTGATCACTCGTACACTGGTGGTGCGAGTGTGGAATTGTACACTGGCTTTGGAAAACGGTTCGACATCTTCTCATAATATTAAACATGTAATTACATGTAACACAGTTATTGAACACTTTGGCATTTATCCCAGAGAAATGGAAACTTACATTCATTCAAACAAACAAACAAACCCCTGTACATGAAGAATGGCCGCTTTATTCATAATAGCTGAAAACTAAAAACCACCCAGATGGCTTTCAGTGGGTGGGCAGTGGAACAAGCTGTGGTACATCCATACCACGCAATACTACTCAGCAATAAAATGGAAAAATGACTGATCCAGGTGGTGGCCTGAGTGCATCAGCAGAGTTGTAATGAGAGAAAAAAGCCAGTCCCCAAATGTTACATACTGTAAAATCTCATTTATATAAGATTCTTGAAATAACAAAACTATGGAAATGTGGAACAGGTCAGTAGTTACCAGAGGTTAGGGATTATGTTGGGGAAACTTGGTTATACAAGGGCACCCTAAGGGATCCTTAGGATAGAATGACTCTAGGGGCCCCTGGGTGGCTCAGTTGGTTAAGCGGCCAACTTCCACTCAGGTCATGATCTCGCAGTTCATGGGTTCGAGCCCTGCATTGGGCTCTGTGCTGACAGCTTGCAGCCTGGAGCCTGCTTTGGATTCTGTGTCTCTGTCTCTCTCTGCCCCTCCCCCGCTCCTGTGCTCGTGTGCTCTCTCTCTCTCTCTCTCTCTCTCTCTCTCTCTGTGTGTGTGTGTGTCTCAAAATTAAATAAACATTAAAAAACAATTTAAAAAAAGATAAAATTACTCTATATAACTGAGCAATCGATTCACAGACCTACACATATGATAGAGTTGCATAGAACTAAATATGCCCACAAAAATAAATACAAGGTAAACTTGGGAAATCTGAATAAGTTTGGTGGTTTGAGTCAATGTTAAAATCCTGGTTGTGGTAATATGATATAATTTTGCAAGATATTACCGTTGGGAGTAACTGCATAAAGGGTGCACAAGATTTCTCTGTATTGTTTCTTGCAATTGTATGTGAATCTACAATTATCTCAAAATAGAAAGTTTAATTTAAAAGTACAATGCTTGTTTTAGAGCTTTATCGTAGAGTACACTACAAATCGTCTTCCGGGACTTCTTTTTTTCTTTTCTTTTGGTTACTCCAGCTCATCCTATGTGACAGGTTAACTACCAGGAGATATACAGTTTCTTGCATGTAGATTTTTTTCATTCATTTTTACTGTTGTTTAATATTCCAATATGACTATAACGTGTGTTTTCTCTTTGTTTTTTTTTAAGTTTATCTATTTATCTTGAGAGAGAGAGAGAGCGAGCAAGCAAGCAGGGAAGGGGCAGAGAGAGAGAGAGAGAGAGAGAGAGAGAGAGAGAGAGAATCCCAAGCAGGCTCTGCACGTCAGCACAGAGCCCTACATGGGCCTTTATCTTATGAACCATGATATTGTGACCTGAGCTGAAATCAGCATTCAGATGCTTAACTGACTGAGCCACCCAGGCACTTCTATATGTGTATATTCTTCTCCTGATTAGCATTTGTGCTCTTCGCAGCTGTTGTTATTATAGACAGTGCTGTGAACAGTCTTGCCTTGAAACGCATGGTAAATGTGTGCAAGTGTTTCTAGTTCTCTGATCTGCTCCCATCGTTCTTTCTAATTTGGGATTTATTTGGCGTTCCTTTTATAAGTAAGTTCATTCTTTTCCAACTGTTTTTCTTTTCTAGTTTAAGATTTAAGGCTATGTATTTCTTTCTAAACATTGTTTCTGCATTTTGATGTACAGTGTGATTATTTTTTAGTTAGTTCTAAGTTATTTTAAATTTGCATCATGTCAACTTCTTTCGCTGTAATTGTTTAGATGGGTTTTTTTAAATTTTCAAATATATGAAAATATTTATTCATCTTGTGTTACTGTTGTTTCTTTTACATTTTTAACTGAAGTGTATTATCCTGAAAGAACATGATCTATATGATATCTACACTTTGATATTTATCGTTACCTTATCCGTAGCTGAGTGAAATGATAAATTTTGTAAATGTGCCTCTATGCACTCAAAAAAATGTGGTTACTCTAATTTGAGAGCACAGAAACCTGTGTATCACCATCCGAATAAACGTATCATTTTTACTATTCAAATAATACCTTTAATTTTGGAGGGAGTTTCTATTTGCCTCTTTAGTGATTAATAGAAAGATATTGAACTCTCCCTCTATATTAGATTTACCTAAACTTGTCAAAATTCTATACATTTTTTGATTTATATAATTCAAGGCTAGCTTATTAGAGACAAATGCAATCATAATTGTCATATCTTTGGGTGCATTTACACACTGATCTTTTATATAGTGACCCTAAAAATGTATTTTGCCTTAATGTCTATTTTTTTCTGAAATCCTAATTTATTTTCTCTCCTGGTTTCCTAAAAAACTGAGCTAGTTACTATGAATGTAGAAAATTTTCTTTCATTCCTTCTAAGTGTAGAAAACAATAAACAGTGAGTACCTTGGACTATACTGGGATTATCACTTATGATTAAAGATGAACCAAATTTAGTAAAAATTTTAAATTAAACTTAACTTTACATTATACTTTATTATTTTTAAATATTTATTTGTAATCATGATGCATTGAAAATGTTGATGTAATCATTTAAAATCATATATAATACAGCATAAGTCCCATTTTATTTCCTCTAATCAACTTTTTAACATTTTTTAAAATTTTTATTTATTTTTGAGAGAGAGAGAGAGAGAGACAGAGGGTGAGTGGGGGAGGGGCAGAGAGAGAGGGAGACACTGAAATGGGCTTCAGGCTCTGAGCTGAGAGCACAGAGCCTGACGTGAGGCTTGAACTCGGGAACGGCAAGATCATGACCTGAGCCGAAGTCGGATGCTTAACCTACTGAGCCTACCCACATGCCCCCTCTAATCAATTTTTAATTGCATGTGTGAAATCAAACAATACCCTCTCTTAAAAAAAAAAAGTAAGAAAAATGCCCGTATTTACTTTAAATCTTCATATTTAGATTCTTACGAGAATGAAGAATCTCTTGAATAGGGGAAGTTAGGTAGAGTTGTGTACCATGTTACATTCTACATTCTGATAAGTCTGTCCCCATCTTTATAATGTCCCTTAAGTAAGCCTTATGCTGTCCTATATTGCCATGTTCATTTTAGGCAGATAAATATAGACATGGAGATATAACTAAGGTCATTTAGAAGAAAAGACAAGCAACACAATAAAAACTTAAATGGATAAGTATCCTAATGAATTAATAATTAAAGAAATAAAATGGTCATCTTTTCTATTAAAATAAGTCAGATAGGTTAAAAGCATTCAAAACAGTGTTTTGGCCACTGGAAGCTATTTAGCTGATGTTATTAGAATCTATCCTAGCTGTAAAATACTGACCCTTTTCTGAGTAGCAAATTTTTTGCTTTTATCAAGTAATTAGAATATTTTGAAGCTTTCCACTTTGGCAAGGTTTGGGGAAAGTCTCTGCAAAAAGTAAGGTCATCGCTCTCCCTATTTGTGGAATTTTAAGGAGTCAATAAAATTTCTGAACTTGTTTTATTTGTGACTTTTTAAATTTGTTTAAATTGTTTAATTTTAGAAACAATTCCTGATGGAAACAGAAGAGACATTGGCCATGGACACATGTCTAGTTTAACCTGCGCTTCCAGAGCAAGGTTGACAGCAATTACTACTCGCAGCCTTTCAGCTTTGTCTCCAGACACGCAGCTCCCTCATCTATCTTTCAAAAGCACAGGTCTTATCATGTTACACCTCCCACCTCCTGTCTTAAAAAATGTAAGTGGTTATCTATTAATTTCAGATTTATATTGTCAAGTTTTGACAATCTTTCAAAGCCAGGTCATCTCCTAACCAGGTCAGAATTTACATTTACAAATTAATTTTATACTCTTCCCCTGCTTTCATTAACCCTATGCTGCTGTCAAACTCAGGGATGGTATATATTCTTTTAATCATGCAAGTTTTTCTCTTTGGCTGGTTCTTTATCTCACTCTTTACCAAGGATGGCTAACATCCTTTATCGTTCTGCTCACATAGGATTTCACCTCTTCAATGAACTTTGGTTCAGACCCTTTGTAAGCTAAAAATATGCTCTCTTTCTTCTGAATTACATTATTATCACATTATGTGTAGAAAGTAGAAAATATGATTTCTATGATAGTATATATTTATATGTCTTCAATTTCCCAGCAACCTTTTGGCATTTGATGAACTGAGTCACTGTGCTGAGAATGAGAAGAGAATGGTGACCCTAACATAGCATTCCATGTAGACAAACGGTTCTTCAGCCAGGTGTGGGGAGACTAAATCTTGTTTAGACCAATATAGGATAGTTCCGAATTATGAATGATGAAACAATAGGCCAAATTACTAACAACCTGCTAGAGTTGGTATAAACGGAGAAAAAAATCTGTAATGTGAAACTGTTAACTCCCATTGTCCCTTTGGACTCTCCTCTTCTGGGCTGTTTTGCTGTTTGTGACATGAGACAGACTGTTGCCATGGCTGTCATCAAAGCAGAAGATAAGAAGGCAGCTGGAGCTGGCAAGGTCACCAAGTCTGCCCAGAAAGCTCAGACGGCTAAATGAATATTGTCCCCAATGCCTGCCACCCCAGTCTTAGTAGTGGGAAAATGGTCTCAGAACTGTTTGTGTCAATTTAGCCATTTAAGTTGAATAGTATAAGACTGGTTAATGATAACAGTGCCATCCGAAAGTCATCAGAAGGGAAAGAGAATGTTTAGTGGACCATTTGTATACGGTCTGTGTGGCAGTTTTAAGTTACTAGTTTTTAAAATCAGTATCTTTTAATGGAAACAACTTGACCAAAAATCTGGCGCAGAATTTGAGACCCTAAACAAAAGTTTTATGAAAACAAAACAAAACAAAACAAAACAAAACAAAACAAGGTTAAAGAGGTGCATACTCCAAGTAAAACCTCTTACAGTTTAGACTTTAGCTGAAGAATATTACAGTGTTGACAAAAGCTTTTTAATGAGGCAGACTTTCCTTCTAAAGCCAAAAAAACGATGATGTATACACATATTTAGCAAATTATCCTCATGTGTTCAAAGGAGTTAAGATTAAAATTTGGGCTTCATTTTGTAGGCTAGTATATATCAAACTGAGTCTGCTGATACATTCTCAGGTGTTCGGATTGTAAAGAGGTTTTTAAAAATTAACTTTTTACATTGGAAAAGTGTCTATTCATGTCTTCTCGTTTCTTTACCAGATTATTTTTTTGGGGGAGGGGTTGAGTTTGGTAAGTTCTTAATAGATTTTGGACACTAACCCTTTATTTGATGTGTTGTTTGCAAAGATCTTTTCCTATTCCATAGTTTGCCTTTTAGTTTTGTTTGTTTTGCTCTGTAGAAGCTTTTTGTCTTGATGAGGTCCCAGTAGTTCATTTTTGCTTTTATTTCCCTTATCTCTGGAGACATGTCAAGTAAGAAGTTGCTGTGACCAAGGTCAAGGTCAAAGTTGCTGCTGCCTGTTTGCTCCTGTAGGATTTTGATGGGTTTCCCGGTTCACATTTAGGTCTTTCATCCACTTTGAATTTATTTTTGTGTATGGTGTAAAAAAGTGGTCCAGGTTCATTCTTCTGAATGTGGCTATTCAGTTCTCCCAGCACCATTTGCTGAAGAGACTGTTTGTTTGTTTGTTTGTTTTATTAATTGGATACTCTTTCCTGCTATGTCAAAGATTAGTTGGCCATAAATTTGTGAGTCCATTTCTGGGTTCTCTATTCTATTCTATTGTTCTGTGTTTGTTTTTGTGCCAATACCCTACAGTCTTGATAATTACAGTTTTGTAATACAGGTTAAAGTCCAGGATTGTGATGCCTCCAGCTTTGGTTTTCTTTTTCAACATTACTTTGGTTATTTGGGGTCTTTTGTGGTTCCATACAAATTTTAGGATTGTTTGTTCTAACTCTGTGAAGAATTCTGGTGCTATAGCAACAATAGCCAAATTATGGCAAGAGCTGAAGTGTCCATCTACTGATGGATGGATTAAGAAGATATGGTAAATACATACAGTAGAATACTATTTGGCAATGAAAGAGAATGATATCTTGCCATTTGCATGCAACAACGTGCATGGAACTGGAGGGTACTATGCTAAGTAAAATAAGTCAGTCCAGAGAAAGACATATGATTTCACTCATATATGGGATTTGAGAAATTTAACAGATTAACAGAGGGGAAGGGAAGGAAAAATAAGATAAAAACAGAGAGGGAGGCAAAACATGAGACTCGTAAATATAGAGAACAAACTGAGGGTTGATGGAGTAGGTTAAATTGGTGATGGGTATTAAGGAGGGCATTTGTTGGGATGAGCACTGGGTGTTATATGTAAGTGATGAATCACTGGATTCTACTCCTGAAGCCAAGACTACACTGTGTGTAAACTGAGGGGAAAAAAGGGAGAGAGAGAGAAATCACCAGCATCCAAAGGAAAAAAAATAACTTTTTACATTTATGTAATTACCTAAAATTAACAAAAAGATATTTTGACTCATTTAATCACCACTTAAAATGCTAACACAATTGCTAGCAGCCTACCTGTTTCTGTCCTACGACTTTTTCCTTCCCTTCCCTTCCCTTCCCTTCCCTTCCCTTCCCTTCCCTTCCCTTCCCTTCCCTTCCCTTCTCTCATGGGCTAAATCCTTTCTGTGTGCCTGGAATATCACCCTGTCTTGCTCCCCCAAGGACTCCCCTACTGCAAGTAACTTTTTTCCCCAGATTCTACATTCACTGATTTCTTCCTTTCATTTTACTTATTTCCATCTGTACACAAATATGATGTTTTGTCTCTTATAAAATCCCACCCATGGCCTTTTATACCCCTCTACATATTGTACTCCCTCTGTTTACATTCTAGAAAAAAAAATCTCCAATGATAATACCTAGTTCCTGTCTCCATTTTATCACTTCTCATTCTATTGTAAATATATTCTAATTGGTCTTCCATACTTCTATACTCATAATTCCATACTCATAATTCTACTATGACTGTTTTGTGAAAATCACCAATTACCTTTACATTACCAAATTAACACTCTGTTCTTCACCTCATACAGACTTCCAACAGCAGACAGTAGAGTTGAAAAGTCACCCCATAGTGAAATGCTTTCTTCTCTTTGGAGACTGTATTCTCCAGACTTTCTCTTACAATAAGGGTCTCCTCATCTGCAAGAATTTAAATGTGAGTATTCCCTAGGGCTCACCTTCTCCTCTTCTCTTCTTTACTTTCCTCTCTTCCCTTCTCCTTCCTTATTCTTGTCTGTCTTCTCTGAAGTTCAGTTACTCCAGCCACATGTCTTTAACCATCATCCCTATGCTAATGACTCTCAGTAGTCCTTACATCTTCAATGAACTTTCGTCCAAATGTCAACATGTCATTTTTACTTAAATGTCTAATAGTATTTCAAACTTAACATGTCTAAAACAGAACTCTAAATTTCCTTCCTCTCAAATCTATTCTTCCATACCCTTTTTCTACATCGCTCATCCAGATTTGTGAGGCCTGTTTTTTCCCGTTTCCAAGTTTTTACATCCAGCCCATCAAAAGGTTCTATTAGTTGTACCTCCAAGATTTTTCCAGTTCTTTATACTTCCACTCTTTTTCTCATCTCTGAGAAACCAATTAATTTTCCTACTTCCTTCTTTATGCTTTCATTGAGGAGTTTACATCAATTTTCCACAGAGCAGTCAGAGTTATTTTATTTTTTATAAGGACATTACCTCATATAACTCTCCATTTAAAACCCACTGATGATGGCCCCTTGTACCAGACTAACGTCTGTACTCTTCCTCGGTGCCTACAAGGCTCTCCAGAATCCCAGGAGAGCCCCAATTATGTTTCTCTTGTAATCTCACACCACTCTCCATCTAGAATGCTATTCTCTCACTTTCCTTGGGTGGCTGCTTCATGTTATCCATTTCTTGTTTGAGAGTCATCTCCTCAAAGAGATTTTGATCACTCATTTGAAATTAGAAGTGTCTGGCACTCTGTTTAAATTCTATCCCATCAGCCTATGCTTTATTTATAGTCTCTATGACCATCTAGAATTATATTACTCATTCTGCCCATGAATATATGAATTTGAGAAGAGTAGAGATTATACCAGTCTTGTTTCTGATATACTGTCTAAGACTACCACAATGTCTGGTACATAGGAAATACCCAATGAATTCAAAATCAAATGATGACATGAATTTGATACATTTCTCAAAATAGGATCCTTAGACTTCAGGAGCCTATAGAAATATTCCTAGGGTTTGTGAGTTCCCAAGTTTGAAAAGCAGTCTTAGATCATAGGGATCTAACAAGAGCTTATAATTCGAAAGTATATTAATTTTCTAGGACTGTTATAACAAGTTTTCATGAACTTGTGGCTTAACAACAACAAGAATTTTTGGCGCCTGCGTGGCTAAGTCAGTTAAGGGTCTGCCTCTTGGTGTTGGCTTAGGTCATGATCTCACAGTTTGTGAGTTCAAGACCTGCATTAAGCTTTATGCTGATAGCACAGAGCCTGCTTGGGATTCTATCTCATCCTCTCTCTGCCCCTCCCCTGCTAACTGTCACACACACTCTCTCTCTCTCAAAATAAATAAGTAAACTTAAAAATAAATAAATAAATAAATAAATAAATAAATAAATAAATAAATAGCAGGGATTTATTTTTTTCACAATTCTACAGGCCAGAAATCTGAAATCAAGGTGCTGGCAGGGGCACACTCCCTCTGAAGTCTCAGAGAAAATCCTTCCTTGCTTCTTCTAGCTTCTGGTAGTTCCAAGCATTGTTTACTCATGGTTGCATAATTCCAGTCTCTGCTTCCATCTTTGCATGGCCTTTTTCTCTTCTCTGTTTGTTTCTGTGTTTCTCTTATAAAGATTTTTGTCATTGGATTTAGGGACTACCTGGATAATCCAAGATTATGTCATTTCAAGATCCTTAATTACATTTGCCAAGAATCTTTTTTCCTAAATAATGTTACATTCATGGGTTCTGGGATGTAGTCATATCTCTTGGAGGACCTACCGTTCAACACACCATAGGACATATAATAGGCAGTTCAACCTGACCACAATGGGTAGTTGTCCTATCTGGGCGGTAAGTAATGACAGAGGCCACCAGACTATTGCAAAGTGGTAGGCAGTGATGCTCTGAAATAATTCTGTGACATAAAACAAGATGAAGAAAAGAGATTGACCTCAAGACACATTTATTAAGTAAAAAGCAGCATAATTTGAGGATCCATCCACTTCACAAGTTTTATTTCCTTTGGAAATGTTTTTATTTTATAATTGGCACCCACTAATCCTTCACCCTGCTATGAATGGCAGCAATGAGAGCAAACCTGGACAACTGGACGGAATGTAAAAAGTTTAGAAAAGAGTATCAGACAACCAGCACCACCAAAACCAGTCCATATGTTTAGTCATAGAAAAAATGTTTAAGATTGATGTTTCTTCTCTAGTCTACCTTCAGGCTACACATCCATTAGTATATATTCCTTGCATAAACCCATTGTTTCATTTGTTTTTACATAGCATCACTTTTTGCTGTTATGAAAGCCCCTCGTTTATATTGAAGAAAATTTCATGAATACCAAAAGGTTAAAAAGAAATAGAAGCATTAATATTACAGTCCCCAGAATGAACCAATATTTTTATTTATAAAAGTTAAAAGGAGGGGTATTTGAGTGGCTCAGTTGGTTAAGTGACTTTTGATTTTGGTTCAGGTCATGACCTAATGGTTCATGAATCTGAACCCCACTTCAGACTCTGCACTGTCAGTTCAGCTTGAAATTCTCTCTTTCCTTCTCTCTCTGTCCCTCCCTGCTCACACTTTCTCTCTTTCTTTCAAAATAAATAAATAAATTTTTTAAAAAAAGTAAGAAGGTAGTCATTCTCTGTCTGTTATCTCTATTATCACACCATGCAAAAATGGCTGTAGAAATGGTACCAAACTTTAACTATTAGGCCATGTATGAAATATATTGTGAGCCCCTCATGGCTAGGCCTCACCCTTCAGAGGCAAAAACTCATATACAATGAGGATGCTACACATTGTCAACCAAGAGAGACACCATTCAGAAGCCATAGAGAGGGGCGCCTGGGTGGCTCAGTTGGTTAAGTGGCCGACTTCAGCCGAGGTCATGATCTCATGGTCCATGAGTTCGAGCCCCGCATCGGGCTCTGTGCTGACAGCTCAGAGCCTGGAGCCTGCTTCGGATTCTGTGTCTCCCTCTCTCTCTGCCCTTCCCTCACTCACGTTCTGTCTCTATCAAAAAATGAATAAACGTTAAAAAAATTTAAAAAAGAAGCCATAGAGAAAATAAATATTTTATTTTTTTTAATTTTATTGTAGAGAAAGAATGAGCAGGGAAGGAGGAAAAGAGAGAGAGAGAGAGAGAGAGAGAGAGAGAGAGAGAGAGAATCTTAAGTAGGCTTCACTCTCAGCACAGACCCCAGTGTGGAGCTCAATCCACGGCCCAGGATCATTATCTGAACCAAAATCAAGAGTCCGACACTCAACTGACTGAGCCACACAGTCACCCCAATAAAATAGATGTTTTTAAAACATTGCTTTAAAATATATTCTGCATTTAATTCACCTGCCTTTGAATATGGGCTGGACTTAGTTGCTAATTTCTAATGAGTAGAGTGCAGAAAAGGAAAAATAAATACTTTATAGTAGAGAAACCTGAATACATCACCTTAACCATTGCCAATAGTAAGTCATGTTGACTCCATGTACTCCTTGATATCATGTAGTGAGCAGGGCACTTCTCCTCTGTAGAAGTCTTGCAACAAACAACAAACCTCAAAAACAAACGAAACAAAAAAGTAAATACCCTCAGTCTAATTATAAGGAAATACCACACAAACCTAAATTTAGAAACATTACAAAATGCCAGGACAGTGTTCTTCAAAAGTGTCAAGGTCATGGAAACCAGGAAAACATAGTACTGTCAAGACCAGAGTAGACGGAAGAAATAAATTAAAAAAAAAATTGCAACTAAGTGCAATATGGTATCCTGGACCAGAAAAAGGACATGGGTGGGTGGGGGGGTGGGTGGGGACCTAATGAAATCCAAATAAAATATGTAGTTTATTTAAATAGTGTTTTACCAATAATTTCTTCCTTTTGATAAGCATGCCATCATTACATAAGATGTCCATATTAGGGGGATCTAGGTGTAGGGTATATAAGAATTATTTGTATCTCATCTAAAATTATATCAAAATAAAAAGTTTAAAAAATTACATGTTTTCCACTTCCGTGTACAAAAATAGGACCTCAGACTTGTGAGTGTACATTTTCAGTTGAGCTGTTTTTTCTAATTGACTACTTAGTGAAGTTTATGCCAGGGTGACAAACTGTAGGAATTTTTAAATTTAAAATGTTTCTTGATTCTTTAAGGCAATTCTGGACAGAATAACTTTTTTTAATGTTTTACTTACTTTTGAGAGACAGAGAGAGAGAGAGAGAGAGAGAGAGAGAGCACAAATGGCGTGGGGGCCAGAGAGAGAGGGAGACACAGAATCCCAAGCAAGCTCCAGGCTCTGAGCTGTCAGCACAGAGCCTGACACAGGGCTTGAATCCATGAACCACAAGATCATGACCTGAGCCAAAGTAAGATGCCTCAGATACCTAACTGACTGGGCCAGCCAGACGCCCTCAGAATAGTTATTTTGGATGTATCTCCTTTCATATCTATATTTATGTCTATCGATTTTTATCTTTCTATTGAGCATACTGAAAGTGTTTTCCATGTCATCAAATGTTCATACCATCTTGATAGCAGAAGAACATTCCACTGTTCATTAGATTATGATTATTTAATTCTGTTAACTTTGATGTATATTCATATTATTTCAGTTTGTGCTTGTCCTGGGAATTAGATGAAGTTTGTTTTTCTTTGTTATGATTTATTGGGAAGCAACAATTTACAGAGAGGAGTGATGTTGCTGTCTTGGATGTAGAATCTTCAAGGGTTTATCAGCACTCAGGCTCTGTAAAAGGAAATAACCAACTAAGTCACAGGGGAATAGACATGACATTGTCACAGTTGTTACCATTTACACATTATAGAGCAGAGACGTGATAATTTAGAAAAATAGGTCACAAGGGACTGGTGTATCTGCAGAGCGTCTTTGGCGAAACAGTAAAGAATTCACTAATAATGAACCATAGTGTGAAACTCCATAATCTGCAAAGCATTCCTATACCTAATTTTAAAAACAACTATCATTCATATAGCTCTTTAGAATGTCTTCACATATCATTCATTTATTTTAAGTCAATATATATTCTTTAAAGAGAATCTTTAGGTTGAGAGAAAAATTGAATAGAAAGAATAGAAAGGTCCCAAATACCCCCTTCCTCCATTTCAAAGTATTACTGACATCCTGGTCAACTAATGTAGTACATTGGTTGCAATTTGTGAACCAATGTTGACACATTGTTATTAACTGGCATCCATAGTTTACATTAGAATTCACTCTTTGTGTTGCATAGTTCTATGGGTTTTGACAAATGTATTGTTCATTATTTGCCCCATAGAATAGAATAGAATAGAATAGAATAGAATAGAAGTCAAATGTGCTATCCACAAAGATAAAGATGCAGGAGTACAAGACTGAAAAACTCCTTGAGCAGTTATGCAGTAGGATACAAGATAGAATTCTCTTAATTACAGAGCTAAAGAAGATTGAGAATCACAATATTACAGACTTTACCACTAAAGCAGTATTACTATGGCATCCAGGAAGTCTATGGACTTCATTCTTCATGGAATGACTCCAAAATGTAGATAATCTAGACAAATAATAAAGTAGGAATAACAGCAATTTTTAATTGATGAATCTATGAATTTAATATTATTAAAGAATAACTTTCCAATTCAGTGATTTAAGAACATGATTCCATAAATACTGGTCCAGTTGGTTCCATGTTAGTGTAAACAAAATCTTGGTAAAATGTTAATTTAAAAAAAAATCAGTTTATTTTGCTACCTCATTCTATACAAACAAATAACTTCTGAATTGGTTAGAGAAGTTAATTATTAGAAGGTAGTTCAATTATAAAATAAGCTAACCAATTCTTTACAAACTCTTCCAAAAATAGAGGAAGAGGGAATAGTTAGTTCCCAAATAATTGCATTAGTTGGTCAGTATTACCTTGATACCAAAGCCACATAATGCCATCACAAGAAAATTGAAGACCACTATCTCTTACAAATATTGATATAAAAATCCTCAACAAAATCCAGAAATATTAATACAGGTAGATAGTATGGTACACCATGACCAAATGAGTTTTGCTCTGATAGATTGGTTTAACATCTTGAACATCAATTAATGTGATACACCACATCAATAGAATAAAAGACAAAAATCACATGACTATATCAGGAAACACAAAAAAACACTTGAAAAATTCAGCATCCTTCATGAAAAAAATAAACAGGCTATTATGCCATAAGGGAACTTTCTCACCTGATAAACTGAATTCACAAAGACCCACAGGAGTTAATTTCAAACGAAATGATGAAAGACTGACTGTTTTTTCTCTAAGTGTCTCTCACAACATCTATACCACAATGTATTAGTAGTTCTAGTCAGGGCAGTTCAGCATAAAAATGAAATAAAAGGCATCCAGATTAGGAAAAAAAAACTTTCCTTATTTGCAAGTAATATGATCTTGCATTTTAAAAAGTCCGAAGGAATATATTTAAAAATTATTAGATATAATGAGGTTAGAAAGGTCACTAGAATATATAGTCAACAAAAACAGGAAAGAATTGAGATCCAGAAGGAAACCCACACACTTAATAATCCGTTGAATTTCTATAGGAGTATCCAGACAAATAAATGGAAAAAGAATGCTTTTTCAACAAATGGTATTGGAAAATAGATATCCACTATTGAAGGAATGATGCTTGAACCTCTACCTCACACCATCTACAAAACAAAACAACAAAAATGGCTTCAAAATGGATCAAAAGCCTAAATGTATAAAACCCTTAGTAGAAAATGTAGGCATAAATTTCCGTAGTCCTAGATTAGACAGTTTCTTAGATAAGACAATAAAAGAACAAGCAACACAACAAACAATAAAAAAGATATCATCAAAATAATCTTTTAATTTTATTTTTAATATTTTATTTATTTGTTTGTTTATTTATTTTTAAATATGAAATTTATTGTCAAGTTGGTTTCCATACAACACCCAGTGCTCATCCCAACAGGTGCCCTCCTCAGTACCCATCACCCATTCTCCCTTCCCTCCCACCCCCCCCACCCCCATCAACCCTCAGTTTGTTCTCAGTTTTTAGGAGTCTCTTATGTTTTGGCTCCCTCCCTCTCTAACCTTTTTTTTTTCCTTCCCCTCCCCCATGGTCTTCTGTTAAGTTTCTCAGGATCCACATAGGAGTGAAAACATATGGTATCTGTCTTTCTCTGTATGTCTTATTTCACTTAGCATAACACTTTCCAGTTCCATCCACGTTGCTACAAAAGGCCATATTTCATTCTTTCTCATTGCCAAGTAGTATTCCATTGTGTATATAAACCACAATGTGTTTATCCATTCATCAGTTGATGGACATTTAGACTCTTTCCATAATTTGGCTACTGTTGAAAGTGCTGCTATAAACATTGGGGTACAAGTGCCCCTATGCATCAGCACTCCTGTATCCCTTGGGTAAATTCCTAGCAGTGCTATTGCTGGGTCATAGGGTAGATGTTTTTTTAATTTTTTGAGGAACCTCCACACTGTTTTCCAGAGTGGCTGCACCAATTTGCATTCCCACCAACAGTGCAAGAGGGTTCCCGTTTCTCCACATCCTCTCCAGCATCTATAGTCTCCTGATTTGTTCATTTTGGCCACTCTGACTGGCATGAGGTGGTATCTGAGTGTGGTTTTGATTTGTATTTCCCTGATGAAGAGTGACATTGAGCATCTTTTCATGTGCCTGTTGGCCATCTGGATGTCTCCTTTAGAGAAGTGTCTACAGGAGAAAGCAAGAAAAAACCTCTCTGACCTCAGCTGCAGTAATTTCTTACTTGACACATCCCCAAAGGCAAGGGAATTAAAAGCAAAAAATGAGCTATTGGGACCTCATGAAGATAAAAAGCTTCTGCACTGCAAAGGAAACAATCAACAAAACTAAAAGGCAACCAACGGAATGGGAAAAGATATTTGCAAATGAAATATTGGACAAAGGGCTAGTATCCAAAATTTATAAAGAGCTCACCAAACTCCACACCCAAAAAACAAATAATCCAGTGAAGAAATGGGCAGAAATAATCAAGATAATTTTTAAAAGGCTTTGTTCTTCAGAAGACAACATCAAGAAAGTGAAAAGACAATGCCCAGAATGGAAGAAAATTTTTGGAAAGTATCTATCTGATAAGGGACTTGTATCTATAAATAAAGCACTTTCACAAGGTAATAAAGGTAAGTAATCTAATAAGAAAGATAAATAAAAAAGGAGCAAGAAGGCATACTATGATTAAAATGTTCATAAAATGAAGTTCAATATTATTAGCTATAAAGAATGCAAATCAGAATATCACTATGATATACTTTCCGATCCATTAAAGTGGCTATAGTAAAAAATACAGAGAATAAGAAGTGTTGGCAAGAATGTGGAAAAATTGGACCCTTTGCTCACTGGTAGTGGGACTATAAAATGTTGCAGGTGCCTTGGAAAATAGTCTGGATATTGCTTAAATGATTAAACATACAGTTACCATATGACTTAGTAATTCCACTCTGAGGTATGTATCCAAGAAAACTGAAAACAAGCCATGTATATTTATAGAACTATAATTGCACATGGATGTTTATAGAACCGTTATTCATAACAGCTCAAAAAAGAAAACAATTCAGATACTCATCAACTGATGAACTGATAAGTAAAATGTGTGTTATTTATACGCATTGTGAAAAAATGCTCTAAGATTTTAAGCATTGAGGTGGGGTAGGAGGCTGGTTCATTTAGAACTAACTTTCCAAGTATTTTAAATGAAATGGACTTAATGCAGGGAGTTAGGTGCATATATAATGGTTACAAGGACTAGGGAAGCAAGGGTGAGGCATCTATTACTGGCTTTCAGTCACAGATGCAACTGTGATCCAGAAAATAGTGAAGTTACTGCCACTAGAGGTCAGGAAAATGCAAAAAATGACTATTAGTGTCTCAACTGCCCCCACACCCCCAAAGTGGGTGATTGAAATGGATTCAGACTGCCCTTGTAAGAACTCCTATCTGTCAGAGCCTTTGTGGCTTTCACCTCTGGCAAAGAAAAATTGGGCTCTATGTTTTATCTTTCAAGTTACATACAAGACCATATTATTGGTAGGATCTAAACCATATCCAGAAACATGGAAACATGCTATATCCATTAAATAAACACTAGATAGATAGATAGATAGATAGATAGATAGATAGACAGAGTAAATTAAATAAGGCACTTGTCTAAAGGCCAGGATAGCACAGATGCCAGCAGAACTGTATATGGTAATTTAATTCCAAATTGAACTAAGACTATATTCATTTGAGTTATTCACAGCCTTGTCAGAGGATTACAAGCTAATTTTTCTGGGGCACAAAAGCCCTAGCTGCAATCTGGGAATGTCTTACTCCTGTTTTAGAAGAATGGATTTAAATGTCATTAATTTCCCCTGATGACTCAGAGTTGATTTTATTTAGGTCTCAGTTAGTGCTAAACAAACATCCACACTTTCCTCAAATCTGTTAGTCATGATTTGCATTGCTTTAAGTGGTGTTATCACCTGCAGTAAACTATTCTTTTTACTTCCTTGTGATGCCTGGGGGTGTTTGTGTCCCAGCTGCCATCTGGCAGCCATTGCTAAGCCGGTGGCCCCTTTTACTTTTCTTAGATTAGTCATCATAGGAAAGTGCAGTGTTCATATGAATGTCTGTTCTATAAATGAATGAAGAGGAGCCAGCTATGCTCAAAGTCAAAGATTTGAAAATAAATGAGATTATTTTCAGAAGAATTGAATAGGATTTGAATTGAAGAAGTTCTAGACTTACACATAACTTTCCAAGTTTTACGTAATCACCAGATTCCATGTGTGCTGTTTTATTTTCATTGCCTTTAGGTAATTCACTGGCTCTGAGTCACTTGATTTCTATTTACTTATTTCCTTTAATCACTTACCCCTCCACCCTCTGACCTCCCTTTTTTTATGTATCTCCTTCCTACTTGGGCACGTTTGGCTTGCCTATGTGGCTCTAATCTTCAGTAAGTGGATGATTTTCTCAATAGGATGCTTTTTAGTATTTCCCTGGCATTGTTTAGCATCCTATCCAGAGTGTCAGCTTGCATCCTCATAGCTCTAATACACA
The DNA here is from genome assembly GCF_016509475.1 of Prionailurus bengalensis. NCBI lineage: Eukaryota > Metazoa > Chordata > Mammalia > Carnivora > Felidae > Prionailurus > Prionailurus bengalensis. Next base: position 100,599,523 of record NC_057344.1, on the reverse strand, counting down.
ATAGAATATACTCTGGGATGAAGTGGAAAGGAAACTCTTGTCTGGTAGGCAGAGACATAAATACCAGGGCAGACTTAAGGGTGGTTATGGAAGATAAGTAACTGGTGCGGCTTTTGATCCTACCTGTTTATGTCAGGAGGATCTTAAGACAAAAGAATGAGCAGAAGGAAAGTCAGAGTGAACTTTGTTTGTGAAGAGGTGTTAATTAATGGTTTCCTGAGTAGAGGAGAGGCACGCAAAACTTTTGATCTTGGCAGATCCTAAGAGTGGCACTGTGAATTAAAGTTTCAGTTTGTAAGCATCTGAACAACAAGAGCTACGTCTGTGCAACTGGCTTTGTACAGCCTTGGTAATGCAGTGAAGGGCTTCTGGTAGACTCTAAGACTGTATCCAATGAGACCAATATCTGTGATGATTAGACAATGTGCTAGGTTTCTCTCTTTCAACCTGGGAGCAGGTGATGCTGTTTATATTTATGTAAAAATTTGTGGGGCGCCTGGGTGGCTCAGTTGGTTGAGCGTCCGACTTCGGCCAGGTCACGATCTCACGGTCTGTGAGTTCGAGCCCCGCGTCGGGCTCTGGGCTGATGGCTCAGAGCCTGGAGCCTGTTTCCGATTCTGTGTCTCCCTCTCTCTCTGCCCCTCCCCCGTTCATGCTCTGTCTCCCTCTGTCCCAAAAATAAATAAAAAACGTTGAAAAAAAATTAAAAATTTACTTATAACCTTCAATATACTTAATAAATAAAAAATAAATTTAAAAATTTTTACTTATGAGATTAACATTAATAAGAATGATTCAAGCTGTTGCCCACATCCCAGTGACTAAAAATATTAATGGTAATAAAGAAAACCAAGAGGGGTGCCTGGGTGGTTCAGTCGGTTAAGTGTCTGACTTTGGCTCAGGTCATGATCTCACGGTTCGTGGGTTCGAGCCCCACATCAGGCTCTGAGCTGACAGCTTAGAGCCTGCAGCCTGCTTCAGATTCTGTGTCTCCCTCTCTGTCTGCCCCTCCCCCACTTGTGCTCTGTCTCCCTCTGTCTCAAAAATAAATAAACATTAAAAAAAAAAAGAAAACCAAGAAATTATTTGGGGATGGAAGTGGACCAAAATATTATGAGAAAAAGATTTTCCACTTGCTTATCCTATTCTTCCAACCCTGATTTATTTGTTCAGTGCCACATACTATTTCTGTTATGTACTTGCCAATCTCCCCTGCAAAACTGGAAACAACTCTACGTTGGAGGAAACTAGATCCAAATGCTACCATAATGACTAGGGCATTTTGACTAGAGTAGACTATTTTAAACATAACCTATGCCTAATACTAGTCGTGGGTCCACAGCAGGGAGCAGAACAGTGACAGGAATTTTGGATAGGACACATAGTTCATGCAGGGATTTGGTAACAGAGAAATCCACAGGAAACAGTCCCCAGTCTCTTTATCTTCATTTTTCTTCTGATTCTTACTTGCTTCAACATTATTTCCAACATGCTGAACTCTTGAAGATAGGTCGTGAACAGTAGATAGGATTTTAACAGGCAGAAACAAAGCTGGAATGTTTTTGAGGGAACAGCCTGAATAAAATGAGGATTATGATTGGTGAAGTAGACTCAGTGAAGGAAAATATGCCTCTGACACAAAAATCATTTTGAGCTGAAGACAATAAGAAGGAAAAGATGCAGGGAAAGCTCTCTCTACCCTCCCCTTTCCTGCCTAAAAACAGAATATAGTTTTTCTTTTTACTGGAGACAAACTCTCAGCAGCACAGAGGTACCAGAGGAATATGCAAACAAACTTTACTCCATTACTCCCCTCCCACAATTTGCTGCTCTTGGAAGCATGAAACTTTCTTTTCTGCTTTCTTTTCTTCTTTTCTGCTGTCATTTTCTACAAGTATGTTGTTGTTGTTGTTGTTGTTGTTGTTGTTGTTGTTGTTTTAAGATGCTATATAAGCTGGAGTTCTGACCACCACTCTGAGTTACTTTTGTCAAAATTTCTCCTGTGATTTGCATAGCATATATTAATAAACTGTTTTTCTCTTGTCAATTTTACTTTTTGTTAAAGAGCCCAGCTAAAAACCTAAGATGGGTAAAGTTTTCCCTCCCTTAGAATGGTCGGAGTACAGAATATGTAAGCAAGAAGGGAAAGCGGTATAACCTTGGTAAAAGGTTGTGGGCTATGTTATGGGTAGGAAGTAAGTGATAGATTAAATTCTCAGTTGAAGAGTTTAAGCGTAATTCAGTATGCAGTGAGAAATCATTAAAGGTTTTAATTGTAGGGAAGTGACTAGAAAAGAGTTGTGATTTAAGAAGTTTACTCTGGGGGGACCTGGGGGCAATTGGAGTCTTGATTTCAGCTCAGGTCATGATCTCACCATTTGTGGGATCAAACCCCACATCAGGCTCTGTACTGACAGTGCAGAGCCTGCTTGGGATTCTCTCTTCCTCTCTCTCTGCTCTTCACCCACTCATTTTCTCTCTCTCTCTCTCTCTCTCAAAATAAATAAACTTAAAAAAATTTTTTTTAAATAATAAGTGTACTGTGGTATTGGTGTTCGCTCACATATATTTACTAGCCAATTATTTTCTTTTTTTTTTTCAACGTTTTTTATTTATTTTTGGGACAGAGAGAGACAGAGCATGAACGGGGGAGGGGCAGAGAGAGAGGGGGACACAGAATCGGAAACAGGCTCCAGGCTCCGAGCCATCAGCCCAGAGCCTGACGCGGGGCTCGAACTCACGGACCGCGAGATCGTGACCTGGCTGAAGTCGGATGCTTAACCGACTGCGCCACCCAGGCGCCCCCCAATTATTTTAATAATAATGAAATATACATTAAATGCCATGAGAAATAAAAAGGATAGCATGATAAGCCTTGTACTTCAACAAGCATACAATTTAGAGAACCATTATAAAATGTACATTGGAGCTGTGCTACCTAACACCAGTAATAAATATCTTAAATGTATGGAAGAAATTGAGAGGAGGGACAAACTGCTTCTGGCCATTGGAAAGATCAATAAGGAGGCTAAAACAAGAGGCCAAGCAAGAGGAATTTAAAATTTTAAACCACCAAATAATTGCAGTCAGAATAGAGAGTGCATAGAGAAGGAATGCTGTAAAAGTACTCAAGAGACTTGGCCACCATTTTGATTAGTGAGGTAGTGGGAAGAAGAGTTAAAAATGACTGAATTTCTCAAGCTTAGATAAGCAGGATTCATCCATTCATTTTCTCATTCATTAATTTGGCACATATTTATATACCAAGGACCATGTGCCAGCATTTTTTTAGTTGTTCGGAGAGAGGGATGAACAAACTAGTCCTCATGGAACTTAACTGTTTAGTAGGGGGATGATAACATGAACAGAGAAACAGTGTTGAATGATCAAAACTGGAGACTAGAAGGAGAGGTTGATTTGCAAGGAAATTTCATTTATAGTATTTTGAGTTGGAAGAGCTGATGAGGTTTGAGTTTAGAAAAAGGGGAGCGCCGGAGAGATAGATGGTTATTGATTTGTTCAGTGGAAATAGTTCAAAACTTAAGGATAAAAGGACTCATCAAAGCAAATCACAGAAAGCAAAAATAGTGTTTAGCGTAGAAACTTGGGAAATACCAATACTTAGGACACTGACCACTTGAATAAGAGTCAATTAAAGAGACAAAAAAGAGGGATGGAAATTTTGGTAGCGGCAGCGCATGCCACAAATATCAAAGAAGAAATGAACAAACAAACAAAAACAAGGAGCTCACACTGTTCAGTTGAACAGGGAGTGTGAGAATATAGACTGTCCAACATGGCAATTACAATATAGTAGTCAGGGCAGAGGCCAGATGGTAAGTCAGTCTTCTGTGTGAAAGGAAGCAGAGACTGGATAAGAACTTAAGAGAGGAGTAAATTATGAGAAAGTTGTTTTATGACTATTGGTCATGCATGGTCACAAATAAAGGAATAGGAATTTTTAGAGCCACAAAGAAGGAGAAAGCAACATGAGGAAACAGGTACCAGTGAAGAAGGAAGTGTGAGAAAGTGAGATTGAGTACGCACACAGAGCCTTGGCAAGGAAGACGGGAACCTCTTCCTCAGAAGTGTGTCAGGCATGCAGAGATGGTAAGTCTAAAGTACGGGTGCACTGAGAGGGAACTCTGAGGAAACTGCTGTCAAATAGTCCTGATATTCTTGATAGCTTCGAGAGAGAGAGAGAGAGTGATTTGGAGGGTGTTGGATTAAGCATCTAAACATGAAAAATAGACACAGTTTGAAATAACTACAGTAGCAAATGAAATTATGACTCAATGAATGATGGATCAAAGGATTACTCCCTAGCCAAGAGGATCAGTTGAAATTAGAGAGTGTTTGTGTGGAATGGACCAATGTATATGGTTTTATGATTTCTTTCAGTAAGCATTGGCTGCCTGGTGGCAGAAAAAAAGGTCTGGGTGATCCTAATTCCCCTTTCTCATATTCTACCAATCTTGCTACTGGCAGGGACTAGGGTGATCCATCTGGTGTCAGATGAGATACAAAGGGTTTTTCTCTTCATGTTCTCCATGGTTTGTTTTACTTCTTTGATGAAAAGACGCTGTATGCCAAAGTGAAGAAAGCAAAGTCACCAAAACATAAGCCCACTCATCTATCACTGACAGTGTTTCAGACTTATTTAGCCCAGTTGTCGTGCTGATGAGTTGGGATAGAATTGCCAGAAACCTGAGGAGAAAAGTTCTCAGAAAGTTAAACCAAGTGGGAGTAATTCATTTTCTCAAACATGGAGTGAAATGTCTCTCCAGTAGCAGTAGGAGATCACACTCCACCTTCAGAAACTCTCTGTATTGCATAGCAGGAACCCCAAGTACTTTCTGTCGCATTTCTAACTCCTCCTGTGGGAGCCTGGAAGACTTGTTGCCAGTCAATGTAGCTGATCCTTATGGACATTTCCACCTCCAGCATTCTGAAAATTTATATAATATAAAGATGTTGAGCTTTAATATGCATAATTGTGACTCACATCTTAAGCTCAACCTCAGAATCCAACTGGGAACAGGGTAAATATAGTTTCTGATCATCACAAGTGAATGAGTCAAAAATATGTAATGCACATAATAATAAAAACAGTAAAATAGCCCAGGAAAATAGTTTTGTTTTTGTTTTTGTTTTTAACTTTAAAGGAGGCCATTTTGATAATACAGGCCTGAAGGGAGGCACATATTCATTGTAATCCATCCACTGAAAATTAGGAGAAATCTCTCACCAGAGAATTTTTAAACTACTGTAGTCTCTCTTTTCACAATTAATTTTGCTAATGGTCAAGTTCCTAAGTGAGGCAATATCATCCAAGTTCAGCTCTATTCTTTCCCAAGCAAAGGGTCTGTTGAAAGGATGCCGTAATAGAGCAAAGATAGGGCTTCTTTGTGCCTTTTGATGGAGTGAGACAGAATGGCATCAGATTGGGGATAACTTTAAGCACTATCACTGCTACATGAGGAGATAAAACAGAAAGCAGTCAGTGTCTCTGAGTTGTTTTGAAGCAGAAGCCCTGTACTTGAGCAAGGGATAGTTGTAACTAGAACCGGCTGTAGTCTGAACTAAGAACTGCTGTTGGCTGTGAGTAATGAATTCTGTGCCTGAGGTCTGTGTTATTACTTCTGTTATCCAATATCTTGCTTCCAAGGTATATGCTATTGGATTTGGGCACATTTATAAAAGAACAGCATAGTATAAATTTCTAGAACTGATGGAGACAAGGAAAAGGAAGGACTGCAGTATAAAGCACTCTCAGCGACTTCCTCGGAAGGGAGGAAAGGAAGCAATCTAATATGTATTAATGTCTTTTTATGTGGCTGGCTCTTTTTAATATATTATATCACCATCACTCAGCAACTTAAGTATATTAAGCTCATTTTTAAAATGACACTAAGCTAAGTATTTAAGAACCTTGCTCAGTCACACAGCTGAACAGAACAAACCCAGTGATCAGACTTGTCAAATTTATCATTGCTTAGTGTGTCTCAAAGTATGGACTTTGGACCAGCAACATTAGCATCACCTGGAAACTTATTGGAAATGAAAAATCTCAGGCCCCCCAAAAAACCCAAAAAACAAAAGAAATAAAATAAAATTCTCAGGCCTTATGCCAGACCTACTGAATCAGAAACCCTGAGAGTGGGGCTCAGCAGCCTGTGGTTTAACAAGCTCTCTAAGTGATTCGGATAAATACTGAAGTTTGAGATCCACTGAACTAGTAAAAAGTCAGAGTTCCCTCCCAGTTTGCCACTCTATCCCCACTACATGAGAATTTTAAAAATTGGGATATTAAACTGGTATGTGTCCATACTATGTGTCCTTAGCTCCATCATCCACTTGGATGCATTTACTTATGCACTCATTCATTCATTCATTCATTCATTCCTTCAACAAGTGCTATATAAAGTATTCAATACTGATAACAGATAAAGAAGTTAAGACAAATTATGTGGTGTTAGAGAAATATGGCGGGCACACATGAAACAGTTATGTAACAACAAGAGGTAATATCCAGTAGCTGACAGAATGCAGAATTCAGAGAATTCCTCAAGATTTGGGATGAGAAGGATGTGATGGAACTGTCACAATAGACCTCATGGAGAATATAGGACTGCAGGATGATCTTGGGAGAATGAGAATATTAAAAGATAGTGGTGATGCTAGGGTGGTAGTGGGATATTTCATTGCTTAGAAAAATAATCTCTTTTCCTAGAAAAATATTTTTCATAATTCCCAGAGCAATATCCTGTCTTCCTAGATAAGGATAATTGCCACACTGTTTAAAGCATTCACAAGAGGAAGCTGAGGTATAAAGAGTCTTGGAACCTGAATGAAGAGACCTGGGTTCTATCCTCTCACAGCCAATGGCATTTGGCAAACCTTCCATTTCCTTATGTGTAAACCAGGAGTTTCTGCACAGCACTTGTTGACAGAATTGTTGTAAAGAGTAAAGGAGATAATACCCATCAGGGTTTCCCAGTGTGGCTTTTATGGATGTACTAGGAAAAAAAGTTCAATTTTCAAGTAAGTAATTTTGGAGAACAAGGAGTTAAATTATAAGTTCAAGAGATAATGACTCTCCTAGGGGAGAAATCGGTATGTGCTACACCCCAAACTAAGTGTTCTATAGAATTCCTTTATTTGAGGAGAACCTTTTAGCATCTTCTAGGTCAAATATTTCAGAGAGTATAGTCTGAAAAATGGTCACCCTTATGATAGTATCTGGGCACAGAGTGGTGATCCCTGAATGTTAATTTAACTAGATTTTATGCAGACCAGTTATAGTTCATCTTTGATCTCATCGTACAGTAACGGAAATGACGCAGGAATATGAACACATGGCCAGCCGTTCTAAAGTCCCGTGACTATAGGTCAGCATAGACTCTCTGTATCTTAAGACTTTTGCCGACTTAAATTTTACACAGAATATATCGGTATCTGAAAGTGTTCAGCCTTTTAATATTTTGAAGCCTGAAAGATGCGATGACATTGCCAAAAAGTACTTTTCATGGTTGATATAATTTATAAATGTAACCTGAAGGTTTTATATGTAATAAGTATTTACATAGAAAATTTATATGCATATGCAATTATACATATATATGTATACACACATAATATGTTTTATATGGGCAACTATATCCAAGTAAGTGTTGTGATTGGTGTACATAAATAGGACAGAAGTTATATATTGTCTTTTATAGTCATCACATATTTTCCATTCCCACTCGGTATGTCAAACAGTGGGCAGGTAAGTTTGAAAAGCATGACAGAACATTTCCCACAAGATACTCGTGAACTGGTGGATATTCGTGAACACAGCAATGCCCATGTGTACTGTAGTGCTAAGAGAGGGGCAAACATCCCATGGAAGTCAGAAGAGAAAACAATTAATTCTGTTGGGAAGGAGCAACAATGGGAAGTTTCGTCAAGAAGGCAATTCTTGACCTGGGCCTCAAAGAATTATTTTAATATGTTCAGGACAGAAAAAGGGGTAGGTTCCAGGGAGAAAAAAAAATGGTAATAATTTGGAGAAAGTACAAGAGTATCAAAGTGCAAGTCCCATTCAGAAATAATAAATAAATTGGTATAATGAGATAATAACATGAGAGTCAGCAGCAGGAGGCTTTGGCTGGGCATCCAGGTCAAAGCAAAATTGTGAGGATTGATAGCGACAAGTTCAGGAATTAAGATTTATTCTGAAGAACCCAAGGTGGTATCAGAAAGATTTGTAACAAGAAAAATCTTTACTTTTAAAAGATAAGTCAGTTAATTGAGCATCTGACTCTTGATTTCAGCTCAGGTCCTGATCCCAGGGTTGTGGGATCGAGCCCTGCATCAAGCTTTGCACTGAACGTGGAACCTGCTCAAGATTCTCTCTGTCCTTTGCCCCTCTCCCTCACTCGTGTTCTCTCTCTTTCTCTCTCTGTCCCTATCTCTCTCTCTCTCTCAAATAAAAAATAAACAAATTAAAAAATAAAAAGGTGTTTCTGACTTCTCAGGGAACTATTCTAGGTGAATCCAATATTTAAATGTAAGGGATAATAATAGTAAAATACCTATCTAGAGAGCACTCGTAATATGCTGGGCACATCACATTACTCCATGCCAAGTATTTCATAAATTTCTTTGCTTTAATACTCTCATAACAAAAGGTAGAAATTCTCTTCCTCATTTTAGACATAAAGTAATGTGCTTAAATTCACATGGTTTAAAATTAAAGAGCAGAACTGAAATCCAAATTTGTGCAAATCGGTGTCCTTAACAACTCTAATATGTCTCGTTTAAAAAATAATAAAATAAGTAGAAGGAAATATAGTGAAAGTTTTTTTTAACTTCTTGAGTGTAAAAAAAGACTTTCTAAACTTATAACAAAGTCATAAAGGTAAGTGATTAAGAAAAAAAATAAGAGATGTGATTATATAAACATTGATTCCTTTTACATAGAATAATTATAAAAAGGTAGAAACATAAGCAACAAACTAGGAAAATGCTTGCAACTTTTATGACAGAAAAATAATTTTATAATATATAAATATCAAGTATTTCTAAAACATAAGTAAGAAAAATATGGGCTCCCCTTACAGAAAAACAGGCAAGGACAAAAACATAAAAAAAGGAATACTATTGGGAATATTTAGAGATAGAATGTGTGGAAATAAGCACATTCATGCAAAATTGATTGGGGTATAACTTTTTCCTCTTTTTGGAATAAGGTTTGACAATGTGCATCATAAGGTAAAATGCATATTCTTTGACCTGATAATTTCAAGATATTTTTCTTAAATAAAGAAGAAGATACAGTTAGATAAATAGAGACAAAATAAACTACTTGGGAGAAAAGAGACTTTGCAGGATTAAATAAAAATCTTATGGACGTGACATAGCAATCCTGTTCCAGTTATGTTTTTTTCTTTTAAATGTACTGAACGGACTCTGTGGACCTCGTTTTTCTTCTGAAATGGAACAAACTTCCAAGGAGAGGTGATGGGTACTACAGAGAACAATGGGCTAATGAGGGACCTTTGTAAAATTTGGCTTGGAGACGGAATTCAAAGTCATGGCCCCCTTTTCATATGGGATATATTCTGCAACCCTCAACTACTCAAAATGTTGAAGACTGCTTGGGACTGTAAAACTGCATGCATTTTTAAAATACCATCCTCGCCTACATTCAATGTTATTAACCCAAGGTCAGAACTTTGAAATTCAGATTTTTGGATGCATTTGTTTTCATTTCACAATTTAAGGTTACAAGCATTAAAACTTTCAGTATGAAACTATTCAATAGCAAATACCAGATACTCGGTACCTGGTTTCCCGAATTTCAGCAACCAACTTGCTACATGAGTAGATATCCATCTAGCCATGTCACCTAGCCATCACTGTGAAATTTCAAAACTCTCTGGTCTTTTCTCAAAGACACAACTAAACAAAAAGTGAAGTCAAGAGATCCAAAGTATTTGAACTTGAAAGGAGTTAGAGTTTACAACCCCTATGGTGAAGGAGATTGAGGAGCAAAGACATTTAAATAACTGGAAATGTTTCATTCTCTTAAAACGCTATCTCAGTTGTTAAAAAATAAACATAACAAACACTTCTCCATAATTTAACATCCTTTTACTGTATCTCTTAGCATAATGTTCCCACTCTTTTGAATTTCTGCCAGTCACTGTCTTTGGCTCCTCATCTTTTCTATTGAACTGAGAGAAACTTGTAATCTTCGTTTTTCTCCAAGAAATACGAATATTGCACGATGGTTGTGTTTCCTCTGTATGGAGGATAGGGAACAAGGAGTCAGCAGTAAATACTTCTAATTAAAGCTTTACTCTGACATATAGGAAGCAGCCCTTTCCTGACTGTGTATCCAGAGTCATTTTTATCCAGACAAGGTTGTAACCAAAATCTCATCAAGAATCTAATACAGATGTCTACTTCCTACCTGAATCAGAGATGGTATTTTGGGTTTGGACATTTTAGATCCTGGCACTGTCGGACTGTGTTTGGAAGGCAAAAACTAAAATGATAAAGTGTTAATAATATGAATGTACAACATTCTTTTTGTTTCAGTTTTGTGTTTTTAGTTCTAGAATGTCTCTTTCAAACAAAACAGATTAGTCAGGAATTACTTCGTGGAAACATAATTTAACTACTTCTTACTACCGGGAACTAACACAGAACACCAACCCAATTCAGAATCTTAACAGTTAATTCTGAGAAGTGTCAGGGGTGGCTCCTATATTCTCACCGACACGTCTGGTCAGCTGCCATATGGCTTCTACTGTTTCTTTCCTCTTTCTTTTGTCCAGATCACTTTTCCCTGGGAGAAGTTGTCACCACCGAAATGTTGCTACTTTTGCCATCTCTACTGGGCATCATTATTTTTTCGAACAAGATCTGCCATCCAATATTTATTTTCTTTTACTGTATATCAGCTGGTCTTTGAATCTTTACATCTTCTCTTTGAGCTTTTATTTCAAAGAGGAAACAGTTCCTCTCATTTCACAGAGAATGTACAGTCAAAAATTTAATCTATTTCATGAAGAATTTCCTCTTGTTTTCTCCTATTTCCTATGTCTCTCATCGTTGTTGTTTTTCTTTGCTTCTTGTTATATATGTTTTTTTTGACATGTTTGCTTATAAGTCCCATTATCAATGTTTCTAGTATTCTGACTGTGACATTTAGGGATTTTTTTACAGGAACACCTATTGACTGGCAAAGAACTAGTCCAGTAGAAAGCTTGGATATAGAGCTTTTGTCTCAGAATACTTCCTCATTAACTTTACTTGGCAATGTGGAGTAAAGATTTCTCAATGTAAGCAGATAGATGGATGCATGGCATATAGTAAAGCCAAGAATGCTACAAGTCCTTCTTGGAGAGATTTAGTGTTTACTTCCTTTTAGAAACTTTGGAAATTGTTCTCATGTACAATCACTCCTTTATCCTGCCTCACTAATAGTCTTCTTGTTGCAAAATGCTTCTCTGAATGAATAAATGAACAATGGTCCCTTGAGGATGGCAGTTTGATATATTCTTCACAGATACGGTTCTCTATTGTATTTCTCCTAATCTTTCAGTATTTATCTTGTCATTTTCTAACCTAAAGAGGCACCATATTTGGACCCCACCCAGTGTGGAAACTTTTAAACCTCATGTATTGCAAATTTAAAACAAAACTTAAAAAGAACATGGAGCCACAGCAGCTTAAAGTAAAGGGGAAATGTTATTTGCCAAGATTTTTACCATTTTGACCATCTTCTATGGTTTAGGTTTTTCCATTAGCTACATGAGACGTTGCTAGGTCCTATGTTCACATAGTCCATCAATAAGCGTATTGAGTAACCTGAAACAAAACCTGAAACTTTGAATTCTAATTCAAATAAGAATCGCTAACATGTACAGAGTTTGCTGCATGCCAGGCACCCAGCAAGTGCTTTAGGGGAGTTATCTTAATTTAATTCCCACAACAATTTTACAAATGGATATAATATGGAAAACTAAAGTAAATGTCTAAGCCAGTAAGTGGTGAAGAACATGATTCCAGCTCAAGCAGTTTGATTACAGAGAAGTACCACATGAACCATTATAATATGGTACCTTAAGATGTTAAAAATAAGGACATTGGTCTCGTGCTAAGTAACAAATTTTCTAACAATACCTTGCATAGACCGGCAGGTTTTCCATACCTATAGTCAACTTTTCCTGGTTTATTTAGAGGCCTTTGTTTATGCTTACATTCCTTTATTAAATCATTTGTAAAGCATTATTTTGGACACACATCAACTAGCTTAATACCTATATTCAGGAGTAAATGTAACCATTAGATAATCTTTACCCAGTGCACATATTTTTACATCAAGAAAAGTATAGGCAGATAATACCAAAAAAAAAAAAAGTCTTTTCTGTGTCTAACATTTCAGTTTTGCCTCGTTAGTGTAGCCAGGGAATCACATACCTGAGTACATTTGGGCTCAGAATACTGTTTTAGTTAAATACCAGCAGTGTCCAACATTCACTTAAGACTAACTATGTGGAAAACGATGCATGAGGTATTATGAGAGAAGGAACTGTACTATGACTTGCCTTGTCATGCTCATATTCAGTCAAGCAAGACAGGCACATAGACAGACACAATACAACCTCATGTGATGTAGCCCTGTGACTCTTAAGTGTACTCCACGCCAGGAAGGTTCAGTCATGAAGGAAAGGATTTGTGCTATCTGGGCGTTGGTTCAGGGAAAGATTTTTAGCGGGGGGGGGGGGGGGGGGGGGGGGGGATGGATTTTGAGTTAGGCTAGGAGGAAGAATAGGAGTTTTAAAAGCACAGGGGTGCCTGGGTGGCTCAGTCGGTTAAGCATCTGACTTGCGCTCAGGTCATGATCTTGTGGTTCATGAGTTCAAGACCCACATCAGCTCTGTGCTGACATTTTGGAGCCTGGAGCTTGCTTTGGATTCTGTGTCTCCCTTTCTCTCTGCCCCTCCCCTGATAGTGCATTCTCTCTCTCTCTCTCTCTCTCTCTCTCTCTCTCTCTCTCTCTCTTCTCTCTCTCTTTTTCTCTCTCTCTCTCTCACACACACACACACACAAAAATAAATAAATAAATAAACACAAAAGAAAAGTATTCTGAGTCCCCTTATGAAACACGTTATTATATGAATTAGAATCACCTATTAGAAAATATGCCTTTAAACATAGCTATGTTGAGAAAAAGTTAGGTAAAACACAATTAAAAAATTGATTTATGAATTTTATAAAACCTCTGTATTATTGTACCTGGTGTGAACATTACTAGGTTTTCTTTTATTTTGATAAAACAATTGTTAAGTAGAAACCAATGTCTAACTGTTCAGAGCACTATTCTAGAATCAGAGGGAGATGGCTTCACTTAAATCTTGGCTCTGTTACTTAAGTAGTAGTTGGGTGAGGTTATATAAATTGATTAATTTCTCTGTCTCTGTTTCTTCCATCATAAAAATTGGAGAATAATACTTGTCCTAGTGCATTGCTTTGTACATGCTTTGACATGATTTTGGTTCTCAAAATATATAAATTAATTATATTATTAATTGTTGATATATTAATTGGGTTATAGTTATATATAGTTATATTATATATAATATGTGAATATATATTTAATTAGCTTACTAACTACCTAGCAGATTTTTAGAATCCTCAAAATAGGGAAATATCTCACATCTTTCTAACCTCACTATACATAACAAAATTGTCAAAAAGTATTTGGTATAAGAATAAATGAGTGCATAAAGGAATAGAAGGCATGAAGGATGGAGTGAATTTGGCAGTGCTTGAATTCTTCCAGTTATCTCCTTCAAAAAAGGAAAGCTGCCCTTCGAGTATTTCTGTATAGTAAAATCAAAAATTTATTTTGGGGGCATTACATTTTTCTGTGCTGTGGCGGTGTGATATTATTCTGATACTATGAAAACATTTGGCCAAATGATCAGAACCACACAGATCCTGCCCTGCCCTGTCTGTTCTCTTTTGGATCTCCCTGAAATTTTACTATACTTGACTTGAATATACATAGAAATTAGAAGAATATTTTTCTTTAAAACTTTATATGGATTTAAAATGAGAAGGCAGTGAATGAAAATGAAAGGTGACATTTTGGGACAAAATTAGGCAACATTCTAAAGTGGCATATATTGGGGTGCCTGGGTGGCTCAGTCAGTTGAGCATCTGGCTCTTGATTTTGGCTCAGAGCATAATCCCAGGGTTGTGGGATCGAGCCCTGCATTAGGGTCATGTTGAGCACAGAGCCTGCTTGAGATTCTCTCTCTCTCTTTCTTCTTCTGCTCCTCTCCCCCACTAGCAGTGTTCTTTCTGTAAAATAAAAATAAAAATAAAAAATATATAAATAAATAAAGTGGCATATATATAAAAAAGAACATAATCTGTATTAGGACATTGAATCTGACAAAAGTCCCCCCACACACACACTCAAGGAAAAAGTGGAAAATTGCTTGTAGGGAACATAGCTGATACCTGGAAAGGCTCTTCTATAAATAGTCCTAAAACATAATTTTACAGTATTTCCCAAGAAGCATTGAAATATTTGGATTAAGGTGTATAACTTTAGTGGAGAGCTTACGTTTATATTGTATGTTTTGCTGTTATATATTATCTCTTTTTTAACCTTAGTGGTTCCCCCAACTCCAGGCACACGCACGCACACACACGCACGTGCGCACACACACACACACACACACACACACACATATGCCTTTCTCATTCCTATTGAAAGGAATGTAAGATAAGACTGATTCTATAAGCACCAGAGAGGAAGATAATGGGGAGAATATTGTCAGGAATGATAGGGCATAAGATTGATACTGAATATAAAGCTGCTTTCAAGAGGAAGATTAGAGCAGCTGTGGATTCCTTTAAGAAGAAAGTAACTAAAAGAATTCAAGATGTATGAAAGTTAACGAAGTTAAAAGAGTGCAGAAATTGTTTAAAGAGACTATTCACAGAGGGGGTACTGAGTTTAGAATTGAAGGAAATAAGTGCAGATTTAGGTGACTGTGGAAAAATATTATGTTATAATGGGGGTAAATGTGGAGCCCTGGAAGAAAGGGCCAAGACTTGGAATTTATCTATAAATCAGGCCCGAAAACAAACTTGCCAAAATGAGAGCAGAAAAACAGACCATTAGCATTAAGCTTTGCCTGTGGAATTCAGTGAGTAAACCAGGCCTATAAAATTAACTTATTTGTATGAAGCATACACTGTAAAATTAAAAGTGCTTTAGCTGAATATATTTTGCCACCTAAAGAGTACGTGATATGCTGATGACACTTCCAAACCTGGATAACGTGTAAGAGTGTGCGACTGTGCTGCCTTTGAAGCAATAGTGAATGAGTTCTTACCAAGGGTCAGTATCCTTCTACATGCTTTATATGTATTCTTGCATTTTCTCCCGGTTACAAACCTATGTCTCAGGCGCTATTATTTCCCCATTTTGCAGATAAAAATTGAATAACCAAGTTAAACATCCTAGCTATTTAGCTAAAGAGCTGATCTGATTCCAGGCTTCAGTTACCACCAGCACAATGACTTTAAAGGGCTACCTCTCGAAGACAGCACAGCTCTCCTTTCATTTTTGTGGAATAAGAGACTGATCTTTGTACATTCATAAGGGTATCTACTTGTGCATGTGCGCAAATGAATGTGAACTCAAGACTTTTCTCTATTTTTTTTTTAATCTAAAAGGAAGGCCATGACCCAATTACCCAGTGCCCAAAGCCAGAGAAGTAGCAGTCTTTGTAGATACCCTCCCTCTCAAATTTTTACATTCGATACATTACCAAATCTGATCAACATCACTTTAGATCTGAATCCACCCACTTCTGTTTCCACAGCCTCAAGAGACTTTTTTCTCACTAAGACTTCTGCAATAGCTTTTCTGTTTGTCTTTTTTTTTTCACCTAATCCTTTCTCACTCAGCCCAATATATTCTCCACTTTGCACACAAAAATCTTTTCAAAATGTTGATTTGATCATATATCTCTCCATGTAAAAATCTTTAAATAACTTCCCATTACTTGTGATATCAGAACCAAATTCCCTAACGTTGGTTAGGTTAAGCAATCTTAGCAAAGATCCCTCCAACTTTCAATGACTTAAAGCTGAAGTTTGTCCTTCTTCAATGTGACAATTGAGGATAGGGGCTCCGGGTTGGTAAAGGATCTTCCGCAAGCAATCATTTAGGGTCCTAGACCGAGAGTAGTACAACGGCCTCAATCACAGAGCTTCCAAAGTCACCCTGCTGTTACCATTGGAGCCCAGAGGATGGGAGGTGAGCATGTGGAGGAAGTGCACCCATTGACTTAAAATCCTGTCTGAGATATAGGGACATCACTTCTACTTGCATGCCATCAGAGAGAGATGTATCTTGTGGCTACCGTTAATGGAAAGGATAATGACAAGTGCAGTTTCTGGTTGGGCAGCTCCATGCTCTTAGTCTGGGAAGGAGAACAGATTGCGGCACCCTCTGGCCCACCTTTCCCCCAGCTTCATTCTCTACCATCATCCACGTTGCACTCTCTACTCCAGACACAACTTCGTATTTGCACATGAGCACATTATCTGACCCTAATTTTCTCCTGCTCATCCTGCAGGTGTCAGTCAGGTCATATATTACTTTCTCAGAGAAATCATTTCTCAACTGGAGATTAGGTTACATTCCCCCCATACATCACATGGCTCATGATCCTTCCTCTACCAGCACTTATCACCATCTTAAGTTTTTTTCATCTTATATGTGGTTGCTTATTTAATGTATTTATATGGCACATGGATAGTAAGAGTGTGGTGAGAAACAGAAAAATGTGGTCCTTGATCTGAAAGGTTTTATTTTGTAGTTTGGGAAAAACACAAAAAGTCTTTGAATATAAGACACCTGAAGAAAAAAAAAATGTTGCAGACTAGCATACGATTAAATGCTGAATGAGAATTATTGACAAAGTGTTATATAATCTCAGGTCAGCTGATTGAGGGCTGCTGTATGGGTGGAAAATTTCCTGGAGGAAGTAAGGAATGGAGCTAGACCTTCACCTGTCATGCAAGAACAGTGCCCAGACATTTTGAATAAATGCGAGTCTTTGAAGATACTAGTTGGAGATACTCTCTGGAGCCTGAGCTAGTCTGCTATTTTCCAATAAGTTCTTAGGGGTCAGTAGAGTCCTTAGGGAACATCCTTTACCCTCCTGTGACCTCTGCTAGGAAGCAGCTCAAAGTTTGGACTAGAGACAGGAAACACCAATTGTTCTGGCCTGTGCCCAAGTAATTGGATGCAGGATGGTTGGCATTCTGTGCTGTGTAGCTCAGAGGCCCACCCTCTTGGCCTTCGTGAGATGTAAAATCTCCACAGTTTAGTGGATTTGTTATAACTTGGCCAAAGTCTGCAGCTCAAAGGAGCTTACATCAACATAAAAATGTCTGAAGTTTTTCAGACTCTGGAGGAAGATTTGTGGCAAGTGAAATTGCTGGAGAGTGAGAAAAAATGCAACACACAGATGGTGAAAACACAGATGTGCTCATATGAGTAAGTATACACCCAAAGAATAAAAAAATAAATAAATAAAGCTCTCACTCCATCAAACCAAGATTTAGAAAATAGATCACTAATTTTCCTTTCTCATAAAGGCTAATTGTGATGGAACTTGGTTGCTCACAATAGACCTATCCCCATGACTCCCCTCCATCTCTCCTGGCAGAACCCAACTCCCAGTTTAGAGGCTAAAATGCCAGGCACAGACCCCGGGAAAGCTTACAGCAATGGTATGCCATGTGACCAATGCTGACCACACAATTAGCCTTTATGAGAAAGGAAAATTAGTTATCTATTTTCTAAATCTTGGTTTGATGGAGTGAGATCTTTATTTCTTAGTAACAAAAACAGAGACCCTGGAAGGGATCATCTCTTTGTCCTTCACTAGAGAGGTCATGTGACTCATGGAACTATCACCGCTATATTGAAATCATGATGGGGGATGATGCGAACATGCTGACAATGGCAGGGAATTCAGATGAAAAAATGATAATGGCATCAGTGTGCCAGACCTACATCACTATGCTGTCCAGCCCTATCTGGAACTCTGCTAATGTGAGGTCACAAATGCTTATTATGATACGTATCATTTTTCACTTGGGGGTCCTCGTACCGGTAGCCCAAAACATCATATTTGGTTATCTAGTGCATAAAATTTAGTTAGATAAAGATAAAAGGTAGCATAACAACAAAAGTAAAGCTTATAAACCTGATTTACAGAAACATCTATTTCACATTGTGTTTGCTTGTACACTAAGTTAAATCTATCCAATATCCAACCATCAGAGGCTGACAGATTGCAATTATGGTTTTCTTTAACGATCTGAGCAACTGAAGTAAATATTCAGAAACTGTGTTGAATTTCAGTTTGCAGCATTTCAAGATTGATTGACCAGTTTTCCTTATGAAATGCATTAAAATATCCTTTTCAGTTTTCTAGACATTTAGTTGATATGTCATATGCCCTCTTCACATTGAATGTAGAAATTTGGCCTCCGTAGAGCTGGCAAGAAAGTGTTCCACCTACAAAATCTGTCAGTAATGCTGCAGTGACCCAAGTAGTCATCTGCCATCTTTATTAAAAAATTATCATTCATATTCTTTATGCAATTTGCAAAGGAATCAAAACTACAAATGCCAAATCAGGTACAGGGTCTTGTAAGGGCCATAGTGAGGCAAACTAAAGTTTCAGCTGTTCATATTAGCTTCAGGGTATGTCTAACTCGGATAAGTTTTGAATGAAAAAAAAAAAACTGTCAATCTAGTTCTTTAGATATTGATATCAAAATTCACATACTAGATTCCAGTCCCCCCCAAACAGAATAAACATCATTAACCTCAAAACCTGATCTGCAGGAAAAGGCTATTAGGTGAAACAGACTCAAGGCAATCTTTCTTCTTTTTCTAAAACTCCGTGCCCCATAATTTTTCTTTCTACAGTGTCTTCTGTCTGAAGTAGAGTCATAAAATCTGCTCCCAACAGAGGAGAAAAATGAGGACATAATGGTATGATCTGTGCTTCCTGCCAAGGTCGCCACTTCTGCGATGGAGGCGCTTTGTACCCTGTTGGTTATTGGATTACAGCCTCTGTTCCTGTCTGCATCCACCAGGGAACCCAGTGCCCTGCCTTTATTTCGTGACCTTTCTGTTTACACTATTTCCCCCTCCGTGCTATGTTTTCCTCTGAGCTATCAAATACTTCTAATTCCTATCCGCAGCCTCTGTGCTTCCTGCCAACTCCCAGAGGTAGCCAGGACACTCCTCACTTCTTTGGCTCTGAACGCCATACTTCCTGCTCAGCATTTAACTGTTTATATGTGTGCATAGAGAGAGAGACAGAGATCTCTATATCTCTATATCTTTTTCTCTGTATATTATATGCAATTTCTGTGTAACTACATAGGCTGTCTCTTCTAACATTGAGAAGCTTTGAAACCATGAAACGATTATCCTTTCTCTTAATTACAGAAGCCACCTCATTCTTCTCTCTCTCTCTCTCTCTCTCTCTTTTTTTTTTTTTAATGCAACATCTTTTAATTCATCTAGAGCTAGCCTTGGTATCTGTATTCCTCCAACATGATTGATTTCAGAGTGGAAAGTTTTCAGGAAGCCCGGGTTTTACCTTCATATAGATTTGAACCTTACATTTTATTCATTTGGAATGGACTTTTACAAAATGAGGAGTTACTAATCTATTAGGCTGAAAGTGATTCAAACAACTATGTTTTTTCTGTTTGCTCCCCTAGAATCCCATGTATTTGTCACACTGTGTGTGAATTGCCGTTTTCTCACCTGTCATCCCACTAGAGTAGGTTCTTAGGACAGGACCAGGATCTGTGTACCTTACTTAGTACATGCTTAGTGCCTGGCCCAGGGGCTATAGCATAGTCAATTCTTGATAATTCCTTGTGTTAGGAATGAAAAAAATTACCTAGTTAAAATTGTTTTCTTAATTTTTAGAGCAATTCATATTATAGAGAAATTCTAAAAATATAGAAAATTTAAATCTGCATAATCAAAACTGGTATTTCTTCCAGATATGATATCTGAAGCCATAAATATATATATATTTTTTTAATTTTTTTTAACGTTTATTTATTCTTGAGACAGAGAGAGACAGAGCATGAACGGGGGAAGGTCAGAGAGAGAGGGAGACACAGAATCTGAAACAGGCTCCAGGCTCTGAGCGGTCAGCACAGAGCCCGACGCGGGGCTCGAACTCACGGACCGCGAGCTCGTGACCTGAGCCGAAGTCGGACGCTCAACCGACTGGGCCACCCAGGCGCCCCAGCCATAAATATATTTTTAAACATGAGTTTAAATATTTTCTTTCATTTACTATCTAAAATGTGGGAAATGCCGATGGCTCACTTTTACTAAGTTTTACTATCTTGGTTACTTTGTAAGTAAAATGCCAATTTATTTATTATGTCAGAGAGGTGGCAATTAATTTATGATTTAAATTTTCTTCTTTACATTTCTTTCTACACTTCCCCAATGCCTCTGCTCTTTTCTTTCTTCTCCCTTTAATTTTTATTACTAATATCACAGCATTGAAATAAAAGATAGGCATTTCTTCTTTCCAGCAAGTATCACTTGATGCATATTTAATTATTAAATTCAGTTCTAAGTAAAAAAGAGAATAGAGGCAAATAATGAATCTTTACTGTTTTTACATACACATCCATTATGAATGTCATTAAGGTAATTGATAAGCAGAGTAAGATCGTACGTTCCACACATGCCTTCTAAGACAGAGAGGAAGTGGAAAGTTTAAACACACTTGGCTTCAAATCCAGCTCTGACATTTTTTAGCTGGATGATGTGATGTTCAGCAGTTACTGCTTTGAACTTTAGTTTCCTCGTTAGGAAAATGGACCATGTGAAGACCTCAGTTGGTGGCTGAGAGGGCTAATGGTATTAAAATATATAAAGTGCCTAAGACACAGTCGATGATATTTTGTTATTAATTCCCTACTCTTCATTGCATGGAGTTTCGTTGTTTCTTTTTAAGTCAGACAGACAACTGACTGTAAATACTAGAACTTGATTTTAACATCAAAAAGGAAGCTATATTTAAATAATCTGTTTCAAATGGTTTGTTTGCCTATGAATAACATAGGATACTAAGACTGTTCACAACTTCGTGTTTTTGTGGAAAAGTTTAGTATTTTACAGATAAAAAGTGAAACATACATGTTCTTGTGTGCATTAAGGTATTATTTCTATTACAAAGGAATTTGTAAAACTGAGGAAAAGACTTAGGAAAAGCCAAAGGGAGAAATGCACTTCTACTTGCATTGGGTAGATGGTACAGGAATAACCAAATCTAAGTGTAATCAGAACAGGCAGCGTCCGATACAGTATCTTTGAAGTTCTAGACAACTTGGATATTTTAGAAGAATTTTGCTCACACTATTGCTTTAAATTTGAGCACGGATAATTGTGTTTTTACTTATGATATTTCAGTTCCATGAGTGTGGCAGGAACTATGGCCTGACTGTTCCAAAGCCATTTGAAACCTCTTTCTTACATTCTGTTACTATGGAAGCTCCAAAGCTAGAGTTCAAATAGTCCTGTTCCCATACTCACTTCCAGTTAGGAATGACTGTGTGAACCAGTTCTACACAAAAAGATGAGTTTGAGGGGCGCCTGGGTGGCTCAGCCGGTTAAACCTCTGACTTAGGCTTAGGTCATGATCTCACAGTTCCCAAGTTTGAGCCTCGAGTTGGGCTCTGTGCTGACAGCTCAGAGCCTGGAGCCTGCTTCAGATTCTGTGTCTCCCTCTTTCTCTTCCCCTCCCCCATTCTCTCTCTCTCTCTCTCTTCAAAAAATAAATAAATATTAAAAAAAAATTTTTTAAGTTAAAAAAAAAAGATTATTTTGAAGTCACTGTGCTTACCTGCCAAGAAACTTTTAAAAAGGGACATTTATAAACTGAGCTATCGTTTGGCTTTTCCTTACCCATATTTCTTCCTGCTTCCACCTGGAAAGCAGATGCAAGCTTGCTGAGGCAGCTGTCACAACTTAGAGACAACATCTGTAAGCACCTACCTGTACATGCTGAGAATAACTGAAGGAAAAAAAAAGTGAAAGTTCCTTGGAGCACTGAACTACTAAGCCCTGACTTCTGGCTGTCTGAAATAAGTAACCCTTATTTGTCTAAGTCCCTGAATAGACTTTTGGTTGCTTAAATCTGAATTCATTCCTAAGTAATACAAGCTTCTACTTGAACACAGAAGACAAAAAGTGATTTAAAGACTATTTTTCTCAGTTCTCTCAAGGAAGGTGCATAACTAGCACATTCTAGAGACATTGAAGTGAATACATAATGTATAATTAGGTCATTAGGACATAAATGGATGATTAAGGCATTAGGACAGACTTCTCCTCCAGATCTGGTTGAGAAAGACTGCACAGAACACTTCTTACATGAGATATCATCTGCAGACCAACAGCATAAGCATCATCTGATAACTTATTTGAAATATAGGGTCTCAGAATTCTTCCTCTCCACCAATTCGGAATCTCCATTTTAATCATGATCCCCATGTGATTCATATGTATGTTCAAATTTTAAAACTGTTGTATAAATTGTGACCTCTTTGGAATGAAAAGCCCACTCTTTAAAAAAAAATTATTTTTATCTTTTATATCTCTAATTCCTAGTATAGTATCTAAATAGAATATAATAAGGTCAGCCAAATATTTGATGAATGACACATAATACTGGCTCAGTGTCAATCGTTAAATTTTATTATAGATTTGGTTATCAGAAATCTAACCATTTTTTGCAAAGCAGAGCTTATGGCTATGAGGAAATGAGTAATGGGACAAACATGATGTAAAACAGGAAAACTGGTTGAAAATTTACAAAGCTTAAGATGAAAAAAAAACAATAGGCTCTAGTTTTGCACTGAAATTAAAAGTTTTAAAGAATATAGGCACCTCTAAGAGAAAAAGTTAAAGGCAGAATATTGAGGAGCAAGTCATGGAGAGATGTCCTTGCCAACATTCATTATTTTTCCTTGAACCATCTTGATTTAGCTAATCTAGTCAGTGGTTCTCCTATTTGGAAGGATGATGAATCACTTCACTCTGAGGAAAGCTAGGAATTCTGTCCGAGGAAAATACATTTATGCACACACACAGACACACACACACAAACACGCTTCATACAGTTTTAAGAAGTGCACAGAATATTCTGAAGTCTATCCATCAAAGGTACAGTGGACTTCAGATACACAGCCCTCCATGGAGTTTGAATTTTCTACATAACCAATTAGGTAGAATGATCTATTAAATCTAGAAAAGGCTTAGAAAAATAGCTTGAGACTACCTCCTCACATATCCTAAATTTTAAATTAGTTCTCAGTTTAACTTTTGACTAAATGGAAGCATGATCCTTCTACTAGATTCTGCCAGCTTTTTCCTGCAGGCCTCTTGTCACTAAATGAATAAGCCAAGATTGTGTAATAAATGCTTGTAGATAACACTTACATGTTGGACCAAGGAACACTTAGACTCTGGCACAAATGAAGTGTAATCATCTTAAAAACTTATACAAGGATATGTTAGGGACTTACTTTTATTATTGTAAGGATTTTAATGTTTGTGAGTATTATGGGTTGAATTGTGTCCCTCTCAAAATATATTAAAGTCACAAACCCTAGTTAGTACCCAGAAGGTGACCTTATCTGGAAATAGAAATAGGGTTGATGTAGATGTAGGTGCACTTGAGTGGAGTGGGCCCTTAATCTTGTATGACTTATAAGAATTACAGAAGCTATAAGAGGGGAGAACATAACATGACTACAGGGCCGGAGATTTCAATCAGCTGCAGATAGCTGCAAGCTAAGGAATGCCTGGGGCTACCAGAATTTGGAAGATAAGGAAGGATCCTCTTCCAGAGGTTTAGGAGGGAGCTTGGCCCTGGTAATACCTTAGTTTCTGACTTCCAGCCTCCAGAACTAGGAGAGAGTAAATTTGTTGTTTCAAGCCATTCAGGTTTTGAAAATTTCTTATAGAAGCGCTAGGATACTATTAGAGTGGGAAAACCAAATGCTAAGTTATAAAAATCTATTTCAAAATGTCTGTCATGGTTATTAAGGAAAGAATTTATGCAGCAAGTATTCATTGATCTTCACTATGTGTAAGACACTTTGCCATTTAGGATATCAAAATAAATAAGCAATAGACTCTATGCATTTTTTTTTTAAATCAATCATAAGCATGCTGGCTGTTCCTTTAAAAATCCTTGAAAGTATGTTTCTCTCTGGAGTTTAAATAAGGTCAAAACTACTCTTTCATATATGCACATGTGAGTGCATACTTACCTTCATTGTAGTACACTTAGATAAATATAGTCTATTTTTATTTAAAAGTTACTTAGCCAATGTGGGTCTCAGTTATTTCATCAATAGAATGGACATTAAATATTAAATGTCAAAATTTTCTCTGAGTTGTTTTTTTTTTTTAAGTTTACCTGTTTATTTTGAGAGAGAGTAAGAGAATCCCAAGCAGGGATTCAAACACATGAACCACGAGATCATGACCTGAGCCAAAGTCGAAGGCTTAACCCACTGAGCCACCCAGGCACCCCTCTCTGAGTTTTAAATTTCTGTCAGGTTACAGATCATAAATGATTGGTACTTTATTTACTAGGGAATCATCTAAAATGGATTGTAGTATTTAACCTAAAGAAGAGAAAACTCAGGGGGAAAATAGCTCTTTTTAAATACCTGAAAAGCAATAAATTGCAAGTCATTGCTGTGTGTGGCTTCTTATAATAAATGGGGACCGGTAGAGATGGAGTTGGATTTCAATATATGAAAGAACTTGTTAACAGTTTTAGCTTAAATACTATATTCTGATCCTTAAATTAATAAATTCTTTGCCATAGAATCGTTCACCTTAAAATTATACAGTGCTGTGTGTCAATTATATCTCAATGAAACTGGAAAAAAAAATTAAGACCATATTTAAAAAAAATAAATCATTTGCCAAGATAGTTTTAGGCCATTTCAAGCATTGCAAGTTTGTGGGCGGTTTCCTGGATCATTTTCCCCTGATACCAGAGGATCCAGAAGGGTGTATTTGAAAGATCATTTACTCTGGAGGTGGAATGGAATTCAAACTCTGTGTCTCTCCCTTAGTAACTGTGTAAACTTAGTTTTTGAATCTCATCTTCCCTGCCTATAAAATACAGATTATGAATACCCATACTAATGAAATAATTCTGAATTGCAAGTAAAATAATGCATATAAAGTATCTATCTAGTCACTAGTTAGCATTTAGTCCACACTGGTTCCTTTCCTTTGCTCTGTAACTCATTTGCTACTGTTTACTATTTTAGGATACAAAATAAACTCTTAAATAAAATGAGACCAACATTAAAAATATGTTTTTACTGGGGCGCCTGGGTGGCGCAGTCGGTTAAGCGTCCGACTTCAGCCAGGTCACGATCTCGCGGTCCGTGAGTTCGAGCCCCGCATCGGGCTCTGGGCTGATGGCTCAGAGCCTGGAGCCTGTTTCCGATTCTGTATCTCCCTCTCTCTCTGCCCCTCCCCCGTTCATGCTCTGTCTCTCTCTGTCCCAAAAATAAATAAACGTTGAAAAAAAATATATGTTTTTACAAATTATTAAAAAAAACAAATCTTATACACATACACATGCACACATACAATGGACTATTACTCAGCCATCAAAAAGAATGAAATTATACCATTTGCAACAACATGGATGGAGCTAGAGTGTATTATGCTAAGCAAAATAAGCCAGTTACAGGAAGACAGATACCATATGATTTCACTTTTATGTGGAATTTAAGAAATAAAACAGATGAACATATGGGAGGGAAAAAAAAAAAGGAGAAAAACCATGAGAAACTCTTAAATATAGAGAACAAACTGAAGGCTGATGGAAGGAGGTGGGTGGGGCATGGGCCAGGTGAGTGATAGGCATTAACGAGGGCACTTGTTATGATGAGCCTTGGGTGTTGTAAGTGATGAATCACTGAATTCTACTCCTAAAACCAATATTGCATTGTATGATAGCCAACTAGAATTGAAATAAAGATTTGAAAAGAAAAAATAAGAAAGACAAGTAATAAAGTATAGTCTGCCACATGTTAATGTTTCTAGTTGTAGAAATATAGAATTTTGCCACCAGTCATTCAAATTTGCTCTACATTTCATCCTTAAAAGGAACTACAGGATTTACCAAAGCATTTATAATGATAAATCCCAACTAATCATTTGGGAGACAGGGAAAAAGAGCAAAGGCGAAAAAATGTTGTGAAGTTCTGCTCCCGTGAGGTACTAAGAAGTTCAGAACAATTTAAGAGTAAAAATAGCCTCTGATTATTCTATCTTTCAAGGAAGTTACTTCTTCATGAAAATTATTCAAATATTAAATTTAAATAAACATTGTCTTCCTAGTGAGAATATCTGGAATGGTATATTGAACCTCTTCAGGTTGACTACTGTATGGTATAATTCCATAGCTATTTCATTTTCAGCTATCATGTTCCTGACACGGGTGTTTCTTTAAAATATTTTGCATTTCTTTGTTAGAGTTAGAATGCTTGTCTACACATTCCTGAAAGCAAAGTGAAAAAAATAAATTAAATGAAATTCCAATGAGGCTTCTTTGCAATATTTGCATATTTTTCCATCACTTTCCCTATGTAAAATAATGCCAATAGTAAAATCGTTTAAAAATCATTTTAGCTCTTCTGAGAGTTTGTTTTATTTTGGTATAGTTACTAGACCCTTCTAATTAAACATATTTTCAATATTGATTTAATAAGCTTTTATTTTCCTGTTACTATAACATTGACTTGAAAGTAAGTTATTCCATAGCGAGTTTGTGAAAAGTGAAAGGAACATTGATTCAAAATCTTAAGATATGTGTTCAAACTTTAGCTCTCTAATGTACTAGTAGTTTGACTCTAGACAAATCACATTAATTCTCTGAACTTTTGTTTTCTTTTTTATAAAAAGGAAATTATATGTACTTTCTGCAAATCAGAGAGTGGTGAAATTCAAATTAAGCAAAAGACATTATTATTTACTGTGTTATTATATCTTGATTACCAACTACCATATTTGTATTTTTCTCCTATGCCTGTCTTTTCCATTTCTTACCTAGCACCTCTTACAGTATTAGACTTGGTCTATTTTATATTTGGCTCGTTGCCATTTTGATAGCCTAAAGAAAATAAAGACCCCTTTTCCCCAAAAGAGAGCATCTACTTCATATTCAACAAATGCATTAATGCAACAAATAGCCATTAACTCCTAACTATGTTGCAAGAACTTTTCTACACCTTGGGTCCACAACAGTAGAAAATACAGACCAAATTTTTGCGCTAATTTACCTTATGTTCTACTGGATGAGATATAAAATAAACAATACAAATAAGTAAAACATTGTATGTGAGATGATGATAAAAGTTAAGGTGTAAAAGTAGGGCCTGAGTTTGTGCTTATGGATCTTATGCAGTCTTACATAAGATGACCAGGAAGGTCTCTCCAGCAAGGTCATAGTTGAGTAAAGATCTGACTGATGAAATAAGTGTAGACAACCTACATAGTTACCTGGAGCAGCAGGGTTACAGGCAGAAGGAACGGTGAGTACAGAAGCTCCAAGACAGGAATATATTTGCACATTAGAAGAAGAGAGGTGGCAAGTGTAGCTGGATAGAGCGAGTGAGAGAACAACAGGAGATGAGTTTGGAGAGGTAAATGGGGGAGGCAGATGATCCATAGGATGCGAGCCATCATAAGAATTTTGACTTCCTTGTGAGATGTGAGGTCATTGCGTGCTTTGGTGTAAAGGAAAAATATGATCTGACCTTTGTTTTAACATAATCCCATTTGGCCATTGTGTTGGGAACAGATTAAAGAAGATCAAGGTGAGGCAAAGATAAAGGGTAGGAGCCCATTCCAATAATTATTGGCTTGGATGAAGTATGAGATATGGAAGTAGTAATTTGGTCAGATTCTGAATACGTTTTCAAGGTTTGCTGATAGACTAGGCATGCAGTGCAACATAAAGAATCAAGAATAGCTTTAAGAATCCTGACCTGAACAATCACAAGAATGGGGTTGCCATATTCTAAGAGATAACATGGGAGAAGACTGTTTTAGAGAAAGATCAGTCTTTGTTTTGGAATTAAAACTGATTATTAGACATTAATATCCACCCACCTCCTCCTGAGTTTTCATTATGAACCTAGAAATAAACATTCTGGTGAATTCTAATGAAAAGCCTTGGGTCAACCAGTAGGAGAATTCTCAAAGCAATCCCAAATATTTTGCTGTAAGCCCAGGCTTTCACCTTTCACCATATGAATAATAATGTCAAAAATGATAGTTATTCCCTTCTCAAGCCTTCAACATACATTCTCTGACAACAGGAAGGATATTGCCAAAACCAACTATTCACATCCTTTGAGCCCAATACTTAATACCTCTAAGTCACTGATTTGAGGTAATCTTGGAAAGTCACAAGATTCTCTGATCTCCTACTGTAAAGTAGAAACAATAACACTTATTATGATCACCTGCCTTTCTTACAGAAATATTGCAAGGACAAACTCAGATAAAGTATGCAATATAATATATGTGCAAAGTAACTATGCCTCTGTTTAATAACAAAGCCATAAAGTAAGAAACCATTTTGTTGCAAGTGGATTCTTTTCAACTATAGATGATAGAATTGGAAGAATGTAAGGTGTTTTGTAACATCAGACAATGAACAACTCCAAATAAGTTATTTTTACATAGTAAAGCCAAAGACAACTAGTAACCTTTTCCCACTGCATAGAAAACATTAATAAGATGAACATCGCTGGACAGCAGAGCAATATGGTATTCAAGGATGTCTGCAGTGCATACATCTAGGCAAGTAGCAAATGGAAATCAAACTGCAAGAGTAGGAAAAACGTTTGCATGATATCTGTCCACCTGAATTTGGAGGACATGTGAAGGGGTTGAACTAACTGCAAGAGATATCAACCACAAAACAAGGAATAATATAGTCTCCTGTGGAGACTCCTCCTCCTCCCATTGTGTATCAGGGATATGTGAAAGTGTAGATTCATTGGACACATAGAAACTTATGGAAGTGGTGGGAGAGACACAAGATTGAGGTGAGGAAGGAAAAGCTTTTGGCCTTGGGGACTTATCCACAAGGGACTCATGTATTATATCAGCTTCCAAATAAAAGGGAATTTGTGGTAAATGTTAGAAACATAGGCAGAGGTATGTGTGGGTCATGTGTGTGTGTATATGTATATACTGTATAGCACTGGTTCTTAGCCCCATCTAATATTGCTAGACACGTCATTCCTACAAGTGCCAGGTATTCAACATGTCCCCAGGAATGTTTACTGGAATAGAAATACATCATTCAGCTGATTCATAGCACCAGACGTTCTTTCCTGCTCCAGATATGGCCGTGTCACACTGTATCTTCAGGGAGCTGCTTCCACCTGTGCTGGTGTCCCCAGTAATCATGCCTGGTGTTTCTACCTCTGTCGTGCAGAATAGCCCCTCTTTGTGGATATTACCATGTCCACAGTTTAGCCTCCCCAACCTGCCACTGACGTTCCTGTTGGGAGGGCTTGAAATAAGCAAGGTAGCAATTTTTCCACTGCATCTAAAGTGTTGTTTTCAAGATGGCAAGACAAGACTTTTCCAGAATCTCCATGTGATAAAATTGTACCACATTCTATGTAAAAGTAGCAGAGATGCCTCTAGGTCTGTCTTCTCATTCAAAGAACAAAATACTACAATTCACAAAATAGCGTTTGATGCAGTTCGCTTCAACTTCAGTGATTTGCACATGTCATAAAGTAAATCAAGGAAGAGATAGCATATAAATTAATCAAGCTTAAACTGGATGTTGAATTTTTTTTTTAATGCTAGGAATTACCAAGCAATATAATATTACTATCTCCCATATTTATTTCTAACATCATAAAACATGAAAATAAAGTTTATAGTCAAGTCACAAGCTTTTAATAAATTCAGACTACATTTCAGAGTACCACTGTGAGCGGGCTGCACCAGCTGTTTTACAGCTGCAATGAATTTGACATGCTCTGGAATCACCATGGAATGCTCCAAATCCTTTGGAGATAACCGAGTAAAGCCGAAGGAATAAAAATTGTAGTCTGCCGTGGTGGACAAAATAAAGGAAGACATATTTTAGAGAGTATGTGTGTATAGTTATTTTAGAGAATTCCAAATATGAGTAGCCATAGTATCTAGAAGATATAATTTCATGCATATGTATATATATCATACATGCTAATGATACCATTTTACAATGACTTATTACAACATTTTTCAAGTAGAGAAAAATTGAAATAATTTTACAGTGAGTACCTGTATATTTATCACCTACTACTGACATCTTACTATACTTGCTTTATCACATCTTTCTATCTGTGCATCAATTTATCTTATTTTCTATATACTTTTGATACTTTTACACAATATGGAAGCATATGATTTTAGAGTCCAGTGTATATCCCAGAATATAACTGTTAGTTCCCAATCTGAGTTATGGATATTTAATACTGGAAGAGACCTTTAAAACCCCTTTATTGTAAGCACCTTATTTTTCAGCTATAGAAATTCAGGCATACTGATTTGAAAGAGTTTGAGTAAGAACATCCATCTAATCACCTAATTAGTAACTAAACCAAGCTAGAATCCTTACTTTGTATTTTACATTAAGCATGTACTTGGATAGTAAGAGAAAGCTGTTAAGTGTTAGTAAGATGAGGAGGATCATTGAAGCGTGCTCTTTGTTAGAAAATTGAAGCGACTTTAAATTAATAGACCAATGCCCAGTTGAATTAGCAGGGAGATTTCAGGAGGAAGTAGAGTTAAGAGCTGAACATCTATGAAAATCCTCCCATTGTGTTAAAAAAAAAAAAGCCCTGCTAAAACAGCTGTATTCTAGCATCAATCTTATGTGTGTGCCCAGTTCTCAAAGTGATGGAATGTCATGGGGATGAAGGATTAAAGGCTAACTGAGTATTGGAAGCACAGAATTTGAGTGGGAGACAGGATCTGCTGCTTCAGTCCAGTTTGGCAAACTCACAGACTGTCACAACAGGAACAGTTTAGAGAGCAAGGAGGAACATGAACTGTAGCTTACACACCCTCTTGAATCCATTGCTGGAAGAGTGTTCAAAATTAACTTCCATATTACCCACAATCAATCTGCATTGTGTTCAGGCACATGCTGGCCTGAGTTGCAACTCTGTTTAGAGAATGAACGGGTCGCAGATTAACCTCTTTGTACGGGTCGCAGATTAACCTCTTTGTTGCTTTTATGTTTCTGTGTTTTGACATAAATTTTTTATTTTTTTATTTTTATTTATTTTTAACATTTATTTATTATTGAGAGACAGAGAGACACAGAATGTGAGCAGGGGAGGGATGGAGGGAGGGAGAGACACAGAATCTGAAGTAGGCTCCAGGCTCCGAGTTGTCAGCACAGAGCCCGACGCGGGGCTTGAACTCACAAACTGCAAGATCATGACCTGAGCTGAAGTCGGTTGGTTAACCAACTGAGCCACCCAGGCGCCCCATGAAATAATTTTTTTAAAGGAAATTTGAGATCAGTGGGTGAACAAATGTTAGAAAATTGTTAACATTTAGAAAAGGTAAAATTCTTTGCATTTCAATTCATACTTCAATGTTAGTACAGCATCAAATGCCTCTCTCTCTTTTTCCCCCCTTCTTCCTTTTTCATCCTTTCAAACGTTTCTTCTCCAGGACTATTTCCTCAGGTTTCGGCTAAGTGACTAACACATTTTCCCCAAGACCACAGTTTTAGTGATTTAGAATGCTTAAGAATTTATTGGGAAACACATAAAATTTAGCTTGAGCTCTATCCTAAAAGATACTAGTGTTCTGTACTTTTTAAAGTTTATTTATTTTGAGACAGAGAGAGAAAGAACAAGCAGGATCAGGGGAAGGGCAGAGAGAGAGGGAGAGAGAGAATCTCAAGCAGGCTCCACACTGTCCACACAGAGCCCTGTGTGGGGCTCAAACCCACAAACTGTGAGATCATGACCTGAGCTGAAACCAAGAGTCAGATGCTTAACTGACTGAGCTACCCAGGTGCCCCTCCAACCTTCTATACTTTTAACAAACTTTCTGGGTAATTCCTTAGGTGATCAACAATTAAAAACTACCAGTATGAAGAATTCTGTATTAGAAGTTAAGAGGTCTGACTTCTAGTTCTGGTGCTATAATAATTATTGATTTATTGAGTGGTCTTATGTAAATCACTTACATCTAGAATTTTTTCCCTGGGAAAATATTCCCTGGGAATATAAAACAAAATTGATGGAACTCTTCTTTAGCACTACAAATAATACAATAATGATCTTGTAGGACACTGGAAACATTTAAATCAAGTCATGTATTTAGAAACCTAATATACTATCTAATGCTTAGCAGTGCTTAATAAATGATAGTTATTATCATAATTATAAGAATTGTTTTTCAAGTATTTACTTAACTTCCAGTTAGTTAATATACAGTATAATATTAGCTTCAGGTATAGAATTTAGTAAGAATTTTTTATATTACTAAGAAACAGGCATTAAACTCATCTGCTATTCAAGACTGGCCACATAAAGTGCTGAATTGATTAAAATATGTATGAAGAGCAGGGTCATCCTCTCTCTAAATGTTCCATTGATCATAGTTTTAGACACAGTTTTGGGTATCATAAAGGAAGGGCGTGTGGTCTACATCAGGAAAAAAAAAAAGGTAGCAAAGAAAATGTTTGGGTTATAGGCACAGGAAAAAGACCACAGGAAATGAATACAGTTAGTCTTAAAAAGACAAAATGAAGAGTATGTCAATCTCTGACTATTAGTTTACTCATCTTGAAAGTTTGACTAACGATTCCTGTTCTCAAGTTCATGAATCAAAAACAATTTCTGCCACATACTAGTTGTATAAATTTGGTCCAACAAATTTACCTCTCTGAACCTAAATACCTTAATCGGTAAAATATAAATAAGGCTGGGAAATAACTCATAGACTGTGAGACTTCTTGGTGTATAATACACGTTTAGCACTGGGTGAATGTTAGCTAGTGCCATGGACTCCTTCCTCTGTTTTTTCCCTGAGGGCTGCCGTAGCAAAGTACCACCATCTGGGTGACTTAAACCAAAAGGAATTTATTGTCTCAGAGTCCTGGAGACTAGAAGTCTGAAATCAAGGTGTGAAGAAGACCATTGTCCATCTGAAACCTGTAAGGGAATCCTTCCTTGCCTCTTCCTAGCTTCTAGTGGTTTGCCAGCAATCTTCATCATTCCTTGGCTTGCAGCTACACACCTCCGTCACATGGCATTCTCCCTGTGTGTCTGTGTCTTCACATGTCCATCTTCTTACAAGAACACCAATCATGCTGGATTCAATGCCCATTCTACTTCAGTATTCCTTACTTCAACTGATTATATCTGCAACAACCCTCATTCCAAATAAGGTCATTTTCTTGAACACGTAGGAAGTTAGGGCTTCAGTATATCTTTTTTTGAGGGGGACACAATTCAACCCATAACAGTACATCGTTGTCTACTTTACCAGGGTCACAACGGGCATTATGTGAGATGACAAAGATGAGAGAACTCCATCTACAAAACATAAGTGTTATATATAGTTTTTTTCCATAAAAGCCTTCAGATAGATGGGGCACCTGGGTGGTGGCTCAGTCCGTTGAGCATCCAACTTGGGCTCAGGTCATGATCTTGTGGTTCATGAGTTTGAGCCCCGCGTCGGGCTCTGTGCTGAGAGCCTGGAGCATGCTTCAGATTCTGTGTCCCCCTCTTTCTCCACCCCACCCCTGCTTGTGCTCTGTCTCTCTCTTTCAAAAACGAATAAACATTAAAAAAAAGTTTAAATCCTTCAGATAGATGAAGAGGAATTTTTGGACTGAGAAGGAACACCAAATGTAAACATATTTAAACCTAACCCAAAAGAATTTAAATGACACTAGAAAGACATGACAGCAATAATTTTTCTGAAATGACAGGATGAGCTGTTTAGTTGGTGTCTCTTTTGGAAATACATAATAAGATGATGAAGATGAGTTTGAGAGATAATGTTGGTCTAGAAATATTAATGAGACTGTAATGTTTTAAATTGTAAGGTTTGTATCTTATCCTACTACCTACATGTAACAAATAATAAATAAATATTTTATAGGTATACAGCTTATTCTTGAACCATATGGGTTTGAACTGCATGGGTCCACTCATATGCAATTTTTTTTTATCAGTACAGTACTATAAATGTTATTTTCTCTTTCTTTTTTTTTTAATTTTTTTTTCAACGTTTATTTATTTTTGGGACAGAGAGAGACAGAGCATGAACGGGGGAGGGGCAGAGAGAGAGGGAGACACAGAATCGGAAACAGGCTCCAGGCTCTGAGCCATCAGCCCAGAGCCTGACGCGGGGCTCGAACTCCAGGACCGCGAGATCGTGACCTGGCTGGAGTCGGACGCTTAACCGACTGCGCCACCCAGGCGCCCCTCTTTCTTATGGTTTTCTTACTAAATTTCTTTCTTCTAGCTTACTTTACTTTAAGAATACAGCATATAATACGTATAACATACAAAATATGTTTTAATTGACTCTATGTTTATCAGTAAGGCTTCCAGTCAATAGTAGGCTATTAGTAGTTAAGTTGGAGAGTCAAAAGTTATACATGGATTTTTTACTGGATGGGGTGGAGGGAATCAGCAGCCCTAACCCTCTCATTGTTCAAGGATTAACAGTACACCAATTGTTTTCCTTGTTAATGATATTAAAAAAATTCCCTTTATGCCACAAAGAGTAACTATTAGTACCCCATCTTTCTCTTTTCTATAAGAATGGGAAAAAGGATATGAAATATCTTACCCACAAATCTATGGTTAGCAAATAAAAAGTCTGGCATTCAAGCCCATCATTTTGAATGAAAATCTTGTCTGTTTTGTTTTTGTTTTTGTTTGCTCATATATGTATATTTTTATTTTTGTTGTTGCTGGTTTGTTCTTTTCATAATACTAGTGTACTAGATGTGAAGTTCCATAATAGCAACAACAGAGGATGTAACCAAGACCTTCACTGTAATTGCCCTTTGAGCAGAACTCCCCATAAGAATATAAGACCACACACACTTTCCTTTCTGAAAATGTTTCCTGTCATTTTTTTGTTCTTTAGTACATTTTCTAAATTATATCCAATTACCTTATAAGAAATAGAAATGATTCTGTGATAACAATTTGTTCCATTGAAATGATTTTATACAACACACACACACACACACACACACACACACACACTAACCATTTCATTTTTATGCAGTGACCAATTATCTATGACTTTGGATTTACTTGAATCCAAATGTAAACTCAATGAGATATGAGCTAAAATCAATAAATGTCAAGTGCAGGTAGAAGAAACAACATGTCAACTAAATTCTGCTTGTTTTATTGCTTCCCTAGAAAACACTCAACCAGATTTATGCCATAATTTTACTGTAGTGGGTTGGCTTACAAAAGATCTTTTCTATACCAAAACGCAAAAATTATGTTCGTTTTGGGAAAACATAAAGATCTATCTCCAGAAGCTGTTTCCAGCTGGCTTTCCCTAACCAAATTTCAATGTTTAGACCAAAGATGCATGCTTTATGTGAAGATCCAGCAGAATCCAAACTTTCAAAGTAACATCTGCAGAGAAGTTGCAAGCCAACATAAAAACTTGTTCATTGTTATTGAAATTTTGAAGCTTGCATTCTTTTGAATTTTTCTGCTTCAATGGGTGTTCTTTATTCATAACCTCTCCAAGGCATTTTCTTTGGAACACAAAAGGATGGCTCCTATTCTGGTTTTTTTTTGTTGTTGTTGTTGTTCTCATAAATTATTTGTTAGTTGCCAAAGTCTCAAGTTCTAAAATGATACTTTATTTCCCTTTACACCTACTCACCTAAATCTCCAGTTCCAAAAGGAATCAACTGGAAAATTTATACACCACACATTTTCTATGTTTCTAAAGAATTAACAAAACACTGATTGAATTTCTTAAGGGCCATGTGATATATATGACTGTATTTATGTGATTAAGTTAAATATATTTGGCTAAAATGTCAGAGATTAAGGAATGTGACCCAGGGTGTCTTAATTTAGGAGAAACTTCCAGTTCCATAGAACTAGTTGATTATCCTGTCTTCAGATGAGTTTCACCAAAGTTATTCCATTTGACCCACGTTTATTCATTCAACTGGTGTGGACTTTGTGCTTACTGTATACCAGGAGTTATGGGGAGTGTAAAGGAAATAGAAGTGAAGGTCAATTTAGGAAACTTAAAATCTCTACAATGGATACTTTTTTTTTCAACAGTTAAAACATGGGAAACATCTTGAAACAAACAAACGAATAAAAAACAATTCATACCCTCACGAATAGCAAACCCCATGATGAAATGCCAAAATACATGGTACAGAAAATAAATATAAAAGGAAGGTTTATGTTCTTTAGTTCTAATCAAAAACTGTAGTGGTTTAAGTCCATTGTTTATGTTCTAAAACAATAAGTAAAACATGGTCTATATAATTCATTAGTTATCTTTACCAAAAAATGCTTCCTTAGCTAAATATTTAATTAGAAACTTCTTTGGGGAAAATTTTTCAGTGTTGAGTAATTAGACAAAAAACATTTTATCCGACCATTGAGAAACAAAAAGGATTTTTTCTCTACTTCATAAATGTGTGCAATTTACAAGAGTGAAGGGGGAGAACATAGGCAGGATTAAATTAACTCATCTTGAATCTGTGATATTTATAGTTTTAAGGCTTTCGCCAGGTTTTCATTTTTCACAAGAGGACAAGTCTGAAATATAAATCATCTGGTTCCTAACCACATCTTAGCATGCCCATAATTTAGTCTCCTGATTTTTGATATTAGGAAATGGCTGAGAGATTGATTTGAGAGGTAGTAGGTAAGCAAATTGGTCTCTGGCTGTGTTTCTCAATAAGTCTTACATTTCCTTTTAAAAATATCCGTAAACTTTAAACATCTGTTTAGTTTTGCCACCTCCAATGTTTTGCTTTATTCATTCTCACTCAAGTCCAAAGTCAGTCTCTTTTATTGTGCTTGGCTTTTGTCAGGGTAAGAATGACAAGTAAGGGAGGATTATCTCTAGACTTCAAATC
This sequence comes from Prionailurus bengalensis, assembly GCF_016509475.1. Classification (NCBI taxonomy): domain Eukaryota; kingdom Metazoa; phylum Chordata; class Mammalia; order Carnivora; family Felidae; genus Prionailurus; species Prionailurus bengalensis. Next base: position 100,562,189 of record NC_057344.1, on the reverse strand, counting down.
TCCTTTGCCATAAGTGCACACGTGTACACATCCCTCATAAACCAAGAGATGATTTTAGAAATTAATTTTTCAATTTCTCTTCTATACTACTCCTGAAACTTCCTTAAGGAAAAGAGCTGATACATCACTGAAAAATCCAAATTCCTTTACTGTTCAATCATTAGATTTGAATTGTGCTACTTTAGAACAGAGATCCTGTCCATTTTACTCACTGCTATATCTTCAGTACCTGGGGCAATGACTAGCATTTAATATATGCTCAATACATGTTTGTTGAATGAATACATGCATGCCAGGTAAAGTCTTTAGTCAAACTGAGCAACTGCAGGCATCAGGGAAATTTCCTTTTGTTGTCCCTGAAATACTTCTTTCAAGGCTGCTTCTAATTTTATGTAAGACCACACATGTCGTGAGTGTCCTTCTTTGCCAGCTGCTCGTCCCACTTCTCCCTCCTCATACTAAAGAGTGTAAATCTTCATCTCTATCCTGAATTTAAACACAGACATGATAAGCCTTTCTGGGAATATTGGACATGCAGTATTTTAGGTGAGTCTTGGCAAAGAATGAATTGCTAATCCTCTGAGCTCCACAACCCCACCAAACCTTACAACTGCTGAAGATTAGGTCCTTCAGCAGCACAGAATAGATTTGTGTGGGGTGCATTAGATTGATAAAGGAGAAGGGGCACTGTGTTTCTCCTAGGATCACCTATATAGGGTCTTCTAAGTATTAAAATAGCTATATGCAAAGGGGCAACTCTGAGGCAGAAAATGTGGGATATAAGTGATTTAAATGTTTGGTTTTTTGTCATTGGCTCTTTACTTCTGAGTTGGAGAAGCCAATGAGAAGAAAGTATTAAGCAATCTCACAGATTGTATCCTCCCATATCATAAGAACTTCTACTCTTGCTGTATAAATAGTAGGAAATAGTCACAGGACTGGCCAGTACTCACAAAATAGTCCTTTATTTCCATACTGACTGTTGGGACTGGGTCCACCCTCCTGCACCACTGTGAAGCCTGCCAGAAACAAAGATGCTAACATTAAAATTCACTATTTCCTGGCTCAGATTATAGCCACATAAGCCAAATTTTCATTACAAATTCTAATCTTGAATATGTCTACTCCTCATACATATATGTGTATGTATATGTATATGTATATGTATATGTATATGTATATGTATATGAGCCCAAAGAATTAAGCCTCCTGTGCAACCTAGCTTTTAGTCAGTCACTGACACTCCCTCTCTGTCCTCTGCATTGTCTGAGAAGTGACAGCAGCACCTCTTAAATGAAACCATTTCACACACACAATGCAAATCCTTGAGGTCCCTGTGTGTCTGTGTCTGCCTTTGTCAAGGGGAACACAGCATGTATGTAAACATGTGGCATGGAAAGAAGACCCAGGCAATGACAGCAAGCTTATGGCCCACCAATTTCCTGTTTGTCTCTGAAATTATGTTACCCCTGGCAACTAATGGGGGAAATAATCTCCAAGAGAACAGCACTTCTTTTCCTTATTATAAGTTCAGAGTTTGGCAAGTAAAATAAATTAAAACCTTCTAACCGTCTTCTTAATTGCCAAATGCTTTTATGTCCCTGTTCCTTTCTTCATTAACTTTCCTCCTTCCTTCTCTCTCGAAACAGGAGAAAAAGCAATAGAAATAGATTCCAAGATACACATAGAGAGATGGAGGGACAGAAAGAGGGGATGTGGAGAGGGAGTTCTAGTTCAGTATTTTAATCTGCTGAAAACTATGATGCATTGAGTTTGTGCAGGTGAAATATTTTGTTTAGTTTTTTATTTATTATTTATTTTTTAAAAAGACAGAGTGTGAGCAGGGGAGGGGCAGAGAGAGAGGAAGAATCTCAGGCTCCATGCTGTCAGTGCAGAGGCTGATGTGGAGCTCGAACTCACAAAACCATGAGATCATAACCTGAGCTGAAATCAAAAGTTGGACACTTAACCGAGTTAACCATGCAGGTGCCCTGAGAAACGTCCAATAAAGTTCATACAATATCCGCAGAGTTGCAATGAATAAACTTTGTTGTCATATCATAAACAGTGACACAGCTGGGGAGATCAGTGTATCTTGGGTGACTGTTTCTATCATATAGACAGGCAAAACCAAGTCACATAAATCCTTTCATTCATTTAGTTGGTGCTTGCTGCATAGAAAGCACTATGTGGGACGTGTCCATTCTTCCTTTATCCTCTTGTAAGTAGAGTTGAACCCACCAGAAAATGGAACACTGAAAAGGTGAGATAACTTGCCTTTGGTCACATTATGGTGGATTCAGGGCCTGTTCTATTTGATTCAGAGTTGGCATGGTCCCCGCACTATGCATTCTCTCCATACTGTGATGCTTGGTGTGTTAGGTAGTGCAGAGATACGATAGAGAATTTGAGGAGAACAAGCCAAAATAAGGAAATTATCAGTAAGAAAACTGAGCAATTAAGTACTTAACTATCTTGTTCACTATTCTTTTAATTAGCAATGGGAGAAGGAAGGAAGGAAGGAAGGAAGGAAGGAAGGAAGGAAGGAAGGAAGGAGAAAGAAAGAAAGAAAGAAAGAAAGAAAGAAAGAAAGAAAGAAAGAAAGAAAGAAAGAAGAAAGAAAGAGAGAGAGAGAGAGAGAGAGAGAGAGAAAGAAAGAAAGAAAGAAAGAAAGAAAGAAAGAAAGAAAGAAAGAAAAGAAAAGAAGTAAGGGTGGAAGGAAGAAAACTTAGAGACTGATGACTAAAAATTAACTTTCAGAATCTAGCACATAGATTAATGAAAAATGGAAAGAATATTTAGTAAAAATAATTATCCGATCTATTTTTATGTTTATATTCATGTCACACAAAACAAGGAGCAAAATCTTACTTTGGAGTAGTGATTTTCAGGCAACTGTATCATTATAAACTGCATTTTTCACCTTGTGGAAGTATTTCTTAATAAATTGTAGCCAAAAAGATTTCACCTACATATCAATTTCATCTTAGGATAGGTCATCCCATTGACAGACGTCCCCAGACAATATTCCCTTAGATATTCAGACTTTTGATAACTATTTGTAATTTTTTTTTTTTTACCATCACGGGAATACCATCATATTCCGAAAAGTGCTCAGATTTCTCATTATACTAGTCAAACACTTAAGCATTGTATTAGTTAATCAGCCATTTGTTCCACAACCTCAACTGTAGGTAATACCTTTTAAATCTTTTACATTATTGAAAATTCGATTTGGCAGACCTAGTCTTACATTAGAATCTACTGAACATCATAAAAGTGTTTTCTCAGTGTTAAGATTGCCATTCATCCTTCATATTGTTGTGGTACATATGTTACTAAAACAAGCTCATTAATTGTTAATTATTTATGACATGGAAAAAGGATGCCTATCAAGAGATACCTTAATTTCTAAATTTTACATAAATTTTAGTACTCTAAATTTTATATAAATCTTTAGTTTCTTTAATTTGTTAAATTTAGCAGAGACAAATTTACTATGATTTAGCCCCTTACTTATACAGGCCCCTTGACAGAAGGACCCTAGAAATGTTTACAGGGTCACAATAATTTTTGTGAAATTTATCATTATAAGACACTTTAACTGAAGTTGATTAAGACCACTGTCTTTCCGAGTGCCATAGTGGCTCAGTTGGTTGAACATCCTACTCTTGACTTCAGTGCAGGTCATGATCTCATGGTTTTTTGTGAGATGGAACCTGAGTCAGGCTCTGCGCTGAATCAGTTGGGATTCTCTCTCCCTCTCTCTCTGCCTCTCCCCTGCTCGTGTGCACGCAGATGTATTCTCTCTCTCACAAAATAAATAAGTAAATATTTTTTAAAAATTCTGCTATCTTTCCATCCCCACTTCCCCAATGTCAAGCCATATTGGAGTGGCCACAAACATGTGTGGGAATCTGGATAAAGGTAGTTACTTATCCTGAGGATACTTTGAGTTTGGGTTTAGTGGGATACATTTATGTAGCTCACAATAACTTTCCTATACACGTAGAGTAATTGCCCACTGTCTGAATGCAGAGATGGCTATTCCAGGAATCTTAATCCTGACTCAAAAGACAGAGTAGAGGTCCTTTGTCATCAATTCAAAGACCATGTGATTATATTGCATAACAAAACTTAAAATACCCTAAAATCATAAGGTTCTCTGTGAAAGACATTTGATAAAGATGTTCTCCTATTTAGTAGTCCCCCTTATTTGCAGGGGATATGTTCCAAGCTCTGGTGGATGCCTGAAACTGTGGATAGTAGTGGGCTCCACATATACAGTTGGCTCTTAACAAGAGTTTACACTGCATAGGCCCACTTATACAGTACTATACTATAAAAAAAAAAATCATGAAAGTGTATTTTCTCTTCCTTATAATTTTCTTCACATTTTTTTCTCTAGCTCACTTCATTATAAAATGATAGTATATAACACATATGCAGAATATGTGTTATCGACTATTTGTGTTATCGTAAGGTTTCTGTTCAACAGTGGGCTATTAGTAAAGCTCTTGGGGAGTCAAAAAAGTTAAACTCAGTGGGGGTTTGGCACCCCTAATCCCTGCATTATTCAAGGACCAACTGTACTATTTTTTTTTCCTGTACATACCTACCTATCCTAAAGTTTAGTTTATAACTTAGGCATAGTAAGAGATTGATGCTAATAAGTAATAATAAAATAGGGCACAAAGCAATATACTTTAATGCAAGTTATGTGAATGTGGTCTTTCTTTCTCTCTCTCAGAATACTTAATGTATTATATTCACCCTTCTTCTTCTTAGAATGAATGATATGAGATGATAAAATGCCCACGTGATGAGATGAAGTGAGGTGAATGATATAGGCATTATGATGTAGTGTTAGGCTACTGTTGACCTTCTGATGACATGTACAGGGAGGATCATCTGCTTCCAGGCCACAGTTGTCCGTGGGTAACTGAAGCCACAGAAAGAAAACCACAGATAAAGGAGAGACTAATGTGTTTGACAGCTGTATAATGTTAATGGTCCTGTATAACATTATTGATGATGATGGGTAGAGGTAAGGGAGACTTTCTAAACTATTGGGGGAAAAAGTTGTGTTCACCAATACTAAAACAAAGACTAAATTCTCTTCCTATTATTCTCTCAACAGAAAATAGTACAGAATTATTATAATATAAAAGCGTACACAAAAAAATTAGGAAGACAATAAATTAATAAAACTATTATGCTTTTTCTGATATTTTGATGCTTACTATATTTATAACCTCAGAAAAATTTGGAATTTATTGCAATTCTTTTCTTGTTTTATATATATATTTGTTATGAATTTTTAAGGGGTCCCCAATTGTATAAACTTCTAAACTGACAAAACCTGGATTCAACCCTGTAGGCCGGGAAACCAAAATAATTCACCTTATTTTTATAAGAAGATTAAATGTTTATTTCAAGTTAAATACAGTTTTTTTTAAAAAAATAAAGATTTGTTTAAATTTCTCCCTCTTTATTTTCACTAGATTCTACCAAGGTGAAGGACATATTTAGATAGTTTTTCTTCGTGTGGCAATTCTGTTACATTGCTCTGTGGCCTGACAAATTAAATCAAAGAAAGTGGTTTAGAAATTTGCAAGGACTCAGTTTTGCCATCTATTAAGTGACACTATGAATTAGATTGCCCACTTTCCCTTTCCTCTGGTCACTTTGGTTGTACGTTTTGCTAAGTGAGAAAAAAAGAGACAGATACTCATCACAAATAGTACACAATAATTATATAGTGTGTATTTTAACTTAGGACAGACTTCCAACTTCTCTGTGGTTTAATTTCAGAAATAATGTGGTACCATTGATACATGCCTCACAGGGAAACTCAGAGGGTTGGTAATATAATACCAATAAAAGGTCCTGGAAGAAAAATGGCCCTTATGAGTGAGGTGGTATTATACATGATGTGTGCTGAGCAAATGGGATTATTCCAGAATGGCTGCAGTCCCTTGGTTTCATGAATAATCCTTTAAAAGCAAAGAGATAAACCCCTGAGGTTAAGTTACAGCCTGATGAAATACTTGAAATGACCAAAGTTGGAATTCAGACATTGTTGTACTTCAGAGATACGGAACTACTACCATTTCTTACACTTGTCCAGAATAATGTCGTATTATTCTGCCCTCTCTCCATAAACTGGAGCTTATTAGGCTAAGCAACTTTCTGTCTAAGTTCTACAGGCATAACACGGTGGCTGCCACCAGATAAAAGGGGTGCTGAATATGTTTTCATGCACCACTGGCCACAGCCTTAATTTTTCATCACTTCTATTTCTTTCCTACCTACCCAGTACCTTTTTTTAAAATAACAAAACACAGATGTTAACATTTAAACATTTCCTCGTATTACTTATATATCATAAAATGACAATACTGAGAACAAATGTTGAAGAAGTCAGAAATTTTAATACACTTGAATTCTTACTAGCCATTGCAAATTCAAATCTTATTCTAGCTCATTCAAGGCATTTTCCTAAATGCAAAGTCATTGGAAGACACACTATGGACTCCCAGTACTTTGGTGTTTTGGAACAACCTTGATAAAAATAGCCCTCACAGAAAGTTGACTCTGAACTTACTTGAGAGGTTTTTAAGCACTGCTCACAGCTGATCAGAGACAAGACATTAAGTTGCCTCCTTAGGACTTCTGATTAGCTATTAGCTCACCTGGCTGGTATTTCCAGATTTTTACAGCTTTTTGCTCCATGTGGCCCGAGGTAGAAAAGAAATATCCACCTCAGTATATAAATATTTTCAGGAGGCATCAGTGCCCAGATTTACCCAAACCTCTCAGAGACTTTCTTCCTGGTTAAGTGTTTATTTCCTGTTTCTTCTAATTTCTCTACTTTTCTAAGAGATTCTGTCCTTTAAAATGACCAACTGGCATAAAAAGCTAATGTACATTAAAATTTTTTTATAAGCTATTCAAGCCTTTTCTTTTTATAAGTATTTATTCCTAGAAGCTTCTAGCACCAACTTACTTCTTAAAGAGAACTTAGATTTTTATCATAGCTTTTATTTAAAAAAATGAACAGCATACTCAAGTTTTGAATAGTTTATAGAAGTTCCCTCTCTTAACTAAAGAGCCCGTTGTCTAAACAAAAACTCAAATATCAAGATTTTCTTGATAACCAGAAAAACCATATTGCTGCAAACTGTTTAAGTTCTACTGATAATGGAACTCATTCAAGCAAAATAAAATGAATATTCTTACAGATATCTGTTATGAAAATAGGTTTTGTTTTGTCTTTCCTGGTAAGCATGTATTGTTTTGAACGTTAGTGGTAAGAAAAACTAAGCTACATATATGGATATAATTTTCTTTGATGTAAATTTCTCTTCTGTTACTTTCCTCGCCTCCCATTTGCAATTATGTGTTGTTTTATGAAGCACCTGTGACACTGTTAACTTTATGTCTTCAAATAAATACGGTCATTTACTCTAGTTCTGCTCCAATAGCTTGAAAAGTTCCCATTAAACATCCAGGTATCTTCCTAATTAAAGCAAATGCTAAACTCGTAAAGGCCCATTGGAAAATTCCTCTGATGTTTGACACAGTCGGCAAATCAGCAATGAAGGCTTCTGTTTAAGCTTCCTTAAACTACAAAGGCATTTCTTCAACTGTGAGCCAGCTATCTAGCCGGTGTAACTTAGCCAAAGAATTTCAGAAGTAACCCTTAGCTTCTTGGGTTGGAAAAATATCTCTTATTTATACAAAGAATCAAAAGCTTTAAATGAAACCTTATCTTAGGAAACTATCCCTGGAAGCTTACTGCACAACGTTTTGTTATACAAAAACCCAGTTTCAAAGCAAATGCATCCATAGTTGAAAAAAAAAAAATCTTAGTGTGGATAGTGAAAATGGTCTAGCCTGAACTCTTAAAAGGGCGGCATCTCAACTGGTTATTTTTTAATTGACTCAAATAACTATGACTGGGGTGCCTGGGTGGCTCCGGCGGTTATATGACTGGGGTGCCTGGGTGGCTCCGTCGGTTAAGTGTCTGACTTCGGCTCAGGTCATGATCTTGAGGTCTGTGAGTTTAAGCCCTGCATGGGGCTCTGTGCTGACAGCATGGAGCCTGGAGCCTGCTTGAGATTCTGTGTCTCCTTCTCTCTCTGCCCCTCCTCTGCTCATGCTCTGTCTCTCTCTGTCTCTTAAAAATAAATAAAAGTCAAAAAAAAAATAAAAAAAAATAGCTATGACCTTGGCATAATTCCGGTTAACGGAGCCAGGCAATTGCTTTTGAATTACCTCGCCACTTAAGGTAATCACGAATAATGCCAGACATGTGTTTCTTTTCAGGATGTTAACAAAGATTCCAGATTCAAAAATATGTGAAAAGAGGCATGGGATATATCTGCTTTGGAGCTGTCTTTGCAGGCCAGCCCACAGTTTAATATTTCTACTCTGGCAGTTAGAGCCAAGGTTCGTGTACCCTCCCTGTCTCACCGTCCTAAGTGGCTTCTCATGCCAATCCAGCCTTTATACACCCATAGAAGTATCTTCTGAACATGTAAACATGGGTAGAAGATCTTCAAATATTCTCAAATTTTTTTTAGAGAAAAAAGTTCAAAATCCCTAGCACGATGTCCAAATCCTGATCTGGTTTGGCTTTTTCTTGACTAGGTCTCTTCTCCAAACGTGCTGTCCTTCTCTTGGTGCCCCAGCACCCCACCCAGCCTTAACACACCCTGAGCTCTCCAGACACTGCCTTGTGACTCAAGCTGATCTCATTGTCTAAATGGCCTTTCAATCCATAGATAGCCTTCAGGTATCTGTTCTTATAACACCTTCCCCAAAGACACCTTCTCAAATATTCCTACATGCAAAATATCTTTCCTTCTTCTACTTCATATAGCATGTATAAATGTCATATGCACTTACAAAATCTATCACATGATGCCTTATGTTGTTTAAGTATGTTTCTGTCTTCTCCACTACATCATAATCTGGAGCACAGAGAGCTCTCTGTATCTCAGCCATATCTATAGAATCTTTTATGACTTCTTCCCGTTGCTTCCCCATCCAATGACTAGCAAGGGGGTTTGCATATAGACTTTTTAAAATATTTGCTATTTAGTTGAAGTATTGCATAGCTGCTTGTGATGGTAGTTTTCTATGTATAAATAAAAAATTAGTTTACTTGAATACGTGAGGCATGTTTTGACTCCTATAAAAGAATGAAAATATGCTTAACAAACTTTTCTACTTTCATTTGGTTCCCTATAGAGAAGTTTCTTTTCTTTCTTTTCTTTTTTTTTTTTTTTTTAGAAGTTTCTGTCCAAATATAGAAGAACTGATTGTTGGGAATGCAACTGTGGCAATGTACTTAAATGCTATTTCTCTTCAATTTCTATTTATTTCAAAATAACAAAGTAATTGTAACAAAAATATGTACACACACAATACCAAAATACAAATATATAAAAAGGAGTTTCTTCATCAGTTCGGGCTTCTATAACAAAGTACTATAGACTGAGTGACATTTATTCCTTACATATCTAGAGTTTGGAACTCTCAGATGAGGGTGCCAGCATGGTCCAATTCTGGTGAGAACCTTCTCAAGGCTGCAGACTGCTGACTTTTCTTTGTATCCTCACATGGCAGAGAGCAGAAGGGAGAAGCAAGTTTCCTCATGACTCTTGTAAAGGGCACTAACCCCATTCATGAAGGTTTTATTGTGACCTCATCTCATCCTAATTACCTCCCAAAGGTCCCACAATAGGGTATAGCATTCTACCATGTGAATTTTGGGGGGATACAAACATTCCATCCATAACAGAGGAAAAAGTGAAAATTATGTCTTCTCCCACTTTTGTCCACCATTTCTCCTTCCTAGAGACAACCTTACCAGTTTCTTATATGGATTCCCTCCCCCCACCCTGCCCTGTCTGTCTCTATTGATCATGGTGTTTTGTTTCAAGGTTAGAATGTTTGCTTGATTTGGAAGAAGTGCCGGTTTCCATTAGTTCATGTAACTACCAGTAAATTCCTAAAATCCTTCAAATACTATCTGCAAAACAAGTTCTCAGAGTGATTCTCTACATCTTAGTCTTTGCCATCTATGCTTGCACATGTAAAGTTACAGGATATTTGCGTTTTTGCACAAAAATTATCTTTCGAATATCTACAATTTATCCAACACAGCACTATATCAGGCAATCTCATTTGTTATATCCATTAATCCTCACAACAGAGATATAAATTTTTGCCTCTCATCCACAGGCACAGATGCAGATTGAGGTTTAAGATTCTAGGGCTGGCCGGTAACCAGAATGCAATTCAGCACAGGTTTATCAGACTCCAAATTCAAGTAGAATCTCCAATCATGGGACTGTATGACTCCATTATTTGGCTGTATCGCTTTATAATTACTTTCTTTCTTCCTTCCTTTAGCAGTCAGTATCAAGTTATGTCATTTATATGTGTTTCATGTTGCTACAGGATTATTATAAAAATAACTCTTTTAAATAATAAAATTATAAAATGATCCAAGGAGTGGTTCTAAGTAGTTTGGGGGGGGCGGGAACCCTAAAAGTCATTTTTAATACCCTACTCCTTAATTTCGAAGTTTCTAGAGAGAAATTAAAAAGTCTACTGGAAATTGATCTGCTGCAAATTCATCCTAAGAATTTCAGGGTTGTAGGCTTGTCACAAGAGTAGCATGATAGCCGATTCCTTGTGAATAACAAAACTTGATGAAGTTAATGAACATGCTCTGAAAATAAAGACTATAGTGCAATGCAGTCAATCTTTTTATTTGCCTGAGTAATTGTCCTACGGTCCTTTTGAGCTTGTCTCCATCCCTTCCATTTTTTCTGTTATTATATTGAGATATACTTCACATTTTGTTTCCCTGATTTGAAACATAACAGCCATTAACTGAAGCACACACTTAATATTGATGTCTTTCTTTTGTCTCTCTTTTTAAATATGAGGTTATAATTAAACAATTAAATGTTGATTTAACAAATTATTCCAGAGACTAAAAACAAGATAGTATACTAGAAAACATACTAAATTCAATCTCATTTTGAGACATGGATTAAGGCTTTCTTTTTTTCTTTCTTTAATCTGCTTATTTGTTCGTTGAATAGACTAAATCTACTTAGAATGACAACAGAATAAGTCACTATTGTGTATTATTATTACTGTCATTATTATTTTGCACCTTGGTCTCTTTGTAGAGAGCATTAAGCCAGCTGAGAAATCTCCAAGGTCATTTCAAGGACTGATATTCCACGCTGTTGCTTTCCTTGAGAACTTGCGACTTTCGACGCTGTACAGCCTAAGACTGCTGGAAAGAGAGGGTTTTGTGACAGGAGCACCTGGAGCTCCCTAGAGGGTAATCTTTTTGGCTTTACTGCTTCCTTGACTTCTTAAGTTGTGGTGGTGACTGAGTCCTCCGCGCTGCCTGGGCTTTAATTAAAATAAGACCTTTGATACCAGAGGAAATGAAGTACTGAGAGTTCTGGCATGGAAAGCATTTCACATTTCCTTTGGACATTTGGGAGTTGGAGTGCCATGTTGCTTCTAGGGATTTGATGACACCATCCATTTAAAATTTTTTTTAATATCTGTTTAATTTATTTTTGAGAGAGAGAGAGAGAGAGAGAGAGAGAGAGAGTGCACAAGTGGGGGAGGGGCAGAGAGAGAGGGAGACACAGAATCCGAAGCAGGCTCCAGGCTCTGAACCCTCAGCACAGAACCTGACTAGGGGCTCAAACTCACAGACCGCGCGATCATGACCTGAGCCAAACTTGAACGCTTAACCGACTGAGCTATCCATCGGTGCCCCGATGATACCATCCATTTTAAACCGTATCCTTCTCCCTACTTCATAGCACAGGGTACAGTTTATGATCTTATTGTCTTACATGCAAGATAACAATGAATACCAATATTAGCTCTGTTTTTTTATAGCACTTATATAAAGTGTTTTAAATATTTAAATTCAGATACAATGGAGGGATTCCTATAATCACCGTATCTGGTTAATAATCAACTCAAAAACGCTGATGGCAAAATATATAAAACGAATTACTATTAGTTTATTCTTCTGCATAGTTTGCACAAAAGCTGTTAATTAGGAGAGGAAACAAGACATGAATTTAAAAAACTAAAAAGATATTTGATCTTCATGGTTCTTTAAGCTGGCAAAACAGGTCATCCAGGTATATGCTTATTCAGGAAGAGTTAGAACGTCCATGGGAGAAATCACTTCCTTGAGAATAAGGTTGATTTGCAACACCTTAAATTCTAACCCTGCAACTTTGCTACAGGTATGGGATCATTCTTCATGTATTTTATACGATCTTTTATCCATAGTCTGAATGTTCTGCCAAGCATTGATTCATTATCATTAAACTGATAAATGGTCTTCAAGATTCCCCACGATCATTCTGTAAACCCTGCTGAAATAGCCCTTTCCAGAATGGATAGCTATGAAAGGGATTGGAATGCCAGTCAAATTTTAAGATTTAATCAAAAGGGAGTTACATACATTAATGGCTGTAAATTCTGTTTGCCAAAGACAATTTATTTTTACCTTTTCCTTTGGATTTCGTAGTTGTTTTTGCTGAAAGATACATATATTAAAGCAGTACAAACATAATGGAAATATGCTTTAAATTTAATAATTTACTGTTCTTCATGGAGTTACCAGGACATACATAAGTTAGAAAGCTGTGTTTTTTTTTTTTTCTGTTATGTTTCACTGTGTTTTCTCCAGTGCAGTTTGATTTTTATCAGTAGGGTGTTGACATCATTTCCTTTATAAGTGGCCATTGTTTAACACTGGTCAAGAAGGACAGGAAAGGGGCAATATATTTATTTATATAAAAGGCTCTAATCAGGAAAATGTTTTCTTGGGTACTTCATTTCCTCATTGTCAAAAGTGAGGTTCTTATAAAAAAAATAGTGATAGTATTTTATATCTAACACAAAAGCATGGTAGTTTGTTTTTGTTCATGAAGCTTTTACTTACCTCTACATCACTTTTGATAGACAGTTTTTATTTTAGATATTACTTTTTATCTTCTCATAAATTCCAGAAAGAGATTTTGACATTAGGATCCCCTGAAATTAAAAAAAAAAAAGAAAAGAAAAGCAAAAATCAAATACATTAATGCTTAGCAAAGATTGAGTTGTCTTCTATAATTTAACAGTCTCTTCTTAGTGCAAATCCAGCTAAAATGGAAAGGATTAAACTCTGAGTTGATCAAAAGATTGGAGGAGGCTTGGGGTTTCAGTTCAACTTAGAGGCTGAATTAGAAAGCAGGGAGAATGGAATAATAATGAGAAAGTATATGATTCCCCGAAGTATGCTTTAATCCCCTTTTTTCTTCTGGCCATAGTTTCTTTTTCAAAAGTAGAGTTCAGAAAATAAGGGCAAAATATGATCTTTTAGATCAAGCTAAAAATATTTCTTCTCCATATCTTTAATGATAGTGCACTATGAGACACTTCTTTGCACATTAGTGAATCTACAGCTAATTTTTTTCACTCAATAATATGTATTTATTGATACTTACTATGTCTTAAGTCACTTAACTGAATGCTTTGCATCAGTCATTTTTTCCTCACAGAAAGAGGTTGGTTCAGTTATCGACTATCACAGGGTAAGGAACACTGAGGCCTGCCTAAGATCATGGAGCGGGTAAATCACAGAGCAGGGATTTAAACCCAGTTAGCCTGACCAGAACCTACACTCTTAAAACTGTTATGATGATTGCCTAAGGTGAGATGCTATTCGCTACGCATATTGTTCTCAGTGGACATTGTTTTAAATATATTTAAAAGAAATTGATATATAAATATATGTATCCTCAAAATATTAGGGGTGCCTGGGTGGCTCGGTTGGTTGAGTGTCCAACTTCAGCTCAGGTCATGATCTCGCGGTTCGTGAGTTTGAGCCCTGCGTCGGGTTCTGTGCTGACAGCTCAGATCCTAGAGCCTGCTTAGGATTCTGTCTCCCTCTCCCTCTGCCCCTCCCCCACTCACTCTATCTCTCTCAAGAGTAAATAAACATTAAATTTTTTTTAAAAATAACAAAATATTTATCACCAGGATTTCAGGGCTAAGTCTTAGAGACATAGAGATGAATCATCTAGAGATTTGTCTCTCGTCCATCTTAGAATCTGGTGATGGAGGAAACCACTTTATATACTTACTTAGTGTACAGTATAGTTATAAAAACAATAACTGTGGGCTCATTTAAGATAATAAATTGTAGTAAGTTTAAAAATAATTATTTAGGGTGCCTGGGTGGCTCAGTCAGTTGAGCATCTGACTTCGGCTCAGGTCATGATCTCGCGTTCCATGAGTTCGAGCCCTGCGTCGGACTCTGTGTTGACAGCTCGGAGCCCGGAGCCTGCTTCAGATTCTGTGTGTGTGTCTCTCTCTCTTCCCCTCCCCCCACTCATGCTCTGTCTCTCTCTCTCTGTCAAAAATAAATAAACATTTAAATTTTTTTAATAATTGTTAAATAACTTACATGTGGCTAATATAAAAATCTTATTTTTTATTCAATAACATATATATCTATATGATTGCATAACAATAGATTGTTCATATTGTTCCATAAAGAAAGTGTGCCATTTCATCAAGCAAACTATAATATCTGACTGACAGGTGCATAATAGTTTTAATCCCCATAGCATCCTAATGAACTTTCCCTTTAGCTCATAGTCTCTATGATACTACAGGTGGGACAAGGTATCTTTATTATGTGAAAAGCATTGTAATGGAATGGGAAAAAACAAAAACACAAACAAACAAACAAATAAACATAAGATTGAGGGTCAGCAGGTAGTCTTCCTATACCACATCTGACTTTATTTTTCATTTTTTTTGTTGTTGTTTTGTTTGTTTATTTATTTTTTATTTTTTAAAATTTACATCCGAATTAGTATACAATGAAACAATGATTTCGGGAGTAGATTCCTCAGTGCCCCTTATCCATTTAGCCCATCCCCTCTCCCACAACCCCTCCAGTAACCCTCAGTTTGTTCTCCACATTTATGAGTCTCTTCTGTTTTGTCCCTCTCTCTGTTTTTATATTATTTTTGTTTCCCTTCCCTTATGTTCATCTGTTTTATCTCTTGAAGTCCTCATATGGGTGAAGTCATATGATTTTTGTTTTTCTCTGACTGACTAATTTCACTTAGCATAATACCCTCCAGTTCATCCGCGTAGTTGCAAATGGCAAGATTTCATTCTTTCTGATTGCCGAGTAATACTCCATTGTATAGATATACCACATCTTCTTTATCCATGCACTACTAGGCATTTATCCACAGGATACAGGTGTGCTGTTTCGAAGGGACACATGCACCCCCATGTTTATAGCAGCACTATCAACAATAGCCGGAGTATGGAAAGAACCCACATCTGACTTTATAAGCACTGGGACTTTAGGCTGTGTCCTCATCTGTCAAAATATAGATACATGTCTCCTATCTCATGGATTGGGTAGTTTTAAGGATTAAATGAAATGTAGGTAAAGCATCTTACAGTTTAAATAGCTAAAACGATGTCTATCATAACATGGGCTCTTAATGAACACGAGTCTCTGTTGCTAAACCTCAGATCTTTCCGTTTCATGACAACATGAAGAGTACAGTTGTTACTGTCATGGTGGAAATGTATCTGGTGGGGAATACAGAGTCAGAGTAAAGCAGACTAGGCTCAAGTCTTTCTCTGGTTTGTGTTCTTTCCAAGTGCCTGGAGGAGAGGCTGTCCTCCACCTTCCTGCCTGTCCTGTCTTCCTACTGGAATTTCATGATGGACAAATGGCTATTCGGTGGGCCCTTCCTACCTTCCAGGGCACATGGGCACAGATTCTATTTGGGCATTTCCTGTGCTGATATGGTGCTTATAGGGAGAGCATTTCAGAAGATTAAAATTAAACACACACACACACACACACACACACCAGAGAAGCCCTGAGCTGTGTTCCCCAGCAATCACTCTTTCTCCTTATATATATGACAACTGAAATGTTCTTTAGAGGTTTTAAAGTCCTACTTCTCAAGAGAATACAAACCCAGAATGAGAAAATGGCTTGCTTAGAATTTGGCATGTGACTCACATGTCCACTTCCAAACCATTATTCTTCCCAGGCAATAGAATATCGTAAGTGTCTGTGTAACCAACTGCATAGAGCTAAGCAGACCTGTGGCCTAATATCTGTACTGATTTACCTTCTGGAAATGTCAATCCAATGAGTTTGAACAATCATATATATCTTTACTGTGGGTTTTTCTTTGGGAGAAATACGAAGGATTTAGAGGGCACTTAATTCAGCCTGACTTCTTGAAATTCATCTGGGGACATTTCTTCCATCTCCAAAGTTTAATTTCTTACCAGCCAAGATTGTACCCAACCTCTGTGCACAATTTCCATGCACACTGTCTTCCATGCCTTTCCGTCTACTCCTCACACACAACTGTCCCATCTTGTCTAATGGGAAAGGTCATCCTTCTCTGCCTCTGATTCTTCTTTAGCAAGGCATATCTCCGCTAAAATTAGGGGAGTGATGTCCTCCATCATCTTGTTATGTTGATTTATATTTATGATTATGACACATGTCACCTTTATTTTACAATCTTCTAAATATTAAAATGAAAGATCAAACTTGTCAGATAACTATTTTCTCAGGCAATGGTCAGGAAAATGTATGCTGTTCCAAGGAAACTGCCTAATAACCTGGAGCCACTAACACCTCCCTCTGAATCATTGTTGACAAATAAATAAAACATAGGGGGACTGTATAGTGAGGGCTTCTAGGGAACATGGGGTTGGGAGTCAGTGTGGCTTATTGCATTTTCTCTATTTTTTTTATTGTGTTTTTGTATGTGTGTTTTCTTTACCAGATTGGGGGCCAGATTGGTTTGTTCCCCAGGGCTAGTATTTTACCTCGAAAAGACTGGCCACTCAATAAGTGTTCAGGAAAGAATGGATGAACAAATGAAAATATCTATGAAAACTATTTTTTTGTTTTTTGGTAGGCACTGAGTACAGGGGAGAGCAAAGGGAGAAAGAATTGCCCAAATCCACAGCTTCTAGCCCAAGATGGTGGCAGAAGTCTGACTTGAGCTGTATTAAAGATATCCCTCCCTCCTGCTTTAAACATCCATGCAAGGCCTGCAGCCCCAGAAGCCATCTTGGTTGCTGTCTGGGAACACAGAGGCGGCTTCCCATGTGGTCTCTTGCTGGAGTCCATGGGGGCTAACAGACCCCATCTGCCTGGAGCAGTGCTCTAATCCTTTCGCTGGGCGCTCCGCTGTGAGGACACCACTCCACAGCGCCAGGTTGAGAGCCTTCACACTCTCTGTTCTCAGCTGCTCCTTTCCTGCAGAACCTGCCAGGTTCCCATCGTCTCTCCTCTGAATAGATAGCTAGTCTACCAGGCCAGCGAAATTTTTAGATTTTGCACTTTTAGGTTTTGACCGTTAGAGTCAAGAATAGCATAAATCTGAGTCCCCTACAGCTGACCTCCCCCCTCCTCCACCTCCACTTCCACCATCACCTGACACAGGGCCTTTCTTTACATTGAGAGCCTCCAGTTGTCCAAAGGGAGATAAATTAGCAGCTCTCCCAGACAGCAGTTCAATAAGGTGAGAGCATATTGATGACATGGGCTGTGGCTGCAGCACCGAGCTTAGAAAGCCAGTTTTGAAATTGCGAAGGTGCTTTAATAGCATAAATAAACACTATAAACATTTTAAAAATTCCATCTCCCTTATCTGATTGAGACTGATCCAGGTTATCTCAGCGGCTAAATGGAAGTGCATTTTAAATGAAACAGGAGGCAAACCTAAATACTTTAAGCACAAGAACAGAATGGGGGGGGGGACCTCTAGTGCCTTATCTCATTTACATAGTCCCTATAAAAAATGGTGTTATTCTTAAAGAAAAATTTTCACTGACAGAGTGGCCTGTTGATAGTTCTATGGATTTTAATAATTCACGTACCAAATGTTAGCTTTAAAAATTCCATGAGATAAATTTGATTTTAAAGTTAAGTATTATTTGAGTCAAGATAAATTGATAAAAAATTGCAAAATGACTCATTGCTCTCAAAATTGCTTTTCACTGATATAAAAATAAAAGTGAGATTGAACATGGATGAACTAATTTGAATTTATAACATTTTACTCCCAAAGGGGCATTCTCCTTTTTTAGATAAAGGGCTGACAGCTGCACATTTACATTGTGATATGCACTCATGTGATTTCAAACATTTCTCACCTAGATGTTTAGCAGACATACCTGACCAATGGGAATTCCCAAGAAACAGATTTTCCGTTTCTTATTTTTTTCTTAGTCCAAAGTTAACAATGCTGCATTTTATACAAAGGCAGTGGCTCAATGAATTAGCAATTACCTACATCCAAAGAAAACTGCCATTGAATAATTATATGCATCACACAGTCATTATTGAAGAGATAGAATCCAAAAGCCAAAAATTATTTTAAACATTTTAGAACAGATCTTTATTTTTTTAAGTTATTTATTTATTTGTGTGTCTGAGAGAGAAAGCATAAGCAGGGGAACGGCAGAGAGAGAGAGGGAGGGAGACATAGAATTCAAAGCAGGCTTCAGGCTCCAAGCTGTCCGCACAAAGCCAATGCAAGGTTTGAACTCACGAACCATGAGATCATGACCTAAGCCAAAGCCAGAGGTTCGACTGACTGAGCCACCCAGGTGCCCCTAAAAGCCAATAATTTTTAACACTAGCATATTTGTGCCCTAATATGGACTGGCTTATAATCACCTGCTATGATTCATAATCATTTAGATAGCATCTCGCATTCCTAATAAATCATCAAATGTACAGCATAAGGAATAAGGTAAAAGCCAATTAAAAATAGAATTAATAAAAACCAAAAGTATTTTTAAATGTTAGTTCAAAGAAATTGTGATCATTTTATGTTTTTCTGACCCTTACTGGTCATTTATAGGAGCAACTTGGTGCCATACTCAGTGAACATGAATAAAAAGAAAGACACTTGATGTGCATGCAGTGTTGATCACTGCATAATTTTAGAGAACTGCTAGTCTCTGAAATATAAGTATAATAGGATAATGAGTGTTACAGTCTTGAATAAAATTCACAGAAGTGGTGTCAAGATATTAAATTGTCTACAGATTCTTGCATTGTGGAAAGCACTTCAAAATGCTAAATGACATCCAAGAAATGTGTATATAACTGGAGTTATCCACCCACAAGTCTAAAATTCTTTTAATCAGTGTCATAATTCTTTTATTTGATGAGAGATCTCTTTTCACATTCACTCTTATCTCTTCACATCGTTTCATCTCTGTATGTTATGATTTCTTGTAAGACAGTTTTTTCAACTCGTATCCCTGTTGTATTGTGCTAAATCCAATAACTCTATACCATCCTGCTGTGTGACATTGAATGATGTAGTTCCTATCTGGACTAATGTTTCTTTAGGCCACTGCCACCCCCCCAAATCATCAACTAGCAGTTCTCTGGCTTTTCAGTAATATTATTATTCATAGCAATATTCTCACAAATGTTTTCATTCCTTCTCCATTAAACATTTGCCAATTGTCCAATATGTAAAGGCATAATATTGGTATTTTCATAGAAGGAGTAAGTTATTTTTAAATTAATGATTAAATACATCTTATATTACGACTTATAGAAAAATGAAGCCGAAAACATGGGAATGCATCTTCAATCCTGATATTAATCAGATACATGCAAATTTAAAAGATAAGTTACCGCTGTGTAAATATTCCTAGTGATTAAAAAAAATGTTGTGTTGAGGTGCACCTGGGATTATTATAATTGGCCCAACTTTCTTAGTGGACCACTTGGTCTTATGTTTTAAAAGCACTAAAATGTGTGCTATCCTAATGAACAAACTCCATCTCTAGGAATATTTTCTTTTTTTTTCCTTTTTTTTTTCTAGGGATATTTTCTAAAGCAGTATTAACAGCATGCAAATATTTATTTATAAGATTTTCATTACAGTTTTATTAAAAATGCACAAAAATGGCTGTATATGTAAATTGTTTCATTCAAGTAATAAAGTGATATGATGCGTTTAGAATAACAATCTGAAAATATATCTATTACTGGTAAGGAAGGGTGTTTATATTTTATTTTGATTTAAGCTACTGGTCAATTATAAACAACTTGTATAACAATTGTTATATGTATTTGGGGGAGGAGTCTAAAACATATACACCAAAAATAGTTTACAATGGTTTTCGCTAAACAATGAATTATAGAAGATCCCATTTTTTCATTTCCATTTAACAGTATTTTCTGATTATCTATAGTAACTATATATGGCACAATTTTTCAAAACTTCCTAAGATAAAAATTCGCTTACAAAGTGAGAATTTATTATCGGAGTATTTATTCTACTATGTACTCATCAAAGATAATAAGCAAAAATACATTTCCTAGCTAAGCTTGAAATAAACTCTGTAAATATACAGGATGTTATGTAACAACCACATCACCTCACTTCTAACAATCATCCTTAAATTCCCCTCTTCCAGGTAGTCTGTGTGAAACTATTTATAAGGATTTCCATTTATAATCAGACAAGGAGGCAACAAAGTAGATCAAGTCCAGGGAATTATGACTGATTAGAAGGGATCAGCACAGGAAAGAGAACACATATTTTGGGGGGCCCCTGAAGAAACCTTTCAAGTCTGCCATCAGTGCTACAGTGACTCTCTGACACAATTCAGTAGGAGAAGAGTCATCGTCACTATGGGATGTGATGAAGAAAAACAGTCCAATCATCTTAGAAATAAGAGTCCTTGGTTGATTAGTCCAAATCCATCATCTTCATTAGTAAAATGAAAGCACTCATTCTGCATGTTGTCAGCAAGACAAGTGCTTTATTCTTTAATTATTGTTCCTACTGTTCCATACTCTGAGTGGAGACCCATGATGGACATTTTCTCATGATAAGACATGTTTTTTCCCAAACAGAATACATGGAAAACTGATATGTAAATGCTGAGTTTCTACGTCATGGTACTCCTTGTGCAAGGTCATGTCCTGTGGATTGTAATCTGTATACTTAGTTTATTCATCTGAAAATAAATAACTTCTACCAGAAGCAGAACGGTTTTATCTACCACTTTATACCTAGCATTAGCTTACAAAGAAGACATTCAGTTAATACTTATTGAATGAATGAATGACTCAAGAATGAAGAATGAATGAGCACATGATTTAAACAATTCTAATTGAATGTGAAGTGTTTATACGTGAATAGTCATGAAGAACTATTGAGTTATAAAGCCCCAAAGAGACTCAATTCTACATAAACATTTAATTCATGATTAATATGACATAAAAAAATGATAAAAAATACTAAAATCATTTTCTAAAGTTTGTTGAGTTAACCCAAAAGCACTTAGATGAAGCAATTTGATCCACATTATACACCATGCAACAAAATTCCATATGATCTAAAGTGCCACAGAAAAAAAGACAATTAAGTATTCACCAACTGTCTGAAGGAAGGGCTAGTGAAAATGTAAGCTGATAAGTACCTAAGTTTCCTAAGCAAAGAAACACTAGAAGAAATGCTAAAGTAAATAATCTTTAGCTATATAGAAATTTTAATCTATTATAAGATTTTTAAATAGTAAAAATATCTAGAAAAATATTTACAAAAAACATGAAAAAAGTTTGCATTTTTAAATATAAGTTTATTGTAAAATTGGAAAAAAGTACTCCAATGCCTAGGTAAGAAAAAAAAAAAAAAACATGATTAGTCACTCCCCTCAGGAGAAAATGCATTTAGTAAACCAACATATTGAAAAGCCTCCACTTTCAATAATAAATAAATTGAAATAAATAAATTCTATTTATAAGCAATAAATAGAATTAGAAAAAAAGTGGCGTAGTATCATTTTTCACCTATGAAATTGACCATTAATAGCTGTACTATCTAGGGGATCCTGGGTAGCTCAGTTGGTTAAGCCTCTGACTGGCTCAGGTCATGATCTTGGGGTTTGTGAGTTTGAGCTCTGCACTGGGCTTTATGCTGACAGCTCAGAACCTGGAGCCTGCTTCGGATTCTGTGTCTCCCTCTCTCTCTCTGCCCTCCCCTGTTCATGCTCTGTTTCTCTCTCTCTCAAAAATAAATAAACATTAAAAAAAAAACTGTACCATCTAATGGTCTTCAAGAGCATGATAACAATGATATAGTAAGTCATACTTAGCTGATAGCAAAGTAAATTAGCCCTATCATTTTGACGAATAATTTGGCAATATGTTTTAAGTACGATACTATAATAATGCTTGCATTCTTTGTTCTAATATTCCGATTTTGTAAGATTCACCCATTTGAAAGTAACACGTAAGAAACAACTCTCGGGTGAAGACATTGCATTTTATTTGTAGAAGCAAAAATAGTCAAAAAATGTCCAAAAATAGGGAACAAGTTCAATAATTGGGGACACCCATTCAAAAGAGTATGAAGGGGCAGTGGGAATGGATATGAAAAACATTACAGATAAAATAGCATAGCATTACATGCATAATATGATTGCACCTATATAAAATATATGCACCTGGGACAGGTGGCATGAAAATATTTTCATATGAGAAGAGGAGAAGCTATCTTATGTCTTGCTTCTTCCATCCTGTTGTCTGGAATATTTATGAGTTCCAGAGGCTTCCTGAAGGGAAGGGGAGCCTTTTATTTATTTAGGTCTCAGCTGCCTGGGTTTTTCTGTTTCTGTTTGTTTGTTTTTCTGTAATCATCTGAACCCAATCCTAACCAATATGTAATAAAAAATAATCTAGGATTGATTCTATATGTAGCATAAATAAGAATTTTAAGTTTTAGTTTTTAAACTGAATAGTAATATCTTTATTTAGAACATAGTCCTATGTCCTACATCCTTGAATATCACACACAATTTTTAAAATGCCCTAAATATGTTATTTATCAAGGTATTTACTAAATAAAAGTAGTACACTGCAATATTTTACCATTATTAATAATCATTCAATTCAAAAGTTTTGGGGGAAAATGTTTTGAAAGTAGTTAAACTGGCCCGATTCATATTTTTTTCTTGTGTTTCCAGTTCATTTCCCACCCTCACAATGACAATTGTCCTCTATTTTCAGTTTTATCCCTTTTGTTTCAGGACCATCATGTTCCTCTCACGGGAACTGGCTAACTCCGTTTAGTTTTGGCAGTCACAAAATATGTTCCCAGGACAAATGGCTCATGTATACTCTGAAGTGTACAGAATTCCCAGCTCAGAATAATGCTACACGCTAACAAGCAGATGCATACAGCTGGCTTTTCAGAAGACTTGGCAAAGTTCACTCTTTGTTCAGCTTTCTTATGATTAATCCTTACAGGACTTTTTGGAATATTTTACACCGACCTTATTTGATACAAGAACATTTCAATTGAAAAAACAATTAAATACATATACAAAAATTAAGTTTTGACTTGGCCCACCGAAACCGTAGTATCACTATTTGTAGAATTAAATATTGCACATTCTACATATAACAAATTAAGTATAATGAGTCATTAAAAATATCAAAAATGTTTATTAAAATAAGTGCTAAGTTGATGGCATAAAAAACAAAAAGTAGATTCTATTTTTGGCCAGCAAGCTAAAAAATATGAACATGAAGAAAAGCAAATTTTGCAAAGTTTCCATTTGACTACACACAAAAAGAATAGCATGTAGTTTTAATTATTACTTTGCACCAATTCTGGGCTACATGGTCAAAACAAACTAGCTTCTCCTTAAGGATTTGTGATCTAATTGGTCACAGCTCAAAGAGACAGAAAGAAGGAGAGAAGGAAAGAAGGGACAGAGGGAGGAAAAGAGAAAACAGACACAATGCTATGTTCAAGTTATGTTTTGGTTAATTTCTCTAGCAAACATATATAAATGTCCAGCAAATTCTAAAGACAAGAATATTATATATACATATACACACATACATATGTGTATACATATAATATGTACATATGTGTGTTATGAATATATAATTTTATAAGCTAAAAAAATCACCTTGAAAGAACCATAAATGTATCCCTCACCACTTTTACATTATTTATGAACAATTAAAAAATGAGTTTCAGTATTAAAAATCATCATGAAGTATTTATTTTTTATTGGGTGAATTTTATCAAAATTGTATTTAAGTGCGTGAGTCAATTGATTCTGAACAGTTTTTTTGTGATACAATTCTCAGTGAGAAATTATTCACTAAAAAGATTGATTATTCCATAGTTATTATTTATATAAAGCCAGTAGTGTGGCAAATTTTTTTTCAAAACTACGATGAGAAATACAGTTTAAAAAAAGTAATAAATATGATAGTAAATATGAGTTAAAGTTCATAGGTTCAACTCAAATGGCATTTCCCCTAAAAAGCCTATCTTAATAGTCTGACCTGTTCCTCTGAACAAATATGGCAGTTGGTCTGTGCCTCTGCTGTCACCTGAATCTTCTAGCTCACCTTGTAATTATTTGTGTAATCTTACATAGGTTTTTGCCCCCATCTCTTAAACAGTCTCTTCCTCCAGTCCTGTTCTTCTTTAATCTACTGGCTGTCAAACATGAGGCGTGCAAGTTCAAGTTCAGGTGGAACTGCCTGAAAGGCTTGTGAAACCATGTATTGGTGAGTCCCCATCTCCACAGTTTTTGATTCAGTAGCTTTGGGGTGGAGTCTGAAAATGTGCATTTTTAACAAGTTTCCAGGGGATACTCATTCCGCTCGTCCTGAGACTATTTGGAGAACCACTGGTCTTTTCTCAACAAGGAGATGGAGAAAGTTTTAAAAACAAACACCCAAGCATGTTTAAAAAACTCTAATATCTTAACCAGTCTGTACTACAAGTTGCTTCCATTCATTCATACCACACTTCTCTACTGAAGCCTATTTCTTACCAGTCCCCTTCTTCACACTGCTGAGACTGTCTTACTAAACTTCGTTGAGATTCTCAAATGCGATAAGCTTTCTTCTCTTCAGGACCTTTATGTTTCTTCCTCCTAGAATACTCCTTTCTTCCTCTACCTGGCTAACTCATACTCATGTTTCAGGTACCAGATAATTCTTTCGAGAAGCCTGTCTCCCTAGAAGGTGGTGCTTGTATGTATTTGCTGAATACTCTTCCTGTTTCAGTCTAGCAATAATACAATAGCTCCTCACTCATTCAGGAAGTCTATGATGGACAAAGACAGCATTTATTTTGTTCTCTGCTATCTCACACAGGACTTATGTTCCAGCTGCTCATTAAAAAAATTGTGGAATGAGTGAAAAACATAATAAATGAATGTCCTGACTAACCTATCATACTGTAAGTTTATGGGATAAAGAATTTGGTGACTGAATCTTTATCTTCTTCATAGCATCCACAATAGTGCCTTATACCTGGTAAGCACTAGAGAGTGATTATTTGACTAAAGGAAGAGATAAATGGATATAGGGATGGGTGGAAAAAATGTTAGTGGGTGGAGGGAAAGGAGAAGCATGGGAACAAAACACACAGTCCAACACCAGAAAGTAGGTAGAATTTGAAAAAGCTGAGTAGAAATCCTCTTATATTTACTGAAACAAACAAAGCAAACAAACTCTCTGACATGGATTCACTGAGGCAAGCCTATAAAAGGAAAGCGATGGCAATTATCTGTCATAGAGAATTGAAAAATAATTTTTGTAATGTTTGTTTGTGTTGAGAGAGAGAGGCGCGGAGGGGCAGAGAGAGGGAGACAGAATTCCAAGCAGGCTCCACACTGTCAGCGCAGAGCGTGACATGAGGTTCTAACCCACGAATCATGAGATCATGACCTAAGCAGAAATCAAGGGTAGGACACAACCGATTGAGCCACCCAGGTGCCCCGAAAAGTAGATTTCTGAGGGAGTATTCCATCATCTGAAAGTTCAGGATTACAAAACGTTGTATCTTACCAGAAAAGTACTCCTGGAAAGAGAGATGTTCCCAACAGAAACACATCCATATTAATAGAGGAAATGGCAATATCGCATTACATTTATGTAAGTCAAGAGCCATAACACAAGGATATTCAGACATTGACTTCAGCTGTGGCTGCCATCTGGTAGGTCACAGTGTGGGAAAAACAGAGCTGTGACACAGGGGAATAAATCATGAGCCTGGGAACTGGAAAATCAGAATTCTGTTCTTGATTTTAGCTGCTGAATTGCTATAAGAACTTGAACATGCTGAATGCTTTAGTTTCCTCATCTATGAAGTGGGGCTAATAAAATCTTCAGTAACACAATGCAGGGATGAACGAGTATCTGTGAATACTAAAAGCCCTCTGGACATTTTACTATTTTGAGGCAACCTCAGACACTGCTTTTTTCCCCCGGTCTCAGTTTTTCCTGTATTGAAGTACATCCAAATTTCCTGTAATTTTGCAGTTTTATGGAGCCTGTGTTTTATATAAGACTGCATTTCCCAAGCTGCTGAGTACAGTGATTATTCTTGCCTTCAGTAAGAAATTCTGCAGATAACAGAAATAATTGGAATTGAGCAGCTGCTAGCTTTCCCATTTTTTAAACAATTATGAATGGTTTCATTTTGTGTATTATTTGCTGCTCTTACATTCTCTCTTCTCGCAGCCTAGAGCCAAAGACTTTCTGTTATAAGCCTATAGAGATTAAGAATATAATTAAGAAGCAGCAGAACTGTATTTGGCACAACCTCCAGCAAAGATAGCAAGAAAAAAAAATACCATTGAGCAACTTAAACCAGCAACCATCCCCAAAAATGCAGAACTAAAGTCGAGGGAAAGGAAACCCAGAGAAAAACATTTGATACACATGGAAGACTTTCCAGCTCTCGGGGGAAACTCAGCAACAGAAACAAGCAAATGCAGCCTATAGCAGGGAAGGTACACGTAGGCTTTTCCATACACCTTTAGCAACTATAGGATTGTCTTTGGCTTCGCTGCTATTTACTTTGGGTGAGTCGTGCAGAGCGTTTGCTTTCTACCAGACAGAACTTTTTCAATGGTAGTTTTGCTCACGTGATTCCCTCAGCCTGAAATGCCATTTCTTTCCATTGCCTTTCCCCAGTTTCTTCCGCACCTCACTGGAGATGTCTCAAGCCCTTCCCAGGTAGAAATATCTGTTCTAACTATTCATGTCTATAAGAGAACAAAAATCTCATTATCAAAATTAACATATTTTATGTCTCTAGATTTACAAGAGCTTCTTTTGAATAGGGATCTTCTCCTTCATGTCTGCACTGTCTGTTCTTTGTCCCATGCCTGTCACATAGCAGATACTTTATAAATGTGGCGTGGCCTCCAGGCTTCTGGATAGGAAGATCATTTTTAAGAAGTGAAAACTGTATGACTCAGGGTCATCTGACAACATAAGTGCCACCATCTTTACCTGACTTAAGACTAAGTACATTTCCATTTTATCAGGAACATCATCTGTGTTTATGGAAGCTTACTTACTGCCTTCTTCAGAATTCATTAGTAGCTGTTCTTTCCTCATATTACTACAAAGTCAAAGCAATAAAAGCATCTTACATCACAGACTTGGCATTAGATTAGCTCAGTGAGAGCATTTTCCATATAAAGATGAATGAAGAAAAATACAGAGCAGTTACTAATTAAATGGAAAGAATTTTTTTTTCTGTCTCAGAGCCAATTGATGATTTTCATTGAGGAGATGTTCCAACATCTTCTTCCACATAGTGCCCTAATTCTTATGAAACTAAGAATGTAAACATTTTTTAAAGATCTCATTTTTAAGTAATGTCTGCACCCAACATGGGGCTTGAACCTACAACTCTGAGATCAAGAGCTACATGCTCTACCAAGTGAGCCAACCAGGTGCCCCCAAGAATGTTAAATTTTTAAAAAGACTTAGGTTACCCTCCTCTAGGAAGTGGATTTGGGCAGGTAGATGTCCAGTACTAGAGAAATACAGTACTTTTTATAGTAGGTACTCAACAGACTCTTAGCAAATAATTGTGAGATCTAGAGGATACAAATGCTAGAAAAAAAATCTGCTTGGGCTATACTAAAATAATCTGGGTGATTTCAAACTGAAGCTACCAGATATATTACATTCTTCAGTGAAGTCACTAATGCAGTGTACCATGCCAGATATTGAGCTGTAGAAATTATGATGCTCATTTATGAAATGATACCCACTAAATGGCACCCTGGTTTTCATGAATGACTGAAAATGTAGTAACATTGGAAGCTTTACAAAAATTGTATCTTGTCACAATTTGTTGACATTGAGACAAAAATTTATAGAAGTAAAACAAAGATTTTGTGTTTTGTTTTTACATTTTTCTTACTTTATCACTTTCTCAAACTGCTTTTTGTTCTGTGCCTTATGCTATTTGGGCCTCATTACTCTCATTTAAGTAATGATGAGTAATAATTCAAATAGATATCAGTTAGTGTATAAACTACTTAGCTCATTGTCTCTCCAGGTGATTTCTGGAGAAATTCAGATTTCTCCAGGACATTTTTAAAGACTTAGGTCAAAGCGAGTGCATGGGAATGATGATTAATGATTGATGATTGACGGTCATGCCACGAGATTGGCCCATGTAGGTGCTGGTTTCCTAGAGAGGTGCTTACTTCTTCACCAAAGAGTAGAATGTGCAAAGACTGATTAGGTTCTGTGGTTAAAGGAATGCCTGAGAGGTAAATGGGTAAAATACAGCATCTGTACCTTAACAGCCATTTTGACTATAACATCAAGGCCAATGATGAAGGGAGCCATCTGCAAGTGTTATATCTTATACTTGCTGTTTTCCTAATGTAATGAAGCCTCTTGCAAAAATCGTATCACATCATACATACTGCTTCATACATCTATCATATCATATGCAGATAGACAGACATAGACATACATAGACATACTCATGTAATTAAATATTCTTTGATGATGTGATTATAAATGAATATATACTTTCCATTGTAGACTTTATCATCATTTGTTTAATCCTTCTGTAGAGGGTCATTTAACTAAATTCCATTTTTATCCATTATAAACAATGCTCTGTAATATATCTTGTGAGATAAATATTTGCCTTCATACTCAATTAGTTCCTTAAGGAAGATTTCAAGGAATGTAATTTTTGGAGGGCAATGGAATGCTTACTGTTAGAGATTTTGGTAAATACTGCTAATTTTCTCTCCAGAAAAAAAAAAAAAAAGAAAAGAAAAGAAAAGAAAAGAAAAGAAAGAAACCATGTGCTTCTGTTCCAGTTCAAGTTAGGCATTTCTTTTCTTTCTTTTTTTTTTCTTTTTTTGTCTTCATACTGTATTTTAAAATTGCTTTTATTTGTTATGTTTATTTGTGAGTTTCAAGAAAGGGTAGAGTTAAATTTGCTCATGATATTTAGATACTTAGCAAGCCTATTCTCCACATGTATGCAAAGTAATTCAAAATTGATTTTTAAAACTGGTTGTTTATCCTAATATACATAAAATAACAGTTTATTTAATTTTTATCCATTGGATATTAGTGTAGTTAACATGATTTCTATGAGTGTATGATATCTTTGTATTTCTTCTGTTAGAAATCCCTGTCCTGCCCTTTGCCTATTCTTCTGTTAGTACACTTACATTTTTCTTATTGATTGACAAAGCTCCTGTATATTAAAACCATTAATTCTTTGCTGTCATATATTCAATAATTTTTACTAGTTTTCCATGATGTATTTTTTATGAAAAAAATAAGAATTGGTGCTAAGTAGTATACAACTTTCCCAATAATTTTAAGCATATTTTTATTATGTACTAATATAAGCATTATTATATACTACCCATACCTGGTTCAATTTTAGGACTTTATGAATGTTTTATTTTATTTTCTGTTTGTTTTGATAGTAGTCCCATAAAATGATATTTTTGTTTGTTTTATAAAATAGTCCCAATCTATTCTACTGATTTTTTAGATGTATCATATATTTTATTATCTATTAGTGCAATTTCCACCTACTACCTTATTACATAATTAAAATTTTTATTTATGCTTGCTCACTTATTATTTCAAATAAATGTTTTAATAATTTTATAAAGACAAAAGTCTTGTTAAAATGTTGATTTGGTTTGTATTATATTGTAAAATAGTTTAAACAGAATTAATATCTATAAAACAGTATTGCTTATTATACATGTTGTTTCTTTATTCAAATAAACTTTTATATCATTAATAAAGTTTACAGTCTAGGATTTTCATAGATTTTGTTTTAATATTCTCATACAATCAAAGTTTATTATATGGTGTTTCTACCATTGTACTAAAATAATCTATACAAATGTTCAAGATTGTTAACAAAGTTGAGTAATTTGATATTGTGAATATATCACTGCTAAACACAATAAGACCTCAAGGGCTATTGGTAAATCTAATCTGATTATCATGTGTAAACATCCACATATACACAATAGCCATAGAAAGTCCTCTATTTCTAAAAATGTTTTTTAGAAATGCCATTGAAAAACTACTTATAGATAACTGTTACATTTTCTTTTTAAGTTTATTTATTCATTTTGAGGGATAGAATACAAGTGGGAGAGGGACAGAGAGAGAGGCAGAGAGAATCCCAAGCAGGTTCTGCACTCTCCCAGCGTGGGGCTTGATCCCACGAACCACGAAATCCTGACCTGAACCAAAACCAAGATTTGGACACTTAACTGATTGAGCCACCCAGCCGTCTCTCAATGTTACATTTTCAATGCAAATAATTTATTGTGTGAACATTATTGAACATAATTATTAGGTATTAGGATTAGTGCTGATGATATAGATAGGATAAGAACTTAACTCTTATCCTGGATAAGTTAAAGTAAAGAAGACAGGCAGCTTCTGGGTGGCTCAGTCAGTTAAGTCACTTCAGCTCAGGTCATGATCTCACCATTTGTGGGTTCGAGCCCCGCATGGGACTCTACACTGAAAGTTTGGAGCCTGGAACCTGCTTCAGATTCTGGGTCTCCCGCTCTCTCTGCCTCTCACTCGCTCACACTCGGTCTCTGTCTCTCTCTTTCTCAAAAATAAATAAACATTTATAAATAAATAAATAAATAAATAAATAAATAAATAAAGTAAAGAATACATAAGATGAGCATTCAACTTACAAAAGAGGTGGAGTAAATGCTGTTATTAGAAGTAAGAGCAAAATGCTGAGAGAATAGAGGTTGTTTTCCACGCTAGGTAAGTAAAGCTGATTTAACCCTTCAGATGTTCTAAATATTCCAGGATATTTGGAAATTATTCTATTTTTATAACAAAAAACTGATGAAAATCATCATATTGCAATACCAATAAATTTTGTAAAAAAAATATAATTGGAAATCTAATGCATGTGGAAATGCTGTTTTAATTAGACTCAAATATGGATAAATAGGAAGAAATATATTTGAAGATTCTAAGATTTGAGATCTCCACTGCACCAAAAGCCATATTTTAATTTTATTTTCATTATTAACCCCGTGATTAGGTCTATCGGTCACAATTAATATCGAATTTTGACTTACAAATATAATGAAGAGAAATGGAGAAGGAATAGGGCAGGTAGCAGGTATCAATTAAGAAAATTAACTAAACATTAGAGGAAAGGGCAAAACAGAAAAAAGTTTAAAGAGGAATATTTGTGCATTGTTAAAGATTGTGGAAACAGAAAGATGTGCTCATATATATACAATATCCTCAAATTGGTTGTCTATTAATATTAACAATGCTTTTAATTTTAGGGCTTACAAAGTGTTTTCACTTGCTGGATCTCACATCCTTATTCCTGTGATTTAGGAAATATTATTGTGCTATTAAAAAAAAGTCTGAAACTCAGATTCAAAGTAATATGACATTGCACATCCAAAGTCTCCTAGCTAGTAAATGGTGGAGTCAGGCCTTAGAGTTGCACCTGCGTTTTTCAGTGTCTCACAGCAGCCCGTGGTTCTGGAGGGTGAATTCTTAGGGTAATAGAATTATATAAACTCCTAAACACAATCAGTTCATTGACCTCTCTCTTTCACTAATCTTCTTTTACATACTTATGATACCTGCTTACTTATGATACCTGCTTATATTCTGCACTTAATACTCAACACAATAAAAATAAAAGTGCCATCCCATTTACTATTCCACTTTTCTCCCCATCTAGCTCTGTTATAATACCTCATAAAAAACTAAGTTGACTTCAAGGAAGGTATTGCCTAATTGCTAGAATTGTTGTTTATTATTGCCTGATCAGAAAGATCTAATCACTTTGAGAACTGAAATCGTTCGGCTGTTATTTCGATCTTTCGATTAATTCACTAGTGTTATAAAAAAAGACTTTAAGCCTATTGAGGATAAAGGGTGGGTGGGCCATTTTATTCAGATGTTTATCCCCATTATGTAGCTCCATACCTGGCATGGAGTGAACACTCAGTGATTATTGAATGACTGCATATGTTAATTAATAACTGATAGAGGCACATGGGTGGCTCAGTCGTTAAGCATCCAACTTTGGCTCAGGTCATGATCTCACAGTTTATGGGTTCAAGCCCCACATCAGGCTCTGTGCTGACAGCTCAGAGCCTGGAGCCTGCTTCTGATCCTGTGTCTCCCTCTCTCTCCCTCCCCCTTTCATACTCTCTCTCTGTCTTTCAAAAATGAATAAATGTTAAATTAAAAAAAATAAAAAATAATAACTGATAAATGTCAATAGACTATAATCAGATTATTTTGCAATTATAGCTATAATATTAGTGATAGTCTTCTTAGAATTACATTACTTTTTCTGTGATTATATTCTCTGAACATTAAAATAAACAAAGAAACAAAAATAACATCCAGGGTAGATGGTGAAATGTGGAGGGAACCCAGGATTTGGATCTAATTTTCTGACATTTTCACCGGGTAAAACAAATTTTAAGTTATAGCTCTTCTCTTCCTCCCTTTCTCTTTCATTTGGGTTTTGACTTTCTAACTTATTAATTACTACTTAGGTCATAGAAATCTTCCCACAAATCTACATTCTTATTTCCAAGTCTATGATTATTTTAAAAATTATTTTTAATATTTTTATTTATTTTTCAGAGAGAGAGACAGAGACAGAGACAGAGCATGAACGGGGGAGGGACAGAGAGAGAGGGAGACACAGAATCTGAAGCAAGCTCCAGGCTCTGAGCTGTCAGCACAGAGCCTGACGTGAGGCTTGAACTTGTGAAATGTGAGATCATGACCTGAGCTGAAGTCAGACACTTAACCACTTAACTGACTGAGACAGGGGGTGCCCCAAGTCTATGATTATTTTAATTTTTGAATTGGAATAGATGTTTTCATCAGAGACGAACAAAGAAAGAAAGGAAAGAAAGAAAGAAAGAAAGAAAGAAAGGAAGGAGGAAGGGAGAGGGGAGAGAGAGAGAACATAACCCTAAACTTTTCATCAAAAAAGTATAACTCTCTTAAAATAATAGATGATCCCAAACATAAATCCCAAGCTACCCATTTTTCCAATTATGGTAAGTGTTTTCTGACTCAGATTTTATAGAGTGCATCTTTCTTTCCATACTCTTGCTGCCAAGCAGTTTCTTGTTCTGGACACGAAGGGTGAAGAAACCTCCACACATACTTTATATATTTAAATCACAATCATACAAAAAGAGAGAGAGAGAGAAGGAGAGGAAGGGAGAGAGGGAGGGAGGAAGGAAGGGAGGAAGGAAGGGAGGAAGGAAGGAAGGAAGGAAGGAAGGAAGGAAGGAAGGAAAGGCTGGTTTTTCTCTAAAAGAATAGGGTGGGGGGTATGTGGGTGGTTCAGTCAGTTAAGCATCTGACTTTGGCTCAGGTCATTATCTCACAGTTTGTGGGTTCGATCCCCATGTCAGGCTCTGTGCTGACAGCTCAGAGCCTGAAGCCTGCTTCAAGATTCTGTGTCTCCCTCTCTCTCTGCACCTCCCCTGTTTGTGCTCTCTCTCTCTCTCTCCCTGCTGCCTCTCAAAAATAAACAAACATTTAAAAATTAAAAAAAAAAAAGAATAGGGAAGACTTCCATGGCAGTCTATATGTTTTTCCAACCTCTTCCCCAGTTTATACCTTAACTCCACATATGTGTGGTATAGCAGACACTAAAAGACCATGCCATCTAAATTTGCAGCCCACAGTCCTAAAACCCTAGTGAATTTTGACTTAGCTTTCTTTAGGTCTCCCATGGCTAAAAACAATACAGCACAAAACAAAAAACTGTCCTGCCATGGATACTCCCTTTATAACTCCTTTCCTTGCCACCGATTCCCATTTTCTTCATCTTTACCAGCACAATAAAAACTTGAGGAAAATTCAAGGGAATACAAGAGAAAAAATAAGCAGTATCTGCTTTCCTTCTCCTTAGACTGCCGAACAGGATACGTTGGGAAATTATTTTAACATCAGTTAACTCATGTGATCATAGCTTTTGGGAAGCTGTAGCCTAGAAACAAATCACTTCCCCTAAATGTAATGTGACAAGATTCCACTGAGAGACAAAATGCCACTATTAGAATGGCAAGGAGCACAAGGGTGTCTGGATGAAACCTGTCCAGAATCCCTAATGTGTCTAAGAAGCCCGAGTGCTATTCAGCAGCCTGAGCGGATGGCTAACCTGGAAGAAAGATTAAAGCTTGCATTCGAAGCTCCCAGAAATCACCTTCTGGATGTGACATTGTTTAAAACATTTTCTTTCCATTCTGCAGTTTCAAAAAGAGCTGGCAAACAACAAGAAGCACGTCATAAATCAAAGCCACAGGCAGGGCACAAGTTAGAGTCAGGCCATTGTGATAAGAATTTCCACCGCAAAAACCCAGTTCATCAGAATTCAAATGGATGAATGTAATCATTAACAGGAGCACTTAAAGACAAAATTCTTCTGATTTTTCAATTAGTTCTTTCACTCAGCATTAGACCTATTGTGAGAATAAACATCATACTCCCAGCAACTCCATTCACGTTGTGATGCATGCATAATCCAGCAGGAGTGAGAGGTGGGAACTTTGCAGCTCAGTAAAGAGCACTGAGTTCTTGTCTGTTTGATTTAAACTCTGTTACTCGCTGACGGAGATTAGGGAAAGTAGTTTTCTTCATGTTGCCCTTCCTCAAAACATAGGAAAACACAAGAATTTCAAAATTAAAGGATTAAGAGTAGCAAACTCGGCATTGTCTCCCAAATCAATTGAAAAGTTGTTCCATTCTGCCTGCAGGTTTAGTCTTGATCAAGGGCAAGAGAACCCTTGGGGCAGCCAGAGACTGAGCAGCAGGGATTCAGACAACTCTTGGCAAATGTAAGGAGCTGGCTGCAGCATTGAAGGTGAGTCAGGTAAGCTAGAGAAGTCATAGGGGACCTACATTTCTGTCTGGGCACTGTAGTCACCTGCTAAAGAGAGACTGACAGAACCTTTCACTACTAGACCTCAGGCATATACATAAGCTATTCTAAACCAGAGATCAGTAAATATTTTCTGTTGAGAGTCAGACAGTAAATTGCAACCCATGTGATCTCTGTCATGACCATTCACCTCTGCCATGGACAATACATAAATGAATGACTGTGGTTATGTTCCAATAAAGTTTTATTGAGAAAAGCAAGTGGCAGGCCAGGTTTAGCCCATGGGTTATAGTTTGCCAACATTTGATCTAGATTGTTTTGTCCATAGTTCTACTGATGGGGATTCTATATGCATCTTCTCCATGTAATAAAAAAATAGAAGAGTGGGGGGTTTTACACAACAAATACTAGGAATGAAGAGACCATGGATGCGTACAAAAATCAAAAACTAAAGAGACAGAGAGCTACAGTAGCTCAGAGCCATTTCCAAGTTACTGAACAGATAATAAGAACATTCTGTAATAACTAATAAGGTTTTGGAGGCAAAAAGCCACCATCTTAGACCAACTATAACAACAAATTAGAATGCACAGTAGACTGTTTATTCTGTTCCATACATATTCCCTTAAATTCATGGATTGAAGTTTTTCGACAGTTTAGATTCAGAAGAAATTGCGGGCTGATCAGCATGTATTATCCATCATTCATAATTCATTGTGTATGTCATAAAGCATAGAACTTATTAGAAGTTTCTTTTTTGCTATTCTCATTTTGCTATTTAAAAAGAAACTCTGAGGTCAAGATCCCCTTTAGATGTTGTTAAACATACCCCTCTATCAGCCATATCCTACCCATGTAATAGAGGGAAAATTTTGAAGCTCAGATGAGCAAAATTGAAAAGTGTTTTTAAAATGGTTCAGTAATGTTTCACTTTCCTTCTCATTTAGCTCATTTTTCATGACTCTCCACTATAACTACTTCCATAGAAACACCCTTGTTTACTACCCCTCTTTCTGATGGACTCACTTTGGAAAGCTCCATAGTAATTAAATCCAACCATTTTTGCTTACTCTGTAACTGTACATATTAAATCACGGGACCTGGCTGAAGAAAAGTTTGTGTTTTGACTCCCTTCAAATTAAAGAGCGAAATCTCAAATAAGCACTTAAAACTCTGAGAAAGACTACCTACCTAGTAAACTCACTTTTTTGCTGTCTAAACCAACTACTGTTTTGCCTTCTCTGTGTGCCTCCAACATCCCTCCTACCTTCATTCACCTTACTGTATACAAAAAACAAGATGCAAGCAGCTGACAAAGGATTCATCTTTTCATAACCACCCCCCACCGTCTCTGGCCACAAAATCTCATCTTCTCTCCTGTTATAATCAAAGCACAGCTCCTGCACCTATCTCTGTCAACACCTTCACTTGTGACCTACAGCCGTCTTCCTCTTACCTCTTCAAGGAGTTTGATCCTTCAATCACCTCCTTTTTATTGTGCATTATCAGTTGTCTTTCCATCTTCACAAAAACCTAATTTCTGATCACCCAACTTACCCTCCCTAGACCCTATTAGGATATAATTTCTCTGCCATTTCCCACCACAAAACTCCTCAAAGAGTTGTCTACAATCTGTCTCTACTTCTTCACCTCCTGTCAACAACTAACACAATGTCTAATTCTTATTTGACACATGTTAATTATTTATTCAATAAATAATAAATAATACCCTTTCTCTGGGTTTTATAACATGATAGTATTCAAGACATAGCTTCATTACGGTACGTGTTATCTTTTTCTAGAGACTCCCCTCTGGGGGATAAGCTCTAAAGTAAAGGACCAGATTCTGTTTTCTAACTTTTTTTGCTCTAGAACCTATCACATATTGGACAGTTGATACATGTAAAATAAAAGGTGGGGGAGAATCAGGGAGAAAGGAAAGGAGGCAGGAACTCATTATGTATTTCAACTGGACAAAATCTGCACAGTGAATTTTCCTTTCACTGTATAAAACATAAGCAAGATGTTACTAAGACTGAATAGGGAGTGACTTTTCTGAAGTGTCTACCTGGTCCAGTGTAGTGATGATGGTATGTAAAGGATCAGTAAAAACTTTGGTGATTAGGAAACCATATGACAAACCAATATATAGATCCATATACAAGATTGGATCAAAAGCTTAGGCAATACCTGGAGGAAAATAGACTTGTGGACAAGCATGTACTTAAGAGTGAGCCTTTAATATACAAGCTGCCTTTTTAAAAATCTGTATACATAGATGAATTCTGCTCTGCTCCTGTGAAGTATTTGAATTACCAAAGGAAACAGCTTTAGTTTTATGGGCTATGTCCAGCAGCTAGGCATAATATAAGCATGAAAAATAAACAGCCCTATGGTCTTCTAATGGAAGCTATTTGAGAGTTTTAATTTTATACATGAACAATATATTTTGTAAAAATGACCACAGTACCTGAAGAATATTCTTTGTGGGCATTAGATAATTTTGTTTTTTTTATAAGATTGCATTTCTGACTCAGCATTCTCTCCCATCCTGCTTTTCCTCTTGCTCTTGCTCCTCCATTTCTTTAACCCAGTACTTAGGCTGGAGTTAAGCAGAGTTCTGAATTTCCACTTTGCAGTTATACTAAGATCTGTCAGACTCTTATCCAACAAATACCTCCCGGAACTCAGAAGGTTGATGTGGTTTTCAGACTCAGTACTCTCGTGGGATGGCTTCCCTTGAAAGAGACTTTCTGGGTAATGTAAGTAAGATCAGAGAAAGGAGGGAAGGAAAGGGAAAACATTTCCATCTAAACTAATAGAAACTTCACTCAAATTCTTGTGATTATGAACAGGAATTCTAGAGCTAGCTGCTTGTATTTGAATCCTGGTTCTGGCACTTTTGGTAGTCTTGGGTAAGTTATTGAATTTCTTTGGTCTCAGTTTTCTGATCAGTAATATGGAAGTAATAATAGAACCTATTTTGTAGACATGTCACTAGCATTAAATAATCTAGTATCTGTAAAGATTTTCTAGTATTTGTAAAGATTTACTTAGAACAGTACCTACCAAGTAGTATCACTTAAGTGTGTAATAAATATCTTTAAACAGTACAAAATAGTAGCCTACTGTGAATATTATCCTTCTTATACAACAAGCGGTTAAGAAAATAAGGTGCATCCAAGATGCTGCCCAGACTCAGATCAGTTATGAACAATAAACATTGCTATATCCCTGGGTCCTGGAATAATGCCTGATAGATAGTAGGTGATCAATGCATGTTTTGTTGCATGAGTAAATATGATCACAGGGTTGGATTTGAGCCAGGTATCTACTATATAGTCTAAGGCCAGAATTATAATCATTCAGATAAAATAATTAAAGCACTATTGCATCTAAGATCAAAGATAGATGTCAGGATAGGGTAATTAGAACTAGTGCTGTGTGCCACAAAAGCAGACAGATCCAAGGGTGGGAACAGAGGAAATAAAAGCTGGAAACCAATCAGCGCAAAACAAAGTCTGGTGTTAGATGAGTGGTGGTCAGTATCAGAATTTGTAGGGACTCAAAATTCATCTAAAGTACAATTCTTCTTGTTCCTCATACAATGTATATTGATTCCAAAAAGCAGACATAGCTGTCGGTCTTGATTCTTTCCACAAATGGGAATCTACTTTTTATTTTCAGATAATTATCATTGGTAGATTATTCTTTGTCATAATATGCTAAACCTTAACTCTACATATTTCATTAACCCATTTTCCCCAGCTCTCTGAAGCTTGAGAATATAGCAAATAACTCTTCTACATAATTATATTTCATCTATTTAAAACAAGTATAGCTATCTTGATTTCATTTTCTCTCCTTTAAGCTAATTATTTCCAATGTATTTAACTACTCGTCTTCAACATGGCTTCTTTGCAGCCCCTTTACCTGTCTTCTGGGTAGTTGTTAATGTCCCTAGCAAAACATGGAGCCCAGGACTGAAATTTTTAATAAAGACAAAACTAGGAAATAGCGCAGAAAACACTGGGGGCTATTATCCCCCCGTACATGGACACTCTATGTTTATTAACAAAAACTGTCTGCATTAGGTTAGGGGTCAGCACAGTCTTTCCATAAAGGGCCAGGTAGTAAATATTTTAGGTGTTGAGGTACATGAAGTTCTGTTGCAATACTCAATGCTGTTGTGGCATGAAAACAAACACAATATGTAAATGAATGAACACGGCTGGATGAAATACAGTAAATAAAACTTTATTTACAAAAACAGTATTTACAAAATACAGTAAAGTAAAACTTTATTTACAAAAACAGACTGGGTTTTAGTGTGCCAATCCCTGCATTAGCTATTCATATGCTTTTAGTCACCTACAACTCCTAGATTTTCTTCATATGCTTGTAAGCTATAGACCTCCACTATTTAAGACTTTTTTTTTTCTCTGTTAAAATTTTAGAGGATTGGGTTTGGCCCATACATCTAATGTGCCATAATCATGTGGATTCTGACTCTGTTAGCTATTACATGTAAGAGCTCCTCTTCTCTATGTCATGCCATCTACATATAAATAAATATGCTTTTCATCATTCTACTGCAAAATATTGACAAAATTGTTGAATGAGACAAGCTCAAGGAAATGCTCTTTCACAATGAAACTCCAAGTTAACAGAAATCCATTAATAAATATTCTTTGGGGGACATTTCTTCACTCAACTATTATAGATTAATTTTACCGGCCCCCCCTTTTTTTTAAGTTTACTTATGTTGAGAGAGAGAGAGAAAGCAGGGGGTGGGGCAGAGAGAGGGAGAGAGAGAATCCCAAGCAGGCTCTGCACTGTCAGCACAGAGCCCAATGCAGGGCTTGAACTCACCAACCCTAAGATCATGACCTGAGCCGAAATCA
This sequence comes from Prionailurus bengalensis, assembly GCF_016509475.1. Classification (NCBI taxonomy): domain Eukaryota; kingdom Metazoa; phylum Chordata; class Mammalia; order Carnivora; family Felidae; genus Prionailurus; species Prionailurus bengalensis. The sequence goes on along the minus strand of NC_057344.1, from coordinate 100,521,919 downwards.
AGAGTTGGACGCTTGACTGACTGAGCCACTGAGGCACCCCACCACCCAGTCCTTATTTTCTCATCATCATAATAAAAAACTGTCAAATATCTTAATGGACTATAATAGCAATATCTTTATCAGTCTTCTTTTTTTTTTTTTCAACGTTTATTTATTTTTGGGACAGAGAGAGACAGAGCATGAACGGGGAGGGGCAGAGAGAGAGGGAGACACAGAATCGGAAACAGGCTCCAGGCTCTGAGCCATCAGCCCAGAGCCTGACGAGGGGCTCGAACTCACGGACTGTGAGATTGTGACCTGGCTGAAGTCGGACGCTTAACCGACTGCGCCACCCAGGCGCCCTCTTTATCATTCTTCTAATATTATAGTTCATTAACTCAATGAAAGAATCTAAATTGAATTATTCCTTTGTAACCTAGTATGAAATTTCTCAATAGTATGGTATGTAAGTGTTTCAATTTTCCCTACCTGTCTGGGGCAAAACTAAGTGCAGTATTTGAAATCTCAAGTCAAACTGCAGCTTATACAACAAACAAGTTTCTAGAAGGTATTTGGAATTGGAATGGCTTGTGTCATTAGGAAATCAGGATTCCAGTCATTGACTGTATTCTAAAGATGAAGGATAACATTTGAAGATGACTGAGAGAAATTCATGTATCAATTAAATCGTGGACTGGGTGACAAGCAAAACCATGTCTATCTCTGAGAGTCTTTGAAATCTAAAATTTTGTTCAGCCGAATAAGGACCTGGCAAGGAAACAACCTCTGTCTTACTGCTGAGAGTGTCTAGTTGCAAGGGAGGTTAAATACACAGCAAATAGCTGTAGTTCATACCTCACTTTCATTATCAGTTCCTTGTTATCTGTAGCTCCAAAGAGTATACTGGCAATGACCCCAAAACACAAGAGTATACTGGCAATGACCCCAGGATATAGAATAATATTGAATTTCTAACAGTCTTAAAGTTATGAAATATTTATTTCTACACAGGAAAGGACCAGAATAATTATTTTACTATTCCTATTGGATATCCAGACATTTAAGTTATACCCTTAGACTTAAATAGGATCAGCCACAAAGGACATCAAAAATCCCCTTCTCTACTTCATTTGGAATATTTATCCAATCATAACTTGTTTCAAGGATATTGCACTGTTTTAATTGATGGCACTATTGTCTGAATTGTGTATAACATTTTTGAACTAAGAGACTGGACAGAGGGAAATCTTTTATTGAAATGTAAGGGTGGCTTATAGTTATGTGTAAGAATCTCACTTAGACAATCATTTCTCAAAGCTATTTTTATCAAAATCCATACATTGGGTAAAAAGAGCTTTTTCTAAAAGCAAAATAAACAAAAAATATATGAAAATCTTTAAGCCTTGGCATTATGACAACATTCAACAGCAACATAGTTACTGATTAAAATGCAGTCATGAATATGTTTTATCAGAATTTCTAACCAAAAACAAACAAACCAACATTCTGCTTGCTGGCTTATTTTTGAATTCATGTAATATAGTAGACACTTGGTGGCTTATCTTCTGCCATTATTTTTCTTATCTGTGAAAAATCATAGTATGCAATTTCTGATAAGTAGAATGCTATTTATTTTGTTCTTTAGTATTTCCTCCTCTTCCCAACAGAATCCTTTATATCAAAGCCTTTCACTGTTCCTACAGATCAGGGAAGTCATAGTTCACAGTTGAAGTTCATGCATAGAATTTGAGATTTGAAGTTTATTTTAATAACAAACATGGAGTATGGAACATGGAAGAAACCAAAGCAGAATGACAAGACTATATAGCTTCTCTTCTGATTTTGCCATGTTGTGAATGACCAGGACATCATAGTTTCTCATTTCGCATTCTCATTTCTCATTCTCTATGTTCAGAACAACATCACTTTACTTTGAGGAAACTGTTTCTCCCTGCTCTAATAATGTGGCCCAGGTGGGGCCTGCCAGCACAGTTTCACTTCGGTTTTCATCTGACAACTCAGCTGGTACAACTGAGGGATGACCAACACTCTCTTGTTTTAGTGACTGTACAGGACATGGAGAGACATCTCAGGTTCTGTCAATCTGAATTTATCCCAAGATTTTATTAATTACGAGCTAGCTCTTCAAAAAGACACCTAAAGTCAGAACTGGAGGCCATAAATTATACTGAGTGGAGAAGGGTATCAGTGGAGATGCTCTTGGTTGTAATCCAGAAGAAAATATAAACTCAAATTCTCACACATTAGGTGGCAGATGGCAGATGACGTGAGTGGAAAGAGCAGAGTAAGAACCCCCAAATATTCTCTGCTCAATAAAAGCAACCATAACATTGGCAAACATTTTCAAAATCAATTTTTAAATTAACAAAAATAAATTAACAGAAATTAGCAGAAATTAAATTAGCAGAAATGAACAAAGAGCTTGGAACAGTCTGGAAAGTATTTATTTAAAAGAAATGCCTGGATCTCAGTAGCATCAGTGAGCCTTGTGGAATTTTAATTTTTCATATTCCTAGACCCCTCTCACAAATTTCATGGTAGCCTTAAAAATTATCAGTCCCACAATCATGGTGATAACTAGCAGACTAGCAGCCATGATAGGGAGCAGAATGGAATGAGAGCTCTTTCAAAGCCCCATGCCCAGATTACTGCCATTATTTAATCCATCTGGAAGCTCCCTGGAAAAGCCCAATGCTTTCCTTTATTTGACTACAGTCAGACTTCATCCAGTATGAACATCTTTTCCCTGGGAGCATTTTAAAAGGAATCGGCAGCAGTTGTTTAACATTAGAGTTGTCATATGTAGCAATAACAATTGGGGAAAACAACAAGGTAACTGAAAAACTTAAAAGATAAAAACCTGGAGAATGAAATGTCTACAGGGTGCTTTTAAAATCTCCAAGATATTTCTGGGAATCTAGAAGTCTATGTGCATGCATAGGTCTCTGTGCCTGCCCAGGAAAGATGAAGAAAAGCTGTAAGCATTGACCCGTGGCTGTCCTTGAAACTGCACCTGAGCAGGAAATGAAGACTAAGGCAGAGTTGCTAACTGCCTGTATGGATATTGAAGGTTGTCCCCAAACGCATACACAGCCACTCAGCAAGATGGGACATTTATTGATTCAAGGCATTAAGGAAATCTCTCTCCAAGTATTAGCTAACCATCAAGCTTACTATGCAAAGACTTCAGAGGCCGCATACAATAAACAGTACCAATGTTAAAGAGCTAGTTCAGGAAAGTCACTAAACAAATAGCTACAACAATAAGCAGCAACAGCAATAAATCCTATGGATGGGAGAGAATCTAATTTCCAGGGTTGCCACACTGTATTATCTAAACTGTCCAATTTTAGAATGAAGAGTATGAAACATGCGGATAAATAACAAAGTATGACCTATACACAAGAAAAATATGTGATTGATCAATAGAAACTATATTGAGGAAATAAGACATCAGTTTTACTAAATAAAGATTTTAAATCATTATTTTAAATTTACCCAATGAACTAAAGAAAACCATGTCTAAAGAGTTAAAGGAAAATATGGGAACAGTATCTCACCAAACTGAGAACATTAATAAATGGATAAAAATTTTAAAGATAAGTCAATTGAGATTATCCAGTCTGAGTGTCTCAGTCCCTTAGGATTGTACCACAGACTAAGTAGCTTATAAACAACAGAAATTTGTTCCTCACAGTTCTGAAGGCTGGAAGTCCAGGATTAAGGTGCCAGGATGGTCAGGTGAGGTCCCTCTTTCAGTTGCAGACATCTCATTGTGTCCTCACAGAGTGGAATCGGCTAAGAAGTTCTGTGGGGTCTGTTTTATAAAGCACTAATCCCATTCATGACAGCACTACTGTCATGACCTAGGCTCCTCCCAAAGACCCCACCACCCAATACCATCATATTGGACATTAGAATTTCAACGAATTGTGGAGAGACACAAATATTCAGGCCAATGCACTGAGAAACATAAATAATAATAATAATAACAATAATAATAATAATAATAATAATGAAGAAAAGTGAACTGGGCCTCAGACCTGTGGGATACCATGAGGTATATCAGCATATCTAGTACTAGAAGGAAAGGAAAGACAGAAAGAGGCAGAAAGTGTATTTGGAGAAATGCCCAACACTTCTCAAATTTCATGAAAAAATATTAATCTGCACTTCTTGTATGTGCCCAACAGCCTCTAAACTGTATATATTCACAGAAATCTGCACTTAATCACATCACATTCAAGCTGTTGAAAGTCAAAGACAAGCTGACAAGAGCATAAGAGAAGCAATGCATTGAGCACAAGAAATCCTCTGTAAGATTAACAGGTGATTTATCATCAGAAATCATGGATACCAGAATATGACATATTCAAAACGCTGAAAGAAAAAGTTTGTCAACCAAAGAGTCCATATCCAACAAAACTAGCCTTAAAATATCAAAAAAAAAAATTAAGGCATTCTTGGATACATAAAAACAGAAAGAATTTGTTGCTAGAAAACTTATCCCACAAGAAATATGAAGAGAGCTCTTTATGGTGAAATAAGAGGACACTAGACAAAACACTTGAATCAGTGTAAAGAAACAAAGGACACTGGTAAAAGTACTACAGGGGTAAATATAAAGGACGGTTTACATTTCATCTTTTATGTGACTCTTTTTTTCACTTGTCTCATCTTAAAGACAACTGCATAAAACAATACTTATAAATCTTTGTTGATGGGCATTCAATGTATAAAAATTAAATATATTATAAAAATAACAGCATAAAGAATGGGAGAAAGAGCAATATAGGAGCAAATTTTTTAGAAACTATTTAAATCAAGTGTGTATTGATCCAAATTAGTTTGTTATAACACGTTAATTGTGACCACCTGGGGCAAGCATTAAGAAAATATCTCAAAAATGTATTTAAAGAAACAGAATCAAAATTATACACGAGAAAATACACATTTAATACAACAGAAGGCAGTGATGGGGAACTACAGAATCAAAAAGAGATATATAGAAAATAGCAAAATGACACACATAAATTCTACCTTGTCAGTAATTACATCCAATGTAAATATATTAAAAACTCCAATCAAAAGCAGAGATTGGCAGAACAGATAAAAAAGAAACATTGTTCAACTATATGCTGTCTATAAAAGACACACTTTAAATTCAAAGACACAAATAGATTGAAAATAAAAGGATAGGAAAAGTTTGTCATCCAGACTCCATACTGTTATGTATACAATACATACATTGATTCATCGAATGAAAAAATGGGCAGTTAAACAATCATCAGTGAAATCTTCAATACCATACTTCTGTAACTGAATGGACAACTAGAAGAATAGGAAGGAAATAAGAGAGTTGAACAACACTATAAACCAACTAGAGCTACATAGTCATTTATAGAACAATCCGTCCAATGCCAACAGACTACACCTTCTTCTCAAGTGCACGTGGAATTTTTGCAAACCATAAATGTGATAAAGGTCTATTCTCTATAGTATGTACAGTTTTTACACAATTCAATAATAAAAAGACAAATAACCCAATAAATGGGCAAAGCATAAGAACAGATATATCTCCAAAGAAGATATACAATGGGCAATAAGCATATGACAAAAGCTCAGCATCATCACCCACAGGAAGATGCAAATCAAAACCACAATGAGACACCAGTTCATATCTACTAGGATGGCTAGAATAAAAAAATGGACAATAACCATGTTGAGGAGAATGTGGAGAAATTAGAACCCTCATACATTGCTAATGGGAGTATAAAATAGTACAGTAGATTTAGAAACAGTTTGGCAATTCCTCAAAAGTTGTACACAGAATTACTATGTGATCCAGCAGTTTGACTCTTTGACCTATACCCAAGAGAAATAAAACATGTGTCCACTTAAAAACTTGCACACAAATATTTATAGTGGAATTATTCTTAATAGCCAAAAAAATAGAAAAAACTGATAAATCGATAAACAAAAGTAGTCTCTCCATACAGTGGAATGTTATATAGCCACACAAGTGTTGATGCATGCTACAACATGGATGAAAACATTATGCTAAACACAAGGTCAGACACAAAATATCCCGTATATTATATAACTCCATTTCATTTCTTTCTTACTTTGTTTCTTTCTTTGTTTCTTTGTTTCTTTCTTTTTTTTTCCTTCCTTTCTTCCCTTCTTTCCTTCCTTCTTTCTCTTTTTAGAGAGAGTGAGAAAGGGGAGGGGCAGAGAGAGAGGGAGAGAGAGAGTCATAAACAGGCTCCACGATCACTATGGAGCCCATTGTTCGGGGCTCAATCTCATGACCCTGAGATCACGACTTCAGCTGAAATCAAGAGTCAGACACCTAACTGAGTACGCCACCCAGGAGCTCCTGTATAATTCCATTTATACCAAAGGTCCAGAATAGGCAAATCCATAGAGACAGAAAGTAGTTTAGTGATTTCCAGGGGCTGAGGAAAGAAAGGGGGTGGGAATGGGGATTGACTGCTAGTTTATAAAAGATTTCTTTTCAAGACAAGCTAATGTTATCAAATTAGATAGTGGTAATGGTTGTACAACTGAGTGAATATATTAAAAAGCACTGAATTTTATACATTAAAAGATTAATTTTTTGCTACGCAAATTCTATCTCAATTTAAAAAAGGAAAAACAATCTTATACCTAAAAGGTCAGTGATCCAATAGGCCTGTAGTACAGTCTGGAGCTTTCTATGTTGTGAAGTATGTAACTTTGAAACCAAGGGTACAGTTGGCATCTGCAGAACCACGCAAGCAAATCTGGAAGAAGGTGACACAGTCACTAGTGAAAACAAGATACTAAGAGACTGAAGAGGATTTACAGTTAGAAACAGAGGAAGGGATATGGTGAGGAAATCTGACACTGAGACGGGGTTCAGCTATTGCATTCTTTTTCATGGTTTAGTTATCAGAGCCAAAAAGTCTCCTTTTTTTTTTTCCATTTAAAGCCATGGAGTTAGATTTCTGTCACTGGCTGGCAAAACTCTGGAATAATAGCTGTATTTAAAGAAAAACACTCCTCAAAATGGCTTAGCCCATTTTAACACTAAATAGGAGCATATTGCATGGTGATGAGTGAAAGTGAAGATACAAGAGTGTTGTATTTCAATATCATCAGCCAGAAAGTTGTTAATGGATAATTTAAACTCAAATCCTTAATATGATGATTCTGAAACTTGACTAAAAAATATTGATGGTATCAAAGCTCAGAATGTTCAGGAAGAATGTGATTGTGAGTTATCAAGCCTAATTGTTAGGAGCAACCTGTGCTTGACTAATCTCTATGTTTTAATGCAGTGAGCAAGCTCTTATGTTACTGCTGCTGAATTATTTCCTAGGCTTCAGAAGAAAGTAGGCCAAACAGTAGTTTTTTCCCATATATAAATATGGCTTATATTTTTTGAGAAGTGGAAATTCATCTTCTGTTATTATTTTCTTTACTAAATGATTTAATTGGGCATAATTTAAAAAATTCTTTAGTTTTGCTATTAATCTGTTCATCCAGTGAAATAATGCTAAGAATTTTCATTACGTTTTCTCAAAGAATATACTTTAGGGGTCATGGTTATCAAATTCATGATTATAGTATGTATTGAAATGTGTCTGAGGAATTAAATTGTCAATTATTTCTCTATAGAATAATTCTTTTAATGCTACATAGGTATAATTAAGGGATAAAATAATTGACTTGAGTTGTATGCCCCTACCTTCCAAAAGGAACCCACAATGTATTAAATTGACTTGATTAATTTTCTAGTGACAAATAGGTATATAATGATTTCCTATCCCTAAACAAGTAGACAACAAATGCAATGTAAGAGACGAGTGAATTGTCTTAGATGACAAAAGAATGCGCAGAGCACACGCACTGTTGACCTGATTCTAGGTGGTAGCCAGAAGAAGCAATCACTGATGAGTGAATAGATAAATGCACAGATAAACACACACACACACAAAAACAGGCAGATCTGTTGTTCATAAAATTTTACTGAACTATGGAAATTCAATTAAAGAGGATTGTCATCCAGCAATATCTGAGTTAACTAGAGATTGAAATCTGATTGACAAAGAAGATATGTATGTAAGTGTTTGAGAAAGAGACAAAGAGGTAAGAGAAGAGAGGTGTTTTTTGAGAAGTAAAGTTTGCATCCTGGGCTCAATAGGAAAAAATCACAGGATTCCTAGTTGGCATCAGGGAGTTCCTGATAATAATAGTCTTACAATAGTATGAATGATCATTTACTTTTTGTAGGCAGGATGTACTATAATGTGAGGTAAATGCATTATTATATTTTTTAAAACATGTATGAACACTTCCTGAAGTAAAGTTGCACAGAAAATAGAATGATTCATCCCATATACATGCTGCAAGTGCTTACTGTGTTCCACATAAGGTAATTTACCAGTATCTTTTTTTAAAGTTTATTTATTTATTATAAGAGACAGAGCACAAGCAGGGGAGGGGCAGAGAGAGAGAGTGAGAGAGAGAATCCCAAGCAGGCTCCGCACTCTCAGCACAGAGCCCAGCATGGGGCTCGAACTCACAAACCATGAGATCATGACCTGAGAGGAAACCAAGAGTCAGCCACTTAACCAACTGAGCCACCCAGGTGCCCCAATTTACTGAACCTTAGGAGTTCTATTCCTATCTAAGTGGCGACTGAATCTATGTATATTGGTTGGTTCATATTGATTATTTAGCATTTGACCAATTTTTCTGAAGCTAATGGATCAGTCTTGTGGTCAGTTGGAGTCAGTCTTTAACACACAATTTAGAACATTTTTATATAGTTGGATTTTTTTCAAGAACTAGATTTAGTTTATGAGTTTTGACCCCACGATTAGCCTACTCACCCTAGATCTCCAATAATTAAGCTGATTATGTTTGTGTGCCCATAGTAATAGGCCTAATGCAGCAGTAAGAAATTAAACAGTACCTGTGGCATAGAAAGAATTGTCCTATATACTGGTAAAAGAGGAGCTTAGTGCCAAGGTGGCCCCTGTCCCAATCTAATGGATAAAATACCTTCATTTGTCAGCTATTATCTATCACTGGGCAGGATTCTCAATACCTACAGGCTTCCAACTCCTAAACCATAGGCATGTCTCCTTAAGAAATGCAGGGTGGCTTTGCCAAGCTCTTTGCAGTCAATTATTTGTATCCTCAATTCATGGAACCTTTGTACTGCTTGTTTACTGTTTCAGTGGTAAGCTGAAATGAGACACTACTGAAGCCAGTCAGAATTAACATGTGCCAGTCTTCCAATCCAGCCCAACACTTTGTGGTCTAACTCAGCTCATTTGCCATCCCACAAAGTAAACAGGATTGGTTAAAACCATTTTATAGTCCCACTGCATGTGTCACGATGAAGTTCAAATAAACAATCACAGCCCTTGTTAAGAAAAATAATCACATAAATCTAAATACACTTTAATGGAACAAATGATATAAGAAATTTAGGGGGAGGGACACCTGGGTGGCTCAGTCTGTTAAGTGTCCATCTCTTGATTTCGTCTCAGGTCATGATCTCATGGTTCGTAAGATTGAGCCCCACGTCAGGCTCTGTGCTGGCATCTTGGGATTCTCTCTCCCTCTCTCTCTGCCTATCTCCCCCCTCAAAATAAATTAAAGACATTTTAAAAATTAAAAAAAAATTAGGAGAAAATGTATACCCAAGAAGTCTTTAGTCTGCTAAATGTATCTACCAGTGGAAAACAGTTCTGTAGCTCTAACATGATTTAATGACCAAAGAAAGTCAACATTTTCTCAATTTTGCCCCTGCACTTTAATAAACATAAAAATATTCATAGAAAATCTAGCTTCCTCAGATTATCAACTACCTCATGCATAAAGGGTAGGGATGGCTAATGACTCCTACTTTGCATTTCACAAATGTAGGTATAAATATCCCCAAGTGCCTAAAGTAAGCCACAGACAAATCGTGTGTGGGGTGTTAACAGTAGCCACTGGGCAATGGCCAACTGCTAGGAAAGGATCAGTTCTGAGGTAGGATTCAGGTTCCAGGACTGCCTCTCAGGTCATGCTGAAGCTGCATTCCAGCTGAGACCAAACCCATGCTTACTTAAGTTCCTCCTGCCACCCTGCTTCCCTCACTCCCTTTCTCCTGAGACGATTCTCTCAATAAATCATTTGCACAAAAATTCCGCTCAGGCTGTGCCTCTAAAGAAACAGTCATAGGCATCATATGTCCTGTGTCTGTGTCCACACTGCTTCTCCCAATAATAGTGTGAAATGCTTAAAACCCTTGTCATTTGTCCTTTTTGTGCCCAGCCAGTGCTTTCTGAACTTTTGCCTTCCCCTTCGTTGCATTCCTCTGAACTTATCCTCTCCATGTATTCCTGGATCCTTTAGCATTTCCCTCTGTTTAACCTTCCCATTAGCTTTGGATTGGATTGAGAGAGGCATTATCCTCATAGGCCTGGAAAAGAACTTCAGAGATGAGTGTCTAAGCATACTGAAAGTCAACTCAATTAAAATTAGCACAATTTTTCTTTATGTCCAATTAAAATCTGCTCTTTTCTTAAATTTATTATTTATTTTGAGGCAAGAGGAGGGGCAGAGAGAGAGGGAGAGGGAGAGAATCCCAAGCAGGCTCCAAGCTGTCTGTGTGGAGCCCAATGCCGAGTCTGACGCTTTAGCCGACTGAGCCACCCAGATACCCCCCCTTCCCAAATCTGCCCTTCTTTATTTCATGCCCATTTCTTGGTTTTGGAGTTGGTCTTTTGTGGGCTAGTAAAGTCTCATAAACAAAGACTGTTCATATAATCTAAGACAGTAAAATTTGACCCACTGGATCTGGGTCTAGGTCATTTTGTTGAAAGTCAGTTCTTCAAAAGTCAATTCACCAAACAGATAATCCTCCAAATGACCAATTTGCTAAAGTTCTTATTTCTCTAACTATTTAGTTTTAATTGGATGGTTCTCATTTGGCTTTTAGAATAGGCCTAGGGCCCAACCAAATAAAATAATCCTTATACCACTATTATGAGGCAAAATGTAAAACAGTCAACTAAAATTAAATACATAGAAAAAAATAAGTACATTCTACAATATATATGGCTTCTGGGAACTCTTTTTAATTGCCTAATATCTTAAAACTGATTTCCATCCATTCATAATCATTTAAATATCCTTAATGTTGAGAACACTGAGAGTTAATCAGTCCCCAGATGGGTTCATTTCCTGTCATTTTTTCCCCATATACTAATATGTAAATCACTCCCAACTTAAAAGTTAGTAACATCCTGTAAGTAACTAGTGGAAGAATGTAAGGTAAAGATTTTATTTTCTCCCTTAGATTTTGTTTTTCTTTGAATTTGGAAGGGTACTCTCACCTCTTAAAAACAACTTGGAAGCATGTATCAGAAGATTTAAAAACAATCTTGCCCTTTGAAACATTAACTCAATTCCTGGAAGAAACAGATATATTAGAAAACTCAGTTCAGTCTACCTCTTATGTCTTTCTTTCTTGAGGGTGTCCTTTACTCTCATACCACTACCACAAATGCACAACAATGACACCAGATGTGTGGAGATTTTTCCCACACCAAACAGTTCTCTGTGATACCAGCTGAGTGTCCTACAATTTAGCTCAATTCTAACCCTGTCTACCTGGAGATGGTGTCAGATCCCAGAAGTTAAGGGCTCAGTCCCACAAAACGGCCTCCACCCTTTTTTAGATGTCAATTGCAAGTAGTAGGTCCCCAGGTTACCCACAACTTCTGTCTGACTTGGCTACCGATCTCGATTTCCAAGGTACTCTCACCCTTCGCTAAAGTGACTCACAGAACCCAGGGCAACACGTTTACCAGTTTATTAAAGGATATGATAAAAATACAGATGAGCAGCCAGATGAGGAGATGCATAAGCTGAGGTCTGGGAGGGTCCTGAGCATAGGAGCTTCTTTCCTTATGGAGTTGGGGAGTGTCACCCTCCTGATATGCAAATGTGTTGGTCAACCTGGCAGCTCTCCAAGCCCCATACAATGGGGATTTTTATATAGGGCTTCATCATGTAGGCATGATCAATCACTAACTCTATTTTCAGTCCCTCTTCCCTTCTCAAGAGAATGGGGGACAGGGGCCGAAAATTCCAAGCTTCAAATCATGGCTTGGTCTTTCTAGGGATCAGCCCTCATCCAGGAGTCATTCAGAAGCCCACCCAGAGTCACCTCACTGTAGCCCAGGAAATTAAAGGGTTTCAGGAACTCTGTGTCAAGAACTAAGGGCAAGATCAAATATTAGAAAAAAAAGATGCTTCTAATATTTTTATCACTTAGGAAATTGCAAAGGTTTTAGGAATTCCGTGCCAGGAACCAGGGACATAAAATAAATAAATAAATAAATAAATAAATAAATAAATAAATAAATAAAATATTTCATCTCACATCAGACATGAGGACAAAGGTAGATTGCTGAGATATTGGATGTAAAATTTTAAGAAATTTGAAATGAAAAAATCAGAATTAGAACTAGTTTCAGAAATGGATGGACTCAAAATTCCAACCTTTCTTTGCCTGTAGATTCTATTCTTCTTCTTCTTCTTTTCTTCTTTTCTTTTCTTTTCTTTTTTTCTTTTTCTTTTTCTTTTTTTTTTTATAATATAGGGGCCTTCAGGGCAATATTCCCGGTGTCTGCTGCTGATTAACTCAAATTGACTCAGAGTTTAAGCTAAGTAGAATCTACCTCTAGTACTTAGAGCAGAAACAGCTCTACCCAAATCCTGAGTTCAAAGCAAAAGAAAATTGATGGTTAAAAAGAAATTTATCCCAACAAGGGAAAGTATTTTTTAGCTGAGAGAAACTAAAGTTAGCCCTTCAAAATGATTTAAAATGTGATGTATTTCTATGTTGCTACTACAAATCGTTTTGTTAAAAATATTTAATTATATAAGAAAATGCTTATGATAAAATGTTACATTGAAAAAGCTGGGAGGGGGGAGAAACTTAAAAGAAACCCATGGGGGAGGGAAAGGGAAAAAAAAAAGAGGTTAGAGTGGGAGAGAGCCAAAGCACGAGAGACTTTTAAAAACTGAGAACAAACTGAGGGTTGATGTGGGGTGGGAGGGAGGGAGGGTGGGTAATGGGTATTGAGGAGGGCACCTTTTGGGATGAGCACTGGGTGTTGTATGGAAATCAGTTTGACAATAAATACCATATATTAAAAAAAAAAGAAAAAAAAAAGAAAAACCTGGGGGGGAAGAGCAACTGTGAGCCTGAATCAGTTTTGACCTGTGAAGACAGAAGAGTCATACGAGCTCAGGTCTGATGAAGGAGGCCGTGGCGGGGGGGAGACACTTTATAAATAAAACAGGAGAGACGGGCAGGGCTCAGATCATGAGACATTTTATAGAGCATAGTACTCATTTTAGTCTTTTTCCCAAGTTCAGTGGAAGACATCATAGGGTTTTTAGCAAGAAGTTTGAAAGATACAATAAATATTTTTAAAGAACCTTATGTTACCGTGTGTAGAGACCCAGTGGGTAGAGAATGAATTAGAGGGACACAAATATAGAAGTAGGAATTAACAAGATTTCTTTGGGAAAACCAGCACCTTTTTATCTGTGTAGTTCTATATTTAATCCATACCCAATGACCTCACCACCACATATTACCTATGTTATGCCATTTGGCACTCCACTATGTGCACATCAATTTTTCTGAGGGTAGGGACCATAACTCTTAATACTTGGCACCTCTTTCTGTACTAAAGATAGGCTAGGCTTGTAAAATGTGTATGAGCTTCAATCAAGACAAAGTTCAAGACTACAAAGTCTTTGTAAACTTTCCACGTTTTATTAAAACCACATACAATAGATCTAAATTTTTTTCTACTAGCAAATCATAATCCATTAAATAAAAAAGCGATTCCATCTTATTAAGCAGACCATTTGGATTGTAAACTATTGATTCTATAGTTTTTGAGAAATTACAGAGCCCAGACTATATTGGTGAGAAAACCATTATGAATAGCTTAAAAATAATAGCATTCAAGTAAAAATGGCCTTGAGCTACAATGTCATCCGTGATGTTTTTCCATGATTTACAAAATTTTTCATCAGATCCTAAATAAAATCACTAAAAAGATAAATAAAACTTTATTTTCCATCCCATTATGTTAACATAATTTTCCTGATACTTAAGCATATATACAGTTGATTTTTATTACCTCCATATACAAATCTGAGAACAAAAATTGAATTTCTTCTAAACCAAACACACTGGACCCTTAATATTTAGTAAAGTACTTTGTAATTGATACTATTATTCCTATTTTAAACACAAAAATGAAGTGAGGAAATTGCTCAAGGACATCTAGCTAATTGGTGAATTTACTCTCCTGACTAGACAGACATTTATTGACAAATCATAATTTAAAATTTTAATGTTCTGGTTATAGTTTCAGATATTTTTAGTGAGCGTTAAGCATCTTTTATCTCTAACACTAGATTAGATGCTTCTCTTCTGAACCCTTGTATAGTATTTTGTTCATACAGTTGTCACCATGCTCATTCTATTGCACTTTAGTTATTTTCTTACATTTATTTTTATTTATTCTGAGAGACAGAGAACAAGCAGGGGAGGGGCAGAGAGAGAGGGGGAGACAGAATTCAAGCAGGCTCCGTGCCATCAGCTCAGAGCCTGATGCGGGGCTCGAGGTCATGAACCATGAGATCATGACCTGAGCCAAAATCAAGAATCAGACACTTAACCGACAGAGCCTCCCAGGTGCCCCTCTATTGCATTTTAATAACCTATTTACTGTCAGTCTCCCAATAAAATATAAAGTCCTCAAGAATAGGGATTGTTTCTTAATTATTAGGCGCATAGTAGAAACTTAATAAATGTTTTATGTCATTTCTTTTCCATAGTAATAGATGGGAACGGCAAATCATCAGTGAATTAGAATAATACAATTTGCTAATACTACTCCACAGAAAGAAGAATGTGGAACATATTTAAATACCAATGGGGAATATCTGACATATTGATTTTGAAACGTGACTATTATGATATTATTTTAAGGAAGCTTTCTTGCGATGGATCTCAGTACATGTTCATGAAGGGGAAAAAAAGTGGGGTTTGGAGGATGAAGTACATATAGGCAAATTGGCATCATTTGTCTTTGGATAGCATTTCAGCCAAAAGAGACTCAAGACTGCACTGACATAGCCAAATATCATTTAATGCCACTTGTGGCATTTCAAAAATTTCATGGAAAATACAGTTCTCAGGTTTCTTATTTAATAACATGGGTAGTTTCCAGTGATGAGAAAATGCCAAACCTATTTCAATTTTGAGGTTTCAAAATCTAATTTACTCAAAATCAGGTTTTATCATAGTCCCTAAAAATAGTTGCTACTAAAGACTTATAGAAGTATGTTACTTTTACACGTGCTTATACTTGCAGAAATAATGCTAAAAGCTTATTTCAACCTCAGGATTGTTTTGTTTATGCAATCTAATTTAATTTCAATGTGTTTTGGTTTCTTGGCAAAAATATATTTAGACAAAAGAAAAGTAGATCCAAGAAAACTCAGCATTTAAGTTAGAAAGCACAAAATTAATTTAATTCATTCAATAAATACTGCAAAGTATTTACTTGACTACCTTGTAAATTGTTGCATTTCTAATTTAGTCAACATATGCCTTTTAAATACTCACCTGGTTGTGTGATTACTCAACTAAAGAGATGCGGTAATTCTAGAACTATGTTGTCATAATTTTTTTATTTATTGGTGATTTTGACTGCTTTTAGTTTTTATCTGTTGGAATACAATTGGATAGATGGTTGTTTAAATGATGTAATATTTTTCTTCATAAAATAGCAATCAGTTACATTTATTGCTCAAACTGCTCTATGCCAAGAAAGGAATATTGTTTAAAGGTTTCCTAGTGGCCTCTGAGGAAATAATTTGTAGCTTTCAACTTCTCCCTAACATCCAAGTTACTGTACTCTCTCTCGTTTTTTTGTTTTATTTCTCCTTTCTTATCCCTTTTCTTCTCCTAGCTTTCAAAGGTCTTTTGATTGTTTTCAGTATTTGCCTTTTCTCCTCCATTGTATATTAAAATTTCTGGGGAATCTTGGATTAATGTAATTGAATGCTTCCTATAAGGTATTGTAAACAGCATGGAAGACAAAAATCGTAGTCATCCAACAGGTGAAGTCTATATCTGGAACACTTCCATTTCCCTGGTGTTACCATAAGCTATCAGTCCTAGGGGTGGGGCCCCATAATCCTCATGTGTTTTTTTAGTTTTTTGTCATTTCTGAGAGTTTCTGTGAACTAATCCCATTTAACAAGGCTCACAGACTGAATTTCAGAACAGTCCTCTTCAGAACTGACTACAGGAGAAAAGCCTAGGTAGAAGAAAAGTGCAGAAAATAAAGCTAATGGCACTTCTGTCTCTCTCTGTCTGTCTCTGTCTCTGTATCTCTTTCATGTTTACTCTTCAATATTCATAGCCCCTTCACTGGTAGAGCTGGCCTCAAATTTCTTCTAACCTCATCCTAAAATGAACACTAGGTGTTTTAACTACATAACTTACTTTTTGTCAAATCAGGCCATTTTTTCTGAATCAAAAGTCTCTCATCAGGACACAATTTCCACCATTATTTGTTGGATGGCATCTCTTTTTAATAATTTAATACCCTCTGCCCTAATGTTTCCACTCTTAAGGCAACCCACTGTTACACACACCAGTAACTAAAGTGTTTTACAATTGTAAGCAGTGGTCTCTGTTCCCTTGAAATGTCAGGGCCACTGGGATCTTCGAGGAAGAGAGATTCTGTGGGTTCTCCCACAGCGCTTTCAAGGCGTGTCTCAACCTCTAGGGATTGCCACACACATCTATTCTCATGTATTTGGCAGTTCGTTCTGTCAGCTTCCATAATGTCAGCTACAATCATGCTTACTACTCTGGCTAGTATAGTTCAATGTACTTTAACTGCTGCCTTCTGGAGATAAAAATCTAACTTTTTACTTTGACATCAAAAGAGAGGTGTTTGTTTGTTTGTTTTAAATTTAGTACATTGGAAGAGAATTTAAAGATAAGCAGAGTTCATCTGTATCTTTTTAAATCGTATCACATAGGTAGAATTCAGGTCAACTATAAATTACTAACAGGCATAAAAGTAATAAGCGTATTTATCATTATTTTAAAGTTCTCTAAAAGGTTAAGAGAGAGTAAGATGACGAATATGAATAAAAATACTGAACTGCAAGATGAAAATGGAACATCTCTAAGATGGATGCTATAACAGTAGACTCTTGCCACCTTCTGAAAGGAAGTCACATAACTCTTCAGAGCCTACGTTTGCTTAACTGTAAAATGGGAATAATAGCTCTGAAGTTTAAAAGAAATACGTTTTATCAAAAACCTCACATTAACATAAAAGTGGTCTGTTGTTATTTAACAAATACGTTTAAATGTCTAGTACACACAATGCTAGGCCTTGCTAGCAAAAAGAGTAAGAGAAAGAAAACCAAGCCTTCCTCTATGTACACATTACATTCACACTAGTGAAAGAGACAGAGTATATAAGATTTTTCATGTATAAGGCAAGACAGATGGTAAAAGGAGCTCTTTCAGAGATACCAGAAGCTGCTATAGGAACTGAGCCTTGGAGAAAGTAATACAGTAGTTAACCCCTTATCTGTAGAGGATACATTCCAAGACTTCCGGTGGATGGGTGCCTGAAACTGTGGATAGTACCAAACACTATATATATACTATGTTTTTCCCTAGACATACGTACCTATAAGAAACTTAAACTTACAAATTAGGCACAGTAAGAGAATAACAAGAATAGCTAATAATGAAATGCAAAAAATGTAACAATATCCTGTAACAAAAATTTTGTGAATGTGATCTTTTTCTCTGTCTCTCTCTCTCTCTGTGTCTCTCAAAATACCTTATTGTACTGTACTCACCCTTCTTCTTGTGATGATGTGAGATGGTAGAATGCCTACCGCGATGAGATAAAGTGAGGTGAATGACGTAGGCGTTGTAACATAGCATTAGGCTACTGTGGACCTTCTGACCATGATTCTGAAGAGGATCATCTGTTTCCGGAGGATGACTGGCAGTGGATAACTGCAACCGCGAAAAGTGAAACCGCGGATAAGCGGGGAACACTGTACTACTTGGGATTCTGGGAAGGTTCGTGAAAGAGCTAATTTTTTATCTGAGCCTTAAAGGGGAAGGAAGCATGGGGTGGAAAATTTACTTACATAATGACAATTACAACCAGCATGCCAATAAGATCAAACTGATAGCAGTCAGCTAGCTGACTAGCTCAAGGCAGCCAACATGCCATCTTTATTATTTTCAGGATAGAGTTGAGATGAGCATGGGGGGAAAGACTGAACTGAAAAAGAAAAAAAAAAACTGTTCACCCACAGTATAGATCCGCACAACATTTTTAGAGGATCAACCAATTTTGATAGAGTTAGTAGAAGTTAGCTTGCAAAATTTAAAAGGAATTCTTAGAGAAATTATTTACCATAGTAAAAATATCTTGTCATTAGGTCATACAGAAGAACAATTAAATAAAAAGTAGGTGAATATGTATGTGTACCTACATGTATAACAGATCTATCTGTATATCTATCTGAATATGTATATGTGCTTACGTGTTGTGTAACAGATCTATCTGTAGCCCCTGCTTGGTGTCCACAGACATAATTTAGGTTACCATGTCTTTATAGCCAATGGAATAAATTTGTTTAAAATTGCTTTGATTATTTAAACTAATTTCCCAATTGCAGTGTGCGTACAGATTTCCCTTTCTTCCATGCTGAACTTTTCTCCAAGTGGTTTGCTAAGAATCAGCCTTATTCAGATTCCCTGAAAGTCTTGTCCTGGCTCATATACAATATCTCTCCTAACAGTCCTTGAGTTCAGACAATTTGAATCCCACATGCGGAGAAAACATTTATAAGTGAAAGTTGATTTGCCCCCTAAACAAAGCAAACAACACAGGCAAGGTCCTCAGCGGAAGAAGGAAAGGCCAGGTCCAGAAAATGGAGGTGGGACACTAGGAGGTCATTTCCACGGGCAGCTGCCTGTTGATTCCAGAATGTACATGTGTACATTGATGCTTGCTCTTATCTTAGGTTAGTATATCCTATGTATATATGACATGAATATGTGAAATTTGAAATTTGACACACACACACACAAAAGTTTCCTGAATCAATTACCACATTTTACTTTGAGGATAGAGGAAACACTGCAATTTAAAGTTGCACCATCCTCTTTCTTGGCTGAATGGAGTCCGCATGGAGCCAGGTGTCTACGTGGAGGCTGTTCTCCTTCCCTTTGTGATGTTGGTCAAATTATTTAAAATGTTCAAGTCCTCAGTGTTCTTATATTATTATAAGAGTGATACCAATACAATAGAGCTGTTTTGAATATGAAATGGAATAACCTGTGTAAAGCACTTAGCATAGCTTCTGGTAACATAAATATAAGCTAGCATTATAAAATTTAATTATTGAATATAAATACCATCTTAACAACAGTGCTAAATTCAGGATCCCCGTTTGGGAAGACAGGACAAGAGATATAATTTTGGGAAGGTATATGGGGAATGATATATTGGGAAGATACCCAGTAATGCTACTGTCAGGGTAGATATTATACATCAGTAATTTACCAAAAAGGTATTTGTCACGCTCTAATTTTCTCTTTCTCATCACAAAAATTATATACATTTTTGTTGCCAATTAAATAAATTATTTTATTTGCAAAGACTTTTTAAACTAAACTCTAGAGAAATATGAGCTAGGTCCCTAGAAAGGAGTTACAGAAATGAAGCCACTAACTCTCTCTTTGACTTTGAGAAAATAACTGTCTTTAAGTTTCTTAAGTTATGCAGAGAAATAACTAATTCTAATAATTAATAATAATTATGATATTTCAATAAATTTTGTTATTGTTCTGGCTTAAAACTGTATAGTGCCTTCAGTTAGCTATGACTTATTAAAGGCCTTAGACTTCTCAATGAACTTACTCCAAAAAAAAATGTGCCCACAATAAAGATGTTAATCCAGCATGATTAACGTCTAAAATTCTTCTTGAGAATTAGGAGAGACAGTATGTTGAAAGTACATTACCCAGGTACACCTCACTCATTGTTGCTTAGCGGACATCTCAAGGAAAAAAAAAATACTGGCAAAAGACCTGGCTGACTGAAACATTGAGAGAAATCATACACAGAGGAAGTGTTCTATTTCCTTTGTTCTTTATGTGTTCTATAAATATTTCATGTATTTATTAAAGCTGTGTTATTGCTGGAAGCTAGCCTTCTCCCTTGTTTAATTCTTCCCCCATCCTTGAACATTAGAAATGTTTGAAATATAGAGCGTCTGCATTCCATGTGCATGTTTTGTTAATAGACAACACATGAAAATTACGGATGAAGATTTCTTTAAAGGAGGAGAAAGGGAAATATTTAGGATGGCTGGGAAGAAAGAAGTCTCACAATACCCTGGAAGTGACCTTGGAGCAATAGCATTTATCAAAATTCTATGAATTAAAAACTGAGAAATTCCAATAAAAATGAGAGTCAGCTTTTTCTTCTCAAAGCTGTGTTTGTCTTCCTTGGCCCATGTAGCAGGAAAGTCATGGTTTGAGGGGCTTCATGAGAAAATTGCCTGCGGGTGGTTCATCACTAGTTGTATTTATTTCAGTGCTAAAAGGGCAGATTTCCTGTTTAAATAGTATGCATCTTTGAGGGCAAGAGACCACTATTGGAAACATCAACAAAATCATTCCATTCACTAACATTTTAAACCCAGGAGATAGAATAATGGAAGGAATCAATAAATCAGAAGTCAACATGGAGTTCTCTTCCTTTGGGGACCCCAAAGATCCTGTTGTTTCAGTCTCATCTGGGCTGTAAAATGAACAGAAACAAGTGGAAATATCCCATCTGGTCTTTGGAGGACATAGGCTTCAGCCTTCCTTTTTTACTCATGAACATCACCGTGGGACTATGTGCCATTTTATTTCATCTCAACGTAGTATCACGTGTGTTCTAAAACAGAGAATTAATAAATTGAAAGGTGCAATTTGTTGCACGTTGAGGGAAAAATAGTACACTATGAAAGTGGATACCAAAACCCATCTGCACAAGTTAAAAAGTGCCAAAATCTACGGTGAATTCCATGCTACGTTGTGTCTTCTGCAGAAAGCATCTATGCTGCTGCAACATGTACTTATCACAGTGTGATAAGCATTGGACATATGTTATCTCATTTATCTTCAAAGGGTTTAATGACTATCCATTTTACTGAGAAAGAAACCAATGCTCAGAAAGATTGAGTTCTTGTCCAAGTTCACAGAACTGGTATACGTGGAAACCTGAATCTCAACCTATGCTTGCCCAATTGGGTAGCTGAACACTTAGCTACTACAGATCCTCCAGTATGCAGTTATATGGCTATACTCATTTAGTGAACAAGGCTGGTTCAATGCTTATTACCAAAGTTCCAAGAAAGGCAGTTATCTCCACTGATTGGCATACCTATATCCTGGATCATAGTATCACAGAAGCTCGGGGGTATTTAATGCTAGCATTGTTATACAATGCCCAGTCTTCCAAACTGGGATACTTTTGTGAATTGAAGACTGTGCCAATGATACTTTGCTAGGAAAACGGCTATAAACTAGTATTGGTCAAGTAAACTGGAATGTTTGTTCATTCTGTTTATAGACAATTTTGGTCAATCATCATATGATGTGTGAATTTTCTAGCATTACACTAATATTAAGAACTGCAATTTAATACTTGTGTCTAAGACTCAGATTTGTTTATAGGTGTTATCTTTATCATCTGCACTTAACTCTTCAGGTAGAAATTATTATCTCTACTTTAAAATATGAGAACAGAGTTGCAGAGTAAACAGGTGAGTTGAAAAAGGGTATTTAATTATTAACAGGCAAAGCTGGGATTCAGTGCCAGGTTTTTGATATTACCCCTTGTCACTTTTCTTTTGTCTTTCTTATCTCCTATACCCCCAGAAAAAGCTGGTCAACAGATGGCTGTGCAACCTATTTCGCAGTTATTTTAGTCATGTAAAATTCATCAGTTTTTAAGGAGGAACTTTAGTAGATAATCCATGTAAGACATTGTAGCAAGATGGCAGAATAAGCAAATATGACTATCTTCCTTCCCACTTCAAATTCTTAGAAATGACCAAATGTGGAATTTTAAAAGAAATATCATTATTATCACTAGAAAACTACAAACGCTGGCAGACTAAAATTCTGGGAGAATTATGAAAGAAGATAAAGTTGATGGGACCAGATTGTCAAAAGATCCATAGTTCAAACCATTTTTGGGAAAGCCTGCTGAAGATGCAGGAGGAAATCTAAGGCACACCATGTTCACAGACAAAGAATGTAAAGTAGAAGAGTTCCTTTTGGCAATTGTCAGGATGAATCAGTGGGGCTCCGATTCAGAAAAGTTGATAGGTGTTTATTAACTTAAGTTAATAGGTGCTTCCTCTTATGTTTTTGCTGATAAATAGGCATCAGAGATTCTTCTCCAGGCTAAAGCAGTGAAGGTGTGACCATCTAGGACAAAGGACTGTGGCAGGGCTAATATGCAGCTGGAACAGACTAGCTGAACCAGTTGTTAAAATATTGTAGGGCTTCTTTTTGAGAATGGACAAATGGACAAATGGACACTGCTCTTAGGCCCCTATGTGCTGCTCACCGCTTCAGCCCACAAGCATCTCTTCCAGGACCCTTAGATTTCCTTGCAACTCAACAACCAAAGGGTAGTAGTTTGGCATTACCAGGCACTGCAAGATTCCAGTCTGAGGCTCTGGCCAGTGTCCATTGTGGCTGTTCACTACCTGTGCCATACAAAGTAGAGCAGATGGTAAGAGGCTTCTCAGATGTTTGCTTTCTCCCCCTTTTTAACACATGTTCTTTTATGCTTACAAGTGGCTGTATAACTTGCTTCAAGCCAATAAAATGTGTAAGGAAATTTGAGTATTTTACTAAAGAGGATAGAGGCTTGTATTCTTTGTATGACGATTATTTTATTTATTTATTTATTTATTTATTTATTTATTTATTTATTTTACATGTATTTATTTTTGAAAGACAGTAAGGCAGAGCATGAGCAGGGGAGGGGCAGACAGAGAAGGAGACACAGAATCCAAAGCAGGCTCCAGACTCTGAGCAAGTGTTCAGCACAGAGCCCGACGCAGGGCTCAAACCCATGAACTGTGAGATCATGTCCTGAGCTAAAGTTGGGTGCTCAACCAACTGAGCCACCCAGGCGGCTGTATAACTGTATAACTATTTTTTAAATACAAAATGACAAACACACAAGCATTTTCTTTTACTAGGTATGAATCAACAGCTTTTTTCACCATCTCATCTATTTCAGTCATACAATCTAATACCAGATCAAAACAATCTAATGTGTTTTGTAAATGGTCTTTCTTCAAATATTAGATAAACACAATTATAATGTCATTCTTATAATGTCACTCCAAAATGGAAACATTCAGAAAATGTATTCTTCACCTTCCATGGTGAATCCTGAAGCTTCATGTTGAAATGTTAGACTCCAAACCGAATAGATTTCCTGTCAGCCTAGGTGCCCTAGGGACTACAATAAATATTTGTTTGGTATCATTAAGATCTGTAGAATGACTATTAAAACACCAAAACAAAGACTGACTTAATCTACCAGCAGTTAAGTACTTTATAGTTCTCCTTTGGTAGTATCTCCTAGCTGGTAACATCTAAGAACGGGATCCCACTCACCTGGAAGCTAAGGTCAGTAAATCACCACCCCACTCTGCCTTTCCATAAAATAACTCTCAGAAATGGCATCCACCACTGATCAAGATTTCTCTAATATAAAGATGGCCAATAAATAAACAACAACGAAAATGGAAAGAAGGCTTAATAGACATTGAGGATAAATTTTAAAATTCCAATATCTGCTTAAGAGATCCAGGAAGGTTGGATAAAGGATATAAAGGGGAAAAATATTTCTCAGAGCTTATGACCTGCTAAAAGCCACACAATATAAATTATCAAAGACAAACTCACACATTGTCAAATTTCAAAATAATAATAAAGAGAAAAATTTATTTCTATTTATTTTATTTTATTTTCAATATATGAAATTTATTGTCAAATTGGTTTCCATACAACACCCAGTGCTCATCCCAAAAGGTGCCGTCCTCAATACCCATCACCCACCCTCCCCTCCCTCCCACCCCCCATCAACCCTCAGTTTGTTCTCAGTTTTTAAGTCTCTTATGCTTTGGCTCTCTCCCATTCTAACCTCTTTTTTTTTTCTTCCCCTCCCCCATGGGTTTCTGTTAAGTTTCTCAGGATCCACATCAGAGTGAAAACATACTGTATCTGTCTTTCTCTGTATGGCTTATTTCACTTAGCATCACACTCTCCAGTTCCATCCACATTGCTACAAAGGGCCATATTTCGTTCTTTCTCATTGCCACATAGTACTCCATTGTGTATATAAACCACAATTTCTTTATCCATTCATCAGTTGATGGACATTTAGGCTCTTTCCATAATTTGGCTATTGTTGAGAGTGCTGCTATAAACATTGGGGTACAAGTGCCCCTGTGCATCAGTACTCCTGTATCCCTTGGGTAAATTCCTAGCAGTGCTATTGCTGGGTCATAGGGTAGGTCTATTTTTAATTTTCTGAGGAACCTCCACAGTGTTTTCCAGAGCAGCTGCACCAATTTGCATTCCCACCAACAGTGCAAGAGGGTTCCCGTTTCTCCACATCCTCGCCAGCATCTATAGTCTCCTGATTTGTTCATTTTGGCTACTCTGACTGGCGTGAGGTGATATCTGAGTGTGGTTTTGATTTGTATTTCCCTAATGAGGAGCGACGTTGAGCACCTTTTCATGTGCCTGTTGGCCATCCGGATGTCTTCTTTAGAGAAGTGTCTATTCATGTTTTCTGCCCATTTCTTCACTGGGTTATTTGTTTTTTGGGTGTGGAGTTTGGTGAGCTCTTTATAGATTTTGGATACTAGCCCTTTGTTCGATATGTCATTTGCAAATATCTTTTCCCATTCCGTTGGTTGCCTTTTAGTTTTGTTGATTGTTTCCTTTGCTGTGCAGAAGGTTTTTATCTTCATAAGGTCCCAGTAATTCATTTTTGCTTTTAATTCCCTTGCCTTTGGGGATGTGTCGAGTAAGACATTGCTACGGCTGAGGTCAGAGAGGTCTTTTCCTGCTTTCTCCTCTAGGGTTTTGATGGTTTCCTATCTCACATTCAGGTCCTGATAAAGAGAAAAAATTAAATGCAATTGAGGAGGCTGAAAAAAGTTACAGACTCAATAAACAAGAGTAAGTTGTTGTTATTGTTTTAATAAAAACTCTGGATCTAAAAGACAATGGAATATTGGTTTTCAATTTTTGATAAAATTTTTTCCATCCTAGAAATCTATCCCCTGTGGTGATTGCTGGAGATAATGAATTCAGCAGAAATATTATTCCACTGGCATAAATGAATTTTTCACTTAATAAGATGTGTCATAGTAAGGAAACAACTATTTGATACCATTTATATCCCATGTTCCTTCAATCTAAAGACCACTGTCTTTTGGATGTAATTTGCCACCTTTATAGGCATCCCAGTTATAAGATGGCTGTTCATTCTTGACTCATATCTATATTACAGAAGAAGAAAGTAAAAAAAAAAAAGGCTGGGGGGCGGGGGGAAGCCTATCCTATATGGGAAATTCTACTCAATATGGTGCCCTTTCCTAGCCATACCCAGAAGATTTAACCTACAACTCTGTGGCCGGATCTGTGCTATATGCTTTGGGGAGGAGGAAAATTTTCTTCTATCCTTCTAAATTATTTGGCTGGTCTAATAATAAAATTAACAGAATAACAGGAGAAAAACACATTTAATAATATATGGAAGGGGCCCATAAAAATATGGGCAGGCTCCAGACTCTGAGCAAGTGTTCAGCACAGAGCCCGACGCAGTCCTGAGCTAAGGAGAAAGGGATAGGGGTTTGGGACTTCAAAGGAAAGGAAATCAATTCACAAGGAAAGGGGAAGACAAATGTTTGGTAAACAAGCTATGTGGAAAAGTATTTCTTGTATAAAAAGTTACTTTAGTAATAGTTCTCTTCTTGGTAGAGGCTCCATATCTAAATTATTGTAGGCAATTAATGGGGGAAGTAAAAAAAGACTCTTCTTGAGTCTTGTTGGCCTTGATTGTCTTCAGCTCAAAATAATCTTCATGCTAAAGTGGCACAGTCTGGGGTAGCCTGTCCTGGACCCCATCATGTGCCACCCCTAATTTCAGTAAAGGCTGGGACATTAAGAAAAGACATTTCTACTTTAAACACAGTTGGGGTTACAATAACAAGGAGAAATGAGAGAATGGATAACATGAGTAGGAAATTAGCCGAGTCTGCCTGTGATTTTCCTTAGTGTGACTCAACAATTCTGGTCTTCCTCTCCTTCAAGGTCCACACCATTCAATGTGCATAGAAATGATGACCCGTGCATCTGGAAATAAAGATACATGACAATCTCACAAAATATGTGTAAATAACTCCTTTTGAAACATCAAGCTAAACATACAATTATGAAATTACTATAGTTTTAACAGTAAGGATTTTACTTAAAAGACCCCAACCCCAGAATGCTCAAGTAAAAGGATTGACATTTACAGATATAAATTTCATTTAAAACTCAAAAATCTTAAACTTCAGGATTATATTCTGAATTCTGTCAGTCCCCAAATATTAATGTGTGTTAGGTTTTATTAGACAAGAAGAGTACCTAGCTCCAAATTGAATGGGAACAAACTTTAAGAACTAAATTTGACCATTTTATGATAATATTCTGCTCCTTTAAACTCTAAAATATTGATTAAAAATGGATCTATATTTTTAATGGAACTTTTCCAGTCATTTGAAGAAAATTGATTAGAACTTTATACTTACCCAAATCAGAAATTTCCTGTCAACTGGTAAAAAATAATCAGTATATTAATTTTATTTTTATTTTTTTAACATTTATTTATTTTTGAGAGAGAGAGACAGACAGAGTGCAAGTGAGGTAGGGGCAGAGAAAGAGACACCGAATCCTAGGCAGGCTCCAGGCTCTGAGCTGACAGCACAGAGCCCAAAGCAGGGCTCGAACTTATGAACCCAAGATCATGACCTGAGCAGAAGTCAGATGCCTAATTCACTGAGACACCCAGGAGTCCCATAATTTTCATTTTATTTTAACTAACCAGTTTTTGTTTTTGTTTTTGTTTTTGTTTTTTGCTATTACATAGGCATAGCTAGATTTACTTTATATGTACATTTGGAGTGCTTAATATAATTAGCTACATGCTTTATTTTGTTTAATGCTAACAAAAACATACAATGAAGCAAATAACTCAGTGAGATAAAGTAATTTCTCTAAAGTCACACAACTTGTGAGGGAAAACCTGACGTTTGAACTGAGGTGAGCTGACACCAGAACATAATTAATCACTAAACAATTGGCCTTTTCTAGACATTATTTCTATTAATCTTTAGAACAATTAAAGTGGGATTTTGTTGTTGGTTTCACTTTTCGAACCTTTAAGAGACTTTCTCTGTTGGGAGAATCCCTCGCCCTCTGAGTCCTGCTGAAAACAAGATAGGTTCTTGGCCTAGAGGAGCTAAACAAGCCAGAGCACTCTTTTCCAGCCTTCCTTGTCAACTTGCTCCCCACTTTCCTACTAACATCCAGTCTCACCGGAGCCTGTCTTGCGAAGGGGAGCTTCGCCTCTCATACTCTGGGGATGGCAGCAGCAACAGTGGTGGCTGCTGACGACAGGCAGGCCTCAGAGGTGGAAATTGCATAGAAGTTACCCTGGGAGACCTCATTGGCTCAAAGCTGGGGTGTGATGGCAGCAGGCAATTTCCTCATTAACATGGTTTTGATCATTGCTTTTGACTGCTTGCCTCCAGGCTAATATCTCTGTAAGTCACCCAGTATTATTTTAATAAGCTGAAGACTCAAAGACAAACAAACAAAGAAACAAACAAAAGACTCAGTTTAGAGTACAAGTTATGAGCACAGGCCCAGATCTGCCACATCCTAGCTGTGTGACCCTGGGCAAGTAACTTAATCCCTATGCTCTTCACTTTCTTCATCTGTCACAGAGAATAACAATAATAATGTGGGGGTTAAATGTGTTTGCAGTATTTTGAAGATTCCGTGGCACAGAGAAATTTCCATAATGGTCCACTGTATTATTGGACCAGTTTTCTCATTAATTAGGAAAAGCCTGTTTCTTGCAACCAGGAGGTATGACCACTAATTATTAATAGTTTTGATTTTCATGAGAAACTGAGGCTCAGAGGAGCTACTTAAGGTTATAAATTTAGAGGAAAGTGGATGCAGCAATTTTAGAATAAACTTAGACCTGAACTACAAACTTAGTAGTTCTTTGTATTGTCCTTAATATAGGATGGCTTAAAATATCCTTATACCAAACAAGTAGAAGTATCCTCATTTAAATGCAGTTGGCTGGGAAAGGGGAAAGAGTTTGACTAGAAAAATTTCCTTTAACTCTATTATTATTACATTTAGGAGACCTTCTACCAGACTGAAATCCCAATCCCCAATTAAGCCACAAGAAAAATGTGCCTGTGTATATAAGATATAGCATGAACCCAATAACTTAATAATTCTGTTTATTAAAGCTGTCTTGAAGTTAATCCTATTATAGCTATCTAGTACCCTGAAAGCATACGAGATTACTAAAACAGAATGTGTGTAGTTTTTCTTTAATTTTTTTTTTCCATCTCATTTTCTTGGCTTCAGAATTCAGTAAGCCGCAAATCTCCACTCTCTTTCTGATACTAAATGTAGCAAGGTTAGCAGAAACTCTTGACATAAGGGCTTATCTTTCCCCCTACACTCACCAGCCAGAATTTCATCAATCTTGCCGTGGCTGCAAAATAGAAATGTGTGTTCCAAACAAAACAGTCAAGCATTTCACATTGGAGCTAGGCTTCTTTGCCATAGTAGAAACTCTTTATACCTTCATCAAGGAAATCATCAGAAAAAGGGTTGCTTTCAACTTGATATTTCCTTTTGTACAAAGCCAGACTTAAATAAATGCATTTCTCTTCCTTAAACGATGCTGTAA
Organism: Prionailurus bengalensis; assembly: GCF_016509475.1. Classification (NCBI taxonomy): domain Eukaryota; kingdom Metazoa; phylum Chordata; class Mammalia; order Carnivora; family Felidae; genus Prionailurus; species Prionailurus bengalensis. The sequence continues at coordinate 100,492,697 of NC_057344.1, read as the reverse complement.
TATCTTTCCTGTCTCCAAAGCTAAATGTGATGATTTGATGGGAAACCCAGGAAATAGTCTTTGATAGTACACATTGTAATTGCATGATTTACATACTTTTATGCAGAGCTAATCATCAAGAATCATATACTGAATATTATTTAAATTGTTTCTTTTATAAATTGGGGCATTGTTTTATTCTTTTCTATTTTAAGTTAACGTTTGAATTTTAACAGAATACCAAAATATAGCATTTCTTTTGTAGGGAACTTTAAATATGTTTTAAATGGGAATGTATGTCATTATTTGCAATTTCTCAGTGTCGTGTCGTATTATTTTTTTATTTATTCTTATGATCACCAGTAAGGCATACATTTGATGAGCAAAACTAATGAATTCTCAGCTTATTAAATCAAGCCAATGTAAGTTATTGCAGATATTAATCTTTAAAATACGTTTGTGCAATATTTGATTAAGTGATATTTCTGAAATAGAAGCTATTCTCTTTTATGACCTGGAATAATAACTTTGTTGTTTGCAGTGTATTTAAAACGTATAAAGTGCTTTTACATTGATTTTCTCCTTGAAATCTAACAACCTTATAAGCTTCCTATAGAGGTCTTATTGTTACATTATCAGTGGAGAAGATGAGGCCTAGAGAGGTTAAATTGCATCCACTACAGGAGGGGACAGGTGGAGGACCGGGGGCGGAAGAAGTCGAGCAATAAATGGCAGAGCTGGAACTTGAATCCATTATTCTAAAATGAGGATTCAGTGTCCTTCCCATTACAGCCATTTCTCTCGTTCTCCCAGTGAGTTCATGTGACAGTTTGAAAGGGAAATAAGTTGCTTTATCTCAGGAAACTTACTCTGGCTGCCAGCCTTGCGGCAGAATATGCAAAGCTTTGTCTCAGCCCCACCTGGAGACAAACAGGATCCCGGGGTCCCTGACAGCTGCCCCCCCTTCTCTGGCCGGGCCTGAGGGCATGGAGTGCCCGGCAACGGCACCGTGCTAGTGCCGAGGACAGGTCTGATATCTGGTTGTTAAAGGAGTGAGTGATGGATGACTGGATGTGCTTGTGATCTCTTGGAAAGAACGCTCACCTAACATCCAAGACGTTTGCCAGAGATTCAAGGGGGAGCCTTCTGAGTTCTGCATCACAGCGACATTCTTTTTCTTTGAGAGGTTTTTTCATACATAAATGAGGGGTTGACAGAGACAATTAAATATGTCCTAATGTCTATAATTGTTGTGAGGCAACATTTTACCCTGGAGGTGACCTCTCTTTTACCTTTCAGTTTTCAGGTACTTTTTTGTTTGTTTGTTGTTTGTTTTCATGCTTCTCTCCCTCTCACCTAAGCAGTGTGGAGTTTACTTTGTGATCATCCTTTCTCTGTGAGAACTAAAAGCCTCTCATCCATGTAGATCAGCTCTTATTACTTTTATCAAAGGAACACTATACGCTAATTTGTAGGCTGGGATTACCTGACTCAGTGAAATCATTTCTGTACCAGAAAATTGGTATTTTATTAAAAGGTGGTATTTTAAAAATGTACTTAGTCGAAACAGGCAAACCATAAGAGATTCTTAAAAACTGAGAATAAACTGTAGGTTGATGGGGGTGGGAGGGAGGGGAAAGGGGGTGATGGGCATTGAGGAGGGCACCTGTTGGGATGAGCACCGGGTGTTATATGGAAACCAATTTGACAATAAATTTCGTATTTAAAAAAAATGTACTTACTGATCTTGGCTCTGTTTTGGGGTTTAAAAACAAGAAAAGAAAAAACCACCAAAACACCAACAAACAGAACAAAATAACCCTTTCCCTCAATTTTGGGATGAGTGATACAATTTTTTTCCCCATAGTTTAAGAAAAGTCCACATTTCATGCTTGTAGCATGAAGAAGTAAGAGAGGTGCTTTTCCCATTAAGCCTCTGAGGTATGAAGTTGCTTCTGTGTTTTGAGTGGCATCAGCACATAGATTGGGCACAATAGTATCAGAGTTGAGCAGGATTCGAGGTTAACTTTGTAATGTATCTGACACTCTGTTGGCATGGCAGTTACATGTACAGATAATAAGGACAGTTTCTTATTCCTGGAAACAATGGTTTTCATTGCCTGTCTCTTTATCCCTATAAACCAGCTAGGATTTTATTTCCTCAACCTGTTTTCTTTTCATGAGGTGAATCTTCATGTGACATATATGAAATATTGACTTTTAAGTTAGGTTTGCATTGTCCTTACAAAACAGAATCTTCAGAAACAAAACATTTAAACCTTTTTCAGAAGAAAAACATGGAATCAGAAATTATTTTCTTCCTTCAGAAAGAAAATAGCTTATAACCAATAAATTGTCTCAATAGCTAGAAAGAAACTTCGAATAACATGTAGAGTTCATATACATCTATTACAAGACACACATTTAAATGACTTATGCTTATTTGAAAATTTGTTTCAAATGATTTACAAAGTCATAGAATGATAGCTAGTTATCTAATATGAAAATCAGTGATGAATTATGTATTGATTTCAGTTTTATCTATAACATAAAACTTTACACTAGATGATCTGATTGTCCCTTTCCAATTCCAAACCACAGTGATTTATCTCTCTTCCAAAGAGGCATATTAATTTTATAAGTAAGTTATTTTCTTCTATAGTTTCTTAAATGCTTTCATGAAAGTATCTCCTGTACTCTTGAAAACCTCATTAAGCCTGTCATTAATATAATAATCAACAAATATTAATAGTATGGTAATTATGTTCAAGACACCACAACTATAAAAGATCCAAAGAAAAATAAGACATCATTAATAACTTTAAGGAACATACAACATTGAGAGACAATGAATACAGGAAAAATCAAATAAAACCATACAAACATTAGATAAATGATGTCATGAGGGATGGCATGCCTGATTTAATTGTATGTGCCACAAGAGCTGAGTCCATAGGAAGAAGAGCTATTTGGGTCTGAATGGAACTAGGGATTCTTATGAAAAGCCATTTGATTTGTATCTTGAAGGATGGGGAAAATTTGAAGAAGTAAAGGGAAGATCCATGGCAATCATAGCTACTACACTTAGAGCTTTTAGAGTATGTTAGATGTTTTTATACAGCAACTTGACAAGACATTATGACAGTATTCTTATTCCTATTTTAAGTGAAGAAAATAGAACTCTTAGAACCTACACTCATATTCTGATCTTTTGATTTCCAATCTTGTGTTCTTACCTATGCTTTAACTGGGATTCTAAAAATGTATTATTTCTTAATTCTATTACTTTGTATTGTTTTAGTTTTGTTTGGAAACAGATTAGAGGATTAATTAATATTGCAATTGCTAACTCTTATTCTGAATTATACCTTTCATATAAGTGACTGTGGTTTTGCTATTCTTATTAACAGAAGAGGATGCTGAAGCCAAAAAACTTTCTAAGTGGGGATTAAAATCAAGAATGTAGAAAACTGCACAGCACTAGACTACAAATTTTGTCTTAAATAGTTTATAGAAAGAAAAACTTCCAGAAATGTTGATCGTACAGTTTTTCTTTCACAGATGGCCAATTATTATCCTTTTCACCCCAAAGAGTTCATGAACCTTTATAAATCCTTATCATACATATAGAAACTAATGTACCTAACAAGAAACTCTAATTGCTATTATTATTTAGAAATCAATATGTAATTTTTAAGTGTTAGCCCTGTGCCAGATATCAAGCCCATTGCCCTCACGTTATCAAAAAAAGAAAGAAAGAAAACAAGAAAGAAAAGAAAAGAAAAGAAAAGAGAAAAGAAATCAGTAGTTGAATATTTTTGATAATGATTTATCCATATGTGCTATAATTACTTCACTCTTACATCATTTAGAAATTCTGAAGGTCAAATTGCTAGTTGAGTGTCTGCTTTCCTGGAGGAGGATGTGTTAGGAGCTATTGTATACATTTACAGAAAAATACAGGAAAGGAATTTTATGAAATCAATAGCTGAACTTTTTGAAAGCCCTAATGAGGGACTAATGAAATTTCCAGGCCTCTCCTCACTCAAAAGAAACAAGGGAAGTGTCACTTTGACATCAAAAAGTAGCTTCTACATCCTTGAAGTGGTGTTCTTTAAAAAGAACACAAAGCAGGAAATGGAGGGGAGGCTGGGGAAATGGATAACAAAATTTCTGCAGCAGCATGTGATCCATTTTAACCCTTCCAGGTGTTTATGATGCCAAAATTTCTTAACATGTTATTTCTTTGATACTAAAAATTCAATAAGGTACTTTTATAATTTCACTTTGAAGAATTCACTCATAGTATACTTTTTCTTTCTCAAATCAACAATTTCTTTCTCTAATAGAAAACACATTTTCTCCTGTCTGTTCTCAGGTCTACGTACCAGTGAAAGTTTTGTTCTTAGGTTTAATCAAATGATATAAAGAACCATTACAAAGTAGATAAGCCAATGAGAAAGGCTCTTGAGTACAAGGATCTTTTTAATACCCGTACTTTTGTTTTAGCAGCACAGAATCTGGTACCCAGGACCCAGCTTTCATACTTAACACATAATGGACACAAATAAGAATAGCATCTCCTTTTGTGTGATTGGATTGGCATTATGGGGCTGTGCTCAGACATGCATTTGAACTTGAAAGGAGACTGTTTCATTAAAGACCCTTTTACACCAAGTGTTCCATCTCCCTTTGCCAAACATACATAGGTATGGATAGGAACTTCCAAACACCTAAATTGATTTCTCCTTCCATATGCTTTGGCAATGCTGACTGCACTGTTTGTTGACTGCAGCAGTTCTCAAATGTACTGGTCTCAGGACCCTTTTATACTCTTAAAAATTGGTGAGGATTCCCAAAGAGCTTTTGTTTATGTGGTTTACATATGTCAACATTCAGTATGTATCAATTTAAAGAGAAAAATTAATTTTTAAGTTTATTTATTTTGAGAAAGAGAGAAGGGGGGTGCAGAGAAAGAGGGAGAGAGAGAGAATTTCAAGCAGACTCTGCTGCACTGTCAGCATGGAGCCCGACGTGGGGCTTGAACTCATGAACGGTGAGATCATGACCTGAGCTGAAACCAAGAGCCAGATGCTCAACTAATTGATACCCAAAGAGAGGTTTCAATTTTAAAATAGCAATAATACCACCACTATATGTGAGTATAAATAACATAGTTTTATGAAAAGTATCTATATTTTCCAAACCAAAAAAGAATATTTGGCAAGAATAGTTACTTTTTACACCGTTAAGTGTTTTTACATGTTTAAAAATCCTTTTAAATGTCTACCTTAGTGAAGGACAACTGGTTTCTTAAATCTGTCCTTGCATTTCATCTATTGAAATATATTATTTTTGTTGAAGTATATGAAGAAAATATGACCTCCTACAGATTTTTAGTTGGAAAAGGAAGGCATATTTTAACAGTTTTTTTTTAAAATACTTGCATATTTTCTTCTTTGCTACTTCACCAGTATTTGACAGGTGGTAGTTTCTCAAAGGTGAGCTGCACTATGAAATTTGTAATTATATCAATCAACTTTTAGAACTGTGTTATACTAAAACCCATTAGTTTAACTTGTACTTTGAATATTTTACCGTGCATGATTTTATAAAATTATATGCTGGTTGTATGGAAAATTTACTGAGGTATGCAGACCTTCCTGGTGTTGACACATTTCAGTGTACAATATAAAAAAAATCATTTATTAATATTATCACCAACCTCATCAGGAAAGTCTTTAGGTATTAGAAACTGTGGAGCTCCTAATGATGAACACAAGTTTTCTGAAATTCGAATTTTTACTTGATAGCTTGAGTTCCTTCACTGGCAACAAATGCTGTCAGTTTTTCTTTAAAGTGACAGGCTCACTTCACTCATTTTCGAGAAAATATCTGCCAGATATAGATATACAAGTCTGAATAATCAGAGTGCGTCTACCTGTCATTCATTCAAGAAAAAATGGCATTTAATGAAAAAGAAAAGCAGCTAGCTTGACCTGCAAGTCAAGCAATTGCACTAGTCCCTTTACTTGTCCAACAATTTTTTGTATGTACCCAACAGAAGTGTGCTGAATGCATACTCCAGTTTTATCACACATGTTCTGATGGGTTAAGGTTTTAAAAAAAAATCCTACTTACTGTTTCATCAAGGACATCCTTAAATGAAGCTAGTATTTTTTTATTTTTTTGAATTTTGCTTGCGTGGTGATGAAGAATACAATCACTACAGTACAAATAGGTGCCACTGCGTTGGCTTGCCCTAAGGCACATCACTTTCACACATCATTGCTTTTGCACCATCCCTAAAATGTCAACACAATGAAATAGGAGAATAATGTCATATTATTATGAAAATAGTTTTGCACTCACTCTTGAAAATGTGTCAGAAGCGTCTAGAGGCCCACAGATCATACTTTCGGACTGCTGATCTATAACATGAAAAGATTATAGCCTCGATTCTTACATTTGCAGTTCATTCAAGGAAGTGTATGAATTATACATGAGTTAGAAGTTTTCTATTTATATTTATACATAGATACATGATAACCACATTAATAATAGCTCACAAAATTGCATAGAGATTGAAATTTTTATGACCCCAAATGCATCTAGACTTATTTAAATTTGAATATATCTGTTTGTTGTTATCAAGGTATTTTTTGTCTACAGATAATATTTCCTGAAATTTATCTGCAGATTTTAAAAAATAAACAGGAAAGATGTGTGTTATAAGACACCCATGGTTGTTCACACTAGAGAGTTAAATAAAATATTATTCACTACTAAGTGAACAGAAGTGCTTCAGATACTAACTGAATACCCGGAAAAGCTAGACCATTCCATATCAATGACATTACATTTATTTTTCAGGTATTAATGAGGAGTAGTTTCATAATCTCATTTTAATTCATTTACTAACAATATTTTGAGATTCTGAACTACTGGAAGGGAATGTGGTAACAGTACAAAGGTAAGGTACAACCTCTGTTCACAGCTCTACACTGTTGGGTATAATTTAATGTGATAGGTGCTATAATAAAACTAAAATACAAAGAATTGTGGGACTACAGAAGTAAATGGACTAACTTAATTCCACACGGAGAATCAGAGACAACTATACAGCAAAGGATAAACCTAAAGGTAATTCTTGGAAGACAAGTAATTAAAATAATAATAACTACTGTTCCACTTATTATGTGCTAGGCCCTATTCCAAGCAGTCTATACTCATTTACTCACTTAGTCCTCATAAATCACCTAAGGAGTAGGAACGATTATTATCCCAATTTTACAGATAATGAATCTGAGTTGCAAGTGGTTAAAAAAAATCTGCCCGTGGTCAGACAGGAAACAACATTTGGAACCATATTTGAACCCAAGAAGTTCAGTTTCAGAGTTTGTGCTTTTGATCATAGCCTGTTCTGGAATCTAAAACCACATTGAATGTAGTTTATATTAGCATCCGTTGTGTGCACAGGGGGAAAGGGCATGCTAAGCAAGAAATATGTAGAAGCTGGTGACAGAGTGCCATATTTCACTCTATTCCTCTTTGAAGTGGGAAACGAGGTCATCTTCCTCAGGTGGGAGAGGTGGGGAAATAGAGAACTGTTGGACTTGAGCAAGTACTTCAAGCAGTAAGAATAGCTACAGCATTGTATGCAGAAAGAACTACTTAGAAATACAGCTAAAATTTTAAACCTTACATTTGCAGTGGTCTAAGTCCATATTGTTATTGCTTGTTTCCCAGCAGATCTCAGAAACTGAGATACTAGAAAATATTTGTTTTGGTCCAGGGTTAACAATAAAATAGGATTTTACGATATTTTTGAAGGAGTGGCTAAAATTGTGGACTTTGTAGTATAGACTGATTAGCAAAAGAAAAATCCTGACAGAGAAAAAACAGAGCTCTGCTATTATATTTCTACCTTTTCTACCTATGAGAAATAGTCTGGAAATAGCAGAATAGTGTGATTAAGAGAGATCCTGAAGCCCTAGATTAATGGGAAGATGGTTATGAATGAATAGAGTTTCCATATGAATGTATGTTGCCTGTTCCAGAAAGTAAGACAAAATGAGAATCAGTTCATATCTGGAGTCTGACTGCTTGTGTTGAAATGCCAGTTCTTAGGAAAGTGGGAAAATTATTTTAACTCTCTGTGCCTGTGCTTCGCTATCCATAAAGTAAGGATGATAAGTGTAATCTATATGAGAATGTTACAAGAATTAACCGAGTTAAACCATGAAATGAACAGATGCCTTCCCAGAATAAGTACTTAAATGCCCACTCCTACTACTAATATTGGTATTGTTATTATTATCATACACTAATGTGGCAAAGATACAGAGTGTCTGGATGAAGAGTTCACTATACGAACAAAATCCTTAGTTTTGTTTCTTAAAAATATTTATTCAGAATCTGAATCCTTTAATATATTTTAAAGACATTACTCAGGATTCCTGATTTCTAGGATCTTCTAATTTGGAGTTGGAGAGGAACATACTTTATAATTTCGCTGAGTGAGTTTCTATGAGTAAATTTTAATCTTATATGTAATTTGTTGGTTGTGTCCCCAAATAGAAATACCAGTATATATTGCTGTAATTTTCAAAGTGTATAAAGTTTTTTTTTTTAAACAATCAGAAAGCACAGTGATCAGGTACCAAGTCTGCTGAGACTGCCCAAGCAAATCTAATCCGAGTATTCTGGAATCTCTGTTCCATAACCACCAAAATGCCCTATGTCCTCAGAACTTTACCTGACTAATCCCCTCTTATCCTGGCCTTAACTAAAATCTGGGACTACCCAGATTTGTCAGAAACTTAATTAACCCCCAGGACAATTATGAATACATGTATTAATGTGCAGTCTAATAATGTTTGTGTTTGTTCATCCAAATTCCATAATATTAGTAGAATAGACAAATTCTTTATTTGGCTGACTTTTTTTAAGTTGTGCAAAATAGTTAATGCTTATAATTGCAGAGTGGCTAAGACAGAAACCTGAAAGTGAATAGTAACAACAAAACCCATTATTGAATGTTTACAGTGTACCGGGTATTATTCAAAGTAATTTACATGTGTTGCCACCTATTAGTAAGCAGGTGTTACCGATTTTTCTCACCTTAAAAATGAGAAAGCTGAATCTGATAGAGAGTGTATAACCATCTATGGGCACACATCTAGGTAGAGGAAAGTGTGAGGATTCTAAAATGTGATTATAGTTACATCCCTTGGGGTAATCTTCTTGTAGCATAAATTCCTGCTATTAAAATGGGACCCAAGCTATGATATATTTTTGGTTTTACATTAAAATATGGGCGGTATAAAATCTGAACAAAAATTAATAACTTCTATTTTTTAATGACCTCACAAGTATCCCAACACAAAAAGTTTACTGCCTTTTGCTTTTGACAGACTTCTTACTATACCATAAATGACCTAAATCTTTTTTTCTTTGGATCAGATCATCAGGGTACATTCCACATGGAGTGTTTAAGACACAGTTGGTTACCAAAATCTACCCATTTGCAGACTGTTTTTAAGGAGATATTTTGTAGGTAAATATTTAATGTCATCACTTTATCAGTCCTATCACTCTGGCAGAATTCTGGTCTATCAGTAGCCTAATCAGTAGGCTGACTCACTCCTCTCACGTGACAGACTTTTCTACATAGTCCTTACTAGAGGAGAATCAGTCCATCCTTAGTTAGAAGTAAAACTGTGCTCTCAGCAGCTACGTGGATCCAAACTTAATTCTCTGTCACCCTATGGGTCCCTGACAGAATTATTTTATTATTTTATTAAACTTTCTGACTCTGTTTTGATAAATTATCTTCAGGAGCAGTTTTTCGTTTCCAAGTTTAGCTGGTGTTGCAATGATTATCAAAGAGAAGCCTCCTTACTGAATTCTACAGTGTTTCAACCTTCATAAAACCAGACTACTTTTAAAAATCTAGGTTTCCATATCAATGCATCGCCCTCCAGAAAATCGAGTTGCCAGTAAAACCAGATAAGCCAAATATCTTTATATCTGTGGTCATATATAGACAGTATTCCTGAACAGCAAGTTTCTTCTGTTTATTATGTAAAGTCAACACTTTAATCTTTATTTATTTTTTTTTTTTTGAGACAGAGATTGATCCAGGGAGAGGGGCAGAGGGAAAGAGAGAGAGAGAGAGCAGAGAGAGGGAGAGGGAGAATCTTAAGCAAGCTCCATGCTCAGCCTGGAGCCTGATGCAGGGCTCCATTCCATGACCCTGGGATCATGACTTGAGCCGATATCAAGGGTCATATGCTCAGCCAGGGAAGCCACCCAGGCGTACCTAAACTCAACACTTTAAAGAGTCATTAGATTTCCTAAATGTGGTAAGTAAGCCTGTGACTGTTTAGGAGTTTCTCACGAATATCTAGACTTTAAACAAACAAGTTGAAGTAAATAAGCCAACTTTCAAACTTATACAGTCTTTCTTACCGCTAATATCTGATGACATATGGGGAAATTGTTCATTCATTTGTAGGATCTTCATCCTTTTAAATAAGAATTGGAAACATTTTTATTTCCATTTCTTGAGTTTTATTCTGTATTCGTTGATATGACAAAATTAATGGAGAATCCAAACCATAATAGTAATTAATGACTAAAATATAACATGTATGTAAAGTTAGAATTAAAGTTCAACTGTCTTCCACTTTTTTTTTTAATTTTTTAAATGTTTATTCATTTTTGAGAGAGCGCAAGTGGGGGTAGGAACAGAGAGACACAGAATCCAAAGCAAGCTCCAGGCTCTGAGCTGTCGGCACAGAGCCCAATGCAGGGCTGGAACCCATGAACCATGAAATCATGACCTGAGCCAAAGTCAGATGCTCAACTGACTGAGCCACCCAGGCGCCCCTACCTTTTTACAAAGTATAAATCCTCAAACCTCTCCCTTTTGACAAAGTAGAAATTATCTTTATAAATATAATTTTATATTATAAAATATTTTAATATAAATATATATTATAAATAGAATAATATAAAATATGTTATAAAATATAATTTACATTATAAATATACTATGGGATATTATATTCAATAATAACCTAATAGGGGCGCCTGGGTGGCGCAGTCGGTTAAGCGTCCGACTTCAGCCAGGTCACAATCTCGCGGTCGTGAGTTCGAGCCCCGCGTCGGGCTCTGGGCTGATGGCTCAGAGCCTGGAGCCTGTTTCCGATTCTGTGTCTCCCTCTCTCTCTGCCCCTCCCCCGTTCATGCTCTGTCTCTCTCTGTCCCAAAAATAAATAAAAAACTTTGAAAAAAAATTAAAAAAAATAATAACCTAATAACCAATAGAAACAATTTGATATTGGATGCTATGAGTGTGAAATTTGGAAAAACTGCAATCAAGAATCTTTCTGTGTTTACTTATTTTTCAATAGAATTGACTTTGAGCCTGGAAAATACAATTCCTATGTACAGCTAATGAATATCAAATTAGCAGATGTTAGCATAGTGTGAAGAGGATGGGCAGTATACAATTGTTATTCCCATTATTGCTTTCTATAAAACTAGGAATCCAGTGATTCATAAAAGAAACAATATGCTTATTAAATTATCAAAATAAAGAATTTTGTTTGAAAGACCTTTTAAGACAATAAAAAGATAAACAACAACAATCTCTTCAATGAGTAATGGTAGGAGAACTGAACAGCTATATGCAAAAGAGTGACATTGAACCCCTTTCTTACACATAGACAAAAACAAACTCAAAATGAATTAAAGACCTAAATGTGAGACCTGAAACCACAAGATTCCTAGAAGGAAACAGGCAGTCATTTCTCCTATATCTGCCAAAGCAACATTTCTCTAGATATGTTTCCTGAGGCAAGGGAAACAAAAGCAAAAATAAACTACTACACAAATAAAAGCTTTTGCAATTTGCAGTAAACCACTAATAAAACAAAAGAGAACCTACTGAATGGGAGAAGATATTTATAAATGATATACCCAATAAGGGGTTATTACCTAAAATATATTGAAAAGGTACACAACTTCAAAGCACACAAATAGTTCAATTAAAAATGGGCAGAGGACCTGAAGAGACATTTTTGCAAAGAAGACATACAGATGGCCAACAGAAACATGAAAAGATGCGCAACATCACTCATCATCAGAGAAACGTAAATCAAAACCACAAGGACGTATCACCTCCCACCTGTCAGAATAGCTGGAATCGAAAAGACAAGAACTGAATAGTGTTGGTGAGTATGTAGAGAAAAGGAATCTTCATGAACTGTTGATGGGAATGTAAATTAGTGTGGCCACTGTGGAAAACCTATGGAACTTCCACAAAAAATTAAAACTAGAGACACCACGTGATCCAGTAATTCCACTACTGAATTATTTACCCCTCAAAAGTGAAAATGCTAATTCAAAGAGGTGTATGCATCCTTATGTTTGTTACAACATTATTTACAATAGCCAAGGTATGAAAGCAACCCAAGTGTCCATCGATCAATGAATGGATAAAGAAGATCAATGAATGGGTAAAGAAGATATCACATATCTATGTGTGTGTGTGAGTGTGTGTGTGTGTGTGTGTGTGTGTGTGTGTGGCTCTGCACTGACAGCACAGAGGTGCCTTGGATTCTCTCTCTGCTCTTCCCTTACTCTCTCTTTGTCTCTCTAAATAAATAAACTTTAAGAAATAAAATAAAAATTTAAAAATTACAGAAGAAAAAGAGGCAGGCCCCAGGGTGGGAAAAAATATGTAAATCATTTATCCTATAAAGAATTTGTACCCAGAATAAAAAAAAAAGAGCCCTCAAATCTCAATAATGAGAGCAAAACAACAGAAATATATAAAAATGGGTATAAAATTTGAAAGTCACTTCTCTAAGATTTGTCAATGGCAAATAGGCACATGAAAAGATCTGTATGTAGCATTATTACTCATTAAAGATATAAGTGAAAAACACAAGAAGATACCACCTATTAGAATGACGTGTGTGTGTGTGTGTGTGTGTGTAAAGGAAAGAAAGACACTGACAATACTAAATGTATTGGAAAAGATGAAAATCATTTCATTGTCGTTTGGAATTCAAGATGGTACAACCACTTTGGCAGTTTCTTTTAAAATTATCAATTTTTACCATTATCAAATGACCCAGTAATATTATTCTTCATTGTTTACTCAGTGAAATCAAAACTGATGTTCACAGTTTTGTGTGAAAGTTTGTAGCAGATTTGTTCACAATTTCCCCACACTAGGAACAACCCAAATGTTCTTCAACTTGTGAGTGAATGAACAACCTCTGATACATCCATATCATGCCATGTCACTCAGCGGTAAAAAGGAACAAACTATGAATACATGCAACAGCATGGATGAATCTCAAATGCATACACTGAGGGAAAGAAGCCAAATTCAAAGGGTCCATGCTGTTTGAAAGCATTTATATGACATTCTGGAAAAGGCCAACCTCTAATGACACAACACTGATCACTAGTTTCCAGGGTCTGAAGGTAGGTGGCGGAGTCAGAGGGAAATTGTGGAGTGAAGAGAATAATTCTTGTGTGCCTTGATTTTGGTGATGGTTACATGACTGTATGTATTTATCAAAACTCATGGAACTATACACTAAAAGGGTGATTTTAGTATATGTAAATTATACCTCAGTTTTTAAAAGTCAAATAAGACACCAGAATCACAACTACCAAACTCTCTAACACATTGGACAGTCTAAATAAATTTACAGAGTGCAATTTTTTATTATCAAAATCTATTATTCCATTGCCTTCTATTATTTAAAACTAAAGAACATGCTTTGGTGAATCAAAACCAAAACCTTAGTCCTTTTTAAGGTGCCGAGGCAAAATATTTGCTTTAAATACTATTAATGTGATTATAAAAATGTTAATGAAATGTTATAAAAATGTTAAATAAATCTTTCATTGGATATAGTTTTTTTCATAATAAAAGCTTTCAAAGGTTTACCTTTTGGGGGTGCCTGGGTGACTAGGTCAGTTAAGCATTCGACTCTTGATCTTGGCTCAGATCATGATATCGTGGTTCCTGGGAGTCGAGCCCTGCATGGGGCTCTGTGTGGAGCCTGCTTCGGATTCCCTCCCTCTCTTGCTCTCTGCCTCTCCCCTGCTCATGCTCTGTCTCTCTTTCAAAATATATAAATAAATTTTTAAAAATGTTTGCCTTTTTTTTAAGTTTTGACTTAAATTCCAGTTAGTTGACATACGATGTTATATTAGTTTCAGGTGTACAATATACTGATTCAACACTTCCATACATCACCAATGCTCATCACAACAAATGCACTCTTTCACTCCCACCACCTAGTTCACCCATCCCCCCCACCTCCTCTCTGGTATCAAAAGTTTACCTTTTAAGGTAAAATTGACCCCCTGGCTAGAACCATTCCAAGCACAGGTTAGATGACACTTTTGTTGGAATCCCTTTTAGAGACCTGTCATCTCATAACAGTATGTAAACTAGATTTTTTCCCCCAGTTCTCTTCTATACTTTTTTGGGACGATCCAAGCCAATGGCTATCTCAACCTGATGATCAAAGAGTTTCTTTAGAAATTTTTTAAAAAGGTATCTTTTCTTATACCAATAAAACCCACATTCTTTTGTGTTGCCTATTGTTTCACTGTGTGATGAAAATATCACAAAATGGCATTTGTATCACTTCTTTTAGTTAAAATAATTTAGACATGTAGAACCTTAATTATGTGGGGATAAAAATGGAGAAATTGAAGCAATATTTCAGATTAGACCTTTACTGAAACTTGGCATTTCTTTTCTATCCAGCACAAGTGACACTTCTAACCAATAGCCTTCACTTTTTTTTTTTTTTGTTAACTTCTTACCAAGTATTCTGGTGTTGTTTAGACATAATGTAATTTAAAAAAATTAATAGATCATTTTCTGTAAACTTAGTGGAGAAAGTAATGCTTAATACAATTTCACTTATCTTTATGATCAAGATGGATTTCTCATGAAGAAGGTCAAGAAATTATACTGTAGAATGAGAACTTGGTTTATGACCTTAGTTTCATCCTTTATCTATATTGAAAAAGGTGCTCAAGATCTGAGTCATGGGGCTTTCTCTCATTCCTAATAAATTTGAGCAGTGTTGTGAAACGTATCAGTTAAATAGCCAGAAGAAAGCTGAGCCTGACAACTTTTTGTTTAGAAACAAATAGCTCTTTTATGAATTACAGGAGAAATCTCACTCACGTGTGCATGCACACACACACACACACACACACACACACACACACACATACCTCTTACAGAAAACTTCTGAGAGTTGAGTTGGGATGGCAATAAAGTACATTGGATATTTGGATCGATATTTTTTTCAGCTTTAAAATAGTACCAAATAACATCTATCCTTACACCTGCCAGCTTCAGGAGGAAAAAAAATGTGCACGCACAAGGCATATTTCTTAGGAGGAAAGAAAAAGCACAGCCCATAATTTGGATGCATAAAGGACCTTGTATGATGCATCATTCACTGAGAAAAATGGTGCACCCTCTATCCAGAGATTTCAAATAACCAAGCAGAAATTTAAGAGGACTGAAAAATAAAATGCCAGCTTAATGAAAATGGATAGGTAGATAAGTAAGTAGGTAGGCAGGTAGAGAAGAGGTAGGTTGATTGATTGATTGATTGATTGATTGTTAGATGACAGAAAAAGTAATTTGAGTTTATACATGTAAGTTTAAAATGTCTCATAAGTGATAGTTTTTCTTAAACAGCCAATTAACAACTGATACATATCAGAATAAAGTTGCTTCTGTGGTATCAGAAAGAATTTCTAGCTTTCTTCTTTTCTATAAGTTTCTTACACAGTATAAGCCAAAGAAAATTATACTCTTATTCTAGATACTAACCCAGCGTCTAAATAGCTCCATTCTCACAGCCTAAAGAACAGCAGGGAATACCTTAATGGAACATGGACTGCTTCCATGTATTCTGTCCTTTCTCTGAATCAAATCCTCTGTTTCATAATAAATAAGAGAATTTGTATGGCCATTGGTATGAAGACATATTTTTGTTTGTGTTAGTCACAAGTATTTTTCCCTGAAGGAGAACTATCTCAAATAATCTCTTTTTCCCTTGTTCAATGCTATATTCTCTTAATCTTTTCTGTTACTTTCATTGTTATAAAGACAGCAGAAGATGAAAAACCACCTCTGTAGAATCTATAGGATATATAGGAGACGAGGAATCTGGCTAACTCATCTTCAGTATTTCCTAAAGATATTCACCAAAAGTCTTGGAAATCTAATAGAAGTAGTAATCCTTGTACATTTATTTATATACATATATATATTTGCTGGAATTACATCAACTCAGAATGGCTGTCCTGAGGATAGAAAACTAGATTGACAGTAAAGAAAAAAGTTTTTCAAAAAGAAAAATGAGGAAACTAAGTTTAATCAAGTAAAGGCATTTTATTAGATAAACCAGATCTTTCAACACATGGAGTACGTATGGGAAAACAAAATAATAAGGCAATCATTGATGGTAAAAAGTTTGGGAACCATGATTTAGAGCCAGGCCATCTTCCTCTTCCACAGAGGAAGTGTTAAGAGATGGTGTTTACAATGTTGAATAGAGATAAGAAATAGAACTTGAATCATCTACGCCTTTAAATCAACAGCTTAATGGAAAACTTTAGTTTAGTAGTATTATATTTTTAAAGGCTTATTGAAACATTACCTCAAATTTGACAATTTCAGCAAAGGGCTTAATTATTTTAGTTATTTCTAAAAAGTTTGAGGCTTTTGGGTATTTCAGTTGGTTGTACGTGATACATTCAATACCATTTTGAAAGTTTTAGATAAGTTGGAAATGTCATTAATCAAATTATCTAAACTGTATTTTATGGAAAGTAAAATATGACATATTTGTATACATTTTATTCAGAAGTCTTGGATATATAGCCAGGATTCATACATCATATATTTTCTTTTAGCTTCAAAAATAAATGCAATTAATATGCATAATTTCTTTGACACTCAGGCTTTTTATTTTTTAAATTTTCTCAAACAAAAGCTATAACATATGATAGTAATATTTGTTAACGTCTTTATTGAGGTAAAATTGACTTTTAATAAACTATTCATATTTAAAGTATAAACTATAAGTTTTGCTATATGTATGCCCTTGTGAAATTACCCCCACAATCAAAATAACAACTGCACCCTACCATTCCCAAAGGTTTTCTCTTATGTTTTTGAAATCCCTCCCTCCCACTATTCCTTGTGCCCCATCATTCCTGAGCAACCATTGTTTGACTTAAGGGACAGATACATAATTTGCAAGACCCAATGCAAAATGAAAATATGAGATCCCTTATTTGAAAAGCAGAGAAAATTTTATTTTAAAGGTACAAAATTACAAAGCTTTTTCTTTTCATCCGTAATCTCTCTCATAGCTAGTCATGGTTTTTTTCATTTGCTATTTAATGGCTTTCTAAATAAAGAAAAAATAAACTTTAAAATTATTAGCATGAATTTTGCCATTTATCTTTATGTTATTCAAAGCCAATTCTAAATACAAATATATGAGCATTTAAATGATACACAAAATTACTACAATTACACCATTCATATTTAGTAGCTCATACATGCATATATATCTTTTTCCTACCAGAAGAGTGGAAATGGGGCACAAAATTTGCAGAATTATTTTTATCTCATGTCTTGATACATGCATGTTCTACCAGCATTGTTGACCTTCAGGTAAGGTTTGGTAAGGAAGGATTAAAAGGAAATGGAACTATGGGTTGCCTTGTCTTTCCTTTTCCTTCTGTGTCATCATTTTCTCCATAGTGTTGGCTAATATAAGAAAGTAACAGGAATAATAAAGGATATGGTAGGGTTCCTTGATTGCTTGTGTTTCTTAGAATGTCATTGCCTGCTTTTTGCCTCTGGTCTTTTTTACAGTTTCTGTTTATCTTTTAGATATGTTCAATTTTTTCTAGCTCCTTAAAAATATAGAATATAATAATAATAGCTTTACTTTCCTTGTCTATTTATTCTATCTTTTGTGTCATGTCTGAATCACTCTTGACGAATTGGTTTTCCTGTTCATTATAGATTGTGTTCCTCTAATCCTTTGCATGCCAAGTGATTTTGATTGGATACCAGGCATCGTGAATTTCACCTTTTTAGGTGCAGGGTATTCTTGTATTTCTATAAATATTTTTTATATTTCTTAAGCTTTGTGGTGGGACCCAGTTATTTTAAAAGTCCGATCTCTTTGAGTCTTGCTTTTAAGTTTTGTTAGGTGAGGCGAGAGCTGCATTTATCCTAAGATTGAATTATCCCACTACTGAGGCAAGACCCTTCTTTGTACCAGAAGTGATATCTCTGAATTTTAAAGTCTGCTGCTCTGGCCCTGGCTGTTAGAACAGCCCTGGGAGAACTGCAGCTCCTGTTTCTGATCTCTGAGGTTCTGTCTTCATGAACTGTGTCCTGTCTGGTGTTCTGCCCTACAAACTCTAGGTAAAAGGGATCTATCTCCATTTGTCTTCAAATAAGGAGAACACCGAGCTCTTCCTGGGGTTTTCCTTCCTGAGCCTTGGTCTGGAAATTTGGTAGTAAGCTAGGACAATCATTTGTTTTCCAGCTCTCAGAAATCATTGCCCTTGTCTAACTGCTTAAATATCATTGTTTGATATATTTTTTTCTGGATTTTAGTTATTTCAGACAGAAGGTAAATCAAGTCCCTGCTACCTCATCTTGACTAAAAGCAGAAGTACAGGCACATTTGACTGTTTACTTTATAGATACACTTTTTTGTTGTTTCTTAATTTCCTAATAAATATATGACTGTGAAAAATTATAGCTATTATGTCTTAAGCTTGTAGAAATTAACTGATTTATAACATCTTGAAATTTCAAGTTTATCATTTTTATTCTGTGTCTTGCTCTTCTTTGTTCAAAGTCCCCTAAGACCTTATTACTCCATATTATGTCCTGACTAGAAGCCTTGGGATCACTAGAGAACATGTGAGAAAGGCAAAATCTCAGCCTTTACTAATACCTACTGAATAAAAATCTTCATTTGAACAAGATCCTTAGGTTAAACATGTTGAATTTTAAGAAGCACTGCATTAATGGGGTACCTCTTCAGAAGGCACATAGATCTCATTTTTAGTTCCTTGATAAAGGAGTTCCTAGTCTAGGTTAAAGACTTTAACCTTGTACACCAGGGAACCCCTGTTGGAATCCAACCATTATGCATTTGCACTCCAGCTCTGACAATTTCTAGATGTGTACATTTGGATAAGGTAATTTATAGTCTCAGCTTCTTTATCCACAATGCAGAACTAATAACACCTACTTTATAGGAATACTATAAAATCAAATTAGATATTACATCTAATATCTGGTATATAATAACTTCCAAACAAATGCTAATTATGATTATTCTTAGATCATTATCCTGGAAGTTTCTGGAATGAAAGGGTCATGTCAAATTTTACTGAATTTCTCACAACACCTAAGAGAGTAGATACTTAATAAAGGTTGACTGATTGTAATGACATTTGAATATTTCTCTAGGTAATTAAGAGAAGAAATAGAAGTTAATTAAACTGCTTCTAATGAGTAGATTATATGCCTCACTGAGCAGTCATAATCATTGAAGGAGAAAATAGACTCTCTCTACTTCATTCATGTTTTAAGATAGAGTGTGTTCAACCTATTGATTTTCAATGTTCATCAAGACAACTTCACATGAATTTTTACCTATTTCTTATTCCATTTTAAGCAGCAAAGTCACCCTGCCTTAATAAAATGTTTTATTAAATACTCCAGCCAAACTTTAATTGAATGTGCAATGACCTGCATTGTAGTGCCATAATTCACCTTTGATTATATTGTCCGAGTGATTTTTTTGAAGGAAATGACCATCTAAATAAGAGAGAAAAAAAATTCACCCAAACACAGCATGATTCACTGTGCTGCTTTTTAAATACAAAGGTGAGGGCGCCTGGGTGGCTCAGTCGGTTGAGTGTCCAACTTGGGCTCAGGTCATGATCTCACAGTTGGTGAGTTCCAGCCCCCCACTGGCTCTGTGCTGACATCTCGGAGCCTGGAGCCTGCTTCAGATTCTGTGTCTCCCTCTCTCTCTGCCCCTCCCCCTCTCATGCTCCGTCTCTCTCTCTCTCTTAAAAATAAATATTCAAAAAAATTTTTTAATAAAAAATAAATAAATACAAAGGTGATGTGACTGTCCTGGAATCTCTACAACATTAATTTAAAGACTTTTTTTTCCCTAAACTTCCCCTCCATAACCAAATTTTGATAAAATATTAGAACTAATCTACCAGCACTCTGTCAGGTTGTCCCTCTTTTATGATATGTGAGACGCATTTTTGAAAGCTTATGAAAAATATGGTGTCATTAGACCACAGTGAACTGAAATGGTATTGCAACCACTTTAAGAGAATAATCTAACAAATGGCCATTTTAGGTCAGTGGGGGAAAAAAAACCTTTCTAAACATGATTCAAAAGCCATATACAAAATAACATACAAGAAATAAAAATGATTTTTTAAATTAATTTAATCTTTAAAGACAAACACCATTATAAAACTACTTTAAGGTTATGACATACTTGTTTAATTGATATGTTATAAATAAAAATTATATCTTAGAATTGATGTTGAGAGTGTTTTCCTTCATCTGACAAGTTATAGGCTTTGAAAAGAAGATATAGAATTTATTGACTTTTTTTAAATTTTTTTTTCAATGTTTTTATTTATTTTTGGGACAGAGAGAGACAGAGCATGAACGGGGGAGGGGCAGAGAGAGAGGGAGACACAGAATCGGAAACATGCGGAGCTCGAACTCACGGACCGCGAGATCATGACCTGGCTGAAGTCGGACGCTTAACCGACTGCGCCACCCAGGCGCCCCTAGAATTTATTGACTTTAAAAGAATCAGTTGGCAAAATAATTAGTAACTACAGGTATACCTTGGAGATATCATAGATTTGGTTCCAGACTACCACAATACAGCGAAAATTGCAATAAAGTGAGTCAAATGATTTTTTTGGTTTCCCCTGTCATATAAAAGTTATGTTTACATGCTATTAAATACAATAGCATTATGTCTAAGAAACAATGTACCCCCCTTAATTAAAAAATTTTTTATTGCCAAAAAATGCTAATCATCATCTGAGCTTTCAGTGAGTCATAATCTCTTTGATGGTGGAGTCTTGCCGCCATGTTAATGGCTGCTGACTGATCAGGGGAGTTGGTGGCCAAACGCTGGAGTGGCCATGGCAATGTCTTAAAATAAGACAACAATGAAGTTTGCTGCATTGGTTGACTCTTTTCATGAACAGTTTCTTTATAACATGTGATACTGTTTGATAGCATTTTACCCACAGTAGAACTTCCTTCAAAATTCTCAAAGCCTGTAACTACTTTATCAGCTAAGTTTATGTAATATTCTAAATCTTTTGTTGTCATTTCAACAATTTTCAAGGCATCTTCCCCAGGAGTAGATTTCATCTCAAAAAATGACCCATGGATCATGTGACCCAAATGATTAAAATAAGTAAGATTTTAGAGAAATAAATGTTGTTTGTATATAGCTCAATGGATAAAAACATGGACCCAGAAGCCAGACTTCTCAGAGTTAATTCTGATACCTCTACCAATAAGCTTTTGGACCCAAGGCATTTTTAAAAAATTTTTCTGTGCCTTAGTTTGCTCATTTATAGAAACTGTGGTAATAGTAAGAGTACTTTTTTAATTTGGTGATGATTAGCAAAAGTACTTTGAACAATGTCTGAAACATAGCACATACCAGATAAATATTAGTGAATACTATTATTACAAATATTAAATTCTGCCTAAACTGAAAAAGATCACTGTTTTATTTATAAGGACATACCTATGCTCCTTATGGTAATATCCATTAATGTTCCAATTGATAGTCTTAACTCTCAGTCATATATCAAAATATTTAACAATGCAATTAGAAATGAGGAAAGAATAATATAAAAGGTAGGCAGTTTGGTGGTGATTAAAAACACAGCTTTGGAAGTCTGACAGATTGTGAAATAGGGTCTATCATTCATTAGCATAATAGCTTTGGTCAATCTGTACTTCGCTTTGTGAGCGTCAGTTCCCAAATTCAGAAAATGAAATTATTAGTAATTATCACAAAGAACTATTATCAAGATTTAGTTACAGAAATTTAGGCTTTTTGATACATAAAATCCAGAGTGTATTTAATTTCAGTTATATTTAGAATATAAATATTTGTTGGATTTGCCTTTTGTCCTCACAAGAAAATTCAACTATATTGTGTTAAGAATATATATACCCTAAAAATATCCAAGATTGCAAAGCAGCTTATATATAATGATAAATAAGTAGCACAGCCAAAAATGACACTTAGAAAAGTAGTTTATTTTGGCCTCAAAGGCTTTTATCTTGTTCATTTCTCTTCTTCCAGTTTCCCAGGTGCAGTAGTCCTCCCTTATCCACAGGGGGATATGTTCCAAGGCCCTCATTGGATGCCTGAAACCATAGATAATCCCAAATCCTGCATGCACTGTTTTTTCATATATATATATATATATATATATATATATATATCCATGATAGAGTGCAATTTATAAATTAGACATAGTAAGAGATTAATAATAGCTGATAGTAAAATGGGAAAATTATAGTAATATGCTGTAATAAAAGCTGTGTGAATGTGGTCTCTCTCTCTCAAAATATCTTACTGTACTGTTCTCATCCTAATTCTTGTGATGATGTAAGAATGATGACATGAAGGAGGTGAGTGACCCAAATATGGTGATGTAGCATTAGGCTACTCTTGACCTTCTCAAGGTCAGGAGGAGGGACATATGCATCCAGACTATGGTAGACCATAGATAACTGATAACTGAGGCCTTGGAAAATGAAACCACGGATAAGGGGGCGAGGAGGACTACTGTACTTCTTGGCCATCTCTAGGAGACGGGAAGAGAATTTAGAAACACATACAGAAGAGAAAATCATCTGCAGTCCAGATTGCTCATTCTAATTATGTTTCTCCTTTACTGAAAGTTAAGTTCCCAACTACAAATAAGACACATAAGGTGTTGGTGTTAAAACTAAAAATTTTTAAATACCGCGTTACACTGCAGATAGATTCTTATAACAAGCAAACACAGAAAAATCTTCGAGGGAGGATTGGGATACATGGCCACCTGAATGCAGATCCCTTTCACTGTACTCCCAATTTCTCTGCATCGCCAAAGTCAGAATGCTGTTAGGGCCTATGGACTGTTGAGAAATAGGAGACTCTGAATTGGAAAGAGTTCTCCAGATGATAATTAGTAACTAGTATGGTGCTTTTGCCTTTATGGATGATTGAGACCTTATAGACCAGTTTTACAGGGATCCTAGACAGATACCAGAAAGAAGCACATCCTGAGAAGATCCAAGCTTTCTTGTCCCTTGTGCTGAGAGAGTATTAGAAGCCTGGGGAAGAATGATCCTTCTTCTAAGTAACCTAGCAGTAGCACTGGCAAGCTTCCGGCCCATACACTTCCGGCCCAAGATGGACTTATTTCAAATACCTGTGGGGCTTGTGCCATTAGAGTCTTCCAATAACCAGCCCTCATATTCGGTGGGTTAACAAAGGAAAAAACCCAGCCATTTAAGGAATCCCAGCAAACAGAATGATCACTCAGGGTTCAGTTAAGATATAGTCATCACATCAATTATTTTAACAGAAAATGTAAAATAAAGAATGGTTAATGATATGTAAAATCAATATGAATTAGGAAAGTGAAAGGCAAAGGTGATCAGGGAGGTAGCAACTACAGAGAGCAGGTGTTACCCTCAAGGCTGGGGGAGCAAAGGAAAGAACTTAGAAATATTGACACTTGGGACGCCTGGGTGGCTGAGTCCCTTAAGCCTCGGACTTGGTCTCAGATCATGATCTTGCCGTTGGTGGGTTTGAGCCCCGCAGCAGGCTCTGTGCTGACAGCTGAGAGCCTGGAGCCTACTTCAGATTCTGTGTCTCTGCCTCTCTCTCTCTCTCTCTCTCTCTCTCTCTCTCAAAAATAAATAAACATTTAAAAAATTTTTAAAAAGAGAAAAGAAATATTGACACTTGGAAGAGAGGCCCCACAGAGCTAAATTCAGCCCTCTGAGGGAGAAGCCCTGCTGGGCTAGTAGCGACATCTTTGAGGTGGAGCAGGTGTCACATGGGGCAGGGGCCCAGACTCCTGCAGAAGGCTGGCAGCTGTCTGCTGCTGGTGAATCTGAGCCATGGTGATAAGGCTGGTCTTGTCAGAGCTGGAAGACTACAAACAAGATCCAGCCACTGCTGTGGGTGAGCACAGCTGCTGTCAGGGTGAAGAAGCATTGCTAGGGCGGCACAGGAAAAAGAAACCCAGAAGGCAGCAGGAAGCCCACAGGAAGTAAACAGAAAATAAGTCTCTTCAACTCCAACTGCCTGTAGCCTCTCCCTCCCTCTCTCTTTCTCCCTCTCCCTCTTCTTACCCATCCAGGAGTCCCTGGGCAGTGGAGTCACAGTCCCTGCATCACAAAGCCAAAAGTAGAAAGGTAGTTTTCTTAGCTGCAATAACTTAATAACTGGCACAGTATGACAAAAAATTGAAAACACACAAAAATAAAGTAGCAGGGAGAGACAAGTGGAGATGGAAAATAATGGAAACAATAAGTTGATTCAAGGATAGGAAAATAAAATGTCTTTCTATAGATTGAAGAAATAATGGAAACACATGATTTTCTAAACAAATTAACAGGTGAGTTGAAAGGGAGCAGTTGCCACTGGGATCTAAATTAGTGGCACTGGGATCTAAATCAAATGAAATAAGTACCACGAAGCATAAGACACAGTAAAATAGATTGATATATGACCAAAAAAAAGGAAATGTAAGAGATATAATGTAGAGATCCAAGAGAGCTAATGGAATAGGAATGTTAGGAGATTGTTAGGAGGAATAATAGGAGAAGAAATAATTAGACAAATAATAAAAGAAGGCGTACTTGATCTGAGGAACTCAGTTCTGCACAGTCCAAGTTGCATTTAGTTCCATAGTCCACTGATAGCAAAACCCAGGGAGAAAAGTACTAAACTTAAGAAAAATGGGGTCCTGGGTGGCCCAGTCTGTTAAGCATCCAACTTCAGCTCAGGTCATGATCTTGAGGTTTGTGAGTTCAAGCCCCACATCGGACTCTCTGCTGTCAGCTTGGAGCCCATTTCGGATCCTCTGCCTCCCTCTCTCTGCCCCTCCCCCACTCATTCATTTTCTCTCTCTCTCTCTCTCTCTCTCTCTCAAAAATAAACATTAAAAAAAAAGAAAAATCTTACAAGTTTCCAGACCTATAGAAAAATTACCATCAAGAGAAAAAGAATGGGGAGGGGAGGAGGAGAGAGCAAGAGAAAGAAAGAGTGTGCATGCACTGGACTGGCATCCGAATTCTAATCCAAAATATAGGAAGATGGAAGCTAGGAAGAGTAAGATCCTATCCGTTAATTATGAAGGAAAAGGACTGTAACTGAAATCAAATCAAAGAATTGAAAAGTTAATATAAACTCATTTCTTCATAATAAAAATTCTATGACAAATATAAACAAATTTATATAGATATAAATAAATATAAATATATATTATGCTTCAGCATCAAAAGCGTAAATAAACAAGATACAGTTATCTAACAGTAAATTATTTTAACTAAGGTGGATTCTCACAGACTAGTTGGAATTCAATTTCTCATAAGGTAAGGAGTAAGAGAAAATCTAAGAAGGAAAACAAAAGCACGAATTATACCACAAAGGCTAGTGTTATATATTCTTAGTGTCTTCAGTGTATTAATATCACAAATGTTAAGAAAGGAAATCCTAGAATTTATAAAAATTAATGTTTATCAGAAATGGGTGAATCTTCTAATAACAGAAACTCTGAATTTAGAAAAATGTAGACAAACACTCTTACGTGAATGTCTTCTTTTTAAATAAGAAATGGAAAACAATGCATATAGAGTCCCCATTTGGATGTAGAGCTATTTATATAAGCCTTTTTACAGCAAATATTCTCAGACTTAAAACCTCAGGATTAATCTCTAAATAAGCAAAATTTGAAGAGCATAAAATGAACCCTAGCAAGTTTGGCTCTTGCAAGGCCTTTTATGAGAAAACAGATTATCTTTGTCATCTGTTATTTCCAGTTAATTTACAAGCTAAATGGAAACCCTAACTGCTAATTCATCCTAAACAATTCTGGAATAAAAGCATGCCATTTGTATATAGTAGAACAATCATGAATCCAGGCCAGAAGATCTTCCTAGCAATGAAGACATAAATATAAATAATCATGGACAATGCAGAAGAACGAACCAAGCCATTTTTAAGAATGTGCCGAGATTGTGAACTTTATTTCAGATGCAAGATCTGCACCTCCCATGCCTTGCATTGTAGGTGCTCGTTAAAAGTTTGTTGCTGATAATAGGTTCTGGGGTTTTTTTCCCTTTTGTACTTGAGGACTTTGGTTAGCATCACATTCACTAGCTACAATATATTACCATTGAATATGTATCAAATTATTGAATGGAGGAAACAAGGATTCCAAAACCAAAATGATTGACTGACAATAAGAATCATGATTATTTTATGATTATGGATTATTAGGTGTCACTTTATGTTTTTATCTTGAGCCAGAAAAAATCAGATTTGTGTGTGTGTTTTCACTTTTCCCTTTGAATAATGACACCGAACCCCAACCTCAGCTGTTGTTGCTGTTGTTGTTGTTGTTGTTGTTGTGTTGTCGTCATCGTCGTTATTGTTTCCTTCCCAGGTCTGTGAATGTTTTTAAGTAAGTTACTATTCTGTTTTACATTTTCCAATGTCTTTCTTATTTTATTCACCATTGTTCAGTTGTCTAAACATGTGTAGAAACAGGAACCTAGGAACTAGGTTTTCCTGCTGTATTCAGGAACGTAAATACTTGGAAGGAAGAGACTATTCATTGACAATTGCTCCTTGCTGACTCCAGTATGCCAAGGAAAACATTGTCACTTTGGTTTTTGAAACATTCTTGTATGAGGTTTGTTTGTTTTGTTATAAGTGGTAAGGGATGCCTGTTTACTTAGAAAGATTGTGCACACACCCACAAAAATAATTCACAATTTTATTAATACAAAACTCAAGAAATTATATTTTTTCTTTAGATATTTTGTTTTTTTCAATAAAGAAAAAAAGTGTTACAAGTGGAGTTGAAAACTTTTGCATGCCTCACCTGCTTCCATTACCTTCCCTCCCTTCCAGAGTTTACCACAACCCCAAGATTCATGTGTACCAATCCCATGCTTGTTTCTGTTAATTGTATGTTTTTCTGCATGAGGTTGTTTTTATTTGAGTATAGTTGATACAATATGTTACATTAGTTGTAAGTGTACAACTTAGTGATTTGATAAGTTTATATATTAAGTTATGTTCACCACAGGTGTAGCTACCATCTGTCCCATTGCATCACTATCACAGTTTCATTGACTGTATTTCTTGTGTTGTGCCTTTTATTCCTGTGACTTATTCATTCCATAACTGGAATCCTGTATCTCCCTCTCCCTCTCCCCTTCACACATTTTGTCCATCCCCAGATCCCTTCCCCCTGGCAACCATGAGTTTGATAGGTCTGATTCTGCTTCATTTGTTTATTCATTTTTGTAGATTCCATTCATGTGTAGAATTACATTGTATTTGTCTTTCTCCATATGACTTATTTTTGCTTAACATAATACCCTTTAGGTATATCCATGTTGCCTCAAATGGCACAGCCTCATCCTTTTTATGGCTGCATAATATTCCTCTGTGTGTGTGTGTGTGTGTGTGTGTGTGTGTGTGTGTGTGTAACACATTTTCCTTATCCATTGATCTATTGATGGATATTTAGGTTGCTTCCATACCTTGGCTACTGTAAATAATGCTGTGGTAAGCATGGGGTGCATAAATCTTTTCAAATTAGTGTTTCCGCTTTCTTTGGGTAAATACCCAGTAGTGGAATTATTGGATTATATGGTATTTCTATTTTTAACTTTTTGAGAGATCTCTATAATGTTTTCCACCCTGACTATACCAATTTACATTCCCACCAACAGCGCATGAGACTTCCTTTTTCTCCTACTTGCCACTTGTTATTTCTTGTCATTTTGATTTTAGCCATTTTGACAGGTGTAAGATAGTATCTGATTGTTATTTTGATATGCATTTCCCTGATGATTAGTGATGCTGAGCATCTTTTCATGTTTCTGTGGGTCATCTGTAGGTCTTCCTTGTAAAAATGTCAGTTCAGGTCCTCTGCCCATTTTTAAGTTAGGTTGTTTGTGCGTTTTTTGGTGTTCAGTTGTAGAAGTATCCAATATTTTGGATATTAATCCCTCATCAGATATACCATTTGCAAATATTTTCTCCCATTCAGTAGGTTGTCTCTTTGTTTTGTTGATGGTTTCCTTTGCTGTGCAAGAGCTTTTTATGTTGATGTAGTCCCAACAGTTTTTGTTCTTACCTTTGTTTCCCTTCCCTCAGGAGACATACCTAGTAACATTTTTCTAGGGCAATGTCAAAGAAATTACTGCCTAGTTTCCTTCTAGGAGTGTTATGGTTTTGTGTTTCACATTTAGGTCTTTAATCCATTTTGAGTTTATTTTTAAATTTGATATAAGAAGGTGGTTCAGGTTTATTCTTTTGCATGTCTCTGTCCAGTTTCCCCAGTACCATTTATTAAAGATACCGTCTTTTCTCCATTGTATATTCTTGCCTCCTTTGTCATAGGTTAATTGACCATATAATCATGGGTTTATTTCTAGGGTCTCTATTCTTCTCCATTGATCTATTTGTCTATTTTTGTGCCAGTGCCATACGTTTTTGATTACTACAGATTTATAGTACATCTTGAAATATGGTATTGTGATACCTCCAGCTTTGTTCTCCTTTTTCAGGATTGTTTTTGCTATTCAGGGTCTTCTGTGGTTCCATATAAATTGTAGTACCATTTGCTCTAGATTTGTGAAAAATGCAATTGGTATTTTGATAGAGATTGTATGGACTGTGTAAATTCCTTTGGGTAATATGAGCACTTTAACAATATGAGCCCTTCCAGTTCATGAGTATGGAATATCTTTCCATTTTTTTGTGCCATCTTTAATTCCTTTCACCAGGGTTTTATAGTTTTTGGAACTGTTTTTAAATTATATGTGAAGTTTGGGGGAAAATAAATGAAAGACTAAGTAGCAAAGAGCTCTAATGTGAAAGCCATAGTTTCACTGACCAGCTAAACTGCATGTGTTATTTATAAGGTGCCCCGGGGCAAAATTGTGACAAGGAATTCCGTCTTTTCATTCTCTCTTTGTCTTTTAGTTTCTTTTCTACATAGATTATATGTACTTACATGCTACCTGGAACAAGCCAAAGCAGTCAATAAAAATAAATCTCGATTACTAGATAATCCACCATTGTGAACAGTCTACCACTCGTATCTATCTTGGCCTGTAGCCTTGATATTCTTTTTACAGCTCTAGATCAGTGGAGGATTCAGGCACATAGGATATGTGCTCGCAAGGCTTTTATTTGAATTTTTGCATGTATCACCTTCATTTTTAAGACAATGAGAAAATACAAATAAGTGAAAATAATAAAATGAACAATAATTATACTTCATTAATGTTACAAAATATGTCATTCCAGACTTATTTTTAAGGCCATGCATATACATACATGAAGGAAGTATGAATAAATGATTAAATAAGAAATGAATGAATAAATAACAAAGTGAGAATGTGTGTGTGTGTGTACACACACACACCCCACCCCCTCACCTCTCCAGACGTTCACTCAAATGCCACATTATTAGTGAGGTGCTCTCTGGCTGCCATGCACACATACATGCACACAAACACTTTGTATCTCCTTTCTTGCTTTAGTTTTCTTCTTTGCACTCAAATCAGTATTTTTTCTAGGTGTCCATCTACCCCCCTCACCACCACCAGATTTAAAGTTCCGTGAGTACAGGATTCTCATCTGTTTATTCAACCGCTATGCCCCAAAACTTAAACCAATGTATGGCATACAATGATTGTTCAATTGTAAAGTGAATGAGGGAATATAAAAGTCTGGTTGATTCACAACTAACCTTGAGTGCCAAGCATACTGAATTTAAAGTTCAAAGGAATTTTGTGTCTGTTTCCCTTAATGGTCTAAGAAAGAGTTGCGTTTGAAGCGAGTATTTATTTATATATCTGAAAGGTGAGGGAAAGAGGAGTGAGGATCTCTACCTTGAGGCAGATGTGCCTGCAGCATTTGGGGGAAGACCCAGGTGGCCAGAGCTGCTCCAGCAGGGTTAGAAGGTGGTGGTAAGAGATGGAGGCAGAAGACAATAGGAGGCCCAGTCATGGAAGGCCTTAATGCACTGATAAAGATTTATTTAATATGTGTGTGTGTGTGTGTGTGTGTATATATATATATATATATATATATAATATTTAGGAAAATTCTCCAATGTCAACTATTCCTTGCTTAAAAATACTTGAAACACTAAAGATTATAGAATCGCAAGTTCATTCTGAATCCCAAATAAACTTGAATTCTTGAACACAGACACATAGTCATTAAGAAGACTGTTATCTGTGAAGTAAAAGAACTGATTCCTTAATTTTTGAAGCTATATTTCTGTAGATCCAATATTAAAGATGGATTTGAGTGGCATAGGATCTAAAACTTAGATTTGGAAAGTACTTTCCTAAAATGCGAACCTAAAACATTCTAACAATCCCAATACCACTTGGCATTTTGGGATGAAGGACAGGGAGGAGTCCTAGAGAAATCACCCTACAATCTTATGTCCTCAGTATTTTGCCACATTTAATTTTGAAGGCATTTTCTGGCATCCCTTTCAGATTCTTCCACATGCCATATTTACATTAACTACACTAAGAGACATAAGTATAACTCGTGGCTAATTTGTTTTTAAAAAGAAGAGAAAGAACCCACAACAAGAAGCATGTTAAAAATAACACTGAAAATATAATTTATGTATTAGACTTAAACCAGTTAGTGTCAAAATACAAGCTTCCATTCCTAAGCAAGTTTAAATCTACATCATTACAGTATGATGTGTCTGAATAATAAAAGACTAAACTTTCATAAGAAGTGACCCTTAAAAAATATATCTGTTTTTCTATGTGTGTTTTATTTAAGGAAAATGGTTAACTGCACTTGACCACTTTCTATCTATATGCAATTGCACTTACAAAAAAGATTCATCATTGATTATGCTCATTCTTAAATAAACCAGTCAATAGCGGGCCTGAAATTAACAGATGAATTTTCAGATATGGAAACAGAATAGTTTTACACCAGCGATACAAAACAAAAATACCCTAGCCATTAATGTTTGGGAAGTTGTTTGAGGTTTTGAAGTGTTTATTTTAATATCCTTCTTTTTTGTTTTATCATTTTTTAATGTTTCTTTATTTTTGAGGGGGGGGCATGCGTGGGGGAGGAACAGAGAGAGAGAGAGAGAGAGAGAGAGAGAGAGAGAGAGACAGAATCGAAGCAGGCTCCAGGCTCCGAGCTTTCAGCACAGACCCCGACCCAGGGATCGAATTCACGAACTGTGAGATCATGACCTGAGCCGAAGTCGTGCACTAAACCGACTGAGCCACCCACGTGCCCCCGACTGCTTCTAAAATTATAGTGATGTCTATATGTGCGCACTTAATCAATGGAATCCCTGAAAAGTCTGGCTAACTGAAATTAGCTTATTATCAAAATGGGCCGATGAAACAATAATTATAACACTATCATGATTTTTTTATTCTTACATTAGATAATATAGAGTGTAGTTTTAGCGTCAGGAGTAGAATCCAGTGATTCATCTCT
Organism: Prionailurus bengalensis; assembly: GCF_016509475.1. NCBI lineage: Eukaryota > Metazoa > Chordata > Mammalia > Carnivora > Felidae > Prionailurus > Prionailurus bengalensis. The sequence continues at coordinate 100,460,778 of NC_057344.1, read as the reverse complement.
GAGTACAACACCCAGTGCTCATCCCAACAAGTGCCTTCCATCAACCATCTTCCCCACCTCCATCAACCCTCAGTTTGTTCTTTGTATTTAAAAATCTCTTATGGTTTGCCCCCCTCTCTATTTTTATCTTATTTTTCTTTCTTTTCCACTATGATCATCTAAGTTTCTCATATTCCATATATGAGTGAAATCATGGGATATCTGTCTTTCATCTTTCTCCAGACTGACTTTTTTCACTTAGCATAATACCCTCCATCCATGTTGCTGCAAATGCTCCATCCATGTTGCTGCAGCTCCATCCATGTTGCTGCAAATGGCAAGATTTCATTCTTTTTCATCATTGAGTAGTATTCCAGTGTGTGTGTGTGTGTGTGTGTGTGTGTGTGAATACACATCTTCTTAATCCATTCAGCAGTTGATGGACATTTGTGCTCTTTCCAAAGTAGCTCTTTGGAGCTACTGTTGATAGCACTGCTATAAACATTAGGGTGCATGTTCTTCTTGAAATCAGCACTCCTGTTTCTTTTGGATAAATTCCTAGTAGAGCAGTTCCTGGGTCGTAAGGTAGCTCTATTTTTAATTTTTTGAGGAACCTCCGTACTGTTTTCCAGAACAGTTGCACCAGTTTGCATTCCCACAAAAAGTGCAAGAAGGTTCCACTTTCTTTGCATCTTTGCCAACATCTGTTGTTTCCTGAGTTGTTAATTTTAGCCATTCTGACAGGAGTGAGGTGGTATCTCAGTGTGGTTTTGATTTGTATTTCCCTGATGATGAGCGAAGTTAAAGCATCTTTTCATGTGTCTGTTTGTGATCTGGATGTCTTCTTTGCAAAGTGTCTTCTGCCCATTCATGTCTTCTGCCCATTTCTTCACTGGATCATTTGTTTTTGTGGTGTTGATTTTGATAAGTTCTTTATAAATTTTGGATATTAACCCTTTATCCAATATGTCATTTGCAAATATCTTCTCCCATTCCATGGTCTGCATTTTAGTTTTGTTGATTGTTTCCTTTGCTGTGTAGAAGCTTTTTATCTTGATGAGGTCCCAATAGTTCATTTTTTGCTTTTATTTCTCTTGCCTTCAGAGACATGTCAAGAAAGAAGTTGCTGCAGCTGAGATCAAAGAGGTTGCTACCTGTTTGCTCCTGTAGGATTTTGATGCTTTCTTCTCACATTTAGATCTTTCATCCATTTGAATTGTTTGTGTGTGTGTATGATGTAGAAAGTGGTCCAGTTTCACTCTTCTGCATGGTACTGTCCCATTATCCCGCACCATTTGCTAAAGAGACTGTCTTTTTTTCTATTGGATACTCTTTCCTGCTTTGTCGAAGATTAGTTGACCATATATTTGTGGGTCCATTTCTGGGTTCTCTATTCTATTCCATTGGTCTATGTGTCTGTTTTGTGCCAATACCATACTGTCTTGATGATTACAGCTTTGTAATACAGGTTCTGCTTTGGTTTTATTTTTCAACATTACTTTGGCTATTAGGAGTCTTTTGTGGTTCCATACAAATTTTAGGATTGTTTTTTCTAGCTGTGTGAAGAATGCTGGTGCTATTTTGATTGGGATTGCATTGAACGTGTAGATTGCTTTGGGAAGTATCAACATTTTAACAAAATTTGTTCTTCCAATCCATGAGCATGGAATGTTTTTCCATTTCTTTGTGTCTTCCTCAATATCTTTAATAAGCTTTCTATAGTTTTCAGTGTACAGATCTTTTACTTCTTTGGTTAGGTTCATTTGTAGGGATTTAAGTTTTTTGATTCAACTGTGAATGGGATCAGTTCCCTGATATCTCTTTCTGTTGCTTCATTATTGGTGTATAGAAATGTGACCAAGTTTTGTATGTTGATTTTATATCCTGTGACTTTACTGAATTCCTGTATTAGCTTGAGCAGTTTTTTGCTGGAGTCTTTGGGTACTCCATTTAGAGTACTATGTCATCTGCAAAGAGTGGAAGTTTGACTTCTTATTTGCCAATTTGGATTCTGTTTATGCCTTTATTTCATTTTTTTGTCTGATTGCTGAGGCTAGCACTTCCAACACTATGTTAAACCAGCGATATGAGTGGACATCCCTGTCATGTTCCTGATCTCAGGGGGAAAGCTGTCAGTTTTTCCCCATTGAGGATGATATTAGCTGTGGGACTTTCATATATGGCTTTTATGATGTTAAGGTATGTTCCTTCTATCCTAACTTTCTTGAAGGTTTTTATTAAGAAAGGATGCTGTGTTTTGTCAAATGCTTTTTCTGCATCTATTGACAGGATCATATGATTTTGATCCTTTCTTCTATTAATGTGATGTATTATGTTGATTGACTTGTGAATATTGAACCAGCCCTGCAGCCCAGGAATGAATCGCACTTGATCATGGTGAAAATAATTCTTTTGATGTACTGTTGAATTCAGTTTGCTAATATCTTGTTGAGAATTTTTTCATCCATGTTCATCAGGGATATTGGTCTATAACTCTCCTTTTTAGTGGGGTCTTTAGTTTGGAAATCGAGGTAATGCTGGCTTCATAGAATAAGTCTGGAAGCTTTCCTTCCATTTCTATTTTTTGGAACAGTTTGAGAAGAATAGATGTTAACTCTGCTTTAAACTTCTGGTAGAATTCCCCTGGGAAAACACCTGGCCCAGGACTCTTATTTGTCAGGAGATTTTTGATAACTGATTCAATTTCTTCACTGGTATTGAGTCTGCTCAAATTTTCTATTTCTTCCCATTTGAATTTTGGTAGTATGTGAGTGTCTAGTAATTTGTTCATTTCTTCTATACTGTCCAGTTTGTTGGCGTATAATTTTTCATAGTATTCTATAATAATTGTTTGTATTTCTGTGGTGTTGGTTGTGATCTCTCCTCTTTAATTTGTGATTTTATCTATTTGTGACTTCTCCCTTTTCTTTTTGAGAAGTCTGGCTAGGGGGTTATCAATTTTGTTTATTCTTTCAAAACACCAGCTCTTGGATACATTGATCTGTTCTACTGATTTGTTGTTTGTTTGGTTTTGGATTCTATAGTGTTTATTTCTGCTGTAATCTTTATTATTTTTTTTCCATCTTTGGGCTTTCTTTGCTGCTATTTTTCTAGGTCCTTTAGGTGTGAGGTTTGGTTGTATATTTGGGACTTTTCTTACTTCTTGGGATAGGCCTGAATTGCAATGTATTTTCCTCTTAGGACTGCCTTTGCTGCATCCCAAAGGGTTTGGACTGTCATGTTTTCATTTGCATTTGCTGTCATATATTTTTTTATTTTCTTCTTTAATTTCCTGGTTGAACCATTCATTCTTTAGTAGGATATTCTTTAACCTCCACATATTTGGGGCTTTCCAGAATTTTTCTTGTGGTTGATTTCAAGTTTCATAGCATTGTGATCTGAAAATATGCATGGTATGGTCTCAATATTTTTATATTTGTTGCAGGATGTTTTGTGACCCAGTATGTGATCTGTTTGGAGAATGATTCACGTGCACTCGAGAAGAATGTGTTCTGCTGTATTAACATGAAAAATTATAAGTATATCTGTTAAATCCATCTGGTCCAATGTATCATTCAGAGTTGTTGTTTCTTTATTTATTTTCTGCCTAGATGGTCTGTGCATTGATGTAAGTGGAATATTAAAGTCCCATACAATCATGGCATTATTATCAATAAGTTTGCTTATGTTTGTGATTCATTGGTGTGTGTATATATATATATATATATATATACATATACATATATATATATATATATACATTTGGGTGCCTCCATGCTGGGGGCATAAACATTTACAATTGTTAGCTCTTCTTGATGGATAAACCCCTTAATTATGATATAATACCCTTTTCCCTCTTGTTACAGTCTTTGTTTTAAAATTGAGTTTGTGTGATATAATATGGCGACTCCAGCTTTCTTTTGATGTCCATTAGCATGATAGATGGTTCTCTATCCCCTCACTTTCAATCTGCAGGTGTCTTCTGGTCTAAAATGAGTCTCTTATAGGCAGCATATAGATGGATCTTGGGTTTTTATCTATTCTGATACCCTATATCTTTTGATTGGAGCATTTAGTCCATTTACAATCAGAGTGATTATTGAAAGATACGAATTTAGTGTCATGGTGTTATCTGTAGGTTTTGTGCTTATGGTGACCTCTCTGGCCCTTTGTTATCTTTGCTGCTTTCCAATCACAAAATCCCTTTTAGGATCTCCTGCAGGGCTGGTTTAGTGGTCATGAACTCCTTTAGTTTTTATTTGTCTGGGAAAGCCTTTATCTCTCCTATTCTGAATGACAGCTTTGGTGGATAAAGGATTCTTGGCTGCATAATTTTCCTATTTAGCACATGGAATATTTCCTGCCATTCCCTTCTGGCCTGCCAAGTTTCAGTGGACAGGTCTGCTACTACCCTTATGTGTCTGCCTTTGTAGGTTATGGCCCCTTTTTCCCTAGCTGCTTTCAGAATTCTTTTTTTTTTTTTTTTTGCCAGTTTCACTATGACATGGCACGGTGTTGACCTGTTTTTTGTTGATTTTGAAGAGAGTTCTTTATTCCTCTTGGACTTGGATGCCTGTTTCCTTCCCTAGATTAAGGAAGTTCTCAGCTATAATTTGTTCAAATAAACCTTCTGCCCCTTCTCTTGCTTTTCTACTTCTGGATCTCCAATGATACAGATATTGTTTCATTTTATGGAATCACTTAGCTCTCTAATTCTCCCTTCATGATCTAATATTTCCTTCCCCTATTTTTTCCAGCTTCATCAGTTTCCATAATTATATCTTCTATTTTGCCTATTCTTTCCTCTGCTTCTTCCATCCTCATTGTCACTGTACTTAGTTTATTGTGCATCTCATTTATAACATATCTTAGCTCATTGTGACTATTTCTTAGGACTTTCATCTCTGCAGCAACAGATTCTCTGCTGTCTTCTATGCTTTTTTCAAGCCAAGCTACTAGTCTCACCACTGTTATTCTAAATTCTTGTTCAGATATATTGTTTGAATCTGTTTTGAGCAATTCTCTGGCTGTTATTTCTTCCTGGAATTTCTTTTGAGGAGAATTCTTCCATTTTGTCATTTTGGCTAGGTTTCTGTCTCTTGCACGTTTTAAAAGCTTGTTATGTGTCCTGAACCTGTGAGTACTACTATATTAAAAAAGGGTCATACACTGTCCCAGGCCTGGCATTTCAGGAAGTGTTTTTGGAATGTGTTGCGTGCACTCTGTTGTTGCGTTTTGGCTGCTCTATCCCACTGGTCTGTCCTCTGCAAGGCTTCTCCTTGCTTGTTGTGGTGGAGTGTTTGGACCTTCCACCAGGTTGCTTTGATTTGTTCATTGATATAACCCTGGAAAAAAGGAAAGGGCAGGAGGGCAGCCTGATCTCATACAGGAGAAAAATGAAAGGGGAGAAAAGAAGACCAAGCAGAGAATCAAAAGAACTATACAGTTAGTACAGAGTGAGAGAAAGGAAAATAAAGAAGATACAGAAAAGATGTAAGAAGAATAGAGTAAAAATGCCTGGTTAAACAAACAAAGCAGAAAAAAAACTATGTTTACCAAAAACAAATCAGAAACTATAAGCCTGATTCCAAAGGAAAAAAGAAGAACATAGAAAGAGAAAAGAAAAGGGAACAGAAGAGAAGAAGAGAAGAACAAAGAGACAAATAGACAAACAGAGAGACATAAAAACAGTTGTCTGTTGGTGCCTGGGACTGGTGGCAGCACTGGTCTGGAGGAGAGGCTGACTGCATTTTATCAGTCTCACTCCAGTAAACAAGCAGTTACCAGGCACGGAGGCGTGCGGTTTGGTGTAAGCAGGTCTCACCTCCACTGGGGGCCGCCATCCTGTTCTCTGAAGCCCCACCATGTTGTTGTTGGGGAGAAAAATGGAGACACTCCAATCTCTCCTCCCAGACTGGGTGTCTCAAACCACACTGTTCATGCAGCCCTCACAGAGTAGTGCAGGCCGTCAGCCTGCCCTACTCCACAGTCTCCTGCACCTTCTAGACACTTGGCTGGGATTCAAAACCCTATGTCTTAAGGGACCTGCACCCTGTGGACCCTGTTCTGGTGTAGTGCCCCTCAGCCCTGCTGATAAAAAGCCTTTGGCTGGCGCCTGCAGGGTCCTTTGTCCTTGAAGAGGCAATAAACCTTCTTCCCACAGTGCTCAAGGAAGGGGACCGTTCTCTCCCAGTGTGTCCCTGAGATTGCTACAGTGCCCTGGGGCAGCTCCCTCCCCCACAGGCACACATGCAGGGCCAGCTCAGGTTAGAAGAAAGTCATGCACTTTGGGACCTCTGAGCTTCAGCTCCTAAGGCTGTTTGCAAAATAGAAACTGGTACTGTCCATATTTCTTGTTCCATGGTCCAGAGTGGTTTTCCTTGATACTGAAGCCCTCTGTCTTTCTCTTCCTTTTGCCTCTCCACAGAAGGGGTTCCCTCCCCTCCATGCCTACGCCATTTCCTCTCCCCCAGTTCACATACATGAACCTCCATCCTGCCAAGCTATTCCCCTCCACCTGTGGAGATCTTTCTGCCACTCTGCAGATTGATTTCCTGGGTGTTCCAAGTGATCTGACCTCAATACACCTGGGTTTGAGGGACAAAGAAAATCCCAGTCCCCTTACTTCTCTGTTATTTTAACTCCTTCAACGCTATCATGGTTTTTAAACAGCTGTACATGGTGCAGCATAAAGATGCATGTAGTTGTATGTAGTGAAAATGCATGTAAATTGTGTAGACAGCACAAGTGTCTTCTCCTTAAAAGAAATTAAAGTTCAGGGTTCTGAGTTCTTACAAGAAAACTAAAAATAACTTCATCTTTACCTTTAAAAAGAATTTAAGTAGGCCCCTTTTTTTGTTTTCTCAGATCCATAATAAAGAACTCAGGGTATCAAATGATCAGTGATAATGACCATTACATTAGTTAAAAGTTGGTATGTGTTGGGGCGCCTGGGTGACTCAGTTGGTTGATCGTCTGACTCTTGATTTCAGCTCAGGTTATGACCTCACAGTTTGTGATTTTGAGCCCTAACGGTACAGATCCTGCTTGGGATTCTCTCTCTCCTTGTCTCTCTGCCCCTCCCCTGCTCTCTCTCTCTCCCTCAAAATAAATACACTTTTTTAAAAAAGTTGGTATGTGTAAAAATTTATAGACCATATGAAGGAAATTTTTAAGACAAACTAAATATTCTTAAGTGAAATGTAATGTCAATAAAGGCACGTGGCTGGAATTAAAATCTTTCAGGTTAAAAAGTAAAATGAAATTCAACTAAATAAAAGTGAAAGGTTCTTTCTTACCAGGACCCTCAAATGGATGGATGAGAACATTTTGTGTAAAAAGAAGCATTCTTAAAATTGTACATTTAGGAAGGCTGCTCTGTATGGATGTTGGGGCGACATACAGTGCAGGCAGTAGCTCATGTTGAGCCAGGCCCCTCCCCCTCCGTATCCATCTGCACATCACCCACTGAGTAGTTGATATGGTGTTTGAATAATTTATATCAGCTCAAGAGTTAAACTTGACTGCTCTAAGGATAAATGTATTCCCTCACACACCCATCATTGATTCATTTAGGTATGAAAATGTGTACCAATTCTGACCAAAGAGATGTGAGGAAAAGTTTCCTGCAGATTTCTGGAAAGGTTTTCCTCAAAGATAAAAATGGGAAGCTCCACCCTTTCTCCCACCGTCCACAAAGAATGAAGCCTAAACTCCAGTGCCACTGTTGACAATAACCATGAGGTCATTCAACCTTAGGAGAAAACCACATTGCTGGTAACCAAGTGAAAAGGTAAGAAGAGAATCCAGAATTGTTTATATTTGAGCTCCACAATGAACTAATCCTAAAGCCAGGCCTACTCCTGGAATACTAGTCATATGAGTTAAGAAGTGCCTTTTACTTTTTAAATCCATTTGATTTGCATATTTCTTGCATTTTCAGGCATGGTAACGGATAAAGGACTCAGTATATATTTGGCTCCAGGGTAGAACTAAGCATGAGCTGCCAGTACTACAACCCATAAGAAAGAAAGTCATAGTCATAGTTTAAAAAAAAAAAAAATATATATATATATATATATATCTAGAATCTTTAAAATGAAGAACGTGAAGGCATATTTTCATTCTTCTCTGTAGACAGTCTTAGAAAGCCACTTAAAATGGCAGCTGCCATTTGATCTTTAAGTGACTAGGACCTCTGTGAGTACCTCCTACCTGGGATTTGGTATGCAGATTCAACCTCTAATCTGGATTACAGGGAGAATTTCACAGTGCGAATTTTGAACTCTGCTTGGGAACCTCTTTGAAGATCAGCCAGAAGATGATGGAAGTGCAAATAACATGCAGAAGCTCACGGCTGTCCTTCTGTAGTTCATGCTGAGCCGGCAGTCATTCTCCCAACATGACAGAAGTCAGAGTACCCTGAGCATCAGCCTTTTACAGGTTATTATGTTCTCATCTTCAAAATGCACTAATCCCCCCCTCTATTTTTTTCTGAATTTTACAGCAGGAAATGCTAAAGTTATGATTTCCTTTTAAGAAGTATACATGAATCTTACTAAGAAGGAAGTTGGGGGGGGTTATTTTGGGTAGTAACCAAAATAAATGGTTCTACAAGAGTCAACATTTTCTATTTTGTTTTGCGTTATGTACAGATGCTTGGTTATAATTTCTATTAAGTGTAAGTCTCATAATGGCTTTCCTTAAGGAGATATTGTACATTTTTTGGCCTAATTTGAACATAGGTTGCTTTTAGCATGAATAAAAATACACTTTTATTAATGCATGTTTAAGTGTTTTTTTGAATACAAATTTTCTCAAAAATTGCTTCATTTCTAAAGCTGAGATTGTGTGAGTGCTGAAACCTATTGAGTAGTCACAGTGGACCATGCTTAGCAAGTGTAAATATAGAGTAATTTAAGTCTAATGAAATTAAAATGGATCATAATTAAATACAAGTCAAATTAAATTTTCGAGTAATTTCCATTACCAAAAGGAATGTCTTTTTTTACTTATACCCCATATTAAAAACCAAATTAGTCCCTTCAATGTATGCTATAAAACAGAAAACAACAATTTAAAAATCAATATTCTTGCTATTAATACAAACATCATGATAACAAATGATCCCCTTAAAATACAAAAACAAAAATTAACTATTTTTATAAATAAAAATGACTTTGCACACACACTCAGGTTTCAGTGACAGAAAATGAACAGGTTTCTATTTGTACTTTCTTTTAAGAATCGATTATCAAAGGCCAAATTGAACGAAAATTACTGTATGTAAGAAAAGTCAACTAAAGTATGTAATCACATTTGTTTCTGTTAAGCTTTTTTTTTTTTTCTTCTCACAGCACAGAACATGGGACTTCATTAAATCTCAGCATTTACATATTCATGTAAGTAATTTTTTTCATTATGAGTTACTAGTTCATATCATCATCTTGTTTGGGGTGGAGGCAAGTGTCAGCTCTTTAAAGTACCTAGGCATTATCTCTCTGTCATTAAAATACATTTTTACAATTCTACATAATCAGTACTGTTACCTCCAATTCCATTAAACACCAGAAAAAAAGCACCCGAAGAGCTATTTTGCATTGTAATATTTATTTTTAATGTACAAAAACACAGACTCTCTATATATGAAAAATAAATATTAACCACAACCAATTTTATGTTTCCTCTTTTACTAATAATTAAAAATAGCATTTTGCAGGGCCACCTGGGTGGCTCAGTCGGTTAAGCGTCCAACTTCGGCTCAGGTCATGATCTCGTGGTCCGTGAGTTCGAGCCCCGCATCGGGCTCTGTGCTGACAGCTCAGAGCCTGGAGCCTGTTTCAGATTCTGTGTCTCCCTCTCTCTCTGCCCCTCCCCTGCTCATGCTGTGTCTCTCTCACTCTCAAAAATAAATAAACGTTAAAAAATTTTTTTTTAAATAGTAGCATTTTGCATATCAAATCCATTTATCTTAAGAGAACTGAGATATATAGGTAAAATACAACGAAACAATCTACATTTTATTGGGCATTATTCATCATATTGTTAAAACTTATAAGAATAAAAAGATAATTTGGTTATACATGAAGCCAGTGTTAGTGTCCTGCTCTGAGTCTTGTTCTGCCAGGATTGGTTAAGGGTCTCACCCATCATTGACCACAGGGCCACCTACTCACCTGCATGGGGAAGAGCTGGAATATTCTCTAGCTGGAATATTCTCCAGGTGAAACAAATTACCTCATACTGCTATCAAATCTCCATGTATCTCATTAATGCCACACACTCTCCAAATGACTGAAGCAGTTTAGAGTTGTGCACACATGTATTTCCAACCCCACAAACAAATCAAATGCACTACTTAATTGTTAGATTTTTTTTAAATCAAAAACATATGGGCACTATGGAGAAAATATGCATAATTGAAAACATAAGAAAACATCAGCCATTTGTGGGGCTTATACCTTATTAGGTATATATTGGGATATACCTTATATTATATAAAGTATATTATATATATTATATTTATTATAATATATTATGTTTTATATATATTATATAAGGGGACACTTTGAAAAAAAATAGGTGCTCAATAAGCACGTGAAAAGATGCTCAATCTCATTCTGTTAAGAAATAAGATAACCTTCCATATTAATGAAATTTTTTAAACTTTATGAAATACAGTATTGGATGCACAGTTATGTATAAATGCATGTAATAAGTATACTCATTTCAAAATTTTTTTAAATAACAAAAAATGAGGGAAAGCAATTGGTTAAAATTTTTCCCTTCTTTCATTTCTGTGTTTCTTCTTTCCTGTACTGTAAAGCTTTCTTTCCTCTCATTCATCAAATATTTAGCAGAATGTTTATTCTGTGTCAGGTATAATGTAAACTCATAAGGAGTCCTTTCAAAATTTTACATAGTAGCCTATTTTTTTTAAGTTTATTTATTTATTTTGAGAGAGAGACAGACAGCAAGAGCAGGGGAGAGAAACAGAGAGGGGGAGAGAGAGAGAGAGAGAGAGAGAGAGAGAGAGAGAGAGAATCCCAAGCACAGTCCCCGCTCAGTACAAAGCCGGACTCAGGGCTTGATCCCACAATACTGGGATCATGACCTGAACTGAAATCAAGAGTCGGATGCTTAACTGAATGAAGCACCCAGGTGCCCCCCCTTTTTTTTAATTTTGAATTGTTTTTAATTTCAAAAAGATCACCTCAGCTGAAGTGTGATTAACAGATTTGAGGAAACTGATAATGGTAAGAGGACAGAAATAATGGACATGGGCAGAGCAGTTATACAAAATCAAATCTCAGGATATTGTGTAGATAATAAAAAGAATAAAATAGATAAAATACATATTTTTTTTCAGGAAGGGTAACAAAAATGTTCATATTAATTACTTTTAGTGAAAGGAAATACAAATTAAGGAAACTGGACAAAAGTAGACATTTTATTTCTTTTAGTTTCTGTATTGCTCACATTCTTATGATGGTTTATATAACTTACTTTTTTTGAGAGAGTATGTGCACACGCAGGTGGGGGAGGAGCCGAGAGAGTAGGAGAGAGAGAATCCTAAGCAGTCTCCACCACCAGTGGACTGTAGGGAGCTGGACGTGGGGCTCCATTCCACTTTCCTGGGATCATGACCTCACAACCTGGGCCTAAATCAAGAGTCAGACGCTTAACCAATCAACTGAGTCACACAGGTGCCCCTAAACTTTTACAATTTTTTAACAGAATTAACTAGTTTAAGATTACAGGCTATTTTGACTTTTTTAATGTAGTATAAATTAAAAGTAATTATAATTACCATTTAAAATGTTTTCTCCAATTTATGTTGTTCTTATAATTTGTCCCAAAATATTTTATAATTTTTTAAATGTTGTGATGCTCTTTTGTTAGGCTTCCTCTTCTTCTGTAAATTTATTTTCCCTAATAAATAAAGAATTAGGAAACACAGTTGGTGAGATATAATTTACACTAAAACAAAAAACAAAACTAAAAAGCAGGAATTTTTATTTCAGTTCCCTTACAATTTATTGAGTTATCCATGTCCGCTGCCTATTTACCCTCAAAACAGGGCATATCTTTTTGCAAGAATTTGATTTTACACAGTCCCTATAGTTCCACACTTCAGACTCACATTCTGAGTTAATTTGCTTGCAAACAAGCCAAGATGATGCAATCAATATTTTTAGTGCGTTCTATTACACTCGAATAAAGAGGCTTGAAATGAGATGAATTGCCAAACCAAAGTGTCTTGTTTGGTAAAAGACAAATAGGAAAAGGCATAAGGCCATCTTCAAGAATCCTTGCAGACCATTAATGGGGTTGTTTTGGCTGTGTAAAATTAGTTTCATACAAGATTTGTCTTTTTGTGATTGGCTTATATAATTTAGTATAACGTCTCAAGTTTCATCCATGTTGTAGCAAGTGTGGGAATTTCCTCCCTTCCTAAGGCTGAATAGTATTCCATTGAATGTATATACCACTCATATCCATTCATCTGCAGAAGGGCACTTGGGTCGGGTCCACTTTTTGGCCATTGCAAACGATGCTGCTATGAACGTGGGTGTGCAAGGATCTGTCCGAGTCCCTGCTTTCATTTCTTTTGGGTATGGGTCCAGCAGTGCAATTGCTGAATCATATATCAACCCTGTGTTTAATTTTTTGAGGAATGTGATGTTTAAAAAGATACATTTTGTGTTATGTTTTCTTTACCACAATAAAAAACAAAAGCAGGAACAATTAATTTCAGCTGGATGTAAAGATTCTTATCTCCCAGCAAGCCCACAGACTGTGCAGCAGAGAATCTCTGACAAGTCAAGCAGCCTGTCTGACTCTCCCCTTCACACACAATCCATACTGACTCTTCTGCGTCCGGACTTGTACATCTTTCAGTTCCCTGATCTTTACGTTATACCCGTCTTCCCATCCCAACAGGATGTGTGTCCTAATGCAAAGCCAGCCACTTTTGGACATACAAAGGGTCTTCAGACCCAAGTAGTTCATGGTGTTTTCTCAGATTCAAAATAGTTTAGAGGCCAGAAAACCTGGGTCCAATTTCTCCCTCTGCCATTTACCCAAATTGTAATTTTTTTTTTTTTTTTTATTCAGGGACACCTAGGTGGCTCAGTTGGTTAAGCGTCTGACTTCAGGTCATGATCTCCCGGTTCGGGAGTTTGAGCCCCGCATCGGGCTCTGTGCTGGCAATCCAGAGCCTGGAGCCTGCTTTGAATTCTGTGTCTCCTGCTCTCTCTGTCCCTCCCCTGTTTGCACTCTGTCTTGTTCTCTCTCAAAAATAAATTTAAAACATTAAAAATAAAATAAATTTTTATTTACTGTTTGCTCATTTATTCATTTTTTAAAAAATGTATTGAACGTCACTCTGCCAGGCAGTAAAAATGCAAAGAGATTATGTCATAAATCCTCTGTCAAGAAGTTTATATAGTTACTTGGGCAAGAATAGCCGCCTAATACCCTTCGCAGGGATAAAGTAAATAACTTTTTAAAAGTAATCCATGGAAAAGGGCTTTGTATATTCTCAAGCATTAAATGCATGAAGTGTTATTAGTATTACTCACACTGGCTCCCTGTTACACTTAGGATACTCTCAAATCCACATAAAAAATTAGAGATTTTAACTGTAAAGTAAAAAAAAAATACCATTCCTTCTATATACAGCAAAAAGAAAAACAATAAAAAGTTATGACAAGTAATGATATTTTTAACATTAGAACTCTAGTCCAGTTTAAACATTTTGCTTATCCAAATTTTGTTTCCTTTCCATGAGCCACATACTTGTATTTACCGATGACTTTCAAGGCATATTTACATAAAGAGAAGGTCTGCATAGCTTTCTCTACCTTTAATTAAAAAATGAGAATAGGGACACCTGGGTGGTTCGGTTGGTTAAGCATCTGACTTTGGTTCAGGTTATGATCTAATAGTTCTTGGGTTCGAGCCCTGCAGTGGTGCTGACATCTTAGAGCCTGAAGCCTGCTTCGGGTTCTGTGTCTCCCTCTCTCTGACCCTCCCCTGCTCACCCTCTATCTCTCTGTCTCTCAAACATAAATATTAGAAAAAAAAATTTTAATGAGAAGAGCATTTAAAAAACTAAGAGAGGAAATAATCCCTGCTTCACGAGGACATTTAACATGTGAGAAGAGGTCCTACAGGCAACCGTCTATGGGTATACCTTAAATGACCTAATACATCAAAGAGCTGAATAAATAGGGTGTGTTTAATGATAATAATGCTGATTCAATTAGCCATCATTTCTCATTCTTCATTAATTTCTGATAAATAAATTTTCTTGTCTCTTTTTTCTATTCAGTCTTAGGTTAAATGGGAATGCTACTTGCATGCTAATTATCAGCAGTTAGATGCCCCAGTTTTCTTAGTATCAGGTACTCCATTAACAATGTGAAAATAGAGGTGCCTGGGTGGCTCAGTGGGTTAAGCGTCCGACTGCAGCTCAGGTCGTGATCTTGGGGTTTGTGAGTTTGAGCCCCGTGTGGGGCTCTGTGCTGACAGTTGGGAGGCGGAGCCTGCTTTGGATTCTGTGTCTCCCTCTCTCTCTGCCACTCCCCCACTCATGCTCTGTCTCTCAAAAAAAAATAATTTTTTTTAAATGCAAAAATAAACCAGCACTGGTCTCTATTGAAGTGAAGGAAAACAAAAATATTTTATCCTGGTTACTACATTGTTAGCAAATAAAGATGCCTTGCCACTGAAAAAATTACAAGCCAGGATGAAACATTGTAACTAGTCAAACATTGGATCAGCTGGTAAGATAAGATGGGAAAGCAGTTGGGGAAAACCAAATGTCAGTAGCATCTTTCAACAGAGAAATTTAGAGAGGAATTTGCTACTTGGTTTCAGTTTCAGAAATTAACCAGGTTATTTGGAATGATCATCAGGATGTCTGTATTAAAAACAATAAAATGTGTATTAGTCATGACGAGTGTTAAAATGTATACTCATTCATTGAATAGATGTTTCATGAGACTGGGAACTCAGGGAGGTTTCATAGAGAAAGGGATACACATATTGAGATGAAAGGAGAATTAACATTGGCAAAGTCAGAAGAGTGAGAGTGTGACAAGTATATACATAGTAGCAAGTACAATGCATGAGAAAAGCAAGAAGAGACATATTTTAGGAGGAATTCAGTATTTGAATATTAAAGTTATATTAAAGGTGGAAAGTTATCAGAGCAGATCAAGGAGCTTGCACAGAGTGTATTAAACTAAGTGAAATAAGTCAGAGAAAGACAAATACCATATGATTTCAATCATATGTGGAATTTAAGAAACAAAACATGAATATAGGGGAAGAGAGGAAAATAAGATAAAAGAGTGGGAGGCAAAGCATAAGAGATTCTTAAGTACAGAGAACTGAGGGTTGCTGGAGGGGTGTTGGGGGAGGAGATGGGCTAAATGGGTGATGGGCATTAAGGAAGGCACTTGTTGGGATGAGCACTGGGTGTTATATGTAAGCGATGAATCACTAAATTCTACTCCTGAAACCAATATTACTCTATATGTTAGTAAATAGAATTTATTTTTTTTATTTTATTTAAAAAAATTTTTTTTAACGTTTATTTATTTTTGAGACAGAGAGAGACAGAGCATGAACGGGGGAAGGTCAGAGAGAGGGAGACACAGAATCCGAAACAGGCTCCATGCTCTGAGCTGTCAGCACAGAGCCCGACGCGGGGCTCGCACTCACGGACGGTGAGATCATGACCTGAGCCGAAGTCGGCCGCCTAACCGACTGAGCCACCCAGGCGCCCCTGTTAGTAAATAGAATTTAAATAAAAACTTGAAACAAAACAAAAAGAGTATGCAATATCTAAGGAGTTTCAACTTCTTCCCGAAACAATACAAATGTCCCAAACGTTTTAGCCCAGAATGGCTTCAAGGGTTACAAAAAGAGTAAGATGATAATTGTGTTCTTTCTAACGATTTTTGAAATGCACCTGCTAATCCAAAACCAGGAGCCCTAAATTGTGATAACATTTCAGTGTCCTGTGGAGATGGTTGTGTCGGAGGTATTGTGTTTGGAAACTGAGTGTGTCTTTATCTCTAAAATAAAGAATTCGCATCAGAAAATAAGTCACTCCTCCCACCACATAGACAGGAAGAAACTGCAGGATGGAAAGAGAAGCCAGATACGCACTTATTAGAGCTGGTTACAAGAAAAGCCACGGAAAGGCGAAGATGTCTCTCCAGACATGTGTCTGACACGTGGTAGGTGTTTAATGAGTACTTGCTCACTGAACAGTGCAGTGGTACAGACTGTGGAAAGGGGAAATTACAGAGGAGAAGTTGAATGCTGTGTCATAGAGTGAGGTTGCAAACACTAAAGGAATGGTTTTACAAGGAGGAAGAATCGAAAAAGAGAAAGGAGTACTAAAAGACAGCTGGAGGGAAAGGAAATGTGTAATTGTGATTTATTCTTAGAGTAGCAAAGTCCTAGTAAAAAAAAAAAAGAGAACACTGAGTAAATTTAAGAGAGGCTATAAACCAGCTGCAGTACACAGAAGGAAGCATGAAATAAAGCTGCATGGTACACAAGAGCCCTGAAGGGTAGGACTGGCTTCCCTGAAAACTTAGCAAGGAGGAATTGGTGTCTAAAATGAAGCAGATCTGAAAAATGTAATTATCTGTTTGGGTTTAATGTAAACGCATAGCGAGTCCGTTCTTCAGTTTTTCCATGAGGAGATTAAATAAATGTCAAATAACCAGTTTGGGTTGAAAGTCCAAACTTAAGAACCTTAATCAGACTGTGTCCCAAGTAGAAATATTTTAATCTGGATACACTTATAGGCAGACTGACTTCATATTTTATTATGAAGCACCCTAGCTCTACTACCCAAAGAGGCCACAAAGCCAGCCTGAGCAGTCAATTTTGAGGCTGAGAATAAGGAACTCCCTCACTTCCCACCTTATGCAGGTGTAAGAACCACGAACTGACAATGGCACTGACAGGAAGGATGGACGGAGAGGAGAAAACATTTTCTGAATAAGGATAATTCTTGAGAACTGTAAAACCTCATATTTCGATTTTATAATATGGAAACCAGCTCTGTGTCTAAAATAAATTAGCAACCACCTAGATGACTTGTCGAATGGATTCCTTCTTTCCTTAGAATTTTTTACTATCTTCTTTTTAGGGAAATTCAAATATTAATGTTGTTATTGTTTCTATTATGATCCTTTGTCAACTAAGGTTTATCAAGCACATATTATAACTATGTGTTCATAAACTTTCATTACCTTATGTCATCTTTATAATTTTCACATAAAGTAAATATTAGTATTATTCCCATTTCAGCTGAGACAAAACTCCACTTCTATTAACCTCAGCACCCGCATCATTAAATCTTATTATGGACTACTTCCTTTTTGCTACTTACTTAACTTGCTCCCTTGCAAGAGGGATTGGATTGGATTTCATCGTTGTAATCATTGGAGGGCAAAGGCAAGGTAGCTGGACATAAATAGATTTATTGACCACCAACTTTGCACCAGACATCACATGGATGCTTTCCATACTGTATTTCACTTGATGTCAACAACAATCCAAGGAAATTACCAGAACTTACTATATTGCACAAGTAAGGAAACTGATTTTGTGAGTGTGTCAGTTGCTTCAGACCCATCAGTTACTAACAATGGAACTGAAATGTGAGGAAATACTTTACTCTAAATCCCGCCGGTAGAACTATTGATTTATGTATTTTCTCCCAAGTTAATATTATATATATGTTTCTATCTAGTATTAAAATAAATATGTACTCCTTAATATTCTAAGTCTGTATACATTGATTAGATTTGCCTGTTTTTTAATGTTTTTCTCTAACTACGTTGGTGGATTTCCTCCATACCCTGAGACCATCTCATTCTCTATAGTTACCAGATACATTTATCTCTTTTACATCCTGTCTTGCTTTCTAAGAGTGACCAGAACAAGAAACTTCTTTTATACAAAGAAATGATACATTTGTAAAGAATTGACAAAACAAAGGACTGGAGGTAGTAAATCGTGAAGTAGTAACTAGGAAGATAAGGCTTAATTTTTTTTTAATATGAAATTTATTGTCTAATTGGTTTCCATATAACACCCAGTGCTCATCCCAACAGGTGGCCTCTTCAATGCCCATCACCCCCTTTCCCCTCCCTCCCATCCCCCATCAACCCTCAGTTTATTCTCAGTTTTTAAGAGTCTCTTATGTTTTGGCTCCCTCCTTAACCTTTTTTTTTCTTCCCCTCCCCCATGGTCTTCTGTTAAGTTTCTCAAGATCCACAGAAGAGTGAAAACATATGGTATCTGTCTTTCTCTGTATAACTTATTTCACTTAGCATAACACTCTCCAGTTCCATCCACGTTGCTACAAAAGGCCATATTTCATTCTTTCTCATTGCCAAGTAGTATTCCATTGTGTATATAAACCACAATGTCTTTATCCATTCATCAGTTGATGGACATTTAGGCTCTTTCCATAATTTGGCTATTGTTGAAGGTGCTGCTATAAACATTGGGGTACAAGTGCCCCTATGCATCAGCACTCCTGTATCCCTTGGGTAAATTCCTAGCAGTGCTATTGCTGGGTCATAGGGTAGATCTATTTTTAATTTTTTGAGGAACCTCCACACTGTTTTCCAGAGTGGCTGCACCAGTTTGCATTCCCACCAACAGTGCAAGAAGGTTCCCCTGTCTCCACATCCTCTCCAGCATCTATAGTCTCCTGCTTTGTTCATTTTAGCCACTCTGACGGGCGTGAAGTGATATCTCAGTGTGGTTTTGATTTGTATTTCCCTGATGATGAGTGACGTTGAGCATCTTTTCATGTGCCTGTTGGCCATCTGGATATGTTTTTTAGAGAAGTGTCTATTCATGATCAGGCTTAATTTAACAGGGTTTATTTGTAGTGATGTCTTGCCCCCAAACACACCATCTCTGGTGAATGTGTTCCTTCCTTTTCGTCCAGGGAGGATACCTCTCACTTGACCCATTTCAGGACAGAGTAGGGAGGGAGGAAGGGCAGAAAGACCTTCCTGCTACTTCCATTTTCTCAGCTTCCTTCAGCTTAAGATATTCAATATGCCAAGGTGTCATATTTTGGGACCCTCAACACCAGCCTCCCTTCCCACACCTGTTCCTTCTTCCAGAAACCACAGCAAGGCACAGCACACAGTTCTGCTTTCTCCCTTAGTTCAGGACTGAACCTGGAATTTCCCCTCGGTGGCCCTTGGTAGCTTGCTGAATTCTTCCTATGGAACTGTGAGTATAACAAAATTGTAAAACTCTTTCTTGATCTGCATCACCAAGCCTCACCCACGGCAACATGGATAAAGCACCTGGCCTCTATCCATTAGAAGCCAGAGGCAACCCTCCCTGCCACCAGTCATGACAATTAAAAATGTCTCCAGGCGAATGTTCCCTGTGCGGACAAAATTGCCCTCAGTGGAGAACCATGGGTGTAGAATATGCACTATCAACCTCTGACCTTCAGTAGTGCTTTCCTGACATCCCTTATCTCAGCTCCTCCAACAATAGCTTAAGCACTTAATTTTAAATTTAACTTATTTCTGGCTTACACAGAATAGCTTCTGTTTTCCTAACCAAACGTGACAGAAATGTACATAACTGATATATATATATATATATATATATATATATATATTTGCATATGAGCAATCCACAATGTATTTAATTTGGTCATATAAAATATTTAAATAAGAGTTAAAATTTCACATGCTTTATGATATAACCTGTTCCTTTCCCACAGATAATTTTTTCAATAGAAAAGAATCCTTACTTTCAAAAGAATACTAATTTAACTTTTTTTAGAAAAATACCCATCTTCTACAATTGATTGCACTTTGAAGGAAAATATGACCTATTTGGCAAGGTTATTTCTTGGGAGATAGCTACTGGCCTATATTTTTAGAATATGTGTATGCAAGAATTGGATTGTAATTTCCCAAAATGTGAAATATGAAAAAGCCAGCCAAAAATAAAAGTATTTGATGTGGTTGTGGTACAGGCTATTTTTGACCATGGAGGCATATGTAAGACACATGAGAGAGAAAGTAGTATTTTCCCTTAATTGTCAATGGCCTAACTGGACTAGAGCCAAGAAGAAGTAAACAGAAAGAACTAAGGCTGCCATGCTTCCAACTGGGTCAGATCTATTTGACGTTAGATCTTACTGACAAAACAAACCAACAAACCGAAAGGGCCTCTTCTCACTTGCTCATTAATTTCACCTCTAGTGTAGTTTGATTAATCTTCTCACAGATAATAGTTTTAAAACTTTACTTATTAATACACTTGTGTAGCATAATGGGCTTTGAAATTCTCCAGTGAAGGGTATTATAGAGGCGCCAGGTAACAAGAGATACAGTATAAATCTTGACTGAATGTTTCAAAGTCTAGAATTTCATGCCTTTCTTCTCCCATCTGTGCTCTAATCCTGCCTATGAGAAACAAAGCATTGGGGGCACTTCACAGTGTGGTGCAGAAAATATAAATAAAACTTAAAAAAAAATCTCTTCTTCAGTAAGTCGGTACCCACTGAAGTCATGCCAGCCTATGAATTACAGTTTGCTGAGGCTTTGGAAATGAGGATAAAATTGCAGGATATTATATTCCATGTGAAATGAAGAAATGTTTCTCCTTGTACATATGCCATATAACAAAACAATACTCTGACCTAAACTGATGTGTTTTCTGAAATACTCTGTTTCTCAGCCTCTGAGATCTTTCATCCATATTCATCAGTCCGTTGTGCAAAGTTTGTAACATTCAAGCTATGGACTGAACATGCTACCAACCACAGTTCTGGGTGTGGTTCCAGCCTGACCCAGTAGCAGATACATTTCAAGTTTAAGAAACAGAAACAATTGTAGCATGTGAGAATTTACTCATTTCTTTTCTCCCCTGAACCTGTTAATAAATTAGTTGCTAAAGGTATGTTGTGGGTCTTACAGACTCTGAGCTATGAATGATATAAAAACACCATAACATGAAATCTCTGCTAATGGTAACATAAACAATTTCTTGACTTAAAAAAAAATGCAATTGTAAAGGTGTCGGATACATTTGGCTGAACGTTATCTTTTCCTCTTTGTCTATCTGGACAATATGCTTTATGATAGGTCCCTTATAAATCTTTCATTCCTAGCCCTGTCAGTTAAGTTTTCCCTTTTCTGTGTTTCACTATATTCAGGAAATATTTACTGAGTCTCTACTATGTAACTGACTCTCTTCCTTGACTTTATTAAGAAAAATGAGACATAGTCCCTAATATAAAAGAACTTACACTTTAGGGTATCAAGAGTTGGCAGGATAATATTTTGAAATATCAGCCATGGCATTGTCCTCCTTCACGTAAGTCTGTGCCTTCCCCACAATACGGACATCATCTATTACATCAAAGAGGTGATGTTCCATCACAATCAGAAAAAAAAAAAAATACTATTTTTTTTGCAGACCAAGTTTCTTTTTTTTTTATTTGAAATGTAATTAATATACAGTGTTAAATTAGTTTCAGGTGTACAATATAACGATTCAACAGTTCTATACATCACTTAGTGCTCATCACAGTTAAGTGTACTCTTAATCCCCTTGATCTGTTTCACCTATTCCCCTACTTACCTCTCCTCTGGCAACCACCAGTTTGTTATCTGTATTTAACAGTTTGGTTTTTTGTTTGTCTCTTTTTTTTTTCACTGTTGTTTGTTTTGTTTCTCAAATTTCACATGAGTGAAATCATATGGTTTTTCTTTGTCTGACTTATTTCACTTAGCATTACACTCTCTAGGTCCATCCATATTGTTGCAAATGGCAAGATCTTATTCTTTTTTATGGCTGAGTAATACTCCAGTGTGTGTGTGTGTGTGTGTGTGTGTGTGTGTACCACATCCTCTTTACCTATTTATATACTGATGGACCCTTAGGTTGCTTCCATATCTTGGCTATTGTAAATAATGCTGCAGTAAACATAGGTGTGCATGAAAAAAAAAATTTAAACCGCCCCCCCACACATACACAAACACATAGGTATGCATGTATCTTTTTGAATTAATGTTTTTGGGGTTTGGGGGTAATACCAGTAGTGGAATTCTTGGATCATATGGTAATTTTATTTTTAATTTTTTGAGGAACCTCCATACTGTTTTTCACAGTGACGCCAATTTGCATTCCCAGCAACAGTGCACAAGGATTTCTTTTTTTTTCCACATCCTTGCCAATAGTTGTTATTTCTTGTCTTTTTGACTCTAGCCATTCTGACAGGTAAGAGGTGATATTTCATTATGGTTTTGATTTGCATTTCCCTGATGATTAATGATGTTGAGCATCTTTCCATGTATTAAATCAGAAATCAGTATCAGAAAAAAAGATTTTAATATCAAATACCTAGTCCTTAAGAAGTGTTGCAATATAAAGAGCACAAAGGAAAGAAATTCCCTTTCTTTCCAGCCTAGGTAAAGTTTCCTGGAAGGGCTTTAGGAATAAATAGACATTGTGAGTCTCTGAGGAGGAGGAGGGGCTTACCCCTGCCTGCCCTAGAGCTCAAGATGGAGTATACTCAGATTGTTTGGGGGAGAAAAGTGAGAAAAAGGGGCCCCTTTTCCCTTATTTAAATACAACTCAGTGAGGAGCAAGAACCAGGTTATCTTTCCATACGCTGATAGATAGTATGGTGGGAATCGTAAAGTACAAATAACCTACCTAGGACAGTCTACCATATTTTCTTTCACCCCCCACAGGATACAGGAAGAACCACTAAAAAATAGTTTTTAGAAAAGTATAAATAAATCTGAACTGGAGACAAATGGAAACATAGATACTCAATAATTAACCTTAGAGAAAACAGAAAAGAGGAAAAAGAAGCAAAGACAGATAAAACAGATAGAAAATACCTAACAAATTGATAGATTTTAATCCAACTATATCCATAATCACATTGAGATGTGAGTGGTCTATAGAAGACATCAATCAGAATAGACAAGTTGTTAGGTTGGATAAAGAAAATCAAGATCCAAATATAGGTTTTCTACAGAAAACCCAATTTAAATACAAAATATAGAGATGTTGGAAGTAAAAGAATGTAAAAAGGTGTACTAAAAGAAGGCAGGAATAGTAGTGTTAATGTTCTCATAGTCTTTAGAACAAGGCATACCACTAGGTATAAAGAAGGATATTCCATAATGTCAAGTAACCAAACGAGCATAAACATCCTAAACGTGCATGCCCCCAAGAACAGAATTTTAAAAACATAAAGCAATAACTGAAGGAATTAAAAAGAGAGAGACGATTCCATGGTTACAGTTGGAGATTTCTACACTTTTTTCTCAGAATCAATAGAATTGCTAAACAGAAATTTTGCAAGGATGTAGAACATCTGAATAAATCTATCAACCAAATTGAACAGACAATTGCAGAACACTCCACTCGATATCATTGGAATTAATGCTCAGTAAAACTGCACATGTAAATTAGCACTCACAAAGATCATATTCTGAGCCATAAAACAAACAGAGAAACGTAACAAATTTAAAAGAAGTAAGGGTATAATCTGGAACAAAACTGAATTTAAAAAGAAATCAGGTAACTGGAAAATCCCCCCAAATATTTTGAAATTAAATAGTACATCCTTGGGGCGCCTGGATGGCTCAGTCGGTTGAGCATCCGACTTCGGCTCAGGTCATGATCTCACAGTTCATGGGTTGGAGCCCTGCGTCCAGCTCTGTGCTGAACACTTGCTCAGAGCCTAGAGCCTGCTTTGGATTCTGTGTCTCCTTCTCTGTCTGCCCCTTCCCTGCTCGCGCTCTGTCTCACTCTCTCAAAAATAAATAAATGTTAAAAAAAATAGTACATCTCCTATAACTAATGAGTCGAAGAGAAAGTCACACAAGACACAGGAAATTAGAAAATATCTCTAGTTGAATAAACATGAAAACTCAATATATCAAAGTTTATAAGATAAACTATAAATAAAGTAGTGCTTAAAGGGAAATTTGTAGAATTGATTTCTTATATTAAAAAAAAAGAATTAATAACCAAAAATTCTATTTTAAGAAATTGTAAAAAGGAGAGAAAATTAAACCAAATGAAATCAGGAGGGATATAATAAAGATAAAAACAAAAATAACAATAGAGAAAATCACTTAAATCAATAACTGTTTTTTTGAGAAGTTAATAATTTTGATAAACCTCTAGTCTGACAATTGTACAAAAAAGAGAAGACATAAATTACAACTATCAGGAATGAAAGAGGTGACATCACTAGATATTCTACAGATATTAAAACGTGAACAACACCATAGTAGTTTGCTAAAGCTGCCATAGCAAGACATCACAAATTGAGTGGCTTAAATAACAGAAGGTTATTGTCTCACAATTCTGGAGAGTAGAAGTTCAAGTTCAAGGTATCATCAAGGACTCATGTTCCTTCTGACGGTAGTAGAAAAAGGATCTGTTTCATGACTCTCTCCTAGTTTCATAGTTTCTTGGCTTGTGACACATAACTCCAATAGCCTAACTTCACACGGTCATCTCCCTGTGTACATGCCTGTCCAAATTTCCTCTTTTTATAATAATACCAGACATTTTGAAGTAAGGGCCTAACATAGCCCAGAGTGACCTCATCTCAGCTACCTCTGCGAATAATCTGTATCCAAATAAGGTTACATTCTGAGGTACTGGAGATTAGGACTTTGCTATGGTTCCAATGGTTGTGCATCCCCCACCCAACCCCCACATTCATGTGGTGAAATCCCAACCTTCAAAAATGATGGTATTAGCAGGTGGGGTTACTGGGAGGAGCCTAAATCACGAGGGTGGAGCTCTCACGAATGGGATGAGTACTTTTATAACAGACCCCATAGAACTCCCTGGCCCCTTCCACCATGTGAGGACACAATAGAGAAGTCTACAACCCAGAAGAAGGTCCTCACCTGGCCAGTCTGGCACCGACTTCCAGCCTCCAGAACAATAAGCAATACATTTCTGTTGTTTGCAGTATTTTTATAATAGCAGTCTGGATGGACCTTTAGGGACATAAACTTGTCCAAGATTTCTCAAGAAGAAATAGGTAACCTCAATAGTCTTATACCTTTTAAATAAATTGAACTTACTGAATTTGTAGTTAAAAAACTTTAGACAAAGAAAACTCCACACATGGTTAGCTGTGCTGTCAAAGTCTAACAAATATTTAAGGATGAAATAAAACCAATTCTACAAATTGTTCCAGTATAAAAAAGAAGAAACATTTTTCAACTCATTTTAATGAGTGAGTGTTACTCTGATGCCAAAACCAAGCAAAGACATAAGAAAAGAAAATTGCAGACCAGCATTCCTCATGAACTTAAAAGCAACATTTTTCAAAATGTGCTATTAAAAAACTCAATAATATATAAAAAGGATAATATATCATATCCAAATGAGGATTATTCTAAGAATTCAGTTTGTTCCACATTCTAAAGTGAATTGATACAATTTACCACATAGCAGACTAAATAAGAAAAAAACATGAAATTCTATACTCAGGAATAGTGTCTTACAGAATTCAAGGTCTATTCATGACAAACATTCTCAGAAAACAAGTATGTGTATGCATTTTATATACATATATGTTTATATGTATTATTAAAATTCTAAAAACTTTGTAAAGAAACAATATCATAAATAAATGCACAAGAGATTTGCATACACCCCATAGAATATATGTGGGTAAAAAATAAGCGCAGTGGTTATTAGGATGGTACAAATGTTAAGTCACAAAGAGATACCAGTATCCACCTAGAGAATGGAGAGCTCATCAGGACGCAGAACAGTGAGAATTGGCATATAATGCTGATGGTGAGGCAAAATGGCACTATTACTTTAGAAAACGGTTTGACAATTTCTTATCAGGCTATACCAAAGTACCATATAACCCAGTAATCCCATTCCTAGGTGTTCACCACATAAACTGGAATCCTATGCCCACACCAAAGCCTGTACATAAGTGTGTGTAGTACAGCAGTTCTGCTTATAATATCTCAACACTTAAAACAAACCAAATGTGTCCCAACAGAGAATTAATAAACTATGGCATGTCTGCATAAATAAGTACTGCTCAATAACAAAAAAAAAATCCATATTGATATAGTCAGCAGTATGGATGAATAGCTCGTACATTTTGCTAAGGCCACATACTATATGATTTCACAGTACATGACATCCTAAACAAGGTGAATCTATGAGAGCATAATGCATATTTGTCACCAGGGACAGTGGGGGCAGGGGGGCAGTGCAACCACAAAAAGGAACAAGGGAATGGCGGAGGGAGAGGAAGGAGGAATGCTTCTAGATCATCTTGATTGTGGTGATGATGGTGACTTACACATGCATTTGCCAGACTCTGTAAAAATGTGCCCTAAGAACAGAAAACTTTACAATGTATCAGTTGTATCATAATTTTTAAATTAAAAATAAATTATTGGAACATATAGCCTGGGCATTCAGATTAGTCCTGTTCACAAAGAACTACCCCAATGTAGTCGCTGTACTCACTTGGTTTTTCACCAAACTCCTGGAAAGTAAACATTTAGTTTCATTAGTCTCCACACCTCAGCACTCAGTACGATGTCTGGCAAAAAAGCAAAGTTCTCAATAAAAGTCTGTGACGTCTTTTTTTTTTTAATTTTTTTTTTCCACGTTTATTTTTGGGACAGAGAGAGACAGAGCATGAACAGGGGAGGGGCAGAGAGAGAGGGAGACACAGAATCGGAAACAGGCTCCAGGCTCTGAGCCATCAGCCCAGAGCCCGACGCGGGGCTCGAACTCACGGACCGCGAGATCGTGACCTGGCTGAAGTCAGATGCTTAACCGACTGCGCCACCCAGGCGCCCCTGTCACGTCTTTAAGTCAAGTGGCTCAATTGACTGTTTTAAAGCTCAACCAACACATCTGATTGACTGATTCTATATAATCAATATCAGAAAAAAATAATATTGATGCAAAATAAAAAGACACACTACACATGGGTGATAGAGCAGCCAACTATAAGAATCCCAAACGGCCTTCGATGAAACGTGTATTACCGGCATGAAGGATTTATTTAAAAAAGAAAAATTCTGCATCTGTGGGGACATAAGATTGATGTGATTAACAGTGAAGTTGGAAAAAATGGCTGCAGCTCAAGTTGGGACTTGGGAGAAGGGAAATTGCATAACTTAACATAAATTATCAAGATCCTAGGAGGTCTACATGAGTTTCTCTTATAGCTGAAAAGGAAAGAATCACTCAAACACAGAAAGGAAAAGCTGCTCTCCTGGGAAGGTGATAAGGAAGAGTCTGAAAAGCTCAAGCAGACTGATGCTCAATGAAAGGATTTTCAAAGGATTTTCATTCGAACCAGCTTAAGCACAATGGGGTCCAGTGAGGGTCTCCCTGCACCAGCTGCCCTCCTCCTTCTTAGCATGTTTGAAGTGCAGGGTTGTGCCTGGAGCCCAGGGCTTTTGGTACCCACTCAAGAACACATGCATTTTTCCATGCTCATTTGCTGGCAGAAATAAGAGCAATGTGAGTCAGTTCAGTCGATGTGAAGCACTTCAGTGTCTTTTTCTGGAACCACCGGAGAGAGAGAGAGAGAAAAAAAAAGATTCTACTTGATAGACATTCAATAAATTATTTGTTGCAGGAAGGAAGGAAGGAAGGAATTGATGAGTGAATGAATAAATGAACAGGGCCATGATTTGTGTCATTTGATGCTGAAAATAACAGAACCCAGGAAATCAACAGTAATGATGATTAACTGGTACACAACAGCCTTTTAGAATTCAAACCCGGTCTCCCTTACTCCTCCTCATATACACGTGGATTTGCTGGGGATGTGCTCCATTAGCTTCTGTTTTTTGTTTCCAAATTCTAGATAGACTTGTTCTCAAGGAACTCTCTTCTGATACTCTCTCAATTCTCTGCATTTATCTTTGTCTTTCTTTGCCATATATATATATATATATATATATATATATATTCTCTTCACACACCTTTTTAGAAAGAAGACTCATTCCTTCATGTGCCCGTAGGCTGCTCTTGTGTTTTATTCTTGTGAATAAACAATGTAACACCCTTGATTTCTTGGTATTTCATTAGAGATTCTACCTACGATCTATGTGATAGCATTTTCATTCTTTCAGCTTTAAAATAAAATAGAAAGCAAAACATCTCCTTTTTACTAATGTGCAAACTTTGGGCTCCCATTTCTTTTATCGAGAAGACGATAATGGATGATGACAGAATACATATATATGAAACTATTACCCAAAGGAAATTCCCTTTACCTCATTGTGAGGCACAGTTCTACCCATATGACTATGGCATTAAAACACAAATCATGGACTGAAATAAAGTCAATGCCTTTTTGAGACAAGCAGTGGAAATACATGGTAAGCTACATCAACCGACGTTGATACCATCTAAACCTCAGTAAGTTAGAACTGCCCCTAATAGTGCTTGTGTTATTCACTCCTGGAAAATAGGACACCAGGAATGTCATGTAAAGCTAGTGAATAGAAAGTATTTAGTTCTATTTTAATTTTATGTCTTTCTAGTTTGCATTATTTTCATAAGGAAGTACAACCAAAATCCTATAGTACAATTTCAGAAGTTTGGTAGTATTTCAGTTAATGATTCATCGTGGTCAACTCACAGCCTTCCTCTTCAATTCCCTTCCAGTGGAAAGTAAATGGAAATCTTTGACATATACTTACCCCACAGAGCTATCAAGACTTAATGGAAAATAAAAAAAGAACACTATGAACTCTGAACTCAGTAATGTGTACTATAGAAGGAGGAAAATATGTACAGTATTTAGGAGATTTTTTTCTCCAAATATTTTAACTTATGGTTAGATGTTAGTTGAATCAGTTGCATTTCTAACTGATGGGTTGTACTATATGTAGATATTGGTGTTGCTAAACTTTAGTTTTTTGCATGATTTTTCATGTTCAGGTTCTCATTAAGTATTCAGCTAAAAAAAAAAAGGAGACTCAGAGACCAAAAAAAAAAAAAAAGGATTGCTCAAGTCACACAGCTGGCAAGTGATAAATAACCAATTGTAACTGTTTCTTCTAAGTGTGTCCATCTTAAAAGTACTGAATGAAAAAATTATCAGAATAATCTGAGGAATATGCTGATTTTAACATTGTCTGGCCTTTTATATGGTATATTTCATAAAAAGTGGCTTGGTGATTGGTGTTTACAGTGGAACAATGATTCAATATGTAAATAGGGCATGCAAGGTTACCCTTAGATCCAATTTTTATTTTTTTCCTGGTAAAGCATGCTTCTACATCTAGACTACTGATTAAAGAAGAACTCTGAAAGACTCTTGTGTTTGTGGGTTTGTTTAGCATATATTTTTTCCCTAAGGTTCATCCGCACTGGATCTTTGACCTGTTTTCTTGAAAATCTGGGAATTTTCTTCCAATATGACTTACCTCCACGGTGGAATAATCAGGCCCACTATTAATTTTCTGTTTTAATGTTTATTTATTTGGAGAGAGAGACAGAGAGCAGGAAAAGGGCAGAGAGAGGGGGAGACAGAGAATCCCAAGCTGATTCTGCGCTGTAAGCACAGAGCCCGACACAGGGCTTAATCTCATGACAGCAAGATCATGACCTAAGCTGATATCAAGAATGAGATGCTTAATTAGCTGAGCCACCCAGGCTCCCCAGACCGACTATTTCTTTAAAAACATCACCTACAAGTCTGCAAAGAATTTTATTTATTTATTTATTTATTTATTTATTTATTTATTTTAAGTTTATTAATTTTGAGACAAAGAGACAGGATGCAAGTGGGGGAAGGGCAGAGAGAGAGGGAGACACAGAATCTGAAGCAGGCTCCAGGCTCGGAGCTGTCAGCACAGAGACCGATGTGGGGCTCAAACCCACGAACTGTGAGATCATGACCAGAGCCAAAGTTGAATGCTTATCCGACTGAGTCACCCAGGTGCCCCAAGAAGTTTATTTAGTGGAGTTTTGCAAAATTGGGTCGTCCAATTCCCAAAGGGAGAAACATTTCTGAATCTGAGGCTAGCAAACTGAAATTCTTACAATTTCCAAAAAGTGATAGAGATGGCTTCTTGTTATATATTATGCTTAAACAATGAACAGTTCCCAATATATTTAATATGTATATCTGACAAAAGCTAATAGCATCTTATTTTGCTAAATATGAACAGCACAGTGGTTTAAAAGATTTAAGAGAGAATTTTGTGCCATCATTATTAAATGATGAAAAATCCTTACTGTGTCCATAATGCTTTGAATCAAATTCCTCTGTCATTTTATTGCCTCAAATTTTTAAGCTTGGCTATTGTAAACGTTGATCATTTCTTGTTTTTAATGCCACAAAGACTTGAGGGTTATTTTCACACTGTGTCTTCTCAGTGCTTCAGTCCCAGAAAAGTTAGGCATGTGCTAGCCTTAGAGTGAAGTTTACATTTAAAAAAAAAATGGATCCTTTAAAAAACAAGAGCTGAACGAACTCCCACATGACCAAAGCTGGAATAATTTGAGCAAGACAATGAAGAAGCATTGGGTTTTCATCCAAAGTGTAAAATAAATAACCATGGGTTCCTACAGATATGAATAAATGATTGAATAAATGAATAAATGAGGGAGAAGATACTAATCTTCTGTGCAGAACTCCAAATAAATTATACAGATACTTTACCTTAAAGGAGGTAGAACATCACTGTCTACTTCCTAAGTGCAGGCTTCTATCCAAAAGTAACTCCCATCCAAAGATGATAGTATGGAGAGTGGGGGAAAGAGTAACCTTACAGTGGAGAAACCTGACAAACACTACTTCAGCCATGAGATAAAGATTAATGTTGGCAGTCAAAATCATGTTGATAGTATGTATTCTTCATCTGAAATGATAAAAATGACACTTTGCTCTGTGGGCTTCTTCCCAAAACCCAGTCTAATCACAGACAATCACAGATTAGCCCAGTCTAATCACAAGAAAAACATTGGACAAATTCCAGTTGAAGAACATCCTCAATATTCTTGACCAGCACTCCTGACAACTATTAAAGTCATCAAAAATAAGGAAAGTCACAGCCTGTTACATCCTAAGAAAAAGCTGTCACAGTCTAAACCCACCCTAAGGAGACATGATAATGAAACAATGTGTATCTTGGATGGAATCCTGGAACAGAAAAATATATTTAAAAATAAGGAAATCTGAAGAAACTATAGAAGTTTATTAATAATTATAACCAGTATTGGTTTATTAATTATAACTATGCTAATGAAAAGGTTAATAATAGGTTAAACTGTGCATATGAAACTCTATTTTCTCAATTTTTCTTTAAATCTAAAAATGTTCTAAAAATAAAATCTATTAATTAAAAAAAATTGGGTCATTCAATTGTGTTAGGATAGTGAAACTAACAAAATACTTTAACCTCTGAGGAATTTGAAGTTAGAGTATTCCATAGTGAAAAAAACCTTATCAGATGACAGAGTACTTGAAAATCACGTCCCTTTATAAATTTTTAAGATCTCGTTTATTATTTTAAAAATCTTTATAAATATGTTTTTGTTTTATTTGTTGCAAGATTATAATAGAGCAACATCAAAGATTATTTTTAATGGAATGGAATGAATATCTCCTCCTCAAGACTTTTCTTTACATTACTTTTCCATGTTTCTTCCTGTCTTTGTTTATATGCATATATTACAAGGTTGCCTTAAGTTTAGAAATGTCTAGCTTGTTCACTCACATTATGCATTTTTCTTTTATATGTCCCTTATAATTATAAATTAGGTGGCTGAATAAGTTCTTTCCAGTTCATTTAAAAAGCAAATTCTTGGGGCTCCTGGGTGGCGCAGTCGGTTAAGCATCCGACTTCAGCCAGGTCACGATCTCGCGGTCCGGGAGTTCGAGCCCCGCGTCAGGCTCTGGGCTGATGGCTCAGAGCCTGGAGCCTGTTTCCGATTCTGTGTCTCCCTCTCTCTCTGCCCCTCCCCCGTTCATGCTCTGTCTCTCTCTGTCCCAAAAAAAATAAATAAACGTTGAAAAAAAAAATTAAAAAAATAAATAAATAAATAAAAAGCAAATTCTTTTTGAAAACTTAGATGGAAACAAAATGAAATAGAAGAAAGGAGCATACTATCATTCAGGAGTGAATTGTATTTCATTTGACTCTTCAACATAAGAATGACTTGGTTTCTTTCTAAGTTATTTTTTTTCTTTTGTTTTTCCCTTGAGTTAAGCTATGTTAAATTCATTTTCTAAATAACTGAGACTAAAAAAATGCAAAAGCTGTGATGGTTTTATTTACTATAGACATCAAAACATTTGTGGTCATGTGGAACTATAATTTTGCCACTCTACTAAATAAATTGTTAATCTCCAAAATATTCTTATATTATTAAATTGTAGAGAAAATGTGATTATAGTCAGCTTAGAAACATAGTAAATAAAAAAAAAAGAAATGTAATAAATAAAATAAATGAATAAAACAGATAAAATATTAAAGGAAGCCAGAAATACATCTTCAAGTCTGTGCTTTAAAAAAAAAAATACTTGGACATTTCTTCATATCTTATGATTTGGAAAATGCAGCCTCATGTGCAAATTTTAATTGGGATTATATAACATATTTCAATTCTTAATTTGCTTTCTCTGGTTTTGCCATACTATTTACACACCAGAAACTAAACATTGGTCAACTTCTGAATACTAGATACTTATTTATTTCAACATACAAACCAAAATATTTGTTTTGCAGACCTTCTTTGCAAGGCAAAGTTTTTAATATGCAGCTTTTATACCAATATCGGATGCTTTTAGAATTTATTTTTTAAGCTTATTTATTTATTTTGAGAGGGAGAGTGCCCACATGTGCACAAGCTGAGGAGGGGCAGAGAGAGAGGAAATAAGAGAATCCCAAGCAGGCTCCACACTTTCGGTGCAGAGCCTGATGTGGGGCTCCATCTCATGAAACATGAGATTATGACCTGACTGAGCCACCCAGGAGCCCTGGATGCTTTTAGAATTTAAAGAGCATTATGTTTGAACCTTAAAACTTTTGTAATTTATCACCAAATTTTATGCTGCTGTTATTCAAGGACATTTTCACATAATCTTATAACCTTGCAGAATTCATTAACAAAATCATGCCATTTTTTAATATTATGTGTGAGGCCCTCTCATAAGAGTCTTTCTTTTTATATATTATTCTTATAAATCTTGCAACAACCTTGTAACACCAGTACTATTTTACAAATGAGAAAACTTAGGTAGAGAGGAACTAAGTAATTTGCCCAGGTAATTATTAGACAAGCGATTTCATAACGAGCTGTGGGACTCAAAAGCTTACGCTTCATTACTTGACCAAAATTTAAACTTTGAATAATATAAGCAGTTTTTTTAAATTATAAGACTTATAAAGAGGCCCTGAAAATGCCTGGGCCTTCAGAATTCCACAGATCATTGCCAAAGATGTTTTGTCTTTGTGCAACTGGTCAAAGAGTGAGTTTAATAATACAGTGCTAAATTCAGTCTCCTTGTTGGTCTGTCTCAGGGCACACAATCTCTACCTTCTTTTTGTTGTCTAAAGTCCTGCTGGTGACTTCTAACCTTGTCCCCGTGCTGCATTACTTCACTCACATGTTTGCAAACACATTAAATTTCCTTCCCCTTTGTCTTTCTGCACACTGCTTGTACATATCTTCAATCAATCCTAACATCTCACAGAAATCTTGAAATTGAGCAACAGATAACATAAATCAGTCTGGAGACAGTTTACTACTATAAATAAACTTGATCCTAGAAAAAAGAGGGAGCAAACTCTGAACTGAGTTAATGAGACAGTTTTTATAGAGACAAAACATGCACTTTTACATTTCATTATATCACATGTCATATGATACAGCTGAATTTTTCCATATACATGCAACTCAAATTTTGATTAAAAATTTTAAAAGAACAGGGATGATGTCTTATTGATTAACCTGGAGTTGTTTGGGGTTTGTGGCTGGGCTAGTCCAGACAGATTTTGTAGCCAGTAGAGAGAATATATACTGTTTAGCCAGTTGAGCTACTTCTAAGCAAGTGACTGAGCCAGGAAAGGAAATTATTTTTCTCTTTTAAAAAATGACTTTTGGGGAGCCTGGGTGGCTCAGTCGGTGAGCGTCCGGCTTTGGCTCAGGTCACAATCTCACGGTCCGTGAGTTCGAGCCCCGTGTCAGGCCCTGGGCTGATGGCTCAGAGCCTGGAGCCTGCTCCCGATTCTGTGTCTCCCTCTCTCTCTGCCCCTCCCCCGTTCATGCTCTGTCTCTCTGTCTCAAAATTAAATAAACGTTAAAAAAATTTTAAAAAAAATAAAAAATGACTTTTAAAATTGTGGGAGAGGGGTGGGAGAAATGTCTGAATTCCAAATATTTTTAGTTTCATATTTCATACTACATATCACAACATCTTTATTTTTATACCCAGCCTGCTAAAATCAGTTAAGGTATGAATCCAATACTTACTTGTGATTTCAGTCTTAACTGGGCTTCTCAACCTTTCTCCAGTGCCTTCTACATGTCCCTGGACAGAGCTCCTGTTCTCCAGCAAAGTTATTCAAAAATTTAAAGTCTTTAGTCATGTTCCTTAATGAAATTTTTCTTACCATAAGAGAAATGTGGGGTTTGACATTCATTGAGAAAATTAATGCTAAAGCATAAAATTCTTGTACCTTATCTAAAAACTGATTTTATCCTCACCGTTCTCAACCTGGTGCCCCCAGTCTCAGAGGAAGAAGAATAATATCACTCATTGATGGTCTCAGGGATCACTCCTGGCTTCCACCTCAGGGACCTGACTAAACCTAGTATATCTTCTCACTGTAGGATCCCACTCCCCTCCTCCATGTGAGATTTCCTCCCTCCATATATATAATTGCAGTCATGTGTCTCCTATTTTACCAGCTGTTTATACTTTGTCTCCGATTTGATCATTGGACCTCCGTCTTTTGCCTTTACCACTCCAGTGAAATAACCCTGATCAAGTCATAAACGACATCTTAGGAGTTAAAACCAAAGTGCTTTTCATAATTTATTGATCAGTGATATTTTGCACTGGTGATCAATCTTTTCTTGAAACTAACACCTCTCTGTGATTGGATGCTAGGAGTCTCTTCACTCATCCAAAAATGTTTTCTAAGCAAGGGACTGTCCTCAGCACTTGAAATGTATCAATGAACAGGATAGTTAAGGATCTCTGCTCATGTAGAGCTCATATTCCATTGGGAGAAGACAGAATCAATATATATAATGTATAAATAACTCTATAGTATTTTAGAAATTAATTTTTATAGGAAAAGCAATTAGTGGAGAGAAAAGGTATCAAAAGTGTAAAGGATGGGATGAGTTGCAGCATTATATTTAGTGGCCAGTGTAGCCATTACTGAAAACGTGATATCTGAAAAAATTTGGAGGACATGAGAGAAGTATCCAAGAAGAAATGTGGAAGGAAGAGCATTCTAGAAAAATGGAAAAGCTAGACATAGACGCTAAGGAGCATGCTTGTGTATTGAGGAATAACAAAGGCAGTGTAGCTGGAGTGGAATAAAACAATGGGAAAATCAGGGGAGGAAAGATCAAAGAGTGACAGGGGCCAGAGGATCTAGAACTTTTTTAGGCCATTGTAGAGACCATGGCTTTTCCTCTAAATGAGCAGAGGAGTGACATGATTTGACCTTGCCTTAAAAGGGCACTCAGACTATAATAAGAATAGATTATAGTGGGTAAAACCTATTTTTGTAATCCACTGAGAGATGACGGTGGCTTGAAAAGGATTGTCGCCATGGAGATGATGAGCGGTCAGATTCTGGCGTAAGCCATATCCCTGCACATAGATTTTAAGAGAAATCATGAGATCAAGCATGAACTGAAGGGTTTGGGCCCCAGCAATAGGAGGAACAGAGAGGCCATGATGAGGTGGTGAAAGCTTCAGACATAGAGTAGATTTGACAGAGAAGATCAAACCCTCCTTACATATCTCTGTGGATATGTAAAGTTGACATATCAACATATTGAATAAGCAGTTGCATATGACTCTGGAATAGAAAACATCATCTGAGCCAAAGATGTGTATTTGGAATCATCAGCACATAGATGATATTACCTGGAGCTATATGAGCTGTATGAGACACCAAGGGAGAAATAGAGAAGAAAAGAAGACCAAGGATGGAACCCCAGGACAATGCAGCATCATGTGTCAGTCAGAACAGGAGGAGGCAGCAAAGGAGACTGAATAGCAGCCAATGAGGTAAGAAGGAAAGCAAAAAGAATGAGGAGTTAGAAGCCAAGAGAAGAAAGTGTGAAAAGGAGGAGTGAGTTAGAATCCTTGATTTCAGAGTTCCCCATCCATCTCTCTTGTCTCTCTTGTCTCTCAATATGACTTGATTGATTTGACTGCCTTAGCAGCTAAATCACAATCTTGGCTCTTTGTGTTCTTGGGGACAACTAAAACCTTCCGATGTCTTCTTCATATAAACAACTCTACACAGGTGGGGAGTGGCAGGTGGGTGAAGGTGGTCAAAAGGTACAAATATCCAGTTATAATAATTGTACATCCTGAGGAGGTAAGGCACAGCATGGTGATCATAGTTAACAATACTATATTGTGCATTCGAAAGTTGCTAAGAGGGTGGATCTTAAAAGTCTCACCACAAGAAAAAAACATCTGTAACTATGTGAAGTGATGGGTGTTGAAAACAGCTTGGTGATCTTTTCACAACATATACGTATATCAAATTATTATATTGTATGCCTAACACTGCTACCATGTTAGATGTCAATTATATCTCAATAATAAAGAAAAAATCTTAAAAGCACTAATAATTTTACCTGTGCATACAAATAAAGTAACCACCTCTTCAAAAGGAAATTCTACAGCCTACTTTCCTTTATTCAATTTTACATTATTTTAAAGTTTCAATATCAGGGTGCCTCAGTGGCTCAGTCAGTTAAGCACCTGATTCTTGGTTTTGGCTCAGGTCATGTTCTCACAGTTTCATGAATTTGAGCCCCACGTCAGGTTCTGTGCTGGCAATGCAGAGCCTGCTTGGGATTCTATCTCCCTCTCTCACTGTCTCTCACCCGTACATGCTGTCTCTGTCTCTCTCAAAATAAATAAATAAACTTAAAATAAAAAGTTTCAATATTAAACTTAATATCTATCAATATTGTTTGTTTTATCACTTGTTATTACATTATTATATTTTTATGTATATTGACAATGTAGTGCTGAAAACCGGGAACATTGGAAATCCTGGAAGTGGAGGGGCGCTAAAAGCATCCACAATGCAAATGTTTTTTTTTTTTAACGTTTTTTATTTTTATTTATTTATTTATTTATTTTTATGTTTATTTAATTTTTTTTATGAAATTTATTGATAAATTGGTTTCCATACAACACCCAGTGCTCATCCCAAAAGGTGCCCTCCTCAATACCCATCACCCACCCTCTCCTCCCTCCCACCCCCCATCAACCCTCAGTTTGTTCTCAGTTTTTAACAGTTTCTTATGCTTTGGCTCTCTCCCATTCTAACCTCTTTTTTTTTTTTCCTTCCCCTCCCCCATGGGTTCCTGTTCAGTTTCTCAGGATCCACATAAGAGTGAAACCATATGGTATCTGTCTTTCTCTGTATGGCTTATTTCACTTAGCATCACACTCTCCAGTTCCATCCACGTTGCTACAAAAGGCCATATTTCATTTTTTCTCATTGCCACGTAATATTCCATTGTGTATATAAACCACAATTTCTTTATCCATTCATCAGTTGATGGACATTTAGGCTCTTTCCATAATTTGGCTATTGTTGAGAGTGCTGCTATGAACATTGGGGTACAAGTGGCCCTATGCATCAGTACCCCTGTATCCCTTGGATAAATTCCTAGCAGTGCTATTGCTGGGTCATAGGGTAGGTCTATTTTTAATTTTTTGAGGAACCTCCACACTGCTCTCCAGAGCGGCTGCACCAATTTGCATTCCCACCAACAGTGCAAGAGGGTTCCCGTTTCTCCACATCCTCGCCAGCATCTATAGTCTCCTGATTTGTTCATTTTGGCCACTCTGACTGGCGTGAGGTGATACCTGAGTGTGGTTTTGATTTGTATTTCCCTGATAAGGAGCGACGCTGAACATCTTTTCATGTGCCTGTTGGCCATCCGGATGTCTTCTTTAGAGAAGTGTCTATTCATGTTTTCTGCCCATTTCTTCACTGGGTTATTTGTTTTTCGGGTGTGGAGTTTGGTGAGCTCTTTATAGATTTTGGATACTAGCCCTTTGTCCGATATGTCATTTGAGAATATCTTTTCCCATTCCGTTGGTTGCCTTTTAGTTTTGTTGGTTGTTTCCTTTGCTGTGCAGAAGCTTTTTATCTTCATAAGGTCCCAGTAATTCACTTTTGCTTTTAATTCCCTTGCCTTTGGGGATGTGTCGAGTAAGACATTGCTATGGCTGAGGTCAGAGAGGTCTTTTCCTGCTTTCTCCTCTAAGGTTTTGATGGTTTCCTGTCTCACATTTAGGTCCTTTATCCATTTTGAGTTTATTTTTGTGAATGGTGTGAGAAAGTGGTCTAGTTTCAACCTTCTGCATGTTGCTGTCCAGTTCTCCCAGCACCATTTGTTAAAGAGGCTGTCTTTTTTCCATTGGATGTTCTTTCCTGCTTTGTCAAAGATGAGTTGGCCATACGTTTGTGGGTCTAGTTCTGGGGTTTCTATTCTATTCCATTGGTCTATGTGTCTGTTTTGGTGCCAATACCATGCTGTCTTGATGATGACAGCTTTGTAGTAGAGGCTAAAGTCTGGGATTGTGATGCCTCCTGCTTTGGTCTTCTTCTTCAAAATTCCTTTGGCTATTCGGGGCCTTTTGTGGTTCCATATGAATTTTAGGATTGCTTGTTCTAGTTTCGAGAAGAATGCTGGTGCAATTTTGATTGGGATTGCATTGAATGTGTAGATAGCTTTGGGTAGGATTGACATTTTGACAATATTTATTTTTCCAATCCATGAGCAGGGAATGTCTTTCCAATTCTTTAAATCTTCTTCAATTTCCTTCATAAGCTTTCTATAGTTTTCAGCATACAGATCCTTTACATCTTTGGTTAGATTTATTCCTAGGTATTTTATGCTTCTTGGTGCAATTGTGAATGGGATCAGTTTCTTTATTTGTCTTTCTGTTGCTTCATTGTTAGTGTATAAGAATGCAACTGATTTCTGTACATTGATTTTGTATCCTGCAACTTTGCTGAATTCCTGTATCAGTTCTAGCAGACTTTTGGTGGAGTCTATCGGATTTTCCATGTATAATATCATGTCATCTGCAAAAAGCAAAAGCTTGACTTCATCTTTGCCAATTTTGATGCCTTTGATTTCCTTTTGTTGTCTGATTGCTGATGCTAGAACTTCCAGCACTATGTTAAACAGCAGCGGTGAGAGTGGGCATCCTTGTCGTGTTCCTGATCTCAGGGAAAAAGCTTTCAGTTTTTCCCCGTTGAGGATGATGTTAGCTGTGGGCTTTTCATAAATGGCTTTTATGATCCTTAAGTATGTTCCTTCTATCCCGACTTTCTCAAGGGTTTTTATTAAGAAAGGGTGCTGGATTTTGTCGAAGGCCTTTTCTGCATCGATTGACAGGATCATATGGTTCTTCTCTCTTTTTTTGTTAATGTGATGTATCACGTTGATTGATTTGCGAATGTTGAACCAGCCCTGCATCCCAGGAATGAATCCCACTTGATCATGGTGAATAATTCTTTTTATATGCTGTTGAATTCGATTTGCTAGTATCTTATTGAGAATTTTTGCATCCATATTCATCAGGGATCTTGGCCTGTAGTTCTCTTTTTTTACTGGGTCTCTGTCTGGTTTAGGAATCAAAGTAATACTGGCTTCATAGAATGAGTCTGGCAGTTCTCCTTCCCTTTCTATTTCTTGGAATAGCTTGAGAAGGATAGGTATTATCTCTGCTTTAAACGTCTGGTAGAACTCCCCTGGGAAGCCATCTGGTCCTGGACTCTTATTTGTTGGGAGATTTTTGATAACCGATTCAATTTCTTCACTGGTTATGGGTCTGTTCAAGCTTTCTATTTCCTCCTGATTGAGTTTTGGAAGCGTGTGGGTGTTCAGGAATTTGTCCATTTCTTCCAGGTTGTCCAATTTGTTGGCATATAATTTTTCATAGTATTCCCTGATAATTGTTTGTATCTCTGAGGGATTGGTTGTAATAATTCCATTTTCATTCATGATTTTATCTATTTGGGTCATCTCCCTTTTCTTTTTGAGAAGCCTGGCTAGAGGTTTGTCAATTTTGTTTATTTTTTCAAAAAACCAACTCTTGGTTTCGTTGATCTGCTCTACAGTTTTTTTAGTTTCTATATTGTTTATTTCTGCTCTGATCTTTATTATTTCTCTTCTTCTGCTGGGCTTAGGCTGCCTTTGCTGTTCTGCTTCTAGTTCCTTTAGGTGTGCTGTTAGATTTTGTATTTGGGATTTTTCTTGTTTCTTGAGATAGGCCTGGATTGCAATGTATTTTCCTCTCAGGACTGCCTTTGCTGCATCCCAAAGCGTTTGGATTGTTGTATTTTCATTTTCGTTTGTTTCCATATATTTTTTAATTTCTTCTCTAATTGTCTGGTTGACCCACTCATTCGTTAGTAGGGTGTTCTTTAACCTCCATGCTTTTGGAGGTTTTCCAGACTTTTTCCTGTGGTTGATTTCAAGCTTCATGGCATTGTGGTCTGAAAGTAAGCATGGTATAATTTCAATTCTTGTAAACTTATGAAGGGCTGTTTTGTGACCCAGTATATGATCTATCTTGGAGAATGTTCCATGTGCACTCGAGAAGAAAGTATATTCTATTGCTTTGGGATGCAGAGTTCTAAATATATCTGTCAAGTCCATCTGATCCAATGTCTCATTCAGGGCCCTTGTTTCTTTACTGACCGTGTGTCTAGATGATCTATCCATTTCTGTAAGTGGTGTATTAAAGTCCCCTGCAATTACCACATTCTTATCAATAAGGTTGCTTGTGTTT
Organism: Prionailurus bengalensis; assembly: GCF_016509475.1. Lineage (NCBI taxonomy): Eukaryota > Metazoa > Chordata > Mammalia > Carnivora > Felidae > Prionailurus > Prionailurus bengalensis. The sequence continues at coordinate 100,419,686 of NC_057344.1, read as the reverse complement.
ATGAGTAATTGTTTTATATATTTGGGGGCTCCGGTATTCGGCGCATAGACATTTATAATTGTTAGCTCTTCCTGATGGATAGACCCTGTAACTATTATATAATGTCCTTCTTCATCTCTTGTTACAGACTTTAATTTAAAGTCTAGTTTGTCTGATATAAGTATGGCTACTCCAGCTTTCTTTTGGCTTCCAGTCGCATGATAAATAGTTTTCCATCCCCTCACTCTCAATCTAAAGGTGTCCTCAGGTCTAAAATGAGTCTCTTGTAGACAGCAAATAGATGGGTCTTGTTTTTTTATCCATTCTGATACCCTATGTCTTTTGGTTGGCGCATTTAATCCATTTACATTCAGTGTTATTATAGAAAGATACGGGTTTAGAGTCATTGTGATGTCTGTATGTTTTATGCTTGTAGTGATGTCTCTGGGACTTTGTCTCACAGGGTCCCCCTTAGGATCTCTTGTAGGGCTGGTTTAGTGGTGACAAATTCCTTCAGTTTTTGTTTGTTTGGGAAGACCTTAATCTCTCCTTCTATTCTAAATGACAGACTTGCTGGATAAAGGATTCTTGGCTGCATATTTTTTCTGTCTAGCACCCTGAAAATCTCGTGCCAATTTTTTCTGGCCTGCCAAGTTTCAAAAGAGAGATCAGTCACGAGTCTTATAGGTCTCCCTTTATATGTGAGGGCACGTTTACCCCTTGCTGCTTTCAGAATTTTCTCTTTATCCTTGTATTTTGCCAGTTTCACTATGATATGTCGTGCAGAAGATCGATTCAAGTTACGTCTGAAGGGAGTTCTCTGTGCCTCTTGGATTTCAATGCCTTTTTCCTTCCCCAGTTCAGGGAAGTTCTCAGCTATGATTTCTTCAAGTACCCCTTCAGCACCTTTCCCTCTCTCTTCCTCCTCTGGGATACCAATTATGCGTATATTATTTCTTTTTAGTGTATCACTTAGTTCTCTAATTTTCCCCTCATACTCCTGGATTTTTTTATCTCTCTTTTTCTCAGCTTCCTCTTTTTCCATAACTTTATCTTCTAGTTCACCTATTCTCTCCTCTGCCTCTTCAAGCCGAGCTGTGGTGGTTTCCATTTTGTTATGCATTTCGTTTAAAGCGTTTTTCAGCTCCTCGTGACTGTTCCTTAGTCCCTTGATCTCTGTAGCAAGAGATTCTCTGCTGTTCTGTATACTGTTTTCAAGCCCAGTGATTAATTTTATGACTATTATTCTAAATTCACTTTCTGTTATGTTATTTAAGTCCTTTTTGATCAGCTCATTAGCTGTTGTTATTTCCTGGAGATTCTTCTGAGGGGAATTCTTCCGCTTGGTCATTTTGGATAGTCCCTGGCATGGTGAGGACCTGCAGGGCACTTCCCCTGTCATGTGGTGTATAACTGGAGTTGGTAGGCGGGGCCGCAATCGGACCTGATGTCTGCCCCCAGCCCACCGCTGGGGCCACAGTCAGACTGGTGTGTGCCTTCTCTTCCCCTCTCCTAGGGGTGGGATTCACTGTGGGGTGGTGTGGCTCGTCTGGGCTACTTGCACCCTGCCAAGCTTGTGATGCTGGGGATCTGGCGTATTAGCTGGGGTGGGTAGGCAAGGTGCTCGGGGGCAGGAGGGGCAGGCTTAGATCGCTTCTCCTTAGGTGATCCACTTCAGGAGGGCCCTGTGGCAGCGGGAGGGAGTCAGATCCGCTGCCGGAGGTTTGGCTCCGCCGAAGCGCAGAGTTGGGTGTTTGCTCGGAGCGAGCAAGTTCCCTGGCAGGAACCGGTTCCCTTTGGGATTTCGGCTGGGGGATGGGCGGGGGAGATGGCGCTGGCGAGCGCCTTTGTTCCCCACCAAACTGAGCTCTGTCGTCCGGGGGCTCAGCAGCTCTCCCTCCCTTTGTCCTCCAGCCTTCCCGCTTTCCGAGCAGAGCTGTTAACTTATGACCTCCCAGACGCTAAGTCGCGCTTGTTGTGGGAACACAGTCCGTCAGGCCCCTCCGCTTTTGCAAGCCCGACTCGGGGGCTCTGCTTGGCCGGCGAGCCTCCCCTCCACCCCGGCTCCCTCCCGCCAGTCCGTGGAGCGCGCACCGCCTCGCCGCCCTTCCTACCCTCTTCCGTGGGCCTCTCGTCTGCGTTTGGCTCCGGCGACTCCGTTCTGCTAATCCTCTGGCGGTTTTCTGGGTTATTTAGGCAGGTGTAGATGGAATCTAAGTGATCAGTAGGACGTGCGGTGAGCCCAGCGTCCTCCTAAGCCGCCATCTTGCCGCAACTCCTCCCACAAATGCAAATGTTAATTGCCATATTCCTAGGGTCTAAGACTTTTTTTTTTATAATTTTGACTTTTCAAAATCAGTGTCTTGCAATTCATATGTGTGTATTTGATATGGTAAGTAGATATGATCCAACAAAAGCTGTTTTAAAATTGATGGTGAATCTTAAGCTAAATTAGTGGTACCGTAGACGAAAAAAAATTCTCTATTTTCTCTCAAGGGACAGTAAAAATAATGGCTAAAATTTATTAAACCTCAAGTGCTATCCATGCTCCATAACTAACAGTTGCGCTCATTTAATGCTAAATACAACCTTATGAAGTAGGGAATGTGGTTTCACCAATTTTATATATGAGACCTGAAGCTTCAAGAAGTTAAGTTACATCCCCAAGATTATATAATTAGTAAGCATCAAAGGGAAACATTTGCCCAGATTTGACAACAACTCTGTACTCTCAGCCGCCATGTGACCTAAAGCACAAAGACTAAAAACCCTTATAGGGACATTCATAATCATAAAGAGAGAAGCACTAATGTGTACTTTTTGACATCAAATTTCCAATTGATCGTATGTAATAATGTCTTAACATTACATTGTCAATTTCCCTTAAAATTTTATGGACCTCGAGAGAGATCATATTTTTCCCTTTGTCCCTCTAAAACTTTTTCATCTATCTACTTCTGTGGAATACGAATTTTAAATGTAGGGTTTGATTTATATATTTGTAATTGCTTTATTTTATACATACATAGGTACATATATAGATGAATTTTTATATTCTAATTATTCTCAAAAGAGCTCTCAAGGCTCATTCTCATGTAAGTACAGCATATATTTACTGCCCACCTTTATTCTTCAGCAATTTCAACTTTAGTGTAATAACTTTTATGATTCTGTGGCATAATATAAATCAAAGCCTTCAAATGGAAATCATTTTCTGTTCAGTACTGTGAATTTTGTTGCAAAATTATTGATAATTTTGTTATAAACATAAAGTTATCGTGATTTCCCTTTAGTGTTCGATAAGCTGCAATTTGGTGCCTTTGAGTTTGTGATTGTGGGGTACACACCAGCCAGAGTAAGTTTCCTCAGAATACTAGGCTAATACAGTTTTAGATGGCAGATCCAAAGAGATTATAGCATACCTCAAATTCTCATTGAAAATCAGAAAGTGGCCTGTGTTTACATTTTTATTACCTGGCATTTACCTTCTAATTACAGTTACCAGTTATCATATTTATGGTAATTTAAAAGAAATGTGGCTTTTTTGCCCGATGGCTCAAATATTCTACATCATTTAATGGAAAAATTGCTACCCAAGGCATAGAGAAAGAAATGGGTATATTTATAGTGAAGTTTTTCTCTTCATCTAGATTTTTAATTATGGGGTTGTGGATGATATTGTGGGAATAACCTCAAGCGGTTACTAAGAATAAGAATGCAAAACTTACTGGTTATTCAAATATGTCAAGCCCTTTCATTTGGAAATACAGATGAAAACTGTAGGAATTAGATTATTCAACAGTTATCCATCCAGGTTTGTTTAGAAAAATAGTCCAAGAGTGACAAGAAAAAGTTGTTTTTCCTTTTTCCCCAAATTTAATTAAATTCTTTTCAGGTATTGCAATATTTTTACTTAAAATATTGTTAAATAGACATCTTTATATCTTAAGGAAGTTATTATGAATAAACTCAAAGTCTAGGATTAAAAAAAATTTTAATGTTTATTTTTGAGACAAAGACAGAGCATAAGTGGGGGAGGGGCAGAGAGAGAGGGAGACACAGAATTTGAAGCAGGTTCCAGGCTCTGAGCTGTCAGCACAGAGCCCGAGTGGGGCTCAAATCCATGAACCGTGAGATCATGACCTAAGCCAAAGTCGGACGCTTAACCGACAGAGCCACCCAGGCGCCTCTAAGATCTAGGATTTTTAATGATCTTTAATCTCTGGACTCAGAAGTTCAGAGATAATTGAAAAGAGAAAATTAGATGGAATTTCCTTAGAAACAGCAAAAATAAACATCATTGACTCTACCATTGTGCCAGTTACAGGTCTAAGAAAGCATATTTACTCTTTAGATACACATTCACTTGAGAATATAATAATTACCAAACTGGAATTCACCACATAGAGCCCCAAACCCTTTAGTCGCTAGGAAGTTTTATTGAAAACAGCCAACCATGACTAGTTAAAAACTTTTCTGGGGGTCATGAATGATGAATCAGCCTCCAGTTTTATTAGTATACTTTATATTATGATTCTTTTTTAACTTACACTAAAGATTCTATAATTGATATACATTGAGGTGAAATTTTTATTTTACAAATTGTGTTAGCATACTTTGAATATTTTAATATTTCACTGAATAAATCAAGGTCAGTGTAAAATATTAAAAAAAGCAGTCCTAAGATTAATCAAAATTTTAGTTCTCTGTCAAAACGGTCTATTTATTTCTACCTGTATCAGGTAAGATTAGAGTCAGCTGTGAGAGACAGAAAGCACAAAACAGCAGCAGCTTAAACAAGATAGATGTTTGTTTTTGGGTGTAAGCATTCCTGACCCACCACTACCAGGACAGAAGGCACTTTACATCTCCTTGCTTCTTGTTCTCAAATGGTTCCATTTCATGGTCCAAGATAGTTGCTCAAGCCCTGGCAATCAAATTTTATTACAGCCAGCAGAAAAGGAAAAGAGACAAAGAAAGACATGCCTCTTTCATTTAAGGGCACTTCCTAGAATTTGCCCACAATTTCTGTTCACATTCCATATAAGACAATTGTCACATGTTGATATTTACCTGAGTAAATTCTGGTGGAAAATGTATTACTTATTCTAGACAGTCCTGTGCTCAGCTAAAAATGAGTGCTAAAACCAAAGAGAGGGAGAACAAATGTTAGGTAACAACCAGCAATATCAGCCATATAAGCTTTTGGCTTGTTAGGTCTATGTCTGTGGCACATCCGTGGCAAATAATCCCTCCCCCATTTCAAGAGCGATCTATTATTCAGAAGTACATGTTAATTACATGACATTGTTTACATGCTTATCCCTTCGAAAACAGGCCCAGTTGATGAAATGGAAATGATTTTTTCCATACAAAAATTGTCTTGAGTTTATTTTAGCAACAGTAGTGTCACATGACTCTATAGAGCATGAACATGTGCCCCTGAATAACAGTGGGTTGTGTAAGTGAGTGACCGTGAGTTTACACCATGTCCTCCTGGTGTTCTGCTTATGACTAGTTACATGTCTGCTTAAATAACCAGTGATCTTACACTTTATTATATATTTCATCAAGTTGCATAATATTGAATTGATATTTGGTAAATAAATAATTGTAGAAGTTTCCCAGTAGGCATGTTCATAGGGTTGCCTGACACCTAGGAAATTGACTCTTTCTCAGGTATAATTAGCCTTGTTATAAGCAGGTCAGTTGTTCCACACTGCATCCAGAATCAATACATCCGAATCCAGCCACTTCTCAAAGTCTCTACTGATAGCCACCATCATCTCTTACCTGGATTGTTAATTAAGCCTCTAACTGGTGTCAGTGCTTCAGTCTATTTTTTCACACAATAATGAGAGCTAGACTTGTAAAACATAAATCAGATCCCTTCTTGGCTCAAAACCATCTGAATAAGAGTAAATGGTCATGCCCTCATTTGGGCCTCTAAGTCCCCACAGGATCTGTTACCACCACTTCAACCCACACTGTCCCATTAATTGTCTGGCTCTGTCCTCTATTTCCTTCCTCTTCATCTTTCTGCTACAACCAAGAAAGACTTCGTGGAGTATGTCAAACACATCAAGCATGCTTCTATCTTTGTCCCTTTGCACGTTTTCCCTTCTGACTAGCATGACTTTCTTCCAGTTGTTTGTGTCTCAAACCATTATTTCTTTCAGTTCTCCACTCAAATGACACCTTACATGAGAGGTCTTTCCTTGTCATGCTAAATAAGAAGGTAAGTCCCTACCCAAGACACTGTACTCCCCTCGCCTTTTTTCACTTTGCTCTAGAGCAGATATCATCATAGAGCATGCTACATATCTCTTTGCTGACTGATTCGTTTATGGTTGTATTTCCACTAGAATGTAAGCTCCATGAGGGCACAGACTTTGTTTGATGCACTGTTGTATCTAGAACAGTGCCTGATACGCACTGCTGCTTAAAAACAAAAAGATATTAAATTAAAAAATTAATGTACATCCTAGAGTTCTTTCAAAGTCCTTGAAAGGGCACAGTCTGATTCTACTTATCAGCATCTTCAATGAAGAGATAAAAACATACAAGGCTCATGGTGCCTGGGTGGCTCAGTCAGTTAAGTGTCTGGCTCTTGGTTTTGGCTCAGGTCATGATCTCATGGTTTGTAAGTTCAAGACCTGCATGGGGCTCTGTTCTGACAGCATGCAGCCTGCTTAGGATTTTCTCTCTCCCTCTTTCTCTGCCTTCCCCTGCTCTCTCTCTCTCTCAAAATAAATAAATAAATGTAAAAAAATAAAAATAAAAATATCCCAGGCCTTCTTCACCATTTGTTTTAGGAGCATTAGCGGGTGCTTCAAGAAGACAATTAAGAAATAGAAACTCCAGACTCATCAAGTTGTATCCATTAAATACACATAGCCTTTTGTATGTTAATCATACCTCAATAAAGTACTCTTTAAAAATCACAATATAGTATCCTGTTTTATACACAAGGGCTAGAAAAATTATAATTCCATAATAAGTACTTTTTCCATAAAGGACTACTGACAAAGAATATAGTTATGTAAATTCTGTAGCTGTAGGTGTAAAAAAATCTAAATAGAAAACCCTAAAATATTTATTGAAATATAAATGAGAAAAATAGAATAAATTAAAAAAATGGAATAAATATAGAATATGGACTAAATGGAATGCATATCTGTTGAAATTATTTTTGGTATTTTTTTATAGTTTGTGCTTTAGAATATAATTTAACTCTTTAGGAATAGTAGTGAATTTTGGATTTTTTTTTTTTTGTGCCACATACAGGTCTAGATTCTATTAACATTCAGATAATTATGTCTTAGTGCCAACTACTGTATGCCATTTAAATAAAAATAAGCTAAACTATGAATTGATAAAGTAGCTAATGGTATTATGAAAAAAATCTGAAGTATATGTTATGATAGCTAGGTATAGTCACAATTTAAAAAGTATACAAAAATGTTGGTTAAATCATTCTATGTTAAGAAGGAAGGAATGTTCAAATTATAATGATAGGCCCTTTGCTTTATCTTATTCAACAAAATTTAGATGAGTTTGTAGTTGAAATTCTCACTAAACTTGGAGATAATGCATGTAATAATGGCTGACGTTTCTATTGCTCCTTCCATGCCTGGTGCTATCCTTTACTTTAGTTGATCTCTTATTAGACTTCTTATTAGATAGCATTAAATGTGGGAAAACAATCTCATCTAGGTTAACTATGCTACCCAACCTCGTGTAACCAGTAAGCAGCAAGGTTGAGGGCAGAATCCTGTTTGATTAGACTCCACAAAACACGCTTGTAACCACTACTCCAGGATGCTGCTTATGGGAGGTAATAGCTCGCCCTGAAAGCACAGGTTGAGAAAGAAATAGAAGCAAGATTCAAAGCTTGCATCATAGTCTATAAAGCATATTGAGTTAGGAAACTTGGGTTCAGCCCTGGCTCCATCAGTAACAAAGCATGATCTTAGTTCACTTAGACCTTCAGTTCTAAAAAAATAGGATGATCGTATTAAATAAGATCAATTAAATATTCTCTAATATCTTCTATCTGGACAGTTATATGAATTATTGCTTTTAAAAAATTATGTGCGGGGTTATCTGTCTGGCTCGGTCAGTGGAGCATGTGATTCTGGATCTAGGGGTTGTAAGTTTGAGGCTCATGTTGGGCATAGAGATTACTTAAAAATAAAATCTCTAAAAAAATAAATAAATAAAAGGTTATGTGCAATGCATAATAAAGTGACCTATATTGGAAAAGAAATCTGAATGGTTACATAATCACATGTTTAATATGAGTCAATTGACTATAATCTGGTTGCTCAAAAGCAATAAATCTTTAGAGTTCATGAGTATTTGGAGAATATCTAGAAAACAGGGAATGATAGTCCCACTGAATTGTGCATGGCTCAGACAGTGTTTTCAGTACCCATTAAATTCTGAACCTAATCAAATTGGTGATCTATGTAATATATTGAGTTGAAATTTCAGGAACCAAGTCAGGATACAGGATTTGGGTGGGACTGGTCCAGAAGTATGAAGGTATGATGGTTAATTTTATGGGTTGACTTGATTGGGTCACAGCGTGCCCAGATATTTGACTAAACATTATTTCTGGTGTGTCTTTGAGGATGTTTCCAGATAAGATTACCATTTGAATTGGTGTACTCTATAGAGTGGATTACCCTCCCCAGTGTGGATCGGCTTCATTTAATCTGTTGAGGGCCTAAGTAGAAGGAAAAGCAGAGGAAGGGGACTGTGTCTCTGCCATTACGCTTGAGCTGGGACATCAGTCTTGGTCTTCTCCTGCCCTAGGATTGAGACTTATGACATAGGTGCCCTGTTCTCAGACCTTTGGACCTGGATTGGAACTATACCACAACTTTCCTAGATTTTCATCTTATAGACATCAGATTGTGGGAATTCCCAACCTCTATAAATGCATGAACCAATTTCTCATAGTAAATCTCTTAGATAGAAAGATGGTAGATAGATACTGATTCTGTTTCTTTGGAGACTCTGACTGACAGAAGGCAGTCAGTAAAGTGAAACTATAGATTAGATCTGGCATTCAAAGAAGGTTTCATCCACGAGGATGAAGACTTTACAAACCCAGAGTCAGTCTTCTCTTTCCCACCAGAGCCATGCCTGGAACAGAAAAGTACACGAATACAAGACTCGATAATTCAAAATGTAAAAAGAAGGAAGAAAGGAAGGGAAAGGAGGAAAGGAAACGAAGATGAGGGGAGAGGAAGAAGAGGGGGAAAAGGAGGGGCTAAAATGAACAATAAAGAATAATTGCCTAGGGAAGAAAAGAAAGGGGAAGAGAGGAGAGGAGAGGAGAGGAGACAAGAGAAGAGAAGAGAAGAGAAGAGAAGAGAAGAGAAGAGAAGAGAAGAGAAAAAAGAAAAGAAAAAGTAGTAGTAGGTTTGGCAGATAGCTTGGCACATGTAGTGTGCTTTGGCTATAGAACAATATTTGCCAGAGAAAGCACCTTGCCTGAAGAGAAATGCTAAGGGAAAGCTGATGGTCTAAGAGAAAGGAAATTTTTTCATAAGTGTCAGTGCAGATTATTCCAAAATTTTCTGTGACATATAGGCTATGTAGATATATAGATATGTTTTTCATATACATATGTTTTTCCAATAGCAAACTTCATTGCCAAGAAAATAAAATATTCTTTGCATGCAAGAGACACAAAGTTGCACACTCTTCTTTAAAAATATGTCAGGGAATACATTGGACTAGGAGATTGTGACAGGCTTCTCAGATTTGTTTCTCCCTTTCGAAAAAAAAATATTGACATGACTTATGCTACCTTGTGTGGTCTGACACACAAAACAGCCTTGCATTTGTTAGCACTTGCACTGGGCAAGTGGGTAGAGTCACTCAGCACAGTTACCCTAAGGCTGAGCCAGATGGCGTTCTCTGAGAAGAGCTCTGCAGGAGTTTCACAAGCTGCACATTTATCGCCTCTCCTTGGGTCAGGAACAAAACCTTGAAAGGTCCTCCACCGACTATATCTCCTGGAACTCTCCAATAACATCACTCCCACCCCACCCCCATCGCTTCCTTTTTCCTGCAAAGAAATCTGTTTAAGTTACCAGCACTCGGTCTTTTTCCGAAACTCCAATCTGGAAAGTCTTCTCTTTTTGTCTCTCTCAGCCTCCATCACCCCCCTTTTCATTCAGTATTTGTTAACTCTAGAAAATTTTGCCGACTCATTCCACAAGACCTGGATCACTCAAAATGTTCACTGCTCTAACATAAATCGGCAGTCTGGATGATGTTATTTTGTCATTTGGGATACATCACACTAAAATTGTTCTTGTTCTCTTTGTGCTTTTTCTTAGGCAAAATCTCATAACAGAAAGAATAACTCTTATGCTTTCTTTTTAACTCTTCTCTTTCCTTAATTAACATCCCAACACACACACACACACACACACGCACGCACGCACGCACACACCCAGGCACACACATTTTGTCTGATTAGGATTTTTATTCAGGGAGAATGAATAAATAAGCACATAAGATTATCACGAATTCCCACATTCTTTTCTATACCTGAGATTGTGTTCACTTCAGTATAGAATTACTCTCCAATATCAAGAAGATGTTGAAAGAATATGCCATGTGACATGCTTATCAGAATCAAAAAAGCGAGGCACCTGAGTGGCTTAGTCAGTTAAGATCAGCTCAGGTCACAATCTCATGGTTCATGAGTTCAAGCCTTGCATCAGGTTCCATGCTGACGGTGTGGAGCCTGCTTGGGGTTCTCTCTGTCCCTCTCTCTCTCTGCCTCTCTCCTGCTTGCCGTCTCTCTCACTCTCTCAAATATAAATACATAAATAAACAAACTTTAAAAAAAAGAATTATAAAAGTACATTGGAAAAATAAGGGCTACTATTTTCTTCATTTCTCGGGAAATTGGATACTTCCTATATAAGAGTAACAAAATCATATACCTCATAGAGACACCAAAAGAAGTATTTTGCCTTCTCCCTAAAGTACCTGATGAGAAGTTGTCTCCATTTAGTCATGTCATCTCAAACTCTATTAGTGGATTGGAGATTCTGGTCATTATATGCACACAATGTAATTAATATCACATAAAATGAGTAAAGAAATTAAGTTTTCTCAAAATTCATTGTCTAAAATGGAAAATTTATAAAAATAGTTTAAGGAGCATTTCTACATTGTGAGCATTTTCAAATGGTTAATTTCTCCAATAAGTGATAAATAGGGCCTAAAACAAATCAAGAAAATGTCCCACATTTATATAGATGTTAAGTATAGGACCTGAGCTTCAAACCTGTTCTTTTTACTCCACGCCCAAAGCTCTCCATAATAATCACAGATGCTTCAAAAGAAAACAGAGATATATTTTCATGACACAACCCAAACAGTATGCTGTGGGTTTGTTGCTTAAACAAGGATGTGATAAGATGATTAGAGAAGCGTCATATACAGACGGGCTGATATTAAATAAACAAATCCAGAATGTGAAAAAGTCAAACGTAGAAAAAGAAAAAAGAAATCTCAGTCAGAAAGACCCAGGCTTGGAAAAGAAATCAGAATGGTGTTGCACATCAGTCTAAAAGGTGATGCCATCCGTCCCATCTTAGGAAATGAGAGGTACAGAGGATTAAACACAAAGATGCCTCTCTCCTACCACAGTCTCCATTCCTGCCAGACCCCCAGGCCTGTGTTTATCACCGACAGCCGGCACTGACGGACTTGGCTGCCTCTGAAGACGGTTGACATAGCACTACAGACAGTCCCCAGCTTACAATGGTTCAGCTTACGCTTTTTCAAATTTCACAGTAGTGCGAAAGTGATACGGATTCAGTAGAGACCTTCACTTCAAACTTAGAATTCTGATGCTTTCTTGAGCTAGCCATCTGTGGGAGGATGCTCTGTCTTGATGCTGGGCAGCAGTAGCGATTCCGAGAGGAAACAACCAGCACGCTCACGACAGTTCTGTGCCCGTACAACCATTTCAGTTTCAGGACAGCATTTGATAAATTACATGAGATATTCAACACTTTCTGACAAAGTGGGTGTAGTGTTAGATGATTTTGCCCAGCTGTGGGCTAGTCTAAGTATTCTCAGCATGTTTAAGGGAGGCTGGGTTAAGCCACGATGCTCTATAGGTTAGATGTGTTAAACACATTTTCAACATGATATTTTCAGCTTATTATGGGTTTATTGGGACGTAAGTCCAAGAAGATCTACACTTGCTAAATTTACATTCTTTGTTTGCCCTAAAGAGATGGCAGAGATAATTCCCAGAGTGGTTCCATATTTCTCACTTTCTCTAAAGCCTTGATAAACTGTGTCTCATATTTTTAGGTTTTTCTTGTTCTCACTGGGAACTCAATGCAAATATTCTTCATAGAGAGTGACTGAGAGATAGAAGATGAAGTTCAGGAACATGGTTGGGTAAAATATATGTTGTCAGGGGTGTGAGCATAGACAGGGGCGGGCACAGAATTATTTAACGACCGTACAAACAAGTAAGCTTATTTTTTTAATATTTTTTAATGTTTATTTATTTTTGAGAGAGAGAGAGAGAGAGGGAGAAAACAAGCCAGGAAGGGGCAGAGAGAGAGAGAGTGGGAGACAAAGAATCAAAAGCAGGCTCCCAGGCTCTGAGATGTCAGCACAAAGCCCGACACGGGGCTCGAACCCACAAACTGTGAGATCATGACTTGAGCCAAAGTTGGACACTTAACTGACTGAGCCACCTAGGCACCCCCAAACTAATAATTTTAAACATCTAAAGTAGTAGAAGTAGAAAGGAATCAACCTTTTCTCTATTTTTCTGAGGAATCTTGGCTCCAAATTTGGACACCCCATTCAGCAAAAGGAAGGCCTGCAGGTAAACAGACCCAGCTTCCTCTGGAAATAGATGATTGACTATTGTTACTAGACCATAGCCTTTGGGGGAAAAGAAGGCTGAGAGGACCTCTTCCCACTGTCAGTCTCCCTGAGGACAGCTATGGTGAATAAGAAATCCTTAACACTCTTCCAGCAATAATTAGTATTCCAACAATGATTTAGCAACTTTTATAGATTGAGGTCTGGGAAGCTGCCAGGCTTGTTCATCTCGTAATCAGCTCTGGATATGTGGATGTGGAGGAGGCTCCCATAAGCCCAGGTAAGCACTTTTTATGTATCTTAAGAACAGATTGACATAAAGTGGTTTTCAAGTGGTCTCGTTCATCATTCTTCACTCTACCCAGCTTCCTGTGGTGCATAATATGATCCCACCTGGATCGTATCATTGCCTCTAATTGTTCCACTCCCCAAACCCCTGGCTCAAATGGGCCACTCAGACTCCACCTTCCTCTGCTTTTACGTGCTTGTCCAACCACACCCAGCATGAGCATCACATGAGAACTGAGTCCTCCAGCTTTTTCATCCTCTTCTTTCTCTCCACACGCTTCCTTCTTCCTCTTGTAGCACAGGGTCCATCATACTGTTTCTTGACCATATCCTAAGGTCTTCCTACGTGATCAGATATGTCTAATTTTTTTTTTTTTATTTAATAGCCTCTGGATTTTTAGTCTTGCTTAAGAAGTTCAACATCGGGGCGCCTGGCTGGCGCAGTCGGTTAAGCGTCCGACTTCAGCCAGGTCACGATCTCGCGGTCCGGGAGTTCGAGCCCCGCGTCGGGCTCTGGGCTGATGGCTCAGAGCCTGGAGCCTGTTTCCGATTCTGTGTCTCCCTCTCTCTCTGCCCCTCCCCTGTTCATGCTCTGTCTCTCTCTGTCCCAAAAATAAATAAACGTTGAAAAAAAAAATTAAAAAAAAAGAAGTTCAACATCATCTCTGGTTTGCACCTGTAGTTTCCTAGATCTCCTCACAAAACTTTTATTCTGTTAATTTTACCCTTCCCACTTTAACTCCTCTGAAACCTATCTTCATGTCTTTAAGGTAAAGGCTAATATTCTTTTCATCCAGATGGAAATTTACTTTTGCAGACACTCATTATAACATAACGAATCCTTTCCCAATGAATTTAACTGCCACATTAAGTTCTCATGTATTTTTGGATCTAATATTGGTCTTTGTATTATATTTTACTAAGCTATTTGTCTACTACCATGTGAATACCATATTGATCCATTTATAATTGCTTTCTTGTATATTCTAAGTCTAGGAAAACATGTCTTTCTATGTTATGGTTTCTCAAAATGTTCTCGGCTAAACTTTGGTATCTGTTCTCCAGGTAAATTTTAAGATTGTTTTATCCAGTTTTATCCACACGTACACAAAACACATATTATCAGGATTCCAATTAATAGTTCCTTAAAGATATGTCTTTGTTCTGAGAAAGTTACATTTTGTAATTTTAAATCATTCTGTCTAGAACATAAGTCTTTCCATTATGCCTACTCAAAGACATGGCTCCTTTTCCTCTCCCTGCTGTATCCTGAATCATTAGATTTTCCTCCTTTTGAGCATTATTCCCATCAATATACAAATATTTTATTTATGTGGTGTGGTAACCAAAGAAGATCACCATAAAGGCACTAAAGGGGATTGCTTTTTTCTCTGCTTTCTTCTTTAAAAAAAAAATAACATAACCCCTCCAAGGGTTTTCTTTTCCTTATCTCTACAATTTCTTTGCCCCCTTTCACTCTAAACCTCACTCCAATAAGATTTTGTTCCTGATACCATTTCATGGACACATTTTGTTTCAGGTTCACCAATGATCTGCAAGTCGCTAAGTCCAATAGCTTCGTTCACCTTTTCTTGCCTTGTCATCAATACTCAACATGTCTGATCATGCTTCACACTTTCATTGGCTTTCACTACAACATATTCAGATGAATTTTCTCCTTTGCTGCTTCATTTTTAGCTCTCTAACCTCTGAGAGCAATATGGCTCATTCCGTGAGTCTCTTCGTATCTAAATATTCCTCCCTTCCTTAGTGATCTCATGTTTGAGATGGTGACCGTAAACACTATGTATATTATAAAGATTCCCAAATTTGTATACCTCTGGCATGTAACCAAGTTCATGGGTGTGTATCTAATTACCTCATGGCCTCTCTACCTAAATATCTAATAATATCTCATATTTATCAACCTTACTAAATTCTCCTGTTTCTACAAATCTGATCATGAGAACCCATGGCAATCAAAACTTCCATTTTTTGAATCCTGCTTACCTCTCCAGGCTTAGCACTCCATAATTCAGCCACAGCTGTTACTCTGAAATGACATGTCCTCCTTTATCACTTCCATGTGTTGGATCTTCCCCCACCTCTCAACTCCATCGCTAGCAGCCATTCATCTGATTAATGTCTCCCTTCCTCAAATTCTAGTATCATTTATTTTGTGTTTCTTGCTTGCCATATTCTGTCTTCAATACAAGTGGTCTGTTTTGTTGAGATGGTCTAAGAACTCTCGCAGGACATGAAAAGGAGCTCTATCTTTTTAGATTTTTAACACACATACTGCAGGGGTTTGAAAGTAGCAGTTGCTTAATGAAATTGAGTTCCGGGGATTTTTATTAATAGTACAGAAATATTTGTCTCATTTATATAAACAATAAAGACAAGTTGTTTAGAAAAAGGTAATTTTATTTACACATTTCAATGACCTACACTGAAGCTATAGAAATCAATTTTATTAGAAGCAGAGAAGAGATATCTATATTGTTTAACATTATTGTCATAGATCACAGCATAAATTATGTTTAAAATTCTGACAGTTGCCCATCCTATCTTAGTTAATATCACCAATGGTACATCACAGTGTAGTTTGTCAGGCATATTTCTAATACAAATAGTGATGTATTAAATTATTTAAGAAAACATTTGGTCAGGTAAGTCACTGTATTATAATGATACTGAGAATTATAGATAGCCCTAAAATTACAACTTTTCACTATGAACCAGTATGTTTTGGAATATGCGAAGCTTCTGTCTGAACAGATACCACTGAATGGGACCTGAGGCACTTTTTGAAAGCATATATTCACTTTCTCATCTGTGTTGTCTCCTTTTTAGCTTCTTTTTTTCCATACACTTTATTAATCTTGCCTCCTTCCCCTTCTCCCTTTCTAAACTTTGGCTTGAGCAGAACACATGTGAACTGCTTCAGTGCCCCTGTACGAGCTCAGTGTCAGAAGTTGCTGACAAACAATTTAAGTGTCCATTGTCTGGACCGTCTTTCATTGTTCTGTTTGACACCTACCTGACAACTATCAATAAAGTGTCCCAGCTATTAAAATTCAAATGTAATAACTAAAAAAGTTCAGTAAATGGATGATTCTAGATTTATTCAGTGTTCTTATTAACTGCAAGTGAGAGAATTCCTGAAATTCTCTTTATCCTTTTTTATAATGAAGATTAGTTTACTTTGTTGTCTTAGGAAGTATATTATATTGAATAAAATGGACTCTTTTTTGAGAGTCTAGTATTAATATTCAGAGCATGTATATCACATTATTATATAATAAAGAAAACAGTGGATTGGAAAAGTTTTTCTAAATAGACAGTGACATTGAAAAATGCTCTGGGAGTTTTTAATGGACATTTTTAAAGTAAACTTATGAAAAAAGCTGTTTTTTTGTGTGTGGTACCTCATTTTTTTAAGGAAAAAAAATAACACTAATTACAGGTTCCAGTTAGATGGGTCAAAGTTAATCAGGATTGACTACACTTGAACTAAAATTCTTAAAATGACACACATAAACTTGGTTAACTTTTCTTTTGAGGCCACATATTGCATTAAAGTCAGTGGTTAAATAACCAATCCATGAAAAAATGACAGTTTCCTTTTGCCAACATTATTTTAATTGTAAGTTTCAGTTTCTTCAGCATTTTTTTGTTTGCTGATTTGTAACCAACTTACGTAGCACCTTGGTTTGCTGTTCCAGGTACTGTGTTGGTTTTCCCTCTTGTCCATAATTAAATTCAAGTAAATATAGCCCCCAGTTTACATCTTATAATAAGTAGTTAAGTGTTTGAAATTTTCCGTTAGTCATGTTTCTGTATTTTAAAATTTTAATGTAAAGTGTTGGGTTACCAGTTCATATCTTAAAAGTCTAATTTATCACATGGCATATGTAATGTGAATTCAAATCCTTTTATCAATTATTACATCTTTCACTTTATGTTATATAAGTAATTTCAGCTTCAAGAGGAAAAATTTCAATCCTGGTTTTATTTTACATAAATGCAACTTACATCTTCCAAGTTTTCTTTTTCTTTGCTCAATATAGACCCAATCCCCATGTATTTAAACAAACAATGGTTAAGGAAGCTGTTTGGAGTTTCTCTTTATTTGATTAGGCTGTGTATTTCTTTGGTGTAAAACATGACTTACTAAGGAAGAATAGCTTTCTCTTCTCTGCAAGTGAAATGAATCACTCACTAAACAATGACATAAAAATATGGATTAAGTGTTTAGTTAACATGTGACAAAGTGACGTAAGTCCACCATGGCGGAGGCCAATGAAACGGAAGGATGGCTCCCTGAAAAAGATCTATCATCTGCCGCCGACTCAGGTTGATTGTTCCCTGGCACCATATGAAAATAAAAACTCCCAAGGAGGGGTTGGTGTGTGTACCAAATAACACATACCAGTCATTTGGCATGTTAGTTATAATTGCAAAATCACAGATCTAACCTCTAGAGTTTCTGGTTAGAATACCTGGAGTAAGGTGCAGTTAACACTACTTTAATAACTTTGTTACTTCCCACTATGTCTACTGCATTTGACTCTGAAGCAGATGATACATGGGCCAGACCCCGAGAAAAAAATACACTAGACCCCATGCTTCTGTGTCGCAATCTTTTTCTGCCATTCTTGTTAAAATTGTCAACTAGTACCAAGTTCATACAATTCAAATTAATCTTTTCCCCGTCCTATTTATTACATCAAAGCAAAAAGTTGGGTAATCCAGAGGTTGGGGAATTCAGTGCTGTGGTAGAATAACATCTTGAAGAATTAATCAACATGTATCCCTTATATTTTATGCTACCCTGTGACCTTCTGGCATTAGGGAAGCTAAATTATAGAGCATCTATCAACTGCTGCAAGAAATGTACTCAAAGAATCAAAGAACAGCCTGCTGAGGACCAAAAGCCTACATTTTCATGGCCAAAATCTAGCCAACAAGGGAAACCCAAGGCAAAAACATACTTGAGACTACTCAAGTGAAACTTCACTGCTTCTGTCCCCTTCTCTCTCATCTTTCCCAACCTCAAGATGAAAAGTAACTCCAAAAAATTGGGGGAAGAAGTGAGTGAGAAAGAGTTGTAGACATGAATAGATATAGTGGGATCTGAGGTAGAGATAGCCATGCTCTGCTGAAGAAAGTCTTGAAGGACAGAGAACTCCAAATATTTTGAGGGCAACATGTGTAGAGGGAAGCTTTGCCTCATTTTTCCTGATGGAGATAAAGAAAAGGAAAAGTCCTCAGAGTAAGTCTGGATTCAAATATGTCCAGAAAGCCTCTCGCAATTTCCTTATGCTAGGAGTAGATGGTTTCCTTTTTCTCTAGTAATCAGGAAGGGGTGAAGAGGTGTATGAAGCCTCACAGAGTTTCTGTGGTCTCAGCATAGACAAGAAGAACAGCATGATTCCTGTGCACCCAAGAGAGGCCCAAGCATTAACTGAGTCCTAACATGACCCATGGAGCCACCGGCCAAGATTCCAGGGTGTCACGGAAGCAATCTGCATGGGCAAACACACACCGACCAGACTGAACAAGGCTGCTTCAGAAGATGCCAGGGAGGGAAGACGGCAGCTACCCAGAACAGATGCCGTCCTTGGTCACCTGGCACTCTGCAAGCTCCTTGAAATATTACAGATACAATCGAGAAAAGAGGGAGTGAGTAATTTTTTAGGTGGGTGGAAGGATAGTCACCTAGTGTAATTCGGATTTATGTTAGACATATCAGTTGGGGAAAATATTTCAAAAATTTATTTCTTAAACATCCGAGTTTTGGGCTGAAATGAAAACTTACTGTAAAAATTCAAACTATACCCGTGACAGTACATTTTAAATGAAGACAGATGATTAAAGCCTTTAACTATCCCCCTTCAACCCTGGATGAGCAATGCTTTTAGTCCATAAGCCTCTTTATGAGAGCACTTGTACTTGCCATGCTGTTCGTACAGTCTGTCTTCCAGCCGAGGACTGTATTTATGGCTCAAACACATTAGGAGCTAGAGAAATAGGTTCTCTTCTTGGCTTTGGATGACACATTGCTTCCCTCACTGCTTCTGTGAGTGCCACCAAGTGCTGGTGCTCAAGAACCTGGTTTTTTTTTTACCCCTTATTTCCTCCTATTTTTAGATCTTTCTCAAAGACACTTTTATTAGCCTTTAATTCATTCCTGACTCTCTTTGTTCCGACTTTTTGTTTTGTAATAACCAGTGGTAAAATCCACTTTGCCCTCACATTTTCACCAGAGCTTCCTTCCATCTTTCATCATTCCCCTTCTTTCCAAGCAGCATGCTTGTATATGTTACTCTTCAATCTAAAATTCATGTGGCTAGTATATATGTATATGTGTATGCATATGTATGTGTATATCACATTATATATCCAAAGGTGACTGTAACAAGAACTCCTGCCCTTTATGCTCTTCTGTAATATGACTTCTCTACATATCCATGGAGAAGTAGAGTGCATCCCTATACCCTTTAAATCCTGGGACTGCTTTGACTAATAGAATGTCACAGAAGTGACATCGTTTCTCTTCTGGGGGAAGACTTTAACTGGCATGACAGCTTCTGCTTCTTGCTTCTCAGAAGCCAGTTGCCACAAGAAGTGAAACTCTTTTTCTGTGGTATCTCAGCTACCTGGAGATGCCTTGGAGGATAAAATATTGTAAGGAGAGACCAAGAAGCCAAGGAGAACAGGGACTCCAGACATATAAACATCTTGGATGTTCTTCTTGACATAAGAAGCCATCTTGGATATTTATCTATCAAACCTGCAGAATATATAAGAGACTCCAAGAGATACCTGCCCATTAAGCCCAGGCAACCAACACAACCATTGAGAGATAATGCTTCATTGTTGTTTCAGATCATGCAACTTTGAGGTGATTTGTTATGCAGTCATAGATAACAGAAACAAAAGACAACCATCATTTGCCATATTAGTTTTTCATTGTGAGTGAAAGCAGGGAAGGCATTTCCTGAAGAAGTAATGATTGAAGTAGTTATGAAAGAGAAATAGCAGCTAACTCACAGAATCAGGGAGGAAAAAGAATCTCAGATATTAAGGGAAAGAAAGCCATTTGACTGGAGTAAAGAGAGCAAGAGAAAACATGGTGAGATGCTAGTCGAGTCCATGGCCACATGCCCTTCAAGTTCTGGCACTTCCAAAAAGAAACCGTTCTATCCCATGATGTTCTTTTCCTTTCTCCGTGGGCTATTGTCATTCCACTCATTTAGAATGTATTGATATGCTTTCTTGGGAAAATCAGTATGCAGTTATGCTGCAATCATGTTAACTCGATATCCAATGTGTGTATATCACTAAAGTGTAAACTGAAGATTATATTTTCTTGTATAAAAAATGGTGTATATATAATATGTGTAATTATGTTATAGATATATTGGGTTTTCAGTACATGTTAAATGTATATTTTATGAATGTTGATGAAATGAGATATGTTTTCTAAGCATGATATATATCACTTGTCCTTCAAAAGCTAAATCTCTTTGCACTACAACGGAACTATTCAAAACCCTCCTTAAAGTCAGCAGGAAGCTTAAAAAAAAACAATGACCCAGATATCATTTGGCAGCTTCACTAAGTTGCGGTGAATTAGTCATCAACTCTTTAAATCACTCCAGTTTTGCCACAATGTGGAGACTCACAGTTTGCAAATTGTCAAAGTATTATAACCAAATTTTATCTGAATATACATCTACTTTGATGACATTTTTTTAAAAACAAAGCTTCACGAATTGGGCATAAGAGACATCAGATCTCCCTCAGTTCTGAGGAGTAGAGTGATGGGGATGGGGAATGCAGAATTGGTGACAACAAGCCTTCTGAATGAACCCAGAAGTTTTTACCTGTAGGTTTTGCTCCATGACTAGACTCTTGTGTCCTTGACTCTATCCTGTCATTTGTTTCTCATCCTTGTGATCACTGATGAGAACTTCACAGCAGGATGGACCCAGAGTGACCAGAGAAAGGTTTGACTCCATTTTCTTCCACGTACCTAACCAAAAACTTGAGAAATGAAGAAAATAGAACTGGGTAAGAATGAGAAAAGATTTAAAAGAAGAGGCAAAAGGAAAAAAATGTATTGTCCACATTTTTTCTTCAGTAAGAACTTCATAAACATGCAAGTAAGTGACATTTTTGTCACTAACATGTTTCGATCTGGATTGCTTTCAATGGGAAAACATAAATAATTAAAGATGAACATAGTTCTGCAAATATTCTAATGGTAATTATATCTAAAGGTAATTCCTAGCCTTCTCAGTGTTAGGAGAGCAGAAATAATCAATGGATATGAATAAATTAATAAAATTATCAGTAAGCTTTTTTTTTTAAGAAGTCTAAACAATAAGTGGCTCTTTGACTTTTGTAATCCAATATACAAATACATTTTCAGATCTATATCTTTTGGCCAAATTGTTATAATGCCAAAGGATTTAGAAAATGCAGAGGTTATTTTATTGACCTAATATTTCTGTTTTTCTAAAGTGTGACATTCAAAGTTACCAGTCTGTTTGGAATTAATAATTTCATAGAGAGATGCTAGAGGACATTTAGGCCGAAGTGACAATAGCGCTTCAGTATATGAAAGGTTTATCACAGAAATTTAATTATTGCTTGATTTGTGGTTCTATATTTAATAAAGAGAATTGACTCATCTTAATTTCATGTCTAATCTCTTAAAATATATAGTATATATATATGCATAGTATATATAAATATCATATATAATATACACATACACACACATATACACACACACACACACTTTCTTTGTGTTTCTAATTTTTTTTTAACGTTTATTTATTTTTGAGACAGAGAGAGACAGAGCATGAATGGGGGAGGGTCAGAGAGAGGGAGACACAGAATCTGAAACAGGCTCCAGGCTCTGAGCTGTCAGCACAGAGCCCGATGCGGGGCTCGAACTCACGGACCGCGAGATCATGACCTGAGCCGAAGTCGGCCGCCCAACCAACTGAGCCACCCAGGCGCCCCTCTTTGTGTTTTTATATATCATATTTCTCCGTACTGCTTTACTCGGTATAAGCTCACTTTTATTAAAGATGTCTAAGCACAATTATGAGAGATTCTGATTTTCAGAAATGAATATACAAAAATTCACTTTACACATGTGTTCTGAAGAAGCTTTATGTGTAATTTTTGAACAACTTCCCCCTTGGTTATACAGTGTAACAGAACCAATTCTTACCACTCCACTGAAAGTACTCCCTTGCACAGAAGATCGTTGTCTCTGTGCTCATAAAAAGGAATCCTAAATATTCCTAAAACAACTTGTTTTCTTCTAAGGAGACACACGGAAGGGTTTTGTTTGCTTTGTTGGCGTTGTTTTAGTATCCTTAGGAGAGCACAAGGAGCAGGTGTTTGTTGGCTCTACTTAATGCTTGAAGGAACTGAAATTTAACAAAATTAAAGGACTTCTGTTGTCAAAGGAAAAAAAATCAGAGGCGCAGAGTCACCTCCTGGAAGATCTACTTGCTCTGTGTCAGGTCCGGTATTAAATTCCACCCCTCCATAAGACTTGGCTGTCGACACCTCTTAAGTCTATGCGTCATTAAGCTAAGTATTCTAACTTCTCACTTCTCAACTTCTCAACTGCAGAATGATTGCCACCTAGTTGATATCTCTTTGTGCGTTGGTATAGAGGTTATATGTGAAGGCTTGACCATGACCTTACTTTTTCAAAACCAGAACTTTTAGCAGTCTAGATTTGTGGTAAGAGCTATCTATATTGCCTGGTTATAATAGGCACACATGAAAATCAAAGAAAATATTCAAAACTGTAAGCATAAGCAGATAATCGTCTTTCTCACATAAAACTATTTTTTGCAGGTCTTCATAGGTATATATAACTGTCTTTGGGTTACTTAAGTATTTTTATCAGGTGTTTCCTAGTGGCGAATAAACACTACATGCCTAAATTAGAGCCCAGAAATAACTGCACAAGCCTAGGGGGGTGGTGCAAGTACATTTTCAACACAATCTGCTCTCTAATTATAAGGTCCAGCTTAGTCGATGTATCTTGAAACATAATTAATTATGATTTGTTTAAACACTGCTTAAAATACATTATTCTTGATTTCCTAAGAGCTGGATTACAGGGAAAATTTTAATTTTAAAACTAGTAGTGTTTATAAACATCTTAGTATAATTTGCATTATATTGCATTAAAGTTAATGCAATAATTATAAAGTTATCAGCAATTGCCCAAATGCAATTTTAAAAGGAAAACATCATACAATATAAAGGGGTATAAATTACAGGAAAGAAAAAAATATTTTTATATCAAATCAACTCATAATGGAAACATTCTTATTTAGATAAAAGAATCCAAATGTTGTTCACATCGAAAATTCTGGTCATAGGGGCGCCTGGGTGGCTCAGTCGGTTAAAAGTCCGACTTCGGCTCAGGTCATGATCTCGCGGTCCGTGAGTTCGAGCCCCGCATCTGGCTCTGTGCTGACAGCTCAGAGCCTGGAGACTGTTTCAGATTCTGTGTCCCCCTCTCTCTCTCTGACCCTCCCCGTTCATGCTCTGTCTCTCTGTCTCAAAAATAAATAAATGTTAAAAAAAAATTTTTTTTAATCTGGTCATAATTTGCATATTTATTGTGGTAATGTAAAATTTACCATCTTAGCCATTTCTAAGACTACAGTTCAGTAGTGTGAAGTATGTTCCCATTGTACAACCAATCTCTGCAACTTGTTCATCTTGCAGAATCGAAGTTCTATACCCGTTGAACAACTCCAAGTTTCCCTAATCTCCCTTCCCCATCAAGATCTTGGCAACCACGATTTTACTTTCTGTTTATGAATCTGGCTACTCTAGATACCTCATGTAAGCACAGTCATATAGTATTTGTCTTTCTGTGACTGGCTTATTTTACTTAGCATGATGTCCACAAGGTTAACCCATGTTGTAGCATACATAAGAATTTCCTTCTTTTTTGAAGCTAAATAATATACTACATTCTGTTTATCCTTTCATCTGCTGATGGCCTCTGGGGTTATTTCCACCCATTAGCTCTTGTGACCAGTGCCACTATGAACATGGGTATACAAATATCTCTTCAAGATTCTACTTTCAATTCTTTTGGATATTTACCCACAAATGGAATTGCTGGATCATAATGGTAATCTTATTTTTAATCATTTCAGGAACCACCATACTATTTTCCGTAGTAACTATGCCATTTTACATTCCCACTGACACAAAGTTTCCAGTTTTTCTGCATCCTCAACAACACTTCTTTTCTGTATTTTTGATAATAGCCCACAGTGGGTGTGAAGTGATACCTTATTATGGTCTTGATTTGAATTTCCTTAATGGCTAGTGATGTTGAACATCGTTCCACATGTTTGTTGGCAATTTGTGCACCATCTTTGGAGAAATGTCTGCTCAAGTCCTCTACCTAGAGGTAATTTTTTTTTCAATCTCATGTATGTGCTACCTTTTCTAAATAAAAGGTTTGTTGGTTTGTCTGTTTTAAATCAGGGTTGATAAGATTCAATATTAGACGAGAGGAAATTTGTGAAATAGTTCTCAGGAAATTTTGTTTTGTTTTGCCTTCTAGTTTGTCTTCAGACTTCACCAGTTCATAAGAGAAAAGAAAAAGAATTGTGCATTGGTCAATCAGTTGAATTTGCTGAAAACAAATTCTGACCTAGGTTTGACTTGATGAGGAAATTCTTGTACCCTCAGCCAGAAATGTTTACAAAGGTGGATCAACAGTGGCAGTAACACCACAGGCTAGAATACTTTTAGGACCCAGCAGAGGGCCCCACCAGCCCTGAGGCTGTGGTCCTTTGAAGACCAGTAGTGGTTTCAGAGAGTCCTGAAGTTGCTGATTTTCAAAGCCAGAATCTCTCACTGGCCTTAACTGTATTTCTAAAGAGCAGTCTTTGTTGCTCTTGACCTCCCTGCCTGGTAATTTTCTAGGCTTTTGTTACAGTCACTTGAGCAGGATACTGCCTGGTTCTTCTCCTTTGGAAGTATCAGTCTCAATCCTCTTCACACATTCTAATTTCTGCTCTTGCTTCCTTGTCCTTGGTCCCTCTAACCAAGCGTCCTCAGCTTAAGCATAACTGATGATTTTTCTTCTCATTCTCAGGTACATTACCTACATCCAGCTGCACAAAACTAGTCCTTTTTTTCTGGCAATCTCACCCTTTTATTTTTCAAAGCTATTATTTTCTCTACTTAGCCTTGAATTTTTAATTACTGCTCACATTGTACCCTACCTTCCTTGTCAAAGTTGAGGGTGAGCCAATCTCAATTCTTCCCTGGGAAGAGAAGTCCTTCTCTAGTGACAGCTTTATGTGATTCGAAGATTGCCAACCTCTGAAAGAAGCTGATCTACAAACAGAAGAGGGATGGTCAGGAGGGCGTCAAGTTCCAAGTTTAGTCACCCCTTAGGTCAAGCTGCATCTTGCCCTTCAATGGCTAGGCAATCCAGCTTTTCAATAAAATCCCCTCCTTGCCAGAAAGAATTTAAATGGATTTCTATTACTTGCAAACCAAAAGATTCAAAATGAATATATTTATCTCCTGTGGCCACTGAATCCCCCTCCCTTTATGAGATCCTAAATCTGGCCTGGTCAGGCCTTAGCTTTCCTTTATTTGGCTGGCATGACCTTTCTACAAGACTTTACTGAAACCATATGAAGCAAATATACCACCATTGTCCTGTGAGAATTTCTCCTAGGTAGTAGGTTTTCAAAGATACTTCAAGATTTAATAATTTTTCCTTTAAGAAGGCATTTAAAACAAAAATTGTCCCTCTGTTACCCAGGTTAGAAGGCCTTACACCTATATGTACTTGTGTTTTCTTTTCTTTTTTTTTCTTTTTTTAAGTGTTTATTTATTTTTGAGAGAGCGAGAGCATATGAACACAGGGGAGGGGCAGAGAGAGAGGGAGATACAGAAAGTGAAGCGGGTTCCAGGCTCTGAGCCGACAGGACAGAGCCTGACACAGGACTTGAACCCACAAACTGCGAGATATGACCTGAGCCAAAGTCAGATGCTTAACTGACTGAGCCACCCAGGCGCCCCTATACTTGCATTTTCTGATGAAGCATCTATGAACATCAGTCTTGCCCTCTTGGCTAAATAGCAAGTTCATTTAGGTTTGGTATGAGTGCACCTGTCTCATCTTTTTCCAGGCCCTACAACGTTGATTTGAATTTGGACTTTGATCAAAGAGGACTTATGTACAAATGAGCTCAGGGCATTACAGGTAAATATACAAGAGCATTCTTAATGTAATGGTTTCAGGACTATAGGATGGGAGTGGGTTTGGGGCACAGGAGCCATTTTGGTTCATTATTAATTTTATGATGAATGTCCATCTGTGAGGGGTGGGCAGACTGAAGCCCAGTGCTGTAATCAGTCATATATGAATGTAAATCTAAATGTGAAGTTTGTAATGAGTCTACAACCAGGGACTTTTAGCAGCTCACGTCACAGAACTCCAATCTCACAGCCTAGCCCATGTCCTGATTCTGATGTAAGGAGATAGTTCAAATATTCCATGAGAAATACAACTCTGTACGTGTTCAGAAAATCCTTTGTGTTCTTTGCTCTCATGAAGGGTAATCCAAAACAGACCAAAAAAAAAAAAAAAAAAAAAAAGAAAAACCAAAACAAAACAAAACAAAAAAAACAGGGCAACACCTCTACTCATAAACTAATCATTACTTTACACCTCAGTCTGTTCATGCCTGCTTCAGGCAAATTTCCATGAGAATTCTAAATGTTTTGATTGCTCAATAAACCACTGACAAAATGCAAGGGGCCTGAGCAGCCATAGCAGGCCTCCCCAAGCATGAATTCCCAAAACCTACTTATTTGCCAGCAGATGCAATCTTTTGATCTCCAAAGTTACACTTGCTTGGAGCCCAGCCTTTGTTTAGATCAATTAAAGTGCCCTGGGCAAAATGCATGTCTCTTCCTTTTATGTACTTTTCCCTCTGAGTTGCCTGCAATGCATTTATTATAAAGAGAAATTTACCAATATGAAAAAGCTCATTTGGGAGATTAAAAACAAGGCTATTTGGTTCTAGAAATTCAAATTTCCTCTCACCTTTTTATTCACAAATTGGAAGTATCATCAGAACCTTCTTTGGGAGGGGGAGGATATGTTCTTGAATCCTATGTCAATTGCTAACTGAAATATACTATTTCATAGTAAAGGAGATACATGCATGTTTTGGAAAAAAGAGGCTGTTTAAAGAATCTGGATGTTCCTATTTTGACTGAACTTCTTTAGGGAACATATGCCTGTTCCAGTCTTATCAAAATTAGAGAGGGTTTTGAAACTCTTTGTTGGGACTTGGTGCCATGTGAAGGGTAGCTATGGAGCTCAAGTTTAACCTGGAATTAAAAATAGAAGTGACGGGTTAACCTTAGGGATCCATTGATCATATAGCTTTCCAAAAGGTTAAGAAATGTCAGTTACAGGACAGAAAATACAAGGCAACATTGCCACCACAGCCCAGCATTATAGGGAGGCTAAGCTAAACAAAATGCAAACAGATGGCCAACTACTATCAGTAAGTGAAATATCTCTTACAATATTAGAATATGGATTTCAAATTTTCTCTCTTATTATAGCCTGCTTGTTTTCTTCTTCGTAAATGTTCGAGATTTCATGTGACCTTGTTATTGGGAATATACTGGAATTTATGACTACTCAAATTTAATTCTGAAGATTTTAATTTTATCAAAATTTAGAAATATTACATTGAGTCTCCAGAATTAAAAATTACCAGTATTTTAAATCTAGATATAATATCTCTTGTAAAATATTTTCATATAATCCTATGAAGAGCTAGAAGAACAGGAATTATTATTTCTAATTTATAAATGATAAAGCAGTGTCTCAGGAATCAATATGGAACAAAGAACAGCAAAGCAGAGATAACTTTTCAGGTCTCCTGGAAACTCAGTGCTCTTTCCAACATAACACAAGCCATTAAAA
Source organism: Prionailurus bengalensis (assembly GCF_016509475.1). NCBI lineage: Eukaryota > Metazoa > Chordata > Mammalia > Carnivora > Felidae > Prionailurus > Prionailurus bengalensis. The sequence continues at coordinate 100,391,491 of NC_057344.1, read as the reverse complement.
AAAAAAAAATCTCCAAATATCATACTAGCAGTGAAACAGTTTCTATAGAAACATATGAAATGAAATTTTGTTGTTTCAGTTTTTTGAAGTGTTCTACATACATTAACATTGATGCTGAAGATAAATTTGCCAAGAATAAAGCTTACATGCAGGTGTAAGAGACTTTCCAACTTAGCATTTGAATCCTTACTGGATGGAATTTATGTTTCATGGCAACAGACATCTCAATCCCATTAATCCTCAAGTATTACTAAAAGGTAACAGTACCATATTTATCCTTGCTAATTGATGGATCTCTGTGAAAAGGTAGGAACACAGTTTGCTGTTGTCATAGTTTTAATGAATCAGTTGTGGATTGTTTTTATAGAAGGTGTTTTGTTGTTTTGCTTTCTCATTTTGCTTAGATGAGGGCTTTAAGTTTGTATCAAGATCCTGCTTCGAAATCAGTTTATATATAGGGGAGCCTGGGTGGCTCAGTCAGTTAAGTATCTGACTCTTGGTTTCAGCTGCAGTCATGATCTCGTTGGGCTCTGTGCTGACAGCATGGAGCCTGTTAGGGATTCTCTCTCTCCCTCTCTCTGCCCCTCCCCTGCACACATGCACTCTCACTCTCTCTCTCAAAAATAAATAAATAAACTTAAAAAAAAATCAGTCTGAGCACCTCGGTGGCTCAGTCGGTTAAGCGACAGACTTCGGCTCAGATCATGATCTCGCGGTTTATGGGTTTGAGCCCCGTGTCTGGCTCTGGGCTGACAGCTCAGAGCCTGGAGCCTGCTTCAGATTCTGTGTCCTCTTCTTTCTCTCTGTCCCTCCTCCACTAACACTCTATCTCTCTGTCTCTCTCTCTCTCTCTCTCAAAAATAAATAAACAGTAAAAAAAAATTTTAACAAAAATAAAAAAAATCAGTTTATATATAATAGCTTATCATATTTTCAACTTAGTTCTTTCCTATACTCAAAGATAACCAAATGCCTATGGCAATGGTTCCTCTCTTTATACATTCAAAGTCATGCTGACAACGAACCAGATTCTCACTTTCTGAACCTTGCTGAGAATCCTCATGGATGATTTCCTGACTACTGAAAGTCTCTGCATACAAATTTCAGAAAAGAAAAAGAAACTCATATGATCATCTGGCCTTTCTTTTACTTCCACTGATGCATCATCAGGTTTGGTCATCTTTGCCCATCTCATAACAAAGAGATAATAAGAGATAATAATTAAGAAATCATTTCTTTTCAAATCTTCCCTATAGGCAGATCTTCTCCATCAAAATCATATAACTTTTTATTTTTTAATATTTTCTAAGTATTGTTACCTTTAACTTAAATTCTTCCTATTACAAAGATCATTCATTAATATTAAACATTGTTTTGAATGTGAGTTAAGACCTTTTTTCTTCTTCTATATGTAAGTATAAAACTATTTAACTATTTAACATTTTCCTGATAGTGGAACCATTTAACATTTTCCTGGTAACTATACTGGAAATAAAGTTTTAAATTTAATTTAAAAAATTTCTTTATTGATTTTATGAATTGGGAAATAATACTGAGTCACCCTTCACCTTTTATTTTCCATATTTTCCAGTCTCAGTTTCTGTGACTCATCCTTAGACCTTATATTGTCACCTATTTCTTCAGCTTTTCCTTCTACTTAATATTCAGTAATGACAAACACAAAATCTTGGCGCTGTGTTTTCACTTATTTTTTTGACAATGAACAAGTTACTTAAGCTCTCTAACATGATTTTCGTAATTGATAAAATATGCATAGTAAAGCTTACTTCATAAAATTTTGTAAGGATTAAGTGCAAAGTAATTGTATACGATGCATTTAGCACAGTGCATGTAAGCACGTGGTAGATAGTATACTCTCTGTAGCTCCTAAGCAGAGGAGAGGAGCATGGGGAAGGTCTATAACTTATGAGATATTTCTCTGTAGAAAAGGAAGGAAGGAAGGAAGGAAGGAAGGACCACTAAATTAGCCTTCACCACAATTCATGGATTCCAAGGAAAGGATTTTCTCCCCACGCTGGTCAGTTCACAAATGCTGTCTTTTAACTATCCACTGCAATGGTGTTAGCAGGGATGGACAGTGTTTGTGGTTTTGCCTACTGGCCTCATCCTAAGTAGGCTATTTCTTTGCAAACGTATACTCTGATTGCTTTACACCCCTATGTTCCGCCTGCTGTTCTCATTTCCCCAACTCCAGAACTGATGTTACTATTCTTCAAATTGAGGGCACCCTGGGGATGGAAACCTGCAGGGAAGCAGAATGAACTTAATCCCATTGTTAGTTTCTATTCTAAACTGCTCAGCAAGCAAAGAGCAACTCCTTACAGAATATGTTGCTCCTGAGAGTGAAAGGGTAATGAACTGTAAAACCAGATGGCTCACTCCCCTAAAGCCATTACAGGGTTAACTTCCCACAAACATGGGAGCAGCGAGGGTGCCACCTCCTGCCGATCATCTCCTCACAACCCCAGTATAACTCCCCGGGTCTTAAAAGAAGTCTCCTTTTATTGGGGAAAAAGAAAATGTTCAAATTTGTTAAGATGAACAAGCAAGAACACAACTTCTCAATTCAATGTTGTAGAAAACTGAGAGACTGTTTACATTTCCTCCCGGTAATTCCAAAGAGTTGATACTGTAATATGGGAAGGTAGATGGAAGTTCTTGCCTGTGGGTTGGGAGAGCACAAATGCAGGTCAGTCTCTCAACAGTGAGCTCTGTGAGAAGCTCCATGCCAGGGTTCCTCTTTTTCTTTCTTTTTTTTTTTTAATTTTTTTTTATGTTTATTTATTTTTGAGACAGAGAGAGACACAGCATGAACGAGGGAGGGTCAGAGAGAGAGGGAGACGCAGAATCCCAAGCAGGCTCCAGGCTCTGAGCTGTCAGCAAAGAGCCTGACCCGGGCTCGAACTAACAGACCTTGAGATCATGACCTGAGCCGAAGTCGGAAGCTCAACTTACTGAGCCACCCAGGTGCCCTGGGTTCCTCTTTTTCTTATGACCTTTCTGTCTATAATTTGATGTAAAGAATTCACAGGGATATATGGCCCCTGTAAAAGGCTAATGACAACTGCACATGCACATCAAGGGAAGGTTCTTCTCATGAAAAAAATTAGAGCTTTTACTACAAATAAAAGAATACTGAAATCCTAGCCCTGGTCCTGTCCCTTTCTCTCCATTCTAGTTTTTAAATAATTTTTTTTATGGACAATGACAGGGACCACATGTGGTATTATTGGTCAATGTATTTTTTTTTAAGTTTATTTATTCTGAGAGAGTGAACAAGTGGGGGAGGAGCAGACAGAGAGGGAGAGAAAGAATCCCAAGCAGGTTCTTCATTGTCAGTGTGGAGCCCAAGGTGGGGCTCGAACTCATTAACTGTAAGATAGAGCTCTGAGCTGATCAGACGCTTAACTGACTTAGCCACCCAGGCACCCCTGGTCAATGTAGTTCGAAAGACATCTCTTTTTCTCAAAACTTAGTGGAAAGTGCCTTCATCCAATAAAGGTAAGATGAGAAGGAGAAGCCAGCATTTTTCATTTGACCCACATTACAATTTTTATTGTCCTTCAGCTTCTTTTTTTCAAATTGTAATACTGTGAGAAATCAAATACAACTACAAATCTTTCAACACTATTTTCATTACAGATTGTTCTCAAATATGGCTATTTTGCCTATGACATGAAATTTCAGAAAACTCTTCCAGAAATTCATTTGTGAGACCAAATGCCATCCCTTTGATATCTAGTTTCTACAAGGCACACACAGTCTTTATGGGAAATCCCAAATAAATCACAGGTTCCCACTGGAGGACATAACTCACAGTTTCATTTTCCTAAGTAGAATATTTCAGAGTATTTATTAGTCTTTGAAGAGAAAGCTTGTTGGTAATGTTAATTTGGCTTTTAATTTGCTTTTATCTATTTCTTATTTACTGCTGCTTACCTTCATTACTAACAGGGTAGGCATCAGGTATAAAATTTTATGCTACCTATAGTTGCTAAATCCAAGCATGTAGCTGTATCCACTACACTTAATCCTGATTAGTAAGAAAGAAAAAAAAAAGTCTGCACCCAAAACCCCATTTAGCTGTTTTCACGGAATTAACTTGCCCCAAGAAATCTATGAGCCAGCAATCAGTCAGCATTTTGCGAAGGAATGTGCTATTCATTTAAACTAGCAACCTACACTGAACATCCATGGGCTGTGTCTATGGCCTTAGTCATAATACCAGAGAAAAGCAGAACAGCTCGTGTGACACAAGAGTTAAGTCGGAGCTATTCACGCTAAAGCAGATCAATGACCACAAGAGTTCTAAATAAATGAAGAAGGGATAGTTATTTGATTGAAGTCAGTTAACGTAGAGTATCATTTGCTAAACTTAGCAAGTCAGGTGGGAAAAAAAAGGCAACTGGCACCTGTCCCGTGCCTCAACAGGTGTGTTACGTGAGTCAGCTCCTTTAATCTTCACCACCTTGCAGCGAAGGCATTATTATCTCCATTTTGTGAAAAGGAAACTGAAGCTAGCAGGGGTGAAGTCATTTGCTAGGAAATGGTAGATGCTGGATATGAAATGAACTCTGACTAAAAGAGTTTACACCTTATCCGTGGCCTGCTGCCCAGGCAGGATACCTGTCTGGCATCCTTCACTAATTCATGGGGCTGCAAACAGGGCACACTGAAGAGGTGCTGTACTGGGTCATCGTGGGGTAGTTCCAGCCGGTGGACAAATCGACAAATGGGCCCACTTAACGTACAGGGGAGAAGATTGAATGGGCCCCTAATGAATACACAATATTTTAAAATATTGACCTGGAAAATGAGTATTAAATTATCCCATTTCATTGGCTTTTCTTTTTGAATTGGGAATACATTCAGTTGGTAAATAAATAAGAGCTGTCCAGTGTTAAGTGGGCATCTACCTTGGCCCCGAGGGCCCAGTGCCCATGCTCTTCCTCCCATATGTGAACTGTTGTTTATGCAGGTCTTACTGCCTTCATTCTTATGCAAAAGGTAGCATAAGATATACATCATTGGGCACCAAGCTTTTTTCCCTGACAACATGTGGTGGGGCTTTCTCAGTGTTAGTGCCTGGTGAAGCTTCCCCACTCGCATTTGCCAGTTGTACTGCTGCAATGCATAGGTACACAAGGATATGTTTAATGAGTCTCCTTCCTATTGATGGACATGCTTTTCAAATTTCTTGCCATCTCAATTTTTGTTTCTTTACCGTGTGTCCATTTTTGTCTCTTTCAGTGAATTAACTTGTACCTTCTTCGTTTCAAACATGTCCAGGCCTATCTGTAGGTAAACTCTCCAAGTGGAATTTCCAGATCAAAGAGAAAATGAATTTGCGATTTTATTACCTAGCAAGTAAATCGCTTCCAGAGGAATTGTAGCAGCCTGTATGCCCTTTTGCAGTGTAGGAGCATGCCTGTTCTCTCGTGGACTTTCAGAAAAGAAATTTTTAAACCATCAGATTTGGGGATCTTTGTCTGATAGACATTTCTGATAGACAAAAATGTCATTTTTGTATACCTCTTCCACTGTATGTTGCCCTTGGTTGTTGTTTGCATATGTGAAAACTGCTGGAAATACGTGTTGATTGTATACCTCACTGCTTTATTGAAATCTTTAGTTGCTTATGGTGGTTTTTCCGGTGATTCACTGGGACTTTTCCAAGTATATGATGACAGTGTCTGCACAGAGTGATAGTGTCACCTTTCTTTACAAACTCGATCCTTGTTTTTTTCCTTTTCTAATTGTAATGGCTACTAACTTCAGAACAATGTTAAATAATAATGGTGATAATGAGTTTTCTTGATTTAACCTTGACGTCAGTCGGCTGTATCTCCTCTTCTTTATTAAGCACAAAATGATTTTTATGCTGAGGAGTAAATTGTATCCTGTTTCTGTAGTGTTTTTATCAAGAACTATCGTTGCGATTCATTAAATGTCTTTTGAGAATCCATGAAGGATATATATATTTCTCTTTAGGTATGTAATTAAAAGAACTGCTATATTAATAGCTTTCCCAATATTCAACTGTGCTTGAATTCCAGGAGTAACCCACTGGTCATGATAAAATATTTTTTAATGTAGTGTTGGCTTCTGGTTGCTGATATTCAGGGTTTTTTTAATAAAAAATGATAAGCTAATTAGGTCTATGGGTCCATTATTTTCTTTTTCATGTCATTTTTGCCATGTTTTGTACCAATTTACACAGGAAGTCCTCATTTTGCACTGTAGTGTGAAACTGTAAAAATGACCATGCCCCCTAAAACCATGCAAAGGGGTCTTCATAACCTCTGAAATCTGGGCAGACGTTTCCCAGCAGCACCCATAGTTGTGCTAACTGTTTCACCAAATAATGTTAATCAATTCATGCCAACTCCTAAGACAATGAAACCAACTTTTACCGGCAGTCAAGTTCAGTCTCCTCATAATCACTGTATATAGTTTCAACCATAGTGGCTTCCTGTCCTCAGCACATTTTAACTAAAAGATGTTGAAACAACTTTGGTTTGCTTTTTTTATATTTAAGAAACTTTGCTGACATGGTTCGCACTGTAACTTCATGGAGACTTGGATCTCACCTTATCTTTGCTTTGCTGTTGCTATGTTTCCTTTTTTTTTTAATTTTAGAGAGAAAGAGGCAGGTGGGGGAGGGGTAGATGGAAAGAAGAGAGAGAGAGAGAGAGAGAGAATCCCAAACTGCAGAGCCCGAAGTGGGGCTTGATCCCATGACGCTGGGGTCATGACCTGAATGGAAATCAAGAGTCAGACTCTCAACTGATGAGCCATACAGGCACCCCTGTTGCTCCTTTTAAATCTTCTCTTGTATCCAATTCTACTGCAGCATCATCAATTGTCATGTCTTTGCTACACTTAAACCTTTGTTGGCCAATTTCTCTTTCAATATTCCATTCTTGTAAAACGATACATGGGTTTGTCATTGGGAAAACAAGAAACAACACGATCTCATGTTTTGCTCTCTGTGCGTGAAGCGAATGACAGATACTCAATGACCCGTCACCAATAGACTTTGAAAGAGGTGACATGATGGACACTGGTCATAATTCACATCTGTTATGTACACAGTGATTTGTGGACAGAAAGCCAGCAGTGAAGTGTTTACTTTATGCAATTACTCATGGTTAATACATCATGGTTACTGAAATTTGAACCCTGTTGTTGAGGGACTAGTGTTATTTAACAAAACTATAATAACAAGTTCATGCATTATGAAGATTGCATACAAAGTGTCTGAAAAGTGGTTTTTTCCACAGTGTTTTAGAACAGTTTTAAAGACATTAAAATTTTCAGCCCTGTCTCAGAATTCTCCCGTGAAATGATCTATTCTTGCTTCTTTTTTTTTTTTTTCCTGCCCCAAGATAGCTATATTTCTTCTATGGAAATAAGATGTTTAGAGTTTTAAAAATCTTATCTGGGGTCAGTAGTGGTCAATTATATTTTCTAAGAAAATGATCATTTTTCTTCAAGGTTTTCAAATTTATCTGAGTAGCATGAAATAGATAGATCTCAATGTATGCACCAAATAAGATGGGTTACCTCAGGTTGATCTTTCACCTTAAAAAAGTATGTTTTTGCTTCATTCTTCTGTTATCTGAGTTCTGCTGCTATTGGGCCATCTTGCTGTCCCCCTTCCCCTGAAACAATATTTGCTGCCCTTCATCCCAAGAAGCTTAGAAGGTACTCTTACCTGATCACAGCACACCCTCCCCTTTTGTTTGAATCTGTGGATTATGTCTGTCTTCTGATTTCATTGCAAGTGAGGCATACAGGTTTTATTAATGTCCATCTTGTTAGTCTTGCATAAAATCCAGAAAGACAAAGGGAAATTGCTACCTTGTCTTCATGTTTATACTAGAAGTAGTTACTGGCTTTTCAACACAAAGCTAAACAATTCTTTTTTGATATGTACATTTGGCTCAATAAAGTTGGAGTTCTTAAAATTAAATTATTTGTGAATTCTTTTGTCATGGTAGCTGCCAGGGGCTTGGTTTGTGGGAAAAGTGTGATTATTAAGGGAGAGTTTGATAATGTGGTTTTTGGGGGATGATGGAACTGTTCTGTATCCTGATTGTAGCAGTGGTTATATAAATCCATGTCTGTGATAAAATTTCAGAGAACTATTAAAAAATGAAAAAAAAAAAACCAACCATGGGGAGTACAAATAAGGCCTGTGGGTTTTTTTTTTAAAGTATTTTTCAAAGTCGGTTTCCTGGTTTTATTAAGTGTACTATGATTATGTAATATCACTGGGAGAATCCAGGTGAAGAGTACACAAAAACCCTAAATCATTTTTGCAAGTAAAATAAAAAGTTTGCTCACATTTGAGGAAATTTTTGCTCTAATTCTTAGATCTATTTCTTCCTATAGAAACTTAGACCTTTCAGATATTTAGATATACCACAAATAGGTAGTAGGAAACCCAATAATATTGTTTAGTCTATGCACATTCAAGACTCAAATGTGTTTCATTATGTCATGGTTGTATTTTCATATAACATGGTTACTTTCACTTGAAAAATTGGATAAAAAATTTCTCAAAACTGGGATATGTATGACTGACTTCTATGCTGATCTTCAATGGGAAAAGAGAGGCATCTCTGTTCAGTAGTGTGATAGATTAAAGAAGGAAATATGATCCACTTTTCTTTGAAATAATCGAACTTCACTGTGCATTCTCTTATGGGGAAAGAAGAATGTGAGAATAATTAATACAAAAAGTGAAATGTAAAATCTTAGAGGTTGATGTGGGAAACCTGGGAATGGGAAACCATTCTGCTTGGATTAAGATCTGTCACATGATTGAGATTAACTTTTCTGTGTCAGTTCATTAAAGGAGGAAGTTGAACTAGATGGCCCAAGGCAGCACTTTAAAAAGTGTGGCCAGTTTTCAGATAATACTGAGAAGCTGCTAAGGTGGCTGGCGGGGTTTGGAAAGCCACCAATCCAAGATAAATTTTACATCAGAAATGATTGTTTTAAGCAGGACTGTAACAATATCCATTGCAGAAATAGTGATATCCCTATCTGACAACCGATTGAAAAAGTGAGAGTTCTTAAACCAACTCATAAATTCATTTTCAGACCTTAGGGAAACAGTTATTCTTAATTATAATTGCTTTTTATCCACTGGAAATTCTGGATCACCTTCAATCTTTATTCTTAAGCATTCCCTTATGAGTATGTTTGACTGAAATATATCTTAAATAGCAGCTTTAGTGCCATGAAGTCAAAATTTTCTTTGAGATTTTCTGAAGTACATCATTATCATGAAGGAATTCATTACTCAAGATCTGAATAGGGTCACTACAAAAAAAAAAAGGAGGAAATACTTCAGATAAAGCCTCTATTTGACTTTAATAACACATTTCTTTATTGTAAGCTTTATTTTATATTCTCTCTAGCTTTTCATTTAGTTTAAAAATGACTGACCAATGTTTTTCTTTCCCTTAAAATATATCTTTTAAATTGTTTACCACCTCCATGGGGTAACTACTTGAAGTTTTTACTCTCTTTTCAATCTATATTGGCATGTACTTCAGTAAAAAAGGAAAAAAAATATTTTTCTTTAATGCTAATTAAAGACTCCTTTTTTTTTTTCCTTAACACTAATTCTTACCCTGAAGCCATTGACATGTTTTTAAACTCTTCCTCTGAATATTCCTGAGAGACACATTACAGGAGAACCAAATACAGGCAGATGACTAGGGGGACATTGCCCACACTTGCCCTTCTTCTCTCACAAAGGTTAAGGGTGCCACTCTGGGCACTGTCATCGCTGCCCTGTGACAAGGGCTGGAACCTACAATGACTGAGTTTGGTTTCTTTTCTTCCAGGAAGTACCTGTGAGTTTGGACAGAGAAGATGCCTATATCATACAGAGTAAGGTTTGATGGGGTAAATATTTAGCATGTGGCCAAGCATGATGTGGCCACAGTGGGCTTCTCCCTTCTTCTGAAAGGCCTCGACACTACTAAGACAGTAGTAGGGTCGAGGCTAAGAAAGGCCTCGACACTACTCTGGGAATACCAAAGGACAGCTTGTTGAGTGAAGTGTAAGTATCCAGTCACTAAGGCAGTGACATGAAGCTGATCTCTTGATTGAGTCCCAAACAGCTCTGCCTGATCTCCACATGTTCTCGCATCTTCTTCATAAATACATTTATATAATTCTTCAAGTTCCACCAAATAGACGGAGACACACACTGGCAAAAAGATCCATCCAGTTCTTGATGTTGTCAGCCTGCCCGTCACATTCCGGCAACAAACGACCTTCGGGGTTTGAGGACACCTCCCAACAGTAGCACCAGCTTCGCTGCCTTGTTCCCTCTGAACCTACAAAGCCTAAAGCTCTCAGCTTATTTTACCCTCTAGTCCCTTCGAACTTGAGTTCTAATGTCTTGGCCATTGGTTTCTCTCTTCATTTGATTTGAATCATACTTGCATCTATCAATGCCTCTTTGTCCCCCTCAACTCATCCTCTGACCTTGTTGGTAGACAACTCCCCATGAATCCCTCATGTTTCTGCCCATCTTGTGACATCATTTGTCTGGAATATCTTTTCGAGGATGTTTGTGTAGCAAATAGCCTTGGAAATATAGTATTTCCCCTCAGTGCAGAGGGCAGATTTCTTTGCCGTCTAAGATAAACACAATGGCTTTCTCCCGAACAAAGTTTGGGCAAGTCTGCTAGCGGCACTTTAATAAGATGGAGGGTCCTAGGCTCATAGTTCCTTAGTTGTGCAGGTAGGGTCCTCCTGGGTCTGCTTCTGCATCATTCCCATAGAGCCTGGGGCAAGGAGAACTGATGCAAACGCGAAGCCCATGATGCCTGCTGCTCTATGAGTAATAAATGTCTTTGTCCCTGACCTAAAGTCTTGTGTCTTCTGCTCGTGTCTATGAAACTGCGGCACGCTGACTTGTGAGCTTGTAAGTGGGGTGAAGTGTGATGTTACAGTTCTCGATATGCTTCAGTTGACATAAGCACTGTGGCTAGCATTTTCTAGCTGGGGTTTCCTAACATTTGTGTCCTTTTCCTAATTTCACCCTGATTCCCTGTTCAGAATTCTGTATTCCCTATTGGATGCTATCTGAGGAATATAATTTGATGCTCTGTCCTCTCCCACCTAAGAGATGGGAGCATAACCCAAGCTAAACTTGCTGAAACTTAAACAGAATGACAGAAACAATGAAAACAATTAGCATTCTTTATCCCAGCTCCCTAAACAAATACTTCCTGCTATTTCTGAATATCCTTTTCCTAAAATCTATAGATAACCTGAACTCTGCCTGTGTCCTAACCAGTTTTGTGACACTTCCCATGAATTTTGTGAATTTCTAATATTCACCACATACATTTCCTTTGGCTTGAGTTACTTCTGTCTCCTTCAACCAAAGATTTCTAGAATAAGCAGCCTGAGTCTAGCACCCTGGAAGTCATAACGTGTTTCATATGTGTGCGGATTGCCTTTTCACACAACATGGTTACCCTTCACTACAGTTTGGGATTTGGAAACAAGACAATATTAGACACATAAATAAAAAGAATAAAGGACTCTAAATTTCTAGATTTTGTAGATCTTTTCTCTGTCTACAAACCTATTTCAAAGTATTAATTTAGTATCTACTGAGCACCTCCTTTATACAAAAACTGCTAGGAATATGTCAGTGAACAAAAGAGAAAACGTCTCTTTTCTCATAGAGTTTACAATCTTATTCTATTCTATATCCTATTTTTACTCTTTCTTTAAAAAGAGGCTGTTAAAACATAAATCCTTTGTGGGCATAAACCTTGTGAGTTTTTTGTTTATCACTTTTATTGGTGACTAGTTATTAAGTGTCCGACAAATATTTACTGACTAAATACACAAATCTCACTTCCAATGAGAAGTTGCTAACACTGAAACATCTGCATTTTTGGTCACAAATAATTGCCCAAGACAAAGACTAAGAGCATTAGAACCCAAAGGGATGAAGGGATAAATAAAGTTCTCTTTGTATTTAAACGAGGGCAATTTAAAGGTCTTAAGTTAGTATCAGTTTGACAAATTCTCAATGTCTGATGGACACTGAAAGCCATTCTTTATTAAATAAGAATTTGCTAGAAACTAAATATGATTACTATTAAAGAGAACAAATAATAAGTATGAGAAATATGAATAATAAAATAAATGGCATTTTTTTGCACAAATCAAATGAAATAGAATTCAGAACTTTAAGGCAAAACCATAGTCTTCATTAATTAGTTTATACAATCTCATCTTTCTTTCTCTTTTAGAGCCTCCATTTTTGTTTTAAGATCATATCTTCATTTGTCTTTCATTCTGGTACTCATTTTTTAAATTTTATGTCATCAGTTTTATTTCATTTTTAGTGGGCTTTTTTTTCTCACACGTCCAACTGTTTTTATTGCAGCTTTCTATTAAAATCTACATCAAATGAATTATTACCAGGTCTCAGATCAGATGCGTGTTATTATTGTACCAGGAGAACTTCTGGTGGATTCTTAGGGAAAGGGTCAGGGAGTGACGTATCTGTGATGTGGAGCAGGGCTGACAGCCTACACTTACCTTGTTGCTTCCCTGAAAACCACTGATAAAAGGTTTGCTACATATTTAAAGGACAAATGGATAAGTTTTCTCGATTTTAGTGACAATTACTAAGTTCTTCTTAAAAGAATAAACTGAATTCAACTTAGCTGTCTCTGGTTACAAAGAGGTCAGGTCAGGTTATCAGCTAAAAGCAATCCAACAGTCAGCCACATATGTTCTAATAAATGTTGAATAATTGGCTTGTTTTTCTGTTATATTCAATACACGCTAAGTGAATGGCACAGATGGGAAAGCAGTGATAAGAGAATACATACTATTTTTTACTGAGTTTGATCACTCTTAGAGCTTGGGTAAGCTCAGTATGTTTTAACAAGTGGACCAAAATAGCAGAATTTAAATATTTCTCCCACAGCTGTTTCTGAATGAAAAGAAAGTGCCATGAAAGGAATAGTAACTGAATACTTACTATGTATGAGATAACCCAAAAGATACAAAGATGAGTAAGACTCAATTCCTGTCTGAAAGAAGATTGCAGTGGGAGAAAAAGAGACAATATGTTTCAGATAATGCAGAAAAAGAACCATAAAAGTATGAAATACGACAGTAATTTAAAAAGCACTTCTCTATGGTTGGGAGACTGGGACAAAGATCAATGTGAGCAGAGAAACAGCTCTGGAGGAGCATAGAGGATTCTAGCAAAAGCAACTGAGTCTGTGGGGATTGGGGAGCAGAGGGTTTGCTGTGTGGCCAGTGGCAGGTGGGGGCGGGGGAAGGGAGTGGTAGCAGAAATGGAGGCAGCAGCAGCAGCAGCAGCAGGAAAGACAGGTGAGAGAGAGTCTGTGCAAGGCTTTCTGTGCCATTCTTTAAGACATGATAGATCTTGGTTTCCAGGAGCAAACCGTCCTCAGAGCAACGTTCTCAAAAGATTACTGGCGCCTACCTGAAGGACAGACCGCTGAGGAGACAGACTGAAGGCTGGCTGGAGTCTGTGACCAGAAGAGGGCCATGCTTTAAGAGATGCATCTCAGTTTGCATGGCTGACTTGTGAGCTTGTGAGAAGGCACAACACAGAGGAGAGGAGTGCTGGAGGGACTTCTGGCAGACCAGGTGAGGCCCTAAACAATGATGGTGGAGACAAGCACAAGAATAGGAATGTCCAGAGAGTTAAGAGTTAGAGTCCCCCGTTAAGGACTGCTTCCTGAGGCACGATGACTCTGCCGTGCATTTTCTAACCCATGTTTTAACAGGAATTCTTTAAAAGACTGTGGAGCGGGCCACTCTTCTCTTCACAATTTATTTTTGGGAAAGCAAAACAGAACAAAACATTGGTCTATGCAAAGTTAAATTAACTTATTTTTTCCTGAAGGACGTCTCAGAGATGTGAATATGATAATATGCGTGTTGACTGCTCAAGAGAGGAGACTAGCACACGGCATTTGGGAAGCCTAGTAGAGCATTAAAATCTGTTTTAGACCTGGCCACGCATTTTGGGAGCCAAGTGCGGTAATGTTACCTTGGAGTTTTAAACCTACGTGCCTGAGAGAGTCATGTGGGAAGTAGAAGCCCTCTTAGTGATTCAGCTGGGATGGGTATTTGGTTTTCTAATCAAACTATTGATTATTTAAAATTTCAGTCAAAACACGTTGTATTTTAACTTCAAACGTATAGCAGGGCACCCTTGGTGAATTTCTTGAGGAAGGACCAGAGGCTTTTCTGCCAAGAAGGGCTCCCTCGGGATTTTCATGTCCAATTCCATGTCTAAGCCATACCCATGCAGCTCATCTACAATATCTGATGTCAGTTTCTTTAAAGTAGAATGGAAAACTCTATTCACAGAAGAACAGAGCTGATATTAGGTAAGAAAGTTGATGGCTATTGGTTTGGATATACTGAACATACAGTGTCTTTAAAATACACCTGTGGCTTTTGGGCAGGTATTCAGAAATGAATAAATTGCCTTTCCATAGGAGAATTAAACACAATTACAGCATTTCAAAAAATTTTTTTTAATGTTTTATTTATTTTTGAGACAGAGAGAGACAGCATGAGCAGGGGAGGGTCAGAGAGAGAGAGAGACACAGAATCCGAAGCAGGCTCCAGGCTCTGAGTCATCAGCCCAGAGCCTGACGCAGGGCTCAAACTCACAAACTGTGAGATCATGACCTGAGCTGAAGTCAGACAATTAACCGACTGAGCCACCCAGGCGCCCCAGTAAGAGCATTTTTTTTTAATGTATACAAGTGTTTGTGCTTGTGTCTACCTACTAAAATGTACTAATGGAGTTATTAAATTACAATCAAATCTCATAAAATCAAATGGTCTCATTTAACCTCTACCTTCACAATAAATATTATTTTCAGACACAGGAGGTTTATATTTAGATATGTGGTTATGGCCTACATCTTGGTCAAGGTGATGGTCAAATAGATATGTTCGGTTTGTAAAAAATTATAGGACCGTGCCTTAAGATTTGCATATTTTCCTGTATAGGTTATCATTCAGTGTAAGTTTACAAACAAAATGGGAGGAATGTACATCAGTTCTTTTGGGACCTATCATTAGATCACATTTCAACAAGTAGACCAAAAATAAGTAAAAGCTGTAAGTAAAACTTCTTCTAAACATTGCAAATATATTCTTCTATGAATGTGTTTCTTGTTATCTGAATTTTGTCAGTATGGGTAATGATCGTGTACATTTAAGACTAGTAATCTAGGGGTACCTGGGTGTCTCCGTCGGTTAAGTGTCTGACTCTTGGTTTCAGCTCAGGTCATGATCCCAACAGTTCCTGGGTTCAAGCTCTGTGTAGGAGTCTGCACTGACAGTGAGGAGCCTGCTTGGGATTCTGTCTCCCTCTCTCTCTGCCCCTCCCTTTGTGCTCTCTCTCTCTCTCTCAAATATAAATTAACATTAAAAAGGAAACACTTAAAAAGAAGGAGTATATCTAAATATGCAGTAAGTTTCAAATGACTCCATTTGGATAATTTTAATTTTACTATACTAGCAAGATGGGTAAGCAGAGGCCCTATCCTGAAACAGGATTTAAAAAAATTTTTTTTTTTAATGTTTTTATTTACTTTTGAGACAGAGACAGACAGAGCATGAGCAGGGGAGAGGCAGAGAGAGAGGGAGACACAGAATCTGAAGCAGGCTCCAGACTCTGAGCTGTCAGCACAGAGCCCAACACGGGGCTCGAACTCACAGATTGAGACCATGACCTGAGCCGAAGTTGCACGCCTAACCCACTGAGCCACCCAGGCGCCCCATCC
The DNA here is from genome assembly GCF_016509475.1 of Prionailurus bengalensis. NCBI lineage: Eukaryota > Metazoa > Chordata > Mammalia > Carnivora > Felidae > Prionailurus > Prionailurus bengalensis. The sequence continues at coordinate 100,375,625 of NC_057344.1, read as the reverse complement.
TGAAATAAGATTTAGTGCATGTATTTGCTTGATAATTGAAAATTTCCCCCAAATCCAGGAATCTAAGCCTTCAGAGTGTATATCATTATTAGTTGGAATCCTTCCAACTACTAGGGCAAAGGAATGGAAACCTTAGTCATTGCCAAGTTCTCACAGGGTATGTCTTTGGACCACCAGCTAGAAAACTCCATAAAAGTTTTAGTCAACCAGTCTGTTTTAAAATGCTTCTACGTTCATCACCCATTTGTGTTTAAGCATTGTTATTAAAAAGTTTGAGTTGGATTCTTATTAATACAACACATTTAGAAAGAATGTATGGTAATTACTGCAGAACTCTGTAATTATCATAAAATTGACAGATAATACCTAGTTGGCCTTTTCAGAAACCTCTCTTTCGAATAGTATACTGTATGTATTTACACACACGCTCGTACATGTACAGGATGTTGTGTTCTGGTGGGAAAAGCAGAACATGAAGCGATTCAACTTTACCGAGTGAAGAATACATAGAAATTTATTTAGAAAATGAATGACCACACTTGCAATAAACTCCAAAATATCAAATGTGAGATGGCCATACTGTTCTGATGATCACGGAGCACGCATGCACACAACTGATCAGGTTACGCAACCTCAGAGTCATGAAGCCAGACATGGGGAGGTTCAGTAGTTACACGGTGATCAGTCGCGGGGGGGGGGGGGGGGGGGGGGGTGGGAAGAACACCAGGTCCTTACAGAAACTTTTCAGAGACATAAAGTCTAGATCTTTTTGGTTTTCTACCTTCCTCTGTGAAGTTTTTACATCTTAGTTTTTTTCTTTTCTTTTTTTCTTTTTTGGTAGAATGTTCCCAAATTCATTTTCTCCGTACTCCGTATTTATTTAAAATAACCTAACAACTTAAAACTAATAGTTGTTTCTACTGTAAACATGTCATGCACGTTCTGGTGGTTCAAGGGTAAAATTAAAACAAGATATCCTCTAGAGAGCAAATATATTTATTATGCACTTTCATATACATAGGGATTTTTGCTTAATATAATACAAGGAATAAAATAAAACTTTTACAATGTGAAATTCAATGTACATTTTAGGCTATTTACATACCCCAAACCAAGGAAACAATAAAAAGAAACCATTTGTCTGCAACTACATTTGCTGAGAAGTGTAAATGGAGCAACATTAAGCAAAACGAACATTCGCATAGCCAAACAATAATGAGAAAACTACTCCTGTTTCTAAGTAGTGACTTGTTTTTGGTAAGGACTCCAGTAGGGGTGGGGAGTGAGGAAGGAGGACAAAAGATACTGGCATCACCTTGCAGTATGCGGAGTGCCAGTCAGTTTTCCTTCCAAAACCTTTCCTACACACATTCAGATTTTAATTTTTCATTACTGTTGTTGTTTTTGTTTTTTGTTTTAAATCGCTTCCCTTATTATCAACTCATGACTTTTAGGGAATGGGCACAGGCGGAATGTTAAAAAGTTATAAGCACACGGCATCATATGTGTGTAGTGACGTCAGGTGATTTACAAAATTGAAGCATTTTGATGTTTAAAATAGCTCTTTAGGCATTTTAAGTTGGGGGGACTAGTTTTTACTCTTCTTAATGAAGCAAAAGCTGTTTTCAGTCATGCTGTTAAATCCCCAAAGAAACAAGTAGGCAAAGCAGGGTATCTCCAGCACTCTTATCATCCTTATCCTAACTAAAAACCTCTTCTGTCCTATTCCAAAACACAATGAATATAAAAACACCCAGAGGACTACTTACTTTTGAAAATCATATTTTTCCAACAGGTTCTCTTCCTACCAACTGTTTCAAGTGTACATAATATGGATACGAAAACATTTAGCTCTTTGAAAAACATAAATCCCTTATGTAATGAGTCATATCTTTGCCCTTTGGCCACAAGGTGCATTTTTGTAAAAAACAATAAAATTAAATAAATACAATTCCAATAATTCAAGGTTAATAGAAAAACTGGCAGCTTTCAGGGTTCTCTTTCTAAAGAAAAATACACCTAATAAGAAATTAGAGCTTCATCTTCTACAGTAATGTAAATGTACTGTATTTGAGATATGAGTAACATTGGTTCTAATAATAGTATGTATTCATATTTATCAATAGAATCATTAACACTTTTAAGGCTACTTTGCAAGAGTCCTATTAAGTGTATTTAATAAATGTCCCATAGGGACAAAAATTCAATACTTGAAACATTCACATTCGAGTTATCAATATTGCCATGTCACCTTAATATCGATTGACCTTATCTCCTATTCCTGATTATGACTGATGGCACAAACAGAATGTGTTTTGATGACTTTAAAAAATAAAAACAAAAGCCTCACACGAAGATTCAAGTGAGACACTTATCACAACTAATCACACGTTTCTATTCCTGTGAACAATGTATCCCATGTACCCTTCATGTATGAAGAGGACAGTACTGACCTCTGTTATTAACTAAGACATTTTCTAAAGGTTGTTTTTCCGGTAGTGGCAATGTTGTTGTGCTGAATCTCCAAATTCTCTTTCCTCATTTCTCTTTCTTATCAATAGCACATGGGAAACAGAATTTCTGGGCTTTCTAAAATTCACAAGGCTTATTCAAAGATCAGACTCAGAACCATGGCTTCTTAACAATAAATCCCAGCCTTTCCGGACATACACACGGCCCATCTAAGCCAGCTCCACTGGTTTAGAGTCCATCAAGAAGGCCAGGCCGTGGGTCCGATGGTCATCTGAGCCAGTCAACTTTGTGTTCCTTGTCACAGACTTCACCTTTAACCCTGCCATCCAGTTATCCTGTGAGCAATTGTCCAAAGGAGAAAACAGGAAAGAGTATGTGGACAGAAAAGTGCAAATCCATCACTATCGTTTACCAAGTACCAGTAAAAAAAAATACACACGTGCTATGACTGACAGGTTAATGGCGTCATCTGTGAAGGACGGCACATATTACACATTCATCAAAAATATTTATCCAATTAACCACTAAAATGGATTCCGCTGATTTTTGAGTTGGGGCTATTTGGGTCATGCAGTGATTTATAAGATAGAAAGGACTGAGAGAAAAGCCAGCATTAAAATCGACACTGGTAAATTATATTGTACTTAACTGGACAGTTGAGGTAAGTGTAGTCGATGAATTGTTCAGGGATCAAAAATCTACCCTCAGACAGGTGCATCTCCCTCTACGTACACACGCCCTGAGGCATGGCTTTGTCCCTGAGAATTTTTATGCCTCAGAAATGATAGTCTGTCTTCTTGGAGGTGGAATGACAAGCGAGTGGAAGGTGAAATTGCATCCCAGTGAATGAAACAGAACTTTGTTCTGCCTATAGTGTGTTTTTTCCTCTATCTCTCTCCCTTTCATCCTTTCCTCTCTTTTTCTTTTTTTCATCTTTAGCCAGAGATCAGGAGGATTCTACTGGGAAATCCATATTTAAACTACTTAGAGCAGCTCCCTAAAATACTAGGATTATTTTCAAAAAATCTGTCAAGAAACCATTTTTCACTTCAGTGTGGCATTAAATAGAAACACATTTTCAACCAATGCCGAAGGTGTACTGAACATAAAATAGTTGCATGATTTATTTTATTGAGCAACATTTTTAAAGATACAAGAAACAAGCCATACACTACAACGATGCAAATGTGAAACAATATGCTTAAGTTTCATTTGCCACAAAAAGAAAAAAATAAAATAAATACAAAGGACACTGCCTTTTCGTATATATTTGATCATGGCACATGCACATTTATCAAATCTTAACTTAAAATACTTTACGCAAATTTTTTTTTCAGCTTTTATCAGGGAACTGCAGTATACATCTGCATTTTTTTCAAAAAAGTGCTTATTCTTATGTAGTGAATACAAAGCACACAAAATGAAATTTTTTAAGCACAGAGGGTTACATTGAGAAGGCAGCCTTACTATTTAGGCACATGACAGTAATTAAGGTAACTGTACTGCAGATATCACATTCTTCACTTTTTTTTTTTCAGCAAATCAACAGGCATTTTATGTTTTCATCCAGTAGCTGAAGAACCACTCCAATCACAATGTCTTCTGTTTCACAGAATAGGAAACTAATGCAAAAGTTAAAAAAAAAATTAATGTCTACGTTATACTTATTATATAACTACATATAGTTTTGAGACCTATATAATTATATATATTTATGTATTTACTATATAAAACATAAAGTGGACACATCTATTAGAGATTCATTATTTAACTTACAATCACTTTTAAAGAATCCACAAAATGTTTACCTTCATTAATGTGTTTTACTGTGTAATATATATGTATACTTTGCCTTTACAAAAGATAGCACAAGAGTTAGAGGGTTGTACCATCAGAACTAAGTATTTTTAAAATAAGTCACATTGGAGAATGAACTAACTACTTTATACAAATTATTTCGGAATGAGATCTGACCAGTCATCCATCGATTCAGATTGAAGGGTGTTTACTATTAGAAAGCACAGGAAATTTACAATTTATAATAATGTTTCACCTAAAAAAAACCTAAAATATGTCTCCAAAGACAAAAAAAAAGCAAGAAAGCAAGAAAGAAAGCAAGAAAGCAAGAAAGAAAGAAGAAAAAACAAACCAGAAAGACAAGGGATATTTCAGTTTGCTAAAGAGTACATTTTTTTTAAAGAATGAAAAATGATTAAGCAAAGTGGGATAAATATACTTGTAGTATAAAATAGCAAAGATTCCTAATGAAACCACTGGATTTATCTCTAATGAGAGAGATGTGCTTCTGAAAAAGTATCTATTATATAAAATTATGTATATATTTTCTCACTAAATTCCCCTATGTAATTAGTGAAGTGTCCATTGTGGTGGAAAGAAAAAAAAAAGTTTGTATTTAAATCTGATTTTATTTTGAGGTTTAAACATGTAATTCTTATGTGTAAATATAGTGGGCTCTAAATACCCTCTTGTGCATACATCCAACTTAACATCTTTCCTCACCTCTTCCTGGTGTGTGCAAATTTTATTTGGAAGATTCTTAAGAGATCTGCCATAGTAAAAATTACCTTTAGCTGATTAAATCTTTGACTTTTTCCAGGGTGAAAAAGGAAGGAAATTAACACTGACTACCTATCTACTAAGCACTACATATACTATCTTATTCAAACCAAAAAGTGAGTATTACAGAAATGGTCCTCTCCTCTCCCTCTATTGCCACCAAAGAATTTCTAAGAAGGGAAATGACTATGTAAGAAGAAATTCTTACTGAGATTCATAAGTAGTATATTCATTCATCCATTCACCTACTCAATACATTTTTACTGAAAAACTAATGTAGGTCCAAACAGTATTCCAAGTACATGGAATATAGCAGAGAACAAACAGATAAAAACCCCTACCTTCACAGAACTTATATTGTAGTTGGGAAGAGACAAATAATAAACATAATAATAAATATATAACGTATGTGAAATAATAAGTTCTTTGGGTAACAAAAAAAAACAGGAAAGGCAAAAAGAGAATGCTGGTGTTGTGGGGCAATTCAAAATCACAAGGGCACTAAGGGAAGGTGCTGCTGAGAGGATGTCATCTGAACTGATTAGGCGAGGGAACTGGCCACATGACTATTAGGGAAAAGAGTATCCTCAGTAGAGGGAACCATACTTTTCATATTTTATTCTTTATGTTGATGAAATGTTACCTTTTATAATGGTGTTTCCTTTTTATAGTTGAAGCTAGGGTCAGAACCCTCGATCTGAAGCTTCAGGGCTTGTTTAAGGCTTAACTCCGTCTCTGAGGAAGGATATCCCTCTAACACTTCCTGATGCCCTCTGTCTTGTATTGTCCGTGGGACTGAAACCCTACCAAGAAAAACCTGGTTGCTCTGAAGATGGTAATTGGGATTTGTCATTATTCCATTTCTCTTCTTCTGCTCCCCACTTTGTTGATGAATAAGAAATTGCTGTTGAGATCGACCAATTTCTTGCTGAGTTGAAGGTACCATAATTTTGCACTGAGATTCTGCTGGCGTCTGTTTAGGGGGTGCACTAGTACCAGATTTGGCTGTAGGTCCTCTTTTATCAAACTGAGTCATTTCATACTCTAAAACCTTTGGCTGTGAAGAATTATTTTGTTTAGCCTTTTTTCCAGCTGCCCCCGATTTGCTGGAATTTTCTGACTTCCCCCCTTTATTTGTTTTAGTTGACTTCAAACTGGGTTTTACTTGACTCCACTCAAATTCACTACTCGGTGAATTATGGCTCTGTCCCAGGGACTGTGTTGTGGAAGACGGGGAAACGATGGACTGTCGACTTCTACTGCGCGGCAATGAATGCTGCTGAATTTGTTCTGTAAATGACAGGTTATGAAAGCTATCAATTGGCACTGTTTGGGCTGTTGCTGTAGATGAAGTAGTTCTCAAAGATGAGTTTTTTGAGCTTTTCAGGGAATTATTTGACAATGACGACTTCTGACGATCGACTGTAGAATCTGGAGATTCCGAAGGAGAACTGAATGCATGAGCTGGCCCATTAGGTAAACCACGCAGTGAAGGCTGCACATCCCCTCCACCAGTACTGCCAGAACTATTTGATTTAATTGTTAATGACTGCATTTTTGAAGACGCCGATTGTAGAGGTTTTTGCTCCATTGTATGAACAGGAGACGGGGAACAGCCATTCAAAGTAGATGCACCATATTTTTCTAATAATTTAATTATTTGAGAATGTCCGTTTTTGGCTGCAACCCGCATAGCAGTGCGTCCGAATTGATCGGCATGGTTTGGATCAGCACCGTGCTCTAACAAAACCTGCACAACATCAATGTGCCCTTCCTGGGCTGCAATACAGAGGGCAGTCGCACCTTGATTGCACGTATGGTCAACTATGGCACCATGCTCAATCAGAAGCTGCACCACTTTTACGTGGCCCTGCCAAGCTGCAGACTGCAAGGCAGACCGCTTTTCATTGTCTGCAGCGTTGATGTCAGCATGGTAGGTTATCAGAACCTGCACCATTTCCAAATGGCCTTGCCAGCAGGAAACATGAAGTGCTGTCCTTCCTTCGGCATCGCTTGCTTCTACATTTGCACCGTTTTCTAAAAAATACTCAGCCATCGTAAGTTGGTTTTCTAAGGCCAAAATATAAAGTGTAGGCCTACCATCAGCATCTTTGTAGTTAACGTCAGCTCCGTGGCTAAAAAGTAATTCCACAATGTCCCTATGCCCTTCTAACGCAGCAACACGCAGCGCATTTCTTCCATCATAACCTCTCTGATCAACGTTGGATTTATTTTCCAATAAGATTTGAACACAATCATAATGACCCTCTTGCGAAGCTAATATGAAAGGTATTCGTCCATCGTTATCGATCTCATTTGTTCTAGCACCTTGTTCAATAAGTGCTTCACATATTAATCTGTGACCTTCAAAAGCTGCCATATGCAAAGGTGTCCATCCAGCATCATCTCTGTGATTTTCATCTAACCCTCTATCCAGTAGGGTACGTACAACCTCCACATTTCCTTGGGCTGAAGCTATGCTGAGGACTGTCCTGCCCTCGCTGTCAATGCTATCCACTGCTGCACCCCAAAACAAAAGTGTGTTTACAACTGACGCATGGCCCATAGAAGCTGCTGCTAGGAGGGGTGTGCGACCGTTGTTATCTGTATGGTCTACATCTGCTCCCCCTTCTAGAAGCAAGTCAACCACATCGACATGTCCTTCATAAGCAGCTACCAGCAACGGAGTCATGCCATCTTTATCACAATGATCTACTTCAGCACCTCGGTCAATTAAAAGACTGACAACCGATGCATGTCCTTTACTTGCAGGCACACAAAGTGCAGCTACAGAGAGAGCGGTCCTGCCGTCGACATCCTCATGATTCACTTCTGCTCCGTGGTCCAGCAGGTGTTCCACAATTTCTCTATGTCCCATGTAGGCTGCTGCTATCAATGCAGTTCGACCTTCATTATCAGCTTTGTTGACTTCAGCACCATGTTGTAGCAAATTCAGTACAATATCCTCGTGACCTCCCCACGCTGCTGCTCTCAAGGCTGTTCGGCTATCAGCATCTGCACAATCCACTTTTACGCCAGCATAAAGTAGTGCAGAAACTACCTCCGTATGGCCACCCCAAGCAGCAGATCTTAATGCTGTCCAACCATCTTGATCAGTATGATTAATGTTTGCTCCACACCCAATCAAACAATTAACCACCTTGGTATGTCCTTGTCTAGCAGCTAGGGTAAGTGGTGTATGTCCATGAGCATCTTCTATCTCTAAATCTGCTCCCCTGGAGACAAGTAAATTCACGACATCAAGATTGCCACTGTATGCAGCATTAGCCAATAATGTTCTCCCATTTGAATCACATTGATTTACTGAAGCTCCATTATCTAATAATGTCCGAATGGAATCCTCTCTTTCTAAGGCTTGTCGGACTATGCATGATGTGCGGTCATCTTCACTGTTGACGTGCGCACCAGCTTTAACCAACAGCTGTAGCACTTCTTGTTCCTTGGGTATTAAAGTAGACAGAGAATCTCTGACAGGTGTACCATTCCATATCATCCAGAGAGCTAACTCAGCTGTCTCTAACTGCAAGTTTGAATTAATTAAATGCAATGCAAATTCTTGTGCTTCCAATGGTGTTAAATTCTTGGCTTGACAGGTATAACTCATAGCCAACATTCTGTGTCCTTCTGCTGCATTACATAAATACTTCTGAGTGCAGTGTTTCACATCCAGAAGCCACTCTGCAAAACTATAGTGAAACAGTATTTTAGTATTTCCTAGTCCATCAACAAGAAGTTTGGAGAGGACATCTAACTTACGTTGAAAGTCTTCCAAGGTTAATGACATATTTTTAGTCCAGACTGCATGATACAATTCTGTTATGGTCAAAGGCCGGCAGGCTGCAAGAATCACATTCAAAATGGGCTGGACTTTTGCAAACTGTTTTCTTACAAAAAGTCTCTGACACAGCCAGAGATACAGACCATTAAGAGTTCCTGGGATGTCACGAATCTCTCTTAACATAATAAAATTTTCTACAACTCCGTCTAGAACTCGTTCTAGATAAAGAAAGCATCCACTGCTTTTAATGTGAAGTTGATTTAACATCTCTGCAGTTTCTTTAGTGAGATGTTGTCGCAAAGCTTCTTCTTGATCTAAACGATGAAGGATGTACTGCTGAACATCCTTAACGATGTATGCTTTCCGAAGGTCATCTAAACTTATTTTTCGAAAACCTACAGAGAGAAAACAGTCGGTGTCATCAGTTGAAAATGATCACAGAAGTTGCCATATATTCAAAGAGGATATCTTCAATTCATAATAAACTAATAAGCAAATAAATAGATAACAAATCAATTAATACCAATAAATTAACACCTATGAGTATACAAATCAGTTCTCTTTTCCCTCTGTAAACACATTAAAGGTAGATAAATTATTATTTCATTTTTCTGTCTACGAATGCAACTGTTTCTTATTCTTTTAGTGGCTCAGAGCTCCGCTCAACTTTAGTGATAAGGGGTACTAAACTCAGCATTAGGACAGTCTTACATGCGTATCCATAAAAGCACCTTGGTGAGATTTTCTGAAGTCCCAAATGACCAGGAAAAAAAGTTGCCAGACAAAACCAACAATACTTGTTTGTTTTTATAAGCTGATTTTTTCACATGAAAAATGTATATATTTCCATCCACATACCTGAATATACGCTAGCTTTACTTATGGGACTGAATATTTACATCCAATTAGAGTATCACCTGTCACTGCCTTTAAATTACCACTGTAAATGTACTTTCATAAATAATACATATAAAATGCTTATGATTTGGAAAATAAAGCTCTTTCACCTCTAAATGCTTCATAATATGAATTTAGATAGAATAAATTTTTTTTAAATACTTATTGATTTTTGAGAGAGACATGCACACATGGAGGTGGGACAGAGAGAGTCCCAAGCACGCTTTGTGCTGTCAATGCAGAGCCCGATGCAGGGCTTGAACCCATGAATCATGAGACCATGCCCTGAGCAGAAATCAAGAGTCTGACACTTAAGTGACTGAGCCATCCAGGTGCTCCTGGATAGAATAAATTATAAAGTTCATCATTCATGATAGTTATCTGTTCACTGAAAGAGAACTAAGAATATCTGTTAATCAGTAATCTGAATATCCTGAGTTAAAGTTACTGAAAATAATTGCTTTTTTAAAATTGCAACTTCTAATCCCTATACATGCAATTCCCTTAGTATGAATACGCACAATTTAATACATTGGTATCACAACACTTTTAGCCATTTTTTTTATAAGAAAAGGCTGAAAAATGCTCAAAATTTTTAGGGGAATAAAAACATGATTTACTGAAATGTTGGACCATGTGTCTGTTGAACCACTTGTGTATTCTTACTGAAAATATTTCTTAGGGATGGAACTTCTCAGTGCTGGTGACAGAATGACAGTGATAGGATGTGTGCCAATATTATAAACTGATGTTCACTGCAATTATTTATTATCCTGAAGAACTTGTGAGAACAGGGACTAGTTCTGTTAAATCCTCAGATATGAGTAGATGAAACTTACTTAGAGCCAGTAAAACTCTTAATGTTCCTTCCCTGTAGTGACATACTCGCAAATTCAATTCTGAATACATACATTTCAATTCAAAACCCATATATTTCAACTTAAAACATTAGCAAAAAGCAGAAAGAAATGTATAGGACATATACAAGGAAAACTGAAAAAAGATCTAAGAAAAAAAGTTGAATAAAGAAAAAATATGCTATGTTCATGGATGGAAAGAAAGTGTATATTTCAAACTTCTCCTAAATTAAAAGTTTTAGCCAAACAATAATTCTTTGGTTTATATCATTAATAGTTCCAATTTTTAAAAGTATGCTATTAAAGTCAATCTAGAGGAATAAAGGTAAAAATATGATTTAGAATAATAATATTGGTGACAAAGAGGGCTGGGAAATAACTGAACAACAACAACAAAAAAAAACAGAAATACTAAATCGATGTGGCATTTGCACCAAATGCCAACAGATAGTTTAGAAGACATGACACACGGTTTAGAAACAGATTATTAACACACAGAAAGTACACACAAGGCATTAATTACACTTACCAGTAAACATTTTAGTAACAGCCTTACTCTGTTTTCGGGCAGAACACAGAAGCAATAGCCATGGTGGAAAGAACTCATGGTGACCAGCTAAGAGCTCCGCGACAGTTCCAGATAAGCTGGTAGATGTTTGTTCACCTTCGGTAATGTTACACCCTTCATCCACAGAGTCAACAAGTAGATACAGGCTTTGTTGGGGAGGCTTCATTCCCAAAAGAGGGAGTAGAACACACCTGTAAAATACATCTGTATGAGCATTCTCAATATTACTGGCTACAATGTTATTAAGATTTATCATTCAAATATTAGTAATATAGATTATAAATGTTTTAAGAAGAAATAAATTTAGGTTTTAGAATAAAAATATTGTGTAAGTTTCAGTTCCTTACTTTAAGAATACTAGTCCCAAATAGTTCACATTTTCAGTAACAAAATTTTCCACAATAAAGGGTGTGCATGAGTGTGTGTGTGTGTATGTGTGTATTAGTAAGTCAGCATAATTAAGGGGAAGGATAGTAGGAACTTTAGGAAACTAGATTTCAATACTCCTTTCCTGATTTTTTAAATCACCAATAAAAAGCTTGAGTTGCTTATAACCAAGTTAAAATGTGTTGCAAAGGAAAAAGAAAACAACTTTGGGGATCACTTTAACAAAAAGAAAATACCAAGGGTCCTACAGAATTTAGAAATGTTTTATCATCATTTCTCTTACAAAATGACTGCAGGCTATACTAGCTTGTCACATATACATTTTATTTTAAAAGATCGTATAAAGATAAATTACTATAACCTAGGTCCCATTTGATATATGTTCAAATTTCAATGTAAAGAGCAAATTTCTAGGTTTGATTCCACAGAACAATGCATTTCCTACTCAAAATTTACATAGCAATTGAATATAACTTTTTCATAACTGAAACAATGCTCATTCATTTTCTTCAAATGTTTACTTGAGCATGTCATGTGGTGAATAAGGCACTGAAAAATACAATAGTGAAAAGGACATGATCCATATAGTTATGAATACCAAAAATTTACAGATAATCCTTTCTACAACTCTCTTCTTAAACTTTCAATCCTATAGCAACCACGATCGTTTTTATCACCTCGTCGTACCAACATTTCTTTAGAAATGTCTCTCAAACCCACCTCAGTCTGTAACATCATTTCTCTCACCTGGACTGCCACAATCACTTGTATGTTCTGTATGTTACATGTTTCCAACCACTTCCCCAGAGTTCCTGCTGCAGCCAAAGCAACCTTTTTAGAATATTACTCCAGCCACACTAGCCTTCTTTCAATAACTTTTATTAGATACAATTACACAAGGACCTTTTCATTAGCAGTTTTCTCTGCCAGAAATGTGCTTCTTTTCTCTCTTCATGTAATTAACTCCTCCTTAATCTTTAATTGTAAGCTTGAGAGTCACTTTCCAAAGGTTGAATCCCTATAGTATGCTTTCATTGTATTAAATATTTCTCTTTCGTAGCAGTGTCAAATTTGCAATGTTATACTTACTAATTTAATGCCATTAATTTTTATTTCTTCCTTTATACTGTGAGCATCAAGACACAAGGACTATGTCAGTTTTGCTCATGAATGTACCCCAGGACTTAGCATAGTGCTGTGCCCATAGTAGATCCTAAATGAAGACTTGACATTGTTGTACTCTAGAATGGAAAACAAATAACTTCAATGCAGTATACTCAGTGCTATGATAAAAAAGCAGTAAAATTACTAATGTGGTAGATAAGAAATGACCAACTCAAGACGGGTAGACAGGAAAGGCAGAGAATGGCAGAGAAATATTCAAATATTAGGTGCTCAAGATGAGTTAAGTTTTGAAGAAACAGTTATTCTCCAGGAACTGGGAAAATTTTACAATAAACTGTAATAAAAGGAAAGCAGAGCAATCTTGGTAGCAGGAATATACTAAATTTGGGAAAACAATTTATTGTACCTTATTGTACATATTTCCTCTATCATGAGAACAAAGAAGTTTGATGAAAAACAAGTACTACAGTAATATATATACTATACTATATAATATACTAATGTACTATATAATCATTACCACTTGATAAATAACACACAATGCTGTGGGAGTACACAGAACCTACTTTTGATAGGGATGGGAGTTGGGGGGAGGGAAGCCAAATAAACAAGCTTAGCCAACAGAAAGAGCTAGGGTAAAGACAACACATAAGACAAAAAAAAAAAAAAAAAAAAAAAAAAATCTAGTTAGGCAACAGCACATTTATCTTGAAGAAAAGAAAGACTTGTGAACAAAGTCTGGAAGAGAAGAGTTAGGAAAATGAGTAAATACTGTGTTTTATAAACGTTATGAAATTTGGGCTTGACCTAAGGGTACTAAGGAGTCAACTGAAATATTTTAGACAGGAAATTGATACATTTATATCTCTGTTTAGAAAGATAACTGGCTACATTTGAAGGAAAGCCTGAAGCAGGTAGTAGAAGAAAAGAGTGAGATCGGAGACCACTGCTTATAAAAAACGTTGGGGCAAGGGGAGAAGCAGGGGGACCACTTCTAACTTTAATTCAGTGTTTTATATGCTTTAAGTATTTTACATACCAATTAACTCATTTTATTCTCACATAAACTTAAGATGAGTACTATCATAATACCAATTTCCAGATAAGGAAATCAAGGCACATGAAGATAAGTCATTTATCCAAAGTTAAAGAAAGGAATTCAAGTCCAAGCTGTGACTCCAGAACTTATGTAAGGATGGACCCTTCATCCTGGTTTGCCTAGGACTTCCCAAGTTTTAAGCACGGAGTCCTAGAAACTAGCTGCCCTTCATCCCCACTCCCCACCCCCAGTCCTGGGCAAACCAAGGCAGTCAGTCACATTAGTCTACACTCTCATCTACTAGGGTCTACTGATTATACTTAACAGCAAATATTAAAACAGAGTTGAAGGAAATCTGGTGGGTGAAATTGATGATTTTATTGCTTTTACTTACTCCGGATTGTTTGCTTTTCTTTGCTTAGTTTCTTGGAAACTAAAATAATTGTTTCATACTTTTCTTCTTTTTTTAGTTTTTTTTTAAATGTTTGTTTATTTTTGAGAGAGAGAGCGTGCGCAAATGGGGGAGGGGCAGAAAGAGAGGGGAAGACACAGAATCCGAAGCAGGCTCCAGGCTCTGAGCTATCAACACAGAGCCCAATGCAGGACTGAATCAAACTCACAAACCATGAAATCATGACCTAAGCCAAAGTCCAATGCTTAACTGACTGAGCCACCCAGGTGCCCCTCACACTTTCCTTCTAATAATAATCCCTTAATGTTATGAATTCCCTACTATTTCCAATACCATTTAGTTCAAAATAATTTCCCTTTGATTCCTTCTTTAAATTATAGGTTATTTAGAAGTGGGTTGTACAGCTTTCAAATATCTGGGGATTTCTTAGGTTTTTTATGTTATTGTGTTATCATTATTCAATTCAATTGTGATGAGATAACATACTCTGTATAACTTACGTACCCTTCAATTTATTAAGATTTGTTTTGTGGCCCAGAATATATCTATCTTACTAAATGGTTTATGGGCACTTGAAAAGAAAGTGTACTGTCTGCTATTGTTGGGTAGACTGTTCTACCAATGTCAGGTCAATTTGGTGATAGTATTTTTCAACTGTTCTATGTACTCGCTGATCTGCTGTTTATTTGCTCTATCATTATTGAAAGGGGAGTGTTAAAATATCAGGACATAAATGTGGCTTGTCTATGTGCTCTTGCAATTCTATCAGTTTTTGATATGTTGAAGCTTTGTTATTATAGTAATAAACAATTATTATGATTGTTATATCCTTGAGAAATTGACCCCTATGTCAGTACGAAAGATCCTCTTTTATCCTGGTAATATTCTTTTCTTCAGAATTCACATCACCTGACATTAATGTAGCTATACAAGTCTTTTCTTTTGATCAGGGTTAGCATGGTATGTATTTTCTCATTCTTTTTCATTTAACTATGTGTCTCTTTATATACAAGGTATATTTGTTGTGGCCAACATATAGTTAGATCTCATATTTTTATCAAACTAATTAGGATATTTACCATTTACATTTAATGTGATTATTGATATAGTTCAGTTGAAACCTACCTTGTTCTTATACATATCATTTTGCAACGTGTTAAGCTGCAATGTTTTGCAATGTGTATATCCGTAAGATATATTACTAGGATTACAGTTGCTAGGTTAAGGGCATATCTGTGTTACTTTGGTAGTAACTGACAAAATACTCTCCTTAAAAATTATATAAATATACATTCCCAACAGCTGTGTAAGAATGCCTATTTACTTCTTCCACAGATACATAAAAATGGCACCATTATAGTTTTAATTTACATTTGTTTCTCATGAGCCTATCACATTTACATATGCCTAGGAGTCATATTTCTTTTTTTCTTTAAAAAAGATTATCAATTTTTCTCTTCTTGGTACTCTTTAGGATAGAGAAAATACATTGTTGTTAATTTTTCCACCATTTGTTATTTTTATTTTTGACTTTTTAAGGTTTTTTTAGCATGCAGTTTCTTTTTTTTTATGTACATCAAAATTAATTTTTTTTCTCTTATGACTTTTGAGTTCTATGTCACATTTTTGAAGGGACTTCCCAACGTTCAGCTTAAAAAACATTTCCTCATGTTTTCTTCAAAAGCTTTGAACGTTTAATTTTATTATTTATTTACTTATTTATTTATTTTAATGTTTATTTATTTCTGAGACAGAGAGAGACACAGCATGCACAGGGGAGGGGCAGAGACAGAGGGAGACACAGAATCAGAAGCAGGTTTCAGGCTCCAGCTGCCAGCACAGAGCCCGACGTGGGGCTCGAATCTGCAAACCACGAGATCGTGACCTGAGCCGAAGTTGGTCGTTCAACCAACTGAGCCTCCCAGGCGCCCCTAATTTTATTTTTTAAATCAAATTAATTTTGGCATAAAGACGTGAACTATGGTTCCTAAACATTTTTTTTCCCCACATGGCTCCACAGTTATCCCAAAACTATTTATGAAATTATCTTTCTCCTAGTGATTGGAAATATCTCTTTTCACAGAGTAAGCTTTCATATACATTTTGGGCATGTTTCATCTCCTCCTGTTGTCTCACCATCTCTTCTCCAAGCACTTTTATTTCTGTTTCATGCAATTGTTTAACTCAGGCAATTGCTTATTAATTACATTTTCATTTAAGGCAATATATTTGGCCACAGATTTCTTTTTGTTCCAGGGCAACATTTTTCTGGTGTTTCCTGTGTTCCTTCCTCCTTTTGTTCTTGAGATACATTTTTATATATCTACGACAGCTCTTCAATAAGATTAAGTTCCCTCTGGACCAGCAGTTGCAGGTTAGTGTATCCAAGGTCCAGGCTTGTAAGAATTCTCCTTATGACTCAGAGCTATAAGCATGAAAAATTTCTTTGAGCTTCTACTTCTCCCCAGCCAATTAAGATCAGAAGCTGTGGGGATATATATAAGGCAGGATTTCTCACCACAAACCCCTCCCGGACTACCCCCCAAATGTTTGACTCCTTCTTCCCTGCCTTCTTTGTTCTTCCTTTCTGCCTAATTGGGTCCAGGGGAACTTCCAGCATAAGTCTGTAACCTGTCTCCATGGTTCAAAAAAAGAGCCTCTATACTCTTGATGATATTCAGAGTACACACTTATTTTAAAGAATAAACGTTCTGCCAGTTTTGTCTGCATCTCAATTTGATATTAACTTCCACATTTTATTGAGGTTTGGTTTATAGTTCTCTCATTGTTTTACTTTCTTGTTTTTGTGGATTTTCCATGCCTTACTCAGTCATACTATAAGTCAGAAGCCAATCTATGGCTTTAAAAATGTTGAGATATTTTTTCTAGCCCTGACCTCACCCTAAACTCAAAAGTAAAAATCTCCCAAACTGTCTGCTATCTATCTCTGTGTGTATGCCCCATAGGCGTCTCAAATTTAGTATGTTTAAAGACGTATCCTCTTTCAATTTACCCCCAAAATAAGTTCTTCCCCACCTGACTTCCCCATGTCATTTAATGTATCTCATCATCCCCTAGTTTCTTAGGCCAAAATCTTAGGATCCATTCCTGAATCCTCCCATTTGTTCCAGCCATGTGACTCTCCTTTCGGTTTTGTTTTGTTTTGAAGCCGATTATTTGGTACTCCCTCCTACTAGAATTCCCCCAGGCAAAATTTCTTATCCTTTATGTTTCAACACAAAGTTTAATCCTGAAAGGCACCTTCCGAATCACCATGTCTTAAGAAGCCTTTATCATCACTTACTGCTGTTACTCTAAAGACTCCATCTGACTGTTTTCTTTGTAGCATCTACCCCATTCTCAAATTAACTTATTGTATTATTTGTGTGATGTTGTAAGGCTAAAGTGAAGCTCTTCCAACTCCATACCTCCTCCCCTAGGACGTGGCTCTCTCCTCCTGCCACACTAGCTACTCTTCTTCACAGCTTCCCAACCTTTCAATTTTGAAATATATGTCAATATTTGTATCTTGGATCTTCTTCCATTCACTTTTTATGTAAGTTTATTAATGCCCTGAAACCAAATTTATATACACAGTCAGCACCTCTTTTCTTCATCCAGACTTGTGAGTCTAACTTCTTACTCCACTTCTCTGCTTAGTTGTCTAATCTTGAACATATTAAAACCTAAACTTCAGACCTCTAATCCTCATCTTGCTCCTACCTTAGTCTTCTTCTTTCCAGTAAAAAGCAATCCTATCCTTTCAGTTTCTCAGGCCAAAAATTTTAGAATCATCCTTTAATCCTTTTTTCCTTTTCATACTTCACATCCAATGTGCCACCAGCTAAATCTTAAAAATAATCAACCACTTTACCCAAATCCAAGCACCATTGCCTCTTACCTCCATTACTGCACTGGCCAGGTACTGATTCCCTTGTTTCCACCTTCAACCCAATTCTCAAAAAGTAAACAGTTAAACCAGATGATGTTACTACTCTGTTTGAAAGACCTGATGTCTTCCAATCTACTGAAAGTAAAAATAAATGTGCTTACAATAGCCTCGAAGTGCATACATTGTATGAATCCTATTTCTCTACCTGTCTCCTACACATACTCCTTTGTTCACTCTGTTCTAGCCACACAGGCTCTCCAAAAAAAATCCTGTTTTTTTCTTGGATTATATTAAGCCAACTCCCACCTCAGGACTTTTCACTTAGTACTTCCTCAGTCTGGAAATTCTTGTCAGAAACTTCCTTCACAATATCTTAATCTCCCCCATATAAAATAATAATTCTTCTCCCACAACCTACCCAGTACATCACTACTCTCCTCCTTACTCTAGCTTGATCTTCCATACAGTATTTATTGCCAATAGATATGCTATATATTGTTAACATTTTATTTTCTGCCAGCCACGTACTCCAACCCTCAAAATGTAAGCTCAATAAACACGTTTGACATTTCCATTTTTACTTACTAACATATACCAGTATGGCATCTGGTACATTCCGAGCATCAATATATAATTGATAAATGAATGAATGAATGAATGAATAGACCAATGTAAAAGAACTCAGAAATACATATGTATGTATGTGTATCTCACAGTGGTATTATAGATTAATAGTGAAACACATGCCACTCAACAAATGCCAGTAGAACAACCAGGTAGAGAACGCGTTTTTAAATATTAAGACCCCAAAAAGGTAAAACATAAAGGAAATAACTAAAAAATACTCACTCTTTACATTTCAAAACAAAATTTTCACAGACAAAATGACAAGTGCCAAAGGATCAAAGATGTTTAAAATAGTAAGTCATCATTTCACATTTGCTTTCTAAAACACAAAGAACAATGACAATACAGCACACACATCTATGAGGACAAACTGATACAATGTCAAAGCTTTAGTGCTATCTCACAGAGCTGAAGATGAATATACATACCCTATGATTCCAAATTTCACTTCTAACTATGCAATTTGGAGTTACCCTTTGCTACTTTCCTCCTAGTATATGTCCAAGAGAGTATCCAAGAATGTTCTTAGCAGCACTGTGGTTTTTTGTTTGTTTGCTTGTTTTAGAGAGTGGGGGGGAGGGGAGGGGCACAGGGGAAAAAGAGAGAATCTTAAGCAAGCTTCGAGCTCAGCACAGAGACTATCTTGGAACTCAACCCCAGGACTCTGGGATCGTGATCTGAGCGGAAATCAAGAGTCAGACGCTCAACTGACTGAGCTACCCAGGAGCCCAGCAGTACTGTTTCATAAAAGTTAAAATGCTAAATACATCTTAAATGAGTATCAACATGACAACAACAAGTGAATTATACAGACTGGAATTATATATTATATAGTAGTGAAGATGAATCATATAGAACATGTAACAACACGAACAATGTAAAAAAAAATGTTACACAGAAAACATTACAGAATCTGCTAGCAACACAACACCATTTATATAGAACAGTGGTTTTCAAAGTGTGGTGTGAGGGTCCCTAAGGGTATCCTATACCCTAGAGCATTTCAGAGTCAGAATAAAACTAAGATGTGATTTGCTTTTTCATTGTAGTTCTCTCTCAAGGATAGAGTGGAGTTTTCCAGAGGCTGCATTCAAAAGCAGAGATGATAATCCAATATATTAAGCCTAATATTAAAAAGATTTGAAAAAAAGGTAAAACAATGTTCTTTTAACTTTGTGTACTTTTTGGTTTTTTTTGACAATATTCATTCTGTCATTAAAATGTTACTTATGTTCATATGTAATGAATTTATTATTAAATATTTATTAATACATTATTTTAAAATTTTATTAGTTCAAATTTCAATTTTTTTAAATGTTTATTAATATTTGAGAGAGAGAGAGAGAGGGAGGGAAAGACAGTGCGTGAGCAGACGAGGGACAGAGAGAGCTGGAGACAAAATCTGAAGTAGGCTCCAGGCTGAGCTGTCAGCACAGAGCCCCAAAATGGGGTTTGAACTCAAGAGTTGTGAGATCATGACCTGAGCCGAAGTAGACGCTTAACTGAAATGAGCCACTCAGCTTCCATAAGAGGGGTCATCTTATGGGTGTGAGTAGGTCAAAATTAGCAAGGGATACCAGGGAAGATTCAAATGTAGATTTTTTTTTTAATGTTTAATTATTTATTTTGAGACAGAGAGGGAGTCTGTGCAGGGGGAGGGGCAGATAGGGAGAGAGAATCTCAAGCAGGATCCAGTTCTGTCAGCGCTGAGCCCAACACGGGGCTCGATCTCACAAATTGTGAGATCATTACCTGAGCCGATATCAAGAGTTGTATGCTTAACTGAACCACCCAATGTCCCCTAAGATTTTATTTTTAAGTAATCGCTACACCCAACGTAGAAATTGAACCTACAACCCTGAGATCAAGAGTGGCAGGCTCAACTGAGCCACCCAGGCACCCTTATTTTTTCTTTAAAACAAAACAGTAAATCTAGATTTAAAGTAAATATAGCAAAATAGGTAGGTAGATGCATATTTGTTTTCTTATTTTATTTATTTTCCTGTATAAATGATAAACTTCAGGGATAGGAACAATCATTTTCTCCACAAATTCTTTTTCTGCAACCATTTCTTGTACTTGGTGTCATTAACTTTTATGTTTCAATTCCTGTGAAGTCTATGGTGTGCGAGTTGTTTCTCTCGCTAAAGTAGCAATTAATAAACATCATAACTGAGATTTAAGCTACAAACATTTTTTCTCTTTTCTAATGAATATAAATTTTAAATGATAATCTCAGAAAGATTTATAGGAATTAAACTATGAAACACAGAAGAAACTAGGGATTTATAGAAGATAGGCAAAATGTGACCTCATGATTCACATTATAGAATATAAATCGGATGCCGCTAAAAAGTTTTCCATTTTATAAAAATTAATTTTAGCATGCATTGTAAGAAACAACAAACAAAATTAAAAAATACTGGTTCAAATGGATCTCTGTCATTAATAACTATATAATCTATATGTATAAATCACTCTGCAGAAAAACATGTACTATTTCAAACGGAATGTGGTTAGAGCAACACAAATTATAAATGTGACCAAATTTATGATGTTTTTAAATTAAAACATAGTTATTCCCTCAATTCAAGAAATAGTTACTGTCTTCTATAGTCTATGTTCTGGAGATATAAAGGGAACAAGTCAGGTAGGTAGTCTGCTCATTCCAGTAGGTAGGCAGAAAGTCAAAGTAAACACATGAAGCAAAATAACTTCAGATCATGCTAGACACTGAAAATTAAGAAATAAAGAAAACAAAGTGGGAGGATCTGATTTAAGAAACTGACTGGGTGGGGAGATGTCTCAAAGACTTGATGGAAAGGAAAGGCTGAGGAGGTAATATTAAGGCTGGCACCTAAGTGATACCAGACAAGTAGCCATATAAAAATCTGCTGGCTGGAATGTCACCTATTTCAAAACATGATAAGGGTAATGATGTGGATGCAGAACAATGAGCAAGGATGAAAGTGATACAAGCTGAGGTCAAAGGGTAGGCAAAGACTGGACCATGTAAAGCTTAGATTTTATTCTTAAGGTAGTCAGAAGCCACTGGCAGGTTTTAAGCAGGTAACTAATAAGACCTGATACTTTAACACTTTGTAAAGATAAGAGGGACAATAATAGCAACAGGAAGACCATTTTGGGAGGCGACTGCAGCAAGCTAGGCAAGAAAGAATAGGAGTAGCAGCAATGGGGATGCAGAGAAGCGAAGGTACTTTTATCATTGAAATAAAACAAAAGTAGCTAATGGATTGAGTGTAGTGAATGAGTGAAACTGAGGAACCAATGATGATTCCTAAATTTTTGAAGAAAATTATGGGTTTCGATATGAAATATTATTTCCTTAGTTTTTTTATTGTTAGCAATTTTTACAACAGTGGCATATCATTGGTTCCACATCTCTCTCATCTTCTTGAGCCAAGAAGCTAACCAAGGCGTGTCATTCTCATGGTGATGCTAGAAGCAAAGAGGATAAGCCCAACTACTCGTGCACATTTTAAGCCTCTGTTTGGATCCTGTCTACTGACATCCCACTGGCCAAAGCAAATGACATGGTTGACCCAAACAGAAAAAGGCAGAGAAGTATACTTCTCCTCTAGTAGAAGGACTTCCAATATCATATGGCAAAGACCAAGAATACACGGAGAGATGAAGAACAAAAACAAATAATTCAATCTACCACAGTTTCCATGTATTCAAATCATGAGTCATAACTGTAAAAAGTCAGTAGTTTCTGGAAAGCTCCAAATCGTTCTTCTAGATAGCCACAAGTAACGTATAATTAGTTCTCTTAATTAATACTTATTTTTATTAAGCAATTACATAAGCATTTAAAATCCTATCTTTTTACCAATGATTATACTTAACTATACACATATACAGTAGAAAAAAATAACATTAGAATATTTCTGAGATTAGAATAACATGAAAGACAAATTGATTTAAAATTTAAGACAATTATATAGAGTATGGTCAAAGATAACTAGAACAACTGTAGGGTAAACAGGCAACCAATCAGAATATATTTCAAAGATATATTTTTTAATTTTTTTAATGTTTATTTATTTTTGAGAGAGAGACAGACAGACAGAGTGCAAGTAGGGAAGCGGTGGAGAGAGAGAAAGGGAGACAGAGAATCCAAAGCAGGCTCCAAGTTCCAGGCTCTGTGCTGTCAGGACAGAGCCCAATGCGAGGCTCGAACTCATGGACCGTGAGATCATGACCTGAGCTGAAGTCAGAAGCTTAACAGACTGAGCCACCCAGGCACCCAAAGATATTTTTATTTTTTAATGTAAGCTCTATGCCCAACATGGGGCTCGAACTCACAACCTCGAGATCAAGAGTTGCATGCTCTACCAACTAAGCCAGCCAGGCACCCTTTAAGATATTTTTAATGGCAGAAAAGTATTTACTTATTTTACTTCATAAAATCAAACCACTTTACCATATAGAAAACATCTTATTTCATAATTTTTTTTTAAAAACAGCAAAAATGCTAAAAAAATCTGAAAAAAAAACCTGTAACATAAATAACAAAAAAAATCTATATCCTTATTATATATATGAAGTTCTTACTAAACCCTAAGAAAAGTAAGAATATTCTTACTTCTCATATCTCCTAAAGACTTTAACATTCTCTCATATGCTTAAAATGTTTCTTGAAACAATAAATGAACTTATGTGTTCTAATCAAGTTTTGGAAACACGAAACATACTTTAAAAGAACAAAATGAAATTATCCAGACCTTTCAATAGAGGTAGGCAGAGAAATCTGAATTTGTTGTATAAGTTATCACAGTCCTCAGAAGAAGGACCTAAAGAAAGCACTGTTTTACTATGGTAAAACTGGCCAACTATGAACAAAAGGAATTAGAAGATAGAGAGGCTAAAATTACTTCTAGGAGTAGATAAATAATATTCTAGATTAGGGTAAAAGATTCAAGAAACATTCCAAGAAAAGGATTAAATGCTTTAGAATAAACTAATATAAGAGAAAATAATCAAAGCAAACTCTAGAAACAAGCCTAGGGCAGTGCTTCTTAAACTTCAATGTGCACAGGATTCACTCACTTAGGAAATGGGCTAAAAGGCAGACTGAGATTCAACAGACCTCAGATTCTGCATTTCTAATAACCTCCAAAAGTAATGTTGATAATGTTGATCTTAAGATCACACTTTTAAGCAGAGTCTAGGAAACAAGAATTAAGAAATAACTTAGATAAAGAGTCACTTTTCCCAGATTTCCAAATAATGATCAGGCTTCAGATTATATGCTTTTATCCTGTGTCCTTCCATCTTGGCACTTGTTAAGCCTGCATTTCTACATTTATTTTTGTGATTATTTGTTCAATGTACTTTCCTCTCGCCCCTACCACTTAACTGTTTGGCTTACAACTTTAGCCCTGACACTGACCACTTATCTGACACAGAGCAGGTGCAGAATATGTTTCAGAAATAAATGAGTGAGCCAATGAATAGAAATGCTGAAAGAGATGCTGATTTGAAAAACACAGCAAGGTTAGTGAAGAACACTCCAGTGAAAAGATACATGTTGATCAGGGCGAGGATAAAAGCTGTTGACGCAGATTTGATTGCTATCACATTAGATATGTTGGTGCAGATTCGATTGCTATCATACTAGATATGAACGCTGGTAGCCATGTAAATAAATAAAATTATTGAAGGAATGAATATGTATAAAGAGAGAAGATCTAAGTAAGCTTCCATGGACAAACACCGAGAGAGTACCTAGAGGGAGAGAGACCAAAGAACATAGAGGATTTTGAAAGGAAGAAATTACAGATAATGAAAAAAGTTCTAGAATGTATCATCTAAGGCTAAGATAGAGTGAGCAATGAGTTCAGAAGCTACTCTGCACAAACATCTTTCTGTGAATATACACATATAGAAGTCAGACTTCAGTAAGTTAAGAAATGAGGTGACACATAAGTAGTAGGACTTGTGTACACAAATTAGAGATAATATGAAGATCTGGTAGGAAATAAAAAAAATACACTTTTTGTCAGAGTACTAGGAAACACGTTTGTGTTTGAAAATGCCAGTAGCAGCTAGGCTGGCACATATGAACAGGTAAAGTGGTCGTGGAATAGAATAACAGAGTTGGGGGGATGAATCAAATTAGGGCATGTAGGCCCCAGCTGAAGACAGCAGCTAACATGGCTCCACGAGATTACTGATTCAAGAGAATGAGAACCTAATTTTGTCAAAATTTCCACTTTTTTTCCGAGAAAAACCAGAAATCTGGATGTGTGTATGAAATTTCCTGAATTGGGTAAAAGTATTCAACCTGTAGGGAATAACTTTACTCTCTCTGGTCTAAAACAAAACAAAACAAAACAAAACAAAACAAAACACAACACAGAGTTACTAAGTAAATGGGAGAATGGCCAAGCAGAACTAAAAATGTGACTGAAATTAAATAACATAAATATGGAGGAGTATGTTATGCCATTATAGCATAAGTGATTAAAGGTTGAGGAACGGTTCAGCAAATTTTATGGAGGAGCAACAGGAACCAAAGGAAGCAGCACTTAGATATGAAGCATAAAAAAGAACCCATCAAGGGTAGAAACAAAAGGTTTTAGGAAGGGAAAGTGGGAGGTCCTGAATGAATGGAAGTCCATCTTAAGGTAAAAATAACATGGTCAAAAGTTGGAAACAACAATTTGGTGAAAAATGACTATGTTAGACTAAAAGAAATGTAGAATTTTGATTTTGAAAATTACATTAATTCATTTATTTCATTTAAAATGTGAACTGCAAAGACACTTTACAAGATCTTTTAATCTGGTAATATTGAAGAATGGATAATGATGGCTATCTTAAATAGTACTAGTTATACCAGACAGACGATGGAAAGGGAATATTTTGCCTTGAAAATACCCCACAAAGGAGGGTAAAAAGGAAGCACACGTTCCAATCTCATTCTGTTCTTAGTCCCTTTGTTGAGTAAGCCAAAAATACTTGCAGCCAGTTGAGACAGAAGATAGACATCTGGCCACTTAAAACTATCTGGACCAATGCCATATTCATACATGCTAAAGAGTACACACGGGAGGTTAATAAATTAATAATCACTATACCAGTCTGGTCTACACTGAAAACTGACCTAAACGATAAAACATTTCAATTCCCTTCCTTATGCAAGAGCTTCAGCTATCCTTCAATTAGGTTCAAACATATTCTAGATAGGTAAGTGGCTTTATTCCCTCATTCAAATGATAATCATTTAGCACTTACTACATGCAAAGTGCTGTTCAAAGCACTATGGTAAATATAAAAAATTAATCAGTCATGAATAACGTCATGAAGAAGCATATGCCTAATAGAAGAGATAACAGAAGATATATGCATAAATAACTAAAGAAGCTAAAAATCTAAAGAGATACAACTGAAAAACTATAAATGTTCAAAGAGAAGGAAATAAAAAAATCAGAAAGAAGATTCAATCACTTGAGGGTTCCTATTTGACATAAAACACAAATGTCGGTTTGGTCTTCCAGTTTCCGATTCTTTTCTTTTTTTTATTTTTTTTTAAAATTTTTTTTTCAACATTTTTTATTTATTTTTGGGACAGAGAGAGACAGAGCATGAACGGGGGAGGGGCAGAGAGAGAGGGAGACACAGAATCGGAAACAGGCTCCAGGCTCTGAGCCATCAGCCCAGAGCCTGACGCGGGGCTCGAACTCACAGACCGCGAGATCGTGACCTGGCTGAAGTCGGACGCTTAACCGACTGCGCCACCCAGGCACCCCCCGATTCTTTTCTTAACAAGCTACTCTCACTTAACGAGCCTTTCACTACCAACACAACTTTTTTTTGGCTAACCTCTCAAAGTTTAGAGTCAGTTACCTAATTCTTCATCACAATTTTATTCCACTTACACATTACAAAGAACAAAATCTTTTTACTCAAATCTGGAAAATTGACATCACACATAGAAAACTAATAACCTGGTCTGGCAGATTTTTAACTAGAAATAAAAATTAGAGAATAGTGTCTACCAGAAGCAAAAATTTGTATTTCCCAGTTCCACATCCATTTAAATCTCCAAGAAGATCCATGGGTGCAATAACTATGATAGTAAGATTCAGAAAGGAGTTTCTAGTTGAATGAAATAATCATGTTCAGTTGTGCTTCTAAACCAGTCACAAGATCTGAAACTACTCCACTCCTTCTCACTTTCCCTAAACTTAGATGCCTTCATACTTCTGTCAAAAGTAACTGGGATTTGGCTTACATTTATATGACTACCAGGAAACTCTAACACAAACTCTAGAAAATACACAAAATATACAAAGTTTTGCAATAAGAGTGTGAAGGGAAAGGCAGAAGGAAAGAAATCAGACTTCGGTTTTCAGGTAAAAATGTTAATTGTCATCAATGAGACCATCTTAGTTCCACCAACAGAAATGAGAAAAAAAAAAATCTAAACAGTAACAATAGCTTTGCACTTTAACTAATCAAGATAGAAAAATGGAAAAGGGAAAAAAAGAAATTAATAGGTCTTCATTCATCATTCCCTTTAGCAGATCATATAATTCCTTACACTAGTCTTAAAACATTTATATGTTGCATGAGCACTGTAACAGGCATTTATCCCAAATATTATTTCTCTTTATAGAAATAAGATAAATATTATAATAAGAATTTAAGCTCCATGAAGGCAGGGTATTTTGTCTGTTCAACTCACTGATTTATCTACAACTGAACTGAACACACAGAAGGTTCTCAATAAATATCTCCAGCTCAACTGTGTTTAAAACACAAAAGGCTCTCAAATATTTGCTGTAAGAATTAATGAAAGTCAGAATAAATTTTGTGACTACTATGTCTAAGAATTGTGGTATCATGTCAGAGGGGAAAGAAAGTAGCAGCATTTAACTAGATTAAAATGACATTCCTCTCATTTTTCTTATCATAGAGAAAAAGTGATTTCAATACACCAGCAATTAACAAGTTACCACGTAGGTATATGATTTCATGTAAGAAGTTTTTTTTTGTGGCACTACGTATTCTATCTAGTATCATTAAACATAAAAACTAGGTAAATAATTAGGAAGTAAAACTGAAGAAAAGTTTATAAAATGCATTCATTACGGAATCACTTCTCTGCAATTTCCCCAACTTTGTTCATCTGTCAAGAACTAAGATTTCTCTTTATCAATTTTCTATTACTATTAAATTGTTTTACAAATGAATATATGAAACCATTAATATTATCAAGTGTTAGATAGATGTTAAAAAAGTAATAAAGTGGGTTTTGAATTTTTTTCAAAAGCAAAAAAAGATTTTACTTCTCTTTGTTTATATTTCATCTCCTATCATATCACTTTGATCTCTGTCTCTCTCAAAATAGTATAACTTCTTGAAAGCAATGATTATCTACCTGTTGAATTACATTTCTCCCTGCCTACACAAAATAGATTCCTATTAAAATTCTCTGAGGCCTTATTTAACAAAAATCAATCACAAATAGAACCTACTGTAATAGAACCTACAATAAAATCTTGTCTATCCAAAAGTAAAGGCTTAGATTATCTAATGCCATAGACGATGCAAAAATATTTCTCTTTAACTGTATTGTATTCTCATACTTGCATTTGACTATGGTTATATGAAAGCTTCAGAGTCTTAGAGGAAATGTACTCTATGAATTATCAGAAACAGTTGTTACAGTATCAGAGTTACCTAATTTATTTAATGATTAACTACTTTAATGATGAAGAAAGAAAGTAACCCAGGCTTTTGAAAGATCCAGAAGGAGATTAAGATCACCAAAATGGTCCAAAAAGAAAGGCTGTGCTTCCTCTACCAAAGTACAGCCTGGGAATACAAAGTGGTTAGCTCTTTCTGTCAATCAGAAAATCAGCACCGGTGTAGTTTTCACATATAGCTCTAATTGCTTCTCATTTCTCTTCAATTATTTGATAACTAAAATTTACACAGGAAAAAAAAAAAAACAAAAACAGGACCATCTCAGTAAACGGACCTTTTTCAGGAAAACCTATGATACCATACAGAAAGGTCTGCTCAAGATCAGAATATAGCAAAAATGTACAATTAGACATGATTTTAAATATTTAAAGGCATTAGAAATTTACATATAAATTTCAATAAAATAAAATGTATAATTACCGAATTTAGTCGGACTAAGTTTAACGTAGTTAGCTAAGCTCTTTGAAACTGATTTTCTAAGGTGTTAAATCCAAGTAACTTCTAAGAAATGAAATTATAAGAAATGAAAATTCAGCTCTTCAACTAGTGACAGTATCTTCAGAAAAAGTAGGAAGTCAATAGGAAAAGAGCCGCTTATACCCAGAGACTTCTAAGTCTCTTAAAAGGTAAAGTTTTACATATTGAAGACTACGTTATTGAATAAACACATTCCATATTTAAAACCGTCCACTGAAGCCAGTATCTCCTATTTGTGCACCAGTTATCACCTAACGGATTTCCTTCTTATTTAAAAATGACTGAATAGTTTTAACCCTGATGTTGGTGGCTAAGAGCAAAAGATAAGAGATTTGCCCTGAATTTTACTGGACTGCACTTAAACATTTAAAAATCTGCAAGAATAGCACACCTCTCAAAGATGCATCTCTTTGGCTGACTTTTTTTTTTTTTTTATGTTTTTATTTATTTCTCTTTGGCTGACTTTAATATACCCCTCCCACATTTGAATTCCATACCACTATCCATAAAGATCATTCCAGACTACTACTCTGTCACTTATATGGGCAATCTGAAAACTCCACTCAAATCACAACTGTGACACACACCCCTGTCCTCCACAAATTCTAATCTACTCTCCCCCTCTAGTCCTTCAAAGAATTTCTATGATTACAAACCTGTATACATGCACACATTCTTCAAATCCCAGCTCTGCCTGCCACATACAAGACTGTAACCTTGGACAAGTTACAAAGCTTTCTGTGTCTCAGTTTCCTCATCCATGAAATGGGAATAATAACAGTACCTACCTCATAGGATTGCAATGAAAATGAAATAAGTTAATATTCGTAAATCTTTTAGAACACTGACACATAGCGTTTGCTATTATTGTTAATATTTTCAACACCACTTAAAACTTATGTTTTTCATACCATTAAATCTGAAGACATCATAAAAACAAATATCACTCATTTCACAGCAATTCAAATCCTACTCAAAAGACTCCTAGAGACACACAGAGAGACAGACACATACAGCCACATATACACACACGTATGCTAACTTCCATCGCACAGTATACCTACATCTTTGGGGAACAAACTTCCACCTGCTAAGAGCTACTTACTGTGTAGAAATAAAAGTATACACAAAATGAGTAATTCAAGAAGCAGTGAGTCAATAGCAACCACAAAAATAACAATCTGCCTGCTTCTTTTAACAAGCAGAGGGTTGATAGGCAAAAAATTATTTTCAAGGGATGTCTTCTTGAATACACTTTGAATCTGCAACAACTCTGAAAAGCAACTTACTCCCCTCCTAGACCACTCCATTTACCAAAGGAAAAATGCTTAATTGAGGTTAGAAAAAAAGTTGTTTTTCATATCACTCACTAAAAGTAGTAAAATTATGCCAGATTTTCATTATTTTATAAATATCACATATTTAAAAGTACTACTTAACTTTTTGTTTACTCGATAGGGGAATAAATCCCAAACATAGATTTTCTTCAGATTCTCAATGGCCAATGATCTCTTTCAAAAATAACTTGAAGAAAGACTACTATAAGCAAAAAAGATTAGATTCTACGCTGAGAGTTCCTCTAAATTCAGCACCATTTATAACATGCCTTCCCTGAAAATGCAGCCTATTTTCCAAGCAGCTAAATGGTTTTTTCTACCATAAGAAATATCCCTTACCAATTATAGATAATACTAGAAAAATAAATAAGTAAATAAGCAATTGTCCTAAATTTGAAATAAAAATTAAGTTTCTGTTTCATATTCTGTTATTGAAGAAGTAAAACAAAAGACATACTTTTAATTCATATCCTGTGCAACATTCAAAGCTTAAATTTTGTTTTCGATACTCAAAGTAACACGTGTATTTACAACTACGGATTATCCCCAAATGCACAGTAGTACAGGTACCCCACAAAATTTAAACAGACAAAAAACTAAAACAAACAAAAAACCTAGAAAACACGTTAATTTTTGCTTAGAAACCAGAATCATGGCATTCTTATTGTTACCTTTTAAATGCTTCAGCTGGGTTCCTTTCACATTCTCCAGGCTGTAACAGGCTTTGGACTGCTGGATCCCTTAGCTTATCCTCATATCCTTGGAGTAGTCCACTGCGGCAGATCTGGGCAACTAGACCTCTAATAAACCCTCCAACACACAAAGTATCAGAGTCCTGGGCTTTGCAGAAATGAAAGGCCAAAGCCTGGCGATGTAAACCTCTCTGCAAGCTCGTAGGTGAACTTGGCCACAACAGCTCAGTACATAGGGCTGTCTTGCCACTGCCAGGCCCTCCTACCAACAACACACCCCAGGCAGCTCCTTTTCCAGAGACAACACTAGCATTATTCCCAGAATTCATTACAAGGGATGGTGTGTTGACAGCACTATTGCAGCAGTTAGTTTTCTCCTGGAGGCAATGCTGAAGCTTGTGGAAAACCCACTCCCTACAGTAAAACTGCTTCCCCTGCAGTAAACTCGTTTGAGCCATTTTGCAGACTTTCTCTTCCCAAGGATTAGTCATAATAGGTTTCTTATCTTCAACATTTGCTAGATCCTGGATACGTCAACACAGGTCTTTACATCCATTAGGACATAACTTGCATATTAAGTTGACTCTGAATGATACAGTAACCAGTTACAGTAAAACTCAACAGCCAGAGATGCCATTTGCCAATCGAATGTGCATGACTTTATTTAGCTCTTTACTCTTGATTATCAGCAGAAAATATATTAGTTTAATTGTTGAACTGGTGGAAAATTGCCTGGTTCCAAAGCGTGGCAATACTTTTCCTAAATCTTGATGGGTCACATAACTCCATGGTTATATCTGGAGTTTATGTGATTGTGGATGTTTCAAGTGTGCAGATGAGACAATACATCTGGAAAACTAAAGATAATGCCCAATCTTTCAATGTGTACAAAATGCTTCTCCAGATTCCAAGTGTTAATTCTGTATCTGAAAATTAGATGCAGAAAAGATGTCCATTACAGTAAATGCCATCAAAGCGATCCCACTTATACAGTTGATAGGTAGCTCTGTATTTCTTGTTGAAGGATAATCACTCAAAGTACTAGACCTTGCCATTTTCAGGCATCTGGGCAACTGCCAGGGAGGGAACTGTTTTAGATTAGGGTCTTTTATGTGGCAGAAAGGACAGGCCACTGTTAATACATCCTTAATCCAAAGTATTGATAAAATGCCATTTTGTTGGAGCGTTGATTCTTAATGAACCTGCTCACAGGTTCCTAGCTTTAAGATATCTGGGAAATCAACAATTTCTACAAGTAACTAAAATAAAACAAAAATATCTTAGTGCATAATATTATATGTTAAGAGCTTACTTACTTAAAAGCTTACAAAAGGATATAATTTGTCAGTTAAAATAATCTCAAAAACCCATATACTTTAAGAAAATCCATATACTTCATCTTTGGCACTTTAAAAAAGTTGGACAATTACCCCCAGAATCATAATTCCACTTTCCTTTCTGTATTTTACTTTCTCTACGGTTATGCTTCCCAAGCAGCTACATTTTAATCCAGTTACCCTGGATTTTTAAAAAAGGCTTTATGCACACACAGTAACATCCTTAACTCTAGCCAAAAAGGTCTTTCCGACAAGCTTGGTAGAACAGCGCCAGTTAAAGGAAGCTCTATTAAATTGCACAGTCCAGCCAGTCAAGGGCTCTGTTTACTCGACTAGTCACACTTCTTTGTTGATAGTTTGCAGAATCTAGGGGATGATTACTATGGTTGCGGCTGGATGGGAATGGGTTAAAAAAAAATAGAGGGGGAGGATGGGAATAATCTTAACACGAATGATAAAGCCAAATACAAGTACAACGTGAATCCTTCCTTCCTCTGCGCCAAAGATAAATGTTTCGGATGGGGGTGAGGAATGGAATCTACTACTGTGGCCGGAGAAAAGGCTGCCGGGGAGAATTCCTTCCGAGACAGAAAAGGAATAAGGAGTAGAATGCTTCAGGGCTGGTGGGTGTTTGCCTACAGTTCCGGCCTCTAGTTTCAGCTGATAGACAAAAGGAACTCCGGGATTCCCAGAGACGGGAACCACCTTCGGTTTGAGCAGCCTCAAGGAGCCACAGGGGGGCCACCTCGGAGAGGCCACGGACGGAGGTGCAGCCTCTACACCGAGGTCTTCCCTTCCAGAAGGCTGGGAACGCCCCAACACCCCGCCCCGCCCCGAGATTTTGGGGTGTGTCTTTTGGAGGGGGAGGGGGTGCCCGACGCCCTTGCCAATCCCAGATGAGGGGTCGCCTTCCAGTCGGCGCCCAGTTCTGCGCCCCCACCCCTCGCGCCGTTCCCGCCCCCACCGGACCCACGGCGGAACGAAGGGGACGGAGACTGCAAAGGGTGGGTGGGTGAGTCAGCCTCGAGCCCAGCCACAGCCCCCGAGCTTCCGACCTGAGAAGGGGCCTCGCTTCTACCGCCGATGCCGCCCCTCGGTTACCTCGGCCCCAGCCGCCGCCGTGGCCGCCGCCGCCGCCGCTGCGGACTCTAAGCCTCAGACACTTGCTCCTCTGAGAATCCGCGGCCGCCAGCGCTCTCGGGACTCCAACTGCAGCCTCCTCCTCCTCCCGGCCTGGGGCACGCTCTCAGCTCCGGATCCTCCTGTTGGCCCCCGGCAACTGCCAGTTCCAGCTGCCCCAGCAGCCTCGGTCGTGCTCCTCCCAACCCCCACCAGCCAACCGCCGCCGCCGCCGCCGTCAGGGCAGTGACTGTCTCAGGCAGCCCGGGACTCGGCCGGCTCCGCCCCGCCCCACTCCGTGGCCCCGCCCTCCAGCCCAGGCCCCGCCCCCACCCGACCGCTCGGCCTTTCTTCGCCCGCCGGCTCCTCCCCTTACTCCTCTCCTCCCCCTGCGCTCCGGCCCGTCGCCGCCGGTGCCTGGGCGTGTGCGGGCGCCTGGACCCGCTGCCCGCCTCTCGGGGGAACCTTTCTGGGGGTGGCTTTCGGGCCCCGCCTTTGTGGGGGGAGGAGAAAGGGGCGGGGGCTGCGTTCTCACGTCCCCGAGCTCACGCGAGTCGCTGCCCCCACCCACCCCGTCACCACTCGGCCCCGAGCCTTTCTTTGTCTTTCAGGCCGAGGACTCGCTGGCTTTGGGGGCCATATCCGCTCCTACGAAGGGCAGTTGAGCTGGGAGAGTTGCCCCTTGCCGCCTTCTTAACCCCCTTGTTCCAAAGACCACTCCAGACCCGTCCTATTCTTCAGTCGTCTGGGTTCCCTTTCAATCCATTAAATTCCGGTGATGCTTTTACTTTCTCAGCCTGAGACTGAGAGAAGCAAGGAAAGGACTGGGAAGAATATCGTAAGAATAAAAAATAGTGGGGCTGTAGCGCGCATTACCATCGGCCTCATGAAAAGGACGTGGCCTCCACCAGGTGGAGGTTGAAAGCAGTCATGAATCGGTCTCAGGCTCCTGTCCTTCTGGACACTTGGATGACCCGCAGAGGCCACTCTAAGGGAAAGAGTCCATGGTCGAGGTCAGACTGTAGAATCAGATAAACTGTCCTAGAGGGCCTGACTACAGGCAGTTACTGTTAAACAAGACTGGCCAGTTGTTTGCACTCACTTGGACCTGGGTTATTTAGATTCCAGGTTTCTGCAGGGAAGGTAAATGTACTGTCATCTGACAGAGTAGAAAATGTGCTATCTTTATTATTTTATTATTTATGCTAAAGCCATGAGTTCTCCATCTCCCGTTCTCCATTAATTTCAATGTTTATTTCCTAAATGTTAAACCAGCCTCCCATCTGGTTTTTCTGGAATTGCCAAGTACAGCTATCCCACTTAACTAGAAAAGCGTATAACCAAATAGATTGTACTTGTGCTTACCCTTCCGTTCTGTTTATTACTAGCCTATCCATGGCATTTGAAGCTTGTTTATCTTAACATTTAATTCATTCTTTTGTGACTTCTGAGATTCTTTTCCAAAACACAAGCAAAAAAGGCAGAAGATATAAATTCTCCAGAATTAGAGAGATGAAAATTGATTTTTTTAAAAAACTACAAGTTTGATTTACATTTGCTTAAGCAATTTTAATTACCACTTAGCTTGTTTGCCATGCAGCTTTATAGTCATTGACTCCTTCAATGACATTTCATGGCTGTAATATTATATGTTTAGAGAAAAAATTTAAATAAGTATGTACATTAAACTATCATTTCCATTAAGCTATTTGCTAATACAAGAATTAAAATAATTTCTGCCCAATAGAGAAGTTACAGAAACTTAGTTTAGTGGGCCTATTTTTTTTTAATGATAGCTAACCATCTCAGAATGCTGGTTGAAATAGCATCAGCGATAACTGAGCTTTAATTAACCTTCAGACTCATTTAGAATTTTTTTGCTTTAAAGTTTATTTCACATTCCACTTTTATGGCTTTTGGCTTTTCATAATAGAAAAATTCCTGAAGAGCAGGGTCTTTGCCCTACACAGCCTTGCATTCCCAGCACTTAGCAAGGTTCCCTACATGTGAAGCCTGTCTGTTCTTTCATTCTGACAATTACTTATTTATAGCATTCCAATGTACCTGGCATTATGCTGTGCTTAGTAGTAGGTTATACACAATTGTGGCAGGATGAACACAGTTTCTTAAAGTCTGGGGGTGTTGTTGAAGGGCAAAGGAAACTTGGGTTTACTTTAGCCTTCCTTTCTTTTCAGAATATCCATTTATCTCCCCAATTTTTGGTATGAAGCAATGATGTTTTCTGTTTCTTCCACCTCCTCTAGACCGTATTTCTGCCTTCAAATCTCTCTCACCAAAATCCTGAAATCTCCATTTTTTGGGGAAAAAACACATATGCATGTATATTAGACATGTATTTAGACATATATTAGACATGTGTACATGTATATATCTAATATGTGTCAGAGAATCCCAAGCAGGATTTGGGATTTGTCAGTGCAGAGGCTGACCTGGAGCTTGATCTCACAAACTGAGAGATCATGACCTGAACCAAAAGCAAGTGTTGGATACTTAACCAACTGAGCTACCCAGGCATCCCAATGACTTTTTTTTTTTACTTTTCTCTGTAAGTGCTGAGGTACCTAGTAAGTTTAAAGCAAACTCTAATAAATAAAATATATTCTCAATTTAAAAATCTTTATGTTGAAATGTGCAAAGTTTTCAACCCAAATCTTTTCACAGGTGTGTTCTCTTTTTAACCTCACTCAAAGTAACATCATTCAAGAAACATTTTTACAAGACAAAGCTCATCATGTACATTCTCTTTATGTTTATTTTGATAGTTTCAACTAAATTTAGATACTGCAAAATTATAGGTCTTCTCATTTTTTGATTTATTTATTTTGATTTACTTGTTTTGAGAGAGAGAGAGAGAGTGTGCACACGTGCCACGGGGAGAGGCAGAGAGAGAGGGAGAGAGAGAATCCCAAGCAGTCTCTGTGCTATCAGCGTGGAGCCCAATTCTGGCTCAATCTCATGAACTGAGAGATCACGACCTGGGCCCAAATCTAGAGTGGGATACTTACCTGACTGAGCCCCCGGGGTGCCCCAAGGTCTTCTCAGTTTTGATCCACTGGATACAAAATAGAATTTTATTCAGTCAAAAACAGAAGGTCTATGAAAATATTCTCCTCACAAGTTGATTGAGGTGTTCCAAAGCACAATTATAAATTTGGAAACTGGGTCTTTGATAATATCTGTAATCTGTCTCTCTCTCTCTCTCTCTTTTTTTTTAACATTTACTCATTTTTGAGAGACAGAGCCAGAGCAGGGGAGGGGCAGAGAGAGGGAGACATAGAATCTGAAGCAGACTCCAGGCTCTGAGCTGTCAGTACAGAGCCCGATGTGGGACTTGGAGATCTCCCAGAACTGTGAGATCATGACCTAAGCCGGAAGTCGGATGCTTAACTGACTGAGCCACCCAGACACCTCTGTGCTCTTCGGTTCCTTCTTTGATTGGTAGAAGTATATTTCAACATCCTCCTATTTGCAACTTTTGTTTTCAATAATTAACAATATCTAGAAGTTGCAAAAGTCTAATATTTTAATTTTAGAGTTATGATGATTTTAAATGAAATGCTATGGATATTCAAAGGGTTAGTTTTAGTCCTCTAGTTTAACTAATGTAGGTCATTCAGGTTTGTTGACAAAGTAATTCTTTAAATAAACATCGCTGGCCATCTTCAGACAATGCCACAAATTTAAAGAACTCTGTTTACTGCCCCAAACATTGAGCTTATTTGCTATATGCCGTACTACGGAGTAACTCAGTCTCTATTTCACATATTTCAGCTATACCTTACCTTTAGTTTTCCACATTTACCACTGATTCTCACAAGTGGCAGCCTGGTGAGTTCATGCATGTCAAAGCAGCAGCCGCAGCAGGCCAGAGCACATCTGACTGGTGTACCAAAATGCCTGGTAGGATCAGCAAGCTTGAAAGTTTCTCTATTACAAAGACCGAGAGTTGGCTGTACCTAGCCTCCCATATCAAACTGTATTTTTCCCCCCATCTGGTATCCTGCACACTATCCTTGAAAGGAAGGGGTTAGTTCCGTTGCATCAGGAAAGAGTCCGGAAAAGAGTTATTGCTGGCAGTCTTTCAAATTGTACCACAAATTTAAAGAACTCTGTCCACTGCTAATAATGCATCTCACGCACTATGAAACAAGACCGTAGCAGAAGTTGCAAATAAATATGAAGGTCTACCAAACCTCACCCAGATTATTTTAATAGTACTGCTAATAACAGTGCTTTGTTTACACAAATATGCACAAGTTACGTTACTTAAAATGGACCTGATGTGGCCCTGGACTATAGAAGTCTTTGACATAGTAAGCATAATGATAGGAATATCCAGCTGGGGCTGTCTGCTTAAATACTCTTTAAAAGAATGCTTATTTAAGCTTTACATTTTAAAATTACTGTTGCCAGCTGTATTTGTTTCTGTTGTGGAAAACAAGCCTAAAAATAGTTTTTGCTTGTAAGATTTGTAAGGTATAGCCCTTTCCTTCAAGCGATTAAACAAACTCCAAAATAAGATATATTTTGCAGATTTACAAGCTAACTGGAGTAAAAACTCATTAGCTGTGGTTACTGAGTAGCTGGCTACAATGCTCTACCTTATCCTACAGGCTCCTAGATAGAACAGAAAACTCTCGGTAGACCCTAAAATTATACCGGTAGTACACGTGATAGTATGAATCTGAAGTTCATACCCTTGTCCACCTCCCAAAGACAGCAAGGAACTTAAAGAAACAAACTATAATCTTCTAAAATATGTCCCTCCCTTGGATTCTCATAACTGCTTTTTCCTACCTTTAATTTTAAAGGTTTATACATAGTTTAAATGCCTAGGTCCAACCACAAAGTCACTACCACCCTTTTATCAAATCTCTTATCCTGATAAAGGTCATTTGTGTATTCTCTGAACCACATTTTAAATATCTGAAACAGCTGAAACTGACTTAGTAATAAGTTATATTCCCGACTTTTGTGTCATATGTGAAAATAGCAATAATTACATACAATAATTTTGAAATAATGCAAAATGCCATTGGTCAAGATGGACCTCCCTAATTTTATTATGTCTATGTACTATGAATTCTTTGATAAAATTTCAGTGAAATATGAGAAAGAATGAATGTCTTCATTT
Source organism: Prionailurus bengalensis (assembly GCF_016509475.1). Lineage (NCBI taxonomy): Eukaryota > Metazoa > Chordata > Mammalia > Carnivora > Felidae > Prionailurus > Prionailurus bengalensis. The sequence continues at coordinate 100,337,115 of NC_057344.1, read as the reverse complement.
GGTGCACACAATTTGTCAACTTGATAGGTCCCCCAGATAAGTGAGAGATATTATTTTATTTATTGTCCTTAGTCTCTCTGCTTTTCTAGAAACCATACCTTATTTTGCCTTTTTCCAAGTCTCTGTTATTTGCTACACCAGTTTACTTTGGCATCAGCAACCTCTGAGAGGTAGGTTGTATCAATTTGGAGGACTAATACTAGAAAGCATAAAAATAAACTGAACGAAGAGTCTGTGGGAGTAACTCATCCTAGAAAACATTTTCCTAAGGTCACAAAGGTTCCTGTGAATCCCACACTTCTCATCCCACACAAGTTGCCGGGGAACTCATTTATGTTTTGCTGTAGTGGTGGAGGCAGGGAGAGTCGTGTAAAATAGTAATGTCAAGAGGCCTGTGGCAGGGTGGTTAATTACCCAGAAAGTTTGTTTTGTTTTGTTTCTCCATTAGGCTAGATGGTAAATGACCTCCATGAGGTAACTCATAATTTCCTTACTAGTCAGTTTTATCTACATGCCCATATTTCTTATTAGCACACTTCAGTTTAGCCTAATATATGATCATTCCTTTAGATCATTCCTTTTATTTTCACTTAATTTTGAATAAGCCTCCTCTATTTTTGAAAATTCATCTGATGGAAAAACGTGACTAACATCCCAAGTCTAGAACTGAATTGGTTGAAGGGCACCCAAATAACAAGTCTTTTAACTATGGAACACAACATCCTGTCAGAGATGATTGGTAAACTAGAAACCACCATCCAAAGAGTATTTTCTAGAAGGCACATCTATAGATTTCCACACTGCAAAAAGGAAGCAACATTTTTATGCTTTCCTTTTAGCTATTCATGATACATATCCTAGGTAGCCTCCAAAAATGCCCTCAAGGAACCATGCTTACTGGACCCTCCACCCTTAAGTAGTTGCCTCACATTGTATCTGGTTTGGCCTGTGACTTGCATTAACCAATGTAATGAGGCAGTAGTGACACTATACCCTCTGCTGACCTAGATGTGAAGCAGACTGGCAGCTTCTGTGTCATGCCTTGCAATGGTCACCTTTGGGAACCACCATTCAAGAAGTCTGGCTCCCCGGCTGAAGAGACCATGTGGAGATACCACACCAGGAGGCAACACGGAAAGGCCTTGAGATCCTCTGGAGAATCAGAGAGTCCCAGCCAGCCCATCATCCTGCTTGGGCCTTCTGATGACTCTAGCCACAGCCGTCGTTTACTATGACTTCATGAAGGACCCTGTGTAGGCCCATTGCAAGATTTATCCAGCTGAGCCCAGTGGAACTGCAGACTATAAGAGGTATCAATCTGATTGCTATTTTACACGTCTAAATTCTGGAGTGGTTTGTTATATAATGATCAATAAGTAAAACACTATATGATAGAAACGAATCTAGTATTCCACAAATACTGCATATGATTTCTCCTGTCCCTCTCTTCATCTAGTCTCTCGGGCAATTTAAATAACTCTGGGGAACTGAAACAACACACTTTCATTTATACCATCCTACTTTTCTGTGGTGTATTCACCATCCATTTGAGAACTAATTAGAAAAATGAGACAGAAGTTAAGTATACTTTTAAGATCATTGGACCGAATGATAATTTATATTTATTTGCAAGTGTCTTTTCTCTCCATTGCATATTTCTTATCACATTAGAAACTTCCATTCAATAAGAATGTCTCTGACTCTAGCCTACCAGATAGCCATATGACATTTCCAAATATATAAAAACATCAGGTTCTAGCATAATACTTCATAATAAATGAGATTTGGAAGATGCCTTCTCAATTTACCTCTAAAGTTTTACTTTCCACTAGGATGGTATGTTGGGAAAGGCAGGGAAAATTTAAATATGAAGTACGTTATTGCAATAATGTTGATTTAAATTCTGAGTGTTTGTAGCTAATTCAAAATTTAAAAGGAAAAAAGTTTTTTTGTTTAGCTTTAACTTTAAATAAGGGCTTTTGTTTAATTTGTTTCTTTTTTCATAGAGGATTCTATTTTTGCTAAGAACGTATTATTAAGAAACCTATACAAAAAATATAGATCTAAATTTTGGATGATTCAGGTGAACTAGCTCATTGATAACTTATTCCAAATTTCATTTTTTGAAATAATTTTTTAAATATTTATTTACTTTTTGAGAGAGAGAGCACACAAGTGAGTGAGGGGCAGAGAGAGGGAGACATAGAATCTGAAGCAGTCTCTAGGCTCTGTGCTGACATCACAGGGCTTGAACCCACAAACCATAAGATCATGACCTGAGCTGAAGTGGGATGCTTAACCAACTGAGCCACTCAAACATCCCTTCAAATTTCATTTTTTTAACTGGAGTATTTAACATGGAGGTAAACTAGTTTACCCAAGGATCATGTCTTTATGTGAGTGTTTCATCAAATTTATTGTTGCAATCACAGAAATATAAAACTAAATATTTTCAATCAAATCAGATAAATTAAGACCCCAGAAGAGATGGGAAGGAAAGCTACCAATGTCACATTTGGTGAGGTACACTCTGAAAAGGAGAAATAATTCTAAGAGATCATATGGAAGAAAAAAAAAGGGAATATAGTTTGGGAAATTTTGAGAGGGAAGGTATTTGAGAAACAGCATTATCTGCAAGGGAGAATCATCTTGGAACATTAGGAGATTTGCAACTTTAAAAAAGTGTAATTTTTGTGCTGCATAGGCTGTGTGCTGCCCCACTGCAGATGACACCATTCAGATAGACTGTCATGTGCTTCGTGTAAACCAGAGTGCATCAAGGAGCTAGTGCAGTTAGAGATCGTATCCGAGCTTCTGTAACAAAACCCACATCCAATGGTTGGACACATAAGGGCTTATTTCTCTTGTGTAATAGAAGCCTGGATGGATGGCATGGCTTATACAGTAGATTTAGAGTGCCATCAGGAATCACCCTTCTGTCTTTCTCTTCTTTCTCTTTTGCTATCCTAAGTGCGTGTCTTTCATTTTCATTGTCACATCATAGCAGGATGACCAAAATGTTCTGGCTTTAAAACTGAGAGTTACACATCTAAGAAAACTCCTTAGTCTCAAGTAAACCAGTTGGTCCCCCTACATGGTCTCAACATGGCATTCTACCTCTAGCTTTTCATGTTCACCTCATGTCTTTCTTCTATCTTGGAGACAGGAAGAAGATAAGGAGGAAGTGGAGAATAGGGGGTACATAGAAAAGTAAAAGTTTTCCAGTAATTCTCAGCACACATCTAATTTACCAGAACTGCACAAGGTAAGCTAGGAAATAGATTATATTAGCTAGACACATTGCTACCCGGAAAAATCAGGGTTCCACTGTAGGAAGAAATACAGAAAGTTCATTAGGAAGACAAAGCAGGATGTGCATAACTTTGTGACTTTCTTTAGGAATGCTCCACGTCCCAGCGACAAAAATAGAGAAGGTAAAGGAGGAAGGCAAACCAGGGCTGGAGATTGTCAAAGAAAGAATTTCAGAAGGGTATGGAAATACGTTATTTCAGGATATGCATATCATTATTAAAATGGCTCATCATGCAATGCATACTGAGGAAAAGTGTCACCTACAAAGAAAATTGATAGAAGGACTAGAAGTTTAGAATAAAATGTTAAAATTCCTTCTAAATCCTGGGGAGAAAGCCTTATGAGAAAGTCAATGATTTATTTTATTTTATTGGTGTCAGATTATTTTCCCTCAACTTGATATTCACCAAGTAGTTCTGTTTTGTTTAACATTCTAAACTTTAGGGGGACGTTTTTATTTAAATTTGTCTTAAAATTATCAAACTTCTGTCACACAATAATAAATCAATAAAGTCATTGACAATGAAAATCTAATAGAAGACCAGGTGATAAGTTAACTGAAGGATTAAAAAACATTTTAATGAAAATGTGTGTGCAAAACTAAGCTATGTATTTTAATGTCACATAACAGTTGAATAAATCATGGGCTGAAAATCAACACCATGTATCTTTAAATCATAAGTGACAACTGAATTGCGATCACCTTCTGCTTAGATTAGACCACATTTAAATTCATATCATATGCATTCAGACTGGAAGTAAACAGGGCAAAGAAGATATAGAATAGGTGATATAGATACATAACCACTTTTGAGGCAAGACTTAGTGAACATAAAATGATCGATTTCTTGGAGGGAGACTCCTTCCCCATGATAGCTTTGAAAAGTTCAAATTGGAAATTATACATTTTTGCATAGAGAGGGTCAGGAAATTCCACTGACAGTATTTCAAGGGGGATGAAGAGAAATAAGGAGATAAGCTTACAGGGCAGCTAAAGAAAGTAACTGCCAGTCTAAGAGCAATAGTTGCATCCTGGTTTGTAGTCTGCTAAGATAGAGAATTCTTGTGCTATATACAGCACACTATTTCCCAGATTTGAGCTCTATTTCCTACAATGGTATAGATCAATTTTACCCCAAAGGATTCCTTAATTCTCCAAGCCAATGAGGAAAAATCAAGGGAAAGGAAAATTCAGAAGAATAATAGGGCAGAGCCAATATTACCTGCAAAACGGCTGCCTAACCCAGAGAAATTGAATACGGATTTAGGGCCATGAGCTCTTGTATTGACAAAATGATCCTGGAAATGTTGACACCTCAAACAAAAAAACCAAAAAAACCAAAAAACAAAAAAACCATTTATATATCATTTTTATTTAATAAAATTATCACAAAAGTATTTTTAAAATTACAAAAACCTTGTAAAATAATACATTTTTTTCTGAAAATCAATATTGCCTCCTTTTGAGATTGGAAGAAAGATACCATTAAAACATTGGTAAAGAGTCTCCTTTTTTGACACATTTGTCAAAAGTAGCAAAGGAAAAAGTATTTGAAAGTAAACTTACTTTTTGCTTCTAATCCAGCTTTTTGAGGCATATTAGATTTTTGGTGAATCAGTTATCTGTTGTTACATCACATACCATAACCTAAAGTTTGGTGCTTTAAAACAACACTGAATTATTATTTTTCACATTTTGTGGCTTGACTAGGTGGTTTTGCTGGTCTTACCTAGGAACCCTCATATAGTTGTATTCAGCTGGCTTCACTCCCATGTTTGGGTCACCAGCTGGGTCGGCTGCAAAGAATGAGGTGGCTGGGCCTTCTTCTGATGGCTTTTTCACAGCAAGGTGGTCTCAGAGTTCCATGAGAGCTAAGGCAGTATCTGGAGAGTCCCTTGAGGCCTTTGTCTGGAACTCACACTATGTCACTTCTGCCATGTTTTATAGGTCAAAGCAATTCCGAGGACAGACCAGTTTCAAGGGGTGGAAAAACAGACAGACTTCACCTTTTGATAGGTGAATATTATCACTATGATTTTTAAGTACTACAAATAGAAAACGTTGAGAATTTGACAAATAATTTAACTCTCCACCAGGAAAAAAAAAAAAGGCAAATGTATGCAAAGTCTGTGTTAATTTTAAAGCAATAATGCCCTTCTATGTGATGGGAGTTCAGGTTAAGAGTCCCTGATTTAAATAGCTCTCCCTTGGAGCACCTGAGTGGCTCAGTCGGTGAAGCATCCAACTTGCGCTCAGGTCATGATCTCATGGTTCAGGAGTTTGAGCCCCGCGTTGGGCTCTATGCTGACAGCCCAGAGCCTGGAGCCCGCTTCAGATTCTGTGTCTCCTTCTCTCTGCCCCTCCACAGCTTGCGCTCTGTCTCTCGCAGTGTTTCAAAAATAAATAAACATTTAAAAAATAAATAGCTCTCCCTAAATTCAATGTGCAACTTAACATGAATAAACAAGAATACAGTCAAAAGGATTTGTGAAAGGTTAAAGAAAAAATACAGCCATCTGCACTGACATTTTTCTCAGTTTTATATATCCTGTGTCAAAAATTGTCTTTACTTAACAGGACTTTGAAGAGTTAAGGCACAAAAAACTTAGATCATAGTTGAGTAGAGACTGATAATTTATTTCACTTTGAATGAAATTATTACTTGTATAAATTAATACATAACAAAAGACAATATTCTGTTTTCTAGTTCTTTAAAAATCTTCTGATTTTAATCAACTTGTCACTCTATCTGCAATGAAATTCTTTTAATTTAAGGAGGTTAAAAGCAATCTATTTTTATCTTCTTTAGTTACTGGTGGTTGAAGGATCTTCTCTAAACAGGGAAGTGAAGTAGAGTTTTGGCATAATTTTAGTTAATAATTAAAAAATTAACTAGTGCATGTTGGGGTTTATATCAACATGAACACGTCTCAAAAATAACTTCCCATGTAATAACTGACATTAGTAATATATTCTGAAGACATAGTTTGTATTTAATACAATCTGTGTGATATGAACAAGTATTATAACACATGGTAGTTTAATTTGGCTAAATCCCAATTAAAATAAAGAATATTTTATTACTTGTATTAATATACATTTACTGTTTGCTTGCAGAAGAATTTTAAAATGTCACATAAGTAAGTGCCTGGCATTTCAGCCTATAATCTGTAATTGATAAGATAAAAGCAAGACTTTCAGATTAGGTACACAGGTTACATAAAAGAAACTCTCATATGGTTCCTGCAATTTGAGAGGAACAGGGTGCTGCCGTTTGATAACAAGAGGTAGAAGCTGGAAAGAGGAAAATACCTTAATCAAGATATGCTCGCAGACCACGGCAGCAAAAATTAATGAAAAGTTCATGGTGGGGAGTTCATATTAAAACCAAAGTCCACAAATTACATGCTAAATAGAAATGAAAAATCTATAGTTCAAGCCTCACAGTTGGACTAAACCCAACTATAAGTGATGATTTTCAGGTAAAATCTTTTTCTTTTGGATACAAAGCGATCTGAAGTGCGAGAAGGATTGTGGACTTTGAAGACGGATGGAGGGAGCAACGCGCAAGGACTGCATGGTGGCTCTTAGTCCTACGGCTGCAAGGAAAAAAATTCTGCTGATAGAAAGAATGAACCTGGAAGAAGAACTTGAATTCCAGATGGAAATGCAGCCAGTTGACACCTTTATTTAAGCTTTAAATACTTGAAACTCACTCAACGCTGCTTGGACTTCTGAAGTGCCATATGAAGTGACATATTCTGTGTCATATTCTTCTGTGACATATTAAGTGTATGTTGTTTCAAGCTGCTAAATTTGTGATAATTTATTTTGTAGCAAGAGAAAACCAGTGCAGGTTTTGGTACCTATGGTGCCCCTAGGGCAAATACTCACAAATGTAGAAGGGATTTTGGAATCAGGTAATGAACTGAGGTTGAGGAACATGATAGAAAAAGCCTAGACTGCTTTGAGAAGACCGTTAGTAGAAATATGGACACTAAAAATGCTGCTGGTGAGGGCTTAGCAAGAACTGAGGAACTTGCTACTGAACACTGGAGAGAGATCCTTGCTATGTAGTAGTGGGAAGTTTAGAAAAGTTGTTCTCTGGGGCACCTGGGTGGCTTAGTCTGTTGAGCCCTGACTTCAGTTCAGGTCATGATCTCACAGTTCATGAGTTTGAGCTCCATATCAGGCTCTCTGCTGTCAGCTCAGAGCCCACTTTGGATCTTCTGTCCCTCCCCTGCTCGCACTCTCTCTTTCAAAAATGAATAAACATTAAAAAAAAAAAGTTGGGGCGCCTGGGTGGCTCAGTCGGTTAAGTGTCTGACTTCAGCTCAGGTCACGATCTCGCGGTCCGTGAGTTCGAGCCCCGCGTTAGGCTCTGGGCTGATGGCTCAGAGCCTGGAGCCTGCTTCCGATTCTGTGTCTCCCTCTCTCTGTCTCCCCCCCCCCCCACCCCGCCCCCGTTCATGCTCTGTCTCTCTCTGTCTCAAAAATAAATAAACGTTACAAAAAAAAATTTAAAAAAAGTTGTTTCCTGCTGTTATATAGAAAGCAGAAATTTGTAAATCATAAACTTGGGTATTAAGTTGAGGAGATCTCTAAGTAAAGTGTGGAAGGTGAGGCCTGATTCCTTCTTTCCCCTTATAATAAAACACAGGAGAAAGAAATTGAAGCAAGAACTGTTAACTAAAAAGGAATCAGGGCATGCTGATTTGGGAAATTCTCAGCCTACAGAGATGGCAAAAAGATCCTAAAATTAAGAGATTACCCCTGAAAGCGTAGCACAGCGTAAAAGGTGTGGGTGTGTGTTTACAACATTTTGCTACTACCCTAGAAAGATCAAAAGGTCAGAGTGCTCAATCACCAGAGATTAAAGGTGTGCCTCATAGATCTCAATCAGACTTGAAGGCCTAAGAAGCTTATTAGCAGTGTCCCTTAGCCATCCTAGCTCAAACCAAAAATAGAAAAGGAATTATCTCAGAAAAAAAAAAAAAAAAGATCAGCGAGACAGCCTTTTCTCTGGTGGAGCAACCCCTCCAGAAATCCACATAAACCCACAAGGTACTTGGGAATATTTTATCAGCGGGAGCACCACCAGCTGGGATTGAAAGAGACAGAAAGAATATGAAATAAATGGAGACTCTCAGCATTCCCAAATTCCCTTGGCAGGAAGCTGGTTCTGATGATACAAGTCAGCTACAAACAGGATCTACCTTTCATTAAGGAAGGAAGGATGACTCAGAGCTAAGATCCCAGAAGGCAGAGGTGAAAGCCCCAGAGTATATTCTTAAGTCTTGAAATCTAATGGGGCCTTCTCAGCTGGATTTAAAAAAGACTCCATTTTCCTAATTTTTGGGCCAGAATGTTTGTAACCACATTCATTTTCTATTGCTGTGTAATAAATTATCACAAAGGTAGTAACTTAAAACAACACAAATTTATTCTTTCAGTTCTCTAAGTCAGAATTTATAATGAATGGCTTATCTCGCTTCTCAGAATCTCACAAAGTCAAGATCTCAGCCAGGCGGGACTCTTCTATTCAGGTTCTGAGGAAGAGTCTGCCTTTAAGCTCATTCAGGTTAATGGCCGAATTCAGTTCCATGTAGTTCCCCATTTCCTTGCTGGCTATCAGCTGGGGTCCAGTCTTATCTCCTACAGATTGCCTACGTTTCTTTGCACATGAAGAAAGGCCCCCATCTTCGGGGACAGCAAAAGCCCATCGAATCCTCCTTGTGCTTTGAATATGTCTGATTTTCTCTTCTTCATTTCAAACTTTGCTCTGGTATTTGATTGTATAAACCCATTTTAATTGTAAGCAATGAGAATCCCTCAGTACTTTAGTCGTACACATAAACTGTGTCCTCTCAGTTAAAGTCAGAATCACAAGCCAGTGTTTCTGATGGACCCTCCCTTTGATTTTCTAAGTGTCCATTTCTATAGACACACCTTCTCTACACCACCAAGAATGAATGTTATCTGAAGAATATTGATGAAATAAAATGACAAATAGTAAACAGTACTCTATTTCACTGGCCATTGGGATAAAGCTTTAATGGATTCTGAGAGAACAAGGCCTATCAGAAGAGTAACCTAAAAATCCAGACATCAGGTTTCTGATTCTAATCTTGAGCAAATCAATTAAGTTATTGCATTCACTTTCGTCATAGGTTTTTTTTTCATAATAAAAGCTTTAAAAAATACTAACCAAATGCGAAGCAATGTATTCATATTAGTTATTATTTCTGTGGCACTGCTGCTACTTCTGTAGTTGTCTCTGATATGATCGTCTCTTCCACATTTTTAAAGAGACATCTGGCTCCTGCATCTCTCTCTTTCACGATTACTCTACTTGTATTCTCTGTCCCGGCCACGCATATTGAGTAGACACTGCCTGAAATTCCCTAGACATGTTCTTTGTTCTCTTGTGCCTCCTGACCTTTTTACTCTCAACTAACTTGCAATGTTATTTGTCATGTTTTTTTCCTCTGCACTTTTCATCCTTTAGAAATGAGACCTCTAAACCTCTAATGCTTTACTTAATATATTTAGGTGCCCTTCCACGTGTCTTTTATAGACTGAATTGTGTCCCCTCCAACATTCACATGTTGAAGCCTTCATCCTCAATGTTGGAGGCGGGTCCTTTAAGGAAGTAATTAAAATTAAATGAGGTCATAAGGGTGAAACCTTAATCCCATAGTATTGGTGTCTTTATAAGACAAGAAAGGGACGTATACAAACAGAAGAAAGGCCAGGTAAAGATACAATGAGAAGGTAGTCATCCTCAAGCCAAGGAGAGCCATCTCACCTGAAACCAACACTGCCAGCACCTTTATCTTGGACGTCCAGCCTCTAGAACTGTGAAAGAATAAGTTTTTGTTGTTTAAGTCATCCAAGCTGTGGTGTTCTGTTAAAGTAGCCCTAACAGGGTGATACAGTGCCTTTGTAGCTCCCTGTGCAGACCTCATCAGTTGTTGTTGTTGTTTTTCCCAGTAGTAAAACCAAAAGTGAACAATAACCATGATACCTTCTTATAAACACAACTAGAAATATGAAGGCTGAATTGTGGGCTGTGTCCTTAACTTCAAACTTCCAGAAATATTAGGCCAAGTTTAATGTGTCTAATGTCTTACCTTCCATTTTCTCTGAAACTTCTTGTCATTTAGCTTTTACCTTCACAACTCTGCCAAAATTGGTTTTCAGTTATGTCATTAATGACCTTCTAATGAGCCATTCCTCATTCCCCATTAATCAATCTCACCGTGTTGAAACAACACTGTTAACTTGCCCTTATTTCCAAGTCATGTTTCTGTTGTTTTTCTCATCAACCTTTGACTATCACTTCCAGTCTTCTTTTTGTTCATTCATTTTCATCCATGTTCCCCTCAAATGAGGATATTCTCCGCCATTCTATTCATTGTCCTCTTCTTTCTTTCCAAATTCTCATTCAACCCTTCAACTTCTGCTATTGTCTCTATTTGAAGGGATCCCCCAAATAGATACGCCTGGTCCAGCTTCTCTGTACTATGCTCACTACTGCATATTTACATTTGGATTTTTGCACAGGATTTCAAACTCATTATGTTCAAAATTGAATGCCAATGATAACTTTAAAATAGAGGAAATTGTGCACTGAGAAAATAGAAGGGAGATAATGTAAATCTTAGAGTTGATGTAAATATTTTTCCAGTGCAAACTTGCTAGAGATAAGAAAACTAAAGCAAAATACAGAAAGCCCTCAAGTCTGTATTTCTGATAAAGAAGCAAAAGGATTGGATGACTATCAGTTAAAGTGGCTTCTAGATTTTGTTATGCTCTTGTTTTCAAAGGCAGAACTCAAATTATGAAGCTCTGCATTATAGAGGCAGGTTAGAGAAATATCCTTAGGTGTTTTCAAGTGAACTATAATGGAAGTTGTTAATGTCAGTCACTATGTCAGTCATATATTTTTCTTTCTAAATATTTTATATCAGTTCTTAATTCTTTTGTCTCAAGATACCTTTACATTGTTAACAGTTTATGAAGAAGAAGTGGGTTTATGTAGATTTATCTATTGATATGTACTATATTCAAAATTAAAACAAAATTGTAAATATATTATGTGTAAATGACCATAAGCCTATTTCATGTTAATATACATAACATAATTTCATAAAAAAATAATTATATTTCCCCCCCAAAAAATATTATGTGAGAAAAGGTCAATGTTTTGCATTTTGCAAATGTCTTTAATGTCTGGCTTAATAAAAGACAACTGGAATCTCCTATCTGCCTGTGCATGCACTCTCTTTTATATGCTATTTTGGATGAAATATGTAAAAAAAAATCTAGCCTCCCACAAATAAGTAATTGGAAAAAGAACAGTATTTTAATAACCTTCCAGACAATGTATAATTATCTCTTATACTACACCAAAACATGGCAAATGGTGATGTCTTAAAGCCTTAAAGCTTTAGTTTCAATATGGAATATGAATCCATATCAATGAACTTTTCATACTCTGTTACAATAAATTTAATTGGTCTCTTCATGTGCTTAGGTGATATAACCGTACCATATAATGCCATAGATGGATGACTTATCAACAGAAATTTATCTCATATTTCTGGAGTCTGGGAAGTCCAAGATCAAGACACAAGCAGATTTAGTGTCTGGTGAGAACCTGCTTCTCAGTTCATAGACAACAATCTTTTTGGTGTCTTCACATGGCATAACAGGCATAGAAGCTCTCTGTGGTCTCTTTCACAAGGGGACTAATCCATAGAGATAACCTAATCATTTTTAGAAGGTCCCACTCCAAATGCCAACACATTGAGGTTCCAACATATGAATTTAGAGGTGGGGGGGGCACAAACATTCAGTCAATAACAACTGGTTTATCTTGAACTTTCAATTGACTTTTATCCATGCATGATTTTGTAACATCATGCATTGGTCATGTGAAAAATATTAGTTCACAAAGTTATGCAAATAAATTTCATTATGCAATATCAAAAAAACTCTACCTTTGTTCATGTCACTACAAATCGCCTCAGAAAAGTTGGTCAAGTTCACAGATGTGGGAGCCAATATTTCAAAAAAATTTAATTTCAGGTTGAAAGCATAAATTTTGTCAATGTCAATAAATACAGTCACCTGGACTTCTTCAAGTGACAAGCTCTCTTCATTCATTTTTTGAGAAAATATTTGCCAGATATCCAACTCTGAATAACCATAGTTTGTCTATCAGTTGTTCTTTCAAAGAAAAATAGTGTTTCACGGGGCCCCGGGGTGGCTCAGTTGCTTGAGCACCTGACACTTGATTTGGGCTCAGGTCATGATCTCATGGTTTGAGAGATCTCTGCTTGGGATTCTTTTTCTCCCTCTCTCTCTGTCTTCCCCTGCTTGTGCGTTCTCTCTCTCAAAAATAAATAAATAAATAAATAAATAAATAAATAAATAAATAAGCATTTTTTAAAAATGGTGTTTCATTAAAAAAGTGGCCAGTTTAACTCACACCACACACAAGTGTTATTCATTGAGTCAGTCGTAGTTTGGTATGCAGTGGAATAGGTACTCAGCCATGAAATTTAATACAAAATATTTTTTATTGCTAAGTCATATGTACTCTTCGGTGAAAGTAGCTTTTTTCTTTTTTTTTTAAATATGAATACACAGCCGTGAAAATGCAGCGGCTACAAGCACAGCACACTGCTTTTGAATCACGTTAAGGTGCCAGCAATTTTACTTACTATCGCTTTTGTACCTACTGGTGTAAATGTCAAAATAGTGAAGAAGTCAAAAGAATTTTAGTGTTCTTACGAAAGTGATTTTGACCTCATGGATCCCCTGGTTTCAGGGGTCCTTCGTGATCTAAAGATCACATTTGAGACGAGCTGATTTACATTATCCTAGAGACTGGGTTACAGTAGAGAGTAGGAGCAGAGATTGTATTTATTCTATTTGTCTTTAAACTGGCTCCTCTAGGGGCGCCTGGGTGGCCCAGTCGGTTAAGCGTCCCACTTCAGCCAGGTCACGATCTCGCGGTCCGTGAGTTCGAGCCCGGCGTCAGGCTCTGGGCTGATGGCTCAGAGCCTGGAGCCTCTTTCCGATTCTGTGTCTCCCTCTCTCTCTGCCCCTCCCCCGTTCATGCTCTGTCTCTCTCTGTCCCAAAAATAAATAAACGTTGGAAAAAAAAATTAAAAATAAAATAAAATAAAATAAAATAAAATAAAATAAAATAAACTGGCTCCTCTACCCATATTCCCTGTCTTGTTTAATGGCACCATTTTCAGTTAAGTCCCAGCAGGTAAAAGGAGGCATACTCAAACTCGGTGATCTAAAGATCATATTAAACAAGCTGAATAGAAATATGTAAGCAAGGTTTATAGAAACCAAGAAAGAATAGTACAATACCCTGAGGTTAGCCACAGCAGAAAGTGTTACCATCCAAGGTCTGAAGGGACAAGTGCAGAGAGTAATTACTGGAAGCTGGAGGGAGTAGCACAAAAAGAGGGCTGCCTGAAGCTGGCCTTCAGTTATAGGGCAGAGCCAACCTGTGGTGAACCCTCTGGGAAAGAACTAGAAGAACATCATGACTTCCCATCCCTCCCTTCTCTCATCTCTTCTCCCCACCTCTCAGTTGCCTAAGTTTCACTTGAAACCATGGCAAGGTTTGGAACCTTGCCAGGGCAAGGGTGGAATCCACACAGATTTGCCTCTGGGCACAAGGCTAGTGAATAGCAGAGAGCAGATCTCAAAGGGCCAAAAGAAGACATCCAGGGACCCAAATTAGCCTTGGAAGGTATTTTACACCTCCTTCATTAAACCCATAATTCAAGCATTCGAATTTTGCCTTCCTAATTTACCTGAACATTTTTTGTATTTGATTCCTCTCATCATCATCACACTGTTTCTGTTCAGGATTTCCTCCGTTCTTACCTGGGCATGTAATTGTCTGTTTTTCATTTAGCTAGGCTTCTCCAATCCATCTTCCATATTACCATCATAATGCTCATTTCAATACATTATCTAACCATAATACTAAGTTGTTCAAACATGTTAATGTTTTAATTATTGAATTATGAGAGAGACAGAGCCAGCATGGGTGGGGGAGGGGCAGAAAGAGAGATGGAGAAAGAGCAGGCTTTGTGCCCACAGTGCAGAGCCTGAGGCAGGGCTTAAATGGGTAAAACAGTGAGATCATGACCTGAGCAGAAACCAAGAGTCAGATGCTTAACCAACTGAGCCACCCAGGCTCCCCTACACATGTGAATGTTTTATTGAGTCCATATTACCATTAGGTAAAACTTAACATCCTTGTTGAGGTATAAAGATCCCTCCATGATTCTACTCCTACATATCTGATGCTGATGATTCTCAACTCCTACTTTTCCTACCTTTTCCTCATATGTTTTTTTAATTTTGTAAATATTTTTTAATGTTTATTTATTTTTGAGAGAGAGACAGAGCATGAGTGGGTTAGGAGGCAGAGAGAGAGGGGGACACAGAATCTGAAGCAGGCTCCAGGCTCTGAGCTCTCAGCACAGAGCTTCATGCGGGGCTCAAACCCAGGAACCACAAGATCATGACCTGAGCTGAAGACGCTTAGCCCACTGAGCCACCCGGTGTCCCTCATCATATGTTCTAATCAAAGGCAACCATCTTACCTGAATGCTTTCATTCCTATGTCTATTTACATATTCTCCTACCACCTTGACACTCTCTTTCCCTTCTCGTATCCTGTTGAACTCCTACACAATTTGGTTTGTTTTTCTTCCTTCCTCCCTTCCTCTCTTCCTTCCTTCCTCTCTTCCTTCCTTCCTCTCTTTCTTCTCCTTTTTTCATGAAGCTGATAAACTCATTTTCATTGTTTTAAAATGTATTTAATTTATTTGAATAGATAATATATATACAAAATTATATCGTGTGGAAATCCTTTTCATCTTTCATAATTCAGCTCAACAGAATATCCTCTCTAAAGCCTTTGTGCGGCTTTGCTCTATCCTCCCTCTCCACCCACCCAACTCTGGTGGCATAACTCCCTCTCTTAGCATTTCCTGAAGTCTGTATATATATCAAGGTAGGATTCATTTTGATTATCAATGGATGTGTCTTCTGTTCCTAGTAATTCCTTTTATCCATATAGCCTATTTTCTATTAATATAGACAGTGAGAATCCATTGCCTCAAGGGAGAGATGATCCCACAACAAAAAGGAAGAAAAATGTCACTTTCATTTCTGAAGCAAAGCTTTTGATTTATAACATCTTAGGTATTTGAGTTTCCAAAACCTAACCTTTGGAAGATGAAGAGTGCACATTTTATGCTAATAAATCATAGACTTAGAAGAATTGCATGATGATATAAAAGCAAAATTTTCTCATTCTAGGGGAAAAAATATCCCATGAGTTGGGGAGAAATGGGAGAATCAGAATGGAGGTAAAGAGAAGGAGATAGTGGTGGCTTCCTGAGAATGGCCCATAAGCCCCATGTCCTCAGCTTCATCTCATAGAAAATACAACGGAAAGCTTAGATAGCTTCAGAAGGTGGAGCATGAGAGCAGAGAGGACACGTGCCGTATTTCCAGAGTGGAACTCTGCAGTTCGAGTACCAGAGAATTGGTAAACAGAGTGTCTAAGCAGAGGTGCCTGAGACAGATTCCAGAGTTTTCTCATACCCAGTGTGAGGTGAGTGAAAATCAATTGTTTGTTATATGTCTCAGAAGGGCTCACAAGTATCTTAGAGAGCTGGTCTTCCAGATTAGGGTTTAAGTATAACTAAAAAGGAAAACAAAAACAAAAACCAGAGGCTTGCATGGGTAAAAAACTAGAGAACCAATGGGAATATGAACATTTTAGGAGAGACCAGAGCAGTTGGAGGATAACAACCATTAATCAGACTGCCCCCTTTCTAGTCCCCACTGCTTCTTCCTCCACGTATCTGGGAGCTCTGATATCCCTTAGAACATTGAGATAATTCTCAGGATCAGGGGTTAGGGTGAACTATGAAAAGTGACCAAGGAAACTCCGAATTGACCAAGGGAATTAAGAGTTTCCTGAGGCCATTCTAAATTGACTGATTCTGAGATGGAATTTCTGTTATCAAGTAGAATGGGAGTCACAATAGAAATATGTTGAATTACAGAAAAAACAAAATCACATTTCAGGCACATTTGTGTTTGAAGAATAAGATTTTTTTACATGCTGAACTCCTAATATGGCACTTAATGACACTTCATTTCATTTATTTGTTTGCAAGTCTGTCTTCCACACCTAGATACTAAACATTTGAAAGACAGGAACTTGCTTTTATTCCTTTAAGTATTACCAGTGTCTGCACAATACTTGCCCGCGATGGTTCTTCAAGGTGTGCAGAAGTATCACAAGATCTTTGCTTCTTTCATAAGTAAAAGGAGCTATTACAGAGTGGTCAGTATAATGGTTTAAAAATATAATGTTTATATCTACTGGAAGTAGACAGTGAAGCTGGCTTTCTTTATGAGTGGGCTATTAACCTTTGAGAGTTAATTAACAGAAACATAAATCGACTCTACATAAGTGAACAAGAAAAAAGATAATTACAAATTAAGTTAGATCCTTAAAATGTTATCATGAATGACTCAGCAGAAAAGTCTGAAGGATCTTGCTCTCACTTCCATTATTCATATGTCTTCATATTTTTTTAAGTATAAAAGAATAAATGCCAAATAGTAAGAGATAGAAAAGTGCGATTACATATATGCACTTGATTAGAAAATTTCCCTAGAGCAATTCCCTTATCTTTTAAGTGGACTGAGGAGTAAAAGACATGAGTTATAAGGTGCAGGCATTTAATAATGTGTGCGTGTGTGTGCGTGCAAGTGCACATGCGTGGGTGTGTGTGTGGGTATGCATGCATGTGCATGTCCATATACACACAAATAACAAACCTCTTAAACTTTACATTTCAAACTTTTTTAAAATTGACAAGTATGAATTTATAGAACCTGAATTCAACTGGTTATCTAACAACATTCCTTTAATTGTTTACTCTCAATTCTATGAAACTTTGTGGAGAATACAATATCAGTTGAAAACATGCTGCTTGATTTTTTTTTTAATGCTTTTTTATTTTTGAGAGAGAGACAGAGCAAGTGTGCACATGAGCAAGGGAAGGGCAGAGAGGGCGGTAACAGATCCCAAGCAGGCTTTGCATTGACAGCAGAAAACCCAACGTCGGGCTCGAACTCATGAGCCACAAGATCATGGTCTGAGCCAAAGTCGCTTAAGTGACTGAGTCACCCAGGTGTCCCACATACTGCTTGATTTAAAGTAGTTTATCCTGTAACTTTTTTGAAAAAGAAAACATATACTGATAAGATAATAAAAGAATATTGATGGAATATGCCATGAAATAAAGCCACCCCCCCATAGAATAAAGCCTATTCTATGATTTGCAAGTTGAAATCAAACAAAATGCCTTACCATCAGTCATGTCCAATTTAACTTTATAAATTTAATATGATCATAGAAGCTTATTAAGAATAAACAGTAAATCTCTGAAGTGTTTCAAATGTACACAATGAAGAACTTTTTTACGTTAATGAATACATTTATTTTTCATAGCACTTAGAATTCGAATCCTATTCCTACATTACTTTAAAAAAAATTTTTTTTTCTTATTACATTTCTTTATTTTTGAGACACAGAGAGAGACAGAGCACCAGTGGGGGAGGGGCAGGGAGAGAGGGAGACAGAATCCGAAGCAGGCTCCAGGCTCTGAGCTGTTAGCACAGAGCTGGACGCGGGGCTTGAACTCACGGACCATGAGATCATGACCTGAGCCGAAGTCTGACACTTAATGACTGAGCCACCCAGGCACCCCTACATTACTTTTAGTGAAATAATATTTATACAATAAATCATTTTGAATTAAACACATACAGTATTAACAACTTACCTCTAATGGGAAAAATTGTGTTTATACTAAACTCCTCAATGACACTCATAGTAGTAAGTGGATGTATTTTTTGTCATGAACCACCCCTGCTCTCCACCCATAAGACTTCAGCTGATTGGACCAGGAATGAGCAGCTAACCCTAGTAAGAAACTTTATAGATTGGCCAGAAAGCCTAAAAGGTGAATAAGCCTGAAAAGCTCCACAAAACCTGGGATGAATTGGACCAACAGTGCTGTATGTTATGGAGCAGATATTACAATCCACAGAGAAAATCAGGCAAATACAGCAGGAGGTATAAATGAAAGGAGGCAGAGAGACCATGAATTCCAATAAGAATCATGTTAATGCGGAAGAATCAGAATGCGGATATTATCAATAATCATAAAGTAGAGAAAAAAAGAGTTATTAAATCCATTTGTAGTTGGAACAAGGAGAAAAGACTCAAAAAGAAGGAATGGGAAAGAAAGTAGTGGTGTTATGTTCATTGCCTGTCTCTAAAGGGAAAAACCAGCAATTCTTGCTTCTGAGGTCCCTATTCCCGCCATGAATCTGGTTCCAATCCCCACAGATTCTATTCTGGATCTTTCTCCTATATGTCTATGTAAGCTGCGTCTCTCTTACTGAGTCTTATATTAAACGTCCATCATGGGATCTTGTGTAAGTGACTGCTCCTTGCAACCAAAAACACCCAAACAAACATTCAACAATGAGTCCCTATTATGTCCTAGGTGCTTGGGATGCAGACATACCTCTGCACCTACAGAGTTCAGTCACCAGAAGTAGGACAAACATTACATATATATGATTCAGAATATATCTGAAGGACTGAATCTTCATATTTGCAATGAAGATCCTATATTACTGATTTTCATCAGCCTGCAAATCTATAAATCCAGGTCTAACCTCTTTCTTGACTTTTAGTCTTTTGTTTGCAAAAGACTGCTAGGCAACATCATTTGAATGTCTTATAGCATTCCTCCATAGCCTTTCATTATTTTCTCCTAAAATAAGAATTCTTTTGTTTTCCCAATGTTAATGTCACTATGATACATCCAGTAGTATTGATCTAAAACTTCAAGGTCATCATTTATTTCAGTTCTGTTAATCCCAACAATTGGACAAATTCCATGGATTGGTTTTATGTTGTCTTTTTTTCCCCATATCAGTTGATCTTTTTCTAGGTAGGCCCTGATAGCCCTTTAAATGGTTTTCCCACTAAACCAACTTGATAATTAATCTTAGTAAGAATAGCTCTGAGAGGTCATTCATTTCCCTTCTCAGAAACTCTCAGTAGATTCCCATTACTGCTAAGTCAAATCATGATTCCCTGGCTTCTTCTGAGGTAAAATGATAGTTTTCCAACATTATTGCTCATTACTATTGTAAATATAATTCCCGTATCAAACTAGGTAGCCACATGGTGTTTCTATATGGTTTGCCCTCTCTGCCCACTCTCTTCTCTCCTCTTAAAATGCCCTCCCGACATTTTCCATGAAAATCCTTTTCTTTCTTTCAGCCATAATTTAAATGTCATCTTTTTTAAAGAAGTATATTTACTGAGACTTGCCACTACATATAACTGGCTTCCTATCTGAATTCTCATAGTGATATTTTATGATACAAACTAACTCTTTCTGGAATTTACTGCCACTCTGCCACTCTATTATAAGCTCCTGAAGGTCAGGGACCATGCACATCCGTTACTAGTCACTACCGTCCACCCTCACACATTACCCTACCTTGGCATTGTTATTCCCCAACAAGAATGTTGAATAAATAAATGTACTATGACTAATACAGAGAACCACAGAGCTGCTTTTATAAAAAGCAACTTCACTTAATATTCCCACAACATGATATTTTCATTTTAATTCAAATGAACATATCTTCCCATCCCACACAAATCTGTTCCTCCTCCTGGATTCCCTCTTACTGTTTGGTTACATTATATACTTAGTTGCTCAAGTCAAAAACCTAGGAACCACCTCACACTTCTTCCTTTTCTTTATTCTTCATATTAAATTCTATTTTTTCCTAAATATTTTTTATATCTGTCTTGTTTTAAGCATTACTATTTAGTTCAGATTCTCACCTCTCTCTTCTAGTCTTCCTACTTCTAGTCTCAACTTTCTGTCATTCATCTTCTCTCCTATTGCAAAAGTGATATTTTGAATACAAAAAAAACCCTGGTCATCATTGTCCTTTGTTATTTTTTTTTCCCTATTGGCTGCTCTGAAGCTATGTGGGAGCTAAACTCCTTTGTATAGCTCTTCATCCTATGGTATCTAACTAGCAGTCCAAATTATCTCTTGACTTTTTCCCCTGTATACATTTTGTGCATACTAAATTGCTTGATCTCCTGTATGCTTCCATGCTTTTGGAAACATTCTATTTAGAATACTTCCTTCTCACAAACTTCCTTACACAAGAAAAACTCCCCTATTTAACCATTAGCTTTAGGTTTCTTTATGGAAACTTTCTTTTAATTTTTTTTTTTAACATTTATTCATTTTTGAGAGGCAGAGAGAACAGAGAGTGAGCAGGGGAGGGGCAGGGAAAGAGAGGGGGACACAGAATCCAAAGCAGGCTCCAGGCTCTGAGCTGTCAGCACAGCACCCAAGCTGGGCTCGAACTCAGTGACTGCAAGATCATGACCTGAGCTGAAGTTGGACACTCAACCGACTGAGTCACCCAGGCACCCCATTTATGGAAACTTTCTTGATTTCTTCTAGGAACCATTTTACCTAATCCTTCTTCTGTTTCCACAGTTACACCTATTCTATTAAAGCAGTCGCATTGTGTTTGTCTATGTCGCCATTGGATTCTCTGGGGATACAGATTTTTTTTTAATGTGTACTTTTTAAAACCAAGAGGAATGTATTTTACAAAGTCACTCATTAGGCACAGGATAAGTTCTTGTGAAAAAGAATTGAGGAATAAATGAATATGAATTATAGGAAAGGAAACCTCTCAATTTTTAAAATTTTAAATCATATATTCCATTGTCAGTTATTGTCAAATCATCTCTTCAAGTGTAAAAGGGGCATTAAACAGTATCTTTGTTCATTACAAAGAGCCATGAATACAAATTATGACATGAATTAATAATAATATAGCCAGATTTTTTATCTCCATAGTAATAAAAAGTAAAAGTAGTAACCAACACTAAACGTAGAATGCTAGATTATACCTGCATGTATTGTTTCATGAAATTAAAAACACACACATTCGGTACTTTCCAAATGTGATGCTTTAAATAGGTTTATGTCCATTTTCAATGATGAAGGTAATTAAGTTGGCTTTTTCAATAATGATTATCATCATTTTTGTTATCCTGATGTTCTTTTTTTATTTTTTTAAATGTTATTTATTTTTGAGAGAGAGAGAGACAGAGATAGAGCGTGAGCAGGAGAGGAGCAGAGAGGAAGAGAAACAACAGAATCTGAAGCAGGTTCCAGGCTCCAAGTTGTCAGTATAGAGCCTGACGCGGGACTTGAACTCACGAACCTCAAGATCATGACCTGATGCAAAGTTGATCACTTAACTGACTGAGTCACCCAGACACCCCTATCCCAATGTTCTTAAAATTTATATCTGTTAAAGAAAAAGATGAAGGAGTGTGTATCCTTGGAATGATATATAAATTTTTATGCACTTAACAAAAATTATGTTATAGTATTAAGAAGTATTATACTTCAATAAAAAGTGAATATATTTTATGCCACAATAGCTGAATTAGGCAGCATTATATCTGTGGCTCCCACCTTATGCACCAGAAATGCTCTTAAGTAAATTTACAAGATTAATAAACTCTATAAATCTTACTATTATCAAGTCATAAATTTTATTTCTCCATGATAGCTAAATTTATATTCCTTTCACATTCTATTTTGGAGATATAAGTAAGAATTTTAAATATAATTAATACAATTAACTTTTAAGGATATATTGATGTGTGAATTATCGAAATTAAGACAGTTTCTTTGGCCTCCAAATATACCCTAGTGTCAAAATTTTTTGTCAAGGTCACTGGAACAAAAATATAAGAAATCTTATTTTTCTTTTTTTTTTTTTTCAATGTTTTTTTTTTTTTTTTTTTATTTTTGGGACAGAGAGAGACAGAGCATGAACGGGGGAGGGGCAGAGAGAGAGGGAGACACAGAATCGGAAGTAGGCTCCAGGCTCTGAGCCATCAGCCCAGAGCCCAACGCGGGGCTCGAACTCACGGACCGCGAGATCGTGACCTGGCTGAAGTCGGACGCTCAACCGACTGCGCCACCCAGGCGCCCCTAAGAAATCTTATTTTTCATGGAAGAAAGTACCTTGGTTTTAGTCTCTTAAAATAATGGCTCTTAGAGAGAACATTGTAAAATATTCACTTTATCCTAAAATAATTATGTAATAATATGATGCTAAAATGATTCAGATGTGTTAGGTTTTTACAAGTCAAACTCCATCATTTATTAATATAAAAATCTAATTCTTGAGCTTTTCCTGCTAGGAATTGTACTACATTCTTAAAGTACATTATTTTAGTTAACCATTGTAACTCTCTGATGTGCGTACAATTTTCACTATTTTACCAACAAGAAGAGGGAGGCATGGATAAGTTAAGAAACCTTCCCATGATTATGCAAGGTGATAGTGGATCTGAAACCAAATAGTCTGAATCCAGTCTGGGTACTTTATTGCTCAATTATAATCACCTACATATAATTTTATTTTAGATCAACATTGGAAGGTGTTTAAGAGGAGAAGTACATAGCAACCTGGTGGTGATTTCTAGAGGAGATTAAACATTAGATTGGAAGGGCAACTGAACAAAGTTTAAGGCTGATTCTCTCCTAGGGATTTCATGAGGCTATTTCTACCTTTGCTGTTACCATATTCTCTCAGCTGCACAATTGCTCCAACTGCTTACCTGCTCTCCCTGATTTCACTCGGTACGACCTCTGCTCTGTTCTCCACACTACAGTTAGAATGAGCTTTCTAAATCTGTGTGACTTCACAATTTAAAATTCTGAAATCAACAGTAATACTTCAAATGATTATAAATTCCATTTTGGTTAACTCCTACCATTCCAACCTCTCGCTGCACTAGGGTCATTCTTTTTAGTCCCGCTTGCAAGACCCTCATCAGCAGTCATGAAAGGCGGCCAATGAGTCACTCCCAGGGTACCATTCATAGAGGCTAGAAAGGAGCTGTGAGCACCAATTTAGGTGAACACCATAATTCATTCTATTAAGGGATCTTTGCAAAGAATTTTTCCTCTGTATAGATAATTATCTTTTTGTCTCTTGCCCTCCCCTTATATCCCAGTTTACTTGTTATTTTCCATGGTCAGCCTTCCTTGAAACAAGTTTAGGCACTATTTTTACTTGAGATTAACTACAGAAACCAATCAAATCAAGTCTGGGATTCCCTGCTCTAGAAAAGATATGATGGGCAAGTCCTTCTGGTGAAATATTTTAGTGTGGAATTGTAACTTATAAGATTGTGGGGGAAAGGTTCTAAGCAAAAGCC
Source organism: Prionailurus bengalensis (assembly GCF_016509475.1). Classification (NCBI taxonomy): domain Eukaryota; kingdom Metazoa; phylum Chordata; class Mammalia; order Carnivora; family Felidae; genus Prionailurus; species Prionailurus bengalensis. Next base: position 100,313,359 of record NC_057344.1, on the reverse strand, counting down.
TGATGTTCCTTCACTTGTATGTGAGCCAGCTCCTCTCTGCTAAGAAGGAAGAGGTTTTAAATAATAACCCAAAATACCTTAAAAAGAGATGCCTGCAATGACTATACTTTTATAGGGTGAGTGTGACTAATGAGGTCCTTTGTGGTGCTTTAAAAACATGTTTGAATAAACTAGTTTTGAAAGAAATCATGTTAAAGTCCCTGCTTTAAACAGTCTATCACTGTTTGTGTATATTGTAAAGAGAAATGTATTCATTTGTTTTACAAGGGCATGGTTTATAGAATTTCGTCCTTTGTTTTTCACAATTAATATGATTTGAAGAAAAATAGTTTTGATATGCACAAGGAGGCAATGTTTTTTGTTCTTTTCGGTGAAACTTAAAATTGGATCTCTGATTACTTAGTTTGTATTTACTGCTACATAAAGGATGCATCCTACTACACCTCACCCTGCAGGAAATGGTGGCACACCATAGGTCAGGACTGGCCTGTTCAGGGCAGAGAATTCTTGGGCACATCGCTAAGTTAATTGTTACGGGTAAAGATTTTTTTTAATGAAGGACTATCAATCTTTTCAAAAAATCCCATTTAGCTAATAAAAATGCTGGGGTCAGTAAACTGTGATGACTCAGAAAAAATTAAAATCTAGTAATTCTACTGGACTGAAGACACCAAGGACATCTTGTAAGAACTGTTTCAGTGACCTGTTTCGTATGGTGCTAAGCTTTGTTGTCACAGTTTGGACACAGCCCATGCCAAAAGAATATGCTATTACATATTTGCTTATGAAATGTGTGTTTGTATTGTGTAAGAAGAAAAGATAATTTCTCAGTAAGACTTTAGAAGATGAATCACCCAGATGTAGTTTCTTTTCATAAGCCCACCATGTGGGGGAAATGGCAGAATATGCTTGATGAGCAAGTAGATTTTTCAGCATTCTGTGTATTTATACTTTTAAAGTTCCCTTTAGCTTGGCAGATGCATTTAATGAAATCAGTGGATTAAAAAATAAGACAATGAATGCTGCTCTTCACAGGGAAGGCTCTGGCTAAGAAAATGTATGGAAGTCCCAGTTTGCTTTCAGTTACAATCACATTTGAAACATCTCGTGGCTTAGTCCATGTTACCTCTTCTTGACTCCTTTGGAAAGTCTCTGACTTCTGTTTTCTTTTCTTTCTTTCTTTTTTTTAGGTTTATTTATTATTTTGAGAAAGAGAGAGAGAGACCGAAAGAGCAGGGGAGGGAGAGAAGGGGTGGGAACCCCAAGTAGGCTCCATGGTGTCAACACAGAGCCACATGTGGGGCTCAGTCTCACAAACGGTGAGATCATGACCCGAGCCTGAGATGATATCAAGAGTCTGATGCTTACCCAACTGAGCCACCCAGGCACCCCAGACTTTTGTTTTCCTAATAAGAAGATTAAAAAAAAAATCATTGTTTTCCTTTCATTTGGAAACTCTCTTTTCTATGTAGTCAATAAGGGTTCTTTTGTTTCCTAAGAAAAAAATCAAGTTAAATACGGTCCAAACACTGTAAACACACGAAAATTCAAAAACACATTTCAAGTGATGTCATCCATAAACCCTTAGCACAGCAACTCAGAGATAAAACATGACGTGGTTCCATTTGGACTTAGTGAGTCTCCTTCCTCTTGGCTCAAGCAACTTCCTAGTGTGCTCTGATGTCTACAATCTTATCTTCTTATTCTAGGCCAGACTAGACCAGATGTACTTTTAAGCTAGTGTTGTAAACTATTTGATTTACAATTAATTTCTTTAGGGTCTGGGTGTCAAACGGTAAGAATAACATTGAAACTGCTAAATATGTTGCTGCCAATGTGCTAAAAAGTGAGGGCCATACAATTATCTCCAGGGTTAACATACTATATTTCTCTCTACCCCAGTAAAATGTGTCCATTCATTTGGAGTGTTTTTTTTTGAAACAAAAGATGAAAATGAAAGTTATTTTGAAGTTCTGTGTCAACCTTCATTCAAATACATCAATATTGGCAATCCAATACAAGGACTTTTCATATATCTAGGTTGTTCGGAGAAGCCAGGAAAGATGATGGGGAAAATATTTAGCGGTTGGTGGGAACTATCAAATATTATAATGTGGATTCCCATCCACTTTTCCAGAAGAACAATTGAGTTTATTTTGTGTTATAAAACACAAAAGATCTGTGTTATATAACACAGATATATCTGTGTTATATATCTGTGTTATAAAACATCGGTTTACATCCCAAACTTATCAGTGCTCAATTCCTGGTTTCCAATAGCTTTTTTACTTTTTTAGAAGAGATATGCCATTGAGATATTTTTTTTTTTTTTTTGCTCTCTATTCTGGTTGACTTGAACTCATAGTAGAAACTAAAACCGTGGTTTGTGTTCTCTTATTTTTCTCTAGCTACCATTTCGCTGCATACAATTTCTATGCTATCAGGAAAATGCCTTAATATAAGGATGATCCTGTTGTGTAAAATAATGCTTACATTTGTGTCACCGTATTTTAGAACTTCATTGAAATTACTTTAATTATGCCATGTTAAAGACCTTGTATTCACTTGATTAGAAAAGAGAAACCAAAGTCCTTTGTGCCTCACATCAAGCAAAACTTTAAATAGTATTTAAGCCCTTTCCCCTACATGTGCATGTTCCCCATTATCAACATCCCCCACCACTGTGACTGATTTGTTACAATTGGTAGAATCTCCCCTCGAAACATTATAATCACCTAAAGTCATAGTTTACATTAGAGTTCACTCTTGGTGTGTGGTACATTCTATGGATTTGAAAAACATTTAAGGAGATGCAGCCATCATTATAATAACATATAGAACAGGTTTACTCTCCTAAAACTCCACTGTGACCTGCCTGTTCATCCTCCCCACCCTACCCCAGGGCAGTCACTAATTTTTTTTATTATCTCCATAGTTTTGTCTTTTAAAGAATCAGATAGCCTTGTATATTAGCTTAATATGCCTTTAAGTTTCCTCTGGTCTTTTCATGGCTTGATGGCACACTTCTTTTTAGCATTGAATAATATTCTATTATCTGGATGTGCCACAGTTCATCTATTTACTTACCTAAAGACCTGTAGTTTCTTCCGAGTTTTGGCAATTATGAACACAGTTGCTACAAACATCTGTGTGCAGGTTTTTATGTGGTTATAAGCTTTCAACTAATTCAAATCAATATCTAGGAACATGATTGTTGGGTTATGTGGTAAGAATATGCTTAGTTTTGTAAGAAACCTCGAAATTGTATTCCAAAATGGCTGAACTACTTTGCACTCCTGGAAGCAACCAATAAGTATTCTTGTTTCTCCACATTCTTGTCAGCATTTGATGTCAATATTTCATATTTTGGCCATTCTAATAGGTATAGTGGTGTCTCACTTTAATTTACAATTCCCTGATGGTGTATGACGTGGAGCATCTTTTCACATGTTTATTTGCTATCTGTATATTTTCTTTCTGTCAGATCTTTAGCCCATCTTTTATGTTTTATTTGTGTGTTTGTTTTTTCAGCCAGAAAGAGCACAAGCAGGGGAGGGGCAGAGAGAGAGAGAGGGAGACACGGAATCTGAAGCAGGATCCAGGCTCTGAGCTGTCAGCACAGAGCCCAAAGTGGGCCTCAAAGTCGTGAACCATGAGATCTGACCTGAGCAGAAGCCAGACATTTAATCGACGGAGTCACGCAGGCGCCCCAACATTAGCCCATCTTTAAATTGGGTTGCTAGTTTTTTAACTGTTGAATTTTGTTTATTACTATTTTAGAGAGAGAGCAAGTGAGTAGGGGAGATGGACAAAGGGAGAAAGAGAATCCCAAGCAGGCTCCATGTTCAGTGCAGAGCCCGATGCAGGGCTGGATCCCAGAACCCTGGGATCATGACCTGAGCTGAAATCAAGAGTTGGATGCTCAACCTACTGAGCCACCCAGTCACCGCTTTTATTGTTGACTTTTAAGAGTTCTTTGTATATTTTGTTTAACAGTCTTTCATTAGGTGTGTCCTTTGCAAATATTTTCTCCCAGCATGTGATTTATCTTCTCATTCTCTTGACATTTTCCTTTGCAGAGCCAAGTTTTTAATTAATTCCTTTGAATGAAATAAAGTTTATCATTTGAGAATCATGCCTTGGTGTTGAATCTTAGAAGTCATTGCCATACCCAAAATCATCAAGGTTTTCTCCTATGTTATCTCCTAGGAATTCTATAGTTTTATATTTTACATTTAGGTCTGTGACCCATTTTGAATTAATTTTCATGAAGGGTGTATAATCTGTGTCTAGATCCTTTTTTTTTTTTTTTTTGGCATGTGATGTCCAGTTATTCCAGAATCATTTGTTGAAAAAAAACTATCTTTTCCCCCTTTAATCATTCATCAAAGATCAATTGACTATACTTATGGAGGTCTGTTTCTGGGTTCTCTGTTCTATTCTATTTTTCTTTCCTTCTCTTTTGCTAATATTGCACAGTCGTGATTTCTGTAGTTTTATAGTAAATCTGGGTAATCTCAGTCTTCCAGTTTTGCTCTTCTCTGTCCATATTGTGTTGGCTCTTCTGGGTCTTTTTCTTCCTGACAGAAACTTTAGAATCATTTTGTTGGTATTCATAAAACAACTTGCTGGAATTTTTATTGTGATCACGTTCTTTCTAGTACAATCTTGAATAGAAGTGATGAGGGGTGCCTGGGTGGCGCAGTCGGTTAAGCGTCCGACTTCAGCCAGGTCACGATCTCGCGGTCCGTGAGTTCGAGCCCCGCGTCTGGCTCTGGGCTGATGGCTCAGAGCCTGGAGCCTGTTTCCGATTCTGTGTCTCCCTCTCTCTCTGCCCCTCCCCCGTTCATGCTCTGTCTCTCTCTGTCCCCAAAATAAATAAACGTTGAAAAAAAAAATTAAAAAAAAAAAAAAGAATATTTTGTTCTTGAGGGATATTTGCAATTTTTTAGTCTTGTAATGTGTTTGTCTGGTTTTGGTATTAGGATAATCCAGGTTTTATAAAATTATTTTGAAAATGTTTCCTTCTCTATTTTCTGAAACAATTTGTATAAGATTGACTCACTGGTTTTGGAGTTTTCATTACAGGAGAAGTTCAGATTATTAATTAATTTTTAAGATTAGATATAAAACTGGGACGTCTGGGTGGCTCAGTTGGTTAAGTGTCCAGCACTTGGTTTTGGCTCAGTTCATGATCTCACAGTTTGTGAGTTTGAGCTCTGTATCGGGCTCTGTGTTGACAGCATGAAGCCTGCTTTGGATCCTCTGTCTCCCTCTGTCTCCCTGCCCTTCACCTGCTAGTCTCTCTCCCTCTCTCTCTCTCTCTCAAAATAAATACACTTTAAAAAAAAGATTATATATAAAACTATTCAGATTTTCTATTTTTTCTTGATTCAACTATGATAAAAGCAGTAGGAATACAAAAACTCAACTGTGTTCATCATCCAAAATTTTACTGAAAAAAATAGATGAGGAAAAGACTCTTATTTTCTTAAAGCTACAAATTACACTATAAAAAATATATTGTGGTTAGGTTAAAATAGTCAAAATGTGATAAGGTAAGTTTTCAATTGTACTAAGGTTTTTAAAAAATAAGTTTTAAAAAATATTTACTATGTACTTACTTTCTGAAACTACTTTGTTCTATTAAGGTAAAAGATGATTATTTAACTTATTTCTTGTTTTATACTCAGTATTATATGCAGATCTTTGGTGTAAATATTTTGTTGTTTTAATACACAGTTCCATTAGTTTGAAGTAGAAAATGCTGCTGTTTCACACGTTTTCATGACTATAATCACAAATCTGTAACAAAGACCCTACCTAATGGTATTTTATCATAATTATAGGCAAAAAGTACAAAGGAAAACAAATGCCAGACTTGCAAAATCACATATATATAGATATATATCCATATACACCTCCACAGTAAATATTATGGTTATTGCCAGTTAAAATGTAAAAATATAATGTAAGTATGTTTAAAATTCAGATGACAGTATGAAGTAACAAAAATTATATATCTTTTTAAAGAGTAGTTGCCTTATATTTGCAACACTGGTTCAAGAATTCTGGAATTAAAATACATATTTATTAAATTTTTTTGCTAATGAAAGTCTCTGTGAAAGAATTAATGGCAAATGTTTGCATTTAGAATCACATACTATTATATCTTTCAAATATTTTATTAGGGTTACTATGAAGTATTTTTAAGCCTTTTTACTTTTATACACTATATTTTTTTTAAGTTTTTATTTAAATTCAAGTTAGTTAACATACAGTGGAATGTTAGTTTCAGTTGTGCCTTTCATGCAACACCCAGTGCTCATCACCACAAATGCACTCCTTTATCCTCATCACCTATTTAACCCCTCCCCCTACTCACCTCCACTCTGGTAACCTTCAGTCTGTTCTTTGTAGTTAAGAGTCTGTTTCTTGTTGCCTCTCTCTCTCTCTCTCTCTCTCTTTTTTAGCTTTGCTGGTTTGTTTCTTAAATTCTACATATGAGTGAAATTATATGGTATTTGTCTTTCTCTGACTGACTTATTTCACTTAGCATACTCTCCAGCTCCATCCATGTTGTTGCAAATGGCAAGATTCCATTCCTTTTTTTTATGGCTGAGTGATATTCCATTGTCTATACACCATAATTTTAAAAATTCATTTTAGGGGCACCTGGGTGGCTCAGTCGGTTGAGCATCTGACTCTTGATTTCAGCTCAGGTCATGATCCCAGGGTTGTGGTTTCAAGCCTCATATCAGGCTCTGTGCTGAGCATGGAGACTGCTTAAGATTTTCTCTCTCTCTCCCTCCCTCTTCCCCTCTCCCCAACCTGCGTGCTATCTCTCTTTCTAAAATAAAATAAAATAAAATAAAATAAAATAAAATAAAATAAATAATAAATTAAAAAAATCATTTTAAAAATGAATCAAGTTGGAAACCTCAGGTTAATTAATTTCCTTTAAGAACATCCAGAAAATTAGCAAAGAAATGAGAAACGATTCACCCTAGTGACATATACCACTCCGGAAATTCCGAAACTTTTTATCAGAGTTTTAAAAACACCTTCTAAGCACTATAGTAAACTGCAACATCAGCCACAACTTCAGAACTTAACAAGGAATGATGTATACAAGGTTTGTGCCTTCCAATGAAGTATGGTAATTTTTATCTGTCATCAAAAGTAGAGGAAGATATGGGTATTAGTTGAAGATTTGCCACAAAGTAACTGTGAGTCACTCCTTGGCAGTCACTTCATTTTTCTATGCTTTGATCTGATAAAGTGAGACATTGAACCAAATCATCTTTATGGTCCCTTCTATCATGTTTCTGCCTTTTGGATAGGAACTATGGAGAGCAAACCCATCTGTCCCTGGGGGAACTGGCCGGTGCCACTGCTCAGCCGTCTGTCATTGAAGTGGACGGAAGGGGTTGCCCAGATCTGTGGGTGAGCAGAAAAGCGGATGACTTCCCAACTGATCTGGGAAGACCCTCTATAGGCTTTCATTTTTATAACCCTTTTGTGAAAGTTTTTCTTTCTGCAAAAGACGGTGCTTCACTTTCTTCCTTTCTGACCTTTCCCTTTAGGCTACAATTTGTCAGTGAATGTGATTTCTATCTTTCCTTCTTCGAACTTGGTTTCACTCACAGCACAGTGCTGCCTATCCACTCCCCGGCGCTGCTGGGAAAAGATCACGCAAGATGACCTAGAAGTTTTGGAAAACATATTGGCCTGAAGGATCAAAATGTTTAAAAATATTTATAACCTTTTATCTTATAATCCTGCTTCCAGAAATCTATCTTAAGAAACTAATTCTAAATGTCACTGATGACTCAGACATAAAGATGTTCATCATCAAGTTGTATAATTTATAATTGCAAAAAACTGGAAGCCATCTAAGTGTCCAGAAGAGAGGAATGACTAAATCATAATTTACTGAGATGATGAAATATTATGTTAACAAATGGTATTAAAGAGTTTGAAACAAAAACTTAAGAGACTGCTTATTTGTAAAACAGTGAGTGGACAAAGGAAGATACAAAGTTGATTGTACAGTGTGATTCTATCACTGTAAACAAAAATGAATAGAAAAATATTTGAAAAAGAATACACCAAACTGTTAACAGTGGTATTTCTGATTCTGAGATTCTTTCTTGTTCACATTCATCTATTTTTTTTTTACATGCAAGACAGTATTATGATCAGAATAAAATATGATTCAAATATATTAAAAAATCAAGATCTTATTCATCTCCATCTTCATGGTGAAGTTCCTGCAAAAGCCACTCATGATGATGGTTTGTTGAGCTATACTAATATGCTTTTCAAGTTCCTTGCCAAAGATTTCTTAAGATTCATCAGTTTCCTTCTTCTCAAGACAATGGAGCTAACTAGAGCTTTCCCTATAGTAACTAAAAACAGCCATCAGCTCTTGAAACTTTAATTAATTCTAACAATTTGCAGCTATTACATACAGCTCTTTTAAACATCTATGTATCCAATAAATTCAGAGTAAACTCTAAGAAAAACTGTGATTTGAGTGGTTTGTCTTCTTCAACCCCCTACCTCTTTCTTATGACTCTTACCCAATTTTTACTGGCAACTTCTTTCTCTGTTTATTTCTCTGCCTGTCTAGCTATTGTTGGCTTCTTTCTGAACTAACTGCTCTTCTCTAAGAGTAATTTGTCTTCTAGCTCTTGTGCATTTACACATATGGATAAGGTGCTACCTACTCCATCTTGGTAACACATGTATTTATTGAGGCACTTGCAATATAGTAGAGAAAGTAACAGATTTATAATTTAATATATAATTTGTATAGTTTTAAATGAGGTAACACATATAAAAGCACTACATAAGTTTTTCTATTTATAAGAATTCTGTTTCTAAAAACTAATTATTAAGGGGGGAAAAGCCTCAGTCAAGGGGCGTAGGGGTGGCTCAGTCAGTGAAGTGTCTGACTTCGGCTCAGGTCCTGATCTCATGGTTCTTGGGTTCGAGCCTGCGTCGGGCTCTGTGCTGACAGCTCAGAGCCTGGAGCCTGCTTTGGATTCTGTGTCTCCCTCTCTCTGCCCCTCTTCCACTTGTGCTCTGTCTTTGTCTCTCCGTCTCAAAAACAAATAAGCATTATCTTTTTTTTAAGCCTCAGTAAACACTTTGCTGTCTTATGCCACTGTTCATTTTTGTTTTTGTTTTTGGTTTTTTTTTCATTTTGCTGCTGTGCTGTATAGCAGAGTTCAGCAAATTTTTTTCTGTGAAGAGTCTGGTAATCAATATTTTAGGATTTGCTGCCCATGTGAACTCTGTCACAACTACTTGCCTTGCTGCAGAGTGAAGCTGGCATGGACAAATACTTAAGACAAGTAGTTGTGGCTACGTTCCTGTAAAGCCTTACTTACAAAAGCAGGAGGCAAGTCAGATTTGGTCCATAAGAGAAAGTTTACTAACCTTAGTCTGAAGATAAAGACTAATTAATGTGTCTAATGGCCTGTCCTCATCTGGCTATAACGTACTTCTCCTGGACATGTTCATTAACTCATTTGTTTTGTTGTAGTTCAAGCTGTTCTTTAATTTTCCAAAGTACCCTCCACCTTCTCCCTTTCTGTCCTTTCTGACATCTAGCTATCAAATACTTAAGTTCTAGACAACATATTACATTCTCGGTGGCCATCTCTACTCTCTCCTATGTTTCTTTAAGACTTGATCCATGCCTATTCATGCCTATATCACAATACCTTTTTTTATAGTTATTATCGCTTTATTCTTTCATATGTTTTCCAGCTTTATTGAGGTATAATTGGCAAATAAAATTCTGTATATATACACATATACATAGTATACAATGTGATGATTTGATACACATATACTTTGTGAAATGATTACCACGATGAGATTAACTAACACATCCGTCACCTCAAAAGGTTGCCGTGTGTGTGTGTGTGTGTGTGTGTGTAAGAACAATTAAGATTTACTTTCTTTTAAATTTTAAGTACATAATATTGTGTTATTAACTGTAGTCTCCATGTTATACATTAGATTCCCAGAACATACTCATCTTATAACTTAAGACTTCCATCGACCAGCATCTCCTCAATTATTCTACTCTTGAGCTCCTAGTAACTACCATTTACTCTCTGTTTGTATGATTCCACATATAAAAGATATCGTACAGTATTTGTCTTTCTCCAATTTCTATCACTTAGCATAATAACCTCCAGATTCATCCATGCTTTTGCAAATGGGAAGGTTTTCTTCTTTCTTAAGTCTGGTAAATATATATATATATATATATACATATATATATATAATGAAATATTTACACACACATATATATGTATATGTATATATATATACACATATATACATATATACATATACATATATACATATATATACATATATATGTGCATATAAATACGTGCATATATATATATATATATATACCTTACCCCACTTAGGTTATTTCCATCTCATAGCTACTATGAGTAATGCTGCAATGAACATGGGAATAGAGATATTTCTTAAATATTGTAATATCATTTCCTTTGGATACATAGCCAGAAGCAGGATTGCTGGATCATACAGTATTTCTATTTTTAATTTTTTGAGACACCTTCACACCATTTTCCATAGTGTCTGTACCAATTTACAATCTCACCAATAGTATACAGAAGTGCCCTTTCTTCACATCGTCACCAGCACTTATTATCACTTGCTTTTGATCATAGACATCCTCCTAGATGTGAGGTGATGCCTCATTGTGGTTTGGATTTGCATTTTCCCAATGATTAGTGATGCTGAGGGTGCACTCCCAGGTTGTTCCTGACTCTCAGTCATGTAAGATCACCTCAGTATTCTGAATGGTGTGAGAAAGAAGTAGGTCTCTTTGTCAGTATTCCACACAGCTGAGGAAGCCAGCTGCTCACACATTCTCACTTTCCCCTGTGGAAGGAGTTGTGGACCTAGGGAATCTTTCTTGGCACTGAGTTGTGCTGCCTTGGAGGAAGGTTGACATGATAAAGTAAAACTTTCTTCGCCCTTGGAGCAACCAGTCTCACAGTGTTTTGCTCCAGCAGAGTACTAGAACTTCTTAGCTGGACTCCTGGACTCATAAAAAGCATTCTTTCCTGTCCGTGGACAATCTCAAAATTGGTATTCATGGTGGTATTCATGAATCATTGCAAAATCTCAAACTCTCATGCATCAGTAAAAACTTTTTTGAAAGCTTCTCTTATTTTGAACTGCATGAGCAAAAGATAACACATTGTAGCTAATACAGAGTGGGAAAACTAACTTCTTTGCCCATCAGATATATAGGTCAATATTTCAAATGTTTGGTTCCATAAAAAATCTAGTGTAATAATTTAGAACTATTAAAAAGAGAAGGGACTACTGAACAATTTGATTTTGAATATGAATAGAGTGTTGCTTGATTTATTCTTCACTTAAAAAAGACAAATAATCAATTTATTTATTTTGCATTTTTGTCCAGACTTGTAAGCACTTTAAAGAGGTGAAAAATAATTAATTCTTCCTCATAAAATGATTTTAGGAAGGTAATTCTGGTTGTCTAGTCAAAAAATGGGCATAAGAAATTCCAACGTCTGACTTAATCTGCTGCGGAAAGAGCAAAGTTATTTCTTGATACTCTTGGGATGTTAGATAACATGTCTAACATATCTTTTGGCCAACTGATGAAAGTAACATATATGATTAACTGGACTCTTATGTGCTTGAATCAGAGTTCGAGGGAGTTGAGACTAACCATTGTCAACATAATTAAACGATTTTACAAATGAATATCAAAGAATAATAGTGTTATGCACTATTTTAAATACTTAACATCTATTAACTCATTTAATCCTCAAATAATGCCATTTGAAAGTTAAGGAAAAAGGTGCAGAAAGTGTAAGTAAGTAGCCCAAGATCACACAAGTCCAAGAGGCACAGCCAAGACAGAAACTGGGACATCTGGCTCTGGAGTCTATGCTGTCAACCAGTATACTTTGTTCTTCAAGTAGGGTTACCATCAGTGAGGTAACATGAGGATAGGCCCACTTGCATATGCTGTCTACATTTAGAATATAATCCTAATTAAATATAGTAAATTATTTTATACTTGCTGAAATATTCTCTTCCTGCCCTCATACTTCATTAACAAGTTAATAGAAATTTAACATTCTAGGGGCGCCTGGGTGGCGCAGTTGGTTAAGCGTCCGACTTCAGCCAGGTCACGATCTTGCGGTCCGTGAGTTCAAGCCCCGCGTTGGGCTGTGGGCTGATGGCTCAGAGCCTGGAGCCTGTTTCCGATTCTGTGTCTCCCTCTCTCTCTGCCCCTCCCCCGTTCATGCTCTGTCTCTCTCTCTGTCCCAAAAATAAATAAACATTGAAAAAAAAATTTAAAAAAAAAAGAAATTTAACATTCTATGATATCACTTAGTAGTTTTTAGTAGTTCTGCCTGTTTGTTTGTTTTTTTTAAATGATACTATGGAAGTTGCAAATTCAGTGAAAGTTCTTATTCAAGTTCTAATTCTTTTGGTTTTCAAAACTTTTTGCACAGTGCTTAGAATTTAGTAGATGTTCAACAGAATGCTTGTTGAAAAGATGGATACATTATAAAATGCAAGGCACAATAAGATGTTTGAGAGGACTCAGTAACTAGACTCAAACTTTCCTGCTCACGTTTTGAAGTAATGACAACAAAAGAGAAAAGATTTAGTGTTTGGGAGGTAAAATTTCACCTCTGATATTTCCAGCTGATACTGGAGAATGTAGTTTATATGTGTTAACAGATGTAAGGTTTAAGAGCTGTTAGTCTCTTATACTAATTATCTATTGCTGTGTAAGAATTATCTCAAGATTTAGAAGCTTAAACAAAAATAACTTATTATATCACATTTTCTACAGATGAAAAATTCAGAAGTGGCTTAGCTGGATGGTCCTGGCTATGAGGTTGCCATCAAGATGTTGGCTTGGGCTATGGTTGGAAGCTTGACTGGGGTTAGAGGGTCTGCTTCCAAGACAGCTCCATCATATCACTGACAAGTTGATCCCCGCTGTTGGCAGGAGGTCTTGGGTTTCTTTCCACTGGGTTGTTTGAATGTCTTCATGACATTGGCAGCTGGCTTCCTCAGAGGGAGTAACCCAAGAAAGAGCAAGTGAGAAGCCACACTTTCTTTTACGGCTTTACCTCAGAAGTTATACACTGTTGTTTCTGCATTATATTATTGGTTTTATATGTCAGCCAGACTCACCGTGGGAGGGGACTACACAACGGCAAGAATACTAGGAGGCATTGTTGGTGGCCGTGTTGGATGCTGGCTATCCAGCTTCCTGTCACTATCTCACTAGCAGTTTTAAATTGGGTGAGGACTCCTTTATCAGTTGCTGAACTCATCCCTGGGAGAACATAGTGGAGGAAATACAGGACTTTTATAGTGCTGACTACCAAAAAAAAAAAAAAAAAAAAAGAAGAAGAAGAAGGATGTGCTAAACCATGCGGACCAAGTTTCTTTCTTCAAATTCAACAATCTCATTGGTAGGCCAGATTCACCTGAAGCAGAGAGTGAGAGGTGGCAAGAGGCCAGTAGTGTCATGATAGAAAGAAACATTAAAAGTGGAAAATAGCTAGTAGTCAGGGGGAGGAGTCAAGATGGTGGAGAAGTAGAGGGACTGGAATTTCCCTTGTCCCTCAAACACAGCAGTATTGAGGTCAGAACACTTGGAATACCAGCAATACAGGCTGCAGAATGACAGAAAAATCAACACAGGTGGAAAAAGACAGCTTGGAGGAACAGAGGTACGTGTATGCAAATTGGGAGAGATAAAACAGGCAGTGTAGACACTGCAGGGGTGGTGGGGCTTTCATTTCTCCACCAAAGGAGAAATGAAAGGAAGAGAGAGGCTGTGGAAATGTGGGATCGTATTTTGGACAAAAGAAAAACCTCTGAGGACCACAGACTGGGGAATGGGAAGTACAGAGAGAGGTAGTTTCTACTTTGCAAACAGTCTTAGGGGTTAAAGATCAGAGTTTTCAGGGTTGCACAACTTTCATCTGACCAGAGCTGGCCGTGTGCACGTGCCTGTGGGGGGAGAAGAGCCAGCCGCAGGCTCAGTAGCTATTCTCAGGGAGAACTGGGAGAGAGTCATCTCCTCCCTCAAGTACTGTGGTAGGAGTGTGTATTGCTTCCTGCCCAAGGACAAAAGACCCCGCAGGCACCAGCCAGAGGCCCTTTGTTGACCCAGAACTGGGTCCACATGGTGTTGGATCCATTAAGGCAAGAGTTTTGAATCCCAGACGAGCACCTAGGAGTTGCAGGAGGCTGTGGAACAGAACACAGTGACTGCCCGTGCTGTTCCGTGAGGGTCACCTGAACAGCGTGGGTTGGGACACCGGGTCCAGGAAGGAGAGGTTGGGGTGTTGCCATTTTTCTCCCCATCACCAACAGGGTGGGAGTTCAAAGAACAGGACGGAGGCCCCCAGCGAAGGCAGGACAGGCTTATACGAACCCCACCCTTTCATGTTTGGTAACCGCTTATCTACCAGAATCATATTGACACTGATTGAACCAGACAGTCCCGCCTCCAGACCAGCATAGCCACTGGACCCAAGCACAAACAGAAAACTATCCTCTGGTTTTGTGTGTTAGTTTTTTAATTTTATTATTATTACTGTTATTGTTATTATTATTTTCTCTTTTCTTTCCTTCTCTTCTCTGAGGAAAGAATAGCTGAAATGAAGATAAAATTGTGGAAAATGATGAAGCTGCGAAATGGAGGGAAAGAGAATTACTAGACCATGAAGGGAAAATTAGAAACCTAAGTGATTCAATGAAACAAAATAATATCTGTATCATAGGAGTTCCAGAAAAAGAAGAGAAAGAGGTTTATTTGAACAAATTATAGCTGAGAACTTCATTAATCTGGGGAAGGAACAGACATCCAAGTCCAAGAGGCACAGAAAACTCCCTTCAAAAGCAACAAAAACAAGTCAATATCATGACATATCCTAGTGAAACTGGCAAAATACAAAGATAAAGAGAGAATTTGAAAGCAGCTAGGAACAAATGGTCTGTAACCCACAAAAGTAGACACATGAGGGTCATAGTAGAGCTGTTCACTGACACCTGACAGGGAGCGACAGGAAATATTCAATGTGCTAAATAGGAAAAACATACAGTCAAGAATCCTTTATTCAGCAAGGCTGTCATTCAGAATAAAAAGAGAGATAAATGTTTTCTCAGACAAACAAAAACTAACGGAGTTCATGCCCACTAAACCAGCCCTGCAGGAGATCCTAAGGGGGATGCCATGAATAGAAAGCAGCAGAGACTACAAAGGACCAGAGACATCACCACAGGCATGATATCTACAAATAACACAATGACACTAAATCCCTTTCTTTCAATAATCACTCCGAATGCAAATGGTCTAAATGCTCCAACCAAAAGACATAGGGTATCAGAATGGATAAAAAAACAAGAGCCATCTATTTGCTGTCTACAAGAGACTCATTTTAGACCTGAGGATACCTACAGATTGAAAGTGAAGGGATGGAGAACAATCTATCATGCTACTGGAAGTCAAAAGAAAGCTGGAGTAGCCATACTTATATTGACAAACTAGATTTTAAAACAAAGTCTGTAACAAGAAGTGAAGAAGGGCATTATATTATAATTAAGGGTTCTATCTATAAAGAAGAGCTAACCATTGTAAATGTTTATGCCCCCAATGTGAAAGAACCCAAATATATAAATCAATTAATCACAAACATAAATAAATGTATAGATAACAATACCATGACTGTAGGACCTTAACACTCTACTTAAGCAATGGATGGATTGTCTAGGCAGAAAATCAATAAGGAAACAGTGACTCTGAATGATACATTGGACCAGACAGACCTAACAGATATATTCAGAACTTTGCATCCAAAAGCAGCAGAATATACATTCTTCTTGAGTGCACATAGAACATTCTCCAAAATAAACAACATACTGGGTCACAAAACAGCCCTCAATAGG
Source organism: Prionailurus bengalensis (assembly GCF_016509475.1). Classification (NCBI taxonomy): domain Eukaryota; kingdom Metazoa; phylum Chordata; class Mammalia; order Carnivora; family Felidae; genus Prionailurus; species Prionailurus bengalensis. The sequence continues at coordinate 100,297,336 of NC_057344.1, read as the reverse complement.
TATAAAAGGATTGAGATCATACCATGCCTATTTTCAGACCACAATGTTATGAAACTTTAAATCAACCACAAGAAAAAAATTTGGAAAACTTCTGAATATGTGGACATTAAAGAACATCCTACTAAAGAATGAATGGGTCAACCAGGAAATAAAAAAGAAGAAAATTAAAAATACATGGAAGCAAATGAGCATGAAAACACAACAGTCTAAATCCTTTGGGATGCAACAAAGGCAGTCCTAAGAGGAAAATACATTGCAATCCAGGCCTATATCAAGAACCAAGAAAGATCCCAAACACGGAACCTAACCTGACACCTAAAGGAGCTAGAAACACAGCAGCAAAGAAAGCCCAAAGCCAGCAGAAGAGAAATAAAGATTTGAGCATGAACCCTATAGAATCAAAAAAAAAAAAAAAGTAGAACAGATCAATGAAACTAAGCTGGTTTTTTTTTGAGCAAATAAACAAAATTGATAACCTCTTAGTGAGACTTCTCAAAAAGAAAAGAGACAGAACACAAATAGACAAAATCATGAATCAAAGAGGAGAGATCACAACCAACACCACAGAAATACAACAATTATTAAAGAATATTATGAAAACTTATATGCCAACAAACTGGACAATCTGGAAGAAATGGATAAATTCCTAGACACTGACACACTACCAAAACTAAAACAGGAAGAATAGAAAATTTGGACAGGCCCATATCCAGTGAAGAAATTGAATCGGTTATCAAAAATCTCCCAACAAATAAGAGTCCTGGGCCAGATGGCTTCCCAGGGGAATTCTATCAGACATTTAAAGCAAAGTTAATACCTATTTTTCTCAAACTGTTCCAAAAAATGGAAGGAAAGCTTCCAGACTCATTCTATGAAGCCAGCATTACTTTGATTCCCAAACCAGACAAAATGTCACTAAAAAAGAAAATTACAGGCCAATATCACTGAAGAATGAATGCAAAAATTCTCAGCAAGATACTAGCAAATCACACTCAACAGTGTATTAAAAGAATTATTCACCATGATCAAATGGGATTCATCCCTGGGCTGCAGGGCTGGTTCAATACTCACAAATCAATCAACATGATACAGCACACTAACAGGAGAGAGGATAAGATCCTGTCAGTTGATGCAGAAAAAGTATTTGACAAAAATACAGCATCCTTTCTTAATAAAATCCTTCAAGAAAGTCAGGATAGAGGGAACATACCTTAACATCATAAAATCCATATATGAAAGGCCCACACCTAATATCATCTTCAGTGGGGAAAAACTTTCTCCCTGAGATCAGGAACACGACAGGGATTTCCACTCTCACCACTGTTGTTTAACATAGCATTGGAAGTCCTAGCCTCAGCAATCAGACAACAAAATGAAATAAAGGCATCCAAATTTGCAAAGAAGAAATCAAACTTTCACTTTTTGCAGATGGCATGATACTCTAAGTGGAAAACCCATAAGACTCCACCAAAAACTGCTAGAGCTAATACAGGAATTCAGCAAAGTCACAGGACGTAAAATCAACGTACAAAAATCGGTCACATTTCTATACACCAATAATGAAGCAACAAAAAGATATATGAAGGAATCTATCCTATTTAGAATTGCACAGGAACCATAAAATACCTAGGAATAATCCTAACCAGAGGCAAAAGATCTATACACTGAAAACTGTAGAAAGCTTATGAAAGAAATTGAAGAAGACACAAAGAAATAGAAAGACATTCCATGCTTATGGATTGGAAGAACAAATATTGTTAAAATGCTGATTCTACCCAAAGCAATCTACACATTTAATGCAATTCCAAGAAAAATAATACCAGCATTCTTCACAAAGCTAGAACAAACTATCCTAAAATTTCTATGGAACTACAAAAGACCCCGAATCGCCAAAGTAATGTTGAAAAAGAAAACCAAAGCTGGAGGCATCACAATCCCGGACTTTAGCCTGTACTACCAAGGTATAATCATCAAAAGAGTATGGTTTTGGCACAAAAACAGACACATAGATCAATGAAATAGAATAGAGGACCCAGAAATGGACCCTCAAATGTAGGGCCAAGTAATGTTCAACAAAGCAGGAAAGAATATCCAATGGAAAAAAGTCTTTTTAGCAAATGGTGCTGGGGGAGCTGGACATTGTATATATATATATATATATATATATATATATATACATACAATGGAATACTACTCAGCAATGTAAAAATGAAATCTTGTCATTTGCAACAATGTGGATGGAACTGGATGGTATTATGCTGAGTGAAATAAGTCAGTCAGAGAAAGACAGATATCCTATGTTTTCACTCACATGTGGAATTTGAGAAACAACAGAAGATCATAGGGGAAGGGAAGGAAAAATAACTTACAAACGGAGAGGGAGGCAAATCATAGGTCACTCTTAAATACAGAGAACTGAGGGTTGATGGGTATCGGGGGTTCAGAGGGTTGATGGGTATCGGGGGTTCAGGGGGGCAGGGAAAATCATTGATGGGCATTGAGGAGGGCACTTGTTGGGATGAGCACTGGGTGTTGTATGTAAGGGGCGAATCATTGGAATCTACTCCCAAAGCCAAGACAACACTATATATGCTGTATGTTAGCTACCTTGACAATAAATTATTAAAAAAAAAAAAAAAGACCCAGTGGTCAGGTGAGGCCTTCTGCATGCGTCTTCACCTGCAGATGTCTAGGCTCACGACAGTGTGCAAGTGAGGATGCATCCTCAACATGTGAGAAGGATAGTAAAGAAATCAGGGATACTGAGGCACAATGAGAAAGACTGGAGATGGTAGATGAATATGGAGGAGTAGCCCGGGTCAAATCTGACAGTCGAGGGAAGGAGTTTGGATTTTTTTGAGTGAGACAGGCAAACACTGAAAGATTTTGGGTAGGATAATGATGTGGTCAGATTTATGTTTTAAAAGAATCAGTCCGGGGCACCTAGGTGCCTCGTTTGGTTAAGCGTCCAACTCCTAATTTCTGCTCAGTCCCTGAGTTGGGACTCTTTCTGCCTCTAGCTCTCTGCCCCTCCCCCACTTCTTCTCTCTCTTTCTCTCTCTATCTCTCAAAATGAATAAACTTAAAATTGAAAGAAAAAAAGTGGAAAATAAAAGTTCTACCACTAATGCATCATACAAATTTATGAGCAGAAATCCTTTAAGCCAGTGCTTTAATTTATGGAGTTTTGATGAAGATGAGCACAAAAATGCCTAATTTTATAGAAAATGTTTGCAGTTAAAAAGCTTTTAATGTTGGGGCGCCTGGGTGGCGCAGTCGGTTAAGCGTCCGACTTCAGCCAGGTCACGATCTCGCGGTCCGTGAGTTCGAGCCCCGCGTCGGGCTCTGGGCTGATGGCTCAGAGCCTGGAGCCTGTTTCTGATTCTGTGTCTCCCTCTCTCTCTGCCCCTCCCCCGTTCATGCTCTGTCTCTCTCTGTCCCAAAAATAAATAAACGTTGAAAAAAAAATAAAAATAAAATAACAGAGCTAGTTTATTTACAACATTAGTCTACTAATGTCCATGGTAATACCAAAGACAAAATTCATGTCAGTTAAACTTAGTTATTGTTGTCATTATATCTGAATGTCTCTCAATCTTGGAAGTAGACATTCCTGTCAGCATAAATAATGCATGCTGTCTGAGATAAATGTGGGGGAAAGAAGGAGATTTGAATTTATTGGTGGAACTAAATAAAAGTTCACTGTTAAACTTCAAAACACATTAGATTGAAATTTTAGAGTAGAACGGAGAGAAAGTGGCCACTACAATGTTTCATTAAGCCAGTACTGGATATAATCAATGCCACAAATCCCTCTCTTCAGATGAGGCTTAGATCGTTCCTCCATTCTGTGGTGAAACAACTGAGAAAATTAGAGGGTTTATTTTTATTGACATATTAGTTTAATCAGTACAGTTAATTTTCCGTGTTCCTCTTTACAAAAATTATTTTGAGATTTTTAAAACACGACTTTCTGTCCTTCAATTGGAGATGTATTTTATCAGCTACTGTTTCTTAGTCTTCACTTCTTTTTGTTCAGAACATCTTTCACCTGAAAAAGATTTAAGTTGGACATTAATAAGGATGACATTATAAAATAATCCCCCACAGGAATCGCTGTGAATTATTAATTGGCAGTAATTTGCATTATATTGTTTTACAAGGTTTAAATGGGGAAGATTGATGTTTGCATAGAACTGTGCTGGAATATAAGTCCTGAAGGTCCTGAAGAGAATACTTTGCATCAACAGATGGATTTCAAAAATTTTTGTGTCAAGATCAGATCATGACCACATTCATTTGTTCATTCAAGATTCAGCTAGAATGTGTTGTGCCAGGTACTATGCTGAGCTCTGGACATTCGCTGGTGCCCACAGCAAGTACATCCCTCATCTCTACAGTTTTTAACTGAGTTTATACAGCTTATAATTTGGGGAAGAAGCCATCAAATAAGTAAACGAGCTATTAAGTGATGAAATATTGTAGTAGGTGCTTGTTATGGACTGAATGGGTGCCCCCACCCCCTACATGACTATATTGGAGACAGAGCATCTAAGGAGTTGATTAAATGTGGTAATGAGGGTGACAGACAGAACTGGTGACCTTATAAGAAGAGAAAGAGACACCAGAGCTCTTTCTTCACTGTGAGAGGGCACAGTGAGAAGACAGGTATCTGTGAGCCAGGAGGAGAGCCCTCACCCGAACTAGACCATACTGGCACTCTGATTTCAGACTTCCAGCCTCCAAGACTGTGAGAAAATAAATTTCTGTTAAGCCATCCAAACTATGGTATTTTGTTATGGCAGCCTGAGCTAACTAATACAGTACCCTACAAGAAAAGTATAGATTGATTTGAAAGAATGCAACAGGCCTACTTTAGACTGGGTGATCAGGGAAGGCCTTTCCAAAGAGATTTTAAGGCTGGATCTGAAGAATGAGTAATAACCAGCTGTGAGCAGGGTAGACTGAGGTCATGGGGTTAATAAAGATTTTCCTCCATTAGGTTTGACTTTGTATGTGTGGATGTATGGACAGAATAACATGTTTGTTATCTTTGTTTTGAAAGCCTTTCTAGTTCTTACCATGACATCACTACATCATTCCTGTTTTAGAGATGTTGTTATACTGAAGAATCATCTGGGAGTTTAAATAGGCACAAAATCACAACATAAATCTATCAGAAGCGTCCAAAAAATGCATTGTTTCCAATGTATTTTCTAGGCCTAAAATTGGATGGTTTCCCATAGAATTTTCATTTGAATTAATTGTTCAAATGTATTAACTTGGTTACTGAAGTTGTTTTACAAATGTCTTTAACCTGACCTTGGCAAGCAATGTAACTCTATGAGTCCTTTTTATTTTCATTTATACAAAACTTTAAAGACAGTTTCTATGTGTCTGTGTCTTTACTTAAAATAAAACCTTATGATCATTTTATTACTTAAAAAATGTCTTAAATTAGGCTCTGCATCTGATACTTTCAACACAAATAACTTTTAACAAAAAGTAAATCTTGGGGGCACCTGCGCGGCTCAGTCAGTTAAGCATCTGACTCTTGGTTTTGGCTTAGGTCCTGATCTCGCGGTTCATGAGTTTGAGCCCTGCACTGGGCTCTGCACTGACAGCATGGAGCCTGCTTGGGATTCTCTCTCTCTCCCTTTCTCTCTGCCCCTCCCCCACTTGTATTGTCTTTATCTTTCTCAAAGTAAATAAGGAAACTTTAAAAAATAAAAAATAAACCTTGTTTTACCTTGCCCATAGCATTTACACCAGGTATTATTTTTTTCCCAGCTCTTGACGACTCAGTCTTTCCACTGTTTCTCTTTTTATTATTCTGAAATTATTTATAAACTGTTAATTACTTTTCACAGTTTCATATTGTACGGTGGTTACAAATGGGAGTCCTGGAGTAGGACATCCTGAAAGCACATCCAGGTTCCACCATTTCCTAATTTTGGTCTAGATACTTCATTTTCACATTCCTTGACTTTGTCATCTTTACAAAGGCGGAAGAAGGGGTACGTTCAAAGTGGGCAGAAGGGGAACTGGCAGTCTCTGCTTCTCGACACCTACAAATACAGAATGAACACATGTCAGTGATTTCACCTCCATTATGTAGGGTCCCGGACCATGGAAAACACCCAGTGCCAGCGACAATGAGCAGCACACTGAAGGAGCGCACATAGTTGTTTAAATGAAAGGTATATATACCTCAGAGACTAAATATCACCTTGTTCTCAGAATTTGTAATTCCTAGCATGGTAATGGACGTATGATGAGTGTTTCATAAAGGTTTATTGACCTGTTCTTGTTAACTTAACAAAGTAAATGGTATGTGATTGTTTTTTTCTCTTTTTTTGAGTAAACTGCATTGATGGTGGAAAGGTGACTTTTTAGTCTTAATACAAAATAATTGAATAGTGAATAAGCTTTGATGCCATGATTATTAGATTTGGCTCAATTTTCCCTGAGATGAAATTTGAAAAAGTGCTTTTAATTTATGCTACAATATTTTCTTGTTCTGTTATGGTATTTGTGGTTCAAAAGAGTGTGAGTGATCATGGCAATTAGAAAAAGAGTCAGGGAAGTGTGGGATAGAGAAGTTTGCCCAATTTGCTCTGTATAGTCCATGAAAGACATTTGGGAGATTGTTGGAAGAAAACTTCTTAATTGGGGAAGTGAAGAGAGACACATCATATGACCTGAATATTTGTAGAGTGGTATCTGTCTTATTCACAGAGTAAGCTTTTCCTGTTACATGCACAATAGTAACTGCTACTCAAGCTGACTGAAAACTATTAAAGGCCTGTTGTGTTTGAGACCTTTAGCTAGAAACATGTCAGAGCCACTGACGACTCTGTAGCTAGACTGCCAGGGTCAGGATTCCCCCTTTGGCATTGATAAGCTGTGTAGTCTTGGGGAAGTTACTTGCCTTCTCTGGAACTCAATTTCATCACTTATAAATTGAAGATAATACTAGTGCCTGCTTATTAGAGTTTATTGAGGATTCAAGCCCTTTATAAAATACTAAGAATAGTACCCTGCATATAGCTAGCTCTATAAATGGTGTTTGTTCAGTAAATAACAATGAATATTCATATTAAAACACAAGTGTATTACTATAAGTTATAGAGAAGGAAATTGAAGAATCTTTATCAAGTGCTTCAAATCATTGAGTTGAGTTCACGGGAGAATGGTTCCAATCCAAAGCTTCTGATTTTCAAGCCTGTCAGCCATATGTGTGCCTGCTTGTTTCTAATTAAGCCGCTCAAATTTAGAAATTCTCTGCCTCACAGGGCTGGAGTGTAAAAAGAATTATATATAGCTTTACAAAGGATAAATTCAAAGATCTTTGAAAAGAGCTGATCTGTATGTGTAACATAAGGGATACTCCCAAGACTGTGATGTGCTGCCTCACTGTGATCCACATAGAAACGCATGTGACCTTTTCTCTAAGAAGGAGCAAAACGCATTAGGGACAAAAAATGTCCAGCTCATAGGAAAAAGACATAAAATTAGATACGTCATTGAAATAAAAAGCGATAAACTATTTGCCACTTAAAATTCCTTTTGGAATAAGCAAGATATAAATCAATGACAAATGAATTAAATTATTTATTACAAAATATTTCAAAGAATACTTTTCAAATGTATAAATTAATAACGACTTTGCAAAGGTCAGAACAAAGCAAACAAAGAATTCCTTGGGCAATCTTGACGTCTGTGAATTAGTAGTCTGTGCTGCTGTTTAGCCCCTGTATCAAGAAGCTTGGAGAACCAGAGCTGACGTTCAGAGCCTGCTGAGCCAGATGGAGCTGCTGAGGCTGAAACCTCACGCTGAGAGGCTCATCTGATGCAAAAGAACAGCTTCCTAACTGCTTGCCCTGACTCGCGTTTCCCATTGATGATATTGTGAAAAGTATACCTCTAGATCCCAGAGATGTATTAAAATAAGCGAGAAACCTAACAGACCTTGAGGTACTATTATCTATCACCCAAAGAGTGAAATACACAAGCAAACTATTACGATTCTTGACAGAAGACATAAATATGTTACCTTTATGTGAAAAGTAACACGGAATTGGAATTGAAATTAGACTCACATCTATGTCACTTTAACCAGTTCTCAGTTTAATAAATTTGGATAATATTCTCTTTCTCATTCCTGGCCTCACTTTAAAAAAATTATTTGAGTATAGCTGGTACAATGTGACTCTAGTTTCAGGTGTACAAGAGAGTGATTCAACTTCTGTTTATGTTATGCTCTGATCACCGTAAGTGCAGCTACCATCTGTCACCGTACGATGCTCTTATAATATCATTGACTATATTCCCAATGTTGTGTCTTTTATTCCTGTGACACATTCATTCCATAACAGGAAGACTTGCTTCCTTGATATCCTTATTCTTCTAATATGTTTTGGTGCATGTCCTCTACAATTTTATGGGCTGGTAGAGGCTAGCCAGACAAAAAAAAGAAAGAAAGAAAGAAAGAAAGAAAGAAAGAAAGAAAGAACAAAGGTACAAGTCACTTTAAGTGTTGAGAAATTGTTTCAGTAAAGGCATCTGACACATTATTATACTGAAAGCATTCGAAAGCTGAATAATGCCAAGTGCTGGCAGAGCCATGTGGATATGGGAACTCTCAGCCATTCTAGAGAACAGTCTGGCACTATTTGGAAGAATTAAGTATAAACATGTCTTATAACTTAGCAGTTCTACTCCAGGGTCCACATTCCAAAGTTCTTGCATGTTTATGATGGGGCATTGAGGAGCATTGTCCTCGTAGCATTTGAACGTGTGTGAGGTGAGTGTGTATGCGTGACAGTGTGTGTGAAAGTACTTGTGTATGTGTATGTGTGTAGGTATCTGTGTGGGTGTGAATGTACACAAGTGTGGGTACAAGTGTGTGTGTGTGTGTGACCACAAGTTCTATAGGCATCCCAAATGGCCAGCACTGGGAGAGTGGACACACCCCAGACTATATATAACCATTAGCTATAATGGATTACCCAAAGTGGGAGTAAGTAACCTAGATGGATCTTAAATACAGAATATTTAGTGAAAAGTTAAGAAATGAGACTTTAAAATAATATATTTGCATATATTTGAAAGCACATGTGCTCACGCTATACACATTGGGTAAAAATATACAAATAAAAACAATTCCCATTAAACAGGATGAAGAGTTGCCATAATTGCATATGGTAGCAGTAGGGACATGAGTGACTGAGAAGCTAACAGTTAATGAATAAATACCTACAACAAGAGAGGAACTTTGTTTGGACCCATGATGATAATGTGGCATGAAATAAGGTCCAAGAAATAAAAGCATTTGACAGAGGGAAAGTTTTAAGATATGGTCTGCATCACAAAAGCATGACTTCAAAGTGAAGTCCTGGGAAGGTGAAGGGTCAGAGAGGCAGACAGAGCCTGGATGACGCAGGACGTGATCTGTGTTTTCATGTTTGCACAGGATTCTGAGGTTTAGGGGGAGGATTTTCAGCCAGAGAGTAATATGATACTTTTTTGTGCTTTAAACTATCCTCTCTCTAACTGGGGGGAATCCATCTATATTTAAGGCCAGTTCAAATCTCATTTCATCTGCAAAGTCTTTTCTTAGTCCAATTCTAAATGAATTGCATATAACCTTTTCTGTAAACCTCTGTAGCATTTAGTATTTCCCTATGCATTTAGCTTGTTTGTTTGTTTATTTATTTTGAGAGAGAGAGATAGGGAAAGGAGGAGGAGTGAGAGAGGGAGAGAGAGAATCCCAAGCAGGGTCCACACAGAGCACGGAGCTTGACATGGGCTTGGTCTCATGACCCTGAGATCATGACCTGAGCTGAAATCAAGAGTCAGATGCTTAACCGACTAAGCCACGGAGGTGCCCCTAGCTTATTCTTTCTTATAATTACAGGTCCTTTCCTTACCTTTCCTTTTGATTCTTAGTAAAGTAGATCATACATTTATAGATGGCGGAAAATGCCAAATCATCTGGCATTTAGTAGAGATGAAAATAAGTTGAGTCACACGGGATATAGTTTAAAGGTGGGAGAGGAAGTTCTGAAGTAGAATGGCTCAGATTTAGGCAACAAACCACATAGGGAAGTACAGGGGTCTCCCTGGGGCATGTGATCAAAGAAGAAAGCAATTCAGTGAGCGTTAGAGGGGCAGAGAGTAAATATAAAGGGGAATTTTGTTTTCAAGGTGTGACTTTTGATTTCATAAAGAAACTCCTAGTCTTCTGAGAATTATCTTGGGCTCATGAGCACAGTCTCCAACCCCTTGGGTTTTCATTTTATGTTAACAGTTCTGATAATCTGGATTGAAAAATGTAGCTACTACTGAATTAGTCAACTACGATGCTAAGACAACGTCTCCAGTTATCTTTGGACAGATGATACAGCCTTCAAAAATATGGAATGCACATTCCAGGCATACACCGAGTCCCTTAATTATTTAAAATATAAGGTTAATACTCATGACTAGTTAAAAATATTAAAGGAAAAGTTTCATTATTTGTTTGAATTTCATTGATTAGATCACATATTTTGAAAATTCCTAGATCCATAACTTTAAAGCACATTTTTGCTGAAGTCTTTTATAAATAAAATGAATGTTTGGTAAATCGATTTCTTAGTGGAATCTTTTCCTGCCAGCTCAACCACAGAATTCAGAAATAAATATGAATTTCATGTAAAAACTTTCCAAAAGGTTTTGTTAGTGCAGTAGTAAGTCCCAAATGCTTTGGCAACAGGCCCATGAAAATGTTTATTAGTTATCTCCCCATGTCCCAAAGTTCCCACCGTCTCTTCCTGCCCCACCTCTTTCTCCTCTAAACCTTCCTATCAGCTAGGAATTCTCATGGGTTTTCAGTGGCTTTCTACTGAAAATGTTTATAAAAACTTTTGTGTAGTTTAGTGATATGTGCATTTTCGCAAATCTGTGTTTGGTCATGTATCCCTAGCAGTGATATGCGTCTGCACAAGTATTTGAGGGAGTAGCCCCTTTGCACTGTGCGCTATTTCCCAGTACAAAGGCAGCCTTTGCCAGATTTAGTTCCAGCAAAGTGGAGGGCTGCCCAAGCATTTGCTTCATTTGGAATATTCTGGTAGTCAAATATTTACATGGAGCCCCCAATTCCTCTGGCTTGAATCTTTCATATTATTTCCAGTGGACTGTCTATTTACAAAACCATTTAGTTTGGATGGTGGGACCCAGTTTCTGAGAGGAGGCAGTGAAAGCACCATTATTGGTCTCTGTTAAAACAAGATTGGCCAACACGCTGGGAGCTGTACAAACAGAAGAAATCTTGCCCATTCTAAAGTGTTCTTATTTCTTCATAAATTTCTCTTCGCAACACACTACAACACGCTGCTTTTTCAAATCAGCTCTTGGAATGGGTTTCCGAAAGCTTCCTGAAGTTGGGACTGATAAGGGCTACTTGGAACTGTGTTGAGTAATTTTAATAGAAAGACAAAAATTAGCTGTTTAGGCGGCTATGACCATGATGTTAAAATATTTGAACACCTAGTATGAATTCAGAGGATCACATTTTAATTAAGGACCTATTGCTTCAAATGCAATTATCTCACTGACACCGCAAAGCCAATATTCATAGGCATTCTGTAGACGAGGATTTACTATGTGGAAGAAAGAACAACATGTTTTGTGCAATATCTTCTTTCATATTCTGGGTTAATATAATAGACAAGTGCTAAGTACATTATCTGCCAAATGCAAGTATAATTCACACAGATGAACTGCAAATCTCTGATTAGGTTAATGAACTGATTTAGGTAGTGTTGCTGCATGAGAGATTTACAGACTAAAGAAAGTTCTGCTCTGAGGACAGAAGATCATGTCCAACTGCATTAAAGATACTCAATTACGCACACATTTAAAAATAGCAGGGAGCATACCGACGTTTATCTACAAGCATTAAATAATACATTGTCCATATTATGTAGTTCATTCTGATGCCCTGTCCTTTACCCTGACAACAAAGTTTGCTAAGTAAGTAATTTAACGATTGCTGCTTGGTCAGAACAAAGTGCCACTAAGAGATACTGTCTCTGTAATGGAGAGACATTTGTCTGCATAAGAGAAATAATAACGTTGGCCCTATGATTTTATATTTTTCTTTAGAAACGATACTCAAATATACCAATAGATTTAATGAATTTGCAAATTAAAAAAAAACTATGGATATAGATTTTTAAATTAAACTCAGCTTCTTTTTATCTTAAATCATCTTCTAAGTGCAGTCATGTCTTTGATCTAAATTCTTTCAATAATCCTGTAGTACTTTGCGTATGTTTCCACGGCAGCGTATTATCATCTTATATTATAATTTTCTTAACTAAATCTGCTACCAGATTAGAGAGTTGAGCTTTCCGTGGCAGGAAACTATAAACTCACTCTTTACTTTCAATTCAATACAGGATCTGGTACATCGTAGGAATGATACATGTTTCATAAATGTTGAATACATACTGCCTTGCAGAACACAGTTACTTCCTGCTCAAATATGCATATAGTGAGAAAAAAACTTCATTAATTGCTTCGCTGATTTAAATGTGGTGCTCCATCACCCACTAATTTGTGTCAAAGAAAGTAAAATAAATAAAGGAAATACTGATACCAGTTTGACCCGCTCTCTCTTGAACTTTCTAATAAATGTCACTCTCAAAGTTTAGACAAAGCAGGTCCTTGAAGCAGGAGTTATGCAGTCTTTAAGTATTAGACCCAGGAAAACTTACATTTCTTGCAGAACAGTAAACTTGCTTCACCGATGACCTTAGGACGGCACATAAATATTATTCTTGGTTTCTTTGATAGCAGTGGAGTGCACAATTCATGCCTTGCTGTTCTTTAAAGCATTTTAACAGATATTTCCATGGATAATGTTGGCTTTTTCCTTTTCTGCTTTATAAAAAGAATAACTTGGCACTTTTGAAAATTAAGCTTCCTGGGCTATCCCTTAAAGACTTTTTTAGAGGACCAGAAATTTGGATTTTTACAAGCCCCCTAGCTGATTCTTACTTAGGCAAGTTTAATAAATGCCGGACAAATTGATTTAAAACTGTTTCTCTTTTTTAACTTCTTAGGAGGTAATTGGCATCTGTTGATGGGGAAGAGAGTGGAGGAAGAGAGAGAGAGAGAGAGAGAGAAAGAGAGACTAAGAACATACCCATTCTTATGAGGGTGAAGGAAGACATCCCCAAGCACCAGGACAGTTGGTCATCTGCTATCTGCTGTCACTTGGCATAACCTTTCTGGAGGATTTATAAAAACAAATAAGAATCCTTAAAATGGCACATATATTTTGACCCTTCTACTAATTTATTTTAAATCAGTCATTGTGACATTGTGCAAAGATTCAGCTAGAAAGATGTACACTGGTGTGGTTTTTAATAATAAATGAAACATTGGTAATGATGTGAATGTTCGAGTATTTGTTTAAAGGAAATATGGTACAACACTAGACTTCTCTTTCCTGACCTTGAAGTAGGTTACGTTCTCTACACTCCCAGCACTATGTGCTTCCTAGTACGCAGCATGCATATTCCTTTGCTTATATTTGTGTTTTTTTCCATTACACTACAAACCCCAGAGTGACAGAGACTGAGTTATTATAGCTGTAATACTTAGAGTTTGAAAAACAGGTAACTTGACAAAAAATACGTTGAATGATAAAGAGGACCCATATGGTCAGAAACTGTTATAGAAAAAAATATTTATTTTCTCAGAAAGTTAATGATGTGTTCAGTTGTTCAAGAACAATTATAAACCAACACTTCCAGTGTGCTCCTGCCTTAGGTGAAAAGATATGTGCATAAAGATTTGCAAGTTGAATTACCAGAAAGATAACATTGGTTACATTGTAGGCTTGCATTTATTGTTAAATTTTGTGTGTTTTTTTTTCAAATTTTCCTACCTCTAATCATTAAATTGTCTTTAATAAGAACATATCAGCTTTGTAGTAATATAAAAAAACACTATAATATTTTATTTTTTTAGCACCATAACATTTTAATTGATAGATACTTCTGCTTGAAATTGGGTATTTAAAGAAAGACAAAGAAGATTATCATACTAGGTCTCAGTCCTTTAAATGAGGGGAGTTCCGGGGATGTGGCATATGATAGTGGTGAGCAGGTCTGAGGGTAGGAGAGCCGAATGCTATGGACCACATGTGGGAACAATTTTTACAACAAGAGAGCAGAGTAACTCATGGTCTTGACTATGGGAAGCAAGAGGATGTGACTTCAGCTTCCTATTCAGAAGTATGTAGTATGTAAGAGAATAAATAGTGACCATTTGATAAAAGTATTTGGAATTTCTTTTAAAGCTGAGATATCACACAGACACATGCACACTTATATTACCCTGTGTATGTATATGTTGGCACTTTCTATCAACTGTCCTCTTTCTATCAAGGATATGTGATCATAGAAGGACTGAGTGTTAGCTTATGTTCTACCAGAAGCAAAGCCTGAAACAAAGGCTTCCACGCAGTGATGTTTTTGGGAAGTGATACTGGGGAGCAGGATCAAGGGATGGGAAGGGGAAGGAGTGATGTGATGAGTTGGCCACCATTGTAGAAACTAGTGCCCAGTGTCAAAGGACCCTCTATGATGGCCTATGGGACCCATCTCAGAAATAAATATCTGCCCATCAGTTCTTTCTTTCATTGGCAAGGGGTGATCTACATGCACATGAATTTCCTTACTCATACTGGGGTTGTGAGTCCATGAGAGGTGATTCATAACATGCCATGTTCGAGAAACTCAGGACAGAAAGCAAAAGGTATGTGGCACAGTTTTAAGGTTGCGCCTGCAAAGAGATGCCTGGAGTCTGTTGAAGTTTGCATGGGCCTGGTTGCTGCAGCAGGGGCTGGAATGAGGTGGGGCTGTGAGGGTGTAAGGAGGTACATGAGGTATCCAATTTACAGGCACTTAGCAAAACACAAACTGAAATTACAATGTAATTCTAGGTTTCCACTCTCCATCCTGTTGCCTTACAAGACATACCCTTATATTTAGCTGGATTACTTAGACAAATAGTCACATGACATAATTAGGGCGCTTCTTGCACATGCGGTGTTTTTCTTTTTTTATTATTAAAAACAATTTTTTTTTCAACGTTTATTTATTTTTGGGACAGAGAGAGACAGAGCATGAACGGGGGAGGGGCAGAGAGAGAGGGAGACACAGAATCTGAAGCAGGCTCCAGGCTCTGAGCCATCAGCCCAGAGCCCGACGCGGGGCTTGAACTCACGGACCGCGAGATCGTGACCCGGCTGAAGTCGGACGCTTAACCGACGGCGCCACCCAGGCGCCCCACGTGTGGTGTTTTTCAATGCATTACAGAAAGTGCTCTTGTCAGGTGGATGAATGACAAAAAGGTGTCCTGTTCTACAGGCACCTCAGTCCCATCCCAAGAAGTAGTTTTTGTCATGTTCACCAAACGCACCACTTGAACAACATGTCGAATAGTGAAGGATAAGGCAAATAGTGTTAAACTAAACAAATGGTGTGAAAAGTGCAGTGTCTATATTAAATGGATAACGCTTCATTATGAATACATAAACTAAATGGATTCAAATTTGATTGCTTAACTTTTATTAGAATATTGGTAAAATTTTTTCTTAGAATTTTTAAGTTAGGTTGTTTTAAATTAGTTCGTGTGCATCAGTTTTTTTTTTCTTTCACTAGGTGATAATGGATTGATAAAAAAATCTTTCCCTGAATGAAGCAAAAACATGTGATTCTCTCTTGAAGTGTCACATCAGTCAAGCTCCTCCGGTTCAGGCTCAGAGAGTTTTGCAGGGAGAGGTGATGTTTTAACCAATTGACTACAAACAGCCTCTACACTCTTAAAAGGCTTGATGTTTTGTTTGTTTATATCTGTATTCAGAAACATACATCATCAAGCACTCTCATCAACACATATGCCTGTAGATTTTGGTAATTTAATTTTTGATTGTTGAATTCAGTTAGGAAATAATGAATAAACCACTATATTTGGGGCTAAAAGCCTCTTCATTATAATTTTAGAAAAGTATTCTCTTATTAATAGTTGGCACTCTAAGCAAAAATACTCACTGTTCCACTGAATATTTAAATGATGCCTGTTACCAATAACTCTGTGTATACAATGGATCCAAAAATTTTAAATATCCCAGTACTTACTTGCCTTCTTTCTCTTTCTTTTTCATTCTCTCTCTCCCCCTCTTTCAACCTGTGTAAATACACTCTGTGTGTATTTGTATGGTCATCTACAAACATACACTTTGAAAACTGAACTTAATGACTTAACAAAAGATTTAGCTACTATCGACCCTCTAGAAAGTACTACCGCCACCACTACATTAACTTACCAGCTGCTGATGTGATGTGAAACATGAATATTTAGTGGGATACACAGAACAAGTCCTCCAACTTTTTCTTACATGAGAAACAAAAAGCAATCCCAGAGACTACTGAGTTACCTCCTCTGTGTGCGTGTATGCGTTCTTTTCAGGCATTTTTACTAGGTACAATTATCTTAATATTGGAAAGTCATTTTCAATATCTATGTATTAAAATATACCAGGTTTTAAAAAGCAATGTTAAAAATAAGCACAAAGATTATGTAGGTTCTATCATACATGTGAATCAAAGGGATATGACAGTTTGTATTATTAAAATCCATAAAACTTTCACAAACTAAACCATTCAAATACTTGAAAAAACAGAGTCCCTTAATCTTTTACAATATTTACTGTTGTTCACTTAATTCTTTGCAATAAAATATTAATTGGCATATGGTTTTTGAAATTAAGATTTTTTGAGATAATTGCTTGCATATCCCTGCCAGGAATGACAATGTCATGCAATGGAAGGAATGATGGCTTAAAGATTCATAAAAACTGAAATGCAGTCCTCACTCTGCTTCAAGACCACTGTGTGCATTGCCAAGTCACTGAATCTCTCTGAGTCATTTTCCTGATCTGTGAATGTGTCAGACTGATAAATTCCAACACTTCATTCAGCTCTACTCTTCTTCATATTTACTTGGTTCTGATAGGTGCCTAAAGTTGGGAGTAGCTAAAGAATAAGGAAATACGTTTCGTCACTCTATTTTGTTCCCTTTCTCTTGGACTTCATGCCTTGCCCTGACACCAATGATATTATTATATTACTACTACTAGTAGTAATAGTAATTATTATTATAGCAATTGTCAACCGGATGCTCAATTTGTGCCAAGTTCTGAGCTGAGTCCTTTGTTTACATCAACTCATTTACTACCCCAGCACCGTCTGAGTGAGATCCTATTATGCTATTACAAAACTAAGTAAACTGAAGCACAGAGTTCAGCATTCCTCTGAAGCTTACACAATCAGTGTTAGAGCAGAGCTGTGCTTGACATCTGGTTCCCGAGCCCATTCTCTTAACTGTTAACTAGTGGGCACTTTGCCAGCCTGGGGGGCAGGTGGGGCAAGGGCTGCAATGGCCAGAAGAGCCTCTATCCTTCTTAGATTTCAGCCAGAGATCCCTAAGTCTGCCACACCCAACACATGGCTATGTGTAATGGGCAAAGTTTTAAGAGGTCAAAAAAAGTTGAGGAGAGTGCCTTGTAGACAGTTTCTGCTTTCGTTTTTGCTTTCATGACTGTAGACTTGGTTGCCCTTGGGCTCTGGGTTGGCCTTAGAACAATTGTGCAATAATCCTGTACCTAAGTTGGGAAAGACATGAATGGGAGCCGAAACTAAATATTTACAATTTTCCTCTAGGCCGTTTTCTAACTCTAATACTTTTGAAACTCCAGGACATTGACCTACTAATAGATTTTAAAGGAATTTAGTGGCCTGCAACCAGCATTTAAAAAAAATAGAATAGAATTAAAAGTTTCAGAGTTCATTATAAATAGTAAAGATAAATACTTTTTTTTTTTTGAAACGTTTGTTTCAGGAGTGAGTGTGTGTGTGTGTGTGTGTGTGTGTGTCTTTCCTGGATTATAAAATGAAAGATATTTCTCATTGTAGATAACATTCAGAAAGGTTTGGAAACTATCTGTTTATCATAAGGTAAAAAGGTGAAAAGTGTGAAAATTAACCCACTGTGTTTTACAAGATGATCAGGAATGTTCTGTTTATACATCATGAAAGTTTAAATGTGAAACAATTATACCTTCTCCACCTAGATATAAATTCTTCCTTAAATGAAGTCATTTCAGTGATCTTCGCCAAGAGGAAACAAAACATTATTGTTCTCCTACCAAGTGGATCTGTAGGAAGATCTAAAAATGTCAATTTCCTTCTAATCTATTTACCTTTGAAGAGAGTTTATTGTTTGGGTATCTTCCTCTTTTAATTTTTGTTTCGTCAAGTTTTTGCTGTCATTTCTTCCCCCAAATGTACTAACAGAATGCACAACTTCCCCCAAACATCATCAACCATCACATTTCTTGTACAATAGTAATTTTACTAATTATTTATTTTAAAACAAGAAAACAATACACAGAAATAGCGAGAGTATTGGGAGTCCGGGATGATTTGTTTCTGAATATCTATTCCACTTACCAGCTATGTCACCTTGTGTAATTCTCTGAAGATCCCCAAGCCCATTTTCCTCATCCAGGAAAGGAAGTGTGTAACAACAACCCTCCCACGGCTATCTTTACAACCCCCCATCTCTGCACCACTGCACTAGCCCCCTGGTGGCCTCCCGGCTTCCACCCTTGCCCCCTTCCCAGGCTGGCTCCACTCAAGGAACAGAGTGCGCTTTTAGAACCCTTTATCAGGTCGCGCCAATTTCCTATTCAAAACTCCAGTGAGCGTATTCGTGTATGATTTAGTTCGGGTTATGTGTCCCATCATCTCCTGACTTGGTCGCCTTGACTCATTCCGTTCTAGTAATTCTTGGCCCTCTTCACGTTCTTTTTTCATGTTCCGTGACTGCTTTGAGCTCATTCTCACTTTGGGGCCCCTCCACCTCCCCTCTCCGCATGTTCCATTTTCTTCCAGATATTTGCATAGCTCACTCCCTTGTGTCGTTTCTGTAGCTGGTAAAATGCTGCTTCCTTAAAATACATCACTGCTTCCTTCATCCTTTATTCCATACCTGCTTTAATTTCTTCTTAGCACTTACCGCCAACATTATGTCACATAATTGTTTGTTTATTGGTCTGTTGTTTCTCCTATCTCATTACAATATAAATTTCACGAGGGCAGGGATTTTCTCTTATTTACTGCTTTGTGCATAACTGCCAAGCCTTGCCTTTTACATTACAAGTGTTAAATAGTTGTTAAATAAATATTTAAAAAAATTCAGTCCCTTAAAAGATTGATATGTCGAGTAAATAATAATTGATGAAAGTGTCTGTCATGATGCTTGGCATAAAATCAGCATTTAATAAATGACAATTATTTTTGTCGTTAAAGCTAAATTTTATTTTCCCATGTACTGTGTAGGTATCACCAGGATGAAGCGTATGAGATATATTTTTTTCTGTATCAGGATGCTGTGATGATTAATTTTATGTATCAACTTGTCTGGGAATTGGTGCTCAGATATTTGGTCAAACATTGTTTTTAGATGTTTTTGTGAGGGCGTTTTGGATGAGATTTGCATTTAAATGGATAAACTTTGAGTAAAGCAGATTGCCGTCATAATGTGGGTGGATTTCATCTACTCAGTTGAAAGCCTGAAACCAAAAGGATAACATCCACTGAACAAAAGAGAATTCCCCAGCAGGTTGCCTTTGGACTTCAGCTGCAACTTTGGCTCTTCCTAGTCCTACAACAGACTGCCTTTGGACTCAAACTGCGACTCTTCCCTGAGTCTCCAGCCGGCCTGCTTCCCGCATCAGATTCTGGATTCACCAAAAGTACACAAGTACATCTGCCAATTTCTTAAAATAAATCCCCTTCTGTATATACACACATATCCTATTGGTTCTGTTTTTCTGGAGAACCTTGGCTTCCAGCTGCAAGTACACTTCACCGTCTAGTGTCTCCTATGTCTATTATCATCAGAAGTAACACCGTGGGGATTTGTTTTCTCATAATGCAATGTATTGCCTGGCAGCTCAGGGATGGCAGGGCTGTGGATGAGCCTTTCTGCCAGTCTTGATTTTCCCTGCCAGTGACAGTTTGGCAGTGCACTTCCAAACAATTGGGTCTTCACACAACCACATTAAAGGTAGGGAGATGCGAATGGTGCTTTGAACAGTTTTTGCTTTTGTCAAGGAGGAAGATCTTTGTCAGGACCCTCCCCGGTTCCTTCTTTTTATGTCTTATTTCCTTGAATTTATTCACATTTCTATATCTTATCTGCAAGGGAAGCCGGGAAATGCTACGATAGCAAGAAAGAGTGGTGGGAAAAGAGCTGTTGGTAGGCAGCTACAGCACTGGCCATGTGTGATAAGAAAATACATCACAACACGATGAAAAAAGTGTGGGATTGATTCTACATGAGTCAGACTTGGGATATAAGATTTGATTGGTGCATAGCCACAAATTTGATGGTTTACGCAAGAGAGATTTATTGTCTCATAATTTATGTGGATCAGAAGTGTGAGCACAGCTTAGCCAGTCTCCCCTACTTAGGTTTCAGGAGGCTGAAGTCAAAGTGTGGACCAGGGCTGCAAGCTCATCCTCAGTGCAAGGTCTTATTCCGAGCTCCTGAGATTTTGGCAGAACTCGTGTGTGTGTGTGTGTGTGTGTGTGCGCGCGCGTGTGTGTGTGTTTTGTGGTTGTGGTTGTTAAGACTGAAGTTCCCTGTAACATGGCCCCGTCCACACATGGCATTGGCCTCTTGAAGGCTGACAAGAGTGCACCCGTTGCCGTTGCTGCATCTTCCAGGGTCTTACTTCTAGACCCTCTTTAAAGACTTCTCCTGATTGGGTCCGGGGTTATCTCCCTTATAATTAACTTAAAGTCAAGTGATTGGGCCTTTAGTTATGTCTGTCCAATTTTTTCACCTTTGCTATATAACGTAGGAAAATCACAGGAGTGACTTACTGTCACCTTTTCCACATTCCTTTGGTTAAAAACCAGTTATAGAGCCCTCTCTCACTTAAGAAGAAGATGGGATTCTTCTTAAGATGTGGATCCATGGAGGTCATCTCAGAATTATCCCCACTGGACCAGGCTTCACACTTCAGTTCCACTGCTTATATCTGTATAACCTTTACGTAGTTACTTCCCCAAGGTTCATATTTTTCACACATAAAATGGGGTCAATTAACTAAAGGGATTGCTTAAGCATTAACTGCTACAAGTATTCAAATACGTTGGGGGGAGTGAGGGTGGGGCTGACAGTTGCAACCCTCTAATTATGTGGGTGGTTCCCTTGGCACCTAGCCCCCATCCTTAGAGGTTTTCCAAAAGTCACCTCATTAACATAAACACTAGTGTGGTTAAAGGGGGCCTGTTATGAACAACAAAAAGACACTCATTTCACCTTTGTGTTCTGGAGCTATTTCAGGAATTGGAAAGGAAACTAAATATTATAACAAGAGATGCCTTCATGCTTCTTATATAGAAAATTACAAGGGTTATAGATAAGAGTTATGTGCCAGGAATAGTAGAAGACCAAATATATATTTCCGATTATAAATCATGACATAAATGCATAGCTTAGTAGTTGGCATGTGGAATGCAAATGTTACTCTCCTGTCTAACCATCTACAGAGTTGTTAAATAAGATGAAATATGTAGAATGCTCAACTCAGTATCTGGTCTATAGAAACAATACAATAAATGTCAATTTACTCTCCCTTTCATTTTTACATGATGCCATTTTAGAGACATGCTGCTTTTTCTTATGAAAAAGAAAAAATGATTTGTAGTATATTTCTGAGCCAGTTATCTAATTTTTACAAGGTTTATAATCCTAATTGTATCATAAAAAATCAACATTAATCTGTTTGGTCTTCTGATACTATTTAAATTGAAAAGTTTTTTATTGTAAGATTTCTTTAAAAACTACAAAATTGTCTGCATTTTTATAGCAAGGGCTTCATTCTATATGATAATATTTCTGAATGTTTTCAATGCTTAAAAATATTTTGCTAAACAATTTGGAAAGAAAATACTATTATAAATATGAACTATTTCAAATGTTTAGTTACTTTTTAAAAAATGTCACCTACTTGCAAAAAAATTAAAATAGCTCACAGTAAGAATAAACGGTAAAAACATTTTTTGAAAAAAATTGAAAAAGGAAAATCAGAGACTATTTATTTAGAGAAAAAAATGACATAAATGCCTCACAAAAGTTGTTACTGAGAGAGAATACAATTTTTAATTCTGTGTTTCTTAGCAATTAAAGGGACGTGAGGAGCAATGAGTCAGATCATTAATATTCTCTTAATAGTCTTATAAAAAGAAATATATATATATGCATATATATATGTGTATATATATATGTGTGTATATATACATATATATATATATATATACATTTAAACTCTTCTAGGATGGAGAATTAATTATTTTTTCAGGTTAGTATGCCTCTGGCCTGACCTAGTGTCTTGACTTTCAGGCTGTAAATACATGTTTATTGAACTGAACTGACCTGCCACCACAACTATATTTCATTTGACAATTAACAGAGAAAGCTATTGTGTTGGTACTGATATAAAGGACACCAATAAATGTGACAAGTAAGATATTTTGATGTAGATTTGAGAAAATGCAAAAATGTTTTTCATAGAGTAGTTTCTCATGTATAGTATATAGAATTTCACCTTGAGAAAGCCATTTCTTTAAGGAGCTAAGCATGGTCTTCGAAATTTTTACTCAAATACAGTATTTTAATTGAATACTTATTTATAGTTAGAATTGGTTAAAGCATTGAAGATTTAAATGTTTTAGATCTGGCCCTTGCATTCTAGGAATTTACAAGGCAACTAATTTGGGATTGGCTTCTCTGATATGAGAAGCTATGATATGTTGACATTCTCGAGAAGTTTGACTAAGGATGAGGGAATATAGTTTGTATTTGTTATTTTGTTAACCAAACCTAATACATATTTCAACCTGACTAAAAGTGCTTTCAAATTCTGCACAGAAGGGTATGCCTGTAAGTGAATCCAAAATTGCCCACAAAGAAATGAAACTGCTTGAATTCTTGATTTTGATCCCAAGGTCTGTTCCATAGAAAAAAGAGAAGTCGGCCTAGCTAATACAGCAGGTGTTGTCACCTGGCCATTCCAATCATTAAAGATCCTCAATCTGGCTCCCAAAGTGATTTGCTTTTGAATAGCATATAGTAATGATCTTGCCAAACTAAGTTAGTAGGAGCATATACACCCACACTTGACTTCATTGACTGGATTAGTGTTACTGTTGGTACTTGAAATTTGGACACTATACAGCCAAAGTCAGTAATTTTTGTTGCTGTCCCTTTTACAGCAAATAGTCAACAGATTTGACTTCTCCTGAAGGATTATTGGATTCTAATAGTAAGCTATTGTCAACAGCATTGAAAAAATAAGTGGGCATGTGTGGTAGACAAATTCTAAATAGGTTCCTAAGATTATTGGTGTTTCTATACCTTCTCCTAGTTACTCAGTGAACACTAAGCAGGTACTGCTATGAACTGATTTTGTAGATATAATTTAGGTCTCAAATCAGCTGATATTATTCTAGGGAGATCATTCATGTAGGCCTGATCTAATCACATGAGGTCTTTAAAATCAGGAAGTTTTCTCTAGCTGGTTGCATTAGAAAAAGTCAGACACATTTAGCTGGCCTAGAAGATAAAGCAAGCATCCAGATTGCGATGGGCATCTTGCAAGAAACCGGAAGAGGCATCTAGGAGAAGGGAGTGGTCCATGGCCAATAGCTAAAGGAAAAAAATATGGCCTTCATTTCTACAACCACAAAGTAATGTGTGAGGAGATCTAGAACTTCAGATGACAGCCATAGCCCCCACCAACATCTTGATTTTAGCCTGGTGACACCCTGAGCAGAGAATCCATCCACGGTGTTCTAGATTCTGACTTACAGAAACTGTGAGGTAATGAATTTGTGCTGTTTCATGTTGGTAAGTGTGTAGTCATGTGTTACACAGCATGCCTTTTAATACAAACTCATAAAACATGGGTATAATTAATCTAACAAAGAATCAAATTATTAGCTACATTAAGAGGGGATAATAAGTTTCAGCTACTTTACAGTTTTTAGAATTTGTGCCTAAAACGTACAAGGTAGTTTCTTCCAATTTTAGCTCTATGCATTGGACTTTAATCCCTTATGAGGGAATGCACAGAGATAGAAAAGCATGGAACATATTTAAAGTTCACCAAGTGGTCTCCTTAAGTTGTTATGGAGGTATTTGAAAGATAGTGGTTGTAAGCAATAATGGAAATTAAAAAAAAACAGTTTATGACCATGTCAGAGATGAGCAACAATGCAGTTTGTACATTACTCAGTGTGATGTAAGCCACTGAACATTTTTGTGTTGTTGGGGAGGCTGGTTAGAGTGGGCAGGAAGAAGATTGCTCCTCTATCAGTTTTAGACTGAGACTGGGAGTGGACCATGAAGATGTTGTAATAGAACATGTCACATTTTGTGCCATGAGGCTTTATAAAGATAATAGAATGGATATTTGGTTTTGTGGTCTAACCTTGTAGTTTCAAGCCTGGATGTGACCGTGGTGATTGTAGTGCCATTGACAAAAGTATGTAAATCACATTGTAACAAGTTTTAGGGTGAAGATGATAAATTTAGTCTGGATACATAAAATTTGAGATACTGGAAGAGCATCCAAGTGATAGGATGGACAATCAATGGGAAACAGACAAAGATTCCAATGGTAGATGGTTGTTGCAGAAATAGATCTGCTAGAGTTTTCGGGCTATAAGATTATGGCAAGTGCCTTTCCAGGGAAAGAACGTAAAAAGTGGGGGAGATAAAAACACATGAGTGAGAAAATGTTACATCCAGGAGACAGAAAGTCCAGAGGGAAAAAAAAATTGCAAATTCTATAAATCTTATAAAGCAATGTGAGAACAGGTATCATGACTGGGGGACAACAGTTTCTAAGGAAGATAGTGGTAAATTATTCTACCAATCCTAGGGGGTACAGTGTGATGAATAATGATAAAATACATTTGAATCTGGCAACTAGAATGTGGATAGTGAATGAAAAAATTTCAGCACAATAATGAGAGAACAAAATGTGCCTAGAGCTAGAAGGTATTTAGTGCATATAAACTTTCTATAAATGTGAAGTTGAAGGGAAAGAAAGATGTTAACCAGAAGGGTCATTTATTCCTTCATCTATTTTTCTGCCAATAAATCCCATGAATAGTGCTGGGCATAAGTCTGATATAAGAATAGAACCAATTTACATATATGTTATATATTATGCATATATATATTACATATATATTATATTTGTATATGTATATATAAAATGGTTAAATCGCTATTTCTGGTGGGCTTCTTGTCAAGTTGCAATTCAGTGCATCCTCTTCAATATTACACATACATAAACACACACATATATATACATACATATTATGCATATGTTTATGATATTATATGTATGTATATAATTAATAAGCCTACATATGATATTTGATCTAGTAATTTGATTTTTGAAATATTCAATTAAATTATGTTTTAATATTTTTCCTGAAGACTCAGAATACTTGGCAAATTATCAATTCATTAACCCTTGCTGTGATTTCTTCAAAAAATGGTAATTTATTATCATTAGTAATAATTTTACTCTGTGTAGAAATAGGCTTAACCTCATGTCTACCTCTTCTATTTTTATGAAATCAGTAAATGAATACATTTTTTAAAAATCCCTAGCATATTCTATTTCCATTTAAATAGTTAAAATCCTAGATATTTTGTTTTTAATCAAATCAAAGTTATAACCAGCCCAGATTGCACTGCAGAAGCATTTAAATGATTGACAATAATCAGGGTAAACTCTAAATGGTTTAAAGGACAGACACTCATATTCAAGTTCTCTTTAATATATTCACATAAATCAAATAAATTTCCATTTTCCTTAACAGAATAGGAAGCTCTTTCTGATGCTGTGTTTGAAGAAAGACTATTCATAGTGTCAATGAGTGAAGACTGCACTCATTGAGGAGTATCTATAGAGAGAGAACGAGAAACATCCTTCTGCTAAATATAGCACAAAAAACTGTATTCAGGAGACAATTTTTTAGGTTCATAATATAGTACAACAAAAAATGATGGCTGAAAGCTTAAGAATCTCGAGAAAAAAATGGGGCATTGTATATAAAGGTTAATTCCAGGCCAAAATGGTGATTTTTAGAATTCTAAATCTTAATGATTTAACAAATGCCTATGATCAGAAAACCTTACAACTTATTACTGTTCTGAAGTAACTCTGCTGAGACAGACTTCCATTTCTTAGCAATGCAGGGTAGAATCTTGCATTTAATCCCAGAACTCATCAGCCCATTAGTGTCAGGATTCATATCCCCAAGCATGCTTGCGAAACAAGTAGAGCTGTGTACAACGTGCACTATGGCAGGGTCTCAAACTCCTATGGGTATCACATCATTTGTCCTCAGGTTGCTTTATGCTTTATAATAGGTATTTAGACTACTAGTGACACATCCCCTTCCACCCTACTGAGAAACTCTGTAGGCTGTCCCATGTTCTCTTTATTTTCCAAGATGATATCCAGAAATTTATATCAGTGCTATGGTATTCACTGGGAAGGTTGTAATTATGTAAACTTTCAAAAGGAGTCTAGTGGTTTTTCAGTACCAATGTATAAAAATTCCTTTTGAAATCTAAACCTTTAAAATGCCCTCATAGATGAGTACTTGTATTTCTAGTATACAATGAATGTACTTGACTGCAGACATTCATATGTACATATGGACTCAGGAATCCCTTATAATAACTCATAGTCCCTGAGATTTAAAACCTCAAAGATCAAAAATCATCAAACTAATCTAGCCTTCTCATTTTGTCTATAAAAACTGAGGCTTAGAGAGGTTTGGTAACTTATCCAGCTAACTCTTTGGGCTAGAACCTATGTCTTTTTGACTCCTAGCAATGTGCCAACACTGCTGTTAACACTCTACATTCTCTCTTTCATGATGGAGTCAAAAAGTGTAATGTGCTGTCAAGGACCACCAAGAATACACCTGTAGTCAAGGAAGTTTCTATAGCAGGAGAGAAAGAACGTCACAGGGACTGAGGAATGTCATGGTCAGAGGCAGTAGGAAGGCATTTATTATGGATGGGGGTTATGCTGCAGATTCTAAAGTGGGGTAAAAAAAGTTGTGTTTATTCTGTGTTGGGTGCTGCCTGGAAGTAAGGACATCTTTTACCAAAGATAGCTTTGGTAAATTTTATCTAGAAGGGGGGAAGATACCAAAGTGCAGTAACAGTTATCTTTGATAAAGGAGCAGTAATCACTTGTGTTAGTAAGAAGAAGGGTATGTTTAGTTAGTCTTGTGTGGTTACAGATTCTTTCTCTCTATCTTTTTTTTTTTGCCTCTGTCTTATGTCAGACATGTTCCCTGAGTGGCATTATCTCTGTCTTGTTCCATCATAGTTACAGCATACACTGTTTGGTCATTGTTTATGTTGTTTATATCCTGCGATCATGTTTATATTCAGTTGGGAACATCATGGTTTAGCTGTCAGCTTCCAGAGCCGTTTTTCATTTTCTAAGTCATATATGAGACAGACTATGCAGATTCAGAAAGCATATTTGAACCCTCAGATGAAGTTGTAAAAAGGAACATTGTAGTTCAATACAGAACAAATTTGGCACCTGAGAATGAAGTGAATTGTCTCTCAAAACTGCATTTCCAGCTACTGAACTGATCTGCAAATCAAGATCTTTTGGTAAGAGGAAGACTAGCATAAATGTGATCTCCAGCGTCAAGATTTTATGCTTCTGGATAGAACCCTACAAAGTTAGTTGCCATAATCATAAAGATGTAAGGCTCAGTTAGAAGAGACAGACATGGCTGAAAGAATGTTTAACATGTTGTAAGTCAGACATTACCTTTCATTTCACACTTCCCAGGTAAATTATTTTGCCTTCTTTGGGCTTACACTGTAGCTCAGATATTGGCATTAAGTCACATCTGATTTTGTCTCTCACTGTCTTACACTCCACATTTCATGAAAAGGAGATCTTTGTATCAGCAGCACATCTACTGAAGTTAGAAGAATGCACAGAATGTTACCAGGGTCCCTTGCACAAGGAAAAAATGTACTTTCATTAAAAAATTAACTTCCTTGAACATCTCCATCCCTTTCTACTTTCCATGCATTTGCTTAAGGTAGTTTCTTATTTTCTCCCAGCTCTACCTGTTGAATTACCAGCCATCCACCAAGGTCTAACTTAAGAATTCAAATGTAACCCCCTGAATGCAGCCTCCATTGATTCTACCCCCTAGATTGTTATGCATGGCCTAAAATTAAGGCCCAATATCATGTGCTGGCTTAACATCTGGTGACATCGAAAGAGCCTCAAATGGCTTAACTACAAGTTTCCCTCCACACTCTGCTTCTGCAGATAAGGTCCTCTAGCCAAACAACCTTTCTTATCAGTGCTACCAGGCATAATCCCTGCTTATTCCTGAGTAGCTGGTTTCAGTTACCTGCCAGCTCATGGGATTCTTCAAACAAGCCAATCACATCTTCCCATGGGAACCATGGAGCATCTTGCCCTCTTGATACTATAAAGCTTGCCTCCCACAGCTCCTTATTGTTTGCTGTCCCTGAGTACCACTCCTGTATGACCCATTCTGTTGTGCAGTCTCCTCCTCCCCGAGTCTGTGAGTATATGTGACTAATCGATGGCTATCTATCTTATCTGTAGGGGTTATGTGTTTGGCCATCTCCATAACCCTAGGGTGGGAATCCCTCCCTTACCAACAGGGTGAAGAGAAGGCAATTAACACGTGGACATCTCCACTGTTCCTAAAGCAAGAATGGATACTTACCCATTGCTTCTCTTTAACATTTTTTATCACCCAGTACTAACTGTTTATCGTATTGTGGCTTAAATTATAATTATAATTTTACAATTGTGACTCCTTACTGAAATGTGGACTGAGATCTGAGTCTTGATCAGCTTTGTATTTTCTCTAAGGCCCACCATGTCATCTTACAGATAGTAATGATTTTAATTCACATTACAGGAGTACATTTTTGCACCCTTTCTAATTTTAGATCTATTTGTACCTAGTTTTTCATCATGAGAAACATTTTTCTTTGTATGATTGAAAAAGTTTTCACTGTGAAAAAGTAGAAGCACATTAGAAAGAGATCTTTCACTGGATCAGCCCTGAGGCTGGCAATAAAGCCGTGATGGAGAGCTGCCTCAGCAAATGTCATTAGTTCTGTGTCCAGAAATATTGATGCTAAGTTACTTGTCCCTTATTTCCCCTGCCAACCCTACTGGGATGGCACATTTCTTATTAAGTTTCCTTCTTTATTTTAATGCTACTGGATACCATACACCACTGATAAGGCCAAGAGTGTAATTAACAGTCATGTCATTGTTAGAAATGGAACTGTTTTTGTAAGTTTAGGCCATCCCCCAAAATTGTGGTTTGGGTGTTGGTAGTTTTGCTTTGGTGGGAAAGAGTAATTTAGATGCACACATAGCTAGGAGATCAGGCTTTTAAGCAGAGAAATCTTGAGAAGAAATTCAAGCTTTTTGGACATCATGACAAATTTTATAGGACAAAAGGAAAGTAATAATTAATGTAATAATCTAGAATAGAAGGAATTCAGGCCTGTGGTGAGATGAGATTAAAAAATAAAGTTGTCCCTCAAAGTGTCTAGCCAACATTGACTTAGAATTTCCTAGCAACTTCCAGTTTATTCTGCTTTTTTTCCCCGATTACTGGTGTTCATATATTTCCTCACTATACCTGTTGAATTTAAAAATGTTAATGGTGCTATATGGTGTTCTTTAAACATTTCATGCATGTATGCATTGCTTCCTCAATAATAGTGGAAAGTTGAGGACATCACTAATATTTCTTTTCCATCCTTATAATACTTAGAATAATATGAATAGGAACCTCATAAATTCTTACTGTGTTTAGAAAGGTAATATGGATTTGGAGGCGTTTGAAAAATGTGTCTCTTCTACAATAGAGGAAACAGGCTTAGAGACTTTGACCACGGTGTTATATGTGGTGAAATCCAGAATAAACCCAAGCCAGGCTGACTTAATCATGTTCTCCTCAACAGACTAATGGTAGACTTTACTATCTTCATGTTAGACTATTCTTAAGCTAAGTCAGTATTGTCTTTTCTTCCAAAAGATATGATAATGATTTTTATATTGGCAATTTAGGTAGATGAAAGTTTGGGTTACCTTTTATTAAGACAATGAGAGAGTTAGGTCTGAAAAAAATTCATAGGCTATTTTAGTTTATTGTTTAACATAAAAAAAAAGTTATAATCACAGACATATAATAATTACACAGCCAGGCCATGAAATAATTCAGGTTTTAGAAGTTAAAGATTCTCCAAAATAGAGCCTATGAAGAAGTCACAAAGTCTTTTCACTTGTTTGAAGTTCTATAGTTTTCTGCACAGACAACTATTTCTTACAGGTGCACATTGGCTATGTGAGAATGGAGGGAAGAAAGATATATAGAGTTGACCCTTGAACAAAATGGGTTTGAACTGTACAAGTCCACTTATATGCAGACTGTTTTTCAATAAATACAGTATGGTATTACAAGTGTATTTTTTCTATAACATTTTCTTTTCTCTAGCTTACTTTATTATAAGAATGCAGTATATAATACATATAACATACAAAATATATGTTAATTGAATATTTATATTATTGGTAAGGCTTTTGGTCAACAGCAGGCTTTTAGTAGTAAGTTTTAAAGGAGTCAAAAGTTGTACATTAATTTTTGACTACTCAGGGGTTTAGTGCCCCTAATCCCTGCATTGTTGAAGGGTCAACTGTAAATACACACACACACACACACACACACACACACACACACACACATACTTTCTCTCCCTCTCTCTTTATATATACATATTTATAATGTATATATTTATGTATACAATATATGTACATATAGGAATGATGTATATATGTATATACATGTGTGTGTGTTTATATATATATGCACATATATATGTGTGTGTGTGTGTGTGTGTATATATATATATATATATATATGTCACATTTGCTATGTCAAATACAGGATTCAGAGCTTGACATTCCAGAAACATGTTGAATTGAATTACAATGAATTAAATGTGAACTCTGATCAAATGTGAGCTCTAACTAGGGGGTATTGCATATTTCCCAAAAGAATTCTATTATCTACCTATAGTTTTCACCTTCCAAATTATAGCATACATTTTCCAAATATAAACTTATACCCTCTAGCAAACCAGAAGTTTTTTGTTTGTTTGTTTGTTAGAAAACGACATACTGAACACTTTTAAGAGTCCTCACATTTTAGTGATTCCAGTTGACTTCTGAAATAACATATACACCTTCTGGCACAACATTTAATGTATTTGTGCACATTAGCTCACTTATTATAAAATAAGAGCTGGTGTATACCTGCCATGTAAGGCTATTTTCAAATTTGACTCATTTAATTTAACATTTAAAGATTTTAGGAGGAAGGATAGCAGTTTTGTGTATAAATTATTATCATCAGTATTTTCAGGTTTTAATTGGACTTGCAAAAGAAAAAAATCTTTCCTGCCTTGTCTTGCTCTGTAATCTTAAGTATTCTTTAGTTCCAAAAAAGAAGAGACAATAAAAATAGGAAACTGGCATCACTGAGAAGAGAAAAACACTTCTATGCATTCCAGTTTCTCTTACTTCTTCTGCCAGATAAGTCACGTGCCCGTGTGACTCATGTCATTGGAGGCAGGTGTGTGTCCATCCACACGTTTAAAACCACACAGCAAATGGAGAAAATGGAGCATACCAACAAACTACACAGAACCTTGGGGAAAGAAAAATGCCCAGCAAGGAAGCTTACTTCACTCTCTTTGGATGTCCATCCAGTCAGACTTCTCAGCATGTTGAATTAAGTCACAAAATCCCGTTTTTAAGATTGAGACTTGTAAAGAAAGCCAAGTAAACTAAAATCCCCGATGGACATTTTATTCAATGGCCTCTTATAAATGCCTATCATTTTGCACTTTTTAAAAAATATCCACAAAAGCTAGGTTTGGTTCAGTATGATTTTGCTAACTGACCTGGAGTCTATTTCTGACCACTATAATAAGCCAGTTTCAGTAAGGTGTAAAATATGTCACATTATATGTGACATATGAGCTCTTGATATCCTCACATCCTATACTTTGGAACTTTCCTCCTTTCTGAGAGAGATGAATTGTATTATAACTGTTTCAGGACTCTTAAAAAGCGCTTGACTTGCACATAAAGAAACCAAAAGAACCCTGCATTTTTATTTTTTTTCAGAGCTCACCAGCTTTGCTAATAACTGCACCATCCATCTAACTCTTTGAGCACTTAGTGCATTGTTAAGTTTTCATTCTACTTTCCATATGGCACTGTCACTTTGGTGCCATATGAAGGATGCGTCAGATGTTTTGAGTGGGAAGCTTTTCAACAGTTAGAATGAATTATTGACATTTACGTTTCTGTTTATTATTAGTCTTTTAGCATAATTTGGCTTCTACTGCTTTTCTATTTGTATATTAGAACTCTTTATTTACATCTCTTTTCCTTTTTGTTGCTTTTGATGCCCTATGTCAATCAATGGGTTTTTAGAGCAGATCTGCAGCTAATTAGTCAATTAACTAAATATTTTGAATATTATACACATGATTGTAAGATAACTAATGAACAGTCTTAAGGAGAGAAGAGAAATTGAAGACATAATAGGAGAGACCATGATTTTCTTTAAGTGGAAACTATTGTAAGAATGAGTGGATCATCTGTGTAACCTGTGAGCTGTACCCTCCACAAGGCTATTAGGAACGATGAGAAGTTTTAATTTCTGTGGTATGTGTATATGTTCTCTGGTAAAGTCTTAAACTGCTCATTCTAGATGAATGTCTACCTTTCTTTGCTTTGCAGAGCCATAACCACATGCAAACCTTACTGCAATTATGCATTCTTAACTTTTCATGTTACCATGCATTTTGAAATTAGTTTGACAGTAATCTTATTGAAATTATCTATAAATTCGATCTTCTCTTAAAAATGTTGTTTTACTCCTGCTGACATTTGGAAAGATCTTTCACCATCAGTATTTTTGTGCCAACACAGCAGCTTGGCTATTAGTTTGCTGGTCATTACCAGCTTCGTTTCAACAACTGACTTTGGAGACTTTGTCATTATATTGTGCTTTATGTTAGCTGTACGCTCATTTATTGGAACTTAAAAGTGTTGAAATACTAGTTTTCTTATCAATGATGGTAGGAGAAAAAAGATAATAACCAGCAGTAGTCCAATAGACCTGTGATTTGGGTCTGGAGCTAATGAATTCCAATTATTAATAAATTCTAATTTGACACAAAGAGTATGAAAATTTGGTTCATAATTTTATATACTAATTTGGGATGTAAACAAGTAAGTTGCGCTGAAACTGAAACCCCTTAAGGACAGTGCTGAATTTACAAAGTGAGTCTACATAAGTAAACTGAAATAGTTCATGAACTTCAGTGAACCCTGGTTTTAAAGACCCCATGTTTAAGCTCAATTTTGCAAAGGAAATGAAAATAGAATAAAGCCTCAAACTATGCATTGTCATATAATTATTATAAATATGTAAGGTGAAAAAACATCTTTTGTCTGGAAAGCATTTTCTAATTGGCCAGTTTTTATAAAGCATAAGCACTAAACTTTGTGGTGGCATTGGCAATACAAGAGAAAGCTCATCTGTTGTGGCCAGAAGTTTACTAATGTCTTTGCTTTTGGTCTTGACCTCTTTGATAGTGTGTCATTATCCTATACTCAGGGCTGGTTTTACTTACTCAGGCCAAAGGTCTAAATATGAATGTTATGTCTCAGAGTAGAGGAAGCCAGATATCATGGCGTTTATATTCATGTCTCGACTGCCAAAAGAAACCCAGATTTGCTTCCTACCAGAAGCAGTCAATTTCATGGAAGGTGAAAAGGATGAAAAACAATATGAGGGAGAGAAACATGAGATGGCAAGACCTACCCTAAGTAGAAGACCCATGTAAGCCATGCCTAGATTTCCGAGACACAAAGCTGCACGATAATAACATGCCTTGTTTAAAACTGCTAAATTTGTGGTAATTTGTTGCACAACACTAGATAGCTAAACATATTCCTTACATAAAATATGTGATCAGATTACTTCTAAGCAAAAAAAAGCTTATTAATGACATTATTTTCCCCAGGACGAAGACAAAACTCTCAGCAATGCCTTTGGCTTGCTGACCCTTGCCTAGATTTCTATGAATGCTGAACTTCTTTTAGCTTAGTGAATAAAACATCCTCCTTCTGCTCGCCCAATCTCGGCACATATTCTTCTTTATACTTAGAGTATTCTCCTCTGGCTGCTTCTCTTTCCCTAATATCTTCCCTTTTTTTGTTAGTTAAATTCTTATTCATAAATTTAAATTCCAGTTTAAATATGACATTTCTGGCAAGTTTTTTCTGACCTAGGCAGTTGGAGACATCCTCTCTTATTTATTTCTATCCTAATACTTTCCATACATCATTATAATTGCTGGTTTAATTGTCTATTCTTCTCACTAGAGTCAATGAACCATGAGCGGAAAGATCATGTCTATCTTGCTCATAAGTATATCTTCAGCATCTGACCCAGAGTTGAAGCTCATTAGTTGCCTGTTTCATGAATAAATGAATGGCTTACTATAAGATAGAGACTAAATTTGCCAAAATAGAGACTAAATTTGCCAATAATTAGAACCACAAAACACTGTGTTGGCAGGGAGTCACAGGATCTCTTATATTGTGCGTCCTAAGATGACACCTAAGGCTCAGAGCAGTTTCCCATTCTCCACTTTATTTCCGTGAAGTCTCAGCTGGCTTTTATCCTTCCCTATAAAGTTTCTTTGGTGTTCTCCCCACTGAGACAGTCTCCATTTCCATCACAGAGTCAAGTCCATACATCATTTTCTTTTTATTTTATTTTATTTTATTTTATTTTATTTTATTTTATTTTATTTTTTTAACGTTTATTTATTTTTGAGACAGAGAGAGACAGAGCTTGAACAAGGGAGGGGCAGAGAGAGAGGGAGACACAGAATCGGAAGCAGGCTCCAGGCTCTGAGCCATCAGCCCAGAGCCCGATGCGGGGCTCGAACTCACGGACCGCGAGATCGTGACCTGAGCTGAAGTCAGACGCTCAACCGACTGAGCCACCCAGGCGCCCCCATCATTTTCTTTTTAAAAGGCAACTAGCAACAGTAACACAAGTTAGAAAGTGGCAAAATTTAGGTGGTCTAATGTACACAGTTCATGTAGTCATAATCCATGATTAAACTTTACTAATTCCCTTTTAAATTATAATTGGAACTTCTAGAAGTTCTCTTTCTAGTCTCCTGTGCACTTCTAACTTTTGAGTCCATTCCTAGGGACAAGACTCATTAAAATATTCATCATTAAATACTGACTTCGAAGAGAAGGATGACCTGATTCATACTTTCTTCCTCTTTCCAATAGGAAATTAAGATGGATCAATAAGTGTGTTTTTATCTGCATGAGTAATTTGCAGCTCTGAAGATCTCCATTTACCCAGAACAATCCTTTTGAATCATTTTTCTTGAACATTTCCTGGAATTACTGCTAAAAACTATTGTAAATGACCTATCTAATCAGAATTGTTTAGAATGCTTTGAATAAACCATGATTTTGGTTATAATATCTCAATGATATGGTGATGATGGATTAATATTAAAGAATACAGAAATTAATTAGCACAATTAGGGATAGAAATATGAAGTCAAGTTTGTGATTCTTCTTCTAGTAGTTAGAAATTAGAGGGCAATTGAATTAGTAAAGTGGTTAATTCACATTAAGAAACAATAATGACACTCCTCTATATATTGTAGGGGAAAATTAATATTCTTTGTTATTTATGCGGAATGAACGATTTTTCCATTATGTAATTAACTGATGGTATTACAAACTGTTCGGGTCTGGAAAGGACATGTTAAGCCAGTATTAAATAAAAACCTCATTACAAAGAATCCTCTTTCCTACATGTCATCCCTGTAATATTTGAAAAAAAAATCTAAAGTGTCAAGGGTTTCAAACTGCAAAATAAATAAAAATTACGTATCTTGTTTTTATGGCTGTCATTGTTTTATTGATGACATTTTTGAATGCTATTTTTCTTTTTGACACTTATCAACATCTGATAACCTAGCCAGTAAGATATTGTGTTTCCTTCTTTCCTGCTTCGGTAGTTAAATATAGAGATGCATATTTTATCTTGCCTTTAATATGAAGGGCCTTTTGTGCCATGATTTATTTTATATATATAGAAGAGTCTTAACCAGACCACGAGGATTACATTTTTAAATAACAAAGGGATCAGTGTGAGTACCTCTAGTTTTCTACTTTGGAAATAAAACCATGTGAGTCAGACTGCTTAAATCACATGTTAATTTAAAAATATCGTGTCCCAGTAATGGATATCAAATAACTTATTGACTTATTTTCAACATTATTTTCCAGAGTAATCAAACATCCTCAATTATGATTTATAGGAGATATGTTTAATATTAATTACTACTATTATAATCTGTATATAGTACTTGAACGTCCATTACCTAACATCAAAGAAAAAAAAAACTTACAAGAGTAAAATACATTTTAGACTGTTATAATTTTATTTCTAAACAAGACTTCAAATAATATATTATTTTTATATATCTATTGAGCACACATTTTATACCAGATACTGCTACATATTGCAGATTCCAAGTCAAGCACTGATGGAGTTTATAATCTAGAGAAGTAGTAACAGAACTCTGATGCAAGAGTTCATGAGCAGAATAAACTATGAGTAGAATAAACTATGCCTACAGAAGAGAAGGAATGAATCTCGCTATCACAATTTAGGAAGTTGCATCGAATCAGTGCTGTCTGAGCTTTCATTGTGCCTTAAGAAAAGGTAGAGGGGCTTCAATAGATAACTGAAAGCACAGTGATAATTCTAGGTAGTGAGAAAGACTGAGGCAAAGGCATAAATGTGGAAAATGCTATAGACTGATGGGTTTTATTAGCTAGTTGATTGACACACAACTTCTCTGCTGTGTGTTCTGTAGTGACAATTAAATGAGTACTTTATTTTTTTTAATGTTGATTATTTTTGAGAGAGACAGAAACAGAATGCAAGTGTGGGAGGGGCCGAGAGAGAGGGAGACACAGAATCCAAAGCAGGCTCCAGGCTCTGAGCTGTCAGCATGGAACCTGACACGGGGTTCAAACTCATGAGCCGTGAGATCATGACCTGAGCCGAAGTCGGACGCTCACCTGACTGAGCCACCCAGGCGCCCCTAAATGAGTACTTTAAATATAATGAACAAAGTCTTATCCCCAAGCATTAATGGAAAAGCCCACGTTGGGAGCCTGATCTAGGATTCCCTGAGACTTAATTGAAAGAAGTTCATGCTTTCCACATGATAAGATATATTTGTTTCTATCTAAGATGCATACTTAGGCACAGTTACACAAATATTAGTAAAAATGCAATCACGTGTGGACTGATGGGGTTTTTAGAAGTCAATAATTTGGAACTCAAACCCCAATTCTGAATTCACATCCCAAATCTTTAACAGGTTGAGAGTAACACCAAGGCCTAATAACCATAATTTGGTTGTTATTGCCAAATCAAAATGTGTGCCAACTGAACAGCTGTTTTGAAATCTTTTACTTTAGCGATCCCAAAGGGGCCTTTCTCACCCCTTATATAGCTGAGTTAAAGGATACCCTAACTGATATTTATGCTGTTGATTCCCTTGTAAATTTGCATAGTAAATACAAATAAATGCTTACTGTTTTTTGACTTTACCATGGTGAAAAAGCAATCCCCATTCAGTAGAAACCATATTTTGAATTTTGAATTTTGATCATTTCCAGGGCTAGCAATATGTGGTAGGATGCTCTCTTGCACTGCTGGGCAGAAGCAGCAGCTGGAGCTCCTTGTCATCTACGTGACCACCGAGATAAGCAACCCATACACGTACAACCATTCTGTAC
The DNA here is from genome assembly GCF_016509475.1 of Prionailurus bengalensis. Classification (NCBI taxonomy): domain Eukaryota; kingdom Metazoa; phylum Chordata; class Mammalia; order Carnivora; family Felidae; genus Prionailurus; species Prionailurus bengalensis. Next base: position 100,259,130 of record NC_057344.1, on the reverse strand, counting down.
CCATACAACCATTGTGTTTCTGACTTTCAGTACACTTTCAATAAATTACGTGAGAGGAGCACCTGGGTCGCTCAGTCAGTTAACGTTTGACTCTTGGTTTCCCCTCAGGTCATGATCTCAGAGTTTCGTAAGTTCCAGCCCGACCTGAGCTCTGCACTGTCCGCCCAGACCCTGCTCAGGTTCTCTCTCTCTCTCTCTCTCTCTCTCTCTCTCTCTCTCTCATTCTCTCTCTTCCCCTTCCCCACTCGCACTGTCTCTCTCTCAAAATAAATAAGTAAACTTTAAAAAAATAAAAATACACTACATGAGATATTCAACAGTTTGTTATACAATAGGCTTTGTGATTTTGCTCAACTATAGGCAAATGTCCATGCTCTGAGCCACGTTTAAGGTAGACTGGGTTAAGCTATATGTTTGGTAGGGCAGGTGTATTAAGTACATTTTCAACTTACGCTATTTTCTTTTTTTTTTTTTTTCAACGTTTATTTATTTTTGGGACAGAGAGAGACAGAGCATGAACGGGGGAGGGGCAGATAGAGAGGGCGACACAGAATCGGAAACAGGCTCCAGGCTCTGAGCCATGAGCCCAGAGCCCGACGCGGGGCTCGAACTCAGGGACTGCGAGATCGTGACCTGGCTGAAGTCAGACGCTTAACCGACTGCGCCACCCAGGCGCCCCAACTTACGCTATTTTCAACTTACGATGAGTTTATCATCACATTATAACCTCAATGTGAGTCGAGGAAGATCTGTATCAAGAGGAGGCAGGATTTCAGCAAAGGTCATTAGTTATACTTACTGGGTTGGAAAATACCCAACCATCAAGCAGAAGTATGACACGGTAACAAACGCTCTTTCCTTCTTCCTTCTTTCACATAGCAACTTCCCTGCTCCCTTACAGAAAAAGACTATTAGACTGTCATATAAATTGACTTGTTAAATCTAAATGGAGAAGCAAATGAAGACTTATCTATCAAGTTCTTAGCTGTGGTCTGCCTGTGTGTTTTTAAAACCATTTGGTGTAGAACAGCTATTATATAGTAAATTCTGTACAATCAAGAAATGTTAGTACTAACATAAAGCTTCTATTCAGTTTGTGTTCAACTTATGGAGGCAGATTGTACATACATACCCATCCCAGATGAGATTTTTCAAGTTTTAGAAAAAATGATTTGTTTAGAATTCCATATTTTAACTAAGACTTCACGTCCACTATGACTTTTCACCAAGGTCTATTACAAATTATTTTATGCTATACAACATTAATCTGTCATGCTCTAGTTGTGCAGATAAAAGTGAAGCTTATGCTTCTCAAAGTAGGAAATTAGTAACCTCCATCTGATAATGTTTTCCACTTTTGCCTCATCCAAACTTCTCCAATAAAAATCCATTTTGGCTTTAGGAATTGTGCGTTTTTCAGATATGGAAATAAATTGCTCAATCTGACATGACACAGATCATTAAGCTATATTCAGATTATCTAGTGAACACAGGACTTCAATGGAGTGGAAATTAGATTAATTGGCATTGGGATCCATGAGTCCTTGCTTGTAATAACTAACCTAATTAGCATCAGTAATATTTTATAGTGAGCTAAGAATATGTATGTTTGCAAAATGACATATCCATTTTTTACAGGTTCTTTTCAAGCAAAAACAATATGATTCATAATGTATAAAATCTCTTCAGGAAATAGAATCTTTTGGAAATATTACAATATAATATATGTTATAAACCATAATTCTACCTAAAATTTTTTATTTCAAAGATTGATGTTCAACTTATATTGAATAAATAAATTGAAATCTATCTCATTTTTAGGAATTGCAATACAAAATAAGTTGCTATCCTTTCTCTTTTGCTCATTGTTCCTACTTCGAGAAGCTATTATTTGTGAGATTATAATGACTGAGTCTGTAGTTCTCAGAGTATCCAGGGTAAAATTGGTTAATTTAGTAGACATGATTTTGGTTATGAAACATTGATTTCTATATTGTTAGCTAACATCGTGATGTCCTCTAGGACAAAATTCAAGTCTTATTTGTCTTTGTGACTCAGTGCTAACTAAGCACAAATCCCGACACATGGTAGGCACCAATTTGAATATTCAAAATACGAGAGGCACACATGTTTAGCCTATTTCATAGTATTTCTGAACCCATATAGGCTCAAGACAAAGCTGCCAATTGTCTTACTAATGTGATGTATAATTATGGAATCATTAGTAAGTAATTTAGAAAGAAATCTTTTTAGACATAAGTTCAAGTCTTTGTTTCAGAAATAAGGTTTCTGAACATTATACAGAAATAATGTTTTCTGTTTCTTATGTTACTCCGTTTCAAAGGCTCACTTAGAGAAAATAAATTTTCTTCTACTTCAAGATAGCAGCAGTGAGATTCTCTAAAAGTTAGTTTTAATAAATTATTATACTGGATAAAAGTTTGATATTGGCAATGAAAATCTATGATGAATTATCAGTAGTTTAATGTATATAACTATTTCTAAGACAGTGACATAAATTGGAAGATCTATTTTCCAAGATGAATAATCTTTGTTATAAACATATGGTATTTGGTTGTGAAAAAACAATTCTGAATCCGTGCAACACAGGATTATTTTTCTGTTTTTAATTGATTTAGGAACTTTAAAATCTAATTTCATCCAAAAGAGTATTTTATTTTTATAAATAGCTTGTGCCACATTTCAAATAGCATGTTATTATGATTAGTCAAATTTAATACACATTAACTTAGAATTGTTATTTTTTGAAATGAAATGTCAAGTCATTTCAAAATATAATTTATCTTAGAAAATAAGAAAAAAAGACAAAAGTTGACATATAACTACCTGATAGTTGAATATTCTTTTAGTTCAACACTTTACTCATCCAACCCACGTATTCTTATATCTGACTCGCACAAAAGAAAACAAAGTAGATAAACAACAAAGAAGACAAATTCTTCTTGTGGAATGAATAAGGAGACAAAGATATTTTTGTTTTAAGAGTCACTAAGCTTAAGGCATCTTTGTATTCCCAGAGAATTTCAGTACTGCGCAGGTGACAGGGGTAGGTGGTGTTGGGAACAGAGAGGACCATGCTTCAGTTCCACTGAGTGCTCAACCAGCGTTGGTAGAACGTGCACATAACTATACTAGCAGGCAGTCTTCAAGGGCTTGATGGGGCCACAACCAAAACTGTGAAAATGTGATGGGAAAAAATACAAAGTTGTTTTAGGGAAATTAGAAAAAAGCTTCTTGAAGGAGATAGGACTGAGTTAGAACCTTTTGTAAGGGTAGTCAAATAGAAAGTATGTTAAGCATAGGGAAATGGACGAAAAGTGAAAACCACGATTCCGATTGAAAAAAAAGCCACCCAAGTGCATGTGTGCTCTTTGTGTGGGACAAATAGCAATAAAAAATGTAAATCATTATTTTTCAAAATGTAGCTTCCTTGGTGCTGAAGCAGCACAATTCATTATTTTCCCAATAAAAAGAATTTGCATGAGGTTGGGAGGATGAGAGGAGAGAGTTGAGTACACTATGTTTAAAACCCAATAATTTTCAATAATTGCCACAATTTTCTGCCTGCCTACTGAATGCCAACTGGAATCAGCATTACCTATGAAGCACAATGGTGGATAATGTGGAGTGCCTTAGTCTAATTATGTTTGTTTTAAGCCTTTAGATAAAAATTTTATTCAAGCCAATGTATTTTTACTGTGCAATCTATTAAGCAGAAAAGAGCATAGTTCCTAACAAATTACTCTGTAGGAATATTTTCCAAGTAGAATAAGTATATTATTTGGTCAGGATACTTTGTATGTACTTTTCTTGTCTTCAGAACTCAAGCCTCCCAGATTTTTAAATAGTCTTATTTATTAGTTATATTTATTATATTATTATAGACTACATATTATATAATTATTTATTTACTTTTATATGTAATAAATACATATAATAAATATGTCAAATTATATAATTAGATATAATAGTATATATTTTGTAATTATTATATATTATTATATTTATCAGTTATTTATTTGACATTTCCCAAATTCCTATTACATACAAAGATTCATAAATTGTTTCTAACTCCAATATTACAACTACCTAAAGAATGAATACATTGCATTCATTTATTTACATATAAAAGACATGATTGCTATTCAGTGGTTCCTGGTCTTAAACTTTGATCATACATTGTGTAATAGTTTCACTAACATCAATAAGCCTCAATTTCTAAGCAAGAAGAAATTGTGTTTATCTCACTTGAACAAATGTAAGAATAGTGATCAGCATTCAACATATATTTTTAAAATGGTCTTGTTTAGTGTTTCAACTAATTATATTATATATATATATATATGCACACATATATGTAAATAGGTGTAGGTACATATATACAAACATGTATAAGTAAGTGTATACACATATGTATATAAGTCTATTTTAATATATCTTTTATGTAACGAATATTTATATTCCTTTTAGAAAATCTGGGGGTGCTGGGTAGCTCAGTTGGTTAAGTGTCTGACTTCAGGTCAGGTCATGATCTCATGGTTCATGAGTTTGAGCCCACGTTGGGCTCTGTGCTAACAGCTCAGAGCCTGGAGCCTGCTTTGGATTCTGTCTCTCTCTCTCTCTCTGCTCCTCCCCAATTTGTGTGCACTCTCTCTCTCTTTCTCTCCCAAGAATAAAAAATAAAAATAAAAAAAGAAAGAAAAGAAAAAGAAAATTTGGAAAGTTCAAAAAACATGACAGATAAAATAAAAGTCATATGTAATCTTACCATCCAAAAATAACTAATCTGACCCTTTATTATCCTTGGTAACAAAACTGAAAATCTCAGTATTAGAAATGGTCTTTGATAGCATAACACCAGAAATTAAATCTGCCTCTTCTTTATGCTTAAAGTAATTTAAGAGCAATTTCAGGCTAACTTAGGTTCATATGGACTAGTATTATATAGAATTTTCTTCCAGATAAAAAATGTGACCAATATCCCATAATGCATGGACCAACTAATTTTGACATACATAATGACACTTGTCTCTCAGCAGTATGTAATTTGTTGCAATGAAAACCTTTTTTCTATCTAATTAAGAATATTTATGATTGAGGGGTACCTGGGTGGCTCAGTGGGTTAAGTGTGCAACTCTTGATTTCAGCTCAGGTCATGATCTCATAGTAGTGGGATCGAGCCCGGCATCAAGCTGCATGCTAAACATGGAGCCTGCTTAGGATTCTCTCTCTCCCTCTCTCTTTGCCCCTCCCCCATTTCCTTCTCTCCCCACCCCCAAATAAATAAAAATATTTACCACCAAAATGCATTGGCTTTCAATGTTCCCACTGTGACATATAGTGCTCTTGCATGTTGGTATCTTCTGTGACACATGTCACAAGTAATGTTATTAATAGAAATTAAATTATGTACAGATACTATTTAAGAACAATTTAGGGGCACCTGGGTGGCGCAGTCGGTTAAGCGTCCAACTTCAGCCAGGTCACGATCTTGCTGTCCCGGAGTTCGAGCCCCGTGTCAGGCTCTGGGCTGATGGCCCAGAGCCTGGAGCCTGTTTTCGATTCTGTGTCTCCCTCTCTCTCTGCCCCTCCCCCGTTCATGCTCTGTCTCTCTCTGTCCCAAAAATAAATAAACGTTGAAAAAAAAATTAAAAAAAAAAAGAACAAAACAATGTCACTTTTGCTTTCGTTTAAGTGTTCTTTACTGAGAGTGAAAGAATAAGCAATAGAAACAAAGAATGTAGTGTAATTTACTGCTTGTCCTATTTATGCTACTGCTGTTTTATCAATTACATTGACAATTGCTTACCAATAATGATAACTAATTATTGTAGTGCTCAACAAAATGTTTCGACAGTTCTGTTAAAATCTCAAAATATTCATTGGATTACTTTGTGCTTTTTGTGAATTTATGTCATATAGTAGAAAAAATAGGGATCTGCTACTCATGAATGCTTTTCAAACAGATGGAATCTTGAAGGATTCAGTACTCTACACTGAACTCAAGCACTTAGTTTTACAATGCTCACCACCTCTTTCTAAACTCAGATCAAGCTATTAAGTTGTGTTCTAACAATAATGTGGGTAGGAAATGATTATGGTGCTTTTTAATGTGCTATCTTTTTAAAAGCAGAAATATTATTTGACTTGCTGATCTTTTGTACTTTAGTCTCATTTCCATTATATGGAACTGAAATAACAAGTGTTCCCTTCGTTTTGAGGTAGTGAGACAGAATGTGTCTCATACCACTGTGTGATGAAATCCTCAAAAGCAAAGTTGATTTCATGAGAGCTTAGTCTCTATGTGAATTAAGCTGTGGCACACAGTAAAATATAGTCCTTTCTCCTTGATAAGAAAGGTCAAATAATGGCCAGTTCTGTGTTCATTTTCCCACTACATTAAATTATGTACTTATCTTTTGGGTGCCCCTTAACTTTAGTATCCCTTATTATGTTTAGTGATCTGCTGACCAGTAAAATAATTTCCTTTTCTTGCCTTATTCCCTTGCTTTAAATTACTGAATAAATCAAGAGTTACACAGGTCCATCCAGATTTTCTACAAATAATGTCTATGTGACTTATTTTTCTTTTCCTTTTCTTTTTTTCCTCTTTTCTTGCTTGCTTGCTTGCTTGCTTGCTTTCTCGCTTTCTTGCTTTTTTGCTTGCTTTTCTTTCTTTCTTTCTTTCTTTCTTTCTTTCTCTCTCTTAAAAGCACAAGTTGAGGAAATGTTTCATAAAAAAAAAAAAAAAAACTAAAGTATCTCAAAAAAAACCCACATTATTTCCCAAACCCTAGGGATATATATAATAAGTGTGTTGTAAAGACAGAGTCAGGTGAAGAGGATGGACTTTTATTGAAGGATTCCTATAGCAAATGGGAAATAAAACCATTTTCTTTTTTTTGTGTATATATATATATACATATATATATATGACCTTTTCTATAATATACTTAATACCCTAGATATTATTATTATCCCCTCTGTCTCTGAGACTTAAAATATTGATGTAGAATACAGCATTTGACTTTCTTAGATGTGTCATTTATTTCATACTCATTCTGAATTGATGGTAAGTTCAGATCTATTTGATAAATATTTATTAAATGCCTTTATTTGTGTACAAGGTTTTGTTCAAGGTATTAAGTGTGTCCTAGGAAGATGAAGTTTTGTTCCATTCTATCTAAAAAGTATTTAACTGAATTTTTAAAAAAATTATTGCACTGAGGGGCACATGGGTGGCTCAGTCGATTGAGCATCCAACTTTGGCTCAGGTCATGATCTCACAATTTGTGAGTTCGTGCCCCACATCAGGCTCTGTGCTAACAGAGCTAAGAGCCTGCTTCGGATTCTGTGTCTCCCCCTCTCTCTGCCCCTCCCCCACTCATACTCTCCCTGTCTCTCTCTCTCTCAAAAGTAAACATTAAAAAAAATTATTCCTTTGAACATCCTGAGAATCAAGTCATAACAATGCTTATGACTTATTGACTGCAGTTTATGACTTATAAGTAGTGTAGAAAGAGCTTCAAAAAATTGATAATTCGCTACTTTTTAAAATAGAGGTTTACTCAAACTTAGCAGAAATGAAACTGTCCTTAAGTTCAAATACCATTTTAAGCAATTTGGCAAAGACTTGACACTCCCAAAGAAAGACTAAATATTTCTCCTTGACAGTTAAAGATTTTTAACTGGAATATCCAAGTTTGGAAAAAGATATGGTGCCAAATAGCACAGTTCTGAACACTGAGCAGATGCTCCATAAATACTTGTGGAAAGAGACTGCAAATAATTCCCTCTTACATTTACAAGAATTTTCCCCAATATGGTCCCAACAACTGTGTTTTACCTTTTCTATCATCTGTTTTTACTTGGCTACAACCATAGTTACTACTCAGGCATATATTCAAAATTAGGGGGTCTATTTCTCAATAAAAGCCCAATGTCAGGCTGAGGCATGGATTCTTCACATCCCTCCAATTTGTACATATATAACATAGCCCCAGATGATTTTAAGGTAATTTAATTGTATGATATGTCAAATAAACAGCACATCATAGGGCTATCCTTTTATAAAGGCAAATACATTTAGTATGATTTTATATGGTTAAAAATAGATTTACCAATGTCGTTAGTAAGTGAAGGGAATTTATATTGCAAACAGTTCAATTTATTATTTTAGATACTTTATATTTAAAAAAATTAGTATGAATTATTTTTCAACAAATTCTTTCCTGCTGTTTTTTTCTTCTGAGTTACTTCAGGCTATTTCTTATTTAAAAAAAATTCTTCTCATAAAATGGGAATATTCAAGACCATGAAACAAATTCAAGAGAAAATATTGTGGAGAAAATTTTTTTTTTTAATTTTTTTTTTTCAACGTTTATTTATTTTTGGGACAGAGAGAGACAGAGCATGAACGGGGGAGGGGCAGAGAGAGAGGGAGACACAGAATCGGAAACAGGCTCCAGGCTCCGAGCCATCAGCCCAGAGCCCGACGCGGGGCTCGAACTCACGGACCGCGAGATCATGACCTGGCTGAAGTCGGCGCTTAACCGACTGCGCCACCCAGGCGCCCCTGTGGAGAAAATTTTAAATAAGAACTTTCAAAGTTATTTGCAAATGTCAATGTCATTGGACCATGTGACTAATGTCCTAAAGTGATAACTGAAGGTAGGCTGAATAGGTGTTTCTATGTGTGTTGAACATGGATTAAAAAAAAAAAAAATAGATTCATTCATTTCCAACCTGAAATCTGGAAATAGGATACCCAAAACAGTCCATTTAAATATTAAACTTGGGGCACCTGGGTGGCTCAGTAAGTTAAGGGTCTGGCTCTTGGCTTCAGCTCAGGTCATGATCTCACTGTTTGTGGGACAGAGCCCTGTGTCAGGCTCTGTGCTGACAGCAGGAAGTCTGCTTGGGATTCTCTCTGCCTCTTGCTCTGTCCTTTTCCTGTTTTGCTCTCTCTCTCTCAAAATAAATAAATAAATAAATAAATAAATAAACATTGAAAAATTAAACAACCTAAACAAATTTTTCTTTATAGAAGGGAAGAATAATAGCTGATATTGATTGTACCAATTATGTTAATGATCCTAATGTGCCATTTCCTTTACAAATACTTTTCCTTTCAATTAAAAAAGATGATTTTACCTGTATTTTACTACTGGGGTCTCAGATAGTTGTATGAATACTCATAATTTGTCTGAGTAACCCCAGCCAGTAATTGCTGGAGCCATTAGTGAAACTCAGGTGTTTTTATTTCTAAGATTCTTATTCTTTGAAGTAGCCTCTTGAAACATGAATGAATATATGAGTCATTAACAAGCATATATGTATTAATAGATCATGGGGCTTACGTGCATTATTTTTTTAAAAAGTTGACTTTTTTTTAAAAAGTTACATCTAGGATGTAAGTTTGACACAAAAAAATTTAGTAACAGAAGCTCCCAATTAGAATCTTAAATAGGTTTTAAAGGCTGGCATCCTAGATGTAAAATGCAAAATAATCAGATTTTAATGTTTTGTAATGATCTAATTATATGGCTTTTTTTCTTTTTTTTTTCTTCTTTTTTTCTGCATAGTGAGGAAATGAAGAAACAGTCAGGATAAGAAATGAAGAATCCTAGAATAACCTTGAAACTATGTGTGATGACAATGAGTCAGCAGAGCTGGAAGAAATAGGGCAGCAACAATTACAATTATATTTTGAAATTTTAACCAAAATTCTTACTTGTCCAAAGCCAGGTTTCTCGCTGGTCTGAACTTGTAGGCTTCAGTTAATTTGTCCATTTCTTGTATTTAGTTTCCTTTCCAGCAAAATAATTTTAGAATCACTGAGATCATTTTCACACACATACCATCAGGGAAAATTTGTATATCAGTCTGTTTATTGCAAATGATATAACATATGTAAAGGAAATAAATCTGCTTTGAAATATTCTGAGTGATTTAGCATTCACTTGGTAAAAGTTGATGACAGCTCATATATCATACATATATAATTCAAACTTCTATTTCTGTCAGTCTTAATCAACGATGATTTCTTGTTACTGATTGAGATTGTGTAATCCAAACCTAAAAAAAATTCACATTCAAAGATTCATTTTATGTCTACACAAAATAGAATGTTTTAGATGATCAGCAAAGAAGTATGTTTTGAAATTTGTAGTGCTTGCTAAAATTAGTTATATATTTCTCCAGTTTTAAATTATGGTCCGAATTCATGTTATTTTTCCATTGACTCAGAAAATATTTTTCTTAAAGTCCATGCTATTTTCCCTATGAAGAATTACTTTCTTATTTTTCTCCCTGTTTTGTCAGAATCGCTTTAAACCCCAAGGCTTTCAGGAAATCCTAACCTAACATCATCGATTCCTTTCTTTTTCCCCCTAATTTCTCTTAGAGCTTTGCCTGTACTGTACTACCAAACAATTAGATATTATTTTTAATCATGCCAAATGAAGAAGAACTTTGAAATAACTTCATCCAGTTAGAATAGTTTCTTGAAGAAGAAACTTCAGCACTCAGGTAAGCTATAGGAGGACTTTGTAGTCCAAGATGCTTGTATCGTTAGCCCCTAAGGACAAGGAAACTGTCTTGTACATAATACTTTTTTAGGGTTCTGAGAACATTCTGAGAATGTCGTCTATCCGGGATAGAGTCTTTAACTCAGAAGAAGATAAAAAGGTACATTGAAAATAAAAGCAAATAACTGTAGAAAGGAAATGAGTTACCAGGAAGCAAATAATTCTCCAGAGTTTTTAACTTAGATTATATGAACGCACATAAGATTTTTAAATGTTAGTTCTTTGTTATTCCAACCAAAGGCTATAAGCCATATTGTGGGACTAGGGAATTACATATTTACTTACCTCAGGTGCATTGCCTGGCACCGAGTAAGCATTCAAAAGTATTTGGTGTATTGGAAAAGTTCACAATGCGAAAAGGAAGAGAAGTAAACGCTACCAATGATGTAATAGGACAGTGTTATATTATTAATGCATATGTTGCACTAAAAGTCTCAGTGGCAACAACATGAAGATGTAATTGCATAGCAAGTAAAATAAAAAAAAAAGAATCAGTTGTTCTTATGAAGAGTTAGGGGTTATTGATGGAGACGATTGGGGTGCTGATCTCCCACAGCAAGCCCTAACTTCTGTAGTCGCAGCTCGGTGTGAGCAAAGAGAAAAGGCTAATAAATACTTCCTTCAGAGGCTAGGAATTAGGAAAAGGTTCCCCCATTTCCTGGCATCTGAGCTGCATCCTGAAGCGTCTGCTAGACTTTCCGAAGCGTGCTGAGTAGGGAAAAGCAGCAGGAGCAGCGCCAAAGATGACGTGGAAGTTTGCAAATACACGTCATGTCTGGGGAATGGAAACAGTCTGGAATGATTGGTAGAGCCAGGCAGCAGTCACAGATAAGGCGGGAATTTGGTTTGGAACCCGATTTTCAGGGTCTGGAATGTCTTAATAAAAAGTTCATTACCTTTTGGTAGCGGGGAATCTTGAAGGAGTTTGAAGCAAAGGCTTTCATTGACGCTTTTGCTTCTTTTTGCTACCCAAGTATTTTATTATTCAAGTTTCACTTTCTCCAGGATACGCCTGCAAAATACACAGCCTTTTCCTTATCTGGAAATTTATAGCACTTCTCATTAATAATGCTCTTTAGATATTTAATTAGAAAAAGCTTACATGGATTTTAGAGATGCCTGTTCATTCTTTCTTAGTGAATTTTAAGTTCCTCGAAGTTTGTAATTCTTAAAATGGTCAGTGAATTCATGAGTTTACCAACTGACATTTCTTGGATAAATTATTTAATTTAATTTGGCCAGCTGGGTGGCTCAGTTAAGTGGACAACTCTTGATTTATTTCTGCTCAGCCCATGATCTCAAAGTTCACGAGATCCAGCCCCTGCAAAGAGCCCTGTGATGACAGCACAGAGCCTCCATGAGATTCTTTCTCTGTCTCCCCCCGCCCCCACACACTCGCTCTCTCAAAACAAATGGATTTAGAAAAACATTTTTAGAAAAAAAATATTTAACCAATAAATGAATGAAGGAACTCAGATATTGGCTTCTGCTAGTTTTTTCTCTCTTTTTTTTCAATGTTTATTTATTTATTTTGAGAAAGAGGGCATGAGCAGGGGAGGGGCAGAGAGAGAGAGAGAGAGAATCCCCAGCAGGCTCCACACTGTCAGCGCAGAGCCCAACTCGGGGCTCTATCCCACGAAACGTGAGATCATGAGCCGAGTGGCTATCAAGAGTCAAAATGCTTAACTGACTAAGCCATTCAGGTGCCCTGCAATTTTTTTTTTCTTACAATCTAATATAACCTTATGGATCTGAGTCACCTACCTCAGAAATATGGATGTTAACAAGATCTGCCAGTCCAAGCCTATGCACACAAGGTCAGCTCAACTGTGCCTTCCCCACATTTCTCTGGTGGTAGCAGGAGAGGCAGAGCCATTGCAGTGACTCCCTCCACTCCCTCTGTCTCCTAATACAGTTCTAACAGACACATTTAAGAGCACTCATACACATTCAGCCACCATTCTCCCCACCTAACAGTCAGGTCTTTGTTTCTCTATCATATTAGAAGCTCCTGCTTATAATCTCCCAAGATGTCAGAGGGCTAGAATATTTTTGAGGTCAGATCGGGAAATCAATAACACTCAGTATCCTGGATAAAAAGGAAGATTTCTTGGCCTTCTTTATGGTGGGAATGTACTCATTCTATTTTTTTTTTTAACATTAATGTATTATTCAGAGACAGAGACAGAGCATGAGCATGAGAGAGATAGACACAGAATCTGAAACAGGCTCTAGGCTCTGAGCTGTCAGCACAGAGCCTCACGCAGGGCTTGAACTCACAAACCGCGAGATCATGACCTGAGCCGAAGTCAGAGGCTTAACCGACTGAGCCACACAGGTGCCTCTGTATTCAGATTGTCAAAGTTTTCATGATTGTCACAGTACCCATTATCAGAATGAGTTAGGAATTATATTCCATATTTCGGTTAAGAATTGAGGAGGAGTCTTTGCAGACAGATGTGTTAACCAACGTAAAGTCAGAAATGTTGCGTTTCACAGCTCTGTGTGGATCCGGGATAATCAAGACCTGCCCACTACAGCTGCAGCTTCCTTTACATGGGATTCTTCCTGTAAGGCCAGGCTAAACGCACGGCTATTGGATTCTTCTGCAAACAACAAGAGTTTGGGGCCAATAAGGCATTGTGTTGCAAGGCTTTCTAGGTGCTTAAACTATAATCTTTCTCCTCCCTGCTTTGCCTTACCCTGACTTGTGAGTCATTTTGTTCTTAACAAAGGTCCTTTGATCTCCTGTTTCGTTCTGCTGTCCTCCTTGTCCACATCTATCTTGGTTTTTACCATTCTCAAACACCCTGATTCTAGAAGTTACTCAACTCTGTGAAATGAGTCAGAGGCACACATGCCTATAGGTATTACATCAGTGATGTAAATGAAGAAATGGAACCTGAGTGAGAACAGTGGAAAACTGGAGGGAAATGACTCCCTTTCCCCTCCCCGCCCCCCATCAATAGTTGCCACCGGGGAATAAGGGTCAAATATAGCCAAATAAAAATTCTTTTTATTAAAGAATTTTTTAAACTCTGCAGACTAATTAGAACATCTTTGTGAGCACATTTGACTTGCAGCTTGTCTTTTATCTTTTTTTTTTTAATTTGATAGTCTGAGATTAATCCTTAAATTACATCAATCATAACTGTAGGGATTTATTTGTCAATGGCAACTTTATTTTACCCAATATTCTTACCCTAATTGAGGTAGTTAGGCCACTGGGTTTATTTTTTAAAATTTTTGTTAATGTTTATTTATTATTGAGAGAAAGAGAGAGACAGAGCGTGAGAAGGGGAGGGGCAGAGAGAGAGGAAGACACAGAATCTGAAGCAGGCTCCAGGCTCTGAGCTGTCAGCACAGAGCCTGACACGGGGCTCGAACTCATAAACCGTGAGATCGTGACTTGAGCTGAAGTCGGACACTTAACCAACTGAGCCACCCAGGCACCCCAGCAATTGGGTTTCTATCTCACTGCTCGAAAGCATTTTTACCTCCGTATTAGAATACTACTATGTGTCCAAATCAATGTTTACACTCATTAAATAAAACATAGAGTTTTGATGTTCTAGTAATAGAGCAGTAATGCTCTGCTCTAATAACAGGCATCAGTTACATTTTTAGATGGGTTAAGGCCACTTCCAGGGTCAGAGTGGCAAGCAGTAAAAGACATCCTGTCTGAATCAAGGCTCCAAGCAAAGTCTTCTGTTTCTGATCCACTGAATTTATTGTGTCACTGTTGTTTCTCAGCTACTACCTTCCAGAGTCATTTACTTTGTTAAATCCTAGATATTTGTAATGGCTCTCTGTCCTATAATTCTCATGCTTCTTCTTCTTCTTCTTCTTCTTTTTTTTTATGAAAATACTAGTCACAGGCCTAAGACTCCTAATGATATCAAGTCACTGACCCCAATGTGATGTTTACAGATGGAGTTCTCATATCTGAAAGATAAGATAAACAAGTCAAAGACCTGATGCATGGAAATTGATACATCCTTTGCTTGTGTGCTGTATGAGAGAGTCTTTCATTCAAAAGATAATACATTAGGCTGCACTTTAAAAATTCCTAACCGATATTAAGAAAGCATAAGTACACCTATGATGTGTACTATAAAACTATTTCATGTTTACAGCATCCCGGTAATACTATCTTACTTATTTTAAATATATGACAACTAAGACTTAGAAAAAAATAAATAATTTGACATAGAAGGTTGCTTAGTAGCTGGAATTAGCCAAACTTGGGGTTAAGTGCAGTCTTCCAGATCATCAAGTCTCCCCAAAACTTCTGACATCAACTGCAAGTTTAGCAATTTTCCAAAACCATCGTAATTTTCTATGGTTTGCTAGACAGACTCACAGAAATCGCTGATCAGGGATACTGTATCCTCTTGATATCAAGGTAGGAAAATATGCATGGAATATTGCCAACCCAAGAAGCTCATTTAGGCTTTGGTGTCTTGAGTTTTAATTGAAGCTTCAGGTTTGGTTGAATCTTTGTCCAGGTGGCTGAACTCAATAACCATTCCCCCTGGAGTTCAGGCTGATATTACAGTGGCTCAAAGCCCCAACCATCTAATCACACCTTTTGGTCTATTTGCCATGGCCAGCCCCTGTCCTGAGACATCTCATTAGTATACACTCTCTAGAGGCCCTTGTTAGCATGAACTATCCAGGTGTGGTCCCAGGGGCCCAGCATGAATAACAAAGACACTCCTATCACTCATGAAAATTCCAAGGATTTTAGAGGCTAGCTCCCAGGAACCAGAGACAAAGGTCAGCCAAATTCTTTATTACACACTCTATTAATAAATAGCAGAATCAATATTTAATCCTAGGTTTATCAGGCTCCAAATTTTACAATGTGCATTTTCTTCTCATTTGCCTAGAATATTACCTGACACATAGTAAGTGCCCAATAAATCTTAATTACATAAATGAGCAAATCATACTTTTTTTTTTTTTCTTTCCTTCTGCACAGATAGGGCACAGTCTCATGGCAAGGGTTGATACATCAAAGGACTGAGTAATTTTGTCATTTTGTGAATGAAATAAACTCTCAAGGCATGTGTTAACTATGAAACTCTTCAAATAAGCTTTTTGTCCTCCTGAAAACAGCTTGCTCTTGCTATATAGAATCACCAGAAGGGAGAGAAGCTGGAGGGTATAATGCTCATGACTTAAGTGATTACAGATGAGCCTCAGTATAAATTGGTTTAAGGCTATTCTTCGGTATTAGAATAAAATTTCTTATGAGACTTCATTCTCCTGAGTAATGCTTGAGTGTGATCATATGAGACTTTCTTTCAAATAGGACATAAGCTCTGTCATGTCTTTAAAAACAGAGTCTTTAAGTAAGAAAAGCCAATTAAAAAATACATTATGAAAGGCATACGGATACTCAACCAACTGGGGCTTGTGTGTGAGTGCAATAGAGAAACGTGAGTGAGGAAAAACTGTTAGGCAAGGGAAATCAGGATTTTTTTAAATTACCAAATTCAAATAGATCTTTAAAATATTTATGCTGTTTTATAAATATTTGCCTGGGGATGCCTGGATGACTCAGTAAGTAGAGCACGTGACTCTTGATCTTGGGGTCCTAAGTTTGAGCCCCACGTTGAAGGTACAGATTACTTAAGAAAAAAATAAAGGCTCTGATCTAATTTAATTATGATTAACCTTTATTAAGCCCTTAGTCAAAAGTAGATAATGGGGAAGCACATTTTTTCTTTTACCTTTTCTCGGTTTCATCATTGTCCTTTTCATTTTTCTGAACATTACACCATCAAAATGCAATTAAAAGTAACAATGCCTACCCTGTAATTCATAGTGGATGGCTCATTTTAAAGTAATGGACTGCAGAAAAAGAAAGAAGAAAAACTTTCTGATGTGATATATCCTTGGAAAATTTTCTGACTATATAATCACTAACTTGGGCTGTTAAGGAAACAATTATCTCCTTGGGTATATTCCCAGACTTCTAAAAGTTATAGTTTTAAATTTATTATATTGAAATTATTTTCTTTATGACTTTGCATTTTAGAATACATCTAAATTTAAGACTATCCTACTGCTATTTTGTTCATTTTGCCTGCGACAAAGAATTGAAGTTGGAAATGTTATAGTTACTGAGCCACATCATTTATACATCTCATACAATTGTACATTAACCTAATGATGCTTTCATAGAAACAAAATGTAGTAATAGTATATTATCAAAAGGGCGTGAGCTTATAATGTCAAAATAGTGTCACAGTCACTTAAAATTTTATGTAAAGACAGAATTCAAATGATCACATTCATATTTACAAACACAATAGCTTTTAGGTCCTTAAAAATGCGAAGCGAAAGGACCCCAGTAAGATGAACTCACCTATTATTTTAGCTAAGAAAAAGAATTTATCTTCCTTTAATGTTTAGTTTATAGCTTAGAGTCTGCATTTATAAGCAAATGATGGAGTGTATACCTTTTTATGAAGCTTCTTTCCTTTATTTCCAAGAGCCTCAATCAATGTAGGACTGAATCCTGGGTCCTGACCTTCTGAAATGGACTTGTCACTGGTGTTTTTGAAAACACCTATCTTCTATTCTCCCACTGAAATGGCTAATAACTAGACCTGTATTTAAAAATCTTTAGTACCTTTTCTTATTCTACAAGAAATAAATTTTAGAAATGTCCATGTCTTTCAATGTAGAATTTAACAAATGGTAAGCAGAAAATAGCTAGTTGTAAAATAGTATTTTAACAATACCCCGAGTTCTTCTGAAGTGAGGCATCCTACAGTAGTATTTTAGATAACTTCTACCACAGTCATTAATAGATATTAATTGTATTGTGTTAGGCATTTAAAATAAAATGAAATATCTGTTCCCTTACTAAAAGGAGCTTGCAAAATTTATTCTGCCAAAGTATATCTGTTTTCACTATGAATCCAATTGTGAAAAGGTAAATTATCATTGGAATCAATGTGCAATTGGCATCTGGGGTAGGTAAGAGCATGGACAAGCGTTGGAGTGAGGTGTGTTTTAGCAACTAGGAGTATGTGTAGGTAAGGGAAAAAAAATCTTTTTCCTGTACCAAGCATAGGTTCTCTGCCTGGGACTTTGTAAATTAGACTGTCAAAAGATAGATTAACAAGGGAAAACCATACAGAATTCTATTACAACATACATTGTGCATGCATATGAGAGCATGCAGTGATGAGTAACCCAAATGGGATGTTAGAACTTGGGCTTATATATCATCTTAGGCTAAATAAAGAAAATGGGTTTTTGATCTCTGAGTGGAGGAGGCAAAATATGGGAAAGTAATCAGGAAAAGTATGGTAGACAGGTTTTTTTTTAGCAAAGTTGATTGCACAGGTTCAAGCTGGTGCTGTCACCATTGGTAAGAGTCATTAAGAATATTCCTTTCAGGGTGCCTGGGTACCTCAGACGGTTAAGTGTCCGACTTCAGCTCAGGTCATGATCTCATGGTTCATGGGTTCAAGCCCCACGTCTGGCTCTGTGTGTCAGGTCAGAGCCTGGAGTTGGCTTCGGATTCTGTGTTGCTCTCTCTGCCCCTCCCCTGCTCACATTCACGCGTGCTCTCTCTCTCTCAAAAATAAAATAAGCATTAAAAAAAAATCTTCCTTTCAAGTATCAGAGGAGGGAGACACGTTTACAAATTGAATTTTCTTTGTAAATGTAAATTTCCTTTATAGAAGGAAAATTTATGCCCTATTTTTAAAGCTTTTTCTGTATCTGCTCATTCTTAATGGCCTTTAGTTCAAAATAATCCACATGCCAAAAAGGCATAATTTTGGGGGGACCATATTCTAGTACCCTTTGATATGGAGAACAAAGGCAAAAGAAAAAAAATTAAATTTCCTTACCAATTACCACCTATTGACCAGTACTTAAGACAGACAGAGTAACCTTCCTCAAAGACATTAGCTCCCTCAATGTTAATACTTTGCTGGAGGCAAAAGGCAACTTTAGCTCGATTTTAGCCCGACATCCAGGATGCTGTAAAAATCCCTTTGGAAGCTTCCTTTATCTCTGACCACCCCCCTCTCCAAGATATATGTTAGCAATCATCTTACAAGCATTATGGCCCACTGATATACATCTGAAGGGTCTCATGACTAAGGTTTTACTAGACAGTAGTAAATGACCTTTTCCTAACAACAACTAGCCCTTCAAGGTCCTGGAAACCTTGTTTTCAAATTCTTTAGAGGCTTAAGCTATCTCTAACCCCCTCCCAGGTTGAAGGTATATAATCAGCCACTCCTCACAACCCCAGTGCAGCTCTTTCTGCCCATGGATCCTGTCCCCAGCATTTTAATGAACCCACCCCACCCTTTTTTTTTTGCACTGAAGATATCTCAAGAATTCTTTCTTGACCGTTTGTTCCTGCACCCCAACATATACACATCATCCTTCACATAGAACTGGTAGAATGAATTGCTTACTGGTCTGTAATAAAGGAGCCTAACTGTGGTCCAAACCCTGCTCATCATTAGAGTTCATCTTTTTTTACCTTTATATTCACAAGAGGTAAAGGATTTTTAAACTCAATCTTGTATGTGTGTGTTGTGTCCTTTCACTTTATCTGAATCACTTGAAAGTGAAGGAAGCAGTTTGAATCTGTATAGCTGATGGGATATAGAAAACTTCAGCTGAATATTTAACTGCTAAAATGCCTGATGGCATCGCATAAATGTGTTTGATGAAGAAAAAGATATGGAAAACTTGACAGTGTCAATATTGAATATTGAAAGTTTATTTTATGAAAAACTGTTCAGAATGATATAGGTGCTTAGTGAGTACTGCCCAAAACCATATAAACAAAAACAATAAGTCATACTTAGATAAACATCTCAAAGGTTGCTGTTATTATTGCAGGGTTTTGTTGTTGTTGTTGTAATCTCTACACCAAGTCTGGGGTTCAAACTCACAACCTCAAGATCAAGAGTCACATGTTCCACCCACTGACCTAGCCAGGCACCGTTCTTACTACAGTTTTTAACTGCCATCTTACCAGTAGGAGTAATGAGATTGATAAATATTGCTACTGAAAGAAGGTGTAATTTTTGTGGTATTAAATGCACACTAGATGTTCATCAGACTCCCTTAAGTCTTTCCCTGGTGTTTCTGCTGTAGTGACTTTTTCCCCATTATTTTTCTGTTGCTAAGAATACACATTGTGTAACTAGGGTTTCTTTGTGACCACTGGCTGTCAGTGCCAATTATAATTTAAATTGCCCAGGCAAAAAGAATTTAAATTTGAACCAGCGAATAGCTGTCATCAACACATTACTGAAACAAAGTCATTTGGAGGGCCAAATGAAGTACGTTAACATTCAGACTCAGCAGGCTAAGAATGAAAAGAGCTGAATTAAAAATAACTTGTTTTTTTTAAGTAATCTTAATAAACGTGCTTCTAAATAGGATGATTGGGTTTGGATCAATCAGAGAAAGTTATCTCTGGCATGGAATAAATTCAGGTGGGGAAATAGATTTAAAATTGCAGTAATTCGAGAAATGGGAATAATTCTCTAAAGTTTCAGCAAACAAAACTCAGTTCCTTTATCTATTAAAGCAAACACTATTTTTACCAGTAAAAAGAGTGCTTTGAATCTCTCAGTAAGGACATCTTTCTTTGCATTGTTTGTCCAGTAGGGGTGATGAATTTGCATTAATCATCTCCAATGCTAACCTATTTCCCTCATTTTCAAGAACACTGACTGCAGATAGAATCTGCTAGTGGACAAGGTAGAGTATCAATAGGTTGCAGAATACCAGAATATACCACCCCAAAATATGCCACTTTGGCATAAGCATTATTTGGAGCTAAAGGCCATTCAAAACCACAGATGCAAGGAAAACTCTACCTCTCCACAAATTGCATAAAAATAAGTATAAATTTCCTCCTTTGTAAAGGAAATTTGTATTAATAAAATAAATTTCCATTTGTAAAGCTATCTCTGTACCAGGAAGAGAGCTATTTCTGGAGACAGCTCCCACCACCTGAGAGATTCTGCATAACAAGACAATCCTTATTTACCAAACTTTTCCTCCCCTGCTTCCCCATAACTTGCGCCTCCCACCCAGCAGCCCAAAACCTCTTTTCCTTTGTGTAACTAAAAGGGCATATAAATCTCAATCATCTGGCCTCCTGTATGAGTCTCATTTCTTTTTGAAGTTCCATGCATATGTACATCGTTAAACTTTTTTCTCTTTTGATAATCTTTTTTTTTTTTTTCAGTTGGATTCTCAGACCCCAGACGCTGAAACTAGAAGGGCAGAGGAAAAAAAGGTAAACCTCCCCAACAAGTTCAAAGTAATGCAGGATGCATAAAGAATACAGGAGCAGAATGACTCTAACATGACGATTCATGAAATCATGACCTAAGCCGAAATCAAGAGTCAGAAATTTAATGAGCCACCCAGGCGCCCTTTGTAGGGCTCATCTTAAAACAGCAGAAGCTGTGTCCTAATTTCCCCTATCGAGAAACTTCTATGGACTGTCAAGGTGGTTCTCTCCTCCCCAGCGCCCTGCCTAAATAAATCTAATAGCCTTTGCTTTTTTGGTGGCCTTTTGGAGAGTAAACAGATGACAGCGACATGCAATAATTATAGAAATGGTAGGTGGAGAGCCCTATCTCTAACCTATGAGTGGATAAGTCTTTGTATCTACTCCCATATTCAGCCTCAACCCAAAGCCCAACATTTGTTTTAATTACCCTATTTTTTTTATAGTTCTCCCTCACCTCTAAGAAAGCAATGATCCTGTAAAATCAACTTTTTCTTGGCTCGTGATTCTGTCTTTTCCCAATTCCTGAAGAGGCTTTTCTTTAGTTCCAGCATCTTCAGTTGCTTAATTGGAACTATTTTTAATAGTCAAAAAATGCATTTCAAAAACATAAACCTCTTGTTTAAAACTGCATATAGTAAAATCTAATAGGATGAAATTCAAGTTTTATAGCCTGAAAATTGTAACATCTCTAACTTCTGAAAAATGGACCTGTTCTGTGGTTTTGACATATTGAAATCGCTACCGGGCTAGGTGGGGAATATAGATAAGTAAACCAGTTGAGCGTGATAGAAATTAGTGGAAATTGTGGACAACTGTGGAGTGAAATTTCCATCTGAAAGGGGACAAGTTCTACTCAGTTCCAGCAGATTTTTGCCATGTGGGAATAAGGACCAATTTTGTCAGATACTTTGAGAACTAGGTGACGTTTCTCTGTCTCTGTGTCCCCCCCCCCCTTTTTTAATGTGGGCAACCAGCAAGTATTTGCAAACTACTCTGCTTGCCAAAGAAAATGCTAGGGTAGGATTCAGCCACCAACTGCTCAAAGTTATTTTATTGGCTCTGCCAATCCTGTGTAGGCTAAAGCCTTTCTCATGATGTTTATTTAACTTTAAGTCTTTCTCTTTTCTCTGTACCTATTTGAATATACCATGCTTCCAAATCCTAGGTTAATTCTGACTCCCTCTTTCCTATCTCTCCTGCTTCAATATCACTCTTTTGCTGTGATGATTTAATTTGTGACTTTATCATATACTACTTTTAATTTTCTTGTTAGTTCTGCCAAGATTTTTTATTAGAGATGAAACTTTTGTGGAAAAGATCTTAGAAGATTTGTAGCCCAGCCCCTCAATATGTAAAGACTTGGAAATACTAAGTAAATCCCCCAGCATCATATTGCTAGTTGGTTAAAGATTCCCGAGGCTTATTAAAAATTGCCTTGAATACAAGAGATATTGGGGACACACACACACACACACACACACACATATATATATATATATATATATATAAAGATTTTATTTTTAAGTAATCTCTACACTCAAACTCAATGTGGGACTTGAACTCACAGCCCCAGGATCAAAAGTCTGTATGTTCTACTGACCGAGACAGCCAGGCACCCCATGGTTGCATATATTTTGATTGACTAAAAAATGTCTGCCATTGTAATAATGCCTCTATAGACTTTTTTTTTAAATCTCTTGACATTTAAACACAAAATTCTAGATTCAGCAATGAAATCATGTTTTATAGAGTGTTATCTATAAACTGTAATCTTCTTCTAAAAAAGGAGTTGTTTTTATTTAAAAAAAAAAAAGAAAGAAAAGAAACACCCCAAACAATGGTCTGTGTTTGCATTCCTTGTGAAGCCCAGGAAAATAAGTGCAAATTACTTTTGTTTATAAGATGCAGCTGTGCCTCTAGTTTTAGAGGCTGGTTCAACTGGAGTAGCCATTTTTCCTTCCGAATCGTGAGGTTGCTTACCCATTCAAAATGCTATTTAATTTTTTCCCAGGTGACTAAATTCAGATTTAACATAAGGTAAGATTTTACAATATTTGTTCCAATCTGAAAAATTTAAGGAGACGATGTTATCTTAACCAATACTATCCTACTAAAACATGCATTACGATGGCCGTGGAAATATTGGTCATAATATTCAGGCAGAAAAAAACCAATGGGCCTAAAGAATGATTAGACTAAAGATAGTCACAGCTGTATAGAATTCTCCATCCTGTAAAATCTGACTCTGATTTCTTAACATATCTGGTACATATCACTCAGTTAATGGCACATTATCTCTTTGTTTTCTAGACCGTCTTTTATATAATGTAAATATTTCCTTTATCTCCAATCCCTATTTCCATTTCTCTACAGGCAACCACGACAAAATAAGGATGACTATGAATACCTTTGGCACCTCTCCCATTAACAGATGGGGTCTCTTTCACCTTACCTTGCATCTGAGTCGGCCAGGGACCAATTGTGTGATCCCAATTATGATGGAAGTGGTACTGTGTAAACTCTAGGACTTGCCTTAAGAGTGCTGGCAGCTTCTGTACTGATCTTATGATTTGACTACCTTGTTGGAGAAACCACATAGACATTCCCTTGGAGAATGTAGCAGCTGAGCCAAGCCTCTACTGTCTCTGCCAATGTTTCAGAAATATGAATAGAGAAGCCTTGAACACTGCTGACCCACTCAGCCAGCAGTATAAAACATCAAATACCTACCGTGGACACCAAGTGAATACACATATCACCTATTCAGGCCATGCCTGAATTCCTTACTCACAGAGTCGTGAGCAAAATGAATAATTATTGTTTTTAGACACTAGGTATTAGCATGTTTTCTTACTCAACAAAAGATAACTGGAACAGCACCATTCTATTCTATTTAATGTACATCTTTTTTCCCCCAATGTGTGTGGTTTTATAAAACACATGTTTATTTTATGTGTAGATATTTTGATTTATTTAATGTCACTGTGAGCAATAACATTCGTGAGATGTGAGAAAAGAGATTGTGAACATCTCTTTTCAATTAAGCAAGTTGTTTTTGATATCCATCCATGTCACCATCTATATATCTGTTACTTCCATTTCTTGTATAAACTCATGTGTTCATCCAGACAGTTTATTTATTTTTTTCCTAGTGATGGGTACCCAGGTTGCCTCCAACTCTCAGCTGATAATGCTGTGATAGATATCCGGGCAAATTCTCTTTACCTTCTCGTGTGAGAATTTCCTTGAGTTTACAGGAGCAGGGTGATTCTATCATGGGTTATGCCGATACTTTATTTGCCTGTGTAATGACAGATTCTCTCTAGTAGGCTGTACCTGTTCACCTTCCACTAACAATATATGGGTTTCTTATATCGCCATATTCTCTCCAACAGTTGAAATTATTCACCTTTCTCATTTTTTTATATATCATAGTTCAAAATGAAGTCTATTTTTAATACATGTGTATCTGATTACAATTGGTTTAGAACTGCATTTTTGTGCATGTTGGCCTTTTGTGTTTCCTTGATTGTAAATTACCTTTTCATACTTGATACCACTTTCTTATGTTTGTTGACCTCTTGTTTTTCAGCAGCTGGTTGTATAACTACAGATAAATCTCTTGTCTTAGACATTACCAGTATCTTTATCCATTCTTTCATTGGTCTATTCATTTTTTTCAAGGTGTCTATCCTTGAACAGATATTTTTAGTTTAGTCTCATTAATTAGTTAATTTCTTTTCTGCTCTACTTTTGAAGTTTAAGAATTCTTTCACTGCTGCTAGGTCATAAAGATATTTATCTGCACTCCTTTGACTATATTTTTACTTTTTTCACTTCAATATTTCTTCTGCCTAGAATGAATTCTCATATGTGGTGTTAGATTGGAATCTCATTTTATTTTTCTCTGTATAGGGAGCCCTTCTTTTTATTCCTCTTACCCTCGTCCCTGCAAAAAATCTAGTAAACAATGTGTCCCTCCTACATTGATGTGTGATGTCACTTTTATCTTATAGTAAGTCGTTATATATATAAAAATACATCTTTAAAGTCTGTTCTCCCCACTAATATATTTTTCTGTTCTTTATTCTTTTCTTTAAATGTTAATTTATCTATTACCAGAATGGTTTTTCTTTGTCTAAACTTTAGAATGAGTTTATCTTGGGGCACCTGGGTGGCTCAGTAGGTTAAGCGTCCAACTTTGGCTTAGGCCGTGATTTCATAGTTCATGAGTTCCAGCCACAGAACCCGCTTTGGATCCTCTGTCCCCCTCTCTCAGCCCCTCCCCTGCTTGCATTCTCTCTCTCTCTCTCTCTCTCTCTCTCTCTCTCAAAAACAAATAAAACATTAAAAAAATAAAAACTTACCTTTTTTTTTTAATTTTTTTTTCAACGTTTATTTATTTTTGGGACAGAGAGAGACAGAGCATGAACAGGGGAGGGGCAGAGAGAGAGGGAGACACAGAATCGGAAACAGGCTCCAGGCTCCGAGCCATCAGCCCAGAGCCTGACGCGGGGCTCGAACTCCCGGACCGCGAGATCGTGACTTGGCTGAAGTCGGACGCTTAACCGACTGTGCCACCCAGGCGCCCCAAAACTTACCTTTAAAAAAAGAATGAATTTATCTTGTTCCTTAAAAAATTTAACTAGAATTTCTATTTAAATTATATTGAATTTACATTTTAATTTGGGGTGACTTGACATCTTTGCAATTTTAAGTCAAGAGTATGCAATTCTGTTTATTCGGAGCATCATCTTTCATCTTACATTAAAAAATCTTTCTAGCGGGGTTTTCGTATATTCTTTAAGTTTATGTGTAAATATTAGATATTTACATATAATTTGTATATTACGTTGTTAGTGTGAATCCTGCATGGGTCTCCATGCTGAGCAGAGCCTACTTGGGATTCTCTCCCCCTCTCTCTTTGTGTGTGCATGCTCTCTCTCTTTCTCTCAAAATAAATAAATAAAAAGTTAAACAAATCTTTAAAAAAAAGAGTATATTTTAGATTGTCTTCAGTTTAGGTCCCTATTGTAATAGTATCCCTTCTTTGTGTTTCTTAAGATTTAATACCAAATTGATATCAAGGTAATGATAAATAATCCTTTCCCATAAGAAATTACATAGCATGTCTTCAAACGTATGCTAGCATTTAATAAATGACAGCTGTCTTAAGATTTTATCTTCTTTCCATGACAGTGTATGGATTTCAATTCACATGTACCTTCAGAACATTGCTACTGTTTGTGTACTTCAACAGCAACATTCCAATAGAGAATTTAATTATAGCATTTCTATTTTATTATTATTGACAAAATCAGAAATAAAATAATCGTATATATGTGCTATATATGAGAGTTATTTCATTAGAGCCAATTCTACAGATTGCAAAAAAGTCATCTTTAAATTTGCAATATAGTGTTGTTTATTGTTTCTTGACCTTTCTTTGCTTTACGAATAACTGTGATTCCTCTGCCTTTGCTTAGAAGCAGTCTAAACTGAAACTGGCTTTATTTCAACACTTCGAAATGAATTCCACCAAATGGAATATAAATTGAATTGCTCTCAGGAATAAAATTACTTAGCTGCCATGAATCATAATTTGAGATTTTAAAGAGCAAAACATTCCAATAAGTGTGTGTGTGTGTGTGTGTGTGTGTGTTCCTGCTCATGTACCAGCGGGAAGAATAACACATTATTGGCTTGAAATTCACTTGGAATTCCACTTTTGCTGAAATGGGAGACAGTTTTATCTTTGCCATGACTAGTTTTGACAGTCAGAGGTATTAGTGGTGATGATATTTCACAACATTCGCTTCTCTCATTTCCTGTTTTATTATAACAAATATCATACACTATTGTATTTTATTATATTATTTTCAAGAATTTAATATACAGTAAAACCTTGGATTGCAACTTGTTCTGTGAGTGTTCTGCAAGACGAGCAAACATTTCTAAAAAATTTGAACTTGATAAAAGAGTGATGTCTTGCAATATAAGTAAGTATGTGAGGCCGAATGTCACATGATCACAGCTGAGCCAATCGTTCTCAAAATTCGTTTTGACATACAAGTGCTTTGGATTACAAGCATATTTCTGGAACGGATTATGCTCGGAAACCAAGGTTTTACTGTATTTGAAATATTTTAGGATGCAAATAACTTCAGCATGACCACTTCTTCCTCCTTTTCAGGTATTTAAATAATGCCAATAGTCCTTAGTTTTTGGAGTATCAACTCCATTTAAACACATACTATCCCTGAATTTGTGAAATACAAATTGTACTATCAATGAAATGTTGGTATGTTACATTTAAAGTAGTTATTCTGAGAATGAAGTTCTTGAATATTTATCTTTGTAGCAACTGGAGGCTCCTTTCCATGATGTTATTCTAATTATTTTTCCATCTTCTTTCTTGGAGGAAAATACAAAATATTTAGAAGAGGCTGCCTAACTGGGAGATTGAGCTACTGGCTAAGTTGTGTGAATTCCCCAAACCACCAAATGTCTTTCAAAATATTTTAAACAGAATTAGCTAAATTCTTACATTGCATTTTAAATATGCCCCTCCTTATTATTGCTCAAGTAGTTTTTTGTGCTTTTTTTCTACTTTATTACTTTTCAGGTCATTAATGAATTACCAATACATAATGTATAGCCTACCAAACTGTAATATCCTGTTGTAAAACATTTTTAATTTTTTGTAAATTAAAATAAAATATAAAATATTTTAAATATTAAAATATTTAATGAGCTTGGAAATTTTATATATAGGTGTTTATTCTGTTGTACATGCTTGCTTTTTTTTTTCTTTTTTTTTTTTAATTTTTTTTTCAACGTTTATTTATTTTTGGGACACAGAGAGACAGAGCATGAACGGGGGAGGGGCAGAGAGAGAGGGAGACACAGAATCGGAAACAGGCTCCAGGCTCTGAGCCATCAGCCCAGAGACTGACACGGGGCTCGAACTCACGGACCACGAGATCGTGACCTGGCTGAAGTCGGACGCTTAACCGACTGTGCCACCCAGGCGCCCCCATGCTTGCTTTTTTAACATATACACATGTCATCTCAAAACCAGTAACTATGTGAGATGTGTATATGGTCATGTACAACCAATTTCCCAGACACTTATTTCAAGTTACTTTTGCGTTAAGCAGGATATTTGCAAACATCGATTTTTTTTTATGACATTTACTGTGTACCAGTGCTGCTATAAAGTCAATATTGTCTTTTTTACATTTTCTTATGGTAACTAGGAATCCAACAACTAAGTGAGTATGGCCAAAGCACAATTTCTCTCTCTGGATTATTTCACATAGCCACACTAACAAATATTGCGTTCTAGTCTCAGCTTGATTAGGTGTGAGACAAGACCCTGGACTCCTGTATCTTCCATTTAATTGTGTGTATATTGAGCTGTAAATCCCACCTGAGTACACAAGCTTTACGTGGCTCTGCTTCTCTTTGTTTCTGTATTATATTTCTGTGCTTATTTCTTATACTGTTAAATGAGTGGTCTTCCTGGCCCTCCCCTTCAACATTCTTGCCCTCTACCTTTCACTTAGATGTTATCAATTCTTCTTGAATAATCTTAAAGACAACAAGAAAGAATAACAGAGTGTTGACTGAATTTTGCAATTCCCTTGTAATTCTACATTTACTGAAGTGGAAGGTGGTTTTATTTCTGCCATCATTTTGAAGAATTTTTCCATTTCATCTAAGTTCTCAAATTTATGGCCCAGGTAGCTCATAATATTTGCTTATTATCTTTTTAATATCTGTAGGGTATTAAGTCATATTCTCTTTTTTTTCTTTTCTGATGTCTGTATCTTTGTATTTCCTCTCTTCTTCTTCGAATCTGGATTTATCAGTTTCATGAATCGCTAAAAAAGAATCAGCTTTGATTTCATCTGATTTTCTGTATTGCTTTTCTTTCCTTAGTTTCATTGATTTCTGTTATTATTTTCATTGTTTATTTCCTTTTGCTTCCTTTGCTTTTAATTTACTCTTGTATTTCTTTAAGTTGGAAGTATATGTTGTTGATTTTAGATCTTTCTACTTGTCTAATAAAACCCTCTAATGCTATAATTTTTTTTTCTCTTAAGCATTTCTTTAGCTGCAAACCACGAAGTTTAATCTACTTTAATTTTTATTCACTTCAAAATATTTTCTTATTTCCTTTGTGATTTCTATTTTCACAAATGGGCTGTTCAGAAGTATGAAACTTGATTTCCACATGTTTTGAGCTTTCCCAGATATCTTTCTACTGTTGATTTCTGGTTTAATTTCATTATTTTCCAAGAAAATACTTTGTATGACTTCTACTCTTTAGAGTCTTTGTAGCCTACAATATATCTTTATTTTTAGCTTGGTGATTGTTTCATGTGTTCTTGAGAACACTGTGCATTCTGCCAGTGTTGAGGGAGTTTTCTATAGATGTCAGTAATATGAGTTTGGTTGATAGGTTGTTCAAGTCGTCTGTGTTCTTGCTGATTTCTGACTTCTTGTTCCATCCATTCCTGACAGAGGATTTTTAAGATTTGTATTATAATTGCATGTTTGTCTAGTTGTATATTCAAGTTACATTATTATTATTTTTTTTATCTCTTGCATGTGGAAGCTCTGTTGATAGATCCACACACATCTAGGATTGTTATATCTTCTTTGAATAGTGATGGCTTTATCGTTTTTCCTCCTTTAGATAAAATGATTTGTTAATATTGTCTTTTGCTTAGTGTTTGCTTGGTACAACATTTTTTCATCCTTTTATTTTAACATATGTCTTTATTCTTTTATAATTTTTAAAAATATTTATTTACTATTGAGAAAGAGATAGAATGCAACCAGGGGAGGGGCAGAGAGAGAGAGAGAGAGAGAGAGAGTACAAAGCAGGCTCCAGGCTCTGAGTTGTCAACACAGACTCCCATGCGGGGCCTGAACTCATGGACCACAAGATCATGACCTGAGTGAAGTCAGATGCTTAACTGACTAAGCCACCCAGGCTCCCCTTAACATATCTTTATATTTAACATATATTCTTTATAGACAGCATATAGTGGAGTTTTGCTTTTTCATCAAACCTGATATGTGTGCTTTAATTGGTATATATAGATTATTTATAGTTAATGTTATTATTAATGTAGTGGAAGTTAAAACTATTATCATGCTAGTTACTTTCTATTCGTTCCATCTCTTCTTTGTTTCTTTTATCTATTTTTCTGCCATATTTTAGTTTATTTTAGTAATTTTTAGGATTACACTGAATCTCCACTAATTATTATTTATATCTTTAAAGAATATTTTTAGTAGCTACCCTCAGGCTTACAATGTTTACCTTTAATTAGAGAATACATTCAAATCATGTTATATAGCTTCCTGTGTAGAAGAACCTTAGAATGGTTAACAGACAGTGTCCAACTTACCATGATTTGACCTATAATTTTTTTGACTTGATGGCGGTGGCAAAGTGACACTCATTCAGTAGAAACCATGTGCTTTGAATTTCGAATTTTGATCTTTTCCCAATTAGCAACGGAGCATTGGGTACTCTGCCCTTATCCTGGGTGTCAGTGGCTCCCAGTCAGCCATGTGATCACAAGGGTAAAGAACTGATACACTTAGAACCATTCTGTACCCTTATGGTCATTCTGTTTTCACTTTCACTATGGTATTCAATAAATTATATGAGGTATTTAACACTTTACTAGAAAACAGACCTTGTGTTAGATGATTTTCCCCAACTGTAGGCTAAGGTCCATGTCCTGAGCACATTTAACGTAGGGGAGGCTAAACCGGGATGTTCAGTGGGTTAGTGTATTAAATGCATTTTTAGCTTATGATATTTTCCACTCAGTGATGGTTTTTTTGGGACATAACCGCACTGTAAGCTTATTTTACAGGTTATTGAGGAAGATTTGTATGCCCAATTCCTTTCTCTCATTCTTTACACTATTATCATATATTTTGGTTTGATGTGTGCTATCGATTCTGGGTAGGACTGATAATACTTTGACTCATTTTTGTTTATCTTAGAGCAGCTTTATTTTTTCTTTGTTTCTGAAATATGCTGTATTGTACATAAAACTGCATTGAAAGTTCTTTTTCTGTCAGCACTTTAAAGATACCACTTTATTGTTTTTTGGTTGAATAGGTTCTGATATGAAATCTACTATAATACAATATAGGATGTCTTTTTTTAATGTATGTTTATTTATTTTGAGAGAGAGAATGAGTGAGCTGGGAACGGGGAGAGAGAGAGAGAGAGAGAGAGAGAGAGAGAGAGAGAGAGAGAATCCCAAGCAAGCTCCACATTCAGTGTAGAGCTCAGTGCAGGGCTCAATTCCATGAACTGTAAGATCATGGTCTGAGGTGAAACCAAGAGTTGGTTGCTTAACTGACTGAGCCACCCAGGTGCCCCAGGATGCATCTTTTTTCTCTATTTTTAAGACTTTTTTCTTTCTCTTTGGAGATAATACACACACCTGGATTTCATTTTGTTAGCTTCTTTTCTGTTTTAGTATGTATACTGTTTGTATCCTTTGAGATTCTGGGAGCTGTGGTATAATATCTGTCATTAATTTTTGGAAAATTCACAGCAATTCCTTTTTTGAATATTTTTTCTGTCTTTTTCTTCTTCTAGGATTCCAAATACCATGTATATCAAGTCAGTTAGTATTATCCCACAGTTCTTGGATGCTCACTTCTTCATTCATAAAATTTTACTTATTTTTTTTCTCTTTTCACTCAGAGTGTTTCACTTTAAGTAATTTATTGACCTATTTTCAAGTTTATTGATAAAGTCCTTAGCTATGCCAATCTACTGATATGCCATCAAAGGCATTCCTTATTTTTATTCTGTTTTTTTTCTTGTTCTAGCGTTTTCATTTGATCCTTTCTTGGAGTTTCCATATCTTTGCTGAAATTACCCACTGATCATCCATTTTATTCACTTTTTCTACTAGAGCCTTAACATGTTAACAATAGTTATTTTAAATTAGGTGTCTGATGATTCCAGGATCTATCTATTTGTGACATAAGTGAATCTGTTCCTGATGATTGTTTTGCCTCTCAACAACGTTTTATTTTGTTTTTTGTTTGTTTGGTTGGTTTTTGCATGCTTCTTTGCCCATCTTGTGATTTTTTGATAAAACCAGACATTGTATGCAGGACAGTAGAGATGGAGATAGAAAACTTTTATGCCCAGACGTGGGTAACCCTTTTCTTTTGTGGACATTACTGGAGTATGTAGGTATCCTAATTAATAGTTGAGCTGGGTTTGTTTGTTTTGTTTGTTGGTTTCTATGGTTTCCTCAGTGCACCACACACTACAGATGCCTCCAGCACTACCTTAATTTGACATGGGGCTGGTGTCCTGAGGTATTTCCTTTATGTCTCTTCCACTCACTGCTCTCAGTCTTCCCTTTGCACTGGGCCTGACTCCGAGAGGATTTCTCTCCGTGTTCTTTTGCCTCTCCCAGTATAAATCAGTTACTTGATATTTGGCACTTGCTATGTGGGTGATGGAGAGTTTGTATGTGTGGTGGTGGTAGAGGAGTTGTTTTCCGTTGTTTGGATGAACTTGAGTCTTAGATACTGTACACCCTTGAGTGTTGACCTTCTCAGTGATTCTGCCCCAGGCAGCAAGTCTTGGCCCAACATATACTCCTGCCCCTCCCTTAGGGATTTAGAGTATTTTACTCCTTCCTCCCCCTGTGATTGTTTTCACTAGAGTTCTAAGGGACTGTGTTTTGACTTTCGTCCAGTGGCTGAAGGCCTTTGTTCCACAGCAGAAATAGGCAAAGATGTAGGAAAAGATGCCTTTCCCACAGTGGCTGTTCGCTCCTCTCCTTTGGCCTATGTCACAAGGAGGCTTTCTCAGGACGGGCGCCCTGCCTCCAGCTGTTCCTCTGAGTATTGCAGTAGACCCATGGCTGTGAATGGGTACAAATTCCCCATTAGATTATAGGCTGGCATTGCATCAGATCCTGTTTTTCTGTTGTACCAGAATAAGCAGTTACTAATCTAGACAACAGTCTACATGGGAAGGAAAATAACATACTCAGCAACACTGAACTTCACTTCAAGAAGAGACACTATTTTCACTGTATTGATGTGAATGATCTACCCCAGGGTTATGTTTTACACAGCTTTGCAACTACAGATGTTTTGGCAATAATAATAATGCTAGTAATATGTGTATCGATATAGAGAGTATTAAAGAAAAAATAGATAAACATACAGAGGAGTCAGTGCATTATCCTTGTAACTTTTCTGTAAATTTAAAATTATTTTTAAAATAAAATGTTTCTTATCATCAAATAAAGCTATCAAGGAAATAGTGTAAAGACAAGCCACATATAACAAAAACAAAAAAAGAAAAAGAAAAAAGAAATAGTAGCAGCCTACATAAAAATTCCTATCCTATAATTAAAAAGTTAAACAACAGAAAAAATGGAAAAAGACAAGAAAAAGGTATTCAACAAAAGATAAAATATGAATGAAATCAAACAAAAATATGTACAATCTCAGTATAAGGAGAAACAAAAATATAAAACATAGTTATGATTCTCTACCACCAAACTGACAAAGTTAAAAACTGACAATAAATCGTGTTGCAATATAAGTGATGAATCACCAAGTTCTACACCTGAAACCAATACTGGACTGTATGTTAACTAGCCGGAATTTAAATAAAAACTTGAAAAAAAGTAGTGTTGGAGGGAATATGGAGCAATGGGAATTCTTATACAATGTTTGTGGACGCGTAAGTGTATACTGTAAAACAATTTTTATTTGTCACCCTTATAGTATCTCTACCAAAGTCTACGCATCATATTTCTGGAAGACCAGAAATATAAAAGATCATACAGATACGTCTCCTGTGCTTGGACACTGTGGATGCAAATTCCCACATACTAAATAATGTCATCTATTTTGTGTGTAACTTCTCTTAACATGCCAAAGGAAATTTGCAATCAAATTTCAGATGGCATTTTTCTCAGATTCGCACATGGGAAGCTAATTAAATTCTTTTTTAATTTTTTTTTTTCCAACGTTTATTTATTTTGGGACAGAGAGAGACAGAGCATGAACGGGGGAGGGGCAGAGAGAGAGGGAGACACAGAATCGGAAACAGGCTCCAGGCTCTGAGCCATCAGCCCAGAGCCCGCCGCGGGGCTTGAACTCACGGACCGCCGAGATCATGACCTGGCTGAAGTCGGACGCTTAACCGACTGCGCCACCCAGGCGCCCCGTTAAATTCTTAATCACTTTATACATTTCTGCTTCATCTAACTTTTTTAATAAAACAAATTTTACTGTATTGGCAAAACAATTTTGAATATCAAATGGCAAATAACAAGAAATTTTTTTTTACATTTTAGTCTGTAGTTTACAGTAAAACTTTGGACTAGCTGAATTATAAAGTACTTATTTTTTGTGCAAACAAATGAAGTTTTTGGAAAAAATAAACTCAGTTTTCCATATTAGTGTTTTATAATTTATTTCATTAGAATCCAAATGCAATCTAAAATAAACGTTAGAGCATTCATGGGAATGCAAGATGGCCACTTCTCTACAGATCAGATCATTATTGCTTAGTTGAAATCAATATTCATCAAATGAGGACTTTCTGTAGGATAGTTAGAATTATTTTTACCTACAGAAAAAAATTGAAAATCTATTATGCTTATTATGCTTATACATTTAACAGTGCCTCAAGATAAGATCTTTTTTTTTTTTTTTTCCTAAATCATACACACAATGCTTAGGGAAAGTAACTGAAACTATTTCTAATTATTTTTTAATACCAGAGTGTTGGATTGTGCATTCCTTTGCCTGTTGGGGCAACACAGACTTGGTGTTCTATTTTGTTCCATAAAAGGACTCCCAGACAGACAGTTAGATGAATGTAGAAGCAATCGGGTGTGAGATATAACTCTTATTTTCCCAACACTCCCAATAAATTCTTATTCAATTTAAAAAGAAGGAACAAGATGGAGAAATGTTTCTTTCCTATTTTTATTCTTAGATTTTAAATAAAATCCCCCCTTGGTATAAATGTCAAACTTTTATAATGTACAGGAATAATTCCCTGCTTGACTTAATTCTTTGGTTACTCTACCTGCTTAGGCTAGTAGATTTCCTACATTTATGTTCCATTAAAAAATTTTTTTTTTCCTATTTCTCTGAGACTGGCCAGGTTTTTCTATTCTGTAGTTAAGTATCTATTGGAGGTTGAGTCATCCAGAAACAAATTCTGAAATGGAAGTGATTATACAGCAGAGTTATTAAGGAGTGCTCCTGGAATAACACCTAGGAAAGGAAGGAGAGGAAGCAGGATTGAGCAAAGGAGAAGGGGGACTGTGCTGCAGTCTCAACAAAGGCCTCAGCCTATCTCAAGGAGAGATCTAAAGCTTCAGTGGTCCTTCAGAGTTTCAGTGAGCTGGGGTGAGGGATTTGGGCTTTACATTCCCATGCTGATTGGTCTTTGAATGTGAGCTGCTTGGAAAAGAGGGTTTGCCCTTCCGTGAGGCAGCTCTCTTTAACAAAGCACCTCCAGAAGAAGGCTGGCAGTTGAGGGATCTCTGCATAAAGCCCACCGAGAACATGGAAAATTAAGTTTTTTGTTCTAGAAGAGAGAACTAGGTGACAGTCACAGCATGCACCATAGTCCACTCCTTGCACCACTCAGAATCACACCTTTGTATGAAATTTAGGAATGTTTCTCTTCAGCTTTCTTTGGGCTTTTAATCCTGGGAAATTAGTGAGAAGAACTGTAACTTTTACCACTGCCGTTGGTCTCTGGGCCACACATGATACCGTTTCCCTTCTGTACTATCTTTTTTAGATTTCTTTGATCTTAAACTACTTTCTCTACTGTTCATGGTGGCTTCCTTAGTGATATAAGACAGATCTCATTTCCTGAAAAGTCTGAGCCCTATACAGACTAGCTCAGCCATTACGGTTACATTTTTTTTTTCTGTTTACCATAAAATTTGCACACAGATACCAAAAAGAGACTCAAGTATCTTGGTTGAAACAGCTATTACACTGGTCCCCTTGTGTAACAGAAGCCCTACATGGTGGTAAGGATCAACTATCCTTTCCAAGACTTTAAGTCTTTTTTCTGATTCCTGAATTCTCTCTCTTTTTGAATGTTTTATTTATTTTGGGGGGGGGGAGTGGGCAGAGAGATAGGGAGAGGCAGAATCCCAAGCAGGCTCCAGGTTCTGAGCCATTAGCACAGATCCCAACGTGGGGCTTGAATTCACAGAACGGAAGATCATGACCTGAGCTGAGGTCTGACACTTAACCAACTGAGCTACCCAGGCACCCCAAATCTCTCTCTTTTTTTAAGTTTATTTACTTATTTTGAGAGAGACAGAGATAGCATGGCCAGGGGAGAGGCAGAAAGAGAGGTAGAGAGACTATCCCTAGCAGGCTTTGTGATGTTAGTGCAAAGCCTGACATGGGGCTAGATCTCATGAATTGTTAGATCATGATTTGAGCCAAAATCAAGAGTCAGATGCCTAACTGACTGAGCTACTCAGTCACCCCTGATTCCTGGACTCTCAATGCATGGAGACCAAAGTGACCCAGTTGCAACTGATCTTTATACTCAAATGGAACTCTTTGTGTCTCCTGACTGAAGTGTTTTCCTGTTGGGAACCAGGACTTCTAAACCCTAGTGGTTCAGAGTTGCAGGAATGGAAAGTACCAATTTCCCAATAATGTCACTAGCAGTGATAGCACCTAAGTATTTCCTCTTTCCACCACTTAGATTCTGGATCCAAGTATTCCACCCGTTGGAGACACAGAAGCATATAAAAGTCATTGATTTAGAGTATGCACTGCATCCTGGAAGATAGCACCAAATCCTGTCAGGTTACCTTCTCTAAGCTGGTGCTTCAGCTGTATTTTCTCCACCTCTTTCTGTCATTTTACCAGGCCAGAGACTTCTGGGTGGTATAGTATGCAATAAAACTAGTAAATCCCGTGAACAAACTCACATCTGCACTTCCTTTGCTATGAAGTAGTACCTGTGCTGGTAGATTATATAGTTTTTAAATCCTGGGAAAGAGTTTTTGACTAAGACCCTGTAGTCAGAAACTGCAAACCCACAATGAGAATATGAGTCTTTTTTTGTTGTTAATCAAAACGAATCACTGTTTTTTTTTTCCTGGGTGGCAGGTGTTCAATGCTCCTAATTTACCACCATTCAGTTAACTGGTAACCCCAAAGTTCTGTGCTGTGTTGGAGCTCGTCACTGGGCTCCATCCCTGGAGTGATGCAGTGACTTTCTGCAATACTCTCAGTAGCTGCTTTTGCCCTTTCACCCAGGAAGCTCCTTCAAGTCTACTGCTTCCCTGTGAGTGGGCATCTGATCCTCTTTGCCTTACAGTCACCAACTTGTCCGCTCATTGGTCATCTTTCTTTTGGAATGTGCACTGACAAAGCCCACTTTTTTAATTGTCCTCTCTGATGCTCACTTGTCTCTCTCTCTTCTTGAAGGATGTTTTTCTCTTTATATATAAGGACAGCAGAGGGAATGGGGAATAAGTAACTGATTCACACTAAATATGTAATATTCTGTGACCTAGTCTTTTCTTTCATCTGACCGTAGCTTTTGAGTGAAAAACTAGACGTTGCTTCCCTTCGACTTTGATTCTGCCAAGACAGGGGGGCCTCGTGTCTTTCGATCTGAATGGAGTTCCTTAGGTAAAAAAGATAAGACAGGTGAAAAAAAACATATAGTTTAATATTTCCGAAAGGTATACCTCTATGTCATGTCTATAAAAAATCAAATGCTAATAGTCAAGAGCTCTATTACCTAATTGCCGCTCTCCTGGTGAATTTAGGCTTGCCATTTATTTTTTTATCGACCTGAGTTACTCATATATCAAATAAAGAGGTTGGTGTGGATGATGTCTGAAGTCCTTCCAAACATTAAAATTCTATGCTTCTGTGATGATATATTTAAGGTTACTCAGTCTTCTGAAGGGCCACTTTTTATCGGCACTTTGAAATGAAAACAAAATGCCTTATGTTCTTCCAGTTTTTAATTTCATGATTGCCTGTGGGTTTTTTATGAATACTCTTTTTCTTTGACTGTTAGAGTTACAAATGATTATAATTTTATATGACTTTCCAGGCAATTCCACTGCCCTCAAAATTTTTCATGACCTACTATTTAAGAAAAAAAAAATTAAAACATTATCAATGCACAAGGCTCTGGGAGTTTTTCTTTTTGAAAGAGTCCAGATAAATAAAATTACATGTGGTCAATAATTCCAAAATCAGCTATAAAGAAGTCATGTTTCAAAATAGTACCTTATTCAGTTACTTGTTTTGAAAATTTTGGAGACCAGCCTTGCTTTTGTTGACAGTATTTCTGAGAATGTTGACATTCCAGCAGCAGCACCCATCAATTTGGGGGTAAGTGTTTGGAGTATGGGATAGTGTTAGAGATTGTAACTCACCCTCTACAAGATCTGCTAAACTGGTTTTACCTGATTCTAATTCTTATGAAGTTTTGAAGAGAAAGCCCAAGTGTCAGCCTTGAGCTAAATGCTAGGGTTGAACTATAAAGCCTTCAAAAACGTATAGAATTATAATTAGTGATGATGAGTGAAATTTTAAATGGTTGAAGGCTCACTTTGTATAAGCACGTTAAAACCTGACTTGATTTATGCCACTTCTCTTGAATGTAGCCTGAAAACTTTACAATGTCAAATTTCTGTTGTCATGTATTCTATCGCTGTTTGCTGGCCAGAGTTGGCACAATTTCTATCCAAAAATCCGTTAATGTTTATCCTCTTTTGAGAAAGAGAGAGAGAGAGAGAGAGAGAGAGAGAGAGAGAGAGAATGGGGGAGGGGCAGAGAGGGAGACAGATTCCGAAGCAGGCTCCAGGCTCTGAGCTGTCAGCACAGACCCCTCCGTGGGACTCGAACTTATAAACCACAAGATCATGACCTGAGCCAAAGTTGTACACTTAACCAACTGAGCTACCCAGGCATCCCCAGAATTAGCACAATTTCAACAGGAGATCCACCTAAGTCCAAAAGTTGTCCCTGAGACTACAGTAAGAAAATGTAATGAGACGGTGCGTTGTGTTTGCCAGAGGAAAACAATATAAAAATTTAACAGTTACAACAAAAAGGTTGACACATTTTATTTGGTTTTATTAGTAAAAATAATAAAGACTTGTCAATTGGGCCTTATTGTTTTCCTCACTTGAAAGCCTGGTCAACTGCAATTGAAAGGATAACATGCAGGGTTAATTACTTCTCCATGCCCTGTTCATGTTTGTTTCTCTGTCTAGACCATGTATACCTTCCTCTCTCCCCCATCATCTCTTTCTCTTTTCTCTGCATGACTAACTCCCACTCATCCTTTGAGACTGATCTGGAACTTTGCTTCTGGCAGGTGACAACTTTTTCAAACAGACTTCATAACTTTTTGTGTTGTTGTTGTTTTTTTTCCCCACCGTGTTTTCACAGTATTTTATACCTATTTTGTAATATGTATCACATCATGTTATAATAGATTTTTTTTTTCTTTTTGCTTTTCATCCTCACTAGACTGGAAACTTATCAAAGGTAAAGCCATGTCATTTCCTGCCTTTCCCGTTGTATCTTGAACCTAGCCACCACTTAAAGTGATGACTGAGTGAATAAGTTCTTCAACAGGGAAAGTTTGCAAGTCTGATTAAAGACTAGTTCTGCACATCTGTAGGAAAATGGTTAGGTCTGTTACAATTCTTGGTAACTATAGTACTTCCCTGCATAGCCTTAGGATAGGAAAAGATGAAGGGACAGGAAAGTGATGGATGTTATACTAGATTTCATTCAGTTTAAATATGTTCATGGGTGGGGGGAACAGCCCAAGAGCACAATTCTTGAATTTGGCATAAACTACAACAAAGGAACACAGCATAGAAATAAGTCTATATACTAAGTCTATACAATTCAGTCTGATTCTTTCTTTTAGAAATCACTCTGAAGATCATTTAGTTAATTTATTTTCACACTGTTTTCCTTGGGAGATCTATGAAGATGGTCCAGGAGTTCCCAAATGGACAGAACCTGACCACTGTATGGATACCTATGCTCCCACATACATTTCTAAGAGACAATTCAGCTTTCATTAAGGCATTTGGAATGTTAGCTTAGGCCTACCTGCCACGTGACATTCAACTAAAATTGGCCCAAGCCCACACCAAATCAATAGATGTTGGGTCATTTAAAACCTGTTAGGGGCGCCTGGGTGGCGCAGTCGGTTAAGCGTCCGACTTCAGCCAGGTCACGATCTCGAGGTCCGTGAGTTCGAGCCCCGCATCGGGCTCTGGGCTGATGGCTCAGAGCCTGGAGCCTGTTTCCGATTCTGTGTCTCCCTCTCTCTCTGCCCCTCCCCCGTTCACGCTCTGTCTCTCTCTGTCCCAAAAATAAATAAACATTGAAAAAAAATTTTTTAATAAAAAAAATAAAAAAATAAAACCTGTTAAATATTTTTGAAAATCCCAAGGGCCATCTGCATGTCTTGACTCTTGAATGTGGCTCAGAGAGTATGCTCTCTGTACGTTGTTTCTGACCTCCATGCCATGGTAACATTCACTGATTTTTACATTTTAAACCAACACACAGAACACAAGCATTTATGACTACAGTAGGTCTCTCTCTTCTTTTTTCTTCCCCAGATTATCCTAGGAACATACACCTCTTCTTTCTTCCTTTATGTTTATGCTGTGCTGTAGCCAACATACAATCCTTC
Source organism: Prionailurus bengalensis (assembly GCF_016509475.1). Lineage (NCBI taxonomy): Eukaryota > Metazoa > Chordata > Mammalia > Carnivora > Felidae > Prionailurus > Prionailurus bengalensis. The sequence continues at coordinate 100,218,443 of NC_057344.1, read as the reverse complement.
TGTAGGGGCAAGGGGATTTCTCAGTAAAACATTTATCTCTGTGAGATAAATTCCAAGGGCACCTGGGTGGCTCAGTCAGTTAAGCATCTGACTCTTGATTTCAGCTCAGGTCATGATCTCACAGTTCACTCGTTCAAGCACCGCATCAGGCTCTGCACAATCAGTGTGGAGCCTGCTTGGGATTGTCTCTCTCCCCCTCTCTTTCTGCCCCTCCTCTGCTGCACTCCCTCTCTCAAAAGAAACAAACAAATAAAAAAAAAAGGAAAAGAAAAATTCCAGTGTCAGGTGTAAAGGTAACGATATTTTCTTTGCTCATTATGTTGGTTGTCAATTGGTGCTTCTATCGGGATTTAAGAGATTTCATTTGAAGAAAGGGTTTCATGGCTTCAAAATTTGAAACCCCTGATTTTAGGAGTTTGGGTTGGAATTTAGGAGTTTGAAATTATGCAGGGCAGAATTTCAGTTGTATGGGATGGGCCAGGTACAGTAAGATATGTCATTCTTTACACAGATTAATTTATGTTGTTGATGTTCTGTGTTCCATAAGAGACTAAATCCATAAAATAAAATTTTATTATAAATGATCATATGACATGGACATTTTATTACACAGGTGCTACCCATATATGGCATTCTAAATAAATTATCAAGGTTCACCCACCTGAGGGCACAAATATTAAAATCCATACCTAAAGTTCTCCAGTTTTAGACATTTGGTGATGCAAACCCTCAGGCATTGGAAGATTTTTTATAACTCAGAAGCAATTGTGTCCATATTCTTTTCTTCAGCTTCCTTGAGGAAGTCTGCTCTCTGCAGACCATTTTGCAGGTGGGTTTCCACTTCCACTAGTATCTTGCATGGGAGTGTTGGTATACCAGGTGCCATCATCTGTCTGCCACTCCCACTTGGCTTAACAGTTGTTTTCTGCTGGCTGAGTTTGGCCCTCAACACTTGTGGGAAATCTATGGTGGGCTGGGAAAACAGAGTGAGTCTTCTCCTGAATCCTGTCACATTTTTTTCACTTGAACCAAGGAACCATGCTAGCACTTAGAAATGCACAGAACTTCATGTGAACACCTTCTTCAGTTATTTGATTTAATCTCTACCCCACTAAGGGTAGTCTCTGCACAGACTGAATGGGAACAGACACCAAGTTATTCACTTAATTCTTCTGCTTTTTCTTCCTTTCCCCGACTAGCCCCGGTGCTGGACACACACACACACACACACACCCCTCTTTTCTTCTTTAGCCTGAAAATAAAATACCTTCTGTACAATAACACGTGGAATAGTCATCATCCCTCTGATCTGGCAAACTGAGTCTAAATTAGTTTAGGCTGGATACAACTGGGGCATCCAGTTTCACTTATGTTTTATAGTATGCTACCATTTGTAAAGTGTTTTTACATAATCAATTCTCTTATTAACCCTAAGAATACCAGTCCTTAACAAACTGAGGGTTGATGGGGGGGAATGGGTGATGGGCATTAAGGAGGGCACTTGTTGGGATGAGCACTGGATGTTGTATGTAAGTGATGAATCATGAGAATCTATTCTTGAAACCCAAACTACACTGTATGTTAGCTAATTTGAGAATTAAAAAAAAAAAAAAAAAGAATACCAGTCAATCTATCACCAATGATAAACATGAAGTATGAAAAGACCAAGAAGATTGCCAAGATATGTGATGATGAATTCTATATGTCAATCTGACTGGACTAAGAGATGTCCATTTAACTGGTAAAACACTTCTGAGTGTATCTGTGAAGGTGTTTCTGGAAGAGATTAGCCTTTGAATCTGGCAACTGAGTAAAGAAGATCACCCTCACCAAGGCATTGAGCATCACTGAATCTGTCGAGGGCCTGAATAGATCAAAAAGGCCAAGAAGGAAAGGCAAATTCTCTCTGCTCGAGCTCAGATACCCACCTTCTCCTGCCCCGGGATGTCAGAGCTCCTGGGATTTGGGCTTTTATACTCTGACCAGGACTTACACCATAAGCACTTGAATTTTAGGCTTTCCGATTCAGCCTGAATTATACCAGTAACTTTTCCTGTTCTCCAGCTTGCAGGTGGCAGACTGTGGGACTTCTTGTTCTCCATAAGCATGTGAGCCCATTTCTATAAGAAATTCCCTTTTCTATATAGCTGTATATATATCCTATTTTTTCTGTTTCTCTGGAGAATCCTAATACGTGGTACATTTGCAACTACAATTCAGGTCTCTTGGCACCCCCACACAGAGCCAATGATGACAGTTGGGTGATATTAACATAGAATGGTCTTTAAGGACTGAGTTTACTTATATGCATTCCTTTTTTTCCTTTTAGCCAAATATTTTTTTGCTCTCCTCTCTCCTCCCCCTCTCCGCTTCTTTCTTTCTTAAGTTCAACCACTTAAAGCACGGTGGGAGGCAAGAGGAAGGGTAGAGGGAAAGAATCATCTCCTGAACTTCAATATTCTTGTATCCCTGAGATGTGCACTGAGAAGGCAGCCTTCTACGACCATTATTTTGAAACATGAAAGTTAGGCTTTAGTAATACATAATGGCTCCTAAGGAGGTGTCCCTAGGGGTGACCCCAACTAGTAGTTTCCTATGGGGCATCCATTATTGACTGACACAACAAATACATGATTTTCATTTGTCACTAATAATACCTACACTATAAACATATAGAAAAAAAGTATAATATAAAGGGCTTAGGAAGAGAAGAGTAATTTTTTCAATGTACACTGCTTAAATAACACAAATAGGCAAGGTAATATAAGAGATAGTCTCATCTCTTTAGAATAAAATAATATAGAAAATTGACGTAGTATAACTCTTATTATTTTTAAAAAATCAAACAGCTCTTTTTTGGGAGCATGTCTATTGAGGATATGATGAGCAAAAAAGACATTGGCCAAGTTCAACTCACAGATTCCCATGTATTATCCTGATGTTTTTAAGTAGGTACTGTTTATGTGACACGAGCTAATTTTTTATTTCTTATTCTGATTTTTTTCACAAAATACTCCCTATTTAAATAAAAATAATATATGCTTGCCTATTATTTAAAAAAATCAAACTATATAGAATAGTAGAGGGAAAAAATCAAAAGGCTTATCTACTTCTGCTCAGTCCACATTTTTCCAAATGGAGGGTTTTAATGAGAGTTCAGAGAATTTTGTAAAGTCATTTTCTTTTTTCATGGTTGATCTGTGAGCAAGGAATCTGGCTCAGGGACCTAGACTTTACCACCTGTCACATCAGAATCCTCTGTTTCTTTCTTTAGCTTTGCTTTTTGAGGTATATGGCTTTCATTTGTTCACATTTCCTTATTTGGTGGCTGTTTGTGAAGGAATTTTTTTAAAGTTTTTTTTTTTTAATTTTTTTTTTAAACGTTTATTTATTTTTGGGACAGAGAGAGACAGAGCATGAACGGGGGAGGGGCAGAGAGAGAGGGAGACACAGAATCGGAAACAGGCTCCAGGCTCTGAGCCATCAGCCCAGAGCCTGACGCGGGGCTCGAACTCACGGACCGCGAGATCATGACCTGGCTGAAGTCGGACGCTTAACCGACTGCGCCACCCAGGCGCCCCTTAAATTTATTTTTTGAGACAGAGAGACAGCGTGAGAGAAGGAGGGGCAGAGAGAGAGAGGTAGTGAAGGATTTTTTATCCCTTTTTCTTCCTCTCTCCATTTAAAAACTATTTGTCCATTTTATTAGGATGAGGGAGGGTGATTTTATGCTGCTGTGTAACTGAGCTAGTAACCCAAAACCCTGCATTTGGTTTATAAAGCTAAACGTGAGGTAGATTGATATTTCCAAAGAATTTTTACCCTGTGTTCTGCTTCTTCGGGATTTGAGACTAATATGGAGTAATTAGGAAAGAAAAAAGTTACATTTTGTTTCAGTCTAACTCCGAGTAGATGGAAAAGCATAGAATTAATCAAACCAATCTTTGAACTCCATTGTCAACTTGCAACATGATTCACTTTCAGAGTTCAACCAGTTCACACGGGATATTCACGAACATTTTGCATGGTACATTGTAGGGCCTGTAGTTAATGTGGCAGGTATCATGATATGAAGAACTTGTTGGCTCAGCTGCTGGGGATCCTGTCACCAGGTGCCTTAAGCTTTCATCCCCTTTAGGAATTGCCTTACCTGCCGAGAAGCACCAAAGTCACACGTCCTTCCTGGATAGCCACGTCCAACGATTTGTACGGAAAAGCAAATGCCTGGCCATTTTGACGGAGCTGAGAACAACTCTGAAGAAACATTCTGGCTTGAGAACTCTTAAGAGGGTCGGTGAAACTTACTGGTCCTGCTGCTCTGCCCATTCCTTATCTTCTCTTCCTTCCTCCACAGGTGTTCATCCAAAGGTACCCCCTAATAAACACCAGGAATACCAAACCCGCTCTCAGGATTTGTATCCAGGGAGCTCATCTGTGGCAGAAGTCATTGTGACTTTTCTCATCAACATCTACTCTATCCCTATTCTACTATGTCACAGCATTTTTTTGTGTGTGTGTGTGTGTGTGAAGTTAGCTTAACACTTAGCACTGGGGTGTTTATCTAAGACAGACAAGGGGTTCCTGTCTAACTTGCCACAAAGGTTCAGATTGATCAGGGCTAGCAAGTTAGTACATAACAATTGCTTGATTGTAGGGAATGACTTGGGGACAGTCCAATCAGCGTGGATTTTAGGATTATAGTACTTATAGGAATAAATGTTGCTCTCTTCTTAGATGTGAACCATATTGCCTTCAATGGCTGCTAGTATCTGTCTTCCAACAGTAGTGGAAACCAATTTGAAGATGATTATAACACACCAAGGACAGACCTGAAGCAGATGTTGAAGAAACGATCCAGGCCTGGATGGAACCATGACTAAATCCTGTCCTGCAGGTGGGTATGGGTACAGGTGATTCATCAGGATTTCAGTCTTTTTCTCCTAAGACACAACTCTTCAGAAATAGCAAATTAAATGGCTCTGAGTACTCTTAGAAGGTGAAGATATTTTTTTCCTTAAAAAATTTTTTTATTAACCTTTATTTACTTTTGAGAGAGAGACAGAGTATGAGTGGCGTAAAGATTTTAGCCTGATGGTAAACCGGTTTACTTATTTATATTTTTAAGTTTTTATTTATTTTGAGAGAGACAGAGACAACATGAGCAGGGGGAGAGGGAGAGAGAGAGGGCGAGAGAGGGAGAGAGGGAGGAAGGGAGAGAGAGAATCCCAAGCAGGCTCCACGCTATCATGAACCATGAGATCATTACCTGTGCTGAAACCAAGAGTCAGATGCTTAACCGACTGAGCCATCCAGGCACCCCCATGAACCGGTTTATGAAACAAACCTGCTAGCATTCAAGATAATTCTTATTGCCCTATTAGTTAGACTTGCATTAAACAACATTAAAAAGATGGAGATAATTACTATCTCAAGCACCTTGTCACACATATTTATACTTGTTGGTCATAATTTTATTGCTTTAGCTTGAATAAACATTACTTTATTGCTTTTAGCTTTTAGCTTGCGAATGCATGGTGATTATATTGGTGAGGTAATGGAAATCTTTTAAAATTCTTCCTCTTTTACTTATTAAAATGAACCAAAGTTTACAAAAAAAAAAAGCTTAACACGCAAAAATAAAGTATGAGTAATTATAGTAATGTCTGTGTAGCTTAGTGACACAAGAACGACACACAATGTGTCATTTTCATTCTCAGCCGACCTTCACTTAAATAGAAATTTATTAATGGGTTTTTACACAGAAGAATGAGGTACACAGATACAGGTCTGGGCCCTTAGTCAACTTGTGAGTACATTTTGCAGTATTATATTTTTAACCTTATTCTGTCTCATTTATTACAAGGAAAAGTATAATACAAATGGAAAATACTGGTTCCTCAGTAATAGTCATCTGACAAATTCAGCTGACAAATGAGTGTATTTCTGGAGATTGAACTGAAAAATATGTATGTAAATGAACAAAGAACAGAAAAGAGACTAAAAGTAGCAAGAATATAAAAATATTCACTTATTTTTGAGTGTGTGCATGTACGTGTGTTATAGATGTACTGATGATATAAAACCAGCAAGGACTATTCTCATTTCAGCACCAGCAACGAACTAAAATCAGAGAGGAACAATAGCCTTTATTCAGTGATGATTCAACAGACTGAAGATAACTTTTCCTCAGCACACTTGGGGATTTATAGAAAGTGGTTTTGATTATTTTCTGAATGAAGTCCCATCTGACATAGTAAGGAAGAATCTAAAATGTCACCAAATATCACCCCTAAAAGCTTAAGAGCACACCAAATATAAACTTTTTGAAATATCCCACCCTTAGTATTTATTTTATTTACACTGGGAAAAAATATCTGCTTATCTACAGAGGAAAAAAAATAACTAAAGTGGTATTACCACTTTATAAATCTTTCATTATGTTACCTTTTTTGAAGGGTGTCTAACAACAGCACTTTTTCAAATAAAAATACACAATATATTGGACAGTAAGTATTCCGATAATATTAATTCATAAAAATCATTAAGAAGCTTAATTTGCCATTCCTGTTAGTTTAAAACTACTCTAGATAATGAAAAGAGACAAGAAGGTGCAACGTGGTCCCTAAAATGGAGACTTTTGTGTGATTATAAAGTTAAATATTAAGATGTTTTTGGTTAATGAATGAGAAAGTAACATAGGATTGAAATAATTAAAGGGAAAATAATCGTTTGATGGCTTAATAGATAAGGTTTCATTTAAATTACATCACTCCATTGCTTGAAATCATTTGATGGCTTCTTACTTCCTATGAGATAAATTTCCATGTCTGTATCTGGGCATTTAAGCTTCTCCCTAATGTACTCCCAGTCTAATCTTCTTAATTTATCTTTTCCCACAGATTCTTCTCTAGAGCCATACTTGCTGGTCCCCCAAATTGCCCAGCATCATCTCATTTCCATGCTTTTTCTTTTCCTGTCTCCTCTCATGGCAAGAAAGTCATCTGCAACCTCCCAGATAGGACACATTCTTCTTTCTCCTCCAAATCCCCATCCCGTGTCTGATAGGGTCAAAGAAACATTATCTTACTAAACATTCCAGAATTCATCCGAGAAAGATAACTGTCTATGCATAGAAACAAACATTGATAAAGTTACTGAAAAAAAGAGGTGAGCTCCTAAAGTGAGGGAAATAAATCCAAGAGCTAACCTACTCTGGTCAAGAATACGCAGGAAAAGGGGAAGAGAAAAGAGAAGGTGTGTGAGCCACGGTGGATGTGCAATACTGTGGATTTGCTCTGGAAGTTATATAATCCAGAATATATGACATCCTATTTTAGTCAATGTTTCTGTGATATCGTAATCTCTAAAATCTTTGGAAGATTCTGCCACACACAGAAGACCTTTTGAATATTTTCCTTGTCTTTTATTTTGAAATAGAAGAAAGAATATAAAGTCCATATTTGTTTAACTGCCAGCAAGAAGATGAATGAAGAGACTCAAGATTCAGGATTAAAAAAAAAATCCAGGAAGAGCAGGGAATAGGAACAAGAAGTGGCTAGAGAAATAGCTTTTCCTTAGGATTTAGCAGAATTCTTAGGGATAATGTGGACTTTCCACAAAGCATATACTGGGAGTGTTGCTCAACTTACCTGTAGGGTGACCAACCACCTCAGGACCTGGCACTGAGGCCTTTCCTGGGATAAAGACAATCAGTGCTACAACTAGAAATTCTCAGGCAAATGGAGATGAGCTGTCCACCCTAATGAGAACAGAACGACACTGACATAAGGTACCTCACACGCAGTGTCTTGAATGGTTAGTGCTCATTCTCTTTGTAAAATACTTAATTAAATAGTGATATAACATTTCTTTTCAGTAAACACACACACACACACATGCATACCTGATCTATAATACAAATCTGCACACCCTCAAATAATGACCTAAAGAGACTTTATACTTAATAATTACATGAATAAATTTTCAGGGAATTTTCTTCATTCTTCTTTTGGAGTTACCTTTAGGTCATTGATTCTCAACTGGCAGTGAATTTTGTCCCCTTCCCCAAAGGAATTCGTCAATGGCGGGAGAAATTTGTGATTGTCAGAACTTATGTTTATATGGGTGGCTCCTGGACTCTAGAGGCCAGGGATGCTATTGAACATCCTACAATGCACAATACACCCTCACCCCACCCGAGGAAATATTTGACCCAAAATATCAATGATGCAGGTTGAGAAATCCTGATTTGGATCCTGAATCATATTTTTTCTATCATAGTATTAGCAAATTATTGGCTTCACATGAGAACTTGATATTTAAAACCATTAAGATCATTTGAGGAGAAAGAGTGGCACTGTTTCACCAAGCACTCTTTCCAGGCTGAGCACAGGGCAGTGATAGGTAAAATAATTTTAAAACATCAAAAGAAGTATCCATAAACAAGATAAGAATCTTTATGGACCAGAAGTGGAATAGAAACACACAGCTGTAGCCTGGGCTTGCTGGGATCTGGCTCCGAAAGCAAACAAGGCAGCCAGAGTTCAATTCTGTGGAGAAACAGGATCCCAAATGCACCATGCCCGGCAGGGGACCAACGCCAGACTCAGCTCCTGATTGCAACATTCCATGAGAAAGATAAAAGCCTTTATGCTGCTCCTGAGCTATAGCTTTTATAAGTTCTGTATTCGTCAGTATAGCCTAGATTATGCTGTTGACAAGCAGCTCCACCATATATCGGACTAAAACAATGAGAGCTTGTTTCTTGCTCAGCTACATGTGCACCATAGGTTGATAAGGTGTCTGTGCTCATTCTAGACCTAGGCCGACAAAGAAGCCACTGTTGCTATATGTGCTGGCATCCAGGTCCAAAGAAGAACTCTAGAAGGTCTTGCATCAGCAACTGTATGCTCTGGCCTGGTAGGAAGACATACCACTTCGGGCCAAAAGTTATTAGCTAACACTCATCACTTGGCCCCAGGAAGTACAATTCTACCATGTTCCTGGAAAGAGGATTAACTGCACTAATGAATGCCACAAGCTCTGTATCTAAAATTCTTAGAAGAAGCATAAAAAGCTGAGAACCGGGTGTGGCAGGCTGCTTGCTTGTTCAATGACTGGCTCTCTGATAACTTCAATTTTAGAATAGGTTAGAAGCTTCAAGTTATGAGTATGAGATCTGAGCATAATGTGAGGGCTCTTGATGAGGAGGACAGGAAGAAACTGACTATATATGTATCATTTAATACAGGTAGGGAAGAGTGAAGGAAGAGAAAGAAAATATCCCCTACTTAAGATCATCTTGCAATCTATAATCTCAAGGCACCCAAGGAAACCCAGTGATATTTCCAATTTTCCACTGCCGGACAAATAGTGGGATTTCACAATCTTGCTGTCTTATAATTAGGGCTGGAATGTGAAAAGAAGTGATGTATTTCAATTCCAAGTTGGAGATTATAAAAGCTGACGTATGATCTCCCATGTTCTTTTCTTTCCATAATGCAAAAAGGTATATTCCAAATAGTATAAGGTCCTATAGCCTATATATGACTGAGAATAATGTAGAGCAGGTCCCCCAGTAGATTTGAAATTGATATGTGGTGTGGGCGCCTGGATGGCTCAGTCGGTTGAGCCTCCGACTCTCGATATTTGCTCAGGTCCCACGGTCCTGATATTTGCTCACGGTCGTGGGATCAAGCCCTGCCTTGGGCCCTCTGAGGGTGTAACCTGCTTGGGATTCTCTCTCTCCCTCTCTCCCTGCCCCTCCCCTGCTCTCTCTCTCAAAATGAGTACATAAACATTAAAAATTTTGATATGTAGCTTAAGTGAGTTATCTGTCTGTATTGTTTTAATCCACTGAAATTTTGGTATTATGAAGAAAATGTACTTTATCATTCAACTGATAGTTATTCAGTTGATACTTATTGAGTGCTTAGGAAATTTTAAACATGGTACATGTTTAGCTAGACTTTCAAAAGAATGGAGGGTATGAATTGGTGAAGATCATGGTGGAAGATGTTCCAGACTCTGTGAATAGCAGAGGTAGAGTGTTAGCCCAGTGTATTGTTTGACATGGTCAAACAGATGAGGGTGTTTGCTTGAGTGTATAGGTAAGATCAGCTCGAAGGAAAATTTCATGAGAGAAGGAATAAGATGTAAATTATAATAAGGAAGGGGGCATCAGTTAATGAAGAATTTTTGGTTCTAGTGTGAAGAATTCAAATCTTGTGCTCTTGAGAATAATTTAGGTTCTTTTAGAGGAGAATGCCACATTGAAGTTGTGCCCACATATTAGTTGTTTTTAATAATGATTAACCTAGTAGTCATATTTGGATGATTTAGAATGTGGAGCAGACTGCAGAACTGTCATAATAAGCTAAGTGTGAAATTGAGAGTATAACTCAGGTATTGATAGTGGGAGTGGTATAACCTTGAGAGTGATTGAAAAAAGGGACTATTAATAGGACTTTTTGATTAGTATACATAAGAAAGTTAGGAGGGGGCAAATTAAACTAAATAAAGCCCCTCCGCCCCCAAAAAAAAGAAAAGAAAAGAAAGTCAGAATCAAAGTCACTCGCCTGGGAGACAAGTAAGGTGTTTCATTTGTAAGAGAAAGTGATGTTAAACTACAGATTTTAGAGTTGGAGAGACATCTCATAGTGACATTGGAATGCAAGTACAATTCCATGGCTCATATGGGAAGTTAGGACCGGAGATACAGATTTATTAACAAACATTTTATTTATTCCATTGACTTAGTTCACATTCACTAGACCAGCAAACAAAAGTTGCAGGGAGTCACTTGTGTGATACTCAGTAAAAGAAAGGGTAAGGCCAAGTTTTTAGTTATGTTGTTCTATTTGCCACTGACAAGCTTTAGAATTTTTAGTGTAAAAAAAAATGGCTACGATTAAGGTAGAGGAGAAAGGGGATTGCCAAAACATAGGGATAATTTGTAATTTAGACTTGCCCTCTTCACCCAGCTTTAAGGAGCTTAACGCTCAGCTACAGAACTGGCTTTTGGCTGATCTGAAGAACAAATAAGAACTTGCTCTGGGAGATAATCTTTTTTATTAGCTCCTTTAAAGGTTTTAAGTTATATGTGCACGTTGTGGAATGTAGTCACTGTAGTTACTGCTTTCGAAAATTGTTGACACTTGTATAATTCAAGACTAGATTCATTATGAGTATCCAGATATACGCTGTGCTTAAGTGAATTTATATTTGCATTCAGAAATGTTAAAAAAAATGAATATTTTCTTCTCGAGCCATGGCATTTATGATCTTTGTTGTATGGCCAGAAGCTCAAATAAAAAAAAAAGTGTTAGCTTTATATAAAATACTTAATGCAAAATAGTATAGTGTTAAAAATGCTTCATGTGAACTTGATAGCATGGATCTCATTAAGAAATAAGCAACTAATTCTTATGCATTTTATTACATGAACAAAGGAACCAGCTACACATGGGCAATAAATTTCAATCAATGCTAATTTTTCTATTATTTTCATAATATTTTTATTATGTGAAAAAGTAGAGCAATTTTCATATCAAGATTTCAGGAATCTTGACAAACGTTGTATTATCATCTAAAGGATAAAATAAATGTTGCCGACAATAGCAGGTAAGCTAAATTATTTAAAGTAATAATGTGCCCATGATTGAATGTATATTAATTCTGCTTTTGGAGGAAAAGCTATTTCTGACTGAATTATTATTATTATTACTGAAGGAGAAATTCTTCCAGACTACAAGTCCCCAAAATAAATAGCTATGTATGATCCAAGTATTTAGGATTCCCAAGTCAGGTATTTTGCTGAGATTTTACACATATTAAATTATACAATAATCTCCAAAATGGTTTTTGTGTATTGATTCAGTCTCCAAATAGTGAAAAATTCTTGATAATTGCTTTTTTTTCCCCCCCGACTTCCTAAGAAATTTATAATTAGCCATCAGGACAATTGAAATGCTGTTAGACCCAGACAGACTAGATTCTGCTGTCTATAATCTTCTAAGAATTATCCTATTTTCACATAGTCTGGGAATCTGTTCGGGGACTTTTAAGCTATTAAGAAATAAGTGCTTAAACCATGTCTGAAAGCAGATGGTTGAAAACCTGATGGCCAATTTCTCATCCTATGTGGGAGAATTCTTTGTGTGTGACATAGGATGAAAAACAGGCCAAATGATCTCAAAACAACATCATTGGAACATTTTAACTCCATGAAACACATATTTCCAAAGGGAGATTCTGAACACCGTGGAATTTATTTTTCCTCCCTTATGGGGCAAAGAAAACATTTTCCTTTTTCTTTTTCTTTAATGTTTTAAAAAACAACTAAAAAAGAGCCACACACATTTTCTTAGTGGTATCATTTTTCTGATAGCTGAGATAATTCTAAATTCTTTTCTGCCGGTCTAGAGGAAGAACATTACTGATTTTATATTTCAGGTATACTTGTGACTTAGGCTTTCACTTTGCTAAGGGAGGAACTTAAAGAATTTACGCCAAGACGAATTATTGTGAGAGTCAAGAATCTGGCTGACTGCTTCATAAGGGTCCCCATTTTGAATTGTAAAAGCAACATGAAACTTTGTCAAAACGTGATAGAAATACCAATCATGTTTTCTATGGCTACCCTAGAAGTCTAAATACTTAGATGCAGAAGCACTCTGGCTACCATTAGCTGCCATGATGATTGGGTGGAAATTGTCAGGACTCCAATCTCACAAGCATAGAAGAGAGAGAGTATCACTTCAAAATCAGAAATTAACCAATTGCATAGCCCGTACATAGCACGGTTTTAAGGAGTTTAAAATGGTTACTGGTGACCACTCTATGAGATAGCTACTCTAATTATCCCCGATTTAGAGAGATGAGCTGCTACTCAGAGCAGTTAAGGAACTGAATTAGGTCATACAGTGAGGACGTGGTCAACTCTGCAGTTCCCACTCTCAGCCAGCGGGGGTGCTGCCTCTCGGGAGCGCGTTGCGGTGTGCCGTGTCACAGCGACGAGGGGTGCCCCTGCTTCCAGCATCACCTTGACTCTTTAAAACCACAAAGCCATAAAACCTTTAAAGGGCTCATACTTTTCTCCTTGGTTTTGTATAGTAAGGAAAACCTGCTACCAAACAATATACAAAGTTTTGGTTTTTGTTTTTAATTTTTGATCAGTGTGCAAACCAGAATGGTTTTCAGTTTTCTTTCTTTTTTTTTTTTTTTAATTTTTTTTCAACGTTTATTTTTTTTTGGGACAGAGAGAGAGAGAGAGAGAGAGAGCATGAATGGGGGAGGGGCAGAGAGAGAGGGAGACACAGAATCGGAAACAGGCTCCAGGCTCTGAGCCATCAGCCCAGAGCCCGACGCGGGGCTTGAACTCACGGACCGCGAGATTGTGACCTGGCTGAAGTCGGATGCTTAACCGACTGCACCACCCAGGCTCCCCTGGTTTTCAGTTTTCATGGTTAACAAAGGTAATAGAATTTGGCGAGGCATCCTGAGAATTCATCATTCTGGAATAGCTATAGACAGAAGTACTATCTGTAAAGAGAAACATTACTTCTAAAGTAAATGTTCAATCTTAAAATTATAGAATTACCTGTGAAAATGAAAAATGAGAAAGAGAGTCTATCATCCTGGTGCTGATCTTGACAGAATTTTATTTGTAACTGTTTATGGGCCAGTGGGTACGATTCCTGGTGAGTTGCCTTGTATAGTACCACACATGTATCAGACTGTGCCCATGCACACACTAGCACACAATTACTTATATAGCTAACATAATACAGTGTTTTCCAATTAACTTTATGGGCAAGTTTTGTGACAGAAATTTCATTCTCGTGAATACATTACATTAAGTATTTTGGTTTCAGGGAGTGCAATCTGAATCCATGTGACTCTTGGATCCTTACCGAAATATAACGTGATTTCCAACTCTGCTATGGTCCTGTATTCCATACACTCAGCAATTATGTTATATAGGAAGCCATAGGCTGAACTGTTAACATCTCTGGATCCAACAACAATGTATTCAAATGGAAGTAAATAAGAACCGGTTATCTCATGAAAATGGCCTCATGTACCAGGTGAATGATATCTAGATAATTCTGTGGTTACAACTCCAGCGAGGTAATGATGCCAAAGCATATACAATATTGTTCATCATTTAAGATTCATCATATTTTGTAAAAAGCAACGTCTCTGTTCTCCTCATTCAGTGCAACTTCTCGAAAGTATGGCTGGAGCAGGAAGAAATGCTTTTAGTTCCCCTTAGAATCGAACCAAGGAAACAGTATGAGGTATATGTACCAACTTCTGAGACTTGTTTCCTGGGAGATCTAAAACATATTTATTTCAGAATATTAAAAATAAACTGTAGGCTAAAAACCATCTACAGATGAAACCAATGTGATTCAAGAACTCTGAGTGTGGAAAATGAAATCACAGTTCTGCAACCAGTGAGTGTAGGTCATCTATGTTGCTTACCAGAGGAAGCAGGTGTGGGAGGTGGTGGTTAGAATAAGGCCATTAGAATGTGCATTGGTGTGGTGCTGTAGGAAAGGAAACTATTTTCTGCTTGTTTCTCTAATTGGAGAAATTATTCTTCTGATGCACAGTTTCTCATCAGAGCATCTTGGAATAACACAGAAGTGGTTACTGAAGAAATGTAGAACCCTAAAATTAGAGAAAGATGAAAAACTTGAGGACCACACAAATAGAGAGAGAATAGTGAGTTCTGTGGTTATAAATATTTAGTGACAGGCATTTTGCAAATAAAATTAGAAGAAGCCACTTCCCACCCATCCTTAAGAATAGAATTAATAAAATCTGCTATTAATATACAGGACTGGAAAACTTGTAAAGCTTAAGAAAATGAAGAATTCTGCCCAGAGATTATTCACCTAGCAACACAAGAGAAAGAGAGAGAGAGAATGAGAGAGAGAGAGAGAGAGAGAGAGAGAGAAGAAGAAGAAGAAGAAGAAAGAAGAGGAGGAGGAGGAAGATGGAGGGGGAGGGGGAGGAAGGGGGGAGGAAGAAGAAAGAAAGAGAAACTGAATCTTACTTGACTAAGGAGAAAATTAGAAACAAGAAGCCCATGGCATATTATCTGAAATGTGTGGTATATAATTTTTCTTATACTAACTGTGTAATAAGATCTATGTAGTTCTCTTTTTACCGTGTGGAGCCTTTTTTAATGTGATGATCAGGGACCAGCCAATGTTTGGATGGTACACTCAGAAGGGACAATTAAAGAGAGTTCTATCAAGAAATTCTTTGTAAAATGTGGTGAGGACCAGAGGAAACCAACACTACTACCAGTTGAATAGTTACCAGACACATTGAGTGGTTTGGGAGAGTGAGTACCCAGGAGGACGTGTGACTCTGGTTAGAGGATATTGGCTGGTGTCTGGCCAAGGGACAACAGGTAGGCGGCCAAAGGAATAAATATCTGACGTGTCTCTCTTCCTCTGATTGCTTACATGTGCCTCCTGTTGCCTAAACCCAACCAGAAGCCAAAGGGAAAGGGAATTTGGCTGATACACATTATAGAAGCTATAATGTCCAGTGCTAGAAGAGGGTAGAGAAGGTGGAGAGTAGGTCTGAAGGAGAATATAGGGCACACTTAGAAAACATTTTGTAGTTATCAAGTCGTAAATTAAGGCGAGGTGGGTGGGAGAAACCCGATAGAGTCGAGTCCGGTTCCTGGAACACTTAAACCTAGTCATCAACAACTTTCATAGAAAAATTGTTTCAACAGGACTTACTTCTTCCTAGCTTTATTTCAACATTCAAGGGGCATTTCCTAGGCTCTGAAAAATCAGAATTCTGCCTTAAGTATTCTGGGAAAAAACCTCCAGTTCTGAGATTTTTTCTCTTTCACATTGATCAGTATACCAACAAATATTAATTAGGTTGTGTAAAAAAAGAAAAGATATGTTTGAGCCAATAAAAGCCCTCATTTAGTCTGTCAGAGATTAAAAAAACAACAACAACAACAAACCGTATCTTTGTATAATATTATAAAACAATCATCTCGGGGGCCCCACATACATCACACATCTATTTTTATGCAGAGTAATTAATCGTTTATTCTGCCCTAAAGAAAATTTACTTGGAAAGTACAATTTGCTCACTGTTCATATCTTTTTTGAAAGATAAAATGTGGCAAAAAGTTCTGTATGAAGAAGAGATACAAGTACCACACTGTCTTGAAAAAATCCTTTCACTTTCGTCAAGACTCTTAACTATCTTCCTGGCATTTTTCAAAAGACACGCAAAACTTCCTGAGAATTTATGTTTTGGTCCTTTACATCAATCTTACTATAGAACTTGACAGAGCATTTTATGAGTAACTTCAAAAAGTGAGAAATTTTAAGTCAAACGTGACCGATCCTTTTCTCCTTTTTTGTTCAAACCCTAGGCTCTCATGTTAATACAAGATGAGTCCCAGCGGATGAGACCATGATGCACTTACCGCTCTCTGATGATTCCTGGCTCTTTGACAGAGAGTTCTTCTCAACTCTAATCAGAGAAACACATAGAACATGTTTCTGTGTTTCGTTGCTTTCTCAGCAGTTTCGCCCACCTCTCTACTCTCTAGGTCAGTTGAAGCAGGCTTGGTGTCTCTTTCCACTCGGCAGCAAGCAGTATTAGAGTCCTGAAAGTTTACAGAAGAAGGGGGAAAAGAGCAATCTTTTCCTGGAATTAATCACGTTTCAGGTGTTCCCACCCTATCCTCTAAAGATATCATTTCTTTGGTCTCCTCATGCACGGGACTATCTGAACAATATTCTCTAGATTTGGGCTGCTTTACTCGAAATGTGTACAGTTACATCAAACTGTGATCTTCTGTTAACTAAACATTTGCTTGGATATCTGAATCGATGCCATATCAGAGTACATGAAAGTAAAATGTGACCACCACTTTGCTTCTTAGTCTAAACTCAGTTTCAAAATATCACTATGGATTATGTATCAATATGTAGCTGCAGGAGAAAATAGTAATCCTAATAGTAAAAGCTGAAACTATTGGAGGTCCTTTTTTTTTTTTTTTTTTTCCTCCAGGATCTGAAAAGAATCACCTGTAATCTGTCTCCTCTTTCTCCACGTAGGGAAGTGAGGATGTTTCCAAGAGATGTGCTACAGATGGGGCCCAGAGCAATGCCTGGCAGTAGGGATTCCAAATCGCACAGGTTCTGCCAACCGCGTGACCTCGGAGGGGCACTCCAGGTGCAGCTATCACTGCTGAATTCTAGCAGTTTGCCCACACAATAGCTTAGAAAACACATGCTCTGGAGAGCAGAGCAAGGGCTACTTGGAAACATAGCATCTTTTACTAAAAAGGCATACATCGATGTCACTAATGATTTTATTTATTTGGACAGGGTGACTAGAAGAGAATACACAAGGATGGGAACAAGCCATATCTATAGGGAAAGCTATCTCCCCTCCAGGTTTAGAAAGATGTGTAATGTGCAGGCAACCTATATGAGATGAGGAGAGAAAATTCATTAGCAAATTAATTCTGAGAATCTTTGTAAAGCGCTTATGACAGCCATTAAAGTCATCACTGTTTTTGTATGACAATATAGCTTTTATCCTTACTCAAGGTGTCTCAATTAATGGATAATATTGGGGGTCAAATCTCTTTTCCCTCTTTTAATCACTCTTCCACTAGTCTCAGTGCCATTCTGTTTACATATTTACAGAGTTAGCAAACACTTTAAAATGTAAATCAAGTTCTTAAGGCTTTAGAAGTGTAAGCAAGTTGAAGACAGTACTGGGGAATTTGAAGGGTAGTTTTGTTCATTTGGAATTTCTCACCTTCATCTGTCTGGCCTGATAAAACCAGTAAAAACATATTGTCTTTTTTCCCTCAAAACCATGACGTCTGATTTTTCTTATAATTGTCATAAAGTGTGTGTTTAAGAGATAAATTGACAAAGGAAATTATTCAATGTATCACAATGGCTACGAGAAATAAGCAAAGGATACAAGTTAAATGCTTAGTAAACTAAGATAAATTTTTGAGAACAGTTGTGTGTAATAATTTAAAATTTTAAGTAGAGAATCTGCAAATATAATTTTTTTTCTAGTGTTATTCCACACATTTAGATTTGGGGAAACTTTTCCTTTTCCTTCCTTCCTTCCTTCCTTCCTTCCTTCCTTCCTTCCTTTTCTCTTTTTCCTTCTCCTTCTTCTTTGGTGTAGCAAATGCTTTAATTTTTAAAATCTTTTATTCAACTCAAATGCTAATTTTAATGAAAATCATTTTTTAAATGTAATTTCGTATCTCAGTTTAGTACATCACTCTGGAAACACATTTTTGACGTAGTGCTTCTTATTCTAGAAGCCTTAAACCTTCCTAAGGAGAATACAGGAGAATGCAACAGCCTCTGTTCTAAATGAGAAATCAGGGAAAACCCACACGAATACTATTACAGTGATAACTATAAAGATTTTATACTGATTGAAGTATTGGCTTTCTCTAAAGGGAATCTTATTTCGTCTGCAGAGCTCACCTTCTCTGGGTGAAACGTGTTGATTTACTTTTGTCTAGAATTTGTTTTAGCTTGCTTGCTTATTCCCCCACCCCCACCCCAACTCCATTCTTAGCACATATTTTGCACTTGATCTTAGCCAAAAGGCCGAGAAGCGATTCTTAGCACATATTTTGGATTACCTAGAAAAGATTTTATTAGGAAAATATCATGATTTAAAAAAAAAACATTTTAATTAAGGTATAACTTGTACACAGTGAAGTGAGCAAATCTTAAGTTGCTTTATAAAGTGTTGCAACTGTGTAACTACCAGCCAGATCCATATACATAACATCGCCATCACCCCAGAAAGCTCCCTTGAGCCTCCTCAGAGTCAACACTCCTAGAAAATAACTACTCTTTGACCTCTGCCATCGGAAAGTTGTTTTTCTGCATTTGAATTTTGTACAAATGGAATCATACATATAGTCTATATTCTGTGTGTGGTATTATTTGCTTTGTATTATGTGATCTTTGAGAGTTTATTCCCTTTGCCAGTTTTTTAAAATGTAACTAAGCTTTAATATACTATTTTAATCTTTTTGAAAGTATCCAGTACAAGTCATAAAACCACTACAAAAAAAACATGTATTTTGCAATGACATTAGATGATCAATGACATTGATGCTGACTTTGTTTTGCAATTTGTTAATATAAAGAAAAGCTGCTTCAGACCTTCACATTTCATCTACTCACCCATGCCCCATGTCCATAAGCATCAACTATACCAAAGTCTGGAGAGATCACTTAAGGCTTCAGTTTGACACAGGTAAAATCATTACACAGGCACAATTAGCTCAATATTATTTTGATCATGAATTTAGATAGTAAAAATTAGAACAGAACTTGGGTGGTTGTGATGGTTAATTTTATGTGTCAACTTAACCACGTATTTGGCCAAACATTCTGGGAATGTCTCTGAGGGTGTTCATGAACTGAGATTAACATTTGAATTGGTAGACTGAGTAAAGCAGATTGATTTTCCTGTGTGGCTAGGCCTCATCTAATCTCTTGAAGGCCTGAATAGGAGAAAAGGGCCAACCCTCCTGTGAGTAAGCGGGATATCTTCCTGCCTGACACCTTGAGCTGGGACATTGATCTTTTCCTGCCCTCAGAAGCATTGGCTTTTCTTAAATCTGAAGCTTGCCAGCTTTTGGACCAGAACCACATCATTGACTCTGTTGGGTCTCCAACTTGCCTGTGGGAGATCTTGTGACTTCTCAGCCACCATAATCCTATAATGAATAATTCCTTATAATGAGTCAATCTCAATCTCTCTATCTCTTCTCTCTGTCACTAGCTAACTAGCTAGCTATTATCTATCATCTAACTACCTATCTAAAACACAGATTCTGTTGCTTCTGTTTGCCTGGAGAACCCCGATTAACAAAAATTTTGATACTGAAAGTGGTTCTAGAGGAAGAGGATTTTAAGGATGATGTTTCTGAATTGGTTCTGGGGTTTCTGGGCTCTTTGATTAAACACAGCAATGACTTTCCTGTAGGAAAGAGAGCACTGGTAGTCAATGGCATGATCTGGCAATAGAGATATAAAAAAAACATTAGAATTGGATACTCCTAACGAAGCACTTATGAGAAGCAAGGATCTAGGTGATTGTGTATATGATATTTTCAAACAGTTTTGGCAAACATGAATATAGTGAGATTGTCTGGTTATTCCTAATGTTGCTACAAAATGAGGAAAGAAAAGGATGAGTTCATGAATTCGAATTCCCAGCTAAGGCATCACATAAATGATCTGAAGGCTTCTGTGTGTGCCTTGAAGGAGATCCTTATCTCCTGTAGCAGCAGGACTGAGATGATTGAATAAAAAAGAAAAATCCAGAAACATCCTGTGACTCAATGAATTACAACATATATTCAGTTCCTAGCTTTGTAGGGTATCTACTGTTTGAGTGAAGGGATTAACTGGAAAGGAATGGTATCTTTAAAGTTGAAATGGAAACATATGGGAAGACCTTGATGAAGCTGGCAACATTGAACCTCTAAATTCTAATGAGTTTTCTTTGCCAGTGAAAGAGGTGCCTCTCAAAGGGGCACATGCACGCCAAAGTTTATAGTAACACTAGCAATAATAGTCAAACTATGGAAAGAGCCCAAATGTCTATTGACTGATGAATGGATAAAGAAGATGTTATACACATATATAATGGAATAGTACTCAGCCATCAAAAAGAATGAAATCTTGCCATTTGCAACAATGTGGATGGAGTTAGAATGTATGCAAAGCAAACTAAATCAGTTAGAGAAAGACAAATACCAGATGATTTCAGTTATGTGTGGAAATTCAGAGACAGATGAACATAGGGGAAGGGAAAAAAAGAGAGAGGGAAGCAAACCATAGAGAACAAACTGAAGGTTGATGGAGGCAGGTGGGTGGGGGAATGGGCTAAATGGGTGATGGGTATTAAGGAGGGCACTTGTTGGGGTGCCTGGGTAGCTCAGTTGATTTAGTGTCCAACTTAGGCTCAGGTCATGATCTCACAGTTCATGAGTTCAAGACCCACGTGGGCTCTGTGCTGACAGCTCAGAGCCTGGAGCCTGCTTCAGATTCTGTGTCTCCCTCTCTCTCTGCCCCTCCATTCATGCTCTATCTCTGTCTCTCAAAAATAAATAAATGTTAAAAAAATAAAGAAAACGGAGGGCAGTTGTTTTGATGAGCTCTGACTGTTCTATGTGTGTGATGAATCACTAAATTCTACTCTTGAAACCTGTATTGCACTGGATGTTAGCTAGAATTTAAATGAAAATTTGGAAAAAAAAAAAAAAGAAAAGGAAGAGGCATCTCTACGACCTTTCTGAAGGTATTAACCCTGCATTGTTTGAAGAAATTGTAATGGTCTCCCTTGAGGCAGTCGCCATGCAAGACAATGCTGGGTTTCTTCAGGACCTACCCTCACCACCCCTCTTTGCTTCTAGATGTTTCTCTAGAGAACCCTGACTAATAGGTTGAAATTATTTGGGAAACTGATTAAAATATTCTCAGCTTTTCTTTAGATTGGCTGATATGTGCTATAAGCTTCAATATCAAAACAATTTCCTGAACAATGTTAACAAAAAAAATTACAAGTTGGACTAGAGAAAAAATTACTTTTCTACAGGAAGGGTGCCCAATTATGACTAGATATAGAGCAAGTTAGGAAGACAGAATGGGTCAGAATTGAAACATATATTGTGTTCTTCCAAGAAGCATCTATTAAGGAGAGTTGAAAATACAGCCATCCATAGTCAGGCTGGAGGCAAGGTGAACTGAAATGCATTTGAACTGAATAAAGAATTACTTTGAAAAAGAAAGGTATTATGTAATGGAAATAATGGATACTGCTTTTTAAAGAAGAAATTTCCACATTTGGAAAATTCTTAGAAAAAAGGTACTAAAATAAACTCAAAAGAGCTATTCAGTAGAGAAGATATTAATTGGATGATATTAATTGGAAGATAGAAATTGGACGATATTAATTGGAAGATAGAAATGGATATTGAATTGGACGATGTCCAATAATTTAATGGATATTATTTTTCTATTAAAAGATTAGTATCCTGGTAATAGTGTGAAAACAAAACAAAACTAACAAAACTACATTTGACAAGTTAGAGGTTAGTGTGAATTAGGAAAAGTCTTAGAGAGTTTTAAAAAGTAGAAAAATTTCAAGGTTTAATCTTAAATCAAGGTAAAATTAAATTACTTAATACATGACACTAATACATGACACTAATCAGGATGGATGTTGGCTATGACTAGGGCAACGTTTCATAGGTTCCCTGCTCTGCTGGGCAATAATCCTTGAGTTATCCAGGGTCATATATGGAAAGTCCTGGAGGAGAAACAGTATTGAAAGGGGACAGGGGAACATGGGGCCTCCAAGCAACCAGAATGAAAGTACTTAAATATTTTAACAAGTGTTTTGGCCTTATCTGTGCAGAGTGGTTGAATGTCAGCTGTACCTTAACTTCACTGTTTGCATAATCCTTGCTGGTATTCTTTTTTAGTCATTAGATAAGGAGGAATCTCTAAAGTTGAAACATTCGTTTGCTTTTGAACACCGAAGTCCTTGAACTGGTTTATTTACTGAGATTGAATAAAACCATCCTCTATTACCAGGTGTGTTCTTTTTAAGTCTTTTCGCCTTTTTTTTTTCCCTACATAGTATAAAGAAAAACTTTAGCTCTACTTTGAAACATTTGTTTCTTTGTTAGACATGTTTTGTAACTAATTTGAATATATTCATTAAGTCATTCATCCATAGATGCATTTGTTCCTGCAACTCTTCATGCGTGCATTTAACAGATTTTGACAAAGCATGAATGTCTCTTGTTTTGCTTTTTTAAAAGAATATTTAGATATTCAATTTAGAATATATTTAGAAAAATATTTAGACTATTTTATGTTTAAAATATTTCTCCAATTATAAAATTAGTATTTTCTCCAAGTGGAAAATATATGGCTAATACAGAAAGGTTTTAAGAAAATAAAAACAAATACTCTGGCTCACACTTGATAATACTACTTGGTGGACTTCGATGTTCTTAGAAACAGATCTGTAATTCAAATTGAGTATAAAGTTTTAACTTAATATTTTGACATAAACATGTCATGTGACATTAAAAACAGTGAAAGCATTTTAATATCTCATAATATTTCACAGTATGAATGTTTTATCATTCCCCTAGCAGTTCCCATAAGGCTGAACATATAAGTGATTATGAACAGAACTATGATGAATGAATATATTTATGCATACATATGCACATGAATTTGAGTATTTACTTAAAAAATATTTTACGGGCATCTGGATGGCTCAGTCGGCTGAACGTCAAGACTTCGGCTTAGATCATGATCACACAGTTCATGGGTTCCAGCCCTGTGTCGGGCTCTGTGCTGACAACTCAGAGCCTGGAACTTGATTTGGAGTCTGTGTCTCCCTCTCTCTCTGCTCCCCCCGCCCCACCTTTCTCTCAAAAATAAATAAACATTAAATAAAGTTTAAAAAAAGAATATTTTAAATTAGATTTAATAATGAAACATGATGACAAATTTAAGAATCTTGACACATATTACAAAATTTATCTCCAGGAAAGTTACATTAATTCCTATCACCACCGGTAGGTGATGACTACACTTAGTTTAACTCAGTCTCTACAGCCATATTGCATATTATTATCAATAAAACTAAAAAATAGCTTTTTTATTTTTTTTGTTATGTGATGACAATTTTTAATCCTAATTGCTTATAAAGAAAGGTGATTTGTGGTGCAATGTTTTATTTCTCTCGTTTTACTATTTTGTTTGCATTCTTATTTTACAAAACAGCTCATTCCCCAGTTCTTTCTAAGTGTTAAATACTGTGATTGGTTTTCAGTTTTCCCCAACAGACCTAAGTCCTTTCTAGGCAAGGCTGTTTTGTAATCTTTCTACTCAAAGATTAGAGGTACTCTATTTGCTTTAAAGTTCATTAATATTTATTTTTGAGAGAGACAGTGTGTGAGTGGGAAAGGGGCAGGGAGAGAGACACAGAATCCAAAGCAGATTCCAAAGCAGAATCCACTGCAGGCTCTGAAGTGTCAGCACAGAGCCCAAGGGGGGGACCTGAACCCATGGAGTGATCACCACCTGAGCCAAAGTTGGACGCTTAACAAACTAAGCCACCCAGGCGCTCCAATATATTTGTGTTAAAGGTTGAATCAATCAATGAATGAATTTGATGGAATAGGTTGCTAATAATTAGATAACAAGGTATTACCTGTCATCTGCTTTTTTGTAGTGTAATATTCCTTCAAATCTTGAAACAGTAAGAGAAAGCTGAGCTACTTCAGCTAGTTCTCCTAGGATATTTTAAGACAAAAAACATGCAGTATTTATTTACTACTGCTCTTGAAGATTTAAGCACAATGTCATTGGGGGGGGGGGAAGATGTACAGAAACTGATTCACAAAGTCTATACAGTATCATAAGAACAATAATTGCATTCCAAAAACTCTGGAGTAGTTTCAAAAATATTATATTGTCAGTGTAGTGTGCATGTTTTTTTTTTTTTATCATATTACTTCAGGATACATTGGTTCAGATTAGAAGGCAACTGACTGCTTTCTTTATGCTTTTGGGAAACAACAGCAACCCAAGCTAAAACAGAACAAAACAAAAAAGAATAGAGATTGTATCATCTTTGATTTCTACCTTGTGTTCTAACTCTTTTTTTCAATCTTGGCAGTTTTCCTCTCCTTTGTCCTGGATATATTTAGATTGTAAATAATACTTTTTGAACTGGAACCTCCTGTGTGGTAATGGATTTTCTGGCTCACTCAGAATTTCTTAAAATTTTGACTGCCACTAAAACATACAGAGCACATTTTGATAGACTCTATTGTGACACATGAAGGGATGTCATTAGCCAATTTGCCTGTAAGTTGCAGTGCTTAGGTACTTGTTATGGGGTTAAAATAATAATTTTTGAAAAACGTTACAATGACACATGTATTGAGCATATGTCAAACATGTATTTCACAAATCAGAGAAGGAAGCAGTGAGACAACAAGGGTGCTTCAAAAGAAGGTACACAAGACTAAAATATACAGTCAGTAAAGGAAAAGGCATCTATCATAGGTTCAGAACTCACTAATGGCCTAAAGGCCACAAAACCATAATCTTTTTTTTTCTTATGGTGTAGTAAACATCTGCATCTCTACTTGTCAACATTTATTTGCAATTTATCACTCTTCTACGAATTCAAATCCAACTTTACAAAATTGGACTCCAAGTAAATAGTAAGTTGTACAAAGTTACATATTCTTAGAGCATCTGATGGGGTTGTTAGGTGGGGCTGTTAGAGACTGTTCTTGTAAGATATTGAAAAATCACACAGAATCTTTTTCATTATTTCCAAGTTTTCAATATTTTTAATAACATAGGAATTAAATGGACACATACACAATATGAAGATGATCTTGTTCTCATCTTTGACATAAAAGGTGTTTGATATTTTATTCAAAGTTTTGAATCTAAGAGAGAAATACAGCCGATAAAAAAAATGTTCAGACTCTATAAAATTATTTCTCTCTCTAATCTGATAAATATTTTCCAATGGCTTATTAGGAGTCATTATCCAAAAGGATAAAATAGAGATGTGATAGAACATTTGAAAAATTTTATTTTGTTTTAAAATCATAAAATATTTTTATATACTATAATATCTTTTATTACATGATGTACTAGAAAAATAACAAAATTATATTACTACATAATATAATAGAAAAATAACAAGACCTAGATATATAGTATAATCTAATTTATAGAATAGAATTGCTAGTATGGTTAAAATTCCTTGTGTATTTCTTTCCAAATAAAGCCAGCTCTCATCTTCAGTTAACTATGAACTTGAATTTTGTGTTTTATAATGCCTTGCTTTTCTTTATAGCATTAATGAAGTGTTAGAATGTATATATATGAGTTATATAAAATAAGAATAATATATAACATAAATAAATATAACATATATACATTTTCCCAATATGACATGCTTTGAACATAGTATAAATGCTATCATACCATAGATATTATTCTGACATGATTCTTTTCATTCAAATTTATCTTTTTTTAATGTTTAATTATTTTTGAGAGAGAGAGAGAGAGAGCATGAGCGAAGGAAGGGCAGAGAGAAAGAGGGAAACACAGAATCTGAAACAAGCTCCAGGCTCTGAACTGAGCACAGAGCCTGACACAGGGCTCGAACTCATGAGCCATTAGATCATGACCTGAGCAGAAGCCGGATGCTTAACTGAGCAAGCCAGTTGCCCCTCAAAGGTATCTTTTTAAGATGAACTGTGTTAAACTGTTTAGCTCATGTTAATTCTTTTTCATTTGGATTTTTGCTAATTTTTAGCTATAACAAACAAAGAAGCCACAGTCATATGCCTATCTTCTTGTACAGTTCTTTGAAAACATACATTCTAGTAGATACATGGGGACCAAGGTTTCATGTATCTTGAATGTTGTTAGATAATTTCCAGTTTTTTTCCAAAGGCTTATACCAACTTACACATCCATCAGCATCGTATAGGGAATCCTCTTGCACCACAGTCTCAACACTAGTTTATTGTCAATTTTTAACCTTGTCAAATTGGTGGGTAGAGAATCAGAACTTCGTTTTAAATATCTGTTTCTCCAAATATGAAGGTTGTATATATATATATTTATGCATTTGCTTTCACTTATGCTTCATCTTTTGTTGAAGAGTTTTTTTTTATAAGTGTTTTTTTTTTTAATGTTTATTTATTTATTTTGAGAGACAGAGACAAAGCATGAGCAGGGGAGGAGCAGAGAGAGAGAGAGACACAGAATCCGAAACAGGGTCCAGGCTCTGAGCTCTCAGCACATAGCCCGACACGGGGCTCGAACTCACAAACCGTGAGGTCATGACCTGAGTGGAAGCCGGACGCTCAACCGACTGAGCCACCCAGGTGCCCCGGCTGAAGATTTTTTTTTACTTTCTTTTTTTTTTTAATATTTATTTTTTTATTTTGAGAGAGACAGAGAACGCCAGTGGAAGAATGACAGAGAGAGGGACACATACAGAATCCGAAGCAGGCTCCAGGCTCTGAGCTGTCAGCACAGAGCCAGACACACGCTCAAACCCGTGAACTGCAAGATCATGACCCGAAGTGAAGTCAGATACGCAACCAACTGAGCCACCCAGGCCCCCCAGTGTTTTTACTTTTTTTGACTTTTTTGGTTATTTCCTCGTTTTTCTATTTTTTTAACTTTTTTCAAAACAAGTTTTTATTTATTAATTTTGAGAGAGAGAGAGAGAGAGAGAGAGAGAGAGAGAGAGAGAGTGGGGGAAGGACAGAGAGAGAGGAAGAGAGGAAATCCCAAGCAGGCTTAGCTCAGTGCAGAGCCTGATGCGGGGCTTGATCCCATGACCAGGAGATCACGACCTGATCCGATATCAAGAGTTGGACACATTGGGGCGCCTGGGTGGCGCAATCGGTTAAGCATCCGACTTCAGCAAGGTCACGATCTCGCGGTCCGTGAGTTCGAGCCTCGCGTCAGGCTCTGGGCTGATGGCTCAGAGCCTGGAGCCTGCTTCCAGTTCTGTGTCTCCCTCTCTCTTTGCCCCCCCCCCCCCCGTTCGTGCTCTGTCTCTGTCTCAAAAATAGATAAACGTTAAAAAAAAAATAAAGAGTTGGACACTTAACTGACTGACCACCCAGGTTTCCTTCTATTTTTTTAAACTTTTTAATTATTTAATGGTAGGAGTTCTAGATGTTGTCTGCTACTATTTTTTGTTGGTGGTGGTTATATGTGTCTTTACACAGAAATAGTGTCTTTATACTATCTCTTCAATAACATCATTCGATGATCAGAAACATTCTATTTTAAAACAATTTCAAACTTACAGAAAAGTTACAAGGATAACACAATACACTCTCCACATTTATCTGATTTTTCCTTAGCACTATCTGTATAAATACACATGTTATTATTCGTATTATTCGTGCTGAAACATTTGCAGTTGCAAAGCTATATAATGTACTATCTCTGGGGAATCATCATTCACATAAGTCACAGTGAAAATGGTGCTTTTCTAAATGTGAAGTTCAGTGTTGCTGAGTATGATAAATTTCCTTCCCATGTAAGGCTCTTGTCTAGATTAGTAACTGCTTATTCTGGTAAACAGAAAAACATGATCTGATGCAATGCCGGCATGTAACCCAATGGGACATCCTGATTCTTACTGAAATGAAATCAGCTAAAAATGAACAGCATGGTTATCATACAGCTAGCATATTTTGCTCCCACGAGCTGAAAATTAAATATTCCAACAGTTTTTGTCTTGGAAGAATTATATCTGAGCTCTGCTACATGAACACCGTAGGGATATTTCATTTCAAGTTTCTACCTCTTTATTCTCCTGCCTACTTTCCACATAAATGTGTTCCTGATAGCCTCTTCTGGTTACTAGGAAACCCCAGGAAGCACATAAAGCTATTTGGGAAATGTGGCTGTTGTTTTATTCTTAGAGGTACCATAGTTCAATGTTAGCATGTTGTCCCCAGAGCTGAATGATGAACTTCTTCAGAGTATAACTGACTAAAGTAGTTTATAACCTCATAAAGATCTATTATTGAAGGTTTGCTTGCATTTTGTCTTTCAATTGATTTTTCCTCTTCCTGTTTGCAATGAAAAATTATCTCATATTCCTTTGATACCAAATTATTATGTATCTGCGGAAGCTTTATCTACACCAAGTAGGATAGAATGAACAACTAGAGAAAATTGGCGTCTGTTTCATTAATTTCTGCTTGCAGCAATGTCTGTGGACACTAATTCTGAAAAGCTATTCTGAGTCTCTTTTGGTCCTCCTATTGTTATGGAGAATTTAAGTCTAAATCTTTAATTTCTTATCAAGGAAAAAAAAAATAAATGACAAAGGTATCTAAATCATGAAAGCAATATTAGAAAGAAAAATGTTTCAAAATTATTGCTTATTTATATAGGTGGTAATCTCTATAGTAATGGTTATCCCTGGTGATAACCATTCATGGTGGAAAGAAATCCTTTTAGAGGAAACCAGAACTTGTTAAGTTGGATCATGGACAGAGAAATTCTGTCTATAGACTGTGTTCTCTAAATTCTGTTTCAAGGAAATGCTAACAGTTCAGGAGAGTTAAGATCTCATTGAAATAGGCCAAAGTTAAAGAGAATAAAGTCTTGAAAGTCACATTATCAATTTGCACATCACTCTTTAATTAGAAGTCAAAGACCTAAATTTTAATAAAATCTGCTCCTCATCTCAGACATCTGCAAATAATTGAAACTTATTCCCCTTGAGACTTACACATTGGTGATAGAAAAACACTACTAGATTACCAAGGAGAAAATATACCAAGCGATTCCAGTCTTGTGCTTACAGTCGAGAGGTCTACAGACAAATAGAAAACATCATCAGTGTCAGGTTTGGAAGGTCTGGCTTTATCATATTCAGGAAACCAGCAATTTCCTTAGACTTCAAAAATAGGTAAAGATCCTTTATGTTGTCTTCTGAAAGGTTATCAGTGCTATTAATTCTTCATTATGTCAGAAAAAGTCAATCAATTGAAATGTAGTTGGTAGTAAGGAGAGAAGGGCTCCAGGGGAAATATAAAATTAATTTCACCCTTTCTCCCCTTGTTGCTATCATAAGTAGATCCTACTGCTTGCTGCCAGAGAAAAGAATGGGCTGTCTGGTAGCTACTTACATATCAGAAAAGCATTAAAACAGAGACCACATCACTCAGCAGTATTGTTAGAGATGGAAGCATAGAAGGGGCAGGTTGAAGAGAGATAACTTTTATGTTTTTTGGTCTGATAGTTTGTTTTTGTAATAAGTGCATATAGAAAATGTACTTCAGGGGCACCTGGGTGGCTCAGTCAGTTGAGTGTCTGACTTTAGCTCAGGTCATGAGCTCACAGTAGTTCCTGAGTCGAGCCCCACATCAGGCTCACTGCTGCCAGCGGAGTACAATTCGAAACCTCTGTTTCCCTCTGTGTGGCCCTCTTCCATTCATGCTTTCTCTCTTAAAAACGAATAAACATTTAAAACAAGAAGAAGAAAATGTTCTTCATTGAAAGCTTTTTTCTTCTTTAAAATGTAATAAACATTTTTAAAAGTTTATTTATTTTGAGAGAGACAGAAACAGCACAAGTAGGGGAGGGGTAGAGAGAGAGGGAGAGGGAGAGTACCAAGCAGGTTCCACACTGCCAGTGCAGAGCCTGATGCAGGTCTTGAACCCACAAATCCATGAAATCATGACCTGGGCTGAAACCAAGAGTCAGTTGTTTAACCCACTGAACCACCCAGGTGCCCCTGCAATAAACATTTTTAATTATAATAAGATTTTCTTTTGGAAAAGCCTGAATTATTATCTTTATAGCTCATTTTTATTAGTATCACATATCTCCTCCAAACAGCAAAAAAAATTCTTCACAAAAATGCCTTCCTTAAGCCCAGTAAATTACAGTAGAAAATCTTTTAATTGTTTAATTAATGAGATTCTAAAGAAACTTATATTGACAAATTTAATATTATTGATAGATTTACTATTATTCATAGAAACATAATTATTGTAATTACAATTTGCATGTGTTCCATGATTTAATGAAGAAAAAGTAAATTAAATATAATGAAAGAATAGAGTTGTAGAAATAATTATGTCATGCTTTAAAGACTCCTAACATGTATCATTTAATTGCTTAAGCCATTGCACAGACAGAAAGATTAGCATCCTGAGTAATAGCTAAATAGATATATATTGCCAGCTGGTGGAATATATAAATCCTTGAATTGTAAAATTTATTACCTGAATACATTGAGTTGGGCAAAGCTGGGTTTTCAAAGCTTTGGTACATGAGGACTGGTTACTAATTAAGTATAATTTTGACTGAATTACTGCATGTAATTTAATGAGACTCATTAGTTTAACATATTTCTTTCTTTCCTTGAACATCCAACAATCTAAGGTGAGTTTTCAGAGAATTCTTAAACTGTTCTTTTTTGACACAGTTTGTTTCTTCTTTTCTTTTCTTTTTTTTTTTTTCTGGGTCTTTTCTTTGGCATTTCAACCTACACCGGTTAACATTTAGACACCATCTTAAACTAAGCAGAAGAATACTAAGAGGGAGAGAAGAGCCCACATTATTGCCCGCTTTATAGCTCCATGATGGAGAAAGAATTCCATATACATTGATCATGTGAGGCATATTATTGCCTAGATTTCCAACCAGTATGTTGAATTTAAAAGTATCAATTGGACTGTAAGTTAAAGAAACTTAAAATTTCAATTGAGAATCTTCAAAGCAGAATCATAATGTGCAAACAAGGGTTACATCATGTGCAAGGGATACTTAGTGATTGTGTTATGAATGTATATTTTTATATTTTTATCAGGCTAGCTAATAATCTCACCTCTCCTAACCTTTTTGCAAACTTGGAAGCCTGTTTAAATTGTATCAATTAAAATTAAATATACATGTGTGTATATTATTCACAGTACTTTATTCACATACTATACGTTGTAGTGTTTAACACTTCAAACTTTGATAATTTCCTCAACTTAGTATGGGGCTTATGTGTATTTATTTACATTCCAGTTGAACATTATTTCTTTTCATCTTTGTGCAAGGCTTTTTAAAAATAAAAATCAAATTCAACAGAGCTTTTTATTTTGAAAATAATTTTAGAACCAGATGTCTGTCTCTGCTGAAGAAGGCTAAAAGTTTCAATGGACAGATTAGCACATCTTTAGAATCCAAACTAGGTGCAAGAACATTCATGATAAATGGTTTGTTTCCTTTTAGTGTTATATACCTGATTATCATGAAAGTGCTATTTTTTATTATCCTCTAAAAATGAGGTTTTGGAAAAAAACAAAAATGAGTTTTTAAATTATCCCAACCACCTTTAGAAGGACATTTTTTGGCAGTGGCGATAACACCTAGAAACATAGAACATGTGTAGGTCATGTCATACTATCTCTGGAGACATGGATCTTTGTCACAGAAAAAAAAAATATTTTGTTAAGTTTAGCTTAGGCTTGAAAATTACGGTATTATGTATTGAGAACCAACAAGATATTTATATATGGATATAAATGTATGTATATCTGTATCTGTATATAAAGATTTTTATTGTAAGGAACTGGCTTGCATGATCAAGGAGGTTGAGAAGCTCCGCAATCTGCCATCTGTAAGCTAGACCCAGGGAGGCCGGAGGTGTGAGTCTGAGTCTGAAGGCCTGAGAACCAGGAGAGCCGGTGGCTCAAGTCACAGCCCAAAGGCAAGAGGAGACCAATGTTCCAGCTCAGCAGTCAGAGAGGGAGAGAGAAACAGAGACAGAGAGAGAACAAAGTGACTGTCGGAACAAGGAAGGGTTTTGGAAATATGTAGTCTTGAAATCAATCATATCTTCCAATTAATATCTTTAACTCTAAGTAGCCAAAAAATTGAAAGCACTTTTTCTTATTTAATGCATCCCTTGAGGGCAGTTTCATTTCCTATGGAATCCATCTTGGGTCTCAAGTTTAGCTTGTACTTTCATGCAATTTCATTTTTTTTAATTTTAATGTTTATTTTAGAGAGAGAGAGAGAGAGAGAGAGAGAGAGAGAGACAGAGTGCAAGTGGGGGAGGTGCAGAGAGAGAGGGAGACACAGAATTTGAGGCAGGCTCCAGGCTGTGAGCTGTCAGCACAGAGCCCTACATGGGGCTCATACCCATGGACCTCAAGATCATGACCTGAGCTGAAGTCGAATGCTTAATCAACTGAGCTACCTAGGGGTGCCCATGGGCACCCATGCAATTCATTTGAATTGTCCATGCAATTTCAGCTTTAATTTTCAGAAACCCCTTGAAAACATGGAATAGAACACAAATGCCAGAAAATCCATGTTTAGTAACAAAAAAAAAAAAGAAAGAAAGAAAAAGAAATTATACATTTCATTCATCTCTAGGGAACACTTTACCTCTCTAAATTTCCTAGACCCAGCTGGAAGGGAAGAGGAAGAGGAAGAGGAAGCCTGGTGTCCCCTGAAAACGCCATGGGAGAGGGTAGTCAGGGCTGAATTCCTCTTCAGTAATGCATGCTTAGTGGGCCCCTTGGTTTCTTCTTGTTTCATTTTCTGTCTACATCTTTATTTTACTACAAGAATCCCTTTGAACTCAATACTGACTGTTCATGAATAAAAGTTCTGGAGCCCTACCTCGATGCAGATTCCCAATTTAGATGAAAAATCTAAGTCACAGGGCATTGTGTCCTGTCTTTTCCTCCCTCTTTTATCTCTAAAACCTAGCACAGCACTTGGCACATAATGGGCACAGTATAAGTATTAATTTAATAAATGAGTAGAGAAGAAGTCTGAGTTGAACACTTTTCCTTTATATAAATATACATTGCAAAATATAAATAGAATATTGTATGAATTTACCCAAAGGTATGCTGACCCCCTCCCTCATCCAATTCTATAAGAAATAACATTTCTGGGGACGAATTAAAATTTCTGTCACTTTTCTATTCTCCGGACCTCATTCAGAAAGAACAGCAGAAACATGACTTTCTTCTTTCACTTTCTATGCCTTTATATACTAAATTTTATTTAACCCATAAAAGGTATCCAGAAAGAACCAAAATGAAGTCCTTTGCATATTATCTAAATTAGCACTCTACAAAAATTTGAGATTGGCTTTAAAATGTATGTTGTCAAGATAAGAAACCTAAAGCTTAGAAAATTTAAGTTCTCCAAATGGCACCTCTTACATGGAACCATGATCAGGACTCAGGAAGGAATGACTGCATAGCACATCATATCTCAGGATGTCATGAGTCTTTGGAAAGTACTCCTTTGGCCAGTGTTCACCAAGCACATAGCCATGAACTCATTTGCTGAAGTATTTTTTCTTTGTTTGTTTGTTTGCCATTGCTGCTTTTCCTGAGAATTTCTTTAGTGGCACATAGTCTAGTCCATTCCACAACTTTGAAGTATGACTACTCTGTCAAATCTTGATAAAAATCTGCTAGTTTGAAATACAGTGTATCTTCCAAATTCTTTCTGAAGTTTAGTATTTTTCCAGAAGTTCTTTTGCTGCTTAAAATTTTCTTCCCGTGTTTCCCTGAGCTTCTTGCTTGTTATTTTGTTCTCAGTAGGCACTTCCTAATTTTGCAATTTCAGTTTGCATACTCTACAATTTGGATGACAGTTTCAGATATCATAACTAATTAATACACTTCCCAGCCCTATATTTTATACAGAAACAAAATAATCATGGATAAAAAAGGAATACTATGTTAACATTTTCCACCAACAGTTTCTCTTATTATGTAAATCATAGTAATGGTTGAGAAGAACAATTGTACTTCATTTTAAAAATAAACTCATGATTGTTCAGCTAAATATTTAAAATGTCATATAAATGTTCCAATTAGCCAAAGTTGAAATATAATCAGGTAGGCCATCTGTTAATAGCCCAACTCTTACAGTGAAATTTAGATAGTCAAGATTAAAGATGAATGGTTATTCTAAAATTATGTTACAAGATTTGCAGTAAGTATCATCGAAGTCCAGATTTCTACCCCTGATATCTCTTATTGGCAGCAGACCCTGATTTCTAGAATTTCTAGGTTATCTTCTTTTAAATATAACTGTTCACCAACCTAGTTTTTGCTTTTCTTTTCTTTCTTTCTTTCTTTCTTTCTTTCTTTCTTTCTTTCTTTCTTTTTCTTGAGACTGAGCATAAGTTGATACGAGGGTTTCAAAAAGATTAAGCTATTATTTCTTTAGGATTGGATTCAACTTTAATTTCTTGTCTTGGCTGTGCCTTTTATATAATGCCCCTAGAAGACCCCATTACATTAATACGGTAAAATATTAAGATACAAAAAGTAAAAAATTAAGGTACAAATCAGAAATATATTGAAATCTGCACACATATTACATGATGTATATGTTAATGTCTCTGAATTTGCATTCTTGGATTGACATTTGATTTCCTTAAAATGTGATCCTTTGAATGGGTCTCTGTGGGTGTTGCCTGATGTGGCTTGAGAAGGATCACTAGGATGATCTGAACTTGCTGTATTGTTTGAGGATATTCAACTCTTCAATAAAGACAAGAAAAACAAACAAGCTGTGGTAGACTTATAAGAAATATGAATTTTACATGGTATAAAAGCCGGTAGCTTATGAGTTAGAGGCAAAATGTATAATAAATGGTAAACATATATAATAAAAATGCTAGTAGCTTGTAAAATAGGAACAGAATTGATGTAAGTATAAAAAATGAGTTAATAACATGTGAAACATGCCACAAATAGAGTCAACAGAGATGATGGCAGAACAAACAGAAGGGTTGATGATAGAAAGAGATAGAAGGAACAATGGGCTGGTCCTGCCGTTTCTGGGCTGAGAGCCATCTCACTCCTAAATCAGCCACCCATTGATGACACTTAATATGTACTTGTTCTGACTCCACATGTGCTCTATCCAAGAAGTATAAAAAAACCCATGGCTGTTCAGCAGGCTGATGACAAGCTACTGTGGTAGCTTCGTATACTTGTCCCGGCATCTCTGATAGCATGTGTGTGTATCACTGACCGGAGGAACTTTCTGTCTGTGGGCCCCTTGCTCTGCTGCTTGTAACCATGCCTGCCATAGGGGAACCTAATGCATCAGAAAGAGAAACAGACCACAGGAGCTCTGTGTAATTCTAGATCAAGGTAGTGTGGACCTGCATGCTAACCTAAGTGTGTTACCTCACCCCACCTCTCTTCTTTTGTCTCTTCCTGTGTGATTAAATTCATTTAGTAAACAGTGTGATCTGAGCATTTATATGGGTTTATAAACATTCCAATTCTTTGGTCTCTGGGGTAAGCTTACCTGGTAGTGTGGAAGCTAGTATTGCTTCAGAGAAATTTCCCACATGATACTGACTTTGCTCACCTATATACTAGGAAAATCTGCAAATCCCGGACAGAGAGCTTCTAGAGTTGGTCGGAAGTCTAACCAAGTAAACCTTCAGGGTCTATGGTTTGATGGTGATTTAACTTCTGATTAAATCCTGTTCAGACATAAATGGGCTAGTAGCCTTTCTTAGATCAGTCTGTATGTCATCTCCAAGAAAGATCCAGGGGAAGATAAACTAAAAATCCAGAGGAGAATAAAGTGTAGTTATGACACTTGCTCTTTATCATTTTGTTCATTATATTATTATTATTAAAAGTAAACATATAAACAATATACTATTGTCAATACTATTTCTTAGTTAAACCTGGGCTTACTTGTTGGAAAATAATTTGAGAATTACCGTTTTAACTATTCTATATCTTGATCATCAAATAATAACAAAAAAATACAATATTTCCCCACAAGTCCTTTTTGTCTCCCAAGAAGCAGAAGAGCCTTGGTAGACAGGTGGTCTACAGTTCCTACTTCTCAGGACACGGGATGGATAGGAACAACCACTGAGTGGTCTTAAGCTACTCTTCTATAGAGGCAAACAAAATGGAAATAAGGTTGATAGAAAATAGACAGTTTCTGAAAGTTGGGTCCAAAAAAAAAAAAAAACAAAAACAAAGTAGACGAGCTGATTTGCCTATTATTTATAAATTCTAACCAAAGTAACATACACATTTTAATAAAGCTTCTGCATAAAGGTAGCTCCTAGCTATAGGTCACATTATTTCTTTGCATCCCTTCGTAGCAGTCCTAGTTTCCATTCTGGAATGAGATTTTTGGCTTCTGTGTGGCTCTTGGTCATGAGAGACATCAAGCAGGACACAGAAGTAATTTTTAATTCAAAATATTCATCTGAGATGAATGTTATTTTTTGATGAAGTGTAAAGAGAGCAGCGATCATAAAGTAGTATTTTTTTTTCATCATAATGGTGGTGATGGTATTTATTTGATTTCAAATGCCTTCAGGCTCCAGGGTGGTGGCTACTGCTCTTCATGAGTGTCTACCATCCCCTATTGACTCAATGCTTCACACAATTTCTGCTTGTCCCCAGAAGACATTTGAGGCTGTCACTCCACAATTCAAGACATAGTTAATGTTCAGTTGGAACCCTGAGAGGTAAAAAATTATTCTGAGGACAAATGTCGCCAAAAAGATGAAATTTGAAATCCATCAGCAAATTGAACTGAAACCATACCCTAAGTTTCCTTTCCTCAGAGGCTTTGAATTATCTTTGTTGTTAAACCGATTTGTATAATGTAATGACAAAGTGTTATAAAATACGTTTTGTTAGTTAACTTACCCACAATCTCTTTTTTCCTACTTTGAGGCATTTTTATAAATATTCCAAAATTTCATATTGAATACCATTTGCTCAAAAATAAATGGACCATCATTATTTATTAGAGAAATCTTTGTCATCTCCAAGAGAAAGATCCAGGAAAAAAAATCTTCAAATTTCACAGTAAGACTTTTGCTTCTTTGGAGATAGATTTGATGTATTTTTCCCTATTTTTTGCACTAAATATAACTAATAACCCTGGAAAATGACATATATATTATACATGCATATATGTATTATCTATAATTTTATGTATTAGATATAGTTAAATAATTCAAATATCATATTGAGAATTCAAATATATAAAAGTATTATATATAATACTTATGTTTATTTTATATACATATAAATATATAAATATAAGTCTATATACTTTAATTCTTATGTTTATTTTACATATTTATATACTATATATACTTATATTTATATGCCTGTAAAATAAACATAAGAAGAATGAAAAGTGGAGTAAAGGTAGCAGACTGGACCAGCTCGGGACCCTGGGACTCAAGGAATAACACGGTGGAGAGTTCCCTGGTTTGATTTTTTTTTTTTTCCATTGTATATTCCAGAAGCCAGTAGCCTCTCCAATAAACCTGCTCTCTTTAGGTAAAAGGCCTCAGTCTTACAAGAGAGAAATGTTAGACAATAGCCACTCCATCCCAGCCAAACACCACATCAGAGGCCTTATCATTATCCACAGCAGAAAGAGTCCAGTGGCAAGCCTAGATTTGCCAGGAGAGCCAGCCCTCTCATCTGCTTCCCTCCAGGTGTCAAAGAAGGCTAAGTGGGAAAGCAGATAATGAAAGCCTCCACCTGCACAATGTCCATGTAGGTTACCTGCAGAACCTGGACTTTCAGCCCCACTCTTAGAAGGAAGGAGGCACCCCTGCCCTTCCCTGCCCGGGTGGTGTCAGAGGAAGCCTAGGGGAGAGTCAGATCTCTAGAGGATCTTCACCACTGCCTAGCAACAGCAGGTCACCTCCCACCCACCATATGTCAGAGGAGGAGGCCAGAGAGGGTGCAGAAAGGAAGCACTCCTCCCCCTCATCCAGGGAAATATCAGGAGAGGCCTATTGAGGATCTGGAACTCTCCTCCCTGCCTAGCAGGAATGAGTGCCTCTCCCTATGGGATGTCAGTGTAGGTCAACATAGGTGGACTTCTACCACTGCCTGGCAGTTAATGAAGCTTCACTTCCCCCTGCTCTACTGGAGCAGTTTAGAGGAAGCCAGAGAAGGATTAAAGAAGACCCAGAATCTAGTAATTCACAAAGTGTCTAGGTTTCAATAGAAAATCACTCATCATACCAAGAACATGAAAAATCTCAACCCGGGCAACTGGGTGGCTCAGTTGGTTCAGTGTGCGACTACACCTCAGCCTCCTGACCTTGTGGTTCGTGAGTTCAAGCCCTGCATGCACTCTGTGCCGTCAGCTCAGAGCCTCACGCCTGCTCTTGATTCTGTTTCTCCCTATCTTTCTGCCCCTCCCCCGCTTAGGCTCTGTCTCTGTCTCTCTCAAAAATAAGTAAGCATTACAAAAAATTAAAAAAAAATCTCAACCTAAATGAACAATGACAATCAATTGAAGCCAACAACAAAATGACAAAGATAGAATTATCTGACAAATATTTTAAAGCAGACACTTCACCAGAGTGTATACACATGGTAAATAAGTACCTGAAAATATGTCCAATATCATTAACATTAGGGAAATGCAATGAAAACCACAGCAGAATATCACTACACACCTATCATAATAGCTAAAATAGAAAATATTGACAATGCCAAATGCTGGTGAGGATACAGAGAAATGGAATCACTCATACCTTGATGGTGGGAATGTAAACTGGTATAGTCTCATTGAAAAAACTGGCATTTTCCTAAAACAAAACAAAACAAAACAAACCACACAAAAAAACTAAACATACTACACCCAGCAGTTGCCCTTCTAGGACTTTATCCAAGAGAAATCAAAGCTTATGTTCACACAAAATCCTGTCAGGAATGTTCATAGCGGCTTTATTCATAATAGCTACAGTGGGAAACTGTCCAAATGTTCTTTAACGGATGGTTGGTTGAGCATCACATGGAACATACATATCAAGGACTACTATTCAGCAGTAAAAAGGAACAAATTATTGATACATGCAATAGCATGGATAAATCTAGAGACTTATGCTGACTGAAAAAAAAATTCCAAAGGGTTATTTACTGTATGATTCCATATAGAACATTATTGAAATAAAAAAATAAATAAATGGAAAACAGATTGTGGTTGCTGGGTTAAGGATTGGAGGTAAAGGGAGTGAGGAGGGCAGACGTGACTTTAGTGTAACACCATTGATTTTGTGACAGAAATGTTCTGTATCTCGACTGTATCTTGAGAAATTAGACCCCACCAGGCTAGGGGGAATACTGGGCTGATCCTGTAGCTAAGGGACCTGGTACCCAAAGGCCTGGACAGGAAAGGAGACCTGAAGATATGCCAAAAGTGGAGGAGGGTGCAGAGAGGAGGGTTGTGGGTCATCCCAGAATGGAGATGTTGTGGGTTTGAGGTATGATAGTGCTTCTGGATCATGCTTCTGAGTCATCTTTTTAAATCACAGAATGGGTTTAGAATGGAGCAGAGATTGTTTATTGGCAAATCAAGGTGGTTGAATGAGATGGACTTCAGGAGCTTTCCATTTTTGGATTCAATCAACAAATCTATGCATAAATAAAATCCAGGTTGTGTTTTTTTTCTCAGTGAGAACTGTGGAGTAAAATGCTTGTAATCTGTTTTGCAAGTTAATAAGATGTGGAAACAAAATCATTTAAAAATAACAAAAGAAAAATACTATAAGATAAACATGAATGGTGTTTCAGAATAGTCATTCATTTTAGTCAGCCACTTCTCACAATATTTGAAAGGTGTAATGGTAAAATCAATTCTAAGCCAGGAAAGGCACCAACTGGTCTCTAATGATTCTGGAGATAACAAAGCAAAGCAGAAAATTATCTGTAAGTCATGATTGCTCTGGTGTCCAAAAACATCTTATTGATAGAATGATTCTGAAAATCTAAATAGTAAATTATTAAGGAATAAAAATTTATAATTTCTACTTTTAAAATGTAATACTTAATCCAACTCCAGGGACTGACTGTGACACACTGGTCTTTACAATCAGTTGCATATGCATCAATTTCTCGCCATTTTTGCTCCATTGATTTTTGGATTCACATTATTAACTGCCTGGTGCGTCTCTCTTTTAAACACAATGTGTTATGATGCAGAATTAATTTGAAAAGTATTTTCTGAATCTCACCAGTATGTATTCATGCAGAAAACCTGAAGAAAAATAAATCCTTATTAAATGGCTATTTTAAGCTAACGGGTACGTAAGATTGGATACTACATGAATGCCTGCGTATGCACATCAATACGTAAACCAAATTTTAAAACTATCCGAACCTAGCAGTTGCTTTCTTTGACTTTTCAATGTTGCTTAATCTTAGTAAAGTTTCCCCAAAGCCTATAAAATGTTGCTGTAAAACCTAAGGATCATCTTTTAATACACCATTTAGCAGCAACATCGTGATTCACCATTTAGTGTAATTTAGTTTGATGAGCGTAAAGACATATATTTTCAACTCAGTATTACATTAACTTTTGTGTTAAAGGAAGCCTTAGTCAAGAATTATGAATTCCATTTTTCTTTTTTGTTTAAATGCAATAGTCAGTAAATTGGACACAGATATCCTTTCTTTAAGAAGAGTATATTGGGATGCCTGGTGGCTAAGTCTGTTAAGCATACAACTCTTGATTTCGGCTCCGGTCATGATCTCAGGGTCCTCAGATGGAGCCCCTTATGGAGCTGGTGTTGGGCTCCCTGCTGGGTGTGGAGCCTGCCTAAGATTCTCTCTCTCCTTTTCTCTCTGTCCCTTCCCTCCCCACCCTTGGATGTGTGTACTCTCTCTCTAAAAGTAAATAAAAATAAGAGCATACTGATGGCAATTTATTTCAAAATGAGAGAAGCTAATGAAATTAAATGGGTATTGAGTGTTTTGCCATGTCCTGGGCACTAATCTAATTGCTTCACGTAATTAACCTATTTAATCCTCACGCCAATTTAGAGAACAAGTGCATTTATTCTTTCCATTTTCCAGAGAAAGAAAGTCTTGAATAGAGAAGGTAAATCACTTATGTAAGGTACCAGAGCTAGGAAATTTTAGAGTTCTATTGTCTCCTGGCTACAGGATATGCATTTCTGAACTATTAACTATTCCATCCATTCCAAAGTAATGTGTTAAAAGAAAAGGAAAAAAAAAGTCATGTGAAAGGATTGTTATTCAACTATTCTTAACAGACATTTAGAAATCTTTCATCAGGAACTATATTGAAACGTAATACTTTCCTCACCACTTTTGCAGTCAATTTATATGATTATAAACTGTGAATGAGATATAAGAAAATGCTGTGTTGGCATAACACTGGTATTTTAATTTTGCTTTGTGAGGTGAAATGAAATAAGCATGGGGATAAATGACATATCCTGAAAGGTTATCTTTCTTTTCCTGGATAAAGGAAAGAAGACTTCGATTATGGCTGGAGGAGATGATGTGGGCCAATCATTCAAGCTAGAATGATATGGCTATACCATTCTTGCCTGCAATCACGTTAAGATGTTTTGCTGGTTTCCAGTCAGCAGAAACGGTCCTCTTCCGTGGTGAACCTTGTTTTTATTTCTCAGAAGGACACTCTGTGGCAGAGAAGCAGGTTTGATAATTCAGAGCAACTGTCTCCGTTGCTCCAGGTTAAGACCTTTCCCAAAGGTCAAGCACTAATCACAACAGCTGCTTAGTTACCCAGAAGAATAATAAATAGTTCCCAAGCCCAGTCTCTCTGTATGTAAACACACTTGGTCTCTGCTCTTCACTGCAACATTTTAAGGTGAATTGTAAAGAGTGCTCTTGTTTACCGAGCAGATGTTAGAGCATTAATGGTGTACTATTTACAACTCCTCGGTGGATGTTAAAGTTTGTGTTTGCTTGCCTTGAACACTCCTTATCAACACAGCTGCCAGCGATGGTCTGTGAAAGGGTTGCAACAGTGCTGAGAGCTGCTGCTCAGAGCCACATTCTCCGCATAGGAACCAATATTAGCGAAATGGGTCTGGCGATGGTGCACTTCCGTCACGCACCTTATCTGTCGCTCTGTTTTCTCCTACCCAGAGGAATATATCCTATTCATTTTGTAAGTCCTATAAGAAAATCCCCTTTCTTCCAAGATGAAATAAAGCAATTGAGATGTATTGCTGTTGCTGCCTACAGCAATGACGTGTGGATATACGTAATGGATCCCAAGCAGGTGGCATTGACTGCTCTGACCAAGATAGTGAGCATTCTGGAAAACTGGTGCTTGGGTTAAGGCTTTCAATTTGTTCTACCACAAGAAAGACAATAACACAGAGTAAAGAATAATGGTAGGCCAGCAATTTTTGGGGTGGAGAAAAAAAATCGACAAGCACCATCTATGATACATAAACGATTTTGGTTTGGAAGGAGGGAGCATTTGCTATTTAATTTTCAAAGAGAATGCAGTGGAACTCGCTCTGGCTTCCATGGGAGGGGACGTCACACACACACAAATATTAACTCTTGCAATCCAACAAAGCTAATACGTACGATGACTAGATTCATGGCCAGTTATTTCTATTTTGAATTGACACAGTCAGCTTCAGTAAGAGACCTGATTTTTTAAAGTTTTTGCATTTGTTTTTATTGTGGATATTAGCATATTAGTTTTGCAACACTTCAAGGGAAAAAAACTTCCTCATCGGTTTTGTTTTAGTTTATAATTATAAAATTATGAAGTAGTCTATTAATTATCTTTTCATGGTTTTTATTTAAAATCTATTTATGCCTGCAATTTCAGCAGAAGCAAGACAATTAAACCTGTTGATACTTTAGAAGGACATTATAGAGGGGCTAAGTGAGCCCTAAGGTTGAGCAGAATAAAAGTAATATAGAATTAAAGAGTAAATATAAGTAAATTTATTTCTATCTTGATTCCATGTATCAAGTGAATGAATAGATTTGCAATACAATGGAAAGAAGAGAAAGAAAGAAAGAAAGAAAGAAAGAAAGAAAGAAAAAGAAAGAAAAAGAAGAAAAAAGAAGAA
The DNA here is from genome assembly GCF_016509475.1 of Prionailurus bengalensis. Taxonomy (NCBI): domain Eukaryota; kingdom Metazoa; phylum Chordata; class Mammalia; order Carnivora; family Felidae; genus Prionailurus; species Prionailurus bengalensis. Next base: position 100,174,904 of record NC_057344.1, on the reverse strand, counting down.
AGAAAGAAGAGAAATAAAGCAGTTCTCAGGAAGTAGCTTCTCGCATTCCCAGGCTAGCAGCTAAACTTGAGAGAGTGACTGGACTTCCCAATTTCTAGGAGCCAGTCGCTGACCTCAAAGCCCCAACTTCTGACACACAACCTTATTCGTATGTGTGAGCTACACTTTGTCTTTGACTGGAGTGGTAAGGGTTCTATCGTTCAGAATAGCATGCTGGTCACTACTGCTCTTGGTTACTGTTAAAACACTTACTAATCATTTTGACAATACTCTTACTTTCCTAGAACGTTTTTTCCTAACACTGAAAATTAGTTCATGCCTCAATAATTCCCAAGTATGTTTTCAGTGTCCACAAAGGGCTGGGTTTCTATTTAGGTGGAGGAGGCAGCTGCTGAGTGGTAGGATTTCAGAGGCCCCGACTCCTCCCCCTTCCTTGCCTCATTCCAAAATCTGCTTGCCACACCTGTTCACCAACTTAGGACATTCCTTTAACAGGGGACAAAAGCTTTCAATTTATAATTAGAAATATGACTTAGGAATCCCCTTTTGCCAGAGTGTTCGAAGCACAGAGGCCCAGGTTTCTTTACGGGGTGTCAAATTTCTCTTGGCTTTGGCCGCTGCCCAGAACACTCAGAAAAATCTTTCCACTGACATGCCACCGTCTTACTGGTGTGAAATAATATAGTAGTGGTAATGTGCTTTATTAAAATTCAAAAGCTGTTACACGTCCTTCAAGTAATAATTTATAGTACTTCGAGTCCCACAGGATTATTGCTCCCTGTTACAAAGATGCAAACTTCCTTAGGAAAATCCTCTGTGAATCGTTAGCACAAAGTTTGAGGTAGTGTCCCTGGCATTAGCCTTCTGTTGACATGACATGTTTCCTTTTTCTTTCTACATTTCTGTGCTCAGATGTGATAGAGGCCCATTTTAAATGCAACAGTTTTAGGCGTTTTATTGAAGGAAATAAAACTTTCATACCAGTTTGTTTAAAGTTTCAGAAAACTCAAGGGAAAAAGGCCCCACTCCCTAGAGTTCTTGGAAACTTGTAGCACTGGGCTGCAGTTTGCATAGAACCGTACCCTTCTCTGACTATACACTTCCACCTGTCAGGAAACCAAGTTCTTGAGTGTTTCAGTCGAGACCTGATTTTCGCTGGTGCTAGTCTGACTAATGCTCCTGGCCATGCAGCAATCATACCCACTCATTATTGCATCATTTTGTCTATGTAGTTAAACAGTATGAGAAAACATTACTTTCACCATTGATGTTAATTTGTCAACACAGATGGATTTACAGAGTATCACTGTGTCTGAGAATTCTTGTGGTGTATATTTCACAAGAAATCACCGGTGTGTTTTTACCAGAGCTATGTGTGGCTTATGATTTTTCCAACAGCACTAGAAATATATTTTATATCAGGAATTTCTAACTGGAGGCTATTTCACTTTCAACTTAATCACCGCAAAGGAACACCCCCTCTTAAGTCTTCATTACTCCTCCCTTTCAAGTTTAGACATCTTCTGGTTCTAAGTATAGAAGTACAAAGAGAACCTGCTTTATTAGCACACATTAGCTGAGACCTTACCCCAACTTGATGTCGTTTTCCACTTCTCCAAAATAAGGACAACGCTTTCCTTTTCCCCAAGATTTTTTTTATCAGTTTTCTTTGGACTAACAAGATTCCCCACTTAGGTTATCATGTCCTCATTAGACTCTGTGTTGAAAAAAAACTAGTTGATTCTTAGTGAGAAATGTTAATCACAGTGGCTACCCATTCTGGCCAAGATATGTTTTCAATAGCTCCTAAAGTCTGTATCTGCCTAAATATGCTTTTATATAAGAACATAGGGAAGGAAGGAGCACCTTGGTGGCTCAGTTGGTTAAGCAGTTGACTCTTGGTTTCAGCTCAGGTAATGATCTCATGGTTTTGTGAATTTGAATCCCACATCGGGCTCAGAGTCTGCTTGGGATTCTCTCTCTCTCTCTCTCTCTCTCTCTCTCTCTCTCCCCCCCCTCCCCTCCCCCTCCTCCACTTGCACTTCCTCTATCTCTCTCAAAACAAATAAATACACATAAAAAAAAAGAACACAGGGAAGGAAAAGTTGCTATAAATGTACCAGGTACCCAGTATTGAAGGATAATAGTTCATTATCATCATTATTATTATTATTTCTGTGAGGGAGCTTCCTTAGAGGGTTGCTAAGGAAACCCTCTAAGTTTGAAAATCAGTTTTCATTTCCTGGAGGTGCAGATTTTGTTTACTTTTGTTATATACACCCTTTGTTTCAGGAAATTTACCAGGCTGGGTCTGCTAGATTTACTAGCTAGATTTAGTAAAGCAAATGGTCATCACAGTCATTTATTGTTCTTGGAGAAAAACATAAAATAATTCACACATTTGAATGAAAATTTTAGACTAAAATTTTAAGTGTTCAATTAAGTATCTAAGTTGGGCAACTAATCATTTAGACCACTTTATTTTTTGTTTTGTTTCTCTTATGGTGAATAATTGTTGTCAGAACTATTTGTCACATGGGTGTGTTGTAGCATTCTCATGGCAATCTGCCCACCAGAGCTTTTAAATCTACCAACCCATCTGTTAAGTTTTTTTCTCCAATAATTGAATTATACAGGATTATTTGGGGTTCTACACTTGGTATTATTTAAGATTTAATAAGTCAGATTTGGGGGAAATAATTGTTCTTTGCATTTCTTTTAGGAGGCTGTGGGGATCAGACTATCTTTTAGGGATTGGGTTGGAAGGAGAAACTTGGAAAACAGAAATATTTCCTGAAGAAAGTGAACGTTCCTACCATTCTTCATTGAGCACACCTTTGACTATAGAGAAGGCAGGTTCTTCTTGTTTTGTAGCTGAAGACTAAGGAGTGGTTGGATTCCATGTTTACATTTTCTCTCTTTTTTTTAAATTTTTTTTTAATGCTTATTTATTTTTGAGACAGAGAGAGACAGAGCATGAACGGGGGAGGGTCAGAGAGAGGGAGACACAGAATCCGAAACAGGCTCCAGGCTCCGAGCTGTCAGCACAGAGCCCGACGCGGGGCTCTAACTCACAGAGTGCGAGATAGTGACCTGAGCCGAAGTCGGCTGCTCAACCGACTGAGCCACCCAGGCGCCCCTCCATGTTTACATTTTCTTGAGATGCCTGATGGCAACTTTCAAGAACAGGGTAGGGATCTTGGGATTTTAAGTCAGGTTCCTGTGGGACCTAGGGGTAACTTGTGCTATTGATCATGTACCTGACACATGATCTGTTACCCTCTATAACCCAGATATTCTGGAAATAAAAATAATGCATATAGTCTTCTTTCATCTTTGCTTTGAATTTTAAGGGCTACAATGCTGTAGACACGCAGAGTAAACATCTGTGAGGAATTGAGTTTAACAACAAGGACAACTCATTGTAATTGTCAATAATTTTATGAGGGAGGTGATTTTACTATCTCTTTTTTTACAGCTAGAGAAACGAAGGGAAAGAGATTAGATAACTTCCTGTAGGCCACACAGATATGTCAAGTGATCTGGAGAGTTTAGCAGCCACAAAGTGCCGTTAGTTCATTTTTTCAGTCATTCATATATTTATTTGTACTCTCTGGTGCCAGTCACCATTTGAATTGAGGGATTCAACAACGAATAAGACAGAAAACATCCCCGCTATCCTGGAGCTTATATTCTGTTGAGACAATGGCAGTGGGAGAAAGAATCACCCAACTGGAAGAATTCATAGACTAGAGAAGAGTTCCTCAAAAATACTAAGAAATTTCTCATGGAAGGAAATATGAGAATGAGTGGACTTGATATGAATCTGGGCATTTGACAACTTGCAGATCTAATGGTTTGAAAATTAGGGTATTGTATTTTGAATACTAAGAAAAGGAATTCAATTATTATTAGAAATGCTTTAAAAGCAAGAATCTCTAGTCATGACAATGCTTCATTGCTTTTCACACTGAGATATATATGTATATACATACAAGTCTATACACACACACAAATATATATACATACACACATATATGCACACACACACACACACACACACACACATATATATATATATATATATATGATTTTTCTCAGCTTCTGCCTTAGAGCAGCTTTCTAAGGAAAATGAATGCACTCAAAAGACCTACAATTTGGATGGTGGATAAGAAGGAAAGAGGAGGGGCTATATATGCTGGTATAATAGTTGTCACATAGAGACACTAAGTGACTTTAGATATATTTCCCATCTTTTATGTTTATGACATTTGATATGTTCTCTTCTTGAGTGTCTTTTTGTTGTTGAATGGTCATGAGACTCGTAAGTTTCCTGTAGCATACTATACTTTCCTGTCACTGTAGTGTTCTCCTCTGAGTCTTTAAATTCACCAACCTACCAGTTTCTCTCTCTTCTTTCCCTGTGCGAATTAGCTGGCTTAATTTCCTCAAGTTTACAGTTTTATTTTATGATGTGGACAAAGCCAGAGACATTTTATGAGGAATCTTATGAAGAAAAAAACCTTGGATCATTAGGGAAGTGATTTCTTTTTTGCTTGCTACCTGATAGCCTTAATGGTCTCAACACATGGAGAATCCTTTTTTTTTTTTTTAAATCAGAACTATTGTGGAAAAAATGAATAGCATCAGGAAATGACTGGAAGGGTCTAATTTACAGTAGGAGTTTTTAATGAATTGTCTATGAATTTGATCCTCAGCTCTGCATTCTTTTTTCAAATTTTTTTAAAATTGTTTATTTATTTATTTATTTATTTATTTGCTCTGCATTCTTTATACATTTCTTTGGAGAATATAAATGTATTTTTCATATGAAAAAATGGAACAAAAATTTCTTTAAATGGAATTTGCCAGCTTTAGTCTGTGGTAAAAATAACATATATACCCTTACTATGCTATGTTCATGTAACTTCATTAAGGTGCGATGATGCCTGTGTTTCATCTCTGATTCTTAGAACTTGCTGGTGGTCTTTCTCCCTTTGTCACATGGCAGCATGATTACTGTAAATAACTATTCTTCTCTACAAACCTCAGACTCATAAATTCTGTGAATACTGAATGTATTTTTTCCATTCTGCTAAGTAAGATGGGAAAAAAAAACAAGAAATAAAGATTTCAGATATTTTGGTTGCAATAATAGAAGTTTTTACATTGTGCTTAAAAAGTACACTTTTATGTAAGTGTCTATTTGTAGGGAGGATCAGAAAACTGTAAGGAAGATTCAGAAATCTGTCTATTTAGGAGAATTCGGGAAACAATAAGCAACATCTGGGACATTTCTGCTAATGACCATGGCTATAAAGCAAATCAGTAACTATTCTAGCTCAGCATATAGCCTATCTCAATGAACATAGCAGGTGCACTTAAAAAATGTATATTCTACAGTGACTGAGTGTGGTGTTCTACCTATGCTCAGTCACAGTGATAGCATTGCCTAAATCTCCCATATACTTTCAAACTTTTCGTCTAATTTTTCTATCAATTATTGAGAAGAGGAATGATAAAAAAAATCCTGAGTTAGAATTGTGGATTTATTTATTTCTCCCTTTAATTATATCATGTTCCCCGCCCCCCCAATGTGTTTTAGGTCTGCATACACAATAAGGATTACTATAGGTACTTAATGAATTGACATTTTAACAGTAGGACATTGACATTTTAACATTATGAAATGTCTTTCTTTATCTCTGGTAATACTGTTTGTCTTGAAATTGACTTTGATATTAAGGCAACACCAATATTTTTTATGCTTAGGGTTGGTTTGTACTTCTTTTTCCTTCTTTTACTTTTGACAGGTCTCTTTCTTTATATTTAAGGGTCATCTCCTGTGAACAACATATAATTGAGGTTTTCTGTAGGAATTATAATAAGCATCCTTAATTTATCATAATCTGCCTTTAATGTTATATAATGTTAGAAATTTATAACATCCTATATGTTATTTTCATCACATATTTTACTGTTACAAATGTAATGAACCCCATGATATATTGTTATTTTTGTATGCTTCCTCTTTTTAACTGATTTTAAATAATTTAATAAAATAAAAAGTTAACGTTGTCTTATTTACCTAAATATTTACAATTTTTAGTGCTCTTTGTCTTCCACTGTAGATCTGAATATCCATTTGGAACTGTTTATCTTCTGCCTGAAGAACTTCCTTCAGATTGTTTTTTGTAGGGTGGTTATATCTGTTGGCAAAGAATTCTTGGCTATTGCTTATACAAAACATCTTTTAAAAAAATGTTCCTCTATTCCCACCACCATGCTTCAGTTTGTATAATTTCTGTTGATCTGTTTTTAAATGTATTGATCCTTTCTTTTAACTTCTCCATTTGTGGTTATGTAAACCAAAGACTCTTTAGATCTTGCATAGGTGTTTCATGTGGTAATCATTGTTTCAAATGATTTGTTTTAAAATTTTTGCACACATCAAGTCCATTACTGTTAATATCAAAATATGTTATATCAGAGTCTTTCCTTCAATTATATTTTCTTTTAGGTATGAGTCATATTTTCCTGTTCCTTCTCATATCTACTGACTTTCTATTAAATAGTGGATATTTGAGTGGTACGTTATAATGACTTGGAATTCTGTTATCTTCTTCTAAAGAGTGTTGAATTTGGTTTTAGTAGGGAAGAAATAAATTGCTATTGGTTACACTGAGCCTGTGGAATCTTGTTTTTAGGTTGTGTTATGGTGTGTCTATTTTGATTTTGATTTTTCCTTTTATCATTGTACATGGCCTTATTCCTAAGGCATAGTTATTCTTGCGTTTTAATGGAAATTGTATTTTGTTTGCTATTCTCTTATTGGCAGAGCTTGGACTTTCAATGCTGCTTCCCTAGCAATGACAGTTTTTGGACTCTCTTCTTAGTCCTTCAAACTTCTTCCTGCTTCTTCGAATGGACTGCTTAGATCTTGTCACACACATGCCCAGCTAACTGGCAATCAATGATATGAGGGAAATTGTATGCAAACTTAAGAGTCTGCGATGTCCCCTCATCCATTTCAAGAAACACTTACTATCTCAAACCCTGACCTCTGAATCATCACCCTAGTGAGACATCTGTTTTTAGTTTGAGTTTTATTTCTTGTAAATGTGTAGACAGTGCTGTGTCCTCAGGGAAAAAACTCATATTTGTGTTGATTTTAGCAATACGCTTACTATTTCAAAAGATGAATTTGCCCTAAAAATTCTCATCGTTAGAAGAACCGTTTTTCTTTTCTTTTTACTGTATCTATATGATACAGATACATGTTAACTAAACCTATTGTGGTAATCATTTCACAATATATGCAAATCAAACCATCATGCCAGACCCTTAAACTTAGTGATGTATGCCAATTATTTCTCAATAAAACTAGGAAAAAAAAACAGAAAATGAAAAATAAAGATATATTTCCTGTAGTTTCTTCTTGGTTGTTTTGCTCTCTTGTGCCTTCAGATCACATTTTTATATTTCACTCAAAGCTCATAATTGTTCTGAGTTAGTATGATATACATCATTTTGACATCCCTAGAAACAGAATTCTTTCGTATCTTCCTTTCAGAAATCTACTTGATCAGTCATCAATTGTTATCAGTTTTCTAAAAACACAGTATAAGAAAAGTAAATCACTTTATACACTAATATCATTTTATGGTAGATTTTTTTTAAAGTACTGGAATGTAGGATGTTTTATGAACACATTACAGCCTTCATGATTTAGGGAATTATGACAGGTAAACTAGAGTGGCTGCATTTCTGAAAAAAAATGTATTATTTACTATGGCTACCTTATAGTATGTGTTGGTGTTCAAAGTGAGATCTAATATGTGTAAATCTAGGGATGCCTGCGTGGCTCAGTTGGTTAAACTTCCAACTTCGGCTCAGATCATGATCTCATAGTTCATGAGTTCTAGCCCCACATCAGGCTGTCTGCTGTCAGCACAGAGCTCGCTTTGGATCCTCTGTCCTCCTCTCTCTTTGCCCCTCCCCCACACATGCACAAACACTCTCTCAAAAATAAATAAAAACACTTAAAAATAAAATGAAACGTGTAAACCTAAAAAAAAATAAAGTGTGTAAATAAAAATAAAATGTGTAAACCTGACTTTCAAAAAAAAAAAAGAAAAAAATTAAAAGTAGCATTTCCTGTGATGTCGTGGGATGCTATATTCCTGACACTTAGTGGGAGATGCTGAGGCCATTTCAATTAGCATGGGCCTTTTTTCAGTAGGGGCAGGTGCTGGCTCATTTGCCAACATTTCAGATTAGAATTCATGTGAACGTTAGGGTGTGAATCAAGTAAACTAACAAGGAAGTTCAGCTAATAAAAACTTGGCCAGAGCTTGGCCTTACTTATGTTACCCATTTGTAAGAGGGTATGATATACTGATTTCTCTGCTGGGAATTAATGTCTTTAAAGACAAACTCTTCTAAATTTTTCTGAACATGATGAAATGTATCTGTCATCTACATTCCTTACTCTGCCACAGAGCACTAGATTAATAACTGTTTTTTTTTGCATCAAGAAGAGATGTCCTGAACTATGTATCAGTCTTCTAGTCTGTTGAGTATTATTTTCATTAAAGATTGTTATGTCCTGATGTATGAAGGGAAATTCATCACTATAGGTATTCTTTATAGAAGTTGTGCAAGTTGGGATCAGAACACATGTCTGGCTTTATGAGATATGTGACATAGAGAAAATCACATATCCCTTGATTCTGAGTCTTCTTATGACTTAAATGGAGAAATGTAAAATATAGACTCAAACCTTGGTTTATGAGCATAATTCGTTTTCGGAAACATGCTTGTAATCCAAAGCAATTGTACATCAAAGCGAATTTCAAGAACCATTGGCTCAGTTGTGATCATGTGGTGTTCAGCATCACGTATTACTCATATTGCAAGACATCGCTCACTTATTAAGTTAAAATTTACTAGAAATGTTTGCTCGTCCTGAGGAACTCTTGCAGGACAGGTTACTCGCAATCCAAGGCTCTACTGTATATTGAAAAAAATTTTCTGAGGATTAAATGAAATAGTGTAAATAAAATAACTTTGTTATGAAGTGTTAAATGTTACATTTAATTGTCACATTAATGGTGTATTTTCTTATTTAATAAGATTTCACTTCCCTTGGGTTAAAATCCCCCAAAGTTACATCTAAGAAACTTCACTTGACAGTTAAACTTTTTATAATGGGCAAAGGACTTAGAACACAAACTAGGCAGTTTTGCCAATTAATGGATTGTTACTAAGGAGGCACAGATAATAAAGAAGAAACACTTAAGTAATCAAAGAATTACTAGTGCTGGAAGGCTGAAGGGCTCACTTAGGTTCGCATAAGAGACAGAACTGGATTCACATACAACTGTTCCATTTCATATCTAGGTAACTTTGGCAACATGCTTAAATTCTCTAAGTCTCAACTTCTTTATTTTTACATAAGTGAGATATTAAGTGTCTGAGAGACGATTAATGAGGCATAAATGAAAAATGTTCATGTGGGGCGCCTGGGTGGCTTGGTCGGTTAAGCGTCTGACTTCGGCTCAGGTCATGATCTCACAGTCCGTGAGTTCGAGCCCCGCGTCAGGCTCTGTGCTGACAGCTCAGAGCCTGGAGCCTGTTTCCGATTCTGTGTCTCCCTCTCTCTCTGACCCTCCCCCGTTCATGCTCTGTCTCTCTCTGTCTCAAAAATAAATAAACGTTAAAAAAAATTAAAAAAAAAAAAAAGAAAAATGTTCATGTAAATTACTGAGCATGGGCCCAGCATGGAGGGAGTCTCATAGGATGTTACTGGTTATTGGTATTAACTCAGCAGTCGGGATGTGTCAAATATTTTTCCCAAGTACAATAAAATGACCCAAACAAAATTTAAATTGGAAAAGTAATAAAATTAACAAAATTAATTGTTATGGTCTGAATTATGCCCTGCCTCCAAATTTTGTTTTTTCACATGTTAAATTCATAGTTTCACTGAATGTTGTAATTGTATTTGGAGATAAGGTCTGTAAAGAGGTGACTGAGTTAAAATGAGGCCATTTGGGTGAGCCCTAATCTCATATGACTGATGTCCGTAAAAGAAGAAATTCCAGGGGTGAGCCTGCACAGAGGGATGACCATGTGAACAGGCAGCAAAAGGTAACCATCTGTCAATGAGAGGGACCTCCAAGAAACCAGCCCTGTGGTTCCTTGATCTTGAATTTCCAGCCTCCAAGAAAATAAATTTTGTAGCTTCATTTACTCTGCTATTTTGTTATGGCCACTCTAGAAAATGAATACACAAAGATTCAGAATTTTATTTTGGGAAAGCATTTTTTACTTTACAAGGAAGCCCTCAAACTAAGCTTTCAGATGGAGAAGGAAATGTAAGTTGCCAAGAGAGGTCAGGTACTTACTTATTTCAAATATACCCAGAAAAGCTTATTTCAGAAAATGACCATTTTAAAGTAATAGGAATAATTATAGGAACAATTATAGTAAACTATAAATTATGTTGTAACCATATTAATTACTTTATGCATACTATCTCATTTGATTTTACTGACATTCTGTGAAAAAGTTACTATTAACTACATTTTAGCAGGATGAAACTGAGGCTTAAATGAGGAAAAACCATGGAATGAGTAAGGTGGGAGTTTGGGATGTGAACTAAGACATGACTGACTGTAAACCCTGTACTCTTAACAATGTGATTATTCTAAGATGCATAGTATGTCACAAGTTGCATGATTAAACAAACAATTTTTCAGACCTCATGTCCTGAATTTTGGTTCAGAGATTGCTGCAACTGTAAGCTCTTTTTTATCATGTTGGTAAGGATCACAGGAGATCAGAGACCCCTTTTCTGGGAAATTGGTTGGTGCTCCATAAGAAAACTAAATATTTCTAGAAATAAATGAAATTAAACAGCACTCTAAGTAACTGATCCAAAGAAATTTAAGCATGTGTATGAATTACACACACACACACACACACACACACAGGTATGAGTGCTAAGAATTTGCTGGAATGTTAAAAGTATCTGGAGCCAAATAATTGATGTGTAAACAGCAACAACAAAACTGAGCAACAGCAAAAACAAAATGGTAGCAGTATTTCTAAGAAGGGTTTGTTACAGGGGCGCCTGGGTGGCTCAGTCGGTAAAGCGTCTGACTTCAGCTCAGGTCATGATCTTTCGGTTTGTGAGTTTGAGCCCTGTATCGGGCTCTGTGCTGACAGCTCAGAGCCTGGAACCTGCTTCAGATTCTGTCTCTTCCCCTCTCTCTGCCCCTCCCATGCTCATGCTCTGTGTCTGTCTCTCAGTAAGAAATAAACATTAAAAAAAAATTTAAAAAAAGAAAGGTTTGTTACAAAGGAGGGAGGGAGTAAACTTTTAGAGTTAGGGATATAGTATGTGCAAGAATTCTCTTCAGTCAGTTTGAGTTTTACTATTTTTAAATTTTTTATTTTTTCAAGTTTTCTTGAAATTTCAGTTAGTTTTATACTTCACATCTACTTAGAAAACGGAGATTGAATGCATGTTAGCACATTCCTGTGCACATAGACTTCAAGAAACCTTTCCTTTTAATAAATTCTGCTAATTTTCTTTGCCTTTCTACATCCTGAAGAATACATTCCTTACAAGACTTTTATGCACTCTACACACCAATAATAGTCTTCTCTCAAGGTCTCTACTGCCTTCAGAGGAGAGATATACTTCTGATTTCTTAGGGAATTAATGACATTTTGCTATACTCTCAGTGGGAAAATCTGGCTCATCTTTTTCTGATTAATGAAGGACTTGGTGGTTTATGATTTTCTTTGAAAGGAGGGAAATGGAAGCACAGAAGTGAGAATTTACTTCTGCCATCCCCAAAGCCTGAAAACTCAAAAAATGTTTCTAAGATAATTGTACAAAAAAAGAGATTTTGGGGGAGGAAGCTGATTGGTTTCTTATTCAAATGTAAAAGTACACATCTATACACAATCTATATGCCTACACACAATAATATGAAAATTCACTGATCATATAATTCTTTTTTTTATTTTTTTATTTTTTTTATGAAATTTATTGACAAATTGGTTTCCATACAACACCCAGTGCTCATCCCAAAAGGTGCCCTCCTCAATACCCATCACCCACCCACTCCTCCCTCCCACCCCCCATTAACCCTCAGTTTGTTCTCAGTTTTTAACAGTCTCTTATGCTTTGGCTCTCTCCCACTCTAACCTCTTTTTTTTTTTCCCTTCCCCTCCCCCATGGGTTCCTGATAAGTTTCTCAGGATCCACATAAGAGTGAAACCATATGGTATCTGTCTTTCTCTGTATGGCTTATTTCACTTAGCATCACACTCTCCAGTTCCATCCACGTTGATACAAAAGGCCATAATTCATTTTTTCTCATTGCCACGTAATATTCCATTGTGTATATAAACCACAATTTCTTTATCCATTCATCAGTTGATGGACATTTAGGCTCTTTCCATAATTTGGCTATTGTTGAGAGTGCTGCTATGAACATTGGGGTACAAGTGGCCCTATGCATCAGTGCTCCTGTATCCCTTGGATAAATTCCTAGCAGTGCTATTGCTGGGTCATAGGGTAGGTCTATTTTTAATTTTCTGAGGAACCTCCACACTGCTTTCCAGAGCGGCTGCACCAATTTGCATTCCCACCAACAGTGCAAGAGGGTTCCCGTTTCTCCACATCCTCTCCAGCATCTATAGTCTCCTGATTTGTTCATTTTGGCCACTCTGACTGGCGTGAGGTGATACCTGAGTGTGGTTTTGATTTGTATTTCCCTGATAAGGAGCGACGCTGAACATCTTTTCATGTGCCTGTTGGCCATCCGGATGTCTTCTTTAGAGAAGTGTCTATTCATGTTTTCTGCCCATTTCTTCACTGGGTTATTTGTTTTTCGGGTGTGGAGTTTGGTGAGCTCTTTATAGATTTTGGATACTAGCCCTTTGTCCGATATGTCATTTGCGAATATCTTTTCCCATTCCGTTGGTTGCCTTTTAGTTTTGTTGGTTGTTTCCTTTGCTGTGCAGAAGCTTTTTATCTTCATAAGGTCCCAGTAATTCACTTTTGCTTTTAATTCCCTTGCCTTTGGGGATGTGTCGAGTAAGAGATTGCTACGGCTGAGGTCAGAGAGGTCTTTTCCTGCTTTCTCCTCTAAGGTTTTGATGGTTTCCTGTCTCACATTTAGGTCCTTTATCCATTTTGAGTTTATTTTTGTGAATGGTGTGAGAAAGTGGTCTAGTTTCAACCTTCTGCATGTTGCTGTCCAGTTCTCCCAGCACCATTTGTTAAAGAGGCTGTCTTTTTTCCATTGGATGTTCTTTCCTGCTTTGTCAAAGATGAGTTGGCCATACGTTTGTGGGTCTAGTTCTGGGGTTTCTATTCTATTCCATTGGTCTATGTGTCTGTTTTGGTGCCAATACCATGCTGTCTTGATGATGACAGCTTTGTAGTAGAGGCTAAAGTCTGGGATTGTGATGCCTCCTGCTTTGGTCTTCTTCTTCAAAATTCCTTTGGCTATTCGGGGCCTTTTGTGGTTCCATATGAATTTTAGGATTGCTTGTTCTAGTTTCGAGAAGAATGCTGGTGCAATTTTGATTGGGATTGCATTGAATGTGTAGATAGCTTTGGGTAGTATTGACATTTTGACAATATTTATTCTTCCAATCCATGAGCAGGGAATGTCTTTCCATTTCTTTAAATCTTCTTCAATTTCCTTCATAAGCTTTCTATAGTTTTCAGCATACAGATCCTTTACATCTTTGGTTAGATTTATTCCTAGGTATTTTATGCTTCTTGGTGCAATTGTGAATGGGATCAGTTTCTTTATTTGTCTTTCTGTTGCTTCATTGTTAGTGTATAAGAATGCAACTGATTTCTGTACATTGATTTTGTATCCTGCAACTTTGCTGAATTCATGTATCAGTTCTAGCAGACTTTTGGTGGAGTCTATCGGATTTTCCATGTATAATATCATGTCATCTGCAAAAAGCGAAAGCTTGACTTCATCTTTGCCAATTTTGATGCCTTTGATTTCCTTTTGTTGTCTGATTGCTGATGCTAGAACTTCCAGCACTATGTTAAACAGCAGCGGTGAGAGTGGGCATCCTTGTCGTGTTCCTGATCTCAGGGAAAAAGCTCTCAGTTTTTCCCCGTTGAGGATGATGTTAGCTGTGGGCTTTTCATAAATGGCTTTTATGATCTTTAAGTATGTTCCTTCTATCCCGACTTTCTCAAGGGTTTTTATTAAGAAAGGGTGCTGGATTTTGTCGAAGGCCTTTTCTGCATCGATTGACAGGATCATATGGTTCTTCTCTTTTTTTTTGTTAATGTGATGTATCACGTTGATTGATTTGCGAATGTTGAACCAGCCCTGCATCCCAGGAATGAATCCCACTTGATCATGGTGAATAATTCTTTTTATATGCCGTTGAATTCGATTTGCTAGTATCTTATTGAGAATTTTTGCATCCATATTCATCAGGGATATTGGCCTGTAGTTCTCTTTTTTGACTGGGTCTCTGTCTGGTTTAGGAATCAAAGTAATACTGGCTTCATAGAATGAGTCTGGAAGTTTTCCTTCCCTTTCTATTTCTTGGAATAGCTTGAGAAGGATAGGTATGATCTCTGCTTTAAACGTCTGGTAGAACTCCCCTGGGAAGCCATCTGGTCCTGGACTCTTATTTGTTGGGAGATTTTTGATAACCGATTCAATTTCTTCGCTGGTTATGGGTCTGTTCAAGCTTTCTATTTCCTCCTGATTGAGTTTTGGAAGTGTGTGGGTGTTCAGGAATTTGTCCATTTCTTCCAGGTTGTCCAATTTGTTGGCATATAATTTTTCATAGTATTCCCTGATAATTGTTTGTATCTCTGAGGGATTGGTTGTAATAATTCCACTTTCATTCATGATTTTATCTATTTGGGTCATCTCCCTTTTCTTTTTGAGAAGCCTGGCTAGAGGTTTGTCAATTTTGTTTATTTTTTCAAAAAACCAACTCTTGGTTTTGCTGATCTGCTCTACAGTTTTTTTAGATTCTATATTGTTTATTTCTGCTCTGATCTTTATTATTTCTCTTCTGCTGGGTTTGGGGTGTCTTTGCTGTTCTGCTTCTAGTTCCTTTAGGTGTGCTGTTAGATTTTGTATTTGGGATTTTTCTTGTTTCTTGAGATAGGCCTGGATTGCAATGTATTTTCCTCTCAGGACTGCCTTTGCTGCGTCCCAAAGTGTTTGGATTGTTGCATTTTCATTTTCGTTTGTTTCCATATATTTTTTAATTTCTTCTCTAATTGCCTGGTTGACCCACTCATTCGTTAGTAGGGTGTTCTTTAACCTCCATGCTTTTGGAGGTTTTCCAGACTTTTTTCTGTGGTTGATTTCAAGCTTCATAGCATTGTGGTCTGAAAGTAAGCATGGTATAATTTCAATTCTTGTAAACTTATGAAGGGCTGTTTTGTGACCCAGTATATGATCTATCTTGGAGAATGTTCCATGTGCACTCGAGAAGAAAGTATATTCTGTTGCTTTGGGATGCAGAGTTCTAAATATATCTGTCAAGTCCATCTGATCCAATGTCTCATTCAGGGCCCTTGTTTCTTTATTGACCGTGTGTCTAGATGATCTATCCATTTCTGTAAGTGGGGTGTTAAAGTCCCCTGCAATTACCACATTCTTATCAATAAGGTTGCTTATGTTTATGAGTAATTGTTTTATATATTTGGGGGCTCCGGTATTCGGTGCATAGACATTTATAATTGTTAGCTCTTCCTGATGGATAGACCCTGTAACTATTATATAATGTCCTTCTTCATCTCTTGTTACAGCCTTTAATTTAAAGTCTAGTTTGTCTGATATAAGTATGGCTACTCCAGCTTTCTTTTGGCTTCCAGTATAATGATAAATACTTCTCCATCCCCTCACTCTCAATCTAAAGGTGTCCTCAGGTCTAAAATGAGTCTCTTGTAGACAGCAAATAGATGGGTCTTGTTTTTTTATCCATTCTGATACCCTATGTCTTTTGGTTGGCGCATTTAATCCATTTACATTCAGTGTTATTATAGAAAGATACGGGTTTAGAGTCATTGTGATGTCTGTATGTTTTATGCTTATAGTGATGTCTCTGGGACTTTGTCTCACAGGGTCCCCCTTAGGATCTCTTGTAGGGCTGGTTTAGTGGTGACAAATTCCTTCAGTTTTTGTTTGGGAAGACCTTTATCTCTCCTTCTATTCTAAATGACAGACTTGCTGGATAAAGGATTCTCGGCTGCATATTTTTTCTGTCTAGCACCCTGAAAATCTCGTGCCAATTCTTTCTGGCCTGCCAAGTTTCAAAGGAGAGATCAGTCACGAGTCTTATAGGTCTCCCTTTATATGTGAGGGCACGTTTACCCCTTGCTGCTTTCAGAATTTTCTCTTTATCCTTGTATTTTGCCAGTTTCACTATGATATGTCGTGCAGAAGATCGATTCAAGTTACGTCTGAAGGGAGTTCTCGGTGCCTCTTGGATTTCAATGCCTTTTTCCTTCCCCAGTTCAGGGAAGTTCTCAGCTATTATTTCTTCAAGTACCCCTTCAGCACCTTTCCCTCTCTCTTCCTCCTCTGGGATACCAATTATGCGTATATTATTTCTTTTTAGTGTATCACTTAGTTCTCTAATTTTCCCCTCACACTCCTGGATTTTTTTATCTCTCTTTTTCTCGGCTTCCTCTTTTTCCATAACTTTATCTTCTAGTTCACCTATTCTCTCCTCTGCCTCTTCAAGCCGAGCTGTGGTGGTTTCCATTTTGTTATGCATTTCGTTTAAAGCATTTTTCAGCTCTCGTGACTGTTTCTTAGTCCCTTGATCTCTGTAGCAAGAGATTCTCTGCTGTCCTGTATACTGTTTTCAAGCCCAGCGATTAATTTTGTGACTATTATTCTAAATTCACTTTCTGTTATATTATTTAAATCCTTTTTGATCAGTTCATTAGCTGTTGTTATTTCCTGGAGATTCTTCTGAGGGGAATTCTTCCGCTTGGTCATTTTGGATAGTCCCTGGCGTGGTGAGGACCTGCAGGGCACTTCCCCTGTGCTGTGGTGTATAACTGGAGTTGGTGGGCGGGGCCGCAGTCAGACCTGATGTCTGCCCCCAGCCCACCGCTGGGGCCACAGTCAGACTGGTGTGTGCCTTCTCTTCCCCTCTCCCAGGGGCAGGATTCACTGTGGGGTGGGGTGGCTCGTCTGGGCTACTTGCACCCTGCCAGGCTTGTGATGTTGGGGATCTGGTGTATTAGCTGGGGTGGGTAGGCAAGGTGCACGGGGGCAGGAGGGGCAGGCTTAGATCGCTTCTCCTTAGGTGATCCACTTCAGGAGGGGCCCTGTGGCAGCGGGAGGGAGTCAGATCCGCTGCCGGAGGTTTGGCTCCGCAGAAGCGCAGAGTTGGGTGTTTGCGCGGAGGGAGCAAGTTCCCTGGCAGGAACTGGTTCTCTTTGGGATTTTGGCTGGGGGATGGGCGGGGGAGATGGCGCTGGCGAGCGCCTTTGTTCCCCACCAAACTGAGCTCTGTTGTCAGGGGGCTCAGCAGCTCTCCCTCCCTTTGTCCTCCAGCCTTCCCGCTTTCCGAGCAGAGCTGTTAACTTATGACCTCCCAGACGCTAAGTCGCGCTTGTTGTGGGAACACAGTCCGTCAGGCCCCTCCGTTTTTGCCAGCCAGACTCGGGGGCTCTGCTTGGCCGGCGAGCCACCCCTCCGCCCCAGCTCCCTCCTGCCAGTCCGTGGAGCGCGCACCGCCTCACTGCCCTTCCTACCCTCTTCCGTGGGCCTCTCGTCTTCGTTTGGCTCCGGCGACTCCGTTCTGCTAATCCTCTGGCGGTTTTCTGGGTTATTTAGGCAGGTGTAGGTGGAATCTAAGTGATCAGCAGGAGGTGCAGTGAGCCCAGCGTCCTCCTAAGCCGCCATCTTGGAATCTTCTCTCCATATAATTCTTATCAAGAGAAACTTGATAAAACCTACACTATGTGATGACATTATCTTTAGAAAGTGAAAGAAGATGTAAATTACAGGTAGTCTGGCTTTTGTCAGAGGTTTAAGGATACATGGTGATAAGAGGCATTAAAATGAGCAATGTTCACTTATGAAAAAAGACAATTAGCATTGGCTACTAAGTGCTTTCAAGACAGGCTTCTTATCTACCAAAATGATACAGAAGAGAGTCTGAAGAGTTTGAGTGTATGAAAGAAGTTCTTATAGGTCTAGCGAGAAAGTGGGACTTATGTATAAAGAATGTTTTATTTGAGAAATGAAAGATTTCACAAAACATATCTTTGTTTTAATTAAGTAGGTAAATCATGGTTATAAGATGTGTTGCTCTTTTTATTATAAGATTTATAATTTTAGAAATTTATCAAATTCTTATGATTTCTTAATTTTAAAAACCATTCCTTGGCAAAAGTTGACTTAATAAATGCTGTATCTCTTGTCTGTGTCTGTGATTGTTGCTAAATGATGGAATTGTTGAGGAATTTTAATTTGTCTTTAAACCTTCTTTATACCTCATTTAGATTTAGTATAAAATATAAATATTTTATAAGAGTATAATTTTTATGTTATCAAAAAACATAAGGCTATTTATTTTTTAGGGAGAAACATATATACAAAAAGATGATAATATAGGGAAAACTACTTATTTATTTTATTTTTATTCTTGGACATTTATGTTATTAATTGGGGGATATTTTAAACCTTCTCAAGTCACATCAATTATTTAAGTAATTAAATGCATCATAGATATTGTTTTTATCTACTTAATATAGGAACATTTTCCTGGATTTTTACTGAATTATTATTTTTTTGGTGATATAATCATAAAATTTTATCCCTATGTCTAGCAAAATAACAGTGTGATAAGTACATATTTAGATGTTTTAAATTTCCTCCTTTTTATGTTAAATTTTCTAATTTTCTTATAAAAATGCCTAAATCAAGCCGTTTTAATTAGAAATAAAACAACGACAAAATCAAAAGTGAAAAAAAGTTTCTAATAGCTTTTTAAAATTTTTTTTAATGTTTATTTATTTTTGAGAGAGAGAGTGAGAAAGAGCATGAACAGGGGAGGGCCAGAGAGAGAGGGAGACACAGAATCCAAAGCAGACTCCAGGTTCTGAGCTGTCAGCACAGAGCCTGATGTGGGGCTTGAACCACAAATGGTAAGATCGTGACCTGAGCTGAAGTCAGACACTTAACCGACTGAGCCACCCAGGTGCCCCTCTAATAGCTTTTGATGTATAAATGACAAAGATTTAATAGGGAAGTACTGGAATAATGTGGGAAAGCATTTGTGTTTCTTCTTACAGTATGATCAGGAAGCAGATCCTGCTAATTGCCTAATCAATATCCATTCTTTTCCTTTTTTACAAATGGAATCACATTTTTTTTTTCAAGTTGACAGTGTGCACTGTTGAAAACTTTATTTTCCATCCTCTGTTGCATTTGACACAGTATTAGCAAATGAGATGTCTACGTGGAGGTCTGGGATAGCTTTTCTCTCCCCATATAGGCGCTGCCTCCTCTTCTCATTATAGGCCTGTGTGGTGCCTAAACATCAAAGTTTCCAGAAAATTAATAGTTCTTAGATTCATTACTGCCTTTAGAGCAGGTAGGGTGAAACCCTGTGAACCCCATGGTAACATCCCTCTGAATCTCTTAATGTCCTTAAAACAAAATGTGAGCCTGAGTGCTGTGAAGAGGTTCAGAGTGCACCAAAGCCAGTTCTGAGGATCCTACTTTGAAGACCAGAGAATTTGAGCAGTGGAACTAAAATAACTTAAGAACAGATATAAATCAATTGACTTGTCAACTCTAGCCTATCAAACAACATACACATATATATTTATATTAAAATACATTTTTCTCAGTGGTGCTGAATATCTGTTTCTTGTTTCTCAACATATTCTAGATAATGGTTCTGGAGACCCTCACAAAGTTGTGTGTCATTCAAAACACAGCGGGACAACTGAGGAACATTTTGCCTTGTTAAGCATTTCATATTCGTTCCAAATTTGCAGATGTATGATGTAAAATGTAAAGTATGATACCAATTTCATATATTGGCAACCAAGTAGATATTAAATGTTAGAATTAAGAATATCTTTACCTTATAGAGAATTTTCGTAATATTGATTCATTTTTTTTAAATTAAGTGCTCAGCTTTTTATTAAAAGGTCATTGATAGCAAGCTTATGATAATGATGCTTGCTAGCATGGTTAATAAAGCCAAATAAAAGCCAAAAATTTGGCCAAAGAGTCAGAACATTCTTCGTGCAATGTAGAGTGTGTGGTTAGAAATTTTGCTAGAAAACATGTCCTCAACTGTGCCAGAATTGGCAATATTCAAAGATTATGATCTAAATTCTCTGGACTTGTTCAAAGATACAACTCTTAATAAAGCCCACATAAAATGTAACCTTTGAATTTATGGTTGAAACGCCATCTAACTGTTATTATAGCAGACTAGATTCAAGATGCACAAAAACAGGTGAAACAACAGATGTTTAACTAAAGAAGTTAGTTTTTCACTGAAAAATTAAATTAATTTTGAGTGTCCATTAACCATATTTTTTGGTATGAACTGTTACTTACAACTATTAGTTTAATAATAGCTTATGGAAAACTCAGAGATTTAAACTTGGCTACTTTAGTTTTAGGGAGATTAAATGTTTTAGATTAAGAGGTGTTTTTTTTTTGGCCCCTAAATCAAAATACACAGCATGCAAAATATGTAGCAAAGGCAACATTCCATGAAAATACAACAAAATTAGAACAAGGAAACAAAAAAGATCTGCATGGCCATCAATAAAGATATTCATATACAAGTAATCTCCAACGTATTTTCTAGAAATTATCTTATAACCAATATAGTCCCAGGAATAGCTGTGATTGAGCAGCGTACTGCTGTTTTTGTTGTCTTGTTTTATCTAGCCTTTTAAAACTCCTCAAAAAGAACTTAATAAATACTGTATGTATCCAGATATTATTGTAAGAGATTGTAAAACTAGTGATATTGTGACAGCAATTGATATGGTAAGATTAAAGTATTTTTGAAATTATGTGGGAAAATGAAAAGTTACCATCTTGACCCCATTGACATGATAAGTGTAAATCAAGGCTCATCCTTGAATCAAAGTATTATTTAACAATTTTTTTATTGATATTTCCAACTGCTGCTTTAGTAGAACAGATCTTTTTTAAAATGTGAAGTTAATAAAAAAAGCTACCTACTTATTACCCAATACATGTCTAATTTGGCATTGCTGCTAATAAGATAAGAAATTACGAAAAAAAATTGCTAATAATATCATAATTGGTGATTTTGCTAAAATGAAGGTGAGAAAAGATTTTTTGGGATAAATACATAGTAATTCAAATTATGTTAGTCTTCATTATTTTACTAACCAAAAAATTTCAGACCCGACAACAAACAGAACACACAGACGTGCACAATAATAATTGATTTCACACTACTCAGGATGTTGTCAACTTCCAATCATATAAAAAACATACCTTTGTGCCTATTAAAAAAAATTATTCCTAAAAAGTATATTTACACATACGGTGTGTGGGCCTGCATTTCTACTCTCGTCCTGGGCCCTGAAAATATTAAAGAACAGCCTGTCTTCATTACATAGAATTATTTAGGAGCAAAAAGCAGAGTGAGCATCAGCAAAGAGAGGATTAAAAGGGGGGAAATGGGAAGTTAGAGACCCTGGTATCTGTTGAGCCACTAAATGTGCTAAGGTCTATACTACATCGTTTCATTTTTATAAATGTTTGAGATAGGTGGAGTAGGTCAGTTTCAGAGATGAAGAAATTAAGAATAGGTCGTATCTTGTAATTTTCCCAGTTCATTTTGCTAGCTCTGTGGAAAACCAAGAACCCAGAGCAAGGTGAATCTTGGCTTGCCCTAATTACACAGCTGTTTCTAAACTGAGAGTATAAAAGTAAATGAAGACAGACCATAGTAGGTACAGAGACTATTTATTATAGAAAATTGGTAAACAAACAAACAAACAAACAAACAACTCAGCAGGAAACAAAAAAGAAAATAAGAATGTTTTGGGACTTTAGAAATACTCAAGATTTAAATTCTAGTAGAAGAATTACAAAATTTCTCAAATATCACAATCAATCTGCAAACTATCCACATTACAGGACTGTGGTGGATGAGTACGATGGGATGTGATGAAGTATTCAGGAAATAGTGTTGAATATTTAGTTTTATGTCTACATTTATAAAAATAAGTTGAGGACGACTAAAACTTACACAGCAAACATTTAACAACACTCAAAAAACTGAAGACCCTAACAAAATTTTTATAATTTCAATGTAGAAAGGTTTTTGAGGTATGATACCAAGTCAGGAATCGTAAGGACGAAATATTATAGTAGTACTTTTTTTAAAAGTTAAACTGAGAGGGAGCTTGGGTAGCTCAGTCAGTTGAGCGTGCAACTCTTGATTTTGGCTTGGGTCATGAATCCAGAGCACTGGGATGGAGCCCCGGCGTGGGCTCCACATTCAGCTCTTTCCCCCTCTGTCCCTCTCCCTGCTTGCTCTCTCTCTCTCTCTCTCTCTCTCAAAAAACAAAACAAAACAAAACAAAACAAAACAAAAAACACTTAACCTGGGACAACATTGAAACCCTAATGAGAAAACCAGGATTCAGATTATCTATATTAAAAAATCTTACATATTAATTTGACCCCTCCTCAAAAATGGGCAGATGATACCAATGGGAGTTTATTCAAAAAAGAAATACAGGTGCTACCTGCCCACTGGGCAGTAATATACTTTGCTTTTTGCACTTCATCTTTCTTAGGTTACTATTGTAAATTCTGTATTGTGGAAATATTTAAAAGTTAGCTCACAATTGTTAGAATATGTTTCTATTTAGACTTATTAAATCTTAATCCATAATGTGACATTTGCTCAAAGAAATTCATCTCAGAGGCTGGTTATACAGCTCCAGTGTAAGGATCATAATCAGGTCTTTTTTAGCGATAAATCTAAATGTATGTGGATGCTTCCCACTTTCTGATCATGGGGCTAAAAGCTAGTTTGGATCAAATGATCACTGACTGGGTCTTATATTAGGTCCCCCTAAAACAGCAAGTAGGGTATTGCTGATTGTCGCTGTGAGTGGAGGCTTCATCATCTGGCTCCTGAGAGAGCTTAACAGGGTCATGTGCCCTAACTTCCAAATCACTGATAAGGTTTAATGTTTTTACTTTTCTAAGGTAATTTGCATTTTAATGAAGTAGTGAAGGATTAGGCCAGTTAATAAAGACTAATTTATAAATCGAAGATTTCATGCAGACCATTGGGTTAGGCATGTGGGAGGGCCAGACACCTTTCGCAATCTCTAAACGGTCAACGGAGACACATGCTTTCCCCGGGGCCCTGCAGGTAAGTAGGTGGCAACACTGAAGATTACTTCCACTGGATCTTCTATAAGAATGGGGACAAAGAGCACAGATGCCAATTTATTTTTCTATTACCCAACCATTGCTAGTTCTTCCCCTTTGAATGCTAATTACACCCATCTTATACCACATGTCTCCTTCTGGAGAGGGAAAATCATGTCAAAGAAATGTCTTGTAAAAAGGCTTAAAATTCCATGTTGATAACCCCATATTGATTATTTTACATAGGCAAATTATGTGAACAATTTTATATATCCTACCCCAATTTCTGCTGGGTACAGTGAAGTGGGCAAAAGTAGTGCTCAATAAATCAAGTAAATCAACTTAAAAAAATTTTTAATGTTTATTGTATTCATTTCTGAGACGGAGACAAAGCATGAGTGGGGGTGGGGGTGCAGAGAGAGAGGGAGACACAGAAACTGAAGCAGGCTCCAGGCTCCGAGCTGTCAGCACAGAGCCTGACGCGGGGCTCAAACTCATGAACGGTGAGATCATGACCTGAGCCAAAGTCGGTCGCTCAACCGAAAGCCACCCGGGTGCCCCAAGTAAATCAACTTTTGAAAAAGACTTTGCAATAACAAAAAATTGAAGCGAGCTGAAAATAGTTTGCTTTAAGTAAAACACACATTATTTTTCTAAATAAACTGTTTAATGAAGACCCTTGGTGGTCTCACTGGGGCACATAGACCCAAGGGCTGGATATTTCTATATGGTTTGCAGACACATTCCTGCTGATAACCCATTTCAGCTGAAACTTTACCACTGATGGAGCACTCAGGCAATCAGTTATCAGTGTCTTAGAACGGAGCTTACCTTTTGGTGAATCCTTCACTGCAATTTATAGAGCATTTCTTGTACTCTCCTGTGATTGTTTTGCTGCAAATGCAAGTACGGAGTATTTAACCTAGAGGCTACTTGGTCAAACATGATATGTGGCTATTACATAGTACTATGCCGTCTCTTAAACAGAATAGAATGTTGAGAGTAAGACAAGATTTGGTTTGGTCTCTACCGCTTGCACCACTTACAGAAACTTGAATCTAGCAATTAAAATAAAGTGTAGGGGTTGTTCATCAGATATTGGATCTAAGTTTAGAATATTATTTTGTTTTATTTTACTAGGGAAATGACATGTCTGTCTTTCATAGAAATGTGAAAGGGAAAATAGAGAAATACATATAAAATTTATTTAAATAAGCATGCAAGTAGATATTTTTATGTAAATAGGGATCTATGTGTATATTACACATGTATATATGTATATATAGTGCCATAAAAGCATTACATTAAAAGTTAGCCACTTAGTCACATGCATGATGTAATTGTCACCCTTTGCATTTAGCTGTTTATAAGGAATAAATGTAGGTGGTTTGGTGGCAGATAGTTTTATACTAAGATTTAGGAGACTTCAACTCAAGTAAGCACAAAGAATCTTCTATGTTCTCATCTCTAAAAGTGGTTCAAATAAAACTTTTTGATTTCAGAGGCCCCTGGGCTCTAACATACTATAATACATTTTATAATCTGACATTTGTATAACCCTATATCTAAATAAAAGTGAATCCAATTTAAACAGTTCCAAATAATCATTATACTTGTGGTGGGTGAAAAGCCTATTTTTATTAGATTTGGAATAATATTTAGAAATAAAAAGTAAGATTTAAAATAGAAGAAAATATCTTCTGAGACCATAATCTGCTCTCATGCAAAATGATACAAACCTTATGATTACATGTATGAAAACTCATGATAAATATTTAAGTGTTTAATGGAAAGAGAAAATAGAAATCCACCAAGTAATTGAGTTACAGCAATGGGCTTCTGAAATGTTAATTTTTCATTCTTAATATTCTTCTAATTATACCACATTAAATTTTATTCTACATAAAAGAAGACAAAGTATAAGAGTACTTGGGAAGTGTTAATTATATGAAAATATTTGTGAAGTAGATTGGTCATCCAAATAACATCATGAAAACCATTTGGCTTGGAAAGTTGTTCTCTATGGGTTATTAAAAAAAATGTAGCTGTGCCTTTTAGTGTAGATATATCAGTATTTATTTTCTTTACCAGGAATTTCAACAGACTTGTAAAAACTGATGATTGCTGCTAATGGAGATCCCTAGCTTTTTGAAGGTAGAGTATGTGGGTAAACAGACATGGCCCCAGAACCTCTTCCCGCCTAGTGAATTGCATCCTAGAGATGTGTCTGGATTTGTGGAGACTGACTGAAACCAGCGGGGACTCCTCCTATTCTTCTAGAAGCTCTATGAATATCATACAAAAGGAGAAACACGTTTTGGAACGGTAAATGGAAATGCACAATATTTCATTGGTTTATATGCCAACATATTTTTGGGAAGATGATATTTAGTAATCTTTTGGAAATATTGACAAAGATATCACCAACTACACATAAAATGAAAAAAAATGCAAACTTCTTATTACAGTTTCTGGAGACTGTAATAAACTTTGCGTCATCTGTATAATGTTTATAATTGGAGGTCTGAAAAATAGACGGACTTCAGTTGAAACCTCCAAGTTTTTTTATCCGGTGTTTCCTCAGAATTATTAATTAGTCCAGGTTTGGCATGCCAGTAATGTTCACATGAAACTTAACTAAGGCTAACTAAAAACTTGGCATCTGTCCTTGGAAAAAAATCATCTTGAGTTTGCTTAAAGGTCTGTGAACCTCAGGAAACCTTTCAGTGACCCTTGCTACAGTGTGGTGGTTTCTAGTGATATCTGAAACCAAGAATGTTTTGTGAAGGGTTTGGGTTTCATCTGGAAAGCCATATCTAATCCTAGGTACTGCCTAATGAATTAGGAGTCTGCTCCTCCTTGGATCCTCGTACAGGCAGTGCTTTGCGCAAAATCCGTGACTTTCACTGCAGAGTAAAATTGCGCCTCTTAATGAATCTTTTAAAAATGCCTTCAGTGGATTTTTAAAAAATGTTCTTTCTGGGTATATTTATGCTATCGTCACTGCTACCTAAGATATAGACATACACTGAGGCATCACTTGAGGCTGTAGCATATTTCTGCTAAATAACAGGTAATTATTGTAACAGATAACTATTGTATTGATAGTATTACACATTCTAAGAATGTTGTATGTATTTCATAGGCCAAGACAGTCCTAAGTGTAGCAAGTTTTGACCACGTGGGGCCAGGGAATACTCCAAATGATAACTAACTGGATGGTCCTCCAGACGTTGAGTGGGACACTGGTGGAGCCAGCTTTTCTCACTCTTTTTTTTAATCCCTCATAAGGACACACACAGACCCACATATATACATTTCTCTCCAGCATATGGAAATTATCTCCCCTCAGGTGGGGAAAATGACCCCACTGGATATGAACAGTTGATAATAAAGAATTTCTAAAATGTGCTTCAAAAATAACATCTACAGTTGATTTTCAAGGGAAGTCGACATTATAAAAAAGGTCTGAGGGATATGAAATGGAATAACCCTCTTTGTTTTCATCTCTGAATCCTCTTTAGTGGCTCGTTTTTGCCCTAAATTATTTTTTCAGTTTTCTTGCTTTAAGGACTCACTGTCCATTAGTTTTCAACTATTTTTATATCTCAAATTCTTAGACGAAATGCCTGAGAAGTTCTGACATTCTTTATGCTCCTAAATCTGTTTAGATGTCATTATTTTAGGGCCTGTTTTTATGTTATGAATAAGTTGAAAAAAAAATTAGGGAAAGAAACCTTTATGAGGATTCTTAAAGATATATAAGAATCCATTTAAGAATATAAGAATATATCTATTTCAGATCTATTTCAGTTGCTCTTTGCCACTAGGCAACCATAGAGAGAAAAATGTTATATTGATAATGACTGATTCTGATTGCCAGAGAAATAAAGATAGGTTCTAACAGGATCAAAGAAGAAAATGAAATCCTAGTGAGCTAAGAAATAGTCTTTCAAATTTGATATATAGGCACTAATACTATACTATACTATACTATACTATACTATACTATACTATATACTATAATAATACTTTCTTTTCTACTGATTTTTTGATCCTGTGCAGCCATTTATGGTTCATCGTTTAATTTTTCCATTTGAAAGCTTTAACATTAAGTCTTAAGTAGATTGATCAATTTATACCTTCTGAGATATTCTCTATATTTACAAAGAGTACTTTCCTCTTGGATGGCATATCTGTGGACAAATTTACCAGGGTGCAATGTGTCCAATTTTGGAAGCTTCCATTAGATTTTCTTTTTTGAGCCATGAGATCTCATAAGCAACTGAAGCAGCAGCATTAGGTGTTTCTGACACATATAACCGAACCTACAACCTGTATTACATAGTCTTTTTAAAATATTGTAGATGGTGGAAGGGAAAAATGTGTTTCTTACAAATTTTTAAGGAAAAAGATACTTCTTCCCTTTCATTTATAAGGCATTTTTAAACAAAGGCCATCACATAATCAAGTAAAAGAATGCAAAGCATGAGTTTTGGACGATGCAGTGCTCCAGTAGTTGCTGGAAATAGGCTAAACCACGTCAGCATCAGTGATCTTACATCCCCAGCTGCCATTATGGTTACAGATCTTTCTTTTTAAAAAAAATTTTTTTTAATGTTTTTATTTAGTTTTGAGACAGAAAGAGACAGAGCATGAGCGGGGAAAGGGCAGAGAGAGAGAGAGAGAGAGAGAGAGAATCCAAAGCAGGCTCCAGGCTCTGAGCTGTCAGCACAGAGACTGACACAGGGCTCGAACTCACAGACTGAGATCATGACCTGAACTGCAGTTGAATGCTTAGCCAACTGAGCCACCCAGGCACCCCTGGTTATAGATCTTTCTAAACCACCTTTAAACTACCACTCCTGTATTCTAGATTTTTCAATCATAAGTTAGCTTTTAGGGGAGGCTGTCATGTAAATCTCCAAATTTTCTTATAATATCTTAGCTGTCATCTGTATCTTAGTAAATTTCAGTTGCTTTTGGTTTTACTTTTCACCAATTATGTTGTCAAGGCAAATGTTCTGTCCTTCCACATGGAAGTCATTTGTCTGCTTGTCTTATTGCCATTGATTTTTTTATTCTGGCTACACCACAACCTCCTGATTAAAAAAAAAAAAAAACGAAAAACAAAAAACAAAACTTACGTGAATTAGTAGTTTAATCTTTTTGCATACTTCATTTGCATAATTCTCACAACATATGTTTCCATACAATCTGGTAATTATTTGGTATGTGGACCACCAATTGTAGCTTAAACTTGCTTTTCTTTATTCTACTAAACATATTGTTTGTTAGCTGTCTACTCACTGTTTATAAGTTATGTACTTTTGTAGAGTGGGGCTAATCGATAATGAATTATGAGGTAGTGCTACAGTCTGTTAAGAGACAGTTATTTTTGAAGGAGTAGTTTTATTATAGAATGTTAGGCCATTTGCAGTAATGAAAAGTTTGCTTTTGATGAAAGCATAAGAAGGTTGTAACATATGATGAGATATTGTATAGAAAACAGACAAGTCCTTTTAACTTATTTTTGAGGATTAAGATGCCTTTACTCAACAAAGAATAGATTGTGGCCTGTCAAAATGTCAAAGTCAATGACATTATCATTACCTCTTTCTACAGTACTAGCAAAAACAGTTCCATTTCAGAAATGAATGATATGAAAAAGCATTGTTTGGCCAACATGCTATCATTAAACTATCCAGAGAATTTTTTTCTTTTCTTATTATTTCTTCCAGGTAAATTCATTTCTCCTCAATAAAAGTATGGAGTATACAGAAGTATACTTTAAGTATACAGAATCAGAAACATGTCGATGGAGGGAATCACGATCACCAGCAGTGCAATATCTACAGATAAACTTCCTTAAGGCAGAATGTTCACATTCGATGCCGGGTCATTCAGAGGGCAGGGCTTAGGGGAGACAGGGTTCAAAGATGCTTGGCATGGGAGAGTTTGTCTACTACTGGCTGTATATTTAAGGTCAGCCTTGGAGGAAATTGCTTATCTATACTTCTTGGAGCCTAGAAAGATTTTCAGTTGAGTAACTTAAGGATTCTGTTTCTGTTTCTTTTCAGTTTGCTTCCTGTTGTCTCAGAGGATTTTGTGATATAATAATAGGCAAAGGTTATCATTTATTAAACTAAACGGCAGGCAAAGTCTAGGAGGCTTTTCATACATTTTATCATTCAATTCACAGGGCAAGTTCTGGAAATCGGCATTATCGCTGTGATCATCCCCTTCTAGAGATGAAGAAAGGGCGGCACACAAAATTTAAGTAGCTTGTTTAAGGAGGTATAATTTGTAAGTTTCAGAACAAGGATTGCAACTTAAGTTTTTATGATTTCACATAAATATAGCATAGACAAGCATGGACTCTGGTGTTGGAACTTTGGGTTAAAAAGCAAGGTCTCTTGGCGCACCTGGTTGGCTCAGTCGGTTAAGCATCCCTCTCAGGTCATGATCTCACGGTCTATGAGTTCAAGTCCCGCGTCGGGCTCTGTGCTGACAGCTCAAATCCTGGAGCCTGCTTTGGATTCTGTGTCTCCCTCTCTCTCTGCCTCTCTCCCTCTCACACTCTTTCTCTTTCTCTCAAAAATAAATAATAAAACATTTTTTTTAATTTTTTTTAACGTTTATTTATTTTGGAGACAGAGAGAGACAGAGCATGAACAGGGGAGGGGCAGAGAGAGAGGGAGACACAGAATCTGAAACAGGCTCCAGGCTCTGAGCTGTCAGCACAAAGCCCGACTCGGGGCTCGAACCCACGGACCGTGAGATCATGACCTGAGCGAAGTCGGAAGCTTAACCGACCGAGCCACCCAGGCGCCCCCCAATGAAACATTTTTTTTTTAAAAGCAAGTCTCTTATTTATTAATTGTGTTATTTTGGGTAAATTAACTTTCCTGTGTCTCAGTGTCCTCAAATAGGGATTTATTTATTTAACACATGCAAAGGACTTAGGGCTTAACACATAAGAAATGCTTAATGAATATTAATTATAATGCTAAACTTTCTTCAAAGAATTTGATTATGTATTAATTTGTATGCTGATCATAAAAAATCATATGCATAAATACAAGGGCTCAGTCTTTTATATTTGAAACAATTTTTCCAGAATCACTTTATTATATCCTAGACACAATATATGTCTATCTTCTTATGCCGAAATCATAGAGGAATGTTGTGTTAGTTTTCTGATAGCATAAAATGTCACTTTTCCATATAACATGCAAATGCTTTATTTCAAAAGGCCAAATCTAAAGGTGCTGTCTAGCTTGATTTATTTGGGCCTATTTTAATCAGGACTGCTTTGACATACAAACTAAATTGCTTTAAGGAGGATCTTTCTTTCTGGGAGCGTATTATCATTTTGGCATTGTATGCCTGTTGAAGAGGTCCTAATTTATGCTCACACAGCAGGATGCTTCCTTCACTGTAATTGCACTTCTTTTAGCTCCTCTTCTATGTACTGGGCAAGACCTTGGTGGGAGGAAAGGGAAGAGCAAGACCAGACACGGTTACGGCACAGAGAGCACTATGACAAAAGTATAGACAGGTGCACAGAGGTACAGGCATGAATGCAAGTTCAAAAGTGTGCTTGTGTAACTCAGAGTTGGATTGTCCATGGGCAGCCTCACAAAGCAAGCCACCCTACACCAATAGTTAAGACTATAGGATTAGAATAACTGCGAGTCATAAATAATACTTGGAATTTGGTAGAATTTACAACCTCCACCGAAATCTTTTTGTCTTCAATATCCTGAGAAGTAGGGCTATCTTTTACAGCTAAGCAAAAAGAGTTTGAGAACAGATAAGAGACTTACGCCAGGATCTGCACTTTATTTAATAGAGGTAGAATAATTGACCCCAGAGCCCAATTCTTTCCATTATAAATCCTGCCTCTGATCAAAATTAAAATTAAAAACGTTTCTGGATCTCTAGACAATAAATCAATAATCCAATGCATAGAGATGATTCATATTGTATGATGAAGAGTGTTCAGGGAAGATTTCATCAGACCACCAGTCCATGAGCTGACATTGAGCGTGAGTAGGCTCTTACAGATGGATGTGGTAAAGGGAAAAGGTCATAGAAAAGACTTGGCTTTTTGTGCTTTGAGAATTTATTTGAATTAGGGAAGTCAAAGTTGAAATATATCAGCAGTAGTTTGGAAGCAGGAATGAGCATGTCAGAAAACAGTATGGAGATGTGGGTGGCTGGGGTTCGCAATGCACAGCGATGAATGCTTGGGGGACGTAAGTAAGAGGTGGAGGGTTTCCTTGCCAAATATTTGCTTTCCTATCTTGTGGTGCTCCGACCATTTCCCAGAGGGGGACAGACATATGGAAATACCAATAAAATGAATAGACCACAACTCAACAGTGTTATTTAAATAAATAGTACACAACATGTCTTTAAAAACTGGCAAGATAGTTTTTCTTACTCTTTAAATCCGGAAGCAATAAGGTGACTATGTGTGTAAAGTTTGCCAAACACTGAGGGCAAAAATGAACAAAACAAACAAACAAACAAACAAAAACAAACAAACAAACAAACAAACAAACAAAAACCATATAACTGAGGAGCAGAACAAAGAAAGAGCAAAGGGAGGTCAGGGAAAAGATTTTAAAGGAATATAAAAAATGTTATGACCCAACATAGTTAATGGAAAATGCATACATTTTCATACCATGCTACCTCTGACCTCAAGACTTTGTGGCAGATGGAACACCTCTCTGGTTCCCTTCTCTCTAGTCTGTCTTCCTCTGTCCGACGTACGAAATAAGATAAAAGCACTAATAGAGCAAGGGAAAAACCCGAGAGGAAAATGTCTGCTCTCAAAGCCAGACAGGCGCAGTTGCTGCTGGCCTCACACATTTCACAGCTTGGTGCTTGGGTCTACAGTTGCCAAGTATGTCTCAAGAGTGACTATAAACACTCTTGGCCCGAGTGGAGTAAGAGATCCAGAAGGCTGACAGGGAGTCCATGAGCTGATTGCCAGCAGGGGATGGGGACATGCCAAATTCTGATTGAATTACACCCATGTGACACTTCCTACTGTAATCACACCCTCCCTTTGCAGAGGCCCAACTGGGACAAGGAAAGCAACTACCGTGAGTCAATGTCATTAGAGAAGGCTGGTTTCGGTGCAGAGCCTAGCTCTGCAGTTGTGAGAGCTCAGTTGGTAGGTCGTGTGCATGCTTCAAGAGGGGTTGGCCTAAAAGGGCTGTGTAAGCTAACAGATGGAAGAAAGACAAATGTTTTTCTAGAAATATGTTCTGTGCTTAATAATGATTAGATTTTAATGAGGTATTGCAGGAATAAAATGCCTTAAAAAATAAGAATTTTGAAAAGTCTCACTGCACAGGGCGCACGTAAACACATAACACAATGCAGGGAGAGAATGACTGTTTTTTCCAATCTCATTAAATATATGAATATGAGATGTTACCTTCAAAATATCTTCATGCAATCGTCTTTCAAACATTTTTAGTGTATGTCCTCTTAGTTCGAATTTCTTTATTCTTTTGTTTAAGGTTTATTTATTTATTGTCAGAGAGAGAACCCATGGGGGAAGGGCAGAGAATCCAAGCAGAGCCCCAGTGGGGGCTTGATCTCAAGACCTCTGAGATCATGACATGAGCTGAAACCAAGAGTCAGATGCTTAACTAACTGAGCCACCAAATGCCCCTAGAATTTCTTCTTCCTAATCTCTCCTTCCACTGAATTTAGCTGTAGCTTAGTGAGACCACCATGAC
This sequence comes from Prionailurus bengalensis, assembly GCF_016509475.1. Classification (NCBI taxonomy): domain Eukaryota; kingdom Metazoa; phylum Chordata; class Mammalia; order Carnivora; family Felidae; genus Prionailurus; species Prionailurus bengalensis. The sequence continues at coordinate 100,141,693 of NC_057344.1, read as the reverse complement.
GTCATTAAACTAAGACACTCCCTGAGCTCTTGCAAGAGTGTGCACCTCATGGGGCTTAGCAATGTTAGACAAGGACTAGCATTGAATTTACATTTAAATTCAATGCCCGGTGGGAAAGGCTTTCCAGCTCGAATCTCAGCCATGAATAAACTCTTGCTTCCAAAAGGAGGTAGGTTATGTCAGGAAATGGAAAAAAAAAGGCAAAGATATAGATTACAGAAGTTGTTCTTGGAATGCCTAGTTATATCAGACAAGAAGCATTTTGCTAGGAAGAGAGGTGTCCATAGAAGTCAATAGAAGCATATTTAAAAACTGAAAGTCATCCTAATCATTATACTATTAATGACAGAAAATAATCTACCAATAATAAAGGGCATCAAATCTACAAATAATAAAAGACAAATATGTGACCAGTGAGTGAGAAATGATCAGTGTAGGAGACAGAAGAGAAGCATTAGCATTTGATGGCAAAGGAACCCAGAGGGACAGAGAGAGAAAGAAAGAGAGAGAGAGAGAGAGAGAAAGAGAGAAGTTTCATATTTATTTATATGCATTGGCAGGTAAAATATCCATAATGTTTACACGTGACTTAATACAATTCCGAGTTGAATAACTCATCTTGTTATTGTTTTATGTGAGACCTGAATCTGTAAATCTTCACTGATGATGGTCCCAGTAGGCATTTTGATAAACAATAGATGAAATTCATGCTTTTCTGTGTGGTTTGCAGACCAGTTGCTCCGTTAGAGGACAAGTACAGAAATTGAGAGTAAATGATTAGAAACTTTAATAGCAACTTGAGCAATTTTTTTTTAGATCTGTTGAATCAAATGATAAATAATTTGGGATTATGTTTCATGTGTCTAATGTTAATTTGTTAGATATTAATTTTATATTTTACCAAGTTGTCTATCTCTAAAGAGTCTCTTACCATGATTCCTTGCATAATGCTAACTTAAGAAGGGTTTATTCTATGTTCCACAGTTATTTATGCACATACCCATGCTTGCTGCAAAGGCCAGTGTTTCAAGAGGAACCAAGATGAAATGTATCACATCATGATCCCCTGGAAGAAGTTTTAAACAGCACAGTTTCTACTTCCTCAGGCTGTCTGCTGAGCAAGCGTGAAAGTGTTGGGGATAAAAATGAGTATTAAACCAGAATGTCTGAGGAAGTGGTCAGCATTCAATGATCCAAACAACTACCTTTGTGGAAACCCTCCATCTTGGCACGCATGCATACCATAGAACAGGTTATTGGGGAGAAAACATCATTTTATATCATTTAAAATAGGAGATATTTGATACCTCATATATAATGTTTATTTATTTTTGAGACAGAGGGAGACAGAGCATGAGCATGGGAGGGGCAGAGAGAGAGGGAGACACAGAATCCAAAGCTGGCTCCAGGCTCTGAGCTGTTAGCACAGAGCCCGATGTGGGACTCAAACTCATGAACCACGAGATCATGACCCGAGCCGAAGTCGGACATTTAACTGAGCTACCCAGGCGCCCCTATTGATACCTACTATATAATGAGTATTCCCCTTTTTTGTGTATAAATTGGTTTTACTATTTTTTTAGTAATGCATAATGATCTTTTAACAATACCACTTTTCCCCTTCTCCTTTTCTGTACATTCCTCCTTCTCTGCATCTGTCCTGGGTTGTTGGGAGTGAAGGAATTATTAACTTAAAATCTTTTTATTAACTGGAAGTGGATTTGCTATATACATCATACGTGATAGTTGCACATTTGTATGTTGATATAGATAAATATATGGTTTAATATTTTCCAATCAGTCCTTTGGAAATTCTTGGGGAGGAGTCTTTGTGTAAATCTACGGTAATACGATTCAAAAAAGCAGGAAGTAAGAAGATAATCAAGGTGGAGAAATTTGTTTTAAAATAAGAGCCACCTAATTGCAAGTTAATTAATGAGAGAGATGCAGAGATTTTTATCTGTTTTGACATGTACAGATTTTTAAAATATAAAGACTCAGTTTTTTTACTCCTCTTTGTACAGAACCAAGGATGTTGAACCTTTCAGGGTCACTCTATTTCCGGTCAAACGAGTTTTTCTATCAATGCCCAAATTATCTCCAGCAGTTGTTCCCAGGCTAGCTAATTATCAGAATCACCTGGGGAACTACCAAATAAAAAACTATGGAGGTGAGACATGGGAATCCTTACACTTAAAATGCTCCACAGATGATTTTAATGAATAGTTTAGTTTGGGAAGTGCTTGTGTGGAGGCAGCAGACCCAAAGGGACAAAAAACAATTTAACATTTTTATAAGTGTCCTAATTCAAATGTTGGAAGTTCTATTCCTACTCAAAGTTCTATGGCATCCTCTTAAGACATTGGGCTAAATCATATGGCGTGTATCCTGTGTGGGTCCCTCTTATAATCTCCATAAGGATGAGGACACAATTTTCTTTTATTGCTCTCTCCCATGTGCTTATTACATCGCAAGGAGATGAGGCATTCAATTAACTCTGCTGAATAAAATGGCATTCCCAAGAGAAAACGCGGCTTGAAAAGGGAATACGGTATTAATACGAGGTGTTGTACCACCTCTTATTACACACCAGAGGCTTCCTTGAGCAGCCAGTTGCTGGTGGAGACTACTGCTCTCTGGAGAAGCCCTTACCAGTGAAAGATTGCTAGGGCTCTATATGTGTGCTGGAGCTCTTAGGTGTAAGTAGGATGCAGAATTATAAGAACACGAAGAAGAGATTATTCTAAGTTTCATCTTCAGGAGAGAACACAATCTAGAGGAAACAGACTTCTAAGTCATATACTCTAACTTGAAAGACCTCCAGAGAAGAATTCTCAAACTCATATAAATACTACTTCCCATATGCCATTGCCATTATTTAAAAATCAGACAATTCCCCTCAATCATGGTGAATTACACATGATGGTGATGGTTGGGACAATCACTTTAAGAATATATCATGGGGCGCCTGGGTGGCGCAGTCGGTTAAGCGTCCGACTTCAGCCAGGTCACGATCTCGCGGTCCGTGAGTTCCAGCCCCGCATGGGGGCTCTGGGCTGATGGCTCAGAGCCTGGAGCCTGTTTCCGATTCTGTGTCTCCCTCTCTCTCTGCCCCTCCCCCATTCATGCTCTGTCTCTCTCTGTCCCAAAAATAAAAAAAATAAAAAAAAAAGAATATATCATAATTTCTATAGCCACCATAATTTTATGTAATGTTTTATTTGATAAATCTTTTCAAGATCTGAGACTGTTTCTATTCAAATGGCAGTATTAAGCTAAGCAATTTGTCATGATTATTTGTTAATTTTTGAGCATACATAGCTGCTTATAATCACAGAATTTGTTATCGCACTGTTTAATATTGCTATATTATGCAATTAACGACTGTGCTCCATTATTTAAGAATACTTTTTACAAGGTATCAGGCCCAACTAAGGGCGTTGGTAAGGATGAGAGAATTGCATTGCTACTAAAAGTGAGAATTGGCTTGCTCTAAAGATGCCAGATAGAGCCAGCGAATTGTATTTTACAGGTGTCTTCTTTTTTAAAATATCTTTTTAGAGTTGTCTTTTTGTCTAAAATGTCACCTTTATCTGCTGTTCTCATTCCTAATTCATTGGATTAATCAAATCTAAAAGATTGGTAGAATGATAGAACAGATCACACCCTGATCAAAACTTATCACAATGAATACTGAGTAATGTATAGAGTTGTTGAATCACTATATTGTACACGTGAAACTAATACAACACTGTATGTTAACAATGCTGGGAAAAAAACCCAGTCATTCAGCTTTTCTGGATTCATTGCTCTAAATATTAACTCCATTGCTTGGTATAGCTTAAATGGTAAGTCTATATCTCCCACAAACGGCCTTTTTAAAACTCCTGACTGATCTCACTAAAGATTTCCCAACACAAAATTATAGGTTGGGTCTACTAGTTTCCTCCTTCCTCACTATACTTCTTAGGTCCATCCTACTTCTTAGGTCCATCCTACTTCTTAGGTCCTACTTCCTCACTATACTTCTTAGGTCCATCCTACTTCTTAGGTCCATCCCAGGCGACACACCATCCCACCTACTTCCCGCACTTAGAATTTTGGTTGTCATCCTTTGAAATTACTGACTTGTGACTTGTGGCTAATTAGGCTAACTGGCTAATCCACTTCCTCTTCTTCTATGTAATGTAGTCTTTGAGAAGAAGAGTGAAAGGGCTGTACACTCAATGTATGCATTTTATGTTTTCCAAGAAGCTTTTTCTTATGGAAAAAATAGAAGCACCTTTTCAATTGCATATTACAGAAGGACTTATAATGAAATCAAGAATTGTCTTCCCCAAGTTAGTCTCACTTCTGTTCTTCTCCTTAGGGGGCAACTGTTTTCAAACATATCAGTATTCCATTTTCTCATAAGTTAACTCCGTATCTTTCAAATGCATTTTTACTACAGGGTTTTTATGAAATTTAGAAATATTTATTGCTTTTCTCTTGCATAATTAGTGTGTATTTAGTTTACTTATCCCCTTTTAGTCTTCCCTAACACATTTCCCATTTCATAGTTATTTTACCATTATAGTTTCTCAATTGTTACTTTTCTAAACTTAAATAATTACTGAACAATTTATTTCCTATTCCATCAGAAAGGATTATTGATGTTTAATTTATACATTATGGATCTTGGTACTTTTATCTTTTTTTGGCATTTCTTTCTCCCTACCTTCTTTTTTTCATCTTACATCCAAGTTACATTGAATTTTATACTGGTGGGTTGATAGCATTTTTATTCAGTTCTATAATGTAAGCCTAATCTTATGTGCTTTATCTCTAGAATCACTTTAAAAATTGAAAACCATAAGCTATTTATTTTTTAAAACCTTTTTTCTTTACATATTGTGACCATGTAAATTTGGTTTACTGTATATATAGTAAATTGTGGGCTGTGATTATATTTCTTTCTTAGGTGTTATCCTGTCATTTTTGGTATTACTCAAGGGACACTATTTCTATTATTATGTTTAAATGCAATATTTTTAATTATGATCCATCAATTATTCAAAATCATATTTAATTTGATCCATATTTGACTATGGATTTTTTGTTTAATTTCTTTTCCCTAGAGTTTCTGTTGCCTTTGTTTTTTCTTACAGGGATAAAAGACATATGTTTTTTCCATTATATCCCTAATATGATCCAGGTTCTTACTCATTTTATTTATTTCTTGAAATATATTATGCCCTTTTTGCAGTCATTCTTCTTAGAAGCCACTGCCTTCTATTTTGCTTTAAACTATTATTTTTTAGGCCTGTATTGAAGAAATTAGAGTCATTCTTTATATTTCAGTTCTTTTGCTGGTTATATGGTAGAATTGCAATAACTTGAAATTGCATAAGGTCATATGACTTGCTTTGGGCGATGATATATGAGTGGAAGATCCCAAAAGCCAGTGGACAATATGCTGTATTATTTTCCCCTGCTGTGCAGGGATAGATGGGGACTCCAAATTCTAGATTGCAGGGTGAGGAGACATAAAACGGAGCTCCTATTCATTATTCATCAGATATTGATCTATTGAATACACGGCATGTAGCATAGCAGATATTCTTTAGATGCTGGGGATACAGCAGTGATCAAAATTGTAAATTTCTTGCTGATGTGATTTTATGTTCTAGTGATATGAAAGAGAAAGAGAGAAAACAAATATGTAATATATAAGGTGGTAAGAAGTGTGATGAAGAAGAATTAAATATGGTACTTGGGATTGAAGGAGACAAAAGCCTGATTCTTTCATAGTGCAGTTAGGTAAGACACGCTAAGATGGAAACAGTTGAGCACACACACACAAGCACATAAGAAAGCTGTTTATTTGGATATTTGGAAGAAGAGTTCTAGGGCAGAAGTTAACTCTAAGTGCAACGACCCTGAATCAGGAGCATGCTGGGCTTGAATAAGGAGCAGTGAGAGGGCCAGTGTGGCTAGAGAAGGAAAGTGGTCTTAGCAGTCTTATAGAAAAGTAGCCAAGGGCCAGATTGTGAAGGGATCTCTGTGCTGTGGGAAAGTTGGGCTTTTATTCTGTGTGATCTGGGAAGCCAGTGGAGGATTTTGAACAGAAAATGACATGGTCTGACTTGCATTTTCCGACTCACTCCTTCTGTTGTTTGCAGAATAAGACTATCAGAGGCAAGGGAGGTCTGGAAATTTAAGTTGTAAGTGATTTTTCCTCAGGACTTTAAATCCTTACTCAGCTACATTTTAGCATTCTCTTTTGCTGGTAAATTTGATATGTGTTATTTTCATTTCATCTTTTATTGGGAAGATTTTTTTTTCATTGCTGATAAGCTTTTAGGATCTTCTTCTTGTGTTCTGAAATTTCATAATGATGTGTTTTGGATAATGATGTGCTTGTGTTTAAAATTTATCTTGCTCAGCATTTTGTGGAACTTTTCAGTTTAAAGACTTCTGTCTCTCTTCAGTTCCTGGCACCATTTTCTATAGCTCCTTTGAATTTTTTTTTACTCTGATTTACCTCTACTGCTCATGTCAGCCGTTTCCTATTCTTAAATATAGGATTTGTAAAGGATTAATATTGTGCTCCATAGATAGCCACATAGACTACTCCATGTCAGTTCCCCTGTACTGATTTCTCTGTTTATAACATCATTGTTGTGTTCAGAGCATACACGCATATGCATGTCTTGGGCATCAGCAGAAGAGCCTACACCGAAGCTGTGTCTACAGGGCACAGCTTATCCCTTGCTACAGCCTATGTTGCAATGTGTGCGCTGGTTTCAGTGTTTTCAGATTTAGTTATTTTTTATTCTCAAGGCAAGCCAGAAACATAGATTTGTTTTTTCAAGTCAGATCATTTTGTATCATTTCTTATTCTTGTTTCTTTTTTCTTCATAGTAATACTCTTATTTCTTTGAATATCTTAAATATGTTTATTTTTTATTCTGTATTTGATAATTTCAATATCATCAGTTTTTATTTATGTTTTTTAAGTATGACTAGTTTTATCTATCTATGTATCTATCTATGTATCTATCTATCATCTGTCATCTATCATCTATCTATCTATCTATCTATCTATATCACCTGTCTAGACAGTGTGCCCAGCGAGGGGCTTGAGCTCATGACCCAGAGTTCGAGAGTTTCATTCTCTACTGACTGAGCCAGCCAGGTACCAGGATTTTTTTTTTTTGAACAATTTTAGTTCACAGAAAAATTAAAAGGAAGGTACAGAAATTTTCTGTATACTCCCTGAGTCCACACATATATTATCAACATTCTCCACCAGAGTGGTACATTTGTTATGACTGATATACCTACATTGACTGATCATAATCACTCAAAGTCCACAGTTTATATTACCCTTCTCTCTTGATGTTGTACATTTTATGGGTTTAGACAAGTGTATAATGGCACGTATCCATCATTATGGTATCATACAGACTATATTCACTGCCCTAAGCATTCTCTGTGTCCACCTATTCAGTCTTCTTTGCCTCTACTTCCTGACAACCATTGATCTTTATAATGTCTCCATAATTTTATCTGTTCCACAATATCATATACAGTATTTTGAATTACACAATATGTAATCTTTTCAGATTGGCTTCTTTCACCTAGTAAGATGCACTTAAGTTACCTCCCTGCCTTTTCATGGCTTGTAGCTCATTTCTTTTTAGCACTGAATGATATTCCACTGTCTGGATGTACCATAGTTTATCTACTCACCCACTGAAGGACATCTTGGTTGCTTCCAGGTGTTGGCAATTATAGATAAAGCTACTATAATCATCTGTGTGCAGCTTTTTGTGTGGACATAAATATTCAACTCTGGGTAAATACCAAAAGCACAATTGCTGGACCATATGGTAAAAATAAGTTTCGATTTGTAAGAAGCCTCCAAATTGTATTCCAAAGTGGCTGTACTACTTTGTATGCCGAATGGCAACGAATGAGAGTTTTTGTTGCTTTACATCCTCAGCAACTTTTGGTGTTGTTGGTGTTACAGATCTTGGCCATTTCAGTAGGTATATGATGGATCTCGTTGTATTTTTAATTTGAATTTCCCTTATGACATATAATGTGGAGCATCTTTTCATGGGCTTATTTGCCACCTGTATATCCAAGTTGTTTATTAAGGTCTTTAGTTCATTTTTAATCGTGTTTTCTTATGGTTGACTTTTTAAAAATCTTTTATTTATTTTTGAGAAGGAGGGAGAGATAGAGAGAGAGAGAGACAGAGAGAGACAGAGAGAGCAGGGGAGGGGCAGATAGAGAGGGAGACACAGAATCTGAAGCAGGCTCCAGGCTCCGAGCTGTCAGTACAGAGCCCGATGTGGGTCTCCAGCTCACTGACTGCAAGATCATGACCTGAGCCAAAGTCGGATGTCTGACAGCCACCCAGGCGTCCCTCTTATTGTTGAGTTTTAAGGGTACCCAGAAAGAGTTGTTTTTCTTCTTTCTTTTTTGCTCTAAAATTTGGCTAATAAAGTATTTCAAAAACACATTATATTTTGCTAAGATTTTTTGTGTGTATTCAAGTGTTTTCCAGTAACATGACCATCAATATATTAACTGAAAATCTGGTCCATCTTAAGTGCCATTCAGGGATAGTGGATTTGAGCTTTCTATTGGATAGGTGACACACAGGGACAGAGAGTACATTTGCAGCCAATGCAATGGGCAGGTAGTTATTTTGGGGAATGTCCACTAGGATCAGGAAGCCTCTATGCTGCACTATTTAATATTACAACTGCTAGCTGTATGTGGCTATTTAAAATTACATTAATTAAAATGAAATACAGTTAAAAATTCTGTTCCTCAGTTTCATTAGACACATTTTAAGTGCTCACTGGCACTTGTGGCTACTGATTATAATACTGTAGACTTCAAGGGAACATTTTCATCAGTTAAGAGAATTCTATTGGGAAGTGCTACTCTAGTGCCTTTGCTGAGTATTAGACTAGCAAATGGCATAACTGGGATAAGTCCACTTGACCTATGAAAAGAGGTTAATATTTTAAGCCCCATGAGGTAGATGGTGAGGAGGGACATGGATTATTGATATCTTTACTCTATCTTGATAAATATTGACTCTGAAAATGGTGAAGCATTGAGACTGAGAGTGACATCCATAGATTCAATTATATAGAGTTAGATCAAAGCAGAGAGGTTGACAAAAACAAAGCAAAACAGAAAAATACCAGATAGAGGCTTAGAAACTTCCCTTTTATTTGTGTGCTTTTTTGTTTTCTTGGTTGATAATAAAAGTAGTGTATGAGCACTGAGGAATATTTGAAAAGCATAACAATGTCCTGGCTTTCTTCTGCAGAATATACTAAATGTACTTCATTTGTTCCCTAATGACTGTGAGTCATCATTATTGAGCTATAGATGATGCATCTAGAAGAGAGTGGAGGGAGGGCAGTGTTGTCCCAAACTGGTGGGCTATTCAGAGATTTAATGCATGCTTTCCCCCACTATTAGGTGGCTCTAGAGTATCCTTATTATTATTATTATTTTTATCTTACCATTCTTTACCTCATATTTTGTTATTATCTGTAACTCTCTACTTGACTTGTCTTTTTTTTTAATAATGTTTATTTTAAACATTAAAGGAAACAGAATCTGAAGCAGGTTCCAGGCTCCAAGCCCTCAACACAGAGCCTGACACGGGGCTCAAACTCACGAACTGTGAAATCATGACCTGAACTGAAGTCGGACACTTAACCGACTGAGCCACCCAGATGACCCTGACTTGTCTGCTTCTGGTAGCCTCACTGCCGAACTTATACTTTAATGTCTTCTGTAACTGAATACACAATACAGCGTATTAAAAGTGACCAGGTAATCAAAGTGGTCAAATTAAATTTTCACTTTATCATCTAAATGCCTCTGACCTGCTCTGTTACTGCGTACAATGTATGACTGTTATGCCAAATAGCTCCTCACTCATCATCCCTTGCCTTCTTGGAGATTCTCAGTGAGGCACCAGTGAAAGAACATGGAACGTAAAGTGAGGAGTGGGAGGTTTGACTCATGGCTCAGCTGTATGACTTCATCCTGAGCCAACCTCATATCTCCCTAAAGTCAGGTTTCTCGTCTGTTAATCCTCATTTCACTGTTGTTATCACGCACACTAATAAAATTCTTGGCATGTGACAAACAGTGATCTAAGTACTTTCCATGCATTAATTCATTTTCATCTCCACAATATGCTGTGAAGTAAGTACTATTAGGTAGTATTCACATTTTACACATGAAGAAACTGGGATAAGAACTAAGTAACTAGTTCTCATAACTATGTTTCCAGTTGTGATTGTTATGTCTCTTTGAGAGACATTTAATTGTCCTTTGGGGTCATGATTTCACTTTGGATGTTTGAAATTTTGGGTAGTGAGTTTCTAGATAACAGCACATCATAAAGCACTTTGGAATTTCTGAAGAATCTGTGCAGAGCAGCACTTAGTATCCAATAAACTGGGAATCCATTCTTCTCTAATGATCAGAGCCATGTAGGCTGGGGGGTGGGGGGGGGGAAGCATAAGAAATCCAGACAGTTTGGCTATAATCTTTTAGGGTTTTATCAAAACTGTGTGTGCTTTTAATTTAAGCTGGGGATTTGGAAAATGTCAAGACAAGGTTTATATGACAGGAAGAAAAACTAATATATTGGCTTAGTGAGAAAATCAAGATTTGGTAGAATTTTTGTTCAGTTTGATTTTTATTAGGTGTGTATGTATGTATGTATATTTTTGAGAGAGAGAGAGAGAGAGAGAGAGAGAGAGAGAGAAAACAAGTGGGGGTATGGGCAGAGAGAGAGGGAGACACAGAATCTGAAGCAGGCTCTAGGCTCTGAGCTGTCAGCATAGAGCCTGACGTGGGGCTTGAACTCACAAAATGTGAAATCATTACCTGAGCCGACGTTGGATGCTTAACCGACTGAGCCACTCAGGCACCACTCAGTTTGATTTTTAAAAAAACATTTCCAAGATTTTATTTTGATACTAAATAGTTATGTTAACGTGGACTCAGTGGTCTTGTTCTAGAAATAAACGTATTTTTTTTAATATTTCTATGGCAATTTTCCCAAATATAATTTGGTGATTCTAGTAGAGCTGTGAGTATCCAAATGTCTTTTAAACTATTTCCCACATATATAAATTAGGGACTTTACATACTAAGAGGAAATCATACCTAGCTATTTTTATTTCGGGAAAGACCAAGATATTATGAAAAGGCATCATTGTCCCTCAGGCAGACATCTATGCTGGAAGCCATCTTTGCTTGAGAAGTGGCTTTCAGTGAAAGTTGGGCAAATGAAATTTCCCACCAAACTAGTGATCTAGTGATGAGATTGCAATAGTGGGGCCACATTAGCTGAAGTATACATGCAAATAGAGATATTAAAAGCAATAAAGATTTTCAAAAAGCCCACTTAGTGTCGTTGCTCAGAGAATTGAAGGTGTTTTATCATCTTTCCGATCGTTCTTTTGCACACATAATCTCACATCCCTCTTGGCATCATAGCTATACTCTTCCAAAAATATACACCGTAATTTTAGCATTTATATATTGAGGAAAGCTTAGCATTTTAAAGAAAATTGTGATGGATTTTAGTTTAGCTTAAAGAAAGGCCATATATCAGGTCTGGGAACAATTCCTTACAAATTACTGTCAGATAATTGAATTCTTCCAGTGGTGAATCGCAGAAGTAATTTGCAGTAGTGTGTGCTTCTTATTCTCTGAGAGAATAAAAGTCTTACAGTCTTCGGGCCTTTGTTACACTATGCCGGAAGACAGATGCACTTTATCAGCACCTCTGGCTGATCACTTTTTAGGACTGACCACAGGGCTCAGGTTGACTGGGAATGGATTGCTGAGATGTGGTTGGAATAGCTTTCCAGATAGCTTTGGAATAACTGACGTTCATTTTCATTTTGCACATTTGAGGGTAGCAGTAAACACATCAACGAAGCAAGCCTATGCATGTTCATTGGAAATTAGCAGAGGCTATCCATGCCGGCTGGTACTCCATCTTGCTGGAAGTCTTTGGTCTTGGTCTCTGTCCTTCTTAAGGTCTGTATAACCTCATAATGATAGGACACTTACTGCCCAATGAACGTAACATGGCTAAAGACCTACAGTTGGCAAAATTCAGAATAATTTATATTATAAAGCACTCACAGGGCATAAATGCTAATTTTGTATTAATATGTATTAAAACATTAATAAGATTATTTAAATTCTTTAAAGAAGTCAAGGATGAAAAGCATAAAACTAAATAGCCCCATAAAATAAAGCATTACAATGGGCCACAGGAACTGAAGTTTGTGGCAGCAGTGTGTGAAAAATAAAACTCATTTAATTCAATTCCTGTTTGTTTACAACTTTGATTGCATCGATGAAACTTTGGGCTCCTGTTAGAGTTCTGGAAAGTGAAACATATAGGGGGGGTTATCTGGATCAGTACTTGTTTTCAGTGTTCTGCCCTTTTGCTCTCATGCATGCATACACTCCACTTTATTCTTTTTCTTTCTTTCTTTCTTCTTTTTTCCTTTCTTTTTTTTCTTTCTTTCTTTCTTTCTTTCTTTCTTTCTTTCTTTCTTTCTTTCCTTCTTTTTCTTTCATTTGTTTGTTTCTGGAAGTTGTGACAATGCATCCCAAGCTTTAATTAAGAAAATGTGAGTACTATTATTTTGGCCATACATAAGGATATGCTAAACTTTTTTATGAAGAAAGGAAACGTAGTTTAAAAACACACTAACCTTAAGATACTCTTTTTACTTCTTTTTAAACATTTATATTGTAAATATTCTGATCCCATCAACACAGGCATAGAATTTTATAAGAATCAGTTGAATTCTGTAATGAAACATACCTCATTCAAACCACTGAAGTATTTAACTTGCTTGGCCTTCACATAATCACATGTGTCCATGACCATGCAAATTGTACCATTTTACCTCCCTGTTTCCTGGCAAGTGTCATCGTTTTTCCTGTTAAAGCCACTACTAAGGTTTATCCTCTGTAGCTCGTTCTTGGTCTGCAATTTTCTCATGCAGACAAGGTGTATTCTTTCTTCAAAATAATGTGATTAACTTCTTTACATAATATTTGGTATGAAAAAAATCCCATTTACTCTCTCTTTTGAGAAGTTGGTTTCATGCATCAGGGAGGAAGAAAAGAACGGAGATCTTCTCTATCTCATGAGTTGTGATACATGAAAAATTGAGAAAAAAAAAAGCCTCAGTAGAGTGGTTTCCTTTCATCGGCTGGCAACATTTTATTAGACAAAGTTCTCGAAGTCAGTGAATGCATCTGGATTAATAATGTCTGGAGTCTAAATAGAATTTATAAGACTAACTAAACCTGGAGACATGATATTAGGTAAGGAGAGTTGAGAAGAAGGAAAGGCGGTTATGAACTCTGGTGGGTGATAATGGGAAAGACTCTAAGGAAATGAGCAGCAACAGTGCTTGATGGTTGGACACCAACAGGTTAAACCTGAGTGCTCATTTTATGTTAAGAGGAATTATGTTACAAAAGTGTGGCTAAAATTAAGTTTGCATTTTCATTGAACCTTCTGTTTTCTCCCTTTAGTTCCATGACTTAAAAAAAAAAATGAGAGTGAAGCTTCTTGGGCTTGGAATTCAGCCAACAATGACTTCTTTTCTGCATTCTTGATTCAAATTCACTCGTCTATTTTTGTAATCTTTGAATATGGGAAGAAAGATTTATCAGACTCTCACCATATAACTCATATAACTAAAAAATAGCTTTCTGTTTATGCTTCAGGCCTGGCAGACAGGTAATAAAGAATATGGGCTTGACCTTGTTTGAAGAAACTGGGTATTGAGAAAACAAAGTAAGACACTTTCTAAATTTTTAATAAACACATACATAGAATCAAAGCGTATTCTTAATTATAAGGTATGGGATACTCTATGTTTAATTCGTGTTAAATTTATAAAGACATAGTTGGAATGTCAGTAAGGGTGCATTCACGAAAATCTTTGTGTTCTGAAAAGTCATACACCAAAAATAGTAGAGCTTATGGGAAAATAGCCCTTGGGGAAAGACTTCCCAAAACCCATGCAATTTTGTAACCAAAGCGATAATAAAAAAAAAATAATTGGCAGATTATGAAATGACTTAGCCCAGGGATGTTCCCTTAGGGTTATCAAATAGGTACAGAACCAGTAAAATAAGAATGTGGGTTTGGGGGCCGCTGAGGTAATGCAGATGAAAGCAAAAGTCTATGCATTTTGGAGGAAGAGTGACCTGTAGAGAGAGCCATGCTATTCCCAGTATGGCTCCTATGAGATCGGAGCCCCAGGGCAGGAGTTTGATTTTATTTTTTTTTATAGCTAAAATGTTCTTACCTGTGCAGTAGCCAAGCTATGAACTATTCTCTTTTCTAACAAAGATTGTAGTTCTATTCCTGCTATACCAGCCCCTCTTGCCAAGGAAAATTTATTCATGAAAGTACTCAATTTCATGTTGTGTGTGTGTGTGTGTGTGTGTGTGTGTGTAGTCCCATAGATCTAATGCCAAATACAAGTATTATATAAATTTCCACTTTCTATATCTATCTCTCCCAGTGCCTTGTAGCTATATGGAGGTAGAGGAAGGTCATAATATGAATGCAAAGGAGGAGGAACCACCAGAGAGCTGAGAAGGTGACACAGAGTGTGTAGTGACATATAAGCCAAGGCAAGAGCATGTGGCAGGGGGAGGAAGAGGTCAACGGCAGCTGAGCTTATGGAAGGTAATGGCTGATGGAGACACACTGTTTGAATTTAACAATGATGAACTTGTCAGTGACCTGAACAGAACAGTTTCAGTAAAACAGTGTGGCCAGAAATCGATTTCAAGAGCTTAAAGACTCAACTGGAAGAAACAAGTAGAGAAAGAGAGTGTAGATGATACTTTCATAAAGTCTGATTATAAAAAAAGAGGAGAAAATCAGGACAGTAGCTAGAGGGAGATGTGGCTTTGGTTATTTGTACTTTTTAAGTTGTATTTTTTTTTATTTTGAGAAAAAGAGAGAGAATGGGAGGCAGAGAGAAAGAAAGAGAGAATCCCAAGCAGGTTTCACACCATCAATCAGGTGCCGAATGCGGGGCTCCGACTCACGGAACTGTGAGATGATGGCCTGAGCTGAAACCAAGAGTCAAATGCTTAACTAACTAAATCACCCAGGCACCCCTTTGGTTATTTGTTTTATTAAAAGAAAACCAAATGTATAAATGCTGTGTGGGGGATGTTGACCCAGAACATAGGCTACAAAGTGAGTTAATCATAGACAGTGTCTCAAGAAGGCAGGAGGAGTTGGGCAATAAAGCTGTAGAAGCAAGGTGGGCAACATTTACATTGCAATAGGAGAAAAGAGGGAATGACAGGTCTGTATGAATGAGGTTGGAGGATTAGAAGAAGTCAGTTGGAGTTTCTGTCTATTATTCTCTATTTGAAGTAGAAGAGAAAAGAAGATTAGAGTCTTGGACATTTGTAGTAGCTGCTGTGGAGGACAAGAAAAAGATGAGGACAAGAAAGAAATGAAAGGGCTCACCAGAAAGCATGGAAAGGCCAGAGATAAGTGCCCTTTTCCCCATCATTCTAGGAACTCAGTCTGCACTGACCCACGTGTGACACCCACACTTCAGGAAGGTGATTTAAGACCCATGTTCTCCAGCAGAGAGATCACTTCCCCCATATAATCCTAATGAGGTCTACCCAATCCAGACATGGTTGTCACCGGACTCCTGAGAAAAATAATCCTGTAAACCTTCTCAGCAGCTCTTTTGTGCAGATTTCACCCAGGGAAAGTAGGAATAACACAGGCTTTGGCACAGGACAGACCCAGATTGGCATCTTGACTTCCTTGCTTCTTAATTGTATAACATGGACTTCATTCTCTGGATTTTTAATTACTAAACAAAGCAGAATTAAATACCTACATTTTGCAGCTCTTACGAGGATTAACTGAGGCAATATGTGCAAAGTTCCTGGCACAGAGTAGATACTCAGCAAATAAAAGTTTCTTTCCTTCTATAATTAAATGTTGCTTCTAGAAGTTTTTAGCTTAATAAGAGAGGAGATGACTAGATTTGAAAATTTGGAACAAGAGTCTTCCAGTGTTAAAAACTTTTTTAGGTTTTTATGATTAAATGTTAAATAGTACTCATGGGAGAGGTTTGTTTTATGTATTTAGGTTTCTCAAGTTAATAATCACTGTGTAGTTGAGAAAGAGGAGATATTTTGGTGCTGCTAAGCCCTGGCAGGTTGGCATTAATGCCAGGAAAACAAGAAAACTAATGGCTCTGACTGGGATACAGATGATTCATACCTATTTTTTTTTTCAGATTTCAACAGAAACATTCAGGTAGATTAGATAACAGATTCTAGGATAAAACTGTATTATTGAGGACAAAAAGTTACTCAAAATTAAATCCAGAGTTTTAGGGCTTTATTTTATGTATTGGGTATAATTTGATGGACTTTCCAGACATAGATAGTTTTGGGGGTCCAGTACCAAGCAAATCAAATATCAACCAGAAGGCTGGGGCACCTGGGTGGCTTCATCGGTTAAGCGTCTGACTTCGGCTCAGGTCATGATATCGTGGTTCCTGAATTTGAGCCCTGCATTGGGGTCTCTGCTGTTGTAGAGTATGCTTTGTATCCTCTGTCTCCCTGTCTCTCTGCTCCTCCCCAACTTGTGCACACATGTGTGTGCATGCTCTTTGTCTCTCCCAAAAATAAATAAACTTAAAAAAATATCAACTATAAAGCCTAAGGTAGGCCCCAGGATGTGTTTGCTTCCAGTCTCCTTTTAACACGTCCCTTAGGGCCTATTTCAATGGATAGAATTACAGTTTATGAGATGAAATACTTGGGGCACCTGGGTGGCTCAGTTGGTTGAGCATCCAACTTTAGCTCAGGTCATGATCTGTCAGAGCCTGCTTCAGATTCTGTGTCTCCCTCTCTCTTTCTGCCCCTCCCCCAATTGCACTCTCTCTCTCTCTCTCTCAAAAATAAATAAACATTAAAAAATTTTTTTAAAGAAACTAATTCTTCTGTTTTATACAGAAATTGTAGTACATTATATATGCCTGTGTTTATGCAGGCATACACATGTACAATTTTAGAAAATATAATAGCTATTTTCCCATTTTGCTGGCAATTTATATTTGTTTATGAGCTCTTAGAAATAGGACCTCATTTTCATTTGTTCGCACTTTTGTTGAATGATAAATGCTCTTGCGCAGAAAATGAAATAAACTCAACCTGCTAATCTCAGTTCCTTTAGTGGATTGCTTGGCTTTTCGCTCTAGGAAATACTTTAAATTAGCAAAGAAATCTACATACAAATACAGGCAAGGGTCCAACTGAAAAATAATGGTTACAAATGTGAAGATTGGCTTTGTGAACACTTGTAAAGGCAGAACACCTCCCCCCAACAGAGGGATGGTTGATCTCACCTCCATGCTCCTTGCTCTCAGACTGAGAAGTATTTTATTTGTGCTATGGACAAATCCTGGGAATCTGGTGTCATCAGCCCAAAGGACAGTGCTTCTAGGATGAGATAGGTTAAAGATTTACCTTTACAATTTTATCTTTACAAACTCTTGTAAAATGTTTTGAGAAGTCAACCCTTTAGAAGAGCTTCAAGCTCAGAAAAGAGTAACTTCTTAGATTATAAATATCTGGTTCTTCCTTTCATGTTTGTTAGAATATTTTCTAAGAAATTGACTATCCCTGAGCCTTTATCACATATTTCATATCAATGATATGAAGGTATATAATATAAACATGTTTAAAACATAAGACTTCTCAGAGAAAAAACACTATATTTTACAAACTAATGACCTGGAGCAGAGCACATGATATAATAAATTGGATCTTATCGACAAATGGACTCTGAAATGTCAGATGACAGAAATGAATTGCTAACTTTGCAATTTACAGTGAAAACACAATAGAAAATACACACGGTTTAGCAATACATAAAAGAAAAGAAAGTGTTTGACAGGAGTAAGGCTTTGAACCTTTAATGGCAGTTTAAGAAGACTCAGAAAAGCTATCAAAGGCTATTGTTTAATACTTTGTACTGACCGCTGGCAATGCTAGAAAAACCTTAAATTATTACTCAGTTGGGTACACAGGAACCACTCTAAATAAAAGAGCAGTGGATGGTTTAATTTAGAATTAATTTCTATTCCTTGATGTCAGTAAAAAGCTCCAACAATCAGAACAGGGCAAATTAGATTTCTGGGTACTTTGAAAGGTTTTTGATGTTGAGATGACACTTACTGATTTTGTCTAATTGCATTTTAATACATATCACTTTTTCCCCCCTTAACACTTATGTAGAATAGTTTTCTCATATAGGACGTATGGCAGAATACCACTTAAGGTGATGAAACAGTCCCGATGAGAAGTGGTAAAGACTGAATTAAAGAAGTATCAGCAGGTGTGGAAAAAAGGAGCTGATGAGGGGTGCCTGGGTGACTCAAGTTGGTTGAATTGACTGTTGATTTCAGATCAGGTTGTGATCTCACAGTTGTGAGTTTAAGCCCTGAGGCAGGCTCTGTGCTGAAAACAGCCTATTTGTTTGTGACTCTCTGTCTCCCTCTCTCTGTGTCCCTCCCCTGCTCCCGCTATCTTTCTCTCTCAAAATAAATAAACTCGGGGAAAAAAAAGGAAAAGGAAAGGAGCCGATGAAAGGTATGTCCATATCTTTATCAGTGAGATGTATGGGCTTAACTGGGTGCTGGAGGCAAAGGAGAGGAAAGTTGCAAAAGCAACATAGTCTTTTTGTTTGGGTGATTAGATAAATGGCATCACATTTCTCTGAAACTGTGCATGCATATAACATGTAATGGTTAGTATAAATTGCTTACTTGGTTGGATGATAAATAGGCTGCCAAATACATAGATTTGGAGCTTAGGAGGTGACCTGGAGATAACAGTTTGGCCAGATCATGAGTGAAAGACTGGTAGTAGAAATCATAGCAATAAATCAGATTGCTCAGAGAAAATGAGTAACATGAGAGAAGGACAAAGATAAAACTGTAAGGAATGGTGACAATTAAAGAGCAGCAGAGGAAATGAAACCAAGTAGGAAACACCCTTAGCAGTGGTCTGAGTTAATTGGACAATCAGTACATTTCAGAGAAGCCCAAGGAAGCCAAGACTTTGAAATGGAAGAAGTGGTCACCAGTGAACAAAGCCACAGAATGAACAAATCCCCATTGGATTTTGTAATTAAAAATGCATTGGTGACCTTAGAGAGAATTGTTTCCATGGAGTGGTGTTAAAATTAAACCTGATTATGAGGTGATTGAGTGGAGACATACACTTTTCTTTTAGATTTGATACAAAGAGACGATTCTGGCTGGAGGGGAATAAAGGGCCCAGGAAGAATTTTTTTTTTTAAGTTTAAGAGAGTTAAATTAACTTATATACAAGAAAATAACCAGTAGAGACAGAAAGGATAAAGAAGAAGCCAAAGAAAAGTAAATGATGGAGAAGTAGCTTTGGAGCAGACCAGACATGATAAGATATGGTGCAAAAAATGGAAGAATTAGTTGGACAGAAAAGAGAGCTATGTTTTCCCCCAAGGAGAAGAAAAAGGTGTATCTTCTATAGCAGATACTCAAATTCCCTTATTTTGATGGATAAGGTCACTATTTATATACTTACAAAGTCTGAGAGATAAGCTATTAAGCACTTAATAGATGATGGGAAATGAATTCAGTAGGCTAAGAAACAGTCTCCCAGGTAAGAAGCAGGGAGAGCAAAATCGAGCTCTATCTCGGGGGTCATGTTGATGAATTCTCAAATTACCATCAATTCCATACAGCAATTATAAAGCTATCGTGGAAAAGAAAGCTTCAAGCAAGGAACTGGATAAGTAGCCATGGAGACATGCTGCTAATTCCATCTCCTCTGATTCCATGTTCACAGAATAACATCTCCTCTATAAGTTGGCTTCCCATATCACAGCCTCCCTGCAAGAGATTTTCCAATGCATGATTCTAATTCTACTTTTGTGTGTATGTGTGTGCAACTGAATAGTAAAAGCTAGTTCATGAAAGACTGATCACTACTGGCTGGAAATATTAAGAATGTTTCTGGACTTTAAAGCTGGAGAGAAACCATGAAACCCTGTGGAACACTGCCCAGTGGCTGCTCAGGCCCTCTAAATGATATCACCATCATCTTTAATCTAAAACAACATCTTTATCAACCCAGATGTCATGAAATTATACAAAAGAGAATAAAAGTGAATAACAGAGTTTACACATTTCTTTAAAATCTCATGCCTTAGGCTTTCCTAAGGTTTAGTTAATGTCTGGGCATGCTAGGCCCGGGCTTCTTTTCATGGCTGCGGTGTGTCCCATAGCTAGATCATAGCTATGAATTGCTAATATTTAATTCAGTCTTTAAAATGCCTTTCATTTTCTCTAATCCTAGGATTTTTTTTGTAAAGGAAAAATAACTAAACATATTTCTTTATTTCTCTTTCAAAAACAAGGAGAAAACCAAAGATTCAGTCATGACTAGAGGCCCTCTATTTCACAGAAATTTGATTTATTTGCTGACCTGAAAGCTTAGCTTTTACAGTTCAGTTACAAGTATAGTTGGAATCCCAGTATGAAAATTATATTTTATAAGCCTTATAAAAACTAGAATGGTAAATTAAGTGCAGGGTAAGCAAGAATTGAAAGTTCCAATAAGAAAAAAGAAAATGCTCAGTGATTTTAAGGAGAAAAGGAAACTTTAACTTTTAAAGGAGAGATGATGTTTTCTGAATGGCAAATTGATGAGAATCAAAATATTTTTTTCTTGAACTTTTCTTTTAGTTTTTTTTTCCTCACAGAGATCAGTTATATTTTTAATTTTTCATTTACTTGTATCTTTATTTCAAAGTTCATAATCACCTTATGGCAATCTCTTGAAAGATGGCAACATTTGATATTTGTGAGGGATACAATCATAGCACCCATTTTGGTGACTCTCAATTTCGGTACAAATGGCAATTGTGAAAAAAGGGGAATTTTGCCTAACTGTGAAAGGTCATAGAACTTGAAATTAAGCTGTTGGTTATTCATCTCACCACTCTCTCTTCACACAGGTAGCTCTGAAAAACAAGAGGCTAGTGGTGAAGGCATCCCAGTTAGTATATACTGGTTTAAAGTTTGGCTATGTGTGATGCACGTAGGTACACACACACACACACACACACACACACACGTGCACACGGAGGGAAAGAAACTTTCCATTAGACTCAGGGTTTGTCAACTGTTAAAACAGAGGATAAAAATAGAATCTTTGTAAACATATTTTTTTTTAAGTTTAGAGACAGAGAGAGAAAGAGTGCACATGAGCAGAGGAGTAGGGAGAGAGAGAGAGAGAGAGAGAGAGAGAGAGAGAGAGAGAAATCTTAAGCAAGCTCCATGATTAGTGTGGAGCCCTACATGGGGTTCAATCCCATGACCCTGGGGTCATGACCTGAGCCAAAATCAAGGTTTGGACATTCAACCAACTGAGCCACTCAGGTGCCCCCAGAAAGGATCTTTAGTTGAACAAAACGTATCAATTTATTTAGCTTCCCTCTGCAAGCACTGATTTGTAGTTACTGATAGATATATGGATGGTGCTTACATTATATCATATATTTCTGGAAAATTTTTATGGCAATGTTGAGGAGTAAAGAGAGAAAATTGAATGGTTGTGGGAAACCTAAAGAAGAGTTTGATGGGTTTTTTTTTTTTTTACAAGCAATAGGGAAATTGTATGTTCTTAAATGGGAATGTAGCATAAAAGTCTAAATTATTTTACAAGATTATATTTAAAATTTTTTTGATGTTTATTTATTTTTGAGAGAGAGGGAGAGACAGAACGTGAACAGGGGAGGAGCAGAGAGATAGGGAGACAGAATGAGAAGCAGGTTCCAGGCTCGGAGCTGTCAGCACAGAGGCTGACTCAGGGGGCTCGAACTCACAAGCCAAGAGATCATGACCCTAGCCGAAGTCAGACACTTAACAGATTTAGCCACCCAGCTGCCCCATAAAGAGATTATATTTTAGTTTTCTTTGTATTCACTGGGCTTATAAAGTAAGTTAGAATTAGGAAAGGGAGGGAGCCGGGTTGGGGCTGGACTCCACTTTGGAAAGAGAGGTTGGATTCACAGAACTCAGTGTTTCCCCCAGTCCCCAGCACCGCTTAGCCCCAAATTTCCAAATTTAGTTTGTGTGTGTGTGTGTGTGTGTGTGTGTGTGTATGTTGCAGGGGGAGGGGGAGTGTTTGTTTGCCTGCTTGCTTTTTTTCTGCCCTTTTGTTTAAATTACTTAAGTTGGGCTTAAACATCTTAAGTAAGTTAAGGTTATCTGAGAAGAGGTCTTATTCTTATGTTCAGAAGTATTTTGAACTTCCTTCATCTTTTAACGTCTTTACGGTATTTTCATGCGAAGTTCTAAGGAGGCATATCAGGCACTGTCTGACTTCTGTCATCCTAACTCAGGAGTTTTCACAATTTCTGAATTCTCAATCAATCTATTATTTCCAAAGCATTACATATCTCTAAGATAGGAGAGGAGAGTGAGACCAGGTAGATAACTGTGACACGAGAAATTGTAGGAAAGGAAAAGGATCCTTACTCCCAGGAATAAATAGTTCAAGACAAAGGCAGACTTTTTCTCTTAATAAGTCCTAATTACCAGCAAAGTACTTGACTAGAGAAGTGTTTTGTTATTAACACAATGCATTTGTTATAGTAATACAGCAGAGTATTCTGAGTTTTAAACACTCATTTAACTTTCTGGACATCTTTATCTTTGTTTTATCCTTCCAAAACTCTTGCTACCACAGTTTCAGATTGCTGTCAATGGCTCTGTTTTCTATCATTCAAGGTATAGGGATGCTAAGGAAATGCAGTCATTATTTTACAGGGGAAAACTCCAGTCCATAATTTATTTTGCTTTATGCAATAATGTTTTAAGTAAAGTACACAGCATAATCTTCATATGTTGGACAATTTTATTCAACTCTTTCCAAAGGATTAGTTAGTATCAGATTTTCTGATAGTGAGAGCACCATTTAAACATGAGACACATCTTCTGCTGGGGCGGGGGAATCTGTGTGACTGGACCTGCATGAGTAGAATGCAAAACCTCTTTAATTACCCACAGTTCCATCATATGCCCAGCCTCAGAATCTAGACATTTATTGACCCATTTGACACCCAAGCAGATGGGTATTACTTACATTTAAACATTAAATAGCTTTAGGGGTGCCTGGGTAGTTCAGTTGGTTAAGCATCTGACTCTTGATCTCGGCTCAGGTCAGGATCTCATGGTTTGTGGGCTCAATCCCTGTGCGGGGCTCTGCGCTATCAGGCTGGGGATTCTCTTTTTCCCTCTCTCTGCCCCACCCCTGCTTGTGCACACTCCCTCTCTTGCTCTCTCTCTCTCAAAATAAATAAACTTAAAACAATAAACATTAAATACCTTTCAATGTACATATTCTGAAAATTCACATAAATTTAATTTTAGTAAATGTATAAAAATAATTTATAAAACTAATAATAATAATAATTTGTTTTAAAGGATTCAGTAAGAATCTCTGTAATCACAAGTAACACATTTCCTCATCTGAACCTGAGCTATGTTTCTCTTAGGATTTAGGTGTGCCCAGGAAGATCTGAAGGAGTGTTGGAGCGGGTCAACCATGGTCCATTTGTATGAAAGTCTGAGATACTTTGTGGGAAGGGAAAGAGGATAATGTAGGATAATGGGCCAATGATAGAAGAGAAGGATGGTTCTGAAAACAGTGCAGTATCTTTTATTTAGATTGTTTTCTGGTCTAGTCCCCACGGACTAGCTTTGAATGCTAGAGTAAGCAAGTGGCAACAATGTTTGATAAATATTTAAAAAGCAATTAAACCTACTTCTTCATGGGACACGAAGAGTGCCAGGTGTCTTCTACCAGAGTAGCTGGCAATGAACCACAGTGGGAGAGAGCACCTTTGGCACATATTGGTACCTTCACATTGCCCCCATCAGCTTCTCTGGGTCGTGAGCAGGAGTTATAAGCAGTGATAGAAGCTTTGTGGCATAGTTATAGTTTTTCACACTGAGAGCAATAGAAGACATAACCACAGAAATCAGAGAGGGAAAAAGGAATTGTGGATGCCAAGTAATGGTCAAGATGATTGATTTGTAGCTCACAGCAAGATACCTTCACAGGACTTCTAGAATCAGTTGGAAAGAATTTGTGAAGCCAGAACTTAAAAAGCAGATGAAGACAGAGCCAGTCAAACTTCATATAGGTGTGCTATTTTGACGATGACTATTGTTTTTTCCAGATTAATTTGGGAGAGAGGAGTTATTTCTATGTTCAAATAAGATAGAGATGCTAGATATGTAACCAAAATATTTTCTATATTATGGAATTGCTAATTTTATGTTATATGTTACTAATCACTTCAGTGTAAAAGACTCTAAAATATAGCATATGACTTAAAAATAATGCTTTTCAGGTGTATTACTGAAATTGATTCATAGAAGCATGTTATATAGAAATATTTGCCTAGTACTGCCTTTGGATAAATACATTACTGTGAAATTCACATTTTTATTAAAGGACTTTACTAATCTGCTTCAACATACCTTAACTGTCCCCACCTCCTCTATTCATGCCAAGTTTAATCCCCTCTGCTTCTTGAGGGCTGGACCTCATAACTGTAATTTTTTTTGTTTTTATGCTTCATACATACATTATATTCTATTAATTATAAAGATTTTTAAATTTGTCATAGATTGTGTAGAAACTTATTCTGTAAAGAGTTGATGCTGTTCTTTGTAACCTATTAGTACAAAAGACAAAAGTTATGGAGTATGTAAATCTATTTAACGGAATATCCACAGCACATTAGATGTTTATAGAATAAATACATTCAGTCTTGACCTTGGCCATATATTTATAGTCTAAGAAACCAAGAGAAAGAAATGTATTACCTATATCTAATTGTAAATGTGTGGCAAGAAAAAGTTAGAAAAGTGAATGGAGCAGAGAACCATTTTGCATTTCAAAAACAAGAATATACCCTTTTGACCCTTACTTAATTAAGATGGATTTTCTAGGGAAAATAAAAAGTCACACAGACTTATGGGTCAAAGAGTCTTTGCCTGGTGGGTCTTTTCTTTGGGAAAGGACATTCTTCAGATTGGTATTTCTTTTCTCAGAAACTCTCCCGACAGAGATCTGAAAATGTTCCTTGTCCACCTCCCTCAGCCTGACCTTGGCTTTGTTAGAGAGACTTTTAGTCTATGATATTTACTAAATGTCCGCAAGATCAGTGGACTATCCTTCTGTAGTGAGTTCAAAAATATGGAGGATTTTGCATACTGGAGTTTTAAATATTTCTTTGTAACATAAAGCAAACTGTTTTTTAAGTTCCTTGAAGGTACAGATTTGTATTTATTTGTTTCTCTATTCTCAGCATTAGAAGAGTGCTGTCATATAGTACGTTCTTATTAATATTTATGCAGAAATGCTCCACCTAAGGGTGTCAGGAAATATGTGGAAGGCATTTGAAATTTCTTTATATGCATTCAGAGCATGATATATATCATATGAATCCTAGCTTGCTTAAATAATACCACGTTCTAAACAGGCCCTTCTTTGATAATGATTAGGCAAGAAGTTCTGAAATAACCTCTTTTAATTCTCAGGAAACTTAAAATCTAAAATCTTTCATCCATTTTTAGTTCTCTTTTACTTTACCACATTTCCGACTTCCCTCTTTTTTTACACTCCCTATGACTCACCCTATGAATTTTTATTCCATAAAATCACAGAGACTGGAACAACACTTTGAATAAGACTAACATTGACAATCACATTCTTAGTGGAAAACAGAAATGAAGGAAAATTAGAGTTTTGAGAAAGTTGTGGAACTGGGTAGTAAAGAAATGGACCAGAGCGGGGCCAAAGGGAAGCATGGAAAACTGGGGCCAAAGAGTGGGATGAAAATACTGCCCCTCTTACAGCCTGCTCAGTCCGCAGGGTGATCCCCCACAGAGTCTTGCTATGCTTTCATTCCCAAGAGGAAAAGAGGTGTGATATCTGAGAATATCGAGAAAGTTGTTTGCTGTATTGACAAATCTGGTGTATCAACACTCATGTTCTCTGGCTTTGTTCTACACGTTAAAAATAGATTTTGCTGTATTGGCATTCCATCTGCCTCTTTCGAGACTCTGAAATTTTGAAAAGAAAAGAATATGAGAAACTGGACTATTAATTTAATAGTCCATGGTTAAAGAGCACGTGATTTATTTTTAGCATCCATCTAGACATTTAGTGAAGTGTTCATATTGAGGAAGCCTTATAGTATGGGTTTAAAGGCTGTGAGGATTTCAAATCATGAATTTATCTGTTTGTTGGTATGTATGTGTGTGTATTTGACTATATATATATGTATATATGTATATACGTATATATGAAAGGTAACATAGAGAAACATAAGGCCATAGACTGTATTTGTGTGTGTGTGTGTGTGTGTGTGTGTGTGTGTATACATATGAGGCATTAGATTTATTTTCCTTCCTTCACTAAGCTTATTTGGTATCACAAAACTGTAATGTAGCTTAATAAAAGAATACATTTTTATTGGAAGGTAAGCAGCACCATACCCCTGGAGGGAAGGAGGCAAAATTAGAGAAATGTTTGTGGACATATTTAAATAGAGTAAGTCTCTAACTTGTTGGAATTTCAGTCTTATTAGCTCAGTGGGTTCAAGAGCTCATACCAACATACAATCCCCACATAATATTTGATATACTTAATGAAAGCAAAAATAAGTTACATAGATGTTAGAGACAAAAAATTCTTTAATTGTTTACCAGTACACCTGAAAGCGTTGTATTTAGCCCTAAGATTTTTGTCCCATTTTATCTAATTTTACATCAGTTACATAATGTAAAATCAAGTTTTGTATATCAGACAACTCTGAAGAGAGTAAAATATAAGATGTTATACAGATCTATATATTCCTGTAGGTTCAAATTCTTTTCTAATGTTTATTTTTGACACAGAGAGAGAGACAGAGTGTGAATGGGGGAGGAGCAGAAAGAGAGGGAGACAGAGGATCTGAAGCAGGCTCTGAGCTGCTCAGCACAGAGCCTGGGCTCAGCACAAGCCCGTGGCTTGAACCCATGAGCCACGATATCATGACCTGAGCCAAAGTCGGACTCTCAACTGACAGAGCCACCCAGGCACCCCTATTCCTGTAGGTTTAAAATTAAAATATTTACTTAAAAACTCAAGAACTTGGATTGTCAAACATGATTGGTATGAAATTAGATTTGAAAAATAAAATAAAATTTATGTATTTAATCATTTCTTTACTTATCTATACACTGTTTTATTCCAAAAGGATTTGATTCACAAAAATAAATTTCATGTGAAAAATTGAGAAGGAGATTGCCAAACACCTTATCAATTAACCTTTGTTAAATGTCATTTAGGTTCCAGAAACTTTCATATTTGTCACAATATTTAATCTATTCCACAAACTACTTCAGGACTATTCTCAATATTTTAGAAGACGTTGAAACTCATATAGATGAAGTAATTTATTTGCAGATTATGAAAAATAAGGAAATGGCAGATCTTGGGTTCAAGCCAGGTCTTCTGACTCTTTAATGGTTTCCCCAGTACTTTCCATCACTTTCTCTTTAGCTTAGTACTGTGATCAAAGTTATATCCTTCAAACTGTTAAAGGATTAGACATAAGACAAAAATTCCCCAATGAATAAAGTAGAAAACCACAGCTTTAATCCATTACCAAAATGTAACAAGTCTGGGGTAGGAAGAAGAAAGCAAATATTCTACAAATACATGTTGTCCCTGTCTTTAATGATAGATTTGACTGAATGTGAATTGAATTCTAGGAGCTGAATCCCTCTCATAAATTATTTTGATTATTCTAAAATAAAGTGTATACACAAGTTGTTATTTATTGGAGAAAAACCTGAAGGCCAAAGTGGTCCCCAAGACCATGTCAGAATTGTTCGTCCCAGTCTCACTTCAACTCCAGAGCAAAACTGTTGTTGAGAACTCACTCTCAGGCACTGTCTCCACAGCATTACATGCATTTCCCCACTCTTCCCAAGTTCTGAATCCTATCTGAGCACTGCCACTATTACCAGAAAACAGCATATTTTACCTCACTGAGAAATTAGTACCTTTTAGGTGGTTTCCCTTATCCGAAGCTCTTCTGGCTCAGCCACTGGACCCACAGATGGTGGCTTTCCTCACAGAGGAACGTCTGTCCCTCATGTTTTAAAGTTAATTTCTTGGGGGTGCCTGGGTGGCTCAGTCGGTTAAGCATCCGACTTCAACTCAGGTCACGATCTCGCGGTCCGTGAGTTTGAGCCCCGCGTCGGGCTCTGGGCTGACAGCTCAGAGCCTGGAGCCTGCTTCCCATTCTGTGTCTCCCTCTCTCTCTGCCCCTCCCCCATTCATGCTCTGTCTCTCTCTGTCTCAAAAATAAATAAATGTTAAAAAAAATTAAAAAAAATAAAGTTAATTTCTCAGTGTGTGCAGTCTTTATTTCCTCTGCCTCCACTAGGACCTTGCTCTATCATTTATACTTTCTCTTGACCATTTATTCTTTCCTATTTATTCCTTTAGTCTGTATAAGAAAATGTATGGAATTCAAACGATGCTGTGGGCCATGTGCGGATCACCACCCTCCATGTTCAAGTACCTTTTGGTTCCCCTTTACCCTTTGTTGTTCCTGTTCAGCTTCCATCAGAGTCCCTTTTCTTTACTCTCAAATGCCAGGGCCTCATCTTCAATGACCTTTTATTCTCACTCTACATCTATAACTCATCCAGTTTAACACTTCAAATTCAAACTATAATTGGTCTTCAGTCTAGACTTCTCTACATCTCTACTGCTCTCCATACCTATATATATTCATCTGCGCACAAGATGCCACCAATTGGATACATCAAAGCCCCCAAACCAACATGTCCAGAGTTAATCCTACACATAGTTCCACTCTCTCATATGTGCTGCTTCTTTATTCTGAAATGTGGAGGTGGCAGCATGCTACTGGATTTGAAACCAAACACCTGGGAGCATCTGGATTTTACTCCTGTCCCCTTCCTGCTACATCAGAGTCTGCAAGTTCTAAGACAACTACCCTGCCATCATATATTTCATTTCTCCCTCTTCTGATTCCCACGGCCATCAGCTTATCTTAGGCCTCCGTCTTTGTCATTTGTATCACTGTTCCATCCTTTTAACTGATCTCATCTTTGTGGTCCTACCGGCCTCATATTTGTCATCCAATGCCCTTAACATTGTATCGCTTTGATCACTGAGCTCCCCAATACGAGATAAGTGTACGTGTTCATATTTTACTCTCTTTATCCAGTCATGTCATGTTATAGATATGGCTCTACATGTCCAAATATCACACATTACTGAAAGTCATTGTCATGCAAATAATTCAAACAAATAAGATTTTTGCAAAAACTGACATAAAAAAATTGTGCCAGTGTTAGCAAAATAAGTATATTTTAGCATGAGATAAACTTCTTGATCTCCCTTTTGCTATAAAATCAGCTCAAATTGTCAATTCTTTTGGTAACAACTAGTTTCTTCAGAATACTAAAGTATGATAATGGTTTGTGAGACCATTTGCTACCTCAGTAATATAAGTCAACTTTGATTTTTGTTGAACACATGGCATTACTAGAAACAAGCCTTCGAAAAAGTTTCTAATTATTTTTTCACCAACAAAATACAGTTAGTTCTACTATAACATGACATATACATTTTTAAAAATCACCAGACTATGCAAAATTCTGTAATAAAAAGCACAGAGCTGGCTCAGTCGGTTGAGCTTCTGACTTCGGCCCCGGTCATGATCTTGCAGTTGACGAGTTCGAGCCTCATGTTGGGCTCTGTGCTGACAGCTCAGAGCTTGGAGCCTGCTTCAGATTCTGTGTCTCCCTTTCTCTCTGCCCCTCCCCCATTCATGTTCTGTCTCTCTCTCTCTCTCAAAAAAATAAATCAATATTAAAAATTTTAAAAAGCACACAACTAGTGAGAAAAATAGAGTTAGGGTAACAATACCCAAAAACTTTATCAGTGATAACCAAAAAAAATAGGAACTGAACAAAATTGGTAGTGCAAATTTACCCATGTCAAATTGTTAAGAAATATCCAAATACTACATTAAATATAACAGCTTATCTTGAAAAATCCTGAAGTTTTATTTATAAAAAAGTGGCCATCAGAAGTGTAGTGGGTTGTAAATCATCATGAAATGATGGAAGAGTATTATCTGAAATTGGGTAGAAAGTGGCAACGTCAGATATGGATGGACGTGGCGCCCAACATACACCATGAACTGAGGAAGCCAGACATGTTGGTGATGTGTGCGTGT
Source organism: Prionailurus bengalensis (assembly GCF_016509475.1). Lineage (NCBI taxonomy): Eukaryota > Metazoa > Chordata > Mammalia > Carnivora > Felidae > Prionailurus > Prionailurus bengalensis. Next base: position 100,111,218 of record NC_057344.1, on the reverse strand, counting down.
GTCATTTTGTGCCTTGGTGGCAGGCCTGGCTGAATGGGTTTTTTATATTCACCTAGTGTTTCTCACAGATGAAACTGGGTATAAGCAAATGTAAAATGTGCATTATGCTCAAATTATCACTTAAGATTTTTTAAAATATCATTTATTTACATGATAGGAAGAACCTCTTTGCTGCTTATGTTTACATCTCTGGAGCTCAGTAATGTAGGGCTTTGTTTCCAGAATCGGAAGTAACTAGGTTTCCTCCATCAAAGCAAGATAGAAATCATCTAAGTTAACTCGGAAAAAAGTATTTCAGGATCACACTTGACCAAGTGAAAAAAGATTTCTCCTTAATTTGTAAATAAAAAAATAAGCAGTACTAGAGAGCCCTCCTTGATCATTAGTATTAACTCAGTAAATCATTGAAAGACTCCTCAAGGGTCACTTTCATTCTCTAATTTCACTTTGACTTTGGTAATCATTTTGTTAATGTTTTCTGTTTTTCATTCATCAGTTAGCAAAAATGGTAGCCTTCCTGCATGCAAAATGATAATGTTACTATCACTCTCTTTATTAATGATCTTTAGAACTATATAATAAAAGAAAAATAAGAAACAATCTTGTCTCAAAGCAATGCATTATTTTTTCCCTCGGCATAAGTTATCTTCATGCTCTCTTAAGAATGAGAGTAATAGATTTCTTTACAACAGGAAACTAGTTTCTCTAACATTTATTGCAATCATCTTTATTAAGCACTGTAAATAAATATTCAAATAAAAACAAACAATAATATTAATATTTATAAATGTTGAAGGTGGTAGAGGAGAAAGAATAAAAGGCATGCTATTTGTGTTTTTTTTCTCTTTTAACAACAAAATCCAGACTTTACTGTAAGTCACAATTAAGTATGAATAAGCCATTATAAATATAAATATACATTAAAACAAATGAAAATGTAATAATGATACTTTGAATTGGAAACTCACAAATTAATAATTAATATCATTAAGAAATATTTACCTGATTTACAAATATAATCATGTTGGTTTGCAACTATTAGAGTTCCTATGAAACTGGCCCCCAAACGTGGAGGGCAATGTGAGACCAAAGAAAGAAGTAAGCACTCCAGATTGGTAGGTGGTAGTTTTAGTAAGCAAGAGGACTTACAAAGGTGGTTTTGGGCGGCCATGAGGTGAATAGATCACTGCATTTGTTGGCCAGAATCTTAGAAGTTTATAGAGAGAACTTAATGGGGTGCAGACCAGTCCAGATGGTCTTAACAACATGCTACTCTCTGAAGGCTGCATTCTTGAAGCAGCTTCCCCTACAGAGTGGTGGGTGGAGTTTTACATTCCAAGCATGGGGGTGGGGAGTGTGGGGGTTTGCAGGGGAGTGGTAAGGAACCCCTAAGTGCCCAGGTTTAGCTTGCAGGTCAACTGACAGTCATGTCCTCTCAATGACCTCCTTCAACAAATCTAGAGATAATAATTATTGCTTAGATAGCAAATAAAGTTTACTCATTCTTAAATAAAAATCAAGATGCTAATTAAGAAAATATATGAAACTCTTTCTCTCATTAATTAGTGTTTATCATTTCTGACTCTACTTATAATATTATATGGAGATTTATGACTCAGTGCCTATTTTCTTGGCAACAAATCTTTAAAAATCAAACACACCAAAATATTACTTATTAGCATATGTACATATATGCTATGAATGTATTAGTAATATATATGTTTGTGTGTGTGCATGTACATGTGCGCGTGTGTATTTCTGTATTGCTATACATGAAAAGGTTTCTTCTGTGATAGGTCCATTGCTCTTGGTTCAGATCCTATCAATAGTGATTCTAGACAAGCCAAATATTGCTTTAAATGGAGTATTAAAGTATAATGCAGCAATAAAAAACATGAACTCTGGACACTTGAGAGCTCTAATGCCATGGGCAAATTAGGTAGTCCTTCTGTATCTCATTTTCCTCACGTTAAGATGGGGTAATAGGAGTTCTTATCTAACAGGCTTTCTATGAGAATTAAAGGAGTTAAGAGTATAGATTGCATAGAAGAGCTCCTGCCATGGATTATTTCCATGTGATGGTGACGATGCAACGGATACATTGCATTGGCTCAGTCCCCTCTCTCAAATGGCTCTGTATTGTCTGCATTGACTGTCTAGTCTCGCTTTTCCTAAAGATGGATATACCATTCAACTTGATGTTGTATAATCATGATACAGTTTTATTTTAAATCAATTACAGCAAGAAATTGTAAAACAACACAGCTATGCCAATACTGTGAAAATTATTTAAAAAATTTTTTTAAATGTTTATTTATTTTTGAGACAGAGGCAGAGTGCGAGTGGGGGAGGGGCAGAGAGAGAGGGAGACACAGAATCTGAAACAGGCTCCAGGCTCTGAGCTGTCAGCACAGAGCCCAATGTGGGTTTGAACCCACGAACCGTGAGATCACGACCTGAGCCAAAGTCAGACGCTTAACCAACTGAGCCACCCAGGCGCCCCCAAAATTATTTTAAAATAGACACATTCTGTAGATTAGTTTCTATAATAGTCAACCAAATAGCAAGAGTTTTGCATTTCTCCCTAATAAACATCTTAATTGAACTTTATGAGTGAGTAATCCCTATTTGCTAGCTAAAGACTGGAGCTATAAAACACCCACAGCCAAAAATCTCTTCATTTACTCCCTCTTTTTCACAAATACCCCTAGGAAGTGATATCCTCTTTCATCTTTAAAGACAATGCCTTGCCTGATCTAGCACAGAGGTGTGAAATATTTACCCTCTATTATTCGAAAGTCAGGTACTTAGTTTGATCACAATAAGGACAAGACTCTTCCCTATTATAGTAATAAGGGGATGCATTTTTTTCTATTAGCTAAAACAGCTTTCATTAACAATTTTTAATTAATTTTATAATCTTAAAGCTGAGTACTGAGTGAAAGTAAGTAGGTGGGATGGGAAAATAAAATAAAAATGAAAAGATAGAGGAGAGGAATGAGGCAAGATAAATATAGGTGACACCTGAGTCAAACATCTGGATACGAGTTATAGATTCTCAAAAGAGAATGTTAACGGTGGTGGGGTTAATGATACGTAGAACCTAGAAGATTCCTACTCAGGAATCCCAGAGTGATATAACTAGGTGGTTCTTGCCTAAAGTCTATCTCATCCAATGTAGAGGTTAAACCATTGGATAGCACTACTGTCATCTGCAGGCTCAACTGGGTGAGGATCTGCTTCCAAACTCACTCATATGTCTTTTGGCAGACTTCAGAAGATCTACTTCCAACTTCACTCATGTGGATCTCTCTATAGGGCTGCTTCATGTCACGGCAGCTGGCTTTTCCCAGAATCCAGTGATCTGACAGAATAAAAGAGAACCTAAGCACCCAAGATGGAAGCCACCATCTTTGATAATCTGATCTCAGATGTGACATCTGATCACTTCTGCCATATTCTGTGAAGTTAAAATGAGTTATTAAATCTAGTCTATACTCAAGGGGAGGGCATCACACAAGAACATAAATATTGGGAGGTGGGCATTATCCAAGGCCATTTTAGAGACTACCTTCAACACTGAATTCAATGCTATCAGTCAGGCCAATCCCAAACTTGTGTTCTGGTGGAGCTGGACTCAGTTCTGTCTATAAACTGGTAACGGAATGAAGGAACTCTTAACTACTCTTTAGTTAACAATCCAAAAATTCAATAATTACAGCAAAAAAAGAGTCTTCTCTCTTACGGGTACACACAGAATTCTTTTGTAATGTTTACATTGTGATATCTGATATTTGCTTTAAAATATTTCAATTTTAAAGTATTAAAATTTGGAAGAAACAACTAGTAAAGGTGAGTTAAGTACTGCTGAGTTGGGTTACGGATACTTTAAAAAACATAACTGTACTAACTTATCACATCTAAGAAACATAATAGTTTCTTAGAATAATGTAACACTCAGGAAATATTAAAAGTTCCCAGTTTAACTCCAAAATATCTTTTTTTGCAGTTGGTTTATTTATCCAGAATCCAAGTAGGGATCCACCTAATTGATTTAGCTGACTTTATGCTTACAGTATTCTTTATGCTTCTCTACCTCTCTGTGTCCTGTAAATTACTTTTTATGTCTAGAGGCTTTATTGGATTCAGGTTCAATTCTTTTGGCAAGAATCCTTCATAGGTGACTTTGTGTACTTATTCTGTGACATCAGGAGATGTATAATGATATTAAATTGATCATTTCATTCAGGTGTTGTCAGCTTGAACAATCCATTGTAAAATTTCCAGTCTTTCAACTAATTCCTTTGGCACTGTGATAATTTCCCACATGAATTCTTTCCTTCTTTGCTGCAAAATAATGATATTCTAATTAGTTAATTCCTTTGGCATTTGTAAGTTAAGATTCTTCCATAGAGTGCACATTTTTTTTTTCTGGGGCTCCTAAAAAAGTGGCTCTGTTGGTTGAGTGTCTGATTTTGGCTCAGGTCACGATCTCACGGTTTGTGAGTTCGAGTTCTGCATTGGGCTCACCGCTGTCAGAGTAGAGTCTGATTCAGATCCTCTGTCCTCTTTCTGCCCCTCCCTGGCTCATACTGTCTCTAAAAAAAATAATAATAATAATACATTTTTTCTCATCTTCTATAAGGTTTTCCTAAAATACAATTCATACAGAAAAGGTAAGATAAATGATTCTTTACTTTTGCTGATGAGTTTTTCTAATAAGTTATTACTTTAAGAATCTCTGAAATTAATCCATGAGGGATGTTTGTTCGCTTGTTTTGCTATAGATATAGACATAGACATAGATATAGATATAGATATAGATATAGATATAGATATGGGTAGATATGTATAATATCTATATGGAGAGATATAGATAAAGATATAGATATAGATATATAGAACACACACTATGCTTCAATCCATTGCTCTGATTATTATAAGCCTTAAATTTTATACAGTCATCTGTGGCCTTATATATCTCATTTGGTCTTATTACTATCTAAGATACTACATACTTTACCTATAGATGTTCTTAGCTTTCGTCTATGCTAGAATAAGATTCTTTAGAGTGGAATTTTATTTGTTTTGCTTACTTCAGTATTTCAGATCTTAGAAGAGTTGCTATTACATAGTGAGTGTTCAATAAATATTTGTTGAAAATGAATCAGACTATGCAGTCACTTGCTAAGCCTGTGTGCACGCGCGTGTGTGTTTGTGTGCTGAAAGAGAAAGAGATAGAGATAGCCCACTAACATTTAAGCACAAGATTTGGAAGGGGGTGAGGAGATGGCAAAATGGATGAAGGGGAGTGGGAGGTACAGGCCTCCAGTTAGGGAATGAATTAATCACAGGGATGAAAGGCACAGTATAGAGAATATAGTCAATGCTATTGCAACAGTGCTGTATGGTGACAGATGGTAGCCACACTTGTGGTGAGCAGGGCACAGCCTATAGAGTTGTGGAATCACTATGTTGTACACCTGAAACAAACATAATGTGGGTCAACAATACAATTTAAAAAAAAAAAGATTTGGAACCAACAAAGAAATGACTGAAGAAGGAAAATCAGACAAACTAATTTTCAAAAATTTCAACGAAAATGTGTTTTAAGAGGAAGGAAGGCAATGGACTACTAGTTTAAAATATTTCTCAGAAGTTTCCTAAGATAAGAACAAAGGCTTACTTAATTTGGCAGCACGTTCCCAACGCAATCTGGGTCTTCAGAGCCTTTCTACTCTGTATCTACACTCACTTCCTTGGCAACCTCACCCAAATCTTAAATTAAACACCATATTTATGCAGATGTCTCTCAAATTTATATCTTTATAAATACCTGATATCCAGACTGATATATCTAACTGACACAACCAACACAACATCTCTACCTACATGTCCAATAAACATCTCGACAATTGTAAAATTGTGTATCTATTCTCCTCACAACTCTGAGGTCTGCTTTACAGGAAAGCCTATCCTTCTAATTAATCAAGCCATAATTTCTCGAAATATTCCTTGATCCCTCTCTTACTATAGCAGCTGGAAGACAGATGGGCAGAATTTATCGAGATAAAGATATCTACTGTAATAGGATTTCATGAAAAAAGAGTCTAGGTTCTGGAAGGAAGATCCTATTGTGCCTGGTCACTTCTCTAACACATGGGATGAACGTAGAAAGAGATTCAGGGAAATAGTGACACTTTCCATCGCCCATTAGGATCCTGAAAGCTACTTAGATATCCAGATGCTGGGGTTCCAACCCCAGACCTATTTATTTAAAAAAGTCTTGGGGCGCCTGGGTGGCGCAGTCGGTTAAGCGTCCGACTTCAGCCAGGTCACGATCTCGCGGTCCGTGAGTTCGAGCCCCGCGTCGGGCTCTGTGCTGACAGCTCGGAGCCCAGAGCCTGTTTCCGATTCTGTGTCTCCCTCTCTCTCTGCCCCTCCCCCGTTCATGCTCTGTCTCTCTCTGTCCCACAAATAAATAAACGTTGAAAAAAAAGTCTTTAAATATTTTTGATATATATATATATGGATTGAGAATCACTGGTTTAACTACTTACCAGTTGATATGAAACATCTCTTCACCTTCCTCTGTTGCCAGAATCTCTCTCAAACACCATCCTCATGATGTTACTCTTTCTTAAGTTTATTTTATTTTATTTTATTTTATTTTATTTCATTTTACTTCATTTCATTTCACTACTCTCTACACCCAATGTGGAGCTTAGAATCACAACCCTGAGATCAAGAGTTGCATGTTCTTCCAACTAAGACACAGCCAGGAGCCCCATGATGTCACTCCTGAAAGTGACAGTCAATACTGTCTTTGAGTGGCCCTTTTTTGGCAGTGAGGAGGCTAGTTCAGAGTAGTGGTATTCACAGTTTTTGCTCATATAGTTTCTAAATGATTTTGAAAAATGAAATGCCCCCTCATATTTTTAAGATGACAATTATAAGTTTTATTTATATATGTAAATAGTTGCAAAAGATATAATTTTTGATGATTTAAAAACCTACACGTTCTGTGACAAAAGTCATTCAATGATCTAACATCAAAAGTAGCTTTTAATGACAGGCTGATGGCTAAATTAGTTCTCCTTCTTGTTGAAAACAAAGACTGCAAACCAATGTGTCTTAAGCATTAATGATATGCATAGGAATCACCCGGGGATCTTAAAATTCACCCAATAGAGCCTGAGATTTTGCATTTTGAAGAAGCTCCAAGTGGCACCTTTGTCCAAAGACCACATTCGAGAGTTGTCAGTCTACGAATCTTCTGATGGTCAGAGGCTTCATTTTCTGTCTTTCACAAATGTAGTTTCACACACTGACTTTAATATTTTGAATTGTCCTTTTGTTTAGTGCTCTGAAGTTTTGTTTACCTTGAGGTATACCTTGTATACCTTGATATACCCTGATAAGATTCAAGGTGGGTTTGAGATACCCCTTTCTTGTGGAAAGTATGAGAAAAACAACTGTGAAGTGATACATTCATCACAGGTGTATTTCCAGCCGGATACAGTTTAGGATGGGGTACATAAAGAAACTGAAGATCTGGAAATTGATTTCTTTAAAAGTCTCCATGCCTATATACTTCTTAGAAAATGTCTATGTAGTCCAGGTATACAGTTAGCCCTACTTATGTAACAGATGTTGATCTGATGCTTGATGAATGAAACGTATAGATTTCAAATTATTTCAGGAATTTCTTGCTTAATTTTTGCCCACAAAAATGTGCATAGTAAATTTATTTATGTCTCAATATTTTCTAAATAAAAAGGCCATATTTACTACCTTCTAGATAAAATTTCCAAGAGAATCTTTGCCAATGGCATACATACTTAATTTGAAATTTAATGCTGCTTAAATGAAAATTCCAAAACAGATGTTGGACAAATTTGCTCAACTAATGAAATGTGACTCCCATCTTGGCAGTCACTGAACTAAGGTAGCCTTTGGATAATGCTTTTTGGGCCTCAAGAATGATTTTTTTTTCCTAAGGGAAACAATGTAAAATAAATAGCGTCAAGAAAGTAAAGAAATAATATAAATTAGTATCATTTCTCAATCATGAAAAATGACTATCACATATGAAGAATGTGATATAGTAACCACATGGATTTTTTAAGACATGGATCTTTCAGAGTATGGAAAAAGAATGAAATGTGTTACTTATTCTGTTTCTGAGCTTTTCTGCTATTAAAAGCCTCTTTATTATTTCTTTAACAATCTGTGGGAAGTTAAGAATGAACTGCAAAGTCAATAATTTTTATAGCGAATGCTATTTTGTAAGACTGTAGCTGTGGTTCCTCTTTCCAGGTTCAATACTTTAAAAACCATGCAAAACCGCATAAATACAAAATGATGCTATAGCATTTCCAATTTTTATGTGAATTATTTATTTTTAGGTACTCTGATTCACCACACTTTGTCAAGTTTGATTTGTTTGACAACATTCCTTTACTAAGTACCTTCTATGTTGAAAGCATTGGTCCAGGGTTTGTAAGGATCAAAGAGTCATACCCTATGATCTTCCCTCACAGAAAATCTAGCTCAACTGGGAGTCACAGACATGTATGTGCACTGTGAGTAACAAAGTAGTAGATGCAGAAGGGCATGTACTCTTGGCTCTGAGGCAGGTTACCGAATGAAGCTAGAAGACGGCAGATGTTTTGTGTTACTGCTGAAATTGAGGCACACTGCTGTAGAAAACTGAAACTGTTCAATCTCTTTCTCGAGTGACGAAATCTCTCTGGGCTGGTGAAGCAATGCATTCTCTTTTATTGGACGCCTAAAATTAGTGATTAAATATAATTTGTCTCACTAATTGACTCAGTAGACCTCTCATCTGAAAGAAGAACAACTATTTCTCTTCCATTCATTAGAAATGACTCTTGCACTGGGGAAAATAAGATTCATTGTTTGAACGCAACAGAAAATCCTTTCCTTTTCATCTGAGTGACATTTGTAGGAATGATTTGACTTATGGTTTTGCAGAAATTACATTTTCTGATTTTACTTGTGCTCCTCCGTCTGAAGTTATAAGAGATACTAACTTTTCATAGTGTTCTAAATTCAGTGTAAATGGTTTGATTGTGAACTGTTAAAATTGATAATAGCCATTTAACTATTACTGATGAGAATATAAAACTAAACGAAAAACCTCACTCAGAACACAGAATTTTCCATTTGGAAAGTGGCTGCTGCATTAGCAAGCTGTATAAGTGTGGAATGCAAAGCCATAACATTTCCACCATAGCTAGTTGCTACTATCAAGGTGAAAGGCCAATGATGCAGTAACCACCCAGTTGATTAGTTTCAGAATGGTTGAAAACAGTATTTTGTGACTACTTTTGTGCATTCTATTGTTTACAACCAAAAAGAAAGCAATTGCTGCTGTAAAACACAGTCACATAATCCGGCAGGTCTCTATAAACTATGGGAAGGACAAATGTGTTTGGATCAGGTGTTGTAGCCCTGTGGAATGAGACTTGGCCATCCAATTGAAGAAGGTTATTGAAATTGAATGGGAAGTGGCTTCATGTTGTAAATACCCTTTACCAATTATGGATGTTTACGTGAGAAATCAACAGACATACCTGCTGTTTTATTACACCATTCCCTCTTAAATTGCTTCTAGTGCCTATCTAGTCCGACGGAAAAGAAAACGAAAATGTGAAAGCATTCCAGTTTAGCCTTTAATTTTAAAGCTGCCAACTGACAACCAATAAGTGGCTTATGTGTTAGCTAATTAACATAAGTGTTGAATTCTACATGTCTCTTCTTCTCTTGAAATTTGTATGTGTTATTGTTTACAGTGTTACATCAGCAGTGCAAAAACAAAGTCCTGGTAATGTTTCTTTGATAAATCTACCTTTGATGGGCTTTAGATTTACCAAAAGAGCTACAGCTGAAACTTGATGCAAAATGTATTGGAATACAATTTCTATTTCTCCCATTTATTTTGGCTCTCTGATAAACAGGTTAAAATAACTTCATCTTCTTTTCTTTTTTTTTTTAACATAAAAAGTGGTTATTCAATCAATGTTTGGTCTAGACTTTTTTTTTTTAATTTATTTTTCTATAACTTATTTAGAGACTGGAAACTATATATTTTTGAATTTTATTGCCATTGGAGAGGATTTCTTCTCCAGTACAATTTCATTAACAGAACCGGTTGAGTTGATGTAACCTTGGTGTTCACTTCAAGTATCAGCTGTTGGGTTTGCTGTCCCTGCCCCACACAAATGTTCTGTACTTACAGCTGGAGGCCTGCCCTGTCCCTTCTGTACCACCACCTGTACAATTCAGAAGATGGTGCCCCTGAGTAAGCAGGTGTTGTGGGAGATGAGAGAATACTAAATTCTTTGGAAGAAAACTCAATTAGCTGGGTAAGGAGAATAGTACAAGAAAATTGTAAGCATAATTTATAACTGTCAAAAAAGTTCCCTCTTTTATGTCAATAAAATAAATTCATAAGGAATTTATAAGAGCGAGTTTATGTAAGGTATTTATAGGTCAGAGATTTTTAGATTTCTTATTTGTCTATCTTAACTATTTACCTTTTAATAATCAATTGCAATTAATTTAATGGCTGACTGATTTGCAAATATAATACACAAAGGGAATTACCTTGAAGAGTTATGAATTGCCAGGTATAGAAAAAGTACTTAACTGGTCTTTGGACAAAACTGATAGAATCAATTAAAAATTAAGCAATTATAATAGCATTAATGTTTACATGAAATTTTGTCTATTTAAAGTTAACTAAAATAGAAACATTATTGTTATTATTGATACGAGCATTCCATGGGTCCTTTCTGGGAATGTCAAAGAGCAGAAGAAATTTTTCAAGATGTAGTAAAACTATTTTTGAAGTCAATGTAAGAATATAAAAGGAAACATATAATAAATCCCAAGATAATTTTTAGTGACCACAATCATTTGTATTATGATGTTTTCTTTTCTCTTTTTTTAAAATAAAACTACTTTATGAGTCATCAGATTTATTCTATAATGAGATTGACCAGTTCAATTCTTGAGATAGGGTCCTACAAAGGGGAGGAGTACACATTCAGAGTCTATATCAAATTGAAAATCACTAAATGGGATTTATTCAGCTGCTGTGTTAAAAATAATATAGAGATTTCAGAAAAGATTAGATTCTTCCATAGTAATGAAGTCACATTATACTACAGAAATAAATAAGATAATCCTAAATATAATTTTGACTAATTAATTTGTGGGTTTGCTATTCATAGAAAAATCCTTAAAAGTGAGATTTTCAAATCTACTCAATACCTTACTTTCAGTAATCTATTTGGGGTTCTCCACCTTGACCAATGGAAAGAAATTTAATTTAATGTTTATACTCTCATAGGTATGGACCAAATAGCACAACTTGACACATAGTAGATATTTACTTAGTTGGTGATTGAATGAATAAATGAATTTTTGAGCCAAAGTTTAAAACTGGAATTTTTATGACAGTTCTTATATTAGCTTTTACAAAGGTGCAGGATATATTGGTTTGCATATATATAAAGTAAATTTTATACTTACTTGATTCCTTGAGCAGTTTCCAGAGGATTCTTTTTTTTAAGAGCAAGTTTTACTAAAATATTCCAACAAATCTTTATCAGTGTCATCAAGTCAAAGGAATAACACAATTTTGCTTTAATGAAATTGTATCCTCAAATAAATTAACATACAGAATTAAAAACATCTGGTATTTCATTAACTATGAGTAAAATTTTTATTAGATGGAATTTGAAGGTAGGATAATATTTCTGTTCTTATGAGTTAGAATATTATTGTCCTCCTAAGATGGGCAAGATACAAGGTAAAATGTTATCTTGCATAATGGTAATTTTATTATATGATGAAAATATTTCCTCCAGTAATACTACTTTTTGTGGAGGAAGATATAACATTTGATGGTTATTTCATTTCAGAAGTTTGGAATGTTTTAAGCAGATTCAAGAGTTGTGTAGCTGGACCACCTGGGTGGCTTAGTCAGTTAAGTTCCCACTTTAGCTCAGATCATGAATCGTGATTCAAGAGTTCAAGCCCGGCATCCGGGTCTGTGCTGACAGCTCAGAGCCTGGAGCCTGCTTCAGATTCTGTGTCTCCCTCACTCTCTGCCCCTCTCCTGCTCACACTCTGTCTCTCTCTCTTTCTCAAAAATAAATAAAAAACATTAAAAAAATTAAAAAAAAGAGTTGGGTAGCCAAGTGCAGCATAACCTCAGGTGTTCTGAAGAAATAGCTTTACTCATTAAATTATTACTCCTCTGAAAATAATATGAACAAGCTAGTTTCATACAAAGGATCCAAGCTGCTGACTTTTCTAGCAATGTCAAATGAAATTTTCCCCACACTTGTGATTCCAGCCTTAGCATTACTATCAATGATAAGGGATTTCACATATTTTTCCCTCACCTGAGAAAGTTTGAGGTTAGGGGCATCTGGGTGGCTTAATCGGTTGAGCGTCCAACATCAGCTCAGGTCATGATCTCACAGTTCGTGAGTTCAAGCCCTGCATCAGGCTTGCTGATGTCAGCTCAGAGCCTCCTTTGGATCCTCTGTCCTCCTCTCTCTCTGCCCCTCCCTCGCTCATGCTGTCTCTCAAAAATAAATCAATATTAAAAAAAAGAAAGAAATTTTGAGGTTATTCAAGAAAATAGAAACATCTGATTTCTGTCCTTTATCCTAAGACATTTGTGTTGTTCCCTAAACAGTGCCCAGTCCTCACAAATACCTTTTAACATCTGAATGGCTGCTTACTAAGTTGTTCTACAGAGCCACCAAATGGTCTTGCTCTTTTACGTTAAAAAGTTAAATTAAATGTTGGCATTGAGGAGCATTACTAGCAGAGGCCCACCGAGCAGACACTCAGGTGGCAGACATTATCAGCAGTGCTCAAGCATTACTTGTGACAATTTTAATTCCTCTAAATGAACAGCCTGAGCATGAAATATAAATGACTAAAAATTAAATTTAAGCCATAGTATTTTGCTTCAAGACTAATTGAAGAACCCGAAGGTGTAGTAATGATTAAAACTGGATCATCGCATCAAGGGACAATGACATTTTATGGTATTTCTAGAAATTGAATTCAAAAGCTCTGTGGAGTTAGGGAAAAGACCTCTAAAAGTAGACGATGACCTTCTACATCAAATATACATATACACACACCAGCAATTGTTTGATGAATTATTCACCACAGTAACAAAGTGCACTATACATTTTAAATAGAATTGCTGAATCCCTAGTTGTTAATATTAGCATACCCACTCACAGAAGTGCAATGCTGTATTGTTGAGTGATGTTTGGATTGTAGTATTGATTGCAGCCTTCTGCTCAAATATCATGATAGGTGCCCTTCTCAAATTTCACAAACAAATCTATGTTGATTATTGATTTCATTTAGTAAATTTTGAAAGACTGGTATTTTTAAAGCTATTTCAAATCCTTTGTAGACTTGAGAGGTTTGAAAAATAAGTATTCATGTTAATGTAAACCATGATTTTTTGGTCAAATATTTAGATTAAATATTTAGAAATATACACTATAGACGTTATTAGTGATTTTTAAGTGCACCCTTCCAGAAGATTAAATGTCATTTGGATAGGAGAAAAAAAGGCATTGAGCAAATATAATTGAATTACTGTTTTGTAAAATTATGTTTTACAATTTAGAGACAATAAATTTCCCAAATGACAATTTTAAAACTGTACCATACTTTTCATTTGATTGCTTAGGTTATAATTATTATGTATCTTGTCATCTGTCAGTTCACCTTATCACTTTTCCTCCTGGCTGCCATGTTCTCTTTCTCTACTATTTTACCCTCAGATGAGTCAGGATTACTGGTTTCTTGTATGTATTCATGGAACACTTACTCGTGGGTGGAAGTTGAAAGTTTTACTTCTCGGGGAATTTATACCAGTCTTTGCACTATGACAACATCCAAGGATTTGGAATATGTTTTTCTAAAGACAGTCATGGGCATCGAATTTTTTAACTTCAGCACTATTAGAGAGAGTAAAAATTAAGAGGAATGTAATTGGTATGTCTCCCTTTATAAGATCTTGGGTAATTTGTTTAATTTCTCTGGATCTTAGTATGTAAGTGTATTAAATGAGTGAGTTGGCTGAAAGTAGTGGGAGCAATTAAACTATCTTATTCAGGTAGAAAATTATGTGATTTTGAGGCCTGGCTTTATTGATTGATTGATCTTTTTACCTTTTGTCATTTTGCCAATCTCTCCCACCTCTACTCTGGCAACCGCCAATTTGTGCTCTGTAACTGTGAGCCTGTTTTTGTCATTGTTGTTGGTCGGTTGGTTGGTTTTGTTTTGTTTTGTTGTTTGTTTTAGATTCCACATATGAGAGATCTTACGGTATTTGTCTTTCTCTGTCTCATTTCACTTAGCATAATGACTTCAAGGTCCATTCATGTTGTCATAAATATGCATTCCAGACCACAATTTCTTTACCGATTCATCCATTGATGGACACTTAAGTTGTTTCTGTATGTTGACTATTGTAAAAAATGCTGCGATGAACATGAGGGTGTATATATTTTTTGTAGTTAATGTTTTCATTTTCTTCAGCTAAATACCCAGAGTGGGATTACTGGTACACATGGTAGTTCTAATTTTAATTTTTTTGAAAAATATCCATAGAGTTTTCCATAATGGCTGTGCCAGTTCACATTCCCACAAACAGTGCACTAGGGTCTCCATGCTGCACATCCTCACCAACACTCGTGATTTCTTGTCTTTTTATTTTTTTAAGGATTCAAATGTACTTTATTTCTTCAATCATGCTCTATTTTATTTATTTATTTATTTATTTATTTATTTATTTATTTATAATGAGAGAGAGTAAGAGAGAGTGGGGGAGGGGCAGAGAGTGACAGAGAGAGAGAGAGAGAGAGAGAGAGAGAGAGAGAGAGAGAGAGAATATACCAAGAAGGCTCTGTGCTGTCAGTACAGAGCCCAGTGTAGGGCTCGATCCCACAAACCATGAGATCACAATCTGAACTGAAATGAAGAGTCAGTTGCTTAACCAACTGAGCCACCCAGGCATCCCAGTATGCTATATTTTAATGGGTGAACAGTGCTTTTATCCCTTATGAGATGGTTTTAAAACAATTCGGTATTATACCAGCTGGGCTGATCTCTCCATTCCTTTG
Source organism: Prionailurus bengalensis (assembly GCF_016509475.1). Lineage (NCBI taxonomy): Eukaryota > Metazoa > Chordata > Mammalia > Carnivora > Felidae > Prionailurus > Prionailurus bengalensis. The sequence goes on along the minus strand of NC_057344.1, from coordinate 100,096,018 downwards.
GGGTGACTCTGCTAACAGGAGACACGTTCCATTCTATTCCAATTTATGTTGCTGTATTGCCCATACAGCAACACAGAAAGTGGCTCCACCAGCTAATATAGCATCACAATATTTGTCATGGAAATCAGGTGTCCATTTCTGGTGGCTCTGCTTTGCTATAGTTTGCTGAATGCTTTGAACTCCGAGAGACAACTTAGAAGACGTAGAGCATTTTTGGCCCTGGGAAACATCCTGAAACTGAAGACAGAACTGTGGCAACTGCAGCTGCAGGTTTGCAACAACTCTGTGCTAAGTGCCTATCTTTTTGATAATAGCTATTCTAACAGGTATGAAGTAGTATCTCATTGTGGTTTTGATTTGCATTTCTCTGATGATTAATGATGCTGAGCATCTTTTCATGTGCGTCTTGGCCATCTGTATGTCTTCTTTGGAAAAATGTCTATTTCAATTCTCTGCCCATTTTTTAATAAAACTGTTTTTTTGCGATTGAGTCCTATGAGTTCTTTATATATCTTGGATACCAGCCTCTTATCGGATATATGGTTTACAAATATTTCCTCTCACTCAGTAGGTTACCATTTCATTTTGTTAATGGTTTTCTTTGCTATGCAAAAGCTTTTTACTTTGATATAATCTCACTTGTTTATTTTTGCTTTTGTTGCTTTTGATTTTGGAGTCATATCCAGAATTATTGCAATTAATTTGTAAACCCTAACTTTAACCCTAAGAATCATTAGTTATAACATAATTACTTCTACCAAATTGGCATACAAAAACCTAATTTTTTTACATGTCCACTTAGAACGAAATATTTCTAGCATTGATGATGAACTAGGAATTTTAGTCAGATTGGCATGAATTTTATAATGCAGTATCACTATGAAAAAATAACTGATAAAATTGATTTATCAAAAGGAATTCTATTTTTTAAATTTATAAGGTTGAAATCATTTCTATTTTCCTGATCGGAGCCACAGAAACCAATTAGATTAGCTACATTCTCAGCCCCACGGCTAAGTCGGCAGGATCAGTGTTCTCTCCTGCTATTCCCTATCTGTGTCGTTTAGGTACTTACTACCAATAAACTGTGACCCAAAAGATGGAACTCTTCCTCCTTGGACCAACCAAGTCTCTCTTGCATCTCAAATAGAATGACAGTTGGGTGTCCAGGCTTACTTCATTATAAGGAATGAGAATTTCTAGAGAAAGAACTAATTTACTTACCCATCTCAGCAAGGAATGTGGCTTCAAGCATAATTTTATGGTTAGAAGGCGACACATATCAGATCCCATTTTAGCGTCTTCAGTTTTTCTCAGGGATGAACAGTCACGTCTCAGACTGCAGCACTCCTGAAAGGCTCTTCCTGCACCGAGAGTTGGTTAGAAGGTGAACTTTCCTCGCCTTTGACTCTCACACACTGGCAGATAAATTCCTACCTCCTAGAAAGTGCTCTCTATTCTTTCCATTTCTGGCTGAGAGGAATTTTCTGAGTGGCATTCTGGTGGTATCTGAAAGAGTGCAGTTCTTCCCGTCTAGGCATCGGATGTAACTTCTGTTTTCAAGAGGAATGATACACTCCCTGTAGTTTATTACATCACTCTCTCATCATTCTTGATTCCTAGCGTGCAGAGAAAGGTTATTTTTCCCCTGCCTCTCCGACATTTTGGTTCCAGTTTATATCCTTGATTTGTTAACGTTAAAAAAAAGTGTTTGTTTGTTTATTTTGAGAGAGAGAGCGTGCGGGCGAGTAGGGGGAGGGCCACAGAGAGAGGAGAGAGCCTGTCAGCGCAGAGCCTGACACGGGGCTTGATTTCAAAAATCGGGAGATCATGACCTGAGCCAATATTAACAGTACTTATTTGACTTACTGAGTAACCCAAGTGCCCCTATATCCTTGGTTTTTTATCAAGACTGAAATCTTTGCAATAATCTCCAGTAGTTTTTCCTGGCCTAATATGGCTAATTCAACCACTGTGAATGATCCCTAGATTATCAAATCTTAGGTAATTTTCTCAACTCATCACGCAAATTAGTTGAACCCTCTAAGATTTCTTCTGAATTATTAAGAGATTTGACTTTTACATTTGCCTTCTGACTGCTCAGACTCTGAACGGTCATGTTGTTCTTGCACCTATCTTTTGTAAGGGGGAAAAGAGAAAAAGGTTCTGAAGCAGTCTTAAGAAATGTCTATGAATTCAAGGCTATCTTTTTTTTTTTAATGTTTATGCTGCATGCATCAGTAGTTCATTTATTTTTATTATACAGATATAAAATAATTATTTTTTTTTGTATTTTTTTTTTGCTTGTTTGTTTTTATTTATTATCAAGTTAGCTAACACAGTGTAGTCTTGACTTCAGGAGTAGATTCCAGTGATTCATCTCTAACATACAACAACCAATGCTCATGCCAACAAGTGTCCTTCTTAATGTTCAACAACCATTTTCCCAACCCCTATTAACCCTCAGTTTGTTCTCTGTATTTAAACATTTCTTACAGTTTGCCTCCTTCTCTGTTTTTATCTTATTATTCCTACCCTTCCCCTGTGATCATCTGTGAAGTTTCTCAAATTCCACATCTGGGGAAATCATGTGATATCTGTCTTTCTCTGACTGACTTATTTCACTTAGCATAATACCCTCTAGTTCAATCCATGTTGTTGAAAATGGCAAGATTTCATTCTTTTTCATTGTTGAGTAGTATTCCATAGTATACATATACCACATCTTCTTTATCTATTCATTAGTTGGTGGACATTTAGGCTCTTTCCATAATTTGGCTATTGTTGGAAGTGCTGCCATAAACATTGGGGTGCATGTGTCCCTTTGAATAAGCACTCCTGTATCCTTCAGATAAATTCCTGGGTCACAAAGTAATTCTATTTTTAATTTTTTCAGGAACCTCCACACTGTTTTCCAAAGTGGCCGCACCAGTTTGCATTCCCACCAATAGTTCAGGAGGGTTCCCCTTTCCCCATATCCTCACCAATATCTGTTGTTTCTTAAATTGTTAATTTTAGCCACTCTGACCAGTGTGAGGTGGTATCTCAGTGTAGTTTTAATTTGTATTTCCCTGATGATGAGCAATGTTGAACATCTCTTTATGTGTCTGTTTCATGTGTCTATTCTTGTGTCTACTCACGTCTTTAGCCCATTTCTTCACTGGATTATTTGTTTTTAAAGGTGTTGAGTTTGGTAAATTCTTTATAGATTTTGGATACTAACCGTTTATCTAATATGTAATTTGCAACTATCTTCTCCCAATCTGTTGGTTGCTTTTTAGTCTTGTTGACTGTTTCCTTGGCTGTGCAGAAGCTTTTTATCTTGATGACGTTCCAATAGTTCATTTTTGCTTTTATCTCACTTGCCTTCAGAGACATGTCAAGTAAGAAGTTGCTGTGGCCGAGTTTGAAGAGGTTGGTGCCTGTTTTTTCCTGTAGGATTCTGATGGTTTCCTGTCTCATATTTAGATAAGTGGCCCAGTTTCATTCTTCTGCATGCTGCTGTTCAGTTCTCCCAGCACCATTTGCTAAAGAGACTATCTTTTTGCGAGTGGTTAAACTTCGCAAAATGCTTAGGTATTATCCTACTGAAGATGTACCTCGGAAGCTGTTGAGCCACGTCAAAAAACCTTTTAGTCAGCATGTGAGGAAACTGCGAGCTAGCATCACTCCTGGGACCATTTTGATCATCCTCACTGGGCGCCACAGAGGCAAGAGAGTGGTTTTCCTGAAGGAACTGAGCAGTGGCTTGCTACTTGTGACTGGACCTCTGTCCCTTAATCGAGTTCCTCTGCGTAGAACACACCAGAAATTTGTCATTGCCACCTCCACCAAAATTGATATCAGCAATGTGAAAATCCCCAAACACCTCAGTGATGCTTACTTTAAGAAGAAGAAGCTGCGTAAGCCCAGACACCAGGAAGGTGAGATCTTCGACACGGAGAAAGAGAAATATGAGAAATATGAGAGAAAGACAGAGCAGTGCAAGGTTGATCAGAAAGCTGTGGACTCGCAAATTCTGCCAAAAATCAAAGCCGTTCCTCAGCTTCAGGGCTACCTCCGCTCTGTGTTTGCTCTCACGAATGGAGTTTACCCTCACAAATTGGTGTTCTAAATTTCTTACAAAGAACCTAATTAAATAACAGATCCATCTCAAAAAAAAAAAAAAAGATGTGCCTCTTTTTTCCACTGGATACTCTTTCATGCTTTCTCAAAGATTAGTTGGCCATATATTTTTGGCTCCATTTCTGGGTTCTCTATTCTATTCCATTGGTCTGTGTGTCTGTTTTTGTGCCAATACCGTACTATCTTGATGATTACAGCTTTGTAATACGTGCTAAAGTCCTAGATTGTGGGGCCTCCAGCTTTGGTTTTCTTTTTCAACATTATTTTGTCTATTCAGGGTCTTTTGTGGCTCCATACAGATTTTGGGATCGTTTGTCCTGGTTCTGTGAAGAATGTTGGTGCTATTTTGATTCGGATTGCATTGAATGTATAGATTGCTTTGGGTAGTATCAAAATTTTAACAATATTTGTTCTTCCAATCCATGAGCATGGATGTTTTTCCATTTCTTTGTGTCTTCTTCAATTTCTTTCATAAGCTTTCTATATTTTTCAGTGTAAAGATATTTTACCTCTTTGGTTAGGTTTATTCTTAGGTATTTTATGTTTTTTGATGCAATTGTAAATGGGATCAATTCCCTGATATCTCTTTCTGTTGCTTCACTATTGGTGTATGTGACTGATTTCTGTACGTTGATTTTATATTCTGTGACTTTGCTGAATTCATGTATCAGCTCTAGCATTTTTTTTGTGGAGTCTTTTGGATTTTCCATGTAGAATATCAGGTCATCTGTGAAGAGTGGGAGTTTGACTTCTTTGCCAATTTGGGTGCCTTTTATTTTGTTTTGTTTTCTGATTTCTGAACCTAAGGCTTCCAATACTATATTAAACAACAGTGGTGAGAGTGGACATGCCTGTTGTCTTCCTGATCTCAAGGGAAAGCTCTCAGTTTTTCACCATTGAGGAAAATACTAGTGGTGGGCCTTCAATATATGGGCTATTGTGACGTTAAGGTATGTTCCTTCTATCCTAACTTTCTTGAGGGTTTTTATTAAGAAACGATGCTGTGTTTTGTCAAATGCTTTTTCTGCATCTATTGATAGGATCATATGGTTCTTATCCTTTCTTCTATTAGTGTGATGTATCACATTGTTTGATTTGAAAATATTGAATCAGTCCTGCAGTAAAGGAATGAATCCCACTTGATAATGGTGAATAATTCTTCTAATGCACTGTTGAATTCAATTTGTTGGTATTTTGTTGAGAATTTTTGTGTCCAGTTTCATCAGGGATATTGGCCTGTAATTCTTCTTTTTAGTGGCATCTTTGTCTGGTTTGGGAACCAAGGTAATGCTGGCTTCATAGAATGAGTCTGGAAGCTTTCCTTCCATTTCTATTTTTTGGAACAGTTTGAGAAGAACAGGTATTAACTCTGCTTTAAATGTCTAGTAGAATTCCCCTGGAAAGCCATCTGGCCTAGGACTCTTGGAAGATTTTTGATTACTGATTCAATTTCTTCCCTGGTTATGGGTCTGTTCAAATTTTCCATTTCTTCCTATGTGAGTTTGGGTAGTGTGTCAGTGTCTAGGAATTTATCCATTTCTTCCAAATTGTCCAATTTTTTGGCATATAATTTTCATAGTGTTTTTAAAAAATTATTTGTATTTCTGTGATGTTAGTTGTGATCTCTCCTCTTTCATTTGTGATTTTATCTCTTGGGTCCTCTCTTTTATATTTTTGCGAAGTATAGCTAGGGGGTTATCAATTTTGTTTTTCCAAAAACCAGTTCTTAGATTCATTGATCTGTTCTACTGTTGTTGTTGTTGTTGTTTTTTAATTCTGTGTTGTTTATTTCTGCTCTAATCTTTATTGTTTCTCTCCTTCTATTGGGTTTGGGCTTTCTTTGCTGCTCCCTTTCTAGCTCCTTTACGTGTGAGGTTAGGTTGTGTATTTGGGACCTTTTTTGCTTCTTGATATAAGCCTGAATTACAATGTATTGTCCTCTCAGGACTGCCTCTGCTGCATCCCAAAGGGTTTTGGACTGTTGTGTTTTCATTTTCATTTGTTTCCATATATTTTTAAAATTCTTCTTTAATTTCCTGGTTAACCCATTTGTTCTTTAGTAGGATGTTATTTAACCTGCATGCATTTGGGGGCTTTCCAGATTTTTTCTTGTTGTTGATTTCAAGTTTCATCGTGTTGTGATGTGAAAATATGCATAATATGATCTCAGAGTTTTTATACTTGTTGAGGGCTGTTTTGTGACCCAGTATGTGATCTACTTTGGAGAATGTTCCATGTACACTTGAGAAGAATGTGTATTCTTCTGCTTTTGGGTAAAAATTTCTGAATATATCTGTTAAGTACATCTGGATTAATGTAGTATTCAGAACCATTGTTTCCTCATTGATTTTCTGCCTAAATGATCTGTCTATTGTTGTAAGTGTAATATTAAAGTCCCCTACAATCACAGTATTATTATCAGTAAGCTTGCTTATGTTTGTGATTAATTGATTTATATATTTAGGTTCCTACTCATTGGGAGCATAAACATTCACAGTTGTTAGCTCTTCTTGATAGATAGATGCCTTAATTAGGATATAATGCCCTTCACCTCTTGTTACAGTCTTTGTTTTAAAACCTAATATGTCAATATAAAATTCACTTTATCTCTGGCTTTCTTTTGATATCCAGTAGCATGATAGATGGTTCTCCATCCCCTCACTTTCTATCTGCTTGTGTCCTTAGATCTAAAATGAGTCTCTCATGTAGCTGTAGCATGTAGATGGATCCTCTTTTTTAATACATTGTGATGCCCTATGTTTTTTGATTAAGGCATTTAGTCCATTTACATTGAGTGATTATTGAAAGGAAGGGATTTAGTGCCATTGTATTATCTGTAGGTTTCGTGTGTGTGGTGATGTCTGTGGTCCTTTGTAGTCTTTGCTGTTTTCCACTCACAGAGTCCCCCTTAGGATCTCCTGCAGGGCTGGTTTAGTGGGCATGAACTCCTTTAGTTTTTGTTTGTCTGGGAAAGCCTTTACCTCTCCTTCTATTCTGCATGACAGCCTTTCTGGATAAAGGATTCTTGGCTGCATATTTTTCCTATGAAGCACATTGAATATTTCCTGCTACTCCCTTCTGGCCTGCCAAGTTTCAGTGGACAGGTCTGCTACTCCCCTTATGTGTCTACCTTTGTAGGTTAAGGACTGTTTGTCCCTAGCTGCTTTCAGAATTCTTTCTTTCTTTTTCTTTTTCTTTCTTTCTTTCTTTCTTTCTTTCTTTCTTTTTTTTGCCAGTTTCACTATATTTCATGGTGTTGACCCGTTTTTGTGGATTTTGAAAGGAGTTTTCTGTGCCTCTTGGACTTGGATACCTGTTTCCTTTCCCAGATAAGGAACATTCTCAGCTCTAATTTGTTCAAATAAGCCTTCTACCCCCTTCTCTCACTTTCCTACTTCTGGATCTCCCATGATATGGATATTGTTTCATTAATGAAATCACTTAGCTCTCTAATTATCCCCTTATTGTCTAGCAATTTCCTTTCCTCTTTTTTTCAACTGCATAGTTTTCCATAATTTTATCGTCTATTTCACCTGTTCTTTTCTTTGCTTCTTCCATCCTCATTGTCACTGTCTCTAGTTTATTTTGCATCTCATTTATAGCATTTCTCAGTTCATCATGACTATTTGCTAGGTCTTTGTTCTCTGTAGCAATAGATTCTCTGCTATCGTGTATGCATTTTTTCAAGCCCAGCTATTAGTCTTATTACTGTACTTTTAAACTTGCTTAGATACATTGTTTATATATGTTTTGAGCAATTCCCTAGCTGTAATTTTTTATAGATTTTCTTTTGAGGACAATTCTTTTATGTCATCATTTTGGCTAGTTTTCTGTCTTTTACGTGTTTTAATAGCTTATGTGTCCTGCACCTGTGAGAACTTCTATGTCGTACACCATCCAGGGCCTGGCCCTTCAGGAACTATTTTTTGGAGTGTGTTTCATGTACTCTGTTGTTACATTTTGGCTGCTCTATCCCACTGGTCAGTTCTCTGAAAAGCCCTTTCTTGCTTGTGGTAGTGCAGTGTTTGGACCTTCAGCCAAGTGTGCTTTGGCTTTTTAGTTGAAGTAACCCTGGAAAAAAGGAAAGGGGAGGAAGATGCCTGATCTCATACAAACAGAAAAATGAAAGGGGTGAAAAAAAGACCAAGCAGTGAATAAAAAACTATAAGCTTCAATCAAGAGAGAGGAAAAGGAAAATAAAGAAGAAGAATATATAGAAAAAGAATAAAGTAAATAAAAAGAATAGAGTAAATGCCTAATTAAACAAACAAAACAGAATATATATATATACACACACACACACACTATATATATATACACTATATATATAAAATAAGAATTGATCAAAAACCATATCAGAAACTATGAGCCTGATTCCAAAGGAAAAAAAGAAGAGCTAGAAAGAAAAAAAAAAGAGAAGAGAAGAGAAGAAAAAAGATAAAAGGAAAGGAAAAGAAAGGAAAGGAAAGGAAAGGAAAGGAAAGGAAAGGAAAAAAAAAGACAAACAGACTAACATACAAAACCGCAGGAAAGTTGTGTGTTGGTGACTGGCACTGGTGGCTGTCCTGGGAAGAGAGGCTGTCTGGTTCATTCAAGTGTCAGTCTTGCTCCAGTAGATAAGCAGCTGCCTGGCGTGGAGGCGTGGGGTTTAGTGTAAGAGGTTCCAGCTGCCACTGGGTTCCCACTGTCCTGTTTCCTGAATCCCCACCCTGTTGGTGATGGGGAAAAATGACAACTCCCCAATCTCTCCTCCCCAGACAGAGTGTCTCAAACCACACTGTTCAAGCAACCCTCACAGAGCAGCATGGACGGTCAGCCTGCCCTACTCCACAGTTTGCTGCTCTTCATAGGTGCTCAGCTGGGATTCAAACCCAATGTCTTAAAGAGCCCTGCATCTCATGGACCATGTTCTGGTATTGCGCCACCCAGCCCTGCCAATGAAAAGCCTTTTGGCTGGCACTTGCAGGGCCTTTTGTCCTTCTGGAGGCAATAAACGCTCTTCCAACAACACTCAAGGGAAGGGACTGTTCTCTCCCAGTGTGGCCCTGAGATCGCTACAGTGCCCTGGAGTCAGCTCCTTCCCCCTCCCACACTGCAGGGGCGTGCACAGGGCCAGCTCAGGTCAGGAGAAAGTTGCACACCCTGAAAACTCAGATCTTTAGCTCCTAAGGCTGTTTGCCAAATAGAAACTGACACTCTCCATATTTCTCATTCCCCAGTCCATGGTACCAAGAGGTTTACCTCTTGTACTTACTCAATACCCCAATTCCATAGCCTCTCTGTCTTTCCCTTTTGTCTCTCCACAGAAGGGGTTTCCTCCCTTCCATGCCAATGCTGTTTTTCTCCCCCAATACACATACATGCACCTTGATCCTGCCAAGCTGTCTCCCTCCACCTGTGAAGATCCTTCTTCACTTTGCATATTGATTCCCTGGGTGTTGCGAGTGATATGACCTCAATACAGCTGTCTTTGAGGGATGAGGGAAATCCTGGTCCTCCTACTTCGCCACCATCTTAACTCCTCCATCAAGGCTATCTTTGATTGTTGTTGTAGGGTTTTTGTTCATCAATGATATACTTCCCTCAGATAAAACAAAACCTCTAAAGAAATTGAACATATTTAGAAATAAATGTATTGAAGGGATGGCTCATATAATCCAAGTTCTACAGAAAGGAACTGAAAATAATAAGGAATTAATGAGAAGGAAAGAAAGGGTTGAAGGGTGTCTAGGTCACCACAAATTCACAGAACATGGTAACTGATGGTTATGGAATCAGAAACTGAGTGGTACAGACTGAAATATCCTATTGTTGTGATAGTACCTGAGGAAGACTGAAAGATGTTTTAATATTTCCAGAATGATAATTTCTGGCTCAGATATTAAGAGATAATGCCAAAGAGAAAGAGTACAAAGGCAAAAGCTTCAAAGGAACAAAGTGTTAAGGAATATAGTGTATGAACGACTTAGAAATGGTAGTCAGGGTTCCCTCCCACTTTCTGATTCCCAGACAATGGAGTGTTACATGCTTACTACTTCCTTGTTAGCTACATCCTTGGAGAAGGCTTTGGGGGAACAGTCTCCTCATGGTATACCAACATTGAAGAAAGTGAAAAAAATGAAGGAAGTTTTTATTATGAAAGGAAAGTTCCAAAGGTAGCAACACACAGGTTTTAGGAAAGAAATCCAGAAACTTAAGAATAAAAGAAGAAAAAGAATAAACAAAAAATGACATGCAACAACATGTAAAAAGAAAGGGGTACTTAGTGTATGTGTTACTCAATGCTAGTTCAGATTTTACCTATTCTTCAACTCTATGATTTCTTGATATCTGTACTTATGTATGGTCTATTCTAATGTTTTCCAAAATATAGATATAGAAATACTAATCCTGATAGATATCCATTGAACAGACCACTTAATATATTTGAAAAATAATTTTTATAAAAATGACCCCAAGTTTACAAACAAAGATGGCCAAAGGTTCTTTCAAGATCATTCTTGAACATTGTCTAACAGATCCACCCCTGGATCATTTATTTAAGAGGAGGTCCCTCCCTTGTTTGTTTGTTTTTTGTTTTGTTTTTTAATAAAATTTAATATTGACAAGGGTTAGGCTTTGTGAGGTACATGTTGACTTTTTTGTGAGGTAGAGATGTAAATTAATACTGATGAGTGGAAATGATTACCTCAAAGGTTACAGTTTTACTGTCTTATAGGACATAAATCAGTTTTATCTGTAATTTAACAAATTTATTCAGCATGCCTTTTCTGATGGACTATACAAATTTCTGGTCTTCAAATCATCCTCCTGCTGGCTTTACATTTTTTTGAATTAAATAAAATTTTGCACATGCTCATACTATATTTTATGAGTCATATTTGTAACTTTAAAAATACTATGCATATATATACGTATATATATGTATAAATGTATACGTATATATGTATAGTATTTTTATATACACATACATATATGTGTGTGTATATATATATATATATATATATAATGCCATGACTTTTTCCCAAAATTCATGATGCACATTAATATATGAAGAATTCTTAGTATTTTAGTAAATATATTGTGTACATTTGTTTAAACAAATGAATTAACTACATCTGTTTCTTTAATAAAAGCATTTTGGGAAATGTTGTTCTTTACAATACTTATACCTGTGAGATAAATAATTATCAAATATCTTACTGGCATAAACAATCATACTGCACAAATATTAGACTGAACCCTAAATTATCCAGATAGATAAGTAGGTAGGTTGACATATAGATAAAGAGAGAAATAGATATGAATAAATCCAAAACTTATCAAATTTACCCTCTAGGTTGATACAAAATAAGTGACGAAAATTGTAGAAACTGAGATTAGCCTCACGTAAGTCACATGCATATCACTGAGAGTCAAATGTATCTTCTGATGAAGAATACAATGCACATGCACATGTATTTACAACTTCCAGAAAAATGACAAATTAACTTAGGCTGTTGACTTCCTCACTAAAACACAACAATGGAGAGTCCACAGAGCAACTAGCCATTTCAGCAACTAGCAAGATTGTTTTTAGGAATCCAAAAGAACCACAGACAGAAGATGCTGGGAAAGGACCTTCCAGGTATGCTCTTTTCTTTACGCTCCACACTCCTGCTTCAGTGTGACATCGAGGTCATCTGGAGTCTGGCTGGGATGGGAGCTACAACAAGTGCTGGGAAGCTAGCCATCCTCTGAATGTTTGCTTTTCCCTTTTCCCTCTGGATAAGGCAATTGTATCAATGAGTGTTGGTCTCAAAAAGAAAAAGCAGAGCCTAGAGCACAGGGTCTAAAACATTTCTTTGCAGATAAAGGATTCCTGGAAAAGAAACAGAGTGGATGGTCAATCTCAGATGTCAATCAAGAAACTCTCTCCCCTGAAATATGTCCTCCATTCTGCTCCATACATTTACTCCGGGTTGCATATGCTAATCTTTAAGGTTTTATCTTCTCCTCTAGCAATCATTATTAGTAGACAACTGATAGTACCAAGTACTTAAAAGATGAGCTCATAGTGAAGTTTGAGGGAAAAAACCATGAAAGAAAGCAAAGAAGGCAAACAACACATGCCAGAGGAAGTGAATCTAATGAAGTAGACACAAATTTAAAATTGGCCTAGTAAATATGCAAGATGGGAAAAATATTGGAAACATGAAGCAGAAATTGGGTTATAACCAAGATCTATTGGAGATAATGGTTACAAAAAGACTAACTTTGAAATAAAAAACTCAATGGATAGGCCTGATAGCAGATTGAATTTCACAAAAGAATAAATCACTGAGCTAAAAAACCATGAAGTTTCCTAGAATGAAGAGACAGAAAAACAAAATATAATAAAATAATAATGGAGCACAGAAGCAAAAATTTAAGCATCAGGTATGAAGAGAGCTAAGAAGCAGAAATAGTACATGAGGGAAGAAAATATGAAAAAACATAATAATTGATGGCCGCCTGGGTGGCTCAGTTGCTTAAGCATCTGACTTGACTTTGGCTGGGGTCATGATCTCATGGTTTGTAGGTTTGACCCCTGCATGGGGCTCTGAGCTGATAGTGTGGAACCTGCTTGGGATTCTTTCTCTCTCACCCTCTCTCTCTCTCTGCCCCTCTCCTCCTCATGCGTATATGCACTTTCTCTCTGTCTTTGTCTCTGTCTCTCTCTCTCTCTCAAAATAAATGAATAAACTTAAAAAATAATAATTGAAAATTCAACCCCTCTTGAAAAAAAGAGGGCATAAGATCTTAGTTTGAAAATGTATGTGATCTGCTGAAAAGAAAAATAATGTACATTTAGATGCATAATAGTGAAATATAAAAACATCAAAGATGAAAATGACATTTTAAATGCTTCTAGCAAGAAAAGTAAGTCACTTCAAGGGTTGAAGGATGAGAAGAGTGGTATCAATTTTCTCAAGGCAAATGAGATATAAAAATATAATAAATTGTTTTCAAATTGTTGAAGGAAAATGAAAGTAAACCTAGAATTTTCTTTTTAACTTATTTAAATATGAGCTAATAAGAATATTTTTAGGTATAAATGGACTTAGAATATTTACTACAAAAAGACCTCTCTGAAAGAGTATTAGAGAATATATTACACCTATTTTTTATTTTTATTTTTTACAGAGAAAGAGGGAGAGAGGGAGTGCACTCTCACAAGCAAGAGAGGAGCAGAGGGAGAGGAAGAGATTTCAAGCAGGCTCCGTGTCAAATGCAGGGTCCAATGTGAGGTTTGATCTCATGACTGTGAGATCACCACCTGAGCCAAAATTGTGAGTAGGCAGCTTAATCCACAGAGCTACCCAGACGCCCCACGAATATATTATATCCAGAATAGAAGTAAAACTAGGAGAAATGCATTATGATATGAGAAATAAAGGTAGGTGTAGAACTTACTAAAATTTATTGTTGCTTAAGAAAACAATGTCTAAAAGATGGACGCCCATAAAAATCCATAAAGAAACTCTGGCTGACATGAACAGGAGAGAGTGGTGTTGGAGAGATGGAAGGCCAAAGGTGGTGAAAGCAGAAAAAGATAACTTGTTTTGCTTCAGGTATAGATACATAGATCAATATGCAGTAGACACTGCTTATAATACAAATACATATCAGAAAAATGTATAGGAACCGCCAAAAAAGAAGAAAGTGTATTTATCTAAGGCCTAGAACTCATGGAGGTATAGAGGTGAACAAAATAAACATAATATAATGCAATGAATATAAAAAGAGAAGTTAGGGGCACCTGGGTGGCTCAGTCAGTTAAGCATCTGACTTCGGCTCAGGTTATGATCTCACAGCTTGTGAGTTCAAGCCCCACATTGGGCTCTGTGCTGACAGTTCAGAGCCTGGAGCCTGCTTCGGATTCTGTGTCTCCTTTTCCACCTCTGCCCTTCCCCCGCTCACATTCTGTCTTTCTTTCTTAAAAAAAAAAAAAAAAAATTAAAAAAAAAGAGAAGTTAGATGAAAGAAAAGCCCAATAGTGGTTACAACAATGTACATTGTTAAATATATCAATTAAGAAAAAAGACTTTGTACCCATATTGGCTAAAATTCAAGATCCAGCAATACATTTTTTAACAAGAACTATATGTCAAATATATTTACATAAGAGATATATTTAGAAAATAGGAGAGGTCAGAGAGGCTAGTAGTAAAGGGAGGCAAAAAATATAGCAGAAAACTATCTTTCAAAAAGTAGTCATAACATGAATTTTGATATCAAACTACACACCATGTAGGGTGAAACACATCACAAGAGCAAAAAGGGGTTTATTTTTAAAGGAAAATGATATACCTATGTCTACTGTTGAACTTGCTAGGAGATTTGTATTGGTCAATGGAATGAGAGCAGAAGAATTATATTTTTAGAAGTGTGTGTGATACTTCTGAGCAGAAGCATTAAGAGCCATTGCAGTGTATGCCTCTTTTTCATCTGTCATGATGTTCGCACTGTCTCAGATAGGAGTTCCTCTGTGAGCTGTGAATATGGCAAGAAGATTTGCCCCCTGACGATAATGAAACTTTACCAAGAAAAAAGTGACATGTACGAATTTATAGCGTTGAGTGCAAGTTATGAAATTGGGCAGTGAACAATGGATCCAGGCACTGCATCTTGGAGGGGTCTGTGAGCACCTGTAGATTAATTCTTTGTTCAAGTGACAGCAAAGGGAATTTTCAAGACTACACTTTTTGCGATCTGAGTGATTATATCTTTACTCATTTAAAAATATCATAACCTTCATACAAAATTATTTGATTTGATTTGAGGAAACACTGTAATCTCTATTGGTTGTATCTAATTACTCTGCTGCCTGATTGAATCCTGCATGCATTTATTTTACCTGTCTCACTGGCCAGCAATCTAAAGCTATTATATTGAGAATTTCACAGTTTCACGGTGTACCTCTAAGGAATGTGGCCAGGGAAAAATGGGAAATTAATAACCTCCTTGAACTTTAACTACTGTTTTGGCTGCTCATTTAAAAAAAAAATCTTTTTAATGTTTTTATTTATCTTTGAGACCGAGAGAGACAGAGCATGAGCAGGGGAGGGGCAGAGATAGAGGGAGCACAGAATCTGAAGCAGGCTCCAGGCTCTGAGCTGTCAGTGCAGAGGCCAATGCGGGGATTGAACTCATGGAGTGTGAGATCATGACCTGAGCTAAAGTAGGAAGCTCAACTGACTGAGCCACCCAGGCGCCTCCTTTTTTTTTTTTTTTTTTTTTTTTATTGTTGAGTTTTACTTGCAGGAAAAAAATGTTGGAGTATAGTTAAAGCCCAAAGAATTATGTGTACAGGCAAGTTACATATAGCAGAAATGTGACATCTTCACTGGGAATCTGACCGTTTAAATGCTTCCTTTAGCCTGCACTCAGACTGTTTCCCAACATCCCCAGCTTATTCTATCAGAGGTGGTTCCTGATTGGTATGTTTCCATAAGACCGAAATAATTCCACCAGAACTTACTTCTCATTGGCTTAATTTCTCCTAAGGTCTAGTAAGATAGGCGAGAGTCCATCATTTTTGACACATTTATTTTGTCACACTTAGTTATGCAGGTTTACAAATAAAGATAATAAAAATCAAAAATGTTTCATGGCAAGTCACATTGACCAAATAAAAATTTGCCTTTTAGTAATTGATCATATTGAACCAAAACAACATCACTACCTGAATGAAATACATATTTAGTACTACGTTTTCTTTTGCAAAAGTTAATGATTACTACATAAGAAAATGCTAAAATATAAGCTGCTACTTTATCTTTTTTTTTCCATTCAAAGTGAGATCATCACAAAGCAACTTTTGAGAAAACTCCTAGGATACTAGACAGCCTCAATGATATATGATATGTGTAGTATTTGTTCTATGTTTTTACACTTTTGCAAAGGCCTCATAGAAAAGTTTCCCCAATATGCAAAGAAAATAATAGAATTAATTAAAACACTCAGTTTAATTCATCATTCTGCTGATGGCAAAGATAAACACCCCAAATTTATTTTTCCTAGTAATTTTATGTATTCATCTTTGTTTTTAATGAATTTCTTTTTCCTTGAATCTCCTCAGTGTGTTGGCACTCTATCAATCAGTAGCAGAAAACAGAGAAATCATTGGATTCTCTGCTGGAATGAAGTACAGGCTGTATGGAAAATAGTGTTGCCAAGTCAACCAACCACTCAAAATAGAATTCAAATCTCATGATAACTACAGCCACAATATGCCAAGAGGGAAACAAAAAAGAAATTGTTCCCAAATGAGAGAGGAAGGAAGGCAGCATAGAGTAGTTGCACTCTTGGTCCTTTGAATAACTTGCTTTATGTCCTTGGGTGATTCACTTAATTTCCCTGGGTTTTGGATTCCTCTCTCTAAAATGAGAGGATTGGACTAAGTCACCAGTTTCCAAATTATGAAGCTTGGAATAATGCAAGGAGACCTTGAGTGCATGTGCTTCATATGCTTCCACAATCACTAGGGCCGAAAAGTCCAATTGCAGCCTTGTGGGAATTGGAAAAATACTTTTATATTTTATAAAAAGGTCTTCATTTGGAAAACTTCAGGACACATTAGTAAATGATATGTGAAGTCTTTTCAGACTACAGAATGCCATTATTTTATGAGTTAGATATCCAGATGTTGAGGTGTATGATTCCTGATTGGAGTCTGTCTTCTGGAAACAGCACTGTTACTGGAGAGAACAGTGGAATAGCAGTTAGGAATATGGTTTTCCAAGACAGATTTTCATTCATTAATTTTTTGGCTTTGGACAAGTGATTTAAATTTTCATTTCCTTCATTTAAGATAATCACTTATGGGGCGCCTGGGTGGCGCAGTCGGTTAAGCGTCCGACTTCAGCCAGGTCACGATCTCGCGGTCCGGGAGTTCGAGCCCCGCGTCAGGCTCTGGGCTGATGGCTCAGAGCCTGGAGCCTGTTTCCGATTCTGTGTCTCCCTCTCTCTCTGCCCCTCGCCCGTTCATGCTCTGTCTCTCTCTGTCCCAAAAATAAATAAACGTTGAAAAAAAATTAAAAAAAAAAAAAAGATAATCACTTAAGAAGACTTAGAACAAGTTTGAAGTGTTCTTCAAATATAAGATGATTTTATTGCTTTAATTAGTTAACTGCTGCCAGCCTACTAATGCTACACTTTCAGAACAGAGACCAGAATTAGCTGTTAGGTTTGCTTATCATGCTAGTTGTTCTTGCTTCTTCCTTTCTCCTACCCTTTCCATATTAGTACGTTTTTCATCTCTCTAGTTGTTTCTCCACTCTTAGGCTGATGTTTTACACATACCTCATAAGCCAAGCAGCAATATTTGCTATTTTGGAACGAGAAAATAATACAGATTTTTATGAACAATTAAAAACAAGCCAATGAACTGCCTACATATTAAGTAGAGCGATAATAATTTAATATTATTTTATATTGAGAGAATGTTACCGTCTTCCTCTTTGTGTTTGTAGTTTTCTGAAATATATGACTCTTTTTTACTCAGATCTTTCTTTCCTCTATGTGCCGGTGGTGAGCGCTTGTGAGCGTGTACCTTTATTCTTCTTTCTGAGTAGTGCTTAGTTAAAGGCTCCCATTTATATTCTTGTCAGTTTTTCATTTATCTCTCTGAGTCCCTGTGATTGTGTCATGACCACTAAAGCTGCTGCTGTCCTGGGAGGGACGCTCAGTTTGCTGAGGGACAAAAGAAAGTTCACTTCTTTTTCAGTTATTGGATTCCACTTCTTCTGAACTCAAGCCATATGAGCAGATGGACTCTCTTGGAAATGGAAATAAATGGTTATCTCTTGAAACAGAAGAGATTAGGGATTTGCACGTCTGGATGGCTGAAGCATCCTGCTTTCAGAATTATTAAAGATGCTCCTTGAAAGTAAGAGATTCCCCAGTGCTCAACAATCTTAATCTTCATATTAACTTTTAATCAGACTTTTAACAGACGTGAATGAATGTTACAAGAGGTCAACCAACTTCATATTCATCTGAAAATATGATTAAAAGAAATCATTTTTTTTTACTTCAGTAAAGCACATGAATTAATGTAAAGGAAAGAAAGAGAAAGTCCTCTACAAACTAATAATAAGGGATAAGTTTTCCTATATTCAACATGGTTGGCAGGTAAGCACAGGATTATTTTGTTAAAGTAATATGTTACCTTAAATATGATCACTTTAGAATAACACCTAAAAGTAAAAATAAAATATATATATATACATATATATATATATGGAATAAAAACATCATAGTGAAAATAATTTTGTATTAGATGAATTTTTAAAGGACTACTTTAATCAAAATTCCCTTAAATTGAAAAAAAATTTCCCCATAAAATAGCATATTTTAGGACATTCATAAAGGTGAATTGGTCAGAGATTTATTAATGTTCTTGTCCCTGGTTTTAATTTTTTTTCTCTTACCCCTCAAACATCTAAATAGGATACTTGTATCTTTTCAGATAGCTCAGAACTTTTCTCTCCATTAAGCATAATTCTTATTTTGTTCTATCTAAAAATGTGCCATTGACATTTTTGTGATATAGTTTTTACTACATAATAATATCTTATTCCATAGGCAACTGATGACTGAAAATGATATATCCTGATATATATTCTTCTCAGGAGCAGACTTCATAAATAGTGTTTATTACTTTCCTCAGAGTTACTAAAGAAACTAAAAAGAATTAAGAATACAAATGCTGCCTGGGGCTCCTGAGTGGCTCAGTCAGTTAAACATCTGACTGTTGATTTCGGCTCAGGTCATGATATCACAGTTCGTGAGCTTGAGCCCTGCATCAGCCTCTGTGCTGACACTGCAAAGCCTTCTTGGGATTCTCTTTCTC
This sequence comes from Prionailurus bengalensis, assembly GCF_016509475.1. Lineage (NCBI taxonomy): Eukaryota > Metazoa > Chordata > Mammalia > Carnivora > Felidae > Prionailurus > Prionailurus bengalensis. The sequence goes on along the minus strand of NC_057344.1, from coordinate 100,077,015 downwards.
TCTCCCTCTCTCTGTTCCTTCCTTGTTCACTCTTTCTGTCTCTCTCAAAATAAATAAAAATAAACTTTAAAAAAAGCATATAAAAGCTGCCTTATCTCAAGGAGGAGACCATCGTGTTGATTACAAATAGAATTTATATAAACTAGGCCATGTTGTAAATTTATTTACTCTACAGAATCACAGCCACCCTTTACTGAGTAACTATTAAGTTCCAGCAACTGTGTTAAGTACTTTACATAACCTTCTTATTTTTTTCATAAGGATCTTTTTTTTTAAATTTGTTTTCATTTTATTTATCTTAGAGAGAGAGAGAGTATGTGTGAGTAGGGGAGGGGCAGAGGGAGAGGGAGAGAGAATCCCAATCAGATTCCATGCTCAGTGCAGAGTGAGATGCAGGGTTCTATCCCATGACCCTGGGATTATAACCTGAGCTGAAGTCAAGAGTCAGATGCTCAGGATATTGAGCCAATGAGGTGCCCCACAAGAATCTTTTGAAGTAGAAATACTATTGGGATTTTACAGTAAAAGAAACTGGGACTTAGCAGGGATACTTAACTATTAGATTCTCACATAGCAAGTAAGAGGTTGTATCAGAACTACTAGGAGTGATGCATAGTGAGAATTTATTATACTGACTTGATGTTATACATTAGTGGCAGCTGGTTCAATAATCTGTGTAAGGTTGATTTTTCTGGAGACCAAAGTCAGCATGGTAGATAGCTGGGAAGAGATGACGGATATGAAGTAGAAGAACAAGGACAGATTGGATCCCATTGTCGGAACCTGTGTCAGCTTCTCACCTTCTCCACACCTCCAGTTTTGATGATGGGGGTGACATGGAAGGTAATTCCAGTGCACTTTGTCATGGAGCTAAACACATCTGGTCCAGAGTTGGGGAAGCAAAAGGTAGTTATGGCAGGAGCTGGAGGAACCTCAGTTCTGGCTACTGTCGCACACAACAAAGCGAGCCAGCAGATAAGTAATGATGTGTATGAAGTACAACAGCACAGGTACTCTTGCACTGATGTTTAGTCAAAAAAAGATGACTGCCTGAAGCATCCACAAAATGGCTACTGTGACCAAGGCTAATTTGAAAATAAAAAGAAAGAGAATTGTGGTGGGGTGCCTGGAGAGCTCAGTCAGTTAAGGGTCCAAGTCTTGGTTTCAGCTCAGGTCATAATCTCATGGCTCATGAGATTGAGCTCTATGTCAGGTTCTGCGTTGACAACATGGATTGGGATTCTCTCTCTCCTTCTCTCTCTGCCCCTCTCCCTGCATGCACTCCCTCTCTCTCAAAATAAATAAGTAAACTTTTTTTTAAAGAAAGAGCATTGTGGAAAGTGTAGTCCCAGTTTAGCAAATTAGCTAAATTGACCCAACACACAAACCCATGGTGAATACACAGCACAGATCTTTCTTGATATCAACTTCCCCGCAAGGACATATTGTCCCATTTCTTTATGGATTATTAATGTTGTTTTTTTTTTCAACGTTTATTTATTTTTGGGACAGAGAGAGACAGAGCATGAACGGGGGAGGGGCAGAGAGAGAGGGAGACACAGAATCGGAAACAGACTCCAGGCTCTGAGCCATCAGCCCAGAGCCTGACGCGGGGCTCGAACTCCCGGACCGCGAGATCATGACCTGGCTGAAGTCGGACGCTTAACCGACTGCGCCACCCAGGCGCCCCTATTAATGTTGTTTTTAACTTAGTTTTGGCATTGTAACCAACTGTGCTCCTAATTTTTTTCACCCACAATACTTGTGTAAATCTACGTGAAAAATAAAATAAAGCTGAAGATACTTTCACTTAGAAGAATAAATCTTTAAACAATGAAAATATTGCCTTATTTTGGTAGCTAAATAAAAATGATTTAAACCAAAATCACCTCCTCCCTGTAATCCATTACACCTCTTTTGGTTGGATCAAGATATAACCCCAAGAACTGTATCTACTCCAAGAAAGACTCACATTCCTACCTTCTCCCAACAGCCAGAACAAGGCTACATTAGGGAATAAATAACTTTACCATCTGTTTATTCTTGCTTTCATCAGTAACCCCATGACTACCGAGTAATTCCTTTTCCTCGGACTCTAATCCTTACAGAGCTCTGTAGCATCGTTTATTTTTTATTTTTAGTTTTTTGCATCTATCAGTCACCTCTCCATAACTTCAATAGATTCACCATCAGTCTTCAGCAATACTTTCAACCTTTCTTTGAAATGGGCACTTCCCTTTGTTGCTATGCCAGAAATCTGGCTGTCTCCTGAAGACCCAGAATTCCCTACACCCGCCTAAGTGATGGTGTTTTCTCTTTCTAGGCTTGTCATTTTACTTGGAATGGAGGTGAGAGATCATCTTCTGTTCCACTCAGGCACTTCCAAGCCAATTTACTTTCCTATAAGTTCCCCTGTTTTGAATTTCACATGATCAGACCAAACTACCACATATTCCTCTGTGTTGTAGCCATCCACCAAACTCAGGTCACTTTTCATTTTTTTTATAAGAGTTCAGCTTTTGCCTCACTGTCAGGTCTCCTATATTACCCCTGTCAAATCCCTGGCGATTTCATCATCCACTTTCATGAAACATACACATTTCCATCCTTCCAATTCTTTAATTTTTTCCTTACAATGATCATGTCTTTGACTCTCCTTTATAAACTCACTGTCTCATGGTCACAGCTATTGTCATTATTAATAACTGCAATCACTCCATTATCTTCATTTTGAGGATCCCATTCTCAGGATTTTCTCTCTAGCTCATGCCTTCCAGTGTTCTTACTGAAATAATATGTTATCCCTGTCAGGACCTAAACTGTATTGATCCTCTTTTGTAGTCTATATACAGATCTTCCTTGATTCATAATGGAGTTACGTCTTGATAAATTTAGATTTAATGCAGCAAAGCAGCTAAAAATAAAACTCTTTAAAGCCTAAACAAACCAACTAAAGATCTGGGGTCAACCAGAAAACTAAAATGCTTTTCTCATGCTATTCTTTTCTTTTTTTTTTTTTAATTTTTTTTAACGTTTATGTATTTTTGAGACAGAGAGACACAGAGCATGAAGGGGGGAGGGGCAGAGAGAGAAGGAGACACAGAATCGGAAGCAGGCTCCAGGCTCTGAGCCATCAGCCCAGAGCCTGACGCGGGGCTCGAACTCCCGGACCGCGAGATCGTGACCTGAGCTGAAGTCGGACGCTTAACCGACTGCACCACCCAGGCGCCCCTCTCATGCTATTTCTAATGGAAGGTGAGGTCAAAGCACAGCAATGAACTCCTTCCAATTCAGGATATTTCCCAGATTTTGTATCTATTGTTTCAGTTTATCAGTATGGTTCTGATGTGAGTAATTTCCATCTGTTAAATGCACTTGTGAGTAATTTAAAACATAGAAGCAAGGCACAGGCCATCTTTGCTCTGTATGCATACTTTGAGGGAGTTGTAATTAATGGTGACCTCAGTATCCTTTAAACTGTCCCACCTTCATGCATATCTAGACACTATGGTGACATGACGATGGTAATAACCACTCTTTTCTGTTCTTTCCATCACAGCTAAGATGGTGAATCCTTTTAACTTCTTAAATCCATGGCAGACTTCCCCAATTCTCTAAGTACATTTTTCTCTATATTATTTATGTTTTTCTGTTTGACATACTGACAGAAGTTTGTTTCCTCAACTCCTGTTGATATATGCTCTCATTCTCACTTATATCACTGTGTCAGTGAGATCTTCATGGGCCACCTCATCTAAAACTTCCTCTCCCCCCCCCACACCTTCTCTTTCCCTTCCACAATTTATTTTTTCTTAGCACTTTCCTTCCACTTTTTAGTATACAACATATTTCATATATTTTACCTACTTGTTTTTGTTTTTATAGCTGACTCTCCTCAAGAATATAAGTTTTAGAAGATCAGGATTTTTTTTTGAGAGAGACAAAGGTCGCAACATGAGGGAAGGGCAGAGGGAGAGAGAGGGAAGCCGAGGGAAGGGCAGAGGGAGAGAGAGGGAAGCGGGGCTCACCTGAAGCAGGGCTTGAGCTCACCAGATGCAGGGGTTGAGCTAACCCGATGGGAGACTCCAGCTTACAAACTGTGAGATCTTGACCCAAGTCAAAGTCAGATGCTTAACCAACTGAGTCACCCAAGGGCCCCAGAATGTTTTTCAATGTCTGCTGCATACCCAGTGCCTAGAGCAATGTTTTGTAAATTATAGATACTACTCTGAAAACACTGAATGAATAAATTCGATCAGGTATTAGGACTCTCTGCACTCTCAGGAGATACCTTATGTGTATGTGCAAAAGTGTAAGAATATATATATGTACATGCTCTGTTGTTTGGTATATGCATTATTTTTTAAATGCTAGGTTTCTTTAAATCTTTTGTGTCATGGTTTGAGTGGAATGGTATTCAGTACTTGAGCACAGTTTCTTTTCTCTTTTAGAGGTTTACAAAGCAGTGCTATGTTTCAGGACTATACTGAAAAATTGAAACAATAGCTACAAAATCTGAGAAGTATCCTGAATGGAAGAAGGAGCTCATTGTTATGCTTTTTGACCTCAGATTCCATTAGAAATAACATGAGAAAGGCATTTTAGTTTTCTAGTTGACCTCAGATATTTGGTTGGTTTGATCAGGCTTTAAAGATTTTTATTTTTAGCTGCTTTGCTGCATTAAATCTAAGTTTCCAGATTTTTCTGAAATGTTCTCTGTAGCTTCTTTCTTCATTATATTCAGCACCAAGTAAAAGAGTAAGAGACAGGCAGGATCTATAGGCTCACTAGCTTCCTAGCAAATAGGGAAATTAACATTATGAAACGCAGCCTGACTCCCTCTCATTCTTTATATTCTTCTTGTCCTCAATGGCCGTTTTCAAAGGCCATGAATACTTCCATTGCAAATAATTGGTGCCACCTCCCCCTACCCTCCCAAGAAACACAGACACAAACACATTCAGACATGCATACTCACAGGCCTGCACACAAAAGACACACCCCTCCCCCAAACACTAAAAAAATACATTAAAAGGAAAATCAATACTTGACCTTTCCAAACAGTGGAGACCAGGCAATTTCTATTTCTAGTATCTGATTTTTTAACATTTAATTCCATATTTGGAATTGGTCAGAAGAGATCAATGGTTCATTTTATTATTATCAGGCATCAGGAAAGTTGAAAACCTCTCCAGGGATTATTTTGGGGTAAAACATCCAAACACAGAAATGATTTTCTGTTTCAGAGTTGGATTGAGTTGAGGAGTTACTCCTTTCTCTTGCTATAACAGATCATTGGTAATTTAAATTAAAAAGTAAATAAATAAATAAATAAATAAATTAAAATAAAATAAAATAAAATTTGGTCATTTGAATTAAAACAAGAAATTTAGTACCTTTTTGATGCTTTTGTGTTGTTGTTATTGACTTTCTCCTTCTTCCTTTCTCCCCCCTCCCCCCAATCCCAGTTGTCTGGCCCTTTAGATACCTTCAGAATCCTCTTATGCAATTTTCAGAAAAATAGATCAAAGCATCTGAATCAATGAAACTGTCAAAAGTGAGGAAAACTAAGAGATCCTGGAACTGGCATAATATTATTTTTAATAGTAGCACATAGTTATTTAAGAACCATGAGCATGAGAGGACTATCTAATTTTTAATTTATAAGGACAATTTTATGGTATGATGACTTTTTTAAAGTAGGAAAGTATTCAATATTCATCAGAGTAGAGGCATGTCGCCCCTTGAATGCCTCTCCCTCTGTACACGTGTGTGTGTGTGTGTGTGTGTGTGTATTTCACTGCATTACTTTCAGTTGCCACCAAAAAGCTTAATACATATGCTTGTTTTGATTAGTTTAGTGTATATTTTATAGATTTTACTTTAAAGAAAAGATTTTTGCCATTGAAAAAAGGCAAAGAAAATCAATGTAAAGAATAAAGCACTGTTATCTATTAGAAATATTTAGTTTGCAGCAATAGAAATCCCCCAAATAAAATTATTATAAAACCAATATAACTGATTACTCTTTATATAATTTTCAAAATGTGGGCCCAGAAGAAATCCATTAATTAATTACCGTGTCTGTCCATTTATCCATTCATTTATAGTAGGCTTTCTTGAAGATCTACTATCCAGTACCACGAAAGGATACAAAAATAATGACCCAGCTTTTTTGTTGTTGTTGTTGTTGCTTCTCTTCCCCCACCCCCCAAGAGAGTCACAGTTCAGTGAGAAAGATAGATACTTAACTTCACCACACTTAGAACAGCATCCTAAGTACAACAATCAAAAGAGATAGGGGAACACAGAGAATGGCAATTTAAGTTAATTGAAGCTTGTTTTTTTCTGTATTTAATATTTAACTTACATCATTGCCTTTGTTTAAAATCTTGTCTTTCTCAATTAAAAGAAAATAGTCTCTTTGGGAATTCTTATTCTTGAACTCAATTTTCTTTTTCTTTTGTAACTGTGTCATCACAGCTTTAACTAAAATGTTGCTAATATGAATAGGGAGAACAGAAATTTTGGTCTCTTATATATCATTTATTTATTTAGAGACAGAAAGCATGTGCCTGAGCAGGGAAGGGAGAGAGGGAGAGGGAGAGAAATTCTAGGGCTAGAACCCACAAACCATGAGATCATGACCTGAGCCAAAATCAAGAGTTTGATGTTCAACCGACTGAGGCATCCAGGTGCCCAGATCTCCTGTATATTCTTAAAAAGGACTGAAATAAGGCTGAATAAGAAAGTGTTTTTCTATACATTTGATCTCTTCAGAAAATGTATCGTTAGATGGTTATGTGTTATGATATAGCAATGACCACAGTTTCATGACAAAATAATTGTTTCATCAGTCAGGAAAGTATCACTGTATTACAATTAAAAAAAAGAGAAAAAATAGCATAGTATTAAAATGATATAATTTTACATTTTAAATAAGCTTTTTGTCATAAAAACTTTTTAATGTGCCCATGTTGAAGATGTAGTCTAAAACTTGTATTATTGTTTTAATTTACACTGGCATTATAGCAATATAATATAATTCTACTCTTATATAGAGTTTTAAATTAGTACCCTGCTAATACTTTAGGATATGCTTCTAAATTTCCCTATTCATAATTAGAATGCTTTGGATATACTTTTCAAAATGTACTTGTGGAAAATTAGGAAATAATGTTGAAGTTGTTCATATTTCTTTTCTTTATCAATTATGTAGTATTTGCTAAATATGCATGTGTAAATTGTATGCCAATAGAAAAATTACGAAACTTCTATCCACTATTCTGAATTTTGTATTAATTATTTTATTTCTTTATAAAATTTAACCACATATGTATAAATATCTGAGTAGTATATTGTCTATTTTTGATTGAATTTTATATTCATAAAATTGTGTTATCTGGTCTTCTGTATTTTACTCAGTAATATATTCCTGAGATTCATTAATACAGTTACTTTTCATTGCCATATTTTTCATTGGTTAAAGAAACCACAATTATCCTTTTTCAGGTGATTGGTATTTGGGATGGTTCTGTTTGAAGGTATATTATTTTATACATAATAGTATTGTGAATATTTCTCTATTTATTTCCAGTAACATATATATGGGGATTTCTGTAGAGTATATACTCAAAGGGAAATTTCTGGACAATAAGTCATGTTCATGTGCAATGTGGTAAGTCATTTTTCAAAGGCCTTATATCCATTTATAATGATATCATCAATGTATGATAGTTCTCATTCATCCAATATATTTACCAATTTGAGTATTGTTAATTTCATAAGTTTTGTCAATATTTCTTATTTGGTAGGTCAGAAGGAAATAGTTTTTAATTAAATCACTTAAAAATTTTTTTTAATGTTTATTTTTGAGACAGAGAGACAGAGTGTGAGTGGGGGAGTAGCAGAGAGCAAGGGAGACCCAGAATCTGAAGTAGGCACCAGGCTCTGAGCTGTCAGCACAGAGCCCAATGTGGGGCTCGAACTCACGAACCATGAGATCATGACCTGAGCTGAAGTCGGATGCTTAACTGACTGAGCCACCCAGGCTCCCTAAATCTTTTTTTTTTAAGTTTATTTATTTTGAGAGAGACAGAGAGAGAGCACGAGTTGGGGAGGGACAGAGAGAGAATCCCAAGCAGGCTCCACGTTGTCAGCGCAGAGCCTGATGTGGGACTCAAACTCACAAACCAGGAGATCATGACCACAGATGAAATCAAGTCAGACACTAAGCTGACTGAGCTACCCCTGAGCCACCAAGGCTTTCCAGATTTTAATCAAATCTTAAAGTTGGTAGATGGCAGCCACCAACCAAAGGACAGATCATTTCTTTATATATTAATATTGGACTTCATTTGAAAATATGTCTTTTTTTAAATTTTTATTGAGATATAGTTGATACACTTTTTATTTTACTTTAATATGGAAAATTACCATGCCTTTTATTTTAATATTGATCATTATCTTTTGGTGACTCTTTAAAGCATAAAATTAAAAATATTTCAAAATTCATAAACCATCTGAAATTTTTAAAAGCTATGATGAATTTGATACAGAAACTACAAAATAAGATTTATTAAGTGCATATTTTATGTCTTATTATGAATTGAACAATATAGTGAAAGTACATTAGTAGAACAGTAATTTTGTAAGTTAATTTGCAGTACTCTTCTTTTGAATTTGAGTATACCTGCTATGAGATTGAATATATTATGTAAACAATGTAATCCATCTGTCTTGTCAAGGCAGAGCAATTTGTGTTTACTTTATTGACTATTGAGAAAATTGGATACCTCTGGCTTTTGCCTCTGCTTAAATCAATAGTTGAATTCATAAACATCACATGTTTGATGGAAAATACAAAATTAATGTTTATATATATATATATAGATACACACACATATGTATACACACACAAATAATATCAAATGTTATTATTTTTCCCTATTTGCTAGGAAGCAAGTGGCCTATAGATTTGTATTCCTAATGTAAACCGTATCTTGGAAGCTATTAATCTTACTTATTTTGTTAAGGGATTGAGAAAGGAAAAGCCATATCAACAAAAACAGTAATAAAAGATAGCTTCTAACAACAGAATAGAATGAATGGTCACTATTACAGGGGACTAAGATTTGTCAATGCCTTTTATAGAAATATCCCATTGCATTCAAGATTTCAAAATTTTACCAGTAGAGAATTATGTTTGTCCTTTTAATATCCATATGCATCCTGTAAACAAAATATTTTGCCTTTCCATGTATAGATAAATAGCGAAGTCTATATAAAGACTAGGGAATTCTAGTGTCCAGGAGGAGAATAACAGATAAAGAACAAAGATATGTTTCAGTCACTAAAATCAAACTACTTGTCATTCCCTGGGGCACATTTATCCCCCAGTTTATTGAGGAGGTCTGTTTTCTAAAAAAAAGTCAGTTCTGCATATGTCTTACGAGATTATCCCTACCACAAGTAAACCTGAACTCTTTTTTTTTAAATCTGAGAAATGAAACAAACCTATAATATACCTTTAAAATGCAAGAATGTGTATTATTATGTCAAAAAGGGAATAAGAGTTTTAACATGAATTACTCATTAAAGAAAAATAGCCATGATTCTATTTCTCAAAGGTTCACCAAGTCACAATCATTGTGATCCTTCTCACCAGTGCCAAAACGAAGACAAGAGCCATATAATTTCCCTGTAATAATATGCCCCTAGAAAGCAATTGTGTGGACAACTGAAGCCAAAGCAGATTTCTTTTATTAGATTGCTAGATAACTGTATAAGCCTCTGCATTTATAGTTATGGGAAATTTGTCCTATAAAATAAAACGAGCCAAATGACAATAGCACAAACATTTAGGTAATTTTTCTTGGTGAAAGTACCATCTAAATTTTATGGCTTATTCTTGGTATACAAATAAATATAAAATATAATCTTTTAACATTTAGCTTGTGTAACATTCAGTCCCTATTGTCTCTGCCATATCCATAAGACTTTGCTGACTATCTATAGAATAAGCATTTGTTAAAATTTGCATTAATCCTGATCTTAGATAAAGATATAAAAATGACCATGGGGATTTTTCTTGGTAGCATTTTTAGTGTTAAAATACTGTCAAAACTTAATGTCATAAAAACGCAGCAGGTTCACAACCATCTAGTGTATGAGCACCAAATATCATATTTTTAAAATAGCTTAGTGAATATTGAAATAAACCAAGCTTGGATTTAATAATTCAACATAAATCAATTCTTTTATTCCAAAAAAATGTTGTGAAAAAAATGTGTTATAGTATACAAGAGTCATTAAAGAGTTTGACATCTTGGAAAATGTTTGGTGAATCCCCTTGAATATTAAAGGCCCTTCTCAGAATTCTGTTAATTGATCTTAAAGTTTTAAAATTATTTGTAGTTTTTTTTTTAAATATCTTTCATCAGATACATATAGGATACATTCCCAAAAGGTTGATTTTCTAAATAAAACTAAAACAAAATGTATTATTTAATTTTTATACTACCTATGCTTGAAATTTAGAATCTATACTACTCATTTGGAAATGATCAATGTACACACTATTTTATATAAATGTTTATTGCATGATTGATACCAAGATTTATTTAAAACTAACTAGAAAAGTAAACAAAACAAAACTGAATTTCCAATAATTTCCCATTTAAAAGCTTCAATACCAGTCACTGCTCTCAGGTAGTAAATCTGACATTTGGGTCTGCAATATTATTTAATTTTTTTTAATGTTTTATTGAAACTCTGAGAGAGAGAGAGACAGAGACAGAGACAGAGACAGAGCGTGAACTGGGAGGGGCAGAGAGAGAGAGAGGGAGACACAGAATCTGAAGCAGACTCCAGGCTTTGACCTGTCAGCACAGAGCCTGGTGTGGGACTTGAACCCACGAACCATGAGATCATGACCTGAGCTGAAGTCGGACACTTAACTGACTGAGCCACTCAGGCACCCCTGGGTCTGTAATACTATTACTTTTTTAATTTTTAAAATTTCTGTGACTGAACTACTTTTTTTTGCATTTATTATAAGCCACACAGCTTATAATAGTGCTGCTTGATTTCTACAGTAAACAACTATATCATATTAGTTCATTAAGCTATAACATCTAGGCTTATTTTTCAGATTCCAAGTTTATCATTTATAAGCTTCATGGTTTTAGTCCAATTACTGAACAATCTGTAGTGCAGGGTTGATTCACAGAGATGCCGTGAGCACCACACTTAGTGGCATCACACCTGGTAGGATTTTAAAGACTTTATAGCTGATACAGTTTTTTTTAGGCATAGTTAATAACTGGAACCAGAATTCTCTTTATGAAAGCAAAGTCTTCCTGAAGGAAATATTTTGATGATCCAGCTGGATGTTGAAAAACAAGTCCAAAGGCAAAATACAAAAGAAAAGGACTGAATAAAGCAATTGCTGAGTTGCTGTATAAAGCAAAATGCAAAGAATTTGGTTTAAGAAAAAATAAAAAGGAATTTTTATTAAATGGCAGTACATAGGCACATAACAATATTAATATCAAATTGATGAAATTGTAGGTATTTATGGCTAATAATGGCTGAAGGGTTTTTTTAAGTACAGTGATTTTAATATTCAACTAATGTATTTTATACATTAAATGTAATATTCAATTCTAATTTATATTGTTGAGCTATAACTCCTTCCTCCTCCATAAACTTCAGTAAAAGCTTCCATACAAACATAAACAATGACTTCATGTAAGTGTCCTTGCCACTGCTCCTAACCATAGAAATCAAGAAAAGCAGATGATTGGGTGCAATGATATTGGAAAAGGATAATCCTACAGATAGGCAAAAAAAAAAAAAAAATCAGTTAGCAACAACAAAAAATCATTGGAAGATGAAACTCAGTACCAGGAGAGGCAAAGAAACCTTTGCTGGTAGTGAGATGGGTGAAGAATAACTCTGATCCTCTCTCCTCCAAATTCTCATTTAGTGAAGAAATAGATACAGGTGTCAGCCAAAAGGAAATTGAAATACTGGTACCAATTTATACATTGATAGCTGGATTAGCTGAACCAGAGAATTTACCTTGTCTGATGTCCTTAATCCTGCTTCCTACTGTCTTCCCTGTCATTTTCAAACCCTTCTACTTTGTGTTTTCTCTTGGGTCCACCTGTTAGTGTTAAGGAAAATGCCTGTTTGCCATTTTTTGCATATTTATAATGGGGAGGAAATTTCCACTATGCAGGAGCAACAGAGTAGGAAAATTTGTGGACTGTCTTTCCTAGGGAAGTAAGAATAGATTGGGGAGGAAACTGGCTATAAGTGGTTTAACCTTTCTCTTTCAGAGAAACTTGTGCTTAGAAAGCAGCCATTCTCTGCTCATTCATGTAACGTATTTCCAAGTGGACAAGATACCTTCTGTTCACCCCTGTAGTTCCACTCTCCACTTCCTTTCAGCCTGGTGTCCACCCCAGAGCTTGACCTGGGAGGAATGCATCAAGGGGTCCTTTTTGCTCTGGCTTCTGGCTGGATATGGCCAATGGAGAGTCCTGGCAGAAGACTGAATAGAAGCAAAAAGTTGGGTTCAAGTTGTTTTTGCTCTGGCTGCCTGCCTGTAGGGTTGCTCATCTCCTCCCAAGGTGACCTTCTCTGCATGATTCTCTTCTTCTGAGTTTCACAACTGCTTTGTGCCTAGAGCTAGAAATAGTTCTGCGGTGATCAGTACATGTTTTTTTTGTCATTCTTATGACACATGTCTCTAAAAAGTTTCTTTACCAACACATGTCTCTAAAAAGTTTCTTTACCGACTTTACTCTCCTGAGGAGACCCATGGGTGCTACTTAAAGCAGAGACTTTGGGGAGAGAGGTAGGTTTAATTAAAAGAAATATTTGAAGGATGATTTTTGGCTCTAATTTTAACATTCATTCTCTAATTCAATCAGTCATACCAAAGTTGATACTAGATCTCTATTTCTCTTATGCCAGTGTCTAATTTCAGAGTTCATTCAGAGCTCAAAAGAAGAAGAGAGGTGTGTTATTTATGTGTCCCTATAAAACTTCAATGTATTGTGCATGGCCAGTGTCTTAGAAAAATGGAGAAATCTTGGCATTTGAGGCACAAAAGAGTGTGTGGGGTGTGACGTCTCTGCTGTGACCAGCATAGAGGCTTTTACTTCCCAGTAAGTAAGATTCAGTCTTCTAGTTAATGTGGTCTTGGCTATTTCTCTCCTTTGGCAGATTGCAACAGCTTATATTGAGCTTGTACTGCTGTATATATATATATATATATATATATATATATATATATATTTTTTTTTTTTTTTTTTAACTGGCATGATCTTCAGTAAAACACCTGGTCTTAGTATGAGACTGCTGTGGTTAACCTTGAACTACATAGAGATGTATTTGGCCAAAGGAAGGTTTAGATCACAGTAAAATCTCAACTCAAAACAGGCAATGCTTCATTATACACAGTGTTTGGGGACTGGTAAGCATGATACACTATCTTCCCTCTCTGTGGGATACATCTCAGTTCTTCACTGTCCAGATCTCTACAGATTAAAAGGCAGTCTTCACACACACATACACACACCCCCCCCACACACATACACACACACGGCAGTCTGCAGTAAGAATACTGAATATTATTAGGAATTGTCCTGATTTTCTAAGTGATAGTCATTAGAAGATGACAGAAGATTAGCTGACACAGATTTCTCAGTCCTCCTTGGAATTTCTTAAAGGTCAAGGACAAGGATTCTTGGTCCCTTTTTTTAAGTGACCCATCCTCGGGCTACCTGTCCCTACCCCTCCGCTCTCACCCAACCTATGGTCTCACGTTTACTCTCATTTATTAGCAATATAGTCTATGACCACAGTTTGGGATTTCGGAGATTCTGGCTGTGGCCTCACTCACAACAGTGAAAGAACAAATTAGAGAGAATAGAAACTTACTAAAAAGAAAATATTCCTTTTTCTTGGGCTGAGAGTACCATGAATATATATCATGAAACCAAGGACAAAAAGTACAGTAGCCCCTCTTACCTTCAATTTTATTTTCTGATTTCAGTTACCCATGACCAACTGTGATCCAGAAGCAGATGATCTTCCTTCTGACATTTTGTTAGAAGATCAGTGGTGGCCCAATGCTACATCACAGTTCCTCTGTCATTCACCTCACTTCATGTCCTCACGTAGGCATTTTATCATTTCACATAATCACAAAAAGGGTGAGTACAGTACAATAAGATTATTTTGAGAGAAAGAGAGAGACCATATTCACATAACTTGTACATAACTTGTATTATAGTAGGTTATTATAATTGTTTTGTTTTTATTATTGTTGTTAATCTCTTACTGTGCCTAATTTAGAAATTAAGCTTTATCATAGTTATATATGTATAGGAAAAAACATGTTATTTATAAGGTTCAGTACTATCCACGGTTTCAGACATCCACTGGTGGTCTTGGAACGTATCTCCTGTGGATAAGGGGGCAATACTGTAACTTTAAAAAGATTGAAGCTGTAGGAGTCTGCTTGTTCAGAGAAGATTTTAATCGGTTTGGAACAATATGCTTTGGTTTATTTTCAGAATAAGAGAAAGAAAAAAATTATTATTGCAATTAAAAAATATTTATTCTATGTATTCAGGCACACATTATATGTTTTCTTTACTGAAAATATACTATGCTAGGCTCTGGACTGACCATGGCCAATGAGACAATTTGTGTCCTCAGATGCCTAATATTCTACTGAAAAAGACAGGTAATGTATACAATTTAAAGTAACTTTAAATGTGTATATAATACAATATCTGAGACTGATACACTTTATAAGGAAAAATAAAGCAAGAAGAGGAGAAAGGAACAAGAAAGACTTGTGCTATTTTAGCACAAGATGATATATACATATAAAAAAAGATACTTCTGGGAACATGGTATTTGAAAAGATACCTGAATGAAGTGAGGAAAACAGGCATCCAAATATCTTTGGGAACATAATTCATGTAAAAGGAGCAGCAAGTGCAAAGATCCTGAGGCAGGAATATATTTGGTTGACCAAGGTACTGAAAAGGCAGTATGATACAGGTGAAGAATCTGCAGAGGGATAATAGATAAAGTTCAAGCTTCACAGCCAAATACAGCTTTTCCCCATACACTAATCCCCACATCTACCTGTCTAGGTCGACTGCTGGGGGAGGAAGCTGAGTCCTGCCTCCTTAAGCAGTCCTGTTATTGTTCAGTCCCAGGACTGTATTCCCAGTCACAATGCAAGCTTCTGTGAACCAGAGGGGTCAAAGATGTCAAAGACTCGCTCTCACTAAAGCACCCCTAACATTCTCTCTTGTTTCCACCTGAAAAATGTAGTCTCTTAGTTTGTTATTACTGTCTCCAAATGGCACTCTCGTATTTCTCAAAACTTCCTGGTTTTTGCACTAATGCGGAGGAATCATTACAACCCATATCTTCTTCCTTCCTAACTTCTGAGCCAAAAGAAAGCAAATACTGAAGTCAATGAGATGAAGAGCAACCCATCTGCTTCGTGGCTGATGAAGCTGAATTAGAGAGAAATCCACTCGATCCGGGGCTACTCTCAGTTTTCCTAACACATTCCTCCTTAGAGGAAATTTATCAGCCTACAGCTGTAGGCCGGCCTCCTGGTGGTGCAAAGCCGTCCCTCTAAGCTTACAGATGGAAGAATAAGGAGGGTGAGTGTTCTAATGATAGGTCTTTCGAGAAGTAGAAACAGAAGAAGTGAAGCCTTCCCAAGGCTTTCAGATCTAATTGTGGGAGCTCCTTCTTTATTGGGCAGGAGGGAGGGAACAAGAGGTAGAGGAGGACTAGACGTTGCCCTCTCAGAATTCTTCTATGGAAATCTAAGGACACGGGAGCTGAGCCCCCATTGATAACTATGTACTATCTGCCTGACTCCTAATCTTTCAGAAACCCAGAAAAGAATTTGGGGGAAATGAGGCTCCTCCTCCCCAGGATGATGTTCATATCAGTTGCATGTAGATCTCAAAGGGAAGAGTGCCTCAGCAGATATATGGATTATATTCGGAAAGTCATGTTTTCTTTTTAAGGCGCTAACACTGGTTAGCTTATGTCAGATCGGATCAAATTAACTTGGGCCATAAAATTATAAATCAAAATTAGGGTTAGGGCCATAATTACATCTCTCACCTACTTCATGATCACTGGGTATCTGTTTTTCTTTCAAAAGAAAGCAATCTGCCATTATAGATTACGGTAGTCTACCAGTAATACCTAATGGATTCATGAAGCACTTACTGTGAAAATAATCGTTCAATGAAATGATAGTTGAATACCAGAAGATCCATACCCCACCCTCAAATGGCCCTATTTTTACCATTAACACATCATCACCACATGTTTTAAATAGCAGGCTATAATCTGTTACAGTAAAATACTGCATCACAGCCTCTATCAGCACAATGTTTTGTCTATGATGCCTATAACTAAGTGAAGGAGAAATTTAAATATGGAAGGAAATATATCTCTAAGTGAAAAATTATCAGTGTGTGCTTATGTGGGTATGTGTGTAATGCTGTAGCAACATGGGGCTCTTTTTAACTATTCTGAAATCACATTCCTAGATTTAAAAATACTCTTCTAATCAATAAAAATTATCTCCAAGATTGTCTTAAATTAGAACAGAAGCAGATGTAGTGGGATAGATTTCCTCTCTAAAACTGCTGACAGTGGGGATTAATCTCAAAGATTTCTTTCTGTCTCCCTTTATGTGGAAATGCATATCATTATCTGCCATGAAACACGCACCCAGACCCAGCAGCCCCCAGTGCATGTCACTGAGCAGATTCATTCCAAGCACTCGCAATACAGCAAGCCGTTCACCTGAGAAGGTATGCACATGGAGCTTTAGGGAGAGTGGAAGCACATCCAAGGGATTTTGAGCACCCCCACTCTTCTTGTTTTCCCACTTGCCCCCAACCCACCACAGCATCTCATTGCATAGCTGAAGCAAAACTGTCATAAAGAATGACAGATGATTTTTTCTTCCTTTAAAGGCATGCCTGGGCAATTGAGTTTCAGAGATGAGCAATGAGGGAAGAGTGTCTGGCAAGCTTATGAGGTGTCTGCGAACACCATGCTCCACTTAATTCAGCCTCCCCCTCCCTTTTCTGAGCCACAAACACACACAAAGCTTTGGTTTCTAAGGAATGGCCCTACCTCTGGCATCTATGCTTTTGTTTTCATTGCAGAGCCAGATAATTTTGTGTGGAGATTTAGTCTTTATAATCGGTGATAGAGATGATTGCTAATGAGGCAAAACTCAAGTAGGAGCCCCAGATAATTTGCACTGTATAACAGATTCTGCTTCCAAACAGCTGCCTCATTTTGCTCCATTCAAATTACCAATTGTCAGGAGGTGCTTATGGATGTTGTGTATGCAAAAGTCGTTCATTTCCCAAGCTCTACCCTCTTGATTCTTTCTTTCCCCCTTATTTTAAACAAAAGATGTCAAACATACTGAAAATAATAAAGTAATGAGTGTTTATTTACTCTTGCTCTCTTGATCTAACAAAGAAATATTTTGCCATTTTACCATATCTTGCTGAGATCTGTTTTTTTGTTTTTAAATGCTACAGATAAAAGTTGAATCCTTCTTTGTATCCTTCATTGGTCCAGCCTCCCTCTCCAGATGTAATCATTGCTCTCCAGTTGAAATCATTTCCATTCATATGTTTATATATTTATTATATATACCAGGCACTCATAATGTATAAATAACATCACGTTTTATGTTTTTAAGCATTTCATAAATTTTATCACAGTTTTCATAAATTTTTACAATTTGCCTTTTTCTTTTAACATTTTTGATTCGTTTTTAATTATCCTCATTGAGCAGCGCCTGGGTGGCTCAGTCGGTTAAGCGTCTGACTTCAGCTCAGGTCATGATCTCACAGTTCATGGGTTTGAGCCCCAAAGTCTGGCTCTGTGCTGACAGCTCGGAGCCTGGAGCCTGCTGGGGATTCTGTGTCTCCCTCTTTCTCTGCCCCTCCCCCATTCTCTCTCTCTCTCTCTCTCTCTCTCTCTCTCTTTCTCTCTTAAAAATAAATATTTAAGAAAATAAAAAAAATTATCCTCATTTAATACTGTTGCTCTAATTCATTTATTTTAATTGCTACATATCTCACCATATGAATATAATATAATTATCTATTTTCTTAATGAGCATTAAGATTTCTTTTTCTATTATAAATAATGTTGTGATGAAGTTTGCACATGCTTGCTTTTACATGTGTGTGAGAGTTTCTCTAGGGCATCTAACTGGAGATAGAATTGTCCTATTATAGGTTACTGCTTCTTCAAATTTACTGGAGTGTGAAATTGCTCTCCAAAGTAGTTTTGCCAGCTTGTAGTCCTACCGAACAGTAGGAGAATTTGCTGGAGAAATTGCATTCTCAGACACTTTAAATTTTTGTTTTTGATGGAATTAAAATGTCCTTTCATTTTGGTTTTGATTTGCATGACTCTGATTACTAGTGGAGTTGAGTATTCTTTCATGTTTATTAGCTATTCTCTGAATTGTCTGTCCATAGTATTTGTCTGTTTTCCTGCCAAATTATTTGCCATTCGTTATTGGTTTTAGGAATTTTTCGCATGTTCTCTATACTATTCCTTGGTTCACTTTTGTCTTAGGGAACATTGGGAGGACATAAAATTAAATTGACCCAAATGAGAATGGCATTCACTAGGCCCCACCAACCAAATTAAAAATGTCCTTCAAGTTTGAAATCAGTAAGGCCTTGGTAAATTAAAGCCAAAAGAACACTTATTCTGTTATGTACCTAAGCATATTCTCCACTTTGTTTTCTAAGTTGTGTTTTTTCACCAAATGATTGTTTCTGACAAGATTTTTTTTTTTTTAATCAAGCAAAACCTGAGAACCTAGCTTATTTTTGTAATCACAAATTAAGCCTGAAAGGTGGGTGTGGGAAGGTGGGATGGGGGCAGAATACTTCTGTCTTCCAAGTTCAAGTGAAAATTCAAATTTCTAAAGTAAGAAGTGTGATAAGAACTTAACACCTTAAGGTATGTGTTATATGTATATATGTAATTTTAATTTTGATTGTCAATTTATAGTACGCCAGGAAACCGTCTTCTGTATCTGTGGGGCCCAGTGCAAAATAAAAATGCAGTACTGGGCTGCCTGGGTGGCTCAGTCAGTTAAGCATCTGAGTTCTGATCAGGTCATGATGTCACGGCTCATGGGTTTGAACCCCGCAACGGGCTCTGTGCTGACAGCTTGGAGCCTGGAACCGGCTTTGGGTTCTGTGTCTCCCTGTCTTTCTGCCCATCCCCTGCTCGTGCTCTGTCTCTCTCTCAAAATTAATAACCATTTCAAAAATGCAGTACTCCTTGTTTGAGATTAATGAAAACATCAGATGTTCCTTGGAGATATTGTGGGTTTAGTTCCAGACCATCACAATAAAACAAATATTGCAAAAGTTAATCAAATGAATTTTTTCGGTTTCCTGGTGCACATACAAAAGTTACGTTTATACTATTCTATAGTCTATTAAGTGTAATAGCATTATGATTAAAAAATGTACATACTTTAACTTAACAAATGCTTTATTGCTAAAAAATGCTAACCATCATCTGAGGTTTCAGTGAGTCCTAATCTTTTTGCTGGTATAGAGTCTTGCTGGATCTTGTTGGCTGCTTACTGATCAGGGTTACTGGAGGTTGGGTGGCTGTGGCACTTCCTTAAAATAAGACAACAGTGAAGTTTGCTGCATCTATTGACGCTTTATTTCATGAACGATTCCCCGAGAGCATGCTATGCTGTTCAATACCATTATACTCACAGTGGAATTTTTTAAAAACTTGGAGTCCATTCTTTCAAACTTAGTTGTGGCTTTATCAACTCAGTTTATGTAATACTCTAAATCCTTTGTTTTCATTTCAAAAATCTTCACAACATCTTAACCAGGAGTGAATTCCACCTCAAGAAACAACTTTCTTTGCTCATCCAAAAGAAGTAATTCCTCCCCTGTTTAAGTTCTATCATGAGATTGCAGCAATTCAGTCACACCATCAGGTTCTACCTCTAATTCTAGTTCTCTTGCCATTTCCACCACATCTGCAGTTACTTCCTCCGCTGAGATCTTGAACCCCTCAAAGTCATCCATGAGAATTGGAATCAAATTCTTCCAAATCCCTGTTCATGATATTTTGACCTCTTTCCATGAATCACAAATGTTCTTAATGGCATTTTGAATGGTTAATTATTCCAGAAGGTTTTCAGTTGGCTTGCCCAGATCCAGCAGAGGCAGCTATAGCCTTATGAAATGTATTTTTTGAATAATAAAATTTGAAATTCAAAATTACTCCTTGACTCACGGGCTACACAATGGATGTTGTGTTAGCAGTCATGAAAACATGAATCTCATCCATCTCCATCATAGCTCTAGGGTGACCAGGTGCACTGTCCATGAGCAGTCATATTTTGAATCCTTGAGTTGAGGTCTGAGTAGTAAGTCTCAACAGTGGGCTTTAAATATTCTGTAAACCACATTGTAAACAGATGTGCTGTCATCCAGGCTTTGCTGCTCTATTGACAGAGTATAGGCCAAGTAGATTTAGCATAATTTCTAAAGGCCTCAGGATTTTCAAAATGGTAAATGAGTGTTGGCTTCAACTTAAAGTCAACAGCTATGCTAGCCTCTAGCAAGAGTCAGCTTGCCCTTTGAAGCTTTGAAGCCAGGCATTGATTTATCTTTTCTAGCCGTGAAAGTCCTAGATGGCATCTTCTTCCCTTAAAAGGCTATTTCATCTATACCGAAGATATGTTGTTTATGTAGCCACCTTCATTAATTATTTTAACAAGACCTTTTAAGTATCTTGCTGTAGCTTCTACATCAGCCCTTGTTCCTTCATCTTGCACTTTTATGTTATGAAGGTGGCTTATTTTCTTAAACCTCATGAACCAACCTCTGGTAGCTTCCAAGTTTTCTTCTATAGCTTCCTCACCTCTCTCAGCCTTCATAGAATTGAAGAGAGTGGATTAGGCTTTGGCTTAAGGGAATGTTGTGGCTCGTTTGATCTTCTATCCAGACTGCTAAGGTTTTACCGTATCAGCAACAAGGCTGTTTCATTTCCCTATCATCCATGTGTTCACTGGAGCAGAACTTTTAATTTCCTTCAAAAAATTCTTTGCACTCACAATTTGGCTGTTTGGCCCCAGAGGCCTAGCTTTTAGCTTATCTTGGGTTTCAACATATCTTCCCCACTAAGCCTAATAATTTCTAACTTTTGATCTAAACTGAGAGACATGCAATTCTTTCTTTCGTTTGAACATTTAGAGACCATTGTAGGGTTATTAGTTGGTCTCAGGGAATAGGGAGGTCTATGGAGAGAGAGAGAGAAATGGTGGAATGACTGGTCAGTGGAATAGTCCAATATACACAACATTTGCCAATTATGTCTGCTGTCTTATATGGACACGGTTTGTAGTATCCAAAACAATTACAGTAATAACATCAAAGATCACTGATCAGAGATCACCGTAAAATATGATAGTCATGAACATGTGTGAAATATTGTGAATGCTACCAAAAGGTGATATGGAGACACACACTGAGCAAATGCTGTTGGAAAAATGGCACTGATGGACTTATTCAATGCAGGGTTGCCACAAGCCTGCAATGTGTAAAAAAAAATGCAGCATCTAAAGCGCACAATAAAGAAAAGAACAATAAAACTAGGTATGCCTGTACAGAGATAGCAGAGCAGAACCAAATGCAAGGCCCTTCTGAGCACAGGCCCTGTGTGGCTGTACAGGTCTCATGAACATGAAGCTGATCCTGCCTACATTAATGTTTAGTTGGTATTTTTTAGACCCTTATGGCAGTGTATCATCTTATACTAAACATATTTGATGTATATAATGTGTTTCTTCACGACATTATTAACTTTTGCATGTTAAAAATACCAAACTCAACACGTAATTAGAAAATTATTTTCAACTATTCTTAAACTGAGAAATCACTAAAACATATACACTGTTTTAAAAGTACTTATGACTCTGAAAATAAAGATAGAAATGAAAATCCTAGAATGCTGGTACTTATCAAGTTAGTCATTAGAAAATATTGACTTGATGATGCTGCTGACATGAGACAGTTTTGATAAAATTCATCTGAATTTTCACTGTGAGATAAAGTTCAAGAGAACACTAGCAACACCACAATCTCAGTGATAACCTGTAAACCCTGCTGAGCTGAAGGGAATGTAACAGGCCAAATAGGGTTGAGAGAGAAACTAACAAAACATTAATAATTAGTAATTTAGGATAAGGACCGCTACAGATACCAGCAGGAAGTGTAGACTACACAAATAGACAATTCAACAGATGCTCACTGACTTCCTGGTATATACCAGAGCCCAAAAGTTGAGAATACTACTGAGAACAAGGTGAATGATTGGCTTTATTTCAGCTGATGTCTCTGTGGAATAAATAGCATTAGAAAACAGATAAGGCTGATATATTGCATAACTGGACACTTTTCTCCTTCCATAAGAGAAGGAACAAGAGGGATCCAAGTTAGTTAATAAAGCACCAAACAGGCAAGTGGAATTAAGCGTGAAGTCATTTAGAATTAGCTGAAGCTCAAAAACCCAAGCTGTTAGTCACACCCTTCTTACAAGGAGTGGCATGAGCAGAAGCTTACTCCAAATTTCCTTGAATTCTGCCTGAAATTAGGCCAATGTAAAAACTCTTAATAAAATTCCCACCTGAAAATTAGAACAATGATGTTAAGATACGGTAAAGCATCCGTTGTAAATGTCCTCTATTTATCATTCCACTTCTAGATAGCTAACGATCTTCCACTTTACATTTTTAATTTTCTTTTTAATTGTGAGCATTTTGAACAAAACTATTTTTCAAATGCCCAGCATACGACCTAACTTCTTGAATGGGATATTTGCATAGTGCACATAACTCAGCATCTACCTTCACGAGGAAGGTATCGGCCTATGACACGGTACTTACAGGAGTCAGCCAAACGTGAGGACATAGGTGGGAGGGCTATCGCCCCTGATTGTTGGAGTGGCCTTGGTAACCGACAACGGCATCCTCTTTCTCCATCATTTCTTCATGCTAGCCTTTTGGTTACAAAGAATGACACTACCATATAAAAAATGGCACAGGCCTTCTTCTAGTCCTTTTGATTCATCTCCTGCCATATTACCTGTATCTTCTGTTTTCCTACCACCGTCAAGTTGCCGGCTGTCACTTGTTTTCACTGTGTGTCTGTCAGTAGTAAACTTTTTCACCGCCTCAGTTTTCAACATTAATTTTTTTCTCCTTAGAAATCAAACACCTTTTTTTAAAAACTCTTGGAGTAAAAGAAATAGATCTTAAATGACAATCTGAGGGCTACTTTTATGAGTAGATACGTAAAGTGTGGTATGTTTTTGGTTTTGTGATTATTTTTTTATTTATTCTAAATTTTGAAATAACATGCTGATTTTATTCAAAATATCTCCATAATTTTAACATTCTTAACGACACAATTAAAAGAATTGAAACACTTGGAATTCTTTTCTTCCACATTTTGAGAAAAAGTGTAGAATTGGCCAGATTACTAAAATGCAAAGAAATTAACATTTTAATCACTTGCCGATTAAAAGTTTACACATTATAATGTGCATTAGTTTATATATTATAATAGTTTGCAAATTACACATTTTTACACATAATAATTTATGAAAATATATGCTTTATATATTATATAGCAGTTTTAGTATAATATATTATAATATTCTAATGTATATTATATATTAGAAGTTTATATTATAAATAATAAATAGCCTACACATTAAATAATTCATATATTTATACATAAATTGCTTGTGAATTATGTTATAGTTATGTGTGTATATATAATTATTATAGTTTATACATTATAATTGCATAGTGTATATTATATTATTATTTACATATTATAATTAAACAATTTCAATATTACAATAAATATTTATATATTACGAAGAGATACTTGCTTTTTTTAACATTACCCCAGATGTATTTTTGGTATGAATACAGTAGCAGTTTACCACCCCCATGAAACATCTGAAATATCTCACACAGATAGTCACTTGTGTTTGGGAAAACATTTTCTGATTTTGTCAGCGTTCCATATGAAGTATTAGTCATAGCCGCAGCGTTGGATAGAGAGTCTCTAACTGTATTTTCATCTGCTAAATCTTTCAATGGCTTTCCGTTTAATTTTTGTATCCAATTTCATTTAAATACAACTTAAAATTATCTGTATCATCTTATGATAGACTATTTTAGGAGGAGATTGAGGTTTACTACATTTATTACTCATCGGTTCTGAACATAACGTTTAGTTTCTTTTCTTTGTGAAGTAGCATGAGTGGAATGGGAAGAGAGGCAATGTCAGACATAGCTGGGATTAGTGCCAGCTCCAACATTTTAAAAAGGTGTGGCTGTTTTATTAATACTTTGAGAAATATTTCTGTTCAAAAACATGCGCCTGCCTTCCTAGTTTAGTTACTGTTCCAAAGGGACTCAATTTAAATTTTACAATTTAATGTTTTATCTCCCCCTCTGTATCATAATAGGTATACTTTTCCTCTGTATGAATTTCCTAAAATCAAACATAAAAGTCCCAAATTTTGTTCCTTAAAAAAAAGAGTATATTTACTCTCTAATAAAAATCAATTTTAATAATAATAATATATGCATCAAAAATGGAAAAAGAAAATGGGAGGCTTGTGATAACAAGGCTGGTAGATTTCTAGTCCAAAATCATCATGATGATAAAAAACAGCTACTTCCTTTGATCAATTTCATGTTTTATTACAGTATTGGAGGCATTCTCCTAGGGGTCATTCAGTTCTCTTTTGTTGTTTAACATGATAAAAATATAAGACCCTGAGTCATTTTCAAGGTTGTTTTCGGAGAGACACCTTGAGGGATGAAGTACATCTTTCTCTGGGACAAAAAAAAAAGCTTGCTTACTGCTTGCTATTAAAAAAAAATAATAACAAAAAACAACAACAACAAAAAAACAGACAAAAAAAAAACAAGTAAAAATTTCAATTTTAGTGCTCTTTTCCTATAATGCAACCCACTTAGTATAGGTAACGTTTGGCCCTGCCCCATCACCCTCAAGAGACTTGGGAACAAGAGAAACTGAAGCAAATGCACTGCTGCTCACGGTACTTGGTGTGCTCTGTGCAGTTAATTTCTTTTTCACTGGCTCAGGAGTCTTGTGTCTCCTACCAGCATCCAAAAACCAGTGACAGACTAACTTTTTAGATCATAGCTATGGGGTGAAATTAAATCCCAGATCTGACAGTTTTTACAGTGAGGCTGTAATCCTGACTGAGAGATTACTTTCTGGGAGAGGAAGTACAGGTCCCCAAGCAAGGTTCAGAGTTAGAAGACTCCCTGAGATCTGGTGGAGAATACTTTTATCCAAATGATGGCAAGGGAGGAGACAGGAAGGGGTATTCTGGCTCCAAATGTTAATGAGACTGAGCAATAAGTGGGATTGGAGCAAGTTGCCCAAATGGGACTTTAGTTGTTTCTTACTCTTCTCGGAGCAGAAATAGAAAGATACATATTCATAATGGGCAGCATTATGGACCCTGTGTTTCCAGCAGATAGACAGTGTAGCCATGGCTACCAAACCAAAGAGTCCTCAAAGCTGAAATAAATTGTGTCACCAAGGAGAACTTTCCTTTTTGTTAAAAGAACTGTCGATGAACCAAAACACAGAGGTCTACTTGGTTGAGTTGTGATCAACTGTCATGTGTCTGAAAACCAAATGTAAATGCAAAGTCTTGTTCAGTAGCATGGTGCCACTCTACTCCATTACCCCCTCCTTCTCCTCTGACTTCAGCTACTTTAAGGAGAAAGGTCGCTGGGGCCTGGGCCAAGATTATTCTTGCCTCAAAAGGGATCAGAGGTAAAATGCACTTGTTTCATTATGTTGGGGAGTTTGGGGGAGGATTGGCATTCAAATTCATGACTCTGTTGGATACATGCACCAGAGTCACTATCCTTTCCAGTCTGTTAGGCAGAGAAGGAAGCTAAACTTAAATGATGGAGTGTGGGGAAAAGTCACAGTGGCGCAGGCAGGAATGTTAAAATGACCTAATGGATGAACGCTTCCAGCTGATTTAACTCACTATTGCAGTGGCTTTGACATCTGCACGTATCATTGACTTGATGTCTTACATGCTTCTACTTCCTAGAGTGTTGTCCTACTTCTCCTCGTCTTACAGTGTTACAGAGAATTCTTCTGTTCAAAGACTGATATAAAAGGAAAAATGCTAATGGGACATATTAGTTGCTTCTTTCCCCTGCAAACCTCCTCCCTATCCCTTCTTGGCTTATCAAATAGAAACAAAATAAACAGTGCTGCTGCCAGATACAGTAACAATTATACCCCTTTTTAATAAAGGACACATTTTAACCTGTTACTTAGGCTCTTGTTGAAACTGAACCAATTACTTATGGAGACTTGTACCTCCAGGCTGACATCCTTACTTTGGGGTAGAGAAACTTGAATTGAATGATAAACAAAATGGAAAGTTATAGGCTATATTGGCTAAGCAGATATGGTATGTTCAAGAGTGCTCTGCTTTAAGGCATCTCAGCTTTGCATGAAAACATGGCTGCTACCCTATGTTTTATCCCCCACTTGATTGTCTGAAGGAAAGCCACTGGCACTGTGGGGACCTTAGTCCACCGAGTTTTCCCTAAATGTCTGGTCATTGACTGCTGACATTGTTTACCAGTGAAAGCTGATGGCCTCCTCGGATAGCAGCAAACCAGTTGCAGTGACAATTCTGAAGGACTAACTCTGGTAAAGACTGGTCAGTACAATGAGTGACTTGACAGACATGTGACTGTCTTCAATCGTACTCCAATGAATCACATTATTTTTATATGTAGTGTTATACATAACCCGCATATATATATATATATATATGTATAACAGGAATATTTTTAGTAACTCTTAAACTCTTGCCAAAGTCCTAGCCATCTGTTCTACTACTTGGAAGACTACAAAATGGAAGATTAAAGATAATCTTCTTTATGGCTGCAAAACGTAGAAAGCAATTGTGGCTGCTCATCTGACAGTCTGGGTTACTCGTGTAGATGCTCACAGTAAGGGCCCATTCTGTGATGAGACTACATGGAATCAACTAATGATCAAGTCTGCATTCCTGGCATTGGTGCCATTGCTACCTAGATGCCTCATCACACAGAGCATGACAATTTTCATCATAATAAACTGTACAGTGCAAAAGTCCAAATGTTTCTGATACAGAAGTTAATTGTAATAAGGTGACTCCATTTCTTGATGTATGACTGCTGATAGATTTAAAGCCTCACCCTTCACTATTCCACTTCTGCCTGTTATATGGGCAAGTTGGTGAAAAAGCCTGGGTGATCCCTTCTTTGGTGCTGGTGAGAAGTTCAAAGCACCCATAAGAACAGTTTTCCTTGTCCCCTCACCTAATCACTCAAAACTCCCAAGCCAGTTTTCTTTCCTACTCTCTCAAGCCATTTTAGAAGTGCTGGTGAGCCATCTTATTCTCCCTAGAAAGCTATATTAAAGGAATAATTATCTCTGTATACCCTCTTAGTGTGTCTGGGGCATCATCGATGTTAACACCCAAAGCAAATTTTGGGATGGGAAAATTCACGGTTTCAATGGAGTCTCCAAAAAAATTGAAGAAAAGAGCAGAGTGGGTGTCTAGACCGTGACCACTACCACTCAGCATCTTCCATGTTTTTCTTTGGCTTGCTAATTGCTGGTGAGCATGCTCTTTGGGCTGCACTGCTGCCTGCTAACAACTTTGCACTTTAATGTGAGCTGTTTTACGCTATACTTGCTGAATTCTACTGAGTCTCTATTATAGATTTAACTGCCCAAGCCAGAATCTGGGTAATTAGAATTTAGGAATAGGAATATGAGTTTGGGCCCTCCTTTAAATGGCCCTGGGTAGTATATTTTGGCCCAGGACTATCAGTGAGTCTCAGGTTAAACTGTGTCTCAACTCCAACATAAGCTATGACTGATACTACGCTCAAGGAATGACCCTTACTCTGAAACTGTTGGTTGTGTGTCTCAACTAGGCATTGTCCCTATTCTGTAAAGAGCTCAAAGGAAAGACAGACATCCTATGCAGTATGGGTCTACCCATGGTTGCTTGTGTGGAAGAGGAATAACTATTTGATACCCTGAAGTCATACTCCTAAAAAAAAGATCACTCACTAAGACCCCACAAGATACTTTTCCTGCTGCTGCTATCTATGCTCCTGTCACCAAGAAAGATCCTGATTGTCAGGGTTAAAAGGATCCTTAGAATATCCCTGTGGCAGTCAAAGGAATAATTCAACCATCATCTTTTGAAGTCCTCTAAACTTAAAAATGATGATTCAAGGAAAACCAAACTCTAAAATTTGAGCATGATAGAATTCTCTAAAATATATCCAGGAATGACAAAAATAAAATAAAATAAAGAAAGAAAAGCAAAACAAGAGAAATGTAGAATTAGGAAGAGAGGAAGGAAAAAAAGGAAGGGAGAAAGGAAGAAACTTGAATACGCGGTGAACTGAACAAGCAAACAAAACCTGAAACACAAGTTCACATAATTTGATCCAATTGGAAATCTAAAATTTACTAAAATAATTTATACAACAATAAAACCAAATAAAAATTTACTAAAATAATTTATATAACAATAAAAACAAAGTCAGTGATTGGTGTTTTTGCTTCCAAACATATGTTGTGAATTAACTTTAATATCTGTTTAACTGTATAAATTGACATAACTTTGTGGCCTTAATTATTAGGAGTCGAATTACAGTAAACCTGGAGGTCTTATTAATTAACTATCTTAGAGGAGTTACTGAACATAAATAGAGGACAAATAGGTATGCCTCACTTTAGCTATCAAAACCTTTATCTTGTCTTACTTCCTCATGCTTACAGTACCTATTATCTTAAATATCTCATAGTGGGCATTGTCACTTTGACAATCAATGAATGGTAAATTAAAATTAAATTAAATCCTTGGCACTTACAATTGGCTTGACAAATGGGACTCCATGGAACTCCATCCTTCCCCAATTAAAATAGTTAATACAGCCCAATATAAATTAAAACAGGGTCTTCAAGGATTGAAACACATTAAAGAAGTCTTACCTAGTGAAGGGGTGATATCTCTACTGCTTTTCCATTTGACAGCTCGGTTGGTCTGTTCTTAAACTTAGAAAGAATGAAAAATGTCTCACTGTGGATTAATACTACCTTGATGCTGTTAATGCTGCGGTCTCACTTATCAAAGCATCCCCACTCATTATTATTGATATTGCTGACTTCATTTAATCAGCAACTAGTAAACATTTTGCTATTACACGTTTGACTAATATATTTAATGCCTAATTCAATAGCTCTTAGCTGCACTTTGCTTTCAAACTACTTCCAAGGTCTAGAATACACCTTTACCTGACTTAGTGGGGTAACTCAATAGCCCTGCCATTGCACACAATCCTTGCAGGAAAGATCTTAGCTGCATACAGCTTTCTCTGGGAGCACAGGTATGACATTGCACTGATGATATCTTCCTCTGACAAGATTCACTTGACACACTCATTCAAGACAAGCCACTACTCACAAAGCAGCTCACAAAAAAAGGGGTGAATCATCCCATGAATAATTCAAAAGCCTACCACCTTGGTTTAAATTCCTGAAATCATTTTTAAGCCAAGATCTGCCCCACTCCTAATACTGTCAAGAAAGAATTATTGATCATGTATCCCCAACATGAACATCTTTAGTTTTGGGGGATTTTAAAGGCAATATATTCCTTTACATTCATTTATAATTTTACTTAATACATTTATAAACAAATTCATTTACAAACTTTACTTAATCCAATTATGCTGTCATATGTACACTGGCCCATCTTAAATGGAACCTCCTCCAACAAAAGCTTTAAAATCTGTCCAAATTGCAATACAATAGGCATTTTGTTAGTACCCCCACCAGAGACACCTTTACCATAGAGTCTTTGGCTCATACCTGTTAGAGCCTCTGGAACACCTATAATAGCTATAAATTGCCCATGCGCTCCTGATGCAAGATTATTCTCTTTGGCCTCATGTTATATATCATTAGAGTGTGTATTGCTGGTCCATACTGCATTTTCCTGGAAATACAGACGCTCAGAAGTTTTAAAACCATGACCCTCCATATCCAGCTGTTCATTATGCCTTTCGTCATGAAAGCAGCACCCCAAAAGCATGACCACCAGGGACTCTTGTTACAGAGTAGAGCCAATCCTGAGCTTCTGACATATTTCCACTGCAAGAGGAGGTGACCTTTCTTGTCCTCAGTCCTTTTTCACATACCATGGCTGTTAACAGAGGTCACCCCTTTCCCAGACCCTCTGGCTATTTATGGAGCTCCTTGGGATCAACTGAGTGAGCAGCAAAAGGAGTCAGTAGACATTATGGACAGTATCACCACCCTCAAACATGATAAAGTTCACTGAATTGTTGTTGCTGTTCATTCTTTAACCGGGATGTTTTTGATAGAGTCTGAGGCCCAGAGGTCACCACAATTGACCAAACTCTAAGCAGTCATAGAACATTGGATGACCTGGTCAACAATTGGTCCCATTTGTACATTTTTACAGATTCATGGGCTATTGCCAAGGATCTGGCTGTCTGATATAGTTAATGACAGCAACAACAATTTCTTATCCAAGGCTCTTTCTTTGGTGTACAGAACTCTGGGTATCTCTTGCCTGACAGATACACAAAATATAATTCAAGGTCACACATGCATCTATGCCTACTAAAGCCACAATACAAGACTTCCCCAAGACATTCCTTATTCCCTTAGGAGTTTTAGACACCACTAATAATGATCAAGCACTCAGTCACTTCTCAGAATACATAATGCTAGGCTTTTGAAAATGGTATTTAATTGAAATTTCATTTTTCTTAACCTCCCTAGGCTGCAGGCCTCATAGAGTGCCATAATGGCTCACTTAAACAGGTTCAAATTCAGTTAAGTGAAAAATGGCACTTTTAGTCATCAGTCAAACATCAGGGGTCAGTTGTAATATGTCATTTTTTGATGTTTCCCTGCTGAAAGCATTTAAACTTCTCTCTTCTCTTTCAGACTTATATCTGGGAAAGATGATGAGAAAGCTTAGTGTTCCCTCCTTTGGCATTGGTAGGATATTCAAACCATATTTGGGCACCGTCACCCTGGCCCCTCTCATAACCAACGGGAAAACCCAAGCCCATCTTCTTTTCCTGCTCTCATTTTCATACCTGTTGCAGAGCTACTCAGAAAGTTCCATCATGTAGTTAATAAATATTTCCATATTTTTTGGCATACGTGCAGTATCATCAGTCTTGACGTCTGATCCAAATTTTGCTTGGGGTCCATCTTGTTTTTGATCAGTGGCTACAATGCCAACCCTAGATGCTAGACCTGTGACTCCTACCAAAGGTGACCCATTTGTCTTAGGATAATGAGGCCACATTGTAGGAGGGCATTGTCTCCACCAGTACTTGACAAATAGACAGTACTGAACTTTTAACCCTTTTAAGCTCACTCTCTGTGTCTCACTGCTGTTGTTTCTTTCAGGACAGAAATTTCTGTTATAATAGAAATGATTGAGCCCAGCTATATAGAAAGAATAGGAATGACCTGTGTAAATTTGGGTTATATGCTTATATGTAGGAGATGATAGATTATGAAATGTCTCTCCATTGCAGATAGAGGCTGCTTTAGTTTTAGCTTATATATTGTCCCTTATACTTATTGGCAGTGACATCAAAGATCAGCAGGTGAGTTGCTACTCCTTTGTTATAAGTCATAATAGAACTGGCCTTAGACTAGAATCTGCTGCCTAAAATATGACTTACTGCTTGCTGGAATATATTCATACTTGACTGTAATTAAATGCTATGTGGCAAATTGGATGGATTTGGTTGCGGCCTTTTTTAGTTAAATTAATCAGAGTGGCCAATGAAGATGCAAAATAATTTGAAAATTTGCTGGAAGCCAAGGCAAAGTAGGATTACATTGTAAGTATTGGTGGGAGATGCCCATGGGTCTTTCATGTTCAATGTCTTGCTAGGTGTGCCAGGAATAAAAGGCTCTGTCTACTCTTCATCTATGTCATTTCTCAGTGTTATGTTACTGAAGAGACTGGGTTCTCAAAGTTTTGTTTCTCAGGCATTCTCAAGGGTTTTAACAGTTATCTGAAAAAAGAGGTGGTATCTCCCTCTAGGACAGGGGAGGCTTGCTTAGTGATTGTTATAAAAAGAGTGGATTCTCTCAAGCTCAGAGTTTGTTTATTTGTTTTTCTTTTATACTATTCCACTGTTTGTGCTGGTACTATCTAAAGTCTTCTTGTAACCTATCCCCTGATCGTGCCTCCCATGTTGGAGTTGGGGACAAAAAGAACTAATGTAAATATGTTGATGTTCATATTGCCTGTTGTGCCTTAAGTAATAAAGTCTTTGTGTCTGACCCAGGACTCTTGCATCTTCTGCCAGCATCCATGAAACAGTAGCAGATACACTTATTAGCTATAGAATAAAATCAAATGCTAAACCCAACATGTAATTCTAGAAATGTTCTCTGAAACAAGTTCTTTTCAATTCAGCCATTGATTGGTCTACACATTAGCTACAATTTCTACTAGATAGTAATTTCCAGTCACTAGCATGCAAGAAATCCTAGGGTTATCAGCTATTTGCTGATCTTCTGGGAAGGGTGTAAGGAGATATCTTGAGCTGGGATTGGTTGCTGAGTTACAACTGTTAGAAGTAGGCCTGGATGGTTAATAGGAGTTAGAATTAATACCATCCAAAGAATTCAAAACATAGGAAAATAATACTTACCCATGTTTTCTCTTTGTACAGTAGTTCCAAGTCTCTCTTTATTCTGGAAATCAGATTTGTTTCCCTGGTTACAAAGACCAGCATCCTCAGACAATTGGCAAGGTGACCATCTTAACTCACACTTTAAAAAAAAAATCAAATTTTGCATATACAGGTATTTGCCAAGCTTCTGAGACAAGTCTTACAGGCTAGTAAGGTGGCTTTCTTTTCAAATGGGGTTAAAATATCAACTTCAATGAAATTAATTCTGAATTTTTATCATAAGCCAGGAACTGCATGTGCTTCACACATATATTTTTTCATAATCCATTAAAAGAATCTTATCAGATATAAACTAATATGCTCATAGTCCAGAAGATAAAATTGAGATGAGCTAGCTTATGCAATGTGATAATAATTAAGAGGTGATATGTGCTAGAATTTGTACTTGAAATAAAATATTCCTGATTCACAACCTCTTTTGTTAAGCAAACACTACAGCACTCTTGTTTTTTTTTTTTTAATTAAGTTATACAAAACATGTAAATGGCTTTGAAAATGAAAATGAGTAGGACAAGAAATTTGTAGTGCCCTTTCTTGATCCTCAAGCTTTCAACTGTAAAAGAGAGAAAGGAGGAAGGGAGGGAGGGACAAAGTGGGAAATAAAGGAGTCAAACTTTATAAAATATGTTACTTTTATTGCTTGGATGATAATATAGTATGATTCACTTGATCAATTATTGGTTTAATTTATAGTTCCTTTTTATGACATTTCATAAAATAAACAGTTTGATAAATTAACGCCAGAACACATCTAGAAAACAGAGAGTAATGTATGCTTTTTCAGCCCTGAAGACTTCCTCAGGATCTGAAAAAATATACTGGATGGAGATTTTGAATAGATTTTAGACTGAGAGAAACCATGCTATAGATTAGATAAAGTTTTACATGTGAAAAAAGACAGCTAAAAAAAAAAAATAAAACAAATACAGAAAGGGCTGACACCAGTAAATTGTCTAATGTTGCATCAGGTTATAAATACAGAACCAGGGGCGCCTGGGTGGCGCAGTCGGTTAAGCGTCCGACTTCAGCCAGGTCACGATCTCGCGGTCCGTGAGTTCGAGCCCCGCATCAGGCTGGGCTGATGGCTCAGAGCCTGGAGCCTGTTTCCGATTCTGTGTCTCCCTCTCTCTCTGCCCCTCGCCCGTTCATGCTCTGTCTCTCTCTGTCCCAAAAATAAATAAACGTTGAAAAAAAAAATTTAAAAAAAAAAAATAATAAAAATAAATACAGAACCAGACCTTACGTCATCAAATAACACATTACGAAACTATAATCTGTTATCAAAAGTGATGGAGAAACTTCTTTCAAAAATGTGGGTAAGCAACATGGAAATTTAGACACTGGATTGTATCAGTAAAGGCCTAGGCAGACGAAAGAAGCCATTCTGGTTATTTTCACAGAGACAGATAATATAATGCAAAAAATTAGTAATTAGTTCCAAAGTTGTTAATTGGGTACTGAAAAACCCTAGCTGTGATGGAGGCAGTACGTGCGGAAAGCGGCTTCCATCTTTGGAAAGAGATTTGAGTTACTAAATCTTAGGAGCTCTGTGGAAGTGCAGAGGGGGCAAAAATTCAGACCTCTAAAGACAGGAAATGCTGGCTCCAGCCGGTATCAGTGAGGGGCATGATTTCGCTGCCTCTGCAAGTGCTGGGAAAATTTGATACTCCAGGAAGGAACTGCTGCTCAGAGTGAAGAAGCACCGCTGGGTGCTGCTCACAGGCACAGGGAACAGCCAGCATGCAACAGGGAACGACTGTAAGGGGCAGATGCCCCCTTCTCCTTCCCCTCAGTGGTCTCCTTCCTTTGCTCCCCGGGGCCAGAGCCTAATGGGAGCCAAGTTGGCAAAGCAGAAATCAAGTTTGCAGTCTTCCCCGCAGCCTCACAAAGCTCAGCCTACTGTCTCTCTTGGGTGAGACAATGGCCTGCACTGGGCAGGCTGCGCTTTAGCAACGGCGCATGCGCACACTTCTTACACGTATTGGTAACAACACAAATCTTGTATGTACCTGCCTAACAAGATGCAACTGTTGTTTAGAGACACAAAGACATTCTTACCCTGTCCCGAAATTGAGGAATCTCAAAGTTCTAAGAATCTTACCCGTTTCCGATAGACATTCACACTATCCGTCTCTGAGCTGTGTTAATTATTCCAAAATTTTAGTCAAAATTCCATCTAAAATAAACCTCATGAGACCGGGTTAGAGTAAGAGACACCAGTATAAACTGATGTCAATTTTAATATATGTATATACATATATAGATAAGGAAATAATTATAGATATATGTGTATATAAGGAAAGATATGTTTTACATGTATATTATACATAAATATATAATAAATATGTACCTATATATAAATATGCAAAAATTGTGTATACATATATAAAATAAAACGTGAGTAGCATCAAACAGACCCAGACACAAGATATTGATTTCTAAACTCCTTTTTTTTTTTTTTTTTTTTTAATAAAGGGAATCAGAGTCCCTTGGAAGAATGGTTAATTTGTTTGGGACTGCAGTGGGGAAAACACAAGATGAGCCTACAGCATCTTGAAGTGCCTCAAAATAAGGAAGAGCTAAAAAACAAATAAATTAAAAAGATGAGCCATATCAAAAGGACACAGGAGCCAATATGAAAGAGTTCACAGTGGCCAAAGATGGAAAAATGAAGCAATAATAATTTTAGAAGTAGATTATAACCCCCTGAATAAAATAAATATCTATGAAGCCTAAGAGATATAAGTAAATTATTCAATAAAAAATTTAAATAGAATAAGAAATAAATCTTTCTTTCAGAAGAATTCTAAATAATATGCATAGGCCTCCATCCTTCCAGGAGGTACACTTAATTCCCTTCCCTTTGACTGTGGGCTGGATGTGGTGACTCACTTTCAAAGAATAGAGCGTAAAAATAGGGGGGAAAGTAACTGTATAGTGGAGAAATATGGCAGACACTAGCAAGGAATCAAGGTTAGATCATGAGTGGTATCATGTTGCTTTTATGTGTGCAATGATACGATGTGATGAAAAAGCACGTCTCTTGTTTCGTGCTCCTCACAGATAGTCAGCCCCTCAGTTTATTTGTGAGAAAATATCAGACAAATCCAATGTGAGGAACTTTACACAAAATTCCTAAAGAATACTCTTCAAAACCCAGCCAGGGAAGAGTATGCTCCCTCTCTGATATTGTTTCAGTGACACAAGGTGCTCATAATCTCAAGGAAGTAATCTCAACATATGATTCCACGGAACAATTCTTGTAACCCCTGATGAAAGCAATCCATCCTTGGGAAGCAAGACTTCTGATTTGTCAAAAGTCAAAGTTGTGGGCATGGAAGCAAAAGATCGGAATAGAATACCAGATACATTTATGAGAAAAGTCCCTGCCACTGCCACCTCTTGATTCCTTGACATAAAGACTGACCCATTCCTAGAAAGCACCAGATTTCTATGACAGGTGACTTTAACATCAGGACTCTCCACTAGCATTGCCAAACCTTTCTTAGAACTTCTCTGCAGTCTGAAACACTTCCACCCAAAACAACCTTGCTTTCCTCTCTTCTGCACTCAGCCTGAGCCCTACATCATGGTCTGACAGTTCTACGAGCATCTCCTGGCTTCCTTCCCATTTTCTCTCACAGATGTTTCCCCTAACAAATTTCCTGCATGTCTAAGCATGTTTTTGTAACTGCTTCTTATGAGTCTAGACCAACATAAAAGGGGAAAGATTTGAATAATTAAAAACTTAGAAGCTTAGAGGGTGAGCCATGTGAAGTTGAAATTCAAACCTCTGTGGGGGAAACAGCTCAGCTGATACCGATATCTCTGAACCAGGGAGAGAACCCCAAAATGCCTCTGAGCAACAGCAGGAGCCCACAGAGATTTGTATCTCAGGGGATGCACTGAGGCAGTTTCTGCTGGTATTTGAAGAAGCGCAAAATGGATTTGGTTGCGCTCCAGGACTGAATCACTGCTGCCAGGGTGGAAGCAAGGCTAGGGTGATAGGCAAGGAAAGAAGAAACTGACAGCACACTACAAGCAGGATGGAACAAGGAGCAAGTCCCCTCCCCCACCCCTCCCCCCTAGCCCTGCATCTCCCTCTTGCAATTCAGGTTGACACAGTCTAAGAGAGAGCAGCTGTGATCTCCTTATATAATTTGGGTGGTTTTTTTTTGTTTGTTTGTTTGTTTGTTTGTTTTAAGAAATGGCAGTTGTTTTCCTGGGAAGGGTTCCTTGAATTAAATGGCAATTCTAGGGCATAGTAGGATGCAATGTAGTACATTTTGCTTTTCCTAACAGGTTGATATTTTAAGGTAATAGTAAATACAATGCTCAAGAAAAATTATGTGATTGAGGCACTTGTGTGGCTCAGTTGGTTAAACATTGGACTCCTGATCTTGGCTTAGTTCATGATCTCACAGTTGATGTAATCGAGCCCTGTGCCAGGCTTTTGGGATTCACTCTCTCCCTCTCTGCCCCTCACCCACTGGTGCTTGCTCTCGCTCTCAAAATAAATAAATATTAAAAAAAGGAAAAATTATGTGATTAATAAATACATGCGAGAAAGCTTACAGACATACCACATCAGTATATTACTGAATAATAATTAAAAATTACTAATATTTATTAATTTTTTTTTACACACTGTGCTATGAATCAGTAAATTAGATTATTCTTTTATCTAATGTTGACCAAGCACATTTTATTTCTTGCTATGCGTGCCACTGTGCTAGAGCGGGTTATGTGACAGATAAAGGCTGTGCCATTTGGGGGTGTATCATTTACAAGGAAAGAAATTCATGAAACCACTCCTTGCTCTAAGAGTTAATTTCAGTATTTTAATACTGTGGTCAGAAAAACTAATGGAACTTGACCCATGCTGGAGTTTGTGAGGATATTCTTTGAGGAAATGAAATTTAATCTGAGACCTGAAGGGAGAATAGATTTGTTTAGGAAAAGGGAAGGAGAGGAGGAGGAAAAGCTTGCCAAAGAAAGGGAGCATTGTAAGTACAAGCCTCCTGGCAAGATTGAACAGGTAACTTATTGTGGGGGAGGCACTTCACCCACATTATCTTACTTCCAAACCACCCTACGGGGCATGCAAGCCCTTTTATGGATTATCTCTCATTTTAAGGGGTTAAGAACAAAAGTGAAGCTTAGTGATTTTCACAAGAACACAAAGCCAGCAAATTGTGGCTAGATTTGAATTCAGGAGTATAAATCTCACATTCTTAACTATTAATGTTCTTCTCCCTGTCAACACTTTTGAGGGTGGCCTAATGAGCAGAGACACAGAGTTAATTCCTTTTCCAGCCACATCAACAGTTGATAAGTACTTGAACTTCAGTCTTGAGATTATTGTGTAGTAAGTTTATCAACAAATATGCATAAAACTTTAATTTGCTCCTGATTCAATGAAGATTTAGTGAAGAATTCAGTGGTGAGGAAAGAGCAATGTACTACAAATTACTATTATAGCCATTTCTTTCTTTTTTTTTTTTTTAAGTAGGCTCCACGCCCAACATGGTGCTTGAACTCACAACCCTGGATCAAGAGTTGGATGCTCTATTGACTGAGCCAAACAGGCACCCCTAAAAATTGCTATTAAAAACCTTTAGATACAAAAATCTAAAATTTACAAGTGAATATTTTTCTACAAAAGGATTCTTTGGTTTTTATAATTCCATATCATAATTATTCCCTATCATAATTTAGTAATTTTTTCTGATATGTTAGGTAGCCAGAAACATCAACAAAATACCTAAACTTTTAGTAAGCATCTGAATTGGAAATCCAGAGATTATTTTTTTAGTTCTTTAATTAGGCCTTTGCTTCTTGGCACAATCACACACACGCGCACACACACACACACACACAAGTTGTTTTGTTTTTCTATCTATGGTAACAATGACGGTTTGTTTTGTCCATCTGGAAAATTGAGATAATAATCCCAACTTGATGGGCTATTGAGAGGATTAGGGAATATATGTGTGCATAACAATGTTCTCCAAGCTAAATCCAAAACAGGAGTAGGAGTAGGTGAAGGGCCATGGGAACTTCACAAGTGAAGCACAGATGTGAGAAAGATCATTATGTTCTTAAAAAATAAGTTGACTGGGATTGGTTTTTAAGGGAGTTAGGTGCTCTCCTTTTCAGTGACTTGAAGGATGTTCTAGCTCTTTAATCTTTACTGTCTTCAGTTTGCTGGAGATAAATTATTTCACGCAGTTCCTAATACTGTATGAATTACAGTCTAATTAAAACTTCATTCTACCTACTCAAGAAATACTACTCTTTGTGCAAGTTTGTGATTCCTTCCCCTTAAAGATCACAGGACAGCCCCCCTGAAGGCAAAAGTTGGGGGATTTTTAGACAAGGGGATATAGGCTTAACCCTCAGTCTCAACGTTTCTTAACTGGATGATAGTCAGCAAGTAATTATAGGTTTTTTTTGTATCAAGGTAATGGAAATAATAATACCTTCCCTATGGAGACTGATCGTGTTGAATGAGATAATGTGTAAGTAAATTGTCCAGCAGTAAACTCTTAGTTAACTCTCCAAACCTTCTTATAAAGGAAATACAAACCTATTCTTCCGTAACCATTTTAGTTTTGCAAAATGTCTGGAATACATTGTTCTTGATTTTGTGTTTATGATTTATTTTATCACGATTTGTTTTGTATGGTTTCCTGGCACACAACTAGGCCAAAACAGCATAATAGCCACAGTGGTATAATTTATTGTGCAGAACACATCAAACACATGTACAGAATACTGAGATGAGAAAATGATTCCCTTTGTGTACTATGAATCTTAGACATATTAGGATGAAAAAGATGGACGCATTTTAAAACGCTGAATTAAATGGACAAAGTGATAGCAAGATCTCTATATCATGGTCAAAAGAAAGAGTTACAGCTTATATATATTCTGTAAATAGCAAACGTGACAAGATATAGCAAAAGAACATCAGATAATTTTAGATGATGAATTGGCTTTCCGTTATTACACCCTAAATGGAAAAGCAAATAATCTTTTAAGAGAAACTGAGAAGAGAAATGCTGCCAAAGAAATTTGGCCCTGCAGCTGTGAAGGCCAAGGTGAAATAGATGTATTGGTATATACATAAATAAATTTTTAAAAACTTAAAAGCATCTGGAAAGCCTTTTACATAGAAGCTGGTCATTGTGTGCTATAGATCACATATTTTAGTAATCTAACCTTTACCTTATCATGAAATACAAAAAGTACAGGCCGAGATGTGCAACTATTTTATTAAAATAAATCCCAGTAAATGGCATGATAGATCTGACATCTTGAATTGAATTCTTCTAGCTCCCTTCTTCATTACCCTATCTTATTACTAAATAGAAAGGCGTAGCGTGAAATAGCAAACAATATACAACAATGATTTCCCCATACATTTTTGGGTATTTTTTATAATATAGGAGAGGAAAACAATAATAATAACACTCAAAATAATGGCCAGTGCTTATTGCACCCCTAGGGCAGTACCGATGTGATGCTAGGCATTTTTAATGTACCTTAGCCTATTTGGAGGTTCAAAAGCATCACCAAGTCCGGCAAAGGTAGCAGTATTACCTGAAGTTTTCAAAGGGGAAAATGTAGGACCTGAGGTCTGTCTTTGTAGATCTTGAGAGTAACAGAAGTGTGCAACACACATAGGTTTCTTATGAGTAGGTTGGCACTTTTGAGGAACTGGAGGAAAGCTATTGGCCAAATTTTCTAACTTAATGATTTAAGTTAAAACTTGTAGATAGTCAAGATAAACTTGCCTTACTCATGGTTCTGTTTGTAATGGAAAGCTGTTCATTTCCATTAAAAAAATTACATAGAATTTTTTAAGTAGTAAATGTATAGATTTAGCAAACATTAAGCGGTATTTTCTTATCTTCAGCACCCATTGTAGTCCTTCTGGGTAGGAATAGAGTAAACTTTTTCAGGAACTCTACTACCATTCAGCAACAGCAATATCAAGAATAGGATTCCGAGAAAGCATGTGAGGTGTTCATCTGAGATGTTCAGTTCTGTTTTCCACTTAAATTCTTAGGGTGGGGAATGTAATAGCATAACATAAACTATGGTGCAATTGCAAGGAATACATTTGAGTATCTAATGGTAGCAAAATATAATTAGTAATCTTGTTTCAAAAACCATTAATTTATTTTTTGTCACAAGAAGACTAATTTCTTGGGGTAAAGGGAAGACATCATGCAACATTTCTGTTAAAAGCTAGCTAACCTAGGGGTGCCTGGGTGGCTCAGTCAGTTGAGCGTCCGACTTCTGCTCAGGTCATGATCTCACGGTCCATGAGTTCGAGCCCCGCGTCGGGCTCTGTGCTGACAGCTCAGAGCCTGGAGCCCATTTCAGATTCTGTGTCTCCCTCTCTCTCTCTGCCCCTCCCCTGTTCATACTTTGTCTCTCTGTGTCTTAAAAATAAATAAACATTAAAAAATTTTTTTAAAAAAAGCTAGCTAACCTAAGCATTATTTTCTTAATGGTAAACTATCTCTAAAATTACACAAAAGTCTCCTGTATTTTCAGATAAAAATTTTCATTGAAGTATTAGCATGTATAAAGAAAAGTGTGTAAATCTTTTAAAAAAATATTTATTAATTTATTTTGAGAGAGACAGAGAATGAGCAGGGTCAGGAAGAGACAGGGGAGAGAGAATCCCTGGCAGGCTCCACACTGCCAGCACAGAGTCCGATGTGTGGCTCGAACCCACAAACCATGATGAGATCATGATCTGAACTGAAAGCAAGAGTTGGATGCTTAACGAACTGACCCACCCAGGTGTCCTGCACACATCTTATGTAAAGCTCAAAGCATTCTTCCATATAATCGCATGCTTGTAACCTGCACTCTGATCAAAAAACACCAACACTTTAGAAACATCTTTGTTCCCCTCCAGTCATTACCACCAAAACACAC
The DNA here is from genome assembly GCF_016509475.1 of Prionailurus bengalensis. Classification (NCBI taxonomy): domain Eukaryota; kingdom Metazoa; phylum Chordata; class Mammalia; order Carnivora; family Felidae; genus Prionailurus; species Prionailurus bengalensis. Next base: position 100,035,041 of record NC_057344.1, on the reverse strand, counting down.
CTCGATTCTCATTTCTGTCCCTGTAGATAGGTTTTGTCTTTATGTAAACAGAAGCCAACAGTCTTTTTTTTCCTACTCCCTCTGGCTTATTGAGTCCAACACTGAGTCTGTGAGATTCATTCATGCATACTGTGTGTTGCAGTAATTCGTTCATCTTTATTACTGCATAGCATTTCATTGTATAATCATGAGACCCTGTATTTATCCAGTTTGAGGAGTGTTTATTTTCCAGATGTGGGCTATACTATATAGAATGTTATAAGATCATTGTGCACGTGTTATGGTGCACATGTCTATGCAATTCTGTTGGGTATGTTGCTAGGGGTGAAATAGCGGGATTACAGGATGTGTGCAAGCTTTAGTTGACACTGCCGAACAATTTTCCTAAGTGATCATATTAATTTATATGCCAGCATTGTAGAAGAGAACAGTTGCTCACATTCTCCCCTGTTGCTCCAAGTTCTCTCCCACACTTGGTATAATTAGTCTTTTTAATGACAGCTCTTGCGGTGGGTGTGTAGAGATGTCTCATGATGGTCTTAATTTGCTTTTCCTTGATGACTAACAAGGTTGAACTACTTTTCATTGAAAAAAAAAATAACTGTATGATAATTTTCAAGTCTTTTGCCTTCCCCTCATTTAATTATTTGTCTTTTTCTCTTCTAGTTGTAGTAAATTTTTTACATTAAAAATTTGTTTAATGTTTATTTTTGGGAGAGAGATAGAACACAAGCGGGGGTGGATCAGAGAGAGAGGAAGACAGAATCTGAAGCAGCCTCCAGGCTCTGAGCTGTCGGCACAGAGCCCATCACAGGACTTGAACCCACAAACTGTGAGATCATAACCTAAGCTGAAGTTGGGTGCTTAACTGACTGAGCCACTCGGGTGTCCAGAAATATTTTACATTTTAGAAACCTATTCTTTGTTAGTATATATATTGCGAACTCTGCACATATGTGTAGTTTCACGTTTACACTTTTAAGAGTGATTTTTATGAAAAGTTCTTAATTTCAATATAGAAATTGAATCAATATTTTCTTTTATATTTAGTTTATTATATCCTGCTGAAGAAATATTTTTCTACCCCAAGTGTCTACTCTTCTCTGTTACTGTCTAAAACCTTAATATTTTTAACATTTTTGATATGGGTGTAAAATTCATCTAGATTTGAGTTTTGCATATGATAAGACATAGGAATCAAGATTTTCTTTTTCTCTCTGGATACTTAATTCACTGTGGTAACCAATGATTCCTAGTCTCTATCGCTGGATATTAATTTTGCATGCTCAATAATTTTATTTAAAATGAAGCATTTGAGATATACATTTTTGTGCCTGGCTTTCTTCATTCATCATGTTTTTGAAATCATTCATGTTACTGTGTAGTTCATTCACTTTTGTTAGTTCTTCATTCAGTAGTTCATTCACTTTTGTTGTTTTCATTCAGTAGTTCATTCACTTTTGCTAGTGTTGGGTAAAATTCCATTGTATTAATATAACAATTTGTTTAGCTATTCATCTTTTAATAGTGATTTAGGTTGTGTCCAGTCTTTGGTTATTATAAATAAAACTGACATGACCATTTATGTATAAGCCTTTTTTGTGAACACCTGCTTTTATTTCTCTTGGGTCCATACTCAGGAGTGGATTTGCTGGATCCCATGGTGAATGCATGTTTTACTTTATAAGAAAGTATAACTGTTTTCCAAAATAATTGTATTATTCTACACTTTTAATAGCAATGCGTTAGAGTCTAATTTGTTCCACATATTCAGCAGCACTTGGTATTTTCCAATCCCAATTTATCATATTGTTTTTCTTTTATGGTTAGAGATTTTGTGTCATGACTATGAAATTTTTGCCTATCCCAAGGTCAAGAATATTGTGTCCTAGAATGTTGTAGTTTTTGCTTTTGTGTTTATATTTATGATCCATTTTGAGTTTAATAGTGGGTATGGTATCAGGTGAGGCTTGACATTGAAATTTTAACCTTCTCCCTTGTCACCTTTGTTGAAAATGACTACATACATGGATCAATTTGTGGACCTTGATTCTGTTCCTTTTAACTATATACCTATTTTATATACTATATACCTATTCTATGCCAGTAGAATATTTTCTTGCTTACTGATTGATTTATGATAAATCTTGATATCAGGTAGTCTAAGTTCTCCAACTTTGGTCTTTTTCTACAACTGATTTTGCTACTCTAGATCCTATGCGTTTCCATATAAATTTTAGAATCAACTAATTTCTACACAAAACTAGATGAGATAGTAATTGGAATCACACTGAAATACACAGAACACATTGGGAAGAATACATACATTATGACTAAAATTAAAAACTCAGGAAACAACAGATATTGGCAAGGATGTGGAGAAAAGGGAATACTCTTGCACTGTTGGGAATGCAAACTGGTGCAGCCACTTTGGAAAACAATATGAAAATTCCTCAAACAATTAAAAATAGAACTACCCTATGACCCAGAAGTTGCATAGATATTTATCCAAAGGATACAGGAGAACTGATTTGAAGGAGCACATGCACCCTGATATTTATAGCAGTGCTATTAGTAATAGCCAAATTATGGAAAGAGCCCAAATATCCATCGACTGATGAATGGATAAAGGAGATGTGGTTTATATATAAAATGGAATAATGCTCAGTGATGAAAAAGAATTAAATCTTGCCATTTGAAACAATATGGATGGAGCTAGAGGGTATAATGCTAGGTGAAATAAGTCAGTCAGAGAAAGACAAATATCATATGATTTCACTCATGTGGAATTTAAGAAGCACAACAGATGAACATAGGGGAAGGGAAGGAAAAGTAATAAAAACAGAGAGGGAAGCAAACCACAAAAGACTCTCAAATATACAGAACAGACTGGGGGTTGCTAGAGGGGAGGCGGGTTGGGGGGGGATGGGCTAAATGGGTGATGGGCATTAAGGAGGGCACTTGTTGGAATGAGCAGTGGGTATTGTAAGTAAGTGATGAATCACTAAATTCTACTCCTGAAACCAAGACTACACTGTATGTTAACTAACTTGAATTTAAAAAAGTAAAGAAATAAAGAATACATATATTAACTTTATTGCCTTATCCAATCTGTGAAGATAGTGTTTCTCCATTTATTTAGGTGTTTTGCCTCTGTCTTTTAGTTCAACACCATAGAAGGGGATCTAGTCTAACTCAAAGTTTTGAGTTAAAACACATACCTTCTTTTCTAGTCATCACAGGGTCAGGGTTTTAAAGTTGACTTCATATGGTAGAAACATATTTTATCAGAGGAGTATATTTAGGACATCAGATTGTGATGATAATTATATATACATCACTCATACATAACACACAGGAGATGGAGTTTGTATAAAAAGGAATCCCTCATTATCAAAATGTATACTTATTTTTTAAGACCATTTACATGAACATTTATGAACAAAATCACTGGATTTCACTTGACACATGGCAATTTGATTTCCAGGAAACTATATATGGCAAACTTAGTCACTGCAAAAGAGGGTACTGTTTAAGAAAGAACACACATACATACACATATATACATAGAAGATAATACCCAAAAAAGGCAACTCTTAAAACTGGATAAAACAAAATGAGCAAAACTTATATCTTTTCTGTTATATCAAAGCTGAAGAAACTTTCTCACCAGGACTTAATATGGGAAACATTGCTCTATATTCTATTGGGCATGCAAACTTTGGCATCAGTTAGGTACTAGTTAATTAGTGAATTAAAAAAAAAACAACTAAGTAGCTAAAAAGGCAAAAATCTTCAATCCTTCCCATACACTGTCTTTTCTAAATTTGTTCAGAACCCGAATACTTAAATCATAACTGAATACAAAGAAAATAAGTGGTTTCATATATGTTTTACATACAGAAATGCACTTATTCTAGTTGGTCGTTAGTAAGTAAAATATTAGGACATTTTAACTAGTCTATATTCTTTCCTCTTTTAATAATTTAGAGTATATGGGTGTAATGTTCTCTACTGGAGTTTGGAGATTTCTATATATTTGGAGATCCTTAATGTTTCAGTGCTGTCAATAAAAACGTATTGGTGAATATACAAAAAGGATAGATCAAAAGAATGGAAAAAGATCCTCCCCAAAGATAATCAGGAACCAAGGCAAATTGAGAAAACTATTGAGATTGTTAAATGGTCGCAACTGGCAACTTTTAAGAACCCAAAGTTCTTGCCTGATTTAACACCTTATGTTATGTAACTATTGTACTGTTGCTCAAGAATTGGAGTGACTTGACAATTTCTTAGAAAAATTCTGGTGTTGCCTGCATGTACCACGGTGGCCTATTTCCATTGGAAAGGGTTGACTGTCCATTTGGGCAATGAGAGTGGTCATGCTTTATAACTTTTATATTTAACTGTTAGATTTATCCCTGGTAGTTTGACTTTGAAAGCATATGAATCTGCCTTCATTGAGCAGTATAAAATACCATATCAGGAAAATGAAGAAACACTGAGATATTTAGAGAAGACTTTTTTTGTTGTTGTTTGGTTGGTTAGTTTTTTTGTTTTGTTTTGTTTTGTTTTGTTTTGTTTTTGAGAGAGAGAGAGAGAAAGTGTGAGCAAAAGCAGGGAGAAGGGCAGAAGGATAGGGAGATAGTGAATCTTAAGCAGGTTTCACCCTCAGCACGGAGCCCTACGTGGGGCTTGATCTCAACATGGTGAGGTCATGGCTGAGCCAAAATCAGCCAACTGAGCTACCCAGGTGCCCCAAGGGAAGATTGTTAAGGTACCTGCAAAGAGAAGGGAAGAGGAGTTAGGCTAGAAGGACTATTTAGCTAGCAGAGAGCTCACATTCAATTTAAGGATTCAGATTTAGACTTTTATATTTTCTCTAACTGAAGTTATATCCTAAATTAGAAAAGATTTTTTTTGTGGTGAAATATCAGTTTTCACATAAGAATTTACATACTTTAAAATCTTATTTTAGAATTTTAAAAGAATGTACTATATATGTCTAAAAACTGTCTTGAGTGTCTCTTGACACATAGACCACTGGAGGTTGGATTAAATTGGTTGAATTCCTTATGTGATGAATTTCATGGATTGTAATTCTGTAATCTTTCATAATGCATGACTGTAGCAACAGATCCAGCTCTGTATTGGCTATAAGCATGTTGATACAAATATGAGAGGCAGTGTAACAAAGAGACCATGTAGTGAGTATTCAGAATGTGGGTTCCCGAGACAGAGAGAAAACTGTTATAACACATGTCCAAGTTATATATCTTCTCTAAGCTTCGTTTCTTCATTTTTAAAGTGGTGATTTATAAAGTGGTGATTTAATTGTTGATATGAAAATTAAATAAATACTTTCTCACCATACACAATGCCAACTGCATAATCAGTGACCTGTAAGTATTAGCTAATATCACCATTATTAAGAATATCATCTACAACTGCATTGGATTCTCTATAATTGTAATATATATATACATACATATATATATATACACATATATATATATAAAATTGGATCCAATTTAATTGTAATATATATATATATACAGTTATATATATATAATTGGATACAATATATAATTGGATCTCTGAATCTAAAGAATGTTTTTTTATAATTTATTGCCAAGGGGAAAAGAAATTTTTTCTTTCCTAGAAGGAATTACTCTGCTTTTATTTTCCAGATACAAAGAACAATGTAACTTACTTTTATCTTTTTACTCTTATTGTCGAGCAGTTTTATATCAAGTTGAAAATCTAATTTTAGAAATTGTATTTACCTTCACTTTTGGTATATTTACATTCTTTTTCTTTCCTTGGTCTTGCTTTTTTTTTTAATGTATTAATGATATGCAATTTTACTAGTGACAGATTTCTAATGCTTTCGTTAAAGAGTAAAACAATATAATTGGGTTATGAACATGATATCTGAGCATAGTTTTACAATTGGTGCACTAAATTTTCCAGAAGTCTTTTATAATACAAAATAACACATCCTCAGGGAAGAGAGAATTTAGATTCACAATTCTGGCTAAATGAAATAGGTCACATGGCACATATAAATCTACATGGAAAGATTTTATTTTTATTTTATTCTAATATTTATTTATTTTATTTATTTACTTATTTAGCGAGAGAGAGAGAGAGAGAGAGAGAGAGAGAGAGAGAGAAAGCATGAGCAGGTGAGGGGCAGAGAGAGAGAGGAAGAGAGAATCCCAAGCAGCAGGCTCTACACTGTCAGCACAGAGCTCAACATGGAGCTTGAACTCATGAATAATAAGATCATGACCTGAGTTGAAATCAAGAGTTGGATGTTTGACTGACTGAGCCACCCAAGTGCCCCTGGAAAGATTTTTTTAAAGTATTAATCAGATTCAATAATTTAGTAATCATAATGAAGGAAAGCCTGTCACTTGAATGTAAGAAAAGTTCAGTATCAGAATTTCTATCAAAATAACTCACAACATTATTAAATAAGAGGAGAAAAATCGTATGTCAATTGACTCAAAAAATCTTTTGATCAGGTTCACCTTTTTTTCACAAAAAAATCTTTATTAGCAAATTAGAAATATAATGAGATTACTTTTAGTTGATAATGTTCCTCATTAAAAAAATACAGCAAATATTATTCTAAAGGAAAAAGTTTAGATTCATTCTGTACAACTTAGAAAAAAAGATACCAATGATATTTCTAAGGTTGAACTTATGAAAGTATTGGCCAAAGTTATAGAGAATACAAAGCTAAAATAAAAATTGTGAGGATTGAAAAGAAGTTTTAAAAGTCTTATTTGAAGATGATTTCCCCATCAGGAACCACTAAACAAACTACTAAAATGAATAGAAAATTTAACAAAAAAGCAGTAGCATTTCTTTACTGGTGCTGGAAAGGGAGATTGCAATTCAGGTCCTGCAGGTGGAGGTGCCTTTGTAAGTGCCCCAGTTTTTGACTTGGGACTCCAGAGACCCAAACTTTAAAAATTAGGGCTGCCACTTGGAGTAAGAATAACGCCCTAGAGTAAAAGCTTGGAGTAAAGGCAATACTGAAATAGAACAGTCCATCAGAAGTCAAAAAGTCAAACGTTGGAGGAAAGATACACTGAATCACATTAGAAACTGAAAACATTTAAAGCCACATTCCGGAATATTATTTTGGCTTGCATTATTCTAGCAGATCTACTGGACTTCTGGTCAATCCATCATAGTAACACACCTGAATATTTTTAATGGCATTCTTTCCAAGCCTGCTGTAAACTCCACGAAGTTACTGAGCACTGTATCAACAATAAGCCAGACAGTACTATTATACTTTTTCAATAAAAACTTGTTAAATAGTTCTTTTAATTTATAGTACTCACTTTGTCTGACATTTTTAGTCCTGGGTCCTCCTTAAGACCTTGTCTTCTGTCCACCTGACCTTTCTTGTCTAGCTATACAGAGAACGTTTGTCTTAACTTTCAAACTCAAATCTTCATCCTCTCCCGCTTTGACTGACACATTTCATGACTTGTGTCATGTTATGAGTGAAAATCAGAGAACACCACTGCATGCCAGATTATGATGGTACAATCTTAGCAGGTCTAAGAAAACATTTCTTTTATAACTAAGTTAAGTTAGTTAACATATTTCAAGAGCTTGGAACAGTGTCTGACGCATAGTAACTATTTTATTGAAAATTACTCTAGCCAAGAGGACTCCAGATATTTCCAAATAAAAAGTAGAGGTCTCTGCTAATGACTCATATTTTATTTCTTTTATTCTAAATGTTTATTTATTTATTTTGAGAGGTGGGGGAAGGTCAGGGAGAGAGGGAGAGAAAGGATCCCAAGTAGTCTCTGCATTGACAGCACGGAGTCTGATGAGGGTCTCCATCTCATGAACTATGAGATCATGACCCGAGCCGAGAAATCAAGAGTCACATGCTTAACTGACTGAGCCACCCATGCACCCCTAATGATGAATATTTTTAATCAAATGAACCATGGTAAAAGTAAATACAACACTTAACAACTTTAAAACTACAGCAGTGGCATATATGAAATAGGAATGTTTATCTTTGTAAAAAGCATTTAAAAAATTCATGATCTGTAGTTTAGTACGTAGAATTTTAGCTTTTGCTCTTATTAAGTACCAAAAGATAAGCTTACAAACCCACATTTGTAATTCCTCACTATCATAGTGCATATATTACTTGAGTCTTCATGAGACACATCTAACTGGCTGTATTGATTCTCATTAAATATAGATTAGAAGTTAATTATTTCCCAGAAAGGCATAATGTTATATGTATAATGTATAAAAATGAAAATGTATAATAACATATTGAGAACCTGGATAGAAAAAGGAAAATAAAGTATGCTGTCCTCAACATGAATCCCAGAAGTTCGTTACAGTAAGTAAATATCCACTATCAATGGCTAAGTGTGTACATAATAAGTGAAAGCATGTCTCTTATTTTCTTTTCCTAAAAACAAGCAAATAATTACAACATAGTTAAAATTTCTCTATTCTACACTGTTGATGCATTTTAGCACAATAAACTTACTTGGAATAAAAAATTTGTAGATAAAATATGCACGATGTGTTATCTAAGAACTTACAAATTTTTTTTCCATTTAGCTTTCTTATTATGGCAAATTACCTTGTCTCTTTCTTGAAAAGATTCAATTTTACATTAAGAAAAAGTTTCAGTGTATGAGATACGAATACACATCTGAACATTTTCCTTGTTGTATAATAAATGGACTTTACAAAGCTATAAACTATTCTGAGTTTATGGGCTTTGGGAAATAATGACCTCCATTAGAGTCTATAATGCATTCTGGGCAATATCATAAAAAACGTGTCAGCTGAGTAATTTCTCCCTCAAAACGATCACCTTCAGTGAGAAATAAATCACTTGCATATATTCATAGAAGAATCTCTGTGGATTATCTCTAATTCATATGCATGTATCTTCATTTTGAAATTTTATAGAAAATGGGTAGGTCACTATATAACCAGATTTCAGTTACTACATAAAAGAATGTCTCTTTTTTGAAAAGTGTGCTTGTGTAGAAATATAAAAATACTTATTATAGTTCCTTATCAGTCTTAAGTCTATCAACTTATCTGCAGTCATCCCTTAAATATTTATAAATTAAATTATTTGAAGACACATATTAGCTGGTCTTTCCACTGATCTCTTATTCTTTTTGTTTGTTTGTTTGTTTGTTTGTTTTTTCAGTCACCCCAGATCTCTTATTCTTATATAGTAGGTATTATACTTTCATATGTTCTCATTCAGGATAACCTTTTATACTATGATGTAAGATGTAAATATATTTCCTACTGCTAATAATAATATTAGTAATAATAAATAGTGGAAGTAGTATTGTCTTCTCTTAAATAGACTTTTAATTGTCTGTGAATATAAATAACACTGTTAAATGGTATTTCAAGAAGAATATATTACCTGTATACTCAGAACATGATGGCTTATAAAATTGAGCTATTTTCTAATATTAATATTTCTACTGATTTCAGCACAAACACTACTCATTGCAAGTATTACAAACTGACTGTGAATATAGCTCTTACATAATTTACAAGGGGATTTACAATAGTATACAAGATAAAAATATCAAAGATGACTCTCTAAATCCTAAATAAGTTCTGAAATTTACATATTGAGTCATGCCTCTACATTAGTAACTCTCAGCTTCTTTTTTTTTTATTTTATATTTTTTTTTAATTTTTTTTTCAACGTTTATTTATTTTTTGGACAGAGAGAGAGCATGAATGGGGGAGGGGCAGAGAGAGAGGGAGACACAGAATCGGAAACAGGCTTCAGGCTCTGAGCCATCAGCCCAGAGCCCGAGGCGGGGCTCAAACTCACGGACCGCGAGATCGTGACCTGGCTGAAGTCGGACGCTTAACCGACTGCGCCACCCAGGCGCCCCATTAACTCTCAGCTTCTAAACCTTCAAACATTATGTCCCACTGATTTCATCACTATCTACCTTGTATTATCTATTACATATTTTAGATAAATATATGTAGATATATACTATATTTGTTACATATATGGATTTATATACCTATAAATATATTGATATATACATGTAAATATAGGATAGAAAATATGTAATATATATACAGTATGTGTCTATACACAAAATATATAACAAAAAACATTATATATATAATATACATATATAATTTTATCTTCTAGTATGTAAGATTTTTATACATAAGGTCTTGTCTGTAGCTCTCTCAGCTGCTAACACAGCAATTTTCACAAAGTTTTAGCGACTGTTTTTTATCAATGATTAAATCAATATTTCATCTTACATTTCTATTACTTAAATGTCGAGTAAGTAATAATTATAATTCATATTTACGGGATGGTTTCTGTGTGGCAGCCATTGTTAGGTCTGTACAAACCCCTTAGGGACCATAGAATGGAAATGTTAATAAACAGTTTATGTGAATTATCGCTTTCTGATGATGGTTTAATTTAATTTAAACTAATTTAATTTTATTTTCATTTAGATAATTTAGATAGAAATTTTTAGAAAATTATTCAAAGGAACAAATTTGAATTGTAAAACATGAAACGATATCATTGAAAAGAATAAGAAGTGGAAATAATTAAATCAAATTCTGCAAGCATAAATTACCTTGGGAATAAAGTCAACCCAGTTTAAGCAAATAGAAATAAAGTTGTTTCCAATATTTGTGGTGTTAAAAATTGACTATCTGGGTACTACCCTGGATTTGTATTATGAACCAATTCAACATCATTGTAAGCTAAATTCAGCATTTTGTTAAATTCACTTAGAGTCACATGTCCTGCATTCACTTTCCTTTCATTCTGCAAGCCATGTAACTATTAAGAGTGTCTCTAACATCTTCCATTGTAGAAATTGCTTTCCTGAAAATATGTCACTTTTATGTATTTTGCTTTTGAACACAAATAAGTCTACAAATTAATTTATTTTGAACTTTTTTCAGAAATAATTATCATTCACATAAGTTAATCTAATTTAGTTTTGTTTTACTTTCATTTAGGCTAAAGTAGTATATAATCTACCCATATTTTTTTAAGTGTCAGTTTCATACACAATGATTTAACAAGAATATCCTTCTCTTGATTGTGAGACATAAACTATCTAAATTTGAATCCAATAAAAATCAATATCTCATTAGATTCTACGAAGTAAATTGATGTCTCTTTTAAATGCTTTATTTTGGAGCAGATAGAATGCCAAAGCAGAAGCTAAGGAAGCTCTTTAAAATCAAACAAAACCAAAAAATGGCATTTAAACTTCATTTAGTGATTTTAGAACGTAAAAAAGAAACTCTTCTTGCACTTCTTGGGAGAATGGTGATGTTCTCAATAAGGAGATTACTTTTCTTTTGAAAGTAAATGTGGATGGGAGTAAAGGGAAAATACCTCCAACGCCAACTTTGGAAATGACAATGAGAGTTGGTTTTACTAGGGGCATGCCACAGAGGCATATGTATTCATTTAAAAGCAGTGACTTTTATTTTAAATGTGATTATTTCCCTCTGTGGCCATAAATTAAGGGCAGCTATTATTAAATTTAATTATTTTCTGTAGCATCATGAAGCTGGGGGAAGATTTTCCTCTCAAAAAGGATGACTACAAAGACAGAACTCTTCTAAACAAAGATCATGCTTTCTTGTTTATGTTCACTCATATATTTAAGACTAAAAAATTGAGCCAAACAATATAAACAGAGATTTGGCTAAGGAAAATCAAAGCCAAATAAATTATATGCATGCAATAGCATGAAAAAACTGCTTTTAGAAAATCTGAGTATTTTCTTTATGGAAGTATATTTTGTGCAGTGTGCAACAGTGATTATTTATCATTCCCCATCTACTGATTTGGAAAACAAATGATAGGATCTGTCTCACTAATAACAACCATCTAACAAATGATCATAACTTTCAGGATGTTATTTTTCAGCATTTAAGTTACAGAAGCCTTGTAGAGATTAATCAAAATGACCACAAAAATACTCGTAACGTTCCTGAGATAATGAGAATTTTTTGTATCTATATTACATAATTGAGAAAACGTATGTATGATGCTTTGGAATCTATAACCCCCACTGATACACTTATACAAAGATACAAACCAAATTAACAGTGATTTTGCTAAACAGCTGCAAGACCTTGCTAATTTTTCTTATAAAATTATGTTTATTGATCTTAATTGTATTGAGAGTGACAAAAGTTTGAGAAGTGACTATTTTCATGAGTTCTATTCAAAATGTCTAATTTTTTTTTTACCCCAGCCCATATCAAATAAAGTAGAGCCCCTTCATATCAAGTTGAGTAATTAACCAATGGTTTTGTTTTTGTTTTTTAATTCATGGAAACCTAAGGGCAGAAATTATGCTGACTGTATTAGAATATACCTAACTGTGCTGTATATTTAAATGTAAAATATATCCAGACGTGTTTCTTCGCATTTAATAGAAAGTCGTAAGTTGAAACATTTAAAAACAGTTCAGATGGAAATGAGCAAGGGCATCTCCTTAGACAGCAAAACAGTGGATGAGTGTCAAAAAAATAATAACAATAATGATAATAATAGAAAAAAGACTATAGGAGAAATAATTTTTTATAGAGAAAACAGAAAAGATACTGAAAGGAAGGAACAAAAATTTGCCTCTTTCCTTGGAGAAAGTAAGGAACAGCGTGGTGTATGTAGCAGTTTCCCAAACAATCCAGAAAGTGAGCCACCACTTTCCACAAGGAAGATCTGAAAAGGCACCTGTCAACCAGACAAACCAAAAGTATGATCCACCCAATGAGACTAGAGGACTTTTGGAGACATTTTCCAGAATCAGTACAACACTTCTCACTACCCTCTCCCCTTCTGCTCTGATAAGATTGGAATCTCTTGACTCTCAGCCACTATAATGGAGATGAAATGTATTTGAATAACTGACACCTGCTAGCCTGAGGCATGAACTTCTTGTTATTATTTTTTTAATTTTTTAAATTTAGTTAGAAAGGTGTCTCAATCAGAATTCCAAGATCCAAGAATGTTGCCTTCAAAACTGTCACACTGGTAGTTTATGCAGGTTTTTAAAAACATGACTGCCACTTACCAAGAGAGTGGGAGATCATTTCTTTTAGGATTCTATTTGGAGTCACTTTGAAGGTACAGCCTCACCACTCTACTTCCAAAACTAATTGGAGAGGGCAGGCTTGTAGCAGAACTCCTTGTAAAGGCAAGAACACCTACCAAAACTTGTTAAGCTACCTCTTAGAAGGAGCTTTTGTCCAAACTTTTTTACAGGCAGAAAGTCTAGTCAGTTTCAAAAGGAAGTCCATTCAATTGTATGTAGAAAAGGTTTAACAGTTTAATTACCTCCTTTATTCTTTGGATACCAATGACTTGGAAATCTTTCCAAAACTCAAATTCCCCTTCAAAAGATGGCTCTTTACGATTACTCAGCAATGTCGAGTGAGCTAGCTTTTCCTGCCCAAATGTAGATAATAGCTTTTAATACAACCACAAGATCATATAGGGAAAATGTCTCTTATTGCTACACCCAGGACACTTTATTCCCTCTTTTAAAATTTTTCTGTTTATTTATTTTTGAGAGAGACAGAGACAGAGACAGAGACAGTGCTAGCAGGGGAGGGGCAGAGACAGAGGGAGACACAGAATCTGAAACAGGCTCCAGGATCTGAGCTGTCAGCCCAGAGCTCGATGTGGGGCTTGAATTCTTGAACAGTGAGATCATGACCTGAGCTGAAGTCAGTCACCTAACCGACTGAGCCACCCAGGTGCCCCATTCCCTGTTTTTAATTACATAGATGAATTCTCTACATTGACTAGAGATATTTAAATCTGTGCATTACCAGAAAGAAAATTTGTATCTCTGTATTTTATATAAAAATAGATATTTTCAAATATTTTTAGATTTTAGTTGTAGGGTGCTAAATCAACTGAGTAATATAGTTATTGTAGAGTGTATAAAATTATATTTTACCTACTTCAATAAAGCAATTATAATAGAAGCACAATAATTTTCAAGAACAAACAGAAAATAAAAATGTATTCATTTTGCCCTAACATATCAATATTGATTTTTAAAAATATTTTCTACCAATTCTTGTCTATATATAGAAGTAATTTTACATAGTGGTAATCATCACTTAGATGTTATCTCAATTGTATTTTATTAAATATATTATTATCATTTTAAATCTAAGAACATTTAAAAGAACCTTCAAAACAACACTTATAATCAAAGTTAAATGAATCTAAATTTTCTCAAAAGTTTTTAATTTCTGTAACATTAACACCAATGTCATAAAGTAATTTAAAATTATCATCATAGTTGCTCACCTGTGTGGCTCAGTCAGGTGGGCATCAGAGTCTTGATTTCAGCTCAAGAATGGAACCTGACGTCAGATTCTGCACTGAGAGTGGAGCCTGCTTAAGATTCTCTTTCTTTCTCTCTCTACTCTTCCCTCCACTTGTGTTCTCTCCCTATTAAAAAAACCTGTAAAAAAATGATCATCATAGTTAAACAACTAAACAAAAGCTTTGAGAGTTGTACTGGTAACAATTTTTCATGGTATTTTCTCTTTACAGGTTCAGCTTACTTATAGCTATATTTTTCTATATAACCATTATATGATCAGTATTTCTTATTAACATTTAGTTAAATTGGAAGAATTTTTCCAGGTTGCTAATGACTGTGGGTGCTAGTTTTTTCCTCTCAATGGATATTTGCAGTCTTTTAAACACTCTTTCTATTTTTGCAGTCAAATCACAAAATATCAGCTATCTTTTAAAAAACTCTTGGTTTTATCCTCCCATTGTCTCTTTCTGCTTCAATCACCTCCCTCTCTTATTCAAACCTACACAATCATACACCAAACACACAATACACACACACACACACACACACACACACACACACACACACCAAAACTAACCATCCATTTGGAAGGAGTAGGAAGAGAGCTGGTGTGGTCCTGGGTTACTGTGCTGAACTATGACTTACTGATGGCCTGGTGCATGGGAGCTGTTTCTCCTAGATCAGTAATCTCATGGTTCAGTGGCAATTCCACAGGGATCAATGAACAAGGATGAAAGAAAACAAAATGAAAATATTCTTGTCATGAGACCGTTTTATAAACAATATGTGAAAACCTTGCTAACTTTTAAAAGAATGTTGTTCTTTGCTGTTCACAAACTGTAAAGCTATCCATGCCATTTGTTATTATAAAATTACTGTGGCATTACAGAAAGATTTTTATCAGTGCCTGTGGAAATCAAATCAATAAAGATTTCCAAATAAGCTTCTATAAAATATATTGTAGAGAAGCAACTAGAAAAAGCCCACTTTGTATGCGCATGTGCACATATGTATAGACACATATCTCATTCCAAAGATTTAAGAGGATTCATAAAATTACATGAAATGAAGAAAGATAAAAATGCACATGAAGCAGGAAAATTAGGTTAAACAGAAAATAAAAGTACAAAAGAAAAATAGAGCTAAGAATAAGGACATTATAAACCCCACATTTATGATAATTTGCATGGCAGAGAAGTATTCCTTCGCTCCTCCAAAACCGTGTATTCTGTGTATTCTTCTCTTCTGTGTATTCCTTGCCTTTCTGCTTAGGGTTGTCACTGATATAATTCTGGTCAATGAAGTTAAGCAGAAATATTTTGAATGACTAATAAGAAAGAATTTTTACTTTCTGATAATTGAGAAACTATTTTATTTTATTTTGTTTTTTATGTTTATTTATTTTTGAGAGAGAGCGCACAAGTGAGGGAGTGGAAGAGAGAGGGAGATACAGAATCCAAAGCAGGCTCCAGGCTCCGAGCTGTTAGCACAGAGTTCGACTGGGGGCTCAAACTCAAACACTGTGCGGTCATGACCTGAGCTGAAGCTAGACACTTAACTGAGCCACCCAGGTGCCCGAGAAACAATTTTATATTATTCCCTGAAAAGAAAAAAAAAAGACCCTTCTCCCTTGCTTTATGCCTTTGAATGTGAAATGAGAAAGTAATGTTTGGAGCTCTTGCAGTCATTTTGTGGCCATGAAAACACCAATGATATCAGCCCCATGTCTTGAAATCGTAATGCTTCCACCATGATTATGTACCATTGACTTCTCATTATGGGAGAAAAATGCACGTCTGCTGTTGTAAACCAAACTTAACTGTTTATTTGTTGCTGACTGCACCTTAACTTAGACAAGCTATATTCTGACTCAAGTTGGAGTATGTATCTGATTTTAAGTTTTAAACTTTCAACATGAAGAAGAAAACATGACCAGTTATGATACACATTGCTAATAAAGAATAAATAATGTTCCCCGGAGTCCTTTTTTTTTTTTAAAGTGTTATTTATTTTGAGAGAAAGCTGCGCATGCACAAGCAGGGGAGGGGCAGAGAGAGAGAGAGCGCGAGAATCCCAAGCAGCACGGAGCTGACAGCACGGAGCTGGACTCAGGGCTCAGACTGAAGAACCATGAGATCATGACCTGACCTGAAATCAAGAGCTGGGTGCTTAACAAACTGAGCCATCCAGGTGCCCCTGTTCCTCAGAGTTCTTATTAATGAACGTATTATGTGATGTAGTGAGGAAAATCATTCCCAAGCACAATGACAAGGAGAAATGCCAGTGCCTTTTTAAAAGATTTGATTGCTCTTTTTTTTTATTGTTAAGGTTAATCTCTAATACCTAGAGATTATAAAAAAAGCATAATTTATTCCTTTCTCCATGATCATTCTTACCTGCATGATTTTAGAATACAAAAGTTATCAATTTGTGACTTGTGCCTGGCAGAGTTCGTTGTTACAGAAGTGTTGGGGAAGGGAGTCAAGGTTTTAGTCATAGACATTACAAACTGGCCCTACGCTGAAGTTATTCTTACCATACAAGAAAGCAAATGACTCTTTTTTTCTCTTAATTTTACTGCCTGTGTTCTAAAAATGCAGAGAAGTATATTTGAAAGAGTGGCCTCTCAGATCTCATTTATACACCATGATTGCAATATAGTAGAAAATTAGATTATCCATTTATCTCTGCAAGTAACTGGATTGCATAAAATATATTAATCGAGAAGAAATTACTTGTCAATCCAAAAAACTAAAATTGTGCTTGTGTAAGAGATAATTCTTCTAATTAATATCTGAATGTTAATGCAGGAGAAGTGGACTGAAGAAGTACTTATTCTTGAATCTTTTGATATATAACTGATATGAAAAAACATGGAGAAGATATAGAACTTATTTGTAGAACTTTCCCAGGAATGATCTGCTCCTTCTTGAGAAATGAATAATTTTAACATTGACTAAAGAAATAATCTTTTTTTTTAATGAAGGCAGATGAAAGAAGTAGGGTAGAAAATAAGTATCCTTTAAAATTATTCTTTTAATTAATAATTGGAAAAAGCAAAAGACTAGCATAGATGCAGGAATGTTGAAACCACAAAGGACCAGCGAAACCAGCTAGTGCATCCTTGATGTATTTGAGACAAAGAAAGAGAGGTTTGCATTAATCTCCTACAGTTGATGAAAGAAAATAAATTATGGCAATTTAAGTTAACCTTTTATACAGACAGGGCTACGTTATCTTTAAGACTAGACAAGACATTTTTATCAGCCAACAATATTGATTGAAAGTATCTACAACACTTAATATAATTTAATTTACATAATTTAATTTGAATTAGATTGTTGACATCAACAAAAGATGAACCAACATTCTTTCACTTTGTCAACAGTTGGGAAAAGCCAAAGCTAACTGATACTATTTTAAGACTGTTGCTGCTTCCTGCCTTTTAAGGAACTGTCCTTGACAAAAGTTAACTTGATATTGAATGCGTTATTTCTAAGGCAATTAACTCCTTACATCTGGGATGCTTTAAGTAAAAATTAAAGGATCGCTAGATGGAACGTTAATTCTATGAAAGAACTAACATTTCAAACAAAGACGTGTGCTGCCAGATTAGAATTAAAAGGGAGTGGGGCGCCTGGGTGGCTCAGTCAGTTAAGCATCTGACTCTTGATTTCGGCTGAGGTCATGATCTTGCAGTCTGTGGGTTCCATCCCTTGCTCTCACTGGGATGCTCTCACTCCCTCTCTCTCTGCCCCTCCCCGACTCTTTCTCTCTCTCTCTCTCTCTCTCTCTCTCAAAATAAATAAACTTTAAAAGAGAGTAGGTGATATACATAGTATTAAGAGAAGTAGGGAGTGAGTTTGAATATGCTTTCTTTACAAGTATAAAATTTTGTGACAAGATTTGATATTCCTCCTTTAGTCCAGGACATTTTCTTTGAAGAGCAGAGATTCAAGGCTTATTTTTTGTTGTTGCTGTTTGCTTGTTTCAGTACTACTTCCTCCACTTTATTTATTTTATTATATATTTGTGAATTCATTTGAATATGATTAACTAGACTTCTTTTTTTTTTCCTTGAGTGTCTTCTCCCTCATAAACTCAGTGGAAAAGATTCTTCTCATAACCTCTAGAATGTTATAGATGTCTTTTGAATCAACTATAATAAACACTAATTCTGCACCTATTGTATCTTTCATGTCCAGAACTATGTTTTATCCTTCTTCCTAATAAATATCTTGGCTCTACGCATGCAAATAAGAATTTATACACTATATCGCCGAGAAAAAGTCTAATTCCTGTCTCTGTTTTGCATTTTGGTGAAAGATGACTTGAACTACCTCCATTTTGACCTCAGTCTGTACTTCCTAACTGATTAAGTTATCCCTTCTAGCTTATCTTTTAACTCCACAAAAGACCAGGAGGGCAAAGCAACCAGTGATGGAAACGGAAACGACCCCCTCAAGCAATAATGACTGCCCGATGCCAACAAGACCCTTCATGACTGACTCCAAGACAATGATCCACCTGACCTTCACTGCCCAGTTGCATATACCCATGGACTTTTGTCCCACATTTTCCTCAAAACTTGGAAGTATTTTCAGCACTTTGGACACAGCCTTTGGAACACTGGTGCACTGTTTTCCTGGTATCGGTCTCACTGAAATAAATTAACTTTCACCACCACTGTCTCCCTGCCTTTGGATTTTGTCAGCAGTGAATGGCTAAATCTCATCTGCCTGGGATCTTCCGAGCCAGATGCTCTTGGACCCTGCACCCTGGTTATATTTATACTTTTTCCCACTTCACTCTTCTTACTCAATTAGGTCTTACTCATTCAGGTCTGGCCTACATTAGCCAAACAACCTTTTTCTGAAACCGGTTTCCCACATAAAAATACCCTACTTTTCTTAACTTTTCATGCCAAATTGTTTTAGTCTCTATTAAATAAATAAATAAATAAATAAATAAATAAATAAAATAAAAAAGGAAGAAATACTTCCTTCTGTTCCCATTTCCTATTCATTCTTTCAAACAGATACACTAATCAAATGGCATTACCTGAAATTAGCAAAATTACAGATGTTCAGGGCCTTTGCTTTCTTCCCTAAGACATTTTGTAATGTTAATCAGCTCTTCTTTCTTTATCACTTGAGCGGTTTTTTGACTATCATTTACCTTATTGACTTTCAAGTTCTCAAACACTTCTCTCTGTTTTTGGCATCTCATTGAATACATTGTTTCTCTTCTTCCTTCTAGACCTAGGGCTTCTCTGTTCTTAGACATCCAGTCTTTAGCTCTTTTTTTTTTATTTTTTTCTTTTCTTTTAATGTTTATTTGAGAGAGAGAGAGAGAGAGAGAGAGAGAGCATGAGCACATGAGCCAGGGAGGGACAGAGACAGAATCCCTCTGCACTCCTAGTATAGACCCCAATATGGGGCTTGATTGAACTCGCCAGCTGTGAAATCATGACCTGAGCCAAAACCAAGAGTTGGATGCTTAACAGATTGAGCCACCCAGGTACCCCTGCTGTTTTCCCTTTTTTTAAAATTCCCTATTTCCTTCAGTTCTTCAAATAGTATCTCCATGAGAGTTATTTCTGCGTTCTTATAGAGCGCCTCTACTGGTTAATGCACTTTTTCCTTAGATAGCTTATTCTGTACTTTGCTCTCACCTGTCTATAATTGAATCCCTAACCACTGATTCTGCTCTTCACATAGTGCAGCCCCAGGGATGAACATTCTGAAATCTGCACCCATGCAGACCTGGACACACTCCTGGCTCTGCTAGCAGAGAGCTGTGGGATATTGTAAAGATTCTTACCTGTGGAATTTTAGAGAAGGCTTATTTTCCCCAGTAGTCCGAAGGGCATAATTGTGGCATTACTTCAAGTTTGTCTTCAAGACTAAAGAAGGAGAGTTCAGAGAGATAGAAGGAACATAAGCAAGTTGAGCAGAATGTCCCAAGATAAGAATGGTTCACAAAGACAAAGGTGAGACGAAAGCTTTGGAAAAATAATTACGTCTGACAAAGGATTTGACAACCTTTGAAAGTTAGTTTTTGTTTTATCTATATTTGGTAGAATATATGTTTGCCATTTGCATGAAATCTTTGTTTTAGTTCATAGCCCAAACACATATTTTATTCATGTCTCTTAATACAAAAATTTGGGTTCTATAACAAAAGAAGAAATTAGAATTAGATTCACTCTTACATCTTCTTGCATATATATATAGATATATGTATATATCTATGTATATCTATGTGTATATATATATATATATACATATACATATATATATACTAAAATCATTATTTTATGTTGAAACCATGGTGATGCTTTAGATCCATACATATATTTGTGCCATGAATGCTTTGTAACATGCAGTTTTTTTGTGTTTGTATATTTTAATCACACTTGTCCTTATTTCTTATCCCTATAAACTGAAAACTTTTTTGACTTACAAGTTCAGAAAACATAAATGAATTAATTTATTGAATCAAATATGCTATACCAGCCAACATTTTCTTGGGAAATGTTTTTAGACTATAATTGAGGACAAAAAAAGTCACATTCATCCATGGAGAAATGAATTATTTATGAAGTTTAAAAATTCTCCATGTTACATAAAGTGCTGATAGAAATCAGTGTGTATCCCAACTTTTTTCTCTGTAAACAATTTATATTTATAGAAAAGATAAATGTACATACTACCAATATGTTATATAGTAAAATATAAATAGAATATAATACTAGATATTATATATTAAAATACAAATAGTATTTGCCCATCACCACTTTTTAAACTAGTTTTCATGGATAACTAACTCTTTGAAAGCTTAGGACTTGGTGGACTGCCACTCTTTGATATAGTATAAATAATATTTTCCTGCTTGATTATCTACTCACACAATGCCCTATAATTATTTATCCAAAGTATCTAACATTTAAAAAATACTTTTTAGTTATTTGTTTGCATTAGTTGATTTATTCCAGAACTATAAACACATGTTATTATTGTCATGCAATTTTTACTTTTTTCACTGTACTGTTAGAAACAATTTCAAGGGTAAAAATATCCTATTGTCAAAAATGTGATTAAGTAGTCTGTCAGCTATGGCTGTTTATTCTCAGTTTTTAAAAGCTATTAAAATATTTTAATAACATTATTCTCTTTCTCTTACTTTACCCAATACATTTACTTATTTTTAATTTTTTCTGACTTCTGTAAAATTATTTGTGGTCAGGGAGGAGTATTGGGCTAGATGACCTCTAAGGTCTTTTTTTGATTTTGACATTTTGTAGCTCTACACACTTTAGTTCTTGGCATCAAATAGATCACTTGCTTTTACTGAATCCGGTTTTTTCTTCTGTAATGTAGAATATTTCCTTGACAAAGACCTATCAGATCACTGGTGTTTTTCTTTTCTTTTCTTTTCTTTTCTTTTCTTTTCTTTTCTTTACTTTTCTTTTCTTTTCTTTTCTTTCTTGAGTTTATTTATTTATTTTGAGGGGTGGGGGGACAGAGAGAGGGAGACAAGCATCCCAAGTCCTAAGCAGGCTCTGTGCTGTTAGTGAGGACCCCATCCCGGTGAGGGGCTTGAACTCACAAATCGTAAGATCATGGCCTAAGTAGAAACCAAGAGCCAGACGGTTAACCAGCTGGGTGACCCAGATGCCTTTTAACTTTTGACTACAACAATCTTATGAATATGTAAGACCTAAATGATTTTTAGCAATCAAGATTTTTTTTTAGCTTCTGGATTATTCAAAGAATACTTATGTTGATACCCACCAGGAACTACAGTTAGTAAAGTATAGGACTTTACTGCAGAATGACTGCATCATTGGAAATAGAAGGGTGGGGCTCAAAGTTGAGATCTTTTCCTCTATTTTATGGGGCCCTGGAAAGGTTCTAAAGAGCAAAGATTGAAAATCACAGACAAAATAAAACATTCATTTTATTTTAAGCAATTTGTGTGTTTGTTTTGTGCACACAAAAGCTCTTTGTAGAATGGACAGCTGACTTTTCTCAGATGATGCTGAGTCCATTGACTGATGTCAAAGGAGATTGTAAAAAAGAAGCACTGCGCCTAGAAACTGATTAATAAACAGTGGGAATATAATAGTTATTGTTATTACGCACCTTGCTATTATCCAACTTGCCCTCTTGAAATTCGTTCATACTACTTTTGCAGCAGTCTCATTTTCCTCCCCCAAATCAAGACACTGCCTCACCTGTTACATGATATTAAATTATATATAAATTTTTCTCTTAATTTTAATATTACAGAAACATATATTAAATCTTTATACATTATGATGCATAGTATTGATATGAGTAACTACAAACATATGAGAAGTAGAACTACAACTGTCAACACGAGAACTAGAACATTGCCCCTATCTCCTGAATCTGGAGAGATCATGTGCCACCTGCTAATGTAGCTTATTCATTGAGTTTTATGTTTCAGTCAGTAATGATTTTGACTTCTGTTCAGTTTGATTTTTTTTTACAAGTTTAATGGTCTGTCCTCATACTCTGTAATTATCCATTCATCTTTGCAATGTCATCCTTTACTTCTTTAAGCATGGTCATATTTAGTGTTATCTATGTTTTGCAGTTTGTATCATCACGTTTTAGGGTTGGGGAGTGGAAATCTGTTGTTTATTTAACCCACTGGTTTGTGTACATGCTCATTGCTTGATGCTAACCTATATCTCTCTATCATGCCTTCTTTGTGGATGCTTTCTTCTAGAAAAGACTTTGGTCTGCTTCTTGCAAACAGCTAAGATTTGCCAAAGACCCAGGACAATTCTACTCCCATCCCCAATAGAGTGGTCCAAGTCAATTGGAGGTCCCAAACTCAGTCTCTTACCTAAGACTTATTATATCTATGACTGGGCTCCTATGACCATCTGCCTTGGGAGAAATTCTTCCTTTCCTGTCTATCCACAGTTTTATGCCCTACCTCCAATTCCAGATACAGGTGTTTGGGGAAAAGATGCAGAGGTAAAGTAGCATGGTTTGTTTTTATTTTGTATTGTTTCCTTTTGTTTTGTTTTAGATATCCTCTACCTTTTGCAAGTGTGGAATATTTTTTTTAACTTAGAATTCAGTTTTCTTGAAGCAGGAGGCAGAAAGGATAATCTAATCTGGATAAATTTATTTTCTGTGTTTTCAAAAGATGTATATCTGATTGAGAATTTGTTTCTGATATTCAGCTGCAGAATTCCAATTTCCTATTTGACATTTCCATATGCTTTTATCAGAAACAAAAAACGCATTTCAAAAAGCAATTTAAATTATTTCAAAATAACACTTATTTTCTTTCACAAGCTGTTGGTTCTTCCCATTCTGTCCATTTTATTAACTCTGAAACTACATTACTGTAACTTTGCATACTGATAACTCAAATCTGTTTATCATACTCTCTTACACTGACCACTGATCTTCAAAAGCATACAATCATGAATTGTACATTCCTTTCTGAGTCTGATGGGGACAGACCCGTCCTAAAATGGTACTTTTGGCTCACAAAAAATGATTTAATGCTTTGTAGAAGGCAATGACTTCCTGGACATACTCATATCATTCACTTTGTTTTAAACATGACTCTTGTATTTCTATATATTGGAAAGTATTCTAGATAGCTGAGTCTGGAAGTATGATATAAGCATTCTTGATACAGTAAGTGGGTCTCATCATTCTTAAAGTTACCTAACACCAAAATGCATGCTACTGTATCATAATTTGGACCTTGTTTTACATCAGAATGTTCTAGAGGACACTGACCTCAATACTCACAGAGCATGCCAGATTATAGTCAGATCTTTTTAAAATATCACTTATTTGAAGGACTGAGACAACTCCATTAAATATAAAAATAATATACATAAAGATTGTTGTCAACCTATAGCAACCTATGGAAGAATTAAACTAAAGAGCTATGTAAATAGAAACTAACATCTTTTTACAAGATATAAGAGCAATGTAAATTAAGACTTAATTCAATAAACCAGCGATTATTAATTTGATTTTTTTTGTGACTCAGTTGAGCAAAGTAAATATTGTTGACAGATTTTTTTTAATACCAGTAACTTCAAGCATAATAACTTATCAAATGTTTTATCCTAGAACATATTAAGGAAGACATCTTAGCTAGGATGCAGGCCAACAAAGGTGAGACTGTATAGCCCAAACAAGAAAATCTGTTGCATACCTTCAGGAGAAGAAATCAGTGTGGAATCAATGATATCATGCTGTAAATGTTTTATAAGTAGATGGATCATAAAAGGAGAATGTCACAAATTTGGTAATTAAGTGACATTGGTCTAGACACAAAAAGCTACAGAAATTATAAATACAACTGAATACTTTTGGTTGCAAATACCCTAAAATCCAATTTAGAACGACTTACATACTAAAAGGAGGTCTACTGGCACTCATAAATACAGCAACTTAGCAGTATCCTTAAGGATTTGGTTCTTTTTGCTTTGTCTTTGGGGATAAAATATTCAGTCTCAGTCAGGCTCCCTCATGTCCATAAGTACCTGCAAAGATTGATACCTTGCCCAAATGTTTCCTTGCCGATATCCAAAGAGCGGGGGCAGAGAGAGAAGTTTTCGGTAGTTCTCTTGAAGAACAACGAGGCCACTTTCCTAAATATTTTATCACATCAGTGGAGTCAATTGTCCAATCCTGACTTATTACTATGGGATGAGGATGGACTTTGCTGAATGACTTAAACTGATCAGGGCCTTCCTTTAGTGTTGAAAGTAGGGTCATCAGCTCTGCACAGTGGGAAAGGGATGCAGCATTCCATGGAATATTGGGCACATTTGGCACAAGAATGGGAAACAATTTGGGAGGATATAAGCAGCAGGTATCTACCATAGCACAGAAGACGTGATTGGGTCTGAGTAAAAATTTTCCCCAGGCTTGTACTGGAATAAAGGCCTCAGCCCCTACTTCCATTTGTTGTCTTTGCATCTTTCTTATAGAATGGCTATGTAGTTTGGTGATTAAAAGCTGTCTAAAGCCGTAGTAGTGTGAGTTCAGAGCCTGGCTCCATCACTTACTAGCTGCATGATCTCGGACAAACTACTTAATTTCTCTGTGCCTCAGTCTCTTAAACGTATTTTGTACATAAACATAGTAACCACCTACTAAAATTATTATGTAGCTTATATGAGTTATTGATGTAAATCATTTAGAACAATGTTAATTATATTATTATTATTAATCAAACCTATTAAATGCATTAGGAGATAGGCTTTTGATATATGGTACATATGTATGTGTATCGATTATATAGGTTGTAGGATATATATTAATCTTTAAAGCGTCCCTCAAACAAAACTCTTGATTTTTTTCCTATCATCATTTTGTTTAAACTTTTTGTCTTTGTTTTATTATCTCATTTCATCCAAATTATCTTATGTTGATGAAATATTAGTTTTTTTATGTTTATTTATTTATTTTTGAGAGAGAGAAAGTACGCATATGGGATAGAGAGAGAGAGAGAGATAAGGAGGGAGAGAGAGAGGAAAAGAGGGGGAGAGAGGGAGAGAGAGAATCCCAAGCAGACTCCATCCTCAGGCACACACAGGGCTCGATCTTATGACCATGAGATCATGACCTGAGCTGAAACCAGAAGTCGAATGCTTAATCAACTGAGCCACCAGGTGCCCTGATAAAAGGTTAATTCTTAATGTACCATGTTTCTGTTCACCAATCTTCCATTTCCAGCATTGCTAAAGAATTACAATCTGTTGAACATTCTAGTATTCAAGGCCTTCCAGAAATTGACTCTTTCAAAACCTCTATGTTCATATGTTCAAGTTAGACTAACGGGTGTTTTCCAGTGTCACGCTTTTTCTAGACTTGATGTCATTTGTCAGCCTGTTTCCTGTTCCTTAGGTCCACCTTAAATAACATTTGCTCTGTAAAGAATTTCTAGACTTCTGACAACCAGACAATGGAAGTTATTTTAATAGATCTTTAATGACAGAATGTAATTAACTGACACTCCCTGTTCTCTCTCTAAAATATTCAACTACTACATGCTTATGTAGCATCCACATGCCCAAGCCCCCAAGTTTACACAGATGGACTCATGTGTTTACAACAGTTCACTGTCTTTGTTCCCTAAAATATGTCCATCATATTTGTTATTGTAATTATGAGACATAAACTTTTTGCTAAATGATTAAATTTACATGCAAAAATGAAGAGCATTATACCAATGAAAATGAGGTTGAGGTTTTTTGTTGAAATATGAAAGTGAATAATTGAAAACTCAACTGTTGATTTGATGATTAGACTAATATAAGAACTTGGATATAAGAACTTGGTGGTGGGGGGTGGAATCTTGAGTTATTCTGCGCTCAGGTTGTTTCATTAGTATTTTAGAATTCTTTATAAAAACAGAAACAGAAAATTCGAGTTAGTGGCTTATGACTACTATTTATACAAGAAATATGAAACATGAATATTGTAAAACATGAATAGGACACCCCTAGTAATGGATAACCCCTGAACTGTGTTAAAATGTAGGCTAATTAGTTTTCCTTTACCTGTTTAAAATTGAATTTAATCTAAGGTGAATATATATTTTTAAATAATTCTTTGCTTTAAAAATATTTATTAAAAAACTTCCTACATTAATCCCTCAGATGATTCTCAAGCAATTGTATTATTACATATATGTTATTTTGTCATACTTCATATGTTAAATGTTCAGGAGCTGGGAATATAAGAATAATATAATATCTTTTTTAATACTTCTTAAATGAATTCAGATTCTATTGAAAAGACACACATCAGCATAATAACAAGATATTGAGGTAAATGCTAAAGAAGATTTCCATAAAGTACTATTTCTCTGTAAGTATCTCTGTCAAACCCTCATATAAACTGAAATCTTGAAGGCCAAGTTATTTTTACTTCATATTCTATGAAATAAAGATTGTTGAATGGATACACTGAACTAAATTTGAGACAAGTTAACCAAGCTGATAAAAGTCTATAACATCTAGAGAGTTGCAAAATATAGAAATTATTTTGCACTGTGCATAAATAAGAAAATATTCCTTTATTTAGTTTAGCACAATTTATGAAAAAAATATGGTTTTAACAATTTTTTGTTTCCTATATTGAATAATAATACTAGATGTTGATTGAGTTCTAAGTTTCAAGCACTAGTCTAAATGTTTTACAAATTTTACCTCAACAGTAAAACCCTATGAACTGAGCTCCATTAATATTCCCCCAAAAGGGTAGTGTGATTTGTCAAGGTAACAGAGTAAGTCCAAAACCAGGATTTAACCCCAGAGGGTAAGGCTCCAGAGCCCCTGTTCCCATTTCTACTGAGTATTTGTTCTTTCAATAGGCAATTACTGAGGAGATGCTTACTGTCAGTTATTGTGCTGGGTTTCAGGGCCAAAGAATGAACAAAACATAATCCCTCCATTCAAAGAATTTGTAGTCTGATAAAGGGAGGCAAAATAAACACATATACAAAAATAGTACAAGAATTATTTTAGATATATTCACAAAAAGTACAAAGCAAGTAATGCTAATCTACCGGGAATTGTGGCTTCTAAACAGAGTCTTACATAAATGATTACAATTTTATTATAATCTGAGCTTCAAAGAAGAGTGAAGAAACTCATCTATGATCAATGACTTAAAACAAACAAAAAATTAGGTGGAGAATACAGTTACAAACATATCCACTTTGTTTTTTCATTTTGTAGGAATATCCAATATGTTATTATAAAATTCCTCTAAGTGTATGTGGCTTTTATAGACAATATAAAATTTTGCAAGCTGTTTTATCATGTGAACTAGTGCCACTAAAAAAGAATGCTCTTTTGTGATCTGATGTGAGTAAGTAGATACTAATTTTCCATATGCTGATTAATTTATGCTGAATCCACTGTGAATTTTGATCAGGGATGAGAAGGATCTATTTTCTTCTTTTAAAAGTATGCAGTAGCTAAAACAAATTGCCTGAAGTGGAGAAAAAAATCCTAACTTTAAAGCTTGTTTGTGTTGCCAGTATTTTATTTCACTGTAAAAGATAAATTTTAAGGGGAATTGCTATCAGGAAAACAAAATAGCAAAACACGTATTTTAAGCGCTGCCAAAGGAAATAAACATAAAGTATGTGCTGACATTACACACAAAACTTTATTTTATAAAATATTTATACTACTTTATCATTTTGAAGTGAAGCAACACGTGGTTCTAGCTGTAGGCACACAAACACACACACACACACACACACACATACACTCACACACCACTATGCACACAAGGACAGTCTTTTGTAATTATAATGTAGCCGCTAAGTTGTAGCAAGTGAGAATAAATGGCCTGCTCTTATTTTACTTGCCAAAAGTAAACATTATTTGTTTGAATTAAGATTTTCGAACTTTTTGTGGTAACCTGCTGAGTTAATCAAATATCTTAAATTTTATATCAGGATTGATGTAGACAAAGCTATGCGTGTCAGGCTGCATGAATACAACCTAGTGTGCAAAGCAAGTACAATGTTCCACAGGCTTCACACACAAATGCAATGCTCAGATATAGTGTGTGTGTATTCAGGAAGAGGCTGGTTAACGATCAGATATTTTCATTTTCAGTAGAAACTCTCTAACATCAGGGATGAAGGTGTACAGAATAGGCCCTGGGTTACTTCCTGTATTAGTTTGTTCGGGCTGCCAGAACGAAATACCAATGGACTGGGTGGCTTAAACAACAGAAATTTATTTTCTCATTGTTTTGGTAGCTGGAAGTCTTCGATCTATGATCTGTGTGCCGGCGAGGTCAGGCCGGTCGGCCTAGAGCTCCTCCTTTGTTGCAGACAGCATTCTTTTCTCCGTGTCCTCACATGATAGATAGAAAGATCTTGCTCTTCTTATAAAACCACCAATCCTGTTAGATTAGGACCCCCCCCCACTTATGACCTCATCTAATCTTAATTACCTCCAAAAAGCTCTATCTCCTAAAGTTACCTGGGGTTTTAAAGATTTAGCATATGAAATTGGTGGGGAGTAGAATGGTGGGGGGGGAGGTACTATTCAGTTCCTAACACATTCCTTTTCCTAAATACCTTCCATCTAATCCATTTTCATCTCCAAACAAAACCCACAATAGACTGGAGCGAGATCATTACACATTTTTCTGAACTGATTGATCTCAAAAAACAATGCTTTGTAGGATAAACAATAGAAGTTGATCTTACTTTCAAACCTGGGGAAGGAAGATTCCCATTTAAGCCTCTTCCCTTTCTCCTATATCTCCTCCTTCTTTATCATCTCTTTTCTCCAGCACCTTTGTCCATGGCTCTATCTTTAGTATTCATACTGCCAACAGGAAGAAATGTTCTTTAGCAGATCATTTCAAAGGTCTCAGGCTTTTTTAGGCTTGTGCTGAGGAAGCTTTCTGCTCAAACTCAGGCTGATTCTGAAGGGAGATGACAGTGGGCTCCAGTTTTCTGAGTGGGAAATGGTTAATATTCAGATTCTGGTTCAATCCCCTAACCAGTTAGAACTGTGGCCTTGCCAGTTACCTGAGAAGAAGCCCATATCACTGGGCAAGTGTCGAATGAAGAAACAAATTATTCCTGTTAATGTGATTTTAACCATGGGCTTTAATAATAATTTATTTCTGAAAGTATTTGACTTTTTCTCAGTCATAACAGCTGTAAATTGTGCCAGCCCCAATGATTCCTTCTTCATTCCATTTAACTCTCCTTATAGAAGGGTGATTGGAATCTGGTTTATCTTATCCACCGGTGGATCTGGGATTGGCTTCTCTGCCTTTCTTTCTGCCTGTCTCCTGAACTGTGCTATCTCTGTTTCTAAGCTCTGTGTTTTCTTTTACAGTTTGGTGGAAAAGGTATATATTCTACTCCTGTTGCCAAAAGAGAATTTTTCTTATTGGAGTGTGAGAAAACAATGTATTTCCCCATTGTCTATCAAACTGACTATACTGTGTGATCTAATTCAGCATTACGCTAGATAAGGCAACTTAGGGGACACTTCTACTTAACTCTTCCTGTCGTTGTCATAGAAGCTACACCATCATTTCATTTCAAGGTATTATACATTTTTTGACTGAATTGTTTCCATACATTTTTAACATCTTCTTGGTTTCTTTCATCAATCAATTTGAATATTAGTGCTCAGATTATCTTTTTAAAAGATCACTGGATTATGTTACTTGCCTAGTCAAAAGCATTCAGTGAATTCCATCACCCTCAAGATTAAATGTTTGCTTTCCAGTTTTCAATTTCCCACCAGCTTGCCCCTCACTTTCCTAGCCTTATTTTTTTATTGTGATGCAAGATCAAACCGACATTCTTGCTAATCTGGGCTACTCAGTCTTTCTAAATAGAATTTCCATCATGATCTGCCTCATCTCCATCACCTCTTCCTCTTTCTCTGCTTGGTCTTCCTTCTCCTTGTCTTCCTTTTCCCTTTCTTTCTTAGACAGTTAATCATACATCTTATTTCATTACATAGACACCTATTTGGTCTCTGCAAGTTTCCACTATTGCTTGACTTTATTTTTTCTTCATACCATACCCTTACCCCCAGCACCTATGTTTCTTGCTAATCTAGATATGTGATTACCTGTTCTAAGTTCTTTACTCACCCTGATCTCACAGGTGGCATGGCATCTTTCTGAACTTCTGTTTCTTGCTGGAGTACGCTTTGGAGCACTTTTTTTTTTTTTTTCTTTCTTGTATGCTTTATTTCACTCAACATTACATCTTTAAGACATCAATATTGTTGCAAGTACAAAAGCAGGTTATTTCTTAATTTTTATTATTTTTTTAATTTTTTAAGTCTTTATTTATTTATTTATTTATTTATTTATTTATTTTTTCTTTTTTTCTGTTCACCACCATTGTTTTGTTCTGTTTTATTTTTATTTTATTTTATTTTATTTTTTTATTTTTTTATTTTTTTTTTTCTGAAATTTATTGACAAATTGGTTTCCATACAACACCCAGTGCTCATCCCAAAAGGTGCCCTCCTCAATACCCATCACCCACCCTCTCCTCCCTCCCACCCCCCATCAACCCTCAGTTTGTTCTCAGTTTTTAATAGTCTCTTATGCTTTGGCTCTCTCCCATTCTAACCTCTTTTTTTTTTTTTTTTCCTTCCCCTCCCTCATGGGTTCCTGTTAAGTTTCTCAGGATCCACATAAGAGTGAGACCATATGGTATCTGTCTTTCTCTGTATGGCTTATTTCACTTAGCATCACACTCTCCAGTTCCATCCACGTTGCTACAAAAGGCCATATTTCATTTTTTCTCATTGCCATGTAATATTCCATTGTGTATATAAACCACAATTTCTTTATCCATTCATCAGTTGATGGACATTTAGGCTCTTTCCATAATTTGGCTATTGTTGAGAGTGCTGCTATGAACATTGGGGTACAAGTGGCCCTATGCATCAGTGCTCCTGTATCCGTTGGGTAAATTCCTAGCAGTGCTATTGCTGGGTCATAGGGTAGGTCTATTTTTAATTTTCTGAGGAACCTCCACACTGCTTTCCAGAGCGGCTGCACCAATTTGCATTCCCACCAACAGTGCAAGAGGGTTCCCGTTTCTCCACATCCTCTCCAGCATCTATAGTCTCCTGATTTGTTCATTTTGGCCACTCTGACTGGCGTGAGGTGATACCTGAGTGTGGTTTTGATTTGTATTTCCCTGATAAGGAGCGACGCTGAACATCTTTTCATGTGCCTGTTGGCCATCCGGATGTCTTCTTTAGAGAAGTGTCTATTCATGTTTTCTGCCCATTTCTTCACTGGGTTATTTGTTTTTCGGGTGTGGAGTTTGGTGAGCTCTTTATAGATTTTGGATACTAGCCCTTTGTCCGATATGTCATTTGCGAATATCTTTTCCCATTCCGTTGGTTGCCTTTTAGTTTTGTTGGTTGTTTCCTTTGCTGTGCAGAAGCTTTTGATCTTCATAAGGTCCCAGTAATTCACTTTTGCTTTTAATTCCCTTGCCTTTGGGGATGTGTCGAGTAAGAGATTGCTACGGCTGAGGTCAGAGAGGTCTTTTCCTGCTTTCTCCTCTAAGGTTTTGATGGTTTCCTGTCTCACATTTAGGTCCTTTATCCATTTTGAGTTTATTTTTGTGAATGGTGTGAGAAAGTGGTCTAGTTTCAACCTTCTGCATGTTGCTGTCCAGTTCTCCCAGCACCATTTGTTAAAGAGGCTATCTTTTTTCCATTGGATGTTCTTTCCTGCTTTGTCAAAGATGAGTTGGCCATACGTTTGTGGGTCTAGTTCTGGGGTTTCTATTCTATTCCATTGGTCTATGTGTCTGTTTTGGTGCCAATACCATGCTGTCTTGATGATGACAGCTTTGTAGTAGAGGCTAAAGTCTGGGATTGTGATGCCTCCTGCTTTGGTCTTCTTCTTCAAAATTCCTTTGGCTATTCGGGGCCTTTTGTGGTTCCATATGAATTTTAGGATTGCTTGTTCTAGTTTCGAGAAGAATGCTGGTGCAGTTTTGATTGGGATTGCATTGAATGTGTAGATAGCTTTGGGTAGTATTGACATTTTGACAATATTTATTTTTCCAATCCATGAGCAGGGAATGTCTTTCCATTTCTTTAAATCTTCTTCAATTTCCTTCAGAAGCTTTCTATAGTTTTCAGCATACAGATCCTTTACATCTTTGGTTAGATTTATTCCTAGGTATTTTATGCTTCTTGGTGCAATTGTGAATGGGATCAGTTTCTTTATTTGTCTTTCTGTTGCTTCATTGTTACTGTATAAGAATGCAACTGATTTCTGTACATTGATTTTGTATCCTGCAACTTTGCTGAATTCCTGTATCAGTTCTAGCAGACTTTTGGTGGAGTCTATCGGATTTTCCATGTATAATATCATGTCATCTGCAAAAAGCGAAAGCTTGACTTCATCTTTGCCAATTTGGATGCCTTTGATTTCCTTTTGTTGTCTGATTGCTGATGCTAGAACTTCCAGCACTATGTTAAACAGCAGCGGTGAGAGTGGGCATCCTTGTCGTGTTCCTGATCTCAGGGAAAAAGCTTTCAGTTTTTCCCCGTTGAGGATGATGTTAGCTGTGGGCTTTTCATAAATGGCTTTTATGATCTTTAAGTATGTTCCTTCTATCCCGACTTTCTCAAGGGTTTTTATTAAGAAAGGGTGCTGGATTTTGCCGAAGGCCTTTTCTGCATCGATTGACAGGATCATATGGTTCTTCTCTCTTTTTTTGTTAATGTGATGTATCACGTTGATTGATTTGCGAATGTTGAACCAGCCCTGCATCCCAGGAA
Source organism: Prionailurus bengalensis (assembly GCF_016509475.1). Taxonomy (NCBI): domain Eukaryota; kingdom Metazoa; phylum Chordata; class Mammalia; order Carnivora; family Felidae; genus Prionailurus; species Prionailurus bengalensis. The sequence goes on along the minus strand of NC_057344.1, from coordinate 100,001,294 downwards.
TGAATCCCACTTGATCATGGTGAATAATTCTTTTTATATGCCGTTGAATTCGATTTGCTAGTATCTTATTGAGAATTTTTGCATCCATATTCATCAGGGATATTGGCCTGTAGTTCTCTTTTTTGACTGGGTCTGTGTCTGGTTTAGGAATCAAAGTAATACTGGCTTCATAGAATGAGTCTGGAAGTTTTCCTTCCCTTTCTATTTCTTGGAATAGCTTGAGAAGGATAGGTATTATCTCTGCTTTAAACGTCTGGTAGAACTCCCCTGGGAAGCCATCTGGTCCTGGACTCTTATTTGTTGGGAGATTTTTGATAACCGATTCAATTTCTTCGCTGGTTATGGGTCTGTTCAAGCTTTCTATTTCCTCCTGATTGAGTTTTGGAAGCGTGTGGGTGTTCAGGAATTCGTCCATTTCTTCCAGGTTGTCCAATTTGTTGGCATATAAGTTTTCATAGTATTCCCTGATAATTGTTTGTATCTCTGAGGGATTGGTTGTAATAATTCCATTTTCATTCATGATTTTATCTATTTGGGTCATCTCCCTTTTCTTTTTGAGAAGCCTGGCTAGAGGTTTGTCAATTTTGTTTATTTTTTCAAAAAACCAACTCTTGGTTTCTTTGATCTGCTCTACAGTTTTTTTAGTTTCTATATTGTTTATTTCTGCTCTGATCTTTATTATTTCTCTTCTTCTGCTGGGCTTAGGCTGCCTTTGCTGTTCTGCTTCTAGTTCCTTTAGGTGTGCTGTTAGATTTTGTATTTGGGATTTTTCTTGTTTCTTGAGATAGGCCTGGATTGCAATGTATTTTCCTCTCAGGACTGCCTTTGCTGCGTCCCAAAGCGTTTGGATTGTTGTATTTTCATTTTCGTTTGTTTCCATATATTTTTTAATTTCTTCTCTAATTGCCTGGTTGACCCACTCATTCGTTAGTAGGGTGTTCTTTAACCTCCATGCTTTTGGAGGTTTTCCAGACTTTTTCCTGTGGTTGATTTCAAGCTTCATGGCATTGTGGTCTGAAAGTAAGCATGGTATAATTTCAATTCTTGTAAACTTATGAAGGGCTGTTTTGTGACCCAGTATATGATCTATCTTGGAGAATGTTCCATGTGCACTCGAGAAGAAAGTATATTCTGTTGCTTTGGGATGCAGAGTTCTAAATATATCTGTCAAGTCCATCTCATCCAATGTCTCATTCAGGGCCCTTGTTTCTTTATTGACCGTGTGTCTAGATGATCTATCCATTTCTGTAAGTGGTGTATTAAAGTCCCCTGCAATTACCACATTCTTATCAATAAGGTTGCTTATGTTTATGAGTAATTGTTTTATATATTTGGGGGCTCCGGTATTCGGTGCATAGACATTGATAATTGTTAGCTCTTCCTGATGGATAGACCCTGTAACTATTATATAATGTCCTTCTTCATCTCTTGTTACAGCCTTTAATTTAAAGTCTAGTTTGTCTGATATAAGTATGGCTACTCCAGCTTTCTTTTGGCTTCCAGTTGCATGATAAATAGTTCTCCATCCCCTCACTCTCAATCTAAAGGTGTCCTCAGGTCTAAAATGAGTCTCTTGTAGACAGCAAATAGATGGGTCTTGTTTTTTTATCCATTCTGATACCCTATGTCTTTTGGTTGGCGCATTTAATCCATTTACATTCAGTGTTACTATAGAAAGATACGGGTTTAGAGTCATTGTGATGTCTGTATGTTTTATGCTTATAGTGATGTCTCTGGGACTTTGTCTCACAGGGTCCCCCTTAGGATCTCTTGTAGGGCTGGTTTAGTGGTGACAAATTCCTTCAGTTTTTGTTTGTTTGGGAAGACCTTTATCTCTCCTTCTATTCTAAATGACAGACTTGCTGGATAAAGGATTCTTGGCTGCATATTTTTTCTGTCTAGCACCCTGAAAATCTCTTGCCAATTCTTTCTGGCCTGCCAAGTTTCAAAAGAGAGATCAGTCACGAGTCTTATAGGTCTCCCTTTATATGTGAGGGCACGTTTACCCCTTGCTGCTTTCAGAATTTTCTCTTTATCCTTGTATTTTGCCAGTTTCACTATGATATGTCGTGCAGAAGATCGATTCAAGTTACGTCTGAAGGGAGTTCTCTGTGCCTCTTGGATTTCAATGCCTTTTTCCTTCCCCAGTTCAGGGAAGTTCTCAGCTATGATTTCTTCAAGTACCCCTTCAGCACCTTTCCCTCTCTCTTCCTCCTCTGGGATACCAATTATGCGTATATTATTTCTTTTTAGTGTATCACTTAATTCTCTAATTTTCCCCTCATACTCCTGGATTTTTTTATCTCTCTTTTTCTCAGCTTCCTCTTTTTCCAAAACTTTATCTTCTAGTTCACCCTTTCTCTCCTCTGCCTCTTCAAGCCGAGCTGTGGTGGTTTCCATTTTGTTATGCATTTCGTTTAAAGCGTTTTTCAGCTCCTCATGACTGTTCCTTAGTCCCTTGATCTCTGTAGCAAGAGATTCTCTGCTGTCCTGTATACTGTTTTCAAGCCCAGCGATTAATTTTATGACCATTATTCTAAATTCACTTTCTGTTATATTATTTAAATCCTTTTTGATCAGCTCATTAGCTGTTGTTATTTCCTGGAGATTCTTCTGAGGGGAGTTCTTCCGCTTGGTCATTTTGGATAGTCCCTGGCGTGGTGAGGACCTGCAGGGCACTTCCCCTGTGCTGTGGTGTATACCTGGAGTTGGTGGGCGGGGCCGCAGTCAGACCTGATGTCTGCCCCCAGCCCACCGCTGGGGCCACAGTCAGACTGGTGTGTGCCTTCTCTTCCCCTCTCCTAGGGGCGGGATTCACTGTGGGGTGGTGTGGCTCGTCTGGGCTACTTGCACCCTGCCAGGCTTGTGATGCTGGGGATCTGGCGTATTAGCTGGGGTGGGTAGGCAAGGTGCTCGGGGGCAGGAGGGGCAGGCTTAGATCGCTTCTCCTTAGGTGATCCACTTCAGGAGGGGCCCTGTGGCAGCGGGAGGGAGTCAGATCCGCTGCCGGAGGTTTGGCTCCGCAGAAGCGCAGAGTTGGGTGTTTGCGCAGAGCGAGCAAGTTCCCTGGCAGGAACCGGTTCCCTTTGGGATTTCGGCTGGGGGATGGGCGGGGGAAATGGCGCTGGCGAGCGCCTTTGTTCCCCACCAAACTGAGCTCTGTTGTCAGGGGGCTCAGCAGCTCTCCCTCCCTTTGTCCTCCAGCCTTCCCGCTTTCCGAGCAGAGCTGTTAATTTCTGACCTCCCAGACGCTAAGTCGCGCTTGTTGTGTAAACACAGTCCGTCAGGCCCCTCCGCTTTTGCAAGCCTGACTCGGGGGCTCTGCTTGGCCAGCGAGCCGCCCCTCCGCCCCGGCTCCCTCCCGCCAGTCCGTGGAGCGCGCACCGCCTCGCCGCCCTTCCTACCCTCTTCCGTGGGCCTCTCGTCTGCGTTTGGCTCCGGCGACTCTGTTCTGCTAATCCTCTGGCGGTTTTCTGGGTTATTTAGGCAGGTGTAGATGGAATCTAAGTGATCAGCAGGACGTGCGGTGAGCCCAGCGTCCTCCTAAGCCGCCATCTTGCCGCAACTCCTCCGCTTTGGAGCACTTTTATCAGAGGGTTTGTTTGTGATAAGCTTTCCGAGACTTTTAGTGTCCCTGATAATAGATTCACTAGCCTCCAGATTAATACAATGATTTAGCTTGTAATAAAATTATGTGTTTAAAGTTCTTTTCCTTCAACAAATGGAAAATATTATTTTATTGTCTTCATCCAATAATGATTCTGAGAATGTTTTTTTCTTACCCCTTTATACGTGATTTCTAACACATTTTATAATTTTATGTCTGTTTAATGGTTTGAATTTCATTGTAGTGTGCGATTTAAAAGATTACTAATCTTGTTGGGCTTGCTTTGTCTTTCAGTCAGAAATGTTGGAAATTTTTTCTAATTCTAAAAAGTTATTGGTCTTCATTTGAAAGATTTCCTTTACATTCATTTGTGTATTTTTTCTCACCTTCTGGGACACATCTAATACACATTGTGATAAATTTACTTTTATGTCCCATATCTATTAACTTCTATTTTGAAAAAGATTCTGTAGAATCTTTCTCAGGTTCTGTTTTGTTTTGCTTGCCTGCTGCATGACTCTGCAATTTGCCCATCTACTGAGTATTTAATGTAACTATTATACTTGAAAACTGTTCTTTATAATTTCTTGTTTCTGCTTCACATTTCAATTATCCATTCTTAAGTTTTGAAGATTTAAATATGTACTTCATATTCTTTACTTCATCTCATTCATTAATTCCATCTTGTTAAATCAGGTATTAAGTTGTGGTATTTTCATGACAGAGTTCACAGTGCCAATGGGTTGTTATTTTTCTTGAGAACTCATAGTACCCTGGAGGTTTTAGCACCTCAGTCATAACGTGATTCTGGGTGAGGGTTATAAAACTTGTACCCTACCTTATGGTCCTGTGATAAATTTAGGATATCTGTTAGGAGAAGAGAATATGTCTCAGCAGAGAAACTTTTATGTTTTAATACATACTTCTGCTGAGATTCATTTCCCATCCCCTACCCCCAAGATATTCTCCTTGAATTATATCTATTTACTCTATGATGTGAAAGGGCATGCTGAAAAGAATCCATGCTCAGTGTTGGCTGGTCTACCTGTCCCTGTTTTAAAATATTTCTGTCCTGGGGCATCTGGGTGGCTCAGTTGGTTAAGCATTTTACTTTGGCTCAGGCCATGATCTCGCACTTGGTGGATTCGAGCCTCACGTCGGGCTCTGCGCTGACAGCTCAGAGCCTGGAGCCTGCTTTGGATTCTGTGTCTCCCTCTGTCTCTGCCCCTACCCTGCTCGTGCTCTGTCTCTCAAAAATGAATAAACATAAAAAAAAGTGCTAAATACTTCTGTTGCAATCACTATGAAGTTTTTTCACTGACTTAGACTTCTGAGAGAGTTCTCACTTGTAGGGCCTTCGAGATGGCAGTGGTCCATCCAGAACAATGTGAACAAGAAAACAGAATCATTTTCCACCTAAGGGTGCATCCATGGACCCAGCAACTCTATATCTTTGCCCACCATTTTTGGCTATCCCAGAGATTTCTCATATGTTAGTGCTATAGATCGATCCAACTCTGGGTTTTGGGACATCTCTAGCCCATGTTAGCATATCATCCTATCAAAACCCTACTCAAGGCCGAGCCCAGGAGCCACCATCTTTACAAGCCACAGTAAACCACTTCTAGCTCTAGTGAATCTACAATTCTAACAATAATAACAAGTATTTAGGTAATCAGACTATTAAATTTTTTTTGAAGATTTAAATATGCCTATATTCTATATTCATTGCCTGTGTATATCTCAGCTGAAAAATGTGTGTGTCTTGGCCAAATTTGGAATTTACTCTAAGCAATGTCCACTATTTCAGAAATGACTAAAGTGTTCATTCTAGCTAGGATAAGCTGTATGTTTCACCATATGTAAGGAAAGAATCCAGAGACTGTGTTTGACCTTAGTTATATAAAAGAGCATCAAAAATAAGGAGAATTTGGGGATCAAGTTACTCATCAGTCCTAGGGAGAAAATTATTTCCTTTGCAACATTTATTAGGCACTAATCCATCTTAGATACTATAACAGAGATTACTTTAACTTTTGACAAAGTTAAGTGAGGTCCATTTCTCCACTTAACAGATGATTAAACTTATGGACGGAGAAGTCAGGTATCCTATCAAAGCTCATGGACCTAATACCTAGCAATGGAAGGATTTAAATAGAGGTGTCTCATCCCCTTTGCCAAGTAGAGTGAACATCCCTTAACAAATAGCTCTGTACGCTGGTGTGGGTCCATGGGAACCCAAGGTTGAGGAATTGACTCTTCCAGTCACTTAAAATGAACTTCCAGTTGCATGCTGTTTCAGTCTGTCATAACTTTAGCAAAAAGTGTTCAGTCAGGACAACTGTGAAAACTTAGTTTCCTTACAGTCTTAGTTTTAGCTTCTAAAGCAGAATCAGAGTTTTGCTGATCTGCCTGAGTCGTGCACTTCTATTTAAGGAGGCTTGAATTTAGCTGAAGAGTAAAAGTGGTATGGGAGGGGACAGAGGAGGTTGTTAGAAATGTCCCTTTGCCCACCTCCCCCTTTCAAATAACACCATTCTGCCCAGGTCCGTCTCTGCAGTTAGGGGACCAGACCAGGAGAATAGACAGCCAAACTCTCACTATTATTTTATGTGACATAGACAATTTGGGGTGTTTAACTAATTGAAGTTGGCATAACTCATAGTCACATGCATTTTGAGACTAGTGGAAAAAATTTACATGATTTCCATTCTGACATTGCACCTTTATTACCCACATTTTATTTTATCACAAAATTCAGTGTCAATCTTCTGTTGCCAGTAAAGTGTGTTTGTTTAATGCAACTTGTGAATTCTATCATCTATGATAAAAATACTTCTGAAACAATTGTTTTAAAGATATGACACGGGAACTATTTTGCATTTCATTTTTCACGCTGAAATTTTTCAATATTTTTAGAAACTCTCGACATATAGGCTCATGTTATCAAGTGGTCTCCATGCTTTCCCTGTAATCTTACAGCAGCTGGTAGTTGTAAGTTAAACTGGTAGATATAAACTAGAAACTCAAAACTTATCAATAGTTAAAAAAATAACTTTTCTGTAATCAACTGCAAAGGAGATTAAGGTACCAGTATAAAAAGTAACTAACAGAATTTGGATATTGCTTTGTAATGAGTGCACTTAGTGTATCCTTTTTTAAAAATGTTTATTTATTTTTGAGAGAGAGAGAGAGAGACAGAGCATGAGCAGGGGAGAGGCAGAGAGAGAGAAGAAGACACAGAATCCGAAGCACGCTCCAGTTTCTCAACTACCAACACAGAGCCCGACGCAGGGCTCAAATACATGAATCACAAGATCACGACCTGAGCCAAAGTCCAGTACTCAACCATCTGAGCCACCCAGGTGCCCCAACTTAGTGTTCTCTTAATCTCTGATGTTTCATGTTACAATTAAGGAATGAGACTTGGTGGCAGGTAAGTTCACTGTATCTGATCCTCAGTTTTCTGGGCTGAGAGTCTAAAGTGTATGGTATATAGCGTAGTATAATCAGAGTTTACCTGGATTTCACATCCTAAATCATTCCAACAAAACTCAATCATGACTGATGCATGTATCAAAATGCCAATAAACTTTGCACCTCAGTTTTTTTGACACGGGTTAAATGCTCACACACAATATTCGTGCCATCGCCTTCTTGGTACCTGGAAAGCAAACTAGCATCAAAAGATAGCTGGGATAGTGGCAGTGAGAAAAAAAGACAGCAAAACTGCTATGCACAAGAAATAAATAAAAATTTAATATGGGCACAAGTGTGACAAAGCTAGGGTGTTTAAGGAAGTCAGAGTTACTGAAATCAATAGCACTAATGGTATAAATTCTACTGTATTGTCGATTAACTAGAATCTCCTAGCCTACTGTAAGTATTTCTAATTTACTCTTCTGTTTTTTACACAGGGAAATGTGTTTGGATCTGAGTAAGCCATGAAAAATACAACCTTTTTACACATTGTGGACTCTGTCTTGTGAGAGCTTCAGTTGTCCTTTGTCTATTTTGAATCCTGCGTCTTGTTTATTTTAATAAGGAAATAGAATAACCCAAATCTGAAATTGACCTAAGAAGAATTTGTTGGGCAGATTAGAGACCACTTTATACGACCAGATTCTCTTCACTTATCTTACCCTTTTCATTGTTTGCTATGGCTGTATCATTTCCCCCCTTGTTTCCGGCATGTTTTGATTTAGTCATGAATATTACTAAAGATTCTTCATTATTTAAAATTGATGTTTATTTTTATTCTTTGGTTCTAGAGATGCATTTAACTTAAAATCAAGCATGTCTGTTACCCATGCTCCAAACAGCCTTCTTAGAAATACTCTATTTTCAGACTGATAAGATGCTACACTAACTGTGGTATTTGTTCTGCTGCTTAGTTGCATTAAGCAGGAAAGAGCATTTGATTCAGCAAAGGCAGCTGGTAATACGAATGCAATGTAAAACACTATCATGGCTATAAAAAAAGGCAGATTAAGTTCATAACTGTGGCCATAACCTTGGTCTAATAAAATAAAACAAAATAAGGCCCATTGTAGTGTTTTTATTGCCATCTGTTACTAAATGCTTCTTTTAGATGATTCTGGAACAGCTTCATAGCTTTCATACTGAGCTGGCTGTCTATGAAATGCAAAACTCAGAGGAATTAGAGAAACATTAAATGAACTCATGTAACAAATGCAAATCCTCTATGTTCAGACATGCTATACTCTCAATTTATGCTCTCTAAATTTGCCCTGAATGTTATTGCAATCCTGGTAAGGAGCCGGCAAGAGTCTGGGGATGATCATTTGCTATGTTCTACTTTTATATGGGGCTTATGACCTTTATATAATTTAAACATAGCTATTCATAACTTATCTTTGAAGAAGCCACCCCTCTAGTTTATGGAGGATTATATAAAAACATAGGAACTATGCAACATATTATAGCATAGAGCTAGAACAGACTGAAATTATGTATCTTCATGGTGCTAGGAATAATGGTTCACCAACAGGCAAGAGTAGACTCAATTATATCACACCCACAGGAGAGCCTATAGACATTGCTTGGTGAGAGACAAGACTACTGAATTTTGTCTTGCCACTTGAAGAGTGGTAGAGATGGAATAAAGGAAAGAGACTTTTTCCCACAGTGAATCTGAGTACTTCCCCCTGCCTGGCCCTTGGTCTATACCTGCAGCAGTGGACTTTGTCCATTTTCCTAACACTGTATAATGCATAAGTAAAGCAAGCATATCAATTATCATCCAAAACAGGATACTTTCAAGAGTTCAAAGATGGGCACCATTAATAATTATAAGGGGGCAACAAAACTATTGGTGCCATAGGTATATGGTGGGTGGCATTCTATTTTAAATTTTAGATTTAATCTTTCTTTATGTTTAACGTGTATCCACTTTACCTCCTAGCCAGCTTCCATTTATCCTTCTGTTCTAAATAGAAACCATTCTGAAACATTGAATTTACCATTTTTTGCTCCAAAGAATGTTTCTTACTAAATACCCTGGAATTGAAGAAGAGTGAAAAAAAAAAATCATCCTATTTTGTTTTATTTAAAGTACTGATAATATAAGCATATATATATGTATATATAAGTATGTATATAAGTATATATATACATATATATATGTATATATATATATATAGACCTGTATGTCTGTGCATGTATATTTCTATATGTGTTTATGTACACACACATATATATTATATATGGGTACATGCATAATTTTTCTGTCTTTTTTTTTTTTTTAAATTTTTTTTTTTAACATTTATTTATTTTTTGGGGGAGAGAGAGAGACAGAGCATGAACGGGGGAGGGGCAGAGAGAGAGGGAGACACAGAATCGGAAACAGGCTCCAGGCTCCGAGCCATCAGCCCAGAGCCCGACGCGGGGCTCGAACTCACGGACCGCGAGATCGTGACCTGGCTGAAGTCGGACGCTTAACCGACTGCGCCACCCAGGCGCCCCAATTTTTCTGTCTTATATAGATGTCATTGCTTACCCAAATATATTTTTTCATTTGCTAAATGATCTTTTACAGTCAGAATTAACCTTTTCAAATATCATACTCTCAAACTAAATAATTTATTTGAACTTGGGAGTCATCTGGGATATCTTCACAGAAAGAGATATAAAATATTTGTTTTTTGAGAACATGTGGTATGAAATGGGGCAAAAAAATTCCCATTACTGGCTCTAGAAGCCCATGGGGGAAAAAAACAGAAACAAAACAAACAAAATAAACAGAAGCCATATTGCTAAAACTGGAAACAAGGGCAGGAGAGGAATAAGATAAAATTCAATTCTGAATCACCTGACTTTAAAATTAATAGTTCCTTAATTTCTTCTGATTAAGGACACAACTGGTCCTCAGATCAATCTAAGATAGATCTGTTTGTAAAAGTAAATAAAATGACTACCGCTTTGGAGAGAGGATGCTGCAGGGCCTGGCGACAGCAAGGTTAGCCTAATTCTATTATGTATTGCCAAATTTAAATCTGTTTGCTAACTTTATTTTATTCACATTTGGTTTGAAATTTATTATTTTAAAGCTATATTTAAGACCACTATGTTTACTGCAGCATTATCTACAATAGCCAAGCTATGAAAGCAACCTAAGTGTCCATGTACAGACAAGTGGATAAAGATTTGGTATATACGACACACACACACACACACACTCACGTGCACACACACACAAACACACACACACTGGAATATTACATGGCCATAAAAAGGATGAGATGGTGCCAATTGTGACAACATGAATGGACCAAAAAGGTACTATGCTAAGTGAAATAAACTGGACTGAGAAAAACAAATACCATATAATTTCATTCATAAGTGGCTGACAGAGGGAAGTGGGGTGGGGACTTGGGAAAAATAGGTGAAGGGAAGAGAAAGATACAGGCTTCCCAGTATGTAATGAATAAATCAAGGGTATAAAAGGCACAGCATAAGGAATACAATCAGTGCTATTTTGACATTGATTTAACAGAACACATGGTAACTAAACTTGTAGTGAACCTAGCATAATGTACAAACTTGTCAAATCACCTGTAACTAATGTAGCATTATGTGTGGAGTATACTAAAACAAAGATAAACCTTGGTCTCAATTTATGTGTGTATAGTATAATCATTATTACTATCTTTTATTATTTATAATAAAATATTTTTTTATTATTTTTGAGAGAGAGAGAGAGAGCACAAGCAGGGGAGGGGCAGGGAGAGAGAGGAAGACACAGACTCTGAAGCAGGCTCCAGGCTCCTAGATGTCAGAGCAGAGCTGGACATAGGGCTAGAACCCATAAACCTTGAGATCCTGACTTAAGCTGAAGTCGGATGCCCAGGTGCCCCATATTACTGTATAAATTAACCTGATTGTGGGGTGCCTGGGTGGCATAGTCCGTTAAGTGTCCAACTCTTGAGCTCAGCTCAGATCATGATCTCACAGTTTGTGAGTTCGAGTTCCACGTGGGGCTCTGAGCTGATGGCGCAGAGTCTGCTTGGGATTCTGCCTCTCCCTCTCTGTGCCCCTCCCCAGCTTGTGTTCTCTCTCTTTCCCTTTCTCTGTCAAAATAAATAAATAAACTTAAAAAAAATTAACCTGATTAGAGGCAGAAGCACAAACTTTCCAGTAGACGTAGAATGTGAGACCTGGAAAGACCTAAAGATATAATTAAATTTATTCTGCTCAAGGTATAGGTGAAAAAAAAATGGTGTCCAAAAATTTAGCTGATTTGCCCAAAGTCACAAAACTAGTTCATGGCAGAGTTGGAGCTAGATTCTGAGCCTCTGGAATTTTGATCCAGTTATCTCTCTAGTACATCCTCACATTGCCCTCATGTGTCTGTCCTAAAAGATGCATTTTTCCGTCTTTATGTATATTCCAGGATATATTTTATTAGCCCTTAGAATTCTGTGCCATTTTATGAAATGCTGAAGTAATTGGAACACCACTTATTTTTAATATACACAATATGCATAAAATGTATATATCATATATAATAAATTATATGCAAATATCTATTTTATACATATATATTTTATGTGTTACATATAATATTAAGTATATTATATACCAATATGTGTGTGTGTATATATATGTATATATATAAAATATAACCACTGTCAATGTTATAAAAGCTCCTGGAATTCTTTTAATTTAATATAATCTAAGTACATTTTATTATGTTTCCACTCTAATAAAATAGATCTGGTCTATGGAATTTGTTTTATTTTTAATGTATCCATTAATCTATTTCTTTAACAAAGTTATAGAGCTTTTCTTACGTTCCAGGAGTCTTTTAGATATTAGAGAAATGTCAATTAAAAAAAAGTCAATAGTTAAATATCTAGTTCTTAAGGAAATTGTATTCTAATTTCTCTTTTGGGGGGAGTTGCAAAAAATCTTTCTTTCAAACAAAAAAGTAAAGAATAAACACATAGCAGTTAAAACCATTAAGTAAAAACAGGTAGTTTACATTCACAGAGTATACTTAGTTCCACATTAGATTTACTAAATAGTCATCTAAGTTTGAATTTTTAAACTTTCCAATATTCTTCTCATTTTTCACAAGCATTTTTCTTTAATTGAGAAAATCAGGTAATCTTTAAATTCATATGAATAATAAATGTGTTTCAGAATCCTCTAATCCCATTACTTCTACATCTACTTTTGCAAATTGGAGCCACATGCTATGCATTCCGACATTCTCATTTGTCATTGCAGATGATGGGACACTTTGATAATAAGCTGTTTCACTTAGAAGTTTCCACATATATTGTAAAATATTCTACTTGTAATATTCCATTAAGGAAAACTCGCACAACCTCAGTTTTTTATTTTCACAAACTTGTCAATCTATTAGGCATCATCAGAATTTATAAAATATTACTCAATTTGATAAAAGAAAGTGCTACTTTATTTTGCTTTACATCTTTTAGAATGAATGAGACAAAATACAATTTTGTGTGCTTATTGGCCATCTGTATGGTTATGATTTTGTTTTGGTAATCATTCATTTGTCCATTTTTTAAATAAGCGTTATAATGTCTTTATTTTTACTTTCCTGTGGTGTATATTGTAATCTTTTCCCCCAGCTTATTATTTTCCTCACTCTTTATCATACTCTTTTCCACAGGAAATTAATTCTTTTCCTGTATGCAGTAAGTTGTTTTCTTCATGAGTTTTTATTTTGCTTAGAAAAACCTGTCTTGCTTTCATTTAGAACTGTTCAATGTTTTAAGTCAGATACTTACCATTTAAATATCACCTGAATTGACTTCATATAAAAAAATGATAAAGGATTATAACTGTTTTTCAAACTGGAAAGAAATTAGGACTATAGATTAACAAGATCAAAGGTGCATGATTAATAAGATTAAAGTGCAAATATCCATTTACATTTGAAATAAACTGAATTAAGGTACGTCTGACATTAAAATTTATTCTTATTTAAAATTTTTAAGCTAAAGAAGGAATAACGAAAATAATTATTGACTACAACATGATTGTTGTTGGTCATACAGAGGAGGGGTTTCATTACATAATTATCTACTGCATATGTATAATTCTCTCTCTCTTTTTTTTCCCCCTGTAGCTTGGAGAGTCTCTAAAGGCATTTAGTGCTTGTGCAGTCTTGTGACTGTTAGAAATAAATGGAACAGAACAAAGTAGGTTGCTGGAAGTCCATTTCAGAACTTATCCCAGCAGATCGTGTGGAAAGAAGATGAAAGCTTGGGCAAGACTGGTGGAGGTGCTGTTGGAGAGGAATAGAGAGAGTTGTATAAGTTGAAAACTGAGACATCTTATTGATTGATTGAAAATGGTGAAGGAGAAATAAACAGAAATAGAGGGTGTCAAGGATAACTGATGGACATATCTATATTGACATACATATGATGTATATTTGATATATGTAATTTCTATATTAATGGGAAGAATTGGCAATGAGGAAAGGGAAGATTTACACGTAGAAAAAGATGAAGAAATCTCTAGGCACGTATGATATGGCAAGCGTAACAATACATAGCGCCTGAAGATTAATTATCCCGAGATGCTCTTCCAATTGAACTATATAGTCTCTGAAATGCTACTTACACACATTTACAATGTTTTCAGAAATTGTCTTTTAGGATGTGAAAAACTCCACGAAGACTAAAATATTAGTTGGTAGCAACTAATATTCGATATTCTAGTAAGAGTTATGTTTTTTTTTCCATCATAGAAAGAGTGTCAATAAAGCACTCAATTAACTAAGGGCTTTCTCTAAGAATAAAGTCTAAGACATGGACATTTTGATTGGTTTGTACTTAAGGAAGAAATTGCCTTATAATCGATTTGTCATATGGGAAACTTTGGCCTTTTAAGAGGACACGGGTCCATGTAGCAGGAGAATAAGATAACATAAGTGGATAAAGGAAATAGAATTAGGAATCAGAAAGATGTTGAAGGAAATGTCATTTGCATCATATTTTTCCCAGGCCTGACACTGATTCTTTATTTACAGTTGTTGTACTATAATTAATTATCGAATTACTAAATAAGTTATTGAAATAATTAAGATTGTACTTTATCAAGTATGGAATTTTAGCATTGCAAGCAGATTTAACTATTATTTAATGTTTTCATTTCCATGCACTTGACTCAATACCATTTCTATCTGCCACAGAAGCAGACTGACACACGATAGCAGTTTACAGTTCATGCTGTGACACATTGAGGAGATTAAGCTGTCAAAGTCTGACAGAGATCACTGAGTTGAAGGGGAAAAGATAGTACTGGAAGGCATCTTTGAGATTTTTTTTCAAGTGCTGAATTTAGCTAGAATGGAAACAATAATGCAAAGTGTTACTAAAAATTTGATTTTGTATACATCTGCTTTATTCAAGGTGTAAGAAAATGCTTTAAAATAAATTATGTGGGGGGCCTGGGTGGCTTAGTTGGTTGAGCTTCTGGCTCTTGATTTTTGCTCAGTGAGATAGAGCCCCATGTAAGGTTCAGCACTGACAGCATGGAGCCTGCTTGGGATTCTCTCTCTTTCTCTCTCTCTGCCCCTCCCCCACTCTCTCACATGCTCTCTCTCTCTCTTTCTCAAAATAAATAAAAACCTTAAAAAAAAGTAATGTGTTAGAGAAGGACAAATACCATACGCTTTCACTCATATGTGGAATTTAAGAAATGAAACAAACAAGTAAAGGAAAAAAAACAGAGAGAGAGAGAGAGAGAGAGAGAGAGAGAGAAACCGAGAAATAGACTCTTCACTATAGAGAACAAACCGATGGTTACCAGAGGGGAGGTGGGTGGGGGGATGTGTGAAAGAGGCGATGAAGATTAGAGAGTACACTTATGATGATGAAAAAAATAAATAAGATGAGATAAAAATAATTAATAATAAACAAACAAAATGTCATGTTCCTTAATGGTTAAAAATAATTATGTGTATTGGATAGCCATGTACATTCTGCATGCATATGCTGACACACGAGCAGAAAATAAGTGAAAAAAAATATTTTAACCCTGCATAAAACAAAAAAAAAGAAAGCCACTTCATTCTAAAAGTGACCAGGGAGAAACTGTTTTACCTATTCAGTTCAATGAAGACGAGTATTTCAAAATTAGTGATGCTTTTTTGTATTATCAATGAAAAAAAGAAGTTTCCTTAAACATTTGCAAGTGACCCTAGAATGCTTAAAACGTAAATAATAAATACTTAGCATTGCCTTGGAAAATGAGCATTTCCATTTGTTTATTCATTCACTCATTCATTCATTCAATAACATTTTTTCCTAGAGGTCCATCACTCACTCATATGCATATAATCATATAATCATATGCATATGATAATAGCTACCACAGCTTTTTCATGTGCCACTGTTACCAACTATTAATATAAATATATTTTTAACGTGTAAATTATACATAGTAGGATAAAATAACAATAAACAAAAGTAGTGAAAATAAAATTAATAAAATATATAATTTAAAATATTTGTAAAAATATTGTCCACAGCTTTTAACAATGAAAATTATCCTGATACCTCACAGTCATCTTTGAGAAATACTTTGATGAATAATAATTTTTCTTTTATATAGATTCAGAGTTTTAACTTTAGAGATTCTAGGATTATTCTATAATTATCACTTCATAGTTATGTGGAATATCAGTGTCATCTAACCTGGTTATTTCTCAATGTCAATGAAAGTGATAAATTTATATACTTGGTCTATTGTTATTAAATTGAGTTTATATCTCCATTCTCAATAATACAACAATAAATATGAAATTCACACTTGTCTCCCCAAAACGTATGCACACACACACACACACACACACACAATGATTCAGAGTATGGAGGCTATTATCCCAAGATTTTTGTGTAATAACAATACTCTTGGGAGCTAAATTAAAATTCAGATTAAGAGGTAGACAGAATACAAACTATTGTAAAACCTTGGATTGTGAGTAACTTGTTCTGAGAGTGTTCTGTAAGACAAGCAAACATTTCTAATAAATTATAACTTGATAAACAAGCGATGTCTTGCAATATGAGTAGGATCTGGTGCCAAATGTCACATGATCACAACTGAGCCAATGGTTCTTGAAATTCACTTTGATATACAAGTGCTTTGGATTATAAGCATGTTTCTGGAATGAATTATGCTTGCACACCAAGGTTTTACTGTATTTTGTTTTGGTTGTAGTACTACAGATAAAAACCTAAATAATACTAAAATCAGGAAACACTGAAAGTCATCTAAAATGTATTGACATTCTAGAAACTGATGGTGTCACTAAACACCTGGTAAGGATTCTGAGAAATAAATCATTTGATTATGAAATAAAGCAAAAGCATGTAAATGAAGTTGGTTTAGTTTTGTTTTAGTGGAAGGTAATTTTTGTGAATACAACAAAATATGGTGTCAAACTCCAAAGAATATGCCGTTGGCCATATTATTGTCCAGGTATCTACATAGATCATACTATTCACATACTGTTCACAGATTAAAGAACATTTTATTGGGAAAAAAGCTTATAATCCTATATATGCCACTAATTTGACTGGGTTCAAATTTCATTAGCCTCTATAACAGGAAGAGCTTTGATTTGTTTGATCTCTTCTCTCTTAAAGTTGTTAAGATGTAGAGCAATCATGATATGAATCCTAAAATGGACTCCATTTGAAAGAGTTTCTTCACAGTTGGTTCTCAACTGCATCACTCTCCTGCCAGGTTGAACACCAAAGGACAACAGGTAATAGCGGGCAGGAACAGAAAGATACTCATGGGAGCTGGGCTTGCTGATAATTTTACATCTCATCATTCCAATGGTCTATGAGTATTTTTTAAGGACATGGAGTGTACCTGAAGACAATGAAGGAACACTAGGTTACTGCCTTCTAATGGCCCCCGTCAGTTCAGTCCAAGACCCCAATTTGCAAATCTCACACTAGTGCTACTCGTTTGAAAAATGGGGATCCTACTGGCAGGGAATTCTAGAAATGAAGCTCCAGGCTTCTCCTCTGCAATCACAGAAGCTTCATTCCAATGGCTTTGGTGGAAGAAAATAAAACTAGGGGGGAAAAAAGGCAGCAAAGAAAATCTCTGCCTCTAACAAGCCCTACCCTTGGTGGAAAACAAGTGATTGACCAACTACCAGTCTTAAGCAAGTCTCTGGGTAATCTGATCCTCTAACTACAGGGCCCGTCAAGATTTTCCTTCCAATTCCGTGCTGCTGCACACTTCTGGGGAGGAGTTCTGGTAAATACAATTTTCTCTTTCGAAATCCATTCCTTCAAGATTGCTGCCTCAGGCGTCTGCCTTACTGACCCACTCCTTAATCCACAACTGATGACAGAAAATCAAAGCAGCTCACAGAAATTAGGTTGAAGGAGAGAGAGAGAGAGAGAGAGAGAGAGAGAGAGAGAGCGCAGACATATGTTCTAATGACATAGAATCAGGAAGGAAATGAGGTAGGGAGATTGGGTTCAGGGAAGAAAAGCAACAGCAAACAACTCACAAAGCAGTAATGGAATTGATCTATTTGAATGGAAATCTTGTGCAATCTTTGAAGTGGAGCTCAGAGGAAACTGATGGAAGACAAGGGTACTCTCACTCCAAAGTATTCAGCTGAGGCTGAATCTACTAATGGAACCATCAGCTAATGGCATTCTCTGTAACAGGATGGACAGTAAAATCAGGTTAAATGAACAGGCATTTGTGATCTTTCACCTGGAAAAAGTATTCATACACATATTTTGTTATCTGCTTTTTGTTTTGCCGAGAATAAATGTACCATTAGAACAGCTGAAGAAAGAAATGCTAAAGGGAATTCAGTTCTTCTCTACGGGGTGTGACTTTAGAATCTGGAAGAGCACCTTTTGACAGGAATTCAAATGATAACAGACTGCATGCTTTGCAAAAACAATCAGCTTTTAACATTATCCTTGTGATTCTGCATAGGTGGTTCTAAATTGTTACGTTTAACTGATCTAATCTCTTAAGTGCAATTCTGTTTATTCTTCTTCTCAATATTCATTTCCAAACTACCTCGAAACGTGACACTTTCTCCCAGCACTTGATCTTTGTAATACCAGGTCTGTCAGTCTCAAAAGCAGCAAAATCTGACAGCAGTTTACAATTCTTACGGTGACATATTGAGAAGATTAAGCTGTCAAACTTTCAATGCTTTTTTGGATAGCTCTTTTCTTTTGGGAAATTTTAAAATAGAATTTCAGATTTTAGTGAGTGAATTAATTATAGCCTTTCAGTTAAAGGAGGTACTATTGACAAAAGTTTGTTCGGTTAATATTAACTGTATCTGTGTAATTTCATTCTAAGGGAATATGATTAGAAAAGGTAGATTTTACAGCATAAAGAATGTTATAAAAAAAGGTAAACTGTAAAAACAAACTGAGAACCTGAGCTTTCTTATTTCAGACTTATCAAAAAAGAGGAGTGACTTCAATTTGAGAATTAGAATTTAAATATTCTAGAAATTTCTTGTACCTGTGATCTTCTATGCTAGTTTCAAAGATTTGGTCAGGGAATAAATCTTATTTAAAATAGTGTTAAAGGTTCGATTTGAAAGTATATGCTAAAAGCTATTTTTCTAGTACTGAAACAAAATACCTAGTTTATATTTTATATGTGTATTCTCTACGCATTGTTTCAGATTATGAAGTAGGTAATGCAGTGAAGATGCAGAAACCAGCACAGAGAAGACATTGTCAGTGATCTCTTTGCTCTAAGATTTCACTTGGAAGCCACTAGCAAAAACTCCTACCCACTGTCTATTCATTCTTATGTTTCTACCCTGAAGTACATGGAATAACCTTTTCTACCACTTTATAAATCTCACACTAGTGCTGCTCATTGGCAGAATGGGAATCCTACTGTAGGGGGATTCTAGAAGTGAGGCTCCAGCCTTTCGCTCGGTGCTTCAGGGGAGTACCATTTCTAGTGGCTCTCGTGGAAGGAAATAAGGTTGCATTGGCAGCAGTCAAGCACAATCGTGCTGGCAATTCTACATCATGCTAGGGTGGTTAAAATTTAAGTTAGAAATGATGAAGAAGAACCCATGCCTTAAATATATATATACATATATACTAAATATATATATAAGTATATATATATTTAAGGACTAGAATGACATGAACAGATTTGTTTTTTAGGAAGTCAGGATTTTTCCTTCCAATGGTCTGTTCTGCTCATCACTTATTTAGGGATCAAGATCAAAATCCTCTTTCCTGATGACCTTTTCATACTGCTCATTCAGTATTATACATTCAGTTTGGTCTGTCTCCTATGTGTCAATTAACTTAAAGATAATTCTACTCAATAAGTACATGTAAATGTCCTACCATGGGATTTGCAGTGCATAAACTAGAGGTGGTAAATAGTCCTAAAAATATTTTTAAAATATATAATCTCGAGTATTTTAAGAGAGATTGGATTTGCAAAGATGGAATAATTATATATGAAATACTTTTAGAAGAATATAAATTAAGTAATAAATTAAATCACCTCATCAATCCTCTAGCCCTCTGAAAAACAAAAGTCATACTAGTCCCGATCTTTTCTTTCTTTCTTTTTTTAATTTCTATCTTTGAGAAAAAAAGAGACAGAGCACAAGCAGGGGAGGGGCAAAGAGAGAGGGAGACACAGAATCTGAAGCAGGCTCCAGGCTCTGAGCTGTCAGCACAGAGCCCAACACAGGTGCGCTTGAACTCAAACTGTGAGATCATGACCTGAGCCGAACTTGGATGCTTAACAAACTGAGCCACCCAGGTGCCCCCCTTTTTTTCCCTTTTTCTTTTTCTCTTTTTCTTTCTTTCTTTCTTTCTTTCTTTCTTTCTTTCTTTCTTTCTTTCTTTCTTTTCTTCTTCTTCTTCTTCTTCTTCTTCTTCTTCTTCTTCTTCTTTGCTTTGCATTTAGCATCTTCTAATTTGGCCATATTGAAAGTCTTCTTTTGGAGATGGTAAGAGAAAGCTATGTGAGGTTTCAATTCACTGTAAAGATAAACAAACCAGTTGCAAAGAAAAATTAACATAGTAAATAAAATATGATATAAAAATTGTAGTTTGCCCTGCCACAAACCTCTATTCAGAGTCTTAATTTCCAGGGTTTTTCAGTTTTCATCCCTTGCACGCTTGCATAATTCTGGTGGATCTTCTGTTGCTCCAAGTCTATTTCTTGCTTGATCACTTTGAAATTGTATCTTCTGATTTTCTACTATGGAGAATGAGGAGTATATCTAACATCTCTCTATTCCAATATCTTTTTCCCCCTTCCTTCAATATTTTTATTTTGTTTTGCTCTTCATAATCTTCATAACTGAAATCTCTATCTCTTGATCCATCAAATTCTGAAAGTTATTATCTCTCCTTTAAATGCAATGATGAAATCAGCCATTATTATCTAGTGTTGTATAGTGGCAGAAAGCTTAGCTGACTTGTATTCTGCAGTTAAATGGTATACAAGACAGGGAAATGATGAACTCCGCTCTAGCAGAGCATTCTAAGTACAGAGTTGAAGGTGTGGCTCATTTCTTCCTGCTTCTTAAACTGTGAGGAAAGGGATGGGTTGAGGAAAAAAAATGTTAAGCAAAAAGTCTTAAGTCGTTCTGTTTGGGAAATTCTCAGGCCACCCATATTGTTAAAATTAGGAAATTTATTACCAAAAAGCATGCTCCAGACAGAACACCAGGTGTATAGCTGGGCAATGTTTTTTCTAGTGTCTCAGAAGGATTGAAAGTTCAAAGTATGCCATCACACGGAGGGTTCTTTGAAGAAATTGGGTCCATTACTCATGGATCCCCTCAGTCACCTAAGCAGAAATCAAAAATCCAATTGAGATTATCCACCAAAGATCTTTGGAGGATCCTCTTGTCTAACTGAGTGAATCTAGGAGATGCAGATGGGAGGTCTACAAGGCTATGAGAATGTTAGCCCAGCAGAAACACTGCCAGCTTAGACTGAAAGAGACAGAAAGAGGATATAATAAAAAAGGCTCTTATATTCCCAAAATTCTACTTGAAGGAAATGGGCTGATAACGCTACTCAGCTGCAAACACATGCTATCCTTCAAAAAAAAAAAAAAAAAAAAGGAAAGATAACTTCATAGGCAGAGACGCAGGGTCAGAAGACAGAAACTTATGACACAGAAGATTACACTCAGGCCTTGAAATCTTTGGGAGTTTGTCCTGTGGATTTGGAAATCTCTTGGGCACCTCTCCAATAACTCCTGTTTTCCTTCCATTTTTTCCCCATTTAGATTAGGAATGTCTACAACTGATATCCTATCCTTGCCTCATTATTGTATTTTTGGACATAGATAACTTGTATTCTACTTTTACAAGTCCACGTATGGAGAGGAATGTTGCCCCAGGATGTATTATACTAAGAGCCTCACCTGTACCTAGTGTAGATGATTTAGATCATAGAATTTGGGGCTTTAGAGCTGGTAAACCTTATAACAAAGGAGATAGCAGTTTACTGAATACACTGCAGGGAGCAGGAGGATCCGTGGTCACTCTGGACCCTTTTGCCCCGCTCAGGTTCTCGTTGCTCAAGCTTGTTGCCTAAAAGCAGCCTCTACACAGATTCCTCTTTAATTCTTATAAAAACTATTTACCTTAGGGACGCCTGGGTGGCTCAGTCTGTTAAACGTCCCACTCAGGCTCAGGTCGTGATCTCACAATTCGTGAGCTTGAGCCCTGCATCAGGCTCTGTGCTGACAGCTGGGAGCCTGGAACCTGGTTTAGATTCTGTGTCTGTCTCTCTGCCTCTCCCCTGCTGTCTCTCACTCCCTAAAACATTGAAAAATAAAAAATAAAATCAACCTTAAACAAAATCATACTTAATAATGACACATTGAAAATCTTACCTTTCACATGGGGAATAAAACAAATATGTTCATTACTGCCTCTAATTTAATTCATTTTTAGTAGAGGTTTATGCCAGGGTGTTAATATAATAAACACAATGACATGTATAAAGATTATGAAAGAAAAAAGCACTTTTTATTTGCCATTAATGTCTGTGCAGATAGAAATAATTTAAAATGTATGAATAAATTAGAATGAGGATTTAGAAAGATTTTGAACAGAAAAATCACTCTTTGACAAGTCTATTGTATTTATATTCTAGAAATCCACAGTTAAAAATCAAGCCTCGTAAAAACTATATTTAATATCATGAAAACATAGCATAAGAAAAATAAAAATTTATACATTTTGTCCACAAATAAATATAAATAATGAATAAAGATAATTAAATACGACTTAAAGAAATGGAGAAATATAAAGAGTCATGCACTGAGATAGTCAATATGGTAAACATAAATTTTTCAAAAGTTGATCTATAGTTATTACATAATCCAATCAAAATGCTTTGTTTTCCTTTTTATTTCCATTTTATTTTTTTTCTTATTTTGTAGAACTTAAAAGTCTAATTCTAAAATTTCTTTGCAAATGGAAATGTTAAGAATACAATAAGGTATTCTTGAAGAAAATAAAGTTAGGATACTTGTTCTTTCAGATAATAAGACTTATTAAAAAGCTTTGATAATCACTCCTTAATATATACCCAGGAGAAATGATTGCAAATAGTCACATAATGACTTCTGTAGAAATTTTCATAAAAGCATTATTCATAATAGCCAAAAGTTGGAATCAACATGTTATAGGTTGAATTGTGTTTATTCAAAATTTATTTGTTGTAATACTAGCCCTCCAGTAGCTAGGAATATGACTTTATTTGGAAAAAGGGTCATTGAAGATGTAATTAGTTAAGATGAGGTCATACTGGAGTAGGGTGGGGCCCTCCTAGTCCAATATAACTGATATCTGTATAAATAAGGGAAACTTTAAATGCAGACATACCTACAGGAGGAATGCCCTGGAAACAGGAAGGCAGAGACTGTGGTGATGTGCTGACAAGCACAAAGACTGCAGACAAACCAGGCATAAGACAGATACAAATTCTCCCTCATACCTGCAGAATGAATCAACCCAGCTGACACCTTGATATTGGACTTCTAGCATCCAGAATTGTTTGACAATCAATTTATGTTGTTTAAACACCCAATTTGTGACATTTTGTTAAGGCAGCCCTAGCAAACTAATATACAACTCAAGTGTCAATTAGCTGGTAAATAATTAAACATATCATCCTATAACTTATAATGGAATACTTCCCAGCCACGAAGGCTTGAATAAGCACTTCACAAAAAAATAAATATGTAACCAAAATAAGGTTTAAAAAGAATGTCGCTTTAGTGGTAATAAGAAGACAAAACGAGGTGCCAATCTACATTCACCACGCTGGCAAGGATATAGGTTGAAAAGAACTCTCCCGCACTGTTGGTGACGGGGTGAATTGGCATTACCGTGGAGAACAGTTTGGTAAAGTTGAATCCCACTCTTTAATCCAGCAATTCTACCTCTGGACATTTACCATAAATAAATACCCGTACATTAGGATGTACAAATTTAAAACCTAAGACTATGGTGAACATGTAGAGTCTATTTACTGAAACTCTTCATGCAGGAATAGTGTATATAGTAAGATTCAGAGTGGTTTTTTTTAAAGTTCTATTCATTTCTAAATGTAGAATTCAGATGAAAAAAATCTTCTGTCATGAAAATGCTTATTGTGCAAAATGAAATGCATCTAAAACATTAAGCAGATATGGTGATATATAGACATATTAATGGAGCTTCCTACATACCTCAGATTCAGTTTTACCTCTTCAGTTTATGACTATGTGGACTGAGGGATATGAGCTATCTCTCTCATTTTTATAAATAAGTGAGACACAGGTGCTATTACTGTCTTTCAATATCAAGACTAATAGGATTTTTGTGTGTCACAATCACAACTTTTAGAAGAGTCCTTTTAGAATTTTTAGAAGAATTACTGACAATAGTTCTTGATATTTCTTTAGTAGAATTACAAATGAAAGAGACCTTGGTTTACTGAGTTCTAAAAACACTCAATATAAATAATAATATGAAATACTTTTACACCTAGAAAAAAATAAGTATAATGGCCTGGGAGCCCATTTTAGGACTTATCCACCAAGACAATGAACTGTATTAAGTTTTAAAAGACACTCAGTGGAATCTTTTTTTTCTTTTTAAGTTTATTTATTTATTTGGAGAGAGGGAGAGAGGATGAGAGCACAGGTGGGGGAAGGGCAGAGAGAGAGCGAGAGAGAGAATCCCAAGTAGGCTCTGTACAGAGCCTGAGGTGGGGCTTCAACCCACGAACTGTGAGAGCATGACCTGGGTTGAAATCAGACGCTTAACTGACTAAGCAACCCAGACACCCTACTCAGTAGAATGTGAAGTCCATTATCAATAACTATGTTTCCTAGCAACATGAAGGGCATGTATCCAGATCTTTTCTTCTATGTTTTAAATAAAATAGGTTTTATAAACTAATTCAGTAGGTTAGGCAAATTTGCCTCTTAAAAGCTCAAGTCAAATTTCATAGAAAAACTGGCTGACATTCACTATGGCTAAAAGATATTTCATATGTGTGTGGGAAGAGCCGAGGGCCAAGAATCAGAAGATCTGGATTCACAGTGCAAGATAAGTAATTTTGCTTGAGTTCTTGTTTCCTCATCCTTAAACAGAAGGTAAAAATACATGTTGTTTCTACTACTCAGGATTTTTATAAGACCAAATGAAAGAATATGAGAACATTTTTTAAAGCTATTCCTGAAATACTCCTTACTATTGATACTTTATCACTAATACCATGTAGAAAGAGCAGATTTTGTTTTTGACATACTCAGATGAGCATCATTTAAGGTATGCCGGTCTTTTGATTTGTGCCTTACTTTAATAGTTGATTAAAAATATATGTGATTTGGGGCACATGGGTGGCTCAATTGGTTAAAGCAGCTGACTTTGGCTCTGGTCATGGTCTCATGGTACATTAGTTCGAGCCCTGCATCAGACTCTGTGCTGACAGTTCAGAGCCTGGAGCCTGCTTTGGATTCTGGGTCTCCCTCTCACTCTACCTCTACTCCATTCGTGCTCTGTCTCTCTCTCTCTCTCTGTCTCTCTCTCTCTCTGTCTCTCTCTCTCTCAAAATAAATAAATAAATAAATAAATAAATAAATAAATAATATAAAAAATATATGTGATTTGTTTGCTAATAAAATATTATGTGGATAGTGATAATATATTGTAGTGCATGAAATTAGTATGGTGGGAAATGTATATGTTTATGTTTTTATGTACTTAGCATATGTGTAGATTCGATTATATAGAAAGATTTGGAGATAAAGACTGCTTCAACATATTAACAGAAGGCAAATGTGGGAAAAGAATGAGACACTGGAAAATTAAAATGTGATTAAAGAAAGAAATGTCTGGGGCACCCGGGTGGCTTAGCTTAAGAGTTGGTTAAGCATCCAACTGTTGATCTCAGTTCAGGTGATAATCTCATGGTTTGTGGGTTGAATCCTGTGTCAGGCTCTGTACTGACAATGCAGAGCCTGCTTGGGATTCTCTGTCTTCTCTCTCTTTTCCTTCTCTGCTCCTGCTCTCACCCTCTCTTTCTCTGTCTCTCTCTCTCAAAATAAATAAATAACTTAAAAAAAAAAAGAAAATGTCATGTACTACATTACTTAATTTTTTGAGATCTTTTCAAAAGAAGCAACTTGTCTTTAGTTAAATGATGACTTTAAACATTTAGAGCAATCACTTTGTAATTTCTGACCTCAGATTTTATTTCCTCTCCTGTAATATGGAAATCAAAATAATTATTCCTTAACCACTTTATATAATTTAATTCTACTTTAAAAAAATCTGTATTCTATGCAGAATATTTATGAAAGAATCAACTATTCAAATTAGTATAGTCTGAATCAAGTCAACTTTTCTTAAAATGGTCGGGCTATGAAGAAGTAAAAATGGTATTAAGAATGAAAATATATTACCTATATATAGATTATTGTCAAACGTGTCCTTCCTAAAGCAAACCACTAACATTGTGTTTTTTTGTTATTAATATGCTTGGTAAACATTTTAAAAGTAGTTTTAAGATTTTTCAGTATTGTGACAATCTTTGGCATGATGATAAGTCTTACTATGGAAACTCTGAATGGTGTTTCCCTTTAAAAACGAACAGTATAGAATAGTCTGTAGGCAGAATTTGGAGGGTTAATGTGATGCGGAATTGAATTCTGGCTTCTTTTTCTAACTATTGGGACAAGTAACTTGAGCTTTCCAAATGTCAGTTTCTTCACCTGAAATATGGGAGTGAAGTTATATGCATTTGTTATAAATCATACATTAAAAATACGTGAATTGTTCAGCCCATATCCTGGCTCATAGCAAGCACTCAAAAATTGGTGGCTATTGTTCTTGAAAGTGAAGAAAAGAGTATCTTTTTTGTAATTTACCACTGTATAATCAATAGGTGAATATGGGAAGATAATGTTTAAAATGCTCTCATTAGCTAAAGTAACTTTTTTGAGTTTAGAAAAATATGTTTGAAGTTAATAGTTTTTTTTTTTAATTTTTTTTCAACGTTTATTTATTTTTGGGACAGAGAGAGACAGAGCATGAACGGGGAGGGGCAGAGAGAGAGGGAGACACAGAATTGGAAACAGGCTCCAGGCTCTGAGCCATCAGCCCAGAGCCTGACACGGGGCTTGAACTCATGGACCGCGAGATCGTGACCTGGCTGAAGTCGGACGCTTAACCGACTGCGCCACCCAGGCGCCCCGTGAAATATTTCTAAAAATATGGGTAAAATTTAGATAGGAACATTTTATTCTGCATTAACAGGAATTTTGCCAACCTCGCAATAACTACAGAAACTAGATAACCTTTGAGAAAATTATGGATGTAGCTGAAATACAACCAGAATTGTGATATCAAAAAGTCAATCCTGAAGAAAAATTTCTAAATTTATATTCTTGTGACAGTATTCTGGCATCAGAGGAAAATATAGTGTTATGAGAAATATTTACCTATGAAACAGCATGCAGTGACACAGTTTACATTTATGGAGTAGTACAAATAGAAGATATTTATCAAAATCCCTCAGAAAGAGTCACACCTCTGCTTGCTTAAGGGTTAGCGTTAGATGTTGCAGTTACTACAACCTACACCAGAGCGGTCCTGGCCAATCAATTCTCACTCTGGTGGATGGTATTATCTACTCCTCCTTTGAATCCCTGGGGAAATAAGAAATGAGGCAAAAGCACTCCTTAGCGTTTTATAGCATTCTGCACATAGAGATGCTAATTATATCGTCCTTGACTTATTATATCGCTTGGTCATAAAAATTGTGAAGAACAGAGACTAAACCTCACGAATGATTTTAAAGTGTGTAGCGTGCCCTTAGAAATGGATTAATCATGATGAAAAATTAGGAAATCAAATCAATAGTCTATATAGTTTTCACTCTTCCAACCCTTAGCAGCCCCCAGAATCTGCCAAACCTTTATTTGCTATTTGATTTGGCAGATAGGTAAGTGCATTCCTTTCCTTAGGCTGGTTGAGAAAGAGATTTAGATGATGCTCTTCCCTGAAGGCATCATCCATGTGGGGAGGGTTGGCAAGTGTTTTCTTCCTAACCTTTCTCTTTGGGCATAATGTAAACATGTGACTTTGTTACCATAGATGTAAATTTTTTTTTCTACGTTGCCTATAATACAGAGGTCAAGGTATTTCTGTCTATTGATTTTATTATAATAGCAGTTCAAGGAACTGTTGTTGTTTGACAAACAAAAAGTTTATAGGATATAAGTTTGAAAAAGTGATTTTAAAAATTAATACCATAGAATGAAAAGTATCTACTGGTACTTAACAAAATACTTAAACAAAATAGTAAGAAATACACTTTTTATAACACTTTATGACTGTTTTGTTACAGATTTTCTTTCTTTCTATTTTATTTCCTCCTATTGAGCAGCCGTTAATGACAAATGGCAATCAAACTACATAAAAACAGTTGTCATTAATGGCAGAGCTTTCATATTTTTAAAATTGTTGTGGCTCCATTTCAAAAAAGGTGACTAATAGAGGCTTAGGTGATGATTGTGATGATGATGGTTGAAAATTTTTAAGCAAAGGGCATTTCAGAGATGAAATAGAATGTAATAATACAATAAATATACATATTTTTCTAATATTTGTCACAAGTTGTAAAACAAATATGACAAATGAAAAGCTTATTTTTCACTTAAACAAAGTTTAAGTTTTCTACAAAGAAAAAAAGAGTCAATCTTTAAGAAAAGTGTCCTTATAATGAGATGAACAGTACAATAGCTTATATTCTAAATGGACCGTAAGAAAAAAATAACAGATAGCTAGATAGACAGACAGACAGACAGATAGACAGACAGACAGTCAGGTCTTTAGTTACCACATGAAATTGCTAAAAAGAGGCAAATGTCTCTTTTGTACATCATTAGGCTAAAAATGCAATGGAATATATGGTATTCATTATTAGGGCTCTTTATGATTTATTTATATAGCACATATTTGCCTTTTTGCTTGAAAAGTGCTTACTTCTTATTTACTACAATACTAAAACTAAAGAAAAAATGAAAGTGATGGTAATTATTGTTTTGAGTATCTGTCTTTATAGTAATTAAGATTATCCCACTTGATTGTTCTTTCTTTTATTTTACTCCAGTTGGAGTGATTCTTGTACTAATTGCTTTCCTTCTGTTCTTCTTCCTTGGGACACGCATGCCTGCCATAGGTATTTCAGCAGCAACAAGGGGTAAAGGCCTGGGAATTCCCATTTACTGCCCATGTTTTTAGTGTCATCTTTCATCACCATCTTCTGCTATACTTTGCATCTCTAAATGCAGAGCATCTGCAAGAGAAATTAAAAATAAACAGCTGCAAGAAAAGTAAGGCAGGTCGGTGTGAGGGAGACAGGTACACTAGGCTACATTGGTTGAGAAAGGAATCTGCATTTTAAACCACTCTGTTTACAGTCTGGAACCTCCTCCTACCTTCCAGTGTTCCTTTACACTTCCAAATCCTTGGTAATCTTTGTGTTCAAAAATGCAGTTTCTTGCTACTTTTCCCTCTTCCATTCTAAAGGCTCTTAGGTAACAACTGTTCCCATTTATCTAACTAACTTACCAATTTTTGCCCAACTACCTATATTCCAAAGATTTGTTAAAAAATCTTGTGTCATTTCTTTTCTCTCTGTCGTGGTAGGTTTACACTTTTTTATTTTATTATTTTATTTTATTTTATTTTATTTTATTTTATTTTATTTTATTTTTTATCACTTTCTTTTTATGAGCTTCTGAGAATCAGATGTGATAATTCTCTGTAGTTAATCTGCCACATTTATCTGATTTCTATTAGAACTTTTGGTGGACTAATTTCACTGCAAATCACCTCATACTTCTCAGATCCTAAATATTTAATAGTATCTTTCAACCTGTATATAAATGTGAATTAGCAAGATTCTGGGGGTCAGGACTTAGAAGAGAGTGATGAAGAATGATATGCTGAGCTCCTTGTCATTAAGAGACCCATTAGCAGTATTTTAATGCGTTGTCTCTGACCTTGTGAATGCCTTACAGAGACTCAGCTCACACACTCATCTATTTACCTGCTATCTTCAGGGTATCAGTGGGATAATTTCTGAATGTTAATGAGATTTCATCCACTGGCAAGGCATCTTTGAGAAAAAAAATGAGCTGAAGATGGGGCAATTGTATTTTCAGTACAGTTTCATAATTGAAGAAACTCCTTTAGTGGAAAAACAGGTACAGTTATTTTGAGTGAATTTGACTAAAAAAAAAGGGAGTTTACTAGCCATTTAAAGAAAGACAAATATGAGGTTCTTATTTCCGTGGTTGCTTTTATGTTTCTTCACCTTTAAAGGGCAGATAAGATCAGAAGTGAAATAGAATGGCTGCTTTTGTTATGACAGTAATGAGCTAGAATGGGACCAGATAAAAAAGACTGTAGATATGGGGTCACGGAGCGGTGAGACTTCATGAATTTATTCATTGAAATGCGGCCACGTCTTCATAAAATAAGATGTCATCATTACAAGTGTGTATTGCTTTGTTGCACAATACTGGTAACTCTGCTCCAGGGGAGTTTGACTAAAAATAAGAAAATTATTAAAATTTCGAAGAGAAAGAAATAGCGTTATTCCTTACGTTTAACAGTTTGCTTTTTGATGATGCTGTAATAATAAAAATATATGTTTCTGAAAAAGAAATATGGAATGAGATTTTTGCAAATAAAATGTTAAATTTTGATTTATTCTAAGAGAAACAAATAAATTGTTTTAATCTGAAGAGAGTTAAGTTCAATGGAGCTTTGAAGCTGTTTCAGATGGAAATATTTTTTTAAAGTTGCATTGATTTGATGTCTTGAGGTATATGCTATTTTTATTCATTCCTTTGGTAATCCCTAGTATGTTCAGTTTCTTATCTCCTATAATCAAGCCTCACAGTTTATCAAATAAAAATAATAATAGTTGCTAAAGGTAAACAGATTGGAAATAAATGGAAGTTAATTTTTATAAATGCTTCAAACTTTTAAAAAACTCACTTTGAAGTCTGTTATGATGTTAGATTTCCCCCAACTTCCGTGCTTATTATTTAATTTCTCTGAAACAATATTATTTAGGTTTTTATTTCTTTTTCCCAATGTAGAATCTTTTTTTCATGAAACAGAACTAGAGGACAAATGTGTTTTAAAATATATTTATGAACGCCGTAAAAACTATGAATTCTGTTAGATCTTCTTTTAAAATACGTGCACATGATTATTGTCATACATATTTAGAACATTTAGAAAAAATACAAAGAATTATATGGCAAATATTCACAAAAACACCATACTTGCTTTAGTCATTACAAAAAAATGACAGACATAATTAAAACCAACATAATATGTTCTAATACAATTCTCCTATATAACTCTACAGAAGTAATACAAAACCTAATATTAGTTTGTATTCTGCTTAATAGTCCTTTCCAAAGATCTAGCTACTCATCTCTCTTTTATTTATTTTCCATTTTAATAAATTCTATTCTTATCTTTATTATATTCCTTTAGTCTTTTCCAGTTTTATCACTTGTATATGTATTTGTTGCTTTATTTTCTAACTTTTTAATGATTAACATATTTAATTTCAATATTTATAAAAAAACATTTAAAGCAACAGCAGAAAAGGATGAACACTTTCATCACTACTATTCGACATTGTACTGGAAGTTCTAACCATAGCAGTCAGATATGAAAAAGAAATAAAAGGTGTTCACATTGGAAAGGATAAAGTAAAACTGCTTACAGATGATATAATCACATATATAGAAAATTTCAAAGTATCTATAGGAAAGCTACTAGATCTAATAAAAAAAGTTTCACTAAGTTGCAAGGTACCTGATTAATAAGTGAAAATCAGTTCTGTTTCTACACATGTGCAATGAACAATACAAAAGAAAATTTTAAAAAGCAATTCCATGTATAATCTCAAAAGAAAACTATATAGGAATAAATTTAACCAACGAAGTGAAAGTCTTGTACACTGAAAACTACAAACCACTGCTGAAAGAAATTAAAGGAGACATAAATAGAGGCATCTGGGTAGCTCAGTGGGTTAAGCGTCAGACTCTTGGTTTCAGCTCAGGTCGTGATCTCACGGCATTTGTGAGTTCAAGCCCTGCATTGGGGTCCACACTGACAGTGCAGAGCTTGCTTGGAATTCTCTCTCTCTTTGCTGCTCCCATGCTCACAGATGTGCTCTCTCTCTCTCTCTCTCTCTCAAAATAAATAAACTTAAAAAAAAGATAAGACATAAATAAATATATAGAAAAGCCATGTTTATATATCAGTAGATTTAGTATTGTTAAGAAATCAATACTCCCAAAGTTACCTATAAATTCAACACAATTACTATCAAAATTCCAATAGCTTCTTTTGCAGAAATTGAAAATCTGATCCTCAAATTCACAGTGAATTCTAAAGAGTCCTAAATAGCCAAAACAATCTTGAAAAAGAAGAATAAAGTTAAATAACACTTTATGACTTAAAAGTTTCCTGCAAAACTACAGTAATCGATCAAAACAATGTGGTACTGGCATAAACACGGATATGAAATAGAACTGACAGTGCAGGGATAAGTCATAAATCTGAGACCAATTGATTTTTGACAATGGTGCTAAATTCATTCAATGGGGGAAAGAACAATCTCTCCTACAAATGATTCTGGAACAACCGGATTTTCCTAAATAATGAAGTGCAACACCTACCTTATATCATATAAAAAAATTAACTTGGGGTGCCTGGGTGGCTCAGTCAGTGAAGTGACCAACTTCAGTTCAGGTCATGATTTTGGAGTTCATGGGTTTGAGCGCCGCATCAGGCTATCTACTTCCGCCCAGAGCCCGCTTCAGATCCTCTGTCTTCCTTTCTCTTTGCCCCTTCCCTCTCACACTTGCTGTCTCTCCTTCTCTCCAGAAAAAAAAAAAAAATTAAAAGATTAACGTAAAATGTGTCAATAACGTAAATATAAGAACTAAAACCATAAAATCCTTCAAGAAAACATAGAAATAAAAATAAATCTTCATAACTAGACAAAAAACACATTCATCAATATGTTAATTCAGTGAGAGAAAGATACACCCATCCTGTAATGATTTTATAGAACTTCTTAGAACACTTTGGCAATAGATGTCTCACAAGCTAGATGAGAGACACACATTTAGCACAATGACTGTAGCCCTGGGCACTACTTTGATTAAAGCCTAGAAGAAACTTCAAAGCAGAGACTCAGCTAAGCCAAGCCCTGATTTGACACCTTCAGAAATTGTTAAGATTAAAAAATATGTTGTTTTAACACACCACGTTCTTGGGTAATTTACACAGCAACAAATAATAAATATACATTGAATATCCTCTTGCTTTATCCTTATCATGTTATCTATAGTTTAGCTGTACCTTTCAAAACAAAAAAAAAATGAAATATTTGTTTTACTCTTTTAGATCAATATCAGTAACAAATTTTGAAATATTTTTTAAAGTTTATTTATTTTGAGAGAGAGAGAGAGAGACAGAGAGAGAACAAGTGGGGAAAGGGCAGAGTGAGAGGGGGACAAAGGACCCAAAGTGGGCTCTGTGCTGACAGCAGAAATCCTGATGCAGGGCTTGAACTCATGAATTGTGAAATCATGACCTGAGTGGAAATCAGACACTTAACCAACTGAGCCACCCAGGCACCCCAGAAACATTTTTAATTAATTTCTGTTCTCATTTGTGACTTCCATTTTTTTGTTTTGTTGATCCTGTAATTTCTTCTGAGTTAATTTTTTCTTGTTGAAATACATGCTTGGTAGTTCCTACTGTTGAATTTGGGGATACTAAACTCCTAAATGGCTTAAAATGTCCTTATCTCCTTTTAGATGATGACTTAGCTGAATATATAAATATAATTTAAAATCTTTCCTTTGCACTTTGAAAACATATATTGGCATTATTGTTACTATGGAGAAATCTGATAGCAATCTAATTTCCATCTAGTGATTTTTATCCTCAAGAGCTATTACAGATTTTTGCTTTATTTTTGATTATCTACAGTTTAATTGCGATGAATCTAGGTAACAATTAAACAAATTATCCTAGTTAATAATCATGATGTATTTTCTTTCTTTCTTTCTTTTTCTTTCTTTCTTTCTTTCTTTTTTTCTTTCTTTCTTTCTTTCTTTCTCTTTCTTTCTTCTTTCTTCTTTCTTTCTTTTCTTTCCAAGTTTTTATTTAAATTCCAGTTAGTTAACATACAGTGTAATATTAGTTTTAGGTGTAGAATTTAATGATACGATCATGGTGTATTTTCAATATGAAAACTCAGTTCTGGAGGATTTCCAGCTGTTGTCTCCTTGAGTTTTACTTTGTTGCCATCTCTCCCCTGTGTTTTTGATTTACTTCAAATGAGTCTCGGTACCTTGTCATAGTTCTTCTCTCTTTGCCTCTGAGCTCTCTTAAAGATCATTCCTCCATATCATCTTTCATTTCGGTACATTGTTTTTAACCATTGTGGAAACTACACATCATCAGAGAGTTCATTTCTTTTACAGATTGCTTTTAACTTCAGTGACATTAAAAAAAAATATTTTAAACTGTGTTGTGCTTTGCTGTTGCTGTTATTTTGGTTGGTTGGTTGGTTGGTTGGTTGATTTATTTATTTACTAATTTATTTATTTATGTCTGGACTCAGAATCCAGCAGATCTGCAGCTTCAGTTTTTATTCACTTCTAAGCATTTATTTCCCATTTTTGCTTCCTGGAACTAATTATATTGTTTGCAGCACGCGAGAGATTTAGAATTTGCAGTGCACTCTTAGTTAGAAGTGTGCTGAAGTTTTGAAATTCTTTATGAAAGAATTATAAGTGAAAACACAGAAGCGGTAAAACAGATCTGAAGTTTTAAAACTTTTTCCGGTCATATAAGTTTTAAAAATATTTTTAGATAATGTTTTTTTTTTCCTTTTAGGTAGTATAAATATTTTTTTGCAGTTTATTAAACATCTTTCCTGGCTCTTTTTATGAGCAATTCTTTCCTAATTTATCGTGTGCATTATAATGTTTCAATGCCGTGAAATTCTTGCCTCAATTTTGCATAACAATTTATGAATATAACGTTTTAAGGGAAATTAGTGGAGATAATGAGCACAGTTTCCTAAAAAAAAAAAAAAATCCTTGAAAACTGTAGACTTTCCTTGTTTACTCTCCACAGGTGACATTTCTGCGTAGAGGACACAGAACAAAGGCTCATGTGTTTCTTTTAGATGTGACGTGGCTGTCTGACGCTATGAAGCGTTGTAATCAACACGAATTCTCTTTTAGCAGCAGTCCTGGCTCAATAGTTGCCATGATTTAGAATAAATTATGAACTACTAAGGAAAAATTGCTTACTTTATTCTTCTTTCTGTGTAAGTAGAACTGATACAAATAAGCTGCAACTTTGCTTAAAATCACGAAGAGTAATTGTTTCTTAATTACATGTAAACTTTGGAATCATTTCAACTCTAGTATAAAATCATTTGAAAACATACAATATTGATAAATGCGACATTGTAAGGCATTCTTATCTATTAGGATTACAAGCTAATGAGAGCACTGAAAACATTCAGTATCTTATTTACAGATTCTATAGCCACGTGGTCAAATCATGATTTCCAGAACAATGCTCTAGCATTGTGAAAAGAATGTAGAATGGGAGAAAATGTGACTTTACTCTGTGAATCAATTGGATCCAATATTCAAGTAATTTAATCTTCTCTGTGTTCTCCTGTTTTTCACTAGAGTCTTTCTGAACAGAACTATTGATGCTTTCAATCTCTCCACTAGAATTGTACAAGAAAGACTTGCTTTTCTTAATCAGCTGGGGGAAAAATAAGGGTCTTTGCTTTCATCACACATGGAAACATTTACTGTCCAGCTAGCTGATGTTGAGAGGTTGATTTCTCAAAAGATTTAGCTTTTAGTCAAATGTGCCCAGAATGAACACTCTTGCACACCAGCATGCAAGAAAGGATGATACTTGATACTACGTTAGTGAATTTCCCCCTCAATGTTCTTTTGATTTTATTACTTCCACTTAAAAGCAACTCACAGAATTTGAAAATCCACTAAAAACTGATTTTAGGGTTATAGTTTAAGATGAACTCACAATGAATGCAAAAATTTCTGCATGAAATATAAAGAGAAATATGTTTTTTGTCATGTTTTCTGACAGAATGATTCAAATGCAAGGTAGGAATGACCAAATAGGAAGTCATTTGGGGTGGCAAATGAATGAGTCACTCCTCATATCTGACTTTTATGACATACTTCATATATGGATTAATGGACCTAGAACAATCCTTTTCTCGGCGGCGGAGGGGTGGGGGTGGTGGTGGTAGAATTTTCTGAGACTTTCTGGGTTATATGGTTACATTTTAAAATGAGCTCTCTATAGGGGGCGCTTGGGTGGCTCAGTCGGTTGAGCGTCTGACTTCCGCTCAGGTCATGGCTCACGTCATGATCTCGCGGTTAGTGAGTTCCAGCCCCGCCTCCGGTTCTGTGCAGACAGCTCAGAGCTCAGAGACTGGAGCCTGCTTCGGATTCTTTGTCTTCCTTTCTCTGACCGTCCCCAGCGTGAACTCTGTCTGTCCCTCTCTCAAAAACAAATAAACATAAAAAAAAATTTAAAAAAATTTAAATGAGCTCTTTATAGACAAAGCTTTTCACATGAAGATTTAGAACAGTTACATCTGTTTTAAATAGCGATCTTTAAGTATCAGGCCTCAAAGGCTATTTTGATAACAAGCAAACACACGAGACTGAAAGACCTCAAAAGCTTCTGATTTCCTACCACAATTGGCTTCAATCAAAATGACTGTTGTTTTTCATATTTTGCAGAACTCATTTTATTTAGCTAAAAGTC
Source organism: Prionailurus bengalensis (assembly GCF_016509475.1). NCBI lineage: Eukaryota > Metazoa > Chordata > Mammalia > Carnivora > Felidae > Prionailurus > Prionailurus bengalensis. The sequence continues at coordinate 99,964,725 of NC_057344.1, read as the reverse complement.
AAAGGCTACTCAAAATCAGTTTCAATTGGGATAGCCATACCATTGTCAAAGAAGAGAAACATGTTTTCAGTCAAAATAAATGTTCCCCAAATATCTAAAACATTGTAATAAGGCATTTGTTTTGAGCCAATGGCCCATCCAGGGTGCTGGTGGTGCAAGGTCATCCCTGTACTTATTCCTCACTCTGTATGCCTTAAAGAAACAGAAAAGCTAGACTCATAGGATCGTTAAATGATGCCATACAGTATGGACAGAAATTCCTTAGGGGCAAGGGAACTGTGTTTTAAGTTTGTTTGCATGCTCACTGTCTTTCTTAGCGTTCTCCACTAAACTCAATGAATTATAGTTACCTGGATTTTTTTGAAGTACCATGTGTTTTAGAAAAGTTGTAGGTTTTATTAATTAATTAATTTATCACTCATAAATGTTTCTCTTTGAATGAAAAAGGGGGAGATTTTTCTTTTTAATAGATAAACTGGTAAGATTAGTTTCTTACTTTTACAACTTTATTCCCTCCCCCGATGGCACTCATCACCTTCTGATCTATCCCACCCTCTAACAAGAATGCAAGCTTCAAAAAGAGATTTCGTTTGTTTTGTTCATTGATATAACCCCAGAATCTAGAATAATTGTGCATAGCGCATAGTTGACATTCAATAAATAGCCATTGAATGAATAAATTAGTAATGATCCCACGTTTTGGGACGATTTAACTTAATAGTTTCAGTGAGAGCTCATGAAGGGATTCTCAGGAGAAGAAAGTAAGATGAAAACCAAGACCTCAGTAAAACTAGGAATTGTAAGTTTATGACCCTCAGTTTTGCTGATGAAAGATGACTTACGAATCTCAATCTCAAGAAGAGATAAGGTGGACTACATTCCACCTGATAAACATTATCATGGAAAATAATGCTCAAATACTGTTTCTTTCAAAAGGGCCTATTAATTTTTCTCAAGTATGTGAAGTCCTTTAAACAAAACAATGATTGTAACATCTCAGATACAAGCAACAAGAAGATATGAAGATGGATAAGTATACATTTACATACATACATGCACATACATGTATACACATATGGATAGAGATAGATAGGTATGTATGTATTGTGTGCATTACACCATTATACACGCCACCATTGTGGCATTTAAAAAAAATCTGATCCTTGTTAAATTTAATCATCCAAGGGTCCACAACAAATTATTTTCCAATGGACTCCCAAATTAAGTACAAGTATTTTAAGTGAATGCCCAAAGGGTTGAGGAATATGATACACGCCTCACCTCATGGATTTATTCTGAGAAAGCTAACATGGAGTCGTACCAAGTTGGTTTGTTTGTCATTTTATCTTCCACTCTACCTATAACTAGCGTTCCTTTTCATTTTAGTTGTTAAAGCAGGAAGCTATGCTTTGCTCTTTGGTCAGTCATTCTGGACCAGTGATGAAAACTTCCATTATATTTGTTTAATCAAAATGTTTTTAAAGCACTCTGAGTTTGGAATAAAAATATCTACTTTATGGTTCAACTTCTGCTTTGCAAAAGGTATCCTGGAATTGTGTTGGGAGTAGTAAGTAAATAATTATTGCCATTCTAACTGAGACAGTAACCAGTGATCTTAAGCAATTCAGTGTGTTTAGTAGAATATGTTAGCAATTTATATGCTAGTGATCATAGTGAGGACATGGGGAATATAGTGAATCAGTCATGTCCTGTAACTGGAGCCATTAGATACACATATAATACTGCAGAACTTAGCATTTTATAAATTGTTTGCATGCCAACAAAATCCATACTCTTGCATTAGTAATTTTTTAATAAAAGTATCAGTAAATAAATTAATAAGATTGCATAAATGAGTAAACAAAATGGCATAATAATTTCAAATGCTTTCTTTTTTTTTAATTTGTTTAATGTTCATTTATTTTTGAAACAGACAGAAAGAGACAAAGTGTGAGCTGGGGAGGGGCATAGAGAGAGAGGGAGACACAGAATTTGAAACAGGCTCCAGGCTCTGAGCTGTCAGCACAGAGCCTGATGCAAGGCTCGAACACACAAACCATGAGATCATGACCTGAGCCGAAACCCGAAGCTCAACCGATTGACCCACCGAAGTCCCCTCAAATTCTTTCTTACAAAAATAGTTTCAAGTGTTCAAAAACAAGAGACAAATAACAGAAATAAAATTTTCTTACCAGTTTTCCTGTCACCTCCAGGATACAGCCTCAGATATTCCTCATAAAGGGATAAAGTCATCTAAGGATTTCCCCCCTAAAAATGATTTGAAATAAAACTGAAGTATAGCCAAAATTCCTAAAATAAGGACTGTGTGGAAATGCTGATTCTGGGGATTGTAAGTTGTGGCGAATTCATAACAATAATGCCCAAACTGATCTCTAACATGCTTGATGTGAAGTTCATGATAATTAAAAACAGATGTCAAATCTATTAGTTTCTTTTTCTAAGCAAAGGGAGAATAAATACTTAAAATGGAACCAAACTATTTCCATAATTAGTTGCACGTAGCCCTAGTACATTTTTTTACATTACTATTCAGTCTTCTATTACAGGAATATACATTTTATTTATTCTTTCTAGTATTGATAGACATTTAGATTTTTCCAGAGTTTGGATATTATGAATAATGTGTTTATGAACATGCCTATACATATATGTTTGCACATAGACAGACACATCTCTCTTGGGAAAATAGCTTATAGGTAGAAGTGCCAGTATGCATATGTTCAGTTTTCGTCGACAGTGGCAAATAATGAGCCCAACTGACTGTATCAAAGACATTCCCATCAGCGCTTTGAGATTGAGTTGCATCGCCTTTCACTTATGTGACCTATTTTTGTTTTTAACTTCAGCCATTCTGGAGACTGTAGTGATAGCTCATTGTTTTGTTTTGCATCCCCCTGAAGCATGATGAAAATCGTTACCTTTTCATTTCCTTCATGGTCATTTATACGTAATCTTTGTACATTACATATCAGTTCGTATCTTGCCTATATTCAATTGGATTGCCTTTTTCTTATTAATTTGTAGCAGTTGTTTGTATATTCTGATACACATCCTGAATTTAGATATGTTTGTAAATTTTCTCCCACTTTGACTTACATTTTCATCTTCCTAATGAGGTTAATGAACAGATTTTTAATTTTAGTGAAACCTATTTATCAGTGTCATATTCTTATGCTAATGATGTGCATATCCTATTTAAGAAATTAAATAAAATCTTATTTTATGAGCCAGAAGTTATGATAGCAGCATCTTTTCATATTTTACCATAAGCAAGATATTACATATTAATGTTTTGTAGCAAGCCTTAATTTAATTAAGGAAGTTGCTATCATTTGCTTGCTAAGAGGTTTTCATGAAAAGTTGCTGAAATTTATCAAAGGATGTTCGGAATCTATTAAGATGTTGGTGTGCATTTTTCTTCTTTATTCCACCCATGTGGTGATTGATAGGGATTTTGAATGTCACAACAAATTTTCTTCTGTTTAGAAAAACTCACTTTCCCCTGAAATCATATTCTGTTAATGCATTGTTAGACATTTGCTAATATTTTGCTTAAAATTATTTCATCTATGTTTATGATAAAACATTATTCTATAATTCTTTTCTTCAGTGCCCATATTAGTATGGTATCAAAAATGTGCTGATCTCAAAATAGTGAAATATTCCTCTTTTCCATTTCTCTCTAGTTGGTGTAAAATCACTCAATGTAGGAATAACTCATCAGGTAAGACATCTGGGTCTAAGCTTTCTTTTAGAGACAATTAGTATGGACGCAATTTTTTTTCATACATATTTTAGGTTTTTATTTGTCGGCAGGCAGTTATTCTTGGGTGTCTCATGTTTCTGCACATCTTGCAAGTAGGGACTCCAGTGCTTTTGTTCTCTACTAGCTTCACAAATGTTTACATAGCGAACAGCCTTATGAGAAAGAGATACTAAAGGGCAGATGTTTTACTGTCTAGTATAATAAAAAATAACGTCTCCTTCCAGTTAAAGTTTCAACAGGCTTGCTTTCAGCTCATTATAAAATATTTGATTCCCTAAACTTGTGGTTCTTTGCAACGCTGTTTTCTGGGGATCTGGTCACACTTCTTAAACTTTTTACTCTGTGACCCACATGTCTCTTTCATTATTCTCTTACTTTGTAAATATGTATTTGTTTCAGTCTGAATATTTCTGATCCCGCGTTAAACTCACGATTATTCTTATTTCCTGGGTTTCATCTGCTTTAATCCAGCTACTGGATTTTTTTTATTTTTTCTCATTTTAAACTTTTTATTTGCATATTTAAAAATTGCCCATTGCAATAATTAAAATCGTTTCAATTTTTTAAAAATGGCATTCTGATTCAACTGAATTTTACAGCCTGTAGAACACCTTGGACCAACTTAGTTTTTACTGGTTGTCCCTACTCAGCTTCTTCCTTCACCGAGTTGCAAATTCTTCTCCTTCCCTGCCAGCCAGCCAGGCAGATGGGAGAGAAGGCCCCGCATTCATGGACGGTAGTTCATATATTCTTTGATGAGAAAAGGGGCAGCAGTCATTTAAATTTGATCTGACCTCTTTGCATCTTACGCAGTTAACTAAAGTAAGTAAAATAAGGGACACCTGCGTGACTCAGTCAGTGAAGCATCCAACTCTTGATTTCAGCTCAGGTCATGATCTCACGGTTCATGAGTTTGAGCCCCACATTGGGCTCTGCACTGAAACTGCAGAGCCTGCATGGGATTCTTTCTCCCCCTCTCTCTCTTCCCCTTCCCTGCTCGTTCTCTCTCTCTCTCCTCTCTCTCTGTCTCTCTCTCTATCAAAATAAATAAACTTAAAAAATAGTAAAATAAGAAGGCAATGTTCGTGGAATGTACAGTGCATATTGGCAGCACAGCCCTCATTACACTCCGCCTGTTTGCTCCTCCTGGTCTATTGCTTCTTTTAAAGGCAGTGGGGTTTTCTCTTGTGTTTCTGTCTTCTACAATTTCAATTTATTGATATTCTGAATCTCAGTCATATCGGGTTTGTCGGACCTGGTTGCAGAGGAAGTGGATGGAGCAAAGTGCAATCTGCACAGTGGCCATGTGGAGTCCATTTGCTGAATTCCTTTTTTTTTTTTTTTTTGAGAGAGAGAGAGCAAGCGTGAGTGGGGGAGGTGCAGAGAAGGAGGGGAGAGAGAAAATCTGAGGCAGACTCCATGCCCAATGCAAAGCCCAATAAGGGGCTTGGTCTTAACAACGGTGAGATCATGACCTGAGAGGAAATCCAGAGTCAGATGCTTAGCTGGCTGAGCCAGCCAGGTGCCCCCTGAATTCTTAATTAGTTGTTAATCTTGTTCTATTTATGTGTATTTCTTTTCCAGATTATGTTTTGTCATATGTTTTCCTAAAAATATTATTCATAGCTATTTCGGTGTCTGATAATGGTACTATCCAGGCGAACTATGGGTCTCTTTTAATGCTCTGGTTTTTTTCTTGGTTATTTTTTTGAATAGGCTTTTACTGAATACTGACTATTATATATGAAATAACTTGTCCGCATGCTTTTAATCTATAATCTTTCATTCTGATTAAATTTTAAGCTCTATTTCAATTATTAATTTATAGCTGTCTAACATTATACTACTATGATTCCAGCTTTCTTTAAGGATTCTTCAAACCAAATAATATATTTTCAAGGGATAAAATGAAATTAGAATTTTATGTCCAGAAAACATATCCTTTAAGAATGAAGGTGAAATTAGGAATTTTCACAAAGAAAAAATGAGAGAATTTTTTGGCAATTAGATTTTTTTTTTACATTTATTTATTTTTGAGAAACAGAGTGAGACAAACTGTCAGCAGGGGAGGGGAAGAGAGAGAAGGAGACACAGAATCTGAAGCAGGCTCCAGGCTCTGAGCAAGCAGTCAGCACAGCGCCTGATGCGTGGCTCGAACCCACGAACTGTGAGATCATGACTTGAGCTGAAGTCAGACGCTCAACCGACTGAGCCACCCAGGCGCCCCACGGCAATTAGATTTTCTAGAAAAACTACTAAAGTAAAATTTTCAGAATGAGGGAAATGATAGCAGAAGCAAACTTGGAATATCAGGAATGGAGTTGGATAAGATTTACAGCTAAGATACAGCCAGAGATGGCTAAGATTTACAGCAGCTGGAACTCTCATACATTGCTGATGGGAGTGAAAAATGGTGTAACCATTCTGGAAGAAGGTTTGGCAATTCTTACAAAGCTAAACATATACTTACCATATGTCCCAGCAATCCCACTTCTGGGTTATGTTCCAAAAAAAGACCTGTTCATTAATATTTATTGCAGCTATATTTGTAAGTACCAAAAACTGAAATCACCCCCAAATATTCTTTTATGGGTGAATGGATAAACAAATTCTGGGATATAGGCACAATAAAATACTAGTTAGAAAGGAACAAAGTTTTCCTTTTAACTTAATTGTGGTAGAAGTGAAACAAATCTATAAATATATTAAAATTTATCTGTACACCATTTCTTTTGTACTACACCCAGAAACAGTCACTATTTATTTATTTATTTATTTATTTTGAGAGAGAGAGAGGGTGAGCATAAGTGGGAGAGGGGCAGACAGAGAGGCAGAGAGAGAATTCCAAGCAGGCACTGCCCTGTCAGAGCAGAGACCACTGCAGGGCTCGATCCCATGAACCCTGAGATCATGACTGGAGCCAAAACTAAGAGTTGGATGCCCAACCAACTGAGACACCCAGGCAACCCAAAGTCAATTTTAAATGATAATCTTAAAATAGAATTTTTAAAAGTGAAATAAATTTTACTTAATTATCTTAATTTTAGCCAGAGACATTGTCCTTAACTTCTTTATTGATTACAATTTAAAATTATTAGAAATTATCATTTTACTCTGGATACTGAAAGCAATTTAGTTTTTGGTTTTAATGTTTATTCACTTTTGAGAGAGACGGAAAGACAGAGACAGAGCATGAGCAAGGGAGGGGCAGAGAGAGAGGGAGAAATCAAAGCAAACAGGCTCCAGGGTCTGAGCTATCAGCACAGAACCCAATGTGAGGTTCAAACTCACAAACTGTGAAATCATGACCCGAAGTCAGAGGGTTAAGTGACTGAGCCACGCAGATGCCTCAAAAGCAATTTAGTTCTTAATTAAACTTATACCTACGCCTAGAAATAGTAAAAAAAAATTGTAATATTTATTTATTCTTGAGAAAGACAGAGAGACAGAACATAAGTGGGGGAGGGGCAGAGCGAGCGAGTGAATCAGAATGTGAAGCAGGCTCCAGGCTCTGAGCTGTCAGCACAGAGCCCAATGCGGAGCTTGAACTCACAAGCCATGAGATCATGACCCGAGCCAAAGTTGGACCCTCAACCAACTGGGCCACCCAGGCGCCCCAAGAAATATTTTAATAGTTTTAGCACTTAGTGAAAACAGTGACTTAGGAAGCAAAAATTAAGAATTATTTTAATAGAGTAAATGACTGTTTAACTTGTCTAGAGTTGGTATTTCACTACATTTTGAAATTTGTAATTATAAAGGATCCCATTTATCTACTAGACTGCAGAGGCAGAGATAAGGAACAGAGGGAAGTTAAGACATTCAAAGATCTTTGGAGGCATGTAACAAGAGTTGTTCTTATTTGGGGGAATTCAGAAAGCAGGAGAGATTTCAGAACTAATGAATTGGAGGAGAGGTGATGCCACTTCTTGAGATAGAAGATGTTGGAGAAGACGCAGTCTTAGATACTCCAGCAGAGACAGTTCACTTTGGTACAGACTCATGGGGAGAGATCCCATTATAATGTAAAGTTGAATAAATAGGCTTAAAACTAACCATACAGTTAAAAAATAAGTTATTTTTATCTCTGTGTTAGATTGTTCTAGGATAAGTGATAAGAGATTCTTAGTCACACAACCCTTTATTTTTGTAATTTTTTAAAAGTTTATTATTTGTGAGAGAAAGAGAGAGAGCATGAGCAGGGGAGGGGCAGGGAGAGAGGGGAACAGAGGATCCAAAGTGGGCCTTGTGCTGACATTATAGACCCCAACACGGGGCTCAGACCCACAGAACCATGGGATCGTGATCTGAGCCGAACTTGGAAACTTACCAGACTAAGCCACCCAGGTGTCCCATCTTAGTCATATAGCCCTTTAAATCTCAGCTCTGTTACTTAGTAGCTGTGTAAACTAAGCAATTTACTTACTCTCATGGAATATTATTTATTCAGTCATAAAATATGGTAATATCAGTAATGTTGCATAGTTACTGAGAAGTTGTAATGAAATAAAAAAATATAAGCACATGATACAGTAGATGCTACATCAATTGTATGTAGATATACATATACTATTTTCCTTTCTTTGTGGAATATGAATTCAGTGGGTTACAAACAAACAAATCTCTTTTGCTTTGAGTTAAACTCATTATCAGTGTCCACGCATGATAAATTTTGTATAAAATACTTTTCATTGTATCTGTCACCACAGATAGCATGCAGTATTCAGACTATAATTTTACTTTTTGTCATTGAAATTATTGGATACTTGATGAACACTTTTTCTTTTTTTTTTTTTTTTTTTTTGCCCTTTGACTAATAAGAGAACAAATAAGATAAATTACTCTTAAAATATTCAGTTGGGGGAATGAAAACATATAGTTTTCAAAAGTTTTAAATTCACATTCTTTGCGTGAAACTATAGAGGAAACTCAGCAAAAGCTGAGATGCTGGAGCTTTAGAATAAAAACCTATCAAGACCAAACAGCATGACTTCTGCTACTGGACCTCATTTGGTGATGTCTAATTAAAAGAATCATTTGCATTTGCTAATGAATGTGTTTAGCTTCTACTCAAATAACTATTGAACAAGCATGTGATTTATTTTAATCTCAATTCCCCAGTGGCTCACTTTTCATGCTTACTTAAATATTACCTTTCAAAATAAGTGTTATTAATGTGTGTGGCACTGTGCATTATCTTTTCATCATAATTTATTTTATTGATTTTTTTCTTTCCACTTTCTCTCTTTCCCTGTTTGCAGCATTTATTTAGCACACTAACTCTGGATGAGCTTATATTCTGGAGATGAATGCATCGAATTCCAGAGAATCAAGCTTATTTTTCCAAAATTGGGTGAGCTCCCAGAAGATATTTAATGCTTCATAGTTTTATAGTTTAAGCAATAAAGGAGAGGAAACTAATTCCCTTCCCATTCTCGTGCCCTCCCTCTAAATATAATTGAAACAGAGCCTTCTGTACTCTTGGTGATTTGTTTTGACATCCATGAACAATCTTGCTGGGATGCATTTTTTTTCTTCTTTCCTCTGCTGTATCCATTATCAATTTTATTAATCTTCCATTCCATATTATACAGCGTAAATAGGAAGTTATGTAACTATTAGGCCAAATTAATAACTATTCAAATGAGAATCAAGGTAATTGATAATAAAGGGTATAAAGAATTCCTGTCAATAATGAAGATTTTATAAGGATAATGTTTCTTATTTATAAATTATTTCATCTCCATGAGTATGTTGAAAGTTTTTCTGAACAACCTGTAATTTTTCATAGAAGAGAAATCCCTTTTACACATCAAAAATTACCAGTAATATGGCAATATATTCTATTAGGTTATTTCTAAAATTTACATTTCTCAAATTGCTATTAAGCATGGAAAATGACTCACTTTGAGATATTTATTGTCTTTGAGGGCTCAATTTATATTTCTATGAAACTAATGATTCATTATATAGAACAATCTTAATAAAATTATACGTTTGGCCAAGTAATGTGGCATGTGTCAATAATTAGAACACCAATAATGATTTTCACAGACTGTATCTTGGATTTTGCTACTATAATTTTTTCCTATTAATTTTATTTCACTTCATAAATGTTGGAAAATATGCAGTTTAAAGCAAGATGCTCAATTCCCAGATCCAAGAAAAGAAGGAAGGGGAAAATGTTTAAATTTCATTTTCATAATATTTTTTGTGCTATTATCAGTATTCTATTTTCCCTACAGAAACAATTTGTGATCACTTGAAGCAAAAATGGAAATCCTCAAATGATTATTTAAATGTTTTCCCTTAATTTATGAGAACAAGAGAGAAATCACAGTAACTATATTTTTGGTAATTTATAAAAGTTAAATCCAGGTTATATGATCTGTACAGATTAATTTTATCTCTTTCGCCTACTAGACTTATCACCTACTATGGAATCCGATCACAATATCTGGAAAATGTTTTAAAAGTCATTAAGCACATCAAATTACTATTCTCTTTTTTTGAGACACTCATAGTACTAAATAAATAAAAGAGATTAAATTAAATTCGTTACATGGGATTTTAAAACAAGAGAATAAATCATGGCATTTTAAAGGTTTTAAATTGCATAATTTTTATAATGTGTTTTATACAGGGGAGCCTGGGTGGCTCTGTTGGTTAAGCTTTTGACTTTGGCTCAGGTTATGATCTCACTGTCTGTGAGTTCAAACCCTGCGTTAAGCTCTGTGCCGGCAGCTCAGAGCCTGAAGCCTGCTTCAGATTCTGTGTCCCCCTCTCTCTCTGCCAATCTACTGCTTGTGCTCTCTCTCTCTCAAAAATAAAATTAAAAAATATAAAAAATTATAATGTATTTTATACAAATATGTTGTGCATTAATTGGGGGAAATCCTGAGGATTCAGGACTGGATAAAGAAGGAAATATTATTCTTTTACTACCTATACATAAATTACTCTACTTACACATAAATATAACATATTGATGTTCAATACTTCTGCTTCTTACATATTTATTCAACAGCAAGTATTAACTGAGCATCTATTATGTTCTAACACTATTCTAGAAGTCAACCTTCTGCTTCTGGAGTCTACAATTTGGTAGGAAGGAAAATGAAAATAAAATAATGTAAGAACAGCAAAATGTCTTATAATTATAACAGGAAGAAAAAACCAGGATACCATAAAGCATGACAGGAGAAGGGCCAAGGGCATGTAATTCATATGCATGGTCAAGAAAGGAGGAGGATGTGATGTTTGAACTACAACCAGAATAATAAGATGTAGCCATTCATGAGAGAAAGTTTCCTGGCAGCATAAAAAAAAAAAAAAAAAAAAAAAAAAGCAAATCCTTGAAGTGGGAATAGGCTTCACTGTAATGAAACAGCAAAAAACACATCAGAAATTATGGAAAATATTGAGCAAGGGAGAGACTGATGATGAGGTGAAAATGCAAAAGTAATTTTACCAGACTGTGTAGGCGATGGTGACAAGTCTGGATTTTATTTTGTTAAAAAAAAATTATTGTGGTAAGAGTGCTTACCAAGAGATCTATCTTTTTAACAAAATTTTATGTGCAAAATTCAATATTGTTGGGGACAATGTTGTACAGTAGGTCTCTAGAACTTACTCATCTTGCATAATAAACTTTATACCCATTGAGCTGAACTCTCCATTTCCCGTCTTCCCCAACACTTGTCAACCACTATTCTACTCTCAGCTTCTATAAGTTTGAATATTCTATATACCTTATATAAATGGAATTATGCAGTATTTTTTTCTATGAGTGACCTATTTTACTCAACATAGTATCAGCCAGATTAACCATGTTGTCAAATATGGCAGAATTTCCTTTTTTATGGTTGAATAATATCCCAATGTATGTATATACCCCATTTTCTTTATTCGTTTGCCAATGGACATTTAGGTTGTTTTCATGTCTTGGATTTGTGATAGTGCTACAATAAACACGACAGCACAGATATCTCTTTTAATTCTTTTAGATTGCTGATTTACTTACTTCATATGGTTTAATTTTCATTTAAGGAAAAGTAAAATAATTATTCAATTAAGGAAAAGTAAAGAATTATTAAGCAGAAGACTGCTGTGTTAGATTTTCTTTACAAAAAAATGTGACTTCTGGGTGGAGTCAGGAACATGGTGGGCTGGGAGAGAAGCAGAGGCAGAGAGATGAAGTATGGGGTATTCTTTAGTCCAGAGGAAAGAAGAAAAGTATCTTGAATTGGAGGAATATCAATGAAAGTAAAGAAAAGGAGGTAAGAATATCTTTTTAGAGGTAGAATCACAGGATTTAAGGATGGAATGGATGACAGGAAGGCATTAAAAAAGAAGATGGATCTAGAACGCCACCTAGGTTGAGTGGATGGTGGTGTCATCTACAGAGAAGAGGTAAGATTGAAAAAAAAAAAAATTAGGAGGGGTAGAATTCCATCCAAAGATATTGTTGTTGTTGTTTAAAATACTACATTCAAAAGATGTTTGTTAGATGTTCAAATTGAAGTATCAAATAGTTCTCTCTATATAGACACACACATACACACACACTATATATGTGTATATATGTATACATGCATATATTTATATATATGGATATATGTATACACATGCCATGGTCTTATGTTGGTGCATGAGCATAATTATATAATTTAATTCCAAAATATAATGACTACATAGATATACATTACATAAACGCAGTAAACTTTATATGCAATCGTTCATGTATTGCTGCGCATGTCATTATTCCTATGTTCCTGGATTTTGTTTTTATTACTTATAACTCTATGTTGGTCATCCTTGAAGATAAATAATTATGGATATCTATTTTATTTCCTTGAGTAAAATTTTCAAAGATGAAGTTGCCAGATCACAGAGCTGTTATGCTTTTGAAAATTATGTCACTTTGTACCAGTACTGCTCCCCAAAGTGTGCACCATCACAACTTTTATCAGTAGTTTACAAGAGTGTCATTTCTCAGGATGATGATTTGACCTAATTTTTTTTTTTGTTAATCTGTGCCATTTTCCAGAAGAAAAATATTGTGTCTAATTTTCAGTCTTTTAAAAAAACATTTCTTTGATACAGTTGAGGGTGTTCCTGTGTGTGTGTGTGTGTGTGTGTGTGTGTGTGTGTGTGCATTTAGCCATTTGCCTTTCTTCTTTTGTGAATTAGCTATATATGGTTTTTGGCTATTTTTCCTTAGTAATTTTCATCTGTTCCATACCCATTTGCGGTGAATCTTTGTTATGAACATTTTAATAAACATTGAAAATATACTACAGTTTTTAATACCATTCATTTTAATTATGGAGAGTTTTTATGTTTGTTGAATATTACAAAACGACATATCAGTGATTTCTTTTTTATGATATCTATGTTTGGATGAGTCCTTAATACAATAAGGGTTCTGATTCCGCCTTGTGGTGTTTGACTTAGGACAAGTTTCAAGCTTCAGATCTCACTCTTTTCCCTCTGCGCTACATCTGGGTGCTTCTACCTTTGGTTCTTCCTTTAGCACCAAGCCTTTGCACTTCTCCTTTGGTGTGTGGCACGGGAGACTCAAACACTGCAAGTCTCTGTTTGCACATGGGAATCCTCATCCAAGTCCCACTCCCTAACCATAATAAAAACCCCAAGCCAATCTCCTTTTCTTGCTCTTTCAAGCTGTTTTCAGATCAGCTTGGGAAGACTGTCCTACCCTTCCCCAAAAGCCTCATTACAGACTAACTCATATCCTAGAGAGTCATATCCTTTTGGAATGTGTGTGGCACCATCTGGCTTGACATCTGAACTAAATTATGGTTGAGGGTCTATTTTGTTTCTTCAGATTAGCCATAACACTTAGAAAGTACATTTACAACTGTGAAGTCTCATAACTAATTGCCAATATTTCCTTTTATTCCTTAAAGTTTTTGTTTACAAATTTAATTCCTTTGAAAATTAACTTATTTTGAATTATGGCATGAAGTAGGGTTGTTTATTTTTCCAAACATCAACTCGGTGGTTTCAACACTTCTTGGAAGCTATTAGGAGGAAGACAAAAGATGCAGAAGGAAAAATAATATTTCCTTTAATGCCTTTTCAGATATTCATAGTCATGAACATTATTTTATTGTTAGAACTTTATGACATTTTAGAAAAGTCCTATATACAATTTTGATAGTCACCTCAATGTTTAGAACTTACAGTAATAATAACAATGCAATTAGATTATATTTTGCTATCATATATGCTTAGAATAAAAACTGTGTGGATTAAAAGAATCTTCTGTTAATGAAAGATGATTGGCAACATTAAAAGTGGTGCCAATACCCTCCTAGTTTCTGGCATTGCCAATAGACTGAATAAATAGTAAAGAATTTCTGAGAATAAAAATGTGAAAGACAAATAACAATTTTCAAAGGCAACTGAGAAGGCAAACATCTATTTCTCCACTCCTGAGACAATATAAATGGGTAGAAGTTTTTGATTACTATGGGTCTGAAACCACACTACATACTTCATTGATCTCATTAATACATAAATCTTGATGGGAAACAGTATATATATCATATGTATGTATTAGTTGCATGTATGAAAAGTGTGTATTCTCCCACTTTACATGCAAGAAAACCAAAGCTTAGAAAGATTATATAAATTGACTAAAGTCAAGTTTGTAAGCCATAGGATAAAGATCAAAACTCAGGTTCTATTAAGTATAGACATTCCAGAAATATGTTTCCTTGAAATTATTTCATGCATTCTCTTTGTAAAATCTGTTGTTAACTTCAGAAATGACAGCTATAGGAAATGACAATTAGTGTTATCCTCATTGCAAGTCCTGAGCAATCTCCAAGTTCAAAGTAATTTTAATCAATAGATTTTTATGGAAATAAAGATTATACAGCATTATCTTTCTCTCTTTCTCTCTCTCTCTCTTTTTTTTTTTTTTGGTAGAAACTCATTAAAGGTATTTGCTGCAGGCACATATTGACTTCTCTTATTGCACCAAAAGAAGGAACCAATACAAAGAAAACTGAAAGACATTATGAAATATCAACTTTACATCTATTAATTGAAGGGCTCGAGTAAACCTTGGCAGACCTGAAATGGCAAGTCTCTATGAAGTTCACATAAATCATCAAACAGGTCAGTCAAAAATAAATAAATGAGATACTAAAGATAAACCCATATTTCAAGTACCATATTTGTCATTACACATCATGACACTATTACCACATATCATAGTGACTACTTTACACATGTTTCTAAGCTTTGGTTTTCTAGTTCATAATTTAACTTTATGAATGATTAAACTCTCTAGACTTCAGTGTTATCTAATGATAAGCATGTCATTTGCAAATGTATTATTTGGCATGATTGCTTGAAAAATGTCTCATGTATACATCTAATAAACTTTCAGGAGGGATTATAATGAGTCCTTCGTTTTCTTATCATAGAAATGCAGTTGCATAAAGGAAATTATGTGTGTGACCAAAACCTTATTTCAAGTATCACTATAAGGACACTATGGATAAGAATTATTTTTCAGATAAGTGTTCATAGTAATTGAGTTTTCTAAAGTACAACAAAGAAATCTATGTGACCTCATTCAGAGGTTCTATTTATTTTTGTTCTTAAATGTATAGGACTGTATTCTTTCCCAATATCTTTCTTTTTATATCACTATACTCCATGTGCTTAATATAGTATAGATAACTGAATAGTTATGGTTTTATTATTTTTTCCTGCAAATTAAAAAAAAATAACTTTTTAAACATATATTCATTTTTGAGAGACAGAGAGAGACAGAGCGTGAGTGGGGGAAGGGTAGTGAGAAAGGGAGACACAGAATCTGAAGCAGGTTCCAGGCTCTGAGCTGTCAGCACAGAGCCCACCTGGACCGCGAGATAATGGCCTGAGCTGAAGCTGGGACTTAACCAACTGAGGCACCCAGGCACCTCTTTCCAAGAAATTTAAAAAATGTTTAAAATGTTATTTATTTTTGAGACAGAGACAGACAGAGCACAAGGAGGAGAGGGCAGACAAAAAGGGAGACACAGAATTTGAAACAGGCTCCCAGGCTCTGAGCTGTCAGCACAGAGCTGACTTGAGTCTCGAACTCACAGACTGTGAGATCATGACTTGAGCCTAAGTCAGACGCTTAACCCACTGAGCCACCCAAATGCCCCTTCCACATTTCTTAATATTGCTAAAGATTTATTTTAAATTTTATGTTTCTTCTCTTGTTCAATGAGATTTTGAAAGAGAAGAGAGATTTTTAAAAACTTGTATTTATTCAGCCATTGTGAAGCAAAACTGGATATTTAACTTACATTGTGTATTTGCTCTTTTAACATATTTATATATTAGTGTGTATGTTAATAAATTACTTTGAAAAGCAATAGTCATGCCATAATACAGTTTTATAAAAGGATTTATGCAGTTATTAAATATCCATCAAATGGCTAGAATTATTAAGTACACATCTAATAGTCAAAATGACTTTACAAAGTCTTCATTAGCCTTGTGGAAAGCAGTTTGTACATGTGTTCCTGTTGTAGTTATTGTCGTTGCTATTTGTCCAACAGCCATCTCCAAATACCTACTTCTCTATAAATAGAATTGTAATTTTCTTTGTTCTTGTTAAGTGAAATGGTTTAAAACTCTTACTGGATTCAGCGAGTAAATCTTTATGTATTTGAGCTTTTTATTCCCTCTGTCTCATGAATTGTGCAGGTCTGAGTGTTTCCCTGACTTCCTAGCTAACACGTTAGCTCACCACAGTTCCATACTTTCTGGCAGAAGACATGTTATTTCTATGTCAGATGAAGCACAGTTTAATACTCACTGCATTATCAGTAGCCAGAATACTAGTAGCTTTTGCACCACCCTGATCACCACAGGGTGATACAAAGAAGGCCAGCTGGTGCCTGTGATCACAGTAGGATAGACTACAGAAGAGGAAACCCAAACTTAAGGAACCTCAGCCATTTGTGATATTCAATAAGCAGACTGCCTTTAATCCCAAAGAGGACACAATCCTTATTTGCCAAAAATGTAAGTAAACTTATTCTCTGCTCTAGAAAGACACATTGTTTTTATCTTTCAAGGATTTTCATTATGCAAACATCCTTCAAAAGAATAGTCCAGAGCAGAGGACAGTCAGTACCTCTGCTCTTAATATGTGCAGAAACATGAGACCACCATAGAGGATTGTCTCCCAGCTGCCATGTGGTTAGTTAGACACGGCGTATATATAATCCTGGCAATGGAAAGTGAGGAAACGTTTGCTACAGGACATTTGAGATTTTCTTTAGAGGAAAAAAATGTAGATACAAAACAGATATATTCTTTGTTTGGATATTATCCTTTACATGTGAGCCCCTTGAACTGTGAGAGGAGCCAAACATACGTGCTATGATACAAAGATACATCCAGCCTGAGAATGGCTGAGCAAAAGACAGAAGAAATGTGGTCCATTAACTCTAAGTTGTTGCCTTTATCAACTCTTGAGGCTCTCCTGCCTCCAGACTTCATGTTATGGGAGACAGTAAATTTGCTATTTATTGTTTGACTCTGTCAATTGTAGCCAAAACATGAGCTGCAATAAACTCTTGTTTTGAAATAAGTTTCCTGATATTCAAAGAGTTTTATTAATTTGTCAAGCCTGATCAGATAAAATTAGTATTAGAGATAATAAATCATGCAAATTCTCATATGTACAATGACTTTGACTCCATGTGTCAAAACCCATGTTATCATGTGGAAGCTACATTTTTGTATTATATTTTGCGTGTATTCAACAGTAAACTTCTTGTACTTTCATAAAGCTCACATTTAAATACAGTGTCTTTTGAAAGTGTAATGGCCCAAAACACCATGGCAAGGATATTGAGTAGTGATTTCCCTCTCTATTCCCTGAAAGAACTCTTAGTCACTTACTAGGGTATTTATACAATGGGAAAATGGGTATACTAAAATGTTTCGGATATTTGAATAAAGAATCTAAAATGACAACAGTACTTGAAGACTCAAATGCCATCATGGGCCTACCGTTAGAGATAAAGGGGATCCTAAGCAAAGCCTGTCTCACAATGTGTCCAATTGTTTTCCATGCCTACTAGGTATTTCTCCTGGAGATCCTTTGCAGTTGTACATGAGTCATAGTGGTAAGAAAGACTTTTTCCCTGGCTGATGTAGAAAATCAGAACTAATGCTCTACTCTGGGTAAAATGACAAAGATTAGGGCCACTCTAAATAACTTAAAGGATCCGAGGGTTATGATACCATTTATATCCCGATTTGCTAGCCTGGTCCCTAAAAAACCCCACATGGATTATAGCAATGACAGACTACCATTAATTATTTAAGTGGTAGTCCTAATCATACTATTGTGTTGTAGGTGGTATCTTTGTTACAAAATTACACATGAAGGGACGCCTGTGTGGTTCAGTGAAGCATTCACTTCTTGACTTCAGCTCAGATCATGATCTCACAGTTCTTGAGTTTGAGTCCCATATCAGACTCTGCGCTGACAGTGCAAAGCCTGTTTGCGATTCTGTCTCCCTCTCTCTCTGCCCCTCCTCTGCTTGCTCTCTGTCTCTCTCTCTCAAAATAAAAAATATATACATAAAAATCCTTAAAAAGAGGGTCTATACATAAATTCTGGGACTTGGCATATGGCTATTGATCTAGCAAATATATTCCTTTAATCCCTGCCACAGAGAATCAGAATCATTTACATTCATCTGGAATAAATAGCAATATAGATTCAGTTTTGTCCTTGGATAAGGCTGACTGTCTTTGTCACAAGAAAGTTAGAAGGGACCTTGATCATCAGGACATTTTACATTACACCATACGGATCTACTATATTGAAGACAACATGTTAACCTAACCTAGTGAAAAGTAAGTGGCAAGTGTACTGAACGCCCTCGTAACACCCATGTGTATCACAGAGAAGACCGATCGTTAAAAGCTTCTAGAATATGGCACACAAATATAGTTTTTAAGCGTCCTGAGTTTGGAGGTATGTCAAGATACCGCCTCCAAGGTAAAAGACGAGCTATTGCCTGTTGCACCTGCTACCACCAAGAAAAATGCACAGAGCTTAGTAGGCTTCTTCACATTTTGAAGACAGCATATAACACATCTGAAAATACAGCCCCGCTCCACTTAACAGATGACTTGGAAAGCTGTCAATTGAAAGTTATCTGCCATATTAAAAAGCTTTCCCCAAATCTCTGGCAGGCCCCTGTAGAAGTGTCACAGCACAGACCTGTGGCCTTTAGGGCAAGGACCTGCCAACAGCAGCAAAAAGGCAGTCACCATTTCAAAGTAGTTCCTGACATGTCATTTAGCTGTAGCACATGCTGGACAACTGAGCGTGAGAAATTAAGTGGCTGTGAAACCTGAGCCCATCACGAGCTGAATATTATAGAAACCACCACATAACAGAAGTGATTAGATGCAGAATAATCCATCACCCAATTGAAATTAAACATTTTGAATCAGGCCCAGTCAGATTTTACTGATGTATGTATTTATTTATGTGTTTATTTATTTATTTAAAGAATCCCAAGCAGGCTCCGCACTGTCAGTGCAGAGCCGGACGCTGGGCTCAAACTCATGAACCAGGACATTACTTCCTGAGCCGAAGTTGGACCCTTAACTGACTGAGCCACCCAGGTGTCCCAGGCCCAGTCAGGTTTAGAGGATAGAAATAACTTACTGTGCCGATGACCATGCCATGTATTCCTGTCTCTCACAGGATGCCTCTCCCACAATTTATACCTATGGTCTCGTAGGAAGCTCCTATGACCAGCTATTGGAAAAAAAAAACAAAACAACTAAGACCCTGTTCCTAATGGTTGAGTAGATATATTGGCAGAAGCTTACAATGCACTGCTGCTTCGTGAGAGTCCCACCAAAGCATATCTCCGAATGACTGGGAGGAGAGAACTATATCTCAGTGAGTAGAGTTTCAAATAATCAAATTTGTGTAGATGGAGACCTGACCTGAGATAAAGATGCTCACAAAGTTCTGAGCAGCAGCAAATGGCTTGGCCGGCTGGTCATGGACCTGAGATGGCATTGGAACATGAGATACACTGTTCTCTGGGGGTAAAACTGGATGTACCTATAGGATTAGATGCAGAGATAATGGATTCCTGTGTCTCAAGCTGATAGTCACCACAGAGCATCCGCAGCAGGGTGGGGTTTGCAGAACAAAAGGGAGAAGATGAATTGTCTAGGAAGGATTGGCAGCACCACTAAATTCAGCCGGAATGAAAGTCATGGCTATACCCGATTGGCCAGTTGACTAGCAGAAGGCAAAGGAGTTCTTAGACCAGAATAGAAAGTTGATCCTGGTTATTATGGGGTGCTAAGATTGCTGCTGTATAATTTGGGAAAGAAGATTCACTTGAACAGCTCTTTGTGCTTCTATGTCCAGTAGTAATTGTGACCGGGCACCTGTAGCAACTTGAGCCTGGCAAGGACATGATAGCAACGGGTCCCAACTCATCAGGAATGAGGTCTGCATCATGCCATCAGCCAAACATTCCAAAACAGAAGTGCCGGTTTAGAGGGAGGGGCATCTGAGATGGGTAGAAGAGGAGAAAGACAACGGGTGTCGGTTGCAGTTGTGGAAACTGTAATTTGTTCCGCGAACCCTCCTTTATTATATCTCTCCCCTCCCTAGAAATTGTAACTGGCAACCATACTAAAGAAACAGGAATGGGAGAGAGGAAATTTAACACGGGGCATGAGTAAATCAGAGCGGTACAAAATGCAGACTTTAACATCCACTACATATTTCACATCCCTTGATACTCTGTGTGTTCAGGTAGACTTCCAAGTATCAGTGTCTGTAGACATGTGCCTGAGGAGCTTTTCCTTTAAACTCCAAAAAGCTGTGAGGCTCATGATTGCGAGGCAGCAGTCTGGAAGTGCCAAGGAATTAGTAGTCCTCAGTCAATTACTCTCAGTCCTTGGTGTTCAGTTACCCAACTCCCTCCCTCCCCAGGAAGGATAATTCTGAGGACTAAGTTTTGGGCCATTTTCTCAAGTTTCCCCTAACATTTAATATATGTAATAGTTCACCACATAATAATTTTCTCTGTCCTGTACCACTTGCCCCGTTTTCATGCCAGCATCTCTGCCCTTCCCAAAGAAATTACTTGCATTGGAATCCTTGACTCAGAGTTCACTTTTGGGAAAACCCCAAATAATATACTATACCAGATAGGGGGGTAAATGAATAGAAGATTGTATCCATGCCTGGAAAATTTATATTTTGGAATTCAATACTGAGACAGAAGAAAATAAACATAGGATTATGGTAAGAATTATATTAGAATTAAGAACAAGATGCTGAGACAGATCAAAGAGGAAAACATCTAACATGAGATGAGAAGCTGAATGCATCAGGACCAACGTGGTGGAGACATTGGCATCCCTCTAAAGGTCTGAAGAAGTGAAGAGTAGATAAGACAAGGTGTAGAGCTCAATGGGAAACTCACTTTAGGATAGAATCAAATAAATCCAGGTACTTATTATTCATAATAACTATTCACAAACCTTTTAGGCAACCCAGACCAAACGCTGAGAGTTTCTAATGTGAGCCATTTCCTGTAGAACGTCTGGCCTTGTGGAAAATTTTCTAAGAAACATACCTGCTCCCTTAGGTAGCTGATCAGGCAAAGGACCCTTTGCAGATGTACTTCTTGAGATTATGCAACTGCTACTCAGACAGAAGTTAGTTTCCTTCTGTTACTTCTACAGAGAGGTTAATGGATTCCTTTTGCATATTTTTTATGAGCAGGTTTCTGGAAAATGAAATTTTCCCAATTCTATAGTTCATCACCCTCCTACCTGATTGCAGAAATTAGTGATTAGATGGAAATATAAGGTGAACAAAATGTAGAGACTTTGAAAGTCAGAGACTTTGAAACTGCTTTGAGATAGGAAACTTTTGCTGTTTCACGTTCTAATGTCTTCTCATATAATATGCTGTCAGTAGTAAGGAGTTGAGTGAAGGGAATTTCTTTTCTCTCGTATAAAGAACTGATGTGCAATATTCACAGGATAAAACTGATCCTCAAAACAAAATATATATTTCAGCACTTTCTTGATTGATTAATGTACCAGACACCTACAATTCTGTTTTTCTCTCCTTTCTAGACTTATAAAACATAGTGTAGTTTTCTCTACAGACTTGTTACTCATCATTCGCCATTTTTTCCTAACGTGTACTAGAGTACACGACACTGCTTATAGAAGGATTTGTTCTTTTGCAAATGACTTGCTTGGTCTGGTACAAAATGATTGTGTATAATGTTTCAATAGCTATTTTTAGGTGAATAAAAGGATGATCCAATTAAGATGGTTAAGTGTTGTGTTAGCCAAATGCAAATCAAGACTCTGTAAAGAAAGATAATGAAGGGAAATTATTTATGTCTTACTTTCTATTATAAAAGAAGCAATTCTTGAAGACAAAATAATCATGCTTTCTTTCATAATTGAGTAGTTTCAGGAAGCTTATAAAGTTACTAGGAAGAGTTATTTGTATACTAAGGCTCAGAGACTGCCTAGCCCCTGACATGAGTAATTTCCCCTCCTACTTTGGAACTTTGAGACTATCGTTACTGAATTAGCAGGGTCTAGCAATGTGACATATGGAAAAGGTATGGAAAAGGTATGGAAAAAATGAAGTCTCAGAGTCTGGATATGTGTATAATGGAGCTTATGAAGCATTTGTCATTTATATATTTTTTGTAATCTTTCCGTAAAATGCTTTTTCTGTGCCCTAAGTTGAAAGAATGGACATGAAGAATATATAAGTGAAAAGTATCTTTCCCATGTTATAAGAAGGGAGAGTCAATTAAGGAAAATTTTAAAAGTGAGGTAAATACATGGAGTAGGGTATGAAAATGTCATAAATGTTATAATTTTTGATGCATACAAAAATTCTCAATAAGTCATATACATTCAATGTCCCTAAACTCATGCTAGTTAAGCAAAAAGAATTATAATTAAGCAATTAATCATCAAATAGAAGTTGAATGCACAGCAAAGAAGACAAGACAAAACAATTTTAAGTAGTTTAAAATTCCGGTATCATGACCATTAACACAGGAAACCTTTACCTTTTATTGCTAAAAATTAGAATGTTTTAGTAGGTAGTATTAAACAATGGTAATAACAATCCATTATTTGAAGCTGCATATAATCTGTGATTTTCAAATTTATTTTTTTTTAATTAATTTATTTACTTTGAGAGAGAGTGTGTGTGCAGGAGGGGCAGGGAGAGAGGGAGAGAAATAATCCCAAGCAGGCTCCATGCTGTCGAGAGGAGCACAAAGCAGGGCTCGAACTCATAAACCCATGAGATCATGACCTGAGCAGAAATCAGAGTCGACACTTAACTTACTGAGACACCCAGGTGCCCCAGTCTGTGATTTTCATACTTCACAGAATGCACTGCATGAGAATCATGTCATTCAGTGTGAGGTAGAGATGATCAAAAGATGGCCGAGTCCCAGCAGGTTCTGGAAAGTCACTGAAAGGCTCATATGTAGAATTTAAGAAACAAAACAAACAAATAAACAGTAAAAGAGACCAAACAGCAGACTCCAATACAGAAAACAAGCTGGTGGTTACCAGAGGGGAGGTGGGTGGGGAATGGCAAAATAGATACAGGGGATTAAGGGTACATTTATGGTGATGGACAATGAAAAATGTATAGAATTGTTGAATCAATACATTGTAACCCTGAAACTAATATAACACTGCATGTTATTTATACTTGAATTAAAAAAAAAGTGGTTGAGAGTCCACATTTTATAATCTTGAACACCTCTTGCCTATAGTATAGTACGTTAATATGTTAAATATAATTTTAAAAGGATACCAGTTTGAAAATATAGACAGATACAGCAACAATTGCTCTACAAAGAATATGACAAGTCCACCAACAGTACTGGGACACACAGAGAATTTAAAACCTAAAAATGCTCAGGCTTCATGAGAGCAAGAACTATATATCTCTCTCAGGGAGGGGCACAGTGGTGGACACAGGGCAAGTGCTCAACAAATATCACTGAAATAGTGAGGAGAAATAAAAGAGTGATAATAATCACCCACAATCCTGAATGTTGCTCATTTCGAAAATGTTTCGCTTCTAAGCAATGAACCTAGATACATTGTTTCAGAGCAAAAGTAAAAATAAATAAAATATAACATACATACATGCATCCATAGAATGGAATGATATGATAAATAGCTATCAAAAGAGACCATTTGTGTCTACAAAATTGTATATTCTTTATCACCTATCAGTAGTGTATAGAGTTATGACTTCTAAAGTCAGACTACTGTTAATCAAGGTGGTAGCCTTACCAATTATTAGTTGTGTGACATTGGGTAAATCTATTCACTTCTGTATCATTTCCTTAACTGTAAAAAGATCATAGCTGCTCATAAACTAGTGGTGAGGATTAAATGAATTATCTCATATAAGTGCTTAGAGAAGTTACATTGTTGGTGCTATATTCATGTTAGCTACTATTGCCTCTTACATTATTAGAAATGGAAATAACACCATACCCTTATTTTATATCATCTGAACTATTATAGTAGTCTCTCCATCTCTAATCCTTTCTACAAGTCATTCTACATACATACCATTCAGAAACATTTTTCTAAAACATGTTCTTGTTGTGTCAGATCTATACACGAAAATGTCCACTGTCCACACACACACACACACACACACACACACACAGACACACACACACACACAATTAATTGTAGGTATGTATAATTTTTAGCCTGGTATTCAAGGCTTCTCTCAACCTAATTTTACAATCTTATTTTCTACTGTCCCTTCCACTTATCTTCCCCATAAATTAAATTGAATTACCTATTTTCTGAAATGACCCTGCACTTTTCCTTCTATGATTGGCTCTCCTGACCTTTCTCTTTGCTTACAGTGTTGATTCCTCATGTCTCCCATTAATCTTTGAGTCCAGTAGTTTGAATTACTATACTATAAAGATAAAGATGTTATAAATATAAGGATGTATACACACATATGGGTAGTCCTTTCATTGTTACTGAAACTACTCATCTGTTAATTTTGTGCATCATAGCAGGACTAGTGTTTATAGTATGCATTTTTTTTTAAACTATCTAATATTCTTGGCTTGTTCATTAAGACTTTCCATTGCTTCCTAGATTTATGGATGGCAAATTCTATTTTGTAACCTAGGAGATGTGCCACTATGATACATTGTTTACATCACCTGCAAGGTGACATCTTACATTATTGAGTAGTCTTGCTGAGAGATATCTTATCTTTGACAATGACCCAAGACAAGCACATAAGATTCATTTTATGTGATGGTTGATCCAGTTTTAACTCAATTTTTGTTAAATCGTAAAATTTAGTTTATGTCTTCATTCCGGTAAGTAATTAGCTGGGTGATCACGAGAGGCCCATTCTTTTGATAAGAAGCTTTCTATGTTCTGTAAATTGGAGAATAAACAAGAACATGTAAGTGAATTATACCCAGCTCAGTGAGATAAAGGAAGCAGATTTTTAATGAGATTATGAGAAGAGGAGAGTTTCAATTGAAAACCTTGGATTTGGGTTCTTGTTTGACTGGTTTGTAGTTTAAGGCAGTTGACTTACCTTTACTTTGTGAAGTATTTTTTTATCTTTTAAGTAGGGCTACTGGTGCCTGGACAGCCTACCTAATAAAACACCTGAGACCTTGTACCTCTGAACATTTTGAAATTTTATGCTCCACAAATGAAAGAGATTATTATTGGAAAAGAATAAGATAATTTTAAGCGTTTTTTTTCTATGTTTAAGTGTAATTATATTGTGACTTCAGTTGAAACATTAAGAGGAATAGTTTTAATATTTTTAGTTATTAATTATATTCTGATATAGATGATCTGGTAATAGATTTTCTGCCCACCACTAAGCTGGGTTTTTCATACATATAGAAGAAAAGTCTATGACTTCTCAGAGCCTTGGAGGAGGGAGGGCCACTTGTGAGGGAGGAAGCATGAACGTCTGGGCACTGGACGCTAACTGCTAGGGTTAGATGAAGAAGGAACCAAAGAAGTACGTATCGGTTTTCTATTGTTGCTGTTAACAAATTACCACAAACGATCTGGCTTAAAACAACTCTAGTTTATTCTCTCCAGTCTGAAGGTTAGAATTCTGAAGAGTGCAAATGTCTCAAGTTGTCAGCAGGCCTAGTTCCTTCTGAAGGTTGTAGAGAAGAATCCATTTCCTCCAGCTTCTAGAAGGGCTCACATGCTTGTGGCCTATATGCTAACATTACATACTCGAGGCCTAGCATCCCATCATTTCTCATCCAGCCTCTGACATCATGTCACCTTCTTCCTCTGACCTTCTTGCTGCCCTCTTATAAGGATGCCTGTGATTACACTGCCTCTCCCCCCCCCAACCCCCCCCCCCCCCCCCCCCCCCCCCCCCGCTCCTGCCCGGATAATCTAAGCTACTTTCTTAAAAGTCTTCACTTAAGCACGCCTGCAAAGCCTCTTTCCTATGTCGGGTAACAACTACAGGTTCTGGGGATTAGGACATGGATAGCTTTGGCGGTGGGGCATTACTCAACCTATCACAGAAGAGGAACCTTCAAATTGTCGGTATATTATGGATTAAAACAGCACCCAAAATTACTGAATTTTATAGCTTCAAGACAGTCACCACTAACTAAAACAGAGGCCAAAAATATGAATTGAATATAGCAACTACTTTTCTAATCTCAGTGCTTTTTTTTTCTGTTTTGTGACTAGAAATTTCTTCTTTTTTAAAGTTCTCTTTAAATGTATTTATTTGTTTTGAGAGGGAGCTAGAGATAGCCAGCACATGCAGGGGAGGGGCAGAGAGAGAGGGAGAGAGAAAGATTCCCAAGCAGACTCCAGGCTATCAGCACAGAGCCTGATGGAGAGCTCAAACTCATGAGCTGGATGCTTAACCGACTGAACCATCCAGACATCCCAGTGACTAGAAATTTCTAATGAAAGCAGTACTTACATGGGATGACCAGCCTTTTCTTTCTTAGCATATTCTGATGGACTTTTTAAATAGGCTTACCTATTTTACTTTGTCTTCACTTTGAGCGAAACCACTTTTGATGATCTTACCATCTTCTGTCCAATACCTACTGGATGAAATTAATTTTGAGCCAGAATATAAATGATCGAAAGCTTTCAACTGATAAAACTGAAATAGGATCAAGTGATGACTGTATGTCTCTATTACAATGTTGCCTAGCAACATAGTTGCAGGTTTCCATTATAAGGAATGATACTATTATACAAAGGCATCTTAGAAAAGAAATGAAAGGTAAGAAGTTCTAAGCTTACAAAGAAGCTATCATTTCAGGGCATAGGAAAACAAAGTCATTGAGCTACCCAGTGAAGGTCACAGAACGAAAAGGATAAATTATTATTTAAGTATATTAAAATTCTAAAGTTAGTGTTTCCTTATTTCCTATTATTTATGTTCCAGTGCTTTTCAGTCCTTTATAGCCTAATATCTTGAAAAAGCAAAAAACAAAACTCATTAAAGAAGAAACACACAAGTATCATGACATTCTATGACCAAGATCTATAGTAACACTGAAGTCTTTTGTAAACATTTGACATTTATTTTTGTGAACTTCAGAGTGTTACAGCTTTTTTTTTTTTGGTATCAATAAATAGAGCTTTAATGCTACTTAATGTTTATCTTGAATCAAATGAAATGGAGACATAAGGTAATAATAAGGGTCTATTGGTCTAAGAAAATCTGTAAAACATAAAGTCATACCAAATAATGTCTTAAGAGTCAAATGTCTTTAGATGTTTTATCTATGGCAATATATTAATATGAAGTGTCATACATAATAGAGAGAAAAAGAAGTTCAGGTACATTGGTATGTTGGTTTAATTTTAAATAGGCCGTCGATTTAAGTATTGATGACATTTTTTTTTTTTATTTTTTAGAGTGGACATCATTTTAAAGGTACCTACTAAATTCAGGTAATGGTCTCTATTTGCCATTTTGTGAATCCATTATTAATATCCTTATAACAGGCTTGTTAGTTCAGCAGAGGCCTTCAAGGCTTCCAAAAGAAATCTAGGCTGGTCAGGAAGCTGACCTGGACAGTGGCATTCCATGAGTGGGTGTTTCTTATGCCAGCAAAGCTGGGGCCCCCTTGCAAATACTAAGTCTTTTAGAGCAATTAGGGGGTCCCTGCCAACTCCCACTCCTTTTTTAATATGAGAGGCATCAGAAGCTCTGGGTCCATTTCCTGAAGCACAACTCCTATTCCTTCCTGCATGTGCAGCTCAAAGGCCCTTCTGCAAGTGCTGGATGGAGTCCAGGGGGCCATGAGCATTCTGCTAGTCCTACACCTGAAAGTTTTTCTGATAAATAAGCTCTAAGCATGCACTATCTGTCATTTCTGGTTTTATTTGCACCCATTATTCAACCCTTCATTATTCAGATGAACTTACGGTGCCTTTAAAACTTTAATTGGTTTTCTTGTGGATATGAGAACTCCAGAGATATTACAGAAGCCAGGGCCCATTTGCCGGAAAGATGTTTCAACTATAACATGACAAAAATGGTAAGAACCACTAATATGTATAAGTAACTTACCTTTTAAATGCTTGTAGTGGTAAAAAAAAATATTTAAAACTAAAATATTATCATCAAAGTCCTTTCTGGATCATTTCACACCTAAAATAATTTGTCTAAGTGGTCTTTAGATGGCTATATTAACTTCCTAGGCCTGACATATCAAGTTCCCATGAAGTAGTGGCTTGAAACAGAAACTTACTCTCCCACAGTTCTGGAGGCTAGAAGTCCAAAATCCAATGTCAGCAGGCCCAGCTTCCCTGTAAAGGTTCTAGGGGAGAATTCTTCTTTTCTTCTTCTGGCTCCTGATGGCTCCTGGCTTCCTTTGGCTTGTGCTACTGTAAATCCAGTCTGCTTTAGTCTTTCCATGGGTTTCCTCCCTTATCTCTCTGTGTCCTTTTCTATATCTTATAAGAACATTTTCTTTGGATGTAGCCTACCCCATTCTAGTATAATCTCTCCTCACTCATTACCTTAATTACATCTGAAAAGACCCTGTTTCCAAATAAAGTCACATTCTGACATTCTAGTAGACATGAATTTTTGACGGACACTATTCAATCCACTCTGATGGTATATGACGAATATTTATATAGGTAATTCTCAAGGAAGATAGATGCTGTGTTTTCCATTTTAGGAGAGAGCCTAATCTATTTACAAACCATGGTTGGCCAAACATTCAATAAATGTGTATAACACGATTCGGGTATTTTTGTGCAATCTGCGTTTCATCCAATGTTCCAAAAGTCCCAGAGGTAGTGAAAGACTAAGGTGGGGGAAGTCAGATAATTTACCCAACCCCCCTAGCCACACAGGTAAATTTTATTAAACATTTCTATAACCTACATCAGTAGGGAGAGGGGAGAAAGTAACCAAAGAATACCAAGTCATCAACTATCTCCTCCTCCTAATCACTTGCTCTAATTTATGAGGCAAGGTTCTCTCAAGATCCCACAGTTACCTTACGGCGAAATGGTAGGAACTCTCCTGGGACTGATCAGTTTTTCCTGGTCTTCCTTTTTGTTGTTATTCACAGGGACCTATGGCTAGGTTCCTTTTCTCCTAGAGACAGAAGAAACCTACTGATGACTGATCCATCGTCACCAAAGTTGCTACATAAAAGTGAAAATCAAACATTCCTTTCTAATCAGTATATGGATCTACGTGTCAAGAACCTCATCAGTTCTTCCTCCTTTGTTGCCTCTAGATTACGTGGCAATATCAGACACTAATGGAATTGTATGATCAATAGTTACTGACAAAAGCAAAGCTTTCGCTTTCATTTATTGAAGTATATAAATATGCTGACTCTTTCTCTTCTTCCCTTGTCTATCAACATAAAATAATCACAAAACACAAATTTAAGAAAGCACTTTAAGAGCCAGCAAGTGACTTGAATGAATCTTTGTACATGAATTTGCTTAAGATATTTGGAACAATGCCATAGCCCATGTGATTGTTTCAATTTTCTTTCTTTCTTTCTTTCTTTCTTTCTTTCTTTCTTTCTTTCTTTAAAATGTTTATTTATTTTTGAGACAGAGAGAGACAGAGCATGAACGGGGGAGGGTCAGAGAGAGGGAGACACAGAATCCGAAACAAGCTCCAGGCTCTGAGCTGTCAGCACAGAGCCCGATGCGGGGCTCGAACTCACGGACCGTGAGATCATGACCTGAGCCGAAGTTGGCCGCTTAACCGACTGAGCCACCCAGGCGCCCCTGTTTCAATTTTAAAAAATAGGAACAAGTAGAAATTTTGATGAAAAAATGTATGTAATTTGTTTATTAAAAAAGGGCACAATCCTCTCTGTTACTTATTTCACTACGTTTCTCTTTAAAAAGAAATATAAGGTGGATTATACAGACAAGTATAACGCAGCAAGATAAAAATATTAAATGAATTTATAAATATGGGTGAATGGAAATAATTGTTAACACTGTATAGAAGTCCTCCAGGAATGCACTAATTGGACACACTCAATAAAAACCAGGCTCTGTCCCATTGCTAGAGGAGGGTTATAGATTGGCTGTACAGTTCCTACCAGCAAGGGCATTCAAAAAGTCCTGGGACATGAAACTTTTCCATTATGTTCTAAATTAAAATACACCAGTGTAATTACGAGCAACTTTTCTTTGATATTAAATAAAGATGCATCTTACGTGGGTTCTTATAAAAGGGGTTTGGGGTTATGTAGT
Source organism: Prionailurus bengalensis (assembly GCF_016509475.1). NCBI lineage: Eukaryota > Metazoa > Chordata > Mammalia > Carnivora > Felidae > Prionailurus > Prionailurus bengalensis. Next base: position 99,934,076 of record NC_057344.1, on the reverse strand, counting down.
GGAAAAGGTCCTTATTTATAGCCCCAGAATTAATACAGTAATGAATCGTAGGTTGATGTTTGTATTAAAATGTCTCAATAGAGGCCATAATACGAAAGAACAGTCCAGTGGACTAGGATGTTTATAAACAACCCAGGAACATTTACATGCAACAGCTACAGAAGAACCACCAAATTAGGACTATTCTGGCTCCTAAGATCAATTTAAAAGCACATCTCAACTGTTATGAAAATTATCTAAATATGCTTCACACCACCTGCAAGTCCTGTTTAAGGTAACAGTTTATATTCTTAAGTGATTTTCATGACTTAATGATTTTTCAGTAAAATATGTCAGAAATATTATATATAAATACATAGTTTCATAAGAAACCTTTAAAAAACTCTCAAATATGTTTCATAGCATTCAATTTGTGTTCATTTGAAAATTTTTTTTAACATTTACTCATTTTTGAGAGACAGAAAGAGACAGAGCATGAGCGGGGAAGGGGCAGAGAGAGAGGGAGACCTGAAGCAGGCTCCAGGCTCTGAGCTGTCAGCACAGAGCCCGACGTGGGGCTTGAACTCACGAACTGCAAGATCATGACCTGAGCCAAAGTCAGACGCTCAACCGGCTGAGCCACCCACAGCACAGCACTTGAAAAAAATTATTTTCATATATAATCTCAATGGCACCTGTGACATTTAAATGTTGCCTACAGAGTACTGACCAAGCAGGGCTGCACAAAAGGTCTTACAGCTTTTGGGTTGAGACATGCTTTAACCAAGAAAACAGAGAAGCTTCTCATGCGAACTGCCCATGGTTCCAACAGCCCAATCTTGTTTGATATAATATATTGATCATATAGAGAATTTCACCTTAATAAAGAACATCTTGGCACTTTTTAAAAATGGTATTCATTTATTTTGAGAGAGGGACAGAGAGAGAGAGACAGAGGAAGGGGCAAAGAGAGAGGGAGAGAGAGATAGACAATCCTAAGCAGGCTCCACACTCAGCTGGGAGACTGATGTGGGGCTCAATCCCACAAAACTGGGATCATGACCTGAGCTGAAATCTAGAGTCTGACACTTAACTTACTGAGCCACCCAGGCACCCCATGGCACTCTTACCTAGCTTTGTACTAGTGGTTTGCAGCCAGTGGTTCTTATAATTTTTGTCCCTCCAAGGTCATTGGAGGATGTATGTTCACAGAACACTTTCAAGAATGGTAGGATTTCCCTCTCACTAAACTGAAGGACTAGTAGTGGTGAAAAAGGAAACTAAGAGACCTTAAAAGAATACTATCACCACCCACTCTGCTGTAGAGACCAGTAGCACTGTCTGGTCAAAGTCCTCTATGGTCTAACTAAGTACACCTGGCAGTAAGGGCTGCACCTGTATTCAGTATGGTCTGGGGCTAGAGCACAAGTGTTACAGGTTCTGGGCAGCTGGCATTCCCCAAAATTCTCAACTATTGGCCCCCAAATTTATTCTTCTTGGTTCTTGACCCCTAAGCATTTATCACCCCCCTTACAAATATATTCTTGTGCCTGTGCACAAAGTGGAAAGCCACAGAAGATTGGAATCTCTCTTCTAGAGAGACCCCAAGGGCACCTCTCTGGGTCCTGCCCAAGCATGCCTCTTTCAAAGGTGGTGAGAAACCAGTAGCCTTTCCCTTCTGTCTCCACTGTCTGTGACTTCCAAACTAGAACAACTGATGCTCCAAGCCTCAACTTATAGAGGCCATACATCTATAAGCCTCCACTTATACAAATATAGGCCTTGCATATAGTCGAGACCCCACAAAATATTTAAAGGAATTATAGTTAGGAAAAGGATAAGTAAGAGCAGCAAAATAGAAGAAACTGATACCAAACACACTATATTCAGCTGTCGTGTTTTTCAGCATTAAATAAATAGATATATGAAAATCTTCAAATATTCATTCCTCTTATTTGGAAAACATGTAAAAAATATTGCCATTTAATGGATGCCAACTAAGCAACAGGTGCTATGTATGTTAAGAAACAGTAAATTGTCTGTAATCATCATGATAACTCTATTTGATAGGCATTATCATAGATATTCTCATTTTACAGAAAACTGAGGCTGGACAGTTTAACACAATAGTTTAAGTGGCTGAATGGGGATTGAAACTCAGGTCTGTGGCTACCAAGTCCCAGAAAGTTCTAATGCATCACTTTGACTTGAACTGATGTCTGTGTTTTTTAGGGGGAAAAGTTAATATGGTGGCTGCTCATAGAAAATGAAGAATTTTCTACTCAATGGTATTTTTGCATAGGAAATCTACGCTACGTTGGAAGAATGACTAGAAGCCATAGTGTATCTGATTCAAAGAAGCACATTTAATTTGAAATGCCACCTTAGCTGGTTGAAGAGAGACATACGTAAAAACAGTCATAACAATAGCAGATTACTCCATTCTACACATACCTCTTATACAACACAAATTGGCATTTAAAAATATAGCCCATCTTAAAAATTCACTAGGAAATTACTACTAACTCAATGTGAATTACTCTTTGGTGTCATAGTAAAGATGGGCAACAGATTTATTTTCACTATCATGTCAAAGCCCAGCAATTAGCAAAATTGAAAGAAAAAGAAAAGTTACTCAGTGGAAAACAGACCTTTTGTTTTTGGTTTTTGGTTTTTTCAGTTAATTTCGTATTCGATAGTGGGGGAACAAAACTGCAGAGATAAAATTTAGGGATTTTACTGGAACTTTATTAAGTTTTCAATTTAGTTTTCCTGAGTGAAATGTGGTCAAGCAGTGGTCAAATTTCCTTATCTTCTCTGATGAGAAAAGTTGAAAAGAATTTAGTTGAGTTAAAAGAATTAGGTCTGGAGGTAGCCATGAATTCTCAAATGAGACATCTGGTTTAGAAATAATTTCTCTTCTTTGTCAGTATCATTACTCTAAGTTAGCTATTTTACTCCCATTGTTGGAATTTATTATATTGATGTATAATATATGTGAAAGTTATATTGATATTACTTGTTAAAGATGTGAAAATGCATACAATTTTGCTTCATTCTATGTTGATCGTCATAAATATGTTTTAAAAAAAGTTTAAAATTATAATGGTTATGATTTGTCATTTACTTTTCCTCTTTTTAATTCCTTTGGCTCTCTAATTTTTTTTTAAGTTTTTGTTGTTTCCTTTATGTGCTACCAATGAGGAAAAGTTCTTTAAGAGATGCAAAATAGCTTCCTGGCTGAAACTTCCTCACCACTAATCATACCAAGTGATCAGTGTCCCTAGAAATAGAGACTATTATAATGCTCCACAGCATTTACTACGTTAGTGTCCATTATGGACTTTGAGAGGAATTAAAATAAAGAGGCACGTTTGACACAAATCACTGTGACGCCCAAAATACATATACTGGCCATCAAGAAAAAGAGGCACCAAGATTTATATGTGAAGGATGCTATGTCTCCCCAAAGGTTCAGGATGTGTTTTCTGGTTTTGATGCTACGTGGCAGTTCACATACAGAAATAAACGCAATAAGACCATAAAAAGAAACAAATCCTCTGAGTTTGGCCATAAATACGCTCATAGTTCATACTTGCCATAGTGAGTAGGTTACGAATCAGAATTTGCTTTTCTCTGATTCTTCAAATATTCTGGATTGTTTAAACAATTTGATTCTCTCTAATTCTTAACACATTTGGTGCATTGTTTTTATTTCTTTTTTCCACTGCTTAGACCAGACAAATCAAATAGTGTGAATAAACTTGTATGAAGTCTGCTAAAGGCTTGCTGCAAATACTTACTTGGAAGAGTTTGGAAACATCCTTTGTCATGACTGTTTTAAACCCAGTCTCAGTACACTGCCTTTAACATTTAATGCTGACAACTGGAAAAATATAATAAGGCAAAGCTGGAGAATCTGGTATTAACAAATTTGGTTAATGTCCAGGAAAATAACAATAAAGAAGTCATTATTTTCCCATCTCATGTGAAATCTATTGTCAATATTTCTTTTTTCTTTAAAGGTTTATTTATTTTTAAGAGAGAGAGCACACACACAAGCAGGGGAGAGGCAGAGAGAAAGGGGGAGAGAGGATCTGAAGTGGGCTGGACGCTGACTGGCTGACAGCAGCCAGCAGGATACAGGGCTCGAGTTCACCAACCACGAGATCGTGACCTGAGCCAAAGTCAGCCGCCCAACCGACTGAGCCACCCAGGTGCCCCTTGTTACCAATATTTCTAATGTACTGCTACCACCTATGTTACGGTATAGATGGGCCCCATACTCGGTTATAATTTAATTGCTCTGTTCCTGATTATGTCTAGTTTTAACTTCACTGAAATGTAGCTGTGTTTCTAATTATGCAAGTGTTTTATTGGAGGCATATGGTTTAAAACTAAGATATTTTTTCATAACTTTCTATTTTTTTTTCTATTTTATTAAGGAACCATTGACACAGGCATAGAGCATAATATCAAAGTTTTAAAGTCATAAACAGGTTTTGTGACATTAGCTTGCTGGTCCATCTTTATTGTCATTCTGTTCTAGACCAAACATTTTCTAAGTAAATAGAAAAATGGATGTAACGGGGCGCCTGGGTGGCTCAGTTGGTTAAGCGGCCGACTTCGGCTCAGGTCATGATCTCGCGGTCTGTGAGTTCGAGCCCCGCGTCGGGCTCTGTGCTGACAGCTCAGAGCCTGGAGCCTGTTTCAGATTCTGTGTCTCCCTCTCTCTGACCCTCCCCCGTTCATGCTCTGTCTCTCCCTGTCTCAAAAATAAATAAAAACGTTTAAAAAAAAATTAAAAAAAAAAAAAGAAAAATGGATGTAAGATTTGAGATAAGGTGGGAGGGAGAGGTGACATAGAAAATTTGTATAAGTAAATCAAATATTGATTTTAAATTTATGCAGTCTTTTTACATAAATATTCTTTTATTTGATATACTTAATATGTTCTGAACAAAAATAATACTGATTTTAGCAGAACAAGAAACAAAATAGCTTTTGATTTCATGCCAAAATTTAAGCATCTGACATTTAATTCATGGTATTTAAAATTTCTGAGATGATAGAAATCAGATCATTATTTTATAATCTTATGTTCTCAGTTTGAAATAAAACATCTGGAATTTTAATAAAAAATAATCCATTAAAAGGTAGATAGTGATATTACCTTATCTGTAAATTTTATTTGTTTGGCTACCAGATCAATAGATTTCACAGTACGATTAATTATAAAGTAAGTTTTAATTTGACATTTCAGATTGCTGAGCCTATCGATTTTTCAGAACTCCTTCCCCAAGTTCTATTTAAAAAATGCATAAGGCTCTTTCTCTAAATAGACTGAGTGCAGACATTTTACTTTATTAGCTTACCAGTGATATTACGTTCAGAATGTCACTGGAATCTTTTGTTGCTATCATTAGCTGGAATTCTCAGTCTCCTTCACTCTTGCAAGCTTTTTGCTCTACATTTCTGATGCTTTATTCATCTCTATAATCTTCACAGAACTGGGAGACTGTTGAAAATATGTAGTTGAACATCTTCAAAATTTTTCCTGGGTAAGTGTGGGATTTGCCTAAAATTCACCAGGTCATCATAATTCTAGTATACTTGTTTTTGTTTGTTTTATATCTGACTGTGATTTTAAAATCTCCCCCTTTGAAAAATTGGTATACGTAATTCGAAGTCTTTATTTTAAAAATGTTTAAAAAATGATCTGTAAATCCTGTTGTGTCTCTAATGTTCTGTAGGTCTGTGGTTTATAAAATACTGGTCCATAGTTATCTCGTTTAATCTTATCTGTCATAAAGCCTAGTATGTTGTAGGGGGGGAATGTTTCTATATTTTAATATAATAAATATATTTAATCACATATATAATATATGTATACACCATTTTCCCAATAATAAAAGAAAATTAAAGCCAAGAGTAGTCAAAGTGGAAAGAATTGGCTTAGCCTTGCGTTTGAACCCCAGGTCTAGCATTGACCAGACTGGGGACAAATTATCATCTCTCAGAGCCTCAGTTACATCATTTGACAAATGGGATTAACATCAGAGAAGATTTTGGAGGAGTAAATATGCATAAATCTAATACATAGCAGGGCTCAAAAGTTATTTTCCTTTACTTTTGACTCTAAATATTATTTCCTGTAGGGTGTATTATTCAGTTAGAAGGTATTGGATTGATAACATGGGAATCTGCACTAATTCTCCCATGACAAATAATTTAAAGTTTTTTTTTTTTTAGTACCTCACACTGAGCCAACGGGAGGATTTATATATTATCATTGTCATTGTCAACAGATTTACTCACTAAGGTGCCTTGCCTCCTTATATCGTGATTTGCCCACTTTTCTCTACCAGGACAGTCCAAGACCCTATCATTCACCAACTGGATTATTGAAAGTCTTATTTAATTTCTAAGGCATTGGTCACAGTGATAATGGATTTACAGGATTTGTTATTTTGTTAGTTGCATAGTTCGTTTTTATGACAAGAGGAAGATATCCACATATTATATGATCTTAACATATGTGTCTTGTATAAATCCAGGTTAACTTTACAAAAGGTCTTCATTCTCCCACCATTCTACCAAAAGTGCTTTTGTCTACGTAAAAGAACCTCTAGTTTTCTAAAACCCATGGTCATTTCAGAGTCCTCAACTTATGCAACCTCTTAGCTGCATTTTTTAACATGATTAATGACCTCTTACTTCTTGAAACATGTTACTTGCTTGAATTTGGGATCCATGCTTTCTTAGTTTTCCTCTCTCATCAAACCCTGATTGGTCTCTGTTTCCTGGGTGGAATAAATGAATCCATGCTCTTTCTCTCATGTATAATATTGGAATGGCCTAAGGCATAGTCAGGGAACCTTCTCTATTCTCTATCTATACGCACTTCAAAGGGTTCTCATTCCAGAGCAACAGTGACTTTAAAATGTATCTACACTCTGTACTTGAAATTGTGGATTATTATCCTGGATCTTTCTCCTGATTTCCAGAGTGTATGCCCAGCTTTCTAGTTTACCACCTCATCCATGCTTACTTAGTATTCCAAACTTCGTTTTCTTTGTTTTTTTTTTAATCAGTATTCATTTTCACTAATTTCTTTTCTCCCCCTTCTAAATACAGAAATCAAAACCTAGAGAAATTGGAAGTTTATTTCTGAAAATCCTTTACCAGAGTTTCAATATAGATTCTGCTAATGAGAAGCAGTTGTCTGGAATTTAAGTGATGGTATAGAAGGAGAAGCAATTACTTCTATAGTAGTTATAAGGAAATGTGGTTTTGCTCAGCACCTTCCTTGCGTTCTCTTGTGAATTATTCACTTTGTTGCCAGAAGCTGCTAAGATAAATGCAAGCACTTTTCACGATGTCTGTGCTTAGTGATTCCCTAAAGCGAGCAGTGACTTCCCCTGATCTTTTTGTCTCCAGCCATTCAATAATTTCTCATTCCATATATTTGAATGTCTTCTTGTTCATAATATGAGAGTAATTCTTATATTTTAGTCCGACCTTGAATTCTCAATCAGTGAGGAAATAGACCATCAAAGATAGAATTAATTGATTCCTTGTTCTGGTTAGACATGAAAGCAGTAATGTTCTCATCACTGGTGGAAATAGAGACACTGTTTTTCCATGGTATGAAGTAGCAAATTAATTAGGTAAATTACCTCTTATGGAATGAAGTTTCTATCAGAAGCAGGCTTGCTTGGGATGATAAAGTAGTTATTGCTATAAAATATTATCATGAAAATATGAGTACAAAAATCTGGGAAGGACTGACTGCTTCTGAATACACTGAAGGGCAACAGAAAGAAAATGACAAGCTTGGTCTACATTCTTAGACAAAGACATGGTTCAGAGAACTAATGGGACTCCATGATTAATATCCCCTCCTTCTTCCCACATACTTTTGTGGAGAACAATCAGTCAACTATGAACTGTTGAATTATAGCACAAATTCATTCACAGTGTTATTGGTAATTTTATATGAAACTTTAGGTCTCATTTTGGGAACTGTGAATTGGAGTGAGGCAGATTTGAGTGAATGCCAATGAACCTAAGTACCTACTTCAAATTCATTTGCAGTTAGAGTCGCCACCTTCTTCCCCGTCTAAGGTTATACTCTCATTGCTCAAATACTTCCAATGTCCTTACTTAATACAGTTATCTTATAAGGGGATAGCCATTCTTTATAAATCCCACATATATTAGCATTTTTATTTAAAGACTTAGAAACTAATAAAGTGAATGAGATCCTATGTAGGTCAAGATAACGTACACATCAAAAGAATTGAAAAATTTTACAAATGTATATCAGCAGAAATATAGAAAATATAAATTAGAATGAGTTTGAAAGGTGTGAGAATAAGGAGGAAGAATATAACATTAAAAGTAGCCATGTTTATCAACATGGGAACATTTGCCACACATTCAGAATTCCATGTTAGTTCAACCATCTAGGAATGGCAATAATAGTTTGCTTAGTTGGTTAACCAAAACCTGGACACCATAGTGATCTTCATTAGAAAAAAGTGAGATACCAGAAATCCTGTGGTATCTTTTAGAGCAAGGAATCCAAAGAATTAGAGTGATAGGAATGTTTACACAGATCAATGATGGTGAACTGCTCACCCAACTATTTCCCTTTGGAGGGACCAAAAGACAATTCACTTGACCATAGCAGTAAGAATATTGGTGGAGGGACATTCTTCTTTTTTCTTTATGTTTTGACCTATTATTTTTTAAGTTTACTTATTTTGAGAGAAAGAGCACAGGGGAGGGGCAGAGAGTAAGAGAGAGGATCCCAAGCAGGCTCTTCACTGTCAGCACAGAGCTCAGCCTGGGGTTTGATCCTGTAACTGGAAGATCAAGATCTGAGCGGTAATCAACAGTCTGACACTTAACCAACTGAGCCGTGCAGGCACCCCATGGCGAAGGGGCATTCTTAAAAAACCTCTGGGACTATACCCAGCAAGCAGGAAGAGAAGTGAGAAATGTTGCCATGAAGATAGTTTGCTGATATTCATATGAAAGGCAAGATGCTGGAGGGACAGAAACCATGTGCTTGAGCTCAAATCCTGAGGACACAGTAAGCGTGACAGGTGTAATGGGAAGCAGAGTTGGAGGCAGAGTGAGGAAGCTGGGCGAGCAGCAATATCTGGCCATCCTGAATTGATCATGGGGTTTGTGGAACTGAAATAGATGAGCATACTACTAAATTCTTCCTTAATTTATGTAGTCGGAAAATAGTTTCTTGTTTGGTGAATCACTGATTCACTTGATTGGATCACTGTAATGGACAGTCATGAATTCTCTCTCAATTTCAGGCTTGAGAAAATTTTCTGTCCCATATCCCATGAAAGAAGTGGATGATGGATCTGCTAGAACAAGTACTAGAGACATTGCCAAGCACTTACTCTCTAAATCTTCCATTTCTCCCACAATGTTCTTGTGGCCATTTAAAAGGGTGACTGCGGTCTAGGGAAAAAAATATTCAAGATTTTGAAGAATTAATGAATGCTGTGTTTGAAATAAAAATTTTTAGGGATCTAAAACATCACTGTGACCCATGAATCAGAGGGGATTGTGGCAGTTTGGCGATAATTGGAGTTTTGGACGGAGTCTATGTTAGAGCGCGTGCAGCATGTTTGTGGATTTATCCATGAGTTTTTCTCCCTATTTGGAAATTCGCAGAATTCCTTCTTTAGCTAAATTGCCCCTTGAATTAACATCTATTATATTAGGAAGGACCAAATGGAAGTTCCTGGAACTAATTTCCCTCCACCATTAATTTACATTTTCATAAAGTGGAAAACTGAAACCAGTACTACATCCCTGGAAGAATGACAGAATTGAAGGCCACCGTGAAACACCTGAAAGATGTGTTTCACGGTAGGTTTTCGTTTAACTCACTTATCTGTTATGCTTAAATATACCTTGAAAAATGACAGGGATTATCGTAAATACAACCAGTTGATGACTCTATTATGGCCATGGTACCAGATGTGGTTTCTTGACTGGAGTAACCAACACATATCCTGATATGGGACAATTGATCCAAAGTCAATGTTGTTCAGGCAGAAAAATAAAGATCCATATAGGCTTTGGCAGATAGTAGAAGTGAGGTTTTCATAGAGGGAGTGTTGGGATATCCCCTTCTGCATCACTCATTTTGGTGCTCCAGGAAATAGAAATCATTAATGGCAATTTGCTGTCATTTCTGCACTCCCTGATGTCTTGGAGCTCTTTGCTGCTAGATCTTTGCTTCCTGGGCCCCTCCTGTGGTTTTGTTATCTTTTAATTCCCTGTATTAAATCTGCTGCTTTCTTATAAGTCATAGAATGGTATCTGTTTCCCTGACTGAACTTTAACTAATTTAACCCAGAGCTTTGCCCTCTGCAACTTTGCTCCGTCTCTGTAGTTAAGACCTTCATTTATCCAATAGTTCAAGTCAAATCTGGCAGCCGTTCTTGATGACACCCATCTTTCCCACAATCTCTCCCACATAACCTTCTTGTCCCCTGAATTCAGTGTTTTCCAGCACAGGTCATTATTGCTGCCTATAGTGCTCTTCTCTTCAATGTTCTCACACCTCACTCCCTTACCTAATTAGGTCTCCGCCCAACTCTCGTCTGCTCAGAGAAGACTTGCCTAATTACTATTATCTTTCCTCACTACTGTTGGCTTTACAACATATATTGATTTTTATTTCGACTCATGTATTATTTTACTCTCCACTCAACTGGAATAAAAACTCCAAGAAAGCAGACACTACGCCTGTCCTAATTATTGATATATACACATCACCAAAAATCGGGTATGCAATTAGTAGGAATTCAATACAACATAATATAAAAAAAGAATGAGTAAATAAATCTCGCATATAAATTGTGTATTTATAAATCGTTATTTTAGAGGCGCCTGGGTGGCGCAGTCGGTTAAGCGTCTGACTTCAGCCAGGTCACGATCTCCTGGTCTGTGAGTTCGTAGCCCTGCGTCAGGCTCTGGCTGATGGCTCGGAGCCTGGAGCTTGTTTCCGATTCTGTGTCTCCCTCTCTCTCTGCCCCTCCCCCGTTCATGCTCTGTCTCTCTCTGTCCCAAAAATAAATAAAAACGTTGAAAAAAAATTTAAATCGTTATTTTAAATTTAGTGTAAAATACATTCATAAAGCATTTAAACTTACATAAGTTATAATACAATAATAGCATTGAGGGGAGGGTATCATTTCATTCAATGAATATCCTCACAGGTGTTGTCCAGCACACAAAAATGAACTTTCAGATAAAAATCAACTTATTAACACAGAAGACAACAGATTTTCCTGCTTGCTTGGGCTGGCTTTGTCTGCTCTGAGTATGTGAAACTTCACTGCATTTTTCAGGAAATGACTTACCTAGCCCACATCTCATTCCCTGCAGTGGTCATTTAACTTAATTTTTACAAAAGCAATAAAAGTTTCTCTTTTAATGTTTGACCCAGATTGTGAATTGAGAAATATGTACTGTATAGAAAGTTAGTCATAACAATATGAAAAATGTATAACTTATATGCGTGATTTTCATATTCTATTTTTTTAAGTTTATTTATTTATTTTGAGTGACAGAGTTCAAATGAGTGGGGGGGGTCAGTGGGCAAGGAGGAGGTGGGGAGCAGAGAGAAAGAGAGGGAGAAAGGAAAGCAGAATCCCAAGCAGACTCTGCATTGCCAGCATGGAACTCCATGTGGGTCTCAAACTCATGAACCATGAGGTTGTGACCTGAACTGAACTCAGGAGTTTGATGTTTTACCAATTGAGCCACTCAGACATCCCTATTTTTTTTTTTTATGTTTATTTACTTTTGAGAGACAGAGAGACAGAGTATGAGTGACAGAGAGAGAGGGAGACAGATTCTTCTGAAGCTGTCTCCAGGCTCCTAACTGTCAGCACAGATCCCCACGTGGGGCTCGAACTCACAAACCATGAGATCATGACCTGAGCCAAAGTTGTATGCTTAACCGACTGAGCCACTCAGGTGCCCCCAGATGTCCCTATTTTTTTTTTCTTTACTAAGATTTAGTAAAGCGCATCATCAGTGGCTGACATAATATCTCTGTTTTAGTCAAAATTCTTCCCCTTCTATCTCTGTGCAAGTTCTGCTGCTCATCTTCCGGTGACACACAATGTCCCCATTCTGGTGTGGTTTGCCCTGGGTGTCACTTTCTTCTATCAGAACAGTGATTGCTCAGGCTACCTCACCGCATTTATTCTGCTGTCAGATTTTGAATAAAAAAGTACCAATTATATTTGTTAAAGAAACTGTATCTACCCAAAATGCTGTGGAAAATGCCTATTCCTAATTTCAGGTATCATGAAATGCTGTTTCTCTCAGACTTTTGATGTGCTAATATAATTGGTTCCTTTTACATTCTGGGTCACACTACAGGGACAGAGAAGTCTATTATATTCCATTTTGTGGAGAGGAAGTAACTTCCTGAGGGGCTCTGAGCGAAAATCAGATCTTCTGCCGAGCAGAAATAATAGAATTTAACCCTTTATGTTGAATACCATTAAACAATGTTCTTCTGGCTGCAGTAGACATTGCTGTGTAATCATTTTATCCTCGCTATCATTTTTCTTACAGTCACAAGTCCTGACCACCGAAGTTGCATGCTTCTTTACAGTAAGGCATTAAAGTAGGAGAGTTCTTTACAAAGAGATTAGATTATCAATTACCAGACAATTCTTTTTTCACATTTCTCAATCTTCTGACTTTCTGCTGCTCAAGGCATTCATAGCATTGCTTCAATCGTCACACATATCACCTTTAAATTCTCTGTCTCTGCTGAGCACAGAGCCCTGTACTTATCCCAGTTCCCTAAAACTAACCATGCATAAGCTTTCAAGCAGGTGCATGTGCACAATGCCCAGAATATACGATGGAGTTCAGGCGAAGGTATGGACTCAAGATATCAAGTTGGGAACATCAGTGTGTTGGTGGTAACTGAAACTGGGAGACTGGTCAAGGAGTCTGTGCTTTGTGTTCAGTCATGAGGACATCAAACATATAAGCATGAGGGGCGCCTGAGCGGCTCAGTCAGTTACGAGTCCGACTCGGTTTAGGCTCAGATCATGATCTTGCAGTTAGTGGGTTCAGGCCCCACATTGTGCTCTATGCTGACAGCGGGGAGCCTGTTTGGTATTCTTTCTCTCCCTCTCCCTCTGCCCCTCCCCTGCTCTCACCCTCTCTCTCTCTCTCAAAATAAATAAATAATCTTAAAAATATTTTTAAAAACGCAAGCATGAGCAATGGAAGAAGTGTTCACAAGAGGCACAGAGATATGAAAATAACCAGGAGAGCATGTGATTATGAAAAGCAAAGGGTTAAGGAGTTATAAGGATGCTGTGTGTAATGCTGTTACATGATGTAGCAAGTTACAGTGTGATAAGGCCTGAAATTGTCCTTGGAGCCTGGCAACTGGGAGAGTTCTGGGGACTTTAATGAGAATGATCTCAGTACAATGAAGTCGCAAGGCATACTAGAGAGGGTTAATTAAGGAAGTGGAGACAAAGCATGAAAGTCACACATTCAAGCAATTTGAGTGGCTGATATCAGTTGGTCTAAGTTATCTCAAAATAAAAGAATGGACATGTAGATGATGCTCTGAAATAGTCATTTCAGGGAACAGAAGAGGCTTTGAGCAGTCACCAGTGAAAGCTGGTCATCAGGACCCAGACGGGTGTTCATGTGACACAGTAACAAGTCAGCCTGGTCTTCATAAGTGTCCCTTAAAGTCAAATGGGAACTGATTTTGTGATGCAGATTTACACTTGGGTTTTCTGGGTGACGTCATTAGAAATATGCCTCAAATAAGTGCTACAATAAATTCTAAGACAGGCAAGTAAGTAAGTAACTGCATTAAAATAAAGGCAGATAAAAAAGTTGCTGGTGGGAAAGAAGTTTATATGATCAACCAAATGCGATTACTAATTGGAACGATAGAAAATACTCACATAATATTTATAGTGTGCCAAGCACTCCTCACAGAATCCTCCAGAGGTAGCTACAGCTTTTATCCTCACATGACAGATGAAGAAACCAAAGCACAAAGAGGGGAAATGACTTGTCCGAGGTCCAATGGCTACTAAGTCGTAGAGCCAGCATTTGAGCCGAAGAGTACAAATCTTGTATTCTTAAATTCCAGCAGATGAATGCCTCTATAGGGAGTGTACTTAGTTGAAATCAGTTTGGGCCAGTTTAATCAGAAAAGGAAATTCTTAAAGGTGGACCAGAATGTAAGGCTTAAAAGCTGGTTAAAAGAGAAAAGCAACTAGGGTCACCCTTCAAAGTTCTACAGGGGAGGTATGCAGCTATCTTTTCAGGGCCCACACTTCAGCATAGATACTCCACAGATAACATCTGTGACAACACAGATCTACACAAATAACTGCACAGCGAGAACCAGCACTGGATAGTGGTGGTTATCGGTAGAAAACTCAGTCACTGGCTCCATTGAAATTGGACGCAGTTCACGCTGCCTTTGCCAGAATGGATTCTTTGTGGTGCCAACTTTTCTCACCGCGTTTTACATCACTAATTTTTAATTTTACATGATGTGTTTGAATGGGACAGGCTAGGAAACTCTTTACACCAGAACCTGGGAAAGCAAGTATCTGGCTTTTATAACAATGGCCATAGGAACATGCCCAAGGGGCTTAGCAGCCAAAGGAAAGAAAAAATGAAAGGAAAAGACAAGTGTCCGCTGCATGGGTTGTCCACGCTGGCTAGGATAAGGAATGGTGGTGCTGACAGAATGGAAATAAAGGGGGAGCTCAAAGGACTGTTGGTGAAGCTACCGAGAAGTTGGAGTGGCACCAGGATTACGAGACACAGGGGTAAGGCTCTGTCAGCAGAGTGAAGTGTTTTAGATTAGATGTGGAAGGTACAGCCAGGCCAGGTGATGGCCAGATCCCAGATTTTATTTGCCAAAGTAGATGAAGGTAAATTTTATCATATTAAATAGCATTGCACATTTTAATACTAGCTCAGTGACTGAGGGATGCTGATTTTAGGTGGGTAGGTAGGTACAACCCTAAGAGTGCTAAAGTCCCAAGGCAGAAGTCTCAGATGAGAATGAAGTCTTTACACGGCAATGGAATCACCTCTGTCTACAGCAGAGAAATTATAATCATGGGAGTTGTACGTGCACTTGACTGCCTTTATTTATCTTGTCATTCTGCCTCCCAGGTCATCTCAGCTCTTCAGGCAGTACATGACCCAGTCTCAAAGAAAAGTTGAAAGCTATTATATGGCTGTATTTTAGGAATTCCCACCGTTCTTCATTCTTTATATTTTTTCTCTCTTATTAATTAATTGATTCATGTACTCATCCTTCCAATAGACGGAAGGAAGAGGATAGAGAAAGAAAGAAAGAATGAAGAAAGAAAGAAAGAAAGAAAGAAATAAAGGAGGAAAGAAGGAAGGAAGGAAGGAAGGAAGGAAGGAAGGAAGGAAGGAAGAAGGAAGAAAATATAATAGCATCTTTGATGAGTTAGCACTGTGCTACCCAATAGGTATACCACCATGGACAAACAAATTGATATGCACTACATAAAGACAGATTATAGTACTATGAGAGGAGGCAAAAGAGAGAAGCAAAATTTAGGTTGATAGTTCAGGAAGGACCTCCCTGAGAAGCTAAGGTTTAGCCTAAAGCAGAAGAAGAGTAAATATTAAAACACTTCCAGGTAGAGAAAGCATCACATGCAAAGGCCCTTAATGGGAAAAAGAATGACTTGTTTGAGAAATTGAGAGAAGTTCAGTGTCTGAAGTATTTATGTATGTGTTTTTCCCAACTTGTTAATTATTTGTAAGTATCTTATGACCTGAGATCACATGTTATATGTAAGGAAGGACTTTAGAATACAGAATGCTGAATATATTACTCATATATAATTAATATGTAACATAATGTTATATAACATTTAATAATGTATATTAGAAAGTTTCAATCCTACCATATATACATGTGTCCATGCATAAGTATTATGTTTGTGTGTAAATGAATGTATATATAAATTCCATGATCTGATTTGACGGGTCAGGCTTTTCCCCTCAACTGAAAAGATAGTAATAATTTCGATACTACTTTCATAAACCTTTTGGGAAACCTATAAGGTAGTATGGAGAAAGGAGATTTCTCAGGATATAAATTGATGATTAAATCCCCCAGAGAAGCATCCCTGTACCATCGTGTGTGTGTGTGCGTGTGTGCGTGCACGTGTCTGTGTGTGTGTGCAAGGCAGGCAGATGTGAAAACATGATGTAAAAGCCCTATGATAAGAGAGGCAAAAAAATCAGTAAAAAGAATGCCAGTATGAAGAAACGATGATTCAGTGTAGGTGGGGTGGCTTTCAAAACATTAAGAGAGGCACAGCCTGCATAATTGAGAGCTTGTGTGGAAAATCTCTTAATGCATTAAAGCTCAGTAGTAATGTCTCTGAGCAGTAGAATTCTGGAGCCCCACTTCGGGCCTTAAAGACAACGCATCTTGGTTGTTTTGAAGAAACACCATTTACAACATTTATTTGTTATTTTAAATATATATTTCAAATTATTTTCTTCCAATTCTATTTTTTATGAGATTTTAATCTTGCTTCCATACTTTCAGAAACTTCAATGCTTTTTTAAAGCAACAAGGATTCATGTCTTTTTTTCCTTATCTCAAACAAAATAATCTTTTGGGCATTAATATTCCAAAGCATTTCATTTTTTAAATATTTTTAATGTTTATTGGAGAAAGAGAGAGAGCATAAGCAGGGGTGGGACAGAGAGACAGGGAGACACAGAATCGGAAGCAGGCTCCAGGCTCTGAGTTGTCACCACAGAACCCAAAGCAGGACTCAAACCCACGAACTGTGACATCATGACCTGATTCAAAGTTGGACACTTAACCAACCGAACTACCCAGGCCCCTCCAAGCATTGCATTGTAAAGTAAATGAATAAATAGATTTTTGGTGCATTGATCTTGATAAAGAAAATGATAAATTAGACATGTGGTGAAAGCTACCCACAGCACTCTAGATAAAGAAACCATGGTAAAGAAAATGGAAGTACAGACCCCAAATCACAGACCTACAAACTTATTTGAAACAAATTAAGTTGCAATCATTATGTTTCTATTTTGCAAAACAGTGTTCTAAGGTTTGAGGATTCAAAGTTCATAGATAAGATCCATGGCCTTGGAGAGCTCACAGACAATTGGAAAAGAAAAGATAAAGATAATTATAATGTAGTGGTGAAGCTTTATATTTTAAGGAACTGTGTGATTTCTAGAGGTTCGTGTATGGGGCATCCGACCTATTGTGACCCAGGCTATCAGAAGAAAATATTTTGGAAAGTAACATTTAAATTTAAAAGATGAATTGAGATCAACCCAATGAAGAAGAAAAAGCGAATTCAAGCAAGAAGAACAGGCATGTAAATATTTTGTCATTTAAAACAATTTAGCATGTTGGGGAAACATAAATAATTTGGAATAGATGGAATATAGGAAAAAAGAGGTAGAGGATGGTAAGCAATAAAAATCAAGAGAGAGATTGAGGTTAGATCATTATTAGCATTGAATATAATATTTAGGATTTAGTTGTTATGAGGAAGCAGCAAGAAGTTGTTGAGAGATTTCTAAAAGGAGATTGCCTTTTTACCTATTTGCTCTATAATTAATTCTCTGAATTGAAATTAAAAAAAAATTGACAAACATAAATAATTAATGGACTGAAAGTTGGGAAGACCACAAAGTTAGAAACGAAATAAGATTCAGTGGCAGACAACTATGCAAAAGATAATGAAGTTCTGTCTGAAAGAAGTTAGGACAAATGGTGAAGCTAAGATTCTAGTCACTGTGTGGGTTCTTTAATTACACCATATCACCCGCTCCATTATTGAAAGGGGGAGGGAAAGGTAAGGGATTGAATTCAATTTGGAAAGTTAAGAAACCCCAACCCCCACCACCAAAGCAGAAAAAAAAAAATCATTGCAATGCCTCTAATTTATTTTAAACTATTCCAACACAGACAGTAATTGAAATGTGTATACTCATTAGTTAAGCTACATTCTAGGAACAATAATCTGACCTAATGAGGAATTCACACCGAAGAGGTGGTTAGCTAGAATTATTCTGAAACGCCATACTTCAGGGTCACGACTGCAAGAATTATTTCTGTCCTTAACATGACAGACTTTTTTAACCTGGTATAATGAATCTTGGAAACGGGAGATCTAATTAGTGGTATTTGTAGTTTTGTAATTAGCTTAATAGCTGTTAAAAAATGAGCTCTCAGAGGTCATATTAGAGATAGCCAATATGCGCACCAATTAAAACAGGTTCAGTTAAAACAGAATACATTTCACTTTTGCATGCATATGGATAACGTTCTAGAAAATGCCTTGTAAGTATCATTAGGGATAGTGCTGTAATTTGAATTCTAAATGATCCTGTGTCCAGAAGGCTGCATGGTCTCAACTACCGGTATCATAAAATTTGTCTGTAAAATGGTGTCTTGTCATCTGTAAGTGACCTTCCATCAACATGGGTTTAGAGTACATCAAAAAACAAACAAACAAAAAACCCTTGAAACATAATCGAGCCTGCGGAAGAAATGTCTGAATGATTTTATATCTCTTGATAAGAAGATGAAGTAGAGCAATATTGGAATTCGTGACAAATTTGGCTCTGTGATCTGATTTTGTTATTATCTGGTTTTGAGATGGTGGAGGAAGTGGCTAATCCTCACCCCCTTCTGACTAGTTTTGGCTACCTTTATCTGCTAAAATAAACAAGATTTATGCATGATTATGGTGTTCTTTTACCTATTTGCTCTATGATTAATTCTCTGAACTTCCTCAGCATTGGTTTTATCTTAGGAAACTGTGTTCTGCAAATACATTTACCAGACTCTCTTGCCAACTGTTTGTTGATAATTTGGGCCAGTAAAAAGCACTTGTGGGGAGGGCCGGGAGGATAACTGTTACACTAAAGCCCTGGGAACACGGCTATGAGGAGCCCCAGCAGCCTTAAAAGGCTCTGCAGTGGCTGTCTTCTAAAGGCAGGGCACGGTAGTGGGAGAGAACACCCCTGAAATGGGCTTTCTGGAATCCTGGGTCATGACAAAGGCCTCTTAAAGTAGCTGATAACAGTAACAGACAAAATGGGTAAATTTACTATAATGGGTAGGAGAGGCAAATTGGCAATCAGAGTATTTTATCTGCGTGGATCTCCGACGGAGACTAAGTGATCTTGGTGCCGCTAGGAATGAAATAGACGGGCCGCCTACAAGTGTATTATTGGATCTATGTAACTGGGAAAACGCCGGATTTGATGAGCAAAAGTGTGCTTTAAATGGCTACAACGGAAAGACAAGGCCTATCAGTCTCTTTAATTTTGTACATTTTGAGGCAGTTTAAGCCATTGATTTTGATATAATACAATGCTCATTTTACATAATTAAATTGGGGGCACCATTCTGTATTTTATGGAAGGATTTTACTGTTATTTATTTGTTCATTTCTCTTCTATAGCTCCCATCTAGAATGGATATTCTGTGAACGTGGAGAAAATTATGCTATCAGATTGACCGTTGAAACCAAGAACCTCCAATGGTGTGTAGCAAACTGATCCAATTAATTATTTAGTTTCTGGAGCTGTTTCAAACATTTATTATTTTGTGCTTTTATGAAAATTTGAATGAAAACAGTGAAAACAGTGAAACAGTGAAAGACATTTTATTAGCTACCAGTCGGCTTAACTCAGAAGTCACCAGAAACTGGATTTCAGTAAATGAATATAAGTTACATTCATATCCAGTTATGACAAATCACCCTTTCCTTGGCAAACTTTGATAGTTCTCAGGCTGCTACAAATCTCTCCTTGTCACAGTTTTGGAAATGATGTCCAGTCATTGATTCTGTCAACAAGCCATTTGTGTCATTTGTTTAAACATAATAAAAACACATTTCCTATCTCTTAGACAAAGATAAGATATTTTATTGGATGTATATGCACATGTATACTTATGAAAATATGTAACATATAATTTACATACTTTTGTCATATATGGCAGTTTGGTGGGAGTGTTATTATCTGTGATGTGGTTTTTTAAGTACTGGGCACTTAAGATTATCACAGAAATCAATGCCACTTCTTAAAGTTTTTTGGTTTGAAAGTCATGTTAATTTCATGATGCTAAAATATTCCTTTTCTTTGTTAATTCATTAAAAATCAATGGTAAATCTTTCAAAACTCTATATGTTTTGAAACAAAATATTATAAAGTGCGTAGTAGATATCAGATTTAAATCCTACTAAAATTGCAACTATGAGGAAAGTGAGAGGACCTTTCTTTGTTATCTATTCCTCATCGTGAGTATTTCTCGTAAAAGATAAAATCTAGCAACAAGCTTGATAATGTAAGTAAAACTAATATTAGGTGCATCCGGATTAGTTTTAACAGAGAACAACACAAATATTTTAAATTATTTTATAAAAATAGCTTAAATCCTATCCAAATAAGTTAAACAAAAATCAAATGAATCTTTTGATTAGCTGTATGAGCGGAACTGTAAAGTGGTTTTATTTGATTCTTCCCTCATTTTTTCAGAGTAGGACAACCTTGTTAGATTCTTTTTACTGACCTTAGACTCTTTCCCTCTGAGACTCCTGTCTTGCATTTCAGCACTAAGTCGTTTGTTAGAATTTTTATGATTCCTCAAAAAGGACTCTGAGAACATTTCCCAGTAATGAATATTGGGTCAGCTTTGGCAACCTTGAAATAAATGTGGCAGAATTTTAAAGTACATTTGCCATTTTCCTGAGCCTTCCAAATGCTTAAAAATCTTTGGAACACAAAACATTGATTCAGTATAATAAGGTCTTAATTTTGTTATTGACACATTTCTTATGTATATTCCTTGTTAACTTCCTTTTTAACTTATATTTTAGTGTATCTGGTGGTGCAGAGTAATTTTTGTTTTTGTAAAGATCACAGAGTTACTTAAAATAGTAATTTTCAGTGATTATAAGATACAATAAATCTGGTTTATATGCTTCTGTGAATATTATTTCTATAATATTTTTTAACATAGAAATTTGTTATGAGGTTTAATACACCTCTTAAATAGTTTTTACACAGGTTGTTTGATATTCATCAATCGCATCTGTGACCCTTGTGAGTATGTTTCTTTCTAGTGGTTTTTGAAAAAAATATTATGTATCATTAATAGGTAAGTTCTTCTGCTAGTTTCTTATTCTCAAAGTAATACATATAAGTTTTGAAGAATTTGGAAAACATTCTGGGAAGTCTCCCACTGAGTTCTGCCTAGCTAGTTGCCAAGAGTAACTCTTCTGTTGTGAGACCAATTTTCAAAGTGCACAGAGGCAGGAGTTTCCCTCACCACCAACAAGCAATTTTCAGACACCAGCAAGGTATCACCTCAATTCTGTCACTGTCTACCCACAGATAGCATCAGAGTCCACAGGTTAAAGATTCAGTCCTACAAGACTGCCTCTGGCCCTGCCCCTTCGGATGCCAATCACAAGTGCAGATTGTTGCCCGTGCTTCTGACAGATCAGCTTCAGCTTTCAGGTTCCAAAAACATTCTCCTTGGACTTCAGATGCAAGTCAAAGTCCAGGTTGCTCCCTGTACTTCCAACTTACTGGCTATAGATCACGGGTTTCCATTAACCTCACCTTGGGCTCACAGAATCCAGAAAAACATTTACTTACTAGATTACCAGTTTATCATGAAAGGGTATAACTCAGGAACAGCCAGATGAAAAAGATGCACAGAGCAAAGTATGGGGAAAGGTCACAGAGTTTTTGTGTTGTCTCTAGACACACCTCTCTCCCCAGATCTCCATGTGCTCACCACCAACCCGGAAGCTCTCCAAACCCAAGTCTTTTTGGAGAATTTTATGGAGGCTTCATAATAATAGGCATGGTTGATCAAATCATTGACTATTTGCCATGGATTCAACTTCCATCCCCTCTATTTTCACCAGAGGTTAGGGGGTGAGACTGAAAGTTCCAGCCTTCTAATCACGTGATTGTTTCTTCTGGCAACCAGTCCCCAGCCTTAGGTGCATTCCAAAGGTTGCCTCATTAACATAACAAAAGACACCTTGGCTCCTCCTCTAAATCACCAAATAAATATTTCTTTTTCTTTCTTTCTGTGTTTAATGTTTATTTATTCATTTTGAGCGAGGAGGGAGGGAAGAGGCAGAGAGAGAGAACCCCAAGCAGGCTCTGTGCTGACCCTGATGCAGGCTTGAACTCACGAACCATAAGACCATGAACCGAGCTAAAATCAAGAGTCACTTAACTGACTGAACCACTTGGTGCCCCCAAATAAATATTTCTTATAAATCACAATATTGCAGAACCAAGTCTCCATTACACCTATAAAATGCTGAACATTAATGGTTAGTAGGCTCTGAAACACCAGAAGTATTCGCTTACTGGAATTTTCTGAATATGGATTAATTGTTCAAAGTCGTGAGCACCAGTTACTTAATACTGCATTTACACAATGTGCTTCAGTATTACACAAACCAATGATACATGGTTGTCAGAAGAGAATTTCTTTCATAAAAATTAAATTGAATATTATGAAAATAACAAATGATGGAAATGTTTTTGAAAATAAATTGCTGATAAAATGGGTGTGAGTGAGAGAGCCATAAAATATATCAGCAGGAAAATTATAAAAATTTCTAAGGATTCTCCACTCAAATTGTTATACACATGTCTATAAGTTCTTGCTACATATAAGAGAAGGAAAAAGTTGAAATCATAAATATAAATTTGGCAACATCGAATCAGTTTTTAGTGGTTACTTTTGCAATATTTTGTTTGATTTTCTTTTTTGTTTACCCTGATAAACCTATCTGAATAAAAGCAGCCTTAGTCATAATGAGAACAGAAATGTTTCTTTAACGTCGTCCAAAAATTGTGTTGAAATACTAATCTTACTAAATGCTTATCAAAACAATTATACAGAATTCTTGACATATGAAATGAATTAATGTTGTAATAGCAAGAATTATTTGGAGGGTGAAAACCAGTGTTACTGAATGGTTGCAAAATTATCTTATTTACATTGCATTTATTTTTCTATCTTGAGAAATTATAGTCCTATTAAGATGGCCAACTTCCATAACTTATATGTTGCTTGTGCTAATTATAGTCCATAAACGTATAGGGCTACAATTATGGCATTTTCCAAAAATACAGTTCCGAACATGTAGAATCCGGCTGCTTCTGCCAAAGTATACTGGTCTTTCCATGTCATTTTGAAGTAAATTTTTAAAAAAATTCTATGGCCAGAGTTGCCTGGGTGTGTCAGTTGGTCGAGTGTCTGATTTTGGTTCAGGTCATGATCTTACAGTCTGTGAGTTCGAAACCCCTGTAAGGCTCTGTGCTGACAGCTCAGAGCCTGGGGCCTGCTTCGGATTCCGTGTCTCCCTCTCTCTCTGCCCCTCTTCCACTCATGCTTGGCCTCTCTGTCTCTCAAAAATAAATAAACTTAAAAAAAAATTCTATGGTCAGCAATGTATGAGTGAGTACTGAAATACAAGCCATGCTATAAGACATAAACTCTACTAAGCTACCTTTGCACTGAGCCATTTATTTAACAAACATTTATTGCACTGAGCCATTTATTTGACAAACATTCATTGAGTCTAGTGCGTCCATCAGGCTCTGCTCAAGGAACTGGTAACGAAAGAAATCAATAAGAGATGGTAAGTTGCTGCTCTCAAGAAATCAGGGGTATATCAAGTAAAGGAACAGCACTCTGTGACTGCATGTATAAAGAACGCTTCAATAACAGCGCAAAAGAGAAAGCAGAACAGAGCGAACAACGTGACAAAAATAGAGTTCAGCTCTCAATCTGTAGATTTATCATCTCTGATTTCCACACTGAAAAAACATCCACAAGATATATTCCTGTATTATCACTAATGACTATACCATTCTCAATTACTCCTCTTCTAGCTGCTTTTGTGTGCGTGTGTGATCTTTGTGATCATATCACCCTTGAAATCTTGCCCAAAGCCTAGTTTTGTTTTATTTTGTTTTTAATATATAGGAAATAACCAAATATCCGAGGCTTATTTTTCTCATTACATTCAATTGAAAATTTAAAAGCTGTGGATTACACTTGAAAGTGAACCATATGCTTTATTTCGTCAGTGTCAAAGCAGGGTGTTCTCTACTAAAAACTTATACTCTTTATTTAGGTTACTTTATACTCTTAAATATTTATGTCTTTATTTCAAAATATGTAAAATAGTTAAATCCAGCCAGGAAGTACATTTTAACAGAGTGAGGGGCCACATGTTCCTAAGTTATTGTGTTAAAACCACCTTTCGAAACTTTATCTATAGCATGGAATCATGGGAAAAAATTAAGAAAATTAGAATGTGCTTAGAGAAAGGAAATCTCATAGTTCATAGTACTAACCACCAGAGTACAAGTTAGAATTACCTCTATATTTTGGAACTATAATTAAGTACTAAAATATTTCATTATTTTTAAAGTGATAATGTTAAATGTAAAACCCAGTTATTGCACATGGAAGGTTTATGAGACGTAGGCATACATTGACCTGAATTTATTATTTAAATGGCTAAAAATGAAGACCAGAAGGAGACATTATGACACTTTGTAAGCATGGCTTTTACCATTATTATTTTTTTGGCTTTTATCATTATTTTCTTAACAACATAAATTCACTTAGCATTTAATTAGTAACATCATTATTAAAAATTATGCCATCATATAATGCCCTGTAAAATATTTTTTTTTATATCAGACATACTAATTGCTAAACCCAAGATGATGATTCTTAGCCCATTATGGAAACTCAAATTACTAAATATACTATCTTCTAATAATATCAGAAATAGCTTCAAAAAAAGCAATATCAAACAAGGAGGATTGGCATGGAAAATAAAACCTTGTGTTAACCTGGCAGAAAGTGCATCCTTCATAATTAGGGTCGTTTAGGGTCTACGTTTCTGACCCCTGTGGACTGAGGAGGAATGCTGACAGAAAGTTACGAGGCAAAGGCACTTCTTTACTTTCCTGTATCAACATCCTCCCCATTCTTTCTCTGAAATACAAGGAAAGCTCAATCATGTCCAGAAATTATCTGGAAGGGAACGTAAGTCCTTAAATTCACTGTACAAAAGGGGTTGGTGTGAAGTTGGATGCACTGATGCACAAATGAGGAGATGATTAATACCACATCAACCGAGTCATCACAGAGAAAATGATGGAGGCCACATCGCACATCTTCAGTGCAGAATCCTTGCCTGGCTCTTCTGCTGCTGACTGAATTGGCTGTGTGGCCGAGCTGGGTTGTTTTTTTGTTTTTAATTTATGTTCTGTACTCCAAAAGCAGAGATTAAAAGAATCAGGTGGACATATCATGTTTATCTGATAAAATATCAGAATAGTGTTCTATATTTAGATAACTAGCCTAGTGCTTTCCTGTGAGAACTCTGGAGAACAATGGAAGTCTTATGGGAAAGAGCACAGAAAAATAATCATCCTCACATTGGAGAAAAGGGGCTTCCAGGCAGATATTTTGGAATGCAAAAATACTGCAATATATGTAGCTTTTCTATCCTTTTAGCTATAATAAAATTGTAATGGATAGAGCATGTTTCAATATGCCTGGGTTCGTTTTCTCACACCAGTATAATTTAATGTGATAATTTTGAGAAAATTATTTAGATTTCCTTTCTATTCTATTTTACAAACAATTTAATTGCTAATGAAATGCAACACATTACTTATGATATTACTTGAGGCTTTTACCTTATGAAGAAATATCTCTTTATTAGAAAATACATTTTAATATTATGATATTGATATAATGAATCTGACTAATTCAAACTCTATTTTCATTT
The DNA here is from genome assembly GCF_016509475.1 of Prionailurus bengalensis. Lineage (NCBI taxonomy): Eukaryota > Metazoa > Chordata > Mammalia > Carnivora > Felidae > Prionailurus > Prionailurus bengalensis. Next base: position 99,908,133 of record NC_057344.1, on the reverse strand, counting down.
ATAAAAGAGGAGTACAACTTATTATTGAGAAATTTTTGAACTTTGATTAAAGATATCTCTCAATTTCAGGAGATAATCAAATAATTTTAAATATAATGATTGAATTATTTTATTAATAAGATCTTTAATCTTATATCTCTCAGAAAGATAAGTGACAAACTTATCATTTGGAGTAAAGTTATTTATTATATAAACAGCTATAGAAAGCAAGTATAGATCAAAATGTAGACTACCACAGTTACTATATTGAAGTTAAATATAGGTAAAAGTAAAAAATATGATGTTAAATAAAAGCTGTCTCAAAAGTCTATCTTCTATTCTCTTTGGTGGATATTTAAAAAGCTTTGTTTGATGCATGATATTTTATGATATGGCAATCTGAGTGTGTGGGTGTGGTGTGGCTATATGTTGTGAATGTGTACTTGGAACGTTTAAATTTTTCATTATGCTGAGAGGGTTGTTGTTTTTTCCTTTGAATTTCTTGCATTCAATATTTTATTATTTATTCTTATGTTCTCTCCATTTCCCCAATGGAGAGTGGGGACTATATTCTGCTACCATGGAAAAATATGACAGACTTGATTTTCTGTTTCTTTCTCAGCGCTCCGGTTCCTTTTTCATTCTTTATTTTATTTTATTTTTTATGATCCTACCCTAATGATCACTATTGCAACTGAGCTCATTTCCTTTCCTGAATTCATGTTCTCAACTCTTTCCAACCTCCCTTTACACCTGCCTAGACTTGTTTTTGTGACAGATTTGCCATTGCTTACTATACTTCAGAGGTTCTTAATATAAAAGACTGAGAAATATAGAAAATACTAGTATGTGCATATTTAGATTATGCTATATTCCTAACTTGAGATTTAATTCCTATATATATATATATATGTATATATACGCACACACACACACATACATACATACATGTTTTTGGAGAGACAATCATCACAGAATCTCAGTGATATAAAAATCATTAAAAAATAATATAAACAAGAATCTAAAAAGATGAAGGATGATCTGAGGCACCAATAGGAAAATCTGCAAAAGAGTCTATGGTAAGAACAAAACCAAAAAAGCCAAGAAGTACTAGGGAATAGGGTAAACAGGTAAAGTTAAATGTATGAATTTGGCCATTGATGGTGCGTGGAAAATAAAATAGTTTATAGTGTCTTCTTAAATAGATAAAGGCACCTAAGTGACTCAGTCAGTTGAATGCCAGACTCTTGATTTCGGCTCAAGTCATGATCTGAGGGTGGTGGGATTGAGCCCTGCCTAGGGCTCTGCACTGACAGTGCAGAGCCTACTTGGAATTTTCTCTCTCTCCCCCTCTATCTCTTTCCCCCACTTGCTCTCTTTCTCTCTCTAAAATAATTTTTTTTAAAAAATAAAAAAAATTATTAAACACCTTATACTAGTTTAATTCTTTATGTAATTTCTAAGCCTTTTATTTGATAATTAGTTTATGAATTAATAGCAATATTTGGCTTCACTATTGTCATTGTGTTATATATTTTTTGTGCTTAATGCTTTATTTGTCTTTATCTTCTGCGATATGGATTGCTTCTTTTTAGGTGAGAGGGCAATGAATGTTTGTGTGTGTGTGTGCAAGTGTTCATGTGTGTACCTGCACGCACACATATATCCATATGGTTTCTTTTATAACTATTTTTCCCTAGAGATAACCATATGTCACCTATATACCATATTCATTCCAGTGAGCCAAAAAAGAGAAACAGGAAGGAGAAAAGCAGGATCCCTTTATTTAACATACTTCCCCTAAGTTTCACTCGCCTCTTTATCTATAACTCATTGTCCAAACCTTACTTATATTCTCACACAGATGCAAAGGGGACAGCTGTGATTTTGAGGTGCAGTTGCTGAGGACAAAGGGAGAAGGGACTAGAAAATAATGAACAAGCAGTCTGCCTCAAATGGCTACATGTGTGTTATAATGTGGAGGTTAGCTAATGTGCATTTAATTTAATCATAAAGCTATCACAAGCATTCCTAAAATTACAATCATTCAATCATTGCAGTATAAAACAAAGCAACAATTTTTAACCTTCTGACAAGACACTATTTCTGCTTTCCTTTTTTCATTATCAACCCTTGCAACTTTCCAATTTGTCTTTATGTAAAGTCACAAATCTATTTTTTTTTTAATTTCTGCCTTTCTCATGTTATTTTTACAACAGGATATACTTCCTTCAATTTGCAGACACCCAGTGCCCTAGGTAGAAATAAATCTAGGCCAAAGGGGTACATTGAAAATCAAACCTTGTGGATAACAATAGGAATAACTAAGCTCAACTAAGTAGTTGTGTTTCTTAAAAGTGTGTAGGTCGCTCTTGTCCTCGGTGGGTCCTATCCGAACAAGAGTGGTGTCTCTGAGTTTGATTGAGGACCCCCTATTACAAGGTGTGAATAAAGGCGAACCTTAACATTATCCATTAGAACAAGTTGTCAACCAATACATTATTAAAAATTTGTTTTTTACATGTATTCATTTTTGAGAGACAGAAAGAGACAACGCACAAGCGGGGGAAGGGCAGAGAGAGAGGGAGACACATAATCCGAAGCAGGCTCCAGGTGCTGAGCTGTCAGCACAGAGCCCGACGCCAGGCTCGAACTCACGGACCACAAGATCATGACCTGGGCTGAAGTCAGACCCTCAACCAACTGAGCCACCCAGGTGTCCCTCAACTAATACATTATTAAATAAAACCTTCACTTTCAAGCTCACATCCATGGTCTCTCCAGTTTCAGACATCTTTTCCTTGCCTGCCTTATACTTTAAATTATTTTTTTTCCTATGGTACAAGAAAATGAAGGTTTATCAACATTGACTTTTAATTCTTATAATTATTAGTGACATAAAAGGTTATGTCTGTATTTCTATATCTTTTCATCCCCACTGTGATGCCAATTATCTCATAGCATTATTTCTTTTCTGATTTCTCTCACAATGGTCTAAAGTGTTTCACTGAGCATTTTCCCAGAGGCTTTCATACCTGAACGTTTATATTTTGAGATGCTTGATAATATTTGAAATGATCACGACTCAACTCTTTTTTAGTGAAACTTTTATAAATATTATATGATTTTCTTTAGGAATTGATTTTACCAAAGGAAAGCTCTGACTCCAACTTGGTTTTAGTGTTCTATTGGCAATTATACTTAAAATATATTTAAAATATTCGTTATTATCTCTCCTACTCATTTTTGATCACTGAATTGTTTTCTTGAATGTTCCCACACCTTTCACAAGTCCACATCATGGTCGTCTACGTTAAACTCCATGTGAATGGCCTACCCCGGAGTTGCATGGTGTACAATCTTCAGGCCCTCAGAGTGGGCCAAGTGCTAATCTGATCATAAGGGCTTCTTGACTTTTACCTTAGATTATTACTTATATTTAAGTTTTCTTGTTCTTTTTCAATCATAACTTTAATTTTTATGGTTAATTTTCTGTGTATATTCATTCTCTCATATTTTTCTTTTCTTTTCTTTTCTTTTTTAGATTCTGGAAATTATTTGTAGGTCTATTTTATGTACTTTAATTTGATGTCTTCGGTGTAAATCTGCTTTTTACCCTTCCTAGTGAACATTTTATTTGGCAATGATTTCTCACTGAATTCCATACTTTTCATATCCACCCTGACCTTATTTAATGCAGTTAAAGTTTTCTTTGATATTACTCAGAATCAGAAACAAATGTGTTCTACATTTTCTTTTGTGAACTAAATTCTTCTCATAGAGGATTTTCCTCTGAGTCATTACAATTTTACTTCTCTTCCTTCTGTCTCATAATGCCTTCTCAGATACCAGCTGACATTTTCTATGAACTCCTGTTGGAACTTGATTTGTTGAAGTTTGTTCATGCCATGAAGATGGCTGATGCCTCTTATTTTAAAGTCCTTCCCTGGGTCTTATTGCAAAAGAAGGAAATGATTCATGCCCAGTGTTGGAGGTGAGTAAGGATGTGGATTTTCAAGTTCCTTTCCACAGCGGGTTCCTGGATGCTGATGGAAGCTCCTGGTCGACTTGAAACCAGAGGACAGAGCAACATGTAAAGCAGGTAGCACATTGGTGCCCACATGGTGGCATTTAGCAAATGCCAGTTTCCTTAGTAACGCTGCGTGCCTTTTCAAATGTATTCAATAGATTCAAAGACCTACTCAAAACTAGGTAAAAATAAATTTCCATAGGCCTAGGATCATGGTTCAGAGAACAATGAGAAATAGGCCAGAGGTTATTCATGCTGCTCCCAGGAATATACCTTATAGGATTTATAGCTGTGACTAAAAAGCTGAAAGGCAAAAAAGCACAAAGTACTGGAGATTTTTCACTATGTGGCTTCCGATGTCAGTGTTACTCAGGGGCAGTTAAGGTCACCAGCTTGGAGAATTACTTGTGCAGACTTCCAAGGCCAGGGTCCAAAGTACAAATCATCAGTGCAAGCTGCTAAGGACTATTCCTGGTATATTTTGGTCAAGCAAAATGACAGAGGGGGGGATGATTTTTAATTCTAACTTATCTGCATAAATGCCTGCACAAATCTGAAATACTTTATTTTTCACTGCAAAGATGCTAACCTGTTTCTCATTTCCAAAGTGATTAATGGCTGGGTTTTTTTTTGTTTTGTTTTGTTTGTTTTTTTGGTTTTTGTTTTTTTAATAAATAAAACATGATGGAAAACCGGGAACAAGTGTTCCTGCCAGATCCACTCCCTCTCCCATCTTTCTTTCCAGAGGTAAAGTATGCAGAAAATTTGTATCTTTCCCTTAACACCTGTATCCCTCATCCCAGGAACTGTATCTAAATAACAAAAACCATGGACTCCAGGAAAGTAGAGATTACATTTGAAGATCTAGTGAGGAAGCAGCAAAAGCTTCCCCTGGGAGAAGAAGATGAGTAAACACATACTGAAGAGTTCAAAATCCATGGTACCTGCAGGAGAGAAAAGGATGTTGTCAAAACCTGAGTTAGTTCCTAGCATCGTATTACATGGTACACCTTTCCTCGGAGCCTGAGATGACCAACACAGGGGAGGCTGATAGCCTCTGGGTTAGTTAGCCTCAGTTAAACACGGAGTTCTTCTACACAAGGACAGAAGAAAAGTGTTCTAAAGAGAGATGCAGAGGGGCGCCTGGGTGGCTCAGTCAGTTAAGTATCCGACTTCGGCTCAGGTCATGATCTCGCGGTCCGTGAGTTCAAGGCCCGTGTTGGGCTCTGGGCTGACGGCTCAGAGCCTGGAGCCTGCTTCGGATTATGTGTCTCCCTCTCTTTCTGACCCTCCCCCCATTCATGCTCTGTCTCTCTCTGTGTCAAAAATAAATAAACGTTATTTTTATTTTTATTTTTTTTTTAAAGAGAGATGCAGAGAATTCCTCTAACATACTTGTAGAGGAAGGTGCCTGGGTGGCTCAGTCGGTTGAGTGTGCGACTTTGGCTCAGGTCATGATCTCACAGTTGGTGAGTCTTGGATACAGTCTCAGCTCTGTGTCCAGCTCGGAGCCTGGAGCCTGCTTGGGATTTTGTGTCTCCCTCTCTTTCTGCTCCTCCTTTTCATGGAGGATTTGTGCACAGTCTCTCTCTCTCTCTCTCTCTCTCAAAAATAAATAAACATTTGAAAGAAATAAAGTACTTGTGGAAGTAAAATTGTGCAGAATACTTACATACCTAGAAATCTATCAGTGTCAGCAAGGAGCATGTCAATTTAATGATTAGTAAGCTGGTGTCATGTTAAACTTCAAACCAAAGGCAAATCATGGGGCAGAGTCAGGGAGGAATTTCAGAGATCTAGGGGGAGAGCCTGAAAACTGAATGAGGAAAAGTGTCAAATATATATTTGAGAATTCAGCTAAGAACCCAGTGAAATGGTTAAGGCAACCAGAGATAGGAAACCATTATAGGAGAAAACTTACATAATTCAGTTAATTAGCTCTCTCACTCAGAGAAAATTTTTATATTCTACTCATGCACGCAATAGTTTTGCCCTGGTGGCGTCTTAGTAATGACACACAACTACTGACATTTATTCCTTTGTCTTGACTTTTTTTTTTTTGATATGTGAGGGGATGACCAAAAGGGTAAGAAGAGTGACAGATTAAAATATTATGGAAATATTAAGAGAAATGAAGAAAATTCCCCTGAGCATCAAAATTACCTTTCTGGCAAAGTGTGTATGTGTGTAGAGCATGCAACTGGCTTGAAAGGACTCAACTTGCTTGAGTCACCTGATAGGCATAGATGTTTTGTGGTAGAACAAAAACCTAACTTGTACATTGGAGGCATGAGAATGATTCCTGAGTAAAAATAATAATATCCTTCCGATATAGTTAATGATAATACATACCATATTGCATGCATTCAGTATACTATGCTTTGTAACAGGCATTTAATAGATATTCTCGTATCAGGTTTCTAATGATTCTTTTGATATAGTTATTGCTCCTATTTTAGCTATGTGGAAAATGAGGTTCATAGAGGACATATGATCTCTTCATAGAGGAGATAACTACACTTATAGGTAATAGAGGTGGGGAGGGTGTTAAATAGGTGTTTCTGAATCTGAAGCCCAAGATTTCTCTACCACATTAAAGCAGCCTATCTGGGGAGTCACCTAAGTGCTCCAAATCTAAGTTAAGCCATAAAGATTGTCCAAAGTTTTGTTTTGTTTTATTTTATTTTATCTGTTTTATTTTATTTTGTTTTATTTCATTTCATTTTACTTCATTTTATTTCATTTTATTTTTTATTTCAAGTATCCAGGATGCCTAAGAACACAATGGAATCTTTGAGAGATAAATCAGCATCTCAGTGAAGCTGGGAGAATCATAAACACTCCTCACATCACATGTCAAAAAACACCAATCCAACCATCTGGAGAATGGTTTAGCAGTTCCATCAGGGCCATACTTGGTAAATGTCTCTTTAGGACCTCTTTTCCATGCCTTCTACACTTAGGAGGAATCAGAAAATGGATGGATAATAGTGGTAACTCTTAATTTAAGTTGGATCTGAGCGGCCATACAAGTAATACAGAAATTATCGGAAAAGGTTTGTGTAATTCGTGTGTACCAAGGCCACGTGGCAGTTTGCTCCCAACAATGTTGTAAAAGAAGAGAAAGGCTTTCTGTTTTTCCAGGAAAGAATCTCCTAACACATGGAACTGGACTGAAATCAAGCACATGGAAACAAGAAGGACAAATAAAAAAAAATTAAAAAAAAAAAGAGAGAGAAGAGGCACAAATCTCCCCCATGTGTGCAGAAGGGAATGTTCTCATACGACATCGCAGTAACCGCGTGCAGTACATGGAAAGGCAGTGCTGCCCCAGGGGAGGGGTGTGGAATCGGAGGTGAGCTAAACAGTAGCCTTGAAGGCCAGTGTTACTGCCAACGTCGCCTTCCGCCACACCTGCGCTTTCACTGTAACTGTTTCACTCCAGCCGTGAAGGCCGTCAAGACAGCTGTGCCAAGGGCTCCATTTTCTGATTGGGCATTTTTTTTCCCTCCAATTTAATTCTTTTAAATATTTCTTACTTTGATTATTTTTTATTTAACTACTGTTAATTCACTGATTTCAGCTTAATGAGCTCTTCCTGAGTAAATACATTAGTGAATTAAACCTCATCAGATTCTTTTTTTCTCCCTTAATGAGTGAACAAATGCAATTTATTGATTTCTGGTGTGAATTAATAAATGTTCATATTACATTAAACCAGAGTAAACTTGAGGGATGCAACAATAAACCACCTTTATTTTTTTGCCTCCAAATGCTTACTTGATTTTTTTTTTTCAGTCGGGTTAATTTTGTTCTTCTCCGTAGATAAAAACTCAAGAATGACCCAAGGCATTTCTAATCATTTATAGGCAATACAATCCAATTTTTTTTCATAAAATATATTTGTAGAATATATATAAATTCAGTATTTAAAATGTTCAAACTTGAGAATTCCAGTTTCAGGGCAGTGATATAGAGCGTGAAGGAACATTGCTTCTATCCTTAAATAAAGAAAAAAGCTGAAAAAAGCCTGCAGATGTTAACAACTTTTCTTGTATGTATTAGAGAAATAAGGTTTTAAGGAAGCCAATTAATTGGAAGTCTGGAGAAAGACATGCTAGCTATTGAGAAATAGAACCTGATCATAAACATAACAAAGCTTGTGATATATATATATACATATATATATATATATTATATTACATACAATATAATATTTGGCACTAAAATGTTCACAAACTCTTTTTTAAAAGTCTCTTATTTTTTTTTTTTTTAATTTTTTTTTCAACGTTTTTATTTATTTTTGGGACAGAGAGAGACAGCATGAACGGGGGAGGGACAGAGAGAGAGGGAGACACAGAATCGGAAACAGGCTCCAGGCTCCGAGCCATCAGCCCAGAGCCTGACGCGGGGCTCGAACTCACGGACCGCAAGATCGTGACCTGGCTGAAGTCGGACGCTTAACCGACTGCGCCACCCAGGCGCCCCTAAAAGTCTCTTATTGATAAACTGATAAACCTATTAAAACTGAACAAATTTTATTAACATGTAAGAAATTTCTTTGCTTCTTTTCAGACTCATTATTTATAAATATAATAAATCCAGACGAGTAAAAGTTCCTTTCTGCTACTTACAACTTTGTATATCTATTAAGATTTTGATTTTTCACTATCTTCTTTTTCATGTGGTTAGACAATTTACTAATTTACTATATTCAATATCTATTAATTTACTAGACTCAATATCTTTGATGAATAAAACATATTACATTGTCTTACATACACATGTAAACATTTTTGCTACTATTACATCTAGTGTAGTGTTTTTTTTTAATGTTTATTTATTTTTGAGAGAGACACAGAGCAGGAGCAGGGGAGGGGCAGAGAGAGAGGGCAACACAGAATCTGAAGCAGGCTCCAGGCTCTGAGTTGTCAGCACAGAGCCTGATGCAGGACTTGAACTCATGAGCCATGAGACCATGACCTGAGCCAAACTTGGACACTTAACCAGCTGAGCCACCAGGTGCCCCTCTTCTAGTGTAGTCTTAATCACCCATATTCACTCTAAATTGTATTCAAAATAATTACTACTTCACAGAAAAAAACTGGGAAGTAGGTGTTTGATAATTGTTTGTTATGCAAACAATTAGCAGACCAAAAATACCATAGATGTACATGATATGCTGTCTTACATCTTCCCACATTTCTTCTACATCTTTTTGAAGTAGAAAAATCCATAAATATGATCCATTAGAATATGCACTCTGTAACTCATAAAGAAGGCAATATACATACACGCACACACAGAGACATAATTAATTACTTACTGACCAAGGTGTCAATATTCTACCTCACTTAGAAAGTATTTGGTTATCAAAATAATATCTATAAATTACCCTCATGTATTATTAGTTTGAGCTCTCAAAGTAACTTAAATGGATTGGAAATTACATTTAAGTTCATATGCTGCTGAACCACTCTTCATATAAAGTGTGTTTATAATTACACATAAATTTAGTTCAAAAAATTTAACAATTTCAACATTGTAAATATTATGTAGATATTATCTTACCTTAACTAATTGGTAAACCAATATACTAAGTTTAAAGACTCAGCAGGTTAACTAGGTTTTTAGTGAAAATATGAACCTTATTTTTTTTAATTCTAGATAATACTCTATACAGAGAAAAATATAGCTCTTTTCTTGAAGGAAAAAAATGTGAGATCAGTCTAATTTGTCCAAAGTTTCAGCTTCTCTCATATTTATTTGAAATCTTACATAAAACTTTTTTACATAAAACCTCTGAGCTAGCAGTTTCTGTAAGAAACAATCTTTTAAAAGTCTGTCACATTTAAAGACATTTACTTTCTTTATTTAGGTATTTGATATTTAGGTATTAGGTATTTGGTATTTAGGTATTTGGTAGGGAATATTAGGTTTATGTAAGTACATAAAAATCTTTTTATACTAGTCAGAACATAGCTTTGGTTGGAATAATAATGTTTCATATCTATGGAAGTGGGAAGATATTTCACATCCACACACACAACAAAAGGTAAAAGCTTTCTGCGTTATAGACATAGAGTGCATATAGTTTCATTTGTCCAACCTCACACATGTATCACAAGTGAACACTAAGTACCAAACTAACTCCATCAGATTGCAGAGAGCTGTTCTTATTGCCAGAAGGCACAAAATATTTTAACTGACTGCAGTTCACAAATAAAATGGGCAAAGTAACCAAAACTAGAAATTATATTTTCTTTTTTTCCTCCTCAAACAGAAAATAGACATCTATTATCCCAATAGAAATCACCAAATTGTCGTAAAACCAGTTTCCCAACCCCTGCATCCACTAATGATGAATAACTTATTGACCTTTAATAGATCAGATTTGTACAGAGATTTCTCTCTCCGTGCAGTGGAGACTAACTCCATGTTTTGAGTCAAGACAGACTCGTAGAAAGAGGCACTGCAATGACCATGACTTAGACAATAGAGAGAAGGAATAGATTTCACCAGAAACAAAAACGAAAACAAAAGTGACACAGGAAATTAATGTATCAGTAACGGCAACGACAAAAATTAAAGAAATAGAATGTTAACAAAGGTAAAGTTCAGTCCTACTTGGGAATCACTCTGAAAGCTAAGAAAATGTGCCCAAGATTAAATTGTCCATGAAGCATCCCAACCAGTGCACTTCAATGGCTTCATCAGGTAAATCTGCATAGACTGGAGGACTTCAGTATCTTGGTGAGTTCTGCAAAAATATCTAATTATAATTTCACAAATTAAAGTTAAAACCATAATTCTCATACAAATATAGAATGTCCGTGACAAAGTTTTAGAACTCATTAATGAGGAAGTAAGTTAAATGTTAAGCAAGGTTTTAAGAACACTTGGGGAACCATGCATTTATAAGCATTATTTTTAAATATGTTAAGTTAAAAATAAAACAGATCAGTGGTCTACAGAACAATAAAACTATAACCTTTGGAATTATCCTTTCAACTGGACAGAAATGAGCAAGTTGACATGTAATCTCTCAGTGTGTGGGTCCTGAGCAATTGGAACACAGGTGGATTTAGAAAATTGAATAATCCTCTAGTGTGCCTGTGAAATAGGGCCTTATTATGATAGGTGCTCTCTTTTGTCTTATTTCCAAGTTTTTAATAGATTTTATAAACACTATAATTCAGTCTTTTTAGTTAGTGGTCATTGGCATATTTTATTTAAAAAAAACAGGGATATAAAAGGGATTCCCATTATATCTGACTAAAACTGGAATATGTTTCTCAATATGTTCATTTTCATGGCCTGAAATTACTATCTTTCATTGTCTCATTATTCAAGATTTCATCCTTATATGCTAATCATTAAAAAAAAAACACAAAAATGTGGAACAAAAATTGATTTTAATGTAATCCAATTTGAATCAGCAGACTGTTCTAATACAGGGGATATCAATGTCTCCTATTTAGGGAATAGAAGATAATTCCTGCAAAACCTTTAAAAACAAAATTTAGTGATCTTAGATAATAAAGAGGTGACACAAATAAAATATTAGAGGATCACACAATTTGATACCCACACACAATCCACCTGAATTTTTGATATATGTTATGTATGCATGTCATATATAACATACATGTATAGATATGTAGATACATATCTATCTGTGCAACATATGTATACATCATATGTCTGCCAGAATTTTCAATATGATAGATTATATCATATATGTATATATTTCATAATTTTATATAGATATATCTACATTATATCAAAAATTGTATATCAAAAACTGTATATATAAAAATAGTTGTATGACACATACATACATAAAAATTTATATATAGTATATAATATACATAAATTTAGATGTTTAGTATAGTTCACACTTGTATTATAAATTTACTATACAAATTTTATATATATATATATATACGAATTTAGGTGTTTCATACTATTATTTATTACTCTTATTGGATATTTAACACTGACCTTCATTTTTATTATTTTATTTTATTCAAAATATTACAAACTGAAAGTAGCCAAAATATCCAACTCTTCATATACAACATGTTCACAAAATTACTTTCCAGTATCCTTTCCTTCCCTCATTGATAACATAAGGAGGTAGGTGTCTCTTTCTGTCATTTATGTCTAGTGTGTTTATGAAACAAAGAAAGAGATAATCCCTAGAGGTACCATCAGTAGTGAGCATTTGACATGTTTCACATATCTATTTCATTATTTTGTCAAGAGCATTATTCTAAAACAATGGAATCCTGAAGAAAATCTCTTGCCTTTTTGAAGAGAATAGATTCTGAAACTGAAAGAGCATACAAATAAGGAATCCTAATCTTTATTTTTATTTTTAGAAGCAATTGTGTTTTCTTATCTTAAACTTACATGCACAGAGGAATGTGTTTAAATAAAGAGTTGACCGTTTTCCTAGAGGGTGATTTCCATACTTGCATGACTCTCTTTTTACTCTTCCACTTCTTTTATAAAAGTTGAATAAACTGTAACTCAAGCTGAGTAAAAAGTAAGGGAATTTTGTCTGTTAGTTTCCTAATTCTAACTTTTATTATCACTGCTTGCACTTCAAATAAGACAGTTTCATATTTCCTTCTTAAGAATAACAGGGAATTTGCTTTGGACTGTATATTGGTCAGTAAACACCGGTTTAGATGAGGAAGGAGATAGGACTGAAAGTACTTGTCAGTCTTTTCTGCCCTGGGGGAATTCCAGGAAAGATGGAGATGGAGTGGGCTGGAAAGAACATTCTATATTTAATTAATAACTAGTTATTCTTTGAAGGTTTTATAAAGTTCAAAAAGAAGAGATAAAATGAACTAGGTTAGATAAACTAGACTTAGAGATTTACACATTCTCTGAAGGTTGGTGGAAAATTGGTTTTTCTAAGCAACGTTGAAACTTCTAAGATTGCAGAAAGCTCATTAGGCAAGACATTCTTAGAATTTCTTCTTGGTTTATATCAATTAGCTGTTTGCATGCAGCCTTGCTTTTTGTAACAATTAACGTTGTGGAAAAATCCCCTGTTAAATTATCTTTAGATAATATTCACAAAACTATCAACAATTGTTTTCCTTTAACTAAGTCTTTGTTACTGCTTTGGCCCTTATGTTGCTACAAAATAATTTTTCCATGTAAGAGGGCCAATTTCCATTGTTACTGAAGTAAATCAGAGACTAGAAGGATGGGATTATAAATGCATTATTTATGCATTTCTCTCCCTCTGGTGGGTTAGCTGGGAAAGACAATGAGGTAGTCTGCCACAAATTATCTTGTGACTTGTCATTTAAATACCATTTCCCTATGAATGCTGTGTTATTTAAAATAAGGAAATCAAATAATGTTCTTTTGAACACTGACAATTTAATTCATATTCGTGATTTCTCAAAACAATTTCCAGGTTATTAAGATAGAGCCTGATTCTTCCGAAAAGAATGGGCACACCTCTTAATTATTGAGACATTCAGGTGCAAAAGAATGTTGTATATCTATCCGTATCCATATTTCAATAGTTTGTATCTGTCTACATGTATCCATCTACTTTTATCTATGAGAGCTGACTCTGGAATTTTTCTCCATAGGATGCTGGGGTTTTTTTGCCTCTCATTTCTTTTGCTATTATGACTCTCAGAAAGGGGAACAGCTAATATCACCTTGGAAGGGAGAAAGACATGCTGAAAGGTAATTTCCTTACAGGTGGGAAGCAATGGAAAGCCTACCAGCTCACTTCAGTGGACTGTGAAAAGAAGAAGATGGAAGCAGGGCTAACTTGTAAGATGTCATAACCTTTCCCATCTTGCAAATCAACCTTGGGTAGCAAGTGCGAAGCTGGGTAACATCTAGATAAATAATTACAAGGCAACTGTGGATATCAAATCTCTAGGCCTGTTTCTCAAACATGTCTTGCATGGCCAGTCTCTTGAAGAAGTCCAACGTTGGATCAGAATCATGCACAGATGGAGGCAGACAAATCAGTCGGGGACTACGTTCTTGGTTTCTACAGCCTGCAGTGGTGTGACAATTATTGGTGGTTGTAGTTTCTGCTTCTTTGGTGAGGAAATAAGGAAATGCTGAAATGATCAGTAGACCAGTGGAGGATCAACACAACCATGAATGCCTTGGGATTGAGCAAAGACAAAGAAGGGCAAAGACTTTCCAGAGTCAATAAACATCTAGGATTTATGCAGTTGAACAAGGGATGTCTGAAGCAGGCTCAGAAAACATAATATTGAAAACCAGACAGTATGTGGGGGTTCTCCTTTGCTAACCTTATAAAAGCCCCATCTACCCAAATATCATCTCAGAAGAACAAGGGGAAAGCTGAGACCATCTGTCTTTACTTCTGTGTTTCATGCAATGCTCTAAATGTTCAAATGAAATAAAATATGACAAATACTTTAGTATATTTTTCATGCATAAATTTGGATGAGTTTTTATCTTAACAATTTTATTCAAACAAGTCCAAGACATTCCAACAAGAAGATTGAAACTGGGAGAGATTTAACCGGAGAGAGACTAAAATACTGCCACATTCTTAAGTCTCTTCCCTCCTCAGTTACTGTTCAACAGATGTAGGGTTCATGTGGAATAGTAAATAAGTCATCGAAACGAATGGAGCTGCCTTTTCCTTTCCCACCAGGATGATAGTAGGTGTAAATATGTGATCTCACTATATAAACATTGAGAAGTTTGGAAATATGTGTATATTGTGAAGACAAAGGAAGAGATACATTTTAATAGAAAGTTATTTGAAAAACGTTATTAAAAAAATCTCTGAAAGCCAAATTAGTGTATTTCCTTTGTAGGAAATTTAGAAATGCAGAAATTCACATAGAAGAAAATAATCCATGAATATATTGTATTGTAATCTTATTTGGAATAGTGTTGATAAGGAATGGTACTATAATACAGACAATTTAATAATTAGACACAAACTTACTGTCACTTTAGTACCCCTTATTCATTCACATTTTCAGGTAAATTCAAGCTCCTTTTACACAAGCCAATAATTCTGCTTTGAGCTATTTCTAAGATTTCCTTTGTGCCTTTGAAAGTACTTTCGCTGAATAGGAAAATCTACTTTTATACTAGTTCAGCTCTTTGTGATTAATTAGTGCTGGATTGTAAGCTTTCTACAAGCGTAGAAATTGTAGGCTTTCTTTAAAAGTGAAGTCAAAAGAGTCATCATCTGCAGATGAGACTGGTTTTATGGGTTACTCAACTACTTATCAGAACAGCTAGAGCTACATCTGGTGCCTACGGACTACCAGTGTTTTTTCCAACATACTGTCTAGTGAATAAGTTCTTTAAATATAGTATCCAAGTTCAACCCAGTTAGAACTTTAGAAGCTTGTATCTTACTCACCTCTGGAGAACCTGGGAAGCTCTATTATTCACTGTTGGTCATTGGCTTCTGAGGCCAGAAGAAATCTGCCCAGAAACAGCCCAAATACATTGGCATGCGTGATTCTTTTATTGAGGTTCAAGCTGACCTTTGCGAAGCTACCAGTAGAGATGAACCAGAGGATGGCACTTTGCCACTTGTTCCCTTAGACTTCATAGGCAGACAGTACAACAGGCTTTGTTAGTAGGTAGGAGAGTCTCTTTTACAAGGTTTTGTTTCTCAAACACTTTCTTTTCTTTTGCACTGTCATTCCCACTTCTTCTTCTACTGTCTTACTAGCCCCTCCACACTATTTCAATTTAGTGTTTTCTCTTTGGTAGGAATTATTACCTCTCCCCATACTAACAGAGAAAACTCTTAAATTCCGAAATGGCTCCCGTAATAGGATGATGGGAAGTGTAGATGTCTTAGTTCAACCTTCCCCACAGAAATTCGTAGAGTTTTCAATCATTACACTTAAGTCTGAGCAAAATAAAACAGGCTTTTTTGCCGTTACATATTAAACTGTTTACTTTCCTGCATATGCTTATGATATAGGTGTGAACATTCACACATAACTTCTTAGGTATTTAATGTTACAGGTACCATAATGTATTGTTCAAACTGGAAGTTAAAAATAGTTCACTGTGTGTGTGTCCTTATTAGAAAGACCATGCTATCCATGTAAAATGAGTAAAGAGAGGCTAACAACAGACAACTGTCTCGGTGTTTTGGTTGTCTGTATGAATAATGACACTAAATGACAACACTGATGTTCAATGTCACTGTCTTCATATGCCTAAGACCAGGTAGCAGCAATACTATCAGTTATAATTTGAATTCTGAATACCATTACAGATGTTGTTCAACAAGCATAAAAAGGATAATTTTATTTTATCAAATATAATATTTTTCCCTAAAATCCCATCTTTACTCTTTAACATGATACTCTAAAAGTTCAAATAGAATAAAATGTAACGGTACTTGAATGTATTTTTCACGTATAAATTTGCTTCAGTTTTTACCTTGAGAAATGTTAATATGGATTTAACTTTAGTAATTAGACAAATAGCATTACAGTTGGTATGAAAGATTCCCTGGTCATATCATATGTACATAAAACAACCAAAGTAATAGCAAGAAATAGCAACAAACTCAAAATGGCTTAAGGAAAACCAAATCAGAGAAAAAAAAAAGTAAGGAACAACAACAAAGACTATTTATTGGCATAACTGGACAGATCGTTTTTAGTTTGGTTGTGTAAGCAAGCTTAAACAATGTCATCAGTACTTTGTTAGCTTCACTGGTACTTAGATCTGACCAAATGTTGGCTGATTCAAGTACAGTAGATATGGTTTCTTCCCAACAGAAACTCCAGATTCGTCATTCGCTTTTACATGGCTGTCTTGACTCATTGTGTCCCAACACTGATCACTGTAACTGGAGATAGCTAGGGCAGTGGGGTTCCTAGAAAGAGTAAGGCATGAATTCAGAACAAAGAAACAGTGGTTCCCAAATAAAATTGGAATACTATGACAGGAGGAAAGGAGAAGAGATTGTAGAAAGGAGTAAATGCTGTTTCATTCATTCATTCATTCATTCATTCATTCATTAAATAAATACTTATTATGTATCCATTATGGAAAGACATGATTCCTGGCAATGGAACTAAGCAGTGACTAAAACAAGAAAACCCGTGCCCTCCAGAAACTTTCATTTGTGTAAGAGGATGAACAGCAAGCAAGTACTCAATAACAATATAATATAATAGATAAGGCTAAAGGTCATGAAGTAAAATAAGGGAATAGGGAGTGATAGACATTCATTATCTTAGATGATGTATCCATTAAACAGTATGCAAAGAATTCATAACAATATTAAGTTTAGGGTCTATTACAATTTTACTAGTTGTAAATTAAAATGACATAAGTGTAGAGTATAAATCTATTTTTACTAGGCCTGAAAGAAATGTTTGAATACATGTGGTTCATAATAATTTACATAGACTTTTCTTTATTTTTTAAAAATGTTTATTTTTATTATTTATTTTGAGAAAAAGAGAGCAAGCAGGGAAAAGGCAGAGAGAGAGAGAGAGAGACAGAGAGAATCCCAAGCAGGTGCCGAGCTGTCAGCACAGAGCTGGGTGCAGAGCTCCATCTCACAAACCCGAGCTGAAAACACTTAACTGACTGAGTCACCCAGGCACCCCCATAGATTTTGCTGTATGTGTGTGCACACACATATATTCCCATATATATGTATGTATATGTGCGTGTGAGAGAGGACTTAATATTAGAGCCCATGGAATAAAAATTGTACCATGAATTATCTTCAGTGTGCTTTATTTGTAACATCATCTATGGTAGCTAAGTTGTCTTTGATAGAGAATAGTATAACCGGACTTTGTATGTATCATCCCTGTAACTTAGGCCAATGTGGTCTCCAATAAGTTTTGAAAATATTATTGAAGAGTTTAGAACTAGATGAATCTATATTTAAAAATTGCAGTGAGTAGCATAAACAACAATACAAAGTTTCATCATAAAGATTAAAGGGAAAGACTGTTAATCCACTTTAAATTACTTGGTCTCGAATGGTCTACCTAAAAAAGTAAAGTTTGGGGGCACCTGCGTGGCTCAGTCCATTTAGTGTCTGACTTAGGCTCAGGTCATGATCTCATAGTTTGTGAGTTCAAGCCCCACATCAGGCTCTGTGCTGACAGCTCAGAGCTTGAAGCCTGCTTCAGATTCTGTGTCTCCCTCTCTCTCTGCCCCTCCCCCATTCATGCTCTGTCTCTCTCTTTCTCTCAGAAATGAATAAACATTAGAAAACTTAAATAAATAAAATGATGAAGTTTTAGCTAACACTTGAATCATGAATAGGAACAAGTCCCACAATGAATCAGGGAAACAGCCTTCCATGCTTAGGGAATACGCTCAGCAATGGTCTAAGACAAGTTTGGTAATCATAGAGATTGTCTTTCAACAGCTGTTTACATGCTTGTCTCTGCCAACTGTCAACCCCTTCAGAGTCCACCTCAGCCTCAGTGAGCCATGGTCCATGTCCTTTGCAGGGGGGCCCATATCTTGCACATCAAACTCCATCTTAGCTCTACTTCTGGAGTACCTGATCTGTGCCAGTTGGTACCAGGAATGGTCCAAGAATTCAGGCTAGGGATACTACTCCAGCCCATATACTGGTAGCTCTGAGCAGGAAATACCTCTCTCTCAGGTCCAAGCCACAGTGCAAGCAGTCTTGTGATTTGGGCCATAAGAGACTAAGACTCTATGTTGTTGGAGACACCAATACCCATGTGGAATTTATGGCACACCAAATTAGAAGAGTCATTGTGATTATGGAGCAAGGACATGACATCTGGAGGAAAGAATTATATGCATCTTTTCAAAAACAGCTGCTTGCATACTGCTGGGCCCTGTTAGTGATGGAAAGTCTGAACACAGAACAAGTAACCATGAATCCAGAGCTACTCTCCATGTATTAAGCCCTATCAAACCCACCAGAACATAATATAAAAGACTCAGCAACCATCCGATGTAAGACGGAAATGTAACATTTAGTATTAAGTACAAACAGGATCAGAACGCAAAAGCAAGCTGCCAGAGAAACGCGTCTGGACCCCATGGCATGCTCCACCTTTGGAGGAGAAAAAAAAGCCCAAGCTCATTTTAGTGGATGAGTCACCAGCTAAGCCAAAAATGTGAGTAGAAGCCAAAAATGGACAGCAGCTACATTTCACTTGGTCTTGAAAGACAATGACCAAGGAAAATCCTCCCAATAGGTGTAGGTGTGGGTAGCATACTTGGTCATCTATTTTGTGTGGCTAGAGTAACTCCAAGGTTAAAATATATAAGGCCGGGCTGGATGATTATTGCTTTATTTCATATAATCTAATCAAACACAAAAATGACTTTTGAAAAAGAACATTGTTTTCATATATAGGCTTATTCACCATTTTATATTGAAAAAAAAACTAAATTTACTATACATACATAACTTACTACGTGTGTTGAGAATTAAATTTTTCATAAAAATAAATACATAAGGGAAGTGAGTTTGCGCAATTTAAAAAGAAAATAAATAACCAAAATTGCTGATTTTGTGAGCTCTTTGAATTGTATAAACTATGTGAATATGGCTGATTTGGCAGGTAGGACAATATAGATACAATTGCACTTTGCTAGTTACTGCAGGATTTATTAATACTATCTTTTCTCTGTTTTCTTCATCCAAATATATCCTTCCTTTCAGTTGTGAATCTCACCAAGCAAAAGTTATCCAAAAGTGAAATAAGCCTCCAAATCCACTGGCCGCAAAGAGCAAATGATAAAATCTTTTGAAATGAAAACCTAACTAACTCCAGAGTGGAAAGATCTTTGAATACGAATAGATTTCAACCTCTGTTTTATATAAAACTTTATTTTGACTCAGAGTTTTAAGCTTCCAGTGTCTTGAGAAGGATCACTTTCACATAGATGACATAAAATAATAAACATGTTTTACATTTATTCCTCAGAGTAGAGGTATACAGTAAGTATGCAACAGCATGCACTTAGTAAAATTTTCTTATACCATTGGCACAGCATAACATGATCTTGATACAAAATAAATCCTGTCTCAAGAAACATATCACATATAGAAAAAGTAAAACAAATGATGTTGTGTTATTATCGATGTTAACTTTAATCAGCAGCATGAACTAATATAGACATTTGTTGTTGCTGTTATATTGCTTAGGGGTGATTGGGTTATTCTTCGGTTAGCTACATGCAGTGTTTCTTCCCAAACTGCCTGTAACTTTTTTAAAAACAGAGACCAGCTTTTCTATATTTACTGGATCACCACAATAGTTTGAAATCATTATCTTATTTCATACCTATAACTACACTTCACAGAGGTAGAATTATCCTCATTTTACAAATGAATAACCTGGTGGCTGTCTTAGACTAGATTGCTTGCACAAGCTTATAAGTAGCAGAATGGAGACTTGCCCTCTGATCTCATCTGATTCCAAAGGCAATGTTATTCTCCCTCTATACTACGATAACTTTCACATCCTTCCCAATACTGAAGTGGATCACAGAAAATCAGACTGGGAAGCATTTTCTCCCTCCACTGGTGGTGAGCTTGTTAGAATAAAAATATAACTGCAAAGTCTGAGATTACTCTCCTTCCTCCCTTCCTCCCTCTTTCCCTTCCTCCTTCCTTCTTTCCCTTCTTCCTTCCTTTCTTCTTTCCCTTCTTTCCTTTCTTCCTTCCTTTCTTCCTTCTTTTCTTCCTACATCCAATCAACATTTGGGCACCTATTCAGTGCTAGAGTGGACGAGTTAGTTTTTCTCTATAGGTCTCATTAGAACTTGAAAATGAATCACAAGATTTGGAAACAAAGTACTGTGCATTATATCGTGGTTCATAGTACATTGCTCCCTGTGTGCAGAGTAGATTGTCATTTTACATAAGCATCCAAATTCTAGGTTTTTATAATAGCAGACTTGCTTTGTTTTGTGACCTACTCCGCAGACCTTCCTTTAATAATTGTGGCAAAATGCCGTTAATTTTTAAACGATTTGATGTTAAAGAATACACAAGTGCCGCTAAGGGTTGCTCATTATTGGTGTTTTGCTTTGAGTGTTTAGTAATACTATTACTTAATGCACTCTCACTACATGCCAAATATTTAAGATTTTGTTATACCTGTTCTAAAAATGAGAAAACTGAGATTTAGAGATGTTCAGCGATTTCCCAAGAAGACACAGGTAGAAAATGGCAGAACTCAGACTTGAAACACAGTTGTCTTTGCCAAAGCCTGTGCTCTTATCCACTGTCCTCTTTAGTGCTAGTGCACGGAGTTTGAATAGGTTTAACCTAATAAAGTTTTATAACAATAAAGTACATTCTCATGAAAGACCTAATTATCTGCATAGTTACAGAAATTGTAATGTTGAAACAGATGGTATAACTCTGTAACAGAATAAATGTCCTCTCATTATACTTGTAAATTTGCAATTAGAACAAAGACTAAATTTATTGGTCATAAATGCACCTTCAAAAGACCCACAATATGATTAAATTATTTTGTCTGTCCAAAGAAATTGGAGCGTTGAGAGGCTTTATTGTGGTACATTTGCAAATTTCTAATTTATTGTAAGTTGTTCCATATTTTTTCTTCCAGGTTTTAGTCTTGTTTGTTTCATGAGAGAATGAGACTTTTCTTCACACTGACCAGAAGAATACTGTGTTTAATTCCCCTGAAGAGCAAAGTATCCTGTATCATAGTTGTTACTGTAAAAGAAAATAGTAAGAAGATCGAATGGCTGCTTGTTACCACCATTGCTTCAATTTAAATTGTTGGAGAAGACTCTGGTTACCCACCAGATGCTAGAAATTGTCAAGGCATTGATGGCTTACCTCATAAAAACAATGTCATATAGAAAAGTGAACTATATACACGCTGATTCTTTGATATTTTCACGGGAGTCAAGAGATTTCTAAGCAATTTTTGTAGACATCCCTGAGCTTACTTTTTTTGTAATCTGTTCCTAAAGTTTGTGACATAACTGTTTCCAGATACACAACATCAGAGTCGTAAGTGGTGAGTGTATCTACACACAAAGCTAATAGGCAGTAAGGAACTCTGATTCGCTGGGCCACCTATTGACAACATATTCAAGACTGCAGTGTACCATCTCTTTCAGCAATTCTGAGGTTTCAAAACTCTCTTGACTCCTCTTTTCAGGGGACAGTATTCTAAGGGGAGGGAACTCTTCATGATAATAGCTTTCTCAATGCGACTTAAAGAACCTCTAATACAAACAGAGCAAAACATGGGGGGGGGTGGTCATTTGCAATACCTTTCAATGTCTTAAAGCAGATCTTTATCTGCCCCGATGGAGCTTGAGAAATTTATGAACATGAATCTTATTCAAACCTCCACAAAGGTTATCCAACCTCTTCTGTACGAACTGTGAAATTGCAAAGGTTATAGTCTACATGAAACAGCCCATCAGCAAGGCTTCTTGTCCTTCCATTCAGGACCTAGAGAGATGGATTCTCTTGTTGCTCGCATCACAATGTTACACATGGTTCCCATTCATGCCGAGTCAACATCTAGAAAACAAAGAAGATTCATCAGGGCATGGCTGCATCTCTTACTATCTTTTTTTCATTGTTATGGCAGGAGTAGCTTTCGCTGGAATTTTGAGTTGCATAAAGATGAATTTTACAGTTGTAGGTGGGGATACAAAACATTTGTAATAGAAAATCAGAGTAAACTTGAGTCAGTCCCTATGCAACAGGGTATTTTCAGATCGAATGGATACATATAAAACCCTTAGAAACATATCTGAGGATACTAGTAATGGCTTCTGATTATGTGTGCTATATTTTTTACAAAAGAAGTACTTTGGGGATGCCTAGGTGGCTCAGTCAGTTAACTGTCTGACTCTTGATTTTGGCCCAGGTCATGATCTCATGGTTTGTTGGATTGAGGCCCATGTCCGGCTCCATGCTGACAGGGATTCTCTCTCTCCCTCTCTCTCTCTGCCCCTTCCCTGTTCATGCAAGAACTACTTCTTCTCTTAATAGTTATTTGATTTACATATCCATCACTTATAACAAAGAAATGGCTTTGTAAGTGTTTAAAGAGTTTGTTTGCTTAGCTAAGCTAGAACACATATCACTATACCAGTACAAGGATTCACAACTAGAGCTCTCTCTCACTCTCTTTTGTGTGTGTGTGTGTGTGTGTGTGTGTGTGTGTGTGTGTTGGTCGGGGGGGGGGTGGGGTTCTGGTTAGTTGTTTGTTGTTTGGTTTGTTTTGGTTTGCAGTTGTTTTACAAACCACAGAGTTTTAAGTATGTTTAGTTTGGAGTATTAATTGTAACAATAAAACATTTCTCTTGGAGGCAAATCTTATTCTGAAGTTAATTCTTAACAGTGGCTATGAAGAAATATTGTTCGTCATGTTGGGAGTGCTATTTGGAAACTATAGTCAGGTGAAAGATTCTGAACATACCTTTAAAAATGAATTTGTAAAACTTTTACTTCTGAAAAAAAAATCATTTTATATCCACAACATCTGTTCCATGTTAGAAGCAGAAAGCCAAATCGAGTAAAGGAAACAACTGTTGAAAATCAACAAATTATGCTTGATTTCAGAATCAGAATTTTCTCAACCCATCAGCCAAAATTCTAAGAAAATATTTGTTGCATATTGAAACACTCATTGGAATTTGGAATATGTCTTCAATTTTAAGCCAACCCACCACTTTCAATATTAATATGTTAACAGCTGCTATAAATCTAGCAATATGGACTCAGACATTAAAATAATTTTATAGTTAATATTGCTAACATAGAAGTTATATATCTTTGGGATACAAGTAGGTTTATCTTACGTATAAAAATAGATTACCTGTTCTTAAAGTGTTTTTAAAGTTGAATTCAATAAAATATGTCTTAAAACTGATTACATCACATATACTTAATTTTTTATTTATGCTGAAATTTCCATGCACAATTATAATTCATCAGGAGAAAATGTAACATTATATTATGGGCCTTGAATTCCCTTCTGTCACTTCTGATTTTGTGACAGAAAATTGCTCCTGAACAGAAGACAATTTTCTTTTAAGACTATGTGTGCAATGCCTCCACAGAGGAATGTGTCATCTACTCTTGTGCTACCATAGTTACTTGTGATCTTAGAAACAGTGAATGTTAAAAGGAATCTGCTCATGCTTGATATTCGAGCACATTTATTTAATTATATCTCCCAACTGTAAATCAAATAGCCTCTCACAAACTTTAAAGTAGAAAAAAGAAAGCATAAGAAAATGTTTCTTCCTCTAGCAGCCAAGCAGAGTGAAAAATCCAGTAGCTTTTCTTTTCTAACTTCTAAATCTGAGTATTTTTGTTGATTTTGCTTTGAATTATGTATGACATATGATTTAATTTTATGTCCATGTTCCTCCCAGGACCATGTGTGTGCGTTCTATCTTTATTACCCAGAACCAAAAATGTGTGCAAGTTTAGAGACATGCTGAGACACATTTCCAATTGCTATTTATTTACTTAATGCCTATTTGCAACAAGTAGTTTCTGAAAAACTATTGTCACTTTCACATTTAGTAACAGAGTGTCCTAGTTATCTATTTTTTTTGTAATAAATCACCTCAAATGTAGAAGTATACAGAGCAATTTATTATTGTCTTTCAAGTTTGGAGGGTTGGCTGGGCTCAGCTGGCTGGTGCTCACAGGAAGGTCGCTCATGGCCTTACATGCAGGTGGAGGGTGTGGCTGGAGCTCTTTGAAGGTTGTGGTTCACTAAACATCTAAGTTGTCTTCTTCACTCAAATATCTAGATCAGAGCTGGGATAGCTGGAAGAATTGAGGGCTGGCCGGGTATTCTCTTTCTAAGTGACATCTCCAGATAGCCAACATGATCTTCTTCATGGCATGACAGTTTCAGAATGGTAAGGATTATTCCATGTCATCAGCTAAACTCTCCCAAAGGGAGTGTTCTAAGAAACCGAGGCAGAAGATTCACGGTTTCTTGTGTCTTGGCCTCGAAAATCACACAGTATCATTTTCCCCCTATTGTTTTGGTTAAAAACAAAAATGTTACATAGTCAACCCAGACCTAAGTTAGTAGGGGAGAGCACACAAGGGAATACACACCAGAAAAGTATGGCCCATCTCTGAAGATTAGCTGCTATATAGAATATGAATAAAACTAAAATCTGACCCTTAAGATCTATGAAGAAACTCAAAATATCTTAATTACTTTCATAACGCCCAATTTGGCTCATTTAAAAGAAACATTACTTATTCCTATTTGGTCAATGAAAAATTGTGCAAAAGAAAATGAGGTGATTCACTGAAAGCAAGGAAGAACTCAGTTTCAAATCCTATCTGAAGGATTTAGTTGGACTCCATTTAAAAAAATAAATGGTGCATTTTTTAAACTTTTAAATTTAAAAAGTTGGCTAAATAATAATTTTAATTTAGTTAATGTGTTGATGTGTCTACACACACTGTTTATTTTACAAGAATGCTTTAGGTTTACTTTAGTGATCATGAACTTTATCTCACTGTTAGAGTAGGCAGCTGCTAAGTTCAATCATGTGTTACTTAGCACAACAAAAGATAGATATGTTAACACAGATCTTCTCTTCCCAGGATTTCTGGACTAACAACTGACTTTCTTAGAAAAAACTAAACTCACTTCAGATTAAATTGTTTTTCTCTGTTGATCAGATGAGACAAAAATGCAAGACTGCCAAACAATGGGACAATCCCTCCGAGTTGGCTATTCTCTTTTCTAAAATGAGAAAACAATGTTTTCACATAATCAAAATGTGTTGAACAGAAAATGTTGACTGGCTCACTAGACACATTAATCATTGTGAAGTAAGAATATCAACTTAAAGTTTGGAGTACCAGATTAAATGGTAGAATTAGTCCTTTAAAAATCTTCCCCATCAGGAAATCAAAAGTTATCAAAGAGACTTAAATGATAAGCAAGTCAACCTCAATTCATATGTTAGTTATAAAAGGTAGAAAATTTGGAGATTGGAGGGTGCCTGGGTGGATCAGTTAAGCGTCTGACTTCAGCTCAGGTCATGATCTTGTGGTTCCTGAGTTTGATCCCCCCATCAGGCTCTGTGCTGACAGCTCAGAGCCTGGAGCCTGCTTCAGATTCTAGGTCCATTCCTCACTCTCTGCCCCTTCCTTGCTCACATGATCTCTCTCTCTCTCTCTCTCTCTCTCTCTCTCAAAAATAAATAAACATTAAAAATATTCAAAAACAATAAACATTAAAAAAGTTTAAAAAAGAAAAAAAAAGAAAAGTTGGAGATTGGAGACTGTATCTACATCCTCTTGATCCTTGGATATGGACTGTTATGGTAGGGAGTGATGAGCCCTACAACTGAACACCATGGAAGTCCACCAAGAAAAATGGAAAAATTCAGTCATTATGTTCCCTGGATATTTGCTTGATGTAGTGGCTTGCCTCAAAGATTAAAAGGGAAAATACTATGAGATTTTATGGCATCATAGAACTCTATTTGCCTGATTCAAATCCAGAAGGTTTTTAATTTTTTTTCAATTTTAATTTTTTAACGTTTATTTATCTTTGAGAGAGATGTAGAAACAGAGCATGAATGGGGAAGGGGCAGAAAGAGAGGGAGACACAGAATTTGAAGCAGGCTTCAGGTTCTGAGCTGTCAGCATAGAGCCTGATGCAGGGCTCAAGCTCAGGAACTTGAGATCATGACCTGAGCCAAAGTTGGATGCTCAACCGACTGAGCCACCCAGGTGCTCCTCAAATCCAGAAGGCTTAATTTAACTTTTCTAAGTTTTAATTTATGTTTTCATTAAATGGAGATAGAAACAATACTAGTTAATGGCATAGAGTATCTAAAAGACCTTCATGCAGTGACTAGAAGAGAATTTATACTATATAATTGGTTGCAGTGGTTTTAGGAGTAATTAGTTAGTTCTGAAAAAGACTGTGTTCCTAAAAAATATCTATTTTAAAAACCTATGTGTTGAAGATCCATCAAACACCCTCTAATGTAGACCAGAGGAAACAAATTCATTTTTAAAAAGTTTTTTTTTAATCTATCTAGTATTTATTGCATGATTTCTTTGTGCCGAGCAGTGTGCTCAGTAAATTAAACAAACTCCCTTCTCTTTCGGAACTTCCCATTCCATCAGGAACAAGACAATAAGTAACCAACATATCAGTTATAAATGCCTAAATGCTATGAAGTACATAGATTTCCCTGAAAGAATAATAGAAGGAAGTCATTTTTACTAAGATTGATCAAGGAAGATCAAAGGTGATATTTCACTTTTGTCCAGTTATTTGACAGTTCTTTAACAATAGTTAATCAAAATGGAAGCTTTATGAGAGCACAACCTATATTTTTCAAATGCTCTAACAAGAGAAATAGCACATTTTAAGAAGCAAACAATGTCAAGGTAGGTGGAATGTGGAAAGAGGGAACATGATATGAGACTGAGCAAGTTAAGATGAGGGAGACAATTTAGGGTCCTGTATGCCAATATTAGAAATTCAGATTTCCTCTAAATGAAAACAAGAAGCCATTGAGGGGCCCCTGGGTGGCTCTGTCGATTAACCATCTAACTCAATCTCCACTCAGGTCATGATCTCATAGCTCGTGAGACTGAGCCTCATGTCAGGCTCTGTGCTGAGTGTGCTGAGCTTGCTTGGGATTCTCTCTCTCCCTCTCTCTCTGCCCCTCCCTCGCTCTCTCTCTCAAAACTAAAAAATAAACTTTATTTATTTATTTATTTATTTATTTATTTATTTATTTTTTTAACGTTTCATTTTCTTGAAGCTATTTTTTTTTAATGTTTATTTTTATTTTTGACAGAGAGAGAGGGAGGGAGAGAGCAGAGCATGAGCAGGGGAGGGGCAGAGAGAGAGGGAGACACAGAATCCGAAGCAGGCTCCAGGCTCTGAGCTGTCAGCACAGAGCCCGATGCGGGGCTTGCACTCACACTGTGAGATCATGACCTGAGCTGAGGTCCGACGCTCAACCAACTGAGCCACCCAGGTGCCCCAAATGTTTATTTTTGAGATAGAGACAGAGCACGAGTTGGAGAGGAGCAGAGAGAAAGGGAGACACAGAATCTGAAGCAGGATCCAGGCTCTGAGTTGTCAGCAGAGCCCCATGTGGGGATTGAACTCACAAGTTGTGAGGTCATGACCTGAGCCCAAGCCAGGTGTTTAACCAACTGAACCACCCAGGCACCCCTAAATAAATAAACTTAAAAAAAAAAGAAGCCATTGAGAAATTGTACTAGGATGCCATATGGTCCAATTTATTATTTTTTTTTAAATATTATTCCATAATTGTTTGGAATGGAGTTGAATGAAAGTGATAGAGGAAGAATGTAGAGACACGAAGAGGTTACCAGGGGCATGTGGGGAAAGACAGAAAGAAGGGTGCAGATGTGAGATATACTTTGGAGGGAGAATTGACAGAACTTAATGGATTGTGTATGGGGATCAAAGTTAAAACAAATAAAAAAGAATTTTTAGATTTTGGAACTGATTGAATGGTAGCACCATTTGCTAAAATACAGTAGATGAGACTTTAAGGGTAAAAGCAGAAATTTAGCTTTTGAATTTTAATATCAAGACTCTAGCTGATATCCAAGGAAATTTTCAAGTGTATAATTATCTGATTCTGGGCTACAGATATAAATTTGGGAACCATCAAAGTACAGATGGTCGGTCTCTAAAACCAAGAATTAAGAGAAGGAATATGGAGGCAGAGAAGAGACCTAGTACTGATCTTGAGGGACCACTGGAGAAAGGAAAGTGCTCAAAGAGAGGCCAGAGTTGGGGGAAAAAAAACAAAACAAAAAAAAACCTAGGAGAAAATGGTATTATTGGAAGTGAGAGAGAACAGTGTTCCAGAAGGAGCGTGGAGTGACCCTGCCAAATTCTGTCAGGAGATCAAGAAATATGAGGGCAGAAAGAGAAACAAACCACTGAATTTGGCAACAGGCAAATCAGTGGTGATGTGTTCAAGTCATAGAGGACTCCAGAGGACTCCCATGTGGTTTAGGCTCATTTTAGTGATCCAATTAAAAACACAATTGAGTTAACAATAATACCTGATTAAAAATCTTGAAGTGTATTTATATAAAAATATTAAAGGATGTCCAATTCATAATCTAAAATGAAAGTTCTTATAATCCCATTTTCTCTCTGTTTGTACTCTCTCACACATCGAACTTTCTCACATCCTCAAAATCTTTGCCTAGGCTGCTCACTTGCAGATCCTCTCTGTCTTGGTTCTTTTTTTACTTTAATAGATAAAATTAACAATTTCTGGGTTTTTGTTGGCTTTTTTGTTGTTGTTTGGTTTCATTATGTTCTCTATTCTTTTGAAGGAATAAAACTTTACTTTCTCTTTTCTTTGATTTCTATTCCCATTTTCAGCAGTTAAGATGGCCTGGGAAATATTCCAACAAATAACACTACTATAGTCTTTTCAACTCTTTCTTTGATCTATCTTTTCATGCTTACATTTTCTACTTTCTGTCACCAAAGCTTGGAACATAGGCTGGCAAGAACAGACTTTCTCTTAGGGAAAAATGGGTGGGTAGTAGAGTGAAGAGCCAAAGGTGGAAAGACAAAATTCACATTAGTATATATGAGGAAAAGCTCTGGATTTGTGTAATAAGTTCATACATATAATCCCTTTTCACATAACCATCATGGAGATTTACCACTCTCAGGTGACCCAGCTAACACGAAGCATCAAAGTCAAACTTGCTCCAAAGAGCCAACCTGTTGCCAAATTCAAGGGGAGAGGAGAGACATATGATCTTTCCTTATAACTCACTCCAATATAGTACAAATAATACCTTATTACAAGAACACTTGTACAGTTAATGGCCGTAAGCCTGAGCGAAGCCGTAAGTTATTTAACAAGAAACACAACAGCAGTGTGGCAAGCGATTTGTTGTTAGGAAATATAGCATAAAAGTAAAAGGAGTATATTTAGAGGGTGTTGCTTTGACTCAAAAATTAGAAATACAGCATTTGAAATATATTTGAAAACTAAAAGCATCCTGGGATTCAGTTTTGGTTTTAGGTGTGTGTTCAAGAATGCAGAAATTCTCAGAGCAATGAAAAGCTACATTCACTTGGAATGTGGTCCGCCACCATAAAAATGAAATTTACCCATAGGACTCTATACCACTAACCACTGGATACCAACTAACAATCAAAAATAGTATCATATTCAAAGTTATCAAGTAGAGTAAGCTGTGGGTGGTATCATATATCCCATTTTGACACATCATTAGAAATAACATACCCTCTAAGCCAAAGACCTAAAATGTTATAGTTTGACTGTTTTTTTCATTTCACAGAGAAGGAAGCTAAGACATTTTAAAGATCAGTGACTTGAGTAAGAAAGCAAATTTGTAAACAGGAACAATGTTTAAAATATTCAGTATTTAAAATGATTAATGAAAAAGAAGACGAGAGAGAAACTTATTGATTATTGCATCCTTATAAATGGGAAGGATGAGAACTGAGAAGTATGGGAGGTCTGGATTTATGATCTTCTACACAAATGTTAATTACATTTTTGTAGTTAACAAGCTAACTCATTAATAATGTTCCCATATATGTAATAACTTTTGTTATAAGATCCTTCCTAAGTGTCTACTATTTTATTATCCTAGAGGAGTCTGAAAAATGAGAATCTTAATTTTATATCTATAAATCTCCTCATGATTAGAGTTTTGAAGTTCCTTCTATCCTGATTTTCTTCAGAAGTTTTAATTTTTGTTTAATGTTTATTTATTTTTGAGAGAGAGAGTACGAGCAGGGGAGGGGCAGAGAGAGAGGAAGACACAGAATCCAAAGCAGGGTCCAGGCTCTGAGCTATCAGCATAGAGCCCAATGCGGGGCTCAAACTCATGAACTCCAAAATCATGACTCGAATCAAAGTTAGACACCTAACTGACTGAGCCACCCAGGCGCCCCAGAAGTTTTAAAAAGCAAAATGACTCTAACATCGACAGAGTTATGGATTTTGTACATTGTAATTGTGAGTTTATTCATTTAACTCAGTGAACTTTTTATGATTTTTAGCCTATCTTTTTCATGTACAAGAAAGATAGAGACAGAGGCTTGACAACAAAAAGAGCTATTTTAGGAAATAAATTGCAATGTCATCTGAAGCTCTATAGTTCTTGTATTCTTAACAAAAATTTGTGGAAAGGAGAATACCCAGGAAAAAATGGCTGATAATTAAAAGAAAAAAAATAGAAGCGTTCCAGGAGTAATCCAGATATTGGATTTAACAATTTGACTAAAACCATGTTCCAGCAAGAATGTGGAACTAAAACTATCCCATTGCTGGTATGACCATAAAAATAATGTATGTGCTACTTTGTCTTTTTTCTCTCCTAGAGTTAAAGTACATCCATCTTATGAGTTAGCGATTTTATTTCTGAGCATATATCAATGAAAAATGATGAAATATGTTTACAAAAGGATATGTATATAAAGGTGGTCAATTATAACAGACAGCCTGAAAGTTCATCAACAAAATAATGGATAAAAATTGAGGTATATCTATACAATGGAAGAGTATACAGCAATTACAAAGAATGAACTACTGACGAATACAATAGCTACTCTTGTGTGTATGTGTGTGTGTGTTCATGAGTGTATGTGTGTGTGTATGTACATGTGTGTTTGTGTGTATAAAATCAAGGTGAAAACCTAAGATCATAGTATTTCATGCACCATTATGTATTTTATCGTTCAATAAAAAATACAATAGCACAATGTCCTGTGAAATTAACTTATGCAGCAATAAAATAAATGGCAATAACATCAAAAAGGACAAGAGACAATGCATGAAATTAAATCATGTCAGATGTCTTACATTTTACGGAGAATGGTGAAAATATTTACATAAGGTAGATGTAAAAGAATAATATAAAAGAATAATATAAAAGAATAATATAAAAATTGATTATTAAAAGACTAATTCAAGGGAAATAATAGACTAAAAATACTGATTAATCCAAAATAAGTCAAGACAGGTGAAATAAAGAAACAAGGAACAAAGTGAAAACAAATTGTAAGGTGAAAGACGTGAATTATTACGTTATTATATTGAATGTAAAGGAACTAAACAATCCAATTAATATTGAATACTTTCAAATGAGTAGAAAATGAAAAATTAAAACTGAGATATAAACACATAACAGGAAAACTACTCATGGCAAAAATAGAATATTATTATCATCATTACAAAGTGGAAGACTAGGGCATTATTTTAGTGGTTTAGCAGGATAAGTTAAACAGTATTCTCTTAGACAACAAACACATAATTAAAACAAGAAGACATTAGAGTTTTCCTTCCAAAGGATCATTGAAGTGGAAATCAAATTAAAGTGCTGTAAAATGGTAAGTGTAGCTAGGCATCACTTATAGTTTCATTTCTTAAAATACTTTTAAATACCAGCTTCAGCTTTCACAATTATTTCCACTGGCGTAAATTTTGCAATATTGTTTTCTCAAGAATTAAATCTTATTAGGAATACAAAAAACATTACCCTCCACCCCATTCCATATGTCTCTCTTGGATGGATATTACATTCATCGTAAATTGTTTTGACATCGCAAATGGAGCAGGGCTCCATCCCTTGGCTATAGGGTAAGGTCTACCCTGAAGAGGATTATTCTTAATGTCAAGCAACTGATGTCAGATGTTATGATAGGATATTGAAACATCCAATTCAGGTTTTATCCACGTCGTGAAGGGACCTTCTTTCTCTTCCTGAGACTGTTTCTCTTGTCTCTAGACTTTGAGGAAATGGCTAGGTTCTAAATGTCTGCTAAGACTTTTTACTATTCAAGGGTAACTAGCTGAGCAGAAGGGTGAGCTGAGCAGAATGGCATTTTATAGGAGAAGCCAAGTTTATGGAGCCCCTAGGTGGCTCAGTCGGTTGAGCATCGAACTTTGGCTCAGGTCGTGATCTTGCAGTCCATGAGTTCTAGCCCAGTGTGGGGCTCTGTACTGACAGCATGGAGCCTATAGCCTGCTTTGATTCTGTGTCTCCCTTTCTCTCTGCCCCTCCCCTGCTTGTGCTCTCTCTCTCTCCAAAATAAATAAACACTAAAAAAAGAAAAAGTTTAAGGTCATAAAGCTTTATATTTAAGCGAATAATCTAATTATATGTTGTTTTCTATGTTCATTTTTTGGGTAGGTAACCCTACTACCCATTAGTCTTGTATCATTTATGTCTCTGATCGTACTGGAGGGAAGCACTAGGGTGGCGGTAGCCACATGGAGGCTAGGCTTTGACAATTAAGAGCTGGACCTAGAAGTTTCAGATTACTCTCCTGACATGAAAATTCTCTACTCATCACCAACCACCAAGGAAGAGGATGTAATTTCATGTAGAAGTATACTCTTTCGCTTTCTGGGTTTTTTTGGTTATTGTTATTGCTTCCACAATAGAAAAAAGAGATTCTAATTAAAGAGTTACTCTTTGATGAATGATTCCATTTAGCCCAAGTTGAAAATCATATTCTTGAAGGAAATAACTCTCTTCCCCTGAGTCATCGAATGATCTATAAAATTGTCATTAATATAAGAAAACAGAGAATCAAAAACAAGATATGGGGTATCTGAGAGCATTAAGATTTGGTTTCTAACACAT
This sequence comes from Prionailurus bengalensis, assembly GCF_016509475.1. Taxonomy (NCBI): domain Eukaryota; kingdom Metazoa; phylum Chordata; class Mammalia; order Carnivora; family Felidae; genus Prionailurus; species Prionailurus bengalensis. The sequence continues at coordinate 99,874,441 of NC_057344.1, read as the reverse complement.
CCAGGAAACAGCAGGCACTGATGTCGAATGGAAGAAAGCAGGCTATGTAAACTGATTGAATTGTAATGTGACCAGGACTGACATCCATGCTGTGTGAAAGTTAGTGTTATATGTTGTAACATTCACTTAGCTTTTGCTGAGGTGAGTGGAAATAATTTCACCATAAAAATTAAACATTCCTGAAGTGCATAGGTGGCTCAGTCGGTGAAGAGGTCAGGATCTCCTGGTTCATAAGATAGAGCTCTGCATTGGGGTCTTTGCTGACATTGCAGAATCTGCTTGGGATTCTTTTCCTCTCCTTCTCTCTGCCCCTTCTCCACTCTCATTCTCACACAAAATAAATAAATAAAATTAAAAAAAAATAGACGTGCTCTATGATCACACTTTCATGCCAAAAAAATCTGTGTACTCTGTAAAATCCAAAAGATAAATTTACTGACCACATGTGTCTTTCTCTACTCCTTTTCCCCCTAAATAAACAGATATAGTTTATCGAGAGTGCTTTTGTTGCCATATACAAAAATGTGTCAGCTACAAAAGTTAAGTGTATTTTACGATTTCATAAATGCAAGATTTTACTCAAAATACACTTTAAATTATGTGAAATCATTTATTTTCAAAATGAAGAGTATAAGGTCATTATAAGGATAAGGGGATGACTTCTAGAATAAGAGATAGGTTCCCATAAAACATTATAATACTTCATTTTAAAATAAGGGACCTAAGATCTAAATAAGCTGCATGATTTGTGAAAGATCAGAAACTAAATAAACTGTAACATACATCTTCCAAGTCCCAAACCTGTGTTTTTTTAAAACAAATAGTATATTGTGTTAATATGGAAAATCATTGTATCAGAATGATGTCAAAAATAAGCTAAGTCCTGGGGTGCCTGGGTGGCTCAGTTGGTTACGTGTCCAACTTCAACTCAGGTCATGATCTTGTGGTTCGTGAGTTCGAGCCCCGTGTCGGGCTCTGTGCTGACAGCTCAGAGCCTGGAACCTGCTTCAGATTCTGTGTCTCCCTCTCTCTCTATCCCTCCCCTCTCCCCCATCTTTCTCTTTTTCAAAAAATAAATAAACGTTAAAAAATGTTTTTAAAAACATGCTAAGTCCCTGGACAATTCCTGTCTATTCCTCCTCATGGTCCTTAAAGCCTACCTATTCCTCCTAAATATGCTCAGGCCTGCCTATAATATCTCTCAGTAATCCTTCCTACACTCCCAACTGATTTCATCCCAGTTTGCTTTAGCCCATTCTTCCTTTCCCCAAATCTGGACTTTAAATCCTAAATGTATTTGTCTTTAATCTCCTTTTTAGATGATTTTCTCGTGACACACCTGTTGGCATTTTGATGTCATCGTTCTCCCACGTTTCTTTGACCCACAGCCTAACTCTAGCAATGTCGGCTGTCTTGGTTTCGAACTCTGGAGTTCGAACTACTAAGCCCCGTGAACTCCTAATAAACCTCCAAATCTTGGAATAAGAATGTTAATGATAGCTGCAAGTGACTGTTTAATGATTTAACATGGTTCCATGCTACCTTGATAAGGCAGGAATTTCTTTTCGATAACTTGTCTTCCACTTCAGTGGGCTCTCTTCTGTGTTTTTTGCTGTTTTATCCTCAGTTTTTAGAACAGGCCCTCGCACAGAGTAAGTATTTAACAAGAAATTAGTTGATGTAAATCTTCAGATGTTATTACCTTCACTTTGCACTTACGAGTCATAGAGAAGTAACATAACTCGCAGTATTTGGACTACAAAGCTGTGCTCTCCAGATCATTTATGGAGCAGCTACTACATCCTTCCAGAGATGTCCTTCTAGTTCTAGAGACTAGCATACAATGGGGAATGAGACAAAGGTTTTGTCCTGTGGACTTGCATAAGGCAGATCAATTTGTCATGTGTTAAACCAGGGATAGACAATAACAGAATAAAGGATGTGTCATTATAAATAGGGTGGCCAGGGAAGTGATAGACTTGGTAGTATATATCTGTCCCTAAAATGCCCAATTGGCAGTGATTGGCAACCCATGTCAACCATTTAATAACTTTTAAACATTTTTTGTAACTGAGTCCAAAATATAAGGATTTAGTTTAAGTGCTTCATCCTACCTTAAGGCATATGCTAAAATAACTTGATTTCAGTTAATCTCATGGACAAAAATCTACATGTACATGAATAAAAGTTAGAAGTAGTGATTATGGAAATTTATCAAAAAATACTATTCATGTTTTCAAAGGATTGATTTATACAGCATTTTAATTTAAATTAGCGGTGAGTTCGCAACAATTATATACGTGTAGGAATCACTATGTTGTGAAAGGAAAGTAGTAACTTTTCACATATTTAGTTTGCATGATAAAAAATTACCTACTAAGAGTAAGCTTCGCAAAATGATGGGTAATTAACATAAAAGTAATGACCGTACCGTTAAAAAAGACTTCGAAAGATCAGTTATCTTTTTGTTGTGAAAGTCTGAAAGATTTAGTCACGTGTTTGAAGTGATAGTTAATCAGTTGGGATCATTAAAAAGAGAGTTTCCTCTCTTTTATTACAGGGTCCTACAACTTGGGTAGTTCAATGCCAACTGTATCAATTAGCAGAAAATTTTAGAGAGATATAATGCAAATTACTGCAAAAAGTTAAGGAAGATGCACCTCTAATGGCTTTTGTTTTTCCTGTTGCTGTTGTGCTGTGAACACTTTGTACTTTTTATTTTTGGTTGAATGATTATAAGAAATCCTATTTCTTCCTTTGTTCAAGGACATAATGTTCAGGTGGTGCTTGCTTTAGATTCACATCCTTTCTTCCTCCCTCACATTGTTCAAATTCAATTCAGCATCTTTTCATGCTTAAGCAGCCTACTTATCAAAATAGTTCAGTGCTTTACTGAAAAAATGCTAATGCACATTACTCATGATGAAAAAATATTTTTATTGTTTTTAGGAATCACACTGATCTTTGAAAAAATAGGATTCTAGTTTTTACTAAAAAAAATAGGAATTAAAATGAAGTTAGACCATAATCTTGGGTTTTACGATGTTTCCATGGACATTTTATTATGTTTACATGTGAATTTTCCCAAACAAAAATATTGTTTTTGTTTTGTGAAACTAACATATACAAACGCAGAAAAACCTTCACTTATTTATGGGTCAGATATTATTTATGAAAATGTATAGAATCTCCTAGGGTGGTTGTTAAATGAATACTAAAACAAAATCAAACCAAACCCAGTGTTTCTCTGGCAGAGTATTTACACACTTTGTGGAGCATTTCCCTTCCAACTACTTTTACTGAAAGCTCAGGGATCCATTTTCCATCTCTGAGCGGAGTCAGCTCTGTGCTGTGCCAGCGGGTAGACAGAGGAGGGGTTCAGATGGGATGGCTGAACAAGCAGCCTCTGCCCCTTCCCCTGCTTCCATCTCTGAGTGTCACATGTCAGCGTCTTGAACAAATAATGCACCATTGTGCACACTCACAAAGCTGATGGTCTGGCCTTGTGAAGTGGCAGGGCATTAGAGCCTAGGATATTGTGATCACACACACCAGCACCCTATTCAGTGCTTCTCTGATGAGCTTCAGGGAGGGCACCGGGAACACAGGTCAAAACCCCTCCTGAAGGTGCAGGCTTGAGTTTGTGTTGTTGCTTTCTTTGCTGTTTGGCATAGTAATACAAAGTATTTAAGATCATGGAAGGCAGCTAATAAACATCTTTCTATAATTACTTTGATTTAAACAATTTTCCACGTTTGTAATTTAACAAGCACTATCTTTAGGATTGATCCTAACTAACTGCTTTCTTCATTCTACTTTTTTATATAGCTCAGTGTTTCACACACACTCCCCACCAAATGGATAGCTGGAGGACTGCAACGTCTATCCCTTTAAGAGTGCAATGTTAGCTGTTGATAATCTAGCAAACAGACCTTATCAATTTGACCTAAAAGTATCTGTAACTATATGATGGGAACTCCTGCCGACTGACTCTATGGTTTTAGAAGCATGTGCTACAATAATTTCTTTTGTTTTCAGAAGCTCATGCAAAATTTGATATTCACAGCTGCTAGGCATCAACTTGGTTGAGAAACAATCTCACCACAAAAAAAACACAAAAGTGACTGATTCCAGATTATTGCCAGATCATGCATTGTAGTGCTGGAGAGGATTCAAGCTTAAGTGCTACAAAAGTAGCTATGACCCAGGTGGGCTCTAAGGTTTCAGCAAACCAAGCCAGACTCCTGTCTGCTGATGCCGCTTGATAGCATCTAGGAATTTCTGGTAGTCGAATAAGTATGGTAGCTATAATTTTTTTTTTTTCTTTTCAGAATGACTATGCTGAAACAGACAACTGATAGAGGAATTACAAGATTGAAACTAATACATGTTTGCTTGCTAAGAAACTCAATCAATATTCCTGTTCACAACATAAATAAGATCGAGACTGTGCATTACAACATGAAACCTATATAATAAGCATGGTTTTTATAAACTGATCTGGAATAAGTTAGAAAGCCATATATAAAAGGGACCTGGATACAATGCAAGACCATTTTTTAATGTAACTTTTTACCATAACTTTAGTGGCATCCCTTTATTTTTTTAGTGTTTATTTATTTTTGAGAGAGAGAGCATGAGCAGGAAAGGAGCAGACTCCACATTGAAGTGGACTCCGCACTGTCAGTGCAAAACCCGACATAGGGTTCGAACCCATGAACCATGAGATCATGACCTGAGCCGAAGTCGGACACTCAACTGACTGAGGCCCCCAGGAGCCCCTAATGCATCCCTTTAAGTATCACTCTTTCAATATTAGTAAAACTTTTGAAAAAGGAACAATTATATGAGACATATAATCCTAGCCACATAAAAAGATGAAAAGTCATGATAAACAAGAAAAAGGAAGAAGAAAGTATTTACTGCACTCTTGTAGTCTAGTAGGAATTCTTGTGAATAATTTTTCAAGAATTAGGTTAGTGTTGAGGACTGCTCATCTCTGTCCACCTGTATGTATATGTGATATGTGTGTTGTACTAAAGATTTATTGTTATAAAATACATTAAACATGCTTAAAATAATCAATAGAACTTAAAACATCACATCTTTTGAAATGTTTAAATAACCATGAATTTAAATGAAAACATTGCTGAAAAGATTTCTGCATACATATGGCTTTGCTTTTGTTCAATATGTGCCCTGTGCTCTTAAGGGAAGAGATCTGCAGCTCCCTTCTCTGTCCTTCTTTTGTTACACAGAGATTTCCATGCCATTATCATTACCATTTCCACACACGTATGGACATTACTTACATGCTTTCCTTGTGCTTTCACTCCACACCCCCATTCTAGACATGCCTGGTGCTAATTATATACCAATATTAGCTGATACCTGTGCACCTTCACCTCTCCAAGCAAGTTTTCCACTTTAGCTAAATGAGTATTTTCTAATTATGCAGACTTTCTTCAACTATCTACCTACCAGATACAAGTACAGTAAGAATATGCAGAATAAGAATTATTCACAAACCTCACTGAATCTAGACTCCCAAACTTTACTATTCTGGGAGCCCCTTGCTTTAAAGGCAAAGTAATTTTTTTTTTTTCCAAGAGTAAAAAAAATTTTTTTTTATATGGTTGGATTTAGAGGAACAAAGAATCAGGAGCCTAAATTGCTTCGGCTGAGCCGAAATTAGCCACTTAACTGACTGAGCCACCCAGTTGTTTATCTCTCTAGAATTTTTCCTGTCTTTATCTGTTAGTTACTCTTCTATTATTTCTTGTATTTTTCTTTCATTCAATATTCATGTTAAAATTTCTAATTATCTTACCCAAGAATTTCAGTAGGAGAATTACTATTTTATTTACATGTGTGCCCAATACTATACCTGTTTCCTTGAGGAACAAATTGTCCCATAATTTATTACACCTTCAGTTATCTAGTACTTTTGTTAGGGAAAAATCGGTTATATGATGGCCAACAGGACTGATAAGGGAATTTCAGTCCCTGCCTGAAGACTTCCCTTCTGGGTTCTTATTCCCACCCTGCTTGCCTCAGGCGCCAAATTTACTACTATGAGGAATGCGAAAGTATCAGCCTATAAATTGTCCCCTCTGTTGATACTCTGGACTCAGATCTCTGGGTCCCACCAGTATAAAATATACCTCCTTCTTTCCAGGATTTCTCAGTGTCGCTTGGTTCTTCAGCTGGGTGATCCAGACCAGTTTCTGTAACATTTGGTTCCCTGACCTGGAAACCCAACCGCACTGGCCCATTGTTGCCACTGGTTTGGGAAAATGGTGAGATGGTGAGGGAACAAGGAATCACAATGGAGAAGGTGCGCCCTGCCTGGATTTTGGCAGTCTCCTGCTTGGTCACCTTGGGCCAGCCCTGCTCCGCCGTTTTCCCACCAGACTCGGAGGAGACTTGGCAATGGAAGATTTGGACATGACATCAGATATCGGTAAGGCCTGGGAAATAATTCTGTCCTGTCCTGCCCACCCGTAGTGGTGGAAGGGTGACCTGATCACTCCCTGGAGACCTCAGTGGTCCCACTGACAGGAAATCTGTTACGGTGCCCCATCAGCCTACCTGTAGTGGTGGAAGGGGGACCTGATCACTCCCCGGAGACCTTAGTGGTCTCATCTGTAGACATTCTGTGGGAGGGAATGTAATAACTTCTGATGTGTATGTGAGTGTGAATGTGCAACTCGGTCTGGCTTGCCTGTCGAGTTCAATTCTGTGGCTCCATGGGCGGGCACCCTTAAGGTCCCCAAAAGCTCACAGAGTCTCAGTGGGCCCGACTGCGATTCCATGGTGAATGACATACAGTCTATGGTGGCATCAGAATAGTTTCCAATTGTAAGGCACAAAGCTGAGACCACTACAGCTAAGCGTCACCTAAATTCCTTCAGGACATGGCCGGACAGGCATCTGACTGGTCTCTTTAGAGGGGGCACCCCATCCCTCTGTCTGTCTTTGCCACTCCGCCTCACAGGAACATTATGGAGTCGGGACAAAGCAAAGAAGGGGTTTTTGGGAGACTATGGAATTAAGATAACCCCTGGCAAGTTAAGGACCCTATGTGAGTTAGAATGACCCACTTTTGGTGTAGGAGGGCTCTCAGAGGCAACCTTAGATGTTCCAATGGTCCGCTGCATCTGGTATGTTGTCGCCAGAGACCCAGGTTACCCTGATCAGTTCCTGTATAAGTCCCAACCTCCACAAATTCTCACCGGTGAACTGGAGGAAGAACCAATATTTCCCTGCTGTATGAACCTCCCAGTTCCTGGTACTCTGCCACCTCTGGTCTTGGCAGATTCTCGGGGCTTGGTAGATTCTCTCTCCCCTGGACCAGTGGCCAGATTGCGCCCTCCACACCAGGTGCAGGTGCTCTCCAAATGCTGGTCCACAGCCACCGGTACCAAGAGGCTCTCCTCTTGGGGTATTTGAGCAGGGGCAAAGAAGGCCATGAATATGCCCAGTCCAAGGGGAATCCCCCAGGGATTATTATGAGAAACTATGCGAGGCTTACACACTGCTTGACCACGAGGCAAAAGAGAGCCACAACAAAAGGATGGGGAAGTTCCAGCCCCCCAAAAGGGGGAGGCCCAAAACCTCCTAGCAAAAAAAACAATGTGCCTGATGCAAAGAGAAAAGACATTAAAGCAGGAATAGATTCAGATTGAGGGGGACCAGGCTCACTTCTTCTTGGCCCCCATGAGCCCACAGTCAAAATAAAAGTAGGGGGCCAAACTATGACTTTTATGTGAATTCGGAGGCCACTGGTATGGCATGAATTCCTCTACCTACCTGAGTGCCCTATCCCTCTACTTGGCCCAAATATACTCTCAAAGCTGGGGGCCCAAATAACCTTTGAGCCAAGGGGGTGCACCAATCTCTGATCAGATCCAAATGGAGGCTATTCTGTCCCCAGGCCCAACCAAGCAGCCTGCCCCAATTCAGGACTGCCTTCCCCACTGTATGGGCTGAGGACAACCCGCCCCTCCCCAGACTTGCCCACAACCTGTCATTGTAAAGTTAATCCCAGGGGTTCAACCGCAGGCAGAAATGCCCCCTCCCACAAGAGGCAAGGGCAAGCATCCAAGAAATCAGGCATTCTTGTTGAATGCCAGTCACCCTGTAACACCCTGCTCTTGCCAGTCAGGAAGCCAGGAGGACAGTACCAACCAATTCAAGCCTGGCACTCAGTGGTCCTGAACCCGTACACCCTCCTCAGCTAGAACCTCAGCTAGGTTGATGGGGGGCTTACTTCTTTTGGATTCCAAGTGATAAAGTTGATGTATCACTGTGCATCCTTGAGGGTCCCTTCCAGCAAATTTTGGCTGGCCACAGACTGTTTCACTGTGGAATCTCTTTGTGCATGAGAAGAAACTTTCCTGCCTCTCCAACTCTCAGCTAGCACAATACCAGGGGCTCCTCTGTAAGAATCCACTGGTCACTCTTAAAGCAGTGCAAATGCTGAACCCTGCAACTTTCCTACCTTCTGAGGAAGGGAAACCAGATCATGACTGTTATAAGGTGACTGATAAAGCATTTGCAAGTTGCCCAGATCTGTGTGACCAGTCTGGACAGAACTTAGACCTCACCTTGTTCAGTGATGGTAGCAGTTTCATCACAGAGGGCATTTGAAAGGCAGGGTATGTAGTGACATGCCTTAATCTGAGCCCTCACCATTCGCAAGGACAAGCAAGCCAACCGACTCCCAGTACACCTTTGCTACTGTACAAGTATATGGGGGCAATCTACAAAGAGAGGGACCTCACCACAGCAGGGAAGAAAGCTCCTCGAGGCTGTCTGGCTTACAATCCTACAGCATGAGAAAATCGTCTAGCTGACAAAGCAGCCAAGATAGCAGCTAATAAAGGGGTGCTGGGCATGATGATTAGGGCTGGAGTCACAGTGCTGGTCACAGCCGTATTCATCCTCCTGCGAGTATGCAGACTAAGACTGAGTACAGAAAACTCCAGGCCCAGATGGCCCCAGGCATTGAAGATCCCGTGCATCCAGAAAGAGGCACCAACACTACAATGGAAGGAGCCCCTGCCCACGGTGCTTGAAGCTGACTTGATGAGGATGACCTTGGTAACTCCCACCTGCCCTCCAAGGTGCTCTACATGCTCAAGAATGTCCGGGTACTGGGCCATTTCAAGAAGCTGCTCTTCCTGGAGCTCTGCCGACACATGGTCTTCCAGCAGCTCAGCCAGGTTGACTGTCTTCTGGCCAGGCCAGCCAGATGCCAGTATCTGTGTGGTGCAGGATGGGCTGCTGGAGCTCTCTCTGCCAGGATCTGAGGGGAAGAAATGTGTGGTGAAGGAAGTGGTCCTTGGGAACAGTGTCAACAGCCTCCTGAGTATCTTGGACATCATCACCGGCCACCAGCACCCCCAGGAGCACTGTGTCTGCCTGGGTGGCCCAAGACTCCACAGTGCTGCAGCTGCCAGTGGAGGCCTTCTCGACCATGTTCACCAAGTACCCCGAGAGCTTGGTACGGGTGGTGAAGATCATCATGGTGAGGCTGCAGTGAGACCATCAGCCATGAGATCCAGCCCCTGGGCTTCTTCCCTGGCCCTGGCCTCCTGGGCCACACCAGCCCCGTGTGTGGCTCCAAGTGGGTGGTCAGCGCCTCAGCTATCGAGGAGCCAAGGGAGACTCTTGGCCAACAACCTGACCTCACTGGGGCCCCACTACCTGGACCTGCAGGGGAACCAGTGACCACTCCCTCCTGAACCACCAGGTCTTGCCCCATCGTGCCAAAACTGGCACCATCATCACCCGCCAAGGAGACCAGGTTGTAAGCCTGCACTTTGTGCTGTGGGGCTGCCTGCACGTCTATATCCCCTCTCACCAGGGGACTTGTTCAAGATCAAAGACTGGAAAAAGACCCTCTCAAACCACAGTGGACAGGGCCTCATACAGGTCTCATTCCATGGGTCCACCACTCCAGAGTCAAGAGGGCCAAGCCTGAGGAGCCCCAGACTTGGAAGGCTGACCCAAGTCGGATCTTTAGCCCTGCTCCAGCCACACCCTGGAAGCAGGCTGGTCTACACATGGCAGAAGCTTAAGGAATTGCCAGTCTGATAAAATAAATAGACTGTCTTTACTCATTGTCATCAGGTTGGCAGAGGCTGCCCCAGAAAGCTGGGGAAATAGTGAGAGGTTCCTGTTAACACTCACCTTCCTCTTATGGATACGACATTTTGTTGGTATTGATTTCCTCCAATCTGGGCCCCCTTTGTAAGTGTGGGGCACTTTAAGTGGAAGACTCTGGGGGGTTTAAAAGCATAAATGTGTTGTAACCTCTTTTGGTCTGCTAGTTTGCTTGCCAGTAAGGAGGCTGCCAGGGCCATTTTGGGGAAGGGTTTACACTTATATGTGTGCCTCAGGAAAAGGAGCTTAAATAATTCTCACGATAAAAGTTGATGCTTAGAATAACCTTCAGCCTTAAGGCCTAGGCTAAATGAGCAGTGTTACTACCCGTTCGCCTGGGGCAGGAATAGCCATGGGGAAAAGACTGGCCTAGGAGACATAGGCTCTTCTGTGGGACTAACAACTGGCTGACTCCCTAGTGTGCTTACAGAGCCAAATAAGTTCCCTGGCAGGAGTTGCCCTCTAGAACAGATGGGCACTTGAACTCGTCACGGCCCAGAAAGGGGGCACCTGCATCTTCCTTGAAAAATGCTGTTGTTACTTTGTAAACCAGTCAGGAATAGTCACAACCAAAGTCAGGGAACTAAGAAAAATAACCAGCCCATAACAAATGAAGATGATGCCCTCTAATACAGAGTAGGTCTGTTTAAAGGAGCATCAAAGGGGGGAATGTTAGGGAAAAATCTGTTATATGATTGCCACAGGACTGATAAGGGAATTTCAGTCCCTGCCTGAAGACTTCCCTTCTGGGTTCTTGTTCCCACCCTGCTTGCCTCAGGCGCCCAATTACCACTAATGAGGAATGCAGAAGTAACAGACTATAAATTGTCCCCTCTGTTGATACTCTGGGCTCAAATCTCTGGGCCCCACCAGTGTAAAATACACCTCCTTCTTTCCAAGATCTCCCAGTGCCACTTGGTTCTTCTGCTGGGTGATCCAGACCAGTTTCCATAACACTTTCTTATTCTATTAAGTATTATACCTCACAAATGCATTTGATTTGTTCAGCAACTCAACTTATTCTTGATCCAAATCATGAAATTACTCATATAGTTTTTACTTCTATTTCCTTGTGATTTATTTCCAACAGTTATAATCTTTGGCTCCTATCATCCTATATTGCTATTTCCTCCCTGTGTAACTGTCATCTATGTTCTCATCTTCCTTTGAAATGAGGCGACTATTTGACTCTGATCATCTGCATATATGGTCACATTTTTCAAGTTAACATTTTGGACTATCCTTGTTACATATGTTGTGTTTTAAGAAAATAGACAAGCAAAATGTACATGAACATTCCCCATGGCTTATGTACTGATGTTATTGGACAGAGAGTCAGTTCTGAACTCAGGTTCGGCTCTTAGAAGCTCGAAAATGAGTACTTGAGACACAAGCAATGGTGGGAAAGGAAGTTTGCTTTATTCAGGAAACCAGCGACCCGGGAAGGTGGTGGACTAATCTTCCAAAGACCATCTTCCCCTTCCAGGCGAAGCCAGAGGGTTTTAAAGGGGAAAATAGGGGCGAGGGGGAGAAGGCTTATGTGCAGGAGAAGCTGGTGCCCAGACAGTTCGTGGAATGTCAACATAACCCTGAACAGACTTGCTGGCATCAGCAGCAGCTGTTTTCCAATGTAGTCAGGACTTATCTTATGTGAAAGTCTGGTCCTTCGTTCCTCAAAGCTAGTGGTCTGCAAATCTCAAGGAAAGGAGGTGAATTCAGCTAAAGATCAAGGGGCTTAGGCCAGCAAGGAAGGAGTGAATAAGCTTGAAGAAGTTAACTCTTAAGACTGGTTGGAGTGTAATTACACTGAGGAGAATGCTCTTGTCCATCAAAGACCTTTCTTTGGTGGGTAGCACATAATTTAGAAGCATTGTTGTAGTCTCTTATCTTAGAAATTCCTTAAAATTGTTTATAAGAAAGACAGGATGATCTAAGGTATATACTGCTATAATAACCTAGAAATCATGTCGAATGTTAGGACCTGTATCCTTCTGAGAACGATAATAAAATTCACTAAAATGTATTAGTATGTTTCTAAAGCATAGCTAATTGATACAAGTCAAGTTTGGGATAAAGTAACCACTTATTGAATTATTAGAAATTATTGTATAGTATATACACATTTACTTTTAATTAAACACATTTTATTAACTCCTCCTGTCTTCCAGATGCTACACAAAGCTCTGAAGTTCAACGGGTAAGCAGGACAGATGAGGTCTCTGTCCTCATGACACTTCAGTTGGCGAGCTTAAGCTAAAATATTGTGATTGGTCTAATTCATAAGCTAAAATGTTGTGATTAATTTGCGAACTACAGCTCACATTCCAAGTACAACCTGTTAACTGGTTTTTGGTAAATAACTAAATTGTTGAAACACAGCCATGCCCATATTATCTCTGACAGTTTATGTGCTACAGTGGCAGAGCTGACTACTTGGGATAGAAATCTTTTGACCCACGAAGCTGAAAATGGTTGCTTTCTAGTCCTTACAGAAAAAGCTTGCTGACATCCAGTCTATGTGTTCATATCAGTAATTGAATAACAGTAACTGCTTGTTTTAGTCAGCTGTTTAAAATACCATCTGCACGGGGGAGCTGGGGTGGCTTAGTCGGTTGAGGGTTCAACTTCGGCTCAGATCATGATCTCGAGGTTCATGAGTTTGAGCTCTGCGTCGGGCTCTGTGCTGACAGCTCAGAGCCTGGAGGCTGCTTCGGATTCTGTGTCCCCCTCTCTCTCCACCCCACCCCTTCTTATGCTCTCTCTCTGTCTTTCAAAAATGAATAAACATTAAAAAATTTTTTAAAAAATAAAACAAAATACAATCTGCATGTGTGAAAGCAAAAGGAATTCACAGGTTTTGTTAACTGAAATTTTGTTAATTGAACCAGTTTGTTCAAGAGCCTTTATTCAATGCAATTATTGCTGCATTAAATTGCTTGTAATTCTCTCCCAAATACACCACCATGTCATCAATCCTACATAAATCTGTGATATATCTTCACCAATTTTATAATTCTTCCATTCAGGTACAGACACAAACCATTACTGACATGATAACTCCTACCTATTATAATCATTGTACAATTTTCTCCATGATATCCATAAGTAGAGCATTCCTATGAAACCTTTTATTAGCCAAATGGCTTAAAGCAAAGAAGGAATTACCATTAATTTACATGGAAAATATTTTGAGTGTTCCCAGATCCCAAAAATAACCTATCAGGCTTTTCTGATACCTTAAGATACATCCTGCTAATGGTGGCACAAATCACTTGAGATAAAGCACAGACACAGGGCAAAGCAATGGCGGCTTGAAGCTGGGATACTGAGTAGTTCTTAGGGAAGGAGCTTGGTGGCGCCACTCTTGCTGGTCCAGGTTTGTGCTGCCTCTCTATAATAGCTCACTGCAAAACAAATGCTGAGTTCTTATTTTCGCTTCTTACCATTTTTCATAAAAGTAAAAATCTTCTAGATTTGTCTTAGTTAGCAAAAACAGGTACTACATAAGTGGTGTAACTCAAACTTTTGAAAAATGGGGCATATCTGTATTAAGTGTGCTAGAGAAATATTCAATAAGGTTAGTGTATCAGTAGAACACCTTAGAAGGATTCATTTCTCTTAAAACTCACAATGGTGGGGTGCCTGGGTGGTTCAGTTAAGTGCCCAACACTTGGTTTCGACTTAGGTCATGATCTCAGGGGTTTGTGAGTTTGAGCCCCGAATGGGGCTCCATGCTGACCTTGTGTAATGAATAAATACTTAACAAAAATAAATAAATAAATAAACTCCCAATGGCTTTGAGGTGTCTTACCTATAAAGATAAAAAAAATACTTGAGGATGTATTCAAATACTTTTGGTTGAATACATTTGCTCATGTTAATTGGACCCTATAGATTCTAGTTGTAAAATATGATTGTCAGGAAATAGCCCTTTTATGAACTACACTCAAAATCTCCTCACATTCCCAGGAAGTCTATCAAGTAAAGTAAATTCTTCTTCCTTCTCCTAGTAATTAGCTATTTGCATAGCACTGATAAAACCTCCCGGGTGTTCCATCAACTTCCTATTCAATTTTAAAGTAACGTTTTTTGATAAAAAGTATACAAGGAAAAATAAATCCCCCCTTTGTTTTCAAATGAATGTACATGTCTAGCATTATTTAATCTTATTTCCTATCGGTATGCAATTGACAAAAAACTTCATGGAACTAAAATAATTATACTTTCATAATCATTAAGTAGTAAGTGAAAAATCCGTGCCTGAAAAATAATAGGTCTACAGTTGACCCTCTGTTCTTTCAAAGAAAAATATCTGGTGATATATTTTTGAATTATGTTTACTAACAAAAATAAATTAGCTTTTCACAAATATTTTAGAATAACTTAATATGGTTATATTTATTTCTTTCATCACTTAGAGTACTGCTATTAATTGTATTACTTAAGGGTCTATGTGCTCTCTGTGCAGAAGATAGTGTATAAGAATGCTATTTAATTATACTGGGCTATAAAGGCATAGCAATTGATATAGGGGGATAGCAAAAAAAACAAAAATGTAGGTCTCATGGACTGATTTCTAGGCTGACTTCTAGGTTCTTAACCAGTGTTGTTTCATGTGATGAAGACAATTTTATCTGTCATACACCTTCACTCTGACATTTTAAGAATGAGAGAAATTTAGAGAATTGAGATTCAGAAAGAATAAATAACAATATTTTTGGTTAGCGAATGGCACAGCTAATGTTACAACTTGTCTAATTCTAAAAGCCATATTCTTTTTTCCATAGCATGGTGTTACTCTAATTAAAAATTTTCAAATGGGGTGCCTGGGCGGCTCAGTCGGTTAAGCGTCCAACTTCAGCTCAGGTCATGATCTCACAATTCATGAGTTCAAGCCCTGTGTAGGTCTCTGTGCTGACAGCTCAGAGCCTGGAGCCTGTTTCAGATTCTGTCTTTCTCTCTCTCTGCCCCCCACCCCTCATGCTCTGTCTGTCTCTCTGTCTCTCTCAAGAATAAAAAAATATTGGGGCGCCTGGATGGCTCTGTCGGTTAAGCAGCCAACTTCGGCTCAGGTCATGATCTCGCGGTCCGTGAGTTCAAGCCCCGCGTCGGGCTCTGTGCTTACCGCTCAGAGCCTGGAGCCTGTTTCAGATTCTGTGTCTCCCTCTCTCTGACCCTCCCCCGTTCATGCTCTGTCTCTCTCTGTCTCAAAAATAAACGTTAAAAAAATTATTAAAAAAAAAGAATAAAAAATATTATTATTGTTATTATTATTTTTTTTAATTTCAAATGAGTGGGGCATCTCGGTGGCTCAGTTAGTTAAGTGTCCGTTTCTTGATTTTGACTCAGGTCATGATCTCACGGCTTATGGAATCGAGCCCCATGTGGGTCTCTGTGATAACAGTGCAGAGCCTGCTTGGGATATACTCTCTCTCTCTCCCTCTCTCTCTCTCTCTCTTTCTCTCTGCCCCTCCCCGCACTGTCTCTTTCTCTCTCTTTTAAAATAAATAAATTGTTACGGAAACTGGTCTGTATCACCCAGCAGAAGAACCAAGTGGCACTTGGGGATCTTGGAAAGCACTGGTGGGCTCAGAGAATATCATTCTCCAGAGGTTTGAGTTCTGAGCATAAGGAGAGGGGACAATTTATGATCTGTTACTCACGCATTTCTCATTAGTAGTAACTTGATGGAGCAGCAAGCCGGGTGGGAATAAGAGCCCAGAAGGTGAATCTTCAGACAGGGACTGGAATTACCCTGTCAGTCCTGTTGGCCATCTTATAACAGATTTTTCCCTACCAAATTAAACTTCAAGAAATGTTTAAAAACATTTCAAATGAGCAAGTATCAGTCTACTTGTATTATATGAAAAATAAATTTGGGTGCATATATCTGAGTCAGTATATAGACCATGTTCATGCAAAGGGTGGACAGCTACCTCATAAGTGTATTTGCAGGTACATCTTCCTCTCTGAATGATGGGACAAGTGAAATAGCACATTTTCAAGGCTCCCGCCAATTATGAAATTCTATAGTTTCTCAAAAAATCAAGTTTGAAAGTTGACATTCAATAATTCAAGAAGTATAATATTGGAATTTTGATTAAAACTACAAACTCTTTCTTTGGACAAGTGTGTATTGATAAAATTTTCATAATAAAGAAAATATTCTCTTTACCAATATGTGTTATATTTGAAATTTGAAATTAGATCCTAGCATACATTCTCACTAGAAAGAATGATAAATTAGTATGGATTTAGATATTGTATGTATGTTATCAATTCCAATGTTAAGTTACCACAATCCAAAATTTATTTTTTAATTATAGTCTGACTTTTGCATTTAGAGGACACTTAGAAATCCATTTGTGATGTCAGTTTTTTTATTCTGTGATTTTCAGTAAAGAATGATGTTATAAATACTAAAGCAGAATATAAGAAAGGGTAATGTATAAAACATTCTTTCTTTTAAAAATTATTATAATGATTTCAAGTTATTTTATATTGAAAAACACTTTTTAAAGTATTGAGAATAAAGTTGTTTTAATAAAATGTTGCTCAATTTCAACAAATGGATAGTTACAAAAATTATAGATATTTTACAAAATAAAAGTTCTGGCTGTCGATATCCACATAATCAAGAGTTGGTAAATGCAGTTTGTCTTTGATACATGGTATTTGATATAATGTTAAAAAATATCATTACTTTCTCATATATTAGACTTTTAAAAAGACTACCACAGCCTTAAGTAATTATATCAAATACAATTTGTGTTTTCAGGGTATGAACATGTTTTCATACAGCAATATTATCTATACAAAGTAAGGATTGAATAAGTGTTTAATGAATGAATGAGAATGTAACAGGACAGAATGGGGGGGGGGGAGAATAAGATGGAACTGCCCAGAGAAATTAATACAAACTACAAGAAAGGGACAAAAATGCAATTGAGGGCAATAGATTTGTCTTTGTCTTGCTAGTACAATGCTACATTACATATATCACCCATTCCTCTGTCCTTTGAAAATCATGGAGTGAGCCACACACAGAGAAAGCATAAGATAAGTAAGACAAGATAAGATTAGATAAGATGAGATATGATGATGGCCGTTTGGAGAGGAAATCAGCCATGGGTCTTTGCATGTTCTCATTGGATAGTCTAAGAATTCAAAACTCTGATAGCTCTTCACCTGAGCAGTTTCTCAAGGTTGTGACTGAAGTGAGCAACCCTGAGAGATGAGTTAGCATCTCTCTCTGGACAGGGAGCAAGCTTTTTCTTGCTATAAAATCAGCAAATCCCCAAGTCAAGTGACCCTCTGCTGTAATACAATCTACTACATGTGCAGGCATCTTTGAGATCTGGAAGCCATAGGTGAACAGGCATAAATATGAAGCTCTGGCTACTGTTTTAGTTGTGAGTAATCAAGTCCTTTGTCTCCGACCTAGGAGTTTTGTGTTTTCTGTCAGCGTCTATAAAACAGTAATAGGCTAATTTTCTAGTAAGTAGAGAAAAATCTCAGACAGGGCATGGCTCTAAACAATGGCATCACTATCAAAATTGTAAGTGTGTGCATGTGCGTGTGCATGTATATATACAGATGTAATGCATAATTTTATAGATATAACTTCACATAGATTCACACACACACGTACATCTATATTCCATATCTACTTTTCTGTTTGGTAGTCCTTACAACATACTGTTCATAGCATACAATCTTGGGCCATTTTTTAAAATTCTCTGTCCCCTAGTTTCCTCAACTATACTTTGAGCATAGCATTGGTAGAGAACTCACAAGACTGTTATAAGAATTAACTGGTGTAATGAACATAACATTCTTAGGATAATGTTTGGCACTCAATAACTTTAGCCATTCTACTTTACCTTTGATTTCTATTAGTGTCTTTTATGACACTATGATTTTACAAATGATTTTACAAAGACATTTCACTGAAAGTAGGTTTCTGATGCTTCTATAACCACCGAGGAACACAGAATGTGGGGCAAATACATGCCATATGAGAAGTAACATCTATATTTACATATAACATGTATACTTAAATATAAATGAAGTGATTCGATTTTTAAATGAAATTTCACATTTTGCTTTGAAAGTATGGAAAATCTTTTCTTTTTAATATTTCAAGTAGGCTGACTGCACAAAAGATAATACAAGTTTTCTTCTCTTTCTAAAATTGATAGCTTTTGAAATTATTCAGACATACTACTTCAAGGCTTCGAGTTATGAAATATATCGAAAAGGCAACAGTGGCCTCTAGTGACGCAGACACTAAAATAACGGGATGGAAATCAAAGCCATTCAAAGGAAAATAAATTTAAATGATTTACTGAAATGTTTCATCTAATTGATGAAGGATTAATACAGTTCACAGAAAGTCCTCTCCCTCCAAAAACGCCTCTGTACACGCTGATAAAGCGGCATACAAACTTTCTAACTGGAATAGAAACTGGCCTCTTCACTTCTACTGTTTATAAGGTATTGTAGATTCATAGGCAAATCATACATAATCACAGGAATACTAATTTATTTATCAAACACATTTGAAAAGCAGTGATTTAAAACTTGCTTGTAATTATTAGTATCACACTAGGATTTGGAAACTCACCTAAACTCCAATCTGTTATACTTGTTCAAAAAAAGAACGATGTCCTGGAGATCCAATCATTAACTAAATTAAATGTTTAAATAGATTTTAGAATAAAAAAAAATTGTTATGATTTTATCATAGGTGTTTATACATACATGCATTATGCATGTATACAAATAAGAATCAAATGTTTACATACTGTATACTGTATAAGTATTGACATATATCATATGTATACATAACCCCACATGGATACAACGATTTCATGATCTCTATAAATTGTCTTGTGACAGTTAGAAAAAAACTTCCAGGTTTTTGAAGAATTATCCTATAAAATAGCTGAAGTCAACATCCAGTCCTTCAGCTGGAGAGTTTCTAAATGAAAAAAATAAATCAAACCTTATAGAAGAGAATAAATATTTGACGTATACCTACTCAATAACTACCAAAACAATAATTAGATTAAACAATAAATCAGTATTATAAATTAATTTTTTTTATTATCTTTTCCTAAATTGAATTTCCATTCATTGTTTCAAAAACCAATTCTTCCATTTTGTTGGTTAATTCTTCACTTTCTGTCTTCATATATTTCTATTTGTGGTTGTATCCAATATTAATTAAAATTCTCATGAATAGGTCATTTCATGTTTTTAACTTTTATGAATGTTTTTGTCTTTAAACCTTCTATTTTCTTCCCTCATCCCTATACTGAGTTAGCAAATCAAAGTTCTTATTCTTAGCTATCAGATACGTGAATTCTGACTTTCAAACATTTAATCCAATTGTTTTGTGGCCTTAATTTATCAAAAAATTTGAAGCAAGATGGGAATCTGTTTAATCTTCAGAATTAAAAACAAAAAAAAGTCTAATTTACTATTTGGAGAGGGAAATCAATTCTTACCTAAGAAGGAAATTGGACTTTTTAACTTAAAGAAATCAAAACTGCCAATGCAGTAATGAAAAGCTAAATAATTTTCTATGAATAAGTACAAATAACCATCACAGAATGTTACCCTAAAAAGTAATATGAATTACTAGACAGGAACTCTATGAAATTCAAGGTTAAAGTTGAAGGATACTGTAATCTTTGAATAGTCAGAGAAATTTTTATGGAATAGAAAGGATTTCTGGAGATATAACAATCATCATATAGCTTTAAAAAAAAAAAGGCAATATAAGCAAAGTGATTAGTACTAACTGGGAGACGGACTCTGAACCCAGACTGTCTGATTTTGAGTCATTGCTCTAGCAGGTGATAGTTTTGTTATCTTACCTCTTTTGCCTCACATTTTCCATGTGTAAAACGAGGGTAGAAATAATGGGGATTAGAAGAGTTCGTAAAAGAATCAGCCTACAAAAATATTAGCTATGATTATCAATAAGATTATGAGAAAAAGATCAAAAGGAACATGTATCTACAATTTCTTAGAAAATAATTAGACTAAACAATAAATTAGGCTCATTAATATTTTGCACTTTCCTTTTATGTGTTCCAAATTTTTCCACTCACGTTTTTTTCAAAAAGTAACTCTTCCATTTTTTGTCACTCTTCATCTTTTAAAACAGCAAAGTGAAATTGACTGAATTTGCCCTCTAGCCAGATCTAAGAGGTTTATTACATAGCCTGAATTTCATTTTGATAATTAATATAATAGACATTTATTGGACACATTCTAAGGGCCCTTACCAGGCTAGGAGCTAAATAGGTAAATAAAAGATTAAATGGAATATGAAATCCAGTGGATTTCAATCACCTAGAATGCTTGAACATACAGACTGCTGAGCACCAACCCCAGAATTTCTGCTTCAAGAAGTGAGGGAAGGGGACCCATGACCTTATTTTATATCACTAGCAGGTTCTTGTGTAATGTTGATTTTGCTGTTCTTAGGAAGACACTTTGAGAACAACTGATTAAGTGCATTATACTGTTGGGGCTTAGGAAGGATGCTGTAAACTGGACCCTAACTCAGATTTGGAGGAGAAGTTAGGGAAGAATCCCCAAAGGACTGGTACCTGAATACTGAATCTTCAAGAATGGTGAACAAAGCCAGGTGAAAACTAGGCTAATTTTACTATTGCAGGAGCCCTGTTGTTAGCTAAACTTTAATAGCCTACTAATCCGGACCAAACCAAGCCTTCCACTGAGCTGGGAATTTTATTTACTTAAGAAGAGTAGCATTTACACTTTTCTGACAGCAGTAGTTTCAATAAGGTAAAAGAATGCCTGATAGACATAAATAGAAATCTGACCTCATAAGATTTAACTAAGCTGGGGTAATTTTGTTCTCAAAGAAAACTTAATACTTAACTTTTTCTGAGACTTATAGTCCCAAAGGGGCTAAAAGAAAGGACTAAACAAGATACTTAAATAGAAATTTGACCTTAAAAGAGGATGCTTTTATGTCTCTTAACAATGATTTATTCTGTTTCCTTAAACAAAGACAATGGTCAACACAGTATTATTAAGTCAATCATTTTTCCATATGTTTGAGCAATACAATGAGTAGTATGTGTACAAGTCATCAAGGCAAAATAGATAGGAGCAATATAAAAGCAAATGTAAAGATACCTAACGGCCAGGAATAACAAAGAAAAGAATCAAGATTGACAAAGTTATTTAGTAAATTTCTTAGAAATCTGTTCCTGGAACAGAGCTCCTAAACCATTAAATTCCTATGATGAGAACAGAAAGCTGTCTTTTGTTATGTTAATGACTGACTTTGGGCTGCCCTTAAGGAGAGGAAGCTGATTGCCGAGAACCAACCTGTGATTAGAGGGTTAGAACTTTTAGTTCCACCCCTGGGATTGGGTAGCCGGGCTGGAGTTGTATCCATGGTCAATGGCCAATGATCTAGTCAATCATACCTTTGTAATGAAGCATCCATTCGAACACAGAAGAATGAGGTTTTAAGAGCTTCCAGGTTGGTGAACATGTGAAAATTTGGTGAGAAGAGTGCACTTAGAGAGGGCATGGAAACCTTTCCCCATACCTTGCCCTATGCATTTCTTCAATCTGGCTATTTCTTAGATATGTCTTTTATAATAAACCAGTGATCTAGTAAGTGAAATATTTCCCTGAGTTGTGTGAGCCACTCTAGCAGATTAATTAAACCCAAGGAGAGTTTTGTGGGAACCTCTGATTTACAGCCAGATGGCCAGAAGTACACAATAAAAAACTGGGCTTGACATTGGTATCTGAAGTGTGTGTGGCGGGGGTCAGGGGGCAGGCGTGGGGAGCAGACTTGTGGGACAGAACCCTTAACCTGTGGGATCTGAAACGATATCCAGGTAGTGTCAGAATTGAATTAAATTATCAGATAGCCAGCTGGGGACTGGAGGATTGCTTGGTGGTGTGGGAACCCCCTCTCTACACATCAGAATTGTGTGCAGAATCCTTACCTTATTATTCTCACTGACTTATAGTATCTAATTCTGAGTTTCAAAACGACAACTTCCCAAAGACAAACAAGCCCAGGCACTAAATTTGAACAACAGCCCAGGGGATTTTCTATATCAGAGGGAACTTGCAGTCACCCTTTACATTTGTATCCAACATTTAGTGTCTGATTTGATCAATCACAACTTTTCTAATTTCTCTCAATCATACATTTTTATTCTTAAATTACCCATAAAATTCCCTACATAATTTTTATATAAACATTCTTTTTATTAATAAAAAGATATAATTATATGGAGGATATTAAAGGGATTTTCTTTTATATATAAAAATATAAAGGGAGTATATTTTATAGTC
This sequence comes from Prionailurus bengalensis, assembly GCF_016509475.1. Taxonomy (NCBI): domain Eukaryota; kingdom Metazoa; phylum Chordata; class Mammalia; order Carnivora; family Felidae; genus Prionailurus; species Prionailurus bengalensis. Next base: position 99,851,905 of record NC_057344.1, on the reverse strand, counting down.
AACATCTCAGATTTCTTAGGCAAAACTAAAATTTCTCAATTATTGGAATGGTTCTGGACAAACTACACCAAAGACAAACAAAATGAAATGTTTTGGCATGACTTGTTTATAAACCTGTACAAATGAATAATTGAATAGGGTAATGTGTGACATAAATACCCATGGTTAACATCTACTAATTAATATCTAATAATCCTCACTTTATTGGGTATTTTGAGATGCTTGATCTGCTGCATTTTTAAAAATTTTTATATAAAAATTAGTTTAAAATTTTGGAGGAAATGTCCACTGATTCATTTGAAGTATGTCTGGAATAAAAATGTTATGAAAAGAATATTCTTTAAAAAGTTAAGGCCTATATATTCCTTCTTTTAACTGAGCAAATCTAGTGTGATAGCAAAGTAACCTTCCTAAAAGATACTCTCGAGAATTCTACAGCCACTTTACAGTTTCTTCAGGTATCAACCTTTTTAAATACCTAATAACTAATCCAAAAGAATTTAGAGTAGGCAAAAATATACATATGCATACACACGTTCATAATATCGAAACATGGTCTGATTTGACTCAGTGTTTTATTAAGACACGTTTTGTCTGAAAACTTGAACAAGCAAATGTTTAGTCATTATTCATAAACTATTGTCTCAAGAATTGTTATAACCTTTTGCTCTAATCTCCAGGAAGCACATTTTTTTAATACCTAAGAAAAATAACTAACAATGATTTTTAAAAATCGTATCTGCATATGAATCCTTACCTATTAAAAAGTGAACAATCTGTTATTTTACACATAATACGAGAAAGCAAGAGGGAATATTTTGCTTCAGTTTCTCCAAGTCTGCAATTTAGACACGATATGCTAACATACAAGTTGCATTTAGTTTCTTTACAGAATATAGCAAATCAATATGTATACATAGCTTTATTTAAAAAAAAAAACTTCAGTAATTTTTTAAGGTTATTAAAATCATACTTGCTTAAAACTCCAGGGAAATATAATGCAGAATAGCATTTGTATATTTCACAGCAAACATCAAGTTTGTGGAGTTGTAACTATTGTTATTTATATAGTATCTTACTGTTTGTGCGGCTCTCTTGATTTCTAATATTTTATTCTTTGCTGTAGGCCAGCTTGATTTCTGAGAAGCTCTTCTTATTTTCCAGTATTTAACAGATATAAATACTGTTGTGGATTCTCTTCAAAATTCATGTATTCCATTATTTATCTATACACTTATTGAAAGCCTATCTTATAACACATAGTGGTAGGATAATGGAGGTTTGCATATATAAACTCTGTGCCCAAGGAACTTACTCATTGAAAAGGAAAGGTTGGGTGCCTGGGTGGCTTAGTGGGTTAAGCGTGGGACTTCGGCTCAGTCCTGATCTCGAGGTTTGTGGGTTTCAGCCCTGCATCCGGCTCTGTGCTGGCAGCTCAGAGCCTGGAGCCTGCTTCAGATTCTGTGTCTCCCTCTCTTTCTGCCCCTCCTTGCTCGCGCTCTCTCTCTCTCTCTTTCAAAAATGAATAAACATTAAAAAAAATTAAAAGGAAAGGTAAGATACATAAGTAATTTAGTACTGTAAAAGGCAAAAACTAATAAATAAATCAATAGAAGTATTGATAAAATGCTGGGAGAATTGAGAGGAGGGACAGCTAATGCCCAGATGAAAGAGTCAAGAACAGGTTCATGAAGGCCATGATAGTTCAGCCTGCCTAGGAAAACAGTAGTATTTGCATACCACCATGTAGTTGAAGAGAGAAAACTCCAGGCAAAGATAACAAATACCAGGGATGAAACTCTGAAACAATGGAAAAAAAAAAAAAAAAAAAGAGAACTACATCCATTGAGTACAGTGTGACAAAAGTTTTAGATTCACCATTAGCTGGAAAGAATACAGTTCCAGTGTTAATAGCCACAGCGCTATAAAAATGGATTCAAGTAATAGTTGAAAACACTATATATTCCTGCAGAGAAAATTTGGCCCTTTACCTATCCCTATTGCCACTACAATTACAACTCTCTGCTTTCGGGCAGTCTATCTCGGAACCATCAAGACCAACATCTTTATTCACTTTTCTCCTGTTATTGTTACAATTAACCTCATAATTTTCAAATCTGATGGGTAGGATGACCATTTAACAGAATTTGCCTGGGACAGTCCCAGTGTATGCTTTTTTATCTTGGTGTAATTATTATTGGGGCCTCTTTTAGGTTTTGATAATAAATTATAGGTCTTACTACCTATAAGGCCCTATAAATCACATTTCTGGCCTAATTTCCCAAGCCTCCCAAACTCTTAACCCTCCCTCAATACCTTCTGGTTTAACCAATGTATGTTACCTGAAAAATCATCTCAAACCTTTCTCTGAATATGCCTTTCCCCTTCTTGATCTAATTGCAACCAGGCTCTCCCTTGAGTATGTATTTCCACTAAAGTCTTTGCATGTAAGGGTTATTTTAATCCCATCCATACCTTTCCACTGGTATGGTGTTGAAGGCATCCTTCTTGGTTCTCATTGATGCCTCCAGACCCTTCTCTTTTATTCTCCCCTAAGAACAATCACCTGAGAATTTTATGATATAGGATTAGTGTAACAATGAATACAATGTCCTTTCTCTTTGTAGTCATCTACCAACTCCTGGTCCATTCTCCCTCTTTCCTTAGAGATTTAATGTTCTGTTTCCTTCTACATTCCACACTCATAATCCAGGTGGGTAATCCCTCAATGCTTGATCTCTGAGTTACTGTCTTTTGTCCACTAACGATCTTGCTCTCCCATCTCAGTCACATACACCCTTAGTTATGACCTAGATTGTGTCATTTTTAGTAGCTGGAACCTCTCCATAGCCACAATTTCAAGTATCCTAAACTTCAACCCAAACTTCAGCTCATTTTCCATGGTCTCCTGATTCCAATAATTTTTAGCCTCCCTGGGGCTTTGACAGGGCCATCTTTCCCTGTTTCTCTTCCTTTTCATGTTCTTATGTACTCCTTTCCCCAATTTAAGGCTCATGATCAGGCATTACAACCACTATCTTAGATACACCCCAAATTCATGTTCAGTTTACTCCATACCTATACCTATGGTGTATGGGATAAAGGAAACACACAAATATGCTGACCAGTCCCACTTCAAATTTATGATCACTAACTCAGATTGTTTCCTAACAACATGGTAATCAAATTAAGTTTTCCAAATAAACTTACTTTTCTGCTCCCCTAAACAAGCATTTCATATTTACTCCCCATATCTCATTTTCACCAAATGACCAAATGGTTTTGTTGAAACTATCCGAATCCTCAGAAGAGAACTACAACCATCCACTCTTCTCACCTACCCACACCCAGCCACATACACTTGCCATTTCTCTTGTTGCTGTATATTGTCTACTGATGTTCCAGTTTATAGTAAAACCTTCTCATGTAAATTCTGTTCCATTAACTCTCACCATTCAAGGACATTGATTCTGAAAATCACACTTTCTCCTACATTATGAGATTTTCCTTCTCTTTTGAATTTCTCTATAATATGTCATAATTCCTTCTATCTTTAAAAGGAGAAAACTAAACAACACAAAAACATATCCCCTTAACTTCCTTTCCCTCTTCAAATACCGCTTCAATTCTCTCATTGCTTTTCATAAAATTATTTGAAACCATTGTCTATGTTCATCATTTCCAATTCTTCACCTCCCCTTCTTCTTGAAACACTTGAGCCAGACTTTTACCATTACCTGTCTTACGTGAAAGCCTTGAGTAACCCTTCACACTGCCAATCCACCTGTCAGTTCTCACCCTTATCTTCCTTGATCTGTCAGCAGGATTAAACAGAGTTGGTCACTATCTCCTCCTTTGAAACACTTTCCTCTCTTCTTTTCCAGGACATGACCCCCTCATGAATTTCCTTTCATCTCTGGCTGTATTTATTCTCTTCAATGAATAACTTCTCTCCCTTACCTGTTAGTGTTGAAATTGTTCATGCCTCCATCTTAGGCCTCTTCTCTCTTCTATCTACACTCAACTCCTTCGCAATCTCATCCTCTTTTCTAATATAATGGCTCCCAACTCCCAACTCCCAACACTGTATCTTCTAAGTGTAATGGTGCCCTGAACTCCAGGCTCATGTATCCAATTGCTTAGTCAGTATCTTCACTTGGTTAGGTGTCTCATTTGTAACATCAAAAATTTATCTGCTGATGCCTCTCACCTTTAAGATCTACTCCTTTTTTAGCCTATCCCATTTCATTTAAAATCAACCCACTCCTTCGTGTTGCTCAGTCAACAAAATTTTAAAGTCATCTTTGACTCCTCTCTGTATTTTTCTTATTTAAAAAAATGTGTATTGTATGGATTCTAAAGTGCTAAATATTCTTCTATGTGCTGGAGCTACAACAGTGAACAAAGTAGACCAAAAATCCTGGTCTCATAGAGCATACATACTAGTTGAAAAAGTCAGACAATAAACAAAATAAAATTGCAAACTATATAGTATTTTATAATGTTACCAGTAGTATGTTGAAAAGTTAACAAGGGTGGGAGAGAAAGTGTGCTATGGGTACAATTTGAAATTTGAAATCAGATACCACGGAAATCTTCACCAAGAAGGTAACAACTTAGTAAAGACTTGAAAGATGTGAAAGATTGGAGCATGTAACTTTATAGGAAAAAGAAGTTCCAGTTGGAAGAAATACTTAGTGCAAACATTCTGAGTCAAGAGTGGGCCATATATGATCCTGAAACAGCAAGGAAGTCAGTATGACTAGAGAAGTGGGAAAATGAGGAAATGAGACTACTGAATTAGATGAGAGCCAGGTCACATAGGGTTATTGAGAATCCTTTCATTTTTATAGTAAACCATTGGAGGGTTTTGAGCCAAAGAAAGTCATTATTTGGCTTCTCTTTTAACAGAATAACTTTGGGAAAAACTTACTTTAGGACAGTGGTATAACCAGAAAGATGAATATGAAAACTACTACAATAATTTAAACTTTATATAATTCACTTTATTTAATTCTAATAACAACTCCTTGGAAAGGATATTATTTTTCAAAATCCTTGGTGAAAGAATACTCAAAATATTTAAGGATGAGTAAGTCAGAGTCTTACCAACTGTTAAGAGTCACCAGTCAATTACCTAATAGAGCCTGCCCATACAAATAAGGTGAACACCAGCCCTACTAGGCTGAATAGGGATATGTACAATGTATGAACTCCTAAACAAAAGAGGTTGGAGCTCCTATTCTATAATATTTATTAAAGTATAGTCAACTTCAGTCAATTGCATAAAATTGAGCTTCCAAAACAATTTTATAATATCTAGAAGTTTACATGCTCGTAAATGCTAAAAAAATAAATTCATATCAAAAGCAAGGCATTTAGCAAAATTACTAATTTTTTTTTTTAAGTTTAGAAAGAAAAGAAGAGCAAGCAGGGGAGGGGCAGAGGGAGAGGGAGAAAGAGAATCCCAAGTAGACTCCACCCTCAGCACAGAGCCCGATGCGGGGCTCAATCTCAGGAAATGTGAAATCATGACATGAACTGAAATCACTAGTGGAATGTTTAACTGACTGAGCCACCCAGGCGCTTCTCAAAATTACTGATATTTTTAAGCTTATTTATTTATGTTGAGAGAGAGACAGAAACAGTGTGAGTGGGGAGGAACAGAGAGAGAGTGAGAGAAGGAAAATCCCAAGCAGGCTCCACGATGTCAGCACAGAGCCCCAAGGTGGAGCTCGAACTCATGAACTGTGAGATCATGACCTGAGCTGAAACCAAGAGTTGGTCGCTTAACTGAGCCACCCAGGCACCCCTCAAAATTACTAATTTTTAAAATTCATCAGTCACTTAACAAAATTGGGGTCCTATACTAAATAATGTATTTAGTTTAATTTATTCCACTCTATGCTATTATACATTATATATAATTAATATTTGATAATTTTAATACACTACTATACACTGTGATTTTAATGATTTTAGAGGAGGATTGATTCTTTATAGGCTACAATTTCCTTGATCTAAATATCATTTCCCTAATTAGTGAAGAGAACTGATCTTGTCAGGAAAAATAGATGCATATTTCTTGTACATTTTAATTGCTTTCTTTGCAATGTTAATTGAGTTAGTACATTTTTGCATCTTAATGTTAACCAGACATTGGTGATTTGCTTGCCTCACCAGATTTAATTAATTAATTAATTAATTAATCTATTTATTTATTTACCTCACCAGACAATTTAAAGCAACACTATTTATACATATCGCTGCAAACTATAAATAGCCAAATTGCTATAAGCCAAGAATGTGAGGTCATTTTATGATACACTCAGTAGGTCCTGCTTTGTGTTTTAGTTTTTCTGGTATATTGTTTTGTTTAAAAAGTACACTGCATAGTCGTTTTCTGTGCAAATATAATTCAATACTTTTCCTTATGCCTATAAGAAAATACAAGTAAAAACAGAGATGTGTATTTTTTATAGAAATGTATTACATCATCCACCCTAATCTGAAGTATTATTTTTTCCCATTTCCCAACTTATCACAGTCATTCTTCCAGGTCAACATTTATAAAGCTAACCTAATATTTTAAATGGAAGTATAACATTTTCTGTGGACATTCTGATTATTCCTTTTTAAAAAATAATTTAATTACAGGTCTGTAATATCTTATTTGCAATTTCAAAATTAAATTTTTTTTCTAATTCAAATGGAAATACTGACCTGAAGCTGTGTGAGGTTATGTATAATCTTTATTTAACGTACTTAATTTGAATACTCATACATTTTGCTGCAGATATGTGAATGTGTTTGATTATGTGGCGCTGCCCCAGGCCCCCTAGTGGTATTAATAATATATGGGGTATGCTTAATATTATTGTTTTAAGAATACCAAAACACCAGAATTCTTAAACACATCTGGCCCCAAGGGTTTTAGTTAATGGTGTGTAGTTCTGTATAAAGAATGTTGCAATAAATATCCTCTAACCTATGCAAAAAAAGACTGGAAATTTTGTTTTTATAAACCAGATTTCTAGAAGTGAAATTACTGGATGACAGAAGATTCACTTCTTCAATTCTAAATTGCTTTCAGAAATAATGTAACTCAAAATTTTAAAAACATATGGGTTAATATGTTTCTATTTCTCATGGTTTCACCAGAAAAATATTTAGATCAACTTTGGTAACTACATAGACCACCTTAATTTCTTATGTTGAGGTATATTCCATCTATCCCTACTTTGGGGAGGATTTTGATCAAGAATGGATGCTGTGTTTTGTCAAATACTTTTTCTGCATCTATTGACAAGATCATATGATTCTTACCCTTTTTTTAATTAAAATGATGTATCATGCTGATTGATTTGGTAATATCGAGCCAGCCCTGCAGCCCAGGAATAAATTTCACTTGGTTATAGTGGATAATCCTTTAATGTACTGTTGAATTCGACTTGCCAGTATTTTGTTGAGAGTTTTTGCATCCATGTTCATTAGGGATGGTGGCCTGTGATTCTCCTTTTTAGCGGGGTCTTTGTCTGGTTTTGGAATTAAGGTAATGCTAGCCTTGTAGAATGAGTTCAGAAGTTTTCCTTCCATTTTTATTTTTTGGAAAAGTTTGAGAAGCACAGGTATTAACTCTTCTTTAAACATCTGATAAAATTCCTCTGGGAAGCCATCTGAGAGATTTTTGATCACTGATTCAATTTCTTTGCTGGTTATGGGCCTGTTCACATTTTCTATTTCTTCCTATTTCAGTTTTGGTAGTTTATGAGTCTCTAGGAATTTGTCCATTTCTTCCAGATTTCCCAGTTTGTTGGCATATAATTTTTCATAGTATTCTCTTTATAATTGTTTGTATTTCTGTGGTGTTGGTTATTATCTCCGCTCTTTCATTCATGATTCTATCTATTCGGTTTTCCTCTCTCTTTTCTTTTTTATCAGTCTGGCTAGGGGTTTATCAATTTTGTTTAGTCTTTCAAAGAACCAGCTATTACTTTTGTTGATCTGTTCTGTTGGATTTTGTTTGTTTGTTTCTGCTCTTATCTTTATTATTTCTCTTCTTATTCTGGCTTTAGGCTTTATTTGCTGTTCCTTTTCTAGCTTTTTTAGGTGTAAGGTTAGATTGTATATTTGGGATCTTTCCTGGTTCTTGAGATAGGCCTGGATTCCAATATACTTTCCCCCTGGGACTGTCTTTGCTGCTTCCCAAAGGGTTTGGACTACCATCTTTTCTTTCCTTTTCTTTTCTTTTCTTTTCTTTTCTTTTCTTTTCTTTTCTTTTCTCTTTCCTTTCTTTCCCTTCCTTTCCTTTTTAAAATTTTTTTGGTGTTTATTTATTTTTTAGAGAGAAAGAGAGAGAGAGAGAGCCTGAACAGGGGAGGGAGAGAAAGGGGGGTGGGTACAGAAGATCTGAAGCAGGCTGTCTGCTGACAGCACAGATGTGAGGCTCAAACGAATGATCATGAGATCATGACCTGAGCCAAAGTCAGATACTTAACTGACTGAGCCTCCCAGGTGTACCTGGACTATTGTGCTTTCATTTTCATTTGCTTTCATGTATTTCTTTTTTTTATTTCTTCTTTAAGTTCCTGGTTAACTCATTCATTCTTTAGTAGAATGTTCATTAACCTCCATGTATTTGAGGGATTTCCAAATTTTTTCTTGTGGTCAACTTTAAGTTTTGTAGCATTGTGATCCAAAAATATGTATGGCATGATCTCAATCTTTTTGTATGTGTTGAGGACTGAGATTTTATTTGTGACCCAGTATGTGATCTATTCTGGAAAACATTCCATGTGCACTTGAGAAGAATATTCTGCTGCTTTAGGATGAAATGTTCTGAATATATCTGTTAAGTCCATCTGGTCCAGTGTGTCGTTCAAAGCCATCCTTTCCTTGTTGATTTTCTGCTTAGATGATCTGTTCATTGCTAATGGTGGGGTGTTAAAACCCTCACTATTATTGTATTATTATCAATGAGTTTCTTTATGTTTGTTATTAATTGTTTTATATGTTTGGTTATTTCAAGTTGGGGGCATAAGTATTTATAATAGTTAGATCTTCTTAGTGGATAGACCCTTTAATTATGATACAATGCCCTACTTCATATCTTGTTACAGTGTTTGTTTTAAAATCTAGTTTGTCTGGGGGTTCCTGGGTGGCTCAGTCAGTTAGGTTTCTGACTTCAACTCAGGTCATGATCTCACATTCTGTGAGTTTGAGCCCCACGTCGGGGTCTGTGCTGACAGCTCAGAGCTTGGAGCCCGCTTTGGATTCTATGTCTCCCTCTCTCTCTGCCCCTCCCTTGTTCGTGCTCTGTCTCTCTCACTCTTAAAAATAAATAAACATAAAAAAATTAAAAAAAAAACCTAGTGTGTTGGATATAAGTATGGCCACTATGGCTTTCTTTTGATGTTCATTAGCATGATAGATAGTTCTCCATCTCCTCACTGTCAATCTGCATCTGTCTCTAGGTCTAAAATGAGTCTCTTGTAGGCAGCATATAGATGGATTTGTTTGTTCATTCATTCAGATACCCTATATCTTTTGAGTAAAGCATTTTGTCCACTTACATTCAGAGTGATTATTGAAAGATATGAAATTAGTACCATTGTGTTACCTTTAGAGTAGGTGTTGTTCTCTTGTTCTTTCTAATCTTTGTTGCTTTGTTTTTTTGGTTTTTTTTGTTTTTGTTTTTTTTTTTTCTCCACTCAAACAGTACCCTTAAAATTTCTTGCAGGACTGGTTTAGTGGTCATGAACTCCTTTAGGTTTTGTTTGTCTGGGAAACTCTTAATCTCTCCGAATGACAGCCTTGCTGGGTAAAGAATTCTTGGCTGCATATTATTCCTATTCAGCATGTTGAATATTTTATGCCACTCCCTTCTGCCCTGACAAGTTTCAGCAGACAGGTCTGCTGCTAACCTTATGTGTCTACCCTTGTATGTTAAGGACCTTTTGTACCTAGCCACTGTAAAAATTCTTTCTTTATCTTTATATTTGCAAGTTTCACTATGCTAATGTCATGGTGTTGACCTGCTTTTGTTGGTTTTCAGGGAGTTCTCTGTGCTTCTTGGACTTGAATGCCAGATTAGGGAAGATTAGGAAAGCTCTCAGCTAAAATTTATTCAAATAAACCTTCTTCCTCTTTTTCCTGCTCTTCGTTTTCTGGGTGTGCTATGATACAGATGGTTTTGCTTTATGAAATCATTGAGTTCCCAAAATCTCCCCTCGTGATCTAATAGTTTTCTTTCCCTCTTCCTTTCAGCTTCATTGTTTTCCATAATTTTGTCTTCTATATCAACTATTCTCTACTTTGTTTCCTCAATCTTCATTGTGACTGTATTCAGTTGGTTTTACATCCTAGTTAGAGCATTTAAAAAATATTTTTATAGTTTTTAAATCTTCTATCTTTGCAGCAAGCGTTTCTCTGATGTCTTCTATGCTTTTTTCAAAGCCCAGATAGTAGTCCTTTGACTGTTGTTCTAAATTCTTGTTGAGGTATATTGCTTATATCTGTTTTGAGCATGTCCCTGGCTGTAATTTCTTCTTGACCCTTCTTTTGGGGAGAATTCTTCTGTTTTTCCATTTTGTCTAAGTTTCTGTTTTTGCATATTTTAAAAGCTTGCTATGTTTGCTGCACCTGAGAGTAATGTTGTATTAAAAAAGGGTCCTACACTGTCCATAACCTGGCACTTAAGGAAGTGTTTCTAGCATATGCTGTGTGCACTCTCCTGTTAGATTTTGGCTGCTCTTTCCCACTGGTCAGTGCTCTGCAGAGCTCCTCCTTGTGTGCAGTGGGGAGTGTTTAGAACTTTAAATAGGTGTGCTTTGATTTGTTTGTTAAAATAAGTCTCACTCCTGTCACACTGTCTCCTTCCAACCATGGAGATCCTTCTGCCAGTCTGTAGATCAATTTCCTGAGTGTTCCAAGTGATCTCCACCTTAATTTCTATACTGATATTTCCCATGGTGAATCTGCTATACTAGGATTTATATTCACAAAATTTGATAAATAATCCTGATACCCAGCAGACAATTTCAAAGAGGTGACTCAGGAGGTGTAAAGCATAAAAGGTCACTTGATGTAATTATGTTACAAAGAACTTTCTTGTAATCATTTCCAACATCTAATTGTTACCTCACTTCATTTATTTTTATTTCCTGGATTACCATTCTTTTGATGCTATTGTCAGTCAACTATAAAATTAATAATAACACACATTAATCTGTTTTTCTCTTTTCCCTCATACTTATTTCAGTTTCATTGGAGATCAGTCTTCTTCCAAGTACACTTACACTTTTGATGTTCCTTTTTGCTTCCTCCATGTTTTACCTCTGTGAGCATTTTTACCTACTCTAGTTTGGAGCTAATAATCCCACATTTATTTCTTTACACTAAAATCTTCTCCCTGTTTCACGCACATCTTGCTATAGACTGTGAAGTACAATATGTGTGCTACATACTCTACTTCGTACCCCACCTTTCCTTCACTCTCTGCCTTCTCACAATGCCTGTTTTACATCTTATATATGCCAGGAGTTAGCAATGCCGGCCTTTAACAGACTCAAGAAATATGTGGTAAATGCACGAATACAAAACAATAGTGCTTTAAATTTCTATAAAAATATTTTCACAGTCATTGTACAAGACATAGCATCCAACAATAAATATAATTCTTTGATAAGGGCGGTATCATTTCAAAGAAGTTAAGCAGCTTTTAAAAGGGAATAAGGCTCAAATGTGGCAGAATCAGGAATAAAATCAAGTTTTCTGGTTTTAAATCAATATCTCTATTTCATCATGTCAATTTTAACTGATGACCCCTTATCTAATTCACTTTGATTTTTTTGTGCTGTGGCTAAAAAGTATTGTAAAAAACATAAAACCATGTTGAACACTAAATAGACTAGTCAACTGAGAGTGAACAATGAATGTGAAACGGTTAAAATTACATTATAATGTATAAATAGATAGTAGACAAATGTATGACTGTGATTATGCTTTCTCATTTTTTTTTTTACTTACAACCGTTTTCACTGGAAATCAAAAACAATGGCAGAGCCCTCCAGGGCAGAACATGATGCCTTGGGTAGTGGTCTGACCACATAGTATTCAGTGATAATGTGGACAAAAGTAGATGGATTTGATTTTTCGAAGAGAATATATTTTATTGTATGCAGCATGAAATTACAAAAAAGTATTGCTCTATTTCATGACTAATACACATTAATCATAATCACTTCTTTGAATTCATTCAAAGAGGTCAAAATCAATCCAAGGATGAAACATTTCCCTATTTCATAATATTCCTGAAAGTGTGTGAGCAGCAGATATGACTGCCTGTTTCTGCCTGTGGGAACACACTGCAGCATATTCATTAACCAGTTCTTCCTTCCTGCTTCTTGGCCAGATAAAATTTCCCCACGCTGGTTTTCTTCAGATAGCTCAGTAAGCTTTCAGCTCATGAGTAAAGCTCTCTGCACACCACCCCTTCCCACACTGTACAGAGCACGTGCCTGTGGAGCACACGTGTCAGGATTTGATCAAGAAGCTGAATATGGCTCTGCGCCTGGTTTGTATTTTATGGTCAGAAAAGACATTGGGCGAAACCATCATTCTGCAGATCTTTTACTTGTCTGGAGCATCCTGCCGCTTCTGAGAACACAGGGGTTCCAGAGAACTCTCTGGCCTTTTGAACGGACTTCCCCTGTGCTTCATCCAGACCATCATTTCTCAGTGCATTTTAAAATATATATTGCTTACTAACAATCTTTTGAAAAGGCAGAGAATTATAAAGATCCATAATCTCTTCTGTAAACCTAGCATGACCTTTTTGGAGATAAAACCTAACCTGACTAGACATGAAGTTATTCCTAATCTTTATTTATCCTATTTAGTGTGACTATGTATTCTGGTCCCTACAGAAATATTAATGTGTATGATTATGGGGTGCCATTCAAGACATAACTGGAAGTGCTATAATAGCATACAGTATGCATGTCCTATTACCTTTCCAAAATTAAAAAAACAATCAAACTGTATTTCAACACACATCTAGACCCAAGGGTTTGCAGTAAGGGAGTATGGACTTATAAATATATGCTAAGTTACATCAACGCACTAGGCTGGAAATATTCCATGTTATATTAGGTTTTCAAAACATTTTAAGGGGTACCTGGGTGGCTCAGTCAGTAGAGTGGCTGACTTCGGCTCAAGTCGTGATCTCACAGTTAGTAAGTTCAAACCCCACATCGGGCTCACTGCTGTCAGCACAGAGCCTGCTTTGGATCCTCTGTCCCTCTCTCTTTCTTCCCCTCCCTGCTCCTGCTCTCTATCTTTCTCTCTTTCTCTCTGTCTCTCAAAAGTAAAGCAAACATTTAAACGATAATAAAACATAATAAAAAATTTAAAAGCATGGCATAATCCCATTAAAAATAAGTACATTTATATTTGTGTGCATAGGATGCGTGTTTGCATGTAAGTTTATGTAAGAGATGACTAGAAGTTTATGCTATTCTAGTGTAAATTCTGATATTGTTTTATACATACAAATCAATGTCTTCACATGCAACTCCATAAATTTTCTTTGATCAGTTGGAATATATGGGGATGGGGTGCATGGGGGGAGGAGACAGTTGCATCATATTCTTTTACTATAAATGTAATTATTTCTAATCCTGCTAGTATTAGCAAAAACATATATTAAGCACTTAATATATGGGAGATATTGAAATAAGCATTTGCATAATTATTCAATATTTAAAAAAAATATTTGGAATAGGTAATATCATTTACATTTATTACATTTATTTAATTTAATATACTTTCTACTCTGAATATTTAAAAGGTGACCAAAAACTTAGCACCTAAAAAATGGCAAAGATTTCCATTTGACTACATAACATTATAAAATTTGTTAATTATTTTAGGTTTCATTAAAAAGATAATCAGTGTTTTAAATGTAATAAATTGTCTCTGTATATTCATTCAAAAAATATCCATCAATAAGACTAATAAGTGGTAATGTTCAACAACCAGCTTATAGGATGTGGGATGGGAGGACAGAAAGAAAGAAGAGCCTGATATGTTGTTTTTGTCCATTTATATAGTATATATACTCTCATCATTGTTGATTTCAAGCTACTCCAACATGACAACATGAACGTGGGGTAGCAATGAATGTATATATACACATAAGTATATATACATATATATATACATATATATATATACATATATATACATATGCATATATACATATATATATAATTGCTCTTATTTTTTTCAGTTTTTAAATTTATTTTTTTAAATTTTTTAATATATGAAATTTATTATCAAATTGGTTTCCATACAACACCCAGTGCTCATCCCAAAAGGTGCCCTCATCAATACCCATCACCAACCCTCCCCTCCCTCCCACCCCCATCAACCCTCAGTTTGTTCTCATTTTTTAAGAGTCTCTTATGCTTTGGCTCTCTCCCACTCTAACCTCTTTTTTTTTTTTCCTTCCCCTCCCCCATGAGTTTCTGATAAGTTTCTCAGGATCCACATAAAAGTGAAACATATGGTATCTGTCTTTCTCTGTATGGCTTATTTCACTTAGCATCACACTCTCCAGTTCCATTCACATTGCTACAAAGGGCCATATTTCATTCTTTCTCATTGCCACGTAATACTCCATTGTGTATATAAACCACAATTTCTTTATCCACTCATCAGTTGATGGACATTTAGGCTCTTTCCATAATTTGGCTATTGTTGAGAGTGCTGCTATAAACATTGGGGTACAAGTGCCCCTATGCATCAGCCCTCCTGTATCCCTTGGGTAAATTCTTAGCAGTGCTATTGCTGGGTCACAGGGTAGGTCTATTTTTAATTTTCTGAGGAACCTCCACACTGTTTTCCAGAGTGGCTGCACCAGTTAGCATTCCCACCAACAGTGCAAGAGGGTTCCCGTTTCTCCACATCCTCTCCAGCATCTATAGTCTCCTGTTTTGTTCATTTTGGCCACTCTGACTGGCGTGAGGTGATATCTGAGTGTGGTTTTGATTTGTATTTCCCTGATGAGGAGCGATTTGAGCATCTTTTCATGTGCCTGTTGGCTATCCGGATGTCTTCTTTACAGAAGTGTCTATTCATGTTTTCTGCCCATTTCTTCACTGGATTGTTTTTCAGGTGTGGAGTTTGCTGAGTTCTTTATAGATTTTGGATACTAGCCGTTTGTCCGATATGTCATTTGCAAATATCTTTTCCCATTCCGTTGGTTGCCTTTTAGTTTTGTTGATTGTTTTCTTTGCTGTGCAGAAGCGTTTTATCTTCATGAGGTCCCAAGTTCATTTTTGCTTTTAATTCTCTTGCCTTTGGTGTTATGTCAAGTAAGAAATTGCTACAGCTGAGGTCAGAGAGGTCTTTTCCTGCTTTCTCCTCTAGGGTTTTGATGGTTTCCTGTCTCACATTCAGGTCCTTTATCCATTTTGAGTTTATTTTTGTGAATGGCGTAAGAAAGTGGTCTAGTTTCATTCTTCTGCATGTTGCTGTCCAGTTCTCCCAGCACCATTTGTTAAAGAGACTGTCTTTTTTCCATTGGATATTCTTTCCTGCTTTGTCAAAGATTAGTTGGCCATACTTTTGTGGGTCTAGTTCTGGGGTTTCTATTCTATTCCACTGGTCTATGTGTCTGTTTTTGTGCCAATACTATGCTGTCTTGATGATTACAGCTTTGTAGTAGAGGCTAAAGTCTGGGATTGTGATGCCTCCTGCTTTGGTCTTCTTCAAAATTACTTTGGTTATTCGCGGCCTTTTGTGGTTCCATATGAATTTTAGGATCGCTTGTTCTAGCTTCAAGAAAAATACTGGTGCAGTTCTGATTGGGATTGCATTGAGTGTGTAGATAGTTTTGGGTAGTATTGACATTTTAACAATATTTATTCTTCCAATCCATGAGCATGGAATGTTTTTCTATTTCTTTATATCTTCTTCAATTTCCTTCATAAGCTTTCTATAGTTTTCAGCATACAGATCTTTTACATCTTTGGTTAGATTTATTCCTAGGTATTTTATGCTTCTTGGTGCAATTGTGAATGGGATCAGTTTCTTTATTTGTCTTTCTGTTGCTTCATTATTAGTGTATAAGAATGCAACTGATTTCTGTACATTGATTTTGTAACTTGCAATTTTGCTGAATTCATGTATCAGTTCTAGCAGACTTTTGGTGGAGTCTGTTGGATTTTCCATGTATAATATCATGTCATCTGCAAAAAGTGAAAGCATGACTTCATCTTTGCCAATTTTGATGCCTTTGATTTCCTTTTGTTGTCTGATTGCTGATGCTAGAACTTCCAACACTATGTTAAACAACAATGGTGAGAGTGGGCATCCCTGTCGTGTTCCTGATCTCAGGGAAAAAGCTCTCAGTTTTTCCCCATTGAGGATGATGTTAGCTGTGGGCTTTTCATAAATGGCTTTTATGATCTTTAAGTATGTTCCTTCTATTCCAACTTTCTCAAGGGTTTTTATTAAGAAAGGGTGCTGAATTTTGTCAAAGGCCTTTTCTGCATCGATTGACAGGATCATATGGTTCTTATCTTTTCTTTTATTAATGTGATGTATCACGTTGATTGATTTGCGAATGTTGAACTAGCCCTGCATCCCAGGAATGAATCCCACTTGATCATGGTGAGTAATTCTTTTTATATGCTGTTGAATTCGATTTGCTAGTATCTTATTGAGAATTTTTGCGTCCATATTCATCAGGGATATTGGCCTGTAGTTCTCTTTTTTTACTGGGTCTGTGTCTGGTTTAGGAATCAAAGTAATACTGACTTCATAGAATAAGTCTGGAAGTTTTCCTTCCCTTTCTATTTTTTGGAATAGCTTAAGAAGGATAGGTATTATCTCTGCTTTAAATGTCTGGTAGAATTCCCCAGGGAAGCCATCTGGTCCTGGACTCTTATTTGTTAGGATTTTGTGATAACTGATTCAATTTCTTCGCTGGTTATGGGTCTCTTCAAGCTTTCTATTGCCTCCTGATTGAGTTTTGGAAGTGTGTGGGTGCTTAGGAATTTGTCCATTTCTTCCCGGTTGTCCAGTTTGTTGGCATATAATTTTTCATAGTATTCCCAGATAACTGCTTGTATTTCTGAGGAATTAGTTGTAATAATTCCATTTTCATTCATGATTTTATCAATTTGGGTCATCTCCCTTTTCTTTTTGAGAAGCCTGGCTAGAGGTTTATCAATTTTGTTTATTTTTTCAAAAAAACAACTCTTGGTTTCATTGATCTGCTCTACCGTTTTTTAGATTCTATATTTTTATTTCTGCTCTGATCTTTATTATTTCTCTTCTTCTGCTCGGTTTGGGGTGTCTTTGCTGCTCTGCTTCTAGTTCCTTTAGGTGTGCTATTAGATTTTGTATTTGGGATTTTTCTTGTTTCTTGATATAGGCCTGGATTGCAATGTATTTTCCTCTCAGGACTTCCTTCGCTGCATCCCAAAGCATTTGGATTGTTGTATTTTCATTTTCGTTTGTTTCCATATATTTTTTAATTTCTTCTCTAATTGCCTGGTTGACCCATTCATTCTTTAGTAGGGTGTTCTTTAACCTCCATGCTTTTGGAGGTTTTCCAGCCTTTTTCCTGTGGTTGATTTCAAGCTTCATAGCATTGTGGTCCGAAAGTATGCATGGTATAATTTCAATTCTTCTATACTTATGAAGGGCTGTTTTGTGACCCAGTATGTGATCTCTCTTGGAGAATGTTCCATGTGCACTCGAGAAGAAAGTATATTCTTTTGCTTTGGGATGCAGAGTTCTAAATATATCTGTCAAGTCCATCTGATCCAATGTATCATTCAGGGCCCTTTTTTCTCTATTGACCGTGTGTCTAGATGATCTATCCATTGTTGTAAGTGGAGTGTTAAAGTCCCCTGCAATTACCACATTCTTGTCAGTAAGGTTGCTTATGTTTGTGAGTAATTGTTTTATAAATTTGGGGGCTCCCATATTCGGCGCATAGACATTTATAATTGTTAGTTCTTCTTGATGGATAGACCCTGTCATTATTATATAATGCCCTTATTCATCTCTTGTTACAACCTTTAATTTAAAGTCTAGTTTGTCTGATATAAGTATGGCTACTCCAGCTGTCTTTTGACTTCCAGTAGCATGATAAATAGTTCTCCATCCCCTCACTTTCAATGAAGGTGTCCTCAGGTCTAAAATGAGTCTCTTGCAGACAGCAAATAGATGGGTCTTGTTTTTTTTAATCTATTCTGATACTCTATGTCTTTTGGTTGGCGCAGTTAGTCCATTTACATTCAGTGTTATTATAGAAAGATATGGGATTAGAGTCATTGTGATGTCTGTAGGTTTCATGCTTGTAGTGATGCCTTGTACTTTGTCTCACAGGATCCCCCTTAGGATCTCTTGTAGGGCTGGTTTAGTGGTGACGAATTCCTTTAGTTTTTGTTTGTTTGGAAAGACCTTTATCTCTCCTTCTATTCTAAATGACAGATTTGCTGGATAAAGGTTTCTCGGCTGCATATTTTTTCTGTTAATCACATTGAAGGTTTCCTGCCATTCCTTTCTGGCCTGCCAGGTTTCAGTAGAGAGATCTGTCACAAGTCTTATCGGTTATATATACCCTTTATATGTTACAGCACGTTTATGCCTAGCTGCTTTCAGAATTTTCTCTTTATCCTTGTATTTTGCCAGTTTCACTATGATACATTGTGCAGATCGATTCAAGTTACGTCTGAAAGGAGTTCTCTGTGCCTCTTGGATTTCAATGCCTTTTTCCTTCTCCAGATCAGGGAAGTTCTCAGGTATGATTTCTTGAAGTACACCTTCAGCACCTTTCCCTCTCTCTTCCTCCTCTGGAATACCAATTATGCGTAGATTATTTCTCTTTATTGCATCACGTAGTTCTAATTTTCCCCTCATACTCCTGGATTTTTTTATCTCTCTTTTTCTCAGCTTCTTCTTTTTCCATAATTTTATCAGTTCAACTATTCTGTCCTTTGCCTCTTCAATCCGAGTTGTGGTCATCTCCATTTTATTTTGCAGCTCATTAATAGCATTTTTTAGCTCCTCCTGGTTGTTCCTTAGTCCCTTGATCTCTGTAGCAAGAGATTCTCTGCTGTCCTCTATACTGTTTTCAAGCCCAGCGATTAATTTTATGACTATTATTCTACATTCACTTTCTGTTATATTGTTTAAATCGTTTTTGATCAGTTTGTTAGCTGTCGTTATTTCCTGGAGGTTTTTTTGAGGGGAATTCTTCCGTTTTGTCATTTTGGATAGTCCCTCTAGTGGTGCGAAACTGCAGGGCACTTCCGCTGTACTGTCTGGAATAACTTGCGTTGGTGGGCGGGGCCACAGTCAGACCTGATATCTGCCCCCAGCTCACCGCTGGGCCACAGTCAGACTGGTGTGTGCCTTCTCTTCCCCTCTCCTAGGGGCAGGATTCACTGTGGGGTGGCATGGCCAGTCTGGGCTACTTGCACACTGCCAGGCTTGTGGTGCTGGGGATCTGGTGTATTAGCTGGGGTGGTTCGGCAAGGTGCAAAGGGGTGGGAGGGGCAGTCTCAGCTCGCTTATCCTTTGGTGATCCACTTCAGAAGGGGCCCTGCAGCACTGGGAGGGAGTCAGACCTGCCGCTGGAGGGATAGATCCGCAGTAGCACAGTGTTGGGTGTTTGCGTGGTGCAAGCAAGTTCCCTGAAAGGAACTGATTCCCTTTGGGAATTTGGCTGGGGGAACGGGCGAGGGAGATGGAGCTAGCAAGCGCCTTTGTTCCTGGCCACGTGAGCGCTGTTGTCGGGGGCTCAAATTCTCTCCCTCCCGTTGTCCTCCAGCCCTCCTGCTCTCCGAGCAGAGCTGTTAACTTATAACCTTCCAGATGTTAAGTCCCGCTTGCTGTCAGAACACACTCCCTCTGCCCCTCTGCTTTTGCAAGCCAGACTTGGGGGCTCTGCTTTGCTTTGCCCGTGGGCTGCTCTTCTGCCCCAGGCTCCCTCCCACCAGTCTGTGTAGTGCGCACTGCCTCTTTGCCCTTCCTACCCTCTTCTGTGGGCCTCTTGTCTATGCTTGGCTCTGGAGAATCCATTCTGCTAGTCTTCTGGCGGTTTTCTGGGTTATTTAGGCAGGTGTGGGTGGAATCTAAGTGATCTGCAGGACACGGTGAGCCCAGCGTCCTCCTATACCGTCATATTCCGAAAGGGCCTATAATTGCTCTTAAAACTCAGTGCATGCTGGCTCTGGTGACCCTTTGGAGGATAATTCAATAACCCCAAGATGATAAAGTTAATTTTAAAACAGAAATACAAATGTCTGAACTAAAATGTTTTAGATGTTTTCATTAAAGAAGAAATAAAAATATGAGTAAAACAAAGCAAACAAATACAAGCAAGATTATTCTAATTAAGTTCATTGCATTTTTAATATACAAATATAATTTTTAGACCAGAGTTTTTTGAAGACAAATAAGTAGCTATAATTATTGAATATAATTGCATCTATTTGAAAAGTCAACATAATTACCTATGTAAGTAGTTTTAAGAAGTGGGTTATTTTTTAATTTTTTAATGTTTATTTATTTTTGAGAGAGAGAGAGAGAGAGAGAGAGAGAGAGAATACACATAAGCAGGGAAGGGACAGAGAGAAGGAGACAGAGGACCTGAAGTGGACTCTGTGCTGACAGCAGAGAGCCCAATGCAATGCTGGAACCCACGATCCATGAGATCAGGGCCTGAGTCAAAGTTGGACACTCAACCAACTGAGTCACCCAGGCACCCATAAGAAGTGTGGTTTTTTTGAGGTAACACAATGCACACTGAGTCACAGTATTAAGGAGTGAGCACATGGACACCATATCATTTGAAGAGCAAGTTTCAAACCTCTGACTTCTTAGGCTATTGCTTATAAAGCTCTGAAGAATGTCGCCTAGTTTCTCCATAATGAACATTTAAAGTCCATTTAGACAGTGAATGAGAAGATTAGGGAAGAAAAGAAATGTTGACTGTCGTGTGGACTACTTAAAGATATAATTGCTTGAATCTTTAAAATGGTATAGGAAGAGTCATGAATTTTGGAATCCTGGTAAAATTTTCAAGATAATTGACATATTATTGTTAATAATATACATGGAAAATAGAATGCCTTTATCCAGAAGTCACTTATGAGGTGGCAAAATCAGTACCTAATTTCTTCTAAATAGTAATTTAGTTATAGAAATATTCATAAGGAATAACACTCATGATGATGAATTTTGTGTGTTGACTTGACTGGGCCATATATTAGGTCATTAGGTCAAACATTATTCTGGGTGTGTCTTTGAGGGTATTTCTGAATGAGGATAACATATGAATCAGTGGACTGAATAAAGCAGAATGTCCACCCTAATTTAGGTAGACCTCATCCAATGGAGAACGAAAGACTGAGTAAAAGTGAATTACTTTTGCCTGACTGTCTTAGAGCCTGACTTGGCTTTTCTTGCCTTTGCATTTAAACTGATAAATCTGGTCTTCTGGGTCTCCAGTTTGCCGATAGAAAATCTTTGGACTTGCCAGCCTGCATAACTGCCTAAGCCAATTCCTTTTAATATATATACATATAATTATACATTATATACATCTGTGCACACACACACACACACACACACATATATATATATACGCACACACACACACACACACACACAATCTGGTTCTGTTTATCTCAAGAATGTAATATATTATTTAATTCATTTCATTTGAAGAAAATCAATGCAAAAGATTAAAATGAAGATTAAATTCAAAGTCCCTACATGATTCATCCCCTACCACCCTGTTAGCTATCTGTCTCTCTTTTTTTCTCATTTGTTTCACTACAGCCGCATTGGCTTTCTTGTTCCTTGAATATGCCAGACATAATATTGCTTCAGGACCACCTCCACCAGGTATTCATGGATCCGGTATCTGATTGTCTACTAGATGCTTATAGGAGAAACTCTTTCAATATCTTCAGGTTTTTATTCAAATAGCACTTTTATACTAAGGCCCTCCCTGATTCTTCTATTTAATATTCCAAGAGACTAACCAAAAACTGATCTAATTGTAACCCCTACATTTGCTGCTTTTTTTTCTCCTCAATCTTTATCAGCATATAATATACTCTATATACTATGTGCTTACATATAAAATAAATATTAGATAGGTACATAAATTTTAGTGGAGGAGGGGCAATACACAATATTTATAGCTACCTAAACCTATTCTGTTTTCTTTATTGCTATAGGCCTAGTCATGAGAATGATGATTGACACCAAGTAGATGTTCAACAAATATTGAATAAAAGAATGACTCCTCCATGTGGCAGATGTGTGCTACATAAGAAGCTATGTACAAAATTGTATACAACAAATGACAGACATTTCAACAATATAGAAACTTAAGAACAATAATGAAGATGTTATTGTATGAAACTAATTAATGTAATCCTACACATAGTCTAAAGAAGAAATATCAAATGATTATATTAATAGATGAAGAAAAAATATTTAATAAAAGCCAACACCTTTTCATGATAACAACTCTCAGAACTAAGAATAGAAGACTTCCTCAACATGATAAGAAGAATCTACAAAAAAAAATACTCATAACTCATATCATACTTAATGGTGACAAACTTGAAGCTTTCCTGCTTCAAACAAGGAGCAAGGTAAGAATTTTTCCCTCTCACCTCTGCTTTTTAATTTCATAATGGAAGTTCCAGCCAATGCAATAAAACAAGAAAAAGAAATAAATGGCATCCTGATTGGGAAGGAAGAAATAAAATTACCTTTGCTCACAGATGACATAATAATCTAAGTAGGAAATCCAAAAGAATCAACAACAACAAAAATCTTAGAACTAATAAGTGATTATAGCAAGGTTGTAGGATACAAGGTTAATATACAAACGCCAATGGCTTCCTATATAACATTAATGAACACTGGAATTTGAAACACATTACAATTTACAATAGCCCCACAAAAATGAAATATTTTGATATAAAACTAATAAAATGTGTACAAGAACTTTGAGGAAAACTACAAAACCCTGATGACAGATATCAACGAAGAACCAAATGAATGGAGAGATAATTCCATGTGTATGAGTAGGAAGATGTAATACTTACTCTAAAGTTTATATGGAGAGGAAAAAGACCCAGAACATCCAACTCATTGTTGAAGGATAAAAACCAAGTTGAGGACTAACACTCCCCAACTAGATGATTTACTAAAAGATGATTTACTAAAAGTAATCAAGAGAGGGTGGTATAACAATAAATAAATAGACAAATTGGTCAATAGAACAGAATAAAGAATCTAGAAATACACCCATCCAAATATACTCAACTTATTTTTAACAACAAAATAAGGCAATACAATGGAACAAAGATAGTCTTTTCAAAAAATAGTGCTGAAAAAACTAGATATCCACATTGGGGGAGGGGAATGAATCTAGACACAGATCTTATACTCTTCACAAAAACTAACTCAAAATGGATCATATACCTAAAAGTAAATGCTAAATTATAAAACTCTTGCAGATAATGTAGGAGAACACCCAAATGATCTTGAGTATGGTAGTTACTTTTCAGATACAACACCAAAGTTATGGTCAATGAAAGAAATAGTTGATAAGCTATACCTTGTTAAAATGAAAAGCTTCTGTTCTGTGAGAGACAATGTCAAAAGAGTGAGAAGACAAACCACAGACTGGGAAAAAATATTTGCAAAAGACATGTTTGCTAAATGACTGTAATTAAATATAGAAATATTTTAAATCTGATAATAAGAAAATGAATACTTAATTAAAAAATGGGCCAAAGACCTGCACAGACATTTTCCCAAAGAAGATATACAGATAGTGAATAAGCATATAAAAAGATGTTCATCATCTTATCTCACTAGGAAATTACAAATTAAAACAACAATAAGATACTATTTGAATGGACAAAATCCAAAATACTGATAATACTAAATGCTGGCAAAGATAGAGAGTAACAGATACTCTCAATCATTACTGTTGGAAATATGAAATGATACATGCATTTTGGTAGACAGTTTGGCAGTTTCTTACAAAGCTTAACATATTTTTACTATGTGATTCAGCATTTGCACTTCTTGGTATAATTTGCCTAAACAATTGGAAAACTTATGTCCACCCAAAATTCTTTTCACAGCTGTTGATAGCAGTTTTATTCATAATTGCCAAAACTTAGAAGCAACCAAGAGGTCCTTCAGTAGGCAAGTGGATAAAGAAACTGTAGTATATCCAGACAATGGAATATTATTCAGCATTAAAAGAAATGAGCTATCAAACCATGGAAAGACATGAAGTATCTTAAAAACATATTACTAAGTGAAAGAAGCCAATCCGGAAAGGCTACATAGTGTATGATTCTAACTATATGGCATTCTGGAAAAGACAAAATTATGGAGACAGTAAAAAGACCTATGATTGCCAGGGGTTAGTTATGAGGGAGGGGGAGATGAATAGGCAGAACACAGGTGACCAAACTATTGTGTATGACACTCCAATGATAGATGCATGTCATTATATATTTGCCCAAGCCCATAAAGTGTATAAAACCAATAGTAAACCTTAATGCAAACTACAGACTTTGAGTGATTATGATTTATCAATGTAGGCTCATCAATTGTAACAAATATACCACTGCGGTGTGGAATGTTGATTATGAGGGAGGTTGCACTCGTATGGAGGTGGAAGGTATATCTCTGCACTTTTCTCTCAATTTTGTTGGCACCCTAAAACTGCTCTTTTTATTCATTGAGAGAGAGAGAGAGAGAGAGAGAGAGACTACTAGGAAGCCATCAACAGAAGTATCTTTATTTTAGATTCAAATAGTGACTCTGCTCTAAAAATTATTCCCTATTTGTTATTTTATTTTCATTTCTTCATTTCCCATTCCAGGAAACTAGAATTCATTCTAAGCCTCTGATACAGCCTTTTAGAATATTGATAGGAGTCTTATATGTAGAATCAATCAATTTTCTCCATACTTTTTCCAATTTTTTTAATCAATGTTGTATATAGCCTGGTAATTTAAACAGTCGATATTTATTAACTATTGATTGAGTTTATAAGACACTGATATATACAATGTGATCACTAGTTCCATTGCTTGATACTGAATTATAAGTTAATACCCACATGTATTCTATATTGTGATAGCCTTACCTTACAAACTACATTTTAAAATATTAGATTTAAAAATAAATTTTCACTAGTACAATGCAGTTATCCAAAGCTCTTATTTTTTTTAATGCTTATTTATTTTTGAGGGAGAGAGAGAGAGAGAGAAAGACAGACAGACAGACAGAGTGGGAAGGGGAAGCACAGAGAGAGATGGAGACAGACTCTGAAGTAGGCTCCAGGCTCTGAGTTGTCAGTACAGAGCCTGATGCGGGGCTTGAACCCACAAACTACGAGATCATGACCTGAGCCAAAGTCTGATGTTTAACCAACTGAGCCACCCAGGCACCACTTAGATCTTCTTATTTCTTTAAAACAACCTCCAAGGAGGTTTTTGTTTAAGTTTTCCAGGTCTCATTTCTAAAATTTTACATCACCAACTCCAAGGTTCGGTTATATGCTTTTTAAAGATAGCTCTAGTTCTAAGTGATATAATAGTCATAATAGAACACTTTGACTTATTTTATTTTAATTAAACAACTGAGAAATAACAATTTACTTTACAGGGCACTGTACCAACCCTCAGGATGCATGAATTCTAAAACTGGTTCTTCCATTTCCTAGCTGTATAGTTCAGGTGCATCATTTTACCTTCTTCTGTCTGAGGTCCTTCGTGTGTTGGATTGGAATAGGTTATTTCCAAAGTTCTTCTCAATGCTAATGCTCAGCTATTCCAGCTCAAGAGAATTGACATTTCTAGATACTAATCTTCGAACTATGTCAAAATACCATCAACCCAACATAATGATGCATATTCACTAGGTTTAATTATCCCAAAGTTCTTACAAAAGTCATTTTTTTTTGTCTTCTGTAACATTCCAGAATTAACAAATTTGGCCTAAGGCAATGTAGAAACAATGCCAGAGAAACTTTTAAAATGTTTTTTTAATGGAGCAATTTTCTTCCTTGGCTTGTCTGTTTGTCTTTATTTGTCTTGTGAAGAGTCTCACTTTTCCATTTTATTATAGACAAATCCTCTGCACTCTATTCCTGGTTTAGTATCACTACCTGCTAAATATTGCTTTTAAAATATTGGTTCATTTGGGGGTCTGAAGTTAAGTAAGAATTAGAGAACTACAAAGTGTGGTTTAAATGAAGATGGTTTGCCTTTGTCTTTAAAAATATTTTAACCTTCAAAATCTATAAATATTTTGGGTCTATAAACACATAGAAATAATCCTTTTCAGTGCAGTGAATTTTCTATAAAAATTTCTATTTCTAATAGAAAATACTGGTGTAATTGGTATAACTGAGTAGCTATAAATAGCTTCTACTAGTAACATATTTCTTATAAAAATAGATAGCAAGCTTCTTTGGGGGACATAAAGTTACTGAACACTGTGCTAAAGGAAAATAAAACAGTATGAACTCTTCTCATAAAGAAGGCATAATCTGGCTGGTTGATGTTAGCATAAAAAAAGGGAAATAATAATGCATATGAAATTACAGAACAGAAAATTATTAAGTGCTCAATGTATATCGTAGATACATAATTTTAGGCATTGAGAAAAGGACTTCTCACAGTTGTCTTGGCCTAGGTCTTTTAGAGAACAGACCCTGATTTTTAGATTATTAACCCTTTATCTGAGAGATATAAAGTCAGACTAGGATGATGGAAAAATAAGGGAAGAAAACAGAACAAGGCTCAGAAAGATGAAATGCTATATGTGTGATAAGAGATATGACAGTACTGCCTACTTCTTTAAGATAATCTCTGAGATATAGCAGGTCACTGGCAGCCATGTTTACACAATGACTGAGGGGGGATTACTCTCGGAGGGGTCCACAGGAGAGAGAAAGGGGATGGAATTTATCACATATTTCCCACCAGTGAAGGTTTACTCCACGGGGAGCCAACGCCTCACATTTCTGGCTTCCATAATGGGGTCCCTGAAAGTCTGCTCAGTTCTCAGTATCCCAAGCCCCTAGATGTCAACCCCCTCTGCAAGAAAGAGCAACTCAGATTGGATCGCATGCCAATTAAGAGGAAAAAAAAGGAAATTTATGAAATAAGTTTGAGAATAGAACAGGCTTGAAAGGTCAGGGAAAACTTGTAGGCTTTGGAATGGGTAAAATTTGGTAATTTTTAAAAAGGGGGAATGTTCTGATAGGGAAAACACTATAAACAAAGTAGGAAAGTAAAGAATTTACATGGAACATTATAAACAGACTGAGTAAGGTAGAGAAAAAATTGGGAATAAAGATACGACTCCACAGAGGGTTTGGTGAAGAGGTCAGACAGGATTGACTGTCAGGTTAAAACATTTACATTTGATTTCAGCCAAGGAAACGTTGTTCATCCGTAAGTTAATTAGGCATGTGATGGATGTGGGATATTTAGAACATCAATTTGATAGTAGTGTACAGGAGCAATTTGAGGAGTGAAAGCATGGTTGCAGAAGAACAATGAAATGGAGATGTCTTAAAAGCTACCATTTATTTATTCAAAAATTTTTTGAAATGTTTATTTTATTTTTTAGAGAGAGAGAGAGAGAGAGAGAGAGAGAGAGACAGGGAGAGAAAGCGCAAACAGGGAAGGGTTAGAGAGAGGAGACACAGGATCCGAAGCAGGCTCCAGGCTCTGAGCTGTCAGCACAGAGCCTGATGTGGCACTCGAACTCACTAACCGTGAAATCATGACCTGAGCTGAAGTTGGACGCTTAACCAACTGAGCCACCCAGGTGCCCCTTAAAACCTACCATTTATTCTATGAGTTTCATATGATAGAAACTGTTTATTATATGAGTTTCATATGATATGAGTTTCATATTCTATGAGTTTCATATTCTATGAGTTTCATATGATAGAAACTGTTTATTATATGAGTTTCATATGATAGAAACTGTTAAGCATTTTTATGCATTATATCATTTAATTCAATACAATAACAATTTTTTTTATTATTCCCTCTTAAACATAAAGAGAATGAGACTCTGAAGTAAGAAACTTGCCCAAGTCTACACAGCTAATAATAATCTCACCCTGCATTCAAACCTAAACCGACTATCAAGCTCCTATGTTAACTACTAATGCTGTCTAAAAAATTTTTATTGCACACCTTTTCAGTTTAATAAAATCCAAATATGTATAGCATAAGATTTAAATATGAAATTTCCATTGTATTATAGTTGTGCAAAAGTTCCAAATGATGAGGTCAATATAATAAACTCTCAAAAACCTTCATATTCTAAAGTGAGGTAATAGACCACCTACTCAGAACATTGTGAATTTCTTTCTGTCAGCATCAGCCTATCACCCATACCCAGCACACAGAAGAGAAGAGTAAAACTAGATTTGAAGATCTGAAGTTGATTTTCTTCTTCTTCTTCTTCTTCTTCTTCTTCTTCTTCTTAAGAGAGAGAGAGCATGAGCAAGGGAGAGGGGCAAAGGGAGAAAGAGAGAGAATCTTAAGCTGAGTGTGGAACCTGATATGGGGCTCGATCCCATGAACCTGGGATTACCACCTGAGTCAAAACCAAGAGTCAGACACTCAACCAAATGAGCCACCCAGGCGCCCCTGGAAGTTGTGTTTTGAAAAGCTCATTTGTCATGCCTTTCCCAGTACACAACCCTCTCTACTGTGGAGAGAAGGGTGGTATGCCTTTTCACCTTAGGCTAAGCCGGAGGGAGAACTTGATTTATGTGCTCTAAAAGGAGGATACATATGAAAGGAAGAATCAACAGTAGGGAAAATTACTTTGATTCAGAAAAAGGTAAAATCTAGACTAGTGGTAGACTACTAATATATTGTGATAACAGAGTCATGTGAGTTGAGCATTTGAAGAAAAATTTAATAAAAAGAAGACATTTTAAAATAGATAACAGTGAGTTTTTAATAAAATGCATGAAGGCAAAGAAGGTAAATATTTTATACTCTGGAGAATTTTTTCTAGTTTTTTTGTGATCACTTATTAAATGCTGGAACCATAGAGAATGCTATGGTCCTTATAAATGCAACTTAATACTTGTGCCACATAATCAGTTTGTAAGTTTTCCATGGTAGAAAATGTTTTCTTATTTTATAAAATTGTTTCCATTATAAGAATTTCTAAATTTTGTTTTATTGCTTTGTAATTGACATATGCATTGTGCTTAGTTAACTCTCATCCTATCCCAGCTTTCAGTTTTCCCATCTTTTCCCGTAGCTCTCCCATCGCTAAACCATCACTTTCACGTTCACTCAAACGATGCACACAGACGTACACTCAGAGCACCCACTACCTTCTAAGTCATGACAGGGTCTCGTAAATGTTTTTTGTATAACCAGACGGATGAGTAAATGAATGAATGAAGGAAGAAATGAACAATATTTTTTGTATTTAACTCTCTCCATAAGCTAAAGGCCATTCTCATTTAAATTCTTGGAACTTTGTTCATGTCCTTCTCAAGGAGGATAAGAAATATCGAAAAAATTTTATAATTTCAATCGGCATTCTCTCTGTTCCTTAATGGCTATTCTTTTTGTGGTTTTTCTTACCATAACTTCTGGACCCAACAACTATCTGATTTTACCAGATAGAGTGAGTTCTAAGAAAAACAGAAAATTCTTGGTTCCGTATTTACATATTCCTCTATGTCTCTCCCTCGCCTGAGCACTGAGTAAAAGTTGAGAAAAGGGGATTTGCTCTAGTGGCATTTTTTCAACCCTCTTTTATTCAGTATCACTTTTGCCACAACTGCCTTTGTTTTTAAATTCTTACCACAGCATCCTCATTCTTTGATGTTTCCAGATGCAATACCTTGCATCACTCTTCTTTAAGCTGGTGTGTGTGCTCATGCGTGTCTGCGCGTCCCTGGGGAGAGTCACTGCCGGGGGTGGGGGTGGAGGGTGGCATGAACCTGGAATAGAAAAGCAGAAGGATACTAGGGAAGGAAAAGGGAATATGTGCTGGTGTAAGGTTTCCAGACATTGAGCTATTCCACAATTCTGCAAATCAAATTCACTCTGTGACATTTTTCTAATTTTCAGTTGGATGATGAGCTTAATAGCCCCTCATTCCTTTCCTTCCTTTTGTAAATGATAACTAATATTAATGTTATTAACAGCATGCATGGTGCTTTTGCTTTGTGCAAGTCCTCTTCCCAGTGCTCCACATGCAGTCAGCTCTCACAACAAACCTTTGAGGCAATTGTCTTTATTACTCCCATTTTACAGATAAGAAAATTGAGGCAAGGAACATTAAGAAACTTGCGGGAGGTCACTGGAAAATGTACCGAGTGAAGCCAGAATAAAGACTTACTAACTTTGGTGATTTTGATTCTAATATTCATGCTCTTAAACTCTTCTAATACAATTTTTTTTCTACTAGACAGAACTTATGTCTACCTGGTGAAAAAAAAAAAAAGGTTTGGAGGAGAAAAACTATACAGTGAAAGGAAATGCACATCTTCTACCCTACAGAGCAACATCTCTGAGACATGAGAAAGAACCCCCTTTCCCACCCCATATGATACCAAAACAGAATTCTCCTCAATACCTGATATTCACTTTTCACGGTTCTAAACTATAAATATGATTAAAGATATAGTGCCTGTTCTGGGTTTAATTTTATAAACTTCTGGCTTTTACAAATCATCTAAAGGAAAAGATGGTATTGCAAATGGCTTTTTAGAAACAGCCCCTTTCTGGTTAAAGTCTGCCACCATGTGGCTACTTTGGAAAACATTTTTAGAAGTTCTTTTTCTTCACATATTCAGGTTTAGAAGGGAAGACAGCGCATGTTCCAATGTGCAACATACATTGTGAGCTTCCATCATTGTTAACCTAATTTAATATATGTAGAGAACCTGTTTGTGATAACATTATTACTGTGCAAAGCATGATTTATTGCTTGCTATTCAGCTTTTGAGGTAATACCTATGACTTGTCTGTGGTTTGCCAGTCGTATTTCCTGCATCCCTCATCAAGTACTGACAGTTCCTAGACAGGGATCTTTAGATTCCAACTTGCTTTCTAATGTCAACAAACTGTTATCTGTAGCATCACATGACTACTGCATGGCAGAACTGGACTTTAACTCACTTCTGTGTCACACTGGAACTAGATATATCAGGGCCTAACCTTTTTTCCTCTCCATGTCTTTAAGTTTCTAGGCATTTTTTAGTATATTAAATATACTTGTCAAATAACCAAAATATCTAAGCTTTACTTTCTTACTAGGTTGACATAAAATTAGTAGAAGTACTATTTTTAGAATGGTATAGTATTAATAGTGGGAGGACAAATATTATCATCTTATTAAGGATCAGTATTGGGGCACCTGGACGGCTCGGTAGGTTGAGCTTCCGACTTAGGCTCACGTCGTGATCTCGCGGTGTGTGAGTTGGAGCCCCACATCAGGCTTGCAGCTGTCAGCCTGTCAGCACAGAGCCGGCTTCAGATCGTCTGTCCTCCTCTCTGCCCCTCCCCATTTGCACTCTTCTAAAAAATAATAAATAAATATTTTTAAAAAGAATTAGTATCAAAGTTTTTTTTCACATTACGCTAAAACCACAACAAAGCCAATAACATAACACCCATATACCATATGAGCGTGGTATCGATAAATACATATACTATGCTTGTTCTGTGAACTTCCTACTAAAGTAAGAAATTCTTTTCAGTATGCAATTTCAATAATTTGATATAATAGAAATCTACAGTGATCTACCTTAATTAAGGATTGTTGCTAAGTGTTAAGATTTATATTTTGGACCTCAGAATAAATTTTATAAGATGACGTTGCCTATTTCTTATCCTGAGAATTATCTAACCCATGAACCACAATGGTTCCTTACATTTCATAGAATCACGTAATTGAAAATTCTATTTCTACAAGATCTAATTATATGTGCTTTGTTTTTATTTTAAAATCATTTCAATTATTGCATAATTTAGGTAAAGGAACAGTCAAAGAAAAGATAATGTACTATTTCAAATGCTTTTCCTTTTTTTCTTCTCTTCCTTCTGGGAAATTTGAGTACTTTGTTTTTTAAGTCACAACAAATAATCACCAAATTTGAGACTTTATGTTCTGATTTGATTTTTCACATTTTTAAGCCTGTGCTCTAAAACTTAATGTACAATGCTGTTATATTTGTTATACTCAGGATTTAAGTTGACTCGACACTAGAGCCATCAACTACCCTCACTTTTTTATATTAAAAGATCCATTGTTGTTGCACTTTGTTGTATTAAAAGATCCATCGTTGTAGTATTCAATTTATACTACAATCTTCTATAACTGTCTACAACCATCATGGAAAGCGATCTTGAGAGGTGCTTACATTGTATGTAAATACAAAGTATATTATTACTAGTTCTATGTTCTCCACCTGAATTGTGGAAAAATTCCGTTAGGGTTAGAAACAAACGAAAATGAAAATACAACAATCCAAACGCTTTGGGACGCAGCAAAGGCAGTCCTGAGAGGAAAATACATTGCAATCCAGGCCTATCTCAAGAAACAAGAAAAATCCCAAATACAAAATCTAACAGCACACCTAAAGGAACTAGAAGCAGAACAGCAAAGGCAGCCTAAGCCCAGCAGAAGAAGAGAAATAATAAAGATCAGAGCAGAAATAAACAATATAGAAACTAAAAAAACTGTAGAGCAGATCAATGAAACCAAGAGTTGGTTTTTTGAAAAAATAAACAAAATTGACAAACCTCTAGCCAGGCTTCTCAAAAAGAAAAGGGAGATGACCCAAATAGATAAAATCATGAATGAAAATGGAATTATTACAACCAATCCCTCAGAGATACAAACAATTATCAGGGAATACTATGAAAACTTATATGCCAACAAATTGGACAACCTGGAAGAAATGGACGAATTCCTGAACACCCACACGCTTCCAAAACTCAATCAGGAGGAAATAGAAAGCTTGAACAGACCCATAACCAGCGAAGAAATTGAATCGGTTATCAAAAATCTCCCAACAAATAAGAGTCCAGGACCAGATGGCTTCCCAGGGGAGTTCTACCAGACGTTTAAAGCAGAGATAATACCTATCCTTCTCAAGCTATTCCAAGAAATAGAAAGGGAAGGAAAACTTCCAGACTCATTCTATGAAGCCAGTATTACTTTGATTCCTAAACCAGACAGAGACCCAGTAAAAAAAGAGAACTACAGGCCAATATCCCTGATGAATATGGATGCAAAAATTCTCAATAAGATACTAGCAAATCGAATTCAACGGCATATAAAAAGAATTATTCACCATGATCAAGTGGGATTCATTCCTGGGATGCAGGGCTGGTTCAACATTCGCAAATCAATCAACGTGATACATCACATTAACAAAAAAAGAGAGAAGAACCATATGATCCTGTCAATCGATGCAGAAAAGGCCTTCGACAAAATCCAGCACCCTTTCTTAATAAAAACCCTTGAGAAAGTCGGGATAGAAGGAACATACTTAAAGATCATAAAAGCCATTTATGAAAAGCCCACAGCTAACATCATCCTCAACGGGGAAAAACTGAAAGCTTTTTCCCTGAGATCAGGAACACGACAAGGATGCCCACTCTCACCGCTGCTGTTTAACATAGTGCTGGAAGTTCTAGCATCAGCAATCAGACAACAAAAGGAAATCAAAGGCATCAAAATTGGCAAAGATGAAGTCAAGCTTTCGCTTTTTGCAGATGACATGATATTATACATGGAAAATCCGATAGACTCCACCAAAAGTCTGCTAGAACTGATACAGGAATTCAGCAAAGTTGCAGGATACAAAATCAATGTACAGAAATCAGTTGCATTCTTATACACTAACAATGAAGCAACAGAAAGACAAATAAAGAAACTGATCCCATTCACAATTGCACCAAGAAGCATAAAATACCTAGGAATAAATCTAACCAAAGATGTAAAGGATCTGTATGCTGAAAACTATAGAAAGCTTCTGAAGGAAATTGAAGAAGATTTAAAGAAATGGAAAGACATTCCCTGCTCATGGATTGGAAAAATAAATATTGTCAAAATGTCAATACTACCCAAAGCTATCTACACATTCAATGCAATCCCAATCAAAATTGCACCAGCATTCTTCTCGAAACTAGAACAAGCAATCCTAAAATTCATATGGAACCACAAAAGGCCCCGAATAGCCAAAGGAATTTTGAAGAAGAAGACCAAAGCAGGAGGCATCACAATCCCAGACTTTAGCCTCTACTACAAAGCTATCATCATCAAGACAGCATGGTATTGGCACCAAAACAGACACATAGACCAATGGAATAGAATAGAAACCCCAGAACTAGACCCACAAACGTATGGCCAACTCATCTTTGACAAAGCAGGAAAGAACATCCAATGGAAAAAAGACAGCCTCTTTAACAAATGGTGCTGGGAGAACTGGACAGCAACATGCAGAAGGTTGAAACTAGACCACTTTCTCACACCATTCACAAAAATAAACTCAAAATGGATAAAGGACCTAAATGTGAGACAGGAAACCATCAAAACCTTAGAGGAGAAAGCAGGAAAAGACCTCTATGACCTCAGCCGTAGCAATCTCTTACTCGACACATCCCCAAAGGCAAGGGAATTAAAAGCAAAAGTGAATTACTGGGACCTTATGAAGATAAAAAGCTTCTGCACAGCAAAGGAAACAACCAACAAAACTAAAAGGCAACCAACGGAATGGGAAAAGATATTTGCAAATGACATATCGGACAAAGGGCTAGTATCCAAAATCTATAAAGAGCTCACCAAACTCCACACCCGAAAAACAAATAACCCAGTGAAGAAATGGGCAGAAAACATGAATAGACACTTCTCTCAAGAAGACATCCGGATGGCCAACAGGCACATGAAAAGATGTTCAGCGTCGCTCCTTATCAGGGAAATACAAATCAAAACCACACTCAGGTATCACCTCACGCCAGTCAGAGTGGCCAAAATGAACAAATCAGGAGACTATAGATGCTGGAGAGGATGTGGAGAAACGGGAACCCTCTTGCACTGTTGGTGGGAATGCAAATTGGTGCAGCCGCTCTGGAAAGCAGTGTGGAGGTTCCTCAGAAAATTAAAAATAGACCTACCCTATGACCCAGCAATAGCACTGCTAGGAA
This sequence comes from Prionailurus bengalensis, assembly GCF_016509475.1. Lineage (NCBI taxonomy): Eukaryota > Metazoa > Chordata > Mammalia > Carnivora > Felidae > Prionailurus > Prionailurus bengalensis. The sequence goes on along the minus strand of NC_057344.1, from coordinate 99,816,611 downwards.
TTTATCCAAGGGATACAGGAGCACTGATGCATAGGGCCACTTGTACCCCAATGTTCATAGCAGCACTCTCAACAATAGCCAAATTATGGAAAGAGCCTAAATGTCCATCAACTGATGAATGGATAAAGAAATTGTGGTTTATATACACAATGGAATATTACATGGCAATGAGAAAAAATGAAATATGGCCTTTTGTAGCAACGTGGATGGAACTGGAGAGTGTGATGCTAAGTGAAATAAGCCATACAGAGAAAGACAGATACCATATGGTCTCACTCTTATGTGGATCCTGAGAAACTTAACAGGAACCCATGGGGGAGGGGAAGGAAAAAAAAAAAAAAAAGAGGTTAGAATGGGAGAGAGCCAAAGCATAAGAGACTGTTAAAAACTGAGAACAAACTGAGGGTTGATGGGGGGTGGGAGGGAGCAGAGGGTGGGTGATGGGTATTGAGGAGGGCACCTTTTGGGATGAGCACTGGGTGTTGTATGGAAACCAATTTGTCAATAAATTTCAGAAAAAAAAAATAAAAAAAAAAAAATATACTTTGTATTTATTCATTTGACATGTTTGCTAAATATTGACTTTCTGTTAGTATTGATAATTCTAAGTACTAGGGAGAGAACTTCATTTTGTCAAGGTTCTGATCCACATGAAATTTACATTCTAGTGGAGCAGACAGATGGCCAACAAATAAAAAAAATAACATAACTTCAGGTAGTGACAAGTGCATTAAAGAATACTAAGCCAGCACTATAGTGAGTGGCTGTTGGAAGGCAACATTAATTATAGAAATTATATAGGGATTTCTGAGTAAGGAGTACCTAGTTAGAGGCTTAAATGTAAGAAAGAGTGAGTCATACAAGAATTTGAGAGAAGAGCATTAAGCCAGAAAGAATTAGAAAGTTAAATCTTTTATGTGCACTTGTTAAAGGTGAAGATTTGGACTTCTAACTTCTGAGTTCCTGTTTCCATCAGGTATAGAAATTTGTATTTTAACAAAGAATTCCAAGTGATTCTGATAAAGATAGTCCATGTATAGTGTTGTGGAGAGCACAGAACTGAACAACATAAACTCTACTATTCTTTTTATCTCTGACATTTATTTTCAGAGGCATTTAGCAATAATATGAAGAAACCATTGAATATTCATCAAAATAATATTTATAGAATATCTACTCAATATTGCTAGGTGACTCTTGCCCTTAAGGACTTCACAGTCTAGAGATAACACAGGAGAATTAATAAGAACATGGAATAATAAGATTAATAAGATTAATCTTAATAAGATTAATAATAAGACTAATAAGATTAATAAGAATAATAAGATTAATAATCATAATAATGAATAAGAAGAAGAACACAGGAGAATTAATAAGAACATGGATTTTAGAAGCAAACAAACTTATGAGCCATATTAAGTATATAAAGGCTACTTAATCTCTCTGACTACTCTCTTGGTATTCTCACCAATAAATGAAGAAAATATCAGTATTCCATAAATCTTAAGTAAGGATTAAGTGGCATGATCTAAGTAAAGTGATCGATATACTGTCCCGCACAAAGTAAGTACAGAAATAGTATTAGGTCATTATTGAGTATTGGGTATTTGAAGATATTAAAGAATGATTTGTAATTTTGTTGGGTGTGGTGATGACATCCTGGATATGTAAAATTCAATTAGCCTTTAAGAGTTAGAGATGGGGGCGCCTGGGTGGCGCAGTCGGTTAAGCGTCCGACTTCAGCCAGGTCACGATCTCGCGGTCCGTGAGTTCGAGCCCCGCGTCAGGCTCTGGGCTGATGGCTCAGAGCCTGGAGCCTGTTTCCGATTCTGTGTCTCCCTCTCTCTCTGACCCTCCCCCGTTCATGCTCTGTCTCTCTCTGTCCCAAAAATAAATAAACGTTGAAAAAAAAAATTAAAAAAAAAAAAAAAAGAGTTAGAGATGTTGGCGTTCCTGGGGTGGCTCAGTTGGTTAAGCATCCTACTCTTGATTTCAGCTTAGGTCAAGATCTCAGGGTCATGAGATTGAGCCACGCTATCAGGGTGGAGCCTGCTTGGGATTTTCTCTCCCTTTCTCTCTGCCCTTCCACCACTCACACGTGAGTACCCTCTGTCTCTCTCAAAAATAAATAAATAAACTTTGAAAAAAAAAAAGAGCAGAGATGTTTGTGTATTGAATCTTATGGGTGAAATGATATACTTGACACTTCTACCTGACAAAACTTAACAAAATTTTTTTTGAAGAGAGATAATTTAAATAAGATTAGCAAAATTTTGATGATTTCTTAAGCTGAGCATCAGGTAATATTATCTATATTTTTGTGTATGCTTTAAAACTTCAATTAACAATTATGCAAAATGTATTCTGCAAGCTAAAATTGAATAATTCTAGCATTTACTCATTTTATGGAGAGTAAGAGCAGAAATGAAATCTCTGTAAGATTGAAGATAATGTCCAAAATTGAACTCTTTAACATTAACTTAAATTTACTAAAAATTTTATTTAAAATTTGATAATATATATACGGTTTCCTACTTTTGCTTACAAACAAAGTTCTTTGTGTTTGAGAAAAAAATTTTGATTCATTTTATTTTTTAAAATACAGATCCTGAATCTGACCTTGGAAAGAACCTGGGGACAGTAACACTCAGAAACAATGAGCATATGTACATGGAGACATTAATTTCTAAATACACTATCACATTAAAGGGATCCAGAGGTCAATGGGGAAATAGCTGATTTGGGGCATCAGCAGGGAGAGTTTAAGGTGAGCCCTGACATTCTGTGCCAGAAACTAAGAAAGCACTAAAGGAAGAATGTCAAAAGGACAAAGAACCCAGTTTAATGGGCTCCTCCTGACCAAATTTGGGACATTTTAAGCATAGAAAAGAATAGTAAGTGTATTTGGTAGTAAAATACTCTACTAATTAAATGCATATGTTCATAATGATACTTGTAGACATAGGAGAAAGTGGGGGAGGATAGGAAAGAAGAGGAGAGAAGAGGAGGGGAGGGGAGGAAAGAGAAATCTATTTTTCCACCACCTAACGGGGCTATTACAATACCTTAATATAAAAATTCTTAATTAATAATTAAGGACTAACACTTATTCTGTCTTTTGGAGAAAATGTAGCACATGTCAAGTTGGTGAAGGAAAGTGTTTCTTCTAGAAGTATTCTCAATAATAAATGTGAAAGGAGCAATAGATTTAGAAAAAAATCACTTCTACCAGCACTCAGTGAAATAATCAGTTTAGGCAAGGATCATCTATGGATGCTGAAATATTTCCAAAACATTACTTCAAATATTACATGCTAATTCAAAAGGACAATTAACTTGTTTTTATAACTAACCTTTATAAGGAGGAATCTGGTGGTCAACACCTTAACTAAGTAACCAAATTTAGCATGACTAATACTGAGAAATATCAGATATTATGTGCCTCCTACCGTGATGCGATATGATGAAACAATCTGAAATTAATGAAGCATTTAACCTATTTCCAGTGTAGGTAAAATAAAGACATAGAGAAATGGCTAACAACATCAACATGACGATAAACACATCAGAAAAATCACAAAAGACAAGTGGTCTAGTCTCTATATAGTCAGTAACTTGAGACTCCTGGTTTAGTCTAAGCATGTAAGGAGCTTGGAAGTTGCCACTTCATTGTAACAACAACAAAAAGAAGATGAACAAACTGAAAAGGCAACAACTCCGCTTAGATCCATCAGAAATTTGAGGCCATGGGACAAATAAGAGTCCTCAAAATTGGAGAGACAGAAAGGCTTGCAGATACAGAGAATCAGACCTTACCTGGGCAGACACTAAGGAGCAGAAATTTCCATGGGAGCCAGTGCCAGGATAAAAATACCTAAACTAATTGAGGAATTGCCAGAGGCTTAGTGTGGACAAGTTTGAGAGTTAAAAACTCCAGGGATTCCCCGTCATAGGGAGGTCCCCACCCACTTATGAATTTTACCTTCAGGGCTTGACCTGGTTCTCACAGTGAATACTGGAGAAAAATCTCTTTTCTATTTTGGCCGGGAGAGTGGAAAAGTAACCATTTTTTAAAATACACCAGAGCATTTGGTTCCTCTTAACAAGGCCTGCCCTCAAGATAAACTATTTTACCAGAGCCTAACCACTGTGTTTTTTTCATAGCCTAACTGAACAGGAATGAGGATACTCAACTCCAGCCCTTTCTAACTATCTGTAACAGATTTAATGGGGTTCTCCTAAAATTCATATGTTGAAGCCCTAATCTCCAATGTCATTATATTTGGAGATAAGACTTTTAGAAGGTAATTAGGTTAAATGAGGTCCTATGGGTTAGGTCCTACTATAAGCTGAATACTTGTATCCTCCCAAAATTCATACATGGAAACCTAATCCCCATTTGGGGGACTTAGAGGTAGGGCTTTTGGGAGGTGATTAGAGCATGAGGATGGAGTCCTCATCAATGAGATTAATGCCCTTATAAAAGAGGCCCCAGGGAGCTCCTTTCCACCTTCTGCCATGTGAACACACACATCTTGAACTTTCCAACCTCCAGACTGTGGGAAATAAATTTCTGTTTAGAAGCCTTCCAATCTATGGTATTTTTGTTGTAACACTCTTAACAGACTAAGATAGGTTCTAATTCCATAGGATTGTTGGTTTTATGAGTAGAAGAGGAAAGAGAGAGCTCTCTCTCCATGTGCATGCACCAAGGAACGGACATGGGAAGACAACAAAAGACAGCCATTTGCAAGATAGAAAAAGAACCCTCTGGGTGGCTGGTGGCTTAGTTGGTTAAGCAGCAGACTTTGGCTCAGGTCATGATCTCACAGCTCGTGGGTTCGAGCTCCACCTCAGGCTCTGTGCTGACAGCTCACAGCTTGGAGCCAGGAGACTGCTTCAGATTCTGTGTCTTCCTCTCTCTCTCTCTGCTACTCCCCTACTCGGGCTCTGTCTCTCTCAAAAATAAAATTAAAAAATTAAAAAAGAAAAAGAAAAAGAATTCTCACCAGGAACCAAATCAGCCTGCACTCCGATCTTGGGTTTCTCAGCCTCTAGAACTAAGAGAAATAAATTTCTGTTACTTAAGCCACCCAGTATATGGTATTTTGTTTTGGTAGCCTGAGCAGATTAAGATAGCTTTTAGTACCAAGAAGTGGGGTGCTGCTGTAACAAATACCTAATATGTGGAGGTGGCTCTGGAACAGGGTAATGAATGAAGGCTGGAAGAGTTTTGAGGCATATGCTACAAATATAGACACTGAGAGATTCCAGTAAGGGCTCAGAAAGAAAAGAGGAGAGCTGGAGAGAAAGCTTACATATTCTTATTCTATGATAACTATAATAGAATGTTGGTGACAATATGGATATAAAAGGTCATTATGAGGTGTCAGACAAAAATGAAGAACATGTTATTGGAAACTGAGGAAAGGAAAGGTGATTCTTGTTGAGTGACAAAGAACTTGGCTAATTTATGTTCTGGTTCTAGCATTTTGTAACAGGTAGAATTTGGGAGCAATGAAATTGGATATTTAGCTGAGGGCAAGTCTAAGTGTTGAAGGGGTGACTTGGTTCCTCATGACTATTTATAGTAAAATGGAAGAAGAAAGAGGGAACTTAAAAAAGAAAATGGAAGGCAAAAAGGAATGAGAACTTGAAGATTTGGAAACTTCACAGTCTACTTATATTGCAAAAAAATGAAAAAGCATGTTTTGAAGAGAACACCAAGAGTATGGCTGGACTATCACTCTGTAAAGAATGGTGTTATACCACAGAAGTACTGCCAGTTTGAACTGAAGGAGATGGAAACAGGACAAAATGAAGCAAAACTGTTAAACTTCTTAGATTTGAAAGGATCGTATGATAGGATTATTTGGGTGAGAAAGTGCTCTCTATTCTTCAAGAAGAAGGAAGAGGACCCTGAAAGAATCAGGATCACCAGGAAAGATCATCAGGAAAACCACCTTGATTTCAAAAAGCCAGATGGCCTCTACCTGAAACCTTGGTAATGGGACCACTCTACAGATACTTGGGGGTGCGAATGTCTGGAAGAAACATGGGGATGGAATTGCCTGGAGTCTTGGGGTCAGGATGGCCTGGCAGAGCTGCAGGGGCAGAACTGTCTTTTAAAGCCATGAGGATAATACTGCCATCCCAGTGGGCCGGGAGTGCAGAGCATCAAACCAAAGAGGATTACTTTCAATCCTTAATACCTAATGAAATTTGTCTTGCTAGGTGTTAAAGTTGCTTGGTACCAGTCACCCCTTTAATTCATATTTCTCCCCTTTTAAAAGATGTTTATTCATTTATTTTGAGGGAGAGAGAGCATGTGCACGGGAGGTGAAGAAAGGGGGAGAGAGAGAGAAAATCCCAAACATGTTCTGTGCTGTCAATGGAGAGTCCAGTGTAAGGTTCAAACCCATGTATCATGAGATTATGTCCTGAGCTGAAACCAAGAGTTGGGTGCTTAATGGACTGAGTCATCCAGGAGCCCCATTTTTCTCTCTTTTGGGTGGGAATGTCTACCCTGTGCCTGTCCTACTATTGTATTTTGAAAACATAGATTCAGGATAAATTATACCTCAAGTCTCAGCTATGCCTGATTTAGATGATATTTAGACTAGATGGCATGAGACATTGGAGTTTAGTCTCTGTTGTTGATGCTGGAATGAGTTAAGACTTTCCGGGCTGCTGAAATGGAATGAATATACTTTATATGTGATAAAGACATGAATTTTAGAAAGCCAGGGACAGTGTTATGAACTGAATTTTTTCCCCCCCCCCCAATTCCTATGTTGAAGCTGTAATCCCCAATGGGATTTTAGAAAGTAATTAAGGTTAAGTGGGGTCATAAGGATAGAGTCTCATCTAACAGAATTAGTGCCTTAAGAGTAAGAGTGAACTCTATATGTGTGTGTGTGTGTGTGTATGTGTGTGTGTGTGTGTACACACACCAAAAATAGGCCATGTGTAGACATAGAAGGTAGCTGTCATTAAGAGCTGACTAGGGGAGAATCTTTAGCTCAGAATTCCAAACTTCCATAAAAAAAAAAAAGATTAAAATCAGCAAAGGAACAATGTGCATAAGTGAAGTCCGGGAGAAACCAGGTACAAACTTCCATGTATCCCCTCCCGATGAAGTCAATATTGAATTCTCCCAGGAATGATGTGTGACAACATGTGTGAAATATTGTCAATTGGGGAAGCTCACCTGATCCTTGAAGTCCAAGGATTTTATTGGGAGGTAAGTCAAGCCGGCATGAAACACCTGCATAACTAACCTTAGTTAGTCTGCCGTCCCCCGGAGGGCAACCTGATAGAGCATGACCCATGACTTCAGGCATGCAAAAACAGGCTCTCACAATAAATGGCATTGTTAGCATAAACTATCTGATCAAACTGATACAGTGTGGTCCAAGACTTCAAGCATACAAAATCACTATTATCAGATAGGGTATCATAAGCTCTCAGAGGTTATCTCTCAGTAGCTGGGCAACAACCAGTCCTCCTGGAGACAAGCTTTTTTTTGGAATATGCAGGGTTTGAGCTACGTTGGCCTGCTGAGTTAACTCTTTACTGGATAGCTGTTAGGCTAGAAAGTGTTCCATCTGCTTTTATTTTTGGAAGACACTTTGTAGAATTAGTATCATTTCTTCCTTAAATATTTGACAGAATTCACCAGTGAAAACATAGGACTCTGGGGTTTTCTTTTATGGAAAGTTATTAATTATTGATTCCATTTCTTTAATAGATATAGGCCAATTTAGATTATTTCTCTGTATGAATTCTGGCAATTTGTATCTTTCAATGAGTTGGTCCATTGTATCTAGCTAATAAGTTAATGGACATAAAGTTATTTGGTATTCTTTCATTATTTTTTTGGCATTTCACAAAACCAGTAGTGATAGATAAATCCTATTTCATTTCTTATATTGGTAATTGCTTCAGCCTGGTATTTATCAATTTCATTAATTTTTTTCAGAGAAACAGCTTTTGGTTATGTTGATATTCTCTACTGTCTTTTTCTTTTCAGGTTTACTGATGTCTGTATCAAATTTTATTATTTTTCTTCTGTCTCTTTTAGTCTTCAACTGTTATTCTTTCCCTAGCTTCTTAAAGTGGAAATTTAGGTTATTGACTTTGTGTATTCTTTTCTAGTACATGAATTTAATGTTAAATTATTTGTTATATAACACAATATAAATTTTCCTCTAAGCACTGATTGTATTGAGTTCTACATATTTTGATATTATATTTTCACTAACATTCATATCAAAATATTTTATTTATTTAGGGCACAAATGAACAAGGGGCAGCAAGAGAGAGAGGGAAAAAGAGAGAGAGAATCCCATGAGGGGTAGATAGATTGGGAGGGAGAGCGAGAGCGAGAGAGAGAGAGAGAGAGAAGTGGGCTCACCCAAAGTGGGGCTGGAGTTCATGAACCATATGATCATGACCTGAGCCAACATCAGATGCTTAACCAATTGAGCCACCCAGGCACCTCATATCAAAATATTTTAAAATTTTCTTGAGACATTTCTTTGACCAATGTCTTATTTCAAAGTGTGTTGTTTAATTCCAAATATTTGACGGTTTTCTAGCAACCTTTTGGTTTTTGATTTCTCATTTAATTGCACTGTGGTCTGATAGCATATTTTGTATGACTTCTATTCTTTTAAATTTGTTAAGAGGTGCTTTATGACCAAGAGTATGGTATACTTTAGCAAATGCCATGTGAGCTTGAGGTTTTTCAACTGTCATTGGATGGAGGATTCTGTAAATGTCAATTTGATGACATTGACTGATAATGCTGTCCAGGTAAACTACGTCATTCATGTTTTTATGCTTCTGGGATCTACCAATCACTCAGAGAGGAGTGGTGAAGACACCAACCACAATATTTGTTCGTCTGTTTCCCCTTCAGTTATATTAGTTGTTGCTTCACAGAGTTTGATGCTTTGTTGTTAAGTACACGCATGTTTAAGACTGTGATATCTCCTTGGGTTGTGCTTGTCATCATCCCTACTAATTTTCCTTGTTCTGAGGTCTGCTCTTTCTGGAATAATATAGGTATTCTGGTTTTCTTATAATCAGTGTTAACATAGTATATACTTTTTCTCCATCCTTTAACTTTAATCCGAGTTTTTATATTTAGAATGGGTTTCCTGTACACAGCATACCATTTTATTCACTGTGACAACCTATGTCTCTTAATTGGCACATTTAGACCATTATCACTTAAAGTGATTACTGATATAGTTGGAGTAATATCTACCAGGTATGTAACTTTTTAATATTCCTTACATTTGTTCTTTGTTTATTTCCCCCCTCTTTTTTCTGCTTTCCCTGGATTTTATTGAATATGTTAATTATTCGAGTTTTCTCTCCTTTCTTAGCATACTGACTGTACCACTTTGAAACATGTTTAAATTTCCTTAGAGTTTGAAATATATATTTTAAATTAATCTAAGTACTTCCAAGTAATACTATACCACTCTATGTGTAACATGGGTGTTCACAGTTTCTCCCTCCTTCCCTTGTGACATTTCTGTCACTCATTTCATTATCTATACGCTATAATCACCGAATAAATTGTTAGTATTATTACTATAAACAGTTATATTTAGATCTATTAAATAAGAAAAATAAAATGTTTTATTTTCATTCATTCTTTCCTTCTCCAACATTTTTCTCTATGTAGATCTGTGTTCCTGACTTACATTATTTTCTCTCTCCTTAAAGAACTTCTTTTAATATTTCCTGCAGGGCAGGCCTGCTGGGGGTAAATTTCTTCAGTTGTGGTGTGTGTGTGTGTGTGTGTGTGTGTGTGTGTGTGTGTGGTGTATATACATAAGAGAGACTGAGAAATGGAAAGTCTTTATGCTCTTTTTAAGGATATCTTTCTGAAGAATAATTTCACTGGGTTTAGAATTCTATATGCTTCTTTCTTTCTTTCAATAATTTTAGTACTTCACTCTCCTCCTCTTGTTTATGTGATTTCTGATGTGAAGTCCATAGTAATTCTTTTTTTCCCCCCTTAATAGGTGAGTTATGTGTCCTTCTTCCCTTTGGCTTCTTTAAAGATTTGCTTCCTTTTCTTTGGTTTTCTATAGTGTGAATATATATGTAGGTATGGTTTTAGTTTGTTGATTTGTTTGCTTTGTGTTTATCCTGTGTTATTCTCTGAGATTCCTGGATCTGTAGTCTTGTGTCTGGTATTAATTTTGAAGATGTTTTGTCCATTATTACTTCAAATTATTTCTTCTATTCCATATTGTCTCTCTTCTTCTGGTATTTCTAATACATATATATTAATTTTTAGAATGTGACAAGTTCTTGGAGTTTCTGTTCTTTTTTTTTTTCTTTTTATGCTTTGCATTTAAGTTTGGGAGGTTTCTATTGATCTATCTTTAAGCTCACTGAATTCTCCTCAAATTGTGTCCATAGTGATGAGAGATTTAAAGATATTCTTCATTTGTGTTACAATGTTTTTTATTTCTGGCATTTACTTTTGAACTTTCTTAGAATTTCCACCTGTCTGTTTACTTTAATTATCTCTTCTTTAATATGGACATATTTTTCAATTTGATCACTTAGTGTGTAATTCATAGTTACCTTATATTCTCTTTCTGATAATTCCAAAATTTGTGTCATATCTGAGTCTGGTATTGATGCTTGCTTTATCTCTTTGTATTTTTTTCTTGACTTTTGGCATGCCTTGTAGTTTTGTGTTGAATGTGAGTCATCTTGTATTGGGGAATTGAAACTGAGTTAAATAGGTCTTTAGTGTGAGCATGTATGCTAATCTGGGTAGAAGCTGGGAAGTGATTAATGTCTGCTGTGGCTATAGGTGCCAGTGGCTTTAAATTCCTCTGATGTTATTATTTTTGTCCCCCTTCTTCACTTTGGGCTTTCCTAAGTACTCCCTCTTTAGGTTACCTCTACATCTTGTAGCTTTTTCAACTATATTCTGCTGTCATTATACTGGAATCTGGTGGGTGGTGATAAGATGTGAGACAGGGGAACGATCTTATCATCTTATGATTAAATCTTGATCTTTTAGTGAGCCTCTAACTCTGGGATAAGACCTTAATGGTTTTTCTATAGTTGTTTAGCATCCCCCCATCACCTTAGGTTAGACAGGAAGGCAAGAGTTTGCTGGAGTTGGAAAAATTCCCTTCCTCTATCTGGAATAAGGCTTTGGGTAAAATCTTTTCCTCTTGAAAAGCAGGCCTTTGTTATGGAGAATAATCTAGGAAGATTTCACAGTGATTTCTCTTCCCCCCTTCTAGCCAAAGTCACAAGGTCAGAGATCTTATATGTTCCCTGCAAGAACCTGGAAATAAAACCTGTGAAAATATGGAGGTCATCTAAGACTGCAGCCTCCCAGAGCTTCTTACTCTCGCACTGGTCCTCACTCAGCCGCAAGCGATTCTTCATAATTACCAGTTAAGCATCCTTATTAGTTTAAGGCTTCTGCAGCTTCTGCTACAGGTAAACAGAATTTGGATGTGGCTCTAGATTTGCCAGTCTCCAGATTTCAGGACAAGTCTCCTTGCAATCTTAGTCTCTGATGCATCCAATAAAAGTCATTGATTTTCAGTCTGTTCTCCCTTTTCTTGTAGTCACAGGACTGACAACTTACAAGCTCTTTATACATTGGAGTTTCCACTGGAATTCTGTAGCAGCAATGCATTTACTATGGTGCTCATCACTCTTCTTTTTACAAGACAGCATCTTCTCTATGAGTTTATCACATATAGAAGGTTTCCATGGAGAAAAGCTAACTGCATAGGGTCTTCTAATTTAAGTTTGTCAAACAAACGAGCGTGCACATCCCATTACTGTGAAGCATTTTAATTTCAAAAAGCTGAATATCTTTTCATATAGTACTGTAGCCTCTAGGTTTAGGAGCTGTGCTGTTTCAACTCTCCATGGATAAATAAATACTTAACAACTATGTTTATGGTTCCATCTGCATTTTGCAAATGTTCTGTACATACCTAGTTGACCTGAGTTAGGATCAACCAATTGTTGGTGAAAGACAGAAATATCAAACCCCGTCATGAACATTATCCCAGATGGGTAATTATCACTCTACATGTAAACTGAAATATGCCATTTTGATAAAGTCCATATGAATGTTATTCCAAACCACATTAAAGAAGAGCTACAAAATGGCTACACATAGATGCCAGGTAACGTCTCTGCAAAAAGAGAGTATTCCAGATAGAAGTGTCTGTAAGAAGTATGTGTGACATTTGTTTACTGCTAGAGCAAAGATGCAGTCTTCATTACAAGGCAAGCAATTTTGAGAATAGAGGGCAGCTCTATTTTTGGAGCTGTGTGTGGAGTTCTGGTTTTCATGTCCTCTGTTACGATATTCTCTTGACTGCCAGATCATTTGCACACAGAACTTGTAGACAAGCTCCAGAAAATAGTTCAAAACATGTATTTCCAACAAAGAAATTAAATGATCTGTGTCACCAATTTCATTCATCCTTAGCATCCGTTTTTTCCAGTTGACCTATGGTACACCTCATCTTGATGCCGTTAATACAGAGATGTTGGCACTGGACTATCCTGGCCTAACAGCTTGTTTGGCTGCTGGGCAGGCTTGGTTTCCACCCACTTTCTACTGCCATCCCATTTGATATGAATTACTTTTAATTAACAAAATTATTTTTAAAAAATGAACAAAGTTGAGGGAAGGACGTATTGAATTCATCAACAAATATGCAACAGGATGTTGTACTTAAGTTTTTACTTGGAGCCTAAAGACTGTGTTACAATATTGAAATTGATATTACTTCTACTCTCTGCTTTCTAGCCTGAAATAATAATACTCATAAATATTATTGTACCGTTAACTCTAAAGTGCCATGCAAACCCAGGATATTATCCCCTTCCAACGCTTTAGTACTTAAAAAACTTACAACAGAGCTTTTTTCTTTCTCAAATGTTTTAACTAGAAAAAAAATATTCCTCATTGCAAAAAGCAGAGAAAAAAGATATTCATGAGTTTAAACAATGAAATACAGCTACTTCTTTGTGAGTTTTGTTCTTATGGAATGTTGTCGGCAGACTCTAGGGTGGCCCCCATTATCCATGATCCCTGGTGTATTGTCTGATATGTTTCCCTCTAGTGTGGGTGGGACTTTTGAATTGTTTTTCATTAATAGAATGTGGCAAAGGTGACATGACGTACTTACTAGACTGGGTGTATATATTACAAATACTCTGACCCATTTTACTAGGAGATTCTCTCTTGCTGCATTTGAAACAAGCAACCATACTGTGAGCTGCCATGCGGAGGACACGTGGCAAGAAGCTGAACGTGGCCTCTGACCCCCATCTGGCAAACTAGAAGGGACTGAATTCTACCAACGATACTGTAAGTTAGAAGTTGGTCCTCTCACAGTCGAGCCTCAGATGAAATCACCACTGGCTGACACTTCAACTGTAGCTTTGTGAGACCCTAAGCTAAGCCGTGCCCAGACTCCAGATCCAGAGAAACTGTGAGGTAATACACGTGTGCTATTTTAAGCCACTAAGTTTTCAGCACTATTATTAAACAGCAGTAGATAAATAACACACTGTGTTTTATGTTCTTTTTATTTTTATTAATTTTTTTTAACATTTATTCATTTTTGAGAGGGAGAGAGACAGAGCGGGAATGGGCGAGAGGCAGCGAGAGAGGGAGACATAGAATCCGAAGCAGGGTCCAGACTCTGGTCTGTCAGCACAGAGCGCAACACAGAGTTCAAACCCACCAACCGCGAGATCAAGACCTGAGCCAAAGTCAGATGCTTAACTTACTGAGCCACCCAGGTGCCCCTCATTTAGCCTTCTTAATAGCATCAATGTGATATCTTCAGTTATGAAATTATATGATAAGTGTAAGCAACAAAAACGGATGAAAAACAAAGAGACAGATTTTACCATTTGCATGACTTAGTCTACAATAAGGTAATAATGCATCCAGCAAGAGGAAAAGGTGAAGCACAAGTTATTGAAGCAAAGATACTTATTTCAAATCATAGTGTTCTTTTAGGAAAATCCTTTAAAAAAGAAAGAAAAAATCAACACATCACAGACGTGCTGTGGATCAGAGAGTTTGGACCATCCCTTTAATATATTTGATACAAACTTATTGCTATCTATCTCCAGACTAAAAGGCAACAAAACATTTTCATAAAATATTATTCATATTTAATATATAGATTACCCAAAGAACCTGGTGATAAAACTGTAAAGTAGTATTTTGGTTGCTTGCAATATATTAATATTCAGTGACTTATTTGCTTTTACTGAAAGTGTTAACGTTAGAATTTCTTCAAATGTATTTTTTTTTATTTGGAGACAATAAAACTTTTAATTTTTCCGAATATTTGCTTATGCTTTGCTATGACTACATACATAGGCTTCTGTTCAACTTTACATGGTTTATTGTTTCCTTGGAACTAAATTTTATTAATGTTATCCTGTCTGAATCTACCTCATTGGGATTTATTCAAATTTATTTAAAAAGATATGTCATTAATATTTCATTTCACACAACCATATTATGGTGTTTGAATTTATTTACCTGTAAATATTTCAATGTATTTATTTTATATTATTTTTTCTTGTTTTGTTCCAATTTTTATGGAAATTTACTATAAATTTTGAAATTCTACTTATGAAAATATGTGGTGCTATTTTTAAATGAATGAAACTGTTCCCCATTCTATAAAAATTAGAATTATATTTTCAACTTTTCCCTTTTATAGGAAGGTTTAACAGTATTTAATTTTTATCTAGAAGCTTTTCTAATTTAATTGAAGTATATCTCATACTCTTGGTAGATGGTAATCAACTTACAGTTACCACATGAGCTGATTTCTGTTATTTTAAAAATAAAGAAGTCAGTTGTGGAACATTTAAATGACTGACACTTGACCCTATAGACAGTAGGAATCAGAGTCAAGATTAGGTCCAAAGATTGTGAGATTCTTAAAATTCACCTTTACTTAAGAGCAAAAGTTCAGAGTCTTAGCTACAACAATATCTTATTTGTGATTATTTATATCATTTTGGCTTAAAATTGTTTTATAAATATTAAACTCTCACTTTTTCTTTGTTTGCTTTTTCAGAAACCTTTCCTTAGTATAACCATATGTAAGTATTAGAACTGAGAAGTAGTTTACTTTCCATGCTTTGCTTACTTTGTATTTACTATTTCCTTGTGTCTTGTTGTGAGTTCATGGGTGGGGTGGAAAGGAAGAGGTTAATATGTTCTTCCACTCCAAAATTACTACCCACAATCAAAATCATAGCTTAGTTTCTTCTCAAAACACATGTTTGCCATTTTTAATCACAGACTCAGTGATTAAGAATGGAATGAAAAGGAGACATGACTAAGGAGCAGTTCAAATAAACAAAGAATTAAGATGTTGTGATATGTTTATAAAGACTAGAGACATCTGGAATATTCCAACTCAATAGTACAGATAATGCACTGTTTCTTTTAATAAGAGCTTTGAGTACCATAAAATATCAAAATGCTTAAGTATTACTGCATTATGCTTCTTTTGTCTTCTAGTTTATGCCAAGTTCTGAGTTTTTTCTCTATTCCAATGTGTATTGTGTTCACTACTTCTGACTCATGAGATTTGAATCTTCTTTATTAAAGAGAATCTTTGTTGTGTTTAAACAATATCATGTTAATCAAATCTTGATGAATTAGTTATGCTTGTCCTTAGTTACAACTATTCACGTAGACCACTCTTCATTCAAAAGGAAGATATGTGATGTTAAATAGGAGTAAATATTCTGATACCATAGAATTTTTCTTTTATTTTGAAAAGAAATGAAAGTGAAATAGTTATCATCACCTGTGATTGTATCAGTCAAGTCCCAGTTGTAGGAACTGTTAGGCAGTCTAGCTGTTTCAAGAAAGACATTTAAAGAATGAGTTCCTTTCAGAATTATTGTGATGGTGATAGAAACAGAAATGTCCCACCATAGGCATTATGACTTCTGCCACATGAATTAGCAAGGTGGAAAAATAGCTGGCCATGTGGAACAATTAACTTCACCAGAACACCAAAGTACATGTGATTCAGGGGTTAGGAATTAGTGGCAGCTACAAATGATATGAGTGTTGCTTCTCAATACACACAAATTAGACACTGGCATACCAGTGTGGATATGCGTCCATGGCTGTGCTGGCTGGCAAAGAAAGAGCTAAAGCAAAATGAAGATGGCTGTTGTATATGTTTACCTAACAAATTCCATGTGTATGTATTTAAATAGAGGAACACTGTATGAAGGACCATGGGTAAGACAGTATCTGAAAAAAGGCTTCTGGAAATGCATACTAAAGGTAGGTTGGACAGTTTGAATGGAAGGTGAATGTTAAGTTATAACACCCATCATAGAGTTTTGAGTTTTTGTTTTTTCTTATTTGTCATACTGTTCAATATCCTCTTCTGAGACCCCTGGGTTTATCTGTGAATACCACCCTTTACCACATTTTAGAAAACAACATTTTAGACTGTAACATTAAAACAATTTATTATTGCTTTTTGAAATTTTATTTATTTTAACTTTTAGGCATCCTACATGGGATGGAATTTAACAGAACAGACATTCGTTGGATACTATATGAATTCTAGGCATCATGCTAGATTCAGAGAAAACAAAATTATTTATTTTCCTTGGCCCTTCGGTATTATTCCAATTGATACAACATAATGAAGACACAGATGTAGAAGGAAGAGCAGAAAGAAGAAACTAGAATTAAAGTTTTATGAGCACTTATTTAGTCTCTGCTTAAAGGAAAGAATTACAAATTTAAAAGAAAGGTAGGTGTTTATAAAGAAAAACAAATAGATTAAACAACTATAGCAGTAACAACCAAAAAAAATGAGACCCTTGTTGATTAATGCAACAAACATGAATAATGTCAACAAAAGGGAAACAAATAGCTAATATTTAAAATTTAATAGCAGTGCCTGGGTGGCTCAGTTGGTTAAGCGTCCAACTTCAGTTCAGGTCCGTGGGATTGAGCCCCACGTTGGGCTCTATGCTGACGGTTCAGAGCCTGGAGCCTGCTTCAGATTCTGTGTCTCTGTCTCTGCCCCTCTCCTGCTTGCGCTCTGTCTGTCTCTCTCTCAAAAATAAATAAACATTGAAACATTTAAAAAATAATAAAATAAAATGTAATAAAATACATGTTACAGGAAAACACCCCTTTTTACCCCTTAAATGGGTCAGGATTTAAGGTGTGTTATATTCAAATGTATTTGTTTCTTGTTTGGTGGAAGGAGAATTCTGATATACTTTGGGTTTGATTATAAACTGGTACATCATTTTGGAAAGCAACTTGGCAATAAGTAATAAGTTTAGATTCTTTTAAAATTTCTTTAATTTGACTAAACATGGTAGAGGTTGTATCTATTTTACTCACCTCTGCATTCTCTATAGCTCGTGAAGTATTTGACATACAGTTATTTTTCAATAAATTTTTCTGGATGAATGAATGACAATTATCAAAGCATAAATTTTAATAGCAAAATAACCTAAAAAATCCTGAATATCAATATTAAAGGAACAACTAATAATTTCTGGCCTATTCATATGGCAAAATGTTATTCATCCAATAAAATAACATGTGTATAAAATTATTATAATGGCAAGGGAATGCTCATCAAGCAATCATATAACATAAAGTAGTCTTATAGTAGTCGACATTTCATTTTCTCAAATAATTTTTTAAATTTATTTATTTATTTTGAGAGAGAGAGAGAGAGAGAGAGCTTGAGCACAAGTGGGAGAGGGGCAGAGAGAGGGAGAGAAAGAATCCCCAGCAGGCTCCGTACTGTTAGCAACGAGCCCTACCCAGAGCTCAAACACACAAACCACGAGATCATAACCTGAGTTGGTATCAAGAGTCCCATGCTTAATGGCTGAGCCACCCAGGCACCCCACAAATCAATTTAAAATAGAAAATATGCTAATATGTTAGCTGTGGTTCAAGGTTACTTGTGTTCTTAGAATCGTCTTCCGGGGGTGCTTGGGTGGCTCAATCGGTTGAGCGTGGGACTTTGACTCAAGTCATGATCTTGTGGTTTGTGGGTTTGGGCCCTGCGTCGGGCAACGTGCTGACAGCTCAGAGCCCAGAGCCTTCTTCGGACTCTGTGTCTCCCTCTATCTCTGCCCCTCCCCAGCTCATGCTCTGTCTCTTCCTCTCTCTCAAAATTAATATATAAAAACAATTAAAAATTAAAAAAAAAAAGAATCCGCTCCTCTGAAGGGACTCTCCTAATTCTCCATTCACCTGTTAATTCAGTGTTGTTTAGTATTTTCAAAATATTTCATACGTTAAAAATCTAGGAGACCTAGAGTGATTATCATATCATTCCACTTAACATTTCTTTGGCATGACAAATATATAAATTATATATAAGTTAAAGACATCCATTCTCTTTATTATCATTATATTCTAGCATGAAATTCAATGCCAGATTCATTTAAGTATTGATACAATGTTTTGATTATTGCCCATATTCATATATTTTTAGTTTGAGATAAATTGATATTTATACCTGTGAAGGTAAAATATGACCAACACTTGATATATTATATATTTCAACAGAAGGGTAAATTGTCACAAGCAGTTGTTGGACTGAGCAGTTTCTCCAAATTATGGTATGTAATTACTAGTTTGTGGCAAATGCCACAATATTGAGAAACCTAGTCTCACATTTAGTATAAGCAATTTCCATTCCAGCGGGTTTGCTCACAAACTCACATGTACTATATTATGAAGGATTTTAAAGCTAACCCTTCATTTTGTTTCTCCCATAAGTGTGATGTTAAAAAATATGATTTTAGTTTCCATCATGTAGTTTCAGATTTATTTACATACACAGTGGTTCCACATAATCTTTGGAAATTGAACACTGGCCAGAATTTAAAAAAATGATGAATAAACATATATATTATATATGTGTGTGTGTGTGCGCACACGTGTGTGTAAATTAATGACATACAGATAATGGAAAAAGAAACCTAAGTACCAAATAATACGGGCCAAAAAAGTTTTATAAAAGACTAAAGAGGATAAATGTTTAGGAAAAAAATAACTTTTGTCTTTACCCTGTGTTGCCTAGAGACAATTACTGCCTATTTCTTTACAGAAATTGGCAGCAACAGCCTAGGCATCAGGGTCCTCATGAAATAAGTACAGATTGACCACTTGCCTGTAGGCACTGAATATCCTCTCCTCTCTCTAAAAATCCACAGTGCTGTGGATTGTAGTTTAGGGAGATTGTCTCTTCCCAATCATACTACACCTCACAGCTTAAAATTCAAGACTACAAAAGGTCAGAAGGTAAAAAGAAAAAAGTGCAGTTGATATAAAACAGACATAGAAATTTTGAATCATATTTAAAATATTGACTATATATACATATATATATATATACATACACATACGTACACACACACATATGTATAAAAAAAGATTACAAATGGGAACAATCAACAGCTGTCATCTAGTAGAGTTTTCAGTGCAATTCTAATGTTCCATGCTCTAAAACAGTGGTCAGCAAATGAGAGCCTGCAGGGCAAATTGGGCCTGCCTCTTGTTTTTGTAAATAAAGTTTTATTGGAACACAGCCATACCCAATACTTTCTATATTATCTACAGCTGCTTTTACATTACAAGGGCAAGGTTAATAAGTGGTGTGACAGAAACTGTCTGGCCCTCAACACCTGAAATATTAACTATCTTGCCTTTAGAAAACTTTTGCCAACCCCTGCTCTTAACTCACAGACTGTTGTCTGGCTTTTGATGCCTTCTTGGCACACATTACACATTGCCAGCACAGTCAACACCCACCAGAGCAAGAGCTCCTAAGCAGAAATAACTAAACTATAAGAAAAGTAGTATCTCAGAGAAAGTCAAACTGGACAATGGGTCATAATAAGGAGAGAATTTTGACAGATGGAGCAAGAATCTAAAATAAGTATGTTAAAGATAGAAAGTTGATTGATGGATAGTAGATATTGTCAATATAAGACAAGAATAAAAATGTATTTAAAATGAAGTCAACATATTAGGTATGAAAAAGTATGAGTTGATATAAAGAGAACAAAAGGTTAATCAATGGTAGATTAGATGGATATATTTGAACAGTGAATTAGTGAGTTGGAACATCAAATTAAGGAATTTCCCAGAAGACAGCAAGAAAAGCTAAAGATAACAGGCTTACAGATAAGTACCAAAAAATAAGATTTCCCAAAGGAGGAAAAAAAAACTGGAAAGAGAAAAATATTTCAAAACATAAAGGAGTTTTTTTTTAATTCTAGTAATATGCCAGGCTATTATTTACCACTAAAAACTACTAAAATTATCAAATTTTAAAACACTGACATTATAGGATAGTCAGGAATTACCATATACAGTTTAGAAAAAGATGAAAACCCACAGAGCTAATTTCAAAATTAAAGTAGCTCTTGTAGTGAGGACATTTGCAAAAATTTATAAATACAAATTTTGACTTTTAAGGTATGGTAGGGTGTGAAAACTAAGAAAAAGCTCAGACTTCTCTGAGAGGGTGGAGACTAATTGATAACCTCTCCTATTAAAGATATAGGCCCCAAATCACAAGTTCTCGGTTAAGATAACCGTATATATACCTAGTCATCCTGCTTTCTCCAAAACACTGAAAATAAAGTTACCTTGGCACTGATTAGACTAGCAATGGAGAAAGGGCAACCCATCCCTAAGAAGTTGAAGCCACAAGGCAGCTCTCAAAATCATGTTAGTGAGGTAGTGTAGTACAAAAACCAACAAACCAACCAACCAAACAAACCAACAAACCAACAAAACAAAGCTCAACTTGTGAATTAACCATGTTTCTTTGTTCCAAGATACACTTTTTCTTTGAGGAGGGGGTTCTCATTTAACATGCAGCAGTCAGGATATGTATTTTATTTGCTAAAGGCCCAGCAGCAATTGTGACTTAATTATCATTGACTGTACATGAACATCAAATATGCAGTATGTTGGGAAAAAATAAAATAAAATACAGGGTGATGAAGCACTTTTCCAATAAATACTATACCACTTTGAGCTGGATTTTCAATGTGAAAAAAAATCTTAAGTGTACTTTGTCCAATTTATCTGGCTTATAGCTTCCTTTTTATACATACAAAAGAACGACACATAACAACAATCTAAATTAGTTTAAAAGAAGTCTTTAAATAAAAATCTAGTTATGAGAAAGATTTTTTTTGTGGTTTACTCGGCAACATTACTTAGTGATTTATAAAATACTATTGCTTTTTATTGTTTTTAATGTTTTATTCTTTGTACCTTAGCTTCAGTGAAAACACTAGTGGTTGCAGACTATGTAACCTACATGTACCTAACTGACGCATAATAAGATCTTCACAGAAGAACACCCATCCTAAGGCTCATAGAACATCACAAATAATTTGCTAATTAAAATTAACAGTTAAGTTTTAAACTTAACTAGTTAAACAAAGAAACAATTTACTATGAACAAAAACTACCAATAACAATGGAAGGCAGAAACAGATGATTACATATTTCTGATATTAGAATTGTCAGACACACATTCAAAACAATATCAAAACTATGTTTAACCTGTTTAAATAAATAGAAAACAAGCTGGAAAATATCTGTGGGATATAGTTGACTACAAAACACAGTAGGATATGAAGGTATGAGAATTCAGTAATTACACTGAAAAATAAATGGATGAGTTTAGAAGTAGGTTAGACACAGCTGAAAAGAGAATTAGTGAACTAGAAGACAAGTCAGAAAAATTTTTCAGAATTAAGCATAGAGAAAATGAAAGAAAAATATTGAAGTGATATTACAAGACATAGAAGATATGAGAATTACTCATATATATCTAATTAGAGTTAAAGGAGGAAAAGCAAGGTGGAAGAGTAGTATCTGCAAATATAATGGCAGAAATAATGCAAGTTCCCAGAAATGATGAAAGAATAATTTATATCATGAAGACTTCAATTTCTAAGCAGAATTACAAATCACCTTTACATCTATACATATACCAAAATAAAATGCAAAATATCAAAAATAAAGAGGCATTTTAACAGTAGTCTGTGTAAAGTATCTCTGACGCAAGAGATAAAAGAAAATTAGAACTAGATTGACATCGAAATGAAAGTCAAACTTTTGTGTAACTAAACTGTGCTGATATATATGAATAATAATGATTTTGAGAAAAAAAGATTCATGTGAAATGAACTATCAATATGAAGTATTAGAAATACTCTTTATTGTTTTATTCATATTTGCACTAAAATGGCATATGACAAAAAGTCTATGTCAAAGTGACTCTAAAATAATTTTGAATTTTGAATTTTGAATTTTATTTTTAAAGAAAAAATCTTTCAGGAACAGGGACACTACAAAGTATTTCTACCAGCAGCTGTTATTGTAAAGGAAATTCAAAAAAATATATATTTCAAGCAGAAATGCAAGTAATTCAGGATAGAATGCTTGTGTTAGAAGACGGATTGAAAAGCAAAAAAAAAAAGCTGTGAAATACATTATTGACTTTTTAAAAGCAAAAATTAAAAACAAAAATATGTGCAAGCTTAAAATAAAATAAAGAATTAAAAAACAACACCAAATCAAGATGTAAGTTGGAAAGTAAATGAATGTATATAAAATGTATTGTTCAAGAAGAAGCCTCTTTTTTTCCTTAAGGTATTAAATTATTATAAACTTTGAGAAGAACACATTTTGTAATTTCTAGAGATAAAACTAAAATGGCCCAAACAGAGCATATTTCATCTAAAGGAGTAGGAGAAAGTGAAAGAAATATCTAACAAATTAAAGCAGGTAAGAAACATAGAAATAAACAAAACCGTAAAACTAGAGAAAAAAAAAAGCAAAACACAAAATAAGAAGATAGAAATATGAGAGCAATTGCATTAAGTATAACTAGTCAAAAAGCTCCAGTTAAGAGACAATAAGTAGAATGTTGTTTTAAAAAACAATGAATGCATTTTCAAAAATAATGCTGTGTCAAAAGACATTTTTAAAACATTAGAGTACAGAATAGGAGGTGAAAGAATAGAAAATAATTTACCATGATAATACCAAAGAATACTGGTTACCTGTGCATATATTAGACAAAACTTGACTTTAAAGGAAAGTACATTATTTGGAATAAAGAGAGTCACATCTTAATTAGAAAACATTTAATTGATGAAAAACGTATAAAAATTATATAAAATTTCTAAAATGCTATATAATATGATATATATCTATAAGTTATGCATATTTATATAATGTCTTGAAATACAAAATAAGAATGCCTGTGTAACCATAAAGAGATTTAAATCAGCAATCATAAAGCAGATTTAATATGCCTTTTTTAGTATCAATACATGAAACCAAAAGAAAATCAGTAATGGTAAATAAGATTTGAATAGCATAATTAATAAACTAAATGGTTGTGGATAGAACCTTGCACCCAAGAACCATAGAATTCACAATCTTTTCTGAGTGTTATCAGCTTATTTGAAGTTTTGAGACAGGATGAAATTACCAAGGAATTGAGAACGTAAGAAAGAGAAGGGAACAGTTTGTTTCTTCAATTCTGGGGTGCTAACTAGTAAAATATCTGAGTCTGAAAAGTAGTGGTCCATGAGGCAGAAATGGAGTTCTGGAAGGCAGATGAGAAAAGTTAATAAGGGAGAAAGAGGTGCCATTCAGCTGCTACCCTGATATGAAACATTTCAGTAGATTGCTTTGGAGTAGGTTAAGAAAAGATGGGAGGAGAGAAACTAAAGATTTCTATCACAGTCTATTGTCTTTGAATATAACACAGTGACTAAATAATAACAAACGAATATAGATTCTGTGTACCACAGAAGATGGTGAAAAGCAGCAGTGTTTGCTGAAGGAGAGACCTCTTGATTAGTTTTCACATATTTTTAAATTATAAATAATTTATAAATATAATTTATATATACTTATATAATTTATAAATTATAAATAATAAATAATCTTGTGCTACAGAGGAAGCCATAAAATAAATTACTGAATATTTAAAGGTGAAAGATAATGAAATCACTACACATAATATTTTATAATTAAACTTTTTTTGTGTGGAGTAAGGCTAATCTAGTACTTTGAGGAAGTTTATAGCTTTAACTATTTTTACTAGGAAATAAAAATATCTAAAATACTGAATTAAATATTTAGTGCAAAAAGTTGGAAGACAACAGAGCCAAACAAAGAAATGAGTGAGAAATAACATAGGTAAGGACAAAAATTCTATCCACTTGTTTCAATGTATCAAGAACCTGTTTATGAGACCCAGTGTTAAACCTATCCCAGATTAATGTTAAATTCGCAACAGTACCCACATATCTGAAATTCAGCCTATCTGCAAAAATTATAGTCTAGTAGATTCAATTCCACAGCTAAAAGTTAACCAGTCTCTAACTCCTCACATTTCTGAAAGTTTGCCATCTCTGACGGCCATGCTTCCCCAAACCTAAGATCAGTTCTCTTCTTTGCTCAGAAATACTGTGTCCTATAAACACAGCTCTTTCTTGTTTAGCAAGCAATCAGCTGTTCATTTCAGGTATGGAGTCGAGACCTCTTCCTTTGACATTATATATCCCAAAGACATTCATTTCCATATGGGGACAATTACAAGGGTATTCATTGCATACTAATTTGTGATGTCAGGGAGTTGGAAGCAAACTGGATGTCTACAACTGTGTAAGTAGATATGGGTTAAGAATAATGGATACATTCTTTACAGTAAAAGGCAAAAGTCAGAAACAATACTCTAGATGTACACATAGCAACACGTATAAGTCTTTAAAACATAGTGCTTGGTAAAGAAAAAAAACCCAAAAAGATAATAAATAGGATGAGACACATACACAATATAACCCAAATCATTTATTTCAGTTAAAAATACAGGAAAACTATATAATACGTATTTCACAAAAACATGGAAACAAAAAGATACACGTTCCACTCATGAGAATGCTTGCCTCTGAGTCCTGTAATGGTAGTGAAAAATGATAAGGAGATGAGAGTAAGGTAGAATAGAGTAAAATAAAGTGAGCCAAGTATAGTTGGAGAGTAAAGGGAAGGAAGCAAAAGGGATAGGAAGGGAGAGGAGGGGAGAACAGAAAACCTAGAGGAGAGACAGGAAGAGAGCAGAGGGAATTGGAAGGGAAGAGAAAAGAAAGGAGAGGAGCAGAAGGAAGAAAGGGAAAGAAAGGGAAAGAGGAAAATAGGAAGAGAAGAGCGAGGGAGAGAGGGGAGAAGAGGGAAGAAAATGAAGTAGGAAGGAGAATCCTTTTCTGGACAGGGTATGATTAACCTTAGCTTCTTCAACTGGGGTCTAAAACATGAAGAAACAAATAACTTCAGACACTTAAAGAAGTAATGATGGCAAATGTGTACAGATCAGAGTAACAAATTTTTACAAAGCTATTTTTTTAATGTTTATTCTTTTTTTTTTTTTTTTTTTTAGAGAGAGAAAGAGAGACAGAATGAGAGCAAGAGAGGGGCAGAAAGAGAGGAAGACACAGAATCCAAAGCAGGCTCCAGGCTCTGAGCTGTCAGCACAGAGCCCAATGCGGGGCTCGAACCATGAACTGTGAGATCATGACCTGAGCTGAAGTCAGATGCTTAATCGACTGAACCACCCAGGTGCCCCTTAAGCTATTTGTTTTAATGTACAGTCCAAAGCTCAAATGAGCTGTATTCTCTAGTTTTTTTCATGCCTGGACATAAACATGCAATTTCCCCTACAGTCTATTAAAAGTAATGAACATATACCCGAGTGACTCCGTTGGTTAAGTGTCTGACTTCAGCTCAGGTCATGTTCTCACAGTTTGTGAGTTCAAGCCCCACATAGGATTTTCTACTCTCAGCGTGGAGAGATCCTGTTTCAGATCCTCTGTTCCCCTCTCTCTGCCCCTTCCCTGCTCTCTCTCTCTCTCTCTTTGTCTCAAAAATAAATAAACATTTTTAAAAAATTGATAAATATTTTCTCTCTTAGGAGCATCTATTTTCATCTTTCTTGAAAGCTTTCATTAAGTAATCCTTTTCTTAAAATAATTAAGCTTTTGGTGGAACAGCAGAGATAAAGTAAACTTTGTTTTTTTAGGCATATCATCTCTATATGTCTTTATTTTCTTTTACTTAACTTTTAGGGGGGAATCCTTACATTTTATCACAATTTTGAAAATCACATTTTATTGTATTATCACAATTTTGAAACCCAAGAGAAAAAATAAAATATAATAAAGGTTTCATCCCTTGTCTTTTTGTAAAACCTTTCTTTACATCATAAATTATGTATACATAGATTGTAATTTTATGCATAGTGTTTGTCTATAAATGAATGTGTTACTTGAAAGTAACTATCATGGAAAGCTATTCAAATATCCCTACCATAGTATAAATCATTTTTGATAATCCTCTTTCAAAATTGCTCAAAAAGTTATTTTATGTACTGAATATATACACATTTTGTGTATTACTTAATTTTACCATATCTCATTTTTTAAAAATTCAAACAATATATATTATACAAAATTAACACCTCATCCCACAAAATGGATGATTTTCACCTGTTCTCCCAAATCAAATCCATTTATAAATGATACAAATTTAATACTACAGAGATGGAATATGAAGATTACTCCCCAGGTTTTCTAAACAAACAAGGAAACAAACAAAAGTACCTGATCTCTTACAACAAATATCTAAATGTTTCCATTCATGCCTATCTGAGTTACTGAACTGTGCACGAGCAAAAACAACAACAAATAAAACCCCCTCATATTATTTAAAATCATACATCATTGCCATGGTTTGTCAAATGTTTTGGTTTCACAAAGAAAAAAAAGAGACAATGAAATAGGCTCTTAACTATAGAGAACAAACAGATGGTTACCAGAAGGCAGATGACTGAGGGACAGATGAAATAGGTGAAGGGGATTAAGAGTACACTTATCATGATGAACACTGAGTAATGTACAGAACTGTTGAAGCATTTTATTGTATACCTGAAACTAATATAACATAATATAACTAATATAATATAACTAATATAACTAATACTTAAACTTAAAAAAAGGATAAAAAAGTTTTAGTTCCACTGCAGTTAATTTACAAATGTTTGTTGGCTAAATTACACCAAAATAATGTTATTAAGATTGTAACTTGTCGGCAGAGGTATGAGTTTGAGAAAAGACTTAAAAATGTCTCTCTTTCAAAATAAAAGCTTTCCGGGGTACTTGGGTTGCTCAGTCAGTTAAGTATCTGACTCTTGACTCTTAGTTTCAGCTCAGGTCATGATTTCATGGTTTGTGAGAAGGAGCCCAGTGTCTGGCTTTATGCTGACAGCACAAAGCCTTCTTGAAATTCTCTCACTTCCTCTCTCTGCCCCTTAAGCGCCTGCACACATGTGTGCGCTCTCTCTCTCTCTCTCTCTCTCTCTCTCTCTCAAGATAAATAAACTTAAAAAGTAAAGTAAAATAAAATAAAATAAAATAAAACCTTCCAATGTTTTAAAAAGTTTTTAAAAGTTTTCAAGTCCTAAAAACACAGAAATGTTGAAATTTAACTTTGTTTCCAATTCACTCGTTATATACTCTGTATATGCCATTATACATATATGTATATGCAAAAGTGAATGTTCTAACCTAAACAAAGGAATTGCTCAAAGCATTGTTAGTATTCAGATTTCCATTAGTCTTACAGTTTTCTTCTGTCTACATCAGAAGACCTGAATTTTCTGTCTGCTCTATTGCTCTTAACCTTATTTTTCCCCTTAAATAAGGAAAGGCATTAGGAGATTCCTAAAGGTCTTTTTTTCTTTGCCACTATCCCTAGGCAAGAAGGAGGAATTAGCCTTGTAACCAGATCTCTCTAGCCTCTGCATTTAATTTTCAGCAAGAAACCAGGAGACTAAGGATGTCAGGCTGACAGAGAACAGCAGAGGGCAGTATTTACTCATAGCTGAATCATGTCAGGGCTCAGAAAAGTTTTAAATTTGGTGGGGTCACTGTGGCAGAAATGTATGACATATGCCCTATATTTGCATTCCTTGGCTTAAATTCGTATTTTTTATATGGTTTCCCTTAAAGGGGAAAGAATACTCACCTGATGAACAGTCACTTTTCTTTTTTAATGAAGCAATTCATGCCACTACAAAAATTAGCCACAGTAGATAGCACAGGAATTAATTGGAGTGCAGTACGTGGCACATGGGCATTCTTAAAGTTTGATTTCATTCTATTTATTTCTATTTTTCTCATATCTATCCTTTCCCCAGACAAAAAGAAAAAAAAACACGAAAGGAAACAAAACTTCATCAGGATTCCTTTGGTTACAAAATGTCAAGGGGGAAATACTCCAACAGAGATCAAAATTCCAAACTTTGCAACAGGAAAAGATCTCCATCTTTCCAAAGGGCTATCATTGTTATTGTTGAAACTGCAAGGTTTAGCTACTGGCACCTGGGATCCATTTGGGAAGGGAAACAAAACAAACACTGAGTTCCCTTGGCTTTTCCTATAGGAAGTCCAAAGTGCCATTGGTACTAAGGCCTTGATGCCCCTCGTCACCTGGAAGGGAGGGGAGGGGGCCAGTGGGTGCAGGGTTAGGGTCTGGCTAGCCCTGGACTTCAGGGAGTTCGTTCTGTAGACAGAGGAAAAACGGGGACGACTTGGTTTGGCTTCTGTAGGGTCACGTTGCACAGCAGCTCTCTCCCCTCCCATCGAAAGAGAGGAGGCAGGAAATGGTTAAAGCAAATCTGCACTGTGCATTCCCAGACAGGCTTTGCTTAATCCTTCCTCCCCGCTCTAACAGACCCTCACCCCCCGCCTTTCTTTTATTTCTCTCGACCCCCTTACCCCTGAGTTATTACTAGCATAACAACCTAACGGTCTTCCCTCAGACCCCGCCACTAAAGTTATTTATCTGCAAACCTGACCCCACCCCCATCTATCCTGCGGCAGCTTTTTGCTGTTATTGCTCTGACGCCGGCCAAGATTTGACCAAAAAGAAAGGAAGAAAAAAAAAGGAAAAAAAAAAATCATCCCCCTTCTCAGCGCCTCCGACTCGCCGGGCTCCCACCCCCGACCGCCTACAGTCCTCCGGGAGGCTGGAGTGATTAGCATCCTGAGAAGCCAGTCGGAGGCCCAAAGAGCCGGCGAGCGCTCGCGGTAGGAGTGCCAGGCGGGGCTGCCTGAGCTCCGGCCCAATGGGGCTGGGGTGAGGGAGGGGCAGTAGGTGACAGGACCCGGAGCTAGGGGGAGTCAGGGCGAACTAAAGTGCGGGGATCAATGAGCGGCGAGCAAAGTTTCGGAGTGCTGCTCCAGCTCGCGGTCTGCCCTCCCCCTCTGTTTGTGTTTCAGCGACGGTCGCTGCGTGCGTGTGTGTGTGTGTGTGTGTGTGTGTGCGCGCGCGGTTGTGTGCGCGCAGCGGGGAAGAGGCGGGGA
This sequence comes from Prionailurus bengalensis, assembly GCF_016509475.1. NCBI lineage: Eukaryota > Metazoa > Chordata > Mammalia > Carnivora > Felidae > Prionailurus > Prionailurus bengalensis. Next base: position 99,787,073 of record NC_057344.1, on the reverse strand, counting down.
GAGCGTGAGGGACCAGCCGGAGGTGGCGAGCGGCTCGCTGAGCTCCAGCTCCACAGCGGTTCCACCTTCATCCCGGGCGGGCGAGAAGGAGAGCGCTGACAGGCGCCGTCCGGAGCTGCCACGGGCGCCGCCACAGCCCAGCGCCGACTTCCCCGCCTCCACCGCCAGCGGTGAAGGAGAAAGAGGGACCAGCCACCCCCCTCCCCCCCCCCCGCCCCAAACAAAAAGGCTCGTGGATTACAAAGTGAAACTGACACGGGACAATAAAAGCAAAGATAACGCGGGCAGGGTCGAGGCGCGCTAGAGTGGGCGTCTGACCCGGGCCGCCGGAGAACCGATCCCCCTGGCATGGTGAGGGGAGGGGACCCGGGGGCCGCGCGCTGCTCCTGCCCGACCCCTGCGAGGCCCAGAAGAAAGGGGGACGAACCTGCACTCGATTTGGATGTACAAATAATGAGTCGGCAGGCACCTCGGCAGAGGTAAAAAAAAAAAAATGGTGGGGAGCAGTGGATGTTGCCTGCGCGCGACCACCGGCTCGAAGCCGCAGCAGGGGCGGCGGCGGCGGCGGCTGGAGGCGAAGGGACGGAGCTGAGCGCTCCCGGGTACCGGAGCCCTAGCTCCAACGCCAGCGCTCCGAACGCAATCTCCGGCTGCAGGAGCGCCGACGCCGGCGCCGGGGCTCGCAGCGGCCACTTGTGCAGCCCTGTTGGAGGGGCCTTGCAGCCCTGCTGTTGAGGAGTGGGGACTCGAGGAAACCCTTCGTCTCCAGCTTTGGGGAAAGGAATTCGATAATCTCCTGGTGCCCCACCGCCCCCTCCCCCGTGCGCAATTGTTCTTTCCACACGTCGCTACCGCTACCGACGTTTGTTCTTCCTTGCCTCTTCGGTTTCGTCGCCCCGGGTAAGTTCTAAAGTTTCTGAAGACAATTGTTTGCAATGATTCCTCATATACCTTGAATACAAGCAACCTCTCCCGATCCACGTCCATACCCGGGCGAAAACGCTCAGACTGTCTGGATTCTAACACAAAGTGAAAGGCGGGGAAGAATGTAGGGGGGTTGAGAAACTTTTCTGGGAATTCATCAGCGCACTGGAGTGTCCCGCGGAATGCCTGGACGCTTTTTCGTCAGGGCATCTCTCTCGTCCTACAAGTCCAGATGGCTACCTGGAGCCTTTCTCTGACGCGATTTGCTCTTGCTGGGCTGGAGGGTCTTTGAAATAGAGCTCGCAGAGCTATCGGCCTCAGTATTTGCTGGGGCTACCTAATCCCTGCTCTTATTCTTTTCGCTTCGTTTCTTCCTTCTCTTCATCACACCGTTCCAGGGAGCCAGGACCATGGACTTGGCAGCAGACGGGGCTCCTGGACGCCCGTGGCTCCAGCTGCCCACTCTGTCGGTATTTCAGCTCCTCCGGGTCTTTTGGCTGCTCTCACAGCTCCCTGGGCCGGCCCGGGTCAGCGGGGCCGAGCAGCGCCAGGTGTTCCAAGTGCTGGAGGAGCAGCCTCCCGGCACGCTGGTGGGCACCATCCAGACGCGCCCCGGCTTCACCTACCGGCTCAGCGAAAGCCACGCCCTGTTTGCCATAAACAGTAGCACCGGGGCCCTCTACACCACCGCCACCATCGACCGCGAGAGCTTGCCCAGCGACGTGATCAACCTGGTGGTCCTTTCCAGCTCTCCCACCTACCCCACCGAAGTGCGAGTGCTGGTGCGGGACCTCAACGACAACGCCCCCGTCTTCCCCGACCCCTCCATCGTGGTCACTTTCAAGGAGGACAGTAGCAGCGGGCGCCAAGTCATCTTGGATACGGCCACCGACTCGGACATCGGCTCCAACGGTGTGGACCATCGCTCTTACCGCATCATCCAGGGCAACGAGGCGGGGCGCTTCCGCCTGGACATCACCCTGAACCCGAGCGGCGAGGGTGCGTTTCTGCATCTCGTGTCCAAGGGCGGGCTGGACCGCGAGGTCACACCGCAGTACCAGCTATTGGTGGAAGTGGAGGACAAGGGCGAGCCGAAGCGACGGGGCTACCTCCAGGTAAACGTGACTGTGCAAGACATAAATGACAACCCCCCAGTTTTTGGCAGTTCCCACTACCAGGCGGGGGTGCCTGAGGACGCGGCCGTGGGCTCCAGCGTCCTCCAGGTGGCGGCGGCGGACGCGGACGAGGGCACCAATGCGGACATCCGCTATCGGCTGCAGGACGAGGGAACTCCCTTCCAAATGGACCCCGAAACGGGGCTTATCACGGTGCGGGAGCCCCTGGACTTTGAGGCCAGGCGCCAGTACTCGCTTACCGTGCAAGCTATGGACCGAGGCGTGCCTTCCCTCACTGGGCGTGCCGAGGCGCTCATTCAGCTGCTGGATGTCAACGACAATGACCCGGTGGTGAAATTCCGCTACTTCCCCGCCACCTCGCGCTACGCCTCGGTAGATGAGAACGCTCAAGTGGGCACTGTGGTGGCTCTGCTCACCGTGACGGACGCAGACTCGCCCGCGGCCAACGGGAACATTTCCGTGCAGATTCTAGGGGGCAATGAGCAGCGCCACTTTGAGGTGCAGAGCAGCAAAGTGCCGAACCTGAGCCTCATCAAAGTGGCCAGCGCCCTAGACCGAGAGCGCATTCCGTCTTACAACCTGACAGTTTCGGTCTCAGATAACTACGGGGCGCCCCCTGGCGCAGCGGTCCAGGCGCGTTCTTCTGTGGCAAGCCTGGTGATTTTCGTAAATGACATCAATGACCACCCTCCTGTCTTTGCGCAGCAGGTGTACAGAGTGAACCTGAGCGAGGAGGCGCCCCCGGGAAGCTATGTGAGTGGAGTATCTGCCACTGATGGCGACTCTGGTCTCAATGCTAATCTTCGTTACAGCATCGTCTCTGGCAATGGACTAGGTTGGTTCCATATCAGTGAACATAGTGGCCTGGTGACCACTGGGGTTGCTGGGGGCTTGGACCGTGAACTCGCTTCCCAGATTGTACTGAATATCAGTGCTCGGGACCAGGGGGTTCACCCCAAGTTTTCCTATGCCCAACTTGTAGTGACTCTCCTGGATGTGAATGATGAAAAGCCAGTATTTAGCCAGCCAGAAGGGTATGATGTGTCTGTGGTTGAGAATGCCCCAACAGGGACAGAGCTACTGGTGCTCAGGGCAACTGATAGGGACCTGGGTGACAACGGGACAGTGCGCTTCTCCCTGCAAGAGGCCGAGACTGACCAGAGATCCTTCCGCCTGGATCCTGTGTCTGGGAGGTTGAGCACTGTCGCCTCCTTGGACAGAGAGGAGCAAGCTTTCTACTCCCTATTGGTCCTGGCCACGGATCTGGGCTCCCCTCCCCAGTCCTCAATGGCTCGAATAAACGTGAGTCTCCTGGATATGAATGACAACAGCCCTGTGTTTTACCCAGTCCAGTACTTTGCTCATATCCAGGAGAATGAGCCTGGAGGAAGTTACATCACTACAGTGTCTGCCACTGACCCAGACTTGGGTCTCAATGGAACTGTCAAATATAGTATATCAGCCGGGGACAGGTCTCGGTTTCAAGTCAATGCTCAGAGTGGGGTTATTTCTACAAGAATGGCCCTAGACAGAGAAGAAAAAACAGCTTACCAGTTGCAAATAGTGGCTACTGATGGTGGCAATTTGCAGTCTCCCAACCAGGCAATAGTAACCATCACTGTACTGGACACTCAAGACAACCCGCCTGTATTCAGCCAGGCTGCCTACAGCTTCGTGGTCTTTGAGAATGTGGCTCTGGGATATCATGTGGGTAGTGTGTCTGCATCTACCATGGATCTCAATGCCAACATCAGTTATCTCATTACTACTGGGGATCAGAAAGGTATGTTTGCTATCAACCAGGTCACTGGGCAGCTTACCACAGCAAGTGTGATTGACAGAGAAGAGCAATCCTTTTATCAGCTGAAAGTAGTGGCCAGTGGGGGCACAGTGACTGGAGACACTATGGTTAATATAACAGTTAAGGATTTGAATGACAACTCTCCCCATTTCCTCCAGGCAGTAGAGAGTGTAAACGTGGTGGAGAATTGGCAGGCAGGTCACAGCATTTTCCAAGCCAAAGCCGTGGACCCTGATGAAGGTGTCAATGGCATGGTACTCTATAGCCTGAAGCAGAACCCCAAGAACCTGTTTACTATCAATGAAAAGAATGGTAATATTAGTCTGCTAGGTCCCCTGGATGTTCATGCTGGTTCCTACCAAATAGAGATCGTGGCATCTGATATGGGTGTCCCACAGCTCTCCTCTAGTTTCATCTTAACGGTTTATGTTCATGATGTAAATGACAACCCACCCGTGTTTGACCAACTCTCTTATGAGGTCACCCTTTCTGAGTCAGAACCTGTGAATTCTCGATTCTTTAAAGTACAAGCTTTTGATAAGGATTCAGGAGCGAATGGTGAAATTGCCTACAGCATTGCTGAAGGAAATACAGGGGATGCTTTTGGCATATTCCCAGATGGTCAATTGTATATAAAGAGTGAACTGGACCGTGAACTTCAAGACAGATATGTTTTACTGGTTGTTGCTTCTGACAGAGCAGTGGAACCCCTTAGTGCTACTGTGAATGTTACTGTAATTTTAGAAGATGTAAATGATAACAGACCTCTTTTTAACAGTACGAATTACACATTTTACTTTGAAGAGGAACAGAGAGCCGGGTCATTTGTGGGCAAAGTAAATGCTATAGATAAAGACTTTGGGCCAAATGGAGAAGTAAGGTATTCTTTTGAAATGGTGCAGCCAGATTTTGAGTTGCATGCTATTAGTGGGGAAATTACTAATACTCGTCAGTTTGACAGGGAGTCTCTCATGAGACAGAGAGGGACTGCAGTGTTCAGCTTTACAGTCATTGCAACAGATCAGGGGCTCCCTCAGCCTCTCAAGGATCAGGCTACAGTACATGTTTACATGAAGGATATAAATGATAATGCTCCCAAGTTTTTAAAAGACTTTTACCAAGCTACAATATCAGAGTCAGCAGCCAACCTGACACAAGTTTTAAGAGTATCTGCCTCAGACGTTGATGAAGGTAATAATGGACTTATTCATTACTCTGTAATGAAAGGAAATGAAGAAAGACAATTTGCTATAGACAGTACCTCTGGTCAGGTGACGCTAATTGGCAAATTAGACTATGAAGCAACACCTGCCTATTCCCTTGTAATTCAAGCAGTGGATTCAGGTGCAATCTCCCTCAATTCAACCTGTACCTTAAATATTGATATTTTAGATGAAAATGACAATACCCCTTCTTTCCCTAAATCAACGCTGTTTGTTGATGTTTTGGAAAACATGAGAATTGGTGAACTCGTGTCTTCTGTTACTGCAACTGACTCAGATTCAGGTGACAATGCTGATTTACATTATAGTATTACTGGAACTAACAACCACGGAACTTTTAGCATAAGCCCAAACACTGGCAGTATTTTTCTTGCCAAAAAATTGGACTTTGAAACACAGTCTTTGTACAAATTAAATATAACAGCAAAAGACCAAGGAAGGCCTCCTCGTTCATCTACAATGTCAGTAGTTATACATGTGAGGGACTTTAATGACAATCCTCCTAGCTTTCCTCCTGGGGATATTTTCAAGTCTATTGTTGAGAACATTCCCATTGGAACGTCTGTCATTTCAGTGACTGCACATGACCCTGATGCAGACATTAATGGGCAACTATCCTATACGATCATTCAACAGATGCCCAGGGGCAACCACTTTGGCATAGATGAAGTCAAAGGCACTATATATACCAATGCTGAAATAGATCGGGAATTTGCTAATCTCTTTGAGTTAACTGTAAAAGCCAATGATCAAGCTGTGCCTATAGAAACTAGACGGTATGCTTTGAAAAACGTGACCATTTTGGTCACAGACCTCAATGACAACGTTCCAATGTTTATATCACAAAATGCCCTTGCTGCAGACCCTTCAGCTGTGATTGGTTCTGTCCTGACAACAATAATGGCTGCGGACCCAGATGAAGGGGCTAATGGAGAAGTGGAGTATGAGATCATCAATGGGGACACAGACACCTTCATTGTGGATCGTTACAGTGGAGACTTGAGAGTGGCTTCAGCACTGGTGCCTTCACAGCTGATCTATAACCTCATAGTTTCAGCAACAGACCTTGGCCCTGAAAGGAGGAAATCAACCACTGAATTGACCATCATTCTTCAAGGCCTTGATGGACCTGTTTTTACTCAACCCAAATATATAACTATTTTGAAGGAAGGTGAGCCCATTGGTACCAATGTAATATCAATAGAAGCAGCTAGCCCTAGAGGATCTGAAGCCCCAGTGGAGTATTATATTGTTTCAGTTCGTTGTGAAGAAAAAACTGTTGGACGTCTCTTTACTATTGGACGACAAACTGGCATAATTCAGACTGCAGCCATTCTGGACCGGGAGCAAGGAGCATGTCTTTACCTGGTGGATGTTTATGCCATAGAAAAGTCAACTGCTTTTCCCAGAACACAGAGAGCAGAGGTAATGATTTTGTAGTCATTTATGAACTATTTATTGATGTGCTTTTTAGAAAGATTGTTCTCTTTCTGTTTGCTTTCTACAATTATTTACCTTCAATGTTTACTGTTAATAATACTGGCAGGAGCATATAAAGTGTTCTGTTACAAAAACTAACAAGAATCACATAAAATTTAGCTTTAATCTTGGTCAAAACCAAACAGTGAACAGTTTTTATCTTATACTTTACCTCATTGCAATCATATGTATAAGGCCAAGGAGAAATCTAGCCATTTCATAAGTGCAAAACAAAGAAACAAACAAACAAACAAAAAAACAGAAAACATGTATCTAAATTAAATCAGTGCACTAATTAGACACCTCTCAGTAAGGAAGTCTAGTAGAGAATGGGCAATTTCAGGCTTAAATTTCTATTCCAAACTGAAGAAGTTTGGTAGAAATCAGCATTATAAGCATAGTTTTTTGGGAGGGGTGTAACGCAAACACAGTACAGACTGGCAGTTTACATCAGGACAGTATTAACTTTCACATCCTCAGCAGTCTTGGCAGCTTCTTTATAGACAGTGACTAATTTTAATGTGCTGAGCCAAGTTTGGGGAGATTCCTGATTTCATCTGCTTTTACACTGGAGGCACTATGTTCTGACTTAGGGTAATCCTTTCTCTTCCCTCTTGAATGAAAGCGTGTAATGTACTGTGAATTATCAGAGATTAGAAGGTGCTTCTTGATACAAATATGTGTTCAGCACTATGCTATAGGCACATGTTGTTCTGTCTGCTGATGGGTAAGAAGTTAGGGTCTCTGGCATATGCCAAGAGAATTCGAAGCCTGGTCTTCCCTGGGGTGTATTTTAGGCTACTACCTCTATGTATTACTGATTTGTATTTTAATTAAATTACTTCCAAAGTTGTTTTGATAATCAACTAGAAATCACACAGCTATCCTCTGGAAAGCTCTTGTTCGCTGTTTTCTAAGTTTCTTCTTTTCCTCCACTCCCCTCAAAGACATTCTAGTGTCACTCAGCCAAAAACACAAAATATCAAGTGTGGTTTGTGATACTTGGCAGTAACCCAGACACAATATACTAGTAAAATTGAGGCTTACGTATTTGTTTTCTTGCTTTCTTTCTTGGGGGGCGGGGAAGAGGTGAGGGGTTTTCTTCATTTAAAATGTTCTTTTATTATTACTATCTTTTTAATCCCTTGTGATTTTTTTTGTAATAGCTAGCTGTATCTATTCTGCACATAGAGCAGCATCTTCATGTCCTAGAGGATATTAGAGATATAATTAGAGATATAATTCTTAATAGAGATATAATTCTTAGAGATATAATTCTAAGTGCAATTCAGTTTTATCTTACATACATAGCCCTGAAGGGACTTGTAACCCAAATGTCCTCTTTTACCTAATTAGCTTTTTAAAGATCTTAACACATGGCTTATATGGTGAACTATTTGATGTAACTTAGCCCATGATTTACATGTAATTTTATATTAATTTCAGGTCATCCCTCACATTAACTGACCCTCTATTTCCACCTTCCTTCTCAGGGATTATTTACTAGGTAAGGAGATTTAAGTAGTTTGAAAACTGAAATATTTATTCAAGATGGGCAATTAAGTCATTTTAGACTTTAGATGAATTTATTAAACTGTAAAACAAATTATGTTACTGGCTGTTGTTGTTTGGTTCAATGCATTACAGTTTATTAGAACAACATGGAGAATGAGACTAAATGCTCACTGGTATCATTAGATTTATTTTGTCTTGTTATTTATTCATTAAATATGCAAAGAATGACTTAGCTTAAGTTTATTAAATACTACTGTCTCTGCAATAGGTATGAGAATTAAAAAGTAATAATTATAAGTCATTTTGCTAGTAATAGGGAATAGTATGTCTGTTACTTTTTTAATATCAAATAACACCAATATAAAAAGTTGTTCATATTAACTGCACCCTATTTATTTAAAAATCTGAGGTAACTCATTATGGTGATTTTTTAGAAGAAAAAAAAAAACTTTCAGGGTATTTTCTGTGAACTAAAGTGCTGAAATTGTAAACCAAGTTTGAGTTTCCAAAGCCCCAACCACTCCTATAATTAAAAGCAAATGTGTTTCTCCAAAGAATATTGAAAGCAGTAGTTGGAAGCTAGAGTTTCATATTATTGTTGGTTGTATCATTCAAGTATATATAATAAAGTTCTTTTTCCCTTCTGCTCAATTAATTTACCATGATTGTGCAGAAATAAGTTATAAGTTACCTCTGGTTGTCAGAGATGATTTTTCAGTTGTTCTCAAGTGCAAACTTTGCTCTAATACATTAAAAAAAAAAAAAGATTCATGTGCACTGATAGGAGCCTGGGTTGCTTACTCAGGTTTCTGGCTAGAGTCATGGCTGATCACATTCCATTGGCAAGCAGAGGGTCAGTGGGTAAAAGAGAAATGATTTAATCTGCATTCTTTTTTTTAATCTCTGACACTTGTGGAGAGAGGCAGGGGACTCTGGCTCTGATCTTGTTCATTCCAGATTTCTGTCCAGTTGTAAACCTTCACTTACTCTACTTTTCACATCTAAAACTTTGATATAAATAGGAGTCTTTAAAGACTGGCTTCTGAGTCGCAGATACAAGGCTTATTATACTTTTGGGTCTTAGTATTCTTAGAAAATCTTGATTATGTTAGAACAACTGATATAAAGGTTGTATTGTTTTTCTAGGTTCAACAAAAAAATAGGGATGTAGTACTTCAATGAACATTTCTTTTTAAATACATATTGTATGGAAACATAGAACTTAGGGACTTGGTTGGACCTCAACGATGTCAGAGGTTTTGTTTCATTGATCTTTATTATCTCAGAGTGTAGTATATACCTGAGGTCTAATAGGTGCTCAGTACATGGTTGTTAAATGAGATTATAGAAGAATTAAGACCAGAATATGTTTTCTTTTGCCTCAAGAATAACTTGACAGAGAGAAGCTGGGGAAATGGAGGAAGTTAGTAAACTCGATCTTGACAATGAATTGAACTGAGAACGTAAGGACGTGCCAATCATCTCTGTTCTACTAGCGTATTGAGCATTGTCAGAACACTCAAAGAGGAAAGGGAAACTTAGGTGGGTGGTGTCACATGGAATAAGGGTTTAAATGGAAGGAGAGACTGTGTATGTGTCCAGCTCAAAGTTATCAAATTTGTTAGTCTCAAGACCCCTTTCTGCTCTTAGTAATTGTCAAGGACTTCATAGGGCTTTTGTTTAGGTGTGTCTTATCTACTGATCTTTGCCATTTTGAACATTAAGACTGAGAAAGTTTTTTAATATTTATTAGTTTGTTTAAAAATCATGTTAAACACATAGTCTTATTTTATTGAAAATGTTTCCGCAAACTTACAAGATAATGGAAAAAGAGACATTATTTTTTTTTGTTTTACATTTTCAGAAATCCCTTTAATGTCTGGCTTAAGAGAACACAGCTGGATTCTCAAATCTTCTCATTCATTCCATTGTATTACATTGTTCTGATTAAAGTATATGAAAAGAACCCATCTCACTCAGGTCTATGAAGTTGGATAAGGGAGACATACGTTATTTTCAGATGATTGTCAATTTTCTTTTGATACTACACCAGAAGTCCACAAGTGGCAGCTTCCTAAAACTTACTTACAGCATGGAATTTCAAACCCTCTTAGTGAACTTTTCATACTTTGTTGCATAAAAATACCTGTCTGACCTTGCATTTTGAATGGATCTTTTTTTTACCTATGTATGACTTAGAAATATCAGGAATTGATCATTTGGAAAATATTGGTATAACCGGTAAGAATCTTATCAAGAAGATCTTTGAATATGGACTCTCAACATCCTGACAATGCTTAGAAGTTTTTCAGCATTTGAATTTTTACTTGAAAGCTCAAATTTTCTTTATCAGCAACTTATATTCTTGTTTTCCATGAGGTGTTGGGTTCCCTTCGTTCATCTGCTAATGAACAAATGTCTGCCACACATATCCAGGTCTAAAAATGTATAGTTTCCCTGTCATTTGTTCTCTTAAGTAAAACCTGTATTCCATATATAAAGCAGCTCGCTTAGCTTGCAGTGCATCATACACCTGCTTTTCTTTGAGACAACTCCAGTACTGAGGTACAGATTCATGATTCTTTGTGCACATTCTACTATTTGTCATACAAAATGTTGAAAACATGGAGTTTTGAGGGACTAGATTTAATACATTTAATAATTTTGATACTTCTTCAAAAATTTTTCTTCGGTTTCTAGGTGAAACTGGCACTGCATTTTTTCTGTCAGTGCCTCGCAGTGAAGAATACAATCGCTGCTGGAATACTCTAGAGCTACTGCTTTAATTTGCGCCAAGGCACCAGCGGTTTTGCCCATCGTTGCTTTTGCATCTCTAGTATACATGTCAATACAGAGAAAAAGGCGAGCACTGGTTGGCATTATTACAAAGACAGTTTTGACTTCCCAGGCCTCTCTAATGGGTTTCTGGTATGCCTTAAGCCCCATTTGCACCAAGGGAGAACCATTGGCCTAGGTAATGAGATTTTTACATTTCCATTTAACAAAGACCACCAGAAATAGTCTATTAAGAGCGTGTTTAGGATATTAGGTGAACGGATTATGACATTACCAATTAGAAATGAGTTTCAGCAATTGGATACTTAATTAATTTATTTTTTATTTAATTTATTTATTATTGGATAAATTAATTTTATTTTCACAATGAACACCATCGAGATTTCTAAGAGGAATGATGGGACATATGTAAGATTAGTGCTGAAGACCCAAGTTTAGAAATGATTGTCTTCAGGTCACAGGGGTGGCTCTGTTGGTTAAGTGTGTGACTTGATTTTGGCTCAGGTCATGATCTTCCGGTTTGTGAGATCCAGCCCCACGTCAGGCTCCTGCTGATAGTGAGAACCCTGCTTGGGATTCTCTCTCTCTCCTTCTGTAGAGACAGCACTGCCCCAGTTCACGATCTCTCTCTCTCTCACTGTCTCTCAAAGTAAATAAATAAGCTTAAAAAATAAAAAAAGAAATGGTTGTCTTCTAGAGGCTTTAGAAACAGAGTTAGTGACCCTTAGATTAAATATCTATATATCTTGTGTATCATCCCTTACAGGGAAAATGTAAGCAACAGAACTGGGTAAATAATAATATTAAAGTAATAACAATAGTAACAATTATAATAACATGCATTGAGTATTGCTATGTTTAGTCATTGTGCTAAGTGCTTTGAGAATGTATTATTTGAGCCTCGTAACACTGGTAATATCATTCCCACTTCACAGCTGTAGAAACAGTCTCAGAAAAGTTAAATAATTTGCTTTAATTCAGATAGATAGAAAGGAAAATCACATCCGGACTTGCTAAGTCCATTATTTGTACGCACACCTACTATTCTGTAAAGCCAGGGCAATCTGTGGGTTTAGTTAAAAGAAGGGTGCTTTACTCTGTAGATTTGAGTGTATATATATATATATATATATATATATATATATACACACACACTGTATATACTGTATATACACTGTATATATACACTGTATATACTGTATATTTGAGTATATATATATATATACATATATATATATATAATGTTTTAGTAATCTTGTTTTCATGCCCTTATTTATTGTTAAACAGTTTTTGAAAAGTAGTAGTATATATTGTCTGAACTAAGGGAAACCTGGTTTTCGCCTGCTTTAGTCATGGCCATCAGCAGACTCTGTACATCGTTATGGGTCAGTTAGTGGTGGTAGCAAGCCCAAATCGGGACATATGGAGGTGCCTCTGGAGCAGGCAGGAAGGGTCAGAACAGGAGAGGGGACCTGGAGACAAATGAAGGGCACAGGTGTTGCTAGTGCCTCTCCTAATACACAGTACTGTACAGTTTGGAAGTAGTTGCTGTGATTTACTAAGGTGGAGAATCCGTTTTTGGATTAACAGATGACAAATCTTACACTCCACAGAATATGATGATGTTGGAATGGATGGACTGTGAGGCTTCTATTAAAAGGAAGAAAACATTTTATTGCTTTTCTGCCTTTGATCTCCAGAGTGTTCTTTTAAAAAAACAACCTGTGATTTTTTCGATTTTATTTTTTTCTTATTGATATGTTTTTAAACAAGATATTGTAATTAAATTTTCAAGACATGGGCAAATGTGTATTACAAACAGGAGTACTGATGGCCAATTAAGCTCATGCTCCATATTTATACATGGCTTCAGGAAGCTTGATTTGGTCTCTCTGTTTTGGTAATAGATTTCCATAGACATAATTTATCTTCTGATTAATTTATAATGTCTTTTTTTGTGCCTTTATTAAAACCCTAATCATTTTAATTCCTTTTTGTTCCAATAGATTTTGAGACGACTTGTCTAAGAATATTTTGGAAAAGTATTTATGTACTTAGCGTTTTGTGGAATCGATTTTTCATTGTATTGTCTACAGCTTGCACTTTGTCATCATTACAATGAAAAACTACCTAGGAGCCTCATTAGCTGTGAGGGACTGTTGAATTAGTGACTGTAAAGGATTCCACAGGCCCCAAGGTGGGTCCCCTATTCCAAGAATTAATAAATCTAAAGTTGAGCTTTTTATAATAACCGTGAAAGTAGGTAGTATTTAGAATTAGGAGCTTGTGAGTAGATATAGATATAGGCAAATGATTTGGGCCAAGATGAGTTTAAAAGTCCCTTAAAGTGTCCTCGATATAAACTATGGTAAATACCTTCTAATGCTTTCAGGCTTTAAGCAGTCTGTGACACCAGTGGTCTGTTTTAGTAGATTAAATAAGGAGAGAGTATAAGGAATGGAGACAAATGAAAAAATTCTATTAGACAAATATTCTTTATGAAGTACACACATGTAATATATTATATATTACCATATATAATATATGTGAGTATGTATGCAACCATTATGCAAAGACTGTTGGATTTTCCCTTGTGTTAAGATCCTGAGACAAAATGGACAGTAAAGTCATAAGGAAGAAATATAATCTAATTGGCCGATAATAAATATGTGGTAATCAAGAATTGACTATAGGCACACAGTCTTTTTCAATTTCCAGACAGATATCCATATTTAAGAAACAATCAGTGAGTAAAAATTAGACTTTAAGGAACAATTAAAGAACACTAATCGAGGAACATTTACAAACCCTGTTTGACAACTGGCAGTTGGGAACCAATGGGGTTATTACTGATTATTTGTTTCAGATTATTTGATATTTTTCTGAAATGTTTTGTCATTTATAGATTTTAACATATGTAAAGTGCTTACATTATGTCAGACAGTGGTAAGCACTGGGCATTGTCTTGCCTTCACAATACTGTTGGAGACTCATATGACAACGTCTCATCACTTGACAAATGACAATTCTGAGGCTAGTGGAGGTTAAGTTTATGTATCTGGTTTACACTGGAAGCAGGATTTGAGCCCAGCAGTCTGACTCCTCAGCACTGACGAACACTATGTATTGTTAGAGTGGTTGATACTTTCTGTAGTCTCATCTGCATATAATATTTACTGTGTAAAAAGCTGTTTTTGTATTTTGATATTTCTTCATACCAGTGGCTGAAGAAATACAGGGTAAATTTAAATTTAAGTAATGATCTAGTGGTAGGATTACTTTAGCTCCCTATTAATCTTTATTTCAGTTAGGCTTGAACAAATGGACCTATAATCTGTACGTTCTTCATTTTGATTTCCCATTCTTCCAGTTACTGCCTCATTTATTATTTTCTTCCCTTTTCAGCAAAATTTCAAAAAGTTGCCTATACCTGCCTTCTCTCTTCTTACTATCTCTAAATTCACCTCATCAGGCTTCCCTGCTGCCACTCCAATGAAAATTGTTCTTACCAAGGCCACCATGATAGCCACATTTCTACATCCAATAGTCAGTTCCCAGTGCTTATTGTATACATACTTCTAAATAATCATACTGTGGATTTTTAATCCTATTTCTTTGACCAATTTCTTCTCAATTTTCTTTACCAGCTTCTCTCTATGTTCTTAAATTCTAAATGTTGTAATATCCCTGGAATCAGTTCTTGAAACTCTTCTCATTTCAATGTACACTTATTTCCTTGAGGATCTCAGTCTTATGGTTTCAAATAACATATATACATTGATGACTCCAAAATTTTGTTTCTACCTTATGTATTTCTCCTGAATCCCATTTTTTACATAACCAACTACTTATTCATCATGTTTGATTGGGTTCTTATTAGCTATTTTAAATTAAGATTTCCAAATCTGACCTCCTGATATCTTCCCAGTAAAAGTCTGCTTTACTCTTAGCCATCTCCTTCTCAATTAATGGCAATTGCAATCTTCTAATTGTTCAGGCCAAAAATCTTGGAATCATCTTTGACTCCTCACCACCTTACATACCATCTGTTTAACTAATCTTGGATCTTTTAAAAATATGTCCAGAAACTGGATCATTTCTCAGCACTTCTACCATTTACTACCTTGGTCTAAGACCCTATCATCCTTTTATTAGATTATTGAAGACATTTTCTCATTAATTTCCAAAATCCTTTCCTACTATTCTCTTCCCTTGCTTATCTGCTTTACCCACACTGGTGTCTTGTTATTCCCAGGACTTTCTAGGTACACATCTGCCTTGGAGCCTTTGCTCCTGGCCCTTCCTTCCACATAGAACATTCTTTCCTCTAGATATCTGTTCGGATAATTTCCTCTCATTTGGATAATTTCCTCTCTTCCAGTATTTGCTTATATCTCACATAACTGAGAATTAATCTTCCTTTACTAACATCACTGTAGCCACCTCCTCATCCTGCCTTCTCCACTGTAGTTTTTCACATTCTTCCCCTATAGGATTTACCCTCACCACTTCTTCTTATCTCCCAAATGCTAAATGTTGGAATGCCCCTGGAATCAGTTCTTGAAATGTTTCCCTTTCTAATCTATACTATTCCAATGAGAAATCAATCCATCTCATTACTTTCAATTATCTATCTATCTATCTATCTATCTATCTATCCATCCATCCATCCATATATCTATCTACATGCTTAAGTGTGTGTGTGATATAAGTTACCGATCTATAATTTTGATTATGTCTTTTTCCCACTAGAATGAAGTTCCACAAGGACAGGTATATTTATCTGCTATGTTTACTGATGTACCTCAAGAGACTAAAAAATTACTTGGAACATAGTAGGCACATAATAAGTTTTTGTAGAATGAATGAATGAATGAATGAATACATGAATGAGTGAATGAATGAATGAATTAAATGAGCTTCCTACTTCTGTCCTTGACACTTTAATTGAGTGTAGCAGTTAGAATGATCCTTCAAATGTAGATCAGGGGTGTTTGGGTGGCTCAGTCAGTTGAGCATCTGACTCCTGATTTTGGTTTAGGTCATGATCTCACTGTTCATGAGATCAGATTCCCACTTGGGACTCTCTATCTCCCTCTTTCTGCCCCTCTCCCACTCATGCATTCCATGCTTTCTCTCTAAATAAATAAATAAATAAATAAATAAATAAACAAACAAACCAACAAACTTTAAAAAATAAAAAAAAATAAGTTGCAGGTCAGATTATTTCACTCATTTGCTCAAAAGCCCATGACTTTCCATTTCACTCATAATGAAAGTCAAATCCTTACAGTAATTCATAAGGCCCTATGTGACTAGCTCTTGTTGTTTACTTTTCTGGCTTTTTTTTTCTCCTGGCTGTTCTTACTGAGCTTGCTCAGCAACCACAGTGAGGGCTCCAGGCCCCAGCCTCCGGTGCTCCAGCCTCAGTGCTAGCTGTGCCCTCTGCTTGGACTGTTTGCCTTGAATTTATCTCACATCTTTTCTCAAAGTCACCTTGCAAAGTTCTCCTTCCCTCAACCTTCCTTTTTCTGTTTTCTTCTTTTTGTTTCTCCTTAGACTCTATCATCACCCACCATAACACATATGTTACTTCTTTATTTTGTTTATGACATGTCTTCTCTCCAAAATATATATTCCATACGGGGGAAAATTTTTATCTGTTTATTACTGTTGAATTCCCAGCACCTACAATAGGGCTGGCCCTATTCAGACATTCAGTAAATCTTTGATAAACTCAGGAATTACTGTTGAACACATGGCTAATAGGCTGCTTAAATGCCAGGAGCTCAAGTCAGAGATGCATGCTGGAGTAAAGGAGTCATTTTTCATATCTCAAGCCAAGCTATGGAGCTTCTTCTGAAATTAGTGAAGCTAGCTAATTGGCATGGATTGATTTTCCTGGATACAATGACAGAGGCTGTAAAACTAGACTGGCCAAAAAAAAAAAAAAAGAAACCTTGTAACCCAAAGTCCAGAAATCATTAGTGTCTGAAGTACAGTGAGATCACTAACTCTTATTTTATAGATATTTTGATGAAGTGGAACATTCTAAAATATATATTGCAACATAGCTACGCTATGAGCAGGTCTTCTCATTTTCTTGGAACTTACCTAGTTTTGCTTTAGAGAGCAAATCTTAACTTGCCGTAAATTATGTAGCTCTTGAGCAGAAGGATGAATACATAGACTGTTTTTTTTTTTATTAGTACTTTCAATATTAGTAAATGTAGGTATTGCCATTCTTTTTTTTTTTTCAAATTTACTGTCCTTGATCAACATTTCACATCAATAATGTTAGTAAATCTGATTAATAAAATACAGCAGAGAATATGTTGCTTAGTAATTCATCGTGACTGAGGTATAGTGGGCAGAATGTATGCTTTTGATTTGGAAAAATCTCAATTCAAAGGTTGTCACAGCTACTCTCATGTTCCTCCTGTATAAAATTTGAATGACAATACCCATTTCATAGCTTAATGCAAGGGGAAAAAAAGAAGTACTCAGTAAAATCTGTAAATTCCTCCTCTTTTTTTCCAAAATACAGATATGCACAGAACTATTAACATTAAAGAATACTTTCTATTCTAAAGTGTTGTGGAGCACTATCCCCCTTTCCCCTTGACTTCCCTAACAAGTCTGTAAGGAGGTAAGTCAGGTGTTCTCTTCATTTTAAAGACAAGGCACAGAGAATTTTATGATTTTGCTGTGGTCACAAATCTAGACCGCATCTGGGTCTTTCTGACCTTTGGTCGATGTGCTTGACATGAAACCACATTGTCCAATCTGTGGTTAAATTAATGCTATTTATCCATGCGCCATTTTATTGTTTTTGACATAATTCAATAATAGTTATAGTCCCTTAAATGGAGCAATTTATTAATCCAGAAACTTTGTTTAGAAGCTTAGATGCTTATGAGACATTGTCCATATCATTTTGAAGCCTTGTCTTTGATTTACATGGGGCATTTTCATCTCTCTCCAGTTTTCAGTAATGGTAGTGACATATCAACTAACACAAAATTGTGTGTTTATTCATGAACTTATTTTGAAAATATTTTTTGTCAACTACTTGATGCAGTTCTCTTAATGGAAGTCCAATTGTCTTCATCAAACAAAGATAGAATTATCTTTTCTTCAAAATTACCTTGATTTTTACAAACACAAAACTTCTGGCAATTTCTTAAGTGAGAGTTATCTAATTCATAGTTAAAACATTTCCCTGAAAAGAAAACTGTTCTGTTACTTAACTGAAAATTTCAAAATAAGCGTATACCCAGAGACAATGGCCTTCCCTCTTGCTTGGGGTAGTGTTCTATAGCATATAACTCTTTGAGCTTTAGTCAAAATAATTAGAGTTTACATTTATATACGCATTCACTTCATTCTACAGAGGACATGAAACGGATTACAATAAAAGAAAAATAATTTAATGAATCTCTAGGAAGTAAAAATAAGCGATCGCTAAAGAATCCTGGAGTATATGATTAGTGTACAGAAATGTATGGCTTAGGTAGCCCACTGAGTTTATGTTTGCTTTCTAAAGGCCAAATCAAAGAAATGAGATGAAGTATGTAAGTCATAGTGTTGTAAGACTAAACAAACACATACATGCACAAGTGTTAACAAAAAAATATATAGTTTAAACTAACAAACAAAATGTATATAGATTTTTCTAAACCTCAGGACCTAAGGGGAATTTGTCTCACAGATTCTTAAAAAGAGATCTTATTTTCTTTGTCAGTGGTACTCTCACTAGTACAATGACAGATTTTCAACATCTCTTTATTGCAATGTCTTTCACTGTGGGTTTATGGCAAATTGTAAAAGTGTGATCTTGACAAATTATTTATGTCTGGGTCAGAAGAGATTCCCTATTGGTAAAGTGCTTATGTTTGGCTTTATTTCATGTGGTAGGTTAATATTTTATAGTCAAACAAAGAGCATTCCTGTTGGGGTTTTCACATTAACATATCTGCAGCACATCACAGGGAAATCCTGACTTACAGGGGTTTTCAGTATAGTTTTAGCTTAATGTATCAGGAGACTTGTATTTTTAAAGGCATAATTGGTAAATTTAAGGCAATTCTTTAAAACACTTGGCACATATCTAGCAATCTGTGCCTTAGATCATTTCTAAGGAACAGATTCAGTTACTAAATGTTATTTGAATTGACTGTATTGCTATATTGTAGCATTTCTCATTAGCAAGAGCCTATGTCCTTTAATTGCTGCAAAGAGTTAATTCATAGGCTAGTTTTTAAGATGCTACCTTACATTCTTCACTAAGAAGATTAAAGTACTATTTCATGTGTATGACTAAGTAGGGCACAACTGCTCGTCTTATAATGGCAACTTAGTATTTTATTACTTTGCATAATAAAATAGGGAAAGTTATTTGTTTATCCACTGAGGTTGTAATTAATTACAAGTAGGTTAAATACAATGAATCCTTAGTATTTGAAGTCTGAGCCTGGCAGATTTAGAACACCACTTGACCTCTGACTTGCTGGAAAATGAAGGAAGTAGGAGTAAAAATTTTCTTTATAGGACAAGATGGTTTGGGATGGGAGGGACAACATAAGCTTGCCAAAAATTTGGGTCAAACTGAACACAGATGGCTGGAGCTGATAGAGGTGTCTATGATTGTAATTTCTTCTCAGCACTTTTTTTTTTGTGGGTATCAGTGTGTTTGTACTGAGATGAAGAATATTTTGTTGCTCAGCAACTAAGAGAAAATACATTCAAAGAATCCATTTTTGTTTTAAAAAATGATGTGGTAAATATAATATAGTGGAGCAGCATTGCTATTGAACAGTATTTCCAGGAGATCTTCTGGGAGACAAGTGTTTGTTACACATTATCTAAATTTAAATAAATCACATTGTACATTTTACTTCTTAGCTTGTCTCTACCTTCTACCTCACATAGTATTTGAAAGAAACGGCCTAAGTAAATGTATTATATTAGTAAACAGTGTAAGTTTTAATCACAAGGCAAACATTTGAAGAAGTAAAACTATGATTTAAATTTTATTTTCGTAACTTAAGTTTTTCTAAATTTATTTTTCTTCTAATTTGATTAAAGAATTTAACATGTACTTTCTGAGGGAGTCCCGTGTTATTCTTAATATTGAGTGCAGTTGTGCATGCATGGTTAAACACAAAAATAAACATAAATTTAGGAGTCAGAATAATTTTGATCAAATCTTGGCTTTACCCTTTCATGCTGTGTGACCTTGAAGCAGACGCTAAACTTCTCTGAGTTACAGCGTCTTCATCTGTTAAAGGAATGGAGTTCTAACCACTTTACTTATTAAGGGTTGGGACAAAAATATCCAGTACACATAGCAGTGCAGACTTTCCTAAGACTTTGGTTTACTTTTATTGATGCTGCGTTCAGTTGCTCCTTGTGTGGTCCAGAAGGCAATGATTAAAAAAAAAAAATGTAAACAGCTACTGGTATGTAAATAGCTACTGTTTATAGGAGAATTGTGATGACATTTCTAATGATACCATGCAGACAGGAAACAAAACCAAACTTATATGTTCTATTTCCTACTTTTAGGAAAATTATTAAAGGAAGCACATTAAAAATTACCTCTGTGGTAATTTTCTTCATTATAATATATCAGGTTGAAAAATAATTTTTAAGTAACAATGATTACTGAGCTGAAATATATAACTAAGGAAATAAAGATTATTAACTATGACAGGGAAGTGACATAGTTTTCAAAATCTCAAGTTTGCCTATGATTTAAGTAAATTGCAGGATTCTTCTTAAAGTTTTAATGTAATACAGAGCCAGATGAGCATTATCCAATTTATACACTGTGTTCTGATAAGAGTTTCAAATATTAAAGTCATTTTCTCAATATTTGGAGCATCTCAAAACAACTTTCTGACACAGATTCACAAAAAAGGACACTGATGCTTTGATACCTATTTCACAGAGCTGCTTAGAGAGATAAAATGAGTAAATGTACACAGGATACTCCCCCAAAGTATTAGGTCACCTTTTCATTTACATAGATGGTAATTTTGTCTTTGATCAGGCAAGATATCAAAGATATCTCAAAGATGTAACATTGAGAACTGCATAAATGATACCTCATCTTTTTCTTCCTGCCTTCAAATGAGAACAAATTTGAGAGCTTTCTTGCAGTTTTTCCCAGTAGAGAATTCAACCTGCTTAGGATTTCCAGTTTTCTTCTAAGATGAAAGATAGACATAGGATGAAGAGATATTAGTCTTTTTCCTGGCCATTTGCCCAAATGTCTATGTTCACCTTGCTAAGTCTTGTTTCTGCACGTTGCCGCTTAGGCGATAACCAAGGACTTCTAAATTAGGACATTGTTATGATTTTTTAAAATTTGTATTGAAATTCCAATTAGTAAACATACAGTATAATATTAGTTTCAGGTTTACAATATAGTGATTCAACACTTTCATTCAACACTGGGTGCTCATCACAACAAGTGCACCCCTTAGTCCCTGTCACCTGTTTCACCCATTCCCCCCCCCCCACCTCCTCTCTGGCAATCATAAGTTTGTTTTTTTTTGGTTATGACCTTGTTCTTATTTTTTATTTTAAACAATGTATTTGCCTTTGTATTGCCTTCCCATTCTCAACTTCCATTCCAGTATTCAATAGGCCAGGCATACTGTTCAGTACTAGAGATTGACATTTGCATTTTCCAGATGCACACTTTCAAGAGACAACAGCATGGTAGGAAGACAAAGGTCACCTAAACCATTATCTGAAAACATAAAGGCTGCTATGATGAAAAAAGTTTTACCAGTTAATTGTAGCATCTGCTTTTACACAATTGAGATTATTTATCCTACGTAAGCATTCAGTGACTGGCTTTCTAAGGCTGTCTGCATAATTTGAACTACTTGAAGTAAAATTATTTTCATGGTCCATATTCTGAGAAAACGTCTATAAATCCCTATGTAAGTGAACGGAGTTTGATTTAAGGTATGCCCACTATTGGCCTCATCCCAGTGATACTGTAGTGTAGCTGATGTAAGGCTGCTTCTCAGTCCTCATGTGTGCTCCTTCCTTACAGCAGGACACAGGTCCATTGTGTGCTGCTCTCATCTCTGCCCATAAGATCCATCTTTGCCCTAAATGCCTCGGCACATGACGACATTTGATGACATATTTGTACATCTTGCTCAGCAACTATGTTCATTCATCTGTCTTCAACATTATTTCCATCTCTGCTAATAGCTATTAAACAATAACACCATGGTTATTAAATAATAATTATTAAACAATAATAGCAACTGTGCCTTAAACAATATGAACTATTTCTTGAGAACTGATGGCTACCTATGCTTTTTAATTCAAATCTCAAAATAATTCTATGAAACAGATGCTGCTATTAGCATTTTACAGATGAGAAAACTTAGGCTTAGGAAGGACAAATTTGATCACTTTGAGTCATACAATTAGAAAGAAAAAGAGCAGGGACTGGAACCCAGGCATGAACTGCAGAACTCATCCGAGCCAATAGCACAATTCAGCTGAAGTTGTTAACAAATTTATCAGTTTGGGAACCTTTAAAAAAAGTCATTAATATTTTCATTGTAATGGCATATTATTTGTAAATTACATACATACATATGTATATAATTGCATAGATGCTTTTTAAGCTAACACTTTAAGTCTTTTTTTTTGGAATGAGTCATAAATCTAAAAAATTGTCCAAATGTTGATGCAGGACTTTAAGCAAATAACCTGGAAAATATTTTTTTTAAATATCACTGGTGTCACTGACTCATACAAAATATGGGAATGTACAAAAAGAGCATTTTCTTCAACATGGTTTTTCAGAGCGTTTATTTTTTCTACTTGGAAATATTCAACTGAAGCAAAGTTTAAACTTTTTAAAATACTTAATTTTCACACAGTGATATCTTGTAGTTTGATGACTTTTCAAAACTTAATGCACACCAGAATCCCTTATGTAGATAATTATTTGAAATGTAGATTGTTTTTCATAAGATTCAAGAGAGATCCTTGGAACCTGTCATTTTAACAAGTCCCGCAAGTGATTCTGATGCAAATGGCCACAGACCTCATTATAAGATACCGTTATTCTTTACTAGGTTAGGTTTTATACAAGCAGTTACATTAATTAGATCTAATAGTAAATGATGTATTACAGACTTTACTGACTTATCTGAGGAAGACCTCTTAGTTTTCATATTATAGTCCAATGGTTATACATTTGCTATCAGTGTGGAGTCTTAAAGTGTTTCCTATTTCTGAAGTTTTCTGAGAAGTGAAATCATGGGAACTATAGAAATGTCCAGGTATGAGAAAATTGATTAATCATTAATAGAACTATTAAAAAAAATAGGATCCATCATATACTCAAATAAGATCCATCATTCCGTCAAGATCTTTTTAAAGTTTCGACTTATATGTTGTGTAATGTTTTTAAATTTGTGTATATTCACCCTTATCTAAAAAGCATTTCTATTCACAAATAAGAATTTTTACCTGCAGCAACCAAGATACAATCAGTAGCTATACATGTCACATTCTATACATAACAGAGTAAGAGAACAGTTGAAAAAATTGTAATTTAGCTTAATTGAAACACGTGCCTAGCCATCTGGAACACTTCTGCATAATATAGAGACATTTGGCATTTTAAATAAAGGATTTTGAATTAAACCAGAAATCTTTTGTGTCTTCCAAAGACATTGATTTATTGAGACTATGTGTGGCTTTCCCTCATATATAAAAGATTAATGATTTCCTAAATGTCCTTTCATTCTTTCATTTTATAAAATGAATACATAAAGTTAAGCAAAATGAAATCTTTGAGGTTCTGTGAACAAAGGTGACAGGAAATATTCCGAAGTATTTTGTCTAAAAAGTTCATCAAATGGTAACAAAGTATAATTTTTTTGAAGTAAATAATGATCTTGGCATTATTAAACTGTGGTTGAATGAATGAATGGAGTAAAGACATGATTATCTTAATATTACATATGAGTGTTTTATATGAAGCACATTAAATAGTACTATAAAATCATTCTAACTTATCATCTATAAACTTCTAAATTTTCAACATGGTAATTGATGTTGATAAAGCACCATGTAGATGGTACCAATATGAAATACTGTATAAAAAGATGTTTTTGAGACTAAAATTTTTATTAAACTCAATTCTAAATCTTATAGTTCAAGTATTAAACAAATAGCTTTTATTTTATAAAATATGAAATTGAAATTGCTGTTGTTATGGTAGCTTTTGGTATTCTAATTTGAATATTATTTTTAATTTTTATTGAGATCCTGTAACTGAAGTTACATATTTATTATTTACAGTTAAAATAAGAATCCGAGTTCCTTCTTCAGTGGACAATTTAATATAAGATGTTCGTGTGGGGTGGTTACCAAAGAGACGGATTTTTGTTGTTTCTTGTTCAGGACACACACAAATCTTCATAATCAAGTAAATTAAATGTTTTTTTGTATATTTACATGTATACAGGGTTGGGCAAAGCATTATACCAACAAAAATAGGAAAACAAATTTTAGGACCATGAGGGAAAACCTGAAAACTCACTGGAACATGAATAAATTTAATCAATTAGCTCTTTATTGACTGGTCAGAACTGTTTCACTTACAGACATTTATTTTTCTGAATTAAAAAAACACATAAAAACGTCTAATTTTGTGTACATAAGCCTGTCTTACAGTGTCTGAAATTACTAATAACTAATTTATCCTACAAAAGAGATTCATTAAGGTTGCCAATAAGTATAATTGTAGTGATTTGAAATTTTATAGTTACTTGATTTATCATTCTAAAACAAGGTTATGTGAGAATTCCTGAGTTATCTCTTTCACTATGTGTTTGCATGAGGAATACATTGACTTAGAAAAATTAATAACTAAATTATTTTTAAAGTAAATAATTAAAATATACTTTTATAGTTTTTTGTTTTTTACCTAATGTAAATGTATTCTAAGGGTAGACTTCTAATCAAAATAATATTTGCCAATTTATTAAATTATTATATGATATATTTTACTTAATTTTATAGTGTATGTTGAATTTCATATTTAAAAAACAAACTAAAAATAGAATTTTTAAAATTGAGAGCTTGAGATATATGTATTTAAAAGAGTATTTTTTTAACATGACTTTTTATTTAATGTGCAAAAGGTTTCTCCTAGTTTGTTTTTATATTTAAAAATTCAGATATTTATATTTTTACTTTTTAGGGCTCCTTTTATATTCCTGACTGCTCAGTCTGCTCAGTCTCACTGTTTAGATTATCATTACTGAATGATGGCCATATTCTTTGGATTTCTACTTTCTGTACCAGGCAGCACATTTCAATCTGTATTATAAATCATCTTAATACACTTGCAAAATATTTCTTTTCTTAAGAAATTTATTTAGGCTGCCACTACAAAGAACAAGGTCAGTGGCCAAGATTTGTTAGTCAAATTGTTTCATAACTGTTTTATATATAGTTTAATAGCTATATTGTTATGTTTCATAACATATATGTATACATATACATATATATCCATTAATCTGAAAAATATTGGTGAGTTCTATGTTCATAGTTCATATTATAAACCAAATAATCATGTGTTTGCCATTGCATTTTATTTTAATTTAGCCTTCTGAGTTAAAAAGATAATTTTTAAAGATTTTTCTCTCTTATTTTCTTATTTACTATGAATATACTTTTAAATATTAAAAATTCCTAAAATAGTGTATTTGTCACAATTTAATGTGATTATGGCTAGTACTTAAATATTTTGTAAATGTCATCGTAAGCATATAATTTTATTCTTTATAATAAAAACAATTGGTTCAAGAGAGAAAATGTTATATTACTCCTAGCTAAGAAAATTAAAATGAAATAAAAAATTCCACTGTGTAAAACTTTGTTCATTCATTTCACTGCTTTTTTAATTTCTTAGTTATTATATTAAATCAGAGTTTTGAAAGAGAGAATGTTTCACCCATGTACAATTATTTTGAATAAATAACTAAAGCAAATAAATCAATGCTATATCATTTCAAAACTGTTATCCATTGGGTTATAATAAACTACATTGGCTAATATTAATTGTAGGAGTGTTTTAGTTCCTAGATAGTAAATGTTCTGGTGCATTTTAACTAATTTCGTGTAGAAGCTATTTAAGCTTTTAAAGGAATCGATTATTTTGCAGGTTTAAAAATAAATTTTAATGTTAACTTATTTTTGAGAGAGAGTGACAGAGCATGAGCGAGAGAGGGACAGAGAGAGAGGGAGACACAGAACCCAAAACAAGCTCCAGGCTCTGAGCTGTCATCACAGAGTACGAGGTGGGACTGGAACTCAAGAGCCTTGAGATCATGACTTGAGCTGAAGTCAGACACTTAACCGACTGAGCCACCCAGGTACCCCTCATTTTGCAGTTTTAAATCCAATCCAGTGAGTCCTTTGAAAAACACCTGTGGTTCTTGTATTAAGGGCTCTATATTTTTCTGTAAAAGCTAAGGTATATATTTAAATTCTCTACATTTACTCTTCTGCATACTGATAGTTTACTGTCCTTCAGTCAGTATAGATATTTCAGAAACAAGTCAGTATTTAATTCCAGGAATGTTGCACTATATCTTCATTGGTTTAAAAACAATGATGAACGAAGCAGCTTCAGTTCATGGGACTGGTTGCTTTTCAGCTTCAGGGCTGGAATCCACAGCCACAGGACCAGACTCCTCCCACTTTTACACCAGTACGTGTTACCATGCACTTGCTGTCCTAACGGACCCCCTAAATCAAACAAGAACTTGTACCTAATTTAGAATTCCATTTGGTTAAAAAATGATGAAACTTTAATTTTATTTCTTAATATAGTATGAATAGCAGTTCTTAATGATTTTATTTACCTCAGACTTCTGAACATATTTAAAAAAAAAATCTGAGTTTGCATAGCGACTACCTAGTATAGGAAGACCTTCACTGCTTAAGAATTAAATTAAAAAAAGAAATACTGGCCCTTCTTTGATAGAAAATTTGAGAAGCCACACTCTAGAAAAAAAAAAAAAGAATGTAGCAAAAGCTTTGTGAGAGTAGACAAAGTCAATCAGTTAACATTATTAGGTATGTTAATTTGAAAGTGCTTCCTGATGAGAAGTTTGATCTTGGACTTATGTGAATTGCTAAATATAGGGGGGAGGGAGAAAACACCAGGCATCTTCCAAAGGCAACTTCAACCCAAGATTGTGTAAAATGAGTATCAAGAACAGTTTGTGAGCTGGTCACAAGACCATGTTGTGTTTTCATAGATGAACTGATACAGATTTGGGTTTTGATGGGAGCTGCAGGATGTGAGCTGGAGATGTGCATTAGGACAGAGAGATTTTCTTGATCTATTAAGCAATTACATATATTTTTAAATTGCAGGGACCTCTCATAACTCAATTAGTACAATGAAAAAAGTTCCTCATGTCTCACATTTAGGTCTTTATTCTTTTTGAGTTTATTTTTGTGCATGGTGTAAAAAAGTGATTATTCTTTTGCGTGTAACTATCCAGTTTTCCTAACACCATTTATTGAAAAGACTATCTTTTCCCCATTGTATATTCTTGGTTCCTCTGTCACAGATTAGTTGACTATATATCAGTGAGTTTATTTCTGGGCTTTTGTTCTTGTTCCATTGATCTATGTCTTTTTTTATGCCGGTACCAGAGTATTTTAATTATACTACAGCTTTGTAGTATATACTGAAATCTGGGATTGTTATGCCTCCAGATTTGTTCTTCTTTTTCAAAATTGCTTTGGCTATCCGAGGTCTTTTGTAGTTCCATGCAGATTTTAAGATTGTTTGTTCTAGTTCTTTGAAAAATATTGTTGGTATTTTGATAAGGATTGCGTTGAATCTGTAGATTGTTTTGGGTAATATGGACATTTTAACAAATTAGCATGGTATATCTTTCCATTTGAATTCATATATATGTGGAATCTAAACAAACGAACAAACAAAAATGGATTCTTAAATGCAAAGAATAAACTGGCTCCTGAGTGGGGATGTGGGTGAAATAGGTGAAGGGATTAAGAGGTATGAACTTCTAGTTATAAGATAGTCACAAAGGTGAAAAGTACAGCATTGGGAATATAAGCAGTAATATTGTAATAATGTACGGTGACAGATGGTGACAACACTTCTCATGGTGAACATTAGGTAATATGTGGAATTGTTGAATCGATACGTTGTACACCTGAAACTAATATAACACTGTATGTCAATTATAATTCAGTAAAAGAAAATTCCTGGTGGATGATGAGCCAGGGCTGTAACTTTTACCAGAGCATATCCAAGAGATATTGAGTATGGATTTTGAACAGCACATTTTCAGTGTCTATTGTGGTGCCTGGCACATTAATGATCAACAAAAGTTGAAAAAAATGAATTCATTGAAATGAATTGTATTAATAACCTGGTTTAGCTTCTTTGGTGCTATCATAGCTGTTGCTTTCAGATGATTTTACCTCCTTTAGGAGGTACCTTTATGATTAGGTCATATTTGAATTGCTAAAAGAAACAAACATCATGATCTAATCAATGTCCTAGAGTTGCCGCTCTTGTACACATTATGGGTGATTGAAAAGTTTGTGAGCTTGTTGAACAAGGTGAATGTCCAGATGTCTCCTGGAGGAAACAGTGAATGGAGCAGGTCATTGTCCTGCCTAATCACACTGTGTATTGTTTAAATTGGAGTAAGCAGTGAAAAGAAACTGTAAAAGAGGAATATTGGACAGTGAAGGTGCTAACTCTGCCTTTTCTGTGTTTTTGACTTGGAGATTCTGAGTTTGAAGTGATATCAGTAAACTTCAGGTTTCTTCTACTATTAACCTTCTGCTTAAGACAAAGAGAAATGTCTAAGGATCTCTTAAGAACCACTGGAAAAGAAAGGGAAAAGGGGTACTAATAATATATAATATTTTAGGGGCCGCTGGGTGGCCCAGTTGGTTGAGCATCCAACTTCAGCTGAGGTTATGATCTCGTGGTTCGTGAGTTCAAGCCCCGTGTCAGGCTAGCTGATGTCAACTTGTCAGCAAAGAGCTTGCTTGGGATCCTCTGCCCGCCTCTCTCTGCCCCTCCCACATAAATATGTGCTCTCTCATAAACAAACAAACAAATAAATAAAAATTTCCTTTTAGTAAATGATTTTCCTTTAATTTTTCCTCTGGCATTTTTTTTCATATTGTTATTATACAGATTTAAATATAGCTAATCTTAGAGACTGCCTTTAATATCACAAAAATGATACTTAAATTATGTGTTATTTTTCCTTCACTTTCCTATTAGTAGCAGAAGCATAATTAAAAAAGAAAACGTCTTGGGGCGCCTGGGTGGCGCAGTCGGTTAAGCGTCCGACTTCAGCCAGGTCACGATCTCGCGGTCCGTGAGTTCGAGCCCCGCGTCAGGCTCTGGGCTGATGGCTCAAAGCCTGGAGCCTGTTTCCGATTCTGTGTCTCCCTCTCTCTCTGCCCCTCCCCCATTCATGCTCTGCCTCTCTCTGTCCCAAAATAAAATAAACGTTGAAAAAAAAAAGTCTTATCTCTCAAACCTATAGCAATTGTATAGATTTTTTTAGTAGCACTTAATGATTTTTCTTTCTCCTAAATATTGTCCGGCATGCATTATTAATGAACTTTGATTTGCCTTTGCACATTGGAATTTCTTATTGGCTTGTAATTAAATTAGAGTACACCCAGTTCCAGAGGGTTGTAGTTTACATATATATCTTGTATTTATATTTTATAGTTGGTAGTATATATATATATATATATATATATGTTATGTATATAAATTATATATATATATAACATTTTTATTTCAAGTATATCTATACATAATAATATAATATAGTATAAATAGTGCTTTAAATGTTAACAGGCAGATTTTCCCAGCTGGCCAGCCAGAGCACAATATTTATTATCACAGTTAGGCTGAGCTGCCCTTATCCACATAGGATCAATCTTTTGGAGAAGGCAATGAAAGTTTTCTTATTTAATTTGCTTTCAACTAGACTTTTTTTTTTAAATTTTAAGTAATGCTCTTAGTAGGTCATTAGACTTTGAGAGTTATTCACTTTGTTAGCCCAAACACTAAAACTTTGTGTCTTTTAACTCTGATTAGTGACACTTTAATAAAGTCATTTGAAGTTCAGTGGACTGAATTTTCCAACTTTTCTGATGTTTCTATGGTCACGGAAAAGCAACCTGTATTGAAGCTTGTGTACAATCTTTTAAATGCAAATCTTGGAAAACTGTGTAATTTTGTGTATCTGACTCCAGTGCTGACTGCAAAATGTGAGGGATTAGAATAAAAACAGCGGCAGTGTTCCTTCTTTCTTGTTTTTCAAGTTGGGGTACAGTAAGTGGTGGGAAATAAAAAAGGTGTCACTTGGCTAAACTTGAGGAGAAAAAATTTGTGGATAAAGTTCTAAGGCTATCCATATATATATTTATATATATTTTGATAAACCAATAGGACAAGACCTCATATTCTTCCACATGATTAGATAAGGGCAATGCAAAGCTATCGAATATAAATTTTCTTAGAGATAGATCCCTGAATGATTTTTTTTTAAAGTAAAGGAAAAATATATCCATTGGCTATAATTAAATCATGCATGGTGAACTCACTTTGGAGGAATTAATGCATTTTGTATTGGATTGTGGACTTGAGTGAACATTTACAACACGTGAGAATGGAGAGGATGAAAAATTATGGTTGTCTTTTAGTTCACAAGAAGCCAAGAAGGCAGGTCATTGACTTGATTTTCATGGGAAGACCGACTCTAGCCTGCTCGCATATTCAGGGGCCGAACAACCTGGTATTGACAGCCACAGTTTGGGAGGGGAACATGCAGTAGCATTGTGCCATGGTTTGTTGAGAAAAAACAAGGGAAGATTTAAAACAAAGCTGTGAATAGAAACAGTAGTCCTTGTGTCTTGAAGCTGACTGACTTTTCTCTGTAATGCTTCGTGAAAGTGTTACCCTTCTCTAAATAAGGTCTAGACTATGTGCTAAGAAAAATGTTTACGTTATAATCCAGTGTCTCTCAGGAGTGTAAGCACTTACATACACTCTTTAAAGAAATAAGGTGGGAGCAATTAATTTGCAAATACCATAAAAAAGCATGAGCCTGAGATGTAGGCTCAGTGCTAGTCAAAACGTATATAAACATATTAATACTAAGAGGTCCATTTTTCCAAATCAAATGAATTAGTAGCATTGAATTTTTTTTGTATTTCTAAATCTCAAATTAATAAATTTAAATATTTGTGTTATGTATTCAATAATATAGGAAATATAGCTCATCATTTAACTAGTGACAGTGACTTTTACAAGGTATTTTTTTTATATTTAATTACTTGATCCATGGATATTTTATATGAATTAATTTTATGGAAACTCAACAGAAATGTTAGGGTATGGGCAGAATCTAATACCAATGACATTCATTCATTCACAAGGAACTTAATAAATGCTTGTGTTTAACAAGTGAGAACAACAATAAATTATGACAAGGTAAAGGAGAAACTAGTGACTAACAGTGAATGTAAAGCTTTTTTGCATTTTTAATGAGTAATAAAGTGTATTGTGCAATGATGAAAATTAATATTTATTTGTAACGAAGCAGTCTTCTGAAAGTGAATAAAAGGGCAAAGGCTTTCTTTGAATTGATATTTTATGAAAATAACTAATAAAAATACTTTAATTTCCTATAGCTTTAATTAACAGAAATGAATCGTAAAT
Source organism: Prionailurus bengalensis (assembly GCF_016509475.1). NCBI lineage: Eukaryota > Metazoa > Chordata > Mammalia > Carnivora > Felidae > Prionailurus > Prionailurus bengalensis. Next base: position 99,755,393 of record NC_057344.1, on the reverse strand, counting down.
ACATATTACCAATTATGCATGTAATACATAGTTTATGTCATGTACATTTATAATACACATAATATATATTATCTCACTCTACATATATTTCAATTATATTACTTATTTTATATGTAGAGATAAAAACACATAGGTAGAAAGACCAGCCCAGTAGTAGTAGTAACTAAAAATGATACAACAAAAATAAAAGAAGAAAGGTAAATAAATACAGTAGAGTAACATTTAAAGATATTTTTGGAAATAAAAGCAAATTTTAATTATACTTCCAGTGGAAAAATAGTCAGTTCTCCACAACTACTCTCTTTTAACAGGAACGCTTCATTTTGTTGATATTTAAAAAGGTGACTCACTGCTAACATGTAACCAAAAACATTCATTTTGGAAAAGAAAAATTAATGTGCAGGTTTGGATGTACATTTGATATATAATTTGAACATATTTGTAAAATCTATAACATTAATAGATAATAAATAACTACTAATGGGAATTTGTAAGAATTCTCGCTTTGTTATATTTTCATTGGGGTTTGAATCCACTATTTGCCACATTAAAATAATAATCAAATTTATTTATTTATTTATTTATTTATTTATTTATTTATTTAAAAATATACTTATTTATTTATTTTGAGAGAAATTTTAAGTGGATGAGGAGCAGAGAGGGAGAGAGAGAATCCCACGAAGACTCTGCACTATCAGCAGGAAGCCCCACTTAGGGCTCGATCTTACAAACCTTGAGATCATGACTGGAGCCTAAATCAAGAGTCAGACACTTAACCAACTGAGCGACCCAGCATCCTGATAATCAAATTTATTTTTAAAAATTAATATAGCTTACTTAAAATGTTAATATATATTTCTTAACATTTTGAAAAGCCCTAAGACTTTATACTCATTAGACCTGAGAGATGCATGACAGAAAATTAATTGACTTTCGGATTTGGATATATAACCAATTCACTTAGCCCTTTTAAATGGGAGATACCAGTTGCTAAGAGTTAACAATTTTATCATAATAATCATACTAATACATAAAAACCTTTGCATCTACTACTTGGGAGTTTTAGAATTGACAAGAATTACAACACAATGATATAAAAAGAGCTAGAAAGATAATACATTTTGGAGTCAGGGGGCTCAGGGTTCAAATTTTGCATCACTTAGCCCCTGAACTAGCTCTGTGATACTGAGAAACTTATTAAATATTTCTGGCCCTGTTTTTTTGGATCCTAAAATAATTATGTCAGTACCTACCTTATTCAGTTACTGTGCATCCTAACTAGTTAATACAGCAGCGCATCTAATATAGTAGTTTCCTTATTGTAAGGAACATGCTTAAGGAGATAATTGTTTATCACATAAACTTGAGCATATCCTTTGATATTATAAGATGGTCCAATAAAAAGAACTTCAAAGGCCAAAGAACATCACAACAAAATATCAGAGTGCTCACATCTATAATAGAATGGAACATTATGTCTGGGTGTACACTTTGGAAAGCTGAGGTATTCTTCCTGTCCTCATTTGTGCTATTCATCATTGTATCTCCTGCGTTGAATCAAATGTCTGACAGCTGAAGTTTAATCAATAATTATTTCTCGATAAAGTGAATAAACACCACAGGATTAGATTGGGTGAAAATTAATTAATGTGAAAATTGTACTTAACCTACATTGCACACTAGAGAGGCTTTTTAACTCTATGAATACATAAAGTAATAATCCTGGAGAACACATATAAGTAATCCAAGCAAATATTAAAACCTGGAACCATATAGTGCTAGCTACCTGGATAATCTCAGCAAAAAATGATGTTGACAATGCTATATTTTACTTATGATTGAAACAAGGCATTTCTTTCCCTAAGACAGGGTGCTAAGTTTATTATAAAATTAAGGATAGCTTATATTAAAATTATCATATTGGAGAGAAAATTGTAGACATATCTTATGATGCTGAGGAATATGGAAGAATCTGGAAATTCTGTGTAGATAATTCTTGGAAAACTATAGTTATTTTCCAAAATGCCAGCCACATCTGGGAAGAAGACTAAAACTAAAATAGAGACACCTGAGTGGCTCAGTCGGTTGAGCTTCTGACTCTTGATCTTAGCTCAGGTCTTGATCTTTGGGTCATGAGTTCCAGCCCAGCAGTGAGCTCCATGCTGGGTGTGGAGCCTACTTAAAAATAACAAATAAATAAATAAATAAGAAATAATCTATGTGCTAGGAATATTGTATATAGTTTTGGTTGTTGCAATTGAGAATGAAAGTAAAAAGACATAAATTATCCAGAGAGGTTTAGAAAAGCATAATAAAAATTTTAAAAATTAGGGCTCCCAAGTATAAGGGAGAAAATGAAGAAGGCATTTTTTGTTGAAACTTATAAAGTAATATAAAATATTGCTGAAACTGGCATATTTTCAGAATTTCCCAGTATATTAAAGATAATGGCTAACATTTGTAGCTTGAAAGAGATGTATTTGGGAAAATAATGTAATATCCAGTGTTCTATTATACATATTATATTAACACATGTGTTACGGATTGAATTATACCAATATCACAAGAGATGAAGTGGGTTGAAAGTTTGCAAGACATTTAAATTAATTTGTGAATGCTTTTCACACCCTTCCACAGATGGCCCTGGGCTTCCATAGTCTGAGAGGGAATATTGGATCTAATGCATTGACATTTTTGCATTTCAGGTTAAAGGTCATACCTAGAAAGATTTACAGGGACTTATTGTTTGTTATTTGACTTATTATTATTATTTGTTATTTGACACAGGCAAATAACACATGTAGATTTATATATGTAATAGATACCATGGCATGATTTAATGTAATGCCTACTTTTAAACTTTTAAATATACCAGTAGTACATTTTTAAATATAGTAATGAATTTATTTATAATATTGTCATTTTGCTTGACACTCAGATGTCACAAACTAGTTTCAAATTATGTAAAGATGCACAAAGCCTTATTGAAATAAAAAAAAAATAACTGTGATTAACTTTTACAAAGGTGAAGGACAATAAAAACTGATTAAAATTTGGTTTAATACAATTCAGAGTGATTTCATAGGCCCCTAACCTCAGTGAGAAATTTCAGACATGCATATCGAATTTACAATTTTGATTCTATTAAATTTATTTTGTAACTGTGGTCAGGTTTTCATGTGTGGATCCATTACTTTCAATTAAATTTGGATTCAGTAAATTTCTCTCCAGTAAAGCTTGGTTATTTAGTACTTCACAAAAATGCACGTTTCACATAATGACTGAATAATTTATATTGATTTCTCTTGGGTAGGACAGCTTCTTGAAGGAACACAAAGGTACAGTAAATTTTGATTCCAGCAATTCATGCACTTTACAGACAGTTGAATGTGGAAGTAACTTGATTGTGTTTATCTTTGGTCACAGTCAGTGTTTTCTTTCTTTATTCCAAACAAGTAGAGAGATTTGAAACTTTCTCTCTACTTGGGCCATGTAAATTCAAAGAAATTGAGAAAAATCATGCATTTGGGGGCTTTCCCTATATTTGCTGTAATTTTATCACTATTTTCCAAGTACAAAAGTCAAACCTCATCCTACTTTATTTAGATGATCTTCCAAAGCCCTGTTCCTTAACGTTGATTATTTTTTTAAAAAATCAGTTTCAATTACTTAGTTTTTTGAATGCCACAGAAAGAATCCAGTTGGGTCTTTGTAAGGAGTGAAAGACTAGGAAGGAAGTATGAGTTGTATAGCCAGTGTTTCAAGTTAGTAGTTTTTGCTTTTGTTTACTGTGCTTCGCATTCAGCCCAAATGTCCCTATCTGTAACAGCTTTGGAGAAGCACCTTTGTCCCCAGGGCTGGCCTCCAGGAAGGCTTGGATCCTTGCAAGTTTGGAGAAATGGGTACTGGCTGTCATCCATAGGAAAACAGAACTAGTTTATAGAACTCCTGCTGATTTCCTTGAAAGTTCTTGCCCCTCCTGCACTGCAGTAAGCCATTTAATGTTACTAGGGACAGACACTAGGCAGAAAGATTTCTGAGGTATCTATTCATTTTTCCCAGTCAGGCAGTCCATTAAATTTGAAGAAGAATGCCTGACACTTTAAAGCAGGGTGGTTCATCCTATTTCCCATTCTGGCAATTGGTCATGAAAAGTCTTTTAAATTATTATTTTCACTATCAGATTAGAGGCATGGGGATGGTGACTGAGGTTTCTCAGTAGAAGGTTACTGATTCCTGGCCTTGCACCACTCAGCCCTCAACCAGAGCCAGCACTTAGTGGACTTGCATATGGTCATATGATGCACTTGACTGGTCAGATTGGACTAAAGTTTGTTTTTTTGTTCTTGTAGTTCTGTTTTATTTCATCTTTATTTAATGAACTTACATTCAAAGGCAATGAATCATATGAATTTCTAATTTTAGGACTAAAGTATTTATGAACATAAGCTTGGTGCAGCCAGTTTGGAATTAAAATATAAAGACAAACACAAGAGCCTTTGCTGATACAGTGATGACTTGGAAGCATTTGACAAATTTCATATTCATGTTGATTTTGGTCAATGCACTTTTTTTTAAATTTAGTTTTACAATTTTAATTCCAGCAGTATTAGTCATAAATGAATGAGCAAAACAGAGTTTCACATTTTTGAGAAACCATGAATAACATGATACCTTTTCTTTTGTTTTCCTCTGCTGTCTTATAAGAAACTATTTTTTATGATCATATTATTTGTATCAGCTTGTCTGCAATACTATGAATCATATCATTTCTCTTTTTTTTATCAGAATAAATTCAATTTCATTGTATACACAAGAGTTCCTGTTCATACCACAGCTTTTTGGCTGTTTCAGATGGTAAATTTATTGGCCTGATGTATGGAACTAAACTACGTACAAAGTTAGGAAATAAATGCATAATGAGCTAGGGAGCAGAATTTTGTTAAAACTTTTCAAAATTGTCAATGAACATTACAGATATTTCTACAAGTCTCCTCCTGATCATGACCTGTGACTAAGTTTTTGTATTCACAATTCTTCCTACCATGAGATAAGCTTCATTCTGAGAAAAATGAATTCTTCAGAATTCCCCCACTTCCTACAGAATTCTAGACTCTTCCTAACTCAGGTTGAACTTGCTTATGAGGGATTCCCTACTTGAGGCACAGGACTTGGTGAAGTGATTCAAGTCACTTCAGAAAGAGAGATACCCCCTACTGAAGCATTTGATACTGAAATTTCAACAGACAAGTAGATATATTAAGCTTTTAGCTTCATTATAGTTTAACTCTTATTTTCTTTAACAAACACATTTTTATTTTATTTTTTTTAATTTTTTAACTTTTTTTTTTAATTTATTTTTGACACAGGGAGACAGAGCATGAACAGGGGAGGGTCAGAGAGAGGGAGACACAGAATCTGAAACAAGCTCCAGGCTCTGAGCTGTCAGCACAGAGCCCGACGCGGGGCTCGAACTCACGGACCGCAAGATCATGACCTGAGCCGAAGTCGGCCGCTTAACCGCTTAACCAGGCGCCCCAACAAACACATTTTTATAAAGTAATTGAGGTTGTTGCAAATCATTGTTATTTTAATTTTTATGATTTTTGCAACATATAAAATAGATATTGTGAATATTAAGACATTGAAGTGAAGTGCTTAAATACAGTATAATTCTAAGTGATTATACGAAGGGCAATTAAAATATTCTGGAAGGTTTTTGGTCACCTAATATAGTGATTTTTCAAACGAGGGTTGAAGAGGCCTCAAGGGCCAGGGGAAACTGTCACCAGTATTTCTCCCCCTTTTCAATATTTCAAGCAGAGTAGTTCCAAGTTTAACTATTTTAAATGTGTTTTTTCCACCTAACATTTACTTTTAATATAACAATTAATTTTTCAAGACTAAAAAAAAAGTTTGAGTAGAATAGGTAATTACTAAGTTTTTTCTTTTTTTCTTTTTCATTTTTTTTTTTTTTGAAAACCTACCAGACATGTAGATTGCCAACAGATTTGGGAAATGTCTCCTATGCTTGACTATTCCTCTTAGTTATTTTTAATTGCTACTTTTTGAGCCTGTCAATATTTTCAAGTACACTGTACATGTTAGAGTAAGGATTATTATTTTTATGTTTGTTTCTTTACTCTGAGAGACCTGGGGGAGGGTCAGAGAGAGGAGAGACAGAATCCCAAGCAGGTTCGGCACCATTATCACAGAGCCCAATGTAGGGCTTGAACTCACTAACTGTGAGACTATGACCTGAGCAGAGATCAAGAGTTGGACGCTTAAAATACTGTGCCACCCAGGCACCCCTGGAATATGGATATTTTCTTTAATGCTTATTTATTTATTTTTAAGACAGAGAGAGAGACCACAAGTGGAGGAAGGGGCAGAGAGAGAGGGAGACACAGAATCTGAAGCAGGCTCCAGGCCCCAAGATGTCAGCTTGGAGCCCAATGCAGGGCTCGAACCAATGAACTGGGAGATCATGACCTGAGATGTAGTCAGATGCTTAACTGACTGAGCCACCCAGGTGCCCCTAGAGTAAGGGTATTTTTATAGTGGGACTTTGAGGTTCCTGATTTCAAAGTGTGGTTCTTCAGACCGCTTCCCCATCTGGGTAACTGATGATAGGGACACTTTCCTCAATGAATGCTGCCAGTCTTCTCCTTTGCAAGTTCAACACATAAAAGTTGTCCTTTGATGAAATGAAACAGTGGCTTTCCTATGCTTCTCCAGCACACTACAGTCTTGGCCTTAGAGGGACAAAAATCTAGCATCAACTGTATAGGCCACAAGACTATACTAAATTCTATTGGATGCAGTGGTAATATTAGAAAATGATGAATTTCCACATTCCTCTGTCCCCAGCAGAGCACTTTGCATGTAATAGGCCCTTGATGAATGTTTCTAATTATAATTCTTCTTCTTCTGTATGGTAATGTTAAAATATAACTCTACTCTAACTTGAAGATGTTTTCAAATCTTTCTGAAATTTTAGAAGATACAAAAGGTGCATTCTTAACAACTAATAAAGATTTTAAATGACCCAAACCAGATCTTATTTTTCAAGAAATGTTCAGCTACATAGGAAGTTTGGCATTCAGTTAGAAAGACTTCTTTATTCAAGCAGTTTTACAATAATTTGAAAATGAAAACCAGCCAGTATTTAGTGATGATAGTCGACACAAATTTCACCAAAACATTACTTCATCACAAACAAAGGAACTATTCATTGCCTGTTGGGCATCATCTCAACATCTGTCCACTATTGACTTGTCCATTTTTATATTGTTTAAGAATATGATGTAAATTAAAATTTTCATTGTTTTCTTTTTACTTTAAAATTGTCTTTTGACCCACTGGAGTTGGCCCAAAGTGAGATAAATATTTTTTTAAAGTAAACAATTTTCATAATATGTTTACTATTCTATGTCAATCTATTAGTTTGTCTAAGACTTGAAACTATCTTTAAAAACATATATTAATATTTATATTTAGAATAAAATAGTGCTGTAGCAAAGCTTGTGGTCACATAGATTTGGAAGGACATGGGTCAAATTATATATATATCTAAGCAAAAAGTCTCAGTAATGGTATTGTGTTATTAAACAGGTCTGCTGGTTTGTGATATGACTTACTTACACACTTTTAAATCAACATTTGGTACAAATTTTTATTCTTAAAGTAAAATATTCAATGGCTAAAAAATCCCAAGTGAACACAAAGTAAAATATGCTTTGGTTGAATGCTGTGGTATGTGAGAATTTGCAAAGTCATCATTATAGAATTGATCTAAAGGTCTCTGAAATGTTATATAATCAACCATCCTTTCTGCAGACTGAACTAGATTTTAATCATCATGGAAAGATAGATATATATGCTGTTATTAAACACATATTTCCAAAGTGAGCATAATTTATAAAGTACAAAGTAAATATTGAAAATATGCTACATCAAAAAAATAGAAGGTTATGTCTATTTCAAAACAAAGGTCAGAAACGACATTGCATTTTACAATATTTTAGAAAAATTCTACAAACCACTAAGGTGGTTCTGAAAGATTTTGCCCAGTTTTTTCATAGATTACCTAGCAAAAAAATAAATTAAAGTCTCAAATCAGGTGTTGCTAAAATTAATGGAAACTTTTTCTTCATAAAGGATTTTTTAAATTTAGTGAACATTTCTATTTGTAAACTTCAATGTATATTTTATTTGCTTTCCATAGAGTTTCTGATCCAAATGCAGAGAAAAAAAATAACTAAGATACTTTCGGGTAGCATGTAGATAGACTCAACTTTCAAAATTCTACACATAGACTCTTTTTATTATGGCCATCTATCAGTGAATTTTTGATTATGTCTTTGCTGGTAGAATGTTGAACAAATGATCCCTCCCTTTTCTTATCCACCATATGTAAATAGTGTATGTTAAGTAAGAACAGAGAGTCTCAGGCCAATTTAAACAGTGATGAAGTTTACCCTTCTTAGTCCCAAGAAGCCAGTTCAGGAAGAGAAATTTAAACTACAGTTGAGAGGGTCATAAGCTCTAACTGGGATAAATGTCAAGCCTCAAATCTAACAGAAAAATAGAAATTAAAGAATGATTAGTAGATGGTCGAGTAGTGAACTAGCCATGAAGACTTCAATGAAAGAAGTTGAACTATTGAATATGAGGGAAAATAAATCCACAGTTTAGTTTTTAACTTGATCAGAATCTTGGATCAAACTTGGTATCCTAAAAGAACTGTTCGAAGAAGTATTCTTAGAATTGTTTCTGAGACTTTGTAATTTTTTGGGGTTCAAGAATGTTGGAGAAAAATCATAATAGTTTAGCGCTGTAAATTTATATCATGGTGGCCTTTCCCATGACCCACATATTTTTGCATTCGGATATGCATATAAAGAAATTTAGTATAGTCTCTACTTACTAATAATTTTGATACTTTGCTTTTCTAAAAAAATTCTTGCATATTATTAATGGTTTATATTTTTAGCCCATTTAGTTTTAGAGGACTTTCATATGCTATATCAGTACTGACAAGAGAGTTAAAGACCTTTTCAGAAAAACGTTTATTTCCAAGCAAATGATTTATTAATACATGTATTAATTTTCTTTAAACCTAAAACATACTTAATTCTCTACAATAAAATTAAATAGGTTCTAAGATATCTATTAGAGTTGACTAGCTATAACAGAATATTGAAAGGGTACTCCTAGTAAATCAATAGCCTCTACATATATTAATATAACAAAATATAACAAAAATAAATTATTTTATTAATCTATCCATTAAAGGATAAAGTCCTGATCTGATTCCAAATACATTTAGGTAAATGGAAAGAAAAAAAAATGATCCTAGTGTTGTAGTGATATGATGGAAAAATGATCAGAGATGTGGTTTGAATCTCAACTCTTTTTACAGTTTTCTGTTCTTGTCAAGTTACTTAACTTGTGTGAAGTTTGATTTTCTTATCTGTGAAATGGGGAAAATACCTACGTTTAGGGTTTTATAAATATTAAAGAATGTAGTTTGTGTATTGCACATGTAACAATGCCTTGTATGTTATTACAGGTAAAGTATCTTACATCTTTATCTCATTTGTTTCTGGTGATGTGGAGATGGTGGTTCAGTCTTTTTGTTTTGTTCTCCATTCATCAATGGACCCAAGTGAATTGAGATGGGTGGTGTTTTGTGGGGAGAGAAAATTTTGTGATAATAATGGTAATGATGATGAAAGTGATTTTTAGGATCCTTTCTTTTCTTTTTTCTTTTCTTTTCTTTTTTCTTTTCTTTTCTTTTCTTTTCTTTTCTTTTCTTTTCTTTTCCTTTCCTTTCCTTTCCTTTCCTTTCCTTTTCTTTTCTTTTCTTTCCTTTTCTTTTCTTTTTTCTTTTCTTTTTTTTTTCTTTTCAACAGATCATCCTGCTCCAGGGCCATTGCCAATTTGCCCAACACTGACATATAGAAGCACAAATAGTCTCTTCCTCCCCCTCCCCCTAATATGTTTGTGTTAGAAGATTTTCTCTATCACAGCTGCATCCCTTGATTGACATAATAATATCCTGTGAGTTGCAGCCCTGCTGTTTGGATCATGTTTTGTTTTCTGTCAGCAGTGTATCACAAGTATTTTCCTCAGTGGGCTAAACAGACCCCGAGTGGGAGGGCGATAAAAGCAGCCTCGTCTTCAGGCATCACTTTGAATGATTTCAAAGAGAAAAGAAGCAGCTGTGACAGTGTTCACACGAGCCACTCAGGGTGGTCTTATCTTTGTAGTCTAACAATAATAGTACACCCTGGCTTGCATTCCTCAGCTCAAGCAAAGTCGCCGAAGAGTCATACATTTTTATTCCTTGACATGTCTTAAAATTGGATCTGTGATAAAGGGAATGACATCTTTACCTCCCTGGGTAATTTGTCTTCAAAGTAAATGTGGAGAAGTGCTGTTTGTGGATTTATTGCATGTCTGAATCAATATTTATTTTATACAGATACTTGAACTAATATGTAACAGATTGGTGTTTATATATGCAATCTGGAGGGGTTTTTTTTATTTGATGAAGGAAATATGAAAAGAAGTCTTCCATTCATGCAGGAGATTATTATACTAATAATATTCTACCCTAAAATTGTAGGTCTAACTTTTTGCCATTTTATAACTCACAAGCCATATTTCCATATTTGGAAATGTCCTATAAGAGAATTATTTTCAAAAATGACTATATAATACAAGTGAAAAGACCAGATGAATAGTTGAGTTAGAGAATGTTTTGTACAATGCACATAGAAATGAAAGTCATTCATCAATAGATAGATGATGGGACATTGCATTAAACCTCCAGTAGTTCTATGTTGAATAGTCATGAATCTAAAACTATGGAAATTAAATCCCCTGAGGGTGTCACTATGTCTTTGCATTTCTTCTCTTTTATAATCTCACCATCACCCCTACCCCAATATGTCCCATTGCCCACTATCATACAGAGCGCCTGGCAGTAATGATGAATGAATAAAATAAAGAGTGAATATATCCTATGTGTTATATAAAATGCAATAAGAAGCTACATTCAAGTAGATAGAATAATTGATCATCAGCAAGTTCAATTGTAAAAGTCTGTGTTTCTAAGCATCTGTAAATAAAAAGAAACATTAAAACTTCTCAGGTGTCACAAGTGATCTTAGAGTAAAATGCTTGACTTATTTCTAGTGGATAAATGTCTGGATAAGAGACTCTTGATTCCAGTTTTTATGATGAATTTAGGCCAGTATGCAGTCTCTCCATCTGTAATAAACACTGTTACTTGCTTACTTAAATTGATGCAGATTCTTTAGAGTAAAAAAGACCTATAAAACAAGATCCAGGATATATTTATATTTTAACCCAGACATTTAAATAATAATAACAAAAGAGATGAGTCAAATGTAATTTTAATAGAAATTATTTTACTACTATGCCCACTAGTATTAACTGAACAAAATATATTCAGTATTCCGTCTATATTTGGTAGTATTAGATTTTCACACAAAGACACAGGAAATTTTATTTTACTGGTCATTCTTGTGGATTTTACTCCTTTCACCAAGGGGAAACAAAATATTTTCTCTCCTCACTGCAGCTCAGATTTAAAGTGTAACAACTAGGGCATAAATTGTTGAACACTGCTGGCATGTGCTCTAAGGATGTTTGAATCAAGGGCTTTTATCAAGGGCTCAGACCTTCTTCCTAGGGGGCTGTCATTTGCCATAGACACTCTTTTGCATTGTGGGGAACAGCCTCTGAGAACCTCTCAACGTTGTCAAATCCTATAGATGAATGAACTGGGCCATATATCCCTTCCCCTTCACTTATGAAAGGAATAGCTAACTAATTCATAGAGCTAGAAGATTATTTCCTTTTGCCCTTTGGTATTAGTTTCTTTTGTAGTTATTTAATCTTTAAATACATACATCCAACTGGAGTTCCTTTAAGGAAGCCAGCAAGGGGCAGGGGTGGGGAGAGCACTATTATTATGACTGTATAGTTAGAAAAAAAAAAACTAAATGGAATTTCAGTGATGGATATTAGCCATTTTTTTTCTTTAAAAGAATCATGTTTAATTTTAAGTCTCTATTTTTGAAATAATTGGGACTTATTATGAACAAATTTCCTGTTATGTTGTGAGATGAAATGATTTTTTATTACCATTTATGTCCACACTTTCAGTCTTTTGTGAGGATTTGGTATGGGGCAATATATTTAGAAGCCAAAAATTATATCTGTTAGAAGAAAGAATGAAACTGGAAGTGGAAAGTACAGCCATTTACATTGTACTTTCTTTAGAACCCACATTCTAGGTGTAAATTATAGAATCTTGTTTGCTAGATGAAGCATGATTGAGTATTTTACCATGGCTGATTTAGAAAGTAGTTAACTGTGCATGAGTCATAATTACCATTGTTGATTTGCCTTTATTAAATTTATGATCAGGCTTAGTAGCTAAGTGTTCAACAAATGAAAGAAGCAGCAGCACAAACAGCTACGTAGCATTTGCCAGGTTTTGCCCTAGCATGTTGACGCAATATAGGTGCATATTTAATGTCCCTAACTGTCCTCTGAGGTAGGGACCGCTACTCTCTCCATGAGAAAAGTGTCATTGATAGGTGGAGGTAATTCACCCAAGGTCATTAAGGCCAAATGAAAAAATCTTCCTACTGTAGGGAATTAGGTTATTTGTTAAATATCTTTGATTTGGGGGCTCTTATTGTTTTCCTAGTAAGTGAGTTAACTATATGTGCATGCTAAACTGGCTGTACATGCTGAACGTGACAATATATCCCTCAAATACACTATGCTCATCCATCTTTGCCAAATGGGATATTGTTAGACAATACACTGCTTATATATTCAAATGCAAATAATTTATTTCATGGTGGCTTTCATACTGCCATTCAATAAATTGACTAATGATTAGTAGGATAAGATTTATCATTCTTGAAAACATAATTATTGAGAAGATCATTATTTATAATCCTATTACTGTCTAATTTTCCTTTAAACCAAAAACATATACCTTCTTCTTGGTATGAGTTTAGTAACCCAAAAGAAAATAGAAGCTTCGAAGAGAAAACTGAAATAGTGGAAAGGAACCACCAGAGGAAAATCATACATGCATATAATTTAACACTGAGGCAATACTGCAATACTGGCATTTAGTATGAATGCCCTTATGCTTTGCCTGTTTTTGTGTGTGTTTTGTTTTTAGTTTTTATTTTATTTATGTGTTTAGTTTTTTGCCTGTTTATCTTTCTTTTACTTACAGGCTATAGTCTGGATCTCTGGATAGAAATAATTCCAAAGTTTACCCTCCTTAACCTTACTCTAGAAACACTACTTACTGACTCTCCACTGGAGTCCACTCACCAGTATTCCCTAGATAGATGGTTCTTGGAAAACAGTAACCCAAGTTGAAGTATCTTAACCTCCTCTCTTTTCCCCCTCCGGTCATTAGCTTTCCCTCAGTTTCTTCACTCTAACTCAGCTCATCTTTTATTCTCTGTTAACCCATTGACATTCTGAAGCACCCATGTTCCTCCACAGTGTTGCTTCCTCACACATTTGTAGTGCTAACATTCCCGCCACCCTGGGAATTATTCCCTCCTTCCTCTTTCCAAAAACGGTAAAGAGGTCTGGAGTCATAATGTCTGGATTCACATCCTGTGTTTATAGTTTACTGGCTTTGTGAGTTAACTTAGCAAGTCAGTTAATTTCATTAAGCTTCCATTTCTTCTTCATGGATAACAATGTTCCCCACTTAGGCTTGTAGGGAAGATAAAATTATGTAATAATGCAAAGTTCTTAGCAGAGAGCCGGGTGCTGGATTTCATATTAGCTATTATTATTATTATTATTGCTCCCACAGTACAACCCCACTGTTAAGTCATATTTCTTACATAATTAAATAATTCAGGAACTATTTAATCAAGCCTATTATGTCCCAGGACCCAAGTAAACAGGTACTGTCCTCAAGGAGCTCACAGTCTGGTAGGGGAAGCTGAACAGATCAGGGATAATTGTAATGTACCTATACTATTTCCATTTAACTTCAATATGTATGCACTTAATTGTAGCTGTCCCCTTGAATTTTCTTATAAAATTTAACGTACCTTTAGGGAGGAGGATGGATTACAGACATAATATGGGAAGCATAGACATCTTTACTTCATTAAAGTTTTAATTGACTAAAGTAAAAATCATAAACATATAAAATATGGTTTTACTTAATTCTGGGATAAATATTTATGGACATGAGTACACTAATGCATATTGTTTCAAGTACTCTTTGTTAAATTCAGTGTCAAATTGCTAGTTACTTTATGGCTAAATATTGCATTTTTTCCCTGTGGGGCAAAGTTCAATTTAATTAGCTTCCATGAATATGTATTAGATCTTAATTCTCTCAGAGAGGTACTGTGATAGATGTTGGAACGAATTCAAATGTAAAAAAAAAGTGTCTCTGTTCTTTGGGATTTGGGTCAATTATTAGCTAAGCATATAAAGCAGTTATACATATGAAGCGGTTCAGTCTAACATGTACAAGGAAAGAAACCTAACAAGTTGCAATGGGAATAAAGCAAATGTGACCCATCAGGTGGTGGCAGTCTGGAAGGAATCATGAGGGAGATGGCATTTGACATGGTAAACAAAAGATGATGCATTTCTGATAGTGATGGAAGCAGGGACCCACATGCCTGTGAGAGGTTCGGGAAATAGCGTCATTCTATTTGTTTTAAATCTAGGATGGTGTGCAGGCAGTAATGCTGACAGGTGAGCTCACAAATGTTCATTTGAAACTTGCTACCTTGAACAGGGACTATGTTAGATGATAAAAGAAGACATAAATTTGCCCGAATAGGGAGGGCAGGCAGCCAAACAATTTATTTTAAAGTTGTGATATTTGCAGGGGCCCCTGGGTAGCTCAGTCGGTTGAGCGTCCGACTTCAGCTCGGGTCATGATCTCACACTCCGTGGGTTCCAGCCCCGCGTCGGGCTCTGTGCTGATGGGTCAGAGCCTGGAGCCTGCTTCGGATTCTGTGACCCCCCCCCCCCCGCCTCTCCCCATTGCAAACTTTGAGATATTGTGAACCACATAGAGAAGAGGCTACTCACTCGGTTGGTAGAACAGGATCTGACAAGGACGTCACATCTAACCTGAGTTTTGAGACATAGAAGAGGGAAATGAAGTAGGGGAGATGTCATAGGAAGCAAGAAAAGTGATCATTTTCTCCCCTGTAATTACTGCCAATGCTCCATCCATCTATGTCCTACATTAGTCAGAAGCTCCATCCATTTCTCCTCATGTGCAAGTCTCAGACTCATGGTCATGGGCTTTAGTTGCCCATGAAACACAGTGGGAGAAAAGGATTATTGGTTCAAATCAAACTTCAGCTGCCTGGGTGGCATGTTGCCCGGTTTATTTGAAATTTTACATTCTGTCTTATTCCTGACTAACCATGGGTGAACTTTGGGATCAGACTTTCTCACTGAAGGACATTTGCAGTTTTCTGATACCAAGCTGTTACGAAATTCCCCTCTCTCTTTGGTTCAAGAGAATAAAATAGAAGCACATATCTAAACACTTTTGTAATATTCACATTCAACTATAATTTCTTGCTTGTTCTTGTTTTAGAGTTATGTGCTAGGAGTGGGATCCTAAAGTTACACTTCAGTTTTAGGGTCATCATATCACTTTATATAATTAAATTGAAACTCGCTTCTTCTTTGGTTACTTCTCTGAGGGTTTTCATTTATAATCTCTTTCTCCTTCTCCCTCTATCCTCTTCTTTCTTAATCTTCCTCTTGCTAGAGATTAAATGGACTTTCAAAGATATTTCCTTGGGCTTCTCGTCTTCTCTCTCTTTTCTCCTTAGCAATCCCCATAGTATCAACTGTCACATTTATGGTGACCACTTTTTATCTCTTTCACTTTACATCAAGAGCATCACATTCTGACTATTTGCTGGAAATTTCTACCTGGAAATTCAACCCTCAACCTTCATCAAGTTTACTCTGTATGTTGAGAAAAACAATTGTTAGAAAGTATTTCAATACATTACGATGAGTATATGACAGAAAAACTGGGCACTTTACAAATGTGCTGGTGGGTCACTAAAGGAATCACTATAGAAATGATATTTACACTGCGGCTTGAAGGATCACTTGAAATTAATTAGGCAAAATTCAATGGTCAGGAGGCAGTGTTCCAAGAAGAAAGAATAGCATGCCTAAATGCCCTGAGGTGGGAAAGTATACAACTCTGAGAAAC
The DNA here is from genome assembly GCF_016509475.1 of Prionailurus bengalensis. Classification (NCBI taxonomy): domain Eukaryota; kingdom Metazoa; phylum Chordata; class Mammalia; order Carnivora; family Felidae; genus Prionailurus; species Prionailurus bengalensis. Next base: position 99,739,093 of record NC_057344.1, on the reverse strand, counting down.
TGGAAAATGAGGAGTCTACCAAGCTGGCACATGGAGTGCTGAAAGGAAAGAAGTGGCAAGTGAGTAGGAAGAGTGAGTCTGGGTAGGAGTGTGAAGACGTCCAGAATCAGGTTAAAAGCTTGGTATTCCTCATGCCGAATGGAGAAGCCATTGAAGAGTTTTCATCAAATTCTTGATTTGACCATACTTGTGTTTGATAAAAAGACTTCTAGCTGAATGGAGCCAGACTAGTTAGAGGTTGGGGCCATGACAGACTTTAGTGGTTGAACATAGAGAACATGGGGTCCTTGATTAGGAGGTGGCAGTGAGGTTAGAGATACAGGCATTGATTTGAGATGTGTTGATGAGGTGGTGCTGAGTGGTTGGTTCTTAGTGATGAATTGGACGTACATGTGGAAGATGATGAAAGTGGCAAGATGATAGGTTTCGGCCTTGAACACAGCTAAATGAATGGTGAGTTAGGGAGCACTGGAGGACAGACAATAACAGGAAGGCGATGAATGTAATCTGTTAAATGTGAGGTTATTCTGAGACATCCAGTGGCAATATCAAGCACGTGGAGGATATTTGCATCTGGAGTTCCACATGAGCAGTCTAGGTTAAAATTTAAATCTGGAGTTTAGTATTCGTAAAAGGAACCATGAGAGCAGATGTGTCATCCGAAGGAGAGTGGGCTCTCTTTTGATGCTAAACAACATCACGGCAAACTCAAAACTTCAACTTTATGCTTTGAATCCTTGTTCCTCTTTCTTGTTCCATATGTGTAAACCATTGTTGAGTCTTACCAGTTTGGGTCTCTATCTATTTTATTTCTTGTTCATACTGCCATTTCTATTTCTAGTGGTCTAATTAGGTTCTTGTTATTTATCACCAGAACTATTACATATTTAAAGGTAGCAAGACTGGTTGTCAGGAGATTAACAGACTATTACAGTAAACTAGGAAAATTATGACTGTTATTTGAACAAGGGTATCAGCTATGGGGAAAGAGGAAAATGGATGGATTAAGATATATAGGATATGGAAAGAGGGAATGGAAAATGAATATTTAATTAAAACTAGTAGCTGGGGACAGGACATTATAAATACCTCCACATATGTGCATGCTAGAACATTTTTCCCTTTCATTTTTTACATAATGAATATGCATCAAAGGATATCAATGTATTTTATCCCACCCCTCTACAAAGCCTTATCTAGCAATAATAATTCAGGTAAAATTGATTTGGAATAAATTTTAATATAGCTTGCAATAAGTATTTTACAGACACTTTTTTCCAAATATTTCGTATATATTAAGTCATTTAATATTTATAAAAATTCTATGGAACACATATTATTACATCTAACAAATAAGGAAATTGAAGAACAGAAATGTTGTGGTGTATGTATCCCTAGATCATAAGTTTTCAACAAAAACAGATTTGAGTCTAGATGTTCTGTTTCCAGAGACTATATTTGTATCCAGGAAAATAGGGGATTGCATACATTTTAAGCACTTATTAATGTGTGGAGAACAATGGGGTATATGAGAAATGCATGACTTAGCATTTAAATGCACATGATATTTAAAATATCCATTAAATATCCATTAAAATACATGTAATATTTAAAAACTCATAGGAACAGAAAGCAGAAAAGTGGTGCCGGGGGACCACTGGTAATGGGGGAAGTAGGAAAAAATTGGTGAAATAGTACAAACTCTCAACTGTGAGATGAATAAGGTCTGAGGATCTAATGTAAAACATGGTGACTATAGTTGGTAACATGGTATTGTACAACTGAAATTTGCTAAGAGAGTAGAACATAAATGTTCTCACCAAAAAAAGAAAGAAAGAGAAAAATAAATATGTGAGGTGATAGACGTGTTAATTAACTAGATGGGGAGACTCCTTTCACAGCGTACACATATATCAAATTCCACAATGTATACTTTGAACATATCTTAAAATTTTATATGTTTATTATACCTCAGTAAAACTGAAATAAAAACCCATACATACACAAATCAATACATACTCACAGCTTAAATAACAGGTTGGGGTATAAAAGAACATACTCTAATTAGTTTTGAGCCACATATGATAGAAAGTTAAGAAGCTATTTAGTTGTTCATGCGGCACTTGGGTGGCTCGGTCAGTTAATCGTCTGCTTCTTGATAAGCACCCAGGTCATGATCTCAAGGTTTGGTTTGTGAGTTCAAGCTCTGCACCAGGCTCTTCACTAACAGTGTGGAACCTTCTTGGGATTCTCTCTCCCTCTCTCTCTCTCCCCTCCTCCATGTGCACGTGCACTCTTTCTCTCAAAATAAATAAATAAACATTTTTTAAATAAAAAAAGAAGTTATCCGGTTGTTCAAAGTGAATTGAGTTCAATGAGAGTTGGTTGAAATTTAAGAGTGACCCTTATCATTTATACTCAGATATACACAACATTCACCTTTCCTTAAGTAGCATGTAAACTAGTATATGCAAAAATCGGTTCGGTGATTTTGCCAGCATATCTACCATAGTTTTAAAATAAGAGTAAAGGGTGCGTGTGGGCATGCGTGTGTGTGTTTGTAAATCCCACCCTGTCTTAGGTAGGTAGATACTATGAACAAAAGGGAAAAAGGCAATTTCCTACCTGATGGTGTGGAACTCTCTAAATATGCCAGTCCAGTTCTTTTTCTATTCTGTTTTAGGTTTTATGAGACTTTCTAAATAGTCAATTTAGTATTTGTTACTAGTTTGGAAATTATTTTTCTGAAGCCAGTATGAAGTGTTAAGTATTTATAGACAGAAACTTTGGCAAAGAATACAGAGAATCTTGAAATGGCCTTTCACTGTGGCAGATGAGCTTGTGCAGATTCAAGTGCAAATCCAGATTTGTAGAGAGTGGTGTGGGTTTGTGGAAATAACGTGTATGATTGAGAAAGCTGGTTTTTCCAGTGTGACTTAGTGATTATTAAATAGTTGTGTGTTTTATAGGAATTGCTTGGAGGGAAGCTCCATAGCATTTTGTAGTAAACAATTTATGCAGCTGAAATATGAAAAAGACAAAGAAAAGCAAACTAAAAAGACGTTTTAGAGTAGAATGGGAATTGAGCCAATAAGCCTGACTGGTAGAGTCTTTGGAGGGAAGCCAGGAAGTCTGTGATATTTCTCTAGTTAGGATATATATATATATATATATATATATATATATGGTATTGGATAAAAAATGTTAACTCTTTCCATTGAATTGGAGACTTTCCTGATTCTGAAACTCAAAACTGAATGCAAATTAAGGTTTTTTTGAGTATGATTAAAAAAATACCAGTGCATACATGACACTTGGCAATGCCTTAGACCTCTCTAAAATGTCAAGATAGGAAAATATCCAAACACCCCCCCTTTTTTTTTTTGAGAAAAAGAGAAAGTTGGATTCTAGCCAAATGCCTGCTGAGGAATTCATATGAGAATTTCTGGAAAGTGTACTTTTTAAGGTAATCATGTTCTCCATGCTTGCATGGCCCCAAATGTTACTTGAGTGAATTTAAAGTCTCATCAATTTGTGCCTTGTTGTTGTACATCCTTTAGACTTCAGTGGCCAAGTTTCACTTTGGCGAGGTGACAAAAAAAATATATTGTGTTTGGCACTACACAATCTTAGAGACTTTGAGAATAAATATGCCAGAAGAGAGTTATATTTTTTAGCTTGAGTTATATTGTTCATGTATGATATGTATGTCTCCTTATGTTAGACAAATCTGTATCACCCTTTTGCTTTCCCATTAAAATAAATTGACACCAGATACCTGATATGCAGATGCAATGGTTGGAGGGCAGAAGTCAGATATGATTTCAGGTAAATAATGTAAAATCAGCAGAACTCTCATCTGAACTGAAAGTTTTAAATCCTATCAACATAGCTTTTAAGGGAGAGGGGACAACTGTCGATAGTCAGAAATGGCCAAGAAGAAAACTGCCTTTCCAGCAACAATTTGGAAGATTACTATCACTCTCCTTTGTATTAATTAATTCGTTCTATTGTTTAATATAGATGGTACAGATGTGCCCATAGCATTGGGTTTTTAAAAATTCTGATAAATTATACATAACATAAAATTTACCATGTAACCATTTTTAAGTGCTTAGGTCTTTTGCCACCATTCACTTCCAGAAGTGTTCATCTTCCCACACTGAAACTCTGTACCCATGGAACACAAACTCTCCATTTCCCCCAACCTCTAGCTCCTGACATCCACCATTCTGATTTCTGTCTCTATGAATTTGATTACTCTAGGTGTCTTACATAAACAGAATCGTACAGGAGCACTTAGGTGGCTCAGTTGGTTAAGCATCTGACTTTGGCTCAGGTCATGATCTTGTGGTTCAGGAGTTCCATCCCTGCCTCGGGCTCTGTGCTGATAGCTCAGAGCCTGGAACCTGCTTCAGATTCTGTGTCTCCCTCTCTCTCTCTTCCTCTCCTCCGCTCATGCTCTGTGTCTCTCAAAAATAAGTAAACATTGAAAAACATTAAAAAAAATAAACAGAATTGTACAATTTTTGTCTTTAGTGACTGGATTCTTTCACTTAACATAATGTCTTTAAAGTTCATGTGTATGAAAGCTGTGTAAGAATTTCCTTTCTTTTTAAGGGTAATACTTCACTGTATGCATATATACATTTTATTTATCTATTCATTTGTCCAATGGACACTTGAGTTGCTTCCATCTTTTACTGTTGTGTGCATTATATTATATGATCCTGAAAAAGGGGGGCTGAAAAGGTAAGACTAAATAAGGTGAATAGTGTATTTCTTTTGGGAAGATCATCTCTAGGGAGAGATGGAAGATAATTGGACAAATATATAAGTTGGAAAATTTTGATAGTGAAATATTTTATGAATAAAACTAAACATAGTGATGCAATGGGGCATGATGGAGGTACATGGAGAATACCATTTGGATAGGGCCATTTAGGAAATGCCTCTCTGAGGATGAGGCATCTGAAATGACAACCATTCAACTGTCTGCTCCAGGAGGGTGAGGACCATGTTTTCCATGTTGGCTAGTATATCTGCAGTGCCTAGCCCAGAGCCTGGCACTTGATAGGCATTCACTAAATATCTGTTGAATGTAAGGAGTGAAGTGGAAACAGGTCTTTACCATGTGAAGGAGCTCCCTCCACCTCCCATATCTCATCTGCCCCACATATCCTTTTCCACACCTCTCCAGGTAGGCTACGGAGAGTGATTGGTCAGGATGTGACAGAGGGAAGACAAATAAATACTGTATTAAGGGGGGAAAAAAGAATGATGGCTTAACAAAAGTGATATAGTGATGACGCTGATATCAAAATATAGTGTGATGATGCTTTATAAGTGCAAGTCATTTTAAAAATAATTCAATAGAAATCATTTTATTTCGTCTTTAGAACTACCTGAGGCAGTAGGACGAGTTGATGAGTTTGAGATACTTAGATTATGCAGCTAGTGAAGGGAGGAGCTGACGTTTAAAAAGGGAAACAGGGCTTCTCAAACAGTCCTCATCCTACATATATGACACAATGATTCATGATTAATCGTGTTGTTAGGTTGAGTCTGGAGATTTTATAAGATGCAAATCACATTCATTTACATAATAGTAAGTAGATTGACTTCAAAGTGTTTTGATATATGCTTGTATGCTTACAGTGGTCCAGTGAGAAAGACAACATTTTCATATTTGTGTTTATAGGCACAGAAAGAGAAGTTGAAAAAAGTTGTCTTGATCAATGTCATGTACTATAGCAGGTGGAAAACTCAAGCATTTCATATAGGAATTTATGTTCTTGTGGATTTCTTTATGTGGTCAAAATATTTCTTAAAAAGTTCTAAACCTAATATCTTTATTTTTAAAAATAATATATGTTGTTTTTTCCTTTTTATGAAATGTTAGCTTTTTATTGGAACCAGATTTAGAAAATACACAAAAGAAAAAACAAAAATGATCATCATTAATAATCTGGTATGAATAATTGAACTTCTTTTTTCTTAAAAAATTATGTATGAAATGTGTTACTAAATTTGGGTAGAAGCTTGAAAATGACTGGATTTAAATCTATTATTTAGTTTTATTATAATAAAATGATATTTTTTTAATTTTATTTTTTATTTTTTAAAATTTACATCCAAATTAGTTAGCATATAGTGAAACAATGATTTCGGGAGTAGATTCTTTAATGCCCCTTACCCATTTAGCCCATCCCCCCTCCCACAACCCCTCCAGCAACCGTCAGTTTGTTCTCCATATTTATGAGTCTCTTCTGTTTTGTGCCCCCCCTCCGTTTTTATATTATTTTTGTTTCCCTTCCTTTATGTTCATCTGTTTTGTATCTTAAAGTTCTCATATGAGTGAAGTCATATGATTTTTGTCTTTCTCTGACTGACTAATTTCACCTAGCATGATACTCTCCAGTTCCATCCACATAGTTGCAAATGGCAAGATTTCATTCTTTTTGATTGCCAAGTAATACTCCATTGTGTGTGTGTGTGTGTGTGTGTGTGTGTGTGTATATATATATATATATATATATATATATATACATATATACACACCACATTTTCTTTATCTATTCATCCGTTGATGGACATTTGGACTCTTTCCATACTTGGCTATTGTTGATAGTGCTGCTATAAACATGGGGGTGCATATGTCCCTTCAAAATAGCACACCTATATCAATTGGATTAATGCCTAGTAGTGCAATTGCTGGGTCACAGGGTAGTTCTAGTTTTAGGTTTTTGAGGAACCTCCATACTGTTTTCCAAAGTGGCTGCACCAGCTTGCATTCCCATGAAATGATGATAATTTAATGAATGTTTGAATCAGAATTGCCATGGATGCAGTTTCACATATATGAAGCAAATCAGCATAAGAATATTTCCCTTTACTTTACTTTTTATCTTGATTTTATCTTTTTTTATGTTTATTTATTTAGTTTTGAGAAAGAGCAAGCATGAGCAGGGAAGTGGCAGAGAGAAAGGGAGTCAGAATCCCAAGCAGGCTCCACACTGTCAGCACAGCCCAACGTGGGGCTCGATCCCACGAACCTTGAGATCACAACCTCAGTCGATATCAAGAGTTGGAGCTTAACTGACTGAGCCACCCAGGCGTCCCTATCTTGATTTTATCTTAATTGTTCTAACAAAAATATGTTTTTTTCAAAAAAGAGGTGTAGAGGTAAGAATAAGGTCATAAGTTAAAAAAAAGTTTGACATTTATTATTCTGTGCCTAAAAAATGTTCCTTCTGATAAATGAGGCTTTATTTCTGTAACTAGAATCTATAGGTGTGTATGTTGAATATATGTGTTCTGTTGCTTACAAAAACACTTCAGCAATACACAATTCAGTAATACTAGTATTAATATCAGTCCTCTTTTCGTGAGCACTTTGTGCCATACAGTATTCCATGTACTTTACACCCTTTATCTCATTTAATCACCACAACAACTCTGTGAACAAGGTATTTTTATTATTATCAAGGTTACTAATGAAGAAACAGGGACACATGCAGGTTAAATCATTTTCTAATGTCATGCAGGTGAAAATGACAAAGCCAGGATTTATTTTTTTAATTAAACCATTTTTAATGTTTATTTATTATTGAGAGAGAGAGAGTGCAAGCAGGTGGGGGGCCAAGAGAGACAGAGACATAGAATCTGAAGCAGGATCCAGGCTCCGAGCTGTCAGCTCAGAGCTTAATGTGGAGCTCAAATTCATGAATTGTGAAATCATGACCTTGGGCGAAGTTGGTCACTTAACCTACTGAGCCACCCAGGTGTCCCCTTTAAAAACTTTTTTTTAATGTTTATTTATTTTTGAGATACAGAGCGTGAGCGAGACAATGCCAGGATTTAAACCCACCAATAGGAGTATTGTACATATCTCTTCTTCTAGAAATTAATTGAGAGCAGGAAACAACCCTTGTTTAACATCTAATTTCAAACAGCATCTAGATGAAAATATAACAAATGTGTTAGAAAATAATGGGGACTGTATACATTCAGTTTTAGACTATTTCCACTTATAATAAATTAGAATAAATGGCATGTTTGTTATAGGGTGAAATGTTAGGGAAAAACCTCCATCCTAGTCACAGACCTCTACTAACCCTGAAATTTGGGATATCTTTTTAACTCTTTGGCTACAGATTCTTTATTCACAGGAATCAGAGGAGGTGATCTCTAAATTCTTTGCCAATTGTAAAATTTTGTTGTCACCTTTCATGTTATCACTTGATGGTTTGTGAGTTGTAAAGAGTAGTCATGGCTTCAGTTTTCTCCCCATGTTTTTCTTGCATCCTACTTATGAAAGTAAAACTGGGCATAATGAAAAAAAATGTAAATCTTTAGTCACATTTTGTTATCTTTGAAGTTCTTGTAGCATTCCAGGAGTTTGGTGACAATCTCCTGTTTTTAAAGCAATGAAACCTCAGTGTAAATCTGTAACTTGACAATATTCCATAATAGATTACCAAAATTAGTCTATGGAAGAACTCACAAAAGTAGGTGCTATCTATAAGGATCTTTCTTGGCTTCAAGATAATTTATATGATATAAACATCATGTCCTTATTCTTTAGACTTACTGATTTCAGAAGTCCTCTTGCCTATTTTTAAGAGCTCTAGCAAGATATAATTCATATACCATAAAGATCACCCTTTTAAAGGGTACAATTGAGTGGGTTTTAGTATATTCACAGAACTGTCCATATTGTTCCTTATTTTTTCTTGTTTGTCAAGAGCATCTATCACAGAAAGTGTGCGGTGCTGGCATTCTATCAATATTTGCTGAATAAACCACTTAATGACTACAGGGGTATAGCAGAAAGAGCCAGATAATCCTATCTAAACCCAGATGAAATCACTTGTAAAAACACAAGGAATGATCATGTATTAAGATGTAGATCCCCAGAAGCATGCCAATAAATGATTAAAAGGACTTGTTTACTTGTAATATTAGCACCTAGAAAAACAATGTAGTCTTTGTCAAGGATGACATTTGTCCATTATACATCTTGAGTACTTTTATGAAGGACTTAAATTCATGGACACATCTTGGCATCTTCAGAGCAAAATGAATTAACATTTTGGATTTTTTATAAAGTAGATTATTCCTTGAGGAAGACAGCATCATAACATTGAGTGGCAATGTCTGAAATTTTCCCATGGGCCTTAGTGATTTAGCAACTCATAAAACTGATGAGAAGAAAATTTGATCATTATTTTAGGTTCCTTCTTGGTGATTCTAAATTGAAACTATAGCAAAAATGTTTTCCCTGGCAATCTCTTTTGTCTTAAAATTTAGTGGTATAACACATTTAGCAAAGCAACTAATTATTGCTCACGCATAAGCTTGGTTGAGGTAGTTATTACTACAGAGATGACAAAAAAACTGAAGATTTTATTTAGTATCCTTTTTCACCTGTAGTTCCAATGAGCGTTGTGTATGTGTTCATTTCACTGAATGACCATTCTTTATATACTTGCTCTGGCCTTGGCAACCTACTTAGGTGCCCTAATGAGTGGGGTTCCCTGAGGTGTAGGCCTGGAAATGTGTATTTTGAAAGCTCTGTCTGATGAGTCTAATTTATAATCCTAGTTAAAAACCACTGCACTCAAAGTAAGTAAGATCTTTTAGGTTTCTGCTTTGGGTTTAGTAGTTTTCATTATCCAGTAGCTGTCTTTTATAACTTGGCTCAAAAGATTTTCTTGACTTTTGATGCTGTCCATAAAAGCATTTTAAGGAAGTGTTTAATTCCTACTTTTAACTGCTCAAAAAATGTTATAAAAAAGTTTTTTTGTTTTTTTTAAGTTTATTTATTTATTTTTGAGAGAGACAGAGAGAAGTGCAGTCAGGGAGGGGCAGAGACAGAGGGGGACGGAGAATCCAAAGCAGACTCTGTGCTGATAGCACAGAGCCCGATGTGGGGCTCAAACCCACAAACTGTGAGATCATGACCTGAGCTGAAAGTCAGACTCTTAAATGACTGAGTCACTCAGACGCCCCTAAAAAAAATTTTAATGTGTGATAATTGTCTAAGCTTTTCACTTTAGTAAGTAATTATTTAGATTTATAATCATCTGAGCAAAACTATTATTATGATTACCTTATATTTTGCCTGACATCATGTAAAAATTTATTATTGTTATTATTATTATTATTATTGCATTTGGGAGCCCCATTAAATATATGAGGAAGCTGAGGCTTAGAAAAGGTGACAAGTGTTGGGATAATGGTGCCAAGACTAGATAGGACCCAGGTAATGTACAGGTGATTGTGCCAAATATCACAGTGACGTGAAGAACTTATTTTCAGCAAAACAACACCTGTCATAATCCGTTATTGCTATTAATTTGAATTCTATTGGATATGCATTTAATTTGCCAATTTTATTGGCCTCTCATTTGTCCAAGAACTGTACATTTACAAAGTTTTTGTTTGTTTGTTTGTTTGTTTTCTTATTTTTACCAAGTTTGTACCTTTACATATTTAAGTATGTATTGTTTCCACTCCAGGCTATGTTGCTCTTTCCTACCCTTATGTTTTCTTACCTTACTACCAATATTATTTCTGAAAGTAGACCCAAACAAATTAATTTTGGTTTTGCTAAGATTTGCTTAAATAGAAGCCTCTAAAAATTCTTAAATATGTTATTTATGAGTAGTGATGAATACATACTTGAGTGGTAATTTATTCTTCTGTTACATAGTTTTGAGTAATCGTGCACATTCGAAAAGACGAGTTATTAACCCAATTAAACTTTTTAAATTTCGGGTTTTTATAGATAACTTGCTTTTCCAGAGCACTGGATTTCAAAGAATTAAAAAGTTACTCTAATCGTGAATAAACAGACTAAAAAATGTTGGCAAGCCTTCACAAACCAGAGCAAACTTAGGACATTTTAGTTGATCTTCATATTACCTTAGCAAATAAAAAATAAGTTAGATGTTTTAAAGTAGAGAAAACCTTGTTCATTTATTCATACAACTACTCTATTAGGCAAGTAAGTGTAAATTATATGAAACCTAAAAGAATATTGCAGGCATACACTGGGTTGGAAGAGCTTATCAATGCCTGCACAGCAAGACACTTCTGTACCAAACACAATTAAAAAAAATCATAAACATGAGAATAAGCTGTTGTCAGATAAGAAGTATACAAGCTCTACCCCACACTAATAGACCATTACTGGTTGCATGTATTGTATTGAATTGGACATATAGAGGAATAGATTTAGGAATAGTCTCATAAAATCTAAACTCTTCGCAGAAAAACGTAATTTTGAGAGCCCAATATAAAGGCTAGGTTTCAAAATGTCATTAGAAAGTAAAGGATAGGAGGAGCACCTGGGTGGCTCAGTCAGTTGAGCACCCTACTTCGGCTCAGGTTATGATCTCACAGTTCCTGAGTTTGGACCCCCACGTCGGGCCCTGTGCCTTTTAGCTCAAAGCCTGGAGCCTGCTTCGGATTCTGTGTCTCCCTCTCTCTCTGCCCCTCCCCCGCTCATTCTTTCTCTCTTTCTCTTTCTCTCCAAAATAAATAAGCATTTAAAACAATTTTTAAAAATAAATAAAAGAAAGGGATAGGAGGTCAGAAATTATGGTTGGTGTTGTTTGCTGTTGTACATCTACCACTTAGAACGGTACATAGTAGGCCCTAAATAAGTCTTCATTGGATAAATTAATGAAATATAATTACAGTTGTTGCTCAGAAAGGTAACAATACCTGACATCAGCCATTTTTAATATAAAAATAAGCTGTCATTTAATATTATCTGCTGAGATGGGTAGTGGGTCAGAAACATTTTTCTGTATCACAGATGAATCATAATACTAATTCAAATTTCATAAACAATTTCAGATTAGGTCCCAAACTGGACCATCATTAATTGAACCATTATTTTTAACAAAATAATATTTTGTGATATTATCAATTCTTGCCTCTAGGAATCTTATACGTATTTTCTAATTTTCAGTTTTGCAAATTTATTTTCTTGTATGACTAAATACATATGTATTGCCATTCCTGCTCGCCAAAATATGTAGTGGAATTTCTCAATAAAATATGAGCATGTCCTCTAAATTTAACAACATTCAAAGCACTATCCAAAAAACTAAGAAAATTTCTATGCTCCGTATTTACCATTGTAATGTAACTTAAATTACTTTCTTAATTGCTATTATCAAACCTTTAAATGTAGGAAGCAAACTGAACAGAAAAGATTACGTTTTTCTAAGGGATAGTTTCATTGGCTATGGAATTATATCCTCTATTATAAGATGCTTATCAAAATGGCTTGATTTTTGAACTCCATTGGTTGTATTGAGAGTTTATTCTCATTCTGTACCAAAAAAAAAAAAATCTTATGAATAAGGAATGTATCTACCAAAATCGTCACCAAAAATCTTGGATTAAATGAAGTATAAAAAATGTTTAGAAGCTCATTATAATTTCTTTGCATTTGCAGTTATTTGGAAGCATAATGCTTGTGCCTTAGTTTTGACAAAGAATACACTTTTTGAAAATAGGGAACAATATTTCTTTTATTTGCATGATTAAAAACATGTTGTTAGAGAGAATAGAATATATTAATATGCTAAACTAACTTTTGAAAAACAAAGTGATAGATTGTAGAGCTCTAAAAGAAATGTTGATATTTTCTTTTTTCAACGTTTATTTATTTTTGGGACAGAGAGAGACAGAGCATGAACGGGGGAGGGGCAGAGAGAGAGGGAGACACAGAATCGGAACCAGGCTCCAGGCTCCGAGCCATCAGCCCAGAGCCTGACGCGGGGCTCGAACTCACGGACCGCGAGATCGTGACCTGGCTGAAGTCGGACACTTAACCGACTGCGCCACCCAGGCGCCCCATAGAAATGTTGATATTTTCTAGTAAATAAGTTAGATGTATTTAATCTTTCTCTTTAAATTTTGAACTTATTTCATATATTAGATAACCAAATTTCTAACTTGTAATTCCCATGTTTTTATGGAATTTATTCTTAGGGAAGTTAGGTGATGAAGATGGTTATTAAAATATATAAATGGAAGAGATCTACTTTGGCTGAAACACTACTGAGACAGTTTAAAGTAACAGTTAAAAAATTAAATAATTTAAGTAAACAATTTAAACAATTTGAGTAAACAATTTAAAGTAACACTATTAACCTGCAAAATCCAGGTCATTTTTGTCACAATAGTCTATATTGAGGTTTTGTAAGAAAATACTTTTGAAAAGAAGGACCTATATGATGTAATATACAGATGTTTTTGGTAGTTTAAGGGGGATTTTATGCGAAAATTTGCACAATGCTTTTTCACATATAATACATAGAATATTAAAAATGATTGCTCACACACACACTCTCTCTCCAAATAAATAAATAAACTTAAAAACAAACTAGTCTCTGATTAACTGAGCAAATAATAACAGATTCTAATATATAAATGCAATCACTAGAGGAAAGGGCTAGATTTCATGTAACTTTTATTAACATAAGTAGATTGTGAGAATTCTATTAGTCTAAACAAGAGAAATGCAATGTTTCTTTTGTCTTCCTTATTTTCACAGTTCTGAAATGCTTGCAATTCTGTACCAACAGGTTTCCGTGAATCCTCTACTCAGATATAGTTTAATTTTTGAGTACTTACCAGGTATTTAAAAAATGCAATTAGTCTTTTTTTTTAAGGTTTCAAGTTTTTATTTAAATTTCAAGCTGTAATCATCAAGACAGTATGGTACTGGCACAAAACAGACACATAGATCAACGGAACAGAATAGAAAACCCAGAAATGGACTCACAACTATGTGGTCGACTAATCTTTGACAAAGTGATTAGGTTTTTAAATAATAGTGCAGAGAAAAGTAATTAGTGGTAGGAGATCACACAAAATATTTTTCTTCCTTCCTCCCTTCCTTCCTTCCTTCCTCCCTTCCTTGCTTCTTTCCTTCCTTTCTTTCCAGTGAAGAGAATATACTTTGGTTTGAAAAATAAACTCAAAACATTCATTGATGCCATCCTATTCAGTGTTGTATTGTCATGAATTGAGAAGGAGTGAGAGTGTACTAACAAAATAATCAAACGTATTTCATGGAGATAGTTGTAGTCAGTTTGTATTCGTAATTGGCATGTCTTTTTCATTACCCTTGAGTCTTATATCTTGCATAAGTAAACAGACATTTTCTTGTATTTTGCATGATTTTTCTTTCTATTGGAAGAATACGTTTCTGTAGCAACTTAAAGATTTCTTGAAAGTGAAATATTTTTTAAAGCTTACTAAGCTCCTTCTGATATTGCTATTTTGCTAAAAATCTTTGGGAACTTGGCTTTGACAATGAAAAATAGAAGACAAATAGCCTTCCGTACTGAAACATCTTTTTCATTTGTCATTTATTTTTTTCTTGACATTTAATAAGTTTTCCTTCTAATTAGTTATTATTTTGATAATATTGTAAGGAGATAATTCTTAGACTTTCATTACTTGATATTATTGTAATAATAGCCAATATACTCATTGCAGAAGCATATTTTGTTGTTACATACACACAAATGAAGAGAATGGTGCTTTATAAGCAAAATTAAGAGCAGAGGACATGAGCAGGGAGGGGCGATGGGCTAAATGGGTAAGGGGCATTAAAGAATCTACTCCTGAAATCATTGTTTCACTATATGCTAACTAATTTGGATGTAAATTTTAAAAAATAAAAAATAAAATTTAAAAAAATATCATTTTATTATAATAAAACTAAATAATAGATTTAAATCCAGTCATTTTCAAGCTTCTACCCAAATTTAGTAACACATTTCATACATAATTTTTTAAGAAAAAAGAAGTTCAATTATTCATACCAGATTATTAATGATGAGCATGACAACTGCACTCCTTAATCCTCATCACCTGTTTAATCCCTCTACCCCCTCCCCTTTGGTAACCATCCATTTGTTCTCTATAATTAAGAGTCTGTTTCTTGATTTCTCTCTCTCTCTCTTTTCCCCCTATGATCATTTGCTTTGTTTCTTAAATTCCATATATGAGTGAAATCATATGGTATTTGTCTTTCTCTGACTGACTTATTTCATTTAGCATTATACTCTTCAGCTCCACCCATGCATCGCATATGGCAAGATTTCATTCTTTTTTATAACCAAATAATATTCCATTATTTATATATACTAGAGTATATATTCCGTTCTGAATTCCATTCAGAATTGTGATGCCTCCAGCTTGGCTTTTCTTTTTCAAGATTGCTTGGCTATTTGGGTCTTTTGTGGTTTCATACAATTTTAAGATTGTTTGTTCTAGTTCTGTAAAAGTTGCTGTTGGTATTTTCATAGGGAATGCATTAAATGTGTAGATTGCTTTGGGTAGTATAGACATTTTAACAATATTTGTTCTTCCAATCCATGAACGTGGGCCGTTTTTCCATTTCTTTGTGTTATCCTCAATTTCTTTCATCAGTGTATTATAGTTTTTGAAGTATGGGTCTTTTACCTCTTTGGTTAGGTATATTCTGAGGTATCTTATTATTTTGGGTGCACTTGTAAATGGGATTTTTTTAAATTTCTTTTTCTACTGCTTCATTATTGGTGTATAGAAATGCAGTGGATTTTTGTACATTGATTTTGTATCCTGTAACTTGGCTGAATTCGTTTATCACTTCTAGCAATTTTTGGGTGGAGTCTTTCAGGTTTTCTATATATAGTATCATATCATCTGCAAATAGTGAACCTTTTACTTTTTCCTTAACTGATTTGGATCCCATTTATTTATTTTTGTTGTCTGAGTGCTGTGGCTAGGACTTCTAGTATTATGTTGAATAAAAGTGAAGAGAGTACACATCCTTGTCTTATTCCTGACCTTTGGAGAAAAGCCCCCCCGCTTTTTCCCATTAAAGATGATTTTGGCTGTGGGGTTTTCATATATAGCCTTTATTATGTTGAAGCATGTTCCCTCCAAATCAACTTTGTTGAGGGTTTTTATCATGGATCGATATTGTACTTTGTCAAATGCTTTTTCTGAATGTGTTGAAATGATCATATGGTTCTTATCCTTTCTCTTATTGATGCGATGTATCATGTTGATGGATTTGAAAATATTGAACCACACTTGCAGGCCAGGAATAAATCTCATTTGATTGTGGTGATTTTTTTAATGTATTGTTGGATTTTGTTGAGGAGTTTTGCATCTATGTTCATTAGGGATATTGGCCTGTGATTCTCTTTTTTTAGCAGTGTCTTTATCTGGTTTTGATGTCAGGGTAATGAGCCTATTGGCTTTTAAGCCATTGAATAAACATATATTAAGTGCCTCCTGTATGACACATACTGTGGTGGAAACTAAACACTCCATCGAAACTTAGAAGAGAAGTGGTCTTTCTTCTGAGTTTATTGAAATAGGATTTTTAAATATAATTAAAGCACAGTGCACTGTAAACTTTTTTTTATTTTGACAGTGAGTTCAATATCTTCAGAAAACATGTGTCACATTTCCTATCAAACAGAAACTATATTCATCCCTATTTTTGATGAGCTAATGCTGCTTCAAATAAATTAAACTTGTTATTGTGTTGAAGTAAAAAGAACACAAAACTCTAAAATGAGATTTTAATCTTATACTTTGAAATAGCTGTTTAAAATCTGTAAGGAAGTATAACAAATATACTCAAAAGCAACTAAAATAAAATAGATTGGCTATAAGTCCAAACTTTATGTCATTTATGTCAAGTAATAGAAATTTCTTCCAGGGTGAAGAGTAATGTGCAAAGGCGAAATGGCACAGAGGGATTATTTTGGCATTGCAGTAATTCCATTCAAAAAAAAAGTGTAGTCAAGTCTCCTGTGGGTACTAGAAAGACACTAAAGATGGAGTGTATATATTCATGGGGGTTGCATTCTGGTATTGTAATTCTACTATTATGTTCTCTATAGTATTTCCATTTTCTGATAATTTTCTACTCTTAAGAAAGGCATTCTGATTGACTCAGCCCAGTCATAATTTTCTCCTCTTGGTTCAGGTATTCCTACCTTTTCCTCCAATCCTTGGTTTGGTTGGGAGGTGGGGGAGACTTGAAGGTCACATCTTGTTTTGAGTTGCCCTTCTAAAATTGTTTTCAATGTCTATTTATTTTTGAGAGAGAGAGAAAGAGCACAAGCAGGGGAGGGGCAGAGAGAGAGGGAGACACAGAATCCAATGCAGGCTCCAGGCTCTGAGCTGTCAGCACAGAGCCTGATGCGGGGCTCAAACCTGTGAGGTGTGAAATCATGACCTGAGCTGAAGTCAGATGCTTAACCGACTGAGCTACACAGGCACCCCTAAGTTGCCCTTCTAAAAGATGAGGGTATGGCATGTGAAGTGAGAATGAGAAGTTTTACAGGATAAGAAAAATTATTAATAGGTTCGTATCAATAAAAATTATCTCATAATATAAGGTATATCACAGTTATTAGTGTATATAATCTATTTTTTCTTTTTTTGCCTTTTAAGCAGTAATCCATTATTTATAACATGAAGATTAAATAAAATATTCAATTAATAAATACATTGGGCTTTTTCATGTTTATTTATTTTGAGAATGAGAGAGATAGAACACGTACATGCTCAGGTTGGGGAGAGGCAGAGAGAGAGAGAGGGAGAGAGAATATCAAGTAGGCTCTGTGCTGTTAGTGCAGAGCCTGACATCACTCAGGGCTTGATCTCACAGACCACAAGATCATGACCTGAGCCCAAATCAAGAGTTGGATGCATAACCAACTGAGCCACCCAGGCGCTCCAATAAATTCATGGTTTTGACTTAGGTATGTGTTAACTTTTGACACAATAATGCTGCATAATAAGAAGCCACAAAATCTCAAAGGCTTACAGCAATACACATTTATTCTTGTGCACCTGAAGGTTGGCTACAGTTGGGCTGATCTAGGCTGGGCTCAGCTGGGAAGCTCTGCTTCAGACTCTCCAAGTCTCTCAGCGGAGACTTCTCAACCCAATGTATGTTGTTTTCCTTCTGGTACTCATGGACTAGCAGGGACATATTGTTTTCTAGTGACCATGACAGAGGTACAAGAGAGCAAACATGTTTCAAATTTTAAATATGCCATTGACCAAAACAATTGATCATCGTGGATGATCTCAAAACCAAGAGGCAGGGAGAGAAAGCCCACCTTTAATGGAAGGGACTGTGAAGTCGCATATAGGGAGGGGTGAAGAATCAGGATCAGTGATTCAATCTACCATGGCTTGTATCATTAATATAAATCAAACTACTTTTCTGTTTGTCAGCAGTCTGAACAGATGTGATTTATATTTTATAAGATCTGATATCTATCTACTGGGGAAAAAAAACAAAAGTTAAGAAAAAAACGGTGGAATATTTTTATTTGTTTTATATGACATTTCCCTTTCGATGTATGTCTACCACATTCAGAGTCACATCTATTGAAAAGTGTACTACAGGATGCTTTTGCAGGGTGTTTGTTTTGAAGGATAGTATAAAAATTTCCATAAGTTTCATATGCAACCGCACATATTTTAACTTGATCTTTTATTCTGCATTTACTTTGGGGCGTTCTTAAGAATCTGTTAAAATTCTGAAATTATGCGGTATTGATTTCAGGAAAAGTTGAAGTGGTTACACATGATTGCCTCTGCCTTAAAAGAAATCCTTATTTGGTTCTAATTTGAACAATATTGAAAGCACAACAAAACTAGCTTTCTATTATGTCACCACACATTTATAGAGTTATGGAAAGCATTTTGTTTCAAGAATGGAGTTAACTATGTCTTGTCCGCACTTCTAGCCATTCTTGTCATTTCTGGCTACTCTCCAAGCCTGCCTGTTACTCATACAGATTTCTTTCCTAGTTAGAAATGCATTGAAATCCCAGGAACATATGCTGCTGACTGCTAGAAGAGTTTTAGCGATGAGAGATTAATGTAATTGCTTTTGTTTGAGAAATAGAATCGGTCACAGTTACATACATGTAGCTTATATGAGAAATATGCTTTGTTTTAAAACTCATTATGTTTATTTTTACTTCGCTTTTAAAAGTAAACTAAAAAGAATCTAAAATGTGCATGCTTCCTTCTTTCCTCATATTCCAGAAAACATGGAATAGAAACAGTACTAATTTGTGTGAAATAAACACACAAGTATCTAAATATACACATAATTTAAATTTAAGGGGTAAAGTTTAAAACGACAAAATATTTGCTGGCCTACAATTCCAAAAAGAAGAGTCTTTTAATTCCCACATTAAGTGTCATTTCCTCAAATATTGTCGTTACATCACGTTTGTTTTACTAAAGTGTTTTCTGTAAAACAACATAGTAAAACAGTATTTAGTATGTATTAGGTAACATGATGGTTTTTATCTTCTAGTAAATGCAATAGTTTTTTCAATTTTTTGTCATTCTAAAGAGAAACTATACATAAATACATAGATTTACTTTCTGATGGTTTCTGAAACTTCAGTAGAGTTTGGGGCTGCAACAGACCTGTGTCCTCAAGAGTTTGTGGTTCACTTGTACATGCTGGGGGGGGTGGCTTTGCCAGGTTTCCCTAAAAGGTCACACCTAGCCCCTGCCAGTCTTTCATGGCAGGGAATCATAGGTCTTTTCTCCAAACTTTGATTTCTCCCTTTTCCTTGCAGATTTCAGTTTCCAAAGTTCAGAAATACCATCAAGATGAGAGAGTATGCTATTGTTACAGCTCCCACAGACTGTTTTGAATTTGGTCGATTATGCGTTATAAATAAATAACTACCTAAAAACATTGTTCACAGAATATGATTAGACCTTGCATACCTACATAGTCCAAACATTACATTCCGGACATTTAGGACTTTTAAATGTAAACTGTTCTTTGCTAGGGCCTTCTCATAACTAAAATATGAGTCAGTTGCAAACCATAATAGAGTTTGGCTCTGCAACATGATGAAGTGTTCTGCATGTAGTGAGACATTTTCACCCAGGCTCATGGCTGCAGAATTCCCAGTGGTCACCCCAAAATAGGGAAAGAAATGAAAAATCAAACTGAAGGAACTAAACAAACCTGGCACCATCCTTTCATGGCAATACAGCTTTTTATTGTTGTTAAGAAATGAAAGTACTTAGAGTTTAACCCCATGAGTGATAGTTACAAGTGCATGTTGAGTTTTCTCTTTCCTGATTACTGAATTTTGCTCTGAACTTGAAATTTTAAGTAGGTATAGATAGGGGCATCTGGGTAGCTCAGTTGGTTAATCTGTCTGACTCTTAATTTCAGCTCAGGTCATGATCTCATGGTTCATGGGGGCAGCTCCCAGGTTAGGCCCTGCACTGATAGTGCAAAGTCATCTTGGGATTCTCTCTCTGTCCCTCCCTGGTTCGTGCATGTGCGCGGGCACACAAAATAAATAGATTTAAAAAAATAAAAAGGCGTAGGTATATGTTCTATCAAATGAAATTATGTGGTTAGTTCAGCAAGAAAATGAATGTAGAATGTCAAACTTTCTGCTGCAATTTAATTAGAACTTCTGCTATATAATCTCAGCATAGACTTTGTCATAAATTTACTAAATAAAACTTTGCTATTGGAAGCCTGTGCAGCATGCAAAATGTGTCAATCCCATTGAATTAAATGAATCATGTAGTATTTGGTTTCAACTGAAGACAGAACATGTGAAACTATTGCCAAACATTTAAAATACATATTTGATTATTGACTTGAGCCAGGTTTTGATGTTTTTATCCTGATGTTTTTCCTCTAATGAATGCTGTGCTCAAGTCCCATGTTTGATATCAAGTCCCAGAGTATTCCTTTCCACACACCACCCTGATGCGGTGACAGCAAGTTGTCCCTCAGCACCGAGCCTGTCACTGCACTGAGAGCAAACTCCTACTCCACACACAGCCTCATCTCAGGCAGGAAAGGTGGAGTTTTCCTTTTCAGGGTCAAAGGAAGTGACAGGCCAAGCGTGATGGCTGTACTGGTCGTGGTGTGGATTTCAGCTTGGTTAATTTGCTTTCAACTTCAACTCCTCACTTGAGCCTACAGAAAATTAAGTGGTAGATCTCAGCATCTTGTTTCACTCTGATGAAATAAAAATTGTTTGGAGTGTAAGATTAGACTTCTTTCCCCAGTGAATTTAGGTAGCACCTACATAATATAAACTAGGACATCATTTAGTAAAGTGTTATTTGAGTGACATTATAATAACCTATTAAGGGGAATGCACATTTGTTTTTTTTTAATTTTTTTTCAACGTTTTTATTTATTTTTGGGACAGAGAGAGACAGAGCATGAACGGGGGAGGGGCAGAGAGAGAGGGAGACACAGAATCAGAAACAGGCTCCAGGCTCTGAGCCATCAGCCCAGAGCCTGATGCGGGGCTCGAACTCACGGACCGCGAGATCGTGACCTGGCTGAAGTCGGACGCTTAACTGACTGCGCCACCCAGGCGCCCCTAGGGAATGCACATTTGCATGAGCTTTTAGTTACTCTTTCATGGTTACTTATGACTTGTGTGGCGTTCAGTGTAACATTTCTAAAGTAGTGATGAACATTGATTAAATTTTACATTCCAGCCTCCCAGCTGGGAGATTTTCTGAACAAAACATACATAAGATGTCTGTCTGAGGCTCTTTTAATTTTATCACCCTGAATGTGAAGGTAGTGAATTATCATGCCATAGGATTTCATATCATAAAATTTACACATAATGGCATGACAGTCATACAAGAACTAGGAAATCAATTGGGGGATGCTTAGGTGGCTCAGTTGGTTAAGCCTCCGACTTCGGCTCAGGTCATGATCTCATGGTGTGTGTGTTCAAGCCCCGTGTCAGGTTCTGTGCTGACAGCTCAGAGTCTGGAGCCTGCTTCGGATCCTTTGTCTCCCTCTCTCTCTGCCCCTCCCCTGCTCATACTCTGTTTCTTTCTCTCAAAAATGAATAAACATTAAAAAAAATGTTAATGAACAAGGAAATCAATAGGATTGGATTGGTTCCAAAAATCACTGTGATAGAAGACAACTTTGATCAATACACTTTCATATGCCAGTAGTATACCTATTTCATTAAATATGCTGAACTTAGTACTCTAATAAAAATGTAAAAATAACTTAGATAATTGTTACGCATGGATAAGGTGTAAGAATGGAAAATGAGCAAGATAATTCTTGCTCCCAAAAGCTCAGTTTAAAAGGCACTAATCTGAGCAATATAAATGATCTTTGGTAACATGAAGAGATTTTTCAATGACCGATTTCTTTAATACACACATTTATTAAAGAAATCAGAGCAACAAAGTACGATTATTAAAATAATATTTTTTGGCAGAACTGTTAATTAAAAGGTGTATTGAAATGCAGTCTTTATGGTATTATCATAATATCTTTGGAAGTCTTATATGTGAACTCTAA
Source organism: Prionailurus bengalensis (assembly GCF_016509475.1). NCBI lineage: Eukaryota > Metazoa > Chordata > Mammalia > Carnivora > Felidae > Prionailurus > Prionailurus bengalensis. The sequence goes on along the minus strand of NC_057344.1, from coordinate 99,716,688 downwards.
GTATTATTTTTGGTGCAATGCTTTGTCAGGGTTTATGCTATCTAGGTAACAGTATTACTTGAGGAGTTTAATTTTGGGGTGTCAGTCCCACACAGATTAAAAGACAATAATGTAAATATGTTGTCACTAAAAAACAACTAATCAAGTACTATTTTCCTTGATACATCTTCTTTTACTATTTTATAGTTTAGATTGTAGTCATTTCTGGAAATGAATATTTATGACTGCATCTTTTAAGAAAAAGAAATTCTTTGTAGACATTTTAACAACAGTAACTTTTGCTGATATCTATAGAGAATTTAGCTAGTTTCTTTACTTGTAATATATACCCACCATCTTTCTTCTTAATGATCAATAGTTTCAGTGGCATTGATAAAACAAACCTTCCCAGAATATTTTCCCTTAATTAATAACAAAAAGATTGTTTTTCATTCTTATTTACTAAGAACCATTTTATGTAGGTTGAAGGAAGGTTTTGAATTAAAAAAATGTTTTATGTTTTCATCCTGATTCATTAATAACCACTTTATTTAGTTTGCAAGAGGTTATGAATTGAAGAAAAAAATTTTAATTGTTGTTGATATAGTGACCTCAGTGAAATTATTGATTTAACTGGAGAATCAGTTCATAAAGGACCTTGCTATTTTAATCAATTCCTTAGCCTTGACCGTAACATATTATCTTCATAATATCATTTTCAATCAGTGAAATGCCATGTTTTGTAGTTATATCCCCACATATGTAATGATTTGATAATTGATATTGCTAATTAATGATTGCTCATTGATTATGTAGTTGTATTCTGATTTATTCACTTAAAAACTTAAAAATGAATCCCCAAGATATAATATTATTCTTGCTGCACTGTAGAATAAAATCATAGCCTGCATTCTACAGAAAAAAAAATCAGAGGAAAGCATTGTACTCATTTCATAGCAGCTCTTTACACAGTAAGGTGGTTTTTTTGTTTGTTTTTAAGTGCCTATTTATTCAGCAAGCTGAATTATCAAGGACTCTTCCTTTAGCATAAAGAAGTTTGGTGACAATACTTAAAGCCATATTTTTATATAACTTTTAACTTTATTGAGCTACCAAAAGGCAGGCTATTTTTAAATTAACTGGTCATTAGCCCCCTTGATCTCAGTCATGTTTTTGTTTCTGAATATAATCATCCATTTACCAGGGTTTCACTCCTAGGGATCAGGTGTCTCAACCAAGAAAGTCACTATTCTGAAGGACTTTAAATGGTTGAACAGAGGTGGTGTCAGAAGACAATACCTATGGTTCAACCATTAGCTGCAGCTGATGTTTTGTTATGAAGAAGTCAACCACAAAGTTACAACTGGCCTTGTAATTGTAGCAGGTGAAACCACATATGTTTCTGAAACACCAGCTATCTAAGCACAAAGGTCAGCATTTGATAGGCAGGCATAAAATATGCAAGTGCCTTATCTTCCTGGTGTAATGTTTCTTTAATCATTAAGGATAAATTTTCACAAACTTTCAGAATACATACCTTGAACATACCGCCTGGACTTAAATTATCGAAGCTGTTATAAGTTTTTGTTTTATTTTTATTTTAAATATAGTTACTTGTGAAGGGAATTTTCTGAGTTCAAAATGTGGTCTTATTTTATTTTATTTTATTTTATTTTATTTTACTTTATTTATTATTTTACTTTATTTTCCTTCATTTTATTTTTGCAAAATGAATATTTAATGCAATTATTTTGATTGTTTCAGGTTTAAACAAATGTAAGGATAAATGTAAACACTAAAGGGGAAAATACTAGCTTCTGTACAGGAGTTCTTGGTTTGTCTTTTAAGAGAATGGAATGTATTTTTTAACATACACATGTTTTTGGGGTGCCTGGGTGGCTCAGATGGTTAAGCGACCAACTCTTTTTTTTATTTAAAATTTTTTTTTAATGTTGATTTATTTTTGAAATAGAGAGACAGAGAGTGAGTGGGGGAGGGACAGAGAGAGAGGGAGACACAGAATCCGAAGCAGGCTTCAGGCTCCGAGCTGTCAGCACAAAGCCTGATGTGGGGCTCAAACCCGTGAGCAGCAAGATCATGACCTGAGCCAAAGTTGGACACTTAACTGACTGAGCCACCCAGGCGCTCCAAGTGACCAGCTCTTGATTTCAGCTCAGGTCCTGATCTCACAGTTCATGAGATTAAGCCCTGGCTGGAGCTCTGCAGTGACAGCTCAGAGCCTGCTTGGGATTCTCTCTATCACTCTATCTCTCTGTCCCTCTCTGTCTGTGTTCTCTCTCTCAAAACAAAACAATAAACTTTGGGGAAAAAAGATATAAGCATGTTTTTTAGCTTAGGAAAATATTTTAAAATCTCAGAATTTTAAAATAAAATTAAACCACTAATAGTCACTGTCTACTATTAAAGTGATCTAGTTTGCACAGAAAGAAGTTTTTAAAAATTATAAAGTCTTCAATCTTGTTTCCCAATATCTTCTGTAAACTTTTAATTTTTGATTCCTGTGTTTTGTATAATAACATTTCAAAACAAATTTTATTGAATCTTAGTCCAAAGAAGGCAAGACTCTTAGGTTGGTGGCAGACCCAAGAGTGAGCCAAGCACATGTTAGAGTTTGGAGTCATCAGAAGGATGGTAACTGCCAAGGGCAAGATGGCAGACAGCTCAAAGAATTATCCTAGGTGCGGGAGATAAACCTTTTGGAATCAAGATACCAACAGTGTGTTTTCCCAGGGATAACTGTAAATGTTTCTATTTGTACATATTTCTATTATCAAACTCTACTTCTTCCCTGCAAGAGATGTGATCTGTCTTGTTTTCTTCTGTATTTCTAGTGACTAACTTATGTCTGTTATGTGATAGATTTTAAAATATAGAATGGATGAATACTGGAATCAGTGACAGTCTCATAGGCAAGCAGGGTTCATAGTCCTGAAATTCTTGGTTGGTAGAAACATGCTACAGGGGATCAGGAAAAGTGAACGGATTGCAGGAAAAGACTTACCTGAGCTAAGGAGTTCATACCTCTCTTTCTACATAAATCATTACCGCAGGCTATTGAGAGAGCTTAGAAAAAACCATGCCAAAAGCTTTTTAGGAATATCTAAGGTATTGTGGAATAGCAAAGAGATACTGGACAATTAAGAGAAATATCCATATTTCCACCCCCCAGCCTGAGAAAGAAATATGGAGGTCTTACCTTTTTGGTTGGCAAGCTGACACTGATTTTAGGAAAAACGATAGCCTGACTTATTAAATGGGTGCTATGTGATATCCAAAAAATAACTATTGCATATATCAGAATACAATGATGAAATGTTCTAGATCTGTTTTTATAACTGGCTGATTATAGATATATTCAGAAACGTTTAATTTTGAACTCATTAATATTGAACTAAATTTATTCTTTCTAGTAAAATGGGGAAGGTCTTTCTTTACCTGAAATGATGGAGTTGGACAAAATTTCATAGAGCATGCATGACAAAGACTTCTAGAGCTGTATATAGGGATCAGTAGTACAGTCTTATTTCTTCTTAAAATTTGACAGAGATAAATTTGTTGGCTGACCCAAGATTATATGGCTAGTTAGTTCATATGTAAGTGATTCAGATTCCAGATATAAATAATATGCACATTTATGAAAATGTATTTGTATAGCTGTGACATACTTTTCAAATATGATTCATTGTGTTTATTGAACATACACACCTACACATGAGAGAGACAGGTTTGTCTAACAGTAGAGAAAACTTATGTGCTAGCTCTGTGTCATTGGGTAATTATTTAACCTCTTTAACTCTAATTTCTCTAATGAGAAGATAGTAGTATTTTCCTCAAAGGCTCTTTCGAAGATTTTTAAAAATGTGTGTGTGTGTGTGTGTGTGTGTACATGTATAATCTAAAACTATGTCTTGCACATATGTTAGTTATTTTGTAATAACTATTAAAATATACAAAGGTGTTCAATTTATGCACTCACCATTTATAATGAGTGTAATGAGTAAGGTACCTTTCTGGAACACCCAACATGCTTCTAGTGCATGGTACTGTTTCCTGATGCATCTTTGATGTCATATTTAATTGGTGCCAATATGGATTATCCTCACTCTCAGTTTAGTGTTCTTCCCTAAACACACACACACACACACTCATATACACTTACATAAACATACACTCATATATGCACATTCTCACACAAATATACTTAGAAAACTCTCTCTCTCCTTCTCTTTCTCTCCCTCTCTCTCTCTCTCTCACACACACATGCACAATCATATGCAAGGTTGGAATCTTGGTTTACAATTAGATTCAGTCATAAAATTATAGATGAAAGACAATTTAGAATTGAAAAAATTTCTATTAAGCTAAAAAGTCAGAGTTAAGTTATGAGGTATTTTGGTTAGTTATCTCTTATTCTTCATTTATTTTCCTACAGTATTTTGAGTACAGTGCACACATATAATGTGAAGATAATTATTAATTTCTAAAGAACATTGATGATTATGTTTTTGGATGACCATTGGGTCATTTATTCTTAAATTCACATTTTCAGGCTTTTGAAATACGTATATGCATATGTATGTCAAAGCTCTTCCTACATGAAAACTTTGTACATATTCAATATGTTTCAGAGATGAACAGTAACTTGTATTTTTTGAATTTGGCTTTTAGGACCTGAAATTCTGATTTATTAAGTCATTTTCTCAAAGTCTCTCCCTAGCTCTACAGAACTCTGAGGTCTGTGGTCACAACTTGAAAACCAAGAATAACTTTTTCAAAAATATTTTTAAGCTTGATTTATTTATTTTGAGAGAGAGAGAGAGAGAGAGAGCGAGAGCACATTGCATCAGGGGAGGGGCAGAGAGGGGGAGAGAGAGAATCCTAAGCAGGCTCCACGGTGCTGGTGTGGAGCTGGATGCAGGACTCAAACTCATGAACTGTGAGATCATGACCTGAGCTGAAACCGTGAGTTGTTTGCTTAACCAACTGAGCCACCCAGGTGCCCCGAGATTAATTTCTTATTAACCACTTCCCTCTGGCCTAAGCATTTTGCTGGCCTCATTGAAGTCTAGTCATCATAAAGTGCTCGAAGACATATATATAATATTATCTCAGTTTTAAGATGAAGAGACTGAGACCCAGATAAATTAAGCACTCAGGTTTATCCAACTAACTAATAAGTTGGGGAGCCAGAATCTGAATTTCAGTTTTTCTAATTTGAAAATCCAGGTTATTTACAAATGTGCAAGGCAGTTGGACCTTGGCTGCAGTTGTACATACTGTGGACATTTTCTTTAAAGGAAGTGGTACAGAGAATGATGTGAGCCCAAACTAGAAGTGCCACATTTCTAACCACTGAGACTGACTGTTTCAACAATACCCTGGACTAATTTGAGTCATTTGTTATGATCAAAACTCTCCTATTAAAAGGTGCAACTAGAGGCATAATAATTCTCTAGTACTTAATTTTTATATTGTTTCTTGGGGAGGGAGTTATTTTTATCATTTGCTCATCCATTTATTCATCTAGCTCTGCTCTATTTCCCATCCATTCCTTTTCGGAGAATAAGGACAGTCTCCCTCTACCCCATCTCTACCTCTTCCCAGAAAAAAAAAATCAAAATTCTTTTGCTCTCTTCTCTTTCTTCATATTCATCTCCATCACTCTTAGATCTGATGGAGTTTTTACCGTGGAACTATAAAAGATGACATTTCATCCCATGAGAAAAATGTCTTGGTTATATCCGAGCTAAATGGATGGATGGATTTTTCTCCATGACTTAATTTTGTGACCCAACTGGGGAAACTTGCAGTTTTATTAGCAGCTGTCTTCCCTTACTTATCAGATATTCAGCTTTTAGCACCTAGCTCAAAAGAGAAAACACATGGTTTGAAGCTATTATTTAGACTTCACAAGTCTTTGCTTCTAAACAATTTTTTCCTAGAGAGGGAAACAAATAACTCTGACTAGGATCTTTCAAACAAAGCTGTTAATATTTGCCATCTACATAAACACGACATCAGAAAGGAATGATTATTTAGCTTCAGTCACATTAAAAAGTGCTGGCAGTAGTGGGAAGGGAGAGAAAAGAAGATGAGTGTATTTTTCTTCCCCACAGGTTGGGAGTTGATTTTAAAGGGGAAAGTGCTGAGGGTTTCTTAAAACAAAATGTGAACTTCTTTGTTTCCCCCAGACATTGCCAATATATAAACATTTCAGGAAGAAATTCTACATCTCATTTGTGTCAGGCGACATTTCATGGTTGAATGGCAGACGGTCCAAAGTCTGGGCAGTTCTTCAGTGGTGCACAAATCGGGATTAAATCAGCAGTTGATCAGTGGGCCTTTTCTAGTATAAACTCCAAGGCAACCCTTTGAAATGAGTTTCACTTGGATTTTATATTTTTTTATAAGGATTTCATAGCTTTCTCTAGGGTATTTTCATTGTTTGGATGTTCTGTATAAAAATTCTGTTCTTTTTGGAAGGACTACCTAGCTAGTGGGCTCTTAGTATACATTTTAATTAGCACCTTGCAGACATGTGGGGCTTTCATGCGCTATTTATTTCTCTCCTTGTAGGTTGAAATAACGCTTCAAGATATTAATGATAATCCACCAGTATTTCCAACAGACATGCTGGACCTTACTGTGGAGGAGAACATCGGAGATGGCTCTAAGATCATGCAACTGACAGCCATGGATGCTGATGAGGTAACTCAGAGCCTGAATTCATTTTGAAATCTAGTATCCCAGTGGCCTATCAAGTTTCTACCATATATTGACCACTTTTTAAAAAAGTTTTTTTTAATGTTTATTTATTTTTGAGAGAGAGAGACAGAGCATGAGCAGAGGAGGGGCAGAGAGCTGTCAGCACAGAGCCCAACACGGGGCTCGAACTCACGACCTGTGAGATCATGACCTGAGCCGAAGACGGATACTTAACCGACTGAGCCACCCAGGCGCCCCTATTGACCATTTTTAATACCTAATAATTAAGGTTAAGCATCGTGTACTCTTTTTCAAAGAATATTAATTGTTGATATGTGATATAAGAAAGATTAATTGTTGATATGTGATATAAAATTACCAGGAGGTAATTTTCCTTTCATCAGTAATTCATTTTTCAGTTAGTTGCTGGTTGCACTTTAGATTTCTTAGCCAAATTATTTTAATTTCACAAATAGTAAAAATATCAAACAGCCATATTTTTTATGCCTTTATCATTCCAATTTGCTATCCTAGCAGCTAAGGATTGAACTTTTATTTGTATTTGGCAAAAAGCTGATTATTTAAAATTAAAATATTTTAAAAACACTATTATGTAGTGTTTTACTTAATTTGCATATATCTATAAAACAAAATATACGATTTAACAATAGCCTTATACATTTTAAAGACATTATCTAGGCAAGCTAACGATTTTTCAAATCTGTTAGTAAACAGAAATTTCTTATCTAGTAGTAAATGTAAAATTTGGGAACACAATTTAGATTACTGTCTTCTATATTTATATTTCAAGTTTAGCTAGTTAATTTCCAAGCTCCAAATGGCATAACAACTTATAAAATTTGTAATTTATCTTTTTCCTGTGAAAAAAGCCCATTGCTTCCTCTCTCCTTCTTGCTAGGTAAAGAAATTGATTAATGTGATGGTGTTGTGGAAAGAGAGATAACCTTCCCAGACACCAGTATCACCTTTCACCTTGAGCTAACCCCAACACAAACCAGAGGACTCAATTTTTTTTGCCCTCAATTAAACTTCAGAAATATCTTCAAACTTGATTTTTGATCTAAGAGTAAGATCTCCATAAATTTATTTCTTTAACTTTAAAAGGTTAATAAATAAAAAACAGACTAATTTAACAGCTAATACAGAAATGTAATGATGTAGTTTTTTTTATAAATTTTGCCAAAATCTAAGGAAAAGTAAGCAAAAAAACCCATAAATATTTAGATAATTGTAGTTTTCTATTTAAAAAGATTTGGTGTTTTAAGTTCAGTATATTCTACTCAATTTTATAAAATGTTAAACAACAAAAACTCAACAAGTAAAATTAGAATTAAATTGGCTTCATTCAATGATTCATGAATCAGGCAGGGTCTCATCTAGCAAGAGAAAGGAACTCCAACAAGCTGTAGAAAAGAAAAAGTTTTTAAAGGCTGAATGGGGTGGAAAAAGGAAATTCTTAGCAATGGATGCGTTGTTTTGAGCAAGGTCACCTTCCTAAAGGGAACAGAGGGATCTATTGCTCCTATTACCTCACCAGTGCTGACTAGGTAATTCCATTTGGACTTGGTAAAAGTTACATTTCTAGGGAAGTTGAAACTGCAGTTAGATTAAGTATTACAGTCTCAGTTCATTGCCATGAGATTTAGCATAAGCAACTCCATTTTGGGACAGCTGTCTCCTTTCTACCAATTCCTTTCTTTTGATTTGACTCTCAGTTAACTGCAAAATATGATCAAAATTTAAGGCATCAGCACCACTCACAGATCCCACTCAGTTGTTCCTACAGCTTTTGTCAATCCTTTGTGTGGCATTCATAGGTCATGACACTTTTTTTTTTTTTTGCTTAATCTCTGTGAAGCCCATGACTTCAGGTTATAATTTTAAGTTGTTCATTCTCTTCATTCCTTTTCTGATGTTCCAGTCTTACTTAGAGAGATCATTTGCTTGGTTACTAGCAGTGCCAAACATGCATTTAAAAATCTTCAGAGAATACAATGTGCCAGGGAGATTACTATGATTATTACATGCAAGATAATTTCTAATGTTTAGAAATTACTTCATAGCTTGGTCCCCAAAACCAAGCCAATCAAAATTAAATAAGTAAAAGAAAGACCCTGCTGAAGGAGTCACCTTTCTAAGAGGCAAGTGTCTTGCTCAGTGATTTTATGTAACTGAGTTTCCATTTCTCCAAAAGTGTGCAGCAGATGATATTAACCACAGCACAGACTTTGCTCAGCTAAAAAACATTCAAGGGACCAACTTTGTTCAGAGAGTCTAAGGACTTTTGTTGGGCAGCTATTGTCTTTGCATACTGTATAGTACTTTCAAGAGTCAAGGAAAGGTTTCTAATCACAGCCTCATTTATATTTGCTCCCAACCAAGGAAGTATGGCCCTGCAAAGAGAAGTGAATCCTGAATCATTAATTCTTTCTGGTAATTCCTTTCCAGCTCAACAGTATAAATCTAGGGGAACCGACCAGTGAAGTGTCTTTGTGGATAGTTAGGAACACAGTTAGATAACCTAAGAGTCATTGCCTGGCTATGCACCAGGTACTTAGGCATTCATAGGTCCAAGGAGAATGATAACCACCATAGAGAAAAGACAGATATTATAGGGGCATAAACCATTCTTGATAAGGTGACACTGTTAATGGACAATAATGGATACAGAGGAGCTTTTAATGACAAATCCAGCAGCCTAAGAGGCAAAGTCTCCCTTCCTTAGCAATGGCCTGGGAAATACTGATGATGGCATTATTTTTCTAGGCTAATGTCAGATTAAATGAAAGAAAGAAAAAAAGAGAGAGTTTTATGTTTAGTTGGAATGTGAAGTCTTGATCTGGCATCTTGGGAAGAAGCCATCTACCTTGATGTTGGCTATTTCTCTTCCTAGTCAATTTGACTTTGGAGGTCTCCTGCATTTGTGCAAGACCAGTTGTCAAGTGGAGTTTTCTTTAATGTGAGTTATTTTTCTGCAAGTCCCTGGAGTGTGGTTGCCATCTGGGTAGTGAGAAGGACCTGATACAGTCTTTCCCAAGGAGTTTGAAGGGAAGTCTCATTTCTTAACAAGTTTAAATCAGAGGATGAGAGAGAATTGGTAAATTGTAGCCAGATATTTGAGGAAGCTACAATGCAGGATCTAGTATTTACATGTGTATAACAAAACCTCAAACACAATTAACAGTCTAGAATCTAATCCAATAGAATCTAGAATCCAGTAACTACAAAAATGCAAACATACTTTTCTTTCTACAGTTACTCCCATTTTTAAAAGATAATTGCAGTAAAACTAATTTGTTTGCATATTTACATAAGTGCATTATTTATGATTATTTACATAAGTGCAACCAAAATAGCGGTTGCCCCTATAAGCTATTCTTTTTAAAATTTATTTATTTATTTTGAGAGAGAGAGAGAGTTCACACAGGTTGGGGAGGGGCAGAGAGAGAGACAGAGAGAGAAATAATCCCAAGCAGGTCAACGCAGAGCCCAATGCAGGGCTCAAACTCACAAACCATGAGATCATGACCCAAGCCAATATCAAGAGTCAGATGCTTAACCAACTGAGCCACACAGGTGCTCTGACCATATAAGATCTTTTTTAAGATTAATTTGCTGAAACCTTGGAAGCAAGGTACAAAGACAATTTTCCAAGGGGATATCTTGACTCCATAAAGTCAACCTAGTTCCTTAAAACTGATCATATCTGAATGTACACACATCTCTCTCAAATATGACATTCTAGTAAAAGCCTTGACTAGACTATTTCCAATTATGACTATTTCCAATTATGTCCTGTTAAAAGAGAATGGATCATCATTGAATTTATGCAAACAAATAACAATACTGCATGAAACAATTATATTGCCAGAAAAATAGCTTCTGAATTCTGGAGAGATCAGGTAGAGAGAAAAAGCAGACGTTTCATCTTTAGTTACAAAGGTATACTTTACCAATCTGCTCTAGGCCATAGTAAAAAAGAAAAGCAAAATAAGAAAAGAAAAGAAAAGAAAAAAAGTTTTCTTATATCTATTAAAACAAAACACTAAAGAACTGGCAATGTTTTAAACAAAAGTCATGAAGAATTATGATCATTCTCCTTAGTTCATTTAGTTCCATGTAATTAATACTTGTTCTAATTGAATCCAGTTTTTTTTTCATTAGCTCTGGAAATTCTTGCCCATTTTTTTTAATTTTAAATTTATCAGAAATCAGTATTTTAGAATACTTTCCACAAGTCTTCTTAAAAATTAAACACTTTTGCCAAAGCATCAGAATGAAATAACTGTCTATAAATCACAAAAGACTTAAAAATGGCTGTGATTAAAATCTGGTGAGAGGTCACTACAATGTAATTCACAAAGAAATATGCTTATTTCTATGTGTAAAATATTAAATGTAATTTTAATATAATAACTAGCATTATGACTGAAAACATTCCAAGACATATTATGTTTCCAGGAATTTTATATTATTTCTGGAACACTTATATATCTATACAAATATAGCATTAAAAATTCTTTAGTATTATTTCTTATTTGACAATAATTTAATATATCAATTAAACTTAAATACTTTAATATCTTTTTATAAAGAGAGAGATCATATCTTTTGAGATATTTCAGGGACCCTCTTGAAAATCCCAAAGTAATTCAAGGTCAAAAAGACTTTGTTTAGAATTTTATTTCGGGGAAGTTTGTAAAAAAATATCAAAAAGGTTTTAAGATACTTGGGCAATTAAGACTATATGTCACTATGAAATAATATTCAGTTATTTATTTAACCAGTGACAATTGAAGACTTCATAAGCAAATATAGAAGTCTTCATGGTTCTGAGAAAAATTTAATCCTTTTAATATTGAGAGTCCTAGGTTTCAGTAACCAAAAACTTGATAAAAACAACATGGGAAATTATTTTGACAGAACATAGAATTCTTGTTTTTTTTAGGCATGTTACTTTGAACAGTAAGGAAAATTCTTTTTATAATCACTTATCAAGAATAGACCACTGGACCAAGAAAATTTTGTCTTTTTAACAGACAGGAAACAAAATTCTTTTTTTTAAAGTTTATTTATTTTGAGAGACAGATACAGCACAAGTGGGGGATGGGGCAGAGAGAGAGGGAGATAGAGAATCCTAAGCAGTCTCCTCACTCTCAGTGAGCCCAACAGGGAGCTTGAACTCATGAAACTGTGAGATCATGACCTGAGCTGAAACCAAGAATTAGATGCTTAACGAACTGAGTCACCCAGGCGCCCCCAGAAAATAAAATTCTAATTTTGCACCAGCTTACTTTTGTTATTAGAACTCAGTTGCTTAACTAAATTCATTCCAATCTTAACCAGTGTTGATCACACATGAAATTCCTTTCCCTTGTTTTTAGTAGTTTTAGTTACATATATTAGAATTTATAATGGTTAGAAGCCTTTGATTTCTAATGGAAACTAAGAAGTAAGCAATTATAAACTGTCTTTTACATTAGCATTCTATGGATTGGCAGATTTACACTTTTTATAATTTCTAGAAACATGTACTTCCTCATAGAAAATTTCTCAACACAGCATAAACATGTTCACTAATAGACCTAATTATCTTTAGTTTCTCTGTAAAAGGAAGCTGAAAGTGGATAAGCTCATGTTCAATAACTAATGTTTTAGTATTTTGCCTTATTTAGAAATGATCTGGATATTCAACGAATATAACTTGACTCATCATTTAACTTAACCAAGTAAAACTTTAAGGTTTCAAGTTACCAAAAAGATTTGAGGAAACTAAAAAAATTACCTAAAAGTTTTTATGCTACTTATATCTATTTTATTTACCGTTTCTTAACAATTACATTTAGATTACTGATGAAAATTTCATCATGACAAGTTATTTTTATTGCTGACAAATTTTATAAGGCAGATAACATGACCTTATTTGATTAATAAATCCAAGTAAAATAAAATTTGCATGACTGTATTATATTCAATGTTGAAAAGTCTAAGGACATGTATATTTTAATTAACCAACAAACTTGAATTAGCTTTATTACTGAATATTTTCCTATATCACATGGATTTGAAAAGCATTTGAGTCAGTTTTCATTGTATTTTTGAATTTTTTATGAATATTAAATTTGTATAAGCACATATTTGCTTAAGTCAAATAAATATAGCTTTGTTCACAAACTAATTTTAATAATACTATCTGGAGGTAAAGGTGGTGGAATTCTCTACTCCCAGATGGTATTATTAAAATTAAGTTTAATATATATTATACATATATACTCACATAAATATAGAAAAAAGACACATTATAGCTTCTATATACTTAAAATTTCCCATTAGTTCAAAATCTAAATGACCTTCTCCCCCTTTTTTATTCTGATAAGAATTACCTCCCCAAAGTTTATACATTAGCACTTACATGTCAAAGGCACAGTGAAAATGAGAGTTTAAGATAAATAGGGGATTCTTTGGGATGGGTAAAAAAGAGTAAGTGAACCTTCAACTGTCTCTAGAGCTGCATTTTTAGTTCTGCAAAGATTTGTAAGATAAGGACAGTTGCTCTCAATTCTTCAAAGAATTGGATTGCAACTTAAATGACATCATAGGTTGATTTACCCATAAATTCTTTTACAAGGGCTTTAGAAGGGTTTTCTTTCCTTCTGGATTCATAGTTTTATTTTAGTGTAGGGGAGAAGGCCTAAAAAAAATTCTTTCAGGCCCTACAATTTGGCCAATTTCTGACCACAGAACTACTTTGTAGTTTTTAGCTGGAACAGACAGTAAATATTTCTGGCAGTATTGAATAACCCCTGGGAATGAAGAGGCATCCCCGAAGAGGATGCATAAGATATTTTGTTTTCCTCCTTATACTGGGCACTACAGACAGAGATCTGGGAGAGCTGACTCTGGCAAGAATTCTTACCCTTAGCTGGCTTCCGCCAGTTTTTCCAGGATCCATCTGTAGCATTTTACCAGAATTTGGCAAGGTTTTTCATTATTTTAATTTAGGTTTTCCCTTGGCTGTTTAAGAGAAAAACAGCAGTTTACCAGAAAATCCCTCAGAGTTCCATCAACTTTGGGAGATCCCCATTAGCAAAGAGCCCTCCTTCAAGAGTAGACATGTGGTGTCTTTAGGGTCATTAACTTGGCATACTTTTGCTTTTGCTTAAGGGAATTCAGACACAGGATTACTAGAATGAGTACTCAAATAAAGGAGAATAGAGGGAAGCAGTGAGACTTACATCAACCTTATTTTTTGTTGTTGTTGCTTTGTTTTGTTTTTAGGTACCTTTTGTATCTTGAATTTTTCATTAACCTTTTGCAGCAAATCTTCTAATGAAGCTATTTTGGAATTTGGAGACTTTTGGAGGTTTTTTGTATGCCAATTAAATAGGTATTCCATTCTGTTTCTTTGATTTGGGAGTCTTAGCTTTTAAATACACTTCTTAAATGATCTTACCTAATTGGAACATTCCTCATAATGGCCACTGTAATTCTAGGTTATAATTACTTTGAGGGCTGGCAGCAGTTTGGCGGGACCCTAGCTGCAAAGGGGGTTTAACCCACATTTTTTTGTCCAGCCATATCTAGCTGGCTAATTGGGTGTGACCCACTTATCTGCCCCACCATATCTTGGGGCTCCCAGGGTGACAGATACCAAGCCAAGTTCTCAGAACACAAAACAAGCTTAAGAAGATTTTGCTATTTTTGTAGATGGTTATTTCTTCCAGGATCATAGTTCTTAGACATAGAATAAACAGGTGTGCCAGAAAGTAGCAGAAACTCTTTAGATTTTAGACATCCCACTTTATTATAATTACTTTTTTCAGCTAAGCTTTTGGGTCTCTCGGAGCCAAACTAATACCTAAAAGGGATGTGGCTCTGGGTTGGTGACTGTGCAGTGTTTCACAGTGTACCTCATTGCATGGAAATTTGCTTGAGATTAGCAGATGGCTTAGTGTCCTTCTAACTCATTCCATGACCAACTTATTCTAACAGACGAGTCTTTGATTTAGGTGGTAAGCATATACAATAGCTTTTAAGTGCTTGACCCATGCCCACCAATTTTTGCAGTTTTTTGGCCTCTGAGATCCCTGTTAACAATAACTTTTATCTACACAAAACAAGACAAACATGTGCCTCCTAACATGCCAGCAGCAATCAGATGTTACTGCAGACTGGCCAAGAGAAGGCCAGGAAATTATTAGCAAATGTATTGTTTTAGGCAAGGTCACCTTCCTGAGGGGAGCAGAAAGGGTCTATTGGGTGGATTATCTCACTAGCCCTGACCAGGTAATTCCATGTTGACTGGTTAAAAGTTAAATTCCTCAAGTTGTTGAAACTGCAAATAGATTAAGTATTAAGTCTTGGTTTGTTAACATAGGGCTTAGCACAAGGGACTCTGTTTTGGACCTGCTATATACTTTTTAACAATTAAGAATTTTTCTTTCCTCATTCCAGCTACCTTAAAAGTTATGTGACTATATTATTATTTATAGCTATGATATATCAGCTATTATTTAGTAAATACTTCATTTTCTTAAAACTCTTCATTGATAATATATATTTGGCTAGCTCAATTCATAAAATTTGATTAACTTTTATTTAGAAAAGTAGTAAACCTATGATCCAGCAATTACACTAGTAGCTATTTACCCAAAGAATAGAAAAAGAATAATTCAAAGGGATA
The DNA here is from genome assembly GCF_016509475.1 of Prionailurus bengalensis. NCBI lineage: Eukaryota > Metazoa > Chordata > Mammalia > Carnivora > Felidae > Prionailurus > Prionailurus bengalensis. The sequence goes on along the minus strand of NC_057344.1, from coordinate 99,701,279 downwards.
CATGCCCCCCAATGTTTATAGCAGCATTATCAACAACAGTCAAATTATGGAAAGACCCCAAATGTCTATCAACTGATGAATGGACAAAGAAGATGTGTGTGTGTGTGTGTACATACATACACAATGGAATATTACCCAGCCATAAAAAGAATGAAACCTTGCCATTTGCAATGACATAGGTAGAGCAGGAGAGTATTATACTAAGCAAAATAAGTCAGTCAGAGAAAGACAAACAACATATGATTTCAGTTATATGTGGAATTAAGAAACAAACAAAAAATAATCATAGGGAAAAACAAGAGGAAGGAAAACCAAGAAACAGACTCTTAACTATACAGAACAAACTGATGGCTACCAGAGGGGAGGTCGGTGGGAGGATGGGTTAAACAGGTGATGGGAATTTAGGAGGCACGTATTGTGATAAGCACTGGGTATTCTGTGGAAGTGTTGAACCACTGAATTGTACACCTGAAACTAATATTACACCGTATGTTAACTAACTGGAATTTAAATAAAAACCAAAAAAGAAAAAAAATATATGTGAAGAATCAAACAAAATAAAAAAGAAAAGGAAAAAAAAATTTAAAAAAAAGCACCCGTGGGGTGCCTGTTGTCTCAGTAGGTTAAATGTCAGACCTCGGCTCAGGTCATGATCTCATGGTTCGTGGGTTTGAGCTCTGCGTCTTGCTATGTCTCCCCCTCTCTCCCTCACTCGCACTCTGTCTCTCTCTCTCAAAAGTGAATAAACATTAATAAATTTTTTAAAGACAATTCACATTAAATAATTGTAACTGTAATGACTCTTATTGGTTATTCTTTCAATAGGAATGAGATAAACAAACTTCCTATATTTTAAGTGGTTTATTCAAAGAGTGAAGCAATAATCATGTTAATTATGATAAAAAATATTCTAATGGGATATGCTATTCTCTTAAAAACTGATTATTTGAAAGAGACAACAATACTATGATGTTCATAGTATTATAATTTTATATGCCCCTCTGTTTTTTCAAGTTATGACAAATAAGGTTTACTACAAATAAAGTGCTGCCTGCCTGTTTATTTTTCTCCATCTAGCTTTGCTGTGTGTGCACGTGCATGCATACTTGCCTTCAAGTTTATCTTTTGAGATGTTTATATTTACAATGAGATCTGAGGAAAGCTGGGAAGGTCCTTATGTCTTTAGGTATTTATATCAAAATTATTTTAATGCACTTTGTTTTATTTCTATTGAGCTTATTTTTTAAGTAAAAAAAAATGTAAGTAACTGTGTAGGTGTTATCACTTAGACATCCTAGTATTAAAAGCTACTGAAATGTAAAATGATGATATCTAGGATAAGTAAGAAGTGCATTTGGGGTGAGACAAGGTGTGGAGTTAAATGGACAGGAAAGTGTAAGGTTGTACAGAAAAGGGAAATGGAGGTTGAGTTTTATGCCTGAAGGCATAAAAATCACCAAGTACTTTGTAATCAAATCTCTTGATGGGGGGGGGGGGGGAAAGGCAGGAGAAGATGGGAGGGAGGAAGGAGGCTTACCTACAACTTTAAAAGAAAGGAAGATATTTCTGTAAAACTGCTTTTGGACTATTATGTTTTTAAGGATTAAGCTCATGAGGTTGCTTTCCTTCTTGAATATGTTTTTTCTTAAAAAATTTTAGGAGCCTTTAAATGATTGCTGACTCTGTCAACTCATGACATGAGGAATCAACATTTCTTTGGCCCTGTGCCAGCTGGAATGGCTACCTCAGCTTTCTATGGCATTCAGAATCTGGTTGTTTCCTTTTTTGAGTGGCTTGCAAAAAATTAATATTAATGCTTTTAGATAAACCTTCATTCTATTTTCTACTCTATCCTCAGCTTTTTACCTCTTAGTTGAATTTGAAAAAAAAAAATATATATATATATATTTGAAGTGTTTTCTCTCACCAAATCATGGCTGTTTTTTTCTTCCTCTAGTATGAATAGAATTCAATATTGAATGCAAGGAATTTCTTTTAGCTAGCTTTGCAGTCAGCATTAAATTGTTGCACAATTATCCAGTGGATTGGTTTTAAAAGATCAATAGAATTATTTAAAACACTAATATTATGTAAGTTATTAGCAAACTATGTGTCAATAAATTATTATTTATACACAATTCCTTAATGACTAAATCAAACATCTAAGTATTAGTATGTTAGAGAAACTCTAGTCGGGCACTGGAGAATAATGCCTGGGTAAAGGAATCAGTTTTAGGAAGCAACATGTACATGTTGAACTTAATTTAAATATCATTTGAAACATATGTTGGACCAAGATACACATCTTTCAGAAGCCCATGACTTTGTCAGTCTCTTGTTTCCTTTTATAAACAGAATTATTATGCTTGTAATGGGCCAGGATACTCAAGCTTTGTTTCAGAGTACCATACTTGTTTTTGAAAATACTACTTAAGGTTGTAAAATGCATTTGCAATTTATAGCTATTTACTTTTAGAATTCCTTCCACGTGCTTTTGTCTCTGTGGTTCCTCAGGAGAGTAGCATGTTTTCAACCAGCATTATTTCCACTGCACAGCAACTGAAATACGATATTTGTTTCTTGTGGTATTGCTGATACTGCATATTTTAGATATTAAATAAATAGACTTTTCAAAAGACCTAATTAAGTCATTACTCTTGGCCAGACATTTTCAGACATTCACTAGAGCTATTAATTCACTGCATCAGCTGATTTTGAATATAAAAAGATTGTTGTATCAACATATTTTGATGCCTTTGTTTCTGTTCATAAGAATTATTTTAACTTTAGGAGTATTAATTATGACTGTCACTATATAGACAGGACATATCTAAATTTCAAACCATTTGTGTAATAGCTTTAAGTTTTTTTTTTCTTTGCTTTCCCCTAATTTCCAAACACTTACCATTTTAATAGGTAAGAATTGAATGTAGCTGTTTTCATACCTGGATTGCTTTACTAGAATAATGGAACTCTTAGTGAAACAGAATAAATAGTACAGAATGTGGTCAGATTAGAAGTCTAAAATTCTTATTTGAATGTTTTTGTTAAACCATATAATTATAATAAATACGTTAGATACTCCATGTACACCTGAATATACAAGATACATGTGGTTTTGTGTTAAACTCAGCTATTCCGTTACCAAATTAAAACGTGCTTTGAGGCATTCACTTTACTAAATTTTAAGATTGGCTTGAAGAATGCAGTAGAAAAATATAGCCAATCCCACTGAACATGTATTTTGAAAGAGTATTTTTGTCTTTGGCTTATAGAAATCATACCCTTAGGTGTTTGGTAATGAAGGATAAAACACATCTAATCTGTGGAGGAAAAGATGTATGGAAACCGTGGGTGCTGTGGTCTCCCAGCATGCCAGACTTCTAGTCTACAAATCCTAAATTTCAGGTTTTCCCGATATCCTTCTTGGGAGTTCTTATCCCGGATATTTTGATAAATAAATTTCTAGAGCTTAGTAATTGTAAAAAAGATATTTATTTTATTTAAGTATATTTAAGTAAAAAAGTAATTGTTTGAAGTCAACAATTCCGACATTATAAGTCAGTGTCAACACTTAACATATACGTATTATAGGAAATGAGAAAACATATTTATTCCCTGCAATATATAGCAACTCAGTTGTATTTTCATTTAAAGTATTCATTTACAGGAATCTCAGTCATCAAATGAACTTAATCCATTATATAAAAACAGGAATAAAGATAACAGCTATCACTGTTATATGCTTTCTGAAGGATCATTCTAGGTATTTTACATGTATTAACTCATTTAATGTTCACAGTAGCCCTATGTGGCAGGTAATGTTATTATTCTGATTGTCCAAGTAAAGAAACATCGGCTCATTGGGGCTAAGTATAAGGACCAAGGTGGAGCAGAGATTCAACCCCAAAAACATCAAATCTCATCCAGTGCAGTATATAATAGTCAATGTAGTATTTTAATTATAAGATAATTAAGAAATGTCTAAATCAAACTGCTTATAATTTCAACATTGTACTGTCAAGTTTATATTTAATATATGTTTGAAAATACTGTATTACCAAATATGTTTTGAAATAATATATGTAGAATATATTTTAAAATACTAGGAGGTCGGCATTCCCCATCATCAAGTCCACATGGGTTCTTTAATTTTAATTCTTCTAAACTCCTTTATTTTTGACTTTGCTAATATCTAATCTTTCTTGAAACCTGCCCTTTAAACTCCGTGAGTGCCCATCAAGTGATGCGCTTAGGGCAGTGTTTAGCACTTAGGGAACACTGAATGAATGTACCGTTTTTCTCAACCCTTTCATGTCCCCTACTTTCTAGTTTAGATTTCATGTTTTGAAGGTCACAGCTCAAAGGTCTAAGAGAACACAAGAAATCACCTGCTCTCATTTTACAGAACATGGACTTGGAACTTCAAACCATATAGATTGTAGAAGGTTTCACCTTGAGGAAATGAAGCCCCAGTCCTTTGGACCCAAACTCTCCTCACTCTTTCCCTTCTCTGGCCTCTTCCCACTCTAGTCCCTCCTACATTATCAACAGCCTTGAAAGATTGCTTCCAATTAAGCCAAGATTAGTGTTTTCTTGGCCATAAAATTCAAACCAATTTGTGTTGCAGTTGAGATTCTCCAAAATATACCCATAACCAAACCAAGAGTTTGGTTTGACCTTCTTCTATTCTTCATTTAAACTCTTTCCTCTAACAAACTGTTTAACAATGAGTAAGCCAAACACATCATTTTCCTTTCTTCTGCACTTTTGCTTAAACTCAAATATTCCCTTAGACTTTGCTTTACAAAAAAAAAAAAAAAAAAAAAGAAAAGAAAAGAAAGAAAGAAGGAAGCCATTCTACAAACCCCAGTTCAGTCCATACACATTCTCCATTATTATCTTCCTTAAAGAAATCAATTTGGTTCTTACAGTGGTTATTTAAAGCCTCCCCCATTTAGTGCTTGCCTCATTTAATTACCTTCTCATACTGAATCAGAATGATCATGAGCTCAGAGTCAGGCACAGTTGGATTTGAAATCCATGCTAACTGATGCAGTGTGACTCTGTAAGTTACCTATCATCTCAGAACCCACTGTCTTCATTTGTGAAATGGCACTTCATGGAGTCGTGAACTGAAGTGAGATAATGCATACATAATGCTGTCACAGTGCCTGGCACAGAGCAAGCCTATAGCAAATCCTCTGGTCATGCGATTAGTAGTAGTGTCATTTGTATTTTCTGTCATTTGTATTTTTCTATGTGTATATTTTATGAGTTAAAAGATATATATCTTATACTGATGGCTGATATTTTCTGTTATTTAATGGATAGGTGTTGAAAGACTATGTAATATACTACTTTGGGTGGTTATCTTTTGAAATCTTTTAATATCTTATAAAGGAAAGCCCAAAGCCTCACTTTGTCAAAGACATATTCAACACAGAGAATGGTGCTCTTACTTTTCTACTTCTAACACGTTCAGATATGGGTCTTTTTCTTAGGGTGCGAATGCTCTGGTCACGTACACTATCATTAGTGGAGCTGATGACAGTTTCCGCATTGACCCCGAATCTGGAGATCTGATAGCAACCAAGCGGTTGGACAGGGAACGCCGTTCCAAATATTCTTTGCTGGTTCGGGCAGATGATGGCCTTCAGTCCTCAGATATGAGAATTAACATCACTGTCAGTGATGTGAATGACCACACACCCAAGTTCTCCAGACCTGTGTACTCTTTTGACATCCCCGAAGACACAACCCCAGGTAAGCGGCACACCCTTAAGTGTATTTTGCCAACGTCACTTTTGACTAAAATTATGGGATATGTAATGACTGCTCTTAAGTAACTAGTTTTTATTGTATACTACTAGGTATAAAAATATATGTGCTAGATATTTTAGTCTTTTAATTAACCTTTTTTGATATAGTTCCCAAGTGAATTCCTAGACTTTGGAGAACAAATGAAGTTAGCAATTCATCTAATTACTAATTACAAATATTTCTGTTTCTGAAAGTATTTGTGATGTGTTGTTAATTTTCTGTCAATGACCGTTTTGGTACTATTTTTCCACTTTATACTCTGTGATATTTTACATCCCACTTAAACATTTTATGTGTTAATATTTCTAAATGCTGACCTCTAAGAAACTGGTCATTTAATATATTGTACTTTGCTACCCCTGCATCCATTCTGAATTAATGTACTTTAGAAATGCATTTGCAGGACAGGACTGCATCTTTATTTTTAACATATTTTAAATTGATTACAAAAATTAAATGGATACTGTAAAAGTGCCTAATATACTTATAGTGTTATGTGTACAAAGCACAAAGAAAAACACATGAAAACCTGTCAATACTGCCTCTAACACTTAAAACCTGTGTGACCCAGGGAAAGTTAATTCATATCTCTTAGCCTTAATTTCAAGTTCCATAAAATGGAAATAATAATTCCTGTTGGAATTAGAGTAAAGGTTAATTTGGAGAATATATCATAGTGTGCTAACACGGGGCTTGGGAAATCGCAGGTACTCAATAAGTGTTAGTGGAATCTCAATCCTGAATTGTCGCCTTGCCTCTTTGAACATATTATGTTGTGATTGTTGAGTTTGAGTACTAAATATCCATATTTTCAGTGTGTGTACGCTTCATTTCAATTATTGGAAATTCTTATCTAAAATTGAAATTTTATTCTAAATTACATTTGGAATGATTTTGCGTAATAAGGCATATGTTACAGAAACTCATTTGACAAAGAAATTAAATATTTATAGACTACTTCTCACTGCAGTTTACCCTTCCCTCCCAACATGAGATGTGCATGTCCTTCATGAAATTACCATCACGTTTATTTCTGCCTTAATTACAGCAATGACCACATGAGCTATCAAGTGATATCCCCTGAGCATAAGTCTGAATTATTGCTTGGGACCCACACCTTTCTGATACTAGCAATGGGCCCCAATAGAAGTCATTGCAGTCACCAATATGTTCATGAATTGTTAGTGCCAAGCAGAAAAATAATGTCAGAAGTAGTATTATTTCTCCAGAACATTTACACTGCAACATAGAATTTCCTGCGTATTTAATATGCTATATATTTCATTAATATTTGGGAAGGTTGGTATCAGCATTAATGTAGAAATCTGCAGAATGTTGAGTTCACTCTATTTTCATAGTGATTCTCTGGTTAAAATGTTTTACTGTAATAATAAAATTTGTTGGTGTCTGCATATAGTCTCTGAATAATACCTTATCTCATTAATTTTAGACCATTAATTTATTTCTTGATAGGTTCATTGGTAGCAGCTATTTTAGCTACAGATGATGACTCTGGTGTGAATGGAGAAATTACATATATTGTGAATGAAGATGATGAAGATGGCATATTTTTCCTGAATCCAGTTACTGGAGTCTTTAATTTGACTCGAGCATTAGATTATGAAGCACAGCAATATTATATCCTCACTGTTCGAGCTGAAGATGGTGGGGGACAATTTACTACCATTAGGGTGTATTTTAATGTACTAGATGTAAATGATAACCCACCCATTTTCAGCTTAAATTCATATAGCACATCTTTAATGGAGAATCTACCTCTAGGATCTACTGTTCTTGTGTTTAATGTTACCGACGCAGATGATGGTATGTACTTTATTTTATACACTTAAAATTTTACTAGATATGACCTCAGATTTATATTATATTTATTTACTGTGTTCAGCTGTCACAATTTTTTAAATATAGGTCCAAAAAGGAATAGATTTATGATTTAATTATAGAGGATTAAAAATCTGAGTACTTTATAAGTTAAATTCTTGTAACAGTTACACAGCATGCATTGTTATCATTTCAAAAACTTTGTCTTCTGGGGCACCTGGGTGGCTTGGTTGGTTAAGCATCCGACTTAGGCTCAGGTCATGATCTGGAAGTTTGTGAGTTCGAACTCCACGTTGGGCTCTGTGCTGACAGCTCGGAGCTTGGAGCCTGCTTCGGATTCTGTGTTTCCTTCTCTCTCTGCCCCTCCCTTGCTCACGCTCTGTCTCTCTCTCTCTCACTCTCAAAAATAAATAAACATGAAAAAAAAAAACCTCTTTATCTTCCTTTTTTACAGTATTGTAGTTTAATAATGTAGAAGTCATAAAACAATTGTTTACTAGGCTTCTGTCAGATTAGTAAAAATATTTGTCTACATTTATAACTTTAACATATAAAGGATAAAATTTGGAAGCAAAAGGAAAACCAACATTTAAAAAAAATACTTAAGAATGCATAATTAGTTATATATTTCCAACAGAAAGCTTCTAATAATATTTTAGCAAGTTTTCATGCTTTGACTGAAAAGATGATTCAGATCTCTTTAACTTATGCTATATAATCAAGTTGAGATTTCACCTTAACTCTAGACTTTACATGTGTTTAATTTTATTTATTGCAAAATCATTTGGCAAACTTTCTTTTAAAATATAACTCTCCTGGCCTTTATTCTAAAACCTGTTTTGTAAATACACATATTATATAATATAGCACTAGAGATAACATTGTGCATATTATCAGTCTTTAACTGATATGTTTGGAAAGTTAATACCTTGTTTCCCCTTTTATTGGATGAGTTAGATGTCCTATCTCTTGAGAAAACAAGGGACAGAACTTTCAAGAGGAAATAGGTCTCGCGCCTGAGGATATGCCTAACAACATAGGCATATCAACCTTAATTTAGAATTTCCTGGTTCTTACTGACTTGGATGATTAATGTAATTTTGGAATACCATTGTATCTCAACATTCTCCTCTATACTTAGTTTCCTTTCAGAATTGTCTAGAAGTGTCACTGAGAAAGATATGACAGGCAAAAAGCACATTATTTTATATATGTTTCAATTCACAAAATTGGAAATACTTTCTTTAGAGTTCATTAAGTGCATTTTGAAGTTTTCCCCTTTTATATACAAGCACAGTTAATATTGGTTGCAGGTATATATCTAAAAAAGAAGTATCTGTAATTCTAGTACTACTACTATAGCTAATAATAACCAATATTTGTGGCATATTTACCATATAACTATATATATGGTATTGGCCTAAGAACATTGCTCACTCTATTTCATTTACACTAGCCCAGCTCTGTGATTGGCTCCAACTGGCATTTATATACAATTGAGCTTATTCCTAATTTTGGAAGTTGATGTCTGTATTATAACTTTCATTAGTTTACCTGCTGTCTGCATATCAATATCTTATTTGTCCTTATGACTGGTCCTGGCTTTTCTGTAGTGAAGAATTTTTTTGCTATGTTTCTTTGTGATTTATTTATTATGCACTAGAGAGTGACTGTTGCTTCACAGGACTGTGTGTTCCTCTGGATTAAATTTTATTTTTCCTCATACCTTCAAATACAGAGAACTGAACAATAGCAAATAAGAAACTTTCTTTGTGAAAGCCTGTTGGAATATTCCTAAAGCAATATATTACTCACAGCCATATATTAACCATTGACTTCAACTTACTCTTCATGCATTTCTTTTCCTTTAATTGTGTTGAGTAAAAGTTTCAAGCTACATTTTTCCATTGTTTTAGTTTTGAATGTTTTTATCACTGTAATTTCCTGTACTTTGGCCTAAAATATAGGACATGGTTCCTATTCTTTCTGAATTTCAAGGATAATGATAAGACTGAACCAGGGTAACCTTCTTTGTTTAAAATTACCAACTCAATCACACTAAATAGTTCTCAAAGTATTTCACAGGCAGTATTATTTAGACATTTTTTAAAAAAATAACAAATTCGGGGTACCTGGGTGACTCAGTTAAGCATCTGAATTTAGCTCAGGTTATGGTCTTGCTGTTTGTGAGTTCAAGCCCACCTGAGGCTCCATGCTGAGCGTGGAGCCTTCTTGGGATTCTCTCTCTCCCTCTGTCTCTCTCCTTGCCTCTCCTCCACTTGTTCTCTCTCTCTTCCCAAAATAAATAAACTTTAAACTAAACTAAACTAAACTAAACTAAAACAAAACAAAATAAAATAAAATAAAATAAAATAAAATACAAAACAAATTCATCTAAATCTGTGATCAAAAGGTTCCTGATGGGAGAGTATTGTCATTTGAGGAAATTTTATATAAAAATAAAGTTAATATTTTCTGATTCTCCAGAGTTTAACCTAAAATTTTAGGTTACAGAAATATTTAGTAAAAATAGGTCAAATATTTTACTATTTTTACAATACAAATAGGATATGTATTAATCTCAAGGCTTCCCTGTGTATAGTTTAAAAAGTATTATATTGAGGCAAAATGTTATAAACCGAACTTAATGCAAATAAAGTGGCTTTCGTAGTTATTATGTTATTCTAGAAATAAATGCATATGATTTTCAAAATATTGGGAGTCATAGACTGTTTTGAGAATAGAGCAATGGTAATTATTACTGAATAAGTTCACCTGTATATGCTTGGTACAATTGCAAGCATTCAAATTAAAGAAGTTTCATATTCCATTGACTTGATGACCTTTTTCGAAATCACTTCATAAAGCTGAATACTATCTGAAACAGTTCTGTGCCTTACAGCTGTATGATAAGTTGACAAATGGTAGTTCATTGTAGCCTAATTAAATCATGTTTAGGGATTGTGAATAAATACACACATTTCATCACAGAACTATATACCTATGTTACGTGCTATATTTCCTGGAACTAAATAATTCTCGAGACTGAAAAAAAGAAAAACAGAAACAAAGACTCAATACAACCACACATGCACAATAAAACTGCCAGAAAGAATCATGCGCCTAAACCACTTTCAGAACATTGAACACAAATGGCTAGAAATATGAACAGTTTTAAGTTTAAAGACCTGGTGGGCTATAAAATCCCACTAAACTCAAGTCCCATTGCTTATGGGTAAATTACAGAATTTTAAAATAATGTATGTACTGTTTCGTGATTTGAGTATTTGATGCAAAGGACAGAGAGAGACAAATGATGTGAGCTCTGTATTTTTTTTAGGAAACTACAAATCGTTAGGGAGAATTTTGAGCTTCTCTCTATCCACATCTATTTTCTAGCTGTAGAGCACATGCCCAGAGTCATTTAGAATTGTCAGAAAGGAAAAGTCCTTTTCTTTATAGTAAGGTAATATATGGGTGGCTCTTGTGGCCTGTAATTGCAACGGGAAGGATTCATGAAGTTCCTGAGATGAGAGCTGTTTTTCAGATAGTGGTGCAGTATTTTGTGCAAAGGTTGTTGTATTTTTATGTTTATTTTCTCAAAGATGATTGTTATCATGAGTTCCTCTTAATGTTATTATCTAATATCAATATTGGTCATTATGAACCTGAATATAAAATCAAATTTTTCTTTTTTTGTAATTCTTGTTAAAGTTTAATACTTACTACTTACCCCACCCAACTGCCTCACCATACTTTTTTTCCTTTAAAAAAAGAGGCTGTTCTGCTGTTTACAAGGAGGCTATATAGTCTTGGTATCATATTCTCTTTTTGCCTCTGAAATGTAGTTGTTTACTCAAGGAAGTGGCAAACATGGTGGACCAGAGTGTTCAGATCCTTGATTTAATTGCTTGAATTCCAATTGATTTATGTAGAAATGCTAGGCCATCACTTTGTAGCCATGTGTAATTTTGTCAGTTTTTCTAATTTCTTTTGATCTTGGGCATGAAAGATTTTATATGCTTTCACAGAGCTAAATTTTATATCTCTGCTTGTTGGTATTATTTTATCCAGATGTTTTCATAACTTTTTCTCAGTAATAGTTGTGTCTGAATTTGTGCCTCAAAGAATAGGAATTCAATATTTACTGATGGGTTTAGCCATAAAAAATGCAGAAAATTTCCTTAGTAAAAAATGACTTACAAGTATATTAAAAATATATAATATACATCTTTTAAATTAAATGTCTTTTTAGGGATATATAGGTGTATATACTTTCTGAAATAAGAAATATATAAAATATTATATATATAAAATCTCTATATATTGAACCAATTGATGGAAAATTTTTTGCACCAGTTGATGGAACTTTTTCTTCCCCCATCCTTTGAATTTTAAGTCAAAGGTTGAAGTAGACTGTTGACCTTGTTCAATCCAGATCTTAAAATTCTCTTTATCTCCTCCTGGTAAATTGACCTTTGACTCCCATTAGCTTTATTTATTCATATTTTTCCGCATCTTCAGAGTCCTAATTATTCTGAACTTTACACTGGTTGTTCACTTCTGAATAGTTTTAAATAAACTATAAATATTAAAAGCCACAACTCACAATGAGGAGGAAAATCTACCTTTTCAAAGATCTATTCAGTCCTGGAGATTTTTATGAACAAGTCAGTGTCTGAAAGTTATTTTCATAAAAATTTCTTTTCTATATCAACATATAGACAAAGGACATTAGATAGAGACTATAAAATCACAGGGAAAGAGTAATTCTAACATGTTTTTTTTTTTTTAAAAGAGCAGGCAATCCTTAGCTGGTAGAAAAGAAAATACCATTACTCAACTAAAACTTGCCTTCCCAAGGAATATGACAAGTTTCAAAAAACGGTAAACGGTAACAAGTAGGGGCGCCTGGGTGGCTCAATCGGTTAAGGGTCTGACCTTGGCTCAGGTCATGATCTCATGGTTTGCGAGTTCAAGTCCCACATTGGGCTCTGTGCTGACAGCTCAGAGCCTGGATCCTGCTTTAGATTCTGTGTCTCTTTCTCTCTCTGCCCCTCCCCTGCTCAGACTCTGTCTCTGTCTCTCAAAAATAAATAAACATTGAAAAAAAGTTTAAAAAAAAAAGCGCTAACTCAAGTAGTAATAGGCTTCTAAGAAAGAGTATTTTTCAAGAAAAAAAGAAAAGAAAAGAGTGATCAAATTGCTTTAGAAGACTCTTGGGACAGACTAGATATTATTTCTGACACCTGAATAGTTTGTTGTTTGTTTTTTGTTTTTTGGTTTTTTTTTTAAAGTAATCTCTAAACCCAACATGGGGCTTGAACCAACCCTGAGATTAAGAGTCACATGCTCTAGTGACTGAGCCAGCCAAGCACCCCTGATGCCTAAACAGTTTAAATTAACTTCAGAAAAATAGGAACTATTTGTCAGCAGTTAACACAACTCAACAGATTTTCCCTAGCATAAAATCCGAGAGTATAAAATCCTTGTTGAGAATGAATTATCTAGATACATGAAATGTTTCTTAACAATACTTAGAATATCCTACAGTGTCCCAACATCTTTAGGAAGAGATATAAAAATGTGCATAGCATTATGCGCAAGTGAAGAAAACATAAATCTGGGGCAAGAAATCTGATTTCTTTTTGTTTTCACTGCTTCTCTGTTATTTACTTTCAAATTATTTACTGAAAACAATTGGCTGATCCGTTCCCCACATCATTTTTGTGAGAATATTCTCTGCAGTCATTTTCTGAAATAGGAAATTATATATTATTTTTTATAATTAAGAAGTGACACATGTTGTAAGAAAAATATATAAAATAGTATCTAAATATAGCCCAATAATATAGTGTGAGCATTTATATTTGCAGCCTTTTATGTGTAACTTTACTGCTAACATTTCCTTCAAAGAATACTTTTAAAACACATTAAGTGTACATAATAAAATCCGAGAGAGAATTATTTTCACAAAGGGCATGAGCCAGATGCTTAATAAGAATTAAAAAGTATTTATTGGTTCTGACAAGAAATGTAAAAGTAGGCTTAAAACGTGACTAATGCCATACATCAGAAAATTTTATTACCCTTCTCTGAAAATTGGTGTCAACCTCAATAAATTACTGAAGTTCTAAATGTTTGGCTAATAGTATAGACTGTGGCACTGTTAATGTTGAACCCTCAGGAACCATTTGATAGAAATAAGAAAGTATATAGAAAAATATTCGCTCTCTGGCATATTTTTCTCCTTTCTAATTTTGTAATTTAACATTTCAACATCGTAGTAAGTTGCAGGCATTATATAGATCATTTGTTCACCAGATTGTAAACATCTTTTTCAGAACAAAAGTTAACAGACAAGGAATTATGTGTATGCATTACTTACAAAACAACTAACTGTGGCTAATTCATCCAAAGTTGTGTTTGGGGCATCATATATCAAATAGGCAAAGTTTTATGCCAGAATGTTTGGTACAACTTGGTCTGTAATCAGCACACATTCAAGAAAATTTAATGTTTTCCCTTCCATTTCAGGCATCAACTCCCAATTGGCTTATAGCATTGCTTCAGGTGATAGCCTCGGTCAGTTTACAGTGGACAAGAATGGTGTACTGAAAGTCCTTAAAAGTTTGGATCGGGAAAGTCAGTCCTTCTACAACCTGGTTGTTCAAGCACATGACCTGCCACAACTTCCAGCCTCCAGATTCACAAGCACTGCCCATGTCTCCATTATTTTGTTGGATGTAAATGATAACCCACCAACATTTCTTTCCCCTAAATTGACATACATTCCAGAAAACACACCTATTGATACTATTGTTTTCAAAGCTCAAGCAACTGACCCAGACAGTGGCCCAAACAGCTATATTGAATACACCCTGCTGAACCCTTTGGGAAACAAGTTCAGTATTGGGACCATTGATGGTGAAGTGAGGCTCACTGGAGAACTGGATAGAGAAGAGGTTTCTAATTACACTCTAACAGTGGTGGCTACAGACAAAGGTCAACCAGCTCTCTCTTCATCTACAGAAGTTGTAGTTATGGTGCTTGATATCAATGACAACAACCCTGTTTTTGTGCAGGCCTTGTATAAAGTGGAGATTAATGAGAACACACTTACTGGAACAGATATAATACAAGTATACGCAGCAGATGGAGATGAAGGTACAAATGGACAGGTTCGCTATGGCATTGTTGATGGTAATGCCAATCAGGAATTTCGCATCGACTCTGTCACAGGTGCCATCACTGTGGCTAAGCCTTTGGATAGAGAAAAAACTCCTACTTACTCACTAACTGTTCAGGCAACAGATCGGGGAAGTAACCCCAGAACTGACACCTGCACTGTCAGCATTGTTCTACTGGATATTAATGATTTTGTTCCCATGTTTGAGCTATCTCCATATTCTGTGAATGTCCCTGAGAATTTAGGGACACTGCCCAGAACAATTCTTCAGGTCAGTGTATTTAAATAAAATAAATGCTATGTTCACCATAAGACATCTAATTTAAAAGTCAACACTCGGGGCACCTGGGTGGCTCAGTCAGGTGAGTGTCTGGCTTGAGCTCAGGTTGTGATCTCGTGGTTCATGGGTTTGAGCCCCACGTAGGGCTCTGTACGGTACAGCACAGCTGTTTTGGGTTCTGTGTCTCCCTCTCTGTCTGCTCCTCCCCTGCTTGTGCCCTGTCTCTCTCTCAAAAATAAATAAACATGAAAACTTTTTCAAAAATAAATAAATGTCAACCCTTTCCTACAGTGTTCATGCTTCACCCACTCTCTTCCTCATTGTCTCCATAAATGCTTACCTGCAGATACAGGAAATCTCGAAAAGGAAAGATTTATGAAAACTATACCCAAGAACTTACTGATTTCCTCCTCATAGATTAAAATATCGCATTACAATTATGTTCTTTTGTGGATACTCATGTTGCACACTTTTATGTATTTGTGTATTTTGACTTGTTTCACTATAACAGTAATATCTAAACATAGTGAGAAAATAAAATGATGTAAATGTTTGAAAACTTGGTTACAAAAATTCTACTCGCTCGCCTCCTTACCTAGATGGAACTTTTGTTAAAAATTTTTGTGAAGCTTTCCAAAGATACTATAAGTTGATTTTATATATAGTTTTACACAAATAATACATACTACTCTGTACCATTTTTACTTTTTACTCGAAACTTAAAGATGTGTCTCAGGAACCTTTTAATATTGGTACATATGACTTTATCTCATTTTATTTAAATTTATTTATTTATTTTGAGAGAGAAAGTGTGTGAGCAGGGGAGGGGCAGAGACAGAGGAAATGGGAGAATCCCAAGCAGGCTCCAAGCTGTCAGCGGGGAGCCTGATGAAGGGCCCAATCCCACTACTGTGAGATCATGACCTGAGCCAAAATCAAGAGTCAGACGATTAACTGACTACCCAGATGCCTCTACCTCATTATTTTTAATGATACATTTTATTTTGTGGTGGACATTGTGTTAGATTTATTCACATTCCTGGCATGTATTATTCTCTCCTACAGGTGGTGGCAAGAGATGATGATCAAGGTCCTAATAGCAAACTCTCATATGTTCTATTTGGTGGTAATGAAGACAATGCTTTTACTCTCTCGGCTAGCGGAGAACTTCGAGTAACACAGAGTTTGGACCGCGAGACAAAGGAACACTTTGTCTTGATGATCACAGCTACAGATTCAGGTACGCCTTGTCTGGTTATGAAGAATTTCTTCACAATATAAATAAATAAAAGTATATTCGTCTACCATGAAATTAAACATTTATTGAAGAATTTATGAATTCTTGGCACTCCAATTGTATCTATATAATTTATAGCAGATATATCACTTTGTGAAATTTGTGTATAAATATCTAAGTGATAAAGGCTTGAGTACAATACAAACAGGGCTCTATTCCTGTAAGACCAAATGTTTCCCTGCCCACTTAGCCATCACTTTTGAGGGTAATTTGATACTCTACCAATTAAGCCATGAGGCATTTCAAGCACTTTCAGCTTTAAAACATTCAATGGTTCTAACTGGTCATAGTGGGTAATAAAGTGGGTCCAGAGTTCTTCATTAGTCGTCTAGGTTTTGTAAGTAGCCATAATAGGCATTTGATGAAGCCCCACAGAGCTCCAAAAGGAGTATCAGTGAGAACGTGGCATCCTCACTGAGTTAGCAGCATAGTGGACTACCATAGAAATAATGAAAAACAGTATACGCTAAGATTTAATGTCTGTAAGCAGTAATTGTGTAAAGTTGTATAGCAGGTGGTACAAAATACAATCTATTAAAAAATAATATTACTATTTACCACCATTTTGTTTTGCATATATTGACTCTCTAAATACTGAGACTTCTAATTCAAAATTGAAATAATTAAAAATTTGTCAAAGGAATGTTATGCCTTGAAGAAAGTATGTATTGCTTAAATATTTGTTGAATAAATGATTGAATGAATGAATTGATCGTTGAATTCCAGAGGCATTAATGAATCATGAAACATTGCCTTATGTGACATTCATTTATACAAATAGCCACACAACTTATTGTTTAAGGATTAAAGAATTTGATAATGTTGACATAGTTTCTAAAATTTTGTTGAAATCGCTTGAAGCCAAAAAGATTTGTTGGAACCTCAAAGGACTAAAATTATATCTATATCTACGTATATAATTTTATATTCATGAATACAGTATATATTCATGTAGATTTGTGGATACTGATACAGAAGAACAATTTTGAGTTTACAACAGTCCTCGTTTTACTGTTGTTGAAAGGTTTTTGATGAACATGGCATTAAGTTTTTGTTATATATGACCAATTTTGGAGTATACAATATATTGTTTCCGGTCACCACTTCTCATAAAAGAGCAGGGGATTTTGAGATTACAGGTCATGATCGATTTATATTCGGTATTCAGATGATAGTGCCAATGATTATTAATTCAGGTGGCTCTTATATATTATTTGCATTTACTCTTGGGATTGTCATTATCTGAGACTATTGCCTACAGAGAAAACCACAGTCTCTGCCTTTTTGAAAATATGTGTGAATGACCATGTTATATTTTTGCAAACTATAAAATCCTGAGGAATAATGAACAGAATATGGTGTGGTAACCATGTAAAGTTTAAACCAAGTTTACCTGAAACATGTTTTATTATGTGCATAGTCAGTAATGTGCTTCATGGTCAGTAGGCACAAAGGGTAAGCATTCTTATGTAAGAAATACAGTCACTACTACATTGCTCATATCAATCCAGTATTTCAATAGTCACTTGGATAGAAGAGAGAAAAAAATTGAGTAGACACTGGTAGTCAGATATTTACAACCAAGGTTTTATTACTAAAACACCCCAGTCTTAGCTTCCTTCTCCAGTTAGTACTGGAAATGTGTGGTCAGTTCTATGCATGCGTGAAAACATAGCCTTTGTAAAAGTGAAGTGGGGAAGGAGAAACCAGGACCAGAAATCTAGCTGGCTAAGGCATCAGTCACTATAAAACCTGTGCACAGAATGTGTGTCACAGAGAAGTCATCCCTGGGTGGGAAGCAGGATGTGATTGCAAGAGTTAGGTTGCAGCGCAGGGTGATCTGGGATGAGCAGGCACAGCCCACAAGTTCTCCATCAGAGGATTTGTACTTTGGAATATTCTAAGTCAAAAATCATGGTAGAGAAAGAATGTAACCATGTAGACAAGAGTGCTTGTTTTCAACCAGGGGATTCTGGGAATTTAAATTATTTTTGTATGTCTATGTAGTCAAGAGTTGGGGGATATTGTGAAGAGGAAGGAAATATATATTTATATATATGTATATATATATATATATACATATATATATATCTCCATATCTATATCTATATCTATATCCATCTGTGTCATGCAGTATAACAGGTTTTACAGACATTAACCCATTTTTATACATCACTTTTCTTTATCATCTCAAAACCTTGCATGTTATTTTGATTTTACTTACAGTAAACCCAAACTCAGTGTGGTTAAATAATTTGCTCAGGATCACACAGCTATGTGGCAGAGTATGATTCAGAACTTAGCATAGCTTACTTGCAAGTTCAGAGTATACTGAATTTTTAGTGTGTAAGCAAAGTCAAATTTGAAAAGAATAATATTGATTGCCAAAATTATTTTATTTGCAAACCAAAACTTAGTATTAATCTGTATAATAAAATGATAAAAACTTTCATTTTGAATCTGGTTTGAATTCTGGTTCTGTCATAATTTTCTTTGTGATTCAGGCAAGGTGTACTATCTCTCTCAATTTCAGTATCTTCTTCAGTACAATTGGGATAATAATAACTAGAAAGTAGTTTATTATAAGGTTTAATTGATACAACCTATGTTAAATTGCTAAATATGCCTATAACATAGTGTATATAATGATTTTAATAAGAATTGTACTTCATACACTTTAAATACTGTAAAATTCTTAGAAATATTTGCCCTGTCCCTTACTACATAAGTATTATTATTAAAAGATGTATAGATGTATTGGTTTCATAAACATTTTTTAAAAATTGTAGTTCACATTAAGTTTCATTTTATACTTCACTACTTTAGAAATGTTTAGTTTGTAGCAGATATTTCTTTTCAACTTCCAAAGAATGTATTTTATAGTAAATGTTTCACTATTCAAGAAGACCACAGATTTTTAAAACTATAGTTCAACCAAAATACAGTTAAAGAGGATTTTGTGGACTGACCAGCAAAGTTAACCATCACTTGTAGTGCTATTTCTCCAACAAAATGACAATATGGAAGGGACATTTCATTTGGGGAAAAAAAACAAAAACAAAAACAAAGACAAAAAATAAAAAAACAAAAAAACAAAAACCTTGAAATTATAGAGCTAAAAGTGTTTTCTTCTAATAGACATGGGTGAATGAGCCTGTTAGGAGTAACTTTCACGAGGAGGAGATTCAATAAAACATTGATCTACATGTGCAGACTATGCAAGAACCAAGCCCTGGTTCCAGCGAGTCAAACTGATGCCATCAGCCTTGAGTCAGAGGAAAATTGGGGATCTAAAATTCTTTTTTTTTTTTTTTTTAATTTTTTTTTCAACGTTTATTTATTTTTGGGACAGAGAGAGACAGAGCATGAACCGGGGAGGGGCAGAGAGAGAGGGAGACACAGAATCGGAAACAGGCTCCAGGCTCTGAGCCATCAGCCCAGAGCCCGAGGCAGGGCTCGAACTCCCGGACCGCGAGATCGTGACCTGGCTGAAGTCGGACGCTTAACTGACTGCGCCACCCAGGCGCCCCTAAAATTCTTAATATCAGGACAAATAATAGAAGTATAACTCTAATTTCTAGAAAGGATTATTGGCACTACATGAGAAATGGAAAGACCATGTCTGTATTGATTCTGCCAAATATTGAGATAGGAGTATTGATAAGTTATGGAAATTCAGATTATCAGTAAAATTAAGGTATTTGGAAGTTTGTCATTTAGTGCCTTAAATATGGTGTTAGAGAGCATGATGGGAGATGTAAATGAGATTCAGCATTTTGGCAGCCTGGAAATTAGAGAATTTCTTTAAAAAAATTTTTTTTTATGTTTATTTAGTTTTAAGAATGAGAGAGACGGAGCGTGAGCAGGCAAGGGGCAGAGAGAGAGGGAGACACAGAATCCAAGGCAGGCTCCAAGCTCCGAGCTATCAACACAGAGCCCGATGTGGTACTTGAGCTCACAGAACTGAGATCATGACCTGAGCTGAAGTTGGACACCTAACCAACTGAGCTACCCAGGCGCCCTGAGGATTTCTTAAACTTTGTCCGAAAGCACAGATTTTGATGAGAGTGTTTTTTTTTTTTTTTTTGAGTTGCCCTGATATGAGCTCATGTGTCTGAGGCCCCTAGACAAAAAGTACTTAGTTAGGTATCTGAAGATCACTTAATATGGATCATGTAGGAAACAATCAGAAGTTGTGTGGGAAGTTGGACTGAATTATTTTAAAGTCATTAAAACTCATATGTGACAATGATTTTATATGCCATTAATTTGCATACTTTGGGTATCACAAATAAACCATTTTTGTGAGAGAACATGAGTTTGAGGTATCAGGCTTAAGAATCTGCCGTTTAATCTTGTATTCCCACCATGAAGTTTCTGACACAAGATTTAAAATACAGATTCACTTCTTTGATTTAAAAGTCAAATTGGTAGGTGACATGAGAAAACTCAGAAAAATATGGCAGCTTTAGATCCCAGATGCCATGTTATTCTCAAATTTGCCATGTTCTAAGGACCAGGAAATATCAAAGCATTCTAAACAAGAAAAAAGTTTGACAGTTTTATTCTAGCCCACAAATTACTTTCCCATTGCTTTTTAAAAATTCTTACCTGTGGCAGCCCAGAGATAGGTTAACTTTGGCAATATGGCAATATTTGAATCAGCTGTTTTTGTTTTTGTTTTTATCAGCAAACCTTTAAATCTTTGAATATTTTTGGGAGAGAAAATACTAGCATTGCATTCTCATTTTATTTTTATTTACTGACTGCATGAGTATAAAGTAGCACATCTGGAAACTCTCTACTCCTGTCTACTACTTAAAATGAGCTACAACTGCACTATCACGTGTGTGTGGGGCTGAATGTTACATTGCTAAATAACAAAACCAGAACAGAGTAATATAATTCGACCTCATTTTTTTCCTATAGGCTTAAATTATTAAATGGTAATGTAATGGGTTGAAAGTATAACTCAACTCAGAATAATATTGTTTATAATTAAAAATATAAATATTCCCCTTAATTCTGTATTCCTGTTATTTTTTCTAGAAATAGAAATAGTTTGTACCAAGTACCAATTCCTAGGAGGCTAAAGCTTCAGCTTGGCACAGTAATGCAGGTACTACAGAGAACCCATCACTATGTGGCTGCTTTTAAGAGGGGCATTGGCTATAAGGCAGTCAATGCCCTTCACAAGATTTAGCATTCTCTTCCCAAGTAGCCTTCCTTATGAGAGTCTTCCTTACCATTGTCTTATATATGCAATAAATAAAATAATATGAGTTTAATGTAGTAAGTTGCAGTGAATTATCAGGGAGCCCAAAGCAATAACTTAGAAAATTAATTCAGAGAATTCAGTTACAAAATGGAAGTATATCCTGAGGTAAATACATAGCTTTGTAGTTAAACTGAAGTTCAAATCTCACCTCTACCATTTCTTAGCCACATAACCTTGGTTAAGTTACCCTCATGTTCATATTGATAAAATGAATATACCAATTTCTACATGAAAAGCTTACTGGCAGAAATAAATATGAGAATGATTTACTTTTAGGTTTAATATTAGTCAGCTTGTTTGCTGAACATCTCAAGCTCAGTAAGCCCAGATAAAATTTTTTGACTCCCTACCCTCCATAAATTTCTCTTTGTCCACAATTTCCCAATTGCTGTTATCCTTCTTCGTTCCCTTTTCTCTGTATCCCCACATTCAACAACTGCATTGGCAGGTAGATTTCTTCCTTAAAAAGATATTGAAAAATATCCTGAATTTTTCCACTTTTCTTAATTCCCACTACCAACACCTTGGTCTAAGCCAAGACTAATATAATAGCTCCCTAACTGCCTAACTCTTCTCCCCAAAGTACATTCTTCAAGCATCTCGTGAACTTTGAAACTATAAATTAGATCATCATGCCCTATCGCTTGCTTAAAAACCCTCCAGTGGTTTCTGAGAATAAAGCCTGAACTTCTCACCATGACACATAGCATTCAGTGACCTGGCCTCTGTCCGCCTCTCTGACTTGGTCTTTCCCCACCCACTGCCACCTTTATCAGGCACCTGCCCTCCCGAACTGGGCAGGCTCAGCCACTGTCACCTCCAGCTCTGCATTCAGTGTCATCATGTTGATGGGTTGACATCAGCCAGTGTGGAAACATTTGACACACAGAAACCAGTAAATGTCACCAATCAGGTGACTTGCTTCTGGAGGGTAGTTGCTGTCACTTTTATTGCAAATTGACAATGTCAGATAATTTGGCCTTTAAAAATTGCCAGCCTTCTTCTGCATTTGCCCCTGTTTTCAGGTACTTCACTCTGTCTGAAGTGTTCTACCCTGTAGCTGGCTTTTTCTTTTTTCTTTTCTTTTTTTTTAAGGCCAGACACATTCATGTTTTAGTTATTCTGCCATTATATCTAGGTGAGATGTCAACTTCTCATAAAAGACTTATCTTTTTTTTTCTTTTTTTTTTTAATGTTTACTTATTTTTGAGAGAAAGAAAGAGAGAGAGAGACAAAGTGCACGCAGGAGAGGGGTAGAGAGAGAGAGGGAGACACGGAATCCGAAGCAGGTTCCAGGCTCTGAACTGTCAGCACAAAGCCCAACGTGGGGCTCGAACTCACAAACCGTGAGATTTTGACATGAGCCAAAGTCGGACACCTAACTGACTGAGCCACCCAGGCGCCCCTCAGAAAGGACTTATCTGACCACCAATCTAATGTAATCCCCTCTCTCCAGTTTTACTATCACTTTGCCTTGTTGTGATTTTGTCTTAAAACCAATTATTATCTGAAAATCTAATATCATACATGAGTGTGTGGAGTAATCAAACTCTATCAATAGATATCCTTCCAATAGAATGTAAACTTCCTAAGTCTTGTGCCAAATGAATTGCCAGAGGGGCACCTGTGTGGCTCAGTAGGTTAAGCATCTGACTCTTGGTTTTGGCTCAGGTCATGATCTCATAGTTTTGTGAGTTTGAGCCCCATGTCAGGCTCTGGGCCGACAGCGCAAAGCCTGCTTGGGATTCTCTCTCTGCTCCTCCCCCACTCGTGCTGTCTCTGTCTTGCTCAAAATAAATGAATAAACTTAAAAAAAATGAATTGCCAGAAACACCCAGAACAGAACCTGTGACATAACAGGTGCTTACTAAACATTTGTTAAATGATAAAATGATTTAATGGGTAAAAAATCATGATAATCAATCATCACCATCTTGTTATTTTAATATGCAACTGTTATTTCATATTTTATTTACCAGACTTTTAGTTTATTGTTGTATATTTATCACTTGCAGATTTTTCAAAGGTCCTACCAAAAGGAAAAGCACCAATCTTTGTAAACTCATGGCTGAAATTCCAGAAGTTTTTCTACATTGGTTGTGGTCATTCAAATTGACCTATGCTTTGAAAAAACAGCACAAGTGTTTAAGGCTCTGGAGTGTTTAGTGTGATGTGATAAATTGCAGTCATATGTAAGGACCCAGTGAAGCATTTTATGGCTTTAATTCAGTTTCAGATACTTAAATACTGTTTGAGCTATGTTCTCATGACTTTCCCTTGAACCTTCTGGATCTCATTCAATTCTGTTATCTATTAGATGTTTCTAGGTAGGTCTTGTTCTACTCTGTGCTGTGCCCCCTACCTTTTCTTAATTTAATTCACTAATTCGAAATCTGCATAAGAAGAAATTATGTGCATTTGAAGTGTTACCATTTAGCAATTCTTTAATACATGGGCTTCCCAAAACAAAACAAAAAAAAAGTGTGAGCCTTCCATATCACTCAAATACCCAGCACCTTTTTAGCTATAGAAATATGTCACATGTATGGTATTTAGCCTCACATGGCTTAATAATAAGGGCCTATGACTCTTCATATAAACGTAATACGAAAACTTTCACTTGTTTTGACTTTTGTCATGGGAATTTTGGTGTTTAGATAAACCGTTCCAATAGATATACATTTATACAAGTAATTTTTTCAGGTTTGATATATATATGTATATACATACATTCTTTTAATGCAAGATTATTTTCTGCCCTCACCAGAAATTTTAGAATCTGTGAGCCATTACTGTCTGCCACTACTCTTTCAGGGAACTGAATTAGTGTGTGAAAAAACATTAAAACAAGGTGATATGACAATAGAGGGATGTTTGTTGTATTTCAGTGTGTAATATGGAAGGATTTTGAAAGAGAACTATATATGAAACACTTTCAAATTAGAAAAATTTGACGTAAAATAATAATTTTATAGCCAGAGGACTTCTTGGAGATGAACCAGACCATTTTCTTTATATTTGAGATAAGAAAAATGAGGCCTGGAATAATTAGGCAGTTTGCCAGAGCTTGAAGAATGAGACTGACAGAGTCAAGAACAATATCAAGGATTTCTGCCTGTCAACTGAGTTCTTGCTCATGTATACTGTATTTATGAATTAGGATCTGCTGACTCTCTGAATAACACAGATTTCCAAAAATGCAATTTTAATAAAGCTTTTTTTCTTATATGTTGTTCATTGTACTCTAATGAATAAGACATTTAACTGTTATTTTTATTTTTCCAAATACATTGAATCAAGTTCAAAATATTTTTAAGTGAAGCCAAATTAATTAGAATCAGTAATTTCAATATTGATCTTTTGAAAATAGGCTTAAATTTAGCCATTGTTCGAGCTAAATTGCTAGGTAGGAGAAGATACAAAAAAATTCATTAGAATTTCCAGGTAGAAGATGAGAATATTATCAATGATCCCAGCCAGCTGTCATTTTGCATTTATTAAAATCAAACCATGAAGCTAATTTTTTAAGGTATTTATTTGTGTTTGTGTGTGTGTGTGTGTGTGTGTGTGTGAGAGAGAGAGAGAGAGAGAGAGAGAGAGAGACAGAGAGAGAGCGCATGAATGGGGAAGGGGCAGAGAGAGAGGGAGACACAGAATGTGAAGCAGGCTCCAGGTTCTGAACTGTCAGCACAGAGCCCGGCACAAGGCCAAACTCACAAGCCACGAGATCATGACCTGAGCCAAGGTTGGATGCTTAACTGACTGAGCCACCCAAGCACCCCCATGAAGCTAATTTAATAGACCTTATACGTAAATTCTGATTACAGTCAATGAGATTCTTCTGCTTCTATAGGCTATATTAATGTGTAACAAGCATCTTGATATTGTGTTGTTATGAAGTTAAATAAAGCAGGTTAAGTGGCACAGAGTGAGGAACTGGAGGATAGTATAGTCAAGAAAGTGAAATGTGGAAATCCAGGGAAACAGTGTTGCTGGCAGATGAAACAGCCCTGAGGCAAGGATGGAGTTGACCACACCCAGAGAACTGCAAGAGGTGCTGGATGGCTGGACAAGGGTGAAAAAAAAGACAGTCTTGGAGGATGGAGGAAGCAGAAGCTAGATCACACAAATGTTTTAGGGCAGGGTAAAGAATTTTAATTTTGTTCAAAGAGGTGAAGCCTTGTTAGGGTTTTGGACAGAGAGTGCCGAGAGATTTTGGAAAGATCTGGTTTCATGGAGAAGTGGTGGTAAAGAGCAAGAGCAGAAATAGAGATGGTGGTTAAAAGACCATGACAGCAATCCCTGAAGGAGATAATAGTATTTGGCATAAGGTGACGGTGTGGACGTAACGAGCTAAATATCTTATCCATTTTGAAGATAGAGCTAGTGGGACTCGATGATCGAATAGGAGACGTAGGAAGTTAGGAAAACAGATAAATCAAACAGGAGTCCTAGAATATTTGCCTTAGAAATTTGGAGACAGGAGGATAGAAGAATTTTAAGATAAATTATCAAGAACTAATTTTTGGATATGGTATATTTTAGATATGAGATATCCAGTGGAGATGTCAGGGAGATATATATAAAAGTTTAGTTCTTAGAGAAGACATTGGGGTAGATACAACGTGAAAAAGTCATAAACTTTCCATTCCGTGAATTCTGAGGGCTTGTATGTGCCAGAATTTGTACTATATCATCTCATTTAATCTCATAATGGCACTGTAAATTAGACACTATTATTCCAATTTTATGAATTAAAAGAAAAAAAATAAAACTAAACATTCAAGAAGATAAGCAACTTGGCTTAGCATGCAGCTGTTTTTCAGTGAAAATGGGATTTAAAACTGGTAACCCTGTCAGGGAAAACATTTCTAAACCATTACTCACTGCTTCCACATATTAGCTTGTCTACTGTGATATGTTTTGCATAGACCACATTTATAAGAATTTCCTTTCTTTGGATTCAATGTTATTTTTACATTTAAAAAAAACCCTTAAAAACCAAGTGGTTTTTAGCCATTAAAACAGCTTGCAAAATAAGAATATTCATAAATTTGAAATCAAAGGATTGATATTCTTCTTAAATCAGGAAATGCATGTCCAAGGGTTTTAGAAAGTGTAAAACGAGTATTAGATATTTTTCTAGTATACAATATGTGTGATACACACATATGTACACATACAATGAATCGGTTGTGCTATGTGTGTATGTTGGCATTGAATTTGGAGGTGGGAAATTAATCAGTTCACAAATACGTTATTCTTTATCTGTTCTTGGTCTAATATACAAAGGGATATAGAGATATTCTGTGTATAGATTAGACTAAAAAGTTTAGTTATGAAGCATCTATGTGTCAGCATAACTAATAGGTCTGAGGGGAAAAGTTCAGTTATTAGCATTTCTAATTAAGGACATTTATCATATGACTGAAAGAAGGCCTAAACTTCATTCTTATGCAGGGATAGAAAATTACTTTTTAATGGAGGGGAAACATGATGCTTTTGCAAAAGTTGATTCTAAAAGCTAAAAGGGCTGATAACTATGCTTTATTTTCTTGGAGAAGATATGATGACATTTGAATGAATGCTATCTGTCATATTGTTTAAGCTGAGACAGTCATTGCATTACAAATGGCTCTATAATCAAAAGAGAGGTCAGAAATGTGGAATATGACATTTTACATTGGAAGATGGTTGTTTTTTAAATGTTCCAGAAAGATGGCATTTTGTCAGCATTATTTGTGGGAAAATGTTGACGAAGAGCTTGCCTTGTGTATTATGATGAACATTTTTAATAATGAAAATTGCTTGAAAGCTTTCCACAAGGCACCAGTGGTTCCGTAAGTCAGATAGAGCCAGGATTATCTTCAATTACAAAAAAAAATAATTGTATTTAACTTGTTGTATATTTGCGTCTAAGGCAGTCTTGGTTATTTCCATCAGAGTTGCTGAAAGAAATTTTTTCCACAAGTTACTGATCTCATAAGCTTTTGTTCAGCAATTCATGAATCAAACAGTATCCAAACTAGTAGACAGAAAGAACCTTCACAGAGCTGTACAAGGCAAGAGATTTGTGTAGACCAGATAAGCCCTCTACAGCCCTGAACACACCTGATCTTGTCTTATCTCAGAAGCTAAGCAGGGTCTGGCCTGGTTAGTACTTCAACAGGAAGAGCGAGGACATTATACAGGGCATTTGCTGATTGGTTAAAGTGAGGTTACTTTCCTTATAGGCATAAGGAAGACTTGGAGTGAGCTAAGGTAATTTGTGCTGAAGAGGCAAGTACTGGTTGGTTAACCTTTGTTTCTGGAGAACTGAGCCAGACACTTAATTAAGTTCTGGTTTGCTGATGTGACACTTAACATGAATGAGTCCATCTTGGGCCAAATATGCTTACTTTAACAAAATACTTGTCCTAGGATGAGAATTTTATTTCCAAAGTTGATAACAATTGTTTTACTTCCTCTTATTTCTAGTAAGACTTTGTACCATGTATGTTAGTGACATTATATTATTATAAATTATTTATTTAAATACTTTTTTTTTAAACCAGGTACTCTTTAGTAGGAAAAATTCTTCCTACATAGAATTTCATTTGTATATTCACTAGATATAAATACAAAAACAAATGATTTAGCTTCTAAAATTGTTAAGTAAAAGCTAGAATTGTCATTATGTTGCATAGAATTAAAATTTAATAAAATAATTTCAGTTAGATTTTATTTATTCATGTAAGCTATAAATACGAGTGGACAAAGGACCCAACTTTGAAATGGATACAAACTATTTGCAATATTAAGGAAAATATTTATATGACTTAAAAAATAAACATTAAATGTCGTAAAAACTGACCTCACTGTGAGAATTTTTTTTTACTTTTTCAAAAAGTCTTTTCATTTTATCCTGATAAAGCATAATCATTTTGTAGTGTGTTTTGATCATTATTTCATAAATATATAATTAGATATTTTAACTAAGTAGGCAGGAGGCAAGTTGTGTTTAGCATTTGAGGTAGCCTTTAATGTTTCAGAGTTTCAACATGTATTGAGGATTTTCTTTTAAAGTCCTCTAAAAAGTATTCCTCTAGACATGCTTTTTGTGCGGGATAAAATATTTTGTTAACATTATATATTACTTTATAAAAATTTTAAATTGTGGCTATATATATATATAACATAATTACCATTTTAATTATTTTAAGTGCACAATTCAGTAGCATTAAGTACATTCATATAGTTGTGTGACTTTTCAGTGTCATTTTCATAACATTATTAAATAGTTTACCTTTTTTACTTATCACTTCTGTTTAGTAAAAGAATTTATCAAGGAAATATGGTGTTTTTGGTAAAGATTCCTACAGCAATAATTTAAAAATCAAGTGTTATCTAAGAGTATATATACCTAATTTATATAAATATATTTGTCAAACTAATTAGCAATAATAAATTACATTATAAATGTTATTTTTAAAATACACAGTTTCTGTTCGTATTCGAAAGGTTCCATACTTATTTGCTTTATACATTTGCTGAATTCAAATTTAAATCTAACCACACAAGGTCTAATGTTAATATAGAACGGCTGAAATTTCAGTAGATTTTCAGCAGACGGCTTACTGTGAGAAAAATGTGTTTACTTCTTGGGAAAGGAAAAAAAGAAGCTAATACTTTACTACAACAAACACACATCCAGAGGACCTATTCACCAAATGTTTGATGTCAAGAATGAAATCGGCTTTGTTGCAAAGCAACAGATTTTAGTTAAGCAAAAATTTTATTTCTGCAGAATAGTTTTTTATGTTTCATGAAAGTATGTTTAATTTATAAGGGTTAACATAAAAAATGTAATCTGCCTGCAGTTTGAACTTTAATTACTCATTTAGACTCATTTATTACACTTACTAAAAATGTATTTTCTGATAGAGCAGTTGCTTAAAACTTTTTTCTTTTTAAATCTCATTTTAAATTAACTTGAACTTTATGTTGATATATTTGAGCATATTAAGCCACCAGTGTTAAAAGCCAATATCCACTTAATCATTTTCCAAATTCAAAAATATAAAATATGACCCACACAGAGCATGAAACTACCATAGTATAATGGATTATCAGAAGATTAAGTTGTAAACAGTCTCTGTGTGTGTGATTTATTTTCACACCCTTTTAAAAATGCTTTTCAGAATCATATGCATTGTTTGATATTTGCTCTAAAAATTTCAGAAGGTTTCTACCAATTTACTCATGTTTATTTTTACACTTATATATATATGTATATATATATACATGTATACAGATGAATGTATACAATACATAAAATTATACAAAATGAAATTTGAAGTTCTTCTTATCTTCCAACTTATAAGTATATTTCAAATGTCCACCGCACCTCCTCGCCTCTATAATTATAAATTTCTGAGGCCTTGACCTTTTATTTTATTTGTACCTTCAACCCTTTTCATTGGCTCACTGTCATCTGTCAGGAGTCTGTGTCACTACATCCTGACTCTTCTTTCTGATTGTGTCTCTTTTTCATAAATCAATCCAAGATGAAATTGAACAATCTTGCTTTATTATGCCACTGCCTATATAATTCATCATTAGCAGACCTATTCAAACTAAACATTGGTCCCTAGTATTCTGATTCTTCTCCTGGGATTCAGTATTAATTGGGACCCTCTGTTTTTTAAGTAGGAGACTACCTCCAAAACGTTGACCTTTGTCTGCAGTTTTCTTCTCTGACCCCAGCCTTAGGCTAAGGCCTGTATTCCCAGATGTATATTTCTAGAAGTATTCTGTTCTTTGAACTTTCAGCCAGTCACTAGACCAGATTTCCATATACAGAATCAGAGGAGGGGCGCCTGGGTGGCGCAGTCGGTTAAGCGTTGGACTTCAGCCAGGTCACGATCTCGCGGTCCGGGAGTTCGAGCCCCGCATCAGGCTCTGGGCTGATGGCTCGGAGCCTGGAGCCTGGTTCCGATTCTGTGTCTCCCTCTCTCTCTGCCCCTCCCCCGTTCATGCTCTGTCTCTCTCTGTCCCAAAAATAAATAAAAAAAA
This sequence comes from Prionailurus bengalensis, assembly GCF_016509475.1. Taxonomy (NCBI): domain Eukaryota; kingdom Metazoa; phylum Chordata; class Mammalia; order Carnivora; family Felidae; genus Prionailurus; species Prionailurus bengalensis. Next base: position 99,670,519 of record NC_057344.1, on the reverse strand, counting down.
AACGTTGAAAAAAAATTAAAAAAAAATAATAAAGAATCAGAGGAAAAGACTGCAGAATGAGAACAAAGTCTAATGGTATGCATTATGGGTTGACATAAAGATGAATTAAATAAAATTACTCCTGCTCTCTATTAGCTTATAACTTAACAGAGGATATGACAGAGTACATTGATAGTAATAATAATACAGAGTAAAACATCTATAGTAAGAATGGCATTGAGTTCAAAATTGGCTCTCTCTTTCCACTATGGCTGAATATAAATAAATTGCTTAAATTCTTTGAGTCTCAAATTCTTTATCAAAAAAAAAATAATACCTATTTTATGGAATCTGTATATTAAATGAGTAATACGTATATAAATATATATATATTTACATGATCTCAAGTAAGTGTTCAACAATATGTATATACAAATATATATGTATATATACATTTATATTTCAATTTATAGATAAAAATATGGGCTACATTTACACAGAATAATTAATATTTCAGTTTTTCGCATACTAATATTGAGGCTTTTTGGTAACTTGCAAGCAGAGACAACAGATAGTCGCATGTGTCAGCCTAGAGCCAACAGAGAGGTGTGGACTAAATATAAAGTAACAGTAGGCATTGTGCTGCACTTCACAAGGGACATAACAAAAACTGTTAGGACACAGGAACATAAGGATCCTAGACCACTTCCTCACATAGTTAAGAGGGAGAGAGTTTAAAGACAACCAAACACAGAAAAGCAACGATGGAAACATGGCTTCATCATTCAATTAGCAGATGAGAGGAAGTGCTAAAATTTATGTGGGCCATCAACTAGGCCATCATCTGATGTAGGCCATCATCTGAGACCAGTGATGTAGAAATAAGATTTATGTGAAATCAGGGGTGTTCCATTTTTCTCCTTTGATTTCACTTTCCTGACTAAAGTTCAGAGGCAGTGACTTCCAGAGCTCACGCTATTAGTGGACAAGGATGAGATGGGATCTGGTTGCTTGGCGGTTAGGTCCCATTCCCAAGAATAAAAATAAAACATATTGGAAGCAGAATTCAAATTTAGGGTTAATTAAATCTCAGTAAAAGACTTAGAAATTTAGAACAATGTGTTTGTAAGGTTTCCTTATAAAATTGAAAAAAGTAGATAAGACCTGCATGCACATCCTTTGGGGCAACAAGAAGGGGAGGCCACTGGACAATTGTGGTTCATTCTGACAATTCTTGAAGAAAATAGGAAAAGAACCCTAAGTGCTTATAAACTGGGCTGTGGCAGCTACTAAGAGAAGCAAAGGGGGCCCTTTGCTTGAGAAGAGCTCCCATGTGGATATGGGATCACCTATGGGGCTACTTCTCAAGCTGGGACCATCTTGTTGTCACTGGTGTGCTTTTAAAATCTTTTGGAAAATTAGGTATTCTCTGGTATGAAGACACTGAGATTGAACTTGCTGAATATTTTCCTGGGTAAACAATGTTTTTCTCTTTTTGCTTACTAATTCAGAAAACACATCAGCAACCATATTTATGTAGTTTAGAGACAAAGAAAGAAATCACATGTTCCTGACCAAATGAGTTAGTCATCATTTTATGTGGTTTTCCATATATGTGTCATCAGACACTTTAGAATACCAAGGATAAAACCTTTGCTTGGCAGTTACTGGGATACTTCTTAACAAGTTTAAGTATTGTTGATTAGAGAGCAATGGGCATACCAGAAATATTTAGGTCTTCTTTAAACTCTCACTGTAAAGTACCAAATTTTTTATCTTTAAATTTCCAATCAACATGTCCTTCACAAAGTTATGAAAGGTTTGAGAGCTAAGTGTCTCATTTTGTTACACTACAAGGGAATCATTAAGAAGAAAGGATGACTCAAAATATTTTCCTGAATAATATTATCATAGAGCTGAGTCAAAAGTTTCACTGGAGAATAAAAATCCTGAGAACTATAAAATTGAAATCTTTAATATTAAGAAAATGGACCTTCCAAATGTAAAGTTTTCATTTTTCTTGTGTCTAAAGCAAGTACAAGAACAAGGAATACATTTTAACTATATACCAGTCACTATCCTTAGCATGTTACATTTCCCTCAGTACCTCTTTGGGGTATGTTCTATGCTTATTATTCCCATTTTACAGAAAAGGAAACTGAGATTTAGTGAGTAGAGTTCAATGTCAGTAAACTATATAAAAGAGCCCTCCATATCCTCCTATCCTTTGCTTCTAGGGACTTGATTTAGTTATTCCCTCTCTCAATACATCCTAGTGTGCACACTGTCCTTCCCATGGCATCCTCTTTTGCCCACATGAAAACACAGTTATCCTTTACTTACCTTTTTTTTTTAAATGTAACTAGTGGAAGAGATACCAACATGATGCAGATAATTAACTTCCATTTCACCAAATTGTACATAATTAAACATATATAAGAGATTTAGTCCAAACATTGATCATCAATGATACCCCTGAAGGTATTTAGTTAGCTTTAACATGACCCTTATGAGAAATTGAAAGTCTCTGACAGGAGTGTTGTCTCCAAATGCCCCACAAACTTCAACTGGCAAATAACTAGGGTCTATCACCTATGGACTTGGGGATTTTCTCCAACTTGTGTCTTATGTTGTTCTCTGGGCCCAGCTTGTTCAGAGTCCCAGCACATCTCACTGAGTGGTACCCATTCAGTCGCTAGCAACACCTTTCAGCTTTTTGCCAGTGGCAAACAGCTTCACATCCAAGTCCCATGGATTAAATTCCAGCTCTCTCACTATGTCTATGGCCTTGAAAAATCATTTAATCCAATTATCAGCTTTTTTAAACATATATTGGGGATAGCAGGGGTACTAACTGATGAGGATTACACAATGTAGTCTATGTAAACTTCTTAAACCAGTACTTGCCTACCTAAGGATATGATCATTATTAATATGTTGAGTGAGATCTTTAAAGTCTTATTTTGATGTGCTTCTCCAGTGTTTATAATACTTCCAAATCTATTTTGTGTATGAAATATTTGTGACATCATTTTACCATTATTAGCATCAAGTGACTAGTGAAAAGGCAATTATACTCTTTTAGTAAGTTTATAGTTAATTATACTTGTAAGCAATAGTAAAGACTAATTTTTGTTTCCTTTAATACAAAATCAAACATCTAAAAGGTAAGACTCTGGGGTGCCTGGGTGGCTCAGTCAGTTAAGTGTCCAACTTCAGCTCAGGTCATGAACTTGCGATTTGTGGGTTTGAGCCCTGCGTCAGACTTTGCTGACAGCTCAGAGCCTGGAGCCTGCTTTGGATTCTGTGTCTCCCTCTCTGCCCCTCCCTGACTCATGCTCTGTCTCTCTGTCAAAAATAAATAAAAATTAAAAAAAATAAAAGGTAAGACTTTGGGAGTCATGAATTTAAAAATATGTTAATGGAAATGGAATGTTTAATATAAAATACTTTACTGAAAAAGATATATTTGGCAATAATTATCACCATGTAGCCTAAATTTAATGGCATAGATTTATGGGAGCAGTCATGTTTCATCACAGGGCCTAGCTCAACTGGTCATACGCATTTTCATCTCATGTAGAATTCAAGCTTCCTTGAATAGAGCACAGATATAACATCACTAAATCCATTGCATTCCATAATTTTCTAGTCTGTTTGTTCTAGTCTGATTTTGGTTCCTATATATTTGAGCATAAAAGCTCATTGGTTATAGGCCATCAGTAGTTATAATCTAAGAACATAGAACAGGTTTAAATAGTAGTAAAGGAAATATCAGCAAATCACAGGATTACTAGAAAAAAAAATACTGGAAGGTTGTGAATCTCAACGCCATTCTGTAAGGAGTAAAAGGGAACACCGTAGACATTTTAGAGAAATGAATGAGTGAATGGATGGCTTTTATTAAGAAGCGTTGAGTGCTAGAAATAAGTAGAATTTAAATTTCATATAAGGGTGAATAATTTTATGGAAAGTTTTAATATCTTAAACAGAAAAAGAGAGTATTCAGGGCTTTATTTTATTTTAGATAAATACAGTTAAACAGATCTCTATTGTTTCTATTTAGACAGATTAAAGTTTGAAAACTGATTTTGAACATGCATCTAAAGACAGTTGATTTGACTTTTAGTTTTGGGACAACCCACAGAATGTAACCAAATATGGCTTCTGACCTTCACCACAAAGAGTCTGTTAAAGAGACTGTTAAAGAGTACTGTTAAAGAGTCTGTTAAAGAGTACTCTGTTAAAGAGTACTCCGTGTAGTACGGACAGTGTATGCCAAGGTTTTCTTCAATGTTGGCTTTTCATTATATGCTGATAACAGAGCTGGAACAGGAAATAAAAAAAAGTAATTGTTTCACATTTATATTAAATATTAAATAAATGTAACAAAAATAATTCCAAGTCAGCTCATCCACATAATGTTATTTCCACCAAGTGGAAGATCGTGGTTTTGAGATATAACTTGAAGCTTTATTTTTTTTTCCTTTACAAACAAATATTAGTTGAGAATAGGGAATTTAAAGACCCAGAAACCCAAATTTTTGATATTAACATTGATAGTCACAGCTAGGAATTTAGTTTTCATGCTTTGTCAGTTGGCCAGATATTCAATGCCCATGGGTATTCTCCAAATTTGGAGTGAGCTATTTTAATGCAATTTCAGAGAAACCAGCAGTGCCTCTTTTGTGGTGTTTAAATGATTTTGTTGTGTTTTTCACTGCCGAATCAGCACCTTTCAAATAGAATAAGAGGTTGACATACTCTTTTTGTTCAATATCATCAGAAAAGATTTGAAATACCAGTTTATAAATGAAAATACTCGTCTTGTAACAAAATAAAAAAAACACTCAATCACTTGTAGCATTTAGAAATTTCACTTTGAGATGTTTTCTAAATTGTCTCCGGTAGTGTTATCTGTAACTAATTAATGTTAAATTTGCTGTTATCTTTGTTATTTATAAACATTAAAAACTTGATTTTCTTCTCCTTCTAGGATCCCCTGCCCTGACTGGAACTGGAACAATCAATGTCATCGTAGATGACGTCAATGACAATGTCCCTACTTTTGCCAGTAAAATGTATTTCACAACAATTCCTGAAGATGCACCCACTGGAACAGATGTTTTATTGGTAAATGCCTCAGATGCTGATGCCTCAACAAATGCAGTTATCAGGTCAGTCATTTTCCTTTGTAAACTTTGATTATTTTTTCATTAAACATTAGTCTTTGGACTAACTGAATATAATGCTTAATTTTGCTAGAAATTCTGTAACATTAACCCATAGCCTTATTATGTCTATGTACTGTTGAATAACTAACTATGGCTAAAATGAGGATTTAAACAATGATTTTACTTGTCATTCTAAAATTTTAATTACTTAGTTTTATTTATATTTTTATCTATCTCATGAATTTGTAGTCCATGTAGTTCATTTACAGGGCTGGGTTCACAGGGAGATTCTTCTGCTTCATGTGATTGACTGGTATCACTTAATGGTATTTACCTGGTAACTGGGCAGTCTTGAAGGTTCAAGATGTCTTCACTCAACGTCTGGTACTTCGGCAAGGATGATTGGAAGGTTGGGCTCTGCTAGCTCCCTGTCTCTGATCTTGTGGTCTCAGGGCTTCACAATATGGTTCTTTGGCAGGTAGCTGAAATGGGCTACATGGTAGCTCTGGGGTCCAAGAACCTCAGGTGAAATCTGCCAGTGCTCTTAAGGAAAAGTCCTAGAAGTGGTGTAGCATCACTTCCATAATACTTTGTCAAAGCAGCCATGACCTGCCTATATTCACTGGGAGGAGAAATGCACCTCACCACTTGAAGAGGAATATCAAAGAATTTTGGCCATTTTTAACCCAGCCACTAGCCTCAATAAGAATATTTGTGTTTTCAAAGTTTAAAAACTTTCTGTTAATCTACTGAAACCCATTTAAAATGGAGAAAACAATATGGTACCTTTTCCAGAGACGATGTGAAAATGGTTGTGTTGTGACATTTGGTGGATCGAGTTGTGTGTCACCTTCTTCACTTCTTCCTATTATCAACAGTAAGAAATGAAGATTTCTAAGTTTTCCAGAGAAGACTCTCAAAGACATAAATATTTCTTACCCACACAACATCCCTAATCTCTGTAGGCTTATGTTAGGTAAATTAGAGTAGGTCAGATGGCTGTGTAATGGGTCAGAAAAGAGAATCTGAGTGTTCTGTAGTTATCAGTAAAAGGTGGCCTGTGAATGTTGATCCTGTGATGATTTGGTTAGTGATTTATTTTGTTTGTTACTAATTTCCTATTTATAAAATCACTTTGGGAAACTGCTATTAAGTAGTCTCTTCCTGCTGGCAGAGGTGACTGAGGTATATAGAAGACCTCAAGCTATTTTCATTTAATAAACATGCATTGAGTTTTTAGTATGGGTAACAAGACAAAGTTTCCACTTTCTTTGAGCCGGCATGCTTTGTGAGGTAGATAGGCAATTTAATATGAAATAAAGAAGATTACTTAATATGGTGAATGCAGCCTTGAAAATAAAATAGGCTTATATAACAAGAGAGTGACAAGGGACTTTTAGGTATGGTTAATATGGGTGACTTCTTTATGGAAGTGACCTTTAGGCTGAAGAACTGGGCTGTGGAATGTAAGTAAGCATGGTGCATTTAACTAGGAAGTTTGGCGAGTGTGGACCAGAGTGAGAACAGGCTCAGAGAGGTAGGCAGGGGCCAAATCATGTAGTCCATACAAGGGCTCCTAGGTCATAGTAAGAAATTGAGATATTAATTAATTAATTTATTTATTTATTTATTGAAATTCTTAAAATCATTTATGTGATAAACTATTGGAGTATTTCAAACAGGGGCCAAAATAAACTGATCTGTTTGGATTGGGTTAGAGGCAGGACTGTAGAAAGAAGCTATTAGAAGAGAAACCAGTGAGACCATTCAGGTGTTAATTAATATACTGATTCAAACAAAAGGTGGAGTGTCCTTGTACTAAGGTGGAAAAATGAAAATTGAATGAATGTATTTGGAAAAACATTTGAGATTGTAAGTGGAACTAAAAGAAAGAGAGAAATCAGAATGGCCATCTACTAAGTTTTTGGCTTGAACACCTGGGCAGATGGTGGTACCATTCTGGGTAGCACTGGAGGAGAAACAGGCATGGGGGAAACCAGGAGTTCTTACTTGAATCCAATTTTAAGTGACTACTAGTCATTCACATGGGGATATCAGTTGGGACATTAAAACTACGAGTGTGAAGCTTAGGTTTGCATCAGGGCTGTAGATACAGATTTGAGAATCATCAATGCTCACAGCACATGTAAAACCAAGGCACTGAATAAGAACACTTTAGGAGAGAGAATAGAGAAATAAAAGGGGGGCAGGAATGAGTCTTCTGGAATTCTCCTAACAGTTGATAAGCACGTTTAGAAGGAAGAGTCGCCTAGGGAGCTAAGCAGTTCTGACCAGAGATATACAGAAGGAAATCCAGAAGAGAATGGACACTGACATGCACTATAAGAGGAAAGGCTATGCATGAACTTCTTTCAGAAGCTGGTAACTACTTCCAGGCAAAGAGCTGAATTCTAAGAGGCTTATACAGTCAAATCATTAAGGATGGAGAAAACTTCTGCCCAAGGTCATAGTTATATGCTTTTGGCTCACTGTGCTTAGTACCACTTGGAGAAAGGCAGGTACAACCTAACTACTTCCTGGCATGAACCTCAAAAAGGCAGTAAATACAACCTCCTTCAATTGTCCTACACCAAAGCATAGGAATAATGGAATCTGTACCCTAAGAACTAAGTCTTTAGCTTTGTGGTAAGAGCACAGCCTTGAGAATGAAGCTGTGTAGAATGGAATCCTGACTCTCCTTTTAATTGTGGGGCAGTTTATTGAACATTTCTGGGCATCAGTTTTTTTCTTATCAACGTAATAGGTATACTACATAATAAAAGTGAATTTATGGAATTGTTGTGAGGACAAATAAAATACTTTAACAGTTCTAAGTGAACTGCTTAGAATAATGTTAAAACAAAAATTACTCAATATCCATCAACCCATACTGTCCCAATTATGCAAAGCACTTTTCCCTTTTCTTGCCATCTGTTAGTGCTCAGTAAGTTTGTGACAATTTTGGAAGAGATGTCCTATCCATTGTAGTGTTATAGTCTAATAAATATTTATCTGCCATGCCAAGGAGTCCTTCTCTAAAGATAAAATATAGAGTATGACAAATCAGTAGCATAACTATTCCCATCTGAGATGTTTCAATTGCTGCAACAATTGTGAAGCTGTGTGCTTACAAAATCAATGAGTGCTAGAATAAAATGCTATGATGGTACGCTATTTTCTTCTAGCGTATGTCCAAGTTTCACTGCTACATGTGATCTTACGTTTGTGGGCAATGGTGATCAATGGAAAGTTGGTCTAGGAAATCCTGTCAATATTTCCAGAGTGTTTTACACAGTTGTATTGGTAGCTTTGAAATGATTGTTTTGATTTTTGGTTGTTTGGTTGACTGGTTGAATATTTTTCCTCCTTTAATATGAAAGAATTAACTTTATACTTTTACATGCCCTGAAATCTATAAAATGCATATGCAAAAATCTTTAAATGACTACATTGACTGTCATAAGTCAGATAATATAAAAATTGAAGCTATTTTTATTTTGTAAAATTATTAAATTCACTTTTAAATTAACTTAGGACAGACAATTATTACAGCTTAAATTTAAAATACTTTCATAGGTAAAATAAGTAGTGATGCCAACCTAAACCTTTTTTACTCTGGCTTCATATCTTCTTAATGGAATATAATACACTTTTATATTAGGTGTTAATTGCTCCTTGCTATGCATAGAATCTGGGGCAAACCCATTCTCCTGGTTAACAGAGCTATTTTATATTAATTTTATGTTGCTTATTTAAATATTACAGTGTAAGTCATTTACCCAACTACTTGTGGGCTCTCTAATAGCACAACCTGTTATGTGTCATATATTGTTACTTTTCCCTTATAGTCTACCATAATCTTACACACAGCAATCGCACAACCAATACTTATTTATATTTTTCTTTCTACCCATTTGATAAAACTATAGATTTGTATGGATGGTGAGTTATACCCTTCATTTCACTTTTAATATTTCCCCTCTAGTAAACTAGACTGCATTAATTCCTAGTCTTTGTCTGGTTTACATATTTGCTTCCCAGACAGACACTCATTCCAAAGTTAGCTTTTAAGGAAATGTATCCCTTTTTATCCCAACTGGACCAAATCTCCATGTTAGCAGTGGGGAAACTTACAAAATTGTATTGACAGGGTCAACATTCAAAGGCGAGTCCCGGGGCGCCTGGGTGGCGCAGTTGGTTAAGCGTCCGACTTCAGCCAGGTCATGATCTTGCGGTCCGTGAGTTCGAGCCCCATGTCAGGCTCTGGGCTGATGGCTCAGAGCTTGGAGCCTGTTTCCGATTCTGTGTCTTCCTCTCTCTCTGCCCCTCCCCCGTTCATGCTCTGTCTCTCTCTGTCCCAAACATAAATAAACGTTGAAAAAAAAAAAAAAAATTCAAAGGCGAGTCCCTTACTCTGTGCTCTTAATGCCATCCCATTTAACTTCCTCCACATCTTTAATTTAACAGTTTTTGCATTTCTCTCTTAAATCTTCAAATCATCCCTCTTCCCTAAATCATGTATTTATCCCTATAGAAACCCTCAGAATATCTGGTATTGAATGCTAGTTTTTTTATTTACCTACCATGACTTAGAAAAGTCATGTTTGTGTCTCTAAGGCTCAGTGTATCCATCAGTAAAAGTGGAGATAAGAATTGTTATTTTATAATTTGTGAGAGTTAAATATATATTGATCACCTACTATGTGCCAAGTAGTATATATGTAATCAGTTAATATGCATAAATGTCTCTCATACAATTATCAGGACTCAAAACTCGTTAAATTAATATTTTTTCTTGTTAATCTTCTTATATCTATTTTATTCCTAATATAGTCTTCCTTTCACAACATCTGCACCATAGTCGTGACTGACACCTAAATAAATGCATTGAATGAATGATTCCAGTATTCTTAGAACTGCTATTTGCACTCACTTTTTTTTTATATCACACTTTTGACCCAGACTGGGTCATTATCTCACAGTTTTCTCCAGCCATTTTTTCCCAAAAATCTTCCAACTGTTTTTTCTCCTCCATTGATCTATGAAAAAATAATCTATCCAAAGATTCTGCTGAAATTTACCAAGTTCAGTGACTTTTTCTGAGTCTTTATTTTCCTTTACCTTTTGCAATATTTGCACCACAGATCATCCTTTCTTTTTAACCTTTTTTTTTCTCGTCAGTGTCTATGGAAATGTTATCTCTTATTTCTCGCTCTGCATCTCTGACCACACTTTCTAATTTACCTTCTAATCTCCTCTTTCTCTCTTTGCAAAGTAATTTAGATATTCCCCATAATATTTTTCTCAGTCCTTTTTTTTTTTCTTTTTTTGGTGTGTGTGTGAGAGCGAAAGTGCGAGAGAGCAAGAAAATTGAGAGAGCGTGAGCTAGAGAGAGAAGGAGAGGGAGAATATTTCATTTTCACAGCTGCAACCACCCAGAAAACTATGCAGAAGCCTCTAAATCTGTGGTATTGATTCCGACTCCATCCCAGAGATCCCCTTCCTGTATTTCTAACTCTGTAGGTGACATCTCTACCTGGAGGATCTGCTGGCAGCAGGGGCACAACATATCAGAAGCTCCTAACTTTCCTGTTTCTCATCTTGGCATTCTGCTTTCTCTTAATGGTGTTGTCTTGCTTTTTTCATCGATGTTGGATAGCCAGGGGTCACCCTCTCCCCCTATACTCAGTCAGTGGACAAGTTCTCATGTTTCTTCCTTACTAAGGCCTCTGGCACCCATTCTCTTCTGTGCATTTTTCCTGCCAAGATTCTAGTTCAATCCACAATTACATCATGCCTGGACTATTATAATAAAAATTAACTTTCTTCCCTGACTCTGGTTTCTAATCTCTATACTACCCTGTACCATATAATTTTGAAGCCCTCACTATGTCCTGGGCACTTTAAGTTCCAAGGAGTTAGGACCTCCAGCCACCACAAGGAGAACAGTTCAGTATAGGAGATAATTTTGTAATCTTGAAATTATAGTACTTTGCAACAAGTATAGTTTAAGCACAGAATGGGTGGAAAGAATAGCATACTCGATGCTGTTCGAAGAAATCAGTAGAAGCTTCAAGTACTTGATGATTTCTGGAAAGACTGAGAAGTAGCTTATCACAAAATAAGGGACGACAGACCTTCTAGGCAAAGACAACAACAGGCACAAAGGCAAAGGGCTCTGCACAAACATGGTATCAGAGAAGCAAAGCGGTTCCGTATGGTCAGTGTGGATTAGGAATGGGCCTTGTATATCATATGAAAAAAGTCACACACCTTTCTGTGTCTAATGGGAGAAACAACTGAAGTGTTTGAGCTGGGCAATCACACGACTAGTTTACGTTTTATGATGATTGATCTCTCAGTACTGTAGGAAGTAGTCTGGTTGAACCAAAGCCTGAGTCAGTGAATGAAAGAGCAACGGCAGTAATATGAACCAGCTTGGGCGTTCAGTGGCTCCGCTTTAACAGTGATACTCCCTTCCTCAAAATCCTTCAACTTCCAGTTTGCCTGTGGCATAATGCCCAGGCTCCATATTCCAGTCACTCCATAAATGGCCCCAGCGCCTTCCCGAGCTTATTCTGCACAAACCTTCAACATATAGCCAAACTTTCAGCCTCATTGGATCACTTTCTGCCCCTGGGAAAAGGATCTGTGCTTTCCCAAGCTTTATGGCTTTGTTCGAGTTCTTCTGTATCCTAGATCCAGGTTCTGCAAATGGCAATCTATAGGCTAAACCTGCATTTGTAAGTAAAGTTGTATTGGGATATAGCCATGCCCATTCATGTATGTATTGTCTGCGGCTGCTTTTGTCCTAAAACAGCAAGCTGAGTATTGCAACAGAGCTTTTATGGCCTGCAGAGGCATATTGACTAGCAATGGCCTTTTAAGGAAAAAAAAATTGCTGACTCCTGACCTAGACCACCTTTCTCCCTTTTCACCACTATTGCAAGATGGGTAGCTCCTTTAAAGCTCAGCTTAACTTTAGCCTTCTTCACAGAAAGCTTTCCTTTAATCACTCCAGTCAAAAGTGGTCTCTTTGTCTTTCGGATAACTAGAGCAATACTTCTACTTGAATATACTGCCTTGTTTTGTATTTCTCTCTTTCTTCCATTCAGGATGTAAGCTTGAGGACAGGATTTTCACCTACTTCTCCAAGTGTCTATCAATTAGTCCACCTATCCATTTGACTAAATATGTAGATGGAATATAATAGATTATGATAGGCTATTATATCATAATTGAATATGTGTATATGCTCTGTTATGTGTGTAAAACTAGACTTTTAATTCTCTTCATGTACCAATTACAATACCAAGTGCATTTCATATGAAATTACATTTAATGCTCCAAAGTACTAAGTGAAAGGAACGTATATGTGATCAACACTTTATAAATGAAGAGAAAAGGCTTAGAAAGAAGGAATTTTATGAATTGAAGTGTTAGAAGTGAGGTAAAAATTCATGTCCAAGTGAATTGTGTTTCAAAGTGCACACAATTTAATACAGAAACTGAATTATTGTATTCTCGCAACATACAGCACAGTGCTTTATGCTCCTAGTAGATGTCAGGAAGAGGCAAAAAAAAAAAAAATTAAAAAATCAAATTGTGATATTTCAGCTTTAAAAGTGCAAAAGTGATTTAGATTTTAGGTAGCAATGATGTCAGTCTATGCCCATAATTTGAAACAGTAATTTCTTATTCTTGAATCTGCAAATAAATATTTGTTGATTTGCACCGAGCCAAATCAATGGAAACCAATTCTACATTGACACACACCTTGAGCACTAGTTCCTTTTAGTCTTAGCAAGCAGGTGCAGCATTTCTTGCCTTCACTCCAGCTGAGTTTTACCTTCTTTATACTGTAGTATGGTAGAACAAGTGGGTGTTGAGTCCTAAAGACTAGATTTTCAAATTCAAAGTCTAGATTGACCTGTTGTAGATAGTGTGCTTTGTTGTGCAAGTGTATTAGTCTCTCTTAGATTCAGATTCATTATCTATAAAAAATCCAAAACAAAACCGAAATGTCAGGATTGTTTTGAACCTAAACGAGAGCATATATAAAGTGCCTTGTAGCCTGTGCTCAGTACACAATAAGGACACAGTAAGATGCTGCAGAGCTTTAAACCCCAGCATAGATGTTCAGGTGTGAAAGGACAGCACAAAACCCAATGTGATAAAGTTAATATCCATAAAAGAAATTTTGGACCGAGAAGGAGGAAAGATCTTCATGAAGGGATGAGAACTAAACCAGGATTCAAGTGATAGAGGAAAGGCAAACCTGGGCATATTATCTTGAACGTCTATCCACTTATAGAGCCACTTGTGTCCCTTCTATATGTGTGTGTTTTTTAACTTACAAGTATATATCAGATAAAACTGATAATGTAGATATTATGAGGCATTTACAGAATACTTCGTATGTAAAATAGACTTTTTGGAGGGCTCCTGGGTGGCTCAGTAAGTTAAGCATCCAACTTCAACTCGGGTCATGATCTCACAGGTCACTCATCGAGCCCTGTGCTGACAGATCAGAGCCTGGAGCCTGCTTTGGATTCTGTGTCCCCTCTCTTCTCTGCCCCTCCCAATCTCTGTCTCTTTCTCTCTCTCTCAAAAATAAATAAACATTAAAAAATTTAAATAGACTTTTGATACACTTCAGAATTAGGTAAAGTCTAGAAAAAAATCACATACTAGTGTGACAGTTTATTTTTTAATGTTTAAAAATAGTAAAGATATTAATTACTTTTAAATAGAGAGGCTCCTGGGTGGCTCAGTCAGTTGAGCATTCGACTTCAAATTGTTTTTTTTCAGCGTTTTTTTTTTATTTATTTTTGGGACAGAGAGAGACAGAGCATGAACGGGGGAGGGGCAGAGAGAGAGGGAGACACAGAATCGGAAACAGGCTCCAGGCTCCGAGCCATCAGCCCAGAGCCTGACGTGGGGCTCGAACTCACGGACCGCGAGATGGTGACCTGGCTGAAGTCGGACGCTTAACCGACTGCGCCACCCAGGCGCCCTAAGCATTCGACTTCAGCTCAGGTCATGGAATCGTGGTTTGTGAGTTCAAGTCCCGCGTCGTGCTCTGTGCTGACAAATAGCTCAGAGCCTAGAGCCTACTTCAGAACTCACATCATTTGCCTTTCAACATGTTGCTCTTCCTAATACATCACAGTCTTGTCATAGACAAATATCCAAATCTAAATTTGCATGCATTTTTCATCATTTTAACTTTATTTGTATTTGTGAATAATTGAGGTAATATTTAATCAATCCCTGAACTTTGCTGTCATAAAGCTGTAAAAAAGTTTGTGGTGCTATGAATTACGAATTGCTCTTTTTCCCTGTTTGATAGTTTCTACATCTACTGATAGACACAAGGTTTCTCAGAATAAGATGACACAATTCTCATAATTCAGGTTCTTACAGAATTTATTGAAAGGGTAAAATAATTTGATTATTTCATAAGTCCTGATTTTATAACTTTAAGAATTCATTTATAAACCTGTGATATTTTTATTTTGATAAAGGAAATAGATATCTACTGTATAAAGGCAGTAATTATACTTTATAAAGAGTCACTTCTGGTCCAGGAAATGCTATTCTCATTTACTGCTGATCCTGGCATGTGAGTATGCCAAAATGTATTGAAAGTCTGAGTGATATCAAGTACTTTGTAAATACTGAAGTCATTTCTCAGCCAAACGGCCCCTGTACCTTTTTTTTTTTTCTATTTTGTTATCATTTGATAGGACTTCTACTTTTTAAAAATATCAGCTCCCGAGTAGTTCATTATTTCTCTAAAAAAGATAAAATTGCTGAATGTTAGTTTTAAATTGTGAGCTTAATAGGTGGAATGCCCTCGGGGCGCCTGGGTGGCGCAGTCGGTTAAGCGTCCGACTTCAGCCAGGTCAGGATCTTGCGGTCCGTGAGTTCGAGCCCCGCGTCGGGCTCTGGGCTGATGGCTCAGAGCCTGGAGCCTGTTTCCGATTCTGTGTCTCCCTCTCTCTCTGCCCCTCCCCTGCTCATGCTCTGTCTCTCTCTGTCCCAAAAATAAATAAACGTTGAAAAAAAAATTAAAAAAAAAAATAGGAGGAATGCCCATTCCACTTACTGCAATGTAGGCCTTTTTCTACTGTTAGATATACTTGCTGTTGCTTTGTTTTCATGGGCACAAACCAAACTATAGAAACATGCATTTAATTCTAACAAGGCCATTTCTTTGTTAGTCTAAAGGAGAAGACTTTTAAAGACATCCATTTCCTTGCCACCCTCCAACTCTAAAAACAATGGACCATAGCCAGTTTCTGAACCTTCAAGCTTAGCTACTTCTTTTCTAGTTGATCTCTGAGGAATATGCAGATAGCTTTCTCTTCATAAAGAAGAGAGAAGGTGTTCTCAGAGGAAACTCCCGCCTATTAACCAATCTGGTTAGCATCAGAATATCCATGAAAATGTCATACCTCTCCTGACAACAAGAAAGAAAAGCATAGCCATATGAGGAATGACAAATGAGAGAATTAGTAAGCAGGAATGTCTCTGTATAAATAATCAGTTCTTTAGTTGTTCTGGGTAGGCGGTGGATGTCAAATACAGTGTTTTTTGTCTTTAAAAAATAAGATCTTCAACTGATCTTCTCTGGTTTACTATGGTACACAGCAGAAAAGTAATTTTTAGATTCATTTAACAGATGTTCATTTGTGATCCTGGCCACTAACCGCAATATTAGAGTGAGGCCCTGATTTATGCCTTCAGGTTCACTTATTTATAACACAATAGTCTTCTGGGTATATTTTGGGGACTTGCATGATCCAAAAAATCCAGATATCTTGTGAGGACCTGCTTGAGCTCACTGGACATCTCACAGTAAAGATTGTCAATGTGATACATAAAATTTGAAATATTTATCTTCTAGCCATATTCTTTAATTGTTGTGTGATTGTACTTCTAATGATTTGTTTTTACATTTCTGCCTCAGTTTTTGAATTGTAGTGAATAGATGCTGCAGTATGAACACCAGAAAAAATATGCCCATCTCTGTTCTCTTTAGTTATAGAATCATTGGTGGAAATTCTCAGTTCACCATCAACCCATCCACAGGACAAATCATCACAAGTGCATTGTTAGACAGGGAAACAAAAGAGAATTACACTTTAGTTGTGGTCTCCAGTGATGCTGGATCCCCGGAGCCTCTTTCCAGTTCTGCCAGTGTGCTTGTCACTGTGACTGATGTCAATGACAACCCACCAAGATTTCAACATCACCCATATGTCACACACATCCCGTCTCCTACTCCTCCAGGTAATCAAGCCAACTCTGAGGTGTCATGGATAAATGCAATCTATACATTGGACCTTTTCTATAAATATATTTTTGTTACTTTTATATGAATATTTCTGATACAGCTTAGCTTCATAGATCCTCTAAATTCAACTTGTTTTGACTAACGAAACTGAAGGAATGTTGAATCTTCATAAATGATTTTTTTTAAAATTTTAGACCAATTGTGTTTAAGATTTTATAGTTGCTACATGTTTCCTCGTACTGTTTCTTAATATAATTTGAATATTTTCAAATGATTAAAATAGTCACTTCATAGTCAAGAAGGGTTCTGCCCAGAGATGTATGTAATTTGTTTGTAAATTCCATGAGAGGAGAGACGTTGTTTCTTTTTCTTTCTTTCTCCCTTTCTTTCTTCCTTTCTTTTTGCCATATGCTATTTCCTGAAACATCTGAGAGGTAGAAAGCATTCAACTATATTTGTGGGTAGAAAATAAAGATTTTATTTTAATCCTTCATAGGTAGGTTTTCAAAAATATTTAATGAGTGAATAATTCTAATGAATTATTATTATTAATATTTTATTCCAGTTGTGATGGATGAAGATTTTCTGTTAGTAAGTTTATGAAGACATTAGTGACCACTTTCATATGACACTATAGGCATTTATCTTCCTTCATTTAAATTTACTTTGGTTTCATTTGCTTGTTTGTAAAAAATGGCAAGCTCTCTAAAAAACTGCACAAATAATCTGCCATTTGTAATCTTTGAGATGTGTTTCCAAACAGGAAAATATACAAATATAGGCCCAAATTAATTTGATCTGCTTTGCTTTAAAATACTTTTAATTAGAAGAAAAAGCAAATGGATCCAGGATCTCTTCTCTCAGTGGTGTTTGATCTCCTATTCACTTGAGAATGTCAAATTGATACCAATTCAAAGTATAAAATGCATAAATTTCTGTGCCAATCTTTTATCAAAAGGAAATGTCAATATCAAAGTCATATATCCCTGATGAAGGCCTGTAGCTGAAATGATGCCGGCAGGCATGATTCTAATTACATCCAATGTGTGGTGATGCAATATAGCATCCCCTATAAAAAGGGAGTATGTAATGCTTAAGCATCTTTTCCTCATTAGACTTATTGTAATTAATAAGAATCACTGGCCTTAATAAAAGACTTTTTGCTTTTGTCACAAACTTTACTGTAGGGTATGAATACAGGTTTGGAAAAGGTTTTTTGAATGAGTACATCAAAAACATGTCCTTATGGCAGTTTTCCTGCGTATTTCTGCTACAATCTGTTTCATTGGCATTCATCCCAAGCACTAACTTTTGGAATCCAAATTGACTCCATTCTTCCTCAGTTCTTATTTCATACTACTTTATAATTGTTCTACTTGATTTATGAATATATGTATTCATATATGTATATATATTTTGTCTCCATGTGATAATAGATCACAGATAAAAGCATTTTGCCAAAAAATGGTGAATTAAAGAATCACAGTAATTTTAAAAAATGTATTAAAAATATTGTTGACTTGATTACATGTATGGTAATTCAAAGATACTTTAAGACCTAAGAGAGCAATTATCTTTTTTCATTGGGCAGAAACGTAGCTCTTAGCAGAACTCACATAGTATCATGTTTGTTGAAAGTTGTCTTATGTACAATTTTTCTCCTAGGAACTATAATTCTGAATGATTAGCCATTGCTCTTCACTGTACTTTTCTCAAAGGCATACTGGAAAGTATTAAATCTAGTAGACCATATGGGTTTTAGTTAGAAAATGGCAGGTCAGCCCCTAAAGACTACCATTAAGTAGATTTGACTTGGGAACTTCAGAGATAATATAGGAGTTACTGTTCTTCCCAGTAATCATGAGAAAATTAAGTTATACTAGGGAGCAATATAATACTTTGTATACATTAATCCACTATCAAATGTTTTGTTTGGGTTCCATGTGATTATAACTGTACGCTCCATCTTTTATAGGTTCCTTCGTCTTTGCGGTTACAGTCACAGATGCTGATATTGGACCCAATTCTGAGCTGCATTATTCTCTTTCGGGCAGAAACTCTGAAAAATTTCACATTGACCCACTGAGGGGAGCTATTATGGCAGCTGGACCACTAAACGGGGCTTCAGAAGTGACATTTTCTGTACATGTAAAAGACGGTGGCTCATTTCCAAAGACAGATTCTACCACAGTGACTGTTAGGTTTGTGAACAAGGCAGATTTCCCTAAAGTCAGAGCCAAGGAACAGACTTTCATGTTCCCTGAAAACCAGCCAGTCGGCACTCTTGTCACCACCGTTACTGGGTCCTCCTTGAGAGGAGAACCTTTGTCCTATTATATTGCAAGTGGGAATCTCGGCAGTACATTCCAAATCGATCAGTTAACAGGGCAAGTGTCCATTAGTCAACCTCTAGATTTTGAAAAGATACAAAAATATGTTATATGGATAGAGGCCAGAGATGGAGGCTTCCCTCCTCTATCCTCTTATGAGAAACTTGACTTAACAGTATTAGATGTCAATGATAACTCCCCAGTTTTTAAGGAAGATCCATTTGTATCTGAAATATTGGAAAACCTCTCCCCTCGAAAAATTCTTACTGTTTCAGCAATGGATAAGGATAGTGGACCCAATGGACAGTTAGATTATGAAATCGTTAATGGCAACAAAGAACATAGTTTCACTATTAATCACGCCACTGGCGAAATTAGAAGCATTCGGTCGTTAGACAGGGAAAAAATATCGCAGTATGTGCTCACCATAAAGTCCTCGGACAAAGGCTCCCCTTCTCAGAGTACCTCAGTAAAAGTCATCATTAACATTTTAGATGAAAATGACAATGCCCCAAGGTTCTCTCAAATATTTAGTGCCTATGTTCCTGAAAATTCCCCTTTAGGATACACAGTTACACGTGTCACAACTTCTGACGAAGACATTGGTGTAAATGCAATCAGTAGATATTCCATAACGGACACAAGTCTTCCATTTACAATTAATCCCAGCACAGGGGATATTGTAATTAGCAGACCTTTAAATAGAGAAGATACGGACCGTTACAGAATCCGAGTTTCCGCACATGATTCTGGGTGGACTGTAAGTACCGATGTCACAATATTTGTGACAGATGTCAATGACAATGCTCCAAGATTTAGCAGACCCTCTTACTATTTAGATTGTCCTGAACTTACTGAAATTGGCTCCAAAGTGACTCAGGTATCTGCAACAGATCCTGATGAGGGATCAAATGGGCAAGTTTTTTATTTTATAAAATCTCAGTCAGAGTATTTCAGGATTAACGCCACCACAGGAGAGATTTTCAATAAACAGGTCTTAAAATACCAAAATGTCAGTGGCACCAGTAATGTGAACATCAACAGACACAGTTTTATAGTGACATCTTCAGATCGAGGTAATCCTTCATTACTCAGTGAGACAACAGTCACCATCAACACAGTGGACAGTAATGACAATGCACCACAGTTTCTTAAAGGTAAATATTTTACTCCAGTCACCAAAAATGTTAAAGTCGGTACGAAGTTAATCAAAGTTACAGCAGTAGATGATAGAGATTTTGGACTGAATTCTGAAGTGGAGTATCTGATTTCTAATGAAAATCATTTCGGAAAATTCAAGTTGGACAACAGTACAGGGTGGATTTCAGTAGCATCTTCCCTGATCTCTGACTTAAATCAAAACTTTGTGATTACTGTCACCGCGAGAGATAAAGGAAACCCTCCGCTTTCATCCCAAGCAACTGTTCAAATAATTGTCACTGAGGAAAACTACCATACGCCCGAATTCTCTCAAAGTCACATGACTGCAACCATCCCTGAAAGCCATAGTATCGGGGCCATTGTCAGAACCGTTTCTGCAAGAGACAGAGATGCAGCGATGAATGGCTTAATTAGGTACAGTATTTCTTCAGGAAACGAAGAAGGCATTTTTGCAATCAATTCCTCCACAGGTATATTAACACTAGCCAAAGCTCTTGATTATGAACTGTGCCAGAAACATGAGATGACTATTACTGCAACAGATGGAGGATGGGTTGCAAGAACTGGTTACTGCAGCGTGACTGTAAATGTGATCGATGTGAATGACAATTCTCCGGTATTCTTCCCTGATGAATATTTTCCTACTGTTTTGGAAAATGCCCCAAGTGGAACAACAGTCATCCACCTAAATGCTACAGATGCTGATTCCGGAACCAATGCTGTCATTGCATACACTGTCCAGTCATCTGACAGTGACCTCTTTGTCATTGACCCTAACACAGGAGTCATCACCACTCAAGGCTTCTTGGATTTTGAAACCAAGCAGAGCTACCATCTTACTGTGAAAGCCTTCAATGTCCCTGATGAAGAAAGGTGCAGTTTTGCCACTGTTAATATACAATTAAAAGGGACAAATGAGTACGTGCCTCGCTTTGTTTCCAAACTTTACTATTTTGAAATCTCAGAAGCAGCTCCCAAAGGCACAATTGTTGGAGAAGTGTTTGCCAGCGACCGTGATCTGGGCACTGATGGGGAGGTACACTATTTGATTTTTGGTAACAGTAGGAAGAAGGGTTTCCAGATCAATAAGAAGACTGGGCAGATTTATGTTTCTGGCCTTCTCGATAGGGAAAAAGAAGAGAGGGTATCTTTGAAGGTACTGGCCAAGAATTCTGGCAGCATTAGAGGTGCCGATATAGACGAGGTCACTGTAAACATCACTGTACTTGATGCCAATGACCCACCCATTTTTAGTTTAAACATCTACAGTGTTCAGATCAGTGAAGGGGTCCCAACTGGAACCCATGTGACATTTGTCAGTGCCTTTGACTCAGACTCTGTCCCCAGCTGGAGCAGGTTTTCTTACTTCATTGGATCAGGGAACGAAAATGGTGCCTTTTCCATTAATCCACAGACGGGACAGATCACTGTCACAGCAGAACTAGACAGAGAAACCCTACCTGTCTATAATCTCACGGTGTTGGCTATTGATTCAGGGACCCCCTCCGCTACAGGAAGTGCCTCCCTGTTAGTTACCCTAGAAGATATAAATGATAATGGACCTATGTTGACCATCAGTGAAGGTGAAGTTATGGAAAACAAACGCCCAGGAACTCTGGTGATGACCCTTCAGTCCACTGATCCTGATCTCCCTCCAAATCAAGGCCCTTTTACCTATTACTTGCTGAGCACAGGTCCTGCCACCAATTATTTTAGTCTGAACACTGCTGGAGTTCTGAGCACAACCAGAGAGATTGACAGAGAACAGATTGCAGACTTCTACCTGTCTGTGATTACTAGGGATTCTGGTGTTCCTCAAATGTCTTCCACAGGAACCGTGCATATCACAGTTATAGACCAAAATGACAATCCTTCACAGTCTCGGACTGTGGAGATATTTGTTAATTATTATGGCAATTTATTTCCTGGCGGGATATTAGGCTCTGTGAAGCCGCAGGATCCGGATGTGTTAGATACCTTCCACTGCTCCCTTACTTCAGGAGTTACAAGCCTGTTCAGTATTCCAAGGGGTACTTGTGATCTGAATTCACAGCCAAGGTCAACAGACGGCACATTTGATCTCACTGTCCTTAGCAGTGATGGAGTTCACAGCACAGTCACGAGCAATATCCGAGTTTTCTTTGCTGGATTTTCTAATGCTACTGTGGATAACAGCATCCTACTGCGTCTCAGCATTCCAACAGTAAAGGACTTCTTGACTAACCACTACCTTCATTTTCTACGCATTGCCAGTTCCCAACTGACAGGCTTAGGGACTGCTGTGCAACTTTATGGTGCATACGAGGAGAACAATAGAACGTTTCTTTTAGCAGCTGTGAAACGAAACAATAATCAGTATGTGAATCCCAGTGGTGTAGCCACCTTCTTTGAAAGCATCAAAGAGATCCTTCTCCGGCAGAGTGGAGTGAAGGTAGAATCTGTGGATCATGACTCATGTGTTCACGGCCCATGTCAGAATGGAGGCAGCTGTATAAGAAGACTGGCTGTGAGCTCTGTATTAAAGAGCCACGAGAGTCTCCCAGTCATCATTGTGGCAAACGAACCTCTGCGGCCTTTCTTATGCAAGTGTCTGCCAGGTTATGCTGGTAGCTGGTGTGAAATAGATATAGATGAATGCCTTCCATCCCCTTGCCACAATGGTGGGACCTGTCACAATTTAGTGGGAGGATTTTCCTGCAGCTGCCCAGATGGCTTCACTGGCAGGGCCTGTGAGAGAGATGTCAATGAGTGCCTGCCTGGTCCCTGCAAGAACGGTGCTGTCTGCCAAAATGTTCCAGGAAGCTTCAACTGTGTTTGCAAAACTGGATACACAGGTATGACAATGTTTGGCTTTTTCACTAAGGCTTTAGTCATGTCAAGTATAGTAGAAAGCAGTGTGTTTTGTCATTTTTAAATGGTTTTCCATAATCATAGCAAATGCTTTAAGTACTTACTATTGGCCTACACTGTTCTCAGGACTTTACCTGTATTTATTTTACTTACTTTTCACAAGAGACCCATGAGGTTGGGATAAATATTTTCCAGTTTATACAGATAGCGAAGCTGAAGGAGAGAGAAGGTAAGTCAGTTTTCTAAGATGACCCAGATTTGTCATAGAGTCAGGTGGTAAGCCTACACAGTTATTTCCAGAGTTTAGGCTCTCAATCTGCTAAATGTCTTGTACAAGAGCAAAAACCATATAATGTCTTCAAATAAGAGTGTTCTCAAGTCTAAGGCATAAGGCCTGGACCATTTGATGTCCTAAATATGTCAACAATGGTTGTTGATTCTTTTATTTTATCGTCATCGTTTTTTTTGGTGTATCTTCATCATTTTTATGATTTTTTAAAATCATTATCATTATTACTGAAATTTGATCCATATTTGAGGGCAGCAAGAGAAATGTGTTAAGATTGAAATTAAAATGCCATGTATTTCTACTAGTCAGGTAGAAGGCATAATACCTGACTTCTCTGGAAAATCACAACAGAACTGAACCACAATTTACCTTGACATTTTAGAAGCATAATAAAACATACAGCAGCAAATATGTTTCACTAGTCTTTGGCATTTTAACAGGGTATGATGTACAAATATACATATATCTCTATAAGTTTCTGTCTCTAATTAGCTAGCTAGCTATCATCTATCATCTATCTACTAACTGATCAGTGGTTGGTTCACCTTCAATGTGTGTAAATACTATACTTTTAATAAGTCTGAGGAGAGAAAAATTCTCTGCTGTCATTTGCACACTATACATTGTTAGTCCATATATATTACATTGGGTTGCTTTGCAGGGTTTATAAACACAATTTAAAGTACCAGCGAAATAGATAAAACCAGGACATAGTTTTTTTTTTTTTTAATTTGGTAAATATCTTGCAGAATAATATTCAAAAGAAGTTTTTATAAGAAAATACATTTAGATATTGTGTTTTCAAATAGGTGCCATCATGTATATACTAATGGTTTTATATTTGAAGAATTGAATTGCTTGATAGTGACATAAAGCAAGTGTGAATGAGTCAAGGTTTAACATACAAGCTTTGCCTATTAACAAAATAATATCCTTGAAGTATAGATGAAGAAAAGGTGCAACAATAATGTGTAATGAAAACAATCAGGAATTTGATAGTATTTGATTTAACTATAGCTTTTGGAAAGTCATTTAACCTTGCTGACCTTCAATTTCTCCATCTGCAAAATGAGATTAATCGTATTTACTTATCTTTCAGGCTTGTGGTAATGAATAAAGATAATGCTTGTAAAATGCTCACCAGAGTGTCCACCATTCAATAACTAGTAATGTAAATTAGTTGTATTAGTAGTGGTGTTATAGAGGGGCAGCACAGAATTTCTAAAAAGACGGAAGCCTCAATGCACAAGTTGTGAATCCTACTACAGTTGTATTCTTAGCATCGTGAGTAATTTGGCTCCATCTAAGTTATCAGTTCAGAATTTCTAGAAAATCTTCCTCAATCTTTCCTACTCCAACCCCAAAAATTACTTCCTCTGTTGAAAATTCAACAATAAGGATTATTTTTGTCCATTTTAGTATAATATGCTCATTCACATTTAGATTTAAAATGAGTTTATACTTAGTCCTAAAATGAAAAATGTGTGAAGGCATTTGGTAGTAGATGGGAAACAGGGAAAGTACCGTGGGTATGAGCAAAAGCACCATATGCTGATTGCAGCATAAATGTTGCTTCATGATTGGGCATAGAACTAATTCTTTAACATTAATTCTTTCTTTCTTCATTACATTAGATTTAAAAGTACATTGCCTACTTTTCTAAATGTAGTAGTTGAAACTTTTAGGAAAACCTTTCTTTTCATTATGAAATATGCATATCATTTATTAGGTGGCTATTTAAAGCACTGCTTTAGGGGAGCTTGGGTGGTTCAGTTGATTAACCATCCCACTCTTGATCTTGGCTCAGGTCATGATCTCTCAGTTCATTAGTTCAAGCCCTGCATTGGGCTCTCCGCTGATAGCACAGAGCCTGGCTGGGATTCTGTCTCTCCCTCTCTGTCCCTTCCCAGCTTGTGCTCTCTCTTACTCTCTCAATATAGATAAATAAACTTAAAAAAAAAAAAAGCACTTCTTAAAGTCTTTGCATCATAGACATTATTATTCACTTAGTTATTCATTTAGTTCTCAAAATTCAATGAAACTGTATTATCACTATTATTATTCTTATTTTAAGGGCAAAAAATATTGGAATATTGGGTCTCAGATAGGTTAAAAGAGATTAAATAACTTGCCTCTTGCATGGCACACAAGATGGTCTAAATGAGTCTTGACTATAAACTTGACTTCTTTCCACTTTTTTTTATTTATGTGATTCTTCATCACATACTTTTTTATATGTATACAATTTTTATATTTTTTCTTATATGTGATTTCTATATGTAATTCTTCATCACACATTTGTTTGTATTTGCTATAGAGTATTATGGCAAGTCCATATCTTTTGAGAACTTTTTGTACGTTTTTCTACTGGATCCTCACAAAAAGCATATGAGATAGTGTATTGGAGTGAGATTGGTCAAGAACTGAAATTACTCCCAGACTTCTAGGTAGGAAGGTACTTAGTACTTGGAAATGGCTTACAATATCGTTAAACTGCCTAAGAATGAAGGTCAGGAAAATTCACCACCAACTTCAGCAATAAGAACGTTGCAGATACTGCAAGAAACCACAACTGATCATCTTGTCTACCTGCAGTCTGCAAAGAGTCACAAAACAGCCCCTGCTTTGCTTTCACTCTTCAGATATCATTCAACTCACCCCCTGGCAGAATCTAAACCTGAGCCCTGCTGGACAGGAGTCTAGAAAAGAGAGTTTTGTGACTCCCAGGCCCTGTACTTCAGAAGGATAGGAATGATGCTGAGTGTCAAGAGATAATATCTGGCATAGAAAGATACTATTATTACTCCTATTTTATGTTGTAGAAAACTTAGCCTACACTCAGGTGACTCTAGAGCCAAAGCTTCCAAAGATTAGATGATAACCTCTGTCTGTTAGGAAAGTTATTTGAAGTTACAAAAATAGTTTGCAATTACTATGTAATTTTACATACTGTCCCTCTTCGTAGCTCATTTTAGTCTTCATTTGCATACTTGGAGATAATCCAACTGATCAAGAATGATGTAAAAAAACAAAGTCGAATGATTAATATGGATCTTTAATTTTTTGAATTCATGTAATTCATTGTTTTAAATTCTACATGCACAGTCCATCCAGTAAAACTAGCAGATCATTCAAGTCTGATAGTTTTAGTTTTGTTTTGTTTTATAGGAAACATAGTGACAAATTGTTATTCCATACACTAAATGAAGAATGTATTGTTCAAATGTCTGTATCTGTTTAATTCTTTGTAAAGGTAATGCCTGAAAGATCATTTTCAGTTACTCCTTCCAGGGAGTCTTTACCAGCTAACCTGACTTAAGGAAGATGGAGTAAATCCATCAAAACATCTTAAAGAGCTAATCAGCCATAAGACAAGACTGATACTTAAGCATATGTGTACCTCATAGAATGAATTTTTAAAAATATTTATTGCAGTCAGCTTTAGTTTTGTTAATATTAATTAAGTACTAATGCTTTAGTAAAGCTTTCTCCAAAGCCTGTGTATATCAATATCAGATCATGAGAACTATTTCCAATCACCTATATTTTTTATTTATTACTGTTTTGTAATTTAATCTGTATTTCTTTAATGGTTTTAATTTTTTTAATATTTATTTATTTTTGAGAGAGAGACAGAGTGTGAGCAGGGGAGGAGCAGAGAGATTAGGGAGACACAAAATCTGAAGCAGGCTCCAGGCCCCCAGCTGTCTGCACAGAGCCCAACGTGGGGCTTGAACTCATGAACCGTGAGATCATGACCTGAGCCAAAGTAGGATGCTTAACCAACTGAGCCACCCAGGCATCCCCCCTTTAACGGTTTTTAAAGTCTGTGGCATTACAAATTGAAACTGTGAGATTTTCTTAAACTTTATGTTTAAAATAATCCTTAGATATTTCCCCATCTCTCTCTCTCTCTCTCTCTCTCTCTCTCTCTCTCTCTCTCACACACACACACACACACACACACAACCACTGCATATTTCATATGAAGTTAGAAACTGTGCTGAAGATTGAAAGAGTGAGTGGTTTCTGCACTGACACAAACCAAGAGACTTTATCCTAAGAATCCTACAGGGGGTGGTTAAGTGTTAGCTGAACAAGGATTTTGTGTGAACGTCCTCTAGAGGTATAAGTATAAAAATGAAAATTATGGAACAAACACAATAAAAAGATATGAAGGGATGTAGTGATTACCACATTGCCACCAGTATAGTCCTGATATATATGTATATACCATATATATATTTTAAATTTTATTTTCCAGTTGGTTATCATAGCATCACATAATACATATGAAATAAGGATTTTTTTAAATGAATGAGTGATTTAGAGGGAATGAATTTGCTTGTATAACTTGTCTTTCTGATCTCTTTTTCCTAATTACTAGAAAAATGACCAAAAGGAAATTGAAAAAAAAAATAGTGAGACTTCATATTCAGTAACAATCACTTCATGTTTCATTATTAAAAAACTGTTCTATAATTTAATTTTTATGTCACTAAGTGAAACTTTGATTCACTATAATACAGGTTATTCGACAGAATGAATCAATAGTACAGGACATGTGAAAAATTAATTTCTAGATTTTCGCAAGGTTTAACAATACCAGAAATTACATCATTGTTGATATATACCTCAGTAAATCAAAAGAGAATATCTTTCATATATTCATACCTCAGAAGTTCATAACATGCCTCAGTTCCTCCTCCAGAGGAAATTAACAACTACAAATCCAGTATTTCTTTTCCTATACAAATGAAAGTTTCTCGCATTTAAGAAGACTAATTAGAAAGCACAATTAGAGTCAGTAACCACTTATCATTTGTCTTCCTGCTCTAGGCTTCCACTGTTTGTAGCACAATGTTGCATTAAGTCATTCACATATAGGAATGGATGGTGTTATAAAATGCAGCAGGTAGATGGAGCTTATTCCCAAATCTGGGTCTCTCTTAACAGAATTAGTTCATAGCCCCTTTAACCTTTCCCATCCACTTTCACACATCTGGATGCATTTTAGGTGTGGTATTTGGAGTCGTGCCAGGGTGTATTACCATATGGAGAAGTTTTCCTATGCTCTCAAGTAAGTCCTGATATTTCAGAGGATGAGATATGTCCATTCATCACTTTTATGACATTTGACAGTATAAATAGGAATTTTTTTCCAGACATATATAAAGTTATAAACAGGTTGTGCATAGTAATTTTACTGAAAAACTTGGCAAACATTTGCTTTCATGAAGATGGGAGTTGTAACTGAGTCATTCTTTCAAAATCACAACAGTCATACATGGATGTTGTCAATGATCATGTGACAAGAAAACCATAGAACATAAACAAAATGTAGCGAATAGATAGGAAATGAAAATTTCTGGAAGATACGGAAGAGTGGCTCATTTCTTGTTTTGATTACTTTACTTTAAAATATGATTTGCAACTTATAAAAGCATTAATAAGAGGTTTCCAGAAGCTTAAATGCTTCTTATTTCTGCAGAAAACAAACATGTATTTGTAAACTTGTCATGGATATTATGAATGTGATTATACATCATCATCTTGTAGCCTCATTGAAATTGTATTTGTACATGTTTTAAAATACAAAAATAAAATATTTTTCCCCTTTGCCTTTCTTTCTAGCAGCTCTTAAACATGATATTTTTGCTTTCTCTTGATGTAATAAAACAAAATACTATTTGATTAGGATATTTAGATGAGCTATCTTCATAGTTTTTTTCACAATAATAGGAAACATTTAATAGTGTGAATAAAAGCTACTTTCTGCAAAAATAGTAAAAAAGCTTATAAGCATAAATATTCAGAATAAATAACATATATATCATAGAATTAGATTTATTTATTTTTTTAATTTTTAATTTACTTTATTTATTTTTTAAATTTAAATCTAAATTAGTTAGCATATAATGCAACAATGATTTCAGGAGTAGATTCCTTAGTGCCCCTTATCCATTTAGCCCATTCCCCCTCCCACACCCCCTCCAGCAACCCTCAGTTTGTTCTCCATATTTATGAGTCTCTTCTGTTTTGTCCCCCTCCCTGTTTTCATATTATTTTTGTTTCCCTTCCCTTATGTTCATCTGTTTTGTCTCTTAAATATCAGTGTTTTTGTTTTGTCTCTTCATATCAGTGAAGTCATATGATTTTTGTCTTTCTCTGACTAATTTTACTTAGCAAAATACCCTCCAGTTCCATCCACGTAGTTGCAAATGGCAAGATTTCATTCTTTTTGATTGCCAAGTAATACTCCATTGTATATATATACCACCTCTTCTTCATCCATTCATCCATTGATGGACATTTGGGCTCTTTCCATACTTTGGGTATTGTTGATAGTGCTGTTATAAACACAGGGGTGCATGTGTCCCTTCGAAACAGCACCCCTGTATCCCTTGGATAAATGCCTAGTAGTGCAATTTCTGGGTCGTAGGGTAGTTCTATTTTTAGTTTTTTGAGGAACCTCCATACTGTTTTCCAGAGTGGCTGCACCAGCTTGCATTCCTGTAGAATTATATTTATTAATAGTATAATCAATTTAGATATAAAATGGACTTTAATAGTTTCACATAGTCTCCTTTCTACCTATGTACAAATACAAGAGGTTCAAAAATAATATTCGTTGTGATATAATATATTACATACAGTGTAAGATATTAAAGTGAAGCCTACATGGACTGTCAGATATCAGAAATCATATTCTCATAGCTGGACAAATTAGCAGATGAGAATAAGTGTGCTGCTCCACATAATCAACACTGAAATGTTCCGTTGGAATGAATGAAACTTGAATATGCATCCTTGTTGAAAAGACCATAGGTGATCACAGAACAGTCAGTTTATGAATTCATCATAACTTCTGCCCCAAACGTGAAGATACATGCTAAATCTATTTTTTAAGTTTAAACTATAATCTTGGAAAGTCTGTAGATACACTGGCCTCCAATTATGCATTATCTTCAGCATTCCTATTCTCCAGGTGCTAAGAGCTTATACTTCTTGAAGCACACATCCTTCTATCTATGATAAATAATTTATATCAGCACAATTAATTGATGGATGTCAAAGGACTTAGACCAGTTTAAGATTGTAAACAACTGCTGTCACAACTAACGTATCTTAATAGAACAAGGCCTTTTGAGTTCCAGATCTTTGAGTCTGAGATCCTTTTCTTTGTGCAAGCCTTATCAGTATACTTCAAAGCCTCAAGGCTATGGCAAATATTGTTAATAGACTTGCAGCTTTAATTAAGTTAATGACCCAAGATTTAGCTTTATATGGATTCTCCAACACATCAGATTATTTTCTATGTTAGAGTAATTCAAACTGCTGCATTCTCTAATAAACATTATGCCATTAACACGAGTATTTAAGTAGATAGATGTTTACAGAACTTGCTGCTGACTTCTAACTGGATAATAGAGCATGAACTTTCCAAACCTAAGAAATTTGCAACTGAAGGCTTTCTTTTGATTCTACGTAAAATTATGACATCTTTCTTCATTACACAAGTCTTTTTAATAATAATTTAAATTTCAACATTGAGTTTTTTAAACTATGTCTTTGTATCTAGTATGGCAACTTCTTTTAAATTCACTAAGTATTAAAAAAAAACCTCATTAAATGGAGTACTCAAACTCAATTTTTGAATGGTAAATAACTTACATACTGTAATACCAACATTTAAGACTATTTTTCTCAAACTCAACAATAAATCCATTTATTTAACCCCTACCAAAGTCACTTTTCACATTTTTAAAAATATTTATCTACTAGGGAAAAGTAAGAAAATAAAGCTCTGGTTTCAATTAAAACGTAAAATGAAAGACTGAATTTTTCTCTTACAACTGTCTATTTAAATTGTTGTATACTCAAAGAATCAGAATCCATTGAGAATTTATTTTAACTTTTAAAAGAAATTCATTCTCAAACTAATATTTTCTTAGTTTGTAGTTTCTTCTGCAATTTCCATAGTTGCTATATGTTTTAATACATGAGTAAGTCTACCTAATTTGTTTTTTTTTTCCATTTTTAATTTTGGACTAAAATAGCCTATAGTATATATTTAAATTAAATGCAGATGTCTATATTAAATTCTAATTTTGTGAGGGGTAAATAAGATAGCTAATTTATATAAATTACAAAAAAACCAAAAAAACAAAAAAACCCACCTGATTTTCTTTTGTTGTTGTTGTTTACACCACAAGTTTAAAAGGTAGTCTTTCCCAACAGGATTCTAAAGAGGATGTATTTGAGATTTATAGTATCAATGACTTGGGCTTTTATACACAGATATTTTTCTTGGAGGAAATTTAAGTCCAAATATTTGAGTATCGTTCATGCCCGTGCTCCCTAAATTGGTTACTCTTTGCTCCCCGTTTCCAGTCATCAAAAAGTAAAGCTGTAATTTTGGAACCCACTAACTTTTCACAATATAAGTGTTCTACTGACTGCATTTGTCCAGTATGTTAATCTATGTACACATGACCCTTAAACAATACACTTTTGAACTGTGCAGGGTCCACCTCGCATGTATATATATATTTTTTTTTTGATAAATATAGTACAGTATTATAAACGTATTTTCTCCTTCCTTTTCATTTTCTTAATAACATTTTATTTTCTCAAGGTTACTTTATTATAAAAATACAGTATATTAATACATATATAAAACGTGTTAATTGACTATGTTATTGGCAAGGCTTCTGATCGACAGCAGGCTGTTAGTAATTAACTCTTGGGGGAGTCAAAAGTTATATGTGGATTTTCAACTGAGGGGGGGGTCGGCTTCCTTAAAAACCCTGTATTGTTCAAGAACAACTGTACTCAATACATGCTACTTTTAACATAATTCTAAAAGAAATTTTCAAAAGGAAAAAAAAAAGAAAATGAAACCTTATTTAGTCCCATAGCACATGTGAAAATTATGTTCTTATAGTGGAGAAAAATACAAGTAGTGGATATGACTTTCCTGATAGCAAATAAATAATTAAAAGTACAGCCCATAGGCCTTATTTATTGGGCAATACTAATATTTTATTAAAGAAAATTCACTTGTCTAGAATGGTCTGTCCGAAATCCAATTGGAAAACGCCACAGGAAAGAGTTCTATGACATAGCATCTCTCTTATGATATTGTACAGGCTTATAATAAAGTTCTTCTGCCTGTTTCTCAAATGTAACTAATTGCTATAATGCTTAAAACCAATTTCTGTGCCTCTAGATTGGTAACTTGGTTATTTTCATTATTTCCCTTTAGAATGGAAAGGTATTCTAAAATTGTTACTGTTTTACCTTTTAAGGAGGTTCCCAATTTCATTTATAAAGAAAAAATGTTGTTTATGACCCTATGATGTAGAGAAACATGTTTAGTTAGCAATGTCATACATTCTGACTCATGCTTATAATTTTAACTGGAACAATTGTGGCTACATAATCAAGCCACAAAAACAGAACTAAATTAAACAAAATTTTGACTATGTTTTAAGCATAGTAATCATGATAAAATGGATTATCTATGCTCATAGAAACATTTCTAGTTCTTATACTAGGAAGTAGAAAATAATTTTCTGCAAAAAAACTCTATTTAATTAAGTAACTAAACCCTCATATCATTAAGTGGAAATTAACAAAGAACTCTATACCATCTTACTGTTTCTGGGAATTGGAAAACTAGAAGCTATTCTAACAAATAAGTCATTACAGTATTTTAAAATTATAGAAAAGTGACATTAGAACAACCAAAAACATAAACTCTAAATTTGGCCTACCAAGTGGTAAAGTATTCACCCATAGCTTTGCAAAACCTAGATATGGGAACAGACCTACATTGGTCTTGTGCCATAGTTTTGCAATTTCTTAGGGAAAATATTAGACTTCAAGAGCCTCTTCTTTTTCATCTGTGAAATATAAAAGTTTCCTATTGTTTGGATTAATCTCCCCCATTAAAATGGAAATGCCTTGTTCTGACACTTACCTGCTTTTTTTTTTTTTTGACTGCCATATCCCCATCTTAGAAAATGGCCAGTAATAGTTAATATTAATGGATTTAAGATCTATGAGGAGTTCTTGGATACTGAATGATGTGCTGGTTGTGTATGAATGTTTTAGAAAAAAGACAAGGTATCCATAACTTGTAGTCAAGAGTAAATCTTAAGTATTTGAAATATATGATGTGTTTCTGGATTTCTTATTCTGTTTTACAACAGAAATTTTTAAGTGAAGGGATATTTCGGAGAGGGAAAATATTTTAGTTTGACAAATAAGCTAAACGAAATTGATTCTTACCTTTAAAAAAATCTGAGTCAAGGGAATCTCTACAGTGAGAATTATACTATAGAACTTTCAAATCTCATTATAAAATTGAAAAAAGAAGCAACACTGACAAGAGAAAATAAGTTCAGTGAAAACATTTAAATATGTTCACATTTGTGATTTTCCTGAAAACAGTAGTTCCTTCCAAGATGATTATACAAATTATTTCCCAACTATTTTAATGCACATCTTTACGCTGAGACAAGTAAATAGGATTTTGAACTCTGAGGTATTCCAATTTTCTCATGGCAAGTAAAATGTTCTTATATTTCTTTTCTCCAAGATATGATCTCTCAGAACAGATTTTTACATATGGTGATGCAGTAATGGTATCAATATTTTTGCATAAGATTTTTTTAAAATGAATTTGATACTTTTCAGGGAAACTGTGTGAATCTTCAGTCAATTACTGTGAATGTAACCCCTGTTTTAATGGAGGTTCCTGCCAAAGTGGTGTGGAGTCATACTATTGCCATTGTCCATTTGGTGAGTTCAGCTTATTTATTGATATAAAATATCAATCTATTTTGGCATACAGTTTAGCAATTTTATTTTATTGTGGCCATGAGTGATTAAGAAAATATTCGTTGTTTTACACAGGAGGTTTTAGCAAAATGAAGGTACAAAGGTTTGATACTTTTTTAAAAAGTTAATTATGGAATGCCCTTGAATATATTGCTTTGATTATTACTAGAAAAGCAATTGATGCAAGATAATTGAATTTGATGTTGTCTCCTCAGGACATTTCCCTTCAATATTTATGGATGACTTCTTTTTAGCCTGGAACATATCAAAGAAAAAATCTTTTAAAGCACTCTATGACGTCACTCCCTACTTAAAATCTTTAAGGATAATTAATCGAATTGGTTTTTGTTTTGTTTTGCTTTTTTTTTTACATTAATTAATCCACTTCTAATAGAAGGATTTAATAACTAGACATGCAATTTTCATGACAGGCTTTTTGTAGATACTACCAAATAACTAATCAAAATTCAGACTAATAATGTCTTTTTTGAAAAAGAAAGTTGTTACAATTTTTTTTTAACACATTAGTATCTATTGACCATACTGGAATGAACTAAAAGATTTCTTTCAGATCTCACTCAAATGTTATCCAGCACTGAGACCACCAAGGACTATGAAAACAGCTTTGGAGCAAGCTTTTATTTTAACCTGGGTTGTTTCAGTGCTTTGTGATTATTCCATTTATTTAAGAAATACCTTACCCCACAATATAGTATTCATCCCCAGATGTCCTACAGTAATTAAAGACCCTAATCTCTCTCCATAAACAAGAGAAGAGAAAGATATTTTGTAGTCTTTTGAGCATATCATTGTGCTGTATGGACTCTGAAAAGTGAATCTCAACATATATTGGAGAATAGAATTTAAACCAGAATCTGAGATTTCTAGTAAAAGTAAAATGTAGTGTTAATTCATTTTCAAATAACTCCATGACTCTATCTAGTTTTATCTTCGCAAAGCACAACATCAGTAGAATGATAAAGGAAAACAGAATATAAGTATCTAATTGTGAGCCATGCATTTAGCAGTGGTTCTGAGGTCCAGAAATTGAAGACTTTCTCTAAAGTCAAAAAAATAAAAATGAAACAAAACTACCCCAAGATGATATAGTAACTAGAACACAATATTATTTTCAGTTCAGTGACATTTACAGGATCCCTGCTTTTTAATTTTTTTTTTTTGAGATTCTCACCAACAATGCCTCTGAAGCAGTGAAAAGTAGATTAAGGTCAAAATAACCACAACTTTAGATCTTCTAAAAACTTCTTTCAGTAATCTCTTATAATCCTAAAGGGTGCTGCTTTCTATAGATAACCACAAGCAGGTTT
The DNA here is from genome assembly GCF_016509475.1 of Prionailurus bengalensis. Classification (NCBI taxonomy): domain Eukaryota; kingdom Metazoa; phylum Chordata; class Mammalia; order Carnivora; family Felidae; genus Prionailurus; species Prionailurus bengalensis. The sequence goes on along the minus strand of NC_057344.1, from coordinate 99,635,258 downwards.
CATGGTTTAACTTGTATTTGGAATGAAAGATAAGGGGATTGGAATGCAAAGTGGAAAACATGAATTTTCAAGTGACTGAAGAAAGGTTTTTACATTTTTAGAGATTGCATTGCATTTCAGTTGCAAATATGAAGATTTAAGATAATTGATACCAAATAGAAACAAGTCTTTGCTACAGTGTAGCTGATACAACAATCGTTGCCTATTGGGCAAAAGTGTTTGGGGTCCAAATGGACCTTGCCTTCACCCTACCTGAGTTCCCCAGGGAAAGTGGACTAGCACAACAGTGTAAATTGGAGGCAGATCACATACAGTTGGCAGGAGATTTCTCCCACTGTTTCTTCCAGTGTCAAACAAACAAACAAACAAACATTATGTAAACTTTGACATTGTCAGTTGGCAATAGAAGATTTATAAAAGAAAAGAAAACAGAAAACCTTAAAACAATAATACATGACTGGAGACCAGAGAGAATTAAAGGATAAAGTATTTTCCTTTTCAAATTGAATGTGGGTGAACCATACAAATACAAATGACAGATGGAATGCCTCAAACAAATAGCTGGAGGTAGTTACACATGCATCCTATAAAACAACATCCTAACTGTAATTTTGAAATTGGGAAAAAATTTTGCACTGTTTACTTTCTCATCAGTGAAGGATGTGTTGTTTGGATTTTTAAAATTTTTTCAGATTTTTATTTTTTTGGATTTTGTTTTAGAAAAGCGTAAAGTGCTTACGATTTTCTAAAGGAAGCCTGCATAATTATAACTTCCTATGTATGTATATATATGTATAACTATCCACACACAAAATATTCCTTATTAGAGTAATTTTAATAATTTCACCTGATCTTTATGTAGATTTCTTTCACAGCATTTCATTTGGAGGGCTGTGTTAAAATCTTCATTAAATTTTATTTTATTTTAAAAACAAGATGGGGCGCCTGGGTGGCGCAGTCGGTTAAGCGTCCGACTTCAGCCAGGTCACGATCTCGCGGTCCGTGAGTTCGAGCCCCGCGTCAGGCTCTGGGCTGATGGCTCAGAGCCTGGAGCCTGTTTCCGATTCTCTGTCTGCCCCTCCCCCATTCATGCTCTGTCTCTCTCTGTCCCAAAAATAAATAAACGTTGAAAAAAAAAAAAAACACAAGAATGTACCTTTCTCTAAGAAAAATATTCCATAAACAAATATTTTCATGAATCAATTTGTATCTAGTGCCTATCTGAATAAAAATGTAGGACATCTGTCCAGTATGTATACTCTTTTTGCATAAATCAATTTTTAAGCACGTGTTCATTTCATATTTTTAATTAGAAGAGGCCTAAGAGAACACACAGCACAATTTTCTTAGTCAATAGTCTGTTTCATTTCTATGCTCCATCTCTGCTTCTTCTTTTAACTTTCATTACTCTTCCTGTATATATAAGCAAGCTATACGTAATATAGTAGATGAACATTTAATATAAATAAAATTTTAAAATGTGTGTATATATGTTATATATACACATTATTAATTATATAATAATATATGATATATATCATATACTTATGATATATAAATAAATGTATGAAATATTGACAATAGATATAATTTCTATTATATGTTTGCTTTTTCCTTCATGCGGCTAATGTTTAGAAATAACTCATATGCATATTTCCTACATATTTATGATTAGTATCTCAGCCTTGACAGAGAAGGAAAAGATAAACAACACAGGCTTTTACAGCAACTTCTAGGCCATTTTAATTTAAAGAACATTTGGATATAAAATGTGATGTAGTCAAAACAACTAGACAATCAGTAGATCTGGCCTCAAATTCTGGCTCTGTCTCCCATGGTTTTGTGACCTCAGGCGAGTTTTAAATATTCTGTAAAATGATGGCATTAGTTTCTTCTAGCTTAACAATTCCCTGACTAAATTTAACGCATTTACAAGAGATATACAGCCAAAATTAAGGAATGGAACCTTTGCCAGTTAATAAGAATCATGATGTATTGGCATGGGTTAATTTTCCAATCATTTGCTACAGTCTACTAATATTTGTGGGAAAAGAATTTTGGCGTAGCACTGTAACATCAATAAAACTCATTTTTCAAGTTTGAAAAAGAACCAGCACAAACAAGTGGGGATACTGGATTTCAGAAAAAAAAAAAAAAAGCAGAAAGCTATTTTAAAGTAGCCTGTTGTAAATCATACCCAAAGAAGGTATAAAGCAAGACAGAGATTAAAAAACTTAAGACAGTTATTTCCTTTCCTAAAAGCAGTGGTTCCCTAATCTAGTGGCTCTCGAAAATACCATGAGTATAGTGATTAATTCTTTTTGAAGGTCAAAATAAAATTTACCATCAATTGAATTAAAATTGTTTTTAAGAATTAAGTATTGTAAGGGAAGTATCTCAGTTGAAAATTACAGCATATTAGAACTTTTAAAATGGTGACAAACTAATTTTGAAAGTTTTCCAGGGAAGAAATAACTCCAGACATACTCCATTCCACTAATTCTAATTTTTAGAAATGGGACCTACTTAGGTATGGGTTTTAGTTGGCCAAAGAGAAGCAAGTACAGTAGTTCATCATCTCTCATATGCCTTAAAGATCATTGATTTGTTCTATTTCAATTTAATTTAGACAATATTCTTTGGAGAATAATACAAAATAAGGCTGGTAAACCCTGATTCATTATTGCAACATAAAAATATTTTAACCAAAATCATTTACTAAAACTTCACTGGAATTTGATGTGTCAATTTGTCAATTTTTTCATCTACAGGTGTCTTTGGAAAGCACTGTGAGTTGAACAGTTATGGATTTGAGGAGCTGTCATACATGGAATTTCCCAGCTTGGACCCCAATAACAACTATATTTATGTCAAATTTGCAACTATTAAAAGTCATGCTTTACTGCTTTACAATTATGACAACCAGACAGGGGACCGGGCTGAGTTTTTGGCCCTTGAAATTGCTGAGGAAAGATTAAGATTCTCTTATAATTTAGGCAGTGGTACATATAAACTCACCACTATGAAGAAAGTGTCAGATGGACATTTTCACACTGTGATTGCCCGGAGAGCAGGAATGGTAAGACATTTCATTTTATGTTAAAACTTGTTTTATTGTTGTACATCCAGTCAATCAAGCCTTCAAGTTAAAGCATGAATTAAGGTTCACATTTAACCAGTTTTGGTATGAACTATAGCCACAAGTAGGTAATAATCTTTCTTTTGCTCATGACAGCTATGCCTGTCACAAAAAACAACTTGTCTCAAAAATAATAAAAGGAAGCAAAGTAAATAAAACATCCTAGTGCATAAATATTCCATTTTATACATTTCCTATATATGTTTAAGGCCATGTCAGAACTGTACTTAAAATGGCTACTTTTGTAAGTATCCTTGTCCTAACTGAAGAAACAATTTAAAAACAAATGAAAAAAACTTTTCTGTAAATAAATTACTGATAAAAGATGATGCTAACACATATTCCAAAACAGTCGTGAGTAGTCCTTACTGCACTTAGCTCCTCAATATGCTGTCATCTGTGAGGTCTATCACATGAGACTGCAATAAAATGAAGTTCTGTTTGCTGACTAGCAGAAGTATTTTTAGAATTATAAACTCAGTAATATTCAAGATTTCCATATTATATTCCACTTAATTAAATGGCTCTCATGTTACAGTAAGATGGTATGTATTTATTTAGTACTTGTGTTCATTAAACAAGTATTTTTTTCTTTAAAAAGGAAAATGCATGATGTATTTTACCTGTAAGTGTTTGAAACCATTTGATACAGAGCAATACATCTAGAATGGAAAGACACACACACACACACACACACACACACATATATATTTACTTACTTACCAACTATCTCTTCATGGTTCCCCCACCCCCATTTTCAACAACTATCAAGGGTTTTTGAAAAAGTAAATGCTAACAAAAACTATTTTAAAATATTTTTGGATTTTATCATCAAACTTCTAAAATGATAACTACTCTTTAAAATTTACATTCTACCCTACATAGAAATAGAGTTAAAGGTTGAAGTCATGTATTAAAATAAACATTTGGGGCACCTGGGTGACTCAGTAGATTAAGCATCCGACTTCATCTCAGGTCATGATCTCGTAGTTCATAAGTTGGAGCCCCTCTGCTGTCAGTGGGGAGCCCACTTTGGATCCTGTATTCCCTCTCTCTCTCTGCCCCTTCCCTGCTTAGGCACTCTCTCTCAAAAATAAATAAATATTTAAAATAAAAATTAGCCAAAAGAACAAAATAAATGCTCTGAAATCATTTTTTAAATAAAGAAATGTGATCTAAATGATTATAGTTTTATGTCTCAGCTCTGTGACAATATAGAAAAATATAAAAAATACAGTGAGTTATATAGTTTTGAAACTGATCAAATGAATCATATATTTGTCTGACAATAGAAATTTTTGGGCACTAAATTTTGGGACCACTTTATATTGTTGGACTACATATAAGCAATTTATAGAAAGAACATAGAAAATATTACTGCTATTTTTTCTGTGATCCACAGTTTTAAAAGAAAAACTTTTGTGCCCTTCCTAATTACAAATTTCATAAAGGCATAAGACAGGAGGAATCTTATTTTATTGATTTTTTTCTGACAAATATAAATAACAAACAATCTTTATCAAAGGATCAGATTCCCCATTTGTTTTTAGCAGTACTTTAAATCCATGTGGGATTTTTTGGGGTTTTGTTTTGTTTGTTTTGTGTGTGTGTGTGTGTGTGTGTGTGTGTGTGTGTTTAATGGCATCAGATACAATGGCTTTTCTCTCCTCCACTCTAATATAACTTAGAAAAGAAGATTTTAAACAATTTTTTAAATACAGAAACACAAAGGACAAAAAAAAAAGAATGATGATGGATATAAAGATGACCAGATGATTTTATCAACATCATCAAGGTTAGATGTTCAGATATTCATGAGGACATCCATTGTGTTACATTCAGGGTCTTACAAGGCTAGTAGTTGTAGTTTATTAAAATATAAGTGAGGAAACAATAAAAGTATTAGTGAAATTTTATGAACCATTTAAATTATATATTATATTACTTTATATATTGTCTTCCATTTTCTTATGAACTTGGTATTAATATTCTGTAACTATAACTCTATTGTAACATATATTAATTTATAAAATGTTTACTTAAAAAATTACCCCCAATATTCTGAAAATGAGACCAAAACGAGAATAACATTTAGTAACAGTAACTTATTTTTTTTTAATGTTTATTTATTTATTTTTGAGAGAGAGCATAAGGGGGGAGGGGCAGAGAGAGAGGGAGACACAGAATCTGAAGCAGAAAATCTGAAGCAGGCTCCAGGGTCTGAGTTGTCAGTGAGGAGTCCAGCCTGGGCCTTGAACCCACAAACCACCAGATCATGTCCTGAGCCAAAGTCCGAAGCTTAACCGACTGAGCCACCCAGGTGCCCCTAGTAACAGTAATTTAAAACATTGATATTCTAAAAATAATTTTTTAAAGAAATCTACTTGAAAATACTCATTTGGAGACTGTATTTGATAATAATTCAAGATGGGTTGTGTTTTGAAAAGGGGTTGGGCAGAAAATCAAAATGTGGTCTATAAATGGGAATAATATCTCCACATTTTGGTATTATTGCAAGGATTAATATAAATTATATCTAAAATTTTATATATTGTTATATATTTTACATATAGTTTCCTTTATAAAAATCTATATATTTTATATATTTTTAAATATTTGATATTAAATAGGTGCTTGTTGAATGTTAGTCATCCTGAGTTTTCAAAAACATGGCTCCATACATCCATTTGAGGTTAGAAAAAATGTTTTAATCTCAATAAATTTTAATTATGAGTAGTGCCTAAAAAATCATACTGAGTTCAGTGAATTCTAATAGGTGTATAACAAGCAAATCTTGGCAATAATAATTTTTTAGGTTAGTAATAAGTTAGTATGCACCTTCCTGCCTGAGCTTTTTTAAACCAGCCTAATACCAAACTAGTATTCTCAGAGGAAGACCTTTAGGAGAATACAAATTTAGAAAAGTCCAATATTCCTGATTATCCATTTACTCTGGCATTATTGAAACAGACAGAATTAGAACAAGCATATGGAGTCTGGTATCGATATTGTATATTGGGGCTTACATTAGCCACAATGATTTCCTAATAATGACAGCATCCTAATGGGGCATAGCAGGTGGGAGATAACTATATTGCTAAGATATTGTCAACAGCCACTTATGTAGAATAGGTGATTTTATCTGATGACTTCCAAGGCCCCTTTAAATTTTATGACCATTTAATTCTACCTAAATTTAGAACTTGGGAGTAAGAGGGAAAGCAAAAAAAAAAAAAAAAAAAAAAAAAAAAAAGAGGTACTATGTGTATGCCAAAAGTGATAGAAAAAAAAAATTCTTTCAGTTCATTTGTAGTATGTGGCTATCAAGTTTTAAATAATACCAAATGTGGAAAAAAATACTTTGTCATTAGTACTTCAGTCAGAGGAAAAAAGTATCTTCCTATTTTAGAAAATACCCAAAAGAAGGCCCCTACTGGATTTTGAATCTGTCATTTTCTACAGTTCAAAGGGATTTTGTTAGAAACTGGCAAAATCATTAACTTCTCAGCTTTGAATCACTGAATAGACAGGATACAAACATGTCAATTTACAGCAGTACTGGTAGAAAAATTCAACAGTACGAGAAAGCACATTTAACTCTGACGATTAAATTGCATAGGGTGTTGTTCAAATAAAACTTCCCCTCAGACGTTCTGTATCATGAAGCTTTTAGAAAATCAGAAAATTATGTTAAGATTTATCAAAATATTATGCCACTATCTAAAGTGTTTTTTTTTCCTAGTTGAGTCATTCATAAATATCTATGTGATATTCTCTAGTTGAAAATATCAACTAGATGAGAGAGAATCCCAAGCAGGTCTGCACCGTCAGCATGGAGTCCGATACGGGGCTCAAACTCACAAACTGTGAGATCGTGACCTGACCAGAATCAAGAGCTGGACTGTCAATTCACTGAGCCACCCAGGTGCCCTATGAGTTTTTCACTTATACACAAGGGGCCTGGTGAAGATTTTTCAAAGTACTTCCCACTTCTTATAATGTCACAGTTTTAGACATGTAAAAGAAATATGTGCCCCAAATTTGATATTATAGGTGTATTATGTCATAATATACTAAGCCAAAATGTTATCACAACTTCAAAATCATGTCCACATAGAAACAAGTACTGGGCAGTGTTGGCCGAAAAGGACAATAGGCACAGCAGAACCCAGGATGAATGTTTCCTTCTCCTACTTTATAGGCAGCTTCCTTAACTGTGGACTCTTGTTCTGAGAACCAAGAACCAGGGTATTGCACTGTCAGTAATGTGGCAGTTTCAGATGACTGGTAAGTGAAATTATTCGTTTGATCTTATTATTACTTGACCTTAAAAAGGAAATTCTGCATTTAAAAATAATTTTATTATGCTAAGTGTTATAAGAGTTTACAATATTTTATGCTCTCCAAAGGAATTTTTACTCTGTAAATAAAAAATTAATAATGAGTATAAAAATATGTAAAAATGGTGTGACACGAGATGGGAGAGATGAGGACAAATAGAGGAAGGAAAGACTAACATGGCCTGTACTCTTTGAGTAGATCATGAAATTGTTGCCTATGACCTGGGTCCTGCAAGGCTAGACTAATCCCAGTCTTTACCTCCTTTGGAAGTTGTATACCACAATTATCCACAGATACTTTTCAGTGGCACCTCAGGAAGAGACACAGAATTATGCCATCTAAAACCTAAGTGATGTTAACAGAAATAACAACAGAGAAAAATAAATATTGACATATCATCTATGATATTAATTAACATATTGGCATTATTATCATCTTGTGGGGAAGAAAAATGTATAATCTAACATTAATATTATCTAACATTAATTAATCTAACATTAATATAATCACTATTTCTGCTGCACTTTATCTTCTCTCTGATGTTATGCTGCTTCTTGCTAATTCAGCATTGTTTTATACATCCCATTTGGCTAACTGAAAATGTCACTTCCATAAGTTTTATTATTTTTCATGCCTTGAAAACCTAATAATCCTGTAGAAATCTGTAAGGGAATATGCATCAATAGGTAATATTTTCCATTCAAATTTACCACACTATAACACATGCCAGAAAGTTATAGTCACTCTTTTTAAAGCTAAACATTCTACTGAAATCTATCATGTTGGAGCTAATATACTTTCTTTGCTTTCTCATGTAGGACTCTTGACGTTCAGCCAAATCGAGTCACAGTTGGAGGTATCAGATCCCTAGATCCGATCCTTCAGAGGAGAGGACACGTGGAAAGCCATGATTTTGTTGGGTGCATAATGGAGTTTGCAGTCAATGGAAGGCCTCTGGAACCCAGCCAAGCTCTGGCAGCACAAGGCATCCTAGATCAGTATGACAATTTTATTTCTTATTATTTTAAATAAAAACGAACAAAATGCATGGTAATTGAGCATCCAAAGCTGAAATTATTGTGACCACAGTTCTAAAAGTATCAAATGTTTTACATTGTTTTGAATTTTAAATATTCATTTCATTTAATTTCTTATTTAATTTAATTACCACCAGCTAACTTTTACAGTTAACACAGAAATTATTTGAATTAATTAACGTATTAAATTTAAATATTTACTGTTTGGTATAAAATGTGATATTTACTTAGAAATTAACTCTTATTTTCTGGAGTGTAAGAAAAATATACGTATGCTTTTACGCCTATATACGCTTCAAAACAGTTGTGAAGATTATAATGACAAGTACATGAATCACATAGAAAAGTATCTGCCACATAATGATGTATAAATGTTAGTAATAATGTACACAAAAAAACATTTGATATTAAATAGCTTTACATACAAACATATATTTTCAAAATATACCTTAGTACACCTTTAACAGGCAATAATTTGATTAATTGTAAAACATTTTATTTTCCTATGTGCTTATTGGTTAAGGTTCCCTGCAATGATTTTGGAATTGTGAAAATAACACACTTTATTTTAAAAATAAATCTTATTCATAATGAAAATTGGAAAATTCAGAAAAATATAAAGTATCCTATGCACCACCCAGAGACAAACACTTTTAACCTCATTGTGAGGTTCATGATTGCCTGCTGTTCCATCATATGAATGTGCCCTATTTTAACTATTATTATACACTTTACTTGTTTCTAATTTTATTAATACATTAAAAGCCCTGTGGTTAATACTATTCTTAATATTTTTAGTCTATTTTAACTTTTACAACCATTTTATGAGATAGATAATATTAATTTCTGAGCTACTCAGTGTTTTAAAAACGTTCTCAAAGTCAACAAGCTGGTGAGTAGCAAAGCTAAGTCTTGAACTAGGCACTTGGACTGAGGTTAGTTACAAATAAATGAACAAGGCAGATTCTTGCTCTGGAGGAGTTCATTGTCTTCAAATTCGTGATTACTAATCTCTAATGTGGCCATGATTTTGCGTGGCAACATATTCTATTCCCCAGTTTAATCATTTGCTCACTTTTCTCAATGACTTTCCAGCCTCCCCTTTTCACAGACCCCAAATATCACTCCTGTACCATCTTCCCCAGGTAATGAATTTGCTTCCTACCTTGCTTGGAAAATGGAAGCAATCAAAAGAAAACTTCCAAAAGCTTATTCCTCTACATTTGCCCATGCACGTGTGCATCCCATGGTCTACATTGCATCCTATTACTATGAACGAACTGCTCCTATTCCCATAAAGACCACCCCCTTTTTATGTAAAAGGCTCAGTCCCCTGCAATGTTCTAAAAACAATAGTCCAGCTGTCTCCTTGGCATGTCTTTCCTCATTTAAATCCATGCTGCTATTTCTCCCATTTTATTTTTGTAAAAACTTTATTAATCCCATTTTACTCTCTAATTACCATCCTCTCTCTTTTTGAAAAATTGTTCTTTGTCAAAGTGATCAATAACCTTTGTGTTGCTAAAATCAATGGTCAGTTCTCATCTTCTTTGAATTCCAATGTTCATTACTTCCTTTCCCTAAAAATACCTCTATCAGCATATGGTACAATCCTGGTTTTCTTTTTCTCATCTGGTTGACCCCTTCTCTTTTGTATATATATTCATTCTTTAAATCATGTTTTATAGCCCTTGGTTTTAAGTACTAACTTTAAAACTGGTGACTCTTAAATGGTTATCTTCAACTTGGCCTTTCTTCTGCACTTCAGACCCTTCTATCCAATGGACTACCCAATATCCTATGTGTCTTTCTAACAAATATCTCACACTTAAGTTTAAAACTGAATTCGTGGCCTTCTTTCCCGATTCCTTCTAAATCTATTTCTTCCACAGTTCTCTCTGTCTTAAATAATGATAAGTCAATCAGCCAAAACTGTTCAGCCAAAACTTTTAGACTTACCTTTGATTCTTCTCTTTCTGACATACTTCACATCCAATCTACCAACAACCAGAATGACATTTAAAAACAGATGTTCGTCCTAACCCTGACTTACAAGGCCTTCATGATCTAGCCTCTTTCTCCATTTTCTCACTGTATTTACATATGCTTCTTTTTCTTGTTCACTCTGCTCCAACCATACTGGGCCCCTCGGTGTTCCTCAAACATATTAGGTACAATTTAACTTTCTTACTTGCTGTTTCCTCTGTCTGGAGTGATCTTCTACCAAATATTCTTCATTCTCTCAATTTGTTTAGGTCTTTACAAAAATATGTCCTTCCTTTGCTGATGAATCTACCCTCCATCCTAAAAAAAAATCTCTCGATACCCTTTGTCTATCTTAATTTTCCAAAGAACTTTCTTTGTTCTAACATATTACATATTTACCTAATTTTTGTTTTGTTTTGTTTTGTTTTTTGACTGCCTCCTACACAAGGAAAAATAAATACTCCATGACATGTGGATTTTTCAACACTTTGCCCCCATGCTTAGAATAGTATGCTTGTAATTGGCATATGGTAGACATTTAATAGACATCAGTTGATGAGTTGTCTGGAGGAGATTTATAAGCAAATAAATATGGGGGCCTTAGATTACATTAACCAAAGATGTCCTACTCAAATAAGAATTAATTTAAAAAATAAATTATCACCTCTTTTTCTGCATTGTGTAAGATGTTATTTGGTTTAATTTTCTCCTTTTTGAATGAGGCAAGCCCTGTGTTACAGCTCCTAGTTTGACTAGATGCCCCAAATATAGTTGTAACTTGAGTTTCTAAGAAGTGAGTGCATGAAACTAAGCAAGTTAATAAAAGCTTATATCTAGTTTTAACAAATCCCCCACACTTTATTTTATGCCTTATGAGTCTTTATTATTATTTCATTTTAGATGTCCCAGACTAGAAGGTGCTTGTACTCACAGCCCCTGCCAACATGGTGGCACATGTACGGATTACTGGTCATGGCAGCAGTGTCATTGCAAAGAAGGACTAACTGGGAAATACTGTGAAAAATGTATGTAAGCTTTTTTCTCTTTCACTGGAAATTATAGTAATCATGAAAAGTGTAAATATATGCACTTAAATATGTAATTATATTCAAAGAAATTTTCTCATTCTAAATGTTGAAAATAATAAATGGGTAACAATTAGAAACTATAGTGACATTTTACATTTATTTTTTTAACCTGAGGAAGAGTGATATTCTTTCAGAATTATTTACTAAGTTGTTAATTTCCATTTTATGAATTTATGAATTTAGCAAAGCTAATTTATAGGAATGCTATACAAATACAAGGCCAAGGACTATATTCAGGTTTGGGTCTAATATTGTCTGCCTTTAAGGAATATTTCTCCAGTAAATATTTTGTATGTGGTAGAAAAATGTAAATAATAAATGACTAAACACTGAGTTCAAACCATCATACAATGGCAGTATAATCTATTACAATTAAAGGTGATATTTGCATTTTAATTTACAATTATTAGAATTGGTTTTGAGTCTTACTTTTTAAATCTTTGTATAATTATTTGTTTTTTAAACCCTACTACTATTTTTTAATAAGACGTTAGAGGCGCTCAAGCCATCATTAGAACATGGCATTCTCTAATTTCAAGCTGTACATCCCACTAACTAACCCTAATGGAGTTTCTTCTAGAAAATTTGCCTTATTTTCAAGTATATGGTTAATACTCAGATCATTGCAGTTATTTGACCACTTCCCAAGGAGTCCTAATTATATTATAAGAATGAATATAAATTCATGATCACATTAAGGATATACTGTAGTCAAAAAGTTCTTACTAGCAGAAGATATAATCATATTGAATTAGTTAGGATAACATCAAAGCAACAAAAAAATATGTTGTCAGATAGTTTTTTTCATTAAGTAATGAGTATTTATAAGTAGGAATCCAGTTATGCCTGGAACATGAAATGAGTCATCGGCTTGAGAGATGTCTGAGGTTCTTTTTTTTTAATTGAGATATAATGCACATACTATAAAATTTAGCTCTATAAAGTATACTATTCAGTGTTGAAACCCTTTTGAGCTCATTTGCTTTATGTCTTTTCTTTAGCTATATTAACTGTTATGATAACAAACTTCTAAAGTTCAGTAGTGTGAACATTTTACCAAATTATGATAAATTATAATTATACATTACAGTTACTATTCAACATGATTATATGATGATTGCTAATAATAAAATTAATACAAATTAAGTATTTGTTCACTTCTTTGTCCAAATTTCTAACATGCTAGAGACTTATGATTACAAATCATTCAACTCTGAACACATTTATAAATTTTGGAAATAAAGTAACACTTATTATAAACACATTTGCAACTTCATGTTTTTAACAGGTGGTATCTCTATAAGTATTCATGATTTATATGCTATACCAAATATTTTTTTTAAATTTTTTTAATGTTTATTTATTTTTGAGACAATGAGAGAGAGAGTGAAAGCAGCAGAGGGGCAGACAGAGGAAGACACAGAATCTGAAGTGGGCTCCAGACTCTGAGCTGTCAGCCCAGAGCCAGTCGCAGGGCTCATACTCACGAACTATGAGATCATGACCTGAGCCAAAGTCGGACCCTTAACCAACTGAGCCACTCAGGCGCCCCTGCTATACCAAATATTTTATTGAATATTACCCAAATGATTGATTCTGATTTTGATTTAAGCATTTGAAATTACCTTTTACAGTAATTCAGAAATGGAATTTTTTTTTTCCCAAGAGGAGGATTGGGGAATATGGATTCCAAAAACCTGATATTTTATTGCCCTTTTTTATAATTTTTGTCACTTATAAAAACTTCTTCAGAAGCCAAATGGATGCATTCATTTTTCCCTTTCTTCGTTGCCTTTCAGCTATTACTCCTGACACTGCGTTATCATTAGAAGGCAAAGGGCGCTTGGATTACCACATGAGTCAGAATGAGAAGCGGGAATATTTGTTAAGACAGAGCATACGAGGTGCCATGTTGGAGCCTTTTGGTGTGAACAGTCTGGAAATAAAATTCAGAACAAGAAGCGAGAATGGCATTTTAATCCATATCCAAGAAAGCAGCAATTACACTACTGTGAAGGTAAGATAAAAGCTAATGGTGACTTCATTTGATTAGACCGCCTGCTGTGTCATGATTTAAATCACTTCGCCCATAATTTCTGTCCTTTTCTTTACAACCCATTAGAGTTCCGACTAATACCGGGCACTATTCCAATATCATCTATCTTAACTATTCCCCAGGCATTGGCCTGAGTAACAAAGATCTGAATGGTTTGCTTTCTAAACACTTTTGTCTTGGTTTAGAGTAAAGACCACTGCTAGGTAGGCCAGCATAGAAAGAATTTGTTGCAATCTATTTTGTCAAATAAAAATTTATATTGCTTTTCTTTCTCTACTTTTAAACAAAGTAAAACAAAAAGATAATGTGCTTTTGAAGTGAAAAAAAAAAGTTCCAGAAATTATTCCAAACACTGATATGTTTACATTAATTGGTGGGACAAGAATAAGAAAAAAACATTTTTAAGTTATCTGGCTTTATTCTGGAGCATATAGTCAATTAACTATCTAGGTAAACCCTGTGAAATTAAGTATCTTTGGAATTGTTGTAAGTTAAATTCCCCCTGACTTCCCCAAATAATTTCTAAAAACATTGTTTTTAAACATTCTGTTTTATGAGAACAATGCATTGATTTATCATTAGGCTTTTACATAATATTTTAAACTATAAATGATATGCTAACCCAGTGAATAATTTCCCAGGATATGCATTTTCCTTCAGCTTTTAGCTTCTTAATTCTAAGACTATTATATTAGTCTGCTTTCTTTCCCACAAATAAGACTTCACCTTTTAAATCATCAGTTTCTTTTGACTGATTTTGATTAATATCATTTTGATATTATAATTCCACTCATAATTTTTACATGAATTTTGGTAAATTCTGAAGAAAATAAACTCAGACATCCTGTATTCTCTTCACCTATAAATTAATATTTTGAACATTACTAAAAGCTTAGTTCATGAAGAAAAAAAGCAATATGCATAGAGAATTACTCCATTTAACTCACATATAATATTTAAAAATAAAACCGACATTCACCTCTGAACTTCAGCCTTTTTATTCTTAAAATTTCTCTCCATCCAAGTCAACTCTGGTTGTTATGCTGCATGCACATATCTTTAGGAAGTAGTACAAAAAATATTTTTAAAAATCTTAGTCCTCACAGTCCAGTCATTCCCAACTGTGGATGATTTTACCCTCTCTTCCCCCAAGGAGACATTTGACAATGTCTGGAGGCATTTTTTTATTGTCACAATGGGGAGGGGGTGCTACCAGCATCTAGTAAGTAGAGATCAGATATGTCACTAAATACCCTACATTGCACAACACAGCACCCCAAAACAAAGAAGGAATCTGGTCCAAAATGTCAATAGTGCCGAAGTTGAACAACTCCGCTCTAATCTAGTACAAAAGAACATCTTCCCGTTATAAGTTTACCTCCATATTCAACCAAGGAGCCCAGTTCAAAATTAATAAAGCTACTGCAAAACAAAGCATCTATGTCATTATATTATGATTTTATTTGGTGTTTATAATTTGTATTGGAAAGTGTATCAGAACCAAAGAAAGTGGAAGTACAGAAAGAAGTAAAGCTTCACAGTCTACAAGAAACACTTTTTGTATGCGTTGAGAGGCTTTGACATTGAGGTCTGTGCATTATCTGTTAAGCTGCTTCCAAGTCCTCGTGCCATTTAAATGACATATGAAATATTTCTGTACATTATCTCTTTAAGCCAAGAGATACAAAATACAATGTGGTTGAAGAAATCAGAGAGAGGATATTTTTTTTTCCTTAAGGAAGAAGCTGAATGTCAGGATCCATTTTTGTCACCATAAAATCTTGCATTTCCAACAGGACGGCAGCATTCAACTTCTCCAGATATTCTTACATTGGTAGCAAGCACTTAGAAAGAGATTTTTTTCCTGAAGGAAAAGTAAATGCTAATGAATAAAAATAATGACTAATGCAGACCAAAATGCACATTTCTTTTCTATGAATATTTTGAAAAGCAGCTTTTCAGAGATTAAGGGGGTTGGCAGGTAAAGTAAGTAGATTAAAAAACCAGTGAATAAAGAGAACAAAATAGACGGAAAGAGAATGGCTATTGTAAGTAAGCAGGCAAATTATTCGGATGACAGGAATACGATCTACTTGCACAGGCTAGGAAGGTAGTCAGAAAGAACTGTTTCTTTTCATTTAGTTTATCGGTGAGTAAGGCCCCTGGTTTTTTTCCTTCTTTCTTTTGGCTCAATTTCTGACAGTTTCTTTCTGACAGTTCCTTCCTTCCTTCCTTCCTTCCTTCCTTCCTTCCTTCCTTTATTTCTTCCTTTCTTTCTTTTGTTCTTCATTCTCTGCATCAATCCATCTTTCTTCTCTCTCTCACACACACACAAAGGAATCAAGATGATCATTTTGAACATAGAAAAGAGAGTTGGGTAAATGAGATTTCCAATGGTTTGGGGGGAGTGTCAAGAGTGAGTAGCAATAGCAATGTGAAGAGAGAGGAGAATATGTAGAATAGATAGAGTCTGTTCAGATAAAAAAGGCATTAGGTAGAGAGAATATTAGATTGAAAAACAGAAGGAAGCATACTCATGTCTAACTGTGCTGATGGTATATTTAAAGTGTTCTGCCAACCTCCCTTCTTTTATGGCATTTTGTGTATCTCCATATTTAGAGTTCTGTAATAATGTAAGATTACGGACTCTATTTCTGTTCCAAATCAATCCTGTTTTCTTGATGTGTAGTTTTTTGTTTGTTTGTTTGTTTGTTTGTTTGTGTTTATTTTTAAGTGGGGCTAAATGTATTGTACAGAGTTGGGATGAGGGATTCGGAGGTGTAGATCAAAAATAAATAAATAAATAAATAAATAAATAAATAAATCTATGGATAAATAAAACCAAGCAAAAATGAACATAAAAAGTGAGCATGATGTTTTGAAGTTAGGAAGGATGCAAGAGCTGAGTAGAGTATTAGTGGGGACAAGCAGAACATCAGGAATGTTACAATGGGCACTTAGGTTCTCGTTCACCCTACTCTATGGTGTATTCTAAAGACTCTCATCAGATTTGGTCAAATAGAAGGATGCCAGGGTTTGATCAGGTAGGAGGGAAACACAGTGCCGGGAGAGGGCTCTTCTCACGGCTTCTTTCCAAAAGGACTCTAGGTATCACCAATGACGGGCTGCTATTTTCAACGTGTGTTTCATGAGACATTGCTCACTTGATGAAATGTTATTGTCATTTAACCACAACTCTCTTTTCTTTTCCCATCTGAATTTGGTACTGAATTATATTACCATCTAGAGAGACTCTTTAAATAAAATCTTACAGTATGAGTAACGTATGTAAATGTGTTAGGCATATTTTCCACAGAGTAAAAATGAACTGACTTTTAGTTCTACCAGATGTGTTTGTTGCATGTAGAAATAGCATGTGATCCGGGTGACAAAATCACTGATCCATCCATTCATTCCTGTCATTTGATACACAGTGCCACTTCATCCCCCAGCCCAGGCACCAGCTCTGTCTGGCAGCATGATGGGATTATGCTCTCTGAACCAAATGTTCATGTTGCCTCATAAATTATTTCATTTTCTAAAGTGTCTCCTCAGAATACTGGAAACTTGGTAGCTGGAAACTGGAGTAGGAGCATCCTGTTACCCAATGTTCTACTGGGCAAAGTCAAAGAAACCAAATATCCCTTAGATAAATTGTAAAAGGCAGTCTAAGTGAAGACTTTCCCAGACACCTCATTATTAAGAATTCACTCATAATTTTCATCTGAATAAATGATATAAACAATAGGCATGTTTTCTTCTAAAATTCCAGTGCATAATAGATAACATATAAAAGAATTTCTTTTTGTCTATTTTTCCAACTATGTTTCATTTTTGCCTAAGCATTGATGCTTCTTTTTTTGCAAGTAGTTTTAACATTTTTTGATCACTGTGGACCATTTACTAAACTGATTGATTCTCTATACTTGCCGTTGTGATTAAATTATAAGTAATTACAAAAAGGTATATTTTACTTATCTTGAAATGGGTTTTCACTCCATTATTATCTCAGCTGTGTTCCAGAAAATAATTTTAGGCATCTTAAAAAATTAGGTATAAATATAATAACAACTTGAAAACTATTAAAACTATTAAATATGAAGGTATATGTTACCTAAATTTGTAGGGGAAGTATGGGTAAGTATACTCTGATATAGCCAGACTCTTCAGCTAGCCTGTTAGCTTTCAGTTGATCAATATTGTAAGTTTCATTTCGTTTCTATTCTATTTTTACTCAAGCACATCATAGCTTAATTGTACATTATTTTAATACATTTTACAGATTAAAAATGGCAAAGTACATTTTACATCAGATGCAGGAATTGCTGGGAAAGTGGAGAGAAATATTCCTGAAGTTTATGTTGCAGATGGCCACTGGCATACTTTTCTAATCGGAAAAAATGGAACAGCCACAGTACTGTCCATCGACAGAATATATAACAGAGATATCATCCACCCTACACAGGATTTTGGTGGCCTCGATGTACTCACTATATCTCTTGGAGGAATTCCACCCAATCAAGCTCATCGAGATTCCCACACAGGTAAAAACTGCTTGCGTTGAGCAAAGGAAAGGTAAAATTATTCCTATAAAAGTAGTTGGACTTCTGATAATATCCATTATGACTATTCTAAGTCTCTCATAACTATCTTTAAGAAGTCTATAATAGGGGCACCTGGGTGGCTCAGTCGGTTAAGTGTCCGACTTCGGCTCAGGTCATGATCTCGCAGTTTGTGGGTTCAAGCCCCATGTCAGGCTCTATGCTGACAGCTCACAGCCTGGAGCCTGTATTCAGATTCTGTGTCTCCCTCTCTCTCTGTCCCTCCCATGCTCACTCTCTCCTTCGCTCTCTCTTTCTCTCAAAAATAAATAAAACAAACAAAAAAAAAGTCTATAATAAACTATTGGTCATCACTTAGTTTATTTTAGTCATTTACATTTGTTCTACCAAGTTCATAATTCATCCCATGGTTCTTCCCTTGTCCACCAAACATTTATTTATCCATTCATTCATGTGTCCATTCACATGGCAGATATTACTGAGCCCTGTACTTGGCATTGGGAGTACAATGGTGGGCTAAATAAATAGCTACTCTCCTCATACAAAACATGGCCAAGTAAGGAAGGCAACATTGATCAAACCATTATACAACTAGATGTATTATTTTAAAATATGAAAAAGGATGTGAAGAAGGAATATAGAATTCTAAGAGATTTCCAAAAAATGAGAAAGGGAAATTTCCATGGGAAATTGACTATTGGTACTTAAAATGAACTGTGAAGATGAAGATGGGAGAGTATGAAAGATTAATTTACATTGATAGGAACTTAACAAAAAGTAGATAAAAATCATAGAACATGACCTATTAGCACATTGGAGACTGATGTCATCAGGTAATGAAGGAAGTTGAAGAATGAAGCAGGGCCTCCTAGACCATGTTGCATTTTTGGGTTTACTCTCAGGACAGTGGGAAGTCAATAAAAAATTTATGTTAGGAGTGTCAAGACTAGACAGGTAGCGATATTAAAGATCTTCCAGGTTACAACATGGAGAATGCATTGGTGGAGACAAGAGTGGGCTTGCATAAATTAGCTGGGATGATACTGCAGTGATCTAGGCAAGGTATTATGTGAGTTCTGACTAGTGTGGTGGCAGAGGAGTTTAGACGGAAGTAAATGGGGAAGAAATTTTTTTTAGGAATTAGAGTAAATCAAACTGTTGATGATCGTGGTGAAATTCAAGACGGTTTCTGACCTGTCAACTAAAAAAAGGGCAGCACCAATGAAAGAGGAAACTGCAGAGCAGTGGAGAGAGAAGCCTGTCTATGGGAAATATCAAAATGGTGGTTTGGGACACCTGGCGTTTGCACCACCTTTGAGAAAGACTTTTGGATAGATGGGCTATAATCAGGAATGGACACCAGCTGGAAATACATGTTAAGAGTTAGCAGAGTCAAGCAAGTAACTGATGTACTGGTCATGGATGTGATAACCTAACATGAAGGGGTAGATTAAAAAGAAAGCCTGGAGCCTTAGCTTGAGCAACTCTAGGAGTCAGTGGTTGATGAGAGGAAAATGAAACATGAAAGAGACTAAGTCATAGAAAAACAATCTGTAGAGTAGGAACAAAAGTAGATGTTACAGAACCTTATGGAAAAAGTGTATCAGGGATGGAAATGTCACTAAGGTGGAAGGATATATCAAATACGAAGATAATTGGAAAATGCAGGGGAGGGTGATGGACTTAAGGCACAAAAGTATAAGTTCAGGTCACAAGTTGTTCTTATATACTTAGCTTATTTTAGAATATGGATGATAATTCATTTGGATGTTTTAAGAAACAAGCCGAAGTAGATCATACTCTTTTGTTAGTATCAAAATCAATTCTTGGGCTCTGGGACAGGGGCATTAGCAATATTAACACACTCAAGTTCAACAAAGAGTTTCTCAACCTTAAGAAATAATAATAATTACTACCCTCTAAAGAGCCATTTAAGATATGTTTTCCTAACTCTGCCTGTCCCACCTCATGAAGCGTTCATGCCACAGTTATACTCTATAGCCGCCCTCTAGATGACCGCAAACCATTGTAATACCTAAGATTTTCCCTTTGCTCTTCAAGAACTTATGTTCAACTCCTTGGGAGCAGTATCACCTCCATTGAGAATGCATGATCTAATGATTACAACTATTAGCCTAGGGGCACCTGGGCGGCTCAGTGGGTTAAACAACTGACTCTTGATTTTGGCTCAGGTCATGATCTCAGGGTCATGGGATCGAGCTCCATGTCAGGCTCTGCATTGGGCATGGAGCCTATTTGGGATTCTCTCTCTCTCTCTGCCTCTGCCCCTCCTCTGCTTGCACTGTCTTTCTTTCCCTTTAAAAATATTTTTTAATTTTAAAAAATTGAGAAAAAAGCTATTAACTTATTTTTTGTTCTTTATAAGTTTTTTAAATACATTTTATTTCTATGTATGCAATTCTTGATATATATATACTATAAAAATAAGACAAATAGATAATCAAATTAATAAAAGAGGGAGTAAAAGAAAATCTAGCCTGTCTGAGTCATTTATAAATTTTCAGAAAGAGCAGTATCTGAGCAATTCTCTTCATACTTTTGTCATGGGAATCTTATATATCTTACTAAGTTATGTCATAAGACACGCAGAGTTATTGACTTTGGACTGGCTGATGGCTCTGAGACTGTGGTTTCTTAGCTCTTGTGATGTGATTGGGAGGCTTCTTTTTACCACAGCTCAATGGTGCAGTGTTTTAAATGCAGCATTTTCTCTAAAATTCCTTACTGCTCCTTCTCCCCCCTACAGGTTTTGATGGCTGCATTGCCTCTATGCTGTATGGTGGAGAAAGTCTTCCTTTCAGTGGGAAGCATAGCTTGGCCTCCATCTCTAAGACGGACCCCTCAGTGAAGATTGGCTGTCGTGGCCCGAACATCTGTGCCAGCAACCCCTGCTGGGGCGACTTACTGTGCATTAATCAGTGGTATGCCTACAAGTGCGTTCCCCCTGGAGATTGTGCCTCCCACCCATGCCAGAATGGGGGCAGCTGCGAGCCGGGCCTGCACTCTGGCTTCACATGTAGTTGCCCAGAGTCCCACACAGGGAGGACCTGTGAGACGGTGGTGGCTTGTCTTGGGGTCCTCTGTCCTCAGGGGAGAGTGTGCAAAGCTGGAAGCCCTGGAGGGCATGTCTGTGTTCTGAGTCAGGGTCCCGAAGAGATCTCCCTGCCTCTGTGGGCTGTGCCTGCCATCGTGGGCAGCTGTGCGACAGTCCTGGCCCTCCTGGTCCTGAGCCTGATTCTGTGTAACCAGTGCAGGGGGAAGAAGACAAAAGACCCTAAAGAGGAGAAGAAACCGAAGGAGAAGAAGAAGAAGGGAAGCGAGAACGTTGCTTTTGATGACCCAGACAATATCCCCCCCTACGGGGACGATATGACTGTGAGGAAGCAGCCCGAGGGGAACCCTAAGCCAGATATCATTGAGCGGGAAAACCCCTACCTCATCTACGATGAGACTGATATTCCCCACAGCTCAGAAACCATCCCCAGCGCCCCTTTGGCTTCGCCGGAGCAAGAGATAGAGCATTACGACATCGACAACGCCAGCAGCATCGCCCCTTCAGACGCGGACATCATCCAACACTACAAGCAGTTCCGCAGCCACACACCTAAATTTTCTATCCAGAGGCATAGTCCCCTAGGCTTTGCGAGGCAATCCCCCATGCCCTTAGGAGCAAGCAGTTTGACTTACCAACCTTCATACGGTCAGGGTTTGAGAACCAGCTCCCTGAGCCATTCAGCTTGCCCAACCCCCAACCCCCTGTCTCGACACAGCCCAGCCCCTTTCTCAAAGTCCTCTACTTTCTATAGGAACAGTCCCGCCAGGGAATTGCATCTTCCTATAAGAGATGGAAATACTTTGGAAATGCATGCTGATACCTGCCAACCTGGCATTTTCAACTATGCCACAAGGCTGGGAAGGAGAAGTAAGAGTCCTCAGGCCATGACCTCTCACGGTTCTAGACCAGGGAGTCGCTTAAAGCAGCCAATTGGGCAGATTCCTTTGGAATCTTCCCCTCCGGTAGGACTCTCGATTGAAGAGGTGGAGAGGCTAAACACCCCTCGCCCTAGAAACCCAAGTATCTGCAGTGCAGATCACGGAAGGTCTTCTTCAGAAGAGGATTGCAGAAGGCCATTGTCCAGAACAAGGAACCCAGCAGATGGCATTCCAGCTCCAGAATCTTCTTCTGATAGTGACTCACATGAGTCTTTCACTTGCTCAGAGATGGAGTATGACAGGGAAAAGCCAATGGTATATACTTCCAGGATGCCCAAATTATCTCAAGTCAATGAATCTGATGCAGATGACGAAGATAATTATGGAGCCAGACTGAAGCCTAGAAGATACCATGGCCGAAGGGCTGAGGGAGGACCTGGGGGCACACAGGCAGCAGCACCAGGGGTTGCTGACAACACACTGCCCTTGAAACTTGGGCAGCAAGCAGGGAATTTCAACTGGGACAACCTTTTGAACTGGGGCCCTGGCTTTGGCCATTATGTAGATGTTTTTAAAGATTTGGCATCTCTCCCAGAAAAAGCAGCAGCAAACGAAGAAGGCAAGAATGGGACAGCTAAGCCCGTCCCCAAAGATGGGGAATCAGAGCAGTATGTGTGAACTTTATGTACTGGCATTGGAAAAACAGAAAAACAAGGAACACTCAAACCGTTATAAGGTTGCCGACGAAGGGGTATTCCATTTGCGAAAGAGGCCAGTATGGACTGGTGTTGGAGGGAAACTTTAAAAAATAATAACCACAATGCTGCTGAAACAGACTCCAAACAAGTCTTTAATTTAAATATGCTTGGTTGAATTTCTTTTCCTGCATGCATCGTATTTTGTAACTAGTCATGTGGCATGCAGCGTTCGGAAAGTTTTTTTCTTATTTACCAATGTTTGATTTGTGATTTTTGAAATGAATACCGTTGCCATTGCAGAAATGAATTTGTGCTTTCACAGTGGGGTATGTGTATTGTTTCCATTGTGTTATCATCCTTATGTTTTGCATTGCAAGATCCTTGGGGTTTAACCAATCCTTGTAAAGTGTAGAAAGAGCCTTCCTCTTCTTGAATGAAAGACTAAGTATTAACACTTTCCAGAGCTGTAGATTCCATATTTGATGTTGCTCAGAAATGTCTGATATTTGAGTAGGTTTTACATGACAGTGGGTACTAAAATGAAGTCATTTTGTTCAGCACTTTAGAAGTTTCTTACAAAATTGTGTTAAAACTTGCGAATCTCTCTCTCTCTCTTGCTCTCTCTCTCTCTCTCTCTTTTTGTGAACAATTATGGTCATCTGACTTTCATCAGGCTTCCAATAGGAACAAAATGACTGCTTATTATCCTTAGAACACTGCTCCCTTCCTACCGTGGAATGATGTTCTCAGCAGCGCTTCTCAGAGACACTTTTAGAAGTTATTTATTGAACAATGTTCTATGCTTTTAAAATTTTAAAGAATCGACCTAAAGAAAGCCTATGATTGGACTTTTCAGCCATTTGAAGTTTACCCCAAGTACCCAGTTTTTATAATTTATATAAAGTCAAATTTCAACTCTTCTTTCTTTCTGTCATTTTGTAGATCATTTTTTAATACAGTGTAAAAACTTTTTTTTACACCTAAGCTGTGTTTTTGATACTGATATTTTCCTATGCTGAAAAGTTTTCTTACTTTCAGGGAAGGTAAGAAAATACTTTTTTTACATTTGTTACTTATGTAACGTTCATATTTTTCACATTTTGATATTTGTAACATACTGTATGCTTTCTACTTGTAAATGCCAACAATAGAATTAAAATATTTATTTAAAATACTTTGCATTCACAGTGTATTTTCATCTTTCTTTACTCTTTTACTCCCAACCTGAATAATCTCTACTTGTCAACAGGGGTATTGCAAGTTGAACTACAAACGAGAAGCATCATTTTCTTTTAAAAAACCTGAGTATGGATAATTGCCAGAGCAGATATTTTAAGGTCATGTTAGTACATTCCTACCTGTCAGAGTTCTTGAAATTCCCTGGAGCCTAATGAGTCTAGACGAGGTTGGGTCTTTGGGGATTAAGTTTGTTATGAACCTGGTTTAAGCCTTCAGGCAATAAATGTTTGGACATCCCCAGCAGAGTATGCTCACTCAAGGCTAGCTTTAGACCAGGCTTAGAGTTTTAGGAACAGCAATGAATTAAAGCTAATTATGGAAAAATGTCTGGCTCTCATTTTCTCCAAGGACCCTGCCCCAAATTTTCTAGGTCGGATGGTGGGTCAGAAAAATGACACTGATATCTCTGCTACACATACCTGTGTTTAATTTATTGATCACTCTGCTGCATAAATTCTAAACACATTTTTACATGTTATCCTGGCCAAGACAAACCTCTACTTTTAAGTAGTCACCAAGAGTGAAACAATTCAGAAGGGACTAGTCCAGAACAAGATTCATTTGTGTACAAAGAGTTGCATCTGAAATAATTGGATTTCTGCAAATTGCCTCACAATCTCAGAACTTTTTGCTATTAAATATCTGCGCCATAGCGAATATTTGTTCAGAATATTATCCGCTAACGTTGGCTGTGCTGTATTGAAAATTTTAGCAATATGTAAAAGTTTTTAGTGCATGAAATACGTAAACGATTTAGTAAGTACAGTATTTTTAAATTAATACCAACAGATTGAGATACATGCCAGAATTATTTTGTCATTTAATAATGACGAGATTATTTTTTTGTTTCAGAATAGGAAATAAAATGTGGGTTTAATCGAAATTATAACATTCCTACAGTGTAGTTTAGAGACTGAGTGTAAGACACTAATCTAATTTTCTTTCTTTTTTTTTTTTTTTGTCACCTGTGATGAGCCAACATGTTTTAGTATCTTTTTATGAATTTTAGTATTATGAACCAACTATGTGCCAAATATGGGAATATGCTGATTGCTTTGAGTAACTCAAAACAGAATACTTTTCTTTTCTCAAGAAACTCTGAAGCAGCTTAAGATGTCCTCAAGGATATAAATGCTGTAATTGAGAACAGAGCTAAAAGCAAAAATGATAACCATCATTATAGCTAAGGGTTAAGGCCTCCGAACATGATGCCAAGATACTGTATTCTAATTCTCTAAGAGTTCTTTGTGAGATAGAGAATTATTATTCCTTTGATTAATCAATCCCAATTTTGGAATAAGATAAGATTTTTATAAGAAAACTTCTAGTCTTTGGTTCCGCTTAAAAATCTTTTCCACTGAAGCAAGAACAATACTTGGAGCAAAACAAATCAGAAATGAATGGAATGAACGTCTCACTTGAAATAGAGTTTAATACTTACTTTACTGAACTACAGAAGTGACAGAACATGCACTGTGGTGAATGTGGGGAGGGATTATAGGCAAACTGACAAGGTAAACACCCTCTAAAATTAACGGTGAGTAGTGAGCTGCACGTTCACGTGTAAAAATCATGACCTCAGAATTTTATTCAGCCCCTGCAATAGTTTATTGAATGGCCTGGAATACAGTCTTTGTTTTTGGGTCTCTTCCTGCAACTGTGTTGTGGAGAACAGCACTTTCTTTCAGTGCTGAAATGCACACTGAAAATGCCTCCATGAGCACCATGTCAGGAAAAGCACGTGACCGCGCAAGACCCATGGGTTTAGAGTGGCAACACGGCCCAGGTCTCTGATCACTTAGCTCTTGCTGTTGCTGTTGTTTTCAAGGCTGTTTCTGGAAATTTCTAAATTGGCTAATATCATCAATAGTTTATCAGATCAATTAAAATCAATTTAAGGAAATGAAAGATCAAAAGGGCCTGGAGCACTTCTGTCTTACATGTCATTGTCACAATGTTTACCAACATCAAGGCTGATGAGAAATATAACTGGCCTAAACCACTGAAAGTTATGCCCCTTTTAAATATTTTATTTATAATGGAAAATAAAATATATCATTACGTAATTTTAACATTCCATCTAAGAATAAAGCACTATTTTCACTAAAATGCTTTTATTATTTTTTTGAATTCAACATTATAGTAAAATTAATCTGCAATAAGTGAAAATGACTTCAAAATTTTGAATTGGCAATGCAGCAATCCACTTTTTCCCTATTTTATGTTATAGATTTAATTAAAAAATTTTTTTAATGTTTATTTAGTTTTGAGAGATGGAGAGAGATAGAACCTGTGTGGGGAAGGGGCAGAGAGAGAGGGAGACACAGAATCTGAAGCAGGCTCCAGGCTCTGAGCTGTCAGCACAGAGCCTAACGTGGGGCTGGAACCCACGAACCGTGAGATCATGACCTGAGCCAAAGTCAGATGCTTAACCGACTGAGCCACCCAGGTGCCCCTGTTATAGATTTAATTTTAAAAGGACTAACGTTTCAAGATGACTGAATTTACATTCCCCTAGGAAAAACAAGACTAGAGATAAAATATATTTTAGCATATATGTATTAGAGCTTTCAGTCTGAAATAAAAAGTCTAAATTAATTTAGTAAATACTCCTTAAAGATACTTTGTGTGAAATGTCACATCATTAATATATATGGTAACTACTACTGAGCCAAGCCAGTAGTTTTAACAGTTTATCAGTCCAAAAGGTATACACCAGTGTTATACATGAGTTCAATATTTTCATTTATTTTTTAATTAAAAATTTTTAAGGTTATTTATTTATTTTGCGAAAGAGAGAGAGAGAGAGTACGGAGGGGCAGAGAGAGAGACAGAGACTCCTAAGCAGCCTCTGCAGCTGTCAATGAAGAGACTGATGCAGGGCTCAAACTCACAAACCATGAGCTTATGACCCAAGCCCAAATCAAGAGTCAGACACCTTTGGGGCTCCCGGGCAGCTCAATCGGTTAAGTGTCCGACTTCAGCTCAGGTCATGATCTCGTTGTCTGTGGGTTCGAGCCCTGTATCGGTCTCTGTGCTGAGCTCAGAAACTGGAGCCTGCTTCAGATTCTATATCTTCCTCTCTCTCTGACCCTCCCCCTCTGGCATTCTGTCTCTAAAAAATAACTACACATTAAAAAAGAAATTAAAAAAAAAGAGGCAGATGCTTAACAGAGTGAGCACCCCTAAAATTTTCATTCATTGTTAATGAGGGAAAAGGCATTAGGTTCCAATAAATTTTGGTGTGTATGAATAAATACCAGTAATTCTCTCCTAACATAATCTATGTATCTATGATAATCATTGCAAATAAATATATTCTGGCCTAAAGACCATGAAGTACAATATTCTCCCTCAACAGAGAAATTAAGTGAGATATAAAAGGTCAGGGTCCTGGGAAAATCTATTTAATCACAAGTAGTAATTAGTGCCCTTTGCATGCCAGGCACTCCTCTAAATCATGGGATAAAATAGTGAAGACAACAGACAAAGCACCTTCCTCTATGGAACTTACATTCTAGTAAAGGAGAGAGACAATACATAAATGCAGCAATAATTATAGACTGTGGGATCTAGTGAAAACAAGTGCTAGAAGGTCAACTGAAGCAGGCAAAGGGCTAGATACTGACTTGGGAATGTGTAGGCTATTTTAGTCGGGTTGATCAAGGAAAACCTTTCTGGAAAGATGACGTTTGAGCAGAAAGCTGAATGAGGCAGAAGAGCAAGTCATGGGTTCTCATGGATATTGCTGCTGCAGGTAGGGGCAATGGCATGGGGAAGCCCAGAATAGGAGAACATTCCATGTTAGAGGAGCAGCCAGAGAGTCAAGGGCCAGATGTTTGTCTACACATCAGCAAAGGCTGCACCACAAAAATCTTAGGGATGAACAGTCAAAAATAAGAATAATAATTCAAAACAGTCCCAGAAAGTTTACCCAGAGAGGTTACCATTGAACCAAATCTTCGTATATGTGCATTATCTTGCAAAATAAGAGCCTCTCTAAATGCAAAGTAGATCCTGAGAAAGTGTGTATGACCTCATTCTGCACTGGTGCCTAAGATCCAGAAGACAAAAGGAGAGACATGTATAACTGAGATAAATGTCTATGCTAACATTGATTGATTCATGCTATTCTCAGGGATGAAGCCAAATGTGTAGACATATCCACAGGAAGTGTGTTAAGATGTCTGAAAATAAGGCAGTCTGCTTCCTTATTGCTGAGACTTTAACATATCCAAAGTATGAGATATCTACTGATTAGAATTCCAGAAAATTTAATTTTAAAAACTGACTTCTATTTTTGTGAAGTGGCTCATTTGCAAGAAAAATTTTTCAAATAAAACAAGACTTATATTGGTGGGGAGTGTGATGGCAAATAAAATATCTCTAAGACACAGTGATAAATCTGTGTCTGAATTCAAGTTAACTAAGGCTTGTCCAAATGTCTCGTACTGAGTCTTTGTTGTAAGTGAAGTTAGCCTTCATCTTTGCAACACTAATACAACTTTTTTCAAATTCAAGTGAAGTGTGATGCACTAGGATTAAGACTTAAAGTCATACTTTTGCCATTTACCATAAAAACTCTTGGATGAAGTCTTTTCATGTAGTGTGCAGTGTGCATATGCAGACTCATAATTACATTAGGATTCATGTAGGCGATTCTGACCAATGTGTAACTCACATCATATAGGTAAGCTAAGGACTCTTTGCCCATAATAATGGAATATGCTGAGTAATGACAGACTCTTCATACCCTCATGCAGTGTGTGATATGTTCAAGATAGATACACTGAAATCATTTGTGAGAGAATCTCCATATCTGAAGAACTGTAATTAAAACAAAAAGACGGGGCGCCTGGGTGGCGTAGTCGGTTAAGCGTCCGACTTCAGCCAGGTCACGATCTCGCGGTCCAGGAGTTCGAGCCCGGCGTCAGGCTCTGGGCTGATGGCTCAGAGCCTGAAGCCTGTTTCCGATTCTGTGTCTCCCTCTCTCTCTGCCCCTCCCCCGTTCATGCTCTGTCTCTCTCTGTCCCAAAAATAAATAAACGTTGAAAAAAAAAATTTAAAAAAAAAGACCCCCAGAATATTTAAAAGCACAGTTAAAAAAATGCACGCATAAAGGCAGATAATTTCCAGGTGGCCCATTTTGGATACTTCTGGTTTTATCAGTTCATGAATCAATGTACCAAACCCTCAAATCAGGTTGCAAAGTATAAAGTACAGTCATCCTGGTATTCTGGCAGAAAGTTAGGATCTTAATCTGTGTGCCATTTTAGCCCAAATAAAATAACCAACAATGCACTAAGTTCTCTGGCAATGTCGCTGAGTTCCAGATTTCAAATTGAAACCATATTGTGTATGGTGCAGACGTTGCTTAAAATAAGATTCCATTTTGCTCAAGCGATCTGTTCACTCGGGTGACCCTTCTCTTCCATTATTCACACGGTCTTGGGTCAGAGCGCCGCCAAAAACAGAGTTTTATCGATATACCTGACTTTGAAGTCTAAAGTGATACATCTAGGGAAATATCTCTTTAGAAATGCAATATGAATAAGGCAATGAGTGCAGCATAACCTACTCCAGAAATGGGTTAATTCTTCTACAGCTGTAAGTAAAAAGGAAACAAAGCTATCATGTACTGAAACGGGTAATTCTAGTCGGAAAGTCACATGATGAAATGGACTCTTCATGGGAACCTGATACATTTGGGAAATAAATTTGGATAAATAGAAAATGGAAAACAAAAACAAAAACAAAAGAAAACAAAACAACAACAACAACAAAAAAAACACAACAAAACAAAACAAAAACTCACCTGCCCTCTTTTGCTTTGGAAAACTGCCATCAAGAAACTTTGGCTGTCAGTCATGTGCTATATAACAGGAAACCATTAATGTCTTAAAAATATTTCTTCTAACCCGTGCAAAAAGCTTACGATAGCAGATGCTGCATACAGGGATACCTGGATCTGGAGGTGAATCAAAACCAGAAGTTTTTATTCTTTTAAGTTTTTAGACAGTGAGTACGTAATAATGCCCTCTGATAGAGGGTGGTTCGGGCTGTCAGTATTATAGCATAGAAAAAAAGTACATTTGCATTTGAAATCTTCTTAATTTATACAGCTTCAGATCAGAACAGAATGAGTCCAAGAAATGCTCAACAGATTTTAAAGTGGCAAAATCAATTATCTATAATTTATAGGCAGCTTTCTGTACAAATTAAGGCCCAATCCCTGGCCATTCTGCATTTAATGCACTTATAAATAGATATTTGTGGAACATCAAATTGAAAGCATAACTACTCCCTGGAAATTAGCCTGTGAGTCTTGGTGATGCATGCAGTTTTTAATTTGCTCAGCTCTGTGCATCCAGCACTGGGAAGAACTAAGCAAACGAGGTGATTTTTGTCTTCAAGAAACTTGCATCTGGTGACTAGACTGTCCCTTTTCCAAAATACTTAAAAATCTGCATAGCTCTGCTTTCAGAGAATAATGTCAATATTTTCAAAGAAATTTCTATTTGTACTCATGTATGTTCCACATGCAGTCTCTTGGATATCCAATATAATCAATAACTTCTTGAACTTTGACAATCTATTGCATCTTCAAAAGTAACAAAATAATATGGTTAGTGACTTTTAAAGAAAATTTTAGGCAAGTTACCAATATTTTTCAGCAATTCCTACATTGCCTATTTAGGTTAGACTTAGTTGATATACTTGGTATTTGAAAGCTATTGCCCTGAACTAATATCAACTTTGTTCTTTCATCTATGTATTTTGAAGCTAGTTGATTTGTTTTTAGAACTGTACTTTTTCACAAACTTTGGTGTCATCCTCAGTAAAAAATATGTGAGGCTATCCACATGCAGCATGTTTTTCTGTTTGTGGTAAATAGGACTGAAGTATAATTTGGGTAAAATTACTGAATAAATTACCTCTGACAAGTTGTCAAGCTATCTCAAAGTTCCTTTGCTTTCCAATTCCGATCCTTTCAATTTTCCATTTTAATTTTTCTGGCCCCTTTCAAATTGTCATAGGATTCATTTATGGCTATGTTTGTAGAAAGAAGGCAGTCAAAACTGTGAGGAAAAAGAGTAATCAAATGATTCATGTTTTTCTTGACTTTTTTTTTAAACCGTATTATTTTTTTCTAAGTAATCTGAAAAGACTGCATAAAATAACTCTATGTGCCCTGCTTTTTCTGTAAATTTTCTCTAGAGCATTCATTATTTCATATGATATAGTTCAAGGTTTTCATTGGAGCAAATTTCATATCCCCTAAAAGGTGCTGCATTTAATAACTAGCAAAAATTTTTTATAGACTCAATTATCATATGAGATGATCAAAAAATAGCATTTAATTTTGTCAGAGCATAAATGTTGCCATTATCATTAATGTTACAAAACAAATGAAATAAATCTTAAATATTGAATTCTACCACAAATACATTTTAGAGTAATAACTGATTGCTACAGTTTGAAAGTATTCATTAGAGAATTTGGTTTCATTTTATGGCCCTAGAAATCTTAGCTATATTTTGTTAATGAGGAGCAAAGGCCAATAACAAAGTCTTATTATTCTTAATAATAGTCTTATTAATAATTAACAAGATTAATAATCAATTAATAAAATTAATAATAATTCTTATTAATAATACTCTGTAACAAAGACAACACACAGAATAATGAATGGGGTGTCCCAGAGCAACCTGAAGTAAGAAACATTTTGCCTCTATTATCAAACATTGAAAAAGAAAAGTCAAAGTGTTTAAAATGTTGTCTCTTACAATGTTTCCTAGTAAAACTTTTGGGAGAATTGAGAATTTTGAGGCAAATTCAAAGACAATTACAAAACTACTAACTTAGTGTTCATTAACCTAAGATTACCACTTTAATAATTCCTCTAATATAAAAATTGTTACAAAAATCAAGATTATGAGCAAGATTAGTTTAAAAAGGAAGTAAAAGTAGTAAACCTAACAATCTAAATATGATATCTTATGACTACAACTCTTTGATAGCACATGCAGACACAAATTTATACATACTTAAATGAAGCAAATTGTGACTTTTTCAAAATTGAGTCCTTTTGAGTATTTTTGACAATTTGATATCACTGAGACTTGAGGAAATATTCTAATAAATACAGATTTAAAGAGAATGACTTTGCAGTTAGCATGCTGAATGTCCTTTTAGTTCCAAAAGGCTATGATGTGACTAGGAAGTTACTGATGGGTTGGTTAAAGAAGGCCTCTCTAGAGTGACCATTGAAGCAGTGACTTACCTCTCACAGAGGCAGACATAGGAACAAAGCCCTCGCCATCAGCCTAGTCCCATGTCTGGGAGCTGAAAAGGGCCAGGGTCTGTGCATTGTGGCAAGGGACCAAGAGGGGCTCCAAAGAAGGAAAGAAGAGAAGCCACATTCAATACCACAAAGGCTTGTGGTGATGCTCATGGGTCTCCTCTCTAAGCTATTTTATAATTTTTAATGTTTTTATTACTTATTTTTCAGAGAGGGAGAGAGAGAGACAGAGAGAGAGAGATAGAGACAGACAGACAGAGACAGAGACAGAGACAGAGACAGAGAATGAGAGGGGGAGGGGCAGAAATAGAGGGAGACACAGAATCCAAAGCAGGCTCCAGGCTCCCAGCTGTCAGCACAGAGCCCAATGCAGCCTTCAAACTCAGAAACTGTGAGACCTGAGCCGAACTCTGACACTTAACCGACTGAGCCACCCAGGTACCCCCTCTCTAAGCTATGTTAAATGTTGGCAAAACAGACCATTTAATCCCAGCTTTAACTTTAGTTGCTCAAAATAACATTTTTTTTTAACATTGGAAGATACAGGGAAGGTTTTGATAACACAGATTTATGGTATTAGGCTTACAAGAAACGTGACAAGCAGGGAATTCAAGAATCAGCTATTGACATATATCTTTTTTGAGGAATGAGCACTGGGAACCCTCAATGAAAGCATGTTTCTTCCACACACTCACTGAATATTCATTGAGTGCTTTATTCACATAAGTGACAGCACTATCAAACCTCACAGCCTTAATGAAAACTTACTATCCAACGCTCGATTCCCATTGCAAAATTTCTAACAGACATGAAATTAAAGCATACCTAATAAATTGTATTTAATATCAATTTGCTTTGTAACTTAGTTTGTTTAACAGTTGAGATGAATCTCTTCCCAGATAATTGCAATAGATGCACCAATGTGATAGTTATATAAGTAACACTCTCACACAATTTATCCTTCGATGTTTCTCTACTATGCAATTGTAAGCCATTACTCTTCAATCTGTCATATTACAGTCATTACTACCATCATTTGTGACCCTGCCTTTTATATTCAGCATCATTTTGAATCCTTTGGTTTAAAGTGGTGAACTAATGTCTTCCTGCTTCAAACCAGGCTGGCTTGTCAGCTCTTTTTATTTCTCGGAAGCCCATGGCCAAGCCGGCGTTTGATGCTTGCCCTCCGTGCTGGCAATCCACCCGTTTCATCAGGGCTCATTACAGCTGTCTAGGCCTTGCTGTCATCCATTCTCTACACAACTTTAATGCAGTGAAATTGTGCCATGGTAAACACATTTTCATTTTTCATAATTGTGCTACATAATTAAATCGTCACGGACTACAAAAGAATCTTCTTTTCATTCTGATTTTCAGACTCCAGTGAACTTCCTTCCTTCAACATTAGGAACTTATTAGACTCAAGGTAGATATTGACAAAAAGGTTGGAAAATAGTGATCATAATTCTACCTATGTTTATTTTATTTTGTTTGTTGCTGTTTTTTGTTTACTATGTGTTGGCTTGTGCTGGTCATAGCAGAGCCTGGAGCATATGAGGAAGTCACAAAACAGTGTCCTAGTCCTAGGGACAATTTGATTTATAGATAAGATACACTTCTGTCAAAAAAAATATATTTGGCAGTAAGATTTAGTCCTTTGAAATTAGCTATTATTCTTCCCAAATTTAGTTAAAAATACTGAGGATCAAATAGGGTAAATGAGCCCTAATTGCCACAGGTAGATAAGGTCCTAGGACTTGAACTGAACTTGAACTGGATTTCAAAGCTCACTCTGCTCCTCCTACTCCCTAATATGTATATAAGCCTTTCCAGCTTTCAAAGAGTCTTCAAATGAGTTAGCTAATTTGAATGTTATATCACACCTGTGGGGTTGACTAAGAATGATTGTTGCATTTTATTGAGAGGAAAATGGAGACAAAGAGACAAAGAGACAAAGTCACAGTTAATAACTGGTTGAGTTAGTGTTTTTCTAAATAGACTTATTAGCCCCATTTGGAATGTTTTCTTCCAGTTTATTATGATGCAGAAAGGGTGAAATGCCAGAGTATCATCTTTGGCATTAAACTATAGTCATCTGAGAAACATTGAGCCAGGAATTGCCATGTTAAAAATAATGATGAAATTTGCATCTGGCAGTAGTTAATGTTACTGGAAATTAGGAACCAATATTAAAAAAGCAATAAAGAGGGGCGCCTGGGTGGCGCAGTCGGTTAAGCGTCCGACTTCAGACAGGTCACGATCTCGCAGTCCGTGAGTTCGAGCCCCGCGTCAGGCTCTGGGCTGATGGCTCAGAGCCTGGAGCCTGTTTCCAATTCTGTGTCTCCCTCTCTCTCTGCCCCTCCCCCGTTCATGCTCTGTCTCTCTCTGTCCCAAAAATAAATAAATGTTGAAAAAAAAAAGCAATAAAGAAAATATGACATCAACAAGCTAAAAATAAAGAGTAATGTATATAGAAGTTCATTAAAATGTGCTAAGCAACTTAATGTACATTATTTCATTTAATTAATTGATTTCATTTGTCTCACAACGACCATAATTTTATTACCTGACTTGTACATGCAGAAATTGAGGGCTAGGTGTTGTACAAAGTCATATAACTGATGGAGAGTAAAACTGGAATTTAAGCCCGGGCTCCTCTGAGTTACAAGTCAACTTTACTACTAAATATGCCAATAAATTGCACATTAGTCAAAGCTCACTCTTAGTTAGTAAACCTTAACTTTTGCCTACGGTTCTTAACATGGTGTGCCCTTGCCATGTTTTCCTACAACATGGCTTATACATCTGTCTCTCTTCCTTCATGTCTTTTTGCTTGTGATGCTGATCCTGAAACGATGTGCTTCTGCTATTACTTCTTCTTTGTTATTCCTCTATGTGTATGAGGATGATAGTAATTTCTACTATGGTGTGAAGAGCAAATGGATTCATTTACACAAAGTGCTTAGAACATTAAGTGTCTACACATAATCAGAAGTCCATCAATAAAGGGGATGAAGCAGATCATTTTTCTTCAAACTTTGAGTAAGCAGCCATAATGATTTTAATACTGAGGCTGGTGTTTTCGTTGTCATACTAGTAGAATCTGATCTGGCCTCTAGTCAAGTGAATAGAAAAAATACCAAACTAATCGTTTAATATTCTTGGTATGAAAGTATAAGGTCTTTACTCCACAGAAGGGGCAAACAAATTTGAAACACCTTTCTAATAATATCATTATGAGCCTCCAAGGACAGGATTCTCTGTAGACAACCTTAGGGGTTTGTAATCTAGAATACAAAATTGGCAACTATGGTATATCACTGTCACTACTCTTCATTAGACTTGAGGTAATGAATTCATATTTATTTATTTATTTATTTATTTATTTATTTATTTATTTAATTTTAGAGTGAGAGAGAGAGAGGGCATGCCAGCGGGGGACAGGGGTAGAGGGAGGGAGAGAGAGAATCTTAAGCAGACTCCACGCTCAGCATGGAGCCCGAAGTGGGGGTGGATTCCACGACCCTGAGATCATGACCTGAACCAAAATCAAGAGCCTGACCTCAACAGACTGAGCCATCTAGATGCCCCTAGTTCAAAGTTTTAAATATTTCTTGTCAAAAGTATATTCTCATCAGAAAGCCATTGTGGGTACATTGTTTTACCTTCCTAAATCAAAAATTTCTTTTACAATGAAATGAGTTGGTTTTTCCTTGCAGTTTGCAGCCAGG
The DNA here is from genome assembly GCF_016509475.1 of Prionailurus bengalensis. NCBI lineage: Eukaryota > Metazoa > Chordata > Mammalia > Carnivora > Felidae > Prionailurus > Prionailurus bengalensis. Next base: position 99,599,125 of record NC_057344.1, on the reverse strand, counting down.
AAAGTTGCAGTCGAGGCATAAATGAGACGCCAGTTCAGTTAACGTAATGATTTCTAGAGCAGCCAATTTAGTATCTTTCTCAAATATCGGAGTTATAAATCATCATACGGTCTCTGGGTGAATCATTGCTCTTGTGAAAGGGAACTGTGCATATATAAGATTATTGCTCATCAATTATTATTGTGAAATAATAGCATACTTTTAAAGCATCAAGTGAAATAACTCAGAAAAAGAAAGACAAATATTGCATGATCTAATTTACATGTGGGATTGAAAAAAAAAATAAACTCATAGACACAGAGAAGAGTGGTATTTGCCAGAGGCTGGGGCCAGGGGGTGGGAGAAATGAGCGAAGGGGGTCAAAATTCACAAACTTCCAGTTATAAGGTAAATAGGTCCTGGGGATATAATTTACAGTATGGAGACTATGGCTATAGATACTGTGTATATTTGAAAGTTGCTAAGAAAGTAGATCTTAAAAGTTCTCAACTCAAGGAAACAAATTTGTAAATATGTGAAGTGATGGATGTTAACTAAACTTATTGTGGTAATCATTTCACAATATATACATGTATCAAACCATTATGTTGTACAACTGAAACTCATGCAATTTTATATGTCCATTATATCTGATAAAAATTGGGGTGGAAAAGAAATAATATAATACCTATGTACAACAAACAAAAACCTACAAATGAATCTTCTCTGAAATGCGAAGTCCCAAATAGTTTATAAGGCTTTTTCTAAACAGTAAAAAATATAAAATAATGAATCACTCATAAATTTATAGTGCTTCATCTTTCTCTTGAGGTATTTTATGTGAACATGCTCATCACTTTAAAATTTAGCTTTTAATTTTACCTTTAAAACTTAAGAATGCTGATTTTGCATAAATGTTGCCATAAGAATACAATATAAAAACAAGGTCGTGGCATGCTGAAAGACAGAAATGTCTTCCTGAAGTTCTTTACAATAATTTGGTAAATAACAATGCCTTAGAAAAGTTAATTTTCATTTTCTAACATGATTTTCCTCTTACAACATTCCAGATTTTACAAATAAGTTCTAAGGAATAGAAATGTGCTGAAGAAAGATAAGGAGCATTTTCAGGCAAGTCACAAAAAGAAAATTAATAAGAGTTAAACATTTTTCATACTTTGTTTAAAAGTACTTATTTTGACTTAGTTCCCACTTAAGTAATGTTAAATTACAGAATGAAACCCACATTAGTAACTCTTCTTCATTAGACACATTATACAAGGTTGCTGAGATCAAATACTAAAATAGCATTAGCTCCCTACTATTGTTTATAAAATTTTCTTCCTGTTTCTGGGGCTTACATGAATTACATTATATAGTCTCCTTCCTCTCAAAGAACAAAGGATATTCTAGTGAAAATACTGAGGCCTAGAAACAAACAAACAAACAAAACTTTATTTATTATAGAGCATACTTATTTAGGGAACTGGGTTGCTCTGAAATCCTGGGTGTCCTTATGCCCAATGTCTGCTAATTTAAAAAGTCACCATAGACTAACATCAGTAGAAGTTGGGTTCTAAATACAAAGCAGCATTTATCTTCTGTAATTTCTATAATGCTATTAAAATGTTGTGCCAGAGTTCTCATTCCTCTCTCCCTTATTTGGTTATGTGTAAACTTGTGTTGATTTATTTTGTTCTCTTTTCCTCCTGCATACAGTTTAGTCCATTGGTGTTTCACTGTCACTTCCAACGACATCTAAGAAGCCCACCAATGGAGAAGAAGGAAAACACTTGATTCAAGTGATATTTGAAGAACACGTTAACAAAAAATGCCAGAGCTCCTCCTGCTGAAGCTCTGTCTTGGGTGAGCCTAACAGTACAGGAGGTGTAGGGAGGCTGGAGGTGTGCTCTTTGGATCCCACCTACTGAATCCCTACTGTACCCAACACAGCTTCTTAAGCGATGGGGTTTGGGGGCAAACCTTCAACTTGAACTTGGCTCCCATGTCACATCTTCTTTTAAAAATTACATTTCCAGGGGTGCCTGGGTGGCTCAGTCGGTTAAGCATCTGACTCGTGGTTTTGGCTCAAGTCATGACCTCACGGTTCCATGAGTTCGAACCCTGCATCAGACTCCATGCTCATGTGTGGAGCCTGCTTGCGATTCTCTCTCTTTCCCTCTCTCTCTCCACCCCCACCCTCTCTCCCAAAAAAATAAACTTAAAAAAATTACATTTCCACTATTGTTCAAGTTTTCTGAGTGACAGTGTCTTCAATCCCCCCCACCAGTGATTGAAAAGTTTCATTAAATGCAATATAGGAAACTACATATGTAGAGTATAAAGCAAAATGCAAAAATGTTCAGGACTGCCTCAGTGGTACTTTTTTTCTAGCACTCCACCCTTGCATGTGTGCATTCTTTCTTCTAAATCTCTCTGAAGACTAGACAAATAATTTCTTAATGGAAGAGAGAATAATGTAAGAAATCTAATTGGAATATGTTTTAAAGTAATGAATGGCACTTTCTGTTTTGATTTTTTTTTTAAAGAATAGAGACTAATACAAAAATGTACCATACAATTCTTAGTAAATTCTACCTTTCAGTTTGCATAACATGTGGTCCTGAAAGGAGAAGATATTTTGAGGTGTAGTTACTGTATTTTCCTTCCTTTCTGCTTTTGACTAGAGAATAGAGATGATTGAGGTCTAGGATCCTGAGACAAGAAACAAAGTAGATGGAGATAGGATATAATATGGCAAACAAGACTTACTGGGATGTTAAAATGATTTTGCTGTATATGATGTGATATCAGTTAAAACACTAATACATTTTATTCTTCTTCTTGTGAGTTTACAGAGTCAGAAAACATTTCTCTCAGGCATTGGGAGTTAGCTTCTGGGGTCATATTCTGACTTAAGAAACAATCAGTCCAACCCCAGCTCTTTGGCTTGATTGCTTTGGGTGATGAATAGGTAAGCACTATGGATGACTTCATAGTTGGAGCGCTATCTTTAGGCTCTAACATTGCTTTGGTATTTAGCAAACTGTGAGCTGTTCCAAAACTATTGCCAGTATTTCTAAAGGAGCCCACTCTCAGGGTTAAAATATGGGTTTAATGTAAAGATTTCTTATCACTGTCTCTTTTTGTGCAATAATGGCCAGCCATATTATTGACCTTACTTCCAAGACTTTCCATCCCATTGATACATGATACATAAATTTATTTATGTATTTATCAATGTATTTATCCATGTTACTGATTAAAATTTCAGAATAGAATGTGAACTGATTCTCTTTATAATCTTTTGATACAGCCATGTGAGTCTTAGATCAGACCTATAAGCAGAAGAATAGTCTAATAAAAATACATATCCTTTCATGAAGATATTTGAGTGATAATGTCAGGATGTTCTGACTTTTAGCCAGATTAAAAAATATGTAAATATGTTGCAGCATATTTTATAATTAGTTGTAAGAGTTTCTCATTTTCCTGTCATGTGGACTCACAGTCTTTCAGCAAGTCTTAAGAACTTGGTTTTGGGACTGTTTTATAAATTTATAAATCAGTTTTATAAGTTGATTTTAGAAAAATAATTATGGGATTGATAGAATTAGCAACAAAATTCTTGCTGCGTCTTCTTGCAGGGACTACCCCGGTAGGAAGATTTTATTTTTTAATCTCACTGGCATCAGGCTTTGCCATGTAAATTCCTTTTGCCGATTAAAGGTGAATGTGTAATACGTGATCCCTCTGAGCAAGCGTTTTTTGCTTTTTTAAATTTTTTTTATGTTTATTTATTTTTGAGAGACAGAGAGAGAGTGTGAGCAGGGGAGGCGCAGAGAGAGAGGGAGACAGATTTCGAAACAGGCTCCATGCTCTGTGCTGACAGTTCAGAGCGGGACTGGAACCCACAGACCATGAGATCATGACCTGAGCTGAAGTCAGACGCTCAACTGACTGAGCCACCAGGAACCCCTCTGAGCAAAAGTTTTAAAAGTGGCTCATAGGAGAGGGCACCTGTTGGGATGATCACTGGCTGTTGTATGGAAACCAATTTGACAATACATTTCATATTTTTTAAAAAAGTGGCTCATAAGAGATAGAGGCTGCCGCTTCCACGTGGGTATTGGAACGGTGAGCATGTGCAGCAGTGCTGCAACAGACATTAACTAATGTGAGTGAAAAATAAACCTTTATTGTTGTAAGCCGTTGAAATACGGGGTGATTTGTTACCGTAGCAGAGTCTGTTGAAACCTGACTAATACAGAGAAGCTCATGAAACAAAGACTTGAGTAACCTTGAACTTCAAGTTTAATAGTGTCAAATGTTCTTGGAAGCAAATGGCAATAAAGATATTAATTGTTGCAGAAATTGCAGAAAATCCTTTATACTCTTTTATTGCTTATATCAGATTATTTCACTAAAATATTTTGGCATAGAGTAATGTAAATATTTTAAGATAGAAAGTCATAATTCTGCTTCTATCTCCCAATAGATGAGAGCAAGTGAGAATTAATTTGTCTGTGTTTTTCAGAGGTACACTTAACCATCTGTTGATTGAATTATTAATACTCCCTCTGAATTCATGCGTTGTTGTTACTTTTCCTTTGGTAACAATTAAGAAGCACCAGTTTGTGGATTCTCCTTCTTCCTGCAACACAAGTTTAATTTATTCTCTACCATTAAAAATTGTATTACAGAGGAACACATTAAAATATTCAACAGAGGCTAATTAGCTGTCTATGTTGTATATGCAGTAATAATGCTTGAAACTACTAAATTTAGTAAGTAAACTCAGGCTGAAGCAAAACAACGTGCTTGTCTGAAGTTAACAGTTAATTCAGACAAACCAAGTGACTTACGATTCCCCGTAGACAGTTCTGTGTTCTCCTAATTCTCATATTGCTCAGTTTTCTAATCAATAACAGAATCAAAATTACATAATTTTCTTGTCCTGAGATATAAATTTCCCCAGTGGCTCTCACTGAAGGGTGGAACAATCAGCAATGTTCCAGAAAATCTGATAGTAGATAATGGTGGTTTCAATCAAATAGAATTTAAATTTGCTAATTAATTTTGTTATGTAAAAGATCAGGGACATTCAGGTACCAAAAAAGCCTCAAAACAAAATTTCTCCAAAAGAGTGACTTCCTGGCGCCTGAGTGGCTCAGTCAGTTAAGTGTCTGACTTCAGCTCAGGTCACCATCTCACCCTGAGCTCCAGGCCTATGTCTGCGTCTCTGCTCTCAGCGCAGAGCTCTGCACTGAGAGCCTGCTTCGGATCGGATCCTCTGTCTTGCTCTCTCTCTGCTCTGCCATCCCACCCAGCTCGCGCTGTCTCTTTCTCTGTCAAAAATAAATAAATATTAAAAAAAAAATAGTGACCTCAAAAGATTTTGATTAACTGCTCTCTGCCTACTTTTTAAAAACTTGGAAGAAAAGATACAATTTAATACTGGTGCCAGTTAATCTTTCTTCCCCCTTCATTTAGAGGCAAATGAATCTCCTATTTTATTTCCAAGGCACGGATAGGATTTGAGTCAGTTGAAGTTGTATAGTTTAACTGGATAATTTTTTAATGGATGGTTGTGCATTTAGTACATTCTTTGCAGGTTTGGATTCAAGTATCTTCAACAAAACTGGACTTCTTGTAGAGAGATGTAATATCTTCTTCTGAACAATTTACAAAGTACCAATAATTTCTTTTTTTTTTTTTAATTTTTTTTTCAACGTTTTTTAATTTTTTTTTTGGGACAGAGACAGAGCATGAACGGGGGAGGGGCAGAGAGAGAGGGAGACACAGAATCGGAAACAGGCTCCAGGCTCTGAGCCATCAGCCCAGAGCCTGACGCAGGGCTCGAACTCACGGACCGCGAGATCGTGACCTGGCTGAAGTCGGATGCTTAACCAACTGCGCCACCCAGGCGCCCCCAAAGTACCAATAATTTCTAAGGAAAAAGAAAATAAAGGTGAAGTAAACGTAACATTTTTGTCAACACTGATGTAGCATAGAAAAAAACTTAGCGGGCACTGGGCCCTCAGTCAGTTGAGTGTCTGACTTCGTCTAACTTTGGCTCAGGTGTTGATCTCGCAATTCATGAGTTTGAGCCCCGCGTCAGGCTCTTTGGTTAAGATGATAAGTTTTATGTTGTATTTTACTACAATAAAAATAAGAAAAAAAGCGTGTTGCAGAACAGAATGCAAATATAGTCTGTTATATCCACAACTTACTGATCTATTTTTTCTTTAATTTTTATTTTATTTTATTTTATTTTATTTTATTTTATTTTAGAGAGAATGAGAGAAGGAGAGGAGAAGGGGAGAGAAAGAATCAATCTTAAGCATGCTGGGCATGAAGCCTGACAAAGGGCTCAAGCCCATGACCCTGGGATCATGACCTGAGCCCAAATCAAGAGTTGGTCGCTAGGGGAGCCTGGGTGGTTCAGTCCAGTCAAGCATCTGACTTCCGCTCAGTTAATGATCTCACAGTCCCTGAGTTCAAGCCCAGTGTGGGGCTCTGTGCTGACAGCTCAGAGCCTGGAGCCTGCTTTGGATTCTGTGTCCCTTCCTCCCCCACCTCCCCTCCCCTGCTTGCGCTCTGTGTCCCTCTCTCTCTCTGTCTTTCAAAAATAAACATTAAATTTTTTTTTAAGTTAAAAAATTTTTTAAATTTTAAATAAAATTTAGAACAGAAAGGAAAATCTATTAAATGTTTTGTATGCCAGGAATAACCATTGCTAATCTTGAAGGTTCAGCAAGTTTTTCCATTACAATTTTAGGGGGAATGAGTACCTTTTTCTTTAATAGTAAAATAGTTCTCTGTGCTCCTATGACTCTCATTAAGCTACTCGAAAAAAACACTAGTTCACTGTCCTTTATCATTACTCTCCTTAGGTAGAAAAGTCTAGATTTCAGTTTTTTGTTGTTTGTTTATTTTTGTGTTGTGGTTTTATAGTTATTTTCTCTTACCAAAAAATCAATATGAAATAACCACGATCTCTTAATAGAATATATCTAAAAAGATTACAATATCTTATTTTTATTTATTTTTATTTTTTAACATTTTATTTTATTTTTGAGAGACACAGAGAGAGAGTGTGTGTGTGTGTGTGTGTGAGACAGAGAGAGAGAGAGAGAGAGAGAGAGAGAGAGAGCATGAGTGGGGGAGGGGCAGAGAGAGAGGGAGACACAGAATCCAAAGCAGGCTCCAGGCTCTGAGCTGTCAGCACAGAGCCCAATGTGCAGCTTGAACTCACGGACTGGGAGATCATGACCTAAGCTAAAGTCAGACGTTTAACTGACTGAGCCACACAGGCACTCCTATAGCATCTTATTTTTAAATGGGGAATCTCTGTAAAGATATTATTTTCATAAGACTAGATCAAGCAAAAAGAGGTTCTGGAGTCTTATAATAATTTTATGACAGTGTTCATAAATAATCCTGAAGAAAATAAGTCCTAACTTTTAGTTCATTAGTAAGAAATAGTATAGTGTAACTTTAATAAATATAAAGTATAACTTTTAGTTAATATAAACATATAAAATAAATATATTTAATAAATATGAATATAAAAGGATTTCAAGCTAGATAAAAGCAAACAGTATTTTTCCATAAAAATTTAAGTTGATATAAACATCCTTTTCAAAAAAAATATGATGTAATTGTCAAAGAAAAAAGTTCTACACTAAAAAAATTTTTTTAAGTTTACTTATTTTGAGACAGAGAGAGAGAGAGAGAGATCAAGAGGAGTACAGAGAGGGGAGAGAGTGAGAGAATCCAAAGCAGGCTCTGCACTGTCAGTGCAGAGTCTGATGCAGGGCTCCATCCCACAAACTGTGAGATCATGATCTGAGCCAAAACCAAGAGTTGGATGCCTGACAGACTGAGCCACACAGGCACCCCCAAAATTCTACACTTTTAAATATGGCGTAAGTACTACTCATCAAATAAAATTATGTGGCTTCACCAGTCATACATTTTTCAAAAATATATTTAAATATTAAAATTGTTTCTTTGCACAAATAAAGTATAATTCACTTTTTAAAAATAAATGAATCTTAACATTATAGTTCAAAAAGCAATAGCAAATCAAAGTTGTATTTCAAGACATTTAATAAGAAATATTCAAGATACGGGATGCCTGGGTAGCTTAGTCAGTTGAGCATTCAACTCTTGATTTTGACTCAGGTTATGATCTCATAGTTCATGGGATCCAGCCCCACGTTAAGCCATGCACTGACAGCATGAACCCCTCTGTTTCTGCCCCTCCCATGGTCTCTCACCCTCTCTCTCTTGCTCTCAAAATAAATAAACTTAAAAAAAAAATAAATCTTCAAGGTCCAAAAGCTTGGCTCTTCCTAATATATAGAAAGGAATAGCATATGCATTTTCATATAGGCTTTCATACTTGATATGTTAAAATATCATTTGTAGACTGACACAAGGTCAAATTCATCACCTTCTGATAGTGATAGTATTTGCTAGCAAATTTCGTACAAAGAATTTTGTGTGAAAAATTAATAGAAAGGCCAATATGTTTCTGATGGGACTAATTGAGCAATAGGAAGTTATTTAACGAATATAATACAATTGTAGGAGTAGTATAAGAGAAGACCCTTGGCACGAGTTGGTCAGTGGGTCATAAAACCAATCAGGATCTATTTGCAGTGTTTCTGAGAAACATGAAGTAATCCCTCCTTGTAACATTTTCCCTTGTCAAAGATATACCTGACCACTCGCATCCTCTGGAAACTCAGCAGTTGGTGATATCATGGTTAGTAGTGTGGGTGGGTTGCTTGTGTTTTTAGTAATCAGGAACCGAATTAGCACTTTTGGAGAGAGATGGATGGTTCATATCCCATTGTTTCCATTTTCCTCTCAATGTGTCTTGAGTAAGGAATATTCTGTACAGAAACAAAGTGAGAATAGGAGCTTAGAAGGCGTCTAGCGAATCCTATACTCTGGGTACTTGGTAGTTGCTTGCTTACACTTTTCTACCCAATCCTGTGTGGAGCAAGAAAAAACACACTAGAGCCAGTTCCAAGTCCGTACGCTTACCTTCTGACATTCTCGTCCAATCACTCATTTATTTAACAAATATTTCTTCAGTGCCTTGTTTATTCGGGAGACAAAGGTAAAGAAAGAGATAGAAACTCTCCTCCATACATTTTAGAGTCTAGAGAAACTGCAAACCTCTGAGTCAGGGAGGTTTTGTGTTTGTTTCAAAGGAAAGAAGGCAACATGGCTGCATTCATTTCCTATTACTGCTGTAACAAGTTACTACACGAGTAGGGGCTTAACACACCCTCAGCTTATTGGCATCCATTTTTGGAAGTCAGAAATCCAAAATCAGTTTCCCTGGGCTAGCATCAAGGTGTCAGCTGGCCTGAGGCACCTGGGTGGCTCAGTCAGTTAAGCATCTGACTTTGGCTTAGGTCATGATCTTACGGTCTGTGAGTTTGAGCCCTGCCTCAAGCTCTGTGCTGACAGCTCAGAGCCTGGAGCCTGCTTCAGATCCTGTGTCTCCCTCTCTCTCTGCCCCTCCCCTGCTCACTCTTTGTCTCTGTCTCTCTCTCAAAAATAAATAAACGTTAAAAAAATAAAAATTAAAAAAAAAAGTGTCAGCTGGCCTGAATTCCCTCTAGAGTGTTTAAGGGAAAACTCATTTCCTTGCCTTTCACAGCTTTTGGAGGCATCTTGTAATCCTTGGCTTTTGGCCTCGTCCTCTGCCTTCAAAGCCAGCATCACATCATCTTCTCTCCTTGCTGAAATCTGCTTCCGTCCTTACATCTCTCTGCAATTCTGTTGTCTTGCTCCCTCTTCCAGAAATATATGTGATTATGTTGGGCCCAACTGGATAATCCAGGATAACCATCCATCTCAAGATCCTTAATTTTATCACATTTTCAAACTACCTTTTACATGTCAACTGATATACTCCCAAATTCCTGGGATTAGGGTGTGGATGACATTTGGGGGGACCATTATTCAGCCAATGATCTGAGATTGAGGAGTGAACAGTGGCACAAGCAGAGGGTGACAGTGAGACAGAGATCAGTTCTTCTAAGTTGTTCAGGCTTCTGTATAAAGTTTGGGTTTATTATTAACACCGTGAGGAGTTCTTGAATTTTTCTTTCTTTGCAAGCAAGAAATTTGCATGGTCTAATTTATGTCACCTCTTCTGGGGAACAACGGATTGGAACAGAGCAGGAGTAAAAATAAAGACTTACTTCGTTTCTATATTTTCAGATATTCATTTGGAAAATGAAATAAGTAACAACTAGGCAGGTGTTTGTGAGATAAAATGCTGTATTTTACAAACTTAGTTCACTGTAAAAAGGAGCAGAGATGTTTAGCCTCTGAAATGGAAAAGTTATTAACTGTGAAATTTGGGAAATTAAGGCCCTACCACACATTAGACTTTGCTTGAGTCAAGAGTTCAGCAATAAACTCTCAGAAAATGTGTGGGTGGCTGCACACGGTGAACTGAAAAAATGAGTTCTGGCCATGATGACACTAAAACAGTGACTCTCAGAACCCTGGTCCTAGCAGTTCACCATCATTAAAATTCCCTTTATAATCCAAACATGATTGTTCTCATTCTGTTAGTTGATGCTCATAAAATTGTAAAAGGCCTTCTAGGGGCACCTGGGTGGCTCAGTTGGTAGAGTGTCTGACTTCAGCTCAGGTCATGATCTCACGGTTCATGGATTCGAGCCCCACATCAGTCTCTGTGCTGACAGCTCAGAGCCTGAACCCTTCTTCCAAGTCTGTGTCTCCTTCTCTCTCCCCCTCCCTCACTCATGTTCTCTTTCTGTCTCTCAAAAATGAATAAACATTAAACAAAATTGAAAGACCCTCTTAACTCTTCTTCACTTAGTTTTGTGATGAAATGGTCATATTACAGGGTGACAACCCCAAATAACTGAGTAATGTCATTTCTTTGTATGATACATTTGGAAAGCACACTGCTTAAAATTCATGGATCCTATGAATCCTTGACATGGCCGTCAATGATTTTTAAATCCAGATCCTTAGAAACAGTACTATCAGGCAGTAGCAATGATTATTGAAAGATCTCGAGCTGCACTCTCGGTGTGCTCCTGAACGCCATTTCAAAAAGGAATGTTCTGCACAGCTGTAACAATGCTCTCATCTCAAGGTTCTGCCCACCAGGTGATTTCTCCCAGGAAAAGTTATGTTCACTTCCAGGGCGTGAGTTCAGCTCTGATCTATGTTGACTAATCTGAACCATGTGAAGGCTGATTGTTGACCTCTTCTTAAAAGAAAATAAAAGTCAGTAGTTTGGAAACAGTTTTACACACTAAAACAGAAAACTAAAGACAAGGCAGATTGCGCCATAAAACTCAAATGTAGCCCTAGGCTTTTGAGTGCCGCACGTCTACCCTTTCAATGTTCTTACCAAACTCTCGTGGCTGTGCATCCAATTAACACCCTAAGGAGCATGGCAGTGAGGTTTCCTTGCCCATCTTTATGTATCTGAAGCAGGATAAACTTAGTTACTTAATGCATGTGACCTGGTTAATGTGGCCATTCAGTCCTGAATAAATGCAAATCTACGTATTACATCTCTGCCAGTAAAGGCATGCATAGGAAATGACACCCAGAAATAACAAAAATTTTCAAAGAGAGGCTGGGCATGAACAGAAGCAGTTGTGTTGGGATAACTTTTCTTTATTCAGCTTTTTAAAAAATTAGAACAATTAATAAAGAGGTCAACTGGGACAAGTTTTGGGATACTTTTAAAATTTCACAAATGTTAAGCCCATTAATACACTTTCTTTAAACCTCTCAACAAACTTTGAGGGGCTTTTGCAGAAAGAGGGAGCTTAAGAATAATACAGCTTCTCTTAGTAACCAGCCTTTGCTAGTGATTAAATAGTCTGGCTCCAAACCACCCAGCTCATTGTTTTTTTTACCCACAGTGTGAAAGAAAAATCATCTTTGTGCCAACCCCACATCATATAAAACCCTAACAATGTGTTGAGTGTGACTTAAGAGCCCATAATGCATTTTTCATGAAGGTAAGGAAAATCCATTAAGGAGATTAATTTGTGTTTGGAGAGCCTACCTCTCTATAGCCAAAAATATTTGCTCTGTTAACTGTGGTTTGCTGATATACTATGATACTACTGAGGCCTAGTGATGGCATTGTTATTTGTACCATTATATCTTCTGCAGATGGATCACTTATGAATTATTAAAAAGTTATTTCTCAAAGGGAACTATTTATTGATTTGATGCTAAACTTCCTTTGTTTTTCTTTATAGTAATTATTATAATTAAAACTTAAAAAAAGAGGCTGTTCTAGGCCTAATAATTTCTTCAGGAACCTTAATGTAGTGAAAAGCTGCTCTTGTTATCTAAATAATGCTCATTTGCTGCTACTTTGCTAGAACTTTATAGAAAAAGAAATTGTGCTAGCTAAGATACATTGTTCAATTGATTACCAATATCCTAGACTTAACAATTTTGATCATCTTGTTGAAGGAAGATAATAATTGACTTGAGTTAAATTTCATAGTTAAAATTTTTGAAATAATAAAGTGAACCTTTAATGTTTTCAATAATGTAAGTCATGCAAACTCATTACAGTGAGGTATGGGTTGAAGGAAGGGAGCAGATTGCATGGTTTTATCCTTGCACTACTTCACGGCTCAATTATTTATTCATATCAACAGTGATTCTCAACTTCCCTCTTTGGAATCACCTGAAGCACTTACAAAACTATACATGCCTAGGTCCCACCCTTCGAGTTTCTGATCTAACTGCTCTGGAGTGGAACCTGAAGATCAGTTGTTTTCCAAGTTCCCCAGGTGATTCTGATACCCAGCCAGAGTTGAGAACCCATAAGCTAGAGGAAGAATAAAAGATCTAAAAATGGAATGCCCTTTCTAGAAATGGGCAGGAGGAATCGAAGGAAGCATACTGTATTTTTTTCCCCAAATATTTCCATCAACCAGCCTGGTTTCATATTTTCCACCTAGCGCTCTCTAACTATGAGGTATTACTGTTGATTGTGTTGGTAACCAGAAATATAGGTGACGTGAGGTTCTCATCTTTTTCAGCTGCTTTAGTCTGCATATGTAGCTGCTGCATACATTCAAGCGAGATCTTTACTACACAAGTACACACCCCCGATGATGGCATCTGACCTGTGTTCCCTACTTCTGGCTATACCAGGATGCAGGGCTTTGCTTACCAGAGGAAGGATGACCTTTTCCTAACTGGTAAATAGGTGTTTCACAGGATGCTGGTAGACCTGGAAGGAGCAGAAGACTCATGTTTTAGATTAGATTATTGGATTTGCCATTAGAAGGTGCCCCTGCTCCCTCCTATATGCTGTGAGAGGTGGAGCCTCAAAACAAATAGCACCCCCAGCCTGGCCTTGGCCAGCCACACACAGACATTAGACCCATTCAGCAGCATACTCGAGCAGACTCCAAAGGCCAGGAGAATGGACAAGAGCCGTGCAACAATGGCAAGAAAAGAAAGGAGCTAAACAAACAAACAAACAAACAAAACCAACAGTTTTCTGAGACAGCACAGACTGGGACTTGATCTTGCTCTATGGGGTGCTCTGTAATAATTATCCTTTTATATATGAGTAACAAATTTCACCTTTAAGAGATAGGTGTTTGAGATGTCTGCTTTTGCTCTGGATAAACTCATATAGAAGAAAAGTGATCCTACAGGGTCTTGACAGGAAGGATTAATTCAGATGGGTAGAAAACTGTAGGATTTATGGAAACACACACACACATACACACACTCCACCCAAATACACACCACATGTGCACAAATTTACAGAACAAGCACACATTTATTTTATTAGAATTCCTGGATACTCCAACCAGGCTATGTTTGGAACATTGAAACATGAGAGAGAGTGACAGCAAAATAATAAAAAACATAGGGTCTTCTGTTAGATTAAATAAAATTTTAATTCTGTATGACCTTAAGGAATTCACCTAACTAACTTCTTATTCCCGAGTTTCCTCAGTTAAGTGAAAAGGGTGATAACGGTACAGGAAGTCACTGGGCATTGTTGTTGTGAGTTTATGAGACAACACATATAAAGAGCTGCGTTCTGAGCTTTGACACATTTTAAGTACTTAGTGAGAATTAATTATTATACTGTTTATTAATCAGTTATCAGTTTAAACTTAACAAAGAATAAACACTTTAATTCTTTGCCAACATATTGCAAAATGCTTCAGAAGTGTCCTCATTATAAAGTAGGCTTCTCCACCGAGGGAGTTCTTCCTTTTTAAAAATTTGTGGTTAAATAAAATCCTAAGCTTGGAGAGGGACAGGTTTTTAAAATATTGGCAGGGGGCCTGGAATTTTTAAAAATAATAATTCTTATCACCCTTTCAATCATCTGAACCACTCCAATCACTGCCAAAACATTTCTTTGTTACCATAGAGACCCCTAGAAATATTCATATATTAAATAACAAACATTGCTCAACAAGAATAGAACGGAAGATGAGACTCTCCTGCTTAAATTTCTGAATTAATTATTTTTGAATACAATTGAGAGATTTTTCTGGATATTCTCAGATAATAAAACGCCTTTTGTGACTTTAATCCCCCTACCGGTCTCAAATCATAGTATACTTTTTTTTATGGGAACATATTCAGTACTGTAAAACTGTCAAAATTCTGCACTCCTTTCAAAGGAAAATCTCCTGGTCTCTGCTAGCTTTGCGTATGTGTTTGTGGTGTGTGCGTTTGGCGGGGGGTGGGGGTGGGGGTGGGGGGGGTGGGGGGGTGGAATCTAAGATGCATGGTAATCTTATTCTAAAGAAATCCTCCAAATTCTCATTGGTCCCACCCTTTCTATTTTATCTCCTGTTATAGTTTTAAAAAGTGAAGGCATTAAGAGCCAAGAGCCATAAAGGAGTTTGCCCCCTTCCTTTGCTTGCCCTGCACAGGTGTTCTTGAATCTGTCTCATATTAGATTTTGGGAGAAGTTGGTTTTCAATACTGTGGGGACTCAGGTGAAAGACTTTTTCCTTTTTAATACTCTGTTGTGTAAACTGGTATGTTGTGCAGTATATTCATAGGAGAAAGACCTGGCTTGTTTTGTTTTGTTTTAAGTTTTACTTATTTTTGGGGGGGGGGTGAGGGAGGGAGGGAGAACTAACACACACACACACACACACACACACACACACACGTGCATTGAGTGGGGGAGGGGCAGAGAGAGAGGGAAAAAAGAGCATCCCAAGCAATCTCCTCACTGTCAGCGCAGAGCCCCATGCGGGACTCAAACTCAAGAACCCTGAGAACAAGACCTGAGCTGAAATCAATCGGCAGATGCTTAACCAACTGAGCCACCCAGACACCCCAAGGACGAGGTATTTTAAGGCTTCTCCAGGTTTTGAACAAGCGGAAGGTTTAGGTTAGCCATACTAAACATTTGCTTGTGTGTTTTGTAATTAATAAAGTGCCATTTAATGCGATGTGGCCACTCTTCACTCTGTGAGGTTACCAAAAATGTGAAATGTTACCAGGAACGGTAGTACAGCTTCCTTAAGTCACAGAGTGCTATAGGTATTTTAAATTCTCAATTTTCTCCACCTCCACCCTTTCTCCTTCATTAACTACAATAACAGCAATAGCAGCTAGTAACTTAAGACTATGTGTGTCTCAGACAAAGTATACAAGTACACATAGTGTCCCTTGAAATTTGACTAAGCATAAGAGTCAACAAAACTGAGTATCCCATTATAAGGAACATCCATATCCATAAACCCCAAATTAAACATTATAAATATTTCAGAAAACTGATTCCTCTAAAACCATACTATCAGCACTAATATTTATCAGCTTCCATTTTCTGAAGGAACTCTGAGCCAGTCTTGCAAAGTTGCCATGAATAATTCTTACTATGTCAAGAAAAGCGGAAACGCATTTTGTTCTTGTAAGAATCCGGGAAATGTTTTTGTTCAACTGAAAATATTCCATTCTTTCTTCACGAACTGCAGCAGCAACACCTCCCACCTGTCAGAGTTATGTATACACCAACAAGAGGGTTGAATCATTTTCCCAAGCTTGTGTGGTGGGCTCAGGCCCCTCCCCATCCCACGTCCAATGTGGAAGGAAGTGCATATGCATGAGGAAGAGACTCATTAACTCTATGGCAAGTCTGTGGTTCAAAGTATCTATTTTGTGGAGGGTCAAAAAAGGTTATGTAACTCTCATTTTAATCAACATTTCCAAGATGTTAAAGTAGGCTTGTTTTCTTTTTAAAAGGACAGGGGAGAAAAAAAAGTAGAGATAATTCCTCTAATAGTATCGAATACACTTACAGACAGACATTTGGGAATAAAAAATGTTATGTGCAGATTTTCAAGGGCTTAAAGCTTTTCAAATAAATGTATGCACCATTAGCATTCACTCAGCTATAAAGGCTATAAAGGCTTTGATCTTCCTTTAAA
The DNA here is from genome assembly GCF_016509475.1 of Prionailurus bengalensis. Lineage (NCBI taxonomy): Eukaryota > Metazoa > Chordata > Mammalia > Carnivora > Felidae > Prionailurus > Prionailurus bengalensis. The sequence continues at coordinate 99,582,674 of NC_057344.1, read as the reverse complement.
AGGAGCAAGAGAAAAGAAGAAGGGAGTAAAAGAAAGAAGTGAGAAAGAGAAGCTGTCAGCAATTTGAATGCTGCCAATTATTACACCACTTATAAAGAGCTAATTAAACACGACTGCTTCCCAGAAGAATCATTTTTACTCTTTTTGTGTTCTCTTTTTATTTATACTGTAAAGAAACTTGATTATTGATAAGATCCACGTTGCAAGCTGAATTGGAATGTCTTTCTACAATAATGGTACCACACCATTCCTTTAGTTTACTGGAGTCCAGTCTATATGGTATTTCTGGTTTAGGAATTCTAGTCTCATGATTTCAGCCTGAAGCTCACTTTCAACAGTTTGCAAATAACATAGGATTACTGAATTTGTGTGTCTAGTTCTCTCCATTCAGGCCAGCACATAACAGTAATCTATTTATTAATATTTCTAGCAATTAATACTGTCCAGACATACATTCAAGACCTAGGAATCATTCTTAACGACTTCCTACCTCTGCCTCACTTTCTCATCTTCAATCAGTTATCAAACTTGTTTCAAACTACCTCCTAAATTCTCCACAATGGTTTATTTCCTTTGTCAACTTTCACTCTCATTCTTCCTCTGGGGGCATCATTGAAATTTGTTCTCAATTGCTGGCTCCCTCCTCATTTTTGAAGATACTCCTCAACATGTCTTTTCTCAGTGGGAACTAAATATTCTTGCATTTAAAACACTTTAAATGAAAATATAAACTAAAATAATAAATAACCTACTCTAATAACATGAAGACAGTTTTGTACAGTACATTTGGCAACTATATATTTTTTTATTCTTTTGAATATTTATTTATTTATTGAGAGAGAGAGACAGATTGTGAACAGGAGGGGACAGAGAGAGAGGGAAGTACAGAATCTGACACTGTCAGCACAGAGCTGTGGGCTCGAACCCACCAACTGCGAGATCATGACCTGAGCCGAAGTTGGATGCTTAACTGAGCCACCCAGACATCCCAAAACTATATTTTATTTTAAGATTACAATTAGATCTATAATTTATCTCAAGTTGCTTTTGTGTATGGTTTGAAGTAATGGTCATGTCTCTTCCGCACAGATTTCCAAGTGTCCCAGCACCATTTATTGAAAAGACCACCTTTTCCCAGCTGTCGTACAGTGTCAAATTTATTTTACATCCTGTCCCTGTATGTGTGCATTAGTGACTGGGCTCTCTGTTTATATATTGTTGAATTATTTGTCTATTCTTATTTTTATGGTGCAATGTCATAATTACCGTAACTTTATTATATGTCTAAAAATCAATTAGAGTGAGTTCTTCCAATTTTCTAAAAATTGTCGTCTTCATTATTCTTAGTGTTTTCCTACATACCATTTTAAATTAACTTATCAAGTATGATGTTTGTGAAATGCTCTGTGACATCCTTTATCATAATAAGAAAGTTCTGATCCATAATTTGTTTTGTAATTTATCATGAACAGTTGTTGATTCTATCAAATTCTTTTGCCATATCTTCTGTTGATTGCACGATTTTCTTTCTCTTCTGTTATGTAAATGTGATGAATTTCTTCAATTGTTTTTTTTCAAATCTTAAAGTAAACTTGCATTTCTAAAATAGACACAGGATAGTAAAACAATAGTATCCTTTAAAAATATTTACTAGATTTGACTTAATATATTAGTCTAAAATGTTTGCATCTAATTAATGAATAGATTGCTGTGTAAAGGTTATTTTAAAAAAATAATATATTTCAAGTTTGGGTGTCAAAGCCTGGCTTCATAAAAATAGTGAGTGTTCTTTTCTATGTTCTGGAAAAATTTGTGGAAAAATGGCATTATCTATTTTTTTTAAGATTTAAGTAGAAATTTCTGGGGAAGTAATCTAAGCACAGGTCTCCTTTGTGAAAAGTTTTTAATAAAAAAATTTTTAATAATGCCTACAAATACTTGCATTTCAATAGAAGTACTCCTATTTTCATTTCATATTTTGTCAATATTGGTTACTTTTGTCTTTAGAATTATTCAATTTCACTTAAATTTGCAAGTTAATTTGCATGAATTTAACCTTAATGTTATTATTACGTATTACATATAATGCATATATACATAATATAATACCATGATAAAATATTATTGTCTGGATGACTTACAAGTCATCCCTCCCATTCATTACTGATACCATTATTTGTGCCTTTCTCTTTTATTCTTTTATTTTTTATTTTTTATCTGTTTTTAAGTTTATTTATTTTGAGAGATAGAGAGACCATGTGCGTGCTTATAAGGGATGGGCAGAGAGGGGGAGAGACAGAATTGCAAGCAGACTCCCCACTGTCAGAGCAGAGCATGGGTTAGAACTCATGAATCTTGAGATCATGACCTGAGCTGAGATCAAAAGTCTGATGCTTAACCGACTGAGCCACCAGGGCACCCCTCCATTTTCTTCTTCTTCGTCTTTTTTTTTTTTAATATTTTAAATGTTTATTTATCTTTGAGACAGAGAGAGACAGAGCACGAGGATGGTAGGGACAGAGATAGAGAGGGAGACACAGAATCCGAAGTAGGCTCCAGGCTCTGAGCTGTCAGCACAGGGCCCAACATGGGGCTTGAACTCATGGACTGGGAGATCATGACCTGAGCAGAAGTCGGACGCTCAACCCACTGAGCCACCCAGGTGCCCCCCTTTTATTCTTTTAATAGTTTCATAAGAGTTAAGAGGTTTGAAGTGTTTTCACAAGAAAACAATTTTGCCTTTGCTGATTATTTTAGTATATGTTTTTTCTCTTTACTAATTTCTGTTCTTTCATTAACTTTTTTCTTCTACTTTTTAAGATTTAAATAGCTATTTGTTTGTTTCTTTTTTTTTCTTTTTTAAGTAGGCTTCACACCCAGTATGACCTGAGCTGAATTCAAGTCAGACCCTTAACCAACTGAGCCACCCAAGCACCCCTCTAAATTTCGAATTGATTTTTAAGTTTTCTTCTCTACTAATATATGCATTTAAAACAAAAATTCTCTTTGAACATGTAGGAGTGTTGATACGTAGCATTTTGTGTGCTATTATTATTTGTTCATGAATAATTTTCAATGTTAATTATAATTTCTTCTTTGATTCTAAATTACTTAGAAGTTTACTGTTTTATTTAAGGAAATATGGAATTTTATAATTACCTTTAGCTAATGATTTCATGCTTTATTTTATTGTTCTCAGATTAAGTCTTCTGTAGAACTTCAATTTTGAAATTTATTGAAACAAGCTTTACACCTGGCATACGGTCATTGTTTTGTTTATGTTTTATGTATTAAGCTTGAAAAATGTGCATAGTGCAGTTTAGAAGATTAAGATTCTTTACATATCCATTAGTTCAAATTTGCAATCATGTTGATCAATACTGTGTGCTGTTAATACTTGTATTTTTCTACTTGTTCTGTTACTGCTAAAAGTATTGCAAAATTTCCTGCAAGTGTAAAAATTTCTGTTTTTCTTCTAATTTTGTCAGATTTTACTCGACATGGCTTGAAGTCACATTTTTAGGTGTGTACGAATTTGGATGTTTTAGGTTTCTGTTGAATCATTTTTCAATATGAAGCATCTCTCGTATTTCTAATAATGAGCTTTACCTATAAGTCTATTACATGAGCTATATTAATATATCTACACATGTTGCCTTTTTTGTGTTTCACAGTATGTCTTTTTCCATTCTTTAATTTTTAGCCTTTATATGTATGTTATTTTATATATATGTGACATTAAAAACATTTAACATAGTTGGGTTTTGTATTTTAACCAACCCAGCCATCTTCTTCCTAAATGGCAGCATTTCTGTTATTTGTATGCAATAATTGACTAAACTAAGATCAAGTTGCCCACTTTATGAAATCAAAGTTGCCTATAAGGGCCTTCAGTATGAGTTCAACTTCTAGTTGAAACGTACCTTTATGAACTAATCCTGTCATATACCTCTGATCTTATTTTCCCTCTCTTTTCCCCCACTAATACACATATCTCAGTTTACCAACCACATGATTCCAAATTCCAATTATATCTTCAAGTTGAATATGTGCATATGTATATTCCTGTTTCTTAATTCTATCTCAATAACATGCAGTTATATGAGTTCATATTGTTCTACACTATTTGAGATCAGTAATAGACTGAAGTTTTTTACAACATAAAATGTCAATAGAAAATAGAATTCTATCAATGTATACCAATATTGACATCTTCTTATTTATTTTTTTTAATTTAAACAAAAATTTTAATGTTTATTTGTTATTTTTGAGACACAGAAAGACAGAGCGTGAGCAGGGGAGGGACAGAGAGAGAGAGGGAGACACAGAATCTGAAACAGGTTCCAGGCTCCAAGCTGTCAGCACAGAACCCGACGTGGAGCTCAAACTCAGGAACTGTGAGATCATGACCTGAGCCGAAGTTGTCCGCTTAACCAACTGAGCCACCCAGGCACCCCATATACCAATATGGACATCTATAAAGGATATTGAAGGCCAGGTACCAAACTGAATAAATACAGTAAGATTACACCACTGATCCTTCAGGCATATTTAACGCACACACGTGTATAGTTATGTATGTAACTACAAAGAAAGTTAAGGGATTTTACACCAATCCTAAAAATTTGGTCTTTCCTCACACATAAGAGAAATTTTTCAAAAGAACACACAGAACAAAAGATCAATTTCAATAGATATTTTTAGATTTGTAGCTAACTAAATATATAAAAAAGAAAATATTTGTGCACACCCATTTTATTTACATTATGTAATGACAAATAGCCTGTGTGAGGTGGGCGACGAGAAATAGTTCAAAGAATGTTAATTATGATATACAAATTTAGGAGGAGGGAAATCTCCATTATTTTCTCAGTAAGATAAGCCTCTGCTGAGCAAATGAATTTATATTCTTTAAACAACAACAACCAAACAATGGAAATAATCTCATCAGCAACATTTCCTGAATGCTCTTTATTTGCCAGGTACTTGGCATTATTTGCCAAGTTCTTTATGTGCATAAACCCACTGTTTCTCTCAGTGACTTGTAAGGTAAGTTATTACAATTTTCTTCAATTAAAATTTGTAGATAGTACAGGGAGATTAGGTAACTTGCCCAAGGTCACAAAGCTAGTAGGTATCAGAGCTGGGGTTAGATCAAAGACAGACTTGTTCTAAATGCTTCAAAGTCTGATCTGTTGAACATTATGCTAACTATATTCATAGCAAATAAAATAGTTTATATTTGTGTAGTTTAGTGGGTCCTAACTCAAAGTCGTGGAGGCTTGGAAACCTCAATGGAAGCAGTGAATATCTCTGAACAATTTTCATGTATCTAAGTACTATCATTATTACTCATACATTCTCTTGTGATAAAGTGTCTCTGTTTCTACTCATTCCATAAATATTTTCATGTATGGGTCTCTCTTCTAGGCCCTGTTGATATAGCAGTGACAAAAACAAAATTTCTCCTCTCAAGGAGCTTGCATTTTAATAGGGGAACAGAGATGATAAATAAGTAAACAGATATAATAGACAGTATGGTAGAGATATGACAAATAAGTAAACAGATATTACAATAGCATGGTGGGAATATGGTAAATAAATAAACAGAGATAAAGACAGCCTTGATTCCACCATTTTCTAGATATCTCATCTTGGAGAAATTACATAAGCTCTTTATACTCTATTACCTTCTCTATAAAAGGAGAGACTAACCTACTCACTGAAGGGTTATGAAAATTGAAGGAATGAATATTTATAAAAATCTTAGAACTGTGCCTGGTGCCAAATAACCATGTAAAATTGTATGTTAAATAAAATTTTTAAAAAATTACTAAATGCTTTAAAATAAGCAAGATTAAAGTAATTAACTATTAGGTTAATTAAGGATGGAGAAACTTGATATTTTATGAAAAAAATTATCAGGGAAGCTGACTGACTCTGTTAAGGTTCCATGTGAGCAAAGACCTGACAAAAAATTAAGGAAGCAAGCCTTGAGGTGCTTGGTGAAGAACATACTGAGCAATGGAAATAGCAAACACAAAGGCCTTGGACATGTGGTTGAAGGGTTGGAAGAACAGGAAGGGTTTAGAGTGGGGAATGGGATGAGTGGAGAGGGTGGGGAGAAATCAGAGAGTTTTTTGTTGGCCAAACAAAAGAGACCAGGGTAAAACCTTTCATGGTGAATGAGTTTAGAGGCCATGGGAGGGTCTTGAGCAGTAGGACTGACATGATCTGACTCACTTCATACAATTTTCATACTAATTGCCACTGAGAGCTGAGAGACTTCATTGTAGGAGGCAAGAATGGAAAAAAAAAAAAAAAAAGAAAGAAAGAAAAGAAAACATTAATCAGGAATTATTTCAATAATCCATGGAGAGGTGATGTTGGCCTGAGCTAACATGTTACTGGAGAAGGGCATGGGAAGTAGTTGTTTTCCAATAGATTTTCTGCTATAAACCTAAAGGCCCAAATCTAACTCCTCATATGTCTCCCACTGACCCCTCCCTCCTAAATATGCCTTTATTGATCTTTCCCACCTCAGGAAATGAGGACTCCATTCTTCCAGTTGTTTAGTTCAAATATCTTGAAATCATCCTTAACTGCTCTTTTTCTCCTATACCTTGTATCGCACTGGTGACTCACATAATCTACCTTGAAAACATTCCCTTCCATGCAATTCTTCTGCTACTTTCTGAGTCTAATCTGCATTCTGTTTTTGCCTACATTAGTATTATAAATAAAATATTAATGAGTCTCCCATCTACCATTCTTCCCCCTTAAATATTTTCTCAAAAGAATGGGCAAATTGAGGGAGAACCTGTGTAGAGACATCAGATGTTTTCAGTCCTTTCCTCAAAATCTTACATCAGCTTCCACCTCACTAGAAATGCAAGCCAAAGCCCTGCTGATGGACTCCAGAGTCCACATGAGCTGCTCATCTCCTGTACCTGGACTCCTCTTTCCCTCACTTTCACTGCTCAGGCCTCTTTGTAAAGTTTCTTGAATGTTCTAGATGAACACCACCTTAGTCCTCCATATTTCTTTTCCTTTGCTTGAAATATTCTGTCCAAAGAAATCCACATGACTGGATCTTTCATACCCTTCAGATCCTTAGAATATCCATGAAGTCTTCCTTGGCAACCCAATCTAAAACTCCATATTCCTACACCTCCATACCTACATACACATACACACACACACACACACATTTTGCCTTTCTTGTTAGCATTTATCACTATCAGTACTTTATTCAGTATGCATTTGGCTTATTCGTGTCATTTATTGTCTGTCTTCTATTAGAATCTAAACTCCATCAGGCTAAGATTTTTTTTTGTTTGTTTACTGTCTCCAGCATCTAGAACGATGTCTGGCATATAATAGATGTTCAACAAATATTTATTAAATAACATGTTAATGATAATGGGTCCAACTTCATAGAATAGATCTTAACAACTGTTGACATAATCATATCTCTTATTAAAATAAATGTCCTGTCTTTCAGTTTGGGAAAGAGAAGTGAGAAATTTAAGAATATATGTTCTACAACAAGTAAGCCAATATTTATTGAATACTTACATGTTCCAAGTTTTTTGCTTGGAGGTGACAGGTATGAAAATGAATTAGTTATGCTTCTGCACACAAGCAGTTCAGAATTTGTATTTATAAGATATTATTTTGTGAACATTTCATGCATACTATGAATGAGGCTATTTCAGGACTTACATCATACCATTTTATATTCTCAACAATGTCATATGCTATGTAAAGCATAAGGTTGAGGTGCACCTACATCTCCCTCTAGTTTGGCGAATTTGGACATATTACTTACATTCTTAAAGTTTAGTTATCTTATTTGAGTAATAAAACAGAATTGTTGAACATATTCAATGCATTACTATACAGAAACTAGTATAGCGTTTGTGTAATATGAACTTGCATCATTAAATTATACAAATATTATCTTACATCTATTCTTAATTATTTAATTTTACTACTATTAACAGTCTTGCGAACTAAGCAGTTTCTGAGGACAACTATAATGCAAATATATAATTAGAAGATGGTATTACTGAAAACACACAAAATTATGTAGTTTTGGCAATGATGTACGGAAACATCTCCACTGCTGGTGGGAATGTTACTTGCTACAGTACTTCAGGAAAAAATTGGCCACAGATAACAAGAAGCTTAACACTGTGAAACTTACATATGTGTGTTGAAGAAAGTCTAATGGAGAGTTTGTTCAGAAAACAAATTCAAAATAAATTTAGTAATGTAGATGGAGACTAAGCTGAGAAATAGTTTTAACATGAGACTAAAAGCTTTGGCCCTAATCTGCTAGGTAATAGCTATCAAAAATTTTTAAAGGTTTATCCTCCTAGGATTTAATAATTTGTATTGGAAAAGAAGGACACTGAAGGAATAGAGAGCCTATTAAGAATTTATAGCAACTGCCCAAGTACTTAGTGAAATGACATCGAGCTAGTGATAATGAATATGTTTAAAAGTGAAAAATTGAAAATTATTTTAAAAGAAGAATTGACAATAATTCAAGATCTAAGTTATTTTATTTCTTAAATTTCAGTAACTGAGCTTAAAACATTAAGCATCGTTAACTTTTCCTCTTTACTGAAATTTGAGTCCTTTTTAACTAAAAGTGCTTAGAACGATTAATGTCTTTTTAATTAAAAGCATACAATCAAAAGCCTAACAACAAAAACTCCATTGAACATTCAGAAAATTTCACTAAACTTCAATGTAAACTTTAAAAGTAAAAACTAAAATAAAATCATAAAAATAGCATAATTAATATTAAATGGAATAGTCAGCTGAATTGAAGCCATTAATTTGATTTTGAAACTAAATTGAATTATTGAGTTCACTAATTTCATCCAGAAATGGATTTTCTGGTCATAAATAAATTATTCTCCTTTTTGACTAGCACAAATATTTCCTATAAATTTGCATCCCTCAACATTACGTGCATGTAAAAGTTTTATAATGTCCAAAATATTTTTAAATTTTACATTTAATTAATGTTTATTGCTAGTATCAAGTAATTAAATGTAAAATACTCTTTTGTTTGGGATACTGGTGACTCTTTATTACAAATGGAAAATTTTAACAGAAGCTTATTCTTAGAAGTCTCTTCACTCCAATTTTTCAGTTTAGTCAAACACAGATGCTTTGTGCAAGACTAAATGTTTATCTTCTTTTCTTTGGTGTTTATTAGATTCTAAACCAATTGCTTATCAGTTGAGAGTCTTCCTTTAAAGTCTGCATTTGAATAATAAACTATTATAACATAATGGAAACAGATGGATGTTTACACCTAAACTGAATGATATATAATTTTCATGGTCATCATTTTTCCTTTTCAAAAGTCTATTTTGGCTTTTTTCCAATTTCTATCCACTTCATTAGTCCTCTATGAATTGTCCAACATGACAGTTATTTGATTTAACCAATTCAAAGGCATCCTACTGAGTAAGTAATCAAGGCCTGCTGATTCAACATTATACTGTGGGGAATAACTGTTTCATACTGTATTATCTCTCAGTATACAATAAAGAACACGTGTATTTTAAAGTTGAACAAAACTTGACAATTTTTCAACTGAAGCTTCTAACTAGGTAAAGTTTTATCAACTTATGATTAAAAATACTAAACCCTAACAATTTGCTTAGGAGACAAATAAACACCTTGTGTTCATTTTATATTTAAAATTTTTAAGCACCTTGATTTTTTTTCAAGAAAAAAAATTTAATCATTGATCAAACTACTATTGAACCCTGTTATAATGCCAATATTTAACAATTATCTTCAAAGTGAAGTTAGTTTTTTGTTGCTTGTTGCTTGTTGTGTGTGTGTGTGTGTGTGCACGCGTCCGTGTTGTTTTTGTTTTGTTTTGTTTTGTTTTGTTTTGTTTTCTTGAGGATCTGGGCATTATTCCACAGTTCTATACAGTTCTAGCAAGATGTTAAAATTGAGATGTTTCCAAAGCAACAACTGTATGCATATTATTCTTTTGCTCTGACCAGATGATAGACGTGATCTACATATGAATGTATTATCTTTCTACTCAAGCCACATTAAAAAAATAATTATAGAATGTCATGGCAATATCCCTTTTTTTTTTTGTATCAGTTGAGATCAAGTACATGATATATAATTCCAGCCTTGAGTTCATTGCATGGTCCTCTTGCCTCCTAAATAGTTACTCGATTCGTTGTCCACAAGCTTCATTATTTTCATCAGCAGAAAAGAAATTTATGAGTATCATTGAAGGAGCAATGATTCTTCCTTTTAAGGTCTGGTTTGATCAGGAAACTGTCCTTCCAGTAAGAAGATATTGAGTCTGTATGCAACACTCTGATGGGTTGAGAAAACAGAGAAAGACAGAAGAAATGGCACCACCAGTAATAAGAGTGGTAAGGAATAGTATTTCTAGATAATAACCAAAATACACCCAGCATTTGAGTACAGAGTTGTAATGGAATGCAATTAGTATTAAAATACTACACAAGACATAACTATTTTTGATCTATATGAGACAAGACTACCTTTTTTTTGTCTCATATAGTTTCAACACAATATAATATAACCAAGAAAAAAAAGTGAATTAGGAGTAAATGTGGACAGGAAAAATGTTTATATCCTGGAATGTCTTGGGAATTTATCAATTCCTTTAGAGCTGATATATAACAATTTTATTTAAATATTTGTAGAAAATTAGATTGAATTATAATTCCAGAAAGAGTACTTTTTCACTCTCCTGTTTCCCTTATAAAGGCATAATTTAGAATATTTTTTCATTATTGCTAACATAAATACATGAGTGGAATATGAAATAGCAATGGTAATCAAACTCATGTAGTCAGAAAAGACAGTCATAATAATACTCATTGAAGGATTTTCACATGAGATTATGTATTATTAGGTCCAGCATAGGTTTGCATTCTCTGAGGATTGTTTCTTCTTATCTATCTGCAATTGAATAGAAATATTCTTAGCATTATGAGGAAATGCACGTTTCTCACAATAGATTATACTGAAGCTACTGAATTCCCAGTATGTGTCAGATTTCACTCATGTTTATTTTTTTTCTTGCCGCCATACATACATAAATGGTGCATATCAGCCATATGGCCATCTTACCAGTGCATATCAGTAAAGGGAATGTGCATATTTGTGAAATTATTACTCAAAAACATGAATTTAAATACCTACTTAGAAATTTGTAACCCTGAAGAGGAGGGAATTGAAACAAACAAACATTGGTTCTGAAAATGAGACAGTCTGTTATCAAAAAAAAAAAAAAAATAGATGACTACTAAGTTCTAAAAATAAGCCAGACATCAACAGATCAACAGCATGTAATTTTATCTTAAAATTATGGAACACTTAATTCTTGTTTTTATAATTATTTTCAACTATTAATTCATTCTTTCATTTGTTAGGGGGATAACATTAAAATTTAGTCAATGCTTTTCATCTATAGTAAATTTCTTGATGGGGCATTTTCAGATATAGGCACAAAACAATAATATAAACATTTTTATATATTTGTATAATGTACAAATTCTACTTCTGACACTTATGGACCGGACTAAGTTTTCCATACTAAGTTTTCCACCAAATATGACTAGAAAATCTATCATATCATGCAAACATACCTAAGTGAAATACATACAGAAGTTTGGGTATATCACTGCATTAACAAAAGAGAAAAAATCATGGGCCTTTTTCAGTAGCCGCTGAGAAAGCATTGATCCAATTCAACATTCCTTCATTATTAACTAAATAGAGAAAGAAAGCTTTTGATAAAATAGAAATAAGAAAGAGCTTTCCTAATATTATAAAGAAAAAGTACATAAAAATCATATTTAGTGATAACATACTGAAATCTGTCTGAATGAAGAATGGGAATGAGGCAAGAATACACTCTATATCTCTGTTATTCAACAACATGCCAGCTTGCTAGTTAGTGCAAAATATACAACTAAGAAATGAAAGTTTAGGGTCTAGTTAAAGAAGAAATAAAATTGCCATTACTTATAGATATGATTGGGAACATTAGAAACTAAACAGTCTTGGGGCGCCTGGGTGGCGCAGTCGGTTAAGCGTCCGACTTCAGCCAGGTCACGATCTCGTGGTCCATGAGTTCGAGCCCCGCGTCGGGCTCTGGGCTGATGGCTCAGAGCCTGGAGCCTGTTTCCGATTCTGTGTCTCCCTCTCTCTCTGCCCCTCCCCCGTTCATGCTCTGTCTCTCTCTGTCCCAAAAATAAATAAAAAAAGTTGAAAAAAAAATTAAAAAAAAAAAAAAGAAACTAAACAGTCTACAAATAATATAAATAAATGTGCTTAACACTATTTCTGGATAGAAGACAAATATATAAAAATATATCTTTTCATATCCTAACAAGTAGTTGAAAGTGAAATTTTAAAAATGCCACTCTGTATAGGAATATAGTAAAAAAAAAATAACTAGAAATAAATATAATGAAATTTGTACAAGATATCTACACAAAAATTAATTAAACATTATTGAAAGTACTTTAAAACAACAAAATAAAGGGAAATATATAATATTCATGGAACAAGAAGACTTACTCTTATAAAATTATCAACATTTCAGAAATTTTTGTGTGGAATCTATGCAGTCTCCTTAAAATCTCTACAAGTTCATGAATGAGTTCACAAACTAATTCTAAATTGCATGCAAAAATTTAGAGTTAAAATTAGAGAAGACTATTTTTAAGACCTGCAAAATGCAAAAAAAAACATTAGTGAGTGTCACACCTTTTCATAAACTACATGAATTATGATATTGAAGCATTGGCATGATGAGAGATGAATAGACTAATGGGTCAGAATAAAGAGTCTAGAAATAGAACGATTCATATTTATATACCACAAAAGTGCTACTGAAAACCCTATAGGAAAGAGTCTTTTCATTAATTCCCAGAATAATGGATATAGACAAGAAAAATAATATTTGATAACATCCTTCATACTGTATTTAAAATCATTTGTGTTAGACTATAGATATAAATACAGATGGCATAACAATTGCCTCTAATAATTAATAAAGGAGAATATTTTTATCAACTCTGAGTGAGGAAAGATTTCTTAAACTATATACAAAATGCACTAACGTTAAATAAAAGATTGAAAAAAACGGACAACAGTAAAGATAAAAAGAATCCTGTATATCAAAAGCAGTAAGAGAATACAAATGTAAAATTGCAACACATATAACAATATATTACCAAAAAAATCTCATATAATCTGCAAAGCAATGAGAAAAAAAGTGAAAAATTTCACTACAAAATGGGCATGGGATTTGAATAGACTTTCACCACATTTGTCCACCTGAACAATTAATATAGAAATAAGATGTTTGACTTCATTAATAATTAGGGAAATGCCACTTAGAATCAGAGGGGATACTATTACATACCTAGAAGAGTAGCTACAATTAAGAAGACTGTTGTAACCAAATTTTGTCATTATTACCAGTGGGGTTGTAAACTGTAGAAACACTTAGGAAAGTATTGGACTGAATCTATTGCATTTGGAGATGTATTTATCTACTTATATAATTTATTTATTTTTATATATTGTATATGTATAATTTTATATATTATATAATATTGTATATTATATATTGTATTGTATATATTGTATTGTATCTTACAACCAATAGGAGAAATGTTACTGCTTTACTCCCAAAGAAATAAGTGTATATGTGTACAAATAATGTATAAAAATATGAAGAGTAAAATTACACATTAAGAACATATTAAAACTTCATGAGGAGAAAGAAAAGAAAGGAAAATATGCTCTATGGGAAGTGTGTTTAGGGAAGTGAGTTTACATTCTTCAGCCCTGTACACAAGTAAAGTGCTGATCTAGGCTTTCATAAGAAGTTATATGTCTATAAACATATAGATATATAGATATATAACCTCTCACGTGAACAAGATTAAATAGTGCTTTAAATGGCAACTCTGTGGAGCAGTGAGAAGACATGCTTGATAATAAATGGATATGAACTGCATAGATTTGCTCCACAAACTTAAGCATATAAATAAAGCATCAACTTTTTTTTTTAATCAAGCAACCGTTCAATGTCTGTCTGTTAGTCTTATTTACAAAGAATAAAGTATGTTTCCTTTTAAAGCTCCTTTCTTCTTATTTGCCCAAACTCATCCTGCTCAAGTATAGAGGGGATGGGGAAGCATAATCTAATAGTTTTCAAATCTCAGCATATATGAGGTTAATTTGGATTTTTTTTGTTAGTTTAATGTTTATTTTTGAGAGAGAGAGAGACAGAGACAGTGTCCAAAGTATAAAATTGTCAACTCTACTTCTCAGCATATTACTATTTAATCACTTCATGAGCCTAAGCATTTTACACATCACAGTGAGAAAATATTAGGTATATGTTCACATACACTTCATCTTTGAGAATGCCACATAATTCTTTTAATAGTATCTGTTTAAAAAGCAAACAAACAAACAAACAGAAAACATATTGCTTTGTTGGTGGTCAAAAGAGGACTTTTTATCCTTTACAGGTCAGAGTGTAACATTGTTTTCTCTAAATATAAATATGTTGAAATGTAAAGAAAGTTTTAAAACTTTGAAAGAAATAATTGAAAAGAGTTTTTTGAGACTTTTCCTTCATCCAACTTCAAGTTCACAGTGCTGACAACATCCTTCCTTGAGTTGGTCCCAAGTGTTGACTTGAAATGATACAGGGTTCCTGTTCAAATGGAAAGGTCTGAGACTCTAGCAGTCTGCTTCCCCGCAAAATAAAGACAATCTATGTCCACATTCCAAGAGATAGTGAAATAGTAAAGTATCATAAAGTACTAAAGAAACTAAATAAATTATGTCTCTCATTTGAACTTATTATCTTAACACTCCCAGTTTTCTCCAAACATTTATGTGTGGCTATTTATGCATGGATTTAAGGTAGAAACAACATTTTGAATTAGTGTATGTTTGCTCTTATAAAAACTTTAAGTGCACATGCTTTTTTAAAGTTTTATAAAAGCTTTACTACACATCCATGGATGAAGATTATTTGGTGATAAATATAAAATAAATAATTTACTTCAAGCTTCAGGTTTCTTTCTGTCTTTTTTTTTTTTAATCTAAAACTACACTAACCTTCTCCAAGTATATAAAAAGAAAGATCTAACTAGCTCTGAGTAAATGAAGTTTATTCAGCCAGAAGTTGTGATAATAAGATGGAAATACTCTTTGGTAAGAGTTAAGTGTTAAAATCTTAATTAAATAAATTCTAAAACTGATAGCAGTAAAACTGAAATAACAATATAACTTCAAATACAATGATCTATTAACTTGCTTGGTATAATTTTTAATGTTTGGCAGCTTTGGTGAATTTTTTTTTTAGAGGGAGACAATTGAAAAGAATTTATTTTCAAGTAAATTTCTCAGTATGTTTTTTTAAATCTCTTTCACTTGTTTCTACCCAAAACATTAATGTACACATTTATTTTAAAACTCATTTTATAGAAAAAAAAAAAACCTACCAAGATATTCCTTAAAAGGTTTTTACTTATTTTGGAAAAGAAAAAGATATAAAGTATAGCATCTGAAAGTTGGCTTTTAAAATTTAACTTACTAGATTCTAAGGAATTTAAATAAACACTGTAGCTAATTAGTGCATTTATCTTCTATTCAACAAGTTTAAAATATTTTCTATGCATCTAACATTGGGTTGAGTGCTAGTAATTTAGTTCCTTGATATCAAAATGTTAATACATTTGTTATTATCTGAATGCTTGTGTTCCCCCAAATTTGATGTTGAAATCCTAACCCCTAAAGGCAATGCTTTAGGAGGTGGGGACTTTGGGAGGCTTACCCTTGTGAATGGGATAAGTGCTCTTATAAAAAAGACTCCAAAGAGTTTCTTAACCTCATCTGCAATGTGAGGATACAGGCTGGGCCCTCACCTGACCATACTGATGTTGGATTTCCAACTTTCACAACTGCGAAAAATAAATTTCAGTTGTTTATAAGCCAGCCAGTCTGTGGTATTTTGTTACAGCAGCCCAAGTGGTCTAGAATAATAATGAGTGAGGAGGTTTATTCTCCTACTTACAATAAGGAAAGAGAAAATAATGATATTAAAATGTGACTGGAGCACAGAGGAAAAAGTACTGATTCCAAGGTGGCAGAAAAGGTAATAAGAATCTGCATGTGTGGGAGAAAGATTCTGCTAGAAGGAGGTGAGATTTCAATTTATCCTAAGAAAAGAATGTTTTTCTTAGCAAAAAATAAATAAAATAAAATCATAATGAGCTATTCCAAAAAGTAATTAAATTTGGAGCAGAAATATTGTGGATTAGGTAGGGTAATTCATTTCTGCTCACACTTAACTTGTTAAAATTATCTCATGGACATTTCTGAATCCAAGAAGGTCTGCAAAATATACCCCGTGGCTGTGCAACTGTTTATAGCAAAAATGACAAACAGTTTTGGTGAGATTATAGAAATTGTTGGACAGCAACAAAATAAAATAGTTCATGTTTCCATTTGTCTATTACTGTGTAATATACCTCCCCAAATCATAGTGGCGTAAACTAGAATTTATAATAATTTCTCATGGCACTGAGTTTTGACTCGGGGCGGACGGTTGGCTCTTACTTGGACTCTTTCACAGTTATAGTCAGTTAGTGACAGGGGATGGAATTATCTGAGGGCTAAGCTGCCCTCAGATATCTAAGATGTATCACTCAGAGCTGGCAGTGAATTCTGATTGCTATTTGGGAACTCAGGGATATCTGCTGTGGTGCCTGCATGTAGCATTGCCATGTGGCTTTGGCTGATTCTGGCATGGCAACTAGAATCTAAAAGCAAGTCTTTCAAAGGTTAGGAGGTATACATTGTCAATGTTTTAAGGACTGAGACAAAAATTTAGCACAGTCCTGACTTCTGTCTTATTCTGTTGGCCAAAGCAGCGAGAGACCTCTCACTTAAGGGAAGGGAAAACAGGCCCCACCTATTAGTGGGGGAAGTTTCAGAGAATGCTTGGCCATTTCTAGTCCACTATCATTCTCCCTTTTGTCATATATTATTCATATTCTGGCTGCCTTCCCCTAAATAACACATTCTCTCCATTCCAACACCATTACATTTCATCCCTTTAGCTCAAAGTTTTGGATCTTATCACCTAAGTTAGAATCAGGTGTTATGCTGCTCCGTAGGTATCTCTTGAGTATGAGCCCTCTCACTCTAAAATTATGTGAACTACACTGTTATGTATCCACACTCCTTCTCCTCTCCTTTCAAAAAAAGCTCACTACATAATGGTAAGACTGAGACAGGATACCACAATAGATATTCCTATTCAAAAAGGAGGACATTAGGGGTACTTAGGTGGCTCAGTCAGTCCAGCATCTTCCTACCCTTGATTTCAGCTCAAGTCATGATCTCGCAGTTTGTGGGATGGAGTCCCACCTTAGGCTATGTACTGACAGCACAGAGCCTGCTTGCGATTCTCTCTCTCCCTCTCTATCTGCCCCTCCTCTCTGCTCTCTCTCTCTCTTTCTCAAAATAAATAAATAAGCAATTTTTTTATATGACATTAAAAAAAGACGATATTCTTGGGCACGTAGTAGTCACTGTTTCATAGAAACTCTGAATCAGCCTGGAAGGTGTCATCAGTTCCTTGATTGGGATTGAGTCCTGCTTCCTAAGAAAAATTTTTCTGGCTCTTAGCTCTATCCCATGAACTCTTTGTCTTCTGAATTATCCTTCTTGGTTCATGTTTACAACCACATATATCTCTTTTCCCATTTGGAATACTAGGGGACCATAAGGTCTCTTTTCATTTTGTACTATCTCTGTCCCCATCGGTCCAAGGTATTGTTGCTTCTGATGATATAATCCTCTTTAAAATGTTACAGGTTTTCAACAAATTTCCTTAGGCCACTTGATTAGATAGACCCTTCTCTGTCTTGTGAAAGACACTGTGTGAGGGTTCTATGAAACAATGTCTTTAAGACCCAGAAGCATTTCTGTCTTAGAAGACAAGATCAATAAGGTAATCTTTTTGATTTTTGACTAGCTAAAATGGTATGTGTTGCACCACCACAAATTTTTCTGTGGCCTTAGCAAAGCATCTTTAATCTTCATGCTGGATTTGATGTTTATCCTGAAGCCATTTCTTACTTTCAGAATTTTTTTTTTCTGGAAGAGAATATAGATGAGAAACAGACTAATTCCAACCCAGGAAGTTCTTACTTCTTTATATTTCTGTATATTATGTTTGAAAGCTGAGAAAAATCCTTCTTTAGTTTATGTCTGTCTTTCATATTTCCTCATAGGCATCTAAGATAAAGGAGTTGGCACCTTCTACCTTTTGCTTGGAAATCTCCAGAGCCAGATCCGTAAGTTAAGTAGATAAGCTTTCTATTTTCCACATTATTGCCAATGTTTTTCCACTAGATAATAAGGATATCATTTTCTCTAACCACCAACTACAAATTCCTCTCTGTCCTCCCAGAATTCACCAATAATCTCACTGAGACCCTTCCAGATTTTATTAAGAATCTCCTCTAGGCCCATTCAGTTTTGATTGATATCTGGTCCAAAAGTCAGAGATATTTCAAAAAACAAAAGTCCTGGGGCGCCTGGGTGGCACAGTCGGTTAAGCGTCCGACTTCAGCCAGGTCACGATCTCGCGGTCTGTGAGTTCGAGCCCCGTGTCGGGCTCTGGGCTGATGGCTCAGAGCCTGGAGCCTGTTTCCGATTCTGTGTCTCCCTCTCTCTCTGCCCCTCGCCCGTTCATGCTCTGTCTCCCTCTGTCCCAAAAATAAATAAATGTTGAAAAAAAAAATTAAAAAAAAAAAAAAAAAAAAGTCCAGGACCAGACAGCTCACAGGTGAGTTCTACTACACATCTAAAGAAGAGTTAATACCCATTTTTAAACTACTCCAAAAATACAAGAAGAAGTAAAACTTCCAAATTCATTCTACAAAGTAAGTATCATCCTGATACCAAAACCAGATAAAGACACCACAAAAACAAGGCCAATGTCTCTCATGAATATGGATGCAAAAATCCCCAATAGAATATTAGTAAACCAAATCCAATAGTGCATTTAAAAAGTAATACACCACAATCAAGTGGGATTTATTCCTGGGATGTGAGAGAGCTTTAATATTTACAAAACAATCAATGTGATACATCACATCAACAAGAGAAAGTATAAAAACCATATGATCATTTTATACATGTTGACAAAGTACAACATCCATTCATGATAAAAAACAAACAAACAAACAAACAAAACCTCTGTGAAGTAGGTCTAGAGGCAGCATATTTCAACATAATAAGGACCTTAGATTAAAAAACCCACAGCCAATACCATACTCATGGGGAAAAAAATGAGAGCTTTTCTGTCAAGGTCAAGAACAAGACAAAGATGTCCACTTCCACCAGTCTCATTCAACATAGTACTGGAAGTCCTAGCCACAGCAATTAGAAAACATAAAAAAATAAAATGCATCTAAGTTGGCAAGGAAGAAGTAAAACTCTCACTCTTTGCAAATAACATAATACTATATACAGGAAGCCCCAAAGACTCCACCAAAATACTACTGGAATAGAAAAATGAATTCAATAAAGTTGCAGGACACAAAATCAGTGTAAAGAAATCTGCTGCATTTCTATACACTAATGATGAAGCAGCATAAAGAGAAATTAAGAAAACAATACGATTCACAACTGACCCAAAACAATAAAATATCCAGGAATAAAGTTACTCAGAAAGTAAGAGACCTGTACTCTGAAAACTATAAAACACTGATGAAAGGAATACAAGATGACGCAAAGAAATGGAAAGATATTACATGCTCATGGATGATAGAACATTGTTTAAATGTCTGCACTACCCAAAGAAATCTACACATTTAATGCAGTCCCTATCAAAATATCAACAGTATTTTTCACATAATTGAAACAAATACTCCTAAAAATTGTATGGAACCACAAGACACCTTGAATAGCCAAAGAAACTTTGAAAAAGAAAAGCAAAACTGGAGGTATCACAATTCCAGATTTCAAGTTAGACTATAGACAAAGTGTAGTAATTAAAACAGGATGGCACTTGCATAAAAATAGACACATAGATCAATAGAATGGAAGAGAAAACTTAGAAATAAGCCCACAATTATATAGTTAGTTAATCTTTAACAAAGGAAGAATGATGATTCAGTGGGAAAAAGACAATCTCTTCAACTAATAGTGTTGAGAAAATGGGACAGCAACATGCAAAAGAACGAAACTTTCTTCACCACACACAAAAATGAACTCAAAATAGATTAAAGACCTAAATATGAGACCTGAAACCATAAAAATCATTGGAAAAAAAAACATAGGCAGGAATCTCTGTGACATCAGAGGTAGCAACATTTTTCTAGATATATTCCTGAGACAATGGAAATAAAGGCAAAAATAAACTATTGAGACTACATCAAAATAAAAAGTTTCTGCAGAGTGAGGGAAAGAGTCAACAAAACCAAAAGACAACCTACTGAACGGAGGAAGATATTTGCAAACGTCATATCTGATAAAGGGTTAGTATCCAAAATTTATAAAGAACTGATACAACTCAATACCCAAAAAACAAATAATCCAAATGAAACTGGGCAGAAGACATGAACAGACATTTCTCCAAAGAAAACATACAAATGGCCAACAGACACATAGAAAGATGCTCAACATCACTCATTATCAGTGAAATGCAAATCAAAACCACATTGAGATATTACCTCACACCTGTCAAGAATCAACAACCCAAGAAGTAACAAATGTTGGTGAGGATATGGAGGGAAAGGAACCTTCTTGCACTGTTGGTGGGAAAGCAAATTGGTGCAACAGTTGTGGAAAACAGTATGGAAGTTTCTCAAAAATATTAGAAATAGAACTATCCTATGATCCAGGAATCATACTACTGCATATTTACCCCCAAAATATAAAAACACTAATTCAGAGGAATACATGTACCCCTATATTAATTGCAGTAGTATTTACCATAGCCAAATTATGGAATCAGTCCAATGTACCTCAATAGATGAATGGATAAAGAAGGTGTGAGATATATATAATGGACTATTATTTACTCATAAAAAAGAATAAAATCTTCCATTTGCAATAAATGTATGGAGATAGAGAGTACAATGCTGAGTGATGTAAGTCAGTCAGAGAAAGACAAATACCATTTGATCTGACTCATATATGGAATTCAACAAACAAAACAAATGTGCAAAGGAAAAAAAAAGAGAGAGAAACAAACCAAGAAACAGACTCAACTATAGAGAAAAACTGATGGTTACCAGAGGGGAGTTGGGGGGGGGGGCGTATGGGGGAAGTAGGGGATGGGGATAAAAGAATATACTTATCATGATGAAAAAAAAAAGTCAGTGATATTTGAAGTTCCAAATTCCATCCTGTGTGCCACAACAAATTACCTAAAAAATTAGAGGCTAAAAACAATAACAATTTGATTTTATCTCATGATTTTGTGTTTCAGAAATTCCAGCAGAGATCATCTGGCCAAATCTTCTGCTCCATGTGGTATTGATTGAGTCCACTCAATAGTGTTCAGCTGGTGGGTGGGCTGGTCTAGAATGACCAGAGCCATTTCACTCATATTTCTGATGCCTTATCAAAGATGACAGAAAAGATAGGTTCAATTTGGACTATTAAACATACTAAACAATGCCAGGCTTCCAAGCATGGTTTTGGGATAGTATGACTTCTATATGGTGGATGAGGACTATTGGAGAGAAAATTCTCAGAGGCAGGCATGGAAGCTGCAAGTCTATTAAGGCACAAGCCTGAACACTGGCACCATGTTAGTTCATTTTGCACTGGTGAAAGTAGTCACAGAGCCTATCCAGATTAAAGGTGTGTGTGTGTGTGTGTGTGTGTGTGTGTGTGTGTGTGTGTGGAGGGGGGATTGTAAAGGAATTAGCACCCTTGTTTAATCTATCATATGCCTATTGCATTTAGGAGTATGTAATGAGTAACAGATGAGACTAGGACAACCATGGAAATCAGATTTAAAGCAATTTTGAATGTCAAGCAAAAGAGCTTGAATTTTAATCCTAAAAGCAATGGGGGAAGTATCCAAGATATCTTATTGTCAGAGGATTCTAAAAGATGATATAATTAAGAAATCTGTTGATGAAAGAAAAGAGAAATGGGCAGTCTTGATGGAAAGGTAAATTTTAATGAAGTTTAAAAAATTTTGTTATTGGTTTTGTATTTAATGGCAGGGGAGACATAGGCTTTCTGGAAGGAGCCAATATTGGAAGAGAAATTGGTACATGAAGTAAGGGGTGATTGGTGGGATACGGTCCTAGGATAGAATCAAAAGAAATGGAATTGGGAGTACAAGGTGTTGGGATTAGTTTTGCAAAAAAGTTAGCTTGGTCTTTTCCTGGAGTCGAAAATAAGGTGATAATTACAGTTACAATATTAATAAATGTGAAGTATGTGATAAATATATCCATTTCCTAATCCCTGGATCCTATGAATGTTACTTTATATGGCAAAAAAGAATCTTGACAGACGTGATTAAATTAAGGATTTTGAGGTGAAGAGACTACCTTGGATTATCCATATGGGCCTTAAGTCCACTGTCATGCATCCTTGTAAGAGGGATACTCTACACAGAGGAGTAGGCAATGTGAAGACAGAACAGAGAAATATTTGGAGATGGTGACCTTGGAGACTGGAGTAATGGAGCTGCAAATCAAGGAATTCTGGCAGCCACCAGAAGGAGAAGAGGCAGGGAAGGGCTTTTCTCCTGGAGCCTCCAGGTGGAGTGCAGCAATGTCAACATCTTGATTTTGGCTTCTGGCCTCCAAAATTGTGAGATGATAAAATTATGTTGTTTTGGGGCGCCTGGGTGGCGCAGTCGGTTAAGCGTCCGACTTCAGCCAGGTCACGATCTCGCGGTCCGTGAGTTCGAGCCCCGCGTCGGGCTCTGGGCTAATGGCTCGGAGCCTGGAGCCTGTTTCCGATTCTGTGTCTCCCTCTCTCTCTGCCCCTCCCCCGTTCATGCTCTGTCTCTCTCTGTCCCAAAAATAAATAAACGTTGAAAAAAAAAAATTAAAAAAAAAAATTATGTTGTTTTAAGACACTACATGTATAGTAATTTTTTACATCAGCCACAAGCAACTGATACAGAATGAATTAGAATTATACAATTATACTTTGGCATTTCTGAAATCCCTTAGGTAGAGTCCTGCACAGATTTTGATTAAAAAATACCCAAGACAGCCTTAGAGTTTGGTTAGGAATGAAGCAATGGCATCCAGGAAAGCAGGTAGGCTCTGGAGTCAGAGAGTGCTGGCTTCAGATCCTGACTCTGCTATTTATTCACTTACTGATTTACATAAATTAACCCAGCTAAATCAGTTTTCTCAATCATAAAATGGGAATTAAAATGATACTTATTTTACAGTGTTACTGAAAAGATAAAAATACCATGTATATATAGCAGCAAGCATAGTGGTAAACAGGTTATTAAAAATAACTGAGTTTGTGTGTGTGTGTGTGTGTGTGTGTGTGCGCGCGTGTGTCTGGGTGCATTTGTGGGAGGGACACATTGTCTGTAAGTACTCTCTGTTCAATTTCTGGGAGTGCTGCTTTCTGGATTGGTAACTTTGAACAAGTTATTTAACATCTCTGCGCCTCAGTTTTATTCTGAGAAATGGTGATAATTATAGAATCTCTTTAATGGAATTGTTTTGTTGATAAGACAATGTATAATTGTAATCCATTTATAAAGTGCCTGGAGCTTTGTAAGAACCCAATGTGCACATTGATAATTTAGCTCAGTTTAAGGAAGATATAAAGGTGCTTAGTTTTTCTAAAGATATTCTTTTTTCATTCCAGAATTTTCAATTTTAATTTGAGTAATCCATCATCTATATGTTAATTTTATTTGTTCTGGCGCATACACACTCTAGAGATGTAGCCCAAGCCTGGGAATATAAGGAGCCTTACTACTTATATGAGCCAAGTAAAGCAATTGATAAAGTCAATATGGAATATTAATTCATTATTTGACCATTTGATACACTACAAAATGGTCTACATCAAAATCCAAGTTACTTTTACAGCTTCTGTGAGCCGCAAGGTAAGGAACCTATGGGAGGGTTAGGAATTTGTGGTTA
This sequence comes from Prionailurus bengalensis, assembly GCF_016509475.1. Lineage (NCBI taxonomy): Eukaryota > Metazoa > Chordata > Mammalia > Carnivora > Felidae > Prionailurus > Prionailurus bengalensis. Next base: position 99,558,441 of record NC_057344.1, on the reverse strand, counting down.
ACTCTTCTGAAACCTGTAGTATTAAATATAAAATTACTCTCATCACTGAGAAAAATTGCTCTCATTTTATCTTCAGTCAAACTCATTATGATCGAATGACCAGGAAATCTTTCAAAAGTATGTGGCTTTTCTTTTCTTTTTTAAAATACCAATCCAGAAAGATATTTTATTTGAAATGAAATTAATAAATGGATATATTGTGATAATTTTATCACGACTATTATCACATAATTAAAAATATGTATGCTCCGTCTGATATGTATATATTTCTTCTTAATGAAAACAATGACATTTCAGCTATTGAAAGAGAGCTATGAATTTATAAAAAAGCACTACATCTGCAAAATTTCAACCTTCAGTTTTCATGTTTCCCTGCTCACTCTTTTAGAGCACCTTGTTACTTCACTCCACTGAAGGGAGGAAATGCAAGCCAACAAAAAAAACTCAGGAAAAAATTATCTACATCAAACAGTAAATTGCAGGAAGAGGCCAGGGAGAAGGGAAAAATAATATTACAAATAGAGGAGAAAGAAGAGAAAGAGGCTTAAAATCGGAGTGCTAATATAGATACCAATGCATGAATAAAACAAAGAGGGCAAGATCCCCCATAAAGCCTATTCATTACACAGTGCAGTTTATTAATAGCTTATTAACTGAGGAGGTTGAAGGGAAGCACAGCCCAGTCTTCTAAGCTACTGGAGAAGTTGTCTGTGAAGGAGAGTGGCTGCCAGAGCCACACAGGAAGCCAAAGCAGTGCGGGTGGGTCCAGTGTTAACACAAAGGATTTGCTTTAGCTAACATCGCTGCCTTTTCAAATATCCCCATAAAAGGAAGGACTAAATAAAAGACTTGTGAGTGTCAGGGCTCTGTTGATGAAAAGTAAGGAGTAAAAGGGCCAGAAATACATGCCCTTATTCCTCTGCCTTTAAGTTATATTGAAGACACGAAATGCTAAATAAATGTGAAAATGCATAAAGCAAAGTAAGCTTTAGGGTTCATTGTGAAGGGTCGCAAATTACTGGGGCTTAACTCTTCGAAGGGGAGGAGACAAACTGAACAGTGCCTAGTACACCACCCGGAGCTAAACCCTTAATTTGTCCATTCTTTGGTTAGAAGACCAAAAAAAGCACAGAGGGGAGCTTAGTTCCAACACTCTACTCTGCTAAATGCAATATGCTAAAGGCATTTTTAAGAGATTTTTTTTAATGTTCATTTATTTTTGAGAGAGAGACAGAGCACTATTAGGGGAGGGGCAGAGAGAGGGAGATACAGAATCTGAAGAAGCCTCCGGGCTCCAAACTGTCAGCAGAGAGCCTGCCGCGACCAGGAGCTCAAACTCAAGAGCCTTGAGATCATGGCCTGAGCTGAAATCAGATGCTTAACCAGCTTAGCCACCCAGGTGCCCCTAAAAGCATTTCGAAAGGACAAGATTATGGGAGTGTGAAAATCCTAGGCTCTGATTGAAAACGGAAATAAGTTAATATCATGAGCTTTGAAAAATATGACTTTCTTCCCTAATTTCCCATCTATTTCCACTGTGTTTTAACATACCATATTTTGCAAGCAAAGGAAAGCCTCAGAAGTATGTGAGTGTGTATGTGATCAAAAGAGATTAACATGTGTGGTTTGTCAAAAGGACATATACTGCTCAGTGCTTTTCTCTTTTTTGCCTCATTATTCTTCCTCAGTGAAATGGTTATTTTACTTTTGTATTTAAAAATTAATGCCAAGTTTGTTACTTCTGAGATAAAAGAAGCAGAAATTCAATTTCAAGGAATTTACAGTTCCATTTATATAAAGGTTTTATATTGCAAGTAGCAATTGACTATTTTTCAGAGCTTAGATTTTATTTACATCTTTGGAGACCGATATTCTTCATTCATTCAATAAAATTCAATAAGCTATAATAAGGATCCACTGGGTGCATGCACTCAGGTAGGCTTGGGAGTTATAAGAAGGTGTATAAGTTTCATGGTCTTTTAGGTTCTATGTTGTCATGGGATAGAGAAACAATAAACAGAAATTGTGATTATTGTTATGAAGGAAACCGAGAATGTTGTGACAGGAAGATTGAAGTAGGGTAATCAAGGAGGTTCGTTCTGAGGAAATATATTTATACTGGGACTTGAAGGAAAAACCAAGCATGAGAAACCAAACATGAAAAGACCTTAGTTGAGAGCTCCCAGGAGATGTGACAAATAGACACAAAATCCCCAAGAGAAAAGTTTTGTACGACAAGCTCATAATAGGCAGAATTCTGTGAGATTCTCATTTGGGACTAATCTGGGCACTTCTGGGAAGAGATTTTTCATACATAATGGAAGTTCCATTTTAATGGAATACAGAAATCCATTTCTTTGGCTGGTGGCAGAAATCAGATGGATGAGGTCTTGCTGGCTTTGAGCAAGAAAGCACAAAGGTAATTTTGAACTACTGGTGAAGAGGGAGGCCTCTAGAAGCTGAGAGTGGCCTACAGTCTACAGCAAGAAAAGAGGAACCTGGTCCTAAGAGCACTAGGAAACAAATTCTGCCAACCATCAGTGAGCTCAAAAGAGAAGCACTAGACTCAAATGGGGATCGCAGCCCTGGGGGCCACCTTAATCTCAGCCCGCAAGACTTCAGCAGAACATCCAGATAAATGGTACCTGGACTCTCCACTGATGGAAATTATGAGATGATACATATGGGTTGCTTAGTGCCACTAAGTTTGTGGTAATTTGTTACAGCAGCAACAGAAAAACTATTACAAAGAAGCTCTAGATAGGGGCTCTGGGGACATTCAGTCAGTTAAGCTCTGACTCTTGGTTTTGGGAGGGGAGGAGAGGGAGGGAAAGGGAAGGGAGGGGAGAAGGAAGGGAGGGGAGAATGAAGGGAGGGGGAGGAGGCTAAGGGAGAGGGGAGGGGAGGGAGGTAGAGAAGGGGAGGAGAGGAAGAAGGAAGGGAAGGGAAAGAAAACAGAAGGAAAAGAAAATAGGTTTATATTTGGTCAAGACTGTAGAGCTAACTAACCATGTGCAGGAAATATAGGGGGTGGAAAACATATTAAATAACACCAGGGGGACACATTTAGCCAACTGCAGAATGCTGAAAATTTCCAGAAGAAATGATACAGATTATAAAAAAAAAAAATAGTGACATTAAATTACCATAAAAATAGATTTTAGAGATATACCGAACAATTGCAAGATAGACCTTGTTGAGATACCAATTCAAAAATATTACCATACTAAGTTATTTTTTTAGATAATTGTGGAAAAATAAAAGCAGAATGGCTGTAAGATGATACTGAGGACTATTATGATATTAGTAAGTAAGTTAAATAAAAATATATCTATTAAAGATATTTACTGATCTATTTCTGATATAAAATGATATGATACCACATCTATTTAGTTATTTGCTGTATAATTAGACAATAATTAAAAGGAAAAAGTGATGAACTAGAGAGAGGTTTTTTTTTTTTTAATATTTATTTATTTTGAGAGAGAGACAGCACGAGCAGGGAGGGTCAGAAAGAGGAGAGAGGGAATCCCAAGTAGGCTCCACACTCAGCGCTGAGCTTAACTCCAGGTTTGACCTGGGGCTTAATATTACAAACCATGAGATCATGATGTGAGCCAAAATCAAGAATCAGATGCCCAGCTGACTGACTCACCCAGGCACCCTTTTTCTTCTTCTTCTTCTTTTTTTTTTTTAAATGAGCTTTTTAAAGACATGGCAAGATGTTGAGGAAGGTCTTTCACAGACAGTTTATTGATAGAGAGTTTCAGGAAATTTAAAGTGCCTATAAAGTATAGGCACTCTTGAATGTTTGGGAAAAGTATATCATTTCTACTGCCCTAAAATGACTTTTTCCTCAGGTGAATGAATTTGCTCTTTCAAAAGTCAAAAGCAATCTTAACTCAGTTGTAAATACTCATCTACTCTCCATAGCACTTGGCTTCTGTTTCTCTCTTAGACCCTGAAGCCGGGCATTGGTAAAATTTTTATCCTCCTTCATTTCCTTGTCTAACTTATCACCCTCATAGAACCATCTGCTGCTGTGGCTTTAAGCATTACTGAGGTTTTAGTTTATAAGAATGAATCTAAGAAATTATTTTTCCACCAGAATCTGCTCAACCCTGACTCCATCTTTCCCACCTCTCAGGGAGGAAAGCTCCGAGTTACTAAATAATTCTGTCCTTGCTCTTTTAGTCCCACATCTAATTTACTGTCAGATATTGCAGATGTTAATTCCAGTGCTTCTCATATATATCATATTTGTTCTATTGTGACTGTAAACAATCTCTTTGAGATATTTGATTATTTATTGCAAGAAAGGCCCAATTTGTCCCTCTCCTACATTCCCCCAATTTTAATTTATGTTACTCAAATCTTATAGATCAGTCTCTTTTTTTAAATGTTTCTTAATGTTTATTTTATTTTTGAGAGATAGAGAGCCAGACAGATAATGTGAGTAGGGAAGGGGTGGAGAGAGAGGGAGACACAGAATCTGAAGTAGGCTCCAGGCTCTGAGCTCTCAGAACAGAGCCCAACACAAGGCTCAAACTCACCCACCACGACATCATGACCTGAGCTGAAGTAGAATGCTTAACTGACTGAGCCACCCAGGTACCCTATTTTTAAAAGTGAACATCATTGGGGCACCTGGGTGGCTCAGTCAGTTAAGCATCTGACTCTTGATTTCAGCTCAAGTCATGATCCTGGCATCATGAGATCCAGCCCCACATCAGGTTCCATGTTAGGCATGGATTCTGCTTGAGATTCTCTCCCTCTACTGTTCATGCTCGCTCTCTCTCCCATTCTCAAAATCAATCAATAAAAAATAAGCAAATAAAATAAAAGTGAACCTCATAGTTGTCTGTTCACCTTGCCAGAATAGTTGGCCAATTTTATTGATTTAAGCACAAACCCACTAACCCTGACATTCAAGAATCTCCTAATTATTTTCCTGTTATTTTCTTCTGCAATTAAGTTCCTGTAAAGACTATTCAAGCATTTGCTTACACTTGTAGAAATAGTAATAGCATTAGTAGTAGTAGTAGTACACTCATTACATCCCCCTTTATTATATGTTAGGGTTCGAACAGCCTAACTCTAGTTATTTCAAATACACCTACCACTTTTGAATCAACTTGCAAAGTATTCCATCAGGTTTCATTGAATTGTTTTTTATTTGCATTGACCTAAGGGTAAGTTCTTGATAGTATCCTCTCCTTCCCTTCACACCTTTCAACTTCTCCCAACAGCCTCTGAGGCATCCTCTCTGAGGTCTTAAAGGTCTGCATCACAGTTTTATACCTACTCATTACAATATTATGGCCTTCTCTTTACGAGTGATATTTCCTATTTAGGCTATATACTCCTCTAGGTTAAAGATCATGTCTTATTTTTTTGTATTTTCTTAATACACTGTAGAATACCATGTTGCACATCATAAGGAGTTGATACATGTTATTTTGTAATTAATATATATTAAAATGTGTATAATTTGTCATATTTCATCCCATTTTATAGTAATTTTGCTAACTGGAAATATCCACTGACATGTAAAAATGCCAAGCATAGCTGCAGAAATTACTCATTTGAGGGGCACCTAGGTGACTCAGTCAATTAAGTGTCCGACTTCAGGTCATGATCTCGCGGTTCGTGGGTTCCAGCCCTGAATCGGGTTTTGTGCTGACAGTTCAGAGCCTGGAGCCTATTTCAGATTCTGTGCTTCCTTTCTTTCTGCCACTCCTCTGCTCACTCTGTCTCTGTCTCAAAAATAAACATCAAAACAATATTTAAAAAAAAAAGATTTGTAATTTCTTTGCATTGATATGCATGTAATTATCCGGAAATGCACCTTCTATGGATGTGAAGATTTTATAGAGGGCTCTTGCTTCTGGATTACTTATAATAATCTTAAATGAAACCAGGTCCAGTATCCAAATGTAGAGGTTTTTGAGGCATATACATTAAGACAAGTTTTGTTTATTTTTACTTTTTGTTTCATAAATTTTAGATAATTCTCTGTCCCTGAAAAAGATCTTATTCATAGCTTCATGGTAACTTGGTTATATATTAGGTCTGCAAAAAATTCTCGATGTTGTCTTTTGGTGTTTGCCAAAGGCTTTTGAGAATAGAAATGCTGATTTAAGGTTTACACTTTTCTTTACATGGTATGCAGCTATGAGGAAAAAAATTACAATTCTGTATCATATTCTTTTTATGATGAAAAATAGAGTTTAATAACAAAGAGAAATTGAAGATCATAACTACATGAAGGAAATGTGTTGTGGGAAAAACTGAGTCACATTTTTTTTAATGTTTATTTTTGAGAGAGAGAGAGAGACAGAATCTGAAGCAGGCTCGAGGCTCTGAGCTGCCAGCACAGAGCCCACACAGGGATCGAACTCATAGAACCGTGAGATCATGACCCGGGCCTAAGTCGTTTGCTTACCCGACTGAGCCACCCAGATGCCCAAAACTGAGTCACATTTTAAAAATGATTTTCTTGTGTAAAATTTTATAGCAAATAATACCTCATAAATAAAAATTTCCTCATAACTTATTATTTTTGAATTTAAAACTACCAGGATAAGCCTGAAGGTTAGTTATCATGTACTATTAGCTGTAGTACAAAACATAAAAATATGTAAAAAGCAGTTTTCAGTTCTTGTAGAATACAAATTTAAATATTTAAATTTAGAAAGCATAATTTCTGTTTTTCATTAAAAAATTAGATTTCATATACTTTACTGACCATTTTAAGAGAAAACATTTAACCCTTTGTTAAAAAGATCTTTTTGTGAATTATTTATAGTCAAAAAACCTCCAATAGTTAATGAATATTATAAGTATTATTCTTTTTTGTAACTTTTTGGATTTTATGTCTGCACACTAATTCTTACTTCTATGTATTTCATGTAAATTAACACCAGATAATTTGTATGACTTTAGGCATTTTAGAGTAAATCTGATCTTCAATTTCCTCCACTATAACATGTGAGTAAAAATACCTACCCATTGTCATTGTGAGGAATAAACAAATTAATACATGTAAAATCCTTAATATGATTCTTGGTACATAAACTTTCAACAAATACTAGTTGTTATTATATATACTGTGTATATATGTATATATATAAATGATAGAAAATATGTGTCTTGAAGCATGTATACTGACATTTTGAATGTCTATCTTCCCTGCTGGACATAAAACAGAGAGAAGTTCCCACCTATGTCTATTTAATTCATCCCAGAATCTCCTAGCCTAGCAAAGTGCGTGGTGCAGAGAACTCCTAATGACCATTCACCAAGTGGATTGGTGGGTTAAAGACCAAATGGGTTATGAGTATGAGAAGATTGAATGACTTAATAAAGAGTTGCCTCTTATTTGCTGTGAATCCAAACCAGTATTACATATTGTTTGATATGTAATTGGTATTATATTTAATTAAATTGATTTAAATTGAGGGTTAATAATTTAAGAATGGTTTCCTATGCTTAGATTTAGACATGTTAAAGAACCAAAAATGCTAATAACTGCATTTCACTGCAATTTTTTCTCATGCAATTTGATGAAAATCTAGAAGGCATTTAAATAGTCACATTCAATGAGTATTTCCTATTTTTGGTAAATATTTGTATTTTCATTATAAAATATATATAAAACAACAATAAAAAATATTTATGTCATTTATACCAAATATTCATTAAGATATATAAAGGATAAGAATATTAGCTTATGTCTAAGATTTTACATTCATTTTTCATTCCTCGTGTTTAAAATCTTTTCTTTAGGCTTATTGTATTTCCAAGTATCTAATGTTTTGTAAGATTATAACCTAATGACAAAATATCTTTATGAGCCGAGATAGTTTATCTTATATTTACCAAATGTAGGCTTCATTTATCATTTGTGATTACTAATTAATTCTTCAACATTTTTTCTTTTGGTTAACATTAGAAATACATTGTTAAACAAAATACTGTCTTTCAAAGGGCAATCCTTCGTATTGTTTTACCTTCAAAATTAATTCATGTCTCATAAGCAAAATATTTACACATGATATATAAAACCAAGAGCTTTCATTTTCAGCATCATCCACGTTATAGAAGCCTTTTATACAACATGACGCAGTATATGTATGTTTGCAAAGTGAAGATCTGCCAAATATTTATGTCACATTATACAGGGTTATCTGATTGTGTAATGGAAAAACCCTGTCATAGCACATAACATCAGTGCTAGTTTCAAATTGCTGTGAGAACCCAACTTCTGAATCTCTTGATTTATGTAGGCTTCAGCATCTCAGCTTAACACTGATTGAACGTTGTTACATGTAGGCTGACATGCATGTGATCTGTTAATGAGAGTATGTGTGTGAATACACACGTATGTGCTCGCATATATAAAAGCCTAAGATCCACATGCAGCCCTGTATAGCCATGAAAAGCCATGTGTGCATTATCACCAGCAATTTCAGGGAAGATAGTCTTATAAGAGAACTTGGATCCTAAGGTAGGTATTAAAGCTAAAATAACATGAGTCAAAGAGAAGAATAGCCTCATATGCTGTTTTTACATGTGGAATAGATTAATTTTAGTAAGTTGGCAACAAACGCATTCTTGTAATCAACTGTCAATCTACTAAATTTTTATTAGCTTCATTAGAATTTGGCTTCAATTAGGATCCTCTGAGGGGAAGAAAGCCATAGGCCCCCAAAACTCAATTTTCTATCAAATATTTCAATATGTTCTAAAATTTAAACTAAAAACTGTATTTCATTGATTGAATATGCCCTTGAATTAGAAATGCAACTTGTGAATCAGAGCCACATGCTGCATTCTCCATCCAGTTACCAGCAAAGTAGCAATAAAGCATTATAGCATTATATTAAATCAATTTTTCCTCAGGCAAATTTGTCATCATTTAAGTTCTGTTTCTAAATGCCAGTATGGACATGGCAGAGAAGGGGAAAGAATTGTGTTTCTGTTTGGATTTTTATTTTAAATGATTTGCTCATAGATCTGAAAAGCAAAATCTGTGTCACTACTCTGAAAAAGTAATAACCTCAGGCTAATTTCTAAAGGAAATGAAATTTGGTTAGCGCAAAGCAGACTAAAGATCAGATTTTTCATAAAGGCTTTGTTTACACAGTTTATTCCAACAAATATTTCCTGAGAGCCCACTGGGGGTAAGACTGCCCAAGTAGAGTCAGATCCAGGAGAACCCACTAAAGAAGTGAAGAAGGGAGGAGAGACAGTTCTGAAAGGGTAGAATTGTAAAGAAAAAACACATACTTCTGAAGACTAAGAAGTTGTGATTTTATTTTTTATTTTAAGTTTATTTATTTATTTTGAGAGAGAGAGTGAGAGAGAGCACACACATGTGAGCATGGGGCAGGGGGTAGAGACAGAGAATCCCAAGCAGGCTCCATGATGTGGGCACAGAGCCCTATGTGGGGCTCAATTCCATGAACCATGCGATAATGATCTGAGCTGAAATCAAGAGTCAGTCACTTAACCAATGGAGCCACCCAGGTGCCCCAAAAGTTGTGATTTTAAAAATCACTGTGCAATGGTTCTCAAACTTTTATGTGTCTTAGAACTAACTGTAGGACTTAAAAAGATACAGAGACCCTAACCCTATTCTCTTGAAGGAGATAATGCATAATGTCATGACTATAGTTAACACTGCTCTGGGGTATGTAGGAAAGTTATTAAGAGAGCAAATCTTGAGAGTTCTTATCACAAGGAGAATTTTTTTTTTCCTTTTCTTTTTCCTTTTCTGCCTCAACTTAATACAGATTATCTACAAAAAAAAAAAAAAACTATAGATGACATCATACTAAGTGTGAGGAACTTGAAGATGTTTTCCACTGAGATCAGGTACAATGCAAGAATGTGTACTCCTAACCACTCATTTTCAACATCATACTGATAGACACATGTCATTATACATTTGTCCCAACCTGAAGATTGTACAACACCAAGAGTGAACCCTGAGGTAACATATGTATTTTGACTGATTATGATGTATCAATGGAGGTTTATCCTTGGTTACAAATGTACCATTCTGGTGAGTGATGTTGACAATGGGGGAGACTGTACCCATGTGAGGCAGGGGATATATGGGAAATCTGGGTACCTTGCTCTCCATTTTGTTGTCAACCTAAACTGGTGCTAATTTTTTTTTCTTTACAAAAGCAAAATAAAAGGTCATAACTGGAATAAAATCCTTTTATTAGTGATTTTTCTGAAATGTATTTCTTTCCTTCTGTGGTCATTGAGAAAAAGATGTTCTAAAACTTGTTTGCAAATAAGACAAATGTCAATTGTTTGATTTCCAAAAAACTAGATGTTATAAATAATATAGGTTTTTTTAAATTTTAAAATAACTTTGGATTTTTGGGGTGACTGGGTGGCTAAGTTGGTTAAGCGTCTGACTCTTGATTTTGGCTCAGGTCATGATCTGACGGTTCCTGAGATTGAGCCTGGTGCTTTGTGCTCTGTGCTGTCAGCTGCTTGGGATTCTCACCTCCCTCTACCCTTCCTTCCGCTCATGCTCGCTTGTGCACGTGCACGCTTGCTCTTTTAAAATAAATAAATAAACACTTAAAAGAAAATGTCACACTGGGAGAACAAGTAATAATCAAGGTGGTGGTGCAATTCACAGTGTACTCAATCTAGTTAGAAGAGTATAAAAGTATAAAAGTGTTTAGATTGAATAGATTATAGACGAATATCTGGAAGCTGAATAGTATGCACCTATTGTGTTTTAGTGTTGAGTTACTATAATGTAAACCTTCCTTTTTCTGAAAAAAAAGTCTCATTGAAAATTCTTCATAAAATATAAATTATTGTGAATACGTATATAAAATAAGAGTTATATGTCCTCATGAAATGATGTCCTTGTTTCTAAAACCTTAAAGGCATAATTTATTCATTTGATAGTATTGTAGCTGCTGATTATTCATAATTTCTATGTGTAACTGACTAGGTAAGTTTCATAATTATCATTGACTTCCAAACAACACACCTCCAGCTCTAAACTCTAAACTGTAATGTGTTATGTAGAGAGCATTTTTCTGGAAGAGACATTTTCAGTTTCAGCCTTTTTCACACCTTGTAAATGGCAAGATGGAGACCCAATAGATATGCTAGGACATAGCTTTGGTGGTATAATCAGCACTCATTTTGTTGCTGGCTTATTAGAGAAATAAGCCTGTACAGATGGAGTAGCAATATTTCTTAATCAAACCAGATTGGGGAAAATGAAATTTGGCTGATGATCAGAACTAGTGGAAGAAGGGTTCTTATTAATTAGTCCAGATGGAGACCAATAATAGCAATATTGTAGAAAAAAGTTAAATTAAATTGATGGCTGTTAATTAGCATTAACTAAGTGCTTCTGAGATTAGAAACTTTTCTAAAAAGTTCACTTCTCAAAATTAAGTTCTTCTTTGATGTTGGTCCTAATTTTTTTTCTCAAATGTAATGGTACTAAACTATTAAATTTTATTCAAAGGTGGTAGCCAAGATGGAGTAATTTATTTATTTTTTAAATATATTTTAAAATATGAATTAAAATATGAATTAAGTTTGTACTGGGTACCAGGTACCTAGAGACAATGTTAACATAAATATCTTGTAGGAGGTCAGGATCTTAGGTGACAGCAAATTTCAGGAGGGAGAGAGTTTAGAATACTTAAAAAAAATCATTCATTTACATTTTATTTTTAAAATATGATAAATATATGCTATGCATATTATATATTAGCTTACCCAAGACATGGTTTGGTGTCTATAGCAAAATACTTATACAAGTCTAATTTGTTCATCAAATTGTAAGTTTGTTCCTTCTCCTTCTCCCTCCCTTCCATTCTTCTTCCCTCCCTCCCTTTCTTCCTTCTTTCCTTCCTTTTCTCTTTCTGTTTATTTAACTTTTAGAAGGACACTGAGTACCTGCAAGATGAAGGAAAGATTTCTTGAAGTCACTACACTTACAGCCAGAGTTCTTTGAGAAACATAGGATAGCAAGTCTGGCAAGTAAGGTCTTATTTCTTTGAAATTGAACGTTGCCAATTTCACCCACTGACTAGAAATTTTCCGTTTAAAAATAATGAGATATCAGACTGACTTCCAGTAAGGCAGTGTGGGGAGTTCTACTGATTCACCAGTGAAACTGGTGAAAATTATCTAAAAAACTCAACCATTTAAAGCCTGTGGAAATGGTACTTAAAGTAAACAGCAAGTGAAGAAAGATCTATTCAAGAAAATCTATGAGAATCCAATAAAAAAAAAAAAGACTATAGTATTGGGACCAAGACCACTCTACTTCCCACTCCAGGCTGAGCAAGGTACAGACTCTAATCCAGATGACTGTGGCCAACAATACCAGGTTCTCTCTCCCCTAAACTCTCAAAGGGCTTTCTTCCTGGGAGGAACATGACTTCAGCATTTCTCATTTTTCCCCAGCTACCTGTCTCTGAGGCTAAGTCCTGGGCAAATGGTTGAGAGAGGGTGGCACACTTCTTTCATCCAGATCCAACTCATGATATGGAGACCCTACCTTGGGCATCGTGCACCGAGAATGCTGGGGTCTCCTTTGCTGTTGCCCTATCCCATGTTTATTTTTGCCCCAAACCTCTGAGTATCGCACACGTAGTGGATGCTCAGTAAATGTTTAGTAGAAAGAAATGGGTTAGAGAAGAAAAAAATTGAGACATAAAGAGGCCTACAGTGAACATTTGTGAGTAGCAACCAAAGCTTGTATGCCAAGTGTCAACATCAGTAGGATATATAACATAGAGACGATGTTTGAATCCAATTTAAAATTTGTTCTGGAAGAAAGGACCAATTGGATAGTCAACTACAGTTTATTTTTTCAACATTGTGACAGAATTGATGGTCTAGTGAGCCTTTAAAACGCCATTTTAACAATCAAAGTAGTTCTTGGCTTTTCTTTTATTGCATACAATTTTGATTTACTAAGCTGAATCCTGTAGTTCTAAGTAGAAAGCTTTATGAACAGAACTACTCCCTTTGGCGTTTATATTCTCTTCTGGTAACAGGTGCTTTTATTTCATTTCAAAGAACAAACTTTCCCCTATAAATCAATAGAGCATTTCTTATTTTCTCATTACATGTCAGCTTCCGGTTTTACTACACTTTATTGGATTACACTTAGCATGGGCGCCAAACATATTTATAGTATTGGTGGATCAGTTCACATGATTTGTTTATTCTTTTTTCCCTTAATGAGACAAGTGCAGTGCATATTCTTTCTTAAAACTGATGGGGCGCCTGGGTGGCGCAGTCGGTTAAGCGTCCGACTTCAGCCAGGTCACGATCTCGCGGTCCGGGAGTTCGAGCCCCGCGTCGGGCTCTGGGCTGATGGCTCAGAGCCTGGAGCCTCTTTCCGATTCTGTGTCTCCCTCTCTCTCTGCCCCTCCCCTGTTCATGCTCTGTCTCTCTCTGTCCCAAAAATAAATAAACGTTGAAAAAAAAATTAAAAAAAAAAAAAACTGACAGTAAAAGTAATTTCAAGTGACTTATCAAAGACCTCACATCTTTACCAAGTTTTCAATTTTATCTAAGAGAACCAGATGATTTTAATATGCAACTTCCACATTAACTTACTATATATCTTGTGAACCTAATTTGCCATCCTTATGAAAAATGAGAGACACACACTGAGTAGGACATGGCTCGTTTGATTGCCTTGGAGACAGCCTGTTCTGCACTAATTAAATCATGCTTAACATGTTGCATTGGTAACTGAAGTTCTTGAAAAATGCCCTTACTTTTAGAAACATTAATACTGTGAGCTTTAATCAGAAGGCATCTTAGTACCGAGTGATGGAGCTTAGAAACATCCTCATAAGTTAGATAATTGTGCTCTTCTATTTTACAATAATGAAAATCTGAAATTTGTGATGTATGCCTCAGGGATTGGAGGGCACAAAGAAGTTACATATAACTTATTACAAAGTATTTTTTAATCCATCATTTCTAAATAATTTTGTTTGAGAATTCAGTTACTAAAAAAGATAATCCATATTTGACAAACCCATGTTGTTATAATATTTATAATGAAGTGAACTAAAGAAGACCTTTGCAAGGCAACATATGCTAACACCATCAGTGCGTGACTGTCCCTAGTGCTTCCTGATCTATTTCTCTTCATGGCCTACCTAACAAATGAAAGTAGTATTTGCAGGGCACATATGGTTAACTGGCAAACCTGATGTTTGAAGGCAAAAAGCTGCTGGTTGCTAAGAGGGGGAGGGTGCTCTGCTCTCCAACATATATGCTTGAGTGGAGTGTAGCTATGATTATATATATACATATATATATATGTGTGTATATATATATATACATATATATATATATACAAGATACAATGAGTATATATAATTTTCACAAATCATCTGACTTAATTTAGACTTTTTTCCATTATGATTTATTTTTTTTGTTCTCTTAGAATTCATTATCACTACCAAGTTCTTCTCATATTCATTACTTTTCATTATCTCCTGTATCCCCATAGTCTTTGAACTCAAGTGTAGCATTTTTGTTTCTATTTATGTAAAACTTTGCAAAATTTGCTATGTTTCTTTTATTAGCCTTTTAAGATATCTCCTTGAATTTAGTTGATAAAGAATTTGGGTCAGTGAATAGTGGGGAAAGGTTATTGTTATCTTCCTCATGGTGTCATGATCGCAGTCCAGGTAGCATTAAAAAGATCCAGGTAGAGGACCTGCCGTCCATAGTCAAGGAAGAAGAAATTGATTAGAACCCTCTAAACATGGGAGCCAATTATATAAATCTAAGCAAAGGAAAATAGGGACAATGATTAGAAAAGCAGGGTTTTCTGTTCTTTCAACTGGAATTCAAGATCTTATTATCAAAATGAAGAATGAATAGTAAAGAGTTAAGACAGCCAAAGCCATAATTAGTTAAGAAAGTAGACTTCAGAGTCTGGAATCCCATCTCCAAATAAAAATAGTATGAACTTGAGCCTCAAAAAAGGAAACTTAGACAGTGGATGATTGGTGTCCCCAAATCAAAGCAGCACCAGCAGCAAGGGTGAGACAATTCTGATGTGGAGGACTAATGAATGATGTATGTCCTGTTCTATTCCACATGTTATGTTGTGATAGGCACATAGTTTGGTGACAACACTGAGTATACTAGTGGCTAAGCACAAGCTTATTGGAAAAGGTCTGACAGAGAGAGACCAGAGATTCATGTTAGGAATTACACAATTACCTGGTTGCTGACTTACAGCAGTGTAACCCAGTTGATCTAGGTTGGCCTTTGAGACTCCATGGGGGGCAAAGGATTGGTAAGATTTTTTTTTCATTTGTTTTCTCCCTGAAATCACTAGTTGTTTAAAAAAATGCTGTCCTAGTTATTGAATGCAGAATATTTTGCATATTTGTGCTTAAGAAGTCAATATTCCAAATTTTAACTTAAACTACTTAGAAAAAGAAAAAAAACTCCTTTGTTACTTCCATTTATAAAATATAAATAATATATTAAATATCAGCAGATAAAGATGTACAAATATAAAGAATAATAAATCGTTTTCAAGTTCATGGCCCATGACATGGAAATGTATCTGTTTCTATTTCTAGTTGATCATCTACCTACCTATGGATCAGCATTTGTATTTCCCAACCCATTTCCAATGAATAGAACCTCTTTATTCACCATTGAAATTTACATGATTTAGACAGATTAAATGAAAAGAGTAGAGGACATGAAAAAGGAAACCAAGACTTTACAGTGTTTTTAATTTTTTTTAAATAGAAGACTGATGAGTCATAGACTGTCTATCTTCATGAATAGAAAATAAACTATAAAACGTTACTCTTTTACTTAATAAATAACTCAAAATTAGTTAATTGTCAAAGTTTAGTTTGAAAGAAATTCAATCTCAAGAGAAATCACTCAACAATTCTCAAATATAAAAACTTGCCTTTCATATTTAGCCCTAATGATTCTAATGATTAGACTCTGTCTTAATAAGTTTTCATATTCTTCTCTCCCTCTCCTGTCTCTCCTTCTCTTTGCCTCTCTGTCTCTCCATGTACAATTACGTATAAGTGTGTGCATGTTTGTGTGTGTGTGTGTGTGTGTGTGTGTGTGTATACAAATATATTATTATCTCCCTACATTTTCAATTGTTTACTTTCTGGAGCTGTTCATTAAATAAAAATATAATTACTCTGTTAGAGCTCCAATCAGTGTATTTACAATATTATAGAATTCTAAGAATATACAATTTTAAGATAGGCAACTTAAAAGATATATTCTTAGAGCAAAAACAATGGAAATTGAGCAGATATAAAATTGCTTTTTCATTGTTTCAATTATTATCATCATCTTAAAGTCTGTATTATTTTGTTATTTTTATTCAAATATTTAGATTAATAATAACATAACTGCCACAGTGTGAATATTTTTGTGAACAAGTGCTTTGTGCAAAAGAACCAGTTCACTTACATACATGTATGGTTTTGTTTGTACATTTTGAGAAGCCTAGACACTGTAAGTAATTGATGCCAAGGCACTTTTCACTTATAGCAGCACTATCAGCAATAGCCAAATTCTGGAAAAGAACCCAAATGTCCATCAATTCATGAATGGATAAAGATGTGGGGAAAGTGGGTGATGGGCATTGAGGAGGGCACCTGTTGGGATGAGCACTGGGTGTTGTATAGAAACCAATTTGACAATAAATTTCATATTTAAAAAAAGATGTGAGATTATACACACACACACACACATATATATATATCATGGAATATTACTTGGTCATCAAAAAGAATGAAATCTTGCCATTTGCAATGACATGGATGGAACTAGATTACATTATGCTAAGCAAAATAAGTCAGAGAATGACAAATATCATATGATTTCACTCATATGTGGAATTTAAGAAGCAAAACAAATGACATAGAGAAAAGGAAGGAAAAAATAAGACAAAAATAGAGAGGAAGGCAAACCACAAGAGACTCTGAACTATAGAGAACAAACTGAAGATTGCTGGAGGGGAGGTGGGCAGAGGGATAGCTATATGGGTGATGGGCATTAAGGGGGGCACTTGTGATGAGCACTGGGTATCATATGTAAGTGATGAATCACTAGATTCTACTCCTAAAATCAATACTACATTATGTGTTAAGTAACTTTAATTTAAATAAAATCTTGGAAGTGAAAACAATGTAGAAAGAAAGAAAAAGAAAGAAAGAAAGAAAGAAAGAAAGAAAGAAAGAAAGAAAGAAAAAAGGAAAAGAAAGCAGTCCCCACTTATTTGCAGTTATGCTGTCCCTGGTTTCAGTTACCCATGGGCAACCACTATCCTGAAGCAGATGACATTCCTTCTGACATATGGTCAGAGGCCAACAGCAATGCTGTTGTCACAACATCTGCATCATTCACCTCACTTCACCCCCTTCTGCTTTACCCATGGGTATGTGTATATCCTGGAAAAGGTATATTGACAATAACTTTTAAATAAACAATCTTGTCTCTATGTTCTTGGGGTTTGGAATGAGTACATGTTGGTGGATTCTGGAAATTCGGGATGGCTTGAGAAAAATCAGATAAAGGATAGGAGTGAGTGGAAGTGGGAGAGGAGACAAAACATTCTATAAATGTTGCCTCCTGGAAAGAAGGAGTCTGTGCTGCATAGACCATGTATGCATTGTCTCAAGATGGGCAGATGGAATCCTGAAATCAAACAGCTACTATATAGGGACCTAGAAACAACCAAGCAAAAGGGGATAAAAGACCAGGTACTTAAGAAGCTGGACATCCCTATGGGAAATGCAAGCCCAAACTGGGCTGAGCCAAATGCTGATTCCAGGCTACTAGTAATTGTAAGGGAATTTTGCCAGCATGTCCCAGCTAGTCTGTCTCCCTCTTACACATTTCTCACCTATGTTTCCTAGCCACCTCTAGAAATCCTCTAGAATCTCAAATGGACTGACAAACCAGACAGACCTGGCAGCTTCCATTCCTCTCCAACTGTCCTAAATTCCTGTCTTTGAAGAAATGCTGGGGACTTGAAAACATAAAACCTGATACTCTCTGCTGTAGCTGAGTTCTGATTTCTAAGATTTAAGGTAATAGCAAAATGTTATTGGTAATGATGATGAGGAGGAGGAGGATGATAAAAGAATAAACAGAAAGCTTGTCATTAAAAGAGTCCTTGAAGCTAGAATTATTTGTACAACATCTCATTCTATGTATTACATCCTTAGTGACAGAATTTGGCAGAACAAGGTTTAGAGAATGTGTTAGCTAAGTGATATACTATGGGAATAAGCTTAGTTTCTGAAGGTTTCAACCAGGGTGGCTTCTATTTCACTTAGAATTTATTGCTTTAGATTTTACTCTAGAGCATCCTTAAAGGGTCATGTGGTTTTTGATGTAAAACAGAGATCTCTTGTATAACAATCCTAAAGAGGTTATCAATAGTCTGCCAAAATTTAACTCATTTTAATTTACCACAGATGAAATTTTTTTTTGAGACCAAATCCATCTATTTACAGTTTCTATCCACCAGTTATAGGTTTTTCTTCTGAAATTAGACAGAATAAGTCCCAAATGATATCCTTTCAAATATTTTAAACTTTTCTTATCATGCCGCTGATCTAACACTGCCCCCATATACCATTACATACACACACACACACACACACACACACACACACACACACGTGCTGCTTCTTCAAGCTAAGCAGGACAGAGGCTCCAACTGTTCAATGATCATGTTTAATTGCTTTTAAATATTCTCAAAATCCTCAATGTTTAACTAAACCTATTTTCATATGTTACAGAATGGAATAAGATATCATAAAGAGTATTCTTTGTCTTTATGTAGTTATGTTATACTGTTTTGTATCAAACTTACAGTCAACTAATCCTTTGCCTCTGTTCTCCATCTTTTTCTCTACATGAAAACTTTTCCTAACCATATCCAACATCTCTTTAGGATCTTGCCTGACCAACCTATTCTAAACCTTACAATATTTCTCTTTATGACATTCTTTTTTATTTATTTTTTAAATTTATTTTTAGACATAGAAAGCAACTGTGAGTGGAGCAAATGTGAGTGAAGGAAAGAGAGAGAATCTTCAGCAGACTCCATGCACAGCATGGAACCCAACCTGGGGCTCAATCCCACAACCCTTCAATCATGACCTAATCTGAAATCAAGAGTCAGAGGCTTAACCAACTAAGCCACTGAGATGCCCCTTTATGACATTCTTTTAAGCATTTACTTGTGGTTCAATCTCCTACAACACTGTATTATAATTCAACATATTTTCGTTAGAATATTTGGTGCTTTTCTCCAAACTCAATTTTTTTCGTCTTTTTTTCCTGTGAAAATTGAGTTGATTGGCTAAAAAAACAAGCCTGAAGATCAGAGGAGCTCCTGGACTTATTGAAGCTTGAAGATTGTGCTCTCAAATCATAGTAGAAGGTTTCTATAGTCTTTTTAAATATTTATTTATTTTTGAGAGAGGGAGCATGAGCAGGGAGTGCAGAGAGAGAAGAGGACAAATGATCCAAAGTGGGCTTTGCACTGACAGCAGAGAGCCCAAGGCAGGGTTTGAACTCACAAACTGAAAGATCCTCACCTGAGCTGAAGTCAGACATTCAACCAACTGAGCCACCCAGGCACCCCAAAGGTTTCTACAGGTAATAACAAATAGCTAAACATTGCTTTTGAGAAACTGGCACATTAAATATTATGATGTTCCTCCAGATAAAAGAACATGACATTACCCTGAATTAGTACAATGAGAAAAAAAAATCCAATACTAATCAAACCAGTAGACCCAACTACCAATAGCAGAAGTAATATGGGAGATGAAACACTATATTATTATAGCAAAATCCAGATAGTGACAAACTTTAAAAGACAAACCAATATATAATATAAAAAGATGTGGGTAGGAGATATAATGTGAGACCTGAAACCATAAAAGCACACAGGCAGTAATTTCTCTGGCATCAGCTGTAACGACATTTTTCTAGATGTGTCTGCTGAGGCAAGGGAAACAAAAGCAAAAATAAATCATTGGGACTTCTGCACAGCAAAGGAAACAATCAACAAAACTAAAAGACAACCTAGTGAATGGGAGATGATATTTTCAAATGAAATATCCAATAAAGGGTTAGTATCTAAAATATAGGAAGAACTTATACACCTCAACACCAAAAAACAAGTAATCCAATTAAAAAATGGGCAAAAGACATGAACAGATATTTTTCCAAGGAAGATATACAAAGATGTTCAACATCACTCATAATCAGAAAAATGCAAATCAAAACCACAATGTGATATCACCTCACACCTGTCAGAATGGCTAAAATGAAAAGCACAAGAAACAACAAGTGTTGGCAAGGCTGTGGAGAAAAAAAGGAACCCTCTTGCATTGTTGGTGGGAATGCAAATTGGTGCAGCCATTGTGGAAAACAGTATGGAAGTTCCTCAAAAAATTAAAAAATAGAACTCTCCTATGATCAAAGAATCACACTACTGAGTATTTGTACAAAGAATAAAATAAACACTAATTCAAAGGGATACATGCACCCCTATGTTTATTGCCTCATTATTTACAATAGCCAAATTATAGAAGCAGCCCAAGTGTCCACTGATAGATGAATGCATAAAGAAGATGTGGCATACACATACACATAGACACACACACAAACACACATACACATAGTGGAATATTAGCCATAAAAAATAATAAAATCTTGTCATTTGCAACAACACGGATGGCTTGACAGGGTATGATGCCAAATGAAATAAATCAGTCAGAGAAGGACAAATATCATATGATTTCACTCATATGGGGAATTTAAGAAACAGAACAAATGAACAAAACAAAAGACAAACCAAAAGACATACTGTTAACTATAGAGAATAAACTGATGGTTAATAGAAGGGAGGCAGGTTGGGGGAAGGGTAAAATAGGGGAAGAGGATTAAGAGTACATTTACCTTGATGAGCACTGAGTAAGAATTGTTGAATCACTATACAGAATTGTTGAATCACTATATTGTACACCTTAACCTAACATAACACTGTATGCTAACTATACTGGAATTTTTTTAAAAAGACTGTTTCTCTCTCTCAAAAATAAACATTAATTTTTTTTAAATGGAGGGGGCACCTGGGTGGCTCAGTCAGTTAAGCATCTGACTTTGGCTCAGGTCATGATCTCACAGTTTATGATTTGAGACCCACATCAGGCTCTGTGCTAACAGCTCAGATCCCGGAGCCTGTTTCGGATTCTGTCTTCCCTTCTCTCTGCTCCTCCTCCACTTGTGTTCTGTCTCCGTCTCTCTCTTTCTCAAAAATAAATAAACATTAAAAAAAACTTTAAAAAAGTTATGGGCAGGAAATCTATACATTAAAATTTGAAAACATTTACTTCATTCATTTTTAAATTGGAAATTTGAACACTATTGAATGTTTAATGACATAAAGAAATTATTGTTTTTATTTGTGGTAATTGTTTGGTGGATACATTTTTAATAAGAGGTCTTATTTTTTAAAGCATAATGAATTATCTACAGATAAAAAGATACAACTCTTGGGATTGACTTCAAAAGAAGCCATGAAGGGAGATTATGTGTGTAGAAATGACACAAGATTGGAAGTGAATTGACAATATTAAAACTGATTGATAGGTGTATGGTAGCTGTTTGTGGTATTCTGTGTATTTTGTATATGTTGATGATTCCCATAAAAATGTTATACATGTAAGATGTTTTTTAAAGTATCTTTTGTCTGAATGCCTGATGTAAAGGTGTACATGCACATGCACACATGCACACACACACATACACATACGTACACACACATACATAAAGCATTACATAAGAAACTTCATGTTTAATTTATGATTTAATTTATGATTCTATTCCTACCACTAAATGGTTCAGGCAATATTTAGAAAAATAACTGAAATTGAAATGCAATTTAAATGCTGGAATAAATGCTGGAGTGTATAAAATGAGAATTCTATAAAATACCTGTCTTTCACAAATTTCACAGAATAATAAAGAAGGCAGATAAGCAAATACCCACAAAACAACATTATTATGTAATATATGCAAAGCAATTGTGCTATGGAAACAATAAGAAAATCATGACTCATTCTACCTACTTGGATAAAACATGAAATACTTGGAAAAAAGGATAAACCAAGAAGACAAAAAAGTGGATCGACACTTGATATTGACGATTTCTGAATAATGTGCCAAAAAATGTGAAGTTTTAAACATGCAGGGAAGTTTTAGAGTTTTGTATTACAGCAAACTATCTTGAAAATAATAAGTTAAAACAGTAATTTTTAACTTATTATTAAACTTATTAACTTATTAACTTATTAACTTACTAACTTATTCGTCTAGTAATTTTGTTGGACATGAATGGGAAAGGGAAGGATTTGAGAGGGCTTGGTTGGAAGTCTGTACACAATTTGTATGTAATACTGGATCATTTTTTGTAGAGGAGAGGTTGTTGGTAAAGTGCCGTATATAGCAAGAGCTGCATAATGCATGTCTACCAGACTGAAAGATAAGATCAACCTGACCCTATTAAATTTCTCTGTGGAGTAATAAATTTGAAATTAATAATCTTTCTACTTATGTGTTAATATAATTATAACTACTCAAATTTAACTAATCTATGCCTTAGTATGTTAAAAAATTTATAGAGAAATGCTTCTTATTTTGTAACATTATAGTTAATAACTATGCCAAATAAACCTCTATGTTCTATTTTAAAATTAATAACTAGTTTTGTTTTTTCCAAAACTAAAATAGTTAGAAATTTTTTTTTTCTAAAAAATTTCTTCAAAAAATTATTAGTAATCCATATTAGTTGATTACAGGATAAGCCCAGCTGCAAAGATATTCCAAATTTCAGTGGGTTATGGAAGATGGAAATTTATTTCCCTCTCATATGACAATTTAATGGTAGGCAGGTATCCAGGAGTAGTAAATGCCTCTATCAATCTCTCTCTGCCATTAACGTGGGAGCCCAACATGACCGCTCCAGTTCAGCCATCTTCAACTTAGTGAAAAGAAGGTAAGAAACTTGAGGAGCTATGCCTGTTTATTTTTTTTTTATTTTTTAATTTTTTTTTCAACGTTTATTTATTTTTGGGACAGAGAGAGACAGAGCATGAACAAGGGAGGGGCAAAGAGAGAGGGAGACACAGAATTGGAAAGAGGCTCCAGGCTCTGAGCCATCAGCCCAGAGCCTGACGCGGGGTTCAAACTCACGGACCGCGAGATCGTGACCTGGCTGAAGTCGGACGCTTAACCGACTGTGCCACCCAGGCGCCCCTGCCTGTTTGTTTTAAAGCAAAACCTGGAAGTAAGTGGTGTATTTTTTTTTAATTCATGTTCCTTCCCTTCCTAAAATGTAAATAGTGCTTATCATGTTCAGGTATTATTTTAAGCCATTAAAGATTTCACAGATGAAAACATGAAGCATATTACATTTGAATGGCCATAACTAGTTGCAAAGGAAGCTGAGAAATACCTTTAATCCACCTAAAACTCCATTACTATGGA
Organism: Prionailurus bengalensis; assembly: GCF_016509475.1. Taxonomy (NCBI): domain Eukaryota; kingdom Metazoa; phylum Chordata; class Mammalia; order Carnivora; family Felidae; genus Prionailurus; species Prionailurus bengalensis. Next base: position 99,534,831 of record NC_057344.1, on the reverse strand, counting down.
AGAAGGTATAAACAAACACTGAGGAACTACTAAAAGTTTTTTATATGGAGTAAAAAAATTACAAGAAAAAGAAAAAAAATAAAGAGTGAAGCCGAAGAGATCCCTTAGTTAATTAAAGACAGAAAATAGAGCACCTGAAGTGTGTGGCAATAGTTTGCAAAGGTTCCTCCTGTTCCTTTAAAATTTAATCCTGGAGTATTTTATTTCATCGATAGTATATTATTCAGCTGACCTGAAGATTGGAGAAAAATGAATAGGTGACAAATTATTTTTTTCTGTTATTAACATATTTTTCTCCTTTAAGGTAGAAGACAAAATTCATAATAATTTATTGATAATTCCTTAAAAATATTTATGGATGTTAATTATTCAATTTCTTTTTCAAAATATTTTAATAGGACTGAAGTACAACAAAAAGTAAGTATTTTTCTTATTCTAGAATTTAGTCAAATTCACTGTGGGGTGGAGGATAAATCTAAATAGAAAATTGTTTGTGATCTTTTCAAATTTTATAGTATAAAAGAAAATTAGCTTGACTACAATGAACATAAATGTACATAAGCCTGAAAATTAAAAAAACATCCTAAAGGGTTTGCCTATAGAATACAGCTTTTAGGACTAAACTGTAAAACTCATTTGATTGAGTGTGCTTACGTCTAGGAGCAGATAGACCAAGAGGTGGAAAAGAGAGCTATCAAATTGCAAATAACTGCCAACTTTATGGCAGTGTCTTGTGAGAGGCTCTTTTTTAATCACCATCCCCTGTCCTGACACTGAGTGTACAAATTACTCAAAATATTCAACTATTTCTGCCTTTCAGTTAAATAGATATGAAACACATAGAATGGAAATAAAGACTCTCTTTGAACTTTTGATACTTCATGTGAACCTCTAATTTAAACATACATTTCTCAGCTGTTAGTTCTCACTTCAGTTTCAGAACAATATTTTTGACCTAACCTCCCTACCAATTTCTGTTACATGAAGCGAGTAAGTATATTCCCCCCTGGGACCCTTGAAAAATGACTTAATTTGACAAAGAAATAATTTCTTTTCTCTTCCTCTCTCTCACTCTCTCTCTTTTTGACTATAAGCCAGCGTTAAACTTGAAAAATGATACTGTACCCTTATATCAGCAGACTTCCCAAAGCTAAATAACTAGAAAAGTTTACACTAAATAAACTACTTAAGATGCTCGAAGATTCCTTTATGGTACTTTTAGCTGTCTAATTAGGCAGGTACAGTAAATCCTGGTGTGCAATAACAAGAAGCTACAATAATTCAGATGTCTGGGTTTTTTTTGGCTTATAAAATATTAGCCCTACATTGTCCTTAGGGCATCATAAGTTGAATTTAGAACTTTATATATATACATATATCTCAGATCATTCTGACATGTTATGGCACAGAGTAAAATGCCAGTTTTTAGCTACAGTAATTTGCTTGCCTATAAAAGAAGAAAAAAGCAAACATAAAAGATATGTTTGGTGTCTGATTATTCTTTTCCTTTACTTTTATCTGTTACCAATATAGATAAGAATTATTTATTCTTAAATTAAAAAAAAACCTTTTCACGTTTATTCATTTTTGAGTGACAGAACAGAGCATGAGCCGAGGATGCGCAGAGAGAGAGGGAGACAGAATCTGGAGCAGGCACAAGGCTCTGAGCTGCCAGCACAGAGCCTGACGTGTGGCTCCAACCCACTGACCGCAAAATCATGACCTGAGCCAAAGCCAGATGCTCAACCAACTGAGCCACCCAGGAGCCCCTATTTATTCTTAAAGGGGAAATAATAAACACTTGGAAAACTTCATTGACATGAGTTTGCAATTTCTACAGCCTCTACAGCAATTTCTACAAACTTTTGGTTTTTGCCAGAGAACAACCTCTCCATCCTCTGAATGACACAAAGCAACTTGTTTTAATTGATTTTTCTTCTTTTCAGATTTCCAGCCTATGAAAGCAAAATTGTCCAATTGCAGAAAATAAATTTGCATACAATAAATATTAGTAAAAATTCTGGATATTTTGATTAGGCATTTACTTTTTACAGTTGTTTTGCTGTTGACCTATTTTCTGTCTATGTACTGTACATCTGATTTAATATCCTTCTGTATCATTCATACACATCTCATCTTTGGTCATTTTCTTTCTTTTCTCTTTTTTTGTGATGTTTATTTTATTTTTGAGAGAGAGAGCATGAGTTGAAGAGATGCAGAGAAAGAAGGAGACAAAGGATCCAAAAGGGACTCCACACTGACAACAGAGAGCCTGTGGAGCTCGAAGTCAGGACTGTGAGGTCATGACCTGAGCTGAGTTTGGATGCTCAACCTAATGAGCCACCCACGTGCCTCATCATCTTTGGTCATTTTCAATGCAGATTTAAAAAGAATCAATATGGAGTAAGGGAAAGTCCTATGATCCTTAAGCTCTAATCCAATAATTCCTAAAATTTTTTTCTTAAATTGCCACAAATCTTCAGAAGTAACAAATTCAATTTAACAACTCGTGATGGTATTTATATATATATATATATATATATACACATATATATATATATACACATAAAATAGAATGGAATAGTAAAAAAAAGTTCATAACAAACGGTAAAAGTAAATAGAGTTTTAGGAAACTTTTGTTTTGGTTTATATATACGTGGGTCCTGGGTAAAATGTTACTTCTTTCTTTAAGTCTGATAAAACTAAACTAGGTAATAAAGTTCAGAGGCCCTTCAGCACACTCAGGTTGCTCTCTGATCCCAGCTAGCCCCTTTCCAGCTCACCAGAGAAAATATAAAAGCCTCAATCTGAAAATCACTGCTCTGGTAGCCTGGTAAAAATAAAGACTACAATTTCCTCCCAGGAGAATAACAGACCCAGCCTCCAGGCAGCCCAGGATAATTGTTGCAGGATTCCATACCTGAATGAAGAAATCATAATAAATAATCCACAGACTTGGTTTGTTTTATGACTTGAAACAGCAGCTTCTACCAGCTTTCCTTCAAAAACACACACATGAATAAAATGAAAAAGTCAAAAACAACATCAGTATCAGAAACTGAGTCTGTTAAATAAAGTAATGCCAGAATCTGGGAGAGTTCTCCATTAACTACAAAGCAGAGAAAGTTACTGAGAAAAAAATGTCTGAAGTTTCAGAAAAAAAAGTCTTAGAGGAATGCCATTCTTAACCAGAAAATTTGGCATCCAGTTTGCTATTCATTTTGATTGCCTTCTGACATTTTTAGAAAGCCAGAGTAATTAACTATTAATAGCTGACATTTAATAAGCCACTAATGTGTGTGGTGGCATACACTTCATATGAGTTCATATCATCTCCCTTTTGTCAATGAGGAAGCCAGGCACAGAGTATCAAGTAACTTGGCCAAAGTTCTACTATTGTAAGTTAATGGAAGCAATCTTTGATTCCAATACTCTGACCCTTAGTCTGCTTGTCAAATCATTACAGTACATTGCCACTGAATATTATTTTGAAAACCATCCATTTTTAGTACCCAAAGTAAATTTCTGGAAAAGGTTTAATATTTCCAATGAGCTTCAAGAACTTTTTGAAATATAATCAATTGTCTAAAAGCAGTCTTTGAGTCTTCAGCGGAACAGGGTTTTATATAAAATATCTTCAAGAAGCCAACAATTTTGAAATTTAAAAAATTGTAAGGGGAGCATATCTGAGAGAAAACGTTAACAGGATTAGATGAAAAGGAAAATAAATAAAAAGAGGTATTTTTAAAAATCTAAAACAAAGAAAATAGTATAAATACATAATACTGATGGATGTAAAAGCAAGACTAACTGAGAAATCTAAAATAGAGACCAAATGTTAAATCGATTAAACAATTAAACAGGATTTGACAGATTTGAAGAAAAAAGAACAGAAATGATGTTCTTGAAGAACAGAAAACGTGAAGGCAAGGAAACTTAAAACAGTGGAAGAAAATCTTTTCTTCATTGACAAAAACTAATGTACTACCCAAAGTATGTCATATTTCAAGGAACACTAAAATGGAAAGACCCTTAACAACATAAATGCTTGCAAAATATTTTTACTGATAAGGAATAAAAAGAATATTATTCAGGCATATTGGTAGAAAAGTTTTACCACAAAGGAAGAAGCATATATTATACATACCTGTGCAACTTTAAATGACAGAGTGCAATATATCAGCACCTAGACAATATTGTTGGGAAAAAATGTGTGAGTTGAAAATTTCATATCAGTTGTTTCATATCAGTTGTATGTATGAATATAAATACGTGTATCCTTAGTACTGTAAAACTAAGATAGATACCATGCAGGCATCTTTACAAATTACTTTCTACACACTTTCCTATTTCTCAAGAAAAATTGGAATTTCTGGTTGTTACACATCTTGTATTACTTCTTGTATTATTATTACTTCTTGTATTATTACATCTTGTATTATTAATCAGAAAAAATATCAGATAAAATACAAATATATAGATAGATATAGATGTAAACTATATCTATAAAAGTTAAATATGAAACTGTATGAAATGCATTTATTTTCGACATCAGCACTTAATATAGCATATTAAATTTGCATGAAATTTTAAATTAGTATGTAATTTTGATCGTATTATATAAATACAACCACACTTTAAAAGAACACAGGAGAAAAAAAAAATGTCCCAAAATACCAAGAGTATTTGCCTGTGTAGTAAGTCTATGGGTATTTGTTTTATTTCCTCCTTGGGATATTGTAAATATTCTGCTGGAATCATTCATTGCTATAATGGGGAATTAAAATACATCGGTAAATAATTAGAAAGAAAGCCCTCGTGGCCCCACCCTTCTCCCAAAAGCAGGAATGTGAGGGGACTGACCAATATTCTCAGGCATCTACTCAAAGTCCAAGGCCTGAAACCTCACTGCTTCCCTTTTCCTCTCAGGCAAAAATTCGTCTTGAATTCCCACTCAGCAACTCTCCACCTCCCCCACCCACCCCCACCTTCCCCCCACCCCCGCCTCCACCGGACTCCTTGGAGGAGAGTGCGAGTATGGAGAACATAAAGTTGTAGCTGTACTTTCTGCATATCTTTGGTTTGGTTTTTGTTTTGTTGTGTTCACTTTACCTAGCTTCGTGTTCCTCCATAAACTTTTAAATTAAACCCTTCAGTCCAGGTGAATTTTCCAGTCCTGAGGTATTAGAAAACAGACACCCTTGAAATCATATGACCTCAAGTTCCTAGAGTTGAATGGCTGCACTTTCTTTGACCCTTAAGTATATTGTGAAACACACTCATGGTGCCTAAAAAAATCCTCCTCTGGCATGTGGCAGAAAGAGATTTAAAAGGTCTTTTTTTAGCCAACCTTTCTCCTGGGTTTTATTTATAAGAATTCTAGTTTATAGAAAACAAATTACCTCATGTCCAAGGCTTTCAGCCCATTTTTTTTTTCCTTTTGATTCAACCACATGGCAGATAAAAGGTGAGCAAACCATAAGGGATTTCCAGAAAAATGAGAAAATTTGTGAGACACCAAACTCATATGTATGCGTGCATACATTGAAATTTGGTCTGAAGAAAATGTAATTCCTGATAAGACAACCATTCTTGTAAAGTGCATTTAGTACCTCTGATTGGATGGTTTACCTTGATAGCTTTTTAATGTTGTGTTCACTCATTAGCAAAAACCTTATAAAAATCTGAATGATTGACAGTTTCATTGACAAAAGATCTACCTGAATAAAATTAGAAATAATTTGGCTACACCAATTTATGTTCTAAACTTTATATTGCTAAATTCACTTTCAGGGAAAAATCGAGATGTAGTTATAACATTTAATAACTGAGTAGCAACCAGTATTGTGTTGTTTTAAGTTATAATCTTATTATTTAAATGTTAAGGTATGCATCTTAAATTTTATTAAAAGTAATTTGCTTCTCTTTCCATTTACCCTATCCTGCCAATACTTCCATCCATGAGTCTTGCAATAAAAATATAATGAAAACATGGGGCGCCTGGGTGGCTCAGTTGGTTAAGTGTCTGACTTCAGCTCAGGTCATGAGCTCATGTTTCATGAGTTCAGGCCCTGTGCTGAGAGCTCAGAGCCTGGAGCCTAGTTTGGATTCTGTGTCTCCTTCTCTCTCTGTCCCTTCCCCACTAGCTCTCTCTCTCTCTCTCTCTCTCTCTCTCTCTCTCAAAAATAAATACACATTAATTTTTTTTTAATATATATATAATAAACATGGGAAAGATGTTGAAGGTCCTTGTGCCTTTTGCTAAGAAGCATGGTACTGGGAAAGAGTGTAGAAGTGGGAGTAGCAGATGAACAACTTCTCATAACAAGAAGAAGAAGATTTGCATTTGTTTTTCATTTTGTTTTGTTATTGTTGTTTGAATGAAGGTTTACATCAGCTCAACAAGAAAGTTGGAAAAAGATTGAGAATATATGTTGGTAGAAAGAAATAGTAATCCAATAAGAAGAGTGATAGGAAAAATGTTTCCTTGCTCTAATCTGCCTCATTACTGGACATTGTTAAATGACATTGACTGATTTGGGAGAATTGCATAACACATATACATCACTAAGGGCTAGCTGGTTTTGGTGCTGGACATCTAGAATAGGAATAATGCTAAAGCTCCCCAGGAAAGTGGATGCAAAGAGTTTAAAAGACATTTTAAATGCATACTTACTACAAGTGATGTCGTTTCCATTTATAATCATATAACACACTTATATGTTACATACACATTTAGTAAGATTATATCTTAAAATATTCACCTTTGTGTTTTTCTTTCTTTCCACATCCCATCAGTCTTCCACACTGAATCAAGGAGAATTAAAATGTGTACAACAGAAAAGGGATAAGAAAGAAAGAATCAAGGTTCATTGTCTTAAGTATCTAAACAATATCTTGAGAATTGAAATGGAAGCCTTGGAAACACTAGTATTTGTGTGTGTGTGTGTGTGTGTGTGTGTATTAACACAAGTCATATTTATTTAGTACTGGCTATTTATTAAAAGATTATAAAGTGACTAGATGGAAGCCCAGATTACTATGCCATGTCCTTTTGCTGAAAGGAATTAATAGAAGAAACCATGGACAAATCTGTGCCATGAGATGGGAGGAATAGACATGGTGGACCATGTTGAGAGGAGGAAAATCAAGATGAAGCAACTTCTAAGCCCTTTCTATGGCTAGCATCATGGCCAGAAAATGTCATGGAAAGTATTTCAGATATCTATTGCTTTGTTACCAATCATCTCACAATTTAATGGATTAAAATAAGAAAATGATTTATTTTCTCATTGTTTCTATAGGTCATCAATTTAGAGAAGGCATCTAGTCCCAAATGGAGTCTCAGTTGTAAGACTTGAACGCTGGGGGCCATAATTTTCTGAGGACTTTTTACTCACATGTCTTCTGGTCATTGCTGTCTATCAACCAAGACCTTATTTGGGGCTGTTAACACATTGTCTCTCCATGTCACCTGGTATTCTTTATAACATGGTAGCTGGATTCCACAGGTGAGCACTGTGAAACAGAAAGAGTGCCAGGCAGCATCTTCTTTATTTATCTAAAATAATTGAAATAAGGATCTTGAAGAAGTAATTTGCTTAGAGAAGAAGTAATATGGTAATATGAGCATTACCATATTCATAGCAGCACTGCTCACAATAGTCAAGATATGGAAACAACCTCAATGTTCACTGGCAGGTAAATGAATAAAAAAATGTGATATATATCTATATATATAGGTATATATATATATAGATATATATATAATGGAATATTTTTTAACTTTATAGATTTTTATATGTTTGTTTATTTATTTTGAGAGAGAGAGAGAGAGAGAGAGCCCATGCATGCAAGTGTGCAAGGGAGGGGCAGAGAGAATCCCAAATAGGCTCCACATGCTGTCAGTGACAGGGTCAAGCTCATGAACCATTGGATCTCATGACATCTTCTTGACCAAGAAGTCAAAAACTCAAGTGACTAAACCACCCAGGAGCCCCAGTAAATAAAGTAAGCTGATTTTATTTTATTTTATTTTATTTTTATTTTATTTTATTTTTTTTAATTTTTTTAACATTTATTTATTTTTGAGACAGAGAGAGACAGAGCATGAACAGGGGAGGGTCAGAAAGAGAGAGGGAGACACAGAATATGAAACAGGCTCCAGGCTCTGAGCTGTCAGCACAGAGCCTGACACGGGCCTTGAACTCACGAACCGCTAGATCATGACCTGAGCCGAAGTCGGACGCTTAACCGACTGAGCCACCCAGGCACCCCAAAGTAAGCTTATTTTATTTAAAAATAAATAAATAAACAAACAAATACAATAAAATAAAATATTATTAAGCTTTAAAAAAGAAGGGCATTGTGCAATATATGACCATATGGATATGCATAAAGTTTCAGTCAAGCAGGAGGAATACGTTCTAGAGATTTGCTGTACAATATACCTAGAGTTAACAATACTATACTGTACACTTAAAAATTCAAGAAAGTAGATCTCATGTTAAGTGTTCTAACCACAATGAAATCATTTTTTCTAAAGAAAGAAAAAAGTTGCATAGCATCTCCTCCATAATACTCCAATGGTATAAGATTGACATCAAAGGGACTAGAGGAAATTTTAGGGTGATGGAAATGTTCTATACCACAGTTGTGGTGATGGTAACAGAACTTTATGTATTAGACAAAATTAATCAGACTTTAAATTTAAAATTGCTTTACATATATTAAAAGTGATTTACACGGTTGAGAGAAAAATCATCCATGGATTATTATTATTAAAGCTGAAGGTGATGGGTACATGGAAATTCTTCATACTCTTCTCTCTACAAGTTTCTATATTAAAAAGTTAGAAATTACATGTTGTTAAACGCTTTATAGGAAAGTTACAAGCTGTTGCTGAATATGTGACAAAATGAATCAAATCTAAACTGAAGGGGATGGTGATGCTTAAGGAAAGCTGACGTGATGGATGAATTGGAGTTAACTAGGTGAAAAAGCATGCTGGGTTTAGGAGAAGGAATTCTCTCAGCACAAGGAACAGCTTTGTACCAGAACTGAGAACAGCCTAATTGAGGGACAAAAAAAGGAGACCAGAACAGCTAAAGCTCTAAAAGTGGATTTTATTATAAAGTTCTGAATGCAACAAATTTGATCTTAAAATAGTAAAGGCATAAATTTCAGTCAGGACATCAGTCTTGTCTTGTTAAAATTGGATAAAATTAAAAAAAAAAACTTAAGCTTTAAAATAAAATACTAGATAAATTCTGAAGCTATAAGGATAATTCATGACCTGACAATATTCCAGGTCTAAATTACAAATGGGTAAAGCATGCAAGGATTAATGCCCGTTCTTCGCCCATGGAAGAAGCTGAAGCTAATTTTCAAGGTGTTGATAAAAGAATTCTTCAAATGGAATTTTATTAAAGAGAGTGGAAATAATTTTTCAACTTCTTCATATCAGAGTTTTGATAAAACTTTTTGGGCCAGTATCAAGCCATTAGCTAATATCATAGATTTGAGGAGAGACATACCTGCACCAACTCCACACTTAGGCTTTTAAAAGTTTTTGCTCTGTGCATAAAGAGAACAGAAACAGAACTTCCTTAGGACAAAGAAGAGGGTCTAGTCAGTTTCTGCGTGTTCCCCACGTGTTAACGTACCACTGTGCCAAATGCAATCAGCGACCACTACTTTCTCTTAGGACTTATCATCTCCCTACTTGGTCAGACACGAAGGGAAATAATCCAATATTATCATTTTATTTTATTTCATTTTATTTATTTTTTTGTCTATTTTTCCCTCTTTTTTAAAACTTTTTTTTCAATGTTTATTTATTTTTGACAGAGAGAGAGAGAGAGACAGAGCATGAGCAGGGGAGGGGCAGAGAGAGGGAGACACAGAATCTGAAGCAGGCTCCAGACTCAGCACAGAGCCCGACAGGCGGCAAGATCATGACCTGAGCCGAAGTAGGCCGCTCAACCAACTGAGCTCAACCACCCAGGAGCCCCTATTTTTCCCTCTTGTATCTCTGGTGTCTAAAAGATTACCTGACATATGGTAGGTTCCTGTGAATATTTGTTGAATAAGTGAATTAAAATAATTATTGCATTTAATTGAGTGCAAGGGAGAGACTCATCACCTGAGACTTTTTTTTCCCTCATTCTATCGGTGCCTTAAAATCCCTCATCTGCTCAATAGCATTTTTTCTTGATTTGAATCGCTAGTAATAGGAATTCTTAATAAAGTTCCATTAGAATTATTTTATACATTCTTGAATGGAAGTGGCTCAATTCTCAACTTTCCATTCACTACAATTTACTGTTGTGCTACAGTTTACTCACGTGCATGTTCCTACAATATTGCATTCTATATTTTTCTAAAAAAAAAAAAAACCTAATATATTTTCAGCTACAATATTTCCTGCCAATACATATCAATTATTATATGTTTGTTTCAGTCTAGCCAATGTAGTTTCTAAAATCATGTCTACTACTTAGTTAATAAGTTATAAAATATATAAAAGGTGTAAACTTTTATTTTGAATATTCACATCTATTTTAGTCCAGTGTTTGTATGATTGGATTGATTAAAAAAAAAAGTGTTGGAGGATAAAATAGCTTTAAGTGCTGAATGAAAGTTTCAGTCTGAGTGGAAAATATTATGATAGACCCTTTGCAGATGAAAATAGATTGTGATTTAGAGAAATAGCCAGTTTTTATAATTTTTTGGCATCAGCGGCTCAGGTAATAACTGTTCTAAACTATAGGGAGTGGAGACAACTGGCTTGGCCTCTGAGCGAGAGATCATTATTCTACATCATGTCCTCCAAGTCTCCGTGACTGTGAAATCCTGAAGCTCTTTCCCTATTGCTGAAGGAAGTCTGTGTGGGGTCTGGAAATCGCCCGCTTTTCTGTAAATCCTATCCCTCCTCCCTTTTTCTCCACTGCAGGCAATCCTCAGGGCCATTTTTAAACTTTGTTTTCCTGTCTTTAGCCTCACTCCCAGGCCACCGCCTGGCCCCTTGTCATATAGGGCATTATGCAGAGCATTAGCAAACAGCTATTTTCCATAAAAGATAAAACATGGGAGATCTGGATAATAAACAAAGTCACTTCTGAGTGATCTTTTAATTTACTTCTACTCCTTGCACTTGATAAGAGAAACTCCCACCCTTTGCTTCTGGAACAAGTCTTTCATCCGTTATCTCTGAATTCTCACAGGCTAGATAAAGAAAGGATCCAAACCCTCGCAGAACATTTCATTCCCTTCCTTTAATTTCCTCCTCACTAATTTCTTTAAAAGTCTGACATTGGTCAGTACTCTAAAAAATAATACAGACGATGTTATCCTTGTATATCTACCCAAAGAACTTCTACACCACGTGTTTCTTACTCCACTGTTTTCCATGAGAGAGCTAATAGGAAATGTACCCTCTGGGTCATCGATCCTCGGAAGCAGCTGCTGCTTCTGTAGCTGCTGTAGGCACATGCGTGCAATATATGCAAGCTTCCAAGTTCTCTACTGGGGGGAGGGAGACAATGAAACTGGATCCCAGCCCTGTAGAAGTCATTCTACAAATCTGATAATTTTAGTTTTTATTGATTTTTAATTTTTTAGATTTATTGTTAATTGAAATACAAGTTAGTTCACATAAAGTTTAAAAATAACTTCAGGAATAGAATATAATAATTCATCAGTTACATATAATACCCAGTGCTCATTCCAACAAGTACCTCTTCAATGCCCATCACCCATTTAGCCCATTACCCCACCCACCTCCCCTCCAGCAACCCTCAGTTTGTTCTCTGTCTTTAAGAGTCTCTTATGGTTTGTCTCCCTCTCGGCTTTTTTTTTTTCTTCTTGTTTTTTGCTTCCCTTCTCCTATGTTCCTCTGTTTTCTTTCTTAAATTCCATGTATGAGAGAATTCATGTGATATTTGTCTTCCTCTGATAGACTTATTTCGCTTGGTATAATAATACACTCTAGTTCCGACATTGTTGCAAATGACAAGATTTCATTTAGTTTGTAAAATATTAAACATTACTTTAATGAAATTAGAAACTTGGAAATCTAGGATGCATAAAAAAAATGTCATGTGACTGAGTATTCTCTGCTCAAAAACTAATAAGCAAACTAACTAAAAAAACAATCATTTGTAGAACAAACACGAGAAGTATAAAAATGGCTCTGCAGTGCTAAACATACAGAATCAGTAGTGTATTGGTAAAGATTTAACACCAGCTTTGGGAGAACAGGGCATACAACAATGCCCTGTTGTATGGCATTTGCTGCTTTCTATGGTGTACGTACTCCCACTACGGCCAATTTTGAGCTACTTAGAAGACATCAGTAAATGTGAGCTGGAAAGAAATGTGTGCAGTTGGTTCTTGGAAGCAAGCCCGAGCAGTCTCCAACATCCCACTGTGACATGAACGAAAGAGTGTACGTATTTGAATCTGCCCTTGGATATTAGTTTGAAATCGGTGTTTTGGAAAACATACATACCAAGTATTACATGTTTTTGCTACTAAAAGAAAAACATTGAGTGTTTTAGGGTGAACCGTTTCAAATGAAATAAATAAACAAACTTGAAAGGGACATTTGGTTTGAGGAAGGCATTGTTTCCCATGCAGGTTTAAATTCAGCTCATGTAAGTAATACAACCTGTTTATAGTTTCTATAGCTCAACTTAATTTCTTTTCCTGTCTTCCATTCCTTTGTGGTCCTGGAAATGAATATCAACCAATCTGAGATCAACTCTTTTTCTTAAGAGACGTAGTATTAGGAAGGCTTATGAAATAATGAGGCATTAGTAGTGATCATTGTCAGTGCTATCTGTCCTCTTCAGCATCTACTAAGATAGCTATAGAACATTCTGGATCTCAGCCCTTGGTCCACCCTGTGGAAACATCCCTGTTTCTAGTTGTATGGCTTCTAGTCTGCCAAGTTGTACCCACTATTTCTTATTTCTTGGCTTTGTGGAAACATAGAAGTGGATCAGCTTCTCCAACATGTCTCAGTTGTAATGTTAACTAAGGCTCTATCTGTCCAGATACAACACGTAAACACCTCTCCCTGAGAATGATTCATTATCCCTCTCTACTCTCAGTACCTACCAAACTATCTGTGCCTTTTGCTTTTGTTCAAAGGCTTCATCCAAGCTCCCAGGTGTGGGCACTTCCCTTGCTTGAGACCTGCCTTTGTGCATATAACTAAATTTCTCTTCTAACCACCTCTTCATCCTCTACCATCCCCACCTTAGGACATCTGTCCAGTGTCCTGGGTTGAATGGTGAATTAGACCAAGGGAAAACTTCAGCTAATCTATGATGCTTTCTTTCAAATGTTTTTCCAGGTTGTGGGCACTCTGTCTTCCCTAAAGGGCTTTACCTTTTGGAACTCTAAAGTTAGGGAGATAGTCCCCCCTTTTCTCCTTGATGCTATCACTTTTCTCTTTAGGGAAAAGAATGTTAAATGCTCTAGCATTTAAATTTGTAAGAAGAGAGAGGAGGAGGGAGGAAATGTCAGAATGGGAGGGGGGGCATTTCTTAATAGAAAAATCATACCATGCTGCATTATTGGAGCAGTAATTCTTGTATTTTTACTAGATGTTCCTGCTCCAAGTATAGAAGAGCTCATGGTTACCCACAAAGAAGTTTTTTCTTCAATATTCAATTGTGAGAAACACTAAAATCATAAAGAAAAACTAAAATTTGAAAAAAAAACCCACGGGAAGAAGACTTAAATGAGGAAATTCAGGGGAGTTTAGTATCACAGCAGCCAACAGCATAATGGATTGAGCCAATATAGGCCCAATACTGTTGGGCCTAGAGTAAACATCTAGAAAGTTTGCATTTTTAACAAACAAAACATCTCAGAGGTTCCCAGAAGCCGAAGATCAAAAGGAAACTTAAAATTACAGCAGTAAACTTTCAATAAGCTTGCAATATACTCTTAAAGTGATATGGTGGTGACTGTAAGGTTGTCCGAACAGAAATAAGACCTGAAGGCTAGTGCCTGAGATGGTATGCCCATTTTGAAACAGGAGACATAGACTCCGGAGTGAGAGGAAAAAACCAGAATGGAGATCAACACATGAAGCTGGGGCAGGCCATCATCCCAGAAGAATGAAAAACAAAAAAAAGAAAAAAAGAAAGTAAGTCAATTCCTGGAAGAAAACAAAAAAGTGTGTGTGTGTGTGTGTGTGTGTGTGTATAATCTCTCTCTGTATAATCTTTGTATATATGCATTATCTATATATATTTTTAAAATATACACATATGAATCCATAAACATATACACATTTTTACATAAATATCTTCCAGGAAAACTCTAAAAGCCTGGTGCTACTGTGCTACGTGCAGTATGAAATCTGAATCAACATTATCTGTTCGTCTGTATGGGATGGAAATCTCTAAACCAAGAAGTTAACATAAATTTGAGACTGGCTAAAATATAATATGTCTTTTCTCTAACACTTTTCTTCCCCTTCTCCTGAACTCTGTAACCTTGATAGTAATTACTGCCAACTGACACACTGTTTGATTTTACATTTGTTTATATGTATTCTGTTTCCTGGAAGTTAAGGGTTTGTTTTATCCTCACCTCCTAGAGAAGAGGGCCTGGTACACAGCAAAAAAATATGAACACAGTAAAATTTTGGCAGCCTGACGTGGTAGCTACTGTGCACAAAACCTACTAAAAGGACAGTCAGCAGACTGCAAGGGATTATTATGCCAAAAAATCGCAATAATAAAGAGATTTTAAATTAGATTTTTTAAAAAGCCTATCTTTTAAAGAATCAACAATAAATAAATAAAAGCAGATATGAAAAATAATTAAAGTTCTAAAAATTGCACAGACGTGCACATGCTTGTTTAAATTAAAAGCATTATACAACATTAATGAAAAAGAACCCATGCTCTATCTCTTTGAGGTCATAGATGGAAAGAAATTGAAATCATGAGGTGGTTAGATGTTAGGGGCTAAGAATGTAGGCTCTGGGATCATACTTCAGAGGTTTAATTGAGCAAGTGTCTTAGTTAATGATTTTTAACACGTGCTACTGAGGTGGGAGGGGAGGGAGAGAGAGAGGTGCACATGAGGAAGGTAGAAGGAGGAAGAGAGAAACAGGGAGTAAGGAAGGAAAGAAGGAAGGGAGGGAGGCAATGACAGACAAAGGAAGGGATGAGAGTCTCAACATCAAGGAAGCCAGTGGTTTTCAAAGTTCCTAATAGCAGATAGGAGAATTTAATCAACATGCTTTGTTTTCAGATTTTTTTTTTTTTTTTTTTTTGGCATTCTTCGTTCTAACTTGTCCTGTATTTTCCAACGACTTGTGCCTATACATTCTCTAATATACTACCCATGAGACAGTCTTACAGGCTTTCAGCTGTGAAGTTCCTGCTGTAACTGTCCTTCGTTTTAAGGTATATGCTTCTATGTATGTGAGTGAGTCTACTGGTTCTCTGAATAAAAGAAAATAGAAGAAAATTAAATGATAGAAATCTTATTTATTTTCTTAATGTTGAACTCTTGGGTGCATAACTTTCTAGAATCTCCCAGCCATTTACTTTGGAGAGAGATAGGCCATAAATATATTTTTCAATGTGCATGTATTCCAAAATACCCTTTAGATTATTCTCTGAAAGAGACTGTGATTGCTCACACAAAGTTACAGTGTCTTTATCAAAATGAGGATGAAGAGTGTGGTTTGGGCCTGCCCCAGGAAACATATTTACTAAATTCATTAATCCCATTGTTCTCTATATTCTTAGTCTCAACACACTTTCTTTGATTAGGTATATCCACGGATTTGAATTTTCAGAGTGAAAACAGTTTTGTGAGTGTTAACCCTGGCACAAGATGCAAGATATATAAACTCTGAATAAAATTATAAATACAGTCAGTTTCCATTGAAAAGGACCTCTTAACAAGAAAAAAATAATATTTAAAGAAACCTTTAAAATATGGCAAAGAAATGGAAAAATAGAACAATTTTTGCAGGTTTAGTTTGAACCTGCTAAAAATATATATGTATATGTGCATATATGTATATTGATAGTATCATTTATTAAACTTATTCATGAATATATTTATATAATATTTAAAATCAGAAAGTATAAATGAAATGTAAATGATGATTAAGAATAAATAATGCTTTCACATTCTTCAAAATGATTTTTTGGTTACCAAGAAATGAATAAATAATTTGAAGTAAAACCTTGTATTTGAAAATTAATAGGAACTATCCTAAGATATATTTTCATGATAATTTGAAAACTTAAACTGATACCACCTTCCTATGTGCTGAGCTTTCTATAGCCTTTAGAAATAGTTATTTATATCTCTGTAATCTGAATTATAGTTATTCTTTGGTATTACCTGTGTGTTATGTTCCTTTATTTAAATATGTTTTCTTATATGTGCTGGTACCTAGTGATTAGGTAAATAGCCAAAGAAATAGTGAAAGAATGTTTCTAAACCATTTTCTAAAATAACATTATTACCATGTATCTAGATGGTTCACATATATTGAAGAGTTTTCCATAAATGACCCATGGATTTAAAATTAGTATTTCATGGAATATGACCTACAGAGGGATAAGATGCAAAATCTCTGTCTTAAGTATTTGTTCATTAGAAAGGGCTGCATGGCACAATGCATTGAGGGCACCACTTGTTCACTTGGCATGCTTCCCAAAATCGAATATTTTGACATAAACTTTGAAGATGGAGGAGTGTGGTGATTTCCTAGATGAGGAGTTAGAAGGAAGAAAATTTAAAGCTGTTATAAAATAAATGCACTTGTTTAATATTTGTAAAGAGTTCCCCCCCCCAATGTTTAGAAAAGCTATTTTCTTCTCATTTTTGTTTCCCAAAATTGAATACCTTAGTTTATTATTAAACGTTAACTAGTTTTCTGGCTTATTAAATTTTTCATTGGCTAAATGATTTTCCAGTGGCTCTTTTCATGTAAAGTTGGAACTTGCCTCAGGACACTCCATTCATTCATTCATTCATTCAATTACTTAATGAAAGTTGTTTGTCACATGAAGTCTCATTTGCCAGGTCAAAGTAGCTAGTATTTAAGGATACAGTGATGGCCAGGAGAGAATTCCTAACTTTGAGAAGATTTTAATAATACAGTAATAGGCAAATATGTTATCAGCTATTTTTTCCCCTTGGTGTTTTGATACTGGATCATTGGACACATACCCAACTACATGAATTTAACTTTTTCTTACTATAAACTATAATCAAGAATTACAACCACTGATCTGAACATAGTTTGAAAGCAATTTCACCAAAAACAAGTAGAATAAATTCAAAAGAATAAATTCAAATATTACCCAAAGTATACAGAAAGAAAGAAGACAGCTTTAGAAATGCTTGATTAATGACAGCCATTTCCAAAATAAAACCTAAGTAACACAAGAAGTTGGAGGCAGAACAGAAGGAATAAAGTAACCAATGAGAATGTATTCATTATTGATGCATAAAAAACCTGATGCAAAAAAACTTGAAATATATACTGTGCCGAAACGTTCACTTTTCTTTTCAGATGGAAAGTACAGATAAGAAACCTAAAAATTTCAGCACTTCTTGAAAAATGGCAGTCTTGGCTACAGAATAATTTATGTAAATATTCTGAGTTTACTCCATTGGATTCAAATACTTTAATAAACTTAAAGCTGACCTGTCAGGGTTTGTGCAGAAGTACTTTTTAGTCAGGCCTTGAGACTAGATCGCTTCCATTTTCTTAGCAGATAAAACTCCTGGAGGTTCCAGGAGGTAGTGGGGAGGATGCTGGTCTTGAATTTCACTGTGTTCTCATTGCTCTGTGGCTACACTTTACCACTGACAAATGAATGCTGGTCTTCCACAGAGTTCTCAACTAAAACTGCAGCTTCTCTCAAATGTGTCTCCTGTGTACAGCTACGTCACAGACTTTGAGTCTGAAGTTCTCTCTTGTCCAGCAAGAGAGCAGACACAGAATTGAATACGAGAGAGGCTAATGTCTGGGAGGAGACAAGAGCCCTGAGTAAGAGTCCTTGCTCCATATTTAGTAAGATCAAAAGGCTTACAAACATGATAGATATGCAGAAAGAAACAATGAAACAGAGATCATTAACTCACGTTTGTGAGAGAAAGGGGATTTCGAAGATATGCGGTGTTAGGGTTTGGGTCAATACAAAACAAAATCTGGGCCCCCAACAGATGGCTGTTACTGGCAGGCACCAGTCTGTGCCTGTTTATCATAACTCGCCTAAGGGATAAGACAGATAGAGCAGGTATCTCAGAGTCAACAAGGCACTTTTCTTTTGACAATTAGCTCCAGGCAATTTCACCCTGCTGCTGCCTTCTATTGTCCTGTTTACCTGTTTATCTATTCTCAGAGGCTTTCATCCTGTGGAAGCAGCTTCCCAGCTTCCTGTTCTACCCTTTTGTTCTACCCTGGAGGGCTTTGTGTTGTGGCTGTTTTCCCCACTCTAAGCCTTGTTAACCCATTGGTGCAAGCTCAGGGAATTCCTAAACTTATTTGCCACAGAGCTATGCTACCATCAACCCCAGTCTCTCCTATCCAGGGCACTGCATGTAAGAGGTACCTTTTCCTCCTATGTAGTCCCTCACCAATACCTATGTAGTCTGCTCTCTCTTTGGGAAACTGCTTTCTGAAATAAGCCTAGCGGCTGCTTCTCATGAAACTCCAGCATAACTCCTCTTCCAACAATTTAGTCCTTTGTCAAGAGCCTAGGTCTTGGCAAACATAATCTTCAACTCTCCCCCACAGGAAGAATATCCTCAGGCCTCCTGGATCTAAGCCCTGCTGACCTTCTCTAAAGAGGAAAGAGGCAATGTATCTCATTCTTTCTTATTTGGAAAACACAATTAAGTTCTCCTCCCGGAGGGTTACGTGACAGATATACTTAGTAAATCTAATTGCTCCCCGCTCAGGTAACACATTTTTTTTTGCACTAAAAGCTATAAACAAATATTAAATTCTCATCATTGGGAAGGAAGTTGACAATCATATTATAACTTTTGGATATAGACATTAAAAACAGCAAACAAAAACAAGTACACAGTAGCAAAAAAAAATAGTAAAAATGACTTTGGAATGGTTCTTTCAGATAAATATAATTACAGAATTCAGTTTTTAAGGATGTTTCCTGGACAGAACTTTTACACAGATTATACTTCTTATGGGCTCATTTTTGCTGTTTCATTTCCAATGTCACATGATTGTACTAAGAAAAGTATGCTTTAAGTCACTAGGTGAATGACCAGGGGTTCATGTGTTGACCACTTCTCAGTAGATTCAGAATTTTTACTCTTCATTTTAAAAGGAAAATCTGTTGAAATCCAGAGAGATCACAGTGAAAAAACCAGATCATCTGTTATTCTTGTTACCTTAGGAAATTGTAAGGAATAATTCTGCTGGCCTATATTGTTTTGTTCAATGGATGTGCTTTGGTTTTTTGAACAGAAAAGTGTCAAGTCAAAATGTTCTTTTCCTTTTCTTTACCATTTTTAAAGAATCACTCAATCAAGTCATGTAATTGAAAAAAATGGCACTCTTTATGTGAACCAAAATTTCTTCACATACCCTGGAACAAATGCTAAATTCCATTTTAATCAGGCCAGATCAGTTTACATGGAATGGATTACTATCAAAATGATCGCTAAGAGTAATAATAATTTGATTCTGTTATAAAATTTATAAGGTTGTTGCCCTGTATTGCATTGCTAAGTTTCAAACATCTTTGTACAATTATGTTATAAATCTCAGTAGAATCACAGTTAAAAAGAGGAAACTAATTTAAAAAGCAAGAATAAGTGCTACTTCACCCATATAACTATTCTTTTTTTTTTTTTTTTCTTTTTTGTACTTAAACCAAAAGAAGTTCAGGAAAGAATGGCTCCCAGAGGATTCTGGTTGGCCAACATATTTTGAATTTTGAGGTGCAGATCTTTTCTAGATAAGTATAGACTTGGTTTCAAGGATACAGTTTCTATTTTTGTCTTTGCCTCTACCGGTTTTTGCAACACTTCATCCATAGTCCATTACATTTAACGATTCCCACCTCTATGAGTGGAATTCATGATTGAAGGTAAAGATAAAGAAACCAAATATTTTCCTTACCCACATTTTGTCTTCTTATATAAAAATTATTTCCTAGCAATATGCTTATATATTGAGAACTATTTTAATAAGTAGTTTCTACATAGTCATACTAAAAGTTGAGAATATGTTTTAAGTATGACTTTCACTGAATGACCTACATCTGTTTACAGTTTGGAATTTAACTATCCATTAATAAATATATTTTAAAACTATTCATTATAAATAGATGTCTTTTAAAGTCTTCAATATTAAAAATTGTAAAGGGAATGTGTTCTATGTGACTCTAGGGTTCTAGCTCCTAATCACAATGACATATATCTCACTGAATTGACCAAGAGCCAATAGCTTGTTCAAAGAACTGTCCTGGGAGATGCTTGGGAACTCGATGCACAAGGGTGTTGCCCAGGGCAACTATGGCATGAAATTAAATAGAAATCTATCTCCTATACCACCCAACTCCCAATGTTTTTATGGAGCTAATGTCTCCTCTAGAACATTGACGAATTGTCAGTAATAGCGATGGGCATCTGGAGACAATAATTTACACAGATGCTGATGTTCTCTTAAGAGACATTGCTAGCAATATCATTATGGAAGTTGGAGGCAGTAGTTGTGAAATTGGTATAAGAAAGGAAAACATAATGTACGCTTTGTGGCAAGTGTGGCAAAGTTGCCTTTTGAGGGCTTCTTTGGTGAAGATTCTTTATATAGAGACTTTATAGATGAGGATTCCATGAATACTCTAAATCAAGTGGATCCAGTAATATAAAAGTTTACAATATTAAAGATTTATTTGTTTCCACACATTAAGAAGATATAGTAGACACATATAATCTACTCCTACTTTGTAAATATGAGGTGATCTCCCATATATAATTTTAATTTGTTAATGAACAATTTTATCATTTTCCAACTATATACATATCATCTATATAACATGGGTCTGTTTTTAGTCAATTTGTCTCAGACCTTGTCACAAAGATCAGTATGCAATTGAATAATACTGGTTTCTATCCCAAGTGTGACTGATTCAATTTTAGAAACACTGTAGGTCAACCCCCTTCTAGACTAATCTTCCACTAGAATATCAGTATGTATCTGATCTGTATTATTCACCTCTACCATATCCTTAATACATACAATCACCCTAGGCACAAAGTAAGCATTAATTGCCTTTTGAATAGATGAATGGATTTCTTTTGATCTTAGATGGTCCATAGTTTACTTCAGTACAAAAAAAGGCAAGCCTTATCTCTAAAATTGTTACCTCTCACTCACAAGATCTTGTCATCCTTCCTAACTAAGCCATTTACTCCCATCATCATACTCTTTAGCTACATCTTCAAAACCTCAATTTACAACATTTGCTATCCATATACTACCTCTTAACCTCCAAGTTTATTTCTTCCAATAATTTGTAGACATGGTAAGGACTTCCCAATCCATTTCCCACTCCTGTTTTCCCTGTCCGTCAGGCCCCTCAGATCTTTACCCTCCAGCTCCCTACCCTCACCTTTATAGCAATTTTATATCATCTGTTCTCTGCTTCCTCACACCTTTGCAAAACCCCAACCCTCCTTAAATTCACATGTTCATTCAAAGTTTCTAATGTGCTGGGAATTAAAAAAACATGTAACATGTCGATTGGATATTCTTAAATTATTTATTACTTCTGGAAGTAATACATTCTCCTTATTTCTGATGTTTCTTTCCAAATGCATATAATTCAATTAGCCTATTTCCAAATCTTGCTGATTGCCTTATAGGAATTAATGAAAACCAAATGACATGACTTCAAATTAGATTCTAAGAAAGGAAAGAGGAGGGGAGGAAAAAAATGTTACTGGCTGATTTCAATATTTCTCATAGGTAGAAAAATTTTAAAAAGATCAACCCCCCCCCCAAGGAGGTGCCTAAAGATATTACATGAAGATATTAGAATAGTTGTAACTGTTTTCGATTGCAAGAAAAAGACTCCCAATTCTTCATCTCTCCCATTTGCCTTCCTATGTTTCTGAGCTTAGCCATATTATTTCCTTTGGTCCATGGGAAGTTAATAAATATAACTGAAACAGAGGTTTGAAACAGGCATTCATCATTGTACTTGTACTGTATTTCACACTGCTTTATTTATTTTTTTTTTCGCACAAATTGAAGGTTTGTGGCAACTCTGAATCAAACAAGCAAACAAATCTATCAACACCATTTTTCACCAGCGTTTGCTCACTTTGTTTCTGTGTGTTGCATTTCAGTCAGTCTTGTAATATTTCAAGCTTTTTCATTATTGTTGTATTGGTGGATTGTTGTATTGTTGTATGGTGGTCTGTGATTAGTGAAATTTTGTAATTGTTTTGGGGTATAACATACCCATATAAGATGGTGAGCCTACTCCTTAAGTGTTGTGTGTGTACTGACTGCTCCACTGACAAGATGTTCCCTAGTCTCTCTCCCTGTCCTTAGTCCTCTTTAATCCCTGAGACACAAGAATATTGAAATTGGGCCAATATCCCCACAATAGTTTCTAAGTGTTCAAGTGAATGGAATAGTTGCACATCTCTCGCTTTAAGTCAAAGCTAAAAAACGATTAAGCTTAGTGAGGAAGGCATGTTGAAAGCCAAGATAAGCCTGAAACTAGGCCTCTGGTGCCAAACAGTTATGCAAGTTGTGAATGCAAAGAAAAAGTTCTTGAAGAAAATTAAAGGAGCTACTCCAGTGAACACACAAATGATAAGAAAGCAAAACAGCCTCTTGCTGATATGGAGAAAGTTTCAGTGGTCTGGATTGAAGATCAAACCAGACACAATACTCCCTTAAGCCAAAGCCTAATCCAGAGCAAGGTCCTAACTCTCTTCAGTCCTATGAAGGCTGAGAGATGAAAAAGCTGCAGAAGAAAGATATGAAGCTAGCAGAGGTTGGTTCATGAGGTTTAAGAAAAGAAGCCATATCCATCACATAAAAGTGCAAGATGAAGAAGCAAGAGCTGATGTAGAATTTGCAGCAAGTGGTACAAAATATCTAACAAAAATAATTAATGAAAGTAGCTACACTGAATAGCAAATTTCCATTAGAGATGAAATGGCTTTCTGTTGGAAGATGATACCATCTAGGAGTTTTATTTTCATAGCTAGAGAGGAGAAGTCAATGCCTGGCTTCAAAGCTTTAAAAGACAGGCTGATTCTTATTAGAAGCTAATGCAGTTGGTGACTTTAAGTTGAAGCCAGGGTTTACTTACCATTCTGAAAGTCCTAGGGCCCTTAAAAATTATGCAAAATGTACCCTGTCTGCACTCTGTCAATGGAACACTTCTAAGTGTTAACTTTCAAATCTTGTTATTTAAGAAATACAGTTTGTAAGGTTATAGCTGCCAGTGATTCTTCTGATGGGTCAGGGCAAAGTAAACAGAAAAATGTATGGAAAGTATTTCAGGTGCCAGTAAGATCACTCATGATTCATGGGAGGAGGTCAAAATACCTTCATAAGAGTTTGGAAGAAGTTGCTTCCAATCCTCATGGATGACTTTGAAGGGTTCAAGACTTTAGTGAAGGGAGTAACTGCAGATGTGGTTGAAATAGTAAAAACAAAACAAAACAAAATAAAACAAAAACAAAAACAAACAAACAAAAAGAATAAGAATTAGAGGTGGAGCCTGAAGATGTGACAGACTTGCTGCAATCTCATGATAAAAATTGAACAGATAAGGAGTTGCTTCTTGTGGATGAGCAAAGGAATGTTTTCCTGAGATAGAATCTGCCCCGGTGAAGATGCTGCAAAGATTGTTGAAATGGCAAAGGTCTACAATATTACATAAACTTGGTTGATCAAGCAGCAGCAGAGTTTTAGAGGCTTGAGTACAATTTTGAAGTTCAGCTGTGGGCAAAATAATATCAAATAGCATCACATGTCACAAAGAAATCATTTGTGAAAGAAAGTCAATAGATACGGTGAACTTCATCCTTGTCTTAAGAAATTACCTCAGCTGCCCCGGTCTTCATCCACCACCCTGGTCCGTCAGCAGCCATCAGTATCAAGGCAAAACCTTCCACCAGCAAAAAGATTACAACTTGCTTAGGGCTCAGATGATGGTTAGCAATTTTTAACAATAAAGCATTTTTTCAATTAAAGTGTCTACATTGTTTTTATAGACATGATGCTATTGCCTACTTAATAGACTATAGCATAGTGTAAACATAACTTTCATATGCACTGGGAAATGAAAATATTCATTTGACTCACTTTATTGCAATATCTGCTTTGTCGCAGTGGCCTGGAACCCAACCCGCAACAGCTCCTAGGTATACTTATGTTTGTCTATTGCTTCTTAGGTTCTTGTAACTCTGCTTTTGCAGTATGATTACTGGTTTCACCTGTGGGAGGAATGTAAGACACAGAAAGAACAGAACTAAGTTATGCCAGCTAAAAGCCAGCATAGCCCCAGAGGTGCAAGCAGGTTTAGTTTCAATGGGAAAAACTACCCAACTGAAATCACTGACTCAGACACGAACAAAATGAGTTGATGTTCTTTGTTTTAAACATTGATTCTGGGGGTGCCTGGGTGGCTCAGTCAGTTAAGCATTTGACTCTGGCTCAGGTCATGATCTCGTGATTCGTGTGTTCAAACCCTACGTTGGGCTCTTAGCTGACAGCTTGGAGCCTGGAGCCTGCTTTGAATTCTGTGTCTCTCTCTCTCTGCCCTTTCCCCTGCTTGTTCTCTATCTTTCAAAAATAAATGAGTAAACAATAAAAAAATAAATAAACATTGATTTTGGAGTAATTTTTTCTAACCCAGCACAAAATTGGCGGAAATACAACCAATACTATTTTTATAAACATAAAAAAAAAAAAGCAAACCTTTACTAATGCCAAAAGGTACTGATGCACACTCACAGAAAGAAAAATATATATAAAACCACCTCCAAAATAAAAATCTGTATGGGTGTATACAACATAATATTACCTAAGAGAACTGAAACCTAAGTTCTTATTCATACTGACAGTTGTGTAACAGCTTAAAGTACCCAATGAGAGAGAGAGAGAGAAAAAAAAAAAATCCAAATTGCCTAACAAAGTAAAATGCAGTACTCTGTGCTACACTCACAAGATAGACCAAAAACAAATATTCTGAAGGGGTTGAAAATAAAGAATGAACAACGTTGTACTAGGCAACTGTGAACAAGAAAGCAGATTGATAACTGAGAGGTAGAATTTAGACCAAAAAAACCTTGAAAGGGGAACAAAAAAAGGACAATCGGTAAGGTCATAGGTAACATTCAAAATGAAGATATAACATATCTAAATATTTGTGAACCCAGTATTCCAGCATTACTTTTAACGCAAGCCAACGTAAGTTTGTGAGAAAACAGCAATAAAAATAAATCTAAATATTGGTTCTTTAGAAACATTTTTTTTTTTAAAGAAGGATATTGAAAAACAGCTAACTCAATTAGAAAGTGATAGTGCTAAGGGGAATTGGGTAGAGGTGGAGAACCAAGTTAGCAATAACGAAGACAAAATAATCATCAAAATATAGGAATTTTAAGAGATTTAGTGTGCACACTTTTATGCAAATTAATTTTAAAAAACTGTTTTTCTCTCTCACAAAAGAGAGGGAGATAGACAGAGAGAGAGAGCCTGCATAGATCAGTTACCAGTGAAGAAATAATGTAATAGAAAAGATTAGGTGTTTATTTATTTTAGTGGCTGACTGAAGTATTCTTTGTAGGTCACTAGGGTTAAATTTGTTCATAGTTGTTCAAATATTCTGCAACTTGTTAATACCTTTAAAAATAAGTTTTTTTTAGGTTTATTTTTATTTCAAGAGAGAAAGAGAGAGCAAGTGGGGGAGGGGAGAGAGAGGGAGACAGAATCCCAAGCAGGCTCCGAGCTGTCAGTGTTGAGCCTGATACGGGGTTTGAACTCCTTAAAGCCTGAAATCATGACCCAAGTCAAAATCAAGAGTTGGACGCTTAACCGACTAAGCTACACAGGCACCCGAATACCTTTAGGAATAAGTTGGGGCTCTTCTATTTCTCCTTTAAATCTGTGATATGCACTATGTATGTTTTGAAGCTCTGGTGTATAAACACTAATTTTGAATTCTTGTATCTTTCCATAGAATTGACTCTTTTATCATTTTGAACTGTCTCTTTTTCACTAGTAGGACCCCTTGTATTAAGTCTTCTTTGCCTAATATTCATAAACATATAATAGCTATCTTCTGGTTTATGCATGCATACTATAGATTGTTTTATTCTTTTGACCCTTTGTGTATGCTTATATTTCACATGCTATCCCTAGTAAGCAACATAGATGTTGTTTTGATATTTTATCCAGTTAAACAAACATTGACTTTTAATTGAATTTTAATGGATTTATAAGTATTGCCATTTTTGATATATTTGTGTTAAACGGCACGTTGCTATTTGTGCCATGTGTTCTTCCTTCCTTTTTCTTTTCATGCATTTTTAGATTATTCAAGTTTTGAAAATTTTATACTGGATTTTTATTTATTTTATTTATTTTTTTAACGTTTATTTATTTTTGAGACAGAGAGACAGAGCATGAACGGGGGAGGGTCAGAGAGAGGGAGACACAGAATCTGAAGCAGCCTCTGGGCTCCGAGCTGTCAGCACAGACCCTGAAGCGGGGCTGGAACTCAAGGACCGCGAGATCCTGACCCGAGCCGAAGTCGGCTGCTTAACCTACTGAGCCACCCAGGCGCCCCCTGAATTTTTAGCTGTATATTCTTATACAGGTCTTTTAGTGTTTTTCTAAAATGGCAATGTATGGCCTTGATTTCTGTTATTATTATTTTTTTAATTTATTCATGATTAAAAATAGCGAATATAGCTCCATGTGTTCCAGCTAAACTTCAGGCAAAAAGAAGAGAAAGGGTCATACTAACCTCTCTATTTTTGTGGGAGCTTTATTGAAAAATATTTGGTGTACAATGTCACTTATTTAAAGTATACACTTTGATAAGCCTTTAAATTTTTTTAAAGAGTTTTGTTCTCATCTTTTATTTTTTGAGAGAGAGACACAGAGAGAGAGAGAGAGAGACTGTGAGTTGAGGTGAGAGGCAGAGGGAAAGAGAGAGAATCTTAAGCAGGCTCCACACTCAGTGCAGAGCCCGACCAGGGCTTGATCCCACAGCCCCGAGGCAAAATCAAGAGTTGGATGCTCAACTGACTGACCCACCCAAATATCCCAGTAAGTTTTTATTTGTGTATACATGTATCCATGAAACTACTACCACAATCTAGATAGTGAACATACTCACCATCCCTCAAATTCCCTCTTGCACCTTTGTAATCTTTTCTTCTTGTTCATCCACCAATACTCAGATATTCAGTGATCTCTGATCTTTCTAACACTGTAGATGAGTTTACATTTTCAGAATTGTGTATAAACAAAAATAAGCAGTGTTTTTTTGGACTGGCTCCTTCATTCTGAATATTAGTATTTAGAAAATTCTAAGTTGTGGGACGCCTGGGTGGCTCAGTCGGTTAAGCATCTGATTTTGGCTCAGGTCATGATCTCACGGTTTGTGAGTTTGAGCCCCACATTGGGCTCTGTGTTGACACTCAGAGCCTGGAGCCTGCTTCAGATTCTGTGTCTCCCTCTTTCTCTCTCCCTTCCTCACTCTCTCTCTCTCTCTCTCTCTCTCTGTGTGTCTCTGTCTCTCTCTCTCACTCAAAAATAAATAAACATTAAAAAACTTAAAAAAAAGGAAATTCTAAGTTGTTTCTCATTCAATAAATAGTTCATTCCTCTTTATTGCTAAATAGTATGCTACTGCATCACATACCATAATTTATCCATTCATCTAGGGGTAGACACTTGGGTTATTTCTAGTTTTTGGTTATTACCTATTAAGCCTCTAGAAACATTCAGGTACAAATCTTTATATGGACATATTCTCGTATTTATCTTTGGCAAATACTTAGGAATGGAATGGTTAATCATATAGTAAATGTATGTTTAATGGTTTTATATGAAGTTTAAAAACACACAAAACGAACAGCTAATTTGGGAGTGTCTTAATTGGAAAAGACCAAAAGGAACCTGCTTAGATGCTGGATATGCTAGGGGCGCCTGGGTGGCGCAGTCGGTTAAGTGTCCGACTTCAGCCAGGTCACGATCTAGCGGTCCGTGGGTTCAAGCCCCAGGCTCAGAGCCTGGAGCCTGTTTCCGATTCTGTGTCTCCCTCTCTCTCTGCCCCTCCCCCGTTGATGCTCTGTCTCTCTCTGTCCCAAAAATAAATAAAAGTTGAAGAAAAAAAAAATTAAAAAAAAAAAAGATGCTGGATATGCTTGTATCTTGATCTGGATGGTGTTTAAATAATTAATACTTGTATAAAATTCATCAATCTGTATATTTAAGATTTGTGCACCTTACTACAAGTTATACATCAATTAAAAACAGTAATAATAAAAACAGTAAAAAATATTTATGAAATGGTTAGGGAAATTTGAACATACACAGGATGTTTAATGGTATTAGTGAATAATAAATAATAACTTAGATGTAATAAGAGTATTTGTGATTTTATATAAAGCATCGCATCCATATGTTTTAGAGATGCATGTTGAAGTACTGATGAAAAGATATAATTTTTGAGATTCATTGGAAATAAATCAGTGGGTATTGACATGACTCAAACAAGATTGGACATATTTGATAATAGTTGAATCTGGATGATGAACATATTGGATTAATTATATTATTCTCTCTACTTATTTATATATACATTTTTAATAATAAATGTGTGTTTTTAAGGAATTGTTTAGTTCAGATTTCCATACTCATAATACTAACTTCTGGGCTTTTCCCCAAAATGGCTTGGTATAATCTCCCCACCTTCCATGCTGTGCCTCTATCACTAATAGTAGCAACAGCTATTATTTATTGACGGTTAACAATCACCAAGCTCTGAAATATTTGTTATGTGTGTGTGTGTGTGTGTGTGTGCGCGCGCGTATGAAAGCAAAATAAACAAACTGATAAATAAATGAATTAAATTCTTTCTCTCTTTTTTTAAAGTTTTTTTTTTTCATGTTTATTTATTTTGTGAGAGAAAGAAAGAGTGCAGGGGAGGAGCACAGAGAGAGGGAGAGAGAATCCCAAGCAGGTTCCACACTGTCAGCACAAAGCCCATGTGGGGCTCTATCTCTAGAACTGTGAGATCATGACTTGAGCCGAAATCAGAAGTTGGATGCTTAGCTGACTGAGCCACCGAGGCACTTCAAATTCTGTCTCTTTAATCTGCTAAAAGAAGACAGCCTTTGATTTTTTTTTTTGTCTTGAATCTTGAGAGGGTGGAAATAATAGGATTGAGAAAAATTATTAAAAGCATCCACAAGCAATTTGATTGATTTCATTGTCAAAGTTAGAGTTTACCCTCAGAAAAGATTGGAAAAGGTGAGAGAGAAAGGTAGGAAGAACCAGAACCAGCAGCAGCCAGTGGTTTCTAGGCAGAAAATTGTACGGTCTAGGAGAGAAATGGAGAGCTGGGGCCAACCAGCCTGTTAGGCTACATGAGAAGCACTGGGGAAAATGTTTCAAAAGAATTTTGTCCTGTGCCTTGAATAAAACCTCCTCTTAGCTTTGTTTTACCCTACAATCAAATTTTAAATTTGCTTTAAAAACAAAACCAGTAGCAATCAACTACATATTATACTTACTTTTTTATATTTCTGAACAAGTATGTTAAAGTCTGAGAAGGCCTGATAAAGCAACACTCAATTTTTTTTAAGCCAGAGATTCAAGAATTATTTGGCCACCCCTCTCTTCACACAAGCCCTCATTTTTTGGCCTCTGTGATCATCATCTTCTAAGCCTATTTTTTGGAACACTTTTTGGAAGTGCTTCCTCAGATTTACAATCAAATTAATGTGTGCTTTGGTTCAAAAACCTCTCTTCTTCTTATGGCCAAGGTTCTGTCTGTTCTTCACCTCTCTTGATCTGCACCTCAGCCTGTGACCTTCCAAATTTTGCTTATAAGTCAATCTTTCCTCTGATATCATTTTTTTTTTTTCAGAACAACTCAGCAAAGTAAATTTCTGGGTTATTGTTGGACAATATTGTTTCACACATCAAACAGGCCAATTAATTAATTAAATAATTAAACAGCAACTTCATAGACAAAAAAGAAAAAAAAAGAAATATTTTATCATTGGCTTTTTTAACCATGTCATACAAACCGCCTAATTATAGTACAGCTAAGTACATACACAAAAAACTTTACTGGAATGCTTGGAATATATTGGGTTGTTTTGAGGGGTGCCAGGGTATCTCCATTAGTTAAGTATTGGACTCTTGATTTTGGCTCAGGTCATGATCTTGTGGTATGTGAGATAGAGCCCCAAGTTAGACTCTGTACTGACAGCACGAAGCCTGCTTGGGATTCTCTGTCTGCCCCGCCCCTTCTCTCTCTCTCTCTCTCTCTCTCTCTCTTTCTCAAAATAAATAAACTTTCTTAAAAAATTCTTCTTTTTCAAAGAAATTGTTTTGTTGTTTTTACTTTTTTTCTTTTTTTTAAATGTTGTTTTGTTTGTTTGTTTTTTCCCCTTCTTCTCTTCTTTGAGATTATAATGAACATGGCCATACCACAAGTCAAGACAGAAGTAGGACAGAGAACTGGGAAGGCTGCTTTGGTCATCCGAGATCATTAAAAATGGCTGACCCCTAACAATATGTACAAAAATACAAATAAAATAACAATAAAAACAAATTTTCCTTTTGAAAATTTAAGAAAAAAAGCAGGGCCTTGGAAGTTTTGATTGTTTTCCTCCCCTGGTGCAAACTTTCCTTGCAGCTTTGGTTGGTGGAAAGCCTGTGTCAAGGGGGCGCTGTGCGCGTTGGGCTGGGGTCCCAACTCTCCACTGGAAAGCGACCACATTTAGATTCTGAGACAGGAAGTGGAGGGTGAATAGTTCAAGGAGTCCTTTCGTTGTTAAGTTTAACTTTTCCTTTTCACTCTCTAGTCATCCTCAGGGGTCTTCTGTTTCTTGGCAGCGACCTCATCATCCTCATCATCTTCAGATGTCTGGGTGCCCCTAGCTGCCTCAGCCTCTTCCTCTTCATTTCCATCCTCTTCCTTACCATCACCCTCCTCCTCCTCTTCCTCTCCCACCACCTTCTTCCTCTTCTTCATGTACCTCATTGTTGGCTTCCTGCTTATTTTCCTCATTACCATTCCTGCTAGCAGGTGCATCTCTTCTATTCTGTGCTTCCTGAACGACTCCCTTCCTCTCCTTTAACTCTTTTTCCTCCCTGCACTGCGCATGTGGGCGCCCACACAAACAGACCTCTAGCTGCGGGGGCAGTCCCGCATTGCTCCAGTAACTGACAGGACACCTGTCCTCCCCGTTCCCCAGGTCGGATGCAAACTCCTCTGGTATATTTTCATATTTTCAGTCATATTTTGAAATTTTGCTGTCAGTCATACTCCAACTGGATTATCTTTCTGGAGAGTTCCCATTCTGAAATCCTAGGTCTTTTCGGTTTTGTGGAAAAGTGTTGCTTCATAGAAGAGAAGTGAAGCTGGAGGAGAATGTTCTCTGGGAGTAACATTTCTAAGGGAGAATGGGAAGACTTCTTCTTTTAATAGAATAAAAAAATATGCTACTACATCTATATTTATAGCCCAATTAATCGTGGGTGTGCCCTGCGCTAATTCACTTTGAAAATTACCGCACTGTGTCATCCAAGAAGTTGGAATAACACTTTGAGGGCTTTATGGCCACAGCTCATATAGACAGATGACTTTATCACAATATTTGGTGGCAAAGGTTGATAGTCACAGGAACCATGCATATCCTTTCATAGTTTAGGGTGACTGGTGTTCTGCAAGCTGAAATTACCTGGATATTTTAGTGAGGTCCTTTTTTTACAAGACTCTATGGAAAGATATAATAATGGTAAGAATACATACAGTGAACATATTTTTCTAAATTGGAAAAGGCCAGCAAACTGCCCCTAAAGAATCCCTTAACAACAACAAAATGGAGAAAAACATGTTGGTACTACAAAAATCCATCCATTTATACTTTTTTTGCTACATTGTGTTAGTATTCATATTTTTGTACATGGTGTTGCATTTTCCTAACTGAACCATAATGGCCCAAGAACAGGAACCATATCTGATATGGCTTTGCATCCACTGAATTACCCAAGTCAAGGAACAGTAAATCTTGAAATACATAATTAATGACCTGAAGAATGAAGATGAGTTTCAAAAGTTAAGACACATCAACTGACTTAATATGTACCTAATGGCCAGAGAATCTTAAGACACATATCAGGCAAAAATGTGTACTAAGGATAATCTGATCAAGATCCTAAAAGATGGGAAAGTGAAAAGCAGTTTAAAAAGAAGCCTTTGGATGTGAACAAAAAAAAGGAAGAATAGTGAGTCCAGTAAAAATAATTTAAGTGGAGTTGAGAAATATAAAATATATGTTCATGTTTGGGACCAGGATGAGATATGAAGGAGAAAATAGATGATTATTCAAGATTTTATGTAAGAAAAAGAAAAGCAATAGGGATAATAAAATGAGACTATTTAAAAGGATATAGAGAAGTTAAGCATGTCAACAGAATCTGAATTCTTGGTGGTTAGTGAGAGAGGAGAGAAAACTGAAGAGAAGAATTTGAAGTTAGCATAAGGACCACTTTGATCATTAGAGATATGGATAAAATTCAGAGTTTACTGAAGCTTAAATTTAATGGCAGGTACTCTATCTTTCTCTGAGATTTGATAAGGAGAAAGGGATAGATATCATTTGGAGTAGAAATTTGAGATGTTTGGTCATCCTAATAAACTTTAATGTAAAAACAACATTGACAATCACATTGTATTTTGAGGTAATTAAAACCAGGCATTCCCACAAAATTGTTTTTCCATTATCCTATTATATTATTGACTTTTCCCTTAACTTAGCTTGAAATTCCTAACATTAGAGTCATTTCTTCAAATTAGACCAAAAAAAAAACAAAAAATGAAAAAACTAGAGAAATATTTTGAAGGCATAATTTAAAAGGCACCTAATTTAGAAGGGCACAATACTACGTTTCTGAATTTTCTCCAAACATATTTATGCAAGATATCATTTATTTTATCTGATAATATTTATATGCTAATCACTCTTCTTTTTCCAAAGATAATTTATTTTGGATGAAGTTGATGGTGAAATCCAAAATGAAAGTAGAATAAGAAGAGATGTGAGTTGAGATCATTGAGTTATTGACAAATTAAGCATGCTGAACCAGAGATACCATTAGATGAATATAAGATGATGGTATAAGAAGAAAATCCCTATTAGGTACAGTGAAAGTCATCTTGACAAGCTTGTATCATAAACAGTTTAATTTTACATTTATACGGCATATTCTGGAAATGGTGCTGGATAAGCCTTTTCCTTGCCATCAAACAGCAGAGCTTGGTGACACCACAGCATTTCTGTATTCAACCTAAGCTAAGAGTCTGCCCATTCTTCTCTCTTCTAAAATAGTACATTTGTGCCTGAACAGAGTGGAAGTTCTCTGAGAAATTTTAGGAAGCAATGCAAAGTAAAGGGAAAAATAATCAACAATTTTAGAAAACATTTCAGAATTACATATTCTAGTATCATTTGTATTTTTCATATTTATACTAGAAATTTCTTCTTACACAATATTTTATCATTCTAGTAAGATCACTTTGGTATACTCATTTACTAATAGTTGCTTGAGGTATTAAAATACTACTTTGATAAGTTTCTGTATTGTAAATTAATGAAAACATTAATATTTCTGGTTAACACAAAAGTTTGGAGAGACATTTGTTGTATAAGTTGGCTGATTAGTCTTTAGATAATTTTATAGAATTAGT
This sequence comes from Prionailurus bengalensis, assembly GCF_016509475.1. Classification (NCBI taxonomy): domain Eukaryota; kingdom Metazoa; phylum Chordata; class Mammalia; order Carnivora; family Felidae; genus Prionailurus; species Prionailurus bengalensis. The sequence goes on along the minus strand of NC_057344.1, from coordinate 99,500,827 downwards.
CATTGGATACTTTATAACGATCATGATAAAACAGTTTACTTAGTAATTTATTTCTTATAGGACGTCCACAAAAGTTTAATAAATGTTAACAATTATGAATTTTTATTTTTTTCATTAGGGAGATTCTAAACCTCTCTATTGGATATTGATAAAGCATAAGACTTACAATATTAAGGAAGCTATTGTCAATAACTAGTTTGTTCTAAATAATTATTGCAAGTAAATAAGGTATTTAGCTTTAGGGGGATATTTGTCAAATTTTAAATTATATTATAGACACTTTTTTTTTTCTTTCAGAGACAGAGTACTAGTGTGGTAAGGGCAGAGGAAGAGGGAGAAGAAGAATCTTAAACAGGCTTCATGCCCACTGCAGAGCCCAATACGGGGCTCAGTCTCAACAACCATGAGATCATGACCTGAGCCCAAATCAAGAGTTGGCCGTTTAAACTACTGAGCCACCCAGGCACCCCTAGTTATATATTGTTGTTTTTTTTTTTAATTCTAATATGTGGTACTTGAATTTGAAATATATCACTTGATCCAAAGATTAACATTTCTTCCAACTTAAGTGAAACAGAGACTTGAGAAACAGACACATGAATATATGGATATCTTGCTTATTTGCTTGTTGCTTCATCTCTGCCCTGTGGTCTTCTCACTGTGGGCCTTAGTCTCCCACCCAACTCCTTAACATTAACCTTAGTGGCTAGACCCCTCCTTCCAGGCCTCACACAAGAGTTCAGCATTTAGCTTTACTTCTACTCTTGGTACGCTGCCTTATACATTCAGCTAACCAGTGGACATCTTCATCTTTTTTTAAATTTATTTTCATTTATTTTTTTTTAATTTACATCCAAATTAGTTAGCATATAGTGCAATAATGATTTCAGGAGTAGATTATGCCCTTACCCATTTAGTCCATTCCCCCTCCCACACCCCCTCCAGTAACCCTCTGTTTGTTCTCCCTATTTATGAGTGTCTTATGCTTTGTCCCCCTCCCTGTTTTTATATTATTTTTTCCCTTCCCTTATGTTCATCTGTTTTGTCTCTTAAAGTCCTGATATGAGTGATGTCATATGATATTTGTCTTTTGCTGACTAATTTCATTTAGGATAATATCCTCTAGTTCCATCCACGTAGTTGCAAATGACAAGATTTCATTCTTTTTGATTGCCAAGTAATACTCCATTGTATATATATATCATCCATCGAAGGACGTTTGGGCTCTTTCCATACTTTGGCTATTGTTGATAGTGCTGCTATAAACCTGGAGGTGCATGTGTTCCTTCGAAACAGCACAACTGTATCCCTTGGATAAATACCTAGTAGTGTAATTGCTGGGTCATAAGGTAGTTTTATTTTTGTTTTTTGAGGAACCTCCATACTGTTTTCCAGAGTGGCTGCACCAGCTTGGGTTTCCACCAGCAGTACAAAAAAGATCCTCTTTCTCTGCATCCTCGCCAACATCTGTTGTTGCCTAAGTTGTTAATGTTAGCCATTCTCACAGGTGTAAGGTGGTGTCTCATGGTGGTTTTGATTTGTATTTCCCTGATGATGAGTGATGTTGAGCATTTTTTCATGTGTCGGTTGGCCATCTGGATGTCTTCTTTGGAGAAGTGTCTATTCATGTCTTTTGCCCATTTCTTCACTGGATTGTTTTTTGGGTGTTGAGTTTGATAAATTCTTTATAGATTTTGCTTACTAACCCTTTATCTGATACGTCATTTGCAAATATCTTCTTCCATTCTGTCAGTTGCCTTTTAGTTTTGCTGATTGTTTCCTTGGACTTCTTCATTTTTAAAGTGACCACAAATAAAATGTCTAAAATTAAACTGATTTTCTTCCTCCTGGAAACACAAATCAGTCTTGCCACTGCTTAAATTTCTAAAATAATAATAATAATAGTAATAATAATAATAATAATAATAATAAAATATAAATTAAAAAATCCAATATGTACTTTTAAATCTTTCTCCTTTGTACAGATAACTTTGGAAATAGCACTCATGTGCAAATAAAGGTGAGTAACTATGGCCTAGCAGGAGATGGGAAGGAAATGAAAGCCTACTCTCAAGAAGGATGAGATTGTATTGGATGGTCTACCTGGGGAAAGGAAGGAATACCACAGTTTTCAGGCAAATATTACAACTACAGCTTTGTTTTTAAAAGAACAACTGAATCCATAAAAAGTTGCTAAAGGCACTGTTTCCATATATATATATATATATATATATATATATATATAATTTCCAGGGAAGGAGATTCTAAATAACTAGCCAAAAGTTAACAAAATACTATATTTCTATTTTCATAGTATTTTGTGTCAGGAAAGTCCCAGACTGTCACAATTAAGGATTATCTACTTTTTAAATTGTCATTTAAGAGCAAAGAAATGCCTTTTGTGGGTTCTTGGTTTTGAGAAGATATCTTATAACCAATCCTTCTTCAGAAACACCCTCAGATCCTGAGCCATGTAAATGTTCTAACAGAGTATCCTTTCAAAATAAAGATACAAATATTTATAGCTCATTCCAACATAGACACCCAGATGACAAATAGAACTGCATAGCTGTATCTAATTTGAAGAGCCATTTTTCATCCAATGCAAGGATATAAGCACATGAATTACTTTGCTTTCAAGAAAACTCAAAATAATTTCCCTGTATTAAAAAATATCTATAGTTGATCTTGCAAAGTAACACAAACTCTACTACCTAATTACTGAATATTTTCCTTGTCAATCCTGTGTGAAATCATGCAAAGATTTGTAGATCCTTTTATCCAAAGTCTAGAAATGCCAGCAGTGTCCAAATAATCTAAGAGTTTATTTTAAATGCAGAATCTCAGGTCCCAAATGGAAGAGTCTGAATTAGAATTTGCATTTTAACAAGATCCTCTAGTGATCTCAATGAACTTTAAGTGTGAGAAGCCACGGTGTAGATCATACTGATAGCAACAACAACAACAAAACATCTGGTTGGGGTAATTTAAAAAAATTGGTTAGGTAAGTGGATTTTAAACACAATTGCTGGAAAAGAGTCATTTCTTTAAGATGTGTCATTTAATTCTGGCTTAAGTGTTGCTACTTAACTGCTTTCTCAATTTTACCATACTATGTAGTTTGGAAAATTGTTCCTATATTATTTGGCTTTCAATTTTTTTCATATTTGGGGTTAGAAAAATTATCCCAAAATTATCTTTCAAGCATTTTTTGCACTACATTGTGCTGAAGTTTTATAAGAACTGTAAAGAACATTCAGAATCTTATATAAAAGTGGTCTCAAATTTATTATTATCTTTCAATAATTGTGTAAGTCAGTTGCATGACCAGATCATGTGGAAAGGCACTAACTGGGAGAAATATGGCTTCTCACCTCCTTTATATTTTTATTATGTTCTGTCTGACCCTCACCCTACAGCCTCCACCCTGAAGGATATATATAATTCCACACACAAAAAAAGATGAAATATTGTTGTCCTTTGTTAACACATTTTTTTTCTAGTCACAGAAGTGGAGTCACACATGGGTGGGAGACCAAATAAATGTTCGCTTTAAACCTTTTTCCTAGCCTCAATGCACAGTACAGCAATTTCCCACTCTTTGATCAATTCTGTGTAATCCCAAGAAAAAATTGCTTTCTCAGCTTTGGATATCCTGACTCTAAAATCTCTCCAGTCTCTTGCCAGATCTAAACTGGAGTCGGTTTTGAGTGTGAGTGACATGAGTGAGAGGTGACTAATCTCTGCCACCCATCATTTTGAAGGTTGCAAAATTAACACACTTTCTCTTTGTCAGTGTCGATGGAAAGAATGAGAAAGTCACAGAAATATACGTTAGTACACTATAAAGTTTGTTAATTATGCTCGCCTCTCGTTTCTATTTGTAAAGACATTTGATCGCCATTTCTGTTCAAAGCAGCCCAGTTTTCATTAGTGAGTTTTGCAGCTGCTTGGAGTTTCTGGCAGGCAACACTGTTTAAGACTGTGTAAGTCTAAAATGTTTTCCCTAACGTTTCAGTTCATATTGAAAACAGACACACACTCTTGAATGTTTAAAGCAGAATTGTTTCTGGTCAAATTTTAGGTGTCAACACAAAATACTGCAGAAGAAATTACATCTTAGTTTTTTTTTTTTTTTTGAAGATTTTGAAAATCAAGAGAAAAAAAATAGAGAAAGAAAGACATGGGAAAAAAGCAGAAGAGAAGAAAGAAAAGAAAACCCAGTACATATTTTAAGCTAAGTTTGCATGGATCAATTTTAAGGAAATAGTAATCCATTGCATTTTCCCAAGAAAGTTAATAGAACATTTAAAAAGCTTTGCTTCTCAGAATACGAAACAAAAACTTGTGTAGAGACAAGTTAATCCTTACGTATCATAATCTACTCTCTAGTGTTGAAGTGATTACTCAAAAAATATCATTTTAATTACTTTCTTTCCCAGGAAAAGTGGAGTGGATTGACAAATAAGCACAGCAAAAGAAATTGATCTTGAAACTATGTCACTATTCCTTATATTACTGTATATAAATAAGTTATGATGGAAACTAATTATGATTAGTTTTTAGACTAATTTTAAGATGTTAAGAGAGTGATGTTTTCAGAGGAAGTTATATTCATATACATGATACTTCTTAACAAAATTACTTTGGCAGAAAGGATTCATTCACTAATTGTTTAAACGTCTGGAAGCATGTATTCATGGAACAATAGAACAGAGGAATCTTTTACAAACAGGAAAAAATTGTTACTGAAGACACATACAATTTCTAAACATTTTGTACTTGAAATTTTCTTGCTCTATTCTCAAAATAATCTGTGTGAGTAGAGTTTGTTAATAAGATACTTCATAGTAAAATAATCCCTTTGAAAGACTGTAACATTCCAAACCATGTAGAAAGAGTGTCTCTCATTCGTAACAGAAAACATAGAATAAAAAAAAAAAATACAGAATCCTCTCTAAATAGGCACTTGGTCTTTGTAAGTCACAGTTAATCCTTCCTTTTGTTTTGAAAATTTTCTCTTTCTAATTCTGTCTTAATAGAATAATGTAGTAGGCAATTGACAATACACATTTTTTCTTATTTTTAATAACTATAAAGCAGCAATTTACTTTTTATGAAAATGTGATGAATATGAAATGAGAAAGCAAATGAAGAACTGAGATGGTATAGTATAGGTGATACCCAGGTAAGCACATGAAAATGGTCAACCTTACATTTGAGGAGTGTGAAGATGATGGAAGATTTTGATTATCACTAAAGAGTCATGGTCATATGTATATTGAGGTTCCAGGGCTTAACTGGTGGGGGAGAGACAACCTGATCAGTAACAACCTATAAAGCTAGGGTCATGAAAAACGTCATACCTAAAAAATAAAATAAAATAAAAAGTCACACCGTCCGTAAAAGGGGAGCTTTCTAGGAAAGTTGTTTTTGTTTTGTTTTGTTTTGTTTTGTTTTGTTTTGGCTAAAATGAAACCAAAAGAAACCCTAACATTCTCTGTTGTGCTTTGAGGAGAAAACTTGGTCATCGTCATCTTATCATCATCACTTAATCACCATGCTCCAAATTTTGTCACCATAGGCCTGCTCCCAGATGGATCAGGAACATTAATTTATATTACCCATCCCCCCCCCACCACCACCCCTGGGGGGAATCCAAAAAAAGAAATAACACTGAAGTGTTTAGTTTTGCAGTGGCCCTTGATGTTAGAAAGAAACAAATCAAAAACTTCCCTGAGGAAGGTATGCTCCAGCGTAGCACTTTGGGATTGCCATGAATTGAGTTCTCAATGGTTAATACTTAGTTCAATTACATGTGAGCAAAATATTATATATAAAACAAAACATAATAGGCCGTCATGAGAGAAAGTCAATAGGAAAAAGAAGGAATTTACTTAAACCATCCTTAGGGGAAAATGGAATTATTAGATGTAAATATAGTAGATCTACATGTGGCAGTTTAAAGAGACAAAAGATGAAGTCAGCAAGTACTATAAAGTGACAACCAAAATAAACAGGCACAGAAGAAAATTAGTCAGAGAGAACTTGTAGGAAAAAAAGAAAACCCGGCAAAGAATGGGGAAAAAAATTCAGATAGGGAAACTTAAGGACTCTTATTATAAAAGTCTGCTTTTTCCTCCTTTTCCTGCTTCCATTCTTCCTAAGACCAGCACCAAACTTTGCACATGCCCAGAATGCAAATAGTATATATATCCTCCTTAGAAGGAACAGGTGGGGCCCCTGGGTGGTGCAGTCTGTTGAGAGTCTGACTTTGGCTCAGGTCATGATCTTGTTTTGAGTTGGAGCCGGGCATCAGGCTCTGTGCTGACAGCTCAGAGCCTGGAGCTTGCTTCAGATTCTGTCTGTGTCACCCTCTCTCTCTCTCCCGCCACCCCCCCCCCCCCCCCGCCCACCCACTGGCACTCTGTCTCTCTCTGTCTCTCTGCTTCTCTTTCAAAAATAAATAAACATTAAAAAAAAATTTTAAGAGAGAAGGAACAAGGAGTTAATGATTTCTTTAGAATAGATAACATCTAGGGAAGGACCAGGTGAGAAAGACTGGACAAAGCCATCATAAGCATATTCCAGACCACCAATCCTAGACATCTTGACTCCAAGACCCCCCTGGCTCCAAGGAATAACACCTGGGCCCTTGTCTTTGCTCTCCTGGTTCCCAGATGCCTGAGAAGACACATATATCAGACTGCAATCCTCAATAAAAACACCAGACCCCTACCAAAGATGAGACTCTATCTCCCTTCCTTTCTGAGTCTTTAGACACCCTGTCTGTACCTGCACTCTCTCTGTACCTTCAGTAAACTCTGCTTTCATCTCCTGCTGGCTCACATTTTATTTCCATCCTGCGCACAGCCAGCGAATCTTGGCTTGTCGGGAGGTCCTCTGTTTGGGTCCTCGGACCCAGCCTGCCTGCATCAAAATGATACACAGCTGAAGAGAGAATCAATAACCTAGAAATTAAAGCTGAAAGGATTCCCCAGGATTCAGCACAGAAAACTAAGGAAACAGGAAACATAAAAGAGATACTGAGACATGTAATAAAGAATGATCAAGTCTACTCTGACACTGTGATATAATTAGAACTGAATATTTGGTCTTTGTTCTTGGTTCCTGACAGGAGCTCCTAAAGCCTTTGTAATTCCCTAAGTAATAGGGGTGATAAGAACATCCTTTGTTATAACTTTTGGTCTCAGCCCTTGATGTAAAAGTTTTAAAGACCCTTGAAATCTTTGAGAGAGGAGTGTCTTTTTGTATGCTAATGAGATGACTGGTGGCTGGGGGTCACCAGATAGCTTCAGGATCAGTGCTGGCCAACAGAAAGCCCAACTGTGTGATGAGAGGTTGGAACTTTCAGGCCTACCCCTGATTCTCCAGGGAGGGAAGAGAGGCTGGAAATTGAGTTAATCGCCAGTAGCCAGTTATTTAATCAATCATGCCTAAGTGATGAACCTCCATAAAAATCCTAACCAATGGGGTTTGGAGAGCCTTCAGGTTGGTGAACCCATCCACATGCTAGGAGGGTATTGTGCCCCAACTGCAGGGGGACAGAAGCTTCTGCATGCAGTATCCTTCCAGGTTTCACTCTATGTATCTCTTCATCTGGCATTTCTTCTGTGTCCTTTGTAATATTCTTTATAATAACCCACTAAATGTAAATAAATGTTTCCTTGAATGTTGTGAGCCATTCCAGCAAATTACCAAACTGGAAGGGGGTGGGAGCCCCCAATTTTATAGCCAAGTTGGACCGAAGTGTAAATACCTTAGAAACCTATTACTTGCAACTGGCATCTGAAGTAGGGGGGCAGTTTTATGGGACAGAGCCCCCAACCTGTGGGTTTGTGCTAACTCCAGATAGTTAGTGTCAAAATTGAATTAAATTATAGGACACAGTTGGTATTTGCAGAGAATTAAGGAACTGGTTGGTGTGAGAAAAAATACCCCATATATTTATTGTCCAAAGTGTTCTGAGTGGAATAAACAGGTTTCTTTCATCTCCATCTCCAGCTGGAGTTTCAGGAGAGAAGAGAATGACCAATAGACAAAATTTGCAAAAATAATGGCTGAAAATTTTCCAAAATACAAATTAACTCCAGAGATAATGAAACACAATATATCTAAAAGCAAAACAAAACAGTATATCTGAAAAATATTAACCCAACAGAAGTCCACATCTAAGATCATCATGATGAAACCGCAGAATGTCAAAGATAAAGATGTGAAGAGCAACCAGGAAAAACATGAACATATCCTGTAAAATGAATGAAATTCATATTGCTAGAATTTTACTGGCTTTCTCACCAATGAAAATGAAATCTAGAACTTCAAAATTCTGTGTGAAAACATTCTCCAAATTTTTAATTTGGGTCCTAGAAAAATAATCCTTCAAGAGTAATTGCAAATTAAAAACATTTTGACATGAACAAAATAAAGAGTTTACTACCAACCAAACCTCACTAGAGAAACTTGTAAATGATATACTTTAGGGGGAAGGAAAATGATCCCACAAGGAATATCTACAGTGGGAAACAAAAAATGTTAAAAAAACTAGATAGACTTGGGCATGTAAAGAATAAATGTAAGAAGCTTTGTCTGAATAAAAAGAATGATAATGCTTAATTTGTGTGGTTAAGAAATAAATACAAGGTAAACTAAAATCTGGATAAACACCATTTTCAGCTGGGATTAGAAGCTGAAGTATTCTAAGATCTGTTATTATTTGTGAAGAGAGTATATGAGTATTAAATTTAATGGTTGACTTTGTAAGGTATGCCTGGCAAAATTCAAGTTTAGCCACTGGAAAAAAAAGATACAGAGTATACAGTTTACAAGTGACTAGAACAATATCAACTTGGAAAAGAAAATATCATACCAAAACCAGGCAACGAGTAAGTAAGGAAGCACAAAATAAGATCTCAAAAATATATCAAATATATCAAATATATGTATATCAAAATACATTGAAAATCACAACAAATTTAAATCTACTAAATATACTATTTTAAAAATTGTTATAATATTCAGAAAAGATACATGCTACTTATGGGAGACACACCTAAAATATAAGGACATACAAAGTTTGAAAATAAAGACATGGAAATGGTAAAAATATATGATTTCAAATATACTAGAAAAATAGTTACAAAAATAAAGCTGAGAAGAGTTGTGTTAGTATCAAACAAAATAGACTTTAAGACAAAAAATTTTTAAGAAAAATGCAGTTATCATAAAACATATATTTTAATAAAACAAGAGTGAATTACAATTTAAAATTTGTGTATATCAAATTAAAGAGCTTTGAAATATTTGAGAAAACCTCAAGGAGAAATGAAAAAAATCCATGATCAAAGAGTTATTAATGTTATTAGCTTATAATTGCATTATAATATAGAAAGACTATCTTGGTTTTTCTCACATTTTAATGTTTATATGACAACCGATTAGAAATCATGTTAAAATGCAGATTCTGACGGAGGGGCACAGGGGTGGTGATTGAGATTCTAAAGTTCTAAAAAGCTTCAGACTTTACAGTTAGTGTTGTTTGTTGGAGGATTACAATTTAAGGAGCAAGGACAAAGGAGAGGGGAAATACTCCAACTAGTTTCAAGGAGTCCACTTAATTATTGCTTTTGTATCAATATACAGATTGATATATATTCCAGATTCCTGGAGGCTGGAATGCATGGCTCTTTCTGTCTTGAAGGAGCAAAATTGGTGACAAGGAGATCTTGGGGAAAGGTGTGCAATAGACCTGAGAGTGGACATAAAATTGTGTTAAGTGAGCTCCACCAAGAAGCATTCGCTGCAGAAGAGGCATTTAACAACCAGGTGGAAAATATTTATCTGGCAGATGTCAGCAAGTCGCTATTCCTGACCCCCAGAGAGTTTGCACAATGGGTCTATGAATAGAGTGTCCGTAGAGATGGTGGCTATGCATGGACTCAGCCACATGAGTTCTCTCTCAGTAAGAGAGAGAGCCAATACAACTATTGCCACTTCAGAATAACTAAACCGCCAGTAACAAAATGAATGCTGAGCCCTTGATACGGAACCATCTTACAAGACTAGGTAGTTCCATAGCAACAAGTGAAATGCCTGGGTTCTCCTTCTACCCCAGCAGTGCAGACTCAGGGGACTTAACCATTTATTCCAGATACAGTTTTTTTTTTCTCTGCCTGTAGTTCTTTTGCCAGCAGTACCATCCAACAGTTTAGGAAAAGCCTGAATTATTGACAGGTGATCGATAATTTATAACATCACCTCAATGGAAAGACATATTTTGTGATAAAATAGATGCAGCAGTGGGGGTCTATGGCCAAAGACCAAAGACCAAAAATCTTACATGTTGCAGTGGCCTATTGAAGGTCCAGTTACAACAAAGATCGACAAACATGTTTTCTAAAGGGTCACACAGTAAATCTTTTAGGCTTCACTTGCCACAGGGTCGATGTTATACCTACTGATTACCATAAGAAGCAATGATTTCTGCCAGATGAAGAGGGCACCGAAACATATCATGTTACTTCCACTGTCAATGAAAACAGAGAATATGAAACTTCAGCAGCTACGGTTTGATCAAGGGAAGGCAATCAAAGGCTCAAACTTTTTTGGGATGAAAGTCTGGGTCACTGCACAGGAATGCAACCTGGATTACTGTCGATTTTGGCTAAGGAAAGGAACATCTAGAATATTGGAGGAGAGAAATTATGACTATCAATTGTGGTCATGTAAACAATGGCAGTCGCAGGAACTAGAGCTTGTTAAACTACCCTTCGTGCATTATGTATTTGGGAAGATTATAGGCTATTACCATGAATCCCCAGCAGTAACAAAAACGTAATTTGGTCCATAAATGCAAAAGAATTTATGCAAAAGGTAGACTGTATCAGATGCTTTTGTTTCTTCTCAATGACACTTCTGATGCCAGTGCTGGCTGTGGGAGATAGTTCTGCATGGGTATTAACACTCTCTTTGAGAAAAGTGGCCCACTTCACAAAACAGGTTACATAGTCCAATGATCTGCCTGAGTCCCCTCCAGTGCGGTGGCCATTGGTGGAGACTTATGCGGGATATGTGTATTACAAGAACTGAGGAAAGAAGAAGACAATCCTACAGGCAATCCTACAGGCAATCCTTTAACCCTTGGTTAAAGGGCACAGAAGCTGATAGCTACGTGTCCCACCTTCCATCCTTTGGACAGCTATTTCTCACAGGCTTTCTGTATAGTTCCCAGGATGTTTTAGCACAATTGTACACTCCTATAACCCACAGTGGTGATTTGGATAATTCATAATTATGTTAACATTCCTGCTATCCCTGTATCAGTCTCCCTGATTCTTCATTCCAGCTGTTGGGGCTGGTCTCCAAAATAAACTACCTGAATAAACATTGTACCTCAGCCTCTACTGAGTGAAAAATGAAGTTAAGAAAACCAATCAAATAAAAAACCCTCTAGTTTAATATAAAAGAGTTCAAAAAGAAAATGAGAAAATACATGAATAAATTTATAACATTAAACTTGAAAACTCCTAAGACATTCATTCTGTAAAAAAAAACACTGAAATAAGAAGAAATTGACCTTCTGACTAGTTTTACAGCCATCAAAGGATTGACTTAATGATTAATTTAAAATTCTTGCATGGGAGGAAAACAAAAGCAAAACAGAAGCAGCCTGTCTGAGTCTGTCAAAATATTAAGAATATTTTTCAAGAGTCTGTCAAAATATTGAGGTAGAAAGAAAACAAAAAGAAATGGCATGCTTCTCAAATTTGTTAAACAAGTTGGTAAAACCCTGACACCAAAAATACCATGTTCTCTTAACCAACTTCTTTTAACCAGGTACTTTGATTAGCAATATGACTTTCCATACCAACATATTAAAGGAGAAAAAGAAATCATGTGCTTATTTCCAGGCATTCAATAAATGCATGGACACATGTCAATACCCATTTGTCATAGAAAGTTGATATAAAACTAGAAATGAAAGGAGAGTTTCTTGAACTTATAATGGATAATCACTGAAAACCTAAAGCAAACAATGATGAAATATTTAAAGCATCATCTTTAAGGTCAGAAATGTATGTGTCCAATACCTTCAATTTTATTCAACATAGTACGAGGTCTTAGCTACCATAATAGACACACAAAAAGAAGATGTAAAATAGATTAACATTTCCTGTTACCTGCCAAATGATACACTGTTTTTCAGAATCAGAGATTTTATTTTTACAATTGTGTGTGTGCGTGTGTACATGCGTGCGTGTGTGTGGATAAATGATAGAAAAGGATAGTGAGTGAAAGGGAAAAATAAGATATGGAAGAAAGACTTAAATGAGAGATGAAAGTATTTGAGCAAGACTGCTGTTATGTGAGAAACAGTGTTTTCTCATCTCTACCCTATGCCTTGGCTAGATAGCACATCCCTCAGATGCCCTTAGGGATGAAGTTCTGGGTACAAAGTACATTCCCTTGTGTAAAACTTGGCAGATGAAAGTGAGACCAAGGCCATCTGTGGTAGCCAGGTCAGAGAGCTGGGGCTCAGAGGCAGCGGCAGGCCATGCGGCTATTGTTGTCCCCAAGGTCATGGTGTGAGGCACAGTTGTGGTCGTGGCAATTGCAGATAGAGTGCTGTGGCCTTTCACTCGGTAACGCAGTGGTTATCTCAGTTTCTGATCCTCCAGAGCCTTGAATGTACTTGTGTAGACTTCCCTTGATGTGTCTAGAATGGGTATCGCCTTCCTGTGCTAATTCCTGGCTGATTTAGGGAGAGGGTGGTATGTTTCTGCTTGTTTAATTTCTCTTCATGTTACCTAGTTGTGGCTCGTCAACTTTCCCACTGAAACAGGGGATCTCTTTTCAACTAAAGACAGTCTTTTTCGTAGTGTCACGCATCTGTTTACTGGAGAGGGCGGCAGCTATTGCTGCCTTCTACACCCCTGCACCTTCCTAAAATCATAACCTTGCTGTTCTTGTTGAAGTGCCATTAAATACAAAGCCCAATTTAGGTAAAAAGGAAAGCAGTCGTATCTCAGGCATCGAATCATCTCTCGGTTTGGTGATATGCCAGACTTCAGCACGTGTCTGCCAACTATTCATCTCTCTGTGTGCCACGACTAATGCATTTGCCAAACATTCCAGGTGTCAATGCTTTACTTATGCTTTGTTGGAAAGGATAAAAAGAAATGCACTAGGAAATATTGCCAATTAAGAAAAATAGCTCTTTTTAATGGGGACATATTATTTTCTCCTTAAATTCCACTGGGTACTTAGCTTTCAGATTTTCATATGTTTTACAGATTCAGAGATGATTTTCCAGTTTGGCACGCACATAGTTTGGCCACATTTAAATATGTGCATAAGAAAATATATTTACTGGACAGATCAATCCTGGTTTCTGCCATCTCGTCATTCCTTTGTAGGAAACTGCTCCATCCCTAACAGGGGCTGAGTAAAGCCACAGAATGGCCCTGTTCAGTACTTCATAATTCACTCCAAAAGCCAAACGTGGTAGGTCCTCTGTGGCACCTAACCCAACGCCAGATAACACAGAAGATGGCCAGGGATCATAAGCTGTCTGATGTTGAAAATTCTACCCAGACAATAATTGTGGTGATTAGCTTGGCCAATCAGATATCACTTCTCAGAAATTTGAACTAATCCAGGGCATCAGCAGTTACAAAAGTGAGAAGATCTACAAATCAAGCAGAGAAAATTGAAGAATTTTGCCTGTTCATTTTTTTCTCAGCTTTGAGTGTATGACTTGAAAACGGCTCTTAAAAACACTTAAACAATATAGATTACCAATGAATCAGATGCTGAATATAGTAGACATTTACAAAATATCATTTCATTTGAAACAGGCCTAGGATATGGCTTTTGTATTCAGGATTCCAAAAAACCCGTTATGATTTGGTTTACAATAGTCATTTTTCAGTTTAAATTGCTTCAGTAGATTGGCACAAGATCTTATTTCATATTCTGAATTAATCGTACTTTCTCCATTACTTATCTAGATGGTGCATAATAATATAGCATCATATGTATAAAATTGACTAAGCTATGTGTATGTGCTGATGATATTAGATGCAGTTGGCACATATTTAAATATTTGACATAAAATGTATATATGATATATGTATATACACATATACACAAGAAATGAAGCCTGTTTCTGCATTGCTCTTGATTGTGCCATATCTTCATGTCATGTTGATATTCTTGGAACAGTACAAGATATATATCCTATATATCTCACATTCAAATTAATTATAGGTTATGCCATAATTACCATTCAATGCAATAAACTTTATTCAAGTACATACAGTAGTTTCTTTCTCTGAGAAGTTTGCCTATTCATCTAAGCATGTACAACAAAGAGCTACGTGGAAGCCACGGGATTCCAGCCTAGGCTGCCAGATCAGCTTAATCAACTCTGGAAGGAAATGGAGTGACAGTTGTCCAAGCTAGATCACACTTACATTCTCATCAAGTCCGTTAATCCTGTTCAGCCAACTGTTATTGTGAAGAGTAAAAAGGATCCTACCTTCTGGCAGCTAGCGGTATGGTTTGGAAAACAAAAATATGTATAAAGAGATATAATGCAATGCAGGCTACAATAAGAATTAAAATAGAATTACAGACAAATTACAAAAGCAGAACAAGGGAAGGAAAGATTATTTTTGACTGGCAATATATGCCAAAGGTTTGGAAAACATGTGACTTCAGCTTGACTTTAAAGGATATGGAGGACATTATTGTTTTAAACTTTGCAAGCAGATTATGTGTTTTAAGTCTGCTGACATGCACTATTCTAGTTTTCACTTAACTCATTTCTGGTTGGCCTCTCCCCTACAAACTTCACGTGTTCATAGATCATCCAAAATTTTACAACATATCGGGTTTGTCCCCAATTTCTCCCATTACGCAAAAGCCCTCTTGATTTGATAATTAGTTTGTAAAGTCCACAAAAAGTGTTGTAAGATATTTATGCCCTATTTTATTCATATTTTTCATGGTTCACTTCAAGGTTTTGGTAGAAAACATTATTCTAATTTCCCATGATTTGCTATTAATAAAATAACCCATAAACTAAGAAATTTATGCATAGCTTTCATTCTCAACATTGGTAAGTTTTTTTTTTTTTTTTGGTTCACATTTACTAGATACCCTTTATGTACTACACATTTTTGTTATTGTCGTTTTTAGTTCAGTATGTTGTTATGAGGCAAGAATTCTATACTAATCACAAGAAAGCACTTCCTCTTGTGTTGCAGCCCATGCTTAATTGTGGCCGAAAGGGAGAAGTGTAGATGGAAGGCAAAATTTTAGATTATACCAGCCAGTGTACCGTTCTCAATTATTTGGTATTTCAGTCAAAAGAGTTATAGACCTGAATTATTCAGATAATTCCCCAAATGGTGGCCTTTTAAAATGAAGCAAAATGTCACACTTTAGAATCTGCAGAGCTAATTTCTCACCTCTTGACAAATTTATTAGAATCTGAACAACGTCACTAATTCTTCCAAGATATAATGATGCCATTTAGTGCATTATTGTTGGAGTACACCGGGGACTTTGGTAAAATTATCTTAAACTATATTGAGTTGAGTTTTAAATTCAATTATGCTGCAAGTTTTATCATCACAGACGAAATACTAATTTTCTTTAACTGTGTTTTGCAATCTTGTTACAGAGGGCCAAAGCATTGTGTTGTCCCCCTTGGGCATCTTAGCTTTATTATGTCTTTATGGTCTTTCTCCCCAATCCTATTTTTTTATTATTATTAATACTGTTTAATATATTCTAAATGGTAACCTAGTGGCTTAATAAATTTTATAAACCTCCCTGGGCTCCTCATTACTACCAGAGAGGAACTGTTTATAGAAGAATAATACTTATTGATGTGTGTTCCAAGTCCAGAAGGCCCCCGACAATGTGCAAAAGTAAAAACTAAGAACTAAAAATATTTCAAACATGAAATAAATGCTTGAACTTAAAAACATTCCTTTCCTGTTTTTTTTTTAATCAGTAACTTCAGCGTTATTAGTGCATGTTCTTGACGTGCATGTCAGTAACCAGCCCTGTGAATCAACTACACTGGTGTGACCAAGTTAAATATTTGCTTCTTTGGGAATTATTGGATATGGCTGTGTGCCAACCTTGATTTGTCAGGACTTGAGATGCTTCCCAATGATACATATAAGAACATAAGATAAATAGGGTTTTGACCATAATCTGATGAGCAGATAGACCCACTGAAGCACCAAACTAGCCTGGCATTACTCCCCCTATTCCTGAGTATAGTTGAAGTGAATTTCCTCAGCAGAATCCTCACAAACTCCCTAAGTGGAAACATTTGTAAGTCTGCTACCATAGGAAAACTGTGAATAAATAAATAATTAGTGAAGGGCACCTGGGTGACTCAGTCGGTTCACTGTCCGACTCTTGATTTCTGCTCAGGTCGTGATATCACAGTTCCTGAGATCAAGCCCATGTCGGGCTCTGCACTGACACTGCCTCTCTCTCTGCCTCCCTTGCCTGCTCCCTTTTCTCTCAAAACAAACAAACATTTAAAACGATTAAGTGAACTCAGTCTACATAGGAAAAGAGGACATCAAAAAGGAAATAAATACTATAATAAAAAAGAAAAAGAGGTATAAAAAGTGACATAATATATTTATATAGCTTTATAGCTATATATATAATTTTAAAATAACATTATATTTATGATACTGAGATATCATTCTACATGTTTTTGCCAAAAAATAATGGTCATTGCATCTGCTTTTTGGATAAAAATAATCCTGCAAAGAAGCTATAAATTTGAGAAAATATAGATTAAAACTGAGAAAAAAACTTTAGTAGTTTTCTATAACAATTATTTTACAATTTAGAAAAATTCAGAGAAGATATTTGTCTTTTATTGGAATTACATGTGAAGCTACACAATGTGAGAAGTGATAGGAACCTTAGAGTTCATCTAGACATTTCTGAAGTTTTGAGTGATAGAGGAAGACTAGAATTGTATCTCCTAAATTCCAGGCCAGTTTTCTTCCCTCACATCATAATGCTTTTCTGGGAACAAGTATTAATATGGGTCAGAGACGAGGGCACCTGGGTGGCTCAGTGTCTTGAGCATCTGAATCTTGATTTCAGCTCAGGTCACGATCTGAACAATTGTGAGATCAAGCCCCACATCGGGTTCTATGCTGAGCAGAGCCTGATTGGGGTTCTCTCCCTCTCTCTCTGCCCCTTTGCCTGTTCACACTCTCTCTTTCCCTCTCCAAATAAATAAATAAATAAATAAGCTTAAAAAAAGATGGGTCAGGGACAAAATTAAATATAGGTATAGAAATGAAATACATATATATGTGTAGGTATCTATTCACACATGTACACATTATATGGTTGCGTATAATAAGGGTTCTATGTAAATAGTGGTTACACATAGATAATACTAAATAGACACCCTGGATATCCTTTCATTCCCTCAAGTGTTATTAAGGCCATTGTGTGTGTATGAATGTGTGTGTACATGTTTAGGAGAATTTATGTTGTTTTATTTTAATCACTGGGCCTATCATTCGATAATTGTCCATATATCAAAAGACTCAATCATCATATAATTCGGATTTTTTTATTAAATAGAAGTGATAAAACATATATGAGGATATCAATACAAATACTGAGATATACTTTCCAAATTAATCATGATGTTCTGATTTTCCTTAGTTATAGTTGACTTCCTAACAAAGTAGTTAACACAGTAAATTTATAGTACAAAGAACATGAACTTGACAACAGAAGATAGTTCTCCAGGCAGTGGTTTCTGCTAGTCATGAAATTTCTTTCAACTGTCAGAACATATTCATCTGCACCAATATTGTAAACTTCTAAGGAAGGAAACAACTTTTGACAGTTCTGCTGACATGCCTCATCTGATTTAACTGAATATATCAGAATAACTAAGTCACTACCTAATTTGTATACTTTTCATAGACATGAAAACTCTTTTATGAAATGTAGAAATGGCTACATTTATTGAGACTATTCTGGAAATAAAAAGACTGATCATGTAAGATTACACTATTTTGATCAATAGGTGACGATGTGTAGAAATAATATCTTCTTTGCTGAATTCTCCATAAATCTAACATGTAACATAACAACTTTGTTGTTCATAAGATGAAACTTCTTTCCAGAACATGGAACCCAAATAATATTGTATATTTAACCCAATTTTATTTTCTATATTTATCCTTTTCTTTAGAACACTTTTTTTTTGAAAATGAGAAATGACATAATTGAAATGCATTGTAAACTTATTTTCTCCTCATTCATTAAAAATATCAATAAAGGTTTTATGATTTTCATTTTTATTTCTATTTTGTAATTCTTCAGTGAGAAAATATGCTTTTTTCTATATGTAATCTACTGCATTTAAAATTTTTTTAATATTTATTTTTGAGAGAGAGAAACAGTGTGAGCAGGGGAGGGGCAGAGAGAGAGGGAGATATAGAATCAGAAGCAGGATCCAGGCTCTGAGCTGTCACCACAGAGCTTGACACAGGACTCGAACTCATGAACCGTGAGATCATGACCTGAGCTAAAGTTGGATGCTTAACCAACTGATTCACCAGGCACCCCTGTACTGTATGTTTTTTAATGTAAATTATACAACTAAATCAGATGTTGTTAGTTTCATTTAATCCATTTTGATCAATAAGTAATGCTACTTAGATCAATGGCAACCTTCTTTTTGATTCCCTGAAAAGAACAGCAATTGAAGTACATATATATAAATCAGAAAAAAAGGGATCCTCACGTAAGGGAAAACTGAGGTAGAGATGGGACTCACTCTTTCTCAGGAAGAGACTCTTTTCACTTAGACTCTCTTTGCCATACTCTGGAAAGAGAGTAGATATCAGGAATTTCCTCAGGAATTCTAAGAGACCAATGGGTAGGTCAGTCACTACCCAACTCCTCTCCCCAGACCTGCGTTTGCAAAACCACTGGCAACAAAATATTTCTCCTAAGCTAACATCAAGCTAAGCCACATTCTTAAAAAAGTAACAACCTAAAAAATCCCACCATTTTTCCTGAAGAAAGCCAAGGTACATATCCTGTGGCTTTTGAGGAATCTTTCTTATTTTGACAGGGGAGTTGTGATGTGAAGTGATGAAGGGAAATCTACCTGCTTGATTCTTGTGATTTATTCTGATATGAAGCTGATCCTATGCACATAATAGAATTTTCTCTCAGTGCTCCCATCCAAGGGAGGGGGGATGCTCAGTGGATTTACAAAAATGAAGCAGAGGAAACACGACCGAAGTTGTGACCTCTAGAGAGAAGGACTTGTGGGTAGAAGGGCAGGATGGGAGATCATGTGACTCTTTTCATTTGTCCTAAGTATGCATTATTTTATAATTGAAATAATGATTGACTCAGTTGGGAAGAAGCACAGAACATAATTCCATTATCAAAACTGAATGAAAAAACCTCACTTTGTATACATTTTATAATCTGAAACTTGACATTGTAAAATCTTTTGCTCAAAACAGCGTTTCTGACCTTATAGACCCTGTACATGGGTTGCATGTTTTAAGTGAGTATTATTTTACTGCCTGGTTACAGTTATAATGTAGAAAAAGCTGATATATATTTAGAGCAAATATTTACAGTACTTTAAAAGTAAGTGCATAATTTTCACATGTAGAATGTGCATAATTATGTGGTAATAACTAGCAGAAAGAACATTTCCTGGCAATTAGGGGCTGATAAAAATAACAGTACTACAGTCAGGTTACCTTTGCCAACAGGCTATTTTTAGTATCCCAGGAAATGTCTCCTCATCAGTAGTGACTGGTATTAGAAATGCTGGCACAACAACTTAAACAAACACACTTATGTTTGTAGTAAGGTTACATTAAACTAGACATTCCCTGGAATGAAGTACTTTAAGAAGTTCAGGCTGTCCCTCCACAGCAGGGTTCCCAACTCAGCAGGACTGATATTTTGGATCAGATGGTCCTTTGTTGCGGAAGAGCTGTTCCGTGCATTGTTTACCAGTATCACTGGCCTCTACCCACTAGATGCCAATACCCACCAAATTGGGACAACCCAAAATGTGTTCATTGCCAGATATCCCCTGGGGAGAAATCACCCCAGTTGAGAACTTTTGCTCCAGAGCCTTAAAGATATATTTTTTTAATTGTTTATTACCTTGTGCTCCATTTTGCCTATGCCTGAGGTTCTGGACTATAATTTCTACATTTTGGAGGGTCACAGACACTTTCAGAACACAAGTAATATCTTCCTAATCTAGAGGCTCTTATAGGCATGTTCTGAATTTCCAAATGGTTATAAAAGACGGAGAAAGAATTCACTACCACATTTTAGTTACTCTTGTTATTAACCTCTGAAGGGTCTAAAAGTAAAATGCTTATAGAGAGAAAGAAAAATACATCTTTGCCCTTCCTCACCACCCAAGTTACATATTCGGATATGTGTGGTCCTCAGTAATGACCCCCATCTACACTGCTTTGCAGACACTCAGGATTCAGTTCTTTAAGTATACGAAAATACTTACTGGTAATACTTTTTTTCTAGCTTTAAATAGGAAAAAAATATGATGCCCCACTTATACACAGAATCAGGAATTTTTAAAGGAGATTGTATTTAAAAGAATAAAATCAGTAGTGGTAATCATATATACACACATAAATGTTTTATATACATATATATAACTAGCATTCCAATAATGTTTCTTGTTTTACATACTTCCCACCTATAAACTTACTTATCCCTCATAATAAATCTAGAAAGTAACATTACTTTCTTATTTTACAAATGAGGAAACTGAAACATAAGAGACTTACCAGCCACAAGATTCAGACCTGGACATCTCTGGCTCTAGATCCAATGTTCAATGAATCCTCCATCCAGCCTTTCACTGTGTTATGCTTCTTCTCAATAGAAAATATTGATGCCAAGTATTGTGCAAAACTGCCTTCCTTACATGAATTATTTTACTTAATCTTCACAGCAACTGCACAAGGTAGATATTTTTATTTCTAAGTATTTGCAGATGAAGAAATAAAAGCTCGAGGAATTAACTCCTGAGCTCGTAATAAATTTAGTAAATGGAACTTAAGTCTCAAATCTAGGTCTTGAGGACTTCAAAAACCACTTAACATCTCTGACTCTTAATTTTTCTCTAACTTTAAGAAATTTGATTAGATTACATTTAAGGTTTTGTCCCTCTCTAGGGGTCTGCATATTGATATGCTAGAATTTTTTTTTGGGGGGGGCTAAAATTTCAACTTCAATTTTGGGATACATTTACAAAACTGCATTTAATTTCAAAGTGATTTTTCAGATAAAACTATCACACATTAATTTTTAATATTTTATTACAACTACCAATTTCACCTTACTAATGGAAGTAGGGAATCCACAATTAGGTGGACACAAAAGTAGGCCAAAAAAGAGATTATAAAATACTGATTAACTCAGTTGATATGAGAAATAGAGCAGACAAATGGGGCATAATGAACATGAGAAGGATTTGCTGAATGTTAATTGCACACGTGTATAAGTTCTTTTTATTTTCCTGTGATCATTTGTTGGTCAGAAATATTAAGAGATGCTTTTAATTCATAAAATAACTCGCTAGCATTGCTTATATTGGTGATGGCAGATAATATTCAGAACCTTATGAAATTTTGTAGATGAAATATTCCATGGTTGAAGAATACATTTGATATTTTGCAACTTTTGGCTTATAATAGAAAGAAGAATTGACCATCAGCTTCAATTATTACTAATCTAAAATTTGGGTGCCTTACTGAAAAGGCAGAGGGCATGTAGGACTCAAATGTTGAAGATTCAGGGTACTATTATATTATAAACGTCAAAGCAGGAGGCAGTGCCTGAGCCTTAGAGAGTCTTTACCCACAAAGCCATTTGACAGCAGTTATTCAAAGAAGGAAGTGGTGGGGGGGGGGGCGCCTGGGTGGCTCAGTCGGCTCAGGTCTTGATCTTGCGGTATGTGAGTTCGAGCCCCGCGTCGGGCTCTGTGCTGACCGCTCAGAGCCTGGAGCCTGTTTCAGATTCTGTGTCTCCCTCTCTCTCGGGTCCTTCCCCGTTCATGCTCTGTCTCTCTCTGTCTCAAAAATAAATAAACGTTAAAAAAAATTTTTTTTAAATAAATAAACAACAAAAAAAGAAGGAAGTGGGAGCAGTCAGTATTGGGTGCAAAGAATTGCATGTGTGTAGTTAACATTTAAAATCAGTACTGAGGGGTGCCTGGGTGGCGCAGTCGGTTAAGCGTCCGACTTCAGCCAGGTCACGATCTCCCGGTCCGTGAGTTCGAGCCCCACGTCGGGCTCTGGGCTGATGGCTCAGAGCCTGGAGCCTGTTTCCGATTCTGTGTCTCCCTCTCTCTGCCCCTCCCCCGTTCATGCTCTGTCTCTCTCTGTCCCAAAAATAAAAATAAACGTTGAAAAAAAAATTTAAAATCAGTACTGATACTGAATAAAAAGTGGTCCAAATTTTTATTATCACCGTGCATCGGCAATTCCAAGTATTGTCAATAATAAAACACTTTTGCCCAACAGAAATTTTGTTAATCTAAATTCTAATTATTACTTGGTATTTCTGCTGAGTTTTCATATTATATGTTTCAAAGTAGCATATTTCTATTATTTATCCTTTAGGAAATATACACTACATAAAATTTAATTTTGGAAATTCCCCATTTTATCATCATCCTAAAATATGCAGACTCAGCTATAGATGTTCCTTTTGAAAATAATTGATGAAGGGTTTAGAATTATTGGATGTCACTGTCAGTGAGGCTGGTGTCTCAAACCACTGTGGCACGACTTATTCTTGCTTTTAAACAGTAATTTTATAGAAGTAATAATAGCACAATAATTTATAACCAAGAAACAGAAGTTGAGTTACTTCAAAGCTATTACTCTATATGACAACTTGGAGTTTTTATTTGCCTTTAAAAGGTTCAGACATTTGAATGCTTCTCTAAGAAGCTAAAAAACAAAAGCGTAGACCGCATTTTGATTTCTGGAGTTTATCATAAAATTGGATTTTCAAAACTGTATGCCAAGCTTATCCTTATGTTTAAAATTTTTCTGAAATATTTGTACATCTGAGGCTTCATGCAAAAGAAACTGTTCAAACTTGAAATTAATAAATATTACTTTTTTATCCCTGTGACCATAGGTTGATAAATTTGTCTATATTGTCTATTTGTCTATACTGTCTAGTTCAGTTTTGACAAGTAGAGACAAATTTGCAAATGTTAAGGCTGAAGACAGTGCCTGGCTCAGTCACTAGAGCATGCAACTCTTGATCTCAGGGTTGTGAGTTTGAGCCTCACATTGAGTAAGGAGACTACTTTTAAATAAGGGTTAAAAAAGAAACTGCATGATTTTCTTTCACTAATGCAACCAGCTAAAATATAAGTATAGGTTTTTCCCCTTTTATCAAAACAGAAGTTAATATAATTAAATTAATCAAATACACTTTTTCTCTTTTAATGTTGTAACAGTTTAATGTTTATATAATTCCATATATGAAGTTCAACGTAGAAACTTCTCAATGGCTACATTTCTTTTCTGGCTGTTACTATTTTGTATCACTTCCTGATTATTACTAAATACAATTTTGTCATATAAAGGCAGGGGCTTTGTAGTGATTCACTCTGTGTGTCAAATACATTAGCTACGCCACTGGTGGGGGAAAAAGAAAAGCTGACTTCTAATATTTTTGGAGACACACTTTGACCCACTTGGAAGAGAAAAGATTGCATCCAGTAGCAAATATGCAAAAGATGTGTTTATCCTGTAAGAAAAGCACTTTGTTTCTCTGGATAGGTCCAAGAAGAGGCTGTGGTCACTTTGGTGAGTCAGTGTAGACAAGGAGAGTCATATGCCAAGACAGAGTTTGGACTAAAATTGTCTTCCAACTCCATTTTAATTCCTAAGGTGAAACATTCCTTTTCTGAGACTTTCTCAAACAAGAGAAAAACAGAAGTGTGCATTTAATATGAAAGGGGTATCCCTCCTGTCAGGTAAATCTTGCTAAACTCTTTCCCTCTAGTTTCATTGATATAAAACACCTAGGTATCTTCTAGGTATCTTTCTCAGAAAAAAGATAATGAGCCCTCTATTTACACAAGGGTATCTATAAGAGTAATACTGCTGTTGTGTTATAATCTAGAATACTAGGGGGGAAATGGAAAATTTGCTTGATTGTTTGAATCAAACAATTCCTGTAACAGAGTATTTATTTGCTTTAGTTGTGATTTTCCTATTCTGTGTGGCTGCTATTCATTACCCATGGACATTTCTACAAACGCCAGTTCAATTATAATAATTTACTACCTACTCTCTCTGATTTTGATTTCAACATGTTTTTCTTCCCCAACAATTGTATTATTAAAAGAGTATAATATAAGGTCTGAAATTGAGGCCCAACATTATGTGCTGCCTATTTCATGTACTGACATTGGAAGGGTCTCATCTGACTTAACGACAAGTTCTCCTCCTCACTCTGCTCCCTCAGGGAAGGTTCCCTAGCTGAACCTCCACCCCTCTCCTTACCAATTCTTGTTATCTGCAAGGTGCTGCTTTCAGTTTCCTGTCAGCCCCTGCAATTACTCACACAAACCAATCACATCCTCCTGCAGGAATCGGGAATAAGCTACCCTCCTGATATTATGAAACTTGCCTTCTAGGGGTTCTGGGTGGCTCAGTTAGTTAAGCCTCTGGCTTGGCTCAGGTCATGATCTCCCGGTTTGTGAGCTCGAGCGCCTCATCAGGCTCTGTGCTGACAGCTCAGAGCCTGGAGCCTGAAGTCTGCTTTGGATTTTGTGTCTCCCTTTCTCTGTGCCCCTCCCCATCCTTCTCAAAAAATAAAATAAAATAAATAAAATAAAATAAAATAAAATAAAATAAAATAAAATAAAACACTTAAAAAAAAAACTTTCCTCCTACAGTTCCTCATTGTGTACTCTGTTCTTGAGTGCAGTCTCCAGGGGGCTCTGCATGGAATGCAGTGTCCTCGTAGGCTCTGGGGATATGTGACTAATCAACTGTTGTCTCATCTGCCCACTGGTAGGTGTCCTGTGTGTGAGCCATCTCCATAACCCTAGAGTAAGAAATTCTCCCTCACAAATGGAGTGCATAAGTAGTTAAACAAACAAACAAAACTCTACCATAACATTTAAAAATATACATGCCTCTGTTTTACTGGATGGCTGTGTCATAGACATTGTAGTCTCTTTATAATGGGCTGTTATTTTTTTTAATATATGACTCATAAAATGCTTCAAAACATTCCAGTTACCTTCTTAGGTTTTGAAAAAATCTACTCTCTGATCGTGAAAGTGGAACATGTATCCTCTTCAAGAACAGAAACAAGAAGGAAAATATATACTGTCTTCATGGTTAAAAATAAAAACAAAAAGTCACATTTGGATAGCCATCACTGCCAGGGAGAAAAATAAGAAAATGATGTCTTTAAGTATTTGTGTATGTGCATACATATATATTTTTATATACACTTTCTTCCTGTTTTTACTTTTTTTCATTTTCTATATCAATTAGATATTATAGGTTCACCTTTCTGTACATATTTATATTATTCCTCTATAGTCTTATTTTAACCCTCTAATGCGTTGCCATTACTCTGTTTGAGATAAGATCATATGCAATTCACAAAGTATCTCCCGTAAGTATTGAGATTTTTTTAAACTCTCTTTTTTAAACAGTAAACACATAGTGAATAATAAACCTGTTTATAAGTATATGTGTATAAGTGTGTGTGTGTGTGCATGCATGCATGCACACATATACATGCACATATATTTAAAGTGGTTCTAATTTTTTTTGAATTGCAGTTTTGGGGGGGGATAATTTTCAATTCTTATTTTTCTGTATTAGCAATACATTTCACATAAAAAGACAACCCTCGGTAAACTTTGTGAGTCAATCTGTGTTCGAGACTGAGTGTTACTTGTTTTATTATGTGTGACAAGATCAGAGGCAAAATAATCTGTGTCACCTCAGTCATGTGCAATAACCATTTCACATCAAAAAGCAAATAACCAATCTGACTTTTACTATTACACGGTTCATAAGAAATGTGGTTACTAGACCTGAAGCAGCAAGCAAGCATGAAATGTAATATTGTTTAACACCTGATGTAAAAATTATTTGCGGGGGGAGAACAAAGAAAAAAGTCTTAAAAGGAAAGGGAGTGAAAAGTTGGTAGAAAAAGAAAAACCCTGGAGAAATAAAGTCTGAGAAACTGCAGTGTGGCAGGCCTAGGTCTGCTGTCGGTTGCCTCAGATCTTGGTTCATAGAACTGGGTAAACAGTAATTAATAAACTAACCATGGTAACTTGACTGGTCATCCAGTTTTCTTCAAAACAGAGTAGGGAAGCTTTGATGTGAGAGAATCTTCGTAATTGGGAGGGAGTTTTGAGAATCATAGAAACACTCTATTTTGATCAAGTTTCTCCAAGGACCATAAATCTCTTCTTCCTTGAAAATTAGAGTGGTTTGAAATTGTATAAAATCTTTGAGAAGAGTAAGATTTACTATTGCCTAATTCACTGAAGGAATACTCAAGACAGAATTAAAATCAGGGTATTATATAATGAACTTTAAACTCTGTAAAGGAATGAGAGAAAGTGCTGAAAAGCTTTTCTTTTCTAATGGTTGTTAATTGCATGAAAATAATTCAAACGTTTTTTGTTTCCCCTACAAGGATTGGGTGAAAAGGTAGAGGGACATTCTCTGAAGTGAAAAGAAACATATTCCAATAATTTGCTACATTAATTGTTTTTAAAAATGCCAGTTCAACAATTATAAATGAGGTTAAAACTTGTTTCCAAGGTGAAAGCTGTCATTTCTGAAGTAAGTTATTTTTGATAACTATAATCATTTCATGACTGATAAAAGCTTAGGTCAGTATGTCCAAGTATGAAGCTACTCCCAGACTAATTTTTCTTCAATAAGTGAGTCACGGACATTTGCTTGAATAAGAGCTAAGCTTAAAATTGCATTGTTTTCTATTAAACTGTGAAGTGTATGTAATTCAATGAATATTTCTTGGACTACGCCCACTCCCAAGATGCAGCTATGCTTGTCTGATACAGCTTAGGGTTTAATATTTATAATAAAATCATAATTATAATTAAAAACTAAAAATGTTAATTGCCATTAGAAATTATAAATAGACTTAGGTGGGGTTACAAAGGAGGGAAACAGTAGATGTATAACAGAATTTTTACAAAGTTTAAGAAGGGTGGTGCAGCAGTGTGGGATTAACTACAACAGATGGTGTTGTTCTGAGTGGCTGGGGTGGGGGGTTGGGGTGAAGGGGCATGTGACAGGATGACTGAGAGGGAAGGGAGGTCAAGTTCTGGAGCATTGGGTTCAATTTTATAGGAAGATAGCCTTCTTAGAAGAGAAAAAGTGTTGAAGAATTAAGTGTAATGAAAGATGACGAATGCCAGAGTGTATATTGTTTTAATCTTTAATCTTCTAAGCAATAGAAAACCACTATAAGCTTGGGCAATGGGATCATGTGAAGGGCTGATATTCTTTTTTTTTTTTTAACATTTTTTTTTATTTATTTTTGAGACAGAGAGAGAGACAGAGCATGAACGGGGGAGGGGCAGAGAGAGAGGGAGACACAGAATCGGAAGCAGGTTCCAGGCTCTGAGCCATCAGCCCAGAGCCCGACGCGGTGCTCGAACTCATGGACCGTGAGATCGTGAGCTGAGCCAAAGTCGGACGCCCAACCGACTGAGCCACCCAGGCGCCCCAGAAGGGCTGATATTCTTAAGAAATTATTCACACTCAAGTTTTCTTGATAGGGGACCTCCAGCTCACCTAGAATTGTATGTGTGTGTACACAGGGGTTTGAGGTTGATTCCTGAGATTTCTTTTGTTTTGTTTTGTTTTGTTTTGTTTTGTTTCAGTTTATTTATTTGGTGGTGGGGGGGGGGGTTGGTGAGGGGCAGAGAGAGAGGGAGACACAGAATCCCAAGCAGGCTCTGTGCTGTCAGCTCAGAGCCTGATGCAGGACTCAAACTCATGAACAGTGAGATCATGACCTCAGATGATATCAAGAGTCTGACGCTTAACCGACTGAGCTACCGAGGCACACAGATAGCTGAGTTTTCTAAACTAGATTCTCCCACTTCCCTCTAGGAATATTTTTCCATTTCCTACATGAAAGAATTGCTTTGGCATCTCAGAACATAGAAGCAAAATCCTCCTTTTTCCTTGTATTCCTACTCAATGGAGCAGGAGGTTAATAGCTAAAGAAAGCTCAATAGTCACAGCGATGATGATTTATCTAGATGAGCAATGTCCAGGAGAAATACAATGTAAATTCAGATGAGATTTTTAATTTTCTAGTAGCCACATAAAAAAGAAGAAATAGATGCAATTAATTTTAACAGCATATATTTTTAATTCAAGCTAAAAAAATAATTCACCGTTTTCTCCTACTACCCATCCCCACCTCTGGCAACCTTCAATCTATTCTCTGTATCTATAAGCTTAGGTTTTTATTGTTGTTATTGTTTGTTTGTTTGTTTTTAGATTCTATATATAAGAGAGATCATATAGTCTTTGCCTTTTTCCAACTGACTTATTTCACTTAATATAAAGACTTCAAGATCCACTGATGTTGCGTATGGCAAGATTTCATTTTTATGGATGAATAATATTCCTGTGTGTGTGTATGTGTGTGTGTGTGTGTGTGACAATTTATTTATCCATTCATCCACTGATGGACACTTAGTTTGTAAGTACTGGTAAGTGTGAGTGTTATAAGTGTTGCTCATAAACCAATAACTTGGCTATTGTAAATAATGCTACAATGATGTAGGTTATTGACAAGATTAATAAAATTGATTACTAATGGTAATAATATATTTTAACTTGATATACTTAAAATATTTTCATTCAATATGTAATTAATAATAAAAATTATTAATGGGAGAGCTTAAATTCTCTGATTTATGCTATCTTTGAAATTAGGGCTATATTTAAATTTATTGCACATCCTATTTCAGAATAATGCTCAACAGCCACATGTAGTTCATGACTACATATTGGACAGTGGAGCTCTAGGTCATTGCTCTCATTTCCTGGAAGAATGAAAAGTTGAGAAATGGTTGAGGTTTAAGTGAATTTTCAGCTTATAAATTCTAGTCTATAACTTCTACAGATTCAATTCCAACAAAAATTCAGCCAGATGTGACCCTCTTGAAAAAACTCTTGAAGGAGATATCATTAAGATATTAAATCTCCTTTTTTTTTTTTTGTCTCTTTGTGGAAACAAAAACAAAAACAAAAGCAGAACAAGATGGCCCAGACTATTCACCTATCACAAAGGAAGGCTGGTATTGTTGCTTTACAGTTTTAGCCAAAGAAGAGCTGGCTGTATTAGGGAGAATTCATAGGGTGAGAGTTCAGAAATCCATACACTGCACATTTCCCAATTGGATCTCATACAGAATTAGGTTCTTTCTAATCCTTTCTAATTCCCTCCTATCATTGATTCGTGCGTTGATCATTATTTTTGATAGTTTAAAAATGGTCCATGAAATGGTCACTCATCATGACCACTATCACCACTCATGAAATCTAGGGTCTTGGCCATAACCTACAGGTAAACCATATGGTTCCACCTTTCATCTTCCCAAAGTGAGCATGTGATCCTCACCCAAGCATGATATTGACTCCTATGTTCATAAATTCCCTCACTTCCCATTTGTATATAGTTTTATTGAACCCATAACAATTTCTAAAAATGTATTTTTTAGTTGGGTTAAGTTTAGGATATATTATGCTTGTTCAGTAGCTTTGGAATGGATCATTATTATTATATTTTTAAGATGTGCATTTGTTTCAAATTTATATATTTCATTTTGTAACCCTTCACAATTTCATTTACCCACTCTTCCACCGATGTATGCTTACTTTGTTTCCAAATTTGCACTATTATGAAAAGTGCACTACAAATATTCTTGTATCTCTCTTGCTGTGTTTAATATACCCTTAATTTCTTTTTGTTCAAAACTTCAACACACATGAATCATCCCCTACCATATGTCAAGTACATTTGCTTGCAATGTTATTCTTTAAAAAAAAAATATTTACAATGCCTTCTTTGACAATGAGGGTCTGCTTAGAATTTTAGAATTTCAGGGCTTCCCCAAAATATGTAATTTATGATTGTTGACTTTGCTAATATTTAGCTTCCCACAAATTTATTTAATACTAAGAGATAGTTGTAAGTAGTTTTTTCCCTATTTGAATAACTTTTTAAAAGCAAACTACAATTTTAGCAAAGAGGAATAAGACTTTTAAGTGTAGTAAACTATATATATATATATATATATATATATATATACACCTGAGAATCTTAGTATAGATTCTTTTAATTTAATATTTCTGATGATCTAAAATCTCAATTAAATCTTTCTCCTACTTCTCTGTTAAGTACCTCCCAAACTCTGAGAGATTGAAAATAGAACTCATTTTTATCTCTCCATTAGATTTTCTTTCACATCTTCCTTTAGCTAATACATTAGTCTCTCAGGCGAATTTTTGTCTAAGCTCAGCTTCAAGATTCTTATTTATAGACAAGATGGAGTAATCCCAACATCACTAAATTTGGAACAAAAAGTCTAGATCTGTGTCATGGTTCTGGGAAAATGTCCAAATCTCACACACCATCCATTCCTCCAATCCCAGGCAGAGAATGACCCAGGCAGGAATTTTAGCAATTGTGGTTGGTCAGGAGTTGTTTGCTCTGGGCCTGGAATTTAGATAAGCATTCCTTCCCAGGGCAATCAGGACACTGAGATCTGGAGAGATAGCCACTTCAAAGTCAGTTGAGGAAAATCAAGTAAGGTAAAAATGAAGTTAAGGTGAAAGCAAATTGGGTGTAAAGAAAGAAAACTGAGGGATTACAAAATGCAGTGGTGGGTGTAACCCCTTTAGGCATGGGTGCCAGTGTTAAGGCCCGCATGGTAAATGCAAGGACAACCAGAAACAGGTCTTAGCAAAAAGTGTATATTCTTACAGTCAACTAATTAAGAACACATTCAGAAGCTAGAGGATAGGCTAAAATATTCTTGACTTTCCCCCTTAAAACTGACTTTAGAGGGTCATTCTGCAGTAGCTTTACAAGCTTCTTCCTTACTTGGACTCTCTTCCACCTTCCTATTCTCCCATAGTATTTATTATTCACTATCACCTCAAGGACCCAGCTCCACCCTGTGGCCACACAACTATTTCCAGTCTAGGATGACTCTCTTTGGATCCATCTTAGAAGGAAGATTGTAGCTTGTGGACAGTAAACAAGGAGAGCTTCCAGAATAAGATATCAAAATAAAACATATCTTTTTCTGTAATTTCAAAAAAAATTATTTTCCATTTAAATGAGAAGGTTTAGGGCCAAAGCAGGTGAATGTGACAAAGAATCTCCTTCTGCCATATGTATATTAGTTTGTCTTTAAGGACCTCAAACAGGATAGATATAATTCTTAGTCAAATCATACAGCTCCTTTTAATCTTGGTATTATAATTTATAAAAACATTGACATGTAATTATTTATGAATATTAAGTTAAATATCATATTATGTAGATATATGGAAGTAAATGTTAAAAAATAATAATTAGGGGTGCCAGGGTGTCTCAGTCAGTCAAGTCTCCAACTCTTGGTTTTGGCTCAGGTCATAATCTCACCGTTTGTGAGTTCGAGGCCTGCATTGGGCTCTGCGCTGGCAGCACAGAACCTGCTTGGGATTATCTCTCTCTCCCTCCCTCTCTCTCTGTCCTCCCCCACTTGTGTTGTCTCTGTCTTTCTCAAAATAAATAAATAAACTTAAAAAATTATGCTAATCATGAAAAGAGTTGAAAGTGATTGTTACTGAGAAAAGGGAATATTTGGAAAGAAGTTGTGCAGCAAAAGATGACCAATTTCATGATTCATAGCTGTTTTTTTTTAAATTATGTGTTACCAAAAATGAAAATTAAATAAAAATGAAACAATCAGTGTTTTTGGTAAAATGTATATGAATGAAATATTGTCAAATCTTTATTGCAATATCCACAATGGAAAACCTGACCTAATGAAACCAACTTAGAGTAGTTTTACATAAATATTTTGTAAATATTGAATCAGTTTTCAGTATCTTACATACAAACGTAATCATGGATAGACTCAATGTTCTTTCTGAAAAATTATTTTTAATGGAAATTTACCAAAATTGGCATAATTCTGAAGAAAATAATTATATATGTAAATACACAATGAAACCACCTATTGAGTCAAAAGAGACACATAAACAGAAGGAAAGATATCTTCTACGTATTTAGTGATGGTTTGATGGAGGAGATATAATTTGAAGTGGCTCTCAAGCTGACCTAGAGGAAAAATTCAACCTTTTAAACAGAAAAACAAACAAGCAAACAAAAAACAGCAACCGCAAAAGCATAAGCTAGAAAACGCAGAATTGAAGAAAGGAGTTAGAGACAGATTATTTTTTTAGTACAGATTTTGTATCATGGGTAATTGCGTGGTAAGAGCACAAAAGTGGTTAATACATGAAGTAACATTGCATGGTTTCTTGAAAAATGGGCAATAGTGTGTCCTATTATTATATCACTGCACCATTACAAAACTCCTGATACGTACTCGGCCTGGGTAACGCTGTCACCTAATTGCAAGAAATAATTTACGACGAGCAACTCTGCAGGTTTCCCTTCGTATTCCAGTCAAGAAGGTTCAGATAAGTAACAGTAAATATGTTACTGCACAGGCTTGATGAAGGAATGTCTGGCCTGAGCTCTACTGAGAATCTACTCAATCTTCTCCAAAGCTGCAGAATTTATGTCATTTAGAATCAGTTGTGTTAATAAATTCCAATTTAATGGATCTCACTTGTGGGTAGAATTCAGTAAAGAAGCATTGGAGCCCAGATGATAAAAGTCAGGTGGTTCAGATAAATTAGATATCTTTAAAACTTGAATAAATATAGCTGAAAGGGTTACATTAGCAAAATGTTTAATTCAGAGATTTTTTTTCCAGTGTAAATTCAGCATTCATTAGAAGGAAATGATTCTTTTTACAGGGAAAGATGTGATATCAAGCAAAGAGCATGATATTCTATATTTATCTTGATCTGGGCAGAAAAAAATCAACTTGTTTTAAAGGAGATACATAGTGATTAGCTCATCCAGTCAGAAAAAGAAAAGTGAATTTATTTATTTTTGATGAGTTCATATTCCTTTTTTTAAGGTTTATTTATTTATTTCGAGAGAGAGAGTGAGCATGTGTGTGTGTGTGTGTGTATGTGTGTGTGTGTGTGTGTGTGTGTGCAAGCAGGCAAGGGGCAAAGGGAGAGGGAAACCAAGAATCCCAAGCAGGCCCCATGCCCAGTACAGAGCCCAATGTGGGGCTCAATTTTATAATGGTGAGATCATGACCTGAGCTGAAATCAAGAGTCAGAGGCTTAAACAACTGAGCCACTCAGGCACCTCAAGAAATAATTTTATTCAAGCTAATGGAATAGGAAAAACATCCATTAATGAGGAACATCTCAAAGAAAAGGAAAAGGCCTGGGTTTTATAAGTTAGATACACAATGGGATCATTAGCTTATCTTATGGGATCTTGGAAATTATGTTCAAGCTAACATATTACAAAACATAATAATTGTTGCATCAATTGTTGTCATCAATTAAAATCATCACAATTTACATTTTAAAAATCTTAAACATTTGACCTTACTTTTTTTTTTTTTGCCCTTACTTATTCCTGTGGCTTAACCCAAATCCTCTTTTTTGATACACAGTTGCAGAGAAATAATGTCTAATCAGACTTCCAATGCCAATGGAAAAATTAGGTATTTCCTCCATTTTCCTTTCTCCCCAAGTGCCTGATGGACAGTAGATCAAGTTCCTGGAAAAATACAGACCACATATATATTGTGATGCCTAATGTCTTTGAGTACTTATGCTTGCTTTATTTAGAGAAGATTTAGAGCTTATATGCTCCTCCCCTAACAGGCTAATCTTTATCCTCTCATTTTTCTCAAGTTCATTCAGAAAGAGCAGTTTGTCTACAAGTAAAGGAAAAGATACTTTTAGGACTTGAAGGGTGCTATTAAGAACACCCATATGGGTGCCTGGGTGGCTCAGTTAGTTAAGCATCTAACTCTTGATCTCAGCTTAGGTCTTCATCTCAGGGCCATGAGTTCAAGCTCTACACTGAGGGTGGAGCCGACTTAAAGGAAAAAAAGAACATCCACAAAATAATTGGGCAGTTATGTGATTTTCAGTTTATTGTGGATCTTTTGTCTATAAATCAGAGATGAGCCAGTGACAGAAAGATACAAGTTCTCCCTACACGTTTTTATTTAGGCTTGTATACCTTCTGTTGGCATAGCGTAATGTAAATAATCAAGTGGAATTAATTGAAATTATTAAATTGTTTTTACTTTTGTAAGCCTTGCCATTAGACTACTTTTTTCTAGATTATAAAATTGATTGTGGGTTCTAATTTTCAGTGTGCATGTGTGCATGTGTGTGTCTGTGTGTGTGTGTGTGTGTGTGTTCTTTCTTTTATTCTGTCTTGGTGGTTATTTTGGTAGGAATTTGGAAAAGAGAGCCAGGAGATGTTGGACAGATGCCATTTTAAACTTGTATTTCCAGGCACTAGCTTGTTTTTTTTAAGTATTTGTTTATTTTTAGAGAGATAGAACATGAGAGAGAGAGTAAGTGGGGGAGGAGGAGGGGCAGAGGTAGGAAGGGAGAGAGAGAGAGAGAGAGAGAGAGAGAGAGAGACAATCCCAAGCAGGCTCCATGCTCTGCACTGAGCTAGTGCAGGGCTTCATCTCATGACTGTGAGATCATGACCTGAGCCAAAATCAAGAATCAGACGCTTAACCACCTGAGCCAGGCACCCCCCAGGCATGAGGTTTTAAAGCCCAAAGTATCTATCGCCAAGTTGTTTTCCCAGATTCCCCCCCTACCTTATAACCCAACCAGCAATATGTGAAAGGGACTGATGTCATTGTTTGTTTTTGCTGATTTCATTTGTGAAAATGATAATTTATTAAAAAAATTCATACATGTGTGTGAATAGACTAGTATGATTAGGCATTGTAATGATATTAAAATAATTCCTCTTTGGGCTTATTATATGTAAGAGGTAGTAACTGATGATGTCAAAGGACATGGTTCTTGAGAATTTCTTAGGGACATATGCTGAGACATCTACTCTCAAAGTTGCTTATAATGCATTATATGAATCCTATAAATAAAATACAAGGAAAGAATAGAAAAGATAGAAAAATACTTCTATCTGGGCTATTAGGTAAGAATTCATAACACCATTGGAGAGGTGATAGGAAATTAAGTGGGTTGTGAGGGGCATCCCAAGGAGAAAGTTGGTGTGAGCAACTTTCAAAATTGGGATAGTGCAACACATTCTCATATATTTTGAATACTGTGTTTGTATAAAGGAGCTATAGAAGATGTTTAGAAAATATGAACAGACTGCTTGGACCACATCATTTATATTGAGGAAATAGTTGGAAGTAAATTTAGAAATACACTGAGTAGATTCTGGAAGATATTTAATAAAAATTTTCTTTTTTTAAAGACAATATGCCATGTGAAATATTCAATTAAGTTTTATAATCAAAAAATTTTTAAATATAATTCTGGAGTGTTTGTAAAGGGTTGGTTACCTGGGACCAAATGGAAGTAAAGAGGCTATTCAAAGGATATCTCATAGCCAAGACATATTGCTAAAGAAAGCACCTAATTAAGATAATTGAAGTGGAAAGAAACAGGGTAAGTGTCAGAGCCATTTTTAAGTAAAAAAGCAACAAGGTATTGAACACAACTGGATGTGGGGAAAATATTAGAGTTGGGCTATTGATTATAATGTTAACTTTTCAAGCTAGGTACCAGAAGTGTGGTGGTGCCATTTTCAAAATAAGTTTTAAAAAGAAAAGGTTATGGGGCACCTGGGTGGCTTGGTCGGTTAAGCGTCCGACTTCGACTCAGGTCGTGATCTCACGGTCCATGAGTTCGAGCCCCGCGTCGGGCTCTGTGCTGACAGCTCAGAGCCTGAAGCCTGTTTCAGATTCTGTGTCTCCCTCTCTCTCTGCCCCTCCCCTGTTCATGCTCTGTCCCTCTCTGTCTCAAAAATAAAAATTAAAAAAAATAATTAAAAAAAGTAAAAAGAAAAGGTTATATGAGGAACTGTTTTGCATTTTATGAAAAATAAATTTCTCTATTATTGAGATTGGAAAGAAATTTAGTTAAATTAAGATATTTTCAACAAAACTATCTAATTTTTGACTAGTAAATGTAAACACTGTTGTCAATGTTTCCTTTACCTATAATGAAAAAACATAATAAAGATGGTGTAACCTTTAAAGTTGTCATGTTTTGGGGCACCTGGGTGACTCAGTCGGTTCAGCATCCGACTTTGGTTCAGGTCATGATCTCACTGCTCATGAGTTCAAGCCCGGAGCTGGGCTCTGTGCTGACAGCTCAGAGCCTGGAGCAGGCTTTGGAATCTGTCTCCATCTCTCTGCCCCTCCCCCGCACATGATCTGTCTTTCTCTCTCTCTAATATAAATACAAAACATTAAAACATTAAAAAAAAAATAAAGTTGTCAAGTTTTAATCATCACAAAGTACAATTTAAATGTCTTATAGTTTTGTCAATTATACATCAATAATGGCGAAAAAAATTAAAAAAATAAAGGTGTCATTTGTTAAATGACTGAGTTGTGGGCAAACATATTTGTTTATTAATCTATGAAACATATATATATATATATATTTTAAATTCTGCTCTGTTGTCATTCAAAAATATGTGAAGTGAATGGAATTCAATTCAAAATAGGAAGAATAATTTCTTATTCTCAGGTCCCAGGAAATGTTAGGAGCTATGTTCCATGTTAATTATTTCAGTGAGA
Source organism: Prionailurus bengalensis (assembly GCF_016509475.1). Taxonomy (NCBI): domain Eukaryota; kingdom Metazoa; phylum Chordata; class Mammalia; order Carnivora; family Felidae; genus Prionailurus; species Prionailurus bengalensis. The sequence goes on along the minus strand of NC_057344.1, from coordinate 99,463,755 downwards.
AAAGTAAAAATAAACAGGCCACTCTTTTAACACCATGTTTTATTATAGTAAATAGAATTATCTGCAACATTTCCCAGTTTCTTTTTTCTTCTCTGACTTTTCCATCTGTTATTTTTTATGTTTCACACCTGCTGAGTCTGTGGAAACTAGAGAAATCAACTTCTTTTTGGCAAATATGCATATTTAAACATTGCTTTGTTCTGAAACTAATATAAATTGAAAATGTTACTTCAGATTTTATATGGTCACTAATTTGCAGAAAAGAGAAACTATCTCAATAATATAAAATAAATTACTCATCTTGACTGGAACAAAATAACATTTGGTACTGCCTTTAGTATGTGTGTATTAGTTGATTCACTTTATAAATTTGTTTATGGTTAAAATGGGTAAAATATAGATCCACCTTAATAAATTACATTTATGTTTATTTTCTTTTTTTAAATTTTTTTAGTTTGTTTTTGAGAGAGACAGAGCATGAGCACGGGAGGAGCAGACACAGAATCTGAAGTAGGCTCCAGGCTCTGAGCTGTCAGTACAGAGTCCAATGTGGAGTTCGAACCCAGGGACTATGAGATCATGACTTAACCCAAAGTCAGATATTTAACTAACTGAGCCACCCAGGTGGCCCTTTGCTTATTTTCTTAATTTTCTTAATAAGAATATTGTGTTAAACTTCCTACTGTTCAACAATGGAATATATATATATATATATGTCAGAGAAGATGAAGATTAATGGGAGCCATACCTGCTTTTGGAAGGCTTGTGAGAAAGTTCAGAGAAGTGTTTAATGACTAAATTAATAAACTGTATGCCAAAGGGGTACAAGCTGAGAAATATAACAATAAAAATGTGTAGCATCTCTAAAGCCAGAGAAGTTTCAACAGAGGAGAATAGTCTTGAGGTTGAGGAAATGTAGTAGAAGTAATGCCATGCGGTGCTCAAACCATCTTCATTGCCTTTCCCCCTCCCCACATAAGAAAGAATTCATTTTCCAGATTTCTTACACCCAATGAGTCTATGTGACTAGATCTGGTAATGACATGTGAGCTGGAGTCATTTAGGCCACTTACCTTTAAAAGTCCTACTGGATCTCTGTCCATGTTCCTTCTTTTCCTCGACAGATGGATGTGAAGTCTAATATAGTCGGTAACAAAATATAAGGAACCTGGATCCCTAAGCCAGTACAAAGAGGATTGCTTTCTAGTAGAATCATTCTATTTGATTAGAGCAATAAAGCAAGCAAGTAATAAATCTATAATGTGTTAAGGCACCAAGTTTTGGTTAGAGCCATTATCAATTTGTATCTTAACTGTAATTTATTAGTTATTTATTTATGTAATTTCTTTTTCTTCTTTTTAAAGCTTATTTATTTATCTTGAGATACAGAGAGAGAGTGCACACACAAGAAGGGGAGGGACAAAGAGAGAGGGAGATAGAAAATCCCAAGCAGGCTCTGCACTCTCAGTGTGGAGCCTGACTCAGGGCTTGATCTCATGAACCATGAGATCATGACCTGAGCCAAAATCAAGAGTTGGATGATTACTGACTAAGCCATTTATAATAAGAAATATATGTATATATTTGGTATATATATATATATATATACACACACACACACATTTGGTTTCTGGCACAGGGCTCCTAAAACCTTTAAAGTTTCCTGAGTGTTAAGAATGACAAATTTGTATTTTCTTGTGTTAACAATATGACTTTTGGACCATATCACAGAATGGGGACAGGTTGCCAGGAGAACTAACCATGTGATTAGAGGGTTGGAACCTCCAGTCCCATCCCCCTGACTGGGAGGAGAGAGGGGTTTAAGACTGAGTCAATTTCCAGCAGTCAGTGATTTAATCAATCATGTCTATGTAATTAAGCCTCCATAAGAACTCAAAAGGATGGAGTTCAGAGCACTTCTGGGTTGATGGTGGTACTTCATGGGTTGTACATCTAGAAAGGCCATTGAACCTCTAGACTTTTCTCCATGCGTTGTGCCATGTATCTCTTGAAGCTGGCTATTCTGGAGTTATATATTTTTATAATAGCTAGTGATCCATCCAGTAAGTAAAATTTTTCTTTGAGTTCTGTCACTTGCTCTAGCAAATTAATAGAACTCAGAAGAGAGTTTTGGAAACCTCTGAATATGCCGGTTGGTCAGAAGCACAGGTAACAACCTAGGCTAGCAGCTGGAATCTTGAAGAGGTGGGGTGGTGGGGCAGACGTGTAGGATGGAACACTTAAATTGTGGAATCTTTGCTATCTCCAGGTACATAGTGTCAGAATTGAATAATAAGACAATCAGTTGGCATCTGGAGTATTGTTGGTGTGGAGGGAACAGCCCCCCACATACACACAGGTTGGATTTGGGTCTCAGAACTTTTTACTGACTAATATAGTAAGTGATTCCCTAGTGGGAGAGATACAAGGGAATTGAGTCAGGAAGGAGTTTGATAATGGAACCAAGGGGATTTGGTATTTCAGAGACATTTAAAGCAATTGAAGCATAGGTATTAGAAGGTGAGGGAGAAACAGTAAAGGACCCCCAAACTGAGAAGGCACTTTCACACCAGAAAACAAAACAGTCAACTCCATACAGTTTAGAGTTTTATTCATGGTATCTTACTGACAGGGGTGATCGGGGGGGCAAAGCTCCAAGCCAGCTGCACAGATATTTCCCACAAAGTTCAGACCTTAGTCCACACTTTTTAGAGAGCAAAGAATGTGGAGAAGGGCACTGTAGTGAGATCAAAGGGGTTTGCTTGCACCTCAAGGGGTTTTCAGCTAACCTTTTTTTTTTTTTTTTTTTTTTTTTTTAGATCTTGTGGCCATACCTGCACATCTGGAAAAGGAAAGTCCATGTTATCTCTAATGGATTCATATAAGGCCAAAGCATCCAGTCTTGACTGGCATTTCTAACATATGTGTATTAACCTCCAAGGGGATTGGAACACCTAGCCTCAAGACAGGTCATCAATGAACATGGACAAGATGGAGGGCCAAAGATGGATTCAGAATTGTCAGCACTCCTAGAATAGGATAGAAGAAGCAGTAGTAATATTAGTAGTAGTAGCTTAAAACAACAGATATTTATTTTCTCACAGTTCTGGAGGCTAGCTATCGAAAATCAAGGTGCTGCTGGTGGGGCCATGGTCTCTCTGCAGGCTCTAGGGCAAAATCTGTTCCATGCTTTTCTCTTAGCTTCTCACGTAGCTAGCAATCTTTGGGATTCCTTTATTATAGCACATTTTAAATGATTGCATATGCTTTGATAATGAATTTGGGTATGTGCTATTGTTTCAATGTTTGTTGTCTCCTTAAAATTAAGATGTTGAAATCCGAATGCCCAGTTTGATGATATTAGGAGGTGGGGTCTTTTGAGAGGTGCTTTAGGTCGTGAGGATAGATCCCTCATGTATGGAATTAGTGCCCTTTTAAGAGGCTAGAGAGCTTGCTTGCCCCTTCACCCTAGGAGCCCACAGTGAGAGAGCACTGCTATGAAACAGGAAGAGGGCCTTTTCCAGAAAAGGCTGTCATGCTGGCACCTCGATCTTGGACTAATACCCTCCAGAGCTGTGAGAAATAAACTTCTGTTGTTTATAAGCCACCCTGTCTGTGATGTTTTGTTATAGTAACACAAATGGACTAAGAAATCATGAAAGTAAATTGGAGACAACTGATTTTTAAATGGGGGCCGAAAGTACTGTCAAATTGATTTTTTTTCTTTTTATTTTATTTTACTTTTTTTTTTTGCCCCCCCTCTCCCATGCACCCATCCCCTTTTAAAGAATTTTACAATGATTTTGAGTGCAGAGTAGACAGGAATACAAAACCACTAGTGATGACAGACAAAAGACAATGTATTTTAAAGATACCTGTGCTCTATGGGGCACCTTGGGTGGCTCAGTCGGTTAAGCTTCTGACTTCAGCTCAGGTCAGGATCTCATGGTTTGTGATTTCAAGCCCTTTGTCGGGCTCTGTGCTGACAGCTCGGAGCCTGGAGCTGCTTCAGATTCTGTGTCTCCCTCTCTCTCTGCCCCCCTCCACCCTGCTTACACTCTGTCTCTCTCTCTCAAAAATAAATAATAAATATAAAAAAATTAAAGATATCTCTGTTCTGAGGTAGAATTAGCAAGACTAGTGGCACCTGGGTGGCTCAGTCAAATATCTGACTTCAGCTCAGGTCATGATCTTCTTGTGGTTCGTGGGTTTGAGCCCCACATCAGCCTCTGTACTGACAGCTCAGACCCTAGAGCTGCTTCTGATTCTGTGTCTCTCTCTTTCTCCCCCACTTACACTCTGTCTCTCTCTCAAAAATAAATAAACATTATGGGGCACTTGGGTGGCTCAGTCGGTTAAGCAGCTGACTTCGGCTCAGGTCATGATCTCACGGTCCGTGAGTTCAAGCCCCGCGTTGGGCTCTGTGCGGACAGCTCAGAGCCTGGAGCCTGTTTCAGATTCTGTGTCTCCCTCTCTCTGACCCTCCCCCGTTCATGCTATGTCTCTGTCTGTCTCAAAAGTTAATAAACGTTAAAAAAAAATTAAAAAAAAAATAAACATTAAAGAAAATAATTAGCAAGAATATGTGATTGATTAGAAATAAAGGAAGAATAAAGGCCAGAGTCAAACATAAGTACAAATATTCTAGTTTAGGATAGCTAAAACTAGGACTTTTTTTTTTTTTTTGCAAGGGGAAGATGCTAGTAGAAATTGGGGATATTTGACTTGTGGATTTGTGATAACTGTGGCATATTTGGGAAGAGATTGAAAGATGGAAATAAAAGTCAATAGAGAATTTGACACCAAAATATGAGATTACCCATGAAGAGTATATAAGAGTATACCCATGAAGCATACTTCATGAGTATACCCATGAAGAGTATATAAAAGTCAAACTTTTAGGGGTTCATAGGCCTTCTGAGACACCAAACAAATTTATAGACTATCTTCCTTGAAAAATAAATGCTGTAATCAAGAGTATTCATAGACTCTCTGAAATTTTTTTTAATTTTTTTTAATGTTTTATTTATTTTTGAGACAGAGAGAGACAGAGCATGAGCATGGGAGGGGCAGAGCGAGAGGGGCAGAGCGAGAGGGAGACACGGAATCCGAAGCAGACTTCAGGCTCTGAGCTGTCAGCACAGAGCCTGATGCGGGGCTCGAACTCACAAACCACGAGATCATGACCTGAGCCGAAGTCAGACGCTTAACCGACTGAGCCACCCAGGCACCCCTGAAATCTTTCTAACATGGAACTGAAGTTTAAACAACAACAACAACAACAACAGCAACAAGGGAGTCTGGGTGGCTCAGTTGGTTGAGCACTTGATCTTGGTTTCTGCTCAGGTCATGATCCCAGGGTCATGGGATCAAGCCCTGTGTTGGGCTCCATGCTGAGCAAGGAGCCTACTTGAGAGTCTTGAGAGTCTCTCTCTCTCTCTCTAAAATAAAAATATAAATATAATTAAAAATAAATAGAAATATTTTTTTAAAAAAACATGAAAACTGAAAGCATGGAGAAAAATAACACAAAAACACATATGAATAATTTCTAAGAAGCTGAGAAAATAGAATTTAGGATTGCCGATGGTGTTAAATGCTACAGAAAGTCCACATAGAAAGATAGTTAAACTAGATTCAATTAGTGTCTTAGGAAAAGACTTTCTTTTTATTTTTCTCAATTGACTACACTGTTTCCCAGATAATACTTTACAAGCCATCTGAATATCGGCACGGGGCTACAGTGTGCTGAGTGCTGAATAGGAACAGAGTGTCTGTAAGAGTAGACCATCTTCTCAGAATTACCTTTAATGATAGAAAAGTGAAAAATGAGTTAAAGAATAAAATCCAGTGTCAGTGACTAATCATTGACAGGAGTGACATCACTAGGGCAAGGTCCTGGAGAACTTTGGAGAGGATGTGCTCTAGACCACACGTAGAAGGAAACCCTTGCAGAAGAACTAAAGATAGATGCTGCCACACAGACAGGAAAGCCCTATGTGCATGAGGAAGATCCCGGTCACTGCATCTGATGGCCTCGGTTTCTTCTGCAAAGAAGACACTCATCGTTCTGATTTTGTACACAGATCAAACCCAAGGCAATTTTTCTGGTCAGCATTTCACTCCCACTATAAGCTTACTTGCTTTTCACATCCTGAGTGTCAATTGTGAGAAGAGATGTAAGCACCATCTGTGCTTCCAAATCCTCAAATTTCTTCAATGTCACAAAAGATATATTCCAGAGGTTTTTTTTTGTTGGTTTTTTTTTTTTTTCTGGCAGTATAAGTCATAAAGAAACTTAGTAGGTGACAAGATTGATACATTTTGCAGTTTCCCTTGTCTTGGTTGGTTTGGGCTGCTCTAATGAAGTACCAGACACCAGGTGACTTATCAACAATGGAAATTTATTTCTCACCCTTTAGGAGCTGGAAGTGCAAGACCAGGACACCACCATGGTCACGTCCTGCTTGGAAGTTTCTTCCAGGTTCAGACTGACAACTTCTTGTTACCCCCTCACATGGCAGAAAGAGAGTGAGCTAGTTTTCTGGCTCTTTTTATAAGGACAACAGTCCTAATCATGAGGGCTCCATCCTCATAACATCTTACCTCTCAAAGGTCCCACCTGCAAGTACCATCGCATAGGGGATTAGATTTCATGACATCATCATCATTTTTCAGGGACACAAACATTCTGTCCACAATACCTTGTCACAGGGAGTTGTACTAGGAGAATACCAAAGATCTTAATTATTCACAGTAGGTTTATATGTGGTGCCAAAGACAAAATCAGACACTAGTTAAAGAGATAAGGACAGATTTGGATCAGTAATATACTATTGCCATGGGAAAAAGAATCCAGCTTGATCTATCTCAACTTCAATTTGTAAAGAGGAGACCGGGGGTTCTAAAGGGAGAATGAGAGAATGGTGGGGGTGGTGAGCAGAGACTCTGTAGAGTCAGGGAGTTGAAAGATTACAAAAAGTATGAAGGGGCAGATGGTCAATGTAGAACCCATCTGGCTTTGTTTTGTGGACTGATGCTTATCAAAGGTAGCTCCTACCCTCCCGAGAGACTGGAACCCTGGAGCCCTCATCTTCAGGTGTTGGCTGGAACAAACTGAATTCTTTAGGCAGCCTCCAGTTTTCTCTGGTAGGCATTTTAAAGGCAGCTAGGCTTGTCCTAGGGATGTGGCCTTGAGTTGTCAGAAACAATGTTATTGTTCTGTTCAAGACTTTAGAGGCTAAAGCTGAGGACTGGTCAAGAGAGGGCTGAGAGGAACCTGGCCAGAGTATGGCTGAGGAGAAAATCTTTGTCAATGGTTATGCCTGGTTTGATCAGTGAGAAATAGCCACTATTAATTAATACCTATGTTTTACATTCAATGCCAATAACAAGACATCCATACTGGCTAGCCAAACTATTCAGTGTTCCTGTTTCTTTTAAAAATTCTGTCATGTCTTTTGTCTTGTCTGTAGTTTAGAATTAAATCCTTAAGATCTGATTATACCCTCCTCTTGCTACTTTTATAGACTTTTTGTCTTAATTTTTTTGATAATATAATCGATCCTCTCTTGAAGTTCTTTATTTATTTTAATAAGTTAAAAGGTATGACCAATTTTCATGAAGAGGAGAATAATTGGAGATAACCACAGATAGGAAGAAATAGTAATACGAGGTCAGTAGGCAGAGAACAAGAGGTAACTAACATTCCCTGAGTAACAGCCACGTGCTAGGTGCTGTGAAAGCTGTTCTGTAAATTGTTTTCTGTGCTTCTAATAACTTAATATCACACACAAAAAAAACCCTAACATTCAGAAAGATAATCTGTCAAAAATTACACAGCTTATAAACAGTGAATATTTACTTTTAACTCCTATTTTCTTCTTCCCCTGCAGTTCCAATTTATTTTTCTGCCTCCCAAATACTATTCTACAGTCTGCCTTAGTTTTCAGATTCCCTTTGTCCACAGAGAACTGAAAGATATGATATTTGCCTGATGAATTGAGAGAGTCATGTGTTATAGTAAGGGAAGCGTTTGGGCTCTTCCTCATTATCAAATTTAGATGCCTCATCTGAAAAGGGAAAGGTAGGTAGACAGACATTTCCCCTAATATTTTGTCAATAGCACATGCACTGAGATACTTACCATTATGTTCTCTTCTGTACATATTTCTGACTACATAGCTTTGATTTAATCATATATTGATGTTGTTTTCCCCCAACATCATAACATTAAGATTTAAGAGAAAATAATAAACATAACAGAATTTAGATCTAGAACTTACTCCACACTCTATACTTCGAATAGGTAACTACTTCTAAACTATCAGCTTTTCAGCTTGTTAAAAGTTAAATTGCTCATATGATTCTCATTTGTATAGGAAAAATTTGAAAGTACTCCCTTTTATTATCCTTGGGAAAAAGCCTAAGTAGTTCTCAAACTGAATAATAACTGCAGAACTATTTGTTTTGGAATCGAGCTTAAATCAACAAATATTTATTGAATACCTATATTGGGAAAGCGGTGTGATTACCATTTAGAAGGTGGTGGCCCACTCTGAAATTTCACTTGAAGTTCTCTGATGTCTAGCTTTATCATCTATTTCCAAGTCTAGATAGGAGCAGCTGGATATTACAAAGTGAGAATCATCTTTTTTCCCCGTCAAGGTTTCAGGAGAAAAAGTTCTCAGATTGCATTTGGGAATTACATAGCAACATCCATCATGGGCCACTAAGTGTGCAGTGATCGCTTGATAACATTGTTTTCTAACCTAAGCACGCACTCAACAGGGAATGCTGCAGATGTGAAGGACACATTGGCATCCAACTCTCCCCAATGTTTGCGTTTATTCTTCCACTGCTTATGCATTTTCCATGTAGCTCAGCCGCCAAGTCTCACACCTAAAGGGTCAATCCTTCACTATATGTAGTCTAAGTGAAATTCCACATCTACTTCCTAACTGATGCCTATACCAAGGGGATTTCCAGCCATTTGGAAAAAAGGAAAAAAAAAAAAAAGCTAGGGGGTAGACGTATCATTTGGTACTGTCTCACTTACAAATTACTCATGCAGACTTGTGCGAATTTCCCTCACTTGCTAATGACCAGTGCAGATCTCCTCAACTGGTTGTCACAAGCTTTTCATTCATTATATGATCCATGTTAATGACTACAGTATTTGTGAAAAGGGAACACAGAACACAAGTCTTTAAAACCAGAAGGTTTTTTTTTTTTTTCCCCAGCATTGCTAGATGTTTCTGTGAGGACAATTTCCTGCTGTCACTACAGTGAATTGTTAGGAAAATGATCCCAAGTTAAAATAGCTTGGATAGTCAGTGCAAATCCACAAAGCCACCTGGCACTGACTTTGCCTCAGTCCCCTGAAAGAAATTAGAAGGGAGATGTAAATCCAGTAGCAACATAACACTGAGGAAAGCAAGCTACAAAGGAAAAGCTCTCTTTCCACTTTATTATTGTTATACTTTAAGAGGTATTTTTTTAAGTTTATTTATTTTTGAGAGAGAGAGAAGGAGAGAGCAGGTGAGGGGCAGAGACAGAGGGAGACACAGAATCCAAAGCAGGTTCCAGGCTCTGAGCTGTCAGCACAGAGCCCGATGCAGGTTTCAAACTCCATGAGATCATGACCTGAGCCAAACTGAGCCACCCAGGCACCCCTATGCTTTCAGAGTTCTTGTGAAAAGACACCAATCTTGCTGCTCTGCCTTGGGTTTCGGTCACACTTTGGGCAAGCTCAGTGGTTTGTGTGTGTCAGTGATCCATTTTACTTGTAAATGCTTTTGTTTATCCAAAAAATCACACATTATACACCAGAGAATAAGAGAAAACCTTATGGGAGGCCTATTTACAATAATAATAATAATTAGATACTCCATTCATATTATCTTCTGAGCTTCTTTAGGGGTGGATGAATTTCTACACCAAATCTCTGAAGACAATTTAAGTTACTGAATACAAAAAGAGTTGCAACAACAAAAAGCGAGAAAGAAAGATGATTGGTGACTGAGCTATTTCAGCCAGGCATTAGGTTGTGCATTCGGCAGGCATTTTCTCATGAAGTCATAGATACTAGGACTCACTGATATATCTTGTGAGTGGCTGGGAAAACTAACAATTAAAAATTCTTTTACTTAGTATGGCAGCTGGAGGTAGGTACAGGGAAGTCCAAAGGGATGAAATGTTAGAAGGCTAATAACTCATTTCCTTCCTTATTAATTTTTTTCCATAAAGATAAAGAAAGGAGAAAAGAGCATAGAGAATGAAGAAAAATAAATCATTTGCCATACATTTTTAAAATACTTTGCTGATTAACCTATACTATCGAAGGGAGGAGCTGAGTGCTTACTCCCATTAGTTCTTGGCTTTACTGAATTGTATGTTAAATGGGAAAAGTTCCGTATCTTACCCCATTTCTATTTGTTCTTGAATGAGATGGAGATATGGTCAGCCTAAGCTTGGTTTTTTGTCTTGCTTTGTTTACGTTTTTGCTTGTTCATTGGTCTTATTTTTAACAGATCATGCCTTAAGATTTAGAGGGTTGAATTATTTTAATAGAGTCTAAAATATTATTATGTATTAATTTTGGAACTTTGCTGTGAACATTCTGCAATAGTACTCATGTCACTTTAATCCCCCTAATTGTCTCTTCTGCTTTCCATATTTCATTTTTGACAAGTACCTGTTAAGTAAATTTTTCAGGGAATTATTTACTAATTCAGGATTCTCCCTTCTTTGGACGATTTCAGAGAGTACCTGCAACTAGATGAGAGTAAAAACCAAAGTTTTCTCTGATCTTGACCATGAAATAATCCTCCAGATCTGGTAATTTTTGCTTATACCACAGGTCACGTGTTTTCAAAAACAATGTCTAGAGAAGGATGAAGAGAAAGAAGAGGAAGATACGAAGCAAAAGCAAAAGCAATACACCACAATATTCTCGATGATGCCTATAAGGTTAATGTATTTCTTCCCTGCAGTTACCATGTGAGAAAATGAGGGAGAGAAATGATGCCTGGGTGGCTCCATGATTGAGCGTCTGACTTTGGCTCACCATTGGTGAGTTCAAGCCCAGCCTGCTTCGGATGCTCTGTCCCTCTCTCTCTGCCCCTCTCCTGCTTGCACTCTCTCAAAAATAAAAACAAAACAAAACATTAAAAGAAAATGAGGGAGAGGAATACAAAAGTGGTGGACATTGTTAAAAGACATAACATGTATTCCTCATGGATCCAAATCTCTGAGACTAAAATTTCAGGACTCTGTTCCTAAGAATGACTTTTATCTGCAGAATAACTTTTCTTTCAAAAATTCCTGATTTAGGGTTCAAAAATACACTAATTCATAGACTTATGTTGATATTTCTCTGGAGACAATCAGACCAAATTTTATCACTTTCCGTGACAAATATATCTTAAATTTTGTTGTTGTTTTTGGTGAGACACTCTTTACATGAAATGGGAATGCATGTACAATTTCTTAAAATAGTGTAGAAATACTAATTGCCCTACAGTCAGTTCAAAAACTAAAATTTATTAGTAACTTTGAAGGTCCAGCACATCACTCCTTGATCAAATCCCCTCTCTCCTTCACCTAAACGTTAATATCATTCTGGATACTTAACTAACTGTTCTCTGATTTCTTTAGTTTTAGTAGGTAAATATACATCTCCCCAAATTTTATGGTTTAATTTTCTCCCTTTTATGTTAACTATAAAGGCAAATATTTTGTCTTTTGTCTGCAATTTGTTTTTTATGTACTATTATATATATATATATATATGTTATATTATATCATATATATTATATAGTTATGGATTATATATTATAGATTATTTCTTAATGGGTTATATGTGATGCAGATATCTTCTTCAAAATTATATGGCTTGTCTTTACATTCTTTTTATAGTGTTTTATGTTGCATAGACATTCTTAATTACAATGTAGTCAAATTAATCATTCTTTATGATTTCTGCTGTCAGATCTCTACTTAAGAGATCATTCCTTACCCTGATGATCTTGCTAACTAAATGTTTAAAAGTTTTAACTTAGACATGTAAATCTTTAATTTACCTTAATTTTTGTGTAGGTATTCGTTTTTATTTTTTTCATGCATATGTATGTAGTTTTATCACACTGTATATTAAATAGCCCATTTTTTCCCCAGTAATTTGGAAGGTTCATTCTGTCATAAATTATAAATAAATAAGAAGGCTTATTTCTAAGCTTTCACATGTCCCAGTGTTGAATGCCATATTGCTGTGTGTATTATGGCTTTAGTATTAGGTCTTAATATCTGAAAGGGCAAGTTATCCTATTTTCTTCTTCAAAAAGTCCTTTGACTATATTTAGACCTTTTTCTTTTGAATAGATTTTACATAAATATGTCAAGTGCATCCCCCCAAAAAACCTATTTGAGATTTTGCATCACATTGATACTATTGAGCAATTTAGACAAAACTAGCATCTTTAAAATCTTCAGTAAAATATATAAAAGAACATTGTATAGCTTTTGATTTAGTTAGGTATTTTTAATGACTGAATAAAGTTTTATAATTTTCTTTATAAAGGAGATATGCTTTTGTTAGACATAGTCCTGCATACATTATGGATGACTTAAGTAGCATTTCAATTTACAAATATATTGGAACTGATAGTTGAATGTGTACAAAATGGCATTGATTTGTAAAGATCAGTACTTTATCCAGCTACTGATGAACCGTATATGTAGATTATTTTTTTAAACTTTTTTTTAAATGTTTATTTCTGAGAGAGAGAGACACAGTGCGACAGAGAGAATGGAAGACAGAATCTGAAGCAGGCTCCAGGCTCTGAGCTGTCAGCACAGAGCCCTGAGCAAGGCTGGAACTCACTGACAGGGAGATCATGACCTAAGTCGAAGGTCAACCAAATAAGCCACCCAGGCAACTGGTATATGTAGATTATTTATTGATTTACTTATTTACATTTATTTATTTTTGAGAGACAGAGAGAGACAGTGGGGGAGGGGCAGAGACAGAGAATGAGATACAGAATCCAAAGCAGGCTCCAGGCTTTGAGCTGTCAGCACAGAGCCCGATGCAGGGCTCGAACCCACAGTCTGTGAGATCATGACCTGAGCCAAAGTCAGACACTTAACCAACGGAGCCATCCAGGTGCCCCTATTTTTAATGAAGATCTATTATTTGCAAATAGTGGCAATTTATCTCTTACATTTAGCCCTTTCATCTTTTGCTTCTTTTGTGTTGTATTGTATCGTTTTGAACTTCCAGTATGACGCTTTATAGAAATAATAACTGGCATCTTTAAATTGTTACGGATTTTAAAGAAAACACTTTCAACAGTTTACTTTGAAATACAGTGTTTGTTTTGCTTTCTTGTACATGCCTTTAGCAAGTTAAGAAAATTCCCCTCTTTTTATGTGCATTCTTACTTATTTGACAACTTCAAGAATGTTTTTGTTACATTTTTCATTTTTTTTCACATGATGATTTTATTCTATATGAATACAGTTGACCTTCGGTCCTAGGAAATTGCAAATAAGGTTAAATAGGTGACACTCTCTGAGGGTTTGAAAAATAGCCCTAGGCTATGTCATCTCAAATCAGGTTAATCTTGATGTGAGTCACTGAAACACAACATTGGGACTTTTGTGTTACAAAGTGCTGTGAGGGATCTTTTGTTCCTGAGTTTAAGGGATCAGTCTAGTAGGGAAGAAAGACTACATCCCCATTGGTATTAAAGATAGTTCACTGGAAAAAAAAATAAATAAATAAAAAAGAAAAGAAAAGAAAAGAAAAGGGGCGCCTGGGTGGCGCAGTCGGTTAAGCGTCCGACTTCAGCCAGGTCACGATCTCGCGGTCTGTGAGTTCGAGCCCCGCGTCGGGCTCTGGGCTGATGGCTCTGAGCCTGGAGCCTGTTTCCGATTCTGTGTCTCCCTCTCTCTCTGCCCCTCCCCCGTTCATGCTCTGTCTCTCTCTGTCCCAAAAATAAAATAAAAACGTTGAAAAAAAAAAAAAAAAGATAGTTCACTGGAAGGCAAAGTAAATCCATTACTTAAATAGTTAAAAATAATTAGTTTATAAATTAACTAAAATGTAACTGATGCTTTAAATTTAGGAGTTATAATTCCCACTGGGTTCTATAATATTATCTCCATCTACCAGATTAGCAGAACACAAATGTTTAGTTGCCTAACTCTACCAATGTCACACAGCCTAGTGACAGAACCAGAGTGTAACCAAATTCAAGGGGTTTGTTGCTTGGGGTGCATCCGATTCAGCACAACCCAGGGAAGTGTTGAAAGCAAAGAACTTTTCATTACTTCTTACAAGTAAGGAGACAGAAAGAAAGCTCAGCTTGAGATAGAGAAATAAAGGACCCCACTTTTAGAAAGGCTCCGTCTCTGCTGCTTTTCTGCTAGACCCCATTTACTCATGTTCTATATTTCACATTGCACCTGAATAGACCAAAGAAGCTGTGTTGTCACTCCAAGGGGGAAACAAGAAAGTTAATCATTCTCTGAGTTTCCTCCTAGGGCCCTCAAACACCTGATAACATCTAAGAAGAACGGGATCCCAAAGATGTTCCAGAACATTAGCTTCCAACAAACCTTGTCTGATGCTGGCATCAGTAACCCCTACCTTAAGTGATTTATGAAATAACACCTACTGCTCACCTTTCACTCACCTTTTTGATTGGATCTTACCCTGGATTCCTGAAGGAACACATACCTTGGACCACTTTCCAAATAAATCCCTAACCCCAAGCATTGAACAGACTCACCCTCCTTTCTTTTCCGATTCTCCCAGTGACTCCATCTGCTATACTCTACCACTTATACTATTCAATAAACTCTATTTTCGGTTCCTCTTGGATCATGTCTGATTTCTGTCCTGCACAAATTCAAGGACCCTCTTGGCTGGTCCTGCAGGACCCACTGTGGGTCCTCTGACCTGCCTGCCTATGTCAAAAGCACTATCTCTTTAAGTGGTTAGTAAAGGAAGCTTTTTCAACATTTTTAAAATTTTTTTTTAAATTTTAGAGAAAGAGAGCATAAGTGCAAGAAAGGGACAGAAGGAGAGTGAGAATCTTAAGCAGACTCCATGCTCGATGCCGAGCCTGAAACAGGGTTTATTCCATGACCATAAGATCATGACCTGAGTGGAAATCAGGTGTTAGATGCTCAGCTGACTGAGACACCCAGGTGCCCCAGTACAGGAAGCTTTATTCTTTGTATTGGAGGTGGGGACAGGGAGCTTACATTAGCAATTGAATTCAATTGTGCATGCCCAGCATGCCAACATGTTCATGCATACATCGTATGTTCCAAAAATGGTGGAAGTCTCTGCCCATAGGAGGAGATCCCAGTATTATGATGAGCTAACGATAACTTTAGGATAACTCAGGGGGACTTCTATACAGTTCCTTAGCTCCAACCCAGCTCCAAATGGCTCACATCTCCAAATGTCTCACATAGAAGCTATCAGATTAGACACAAATAGCGAGGGGCTATGAAGTAAAACACTTAGCTGAGTGTATCCTTAGTTGGAACTGTTGTTTCTGCAAAACAAAACATATTCCTATGTGGCTTTTGTCCCTTCACCTCACTCTTTCCATTAACAGTTTTTAGCCCTCACGTTTCCAACTGAATTCTCACATAAAATCTAGCATATAAATTGATTACTTGATTAATGTGATTAAAATGTGCTTCAGTAATATTTTATGGAATCCTTTTAATTCTGTAAGTTGTTACATCCTTAGCTATTCATCATCCAAGCATTTGTTTCATTTTTAATTTTTATTAAAAAAAATTAAGTTTATTTATTTATTTTGAGAGAGAGACAGTGTGTGTGTGAGCAGGGGAGAAACAGAGAGAGAGACAGAGAGACAGAGAGAGAGAGAGAGAATCCCAAGCAGACTCTACACTGTCAGCACTGAGCCCTATGCGGACCTCTAACTCACCAACTGTGAGATCATGACCTGAGCCAAAATCAGGAGTCAGACATTTCCCAACTGAGTCAACGAGGTGTCCCTCAAGGCATTTGTTTTAAATTGAAGCTCCTCTCACAAGCTCCTCTGATGTCAATTCTGTCAAAATCTGTTCCTTCATTAATCTAAATTGTACTCTTTATCTCTGCAAGTCAGATCTCAGAAGCGCTTGTCATCTTTAGCTGCAGAAGCAGAACTTTTTGTGTGAATACCTGCATGACTGAATAACCATTTCTGGGAAGTGCCCAATCAGTTTGGCTGTCCCTTTAGGTCTTCTGTGTCAGAGGCTGAGACTTGTCCAATCAGATCATGCTCTGCATAGTGTCAGCTGGTCACTCTCATTTCAGGACCATTTAAATATTTTCAGTTTACTAAGAGATTCAGTAAAGCATAAAAGACATAACTTTTTTTTTTACTGTTTACTTATTTTTGAGAGAGAGAGAGAGAGAGAGAGAGAGCATGAGCATGGGAGGAGCAGAGAGAGAGAGGGAGACACAGAATCCAAAGCAGGCTCCAGGCTGCAAGCTGTCAGCACAGAGCCCGATGCAGGGCTCAAACCCACAGGCTGTGAGATCATGACCTCAGCTGAGGTCAGACACTCAACCAACTGAGCCACCCAGGCGCCCCAAGACATAACTTATTTTTTATTATTTTTCTCATGGATTTCGTTCACCTGCCCACTCAATTCTAGAGACATGGAAACCAAAATTAAGTATTTTAAAGTTCTTTGTAAACTTTAAAATTTTACATCAAATAATAGTATCTTTACATTATATTTTTATATTAACCCACATTAAAATATTATTATATAGTATCATTTTCTTGTACATTATTATTTTAATAATAATAATATTATCATATTTCTTCAAGAGGATCACATCTTCCCGAGCCAGGGATTGACCATAGGTTGGTTCTCTATCAACTCTCAATTGTTCAGCATTTCAGACTAATGCTTTATTTTAATATTGCTCTCAATCCATCGCTGTTTTATTTTGACCCCATAATATTTTTTTTCAATAGTATAGAACTTCATTTTTTAAACCCTTTTTCATAGTTTTCCCTGCAGACTGGTCCTGGTGAATCAGACTAGTATAGATGTGCTGGTTGTCACTGGAGTCCTATCAAGACACTCAGGTTAGAATGGTGTCTGTTCCTATATGAGAAGGCACTCAGGGCACAGAATCTCCCCACAGTGGTCTAGAAGCATCCCCTTGGTCTCTAAAAAACTGCATTTATATGATGGTTCACTTAAATACAACATTTGAGAGGGCTTTCCTATTTGCCTGTACAAATTGTAGTTGTATCTCTGTGTGCTTATTTTTGCCCCAAAGCAGTTCAATAACAGGGATGCTGTCTGGTATTTGGGACTATTTTCTTTACAAAGCTGTTTTAGAAAAACCTTGTAAGTACCAGGCTTTCACTTCTCTTAAAATATCTTTACCTAAAAAAAAAAAAAATGTTTAATGTTTATTTATTTTTGAGATAGAGAGACACACAGAATGTGAGCGTGGGAGGGTCAGAGAGAGAGGGAGACACAGAATCCAAAGCAGGCTCCAGGCTCTGAGTTGTCAGCACAGAGGCCAGTGAGGGGCTCAAACTCACAAACTGTGAGATCATGACTTGAACTGAAGTCAGCCACCCAACTGACTGAGCCACCCAACCGCCCCTAAAATATCTTTATATTCAAAGATTCATTTTGTGTTAAATGAAAACTCAGCAATATTTATTTTTCAGTTCTTAGTTCCTATTTCTTCATTATTAAGCAGATGCAAGTGGCTATTAAATCTTTAATTACCATGGTAACAGAGATTCATTGAATTACATATAAAAAAAAAAACCTAATTTGAACAGGCTTACAACTTGAACATAATTGCTTACAGAAGAATAAGTTCTTAGAATAACCTTCTAAATGGTTGACTTGGAGACTGAGCTATGTATTTTCAAAGCTGAATATTTTAGCCAAGAGCGTGCACGCACACAAATATGTTCTCTTCTTGATATGCATCCGCCAGGGCGCAGCAGGCATCAGGAAAGGGACTCCTGCTACTATTGCTCAGAGGACTGAAGTGCCCTAAGGTGCAGACAACCAAATCCAGCTAAGGACTTTGGGGCTCTATCCTAGAGTTTATTAAAAAAGCAAAGGGGATGAAAGTTCCCTAAAGATCACACACTAGCTCTGCCTTAAAACTATGATTTTAATTCTGTGGTGCTGAAACTGTGTCAAATAGCCTATAGCAAAATATGTTCTATGTGCTGCAAAATGATGCAAAATAAACACTTACTGTGTTTTGAGAACTAACTCATTAGTAGGGGAAATGCCATACTATACACACCTTAAGGGTATTTGAGTGTTCACATAGGCACACAAATGTTGATGAGAAGTGTCATTCATAGGTGATGGTAGCTCTACACTTTTTTAACTATTGAATTCCTATTAAGTTGA
The DNA here is from genome assembly GCF_016509475.1 of Prionailurus bengalensis. Classification (NCBI taxonomy): domain Eukaryota; kingdom Metazoa; phylum Chordata; class Mammalia; order Carnivora; family Felidae; genus Prionailurus; species Prionailurus bengalensis. The sequence continues at coordinate 99,445,311 of NC_057344.1, read as the reverse complement.
CTAAGGGCTTTATGAGATCTAATGGTTTAGGAAAACACCTAGATAAAACTAACCATAACAATGGCCACAATTTAATTTTGAATAGCAACTTTCCCATTCAAAATATTTTCACTTTTTCATTTGAGAAACAAAACTCTATAAAATAGGTAGTAACATTATTAGTCTAATTTCACAGGTGGGAAAATTAAGGTTAGCACAGGCTGAATTTCCTGGGACTTGGACACAGAGCTTTGTGCGAACAGTATTTATTAGGAAGCATACCTGAGATCAACATCTGTGGAAGGGAGAAGAAAAGCAAGATTGGCAGAGGGAGAACTTGAGTTGCAGTGCAATCCTAATAAGGGCCTCAGTAGACATCATTGGCTATTGTCCATCTGGCACAACTCTTCAGAGGTCAGATCTGCAAGGGCCTTAGGCTTGATCTCCCCAGTGTGATGATCCCCAATGAGGCTGACAACAGTTGTGTGGTAGCATTCCTAGCAACTAGAAGAGAAGTCTTTTGTTCTTGATGGATTATCTGGGTGGCACAATACAGTATCCGTCACAGAAGTCATGGAGTTACGTAGGTGAAAAGCGCTGGTATCAAGACTTATACTGCATTTTATAATTTGAAACTCTATTCCTCTGTTACTATGTGATTGTAACTTTATGTTAGCATTTTGTAAACTGTTCTATCATTTTGGGCTGATTTACACGACTTCGCTCTCTGTTCATAAATTCAATTAGAACTCAGTGTTAAAGCAGCCTTTGACTATAAGCCAAGGAGTTTGTCCGCATTACAAAAATGAAGCAGTATTAGCAAGGCATTTTCATAATGCTTATTTTCCGAGCTGATGAACATGTTGAAAGATGTAGAAAAAGCACCAAATATGTATCTGTCTATTTAGTGACAGCCACATATAAAAAGAGCAAGAGTAGATGAAATTTGATGTTTGGGTTTGAAACATCTCTAGATATCAACAGGTCTGAAGGTTTGAAGTTTATGGAAAGAAGATCAGCCGGATCTAGGACTTGCCTATCACATATTTTCAACGTTTTTTTTTTTTTATTTTTTTTTATTTATTTTTGGGACAGAGAGAGACAGAGCATGAATGGGGGAGGGACAGAGAGAGGGAGACACAGAATCGGAAACAGGCTCCAGGCTCCGAGCCATCAGCCCAGAGCCTGACGCGGGGCTCGAACTCACGGACCGCGAGATCGTGACCTGGCTGAAGTCGGACGCTTAACCGACTGCGCCACCCAGGCGCCCCCCTATCACATATTTCTAAACTTTTCTTCTCTAGCTTCTTGGCAGTGATTAAATCAAGAGCTATACAGTTATTTTGAACTTGGAGTAATAGAAACATAGTCCAGGTGTTCAAGAGAAACAGTATTTTATGTTTAAAAGAGTGTATGTAAAGTCTTATGTTTTATGCTTCAAGTTCTACATTTCTATATGAATACAGGGAATTAATCAGCATAAGTGATTCCAGTGACATGGAATTACAAATTCCAATAGCTAAATAAAATTATGTTCTAGAAAATTCTTTGTGTGGTGGAAAGGATGTCTTCACTCTTCTGAATGAATATTACAGTTTTAGGGATTTATCAGAATACATTCAGGTGATGTTTGCATGTCATCTCAATATCTGTGTTCTTGCGTGCAACGGTAACTATTGAGTGCCAATTTCTCAAATATCACCAATACCAATACTGTGGTAAGAGAGAACAGAACTTCAACAGAACTTTGGCAGCACTTGGGAGGAAGAAAGGAGAGGTTGGATTTTTTAGAGAATATTTAAAGTTTGGTTTGCGTTCTTTCAAATGCAGAGAATTGATTTGGATTAAGTATTCTAACACAGTAGTTTAAGATTGGCAAAAAGAGAAAAGTGAGGATTTTTGAGCCAAGGGGTTCAAATAATCTTGGGGCATAAACTGTCAGCGAATACTATCAACAAGTTCACAGGATTTGGGGGAAGTTTCTAAAATGAACAATTTGCTTGTGCCTGGGCAAGAGGTCCTGAAATTATAGTGAAGTCATGTTAATGTAGACAGAAATCTGTGTTTTGGGAAAAGATGATTTCTTTCTCACAACTACAAGTAACCTGTTGGTGTTAGAAAGTCAGCACAGAGATCTCAGCTCCTCCATGACTAGGTGTGGGGGCTTGGGGTCCTGAATTTCTCTGTCATTTTTCTCCTCTGTGCTTATACACACTTCATAAAGTTGTTTTGAGGATTAAATAAGCAATAGTGAAAATCTAATTTAAATTGTGGCTAACACATGGTAGATAAATAAATATATCATTACTGTTTCCCTCACTCCTTTGACCACTCATTTACACAATGTGCATAATTTACACATATCTGCTTCTTTCAGGCAAGGGCTAAGGGGCTAATAAAAGATAAATTTGGGGGGCCTGGGTGGCTCAGTCGTTTAGGCCTCTGACTCTTGATCTCAGCTCAGGTTATGATCTCAGGGTCGTGAGTTCAAGCCCTGCACTGGGCTCCACACTGGGCATGAAACTACATTTAAAAAAAAAAAAAAGGAAAAGGAAAGATAAATTTGTTTTGAAGGTCTATTATATTCAGGCATATCATTGACTACTTATGTGATGCATGTGTGTGTACATATCCATGAAGACATTTTCATGGCTCAGTTAACTAGTCAAAATTAAAATGTCACATAAACAAATTGCCAAAAAAGGAAATATTTGAAAGTATCTAAGTTTCTATTTAACACATGTGTCAAAAATTATGCTACCAGATGATATCATCATAGAATAGTGAGTCATGTGATTGCTGACACTTTTTCTACTTTCATATGAAAAATGAAAATATGGCCATAAAATGTCACGATTGTCAGAATAACGGAGGATCAACTCACAGTAGAACCAGCAAGCAGGATTCATAATATCTAGCTTGTTTATTCTTTTATTCTTCTAAGAAATATTTATTGAGTACCTACTATGGGTTGGGCAATGTGTTATAAGCTGAAGATAAAATGACAAATCAAATAGACAGTATTCTTTATATTTAATTTTTTTAATGTTTATTATTTTTTGAGCGAGAGAGAGAGAGATAGAGAGAGAGACAGAGAGAACAAGCAGGGGAGGGGCAGAGAGAGAGGGAGACACAGAATCTGAAGCAGGCTCCAGGTTCTGAGCTGTCAGCACAGAACCTGATGTGGGGCTCGAACCCACAAACTGCAAGATCATATCCTGAGCTGAAGTTGGCCGCTTAACCGACTGAGACACCCAGGTGCCCTGAAAAATAGACAATATTCTTATCTTGACAAACTTTAGGTCTGCTGGGAGAAGAAAATATAAATTAAATAATTACCCAAGTAAATAATGATGGTGCTGTGAAGGGAAGGGTGATCCAGGGTGGATTTCAGTGGGAATTGTCATTCGACCAAGATCTAGAGGATGAGGAGGGTTCTACCAGGTTAAAAGGCTGAGCGTCCAGGGGTGGGTGTTCCATACATAGGACCTGTTGTTGTGGGAAGACCCACAATGGCCAGAAGAAGGCCAGTGTGCCAGAGTTACATGGAGCTGGGGAGAATGTTGAATGAAATCAAGCTGTGAAAATTGGAGAAATTAGATTATGGAGAACCTTGAAGTTTACCTGGAATCTGGAATCCATGTTAAGGATTTTGACCTTAATCTAAAAGCCACTAGAGGATTTTAAGCAAGGTTGGGGAAAGAAGATGGGGAGGAAGCACTTATACGATATCTAATTGAGGTTTAGGGTAAAGTTTGAAAGGTTACCTTTTGGGGAAGTAATTGGAATAAATAACAAAGTTCTGAAAGTGTAGCTATTTCTTCTCCTGTGATTTTTCTGTTTTATGTCTTTAGATGACTTGTTGCTTTATAGTCCCTATGTTTAAGATTTGGGCTGTGGAATAAAATAACCAAGGATTTATATGAAAACACCACACCAGTGTCCACTGACAGAGGAGTTATTCACTATCACAGAACTTGTTAAATGCAATGTACTTCATCAACCATAAATACAAACACAGAGCAATGAGAAACCGGTAAGTAAAAGAAAGCTGACTTACTAAATATTTAATATTTTGACTCATTTGTATTCAGTTTCTTTTCAGCTGCTTTTAAACAAGGGTCTATTAATAACTATTGATAAAGAACTCCACCTGCATTTATTTTCCTTGAATTTAGAAGAGCCCTCCTAAAGAAAAGCTCTGTTATAGAAGAATAAGACTAAGATAGCAATTTTCAGCTGTTTGTAAGGCTGTCATATGAAAGAGTCAGTGGACTCATTTGGTTTATTTCTGGAATATAGATGTAAGGTTTATAAGGGTTTATAAGTGAAATTTATGGACTGGCATAGTAAATTTAGAATGAGGCATGGTTTTTAAGCAATTAGACCTATTTAATTGTGAAGCTTCCAGGCTCTGGAAATAGTCTAGCAGAAGGTGCAATTTCATCTCAATTTTCAAAAGGAATTCCAAGTCAAGATTCTGACTTTTTCTTGAAGCAAAATGCTACTAATGTTGCTGCTTGTTCCAAAGCAAGTCCTTCCTTTCTTCCTCCCTTCCTCCCTTCCTTCCTTCCTTCCTCTCTCCTCTCTTCTCTTCTCTTCTCTTCTCTTCTCTTCTCTTCTCTTCTCTTCTCTTCTTTTCTCTTCTCTTCTCTCTCTCTCTCTCCCTCTCTTTTTCCCTAACAACTCTTGCCTCTGAATTCTGATTCTCACTTTCAACTGGAGGCCTGTGATGATGTAACATTTTTCACCCTTTTGTAATTAACCTCTCAAAGTGAATATCTCAACCACCTTTCTTTTGGAAGAAGTAAGATGAATTACTGTGAATATCACATATGAAAGAAATCATTAAATTAAAGTATGTTACTGATTTCTTGATACAGTGCTGATTGAGTTTGAGGCAAGTGAGAACATTGCTACTATTCCTTTTTTAATGCAATCAAGCTGCCTTCATTATATTAATCTTGTTTTCCTTTCTCTCTCACCCATGTATGAGGCTTGAAATAGTCGGAGTAACCTAAATATCAGAGATTGTACACATAAACTCAGCAGATCTCTTTGGCAGTAACTAAAATAGTTATAGATGTAAATAAGGTCGAACTATAAAATTTATGAACTCTCAGTTCAAACTCAGGCACTAGACACTGTCTAGGGTAAACATGAGCAAATTAATTGACCTTTATAAATCTAAGTCTTTTGATTAGTAAAACTGAGTATACTAACGTTATTCAATGCATAAGGATTTTGTAAGGATTAAATAAGATAATTCATATATCAGCATAGCACCTGGTATTTAAGAAAACCCAATAAATTTTCCGTAGTAATTTTTTTATACAGTAAAATATCTTATTCTGCTGCTCCAATTTAGTCAGCAGTTAAAATAACTTCCTTGCTGAGAATATCACTTTACTTAAGCTTTTAGCACAACTTAAAGGGACAAGAGAATTGGGCTGGAATTCTAGCAATTTCCTGGCTTTCTTCTTCAAAAGAACAGAACATTTCAAGGAAAGAGGGTAAAAGAAATTAGTACAGAAATGGCTTACTCTAGATTGACTTAAATAATGTGTGACCCAGGATATCCTTAATTAGAAATAGATGAGTTTCAAGAATATTATTCTGTGAAAACTATGTTGTCCATTTCATTAACTACAACTTGAGCTCAGGGACTTTACTAATCCCTGAAAAGAATAAAAGTCTATACAGATGAACATGATTATTTGATAATTCTGAAACCAACGTATGTAATTTATTAAATGAGACAAACATCCAATCATATATACGTAAACTCACTTGTAACACTGTGATATACCAATGTGCAGTTCTGTTACTAACTTCAACTCTTTGCCACCCTGGAGTTGCTGAAATTTTTACCCAGGTCTGTTAAATGAGTACCTACTTATTGGCTCTACCCAGCAATTTACTCTATTGTCATTCTTACTCTGAAAACTTAAATTACACTTTGTGTCTCATTCTGTCAATATCACATGGAAATCCTTGCTGGACATATTATGTCTCTATTCCAGGACTATAACAGCATTAACTTTTACAATTGACATCTATTGAATAACTACTATTTTTTCTAATTTTCTTATAATATTCTCACCTCGCAAGATAGGAACAATATTTTTTATAGCTGAAATTATTTCCTGAGATCAGCAGGCTAATAAATGTCAAAACTACTTTAAAGTCAATCACTACATCAAGCCCACCTCTTCCCTTTTGCTGAATAATTTAGTGTCACTTTTGCTGAGAAGCACTGTTGATCTCTTCTCATCATTCCTACAATGATCATTAACTCAGAAACATTTTGTGAACACCTAATAAGTACTAGCCATTTTTCTAGGCTCTGGGATAGTGTGGTAAGAAAAACAAGCAAGATCCATACATATTCTTCTGGGATTTTAGACTCTTGGATGAAGACAATAAGAAAATAGGTTTAGGTGGGGCGCCTGGGTGGCGCAGTCGGTTAGGCGTCCGACTTCAGCCAGGTCACGATCTCGCGGTCCGGGAGTTTGAGCCCCGCATCAGGCTCTGGGCTGATGGCTCAGAGCCTGGAGCCTGTTTCTGATTCTGTGTCTCCCTCTCTCTCTGCCCCTCCCCCGTTCATGCTCTGTCTCTCTCTGTCCCAAATAAATAAAAAACGTTGAAAAAAAAATTAAAAAGAAAATAGATTTAGGAGTCAGTGGCATAATTTCAGATATTTACAAGTGCTCTGAAGAAAATAACTAAGAGTACAGGAAAAGAAAGTGACTAGAAAAAGGGTAATATTTTAAATATGTCAATGTCTACCATATAAGTTGTTGACTCTCTGAGAGAAAATGTTTGAACAGATACTAAGGTATAAATAAAGAAGAACCAAGTCATATAAACATTGAGTAAAGAAGCTTCCAGGCATAGAGAATAGTAAGTAAAACACCTGAAAAGGGACAAATTTGCAGTGTTTGAGAGATGACACAAAGGTCATTTGTATAGTGTATAATAAAGGAGACGGAGAGGTATCGGAGGAGAGACCAGAGAGATAATGAGTTTAGGTCAGATAGGGTCTTGTCAACCTGGTGTAGGGTATAAATTTCATTCTAAATGTGATTGAAAACCATTAAAAGTTGTAAACTGATAAAATGATATGATACTTCTTTTCTATTGTAGCAGCTTTATAGGAACATGGAAAGTACAGAAGCAAGAGATGAGTTAGGTGGACTTTTGCAAATATCTAGGCATTAATAGTGGAACAAAATGGAAATGGTGGAACTAGGAGACATCCTTGAGTTTCTGATTTACTTTCAAGGCAGAGTTGTTAGCATCTGCTGAAAAGGTGTGGGTGATTAGGAAAAGAGATTGAATAAATAACTTTTTGATGAGGGAGGAACACACACACACACACGCACGCACACACAAATGCAATACTCTTTCACATAGGTAAAAGTTTTATAGGCTGAATATTTTCTTTCAAAGTCCTTTTTTAGTGTAAGAATTTAATTACTCCGGGAAAGTGTTTTCTAAAGGAAATTTCATAGGAGGAAGATGAGCTCCAAATGGAGTTCTCTAAGACTTAAAACAAAATATTGATGATAAAAATCATAAATAAGTTTGGGAGATGGGTGTTTAAGATTTTTCCACGTTTTTGGGGGATGCCTGGGTGGCTCAGTCAGTTAAGCATCTGACTTAGGCTCAGGTCATGATCTCACAGTTCGTGGCTTTGAGCCTCACATCAGGCTGTGCACTGACAGCTCAGAGCTCAGAGCCTGGACCTGATTTCAGAGTCTGTTTTTCTCTCTTTCACTCTTTCACTCACAAACACCCACTTGTGTGCTCTTTCTCTCTCTCTCTCTCTCTCAAAAATAAATAAACCTAAAAAAAGATTTTTCCACATTTTTGGCAAAATTTTAATACCCTTTAACAGGTTTATTTGCAATGTCATCTCATAAACGGAATATTATTATTAATCATGTATATTTAATCTCAAATTTTTGAATATATAATGTTCATTAATATTCAGGGAATACTCATTGGGAAAAGCTGCAAAAAACTATGATTTGTCATGTTATAATGTCTCAAATCTACACAGAATAAAATTATATCCCTAAATTTCCTGCAGGAGTTTCACAAGATAACTCTGAAATGAACATCTACATGTGAACTTTAATATAAACACATATGTGACAATTAAAGATAAGCATGTTAACCATACTATATGCAACGTTTCTTAAAGCATGAAGATCTGTTTATGTATGCAGATGGGCATTCTAATATTCATTTAATTTTTTTTTTTTTACGTTTATTTATTTTTGAGACAGAGAGAGACAGAGCATGAACGGGGGAGGGTCAGAGAGAGGGAGACACAGAATCCGAAACAGGCTCCAGGCTCTGAGCTGTCAGCACAGAGCCCGACACAGGGCTGGAACTCACGGACCGAGAGATCATGACCTGAGCCGAAGTTGGCCGCTTAACCGACTGAGCCACCCAGGCGCCCCTCATTTAATTTTTTAAGAGGACTACTGATTAACAAATAAGAACATAGGAATTGTCTTCGTAAACTACCACAAAACACAATTTAAATTAGCTATTGAATGTAATTGATTTTCTAGAATTATTTGACAGAATGACATCTGTTAAAATAAGCATTTTCTTTTAGATTTTCTAGGATAGGAATGGTCAAAATAAAGAAGATGGAATACTCTCTATTCTTTAATGATATTAGTGTTAGCATCACAGTTAATAGATTTCAGAATTTGTCTCTTCTTGAATTGATGGAAGGATCTTGATGCTTCTAGAATGATTTAATATTCATACAACCTCCCCAACACCCTTCCTCCAAACTGGCTTCTTTTGTGTTATGTAATCCCAGTTCTATTCACCTTACTATGTAAAGGAGAGAATTAATAATTTCATCTGAACTTTGGTTTTTATGTATATCTCTAGTGACACAGCAGGAGCAAAAATAGCTCAGAATCATTTGTCAACCACAAAAAGTATCCATGTGCCCTCCAAAACTTAGATTTACAGCAGAGATGAGATACTGAAAAATGAAATTCATATGGAAGCATTGAGAAATCAGTAGGGGGTGAAGCACAGGTGGCATTATTTACTTAAATTCAGAGGAATACTGACAAATAGAGGTAATAATTCAAAAAGAAACAAAGGATTTTCCTAGGAAACAGGAAGCCAGCAGCAGATAGCTAGTTATTGCTTATTCATGAAGGTGTAAAGAAGAGTTGTTGACATTTGTCAATAATCTAAGTTATCATAAGATTAAGTTTTGAATCTTGACCATTCCGTTTTGAGATGTCCCATGAATTTGTTTTTTTCTTCATTAAGTATCACTTAAAAGGCCCATTTTACAGATATTTGTGTTCTCAGACTAAATCAGGATATGTGTTGGCAACAAACAATCTTCGAGCTTTATATATAATCTTTCTTTCTGATATCTCTATCTATCTACCTATCTACATCACAATGCTGGACAAAGTCCTGTATTTGTATTTAAGTGTATTAAAAATATTTTTTCTCTTTGCTATAAAATAAAATAATTAATGCAAAAAAGAAAGATAATTTATTAAATTAAGTATCAATTTTGACATAACCTTAGACTCTCCTACAGTTATAAAAAATAATACAGACAGTATACACATGTTCACCCTAGCTTTCTCCAAAAGTAACATCTTATGAAACTATACTATGGTATCACAACCAGTATATTGATATTGTTACAGAACAGTTCCATTATTAAAAACAAAACAAAACAGAGGCACCTGGGTGGCTCAGTTGGTTCGGTGGCCAATTTCAGCTCAGGTCATGATCTTGCAGTGTGTGAGTTTGAGCCCCATGTTGGGCTCTGTACTGACAGCTCAGAGCCTGGATCCTGCTTTGGATTCTGTGTCTCCCCCTCTCTCTGTCCCCTCCCCTGCTCACACTCTGTGTTTCTCTGTCTCTCCATAATAAATAATCATTTTTAAAAAATTTAAAAAAAAGTTCTAATACTAAAAGCAACTCTTTTATATTCACATCCACCTCCTTCCCCTGTCTTCAATTCTCTGACTATTCCCAACCACTAACCTGTTTTCTATTTTTAAATATTGTCATTCATTTCAAGAATGTTATAAATGGACTCATACAGCATATAACATTTTGGGATTGACTTCTCACTCAGCAAAATACCCTGGAAATTTATCCAAGATGTTGCATGTATCAATCGTTAATTCTTTTTATTGCTGAGTATTTTCCCATGGTATGGATCTGCCATAGTTTGTTAGCCATTCACCTATTGAAGGATAACTAGGTTATTTTCAGTTTTGAGCTATTATGAAAAAAGCTGCAGTAATCTTTCATCTCTGAAAATAAGTTTTCTTTTTCCTGGAAAAGACACCCAAGAGTGCAAGAGAGTTGCATGATAGTTAACTATTTAGTTTTATAAGAAATCATCAAAATCTTTTCCAGAGTGGCTATACTACTTTACATTTCCATCAGCAATATGAGTGACTCACTTTCTCTGCATCATCTCTGGCATTTGGTATTATCACCACTTTTTATTTTAGTCATTTTGATAAATGTGTAGTTATGTTTCATTATGGTTGTATTTTGCATTTCCATGACAGCTAATGATGTTAAACATCTTTCATGTGCTTATTTACTATCATTATATCCTCTTCAGTGAAATGTTCATCCATGCTCTTTCCCCATTTTCTATTTTTTTAATGAGTGTTTATAGTTCCTATATATTCTAGATGTGGTCCTTTGTTGAATACACAGTTGAAAATAATTTCTTCCAGTTTGTAGCTTGCCTTTTCATCTTTTTCATATGGTCTTTCACAGAATAAAAGTTCTTAATTTTGATGAAGTCAAATTTATCACTTTTGCTTTGATAAACCATGATTTTTTGAATCAAATCTAAGAACACTTTGGTTAGCCCAAGATTCTGAGAAATTTCTTCTATGTTTTTTTGTAAAATGTTTACAGTTTTGAGTTTTATGGTTACATCTATGCTCCATTTGGGGGGTTTCATTTATTACTATATATTTATATTTTACCTTTGGATATCCAACTCCTCCAGCATCGTATGTAATGTCAACAGGCTATCCTTTGTTCATTAATTGCTTTTACACTTTTGTCAAAAATCTGTTGGGATAATTTGTGTTGGGTCTATTTATGAGTTTTTTTTTTCTATTGGTCTCTTTCTCTTTGTCAATATCACAATTGCCTTGATTATTGTAGCTACACATATTAGACTTTAAAATCAGTTAAAGTGCTTTGTCCCACTTTATTTTTTTCCCCAGGATTTTAAAATCTAGGCTAGGACTTATGACTTTCCATTTTATTTTGGAAGAACGTTGTCTATGTCTATTAGAAATCTTGCTGGGGTTTTGATAGAAAATGCTTTCAATTTTCAAATTAATTCAGTGAGAATTGACATTTTTACTGTGTTAAGTCTTCCAATCCATGATAATGGTATGTTTCTCTATTTATTTATGATTTTCAGCATATAGGTCTTATGCATTCTTTGTTAAGTTTATATTTAAGTATTTCATATTTTTTGTAGTGATGCCAAATGATTTTATGCCTCTAAATTTTGTCTCCATAGTTATATTTAGTCTGTAGAAATGTACTTGATTTTTGAGTGTGAATCATCTATCATTCTATAATTCTATAGAATTACATCTATTTACATCTAAATGTAAATTGCTAAACTCACCTCTTAGTCCTAGGAGTTTTGTTGTTGTTTTTATTGTTGTTGTTGTTGATGTTTAGAATTATTGGTATTTTTATATAGTTAATCATCATCTTCAAACAGAGGAAGGTTTATTCTTTCTTCCTAATTTGTGTGACATTTCTTTATTTACTTATTCTCTTATTGTACTGACTAGAACTCCCAGTACTATATTGAATAAGTGATAAGTTTGAACACGCTTCTTTCTGACCACAGTCTTTCATCTTTAAGAATCCTGCACGTTTTTTTGTGAGTGATCTTTTCCAGGTTGAGATAGTTCTGCTCTCTACCTACGTTGCTGAGACTTTTTTTGTTGTTTTAATCATCAATGGGAGTTGAATTTTGTCAAATGCTTTTTTTCTGCATCAATAGAAATAATCATATGATTTTTCACTTTCAGTCTATTGATATGGTGAATTACCTTGATGGTTTTCAAATGTTGAACCAGCCTGGTACACCTGGAATAAATTCTATTTGGTCATGGTTGAGGGTTTTTTGAGTCTAAGTTCATAAGAGATACTCGTCTGTAGTTTTCATTTTTTTTGCATTGCCTTTGTCTGATTTTGCTATCGTGGTACTACTATCCTGATAAAATGAGCTGGAAAGTATTTTCTCCCCTTCTGTTTTCTGGAAGAGATTGTGAAAAACTGTGCTGAGATAAAATAATTTTTACTTAACAGGGAGTGAATAATGGGGACAGAACTTCAAACAGGATACAGCCTTGGGCACTTTCTCTTTAAAACTCTTAGAAAACAGGGGTGCCTGGGTGGCTCAGTTGATTAAGCACCCAACTACGCTCAGATCGTGATCTCACAGTTCGTGAGTTCAAGCCCTGCATCAGGCTCTGTGCTGACAGCTTGGAGCCTGGAGCCTGGAGCCTGCTTCAGATTCTGTGTCTTCCTCTTTCTCTGCCCCTCCCCCACTCACACTCTGTCTCTCTCTGTCTCTCAAACATAAATAAACATTGAAAAATATTAAAACTCTTAGAAAATATATCATGTCTTCAAATCCAGGGCCATTTTTACTTATCTGAAACATTTTTATTATTTACTATATCATTGAATTGTGATATGATTAAATAAATTATATTGTTTATTACTTTCTAGTTAAAGGTCTTGCAGACTTGCCTACTATAAAAATTTACATAGTTCAGAATGTTCTGCGTAAATATTCCCTGATCTATCCAATTCAGTTACTTCTAAGTTCTACTTTGCAGGAGTCTACTTTTGGTGGAAATTCAGAAATACTTGCTTTTTCTTCTTTCTTTGATCCTCCCCTCTTAACTATTTCTATGAAACTTTCTTTTTTCTTTAATTTTAATACCCTTTCTTCCTTGTGCACCATCCCTGTTTCTATCCCGTACAATGAATTTCCTTAAAGTACAATATGTTGCAAATTCCATTTTGGTTATATTTTAGGAGGATGCTGAAAGTTTTCAGATTCTTCAGAGTAGTGGAGATAAAACCAAACATCCTGTTTCTTGTTAATATTGACCATCTGCTATAATGTTCATTTGATTATGAAAAGTACTCCTAATTTCTACTTATTAAATTTCTAAATTTGTAATGGAGTGGGGGGAGAGACACATGCATGGGAAGGAGTTATGAAGCTGTTTGATATGAGCAGAACGATATGGTAGAGTTAAATAAGTGAAAGAAAGAAATTGGACATAGACAGGCAAGAGATTAGAGAGGCAAGACTGAAGTCTGGGATAATAGGGACATTGATGGTTTGAGTGAGATGCTATAGATGATTTGTAAACATGTCTAATGCAAAGTGATGTGAATTAGAAGAGAATAGTGTTAAGGAAAGGACAGGAATATGAAGCATTGCAAAGTAAAAGGATAGCAAGTTTGAGGACTAATAGAGTATGGGAAGTAAAAGATAAACCTTTTCAAAGGTCATAGTGAGGTGCTGAGTCTTGAGATTATAGTGTTACTAAACTCAGAAGTTGTAAAAGAGGATGAAAAAATAATTTAATCTTTGCTATGCGAAGTGTAGTCTATAGACAATTAGCAGCAACAGACCTGGGAATTCATTTGAGATGTAGAAACTCAACGCCCCCTTATCCTCCACAACCTACTGAATCAGAAGCTACATCTAAGATCTTCATATGATTCACACACATTAAAAGTTAAGAAGAGCACTGATAGCTGATTTATATTAGAAAAGATAATGCTACGGTATCATGTTGAAAAATTCCTTGGCAATGGCACACCATTATAAATTACTCAATGATATGTTCAATAGTCCTGATGTGCAGCTGTTAACATAATTTAAAAAATTAAAAAAGTAAACATTTGTGTTAAACATTGAAAAAAAAAATTTTAAAAGGGGGCGCCTGGGTGGCTCAGTCAGTTGAGTGTCCAACTTTGGCTCAGGTCATTATCTCGCAGTCTGTGAGTTTGAACCCCACATCGGGCTCTGTGATGACAGCTAGGAAGGAGCCTAGAGCCTGTTTTGGATTCTGTGTCTCCCTCTCTCTCTGCCCCTCCCCTGCTCATGCTCTGTCTCTCTCTGTCAAAAATAAAATAAACATTAAAAAAAATAAACATTTGTGGAATAAGTAAATGAACAAACAAAAACCAGACTGGTAACAGAGAAACAGCAGATAATAAAGAAACAAGGACTTTCCTCTTGCCCGACATGTTTGCCCACACTTGACCCAAATCACCATGGTCAGACTATCTGCTCCATTTCTCTTGTAATATAAATTGCAAAGTCCTCCTTTCTCTAATCAAGACCTATCTGTGCATCTGTGTCCTGATACTTTGGCAGCAGAAAGACCCACTTTAGCCTTCCTTATTAGGATTTAGTAGAGAAGGCTGTGCTAGGCACTGCTTTCTTGTTGTTCCCTTGATCATTCCTAATTGAAAGTGAAACTTTGCATATATTGAGAGTGACTTCAGATGGAATTGGAAGAACTATCTAGACAGCAGGGATCTGGAGGCCATGCTGCTCTAGGTAATTTTCTCCCCATGATTATGCAGAACTAGCCCATGTTACAGCTTTCTGTCACCTTGCAGGTTGTTATCTGTTCAACAGGGGTGGGGGCGGGGGCATCCCTTGATAAACCACACTCATTTTGTCACAGATTTTTTCAAATCTCTCAGCTCATCTGCAGAAGTTATATAATATTTGACGTAAGGGAAAATGGAGCAATACCCTCTGGAGTAGATGTCATAGTAAATGTCATAAGATGCCAAGAGCCCTTGAGCATTGTAGAGTTTGTAATGGAAAAGAGGTGTTTCTGTGTTAAATAATGTATCAGTTTGAGATAAGTCAAGTTTTCTGAACTGTATAATTCTTTGACTTTTTTATGGTGGAACAGTGCTGAAAGACTCTGTTAATGGTAAAGAGATTTATGGTACCGGTGGTAGGTCAGTGAAGGTAGTCAATTACATCAATCAAGGTGCTTAGTCAAGGTGATCAATTATATCAGCCCTACAGGTCCCCTGACCAGTGACATGGGTCACTAAGATGAGTGCCCCATCACCAGAAAGTAAAGATTATAAAGCCATATTGAAGTAGCATAATTTATCTCAATGACTTTCAAATCCTTTAACATATCTTTTTTGAATACAACAGATTTGTTTTTAACAGTAATTGACTCATTAAATTTTATTATTTACACAAAGGCAGACTCTGGACAAAGTGAAGGAAGACATTAAGGAAAAATGACAGCCCAATTAAACTATCGCGAATTACTATATTACGAAACTTCAAGTAGTTTAATATGTTAAGATGCAAATTACATTTTGAAAACTAAAAAATATATTTGGATTTTTTCAAACCAAAAAAGTCCTTTTTAAAAATGATGTAGGGGCGCCTGGGTTGCTCAATCGGTTAAGCATCTGACCTCGGCTCAGGTCATGATCTAGCGGTTTGTGGGTTCGAGCCCTGCATTGGACTCTGCTCTGACAACTCAGAGCCTGGAGACTGCTTCAGATTCTGTGTCTCCTCTCTCTCTACCCCTCTCTCTGTCTCTCAAAAATGGATAAACATTAAAAATATATTTTTTTATTTTTTTTAACGTTTATTTATTTTTGAGACAGAGAGAGACAGAGCATGAACAGGGGAGGGTCAGAGAGAGGGAGACACAGAATCTGAACCAGGCTCCAGGCTCTGAGCTGTCAGCACAGAGCCCGACGCGGGGCTGGAACTCACGGACCGCGAGATCATGACCTGAGCCGAAGTCAGCCGCTCAACAGACTGAGCCACCCCGGCGCCCCAAAAATAATTTTTAAAAAATAAATAAAAAAGATGTAATTGCACACTTCACTGACAGTCATCACAGAACACAAAAATCACACATTTTCTTGCCTTTTTTTCACAATCTGAACTCGGGAATTGCAGTAATAGAGGAGTATGAAAAAGCAAAAACAAGTTCAGTGCTCAGAAAGCAAGTATCTTTTTGAATTTTACTATATGACAGAAAAATCAGTTGTTGCTATAAGCAGATAAAACAGTTTTACAACACTTATAATCAAAACCAGCCAATGTTTGCTGAAAATATATACGTACGTACAATCTCTATTTTAGCAAAATAGTGGCTGGATGAAGATGATTCTGAAAGTATTCACTTAATACATACTATTAAATCTGTATAAAAAATTACACAATTTTCAATGACATTCCATACTCAGACTACATCTGGAAACTGTATTTGAAAGGTAAATACATCAATCTAATTGCTTTTCTCTTAAATTAGGGGTAAGGCAGTTCTCTGTCAAAGGGCTTTCCTTTTTATTGACTCTCATTCCACTATTAATGCTATTACAGGCACATTACACGGAGGCAGCCTGGCCTGCCTGCGCGTAATTATGGCTCTGTGGTCACAGATAAGACTGGAAAGAGTGCATAGTTGGTACCCAAACCAGATTTTAAATGTATTGTGTCTGTAGTTTATATTAAACCATTAATATATTAAGAGACATGTAAGCCACTCCATTTGGGGTAAGTATTAATAGCTATGTAAGAATTTGCTTTTAAATTTATTTATTTTGAGAGCGAGAGGGGGAAGAGAGACAGAGCAAAGGTTGGGAAGGGGCAGAGAGAGGAAGAGAGAGAGGATCCCAAGCAGGCTCTGCACAAGTGTGGAGCCTGACGCAGGGTTGGAACTCATCAACTGAGATCACGACCTGAGCTGAAAACAAGAGTTGGACATTTAACCAAGTGAGCCACCTAGGTGTCTTTTATAGCCACGCAAGAATTAACTCTGCATTCAAAGAGCTCATAAAGTTTTCACTAAAGTAATAGAAAATCTTTTACGTGCATGCACTCAATCCCACTAGAGTTGAAATAGGTTCTTTTTTTTTTTTTTTAATTTTTTTTTTTCAACGTTTATTTATTTTTGGGACAGAGAGAGACAGAGCATGAACGGGGGAGGGGCAGAGAGAGAGGGAGACACAGAATCGGAAACAGGCTCCAGGCTCTGAGCCATCAGCCCAGAGCCCGACGCGGGGCTCGAACTCACGGACCGCGAGATCGTGACCTGGCTGAAGTCGGACGCTTAACCGACTACGCCACCCAGGCGCCCCGAGTTGAAATAGGTTCTTGAAGGTTCACTTGAGATGTGGGGAAAAAACAACCAATATTATATAAATATCCTAAAGGTGATTATTATAGGATAATAAACATTTGTGTGACAAGATACACAGCATTCTTCTTATGGAGAGGCTGTCAAAGATCAGCATGGGAAGAAAAATGGAAGACTAGAGACAATTAAATTGAGTCAGCCAAACAGGCCAATAACTCCTGCAAAAAGTTTTTAAGCAATTAATTCCATTGACTTTCAATCTACATGCACTGAGATGTGAAGTTTTAACTGTGAAAAACAAAATACCCTTAAAAAAGGGAAACAGTTTGAGGCAAGAGTTTCTTTCTACAAATTCATATTTTATGCATACGTACAAGTGTGAATATTATTCTGTATAAAAGATGTCCTTCAGTGTAGTTCAAGAGACTTTTATCAAATAAGAATTGACTCAACTATAAACACTAGAGGTCTTTTCTACTCTAAGAGAAACAAATAGGTATATATTTATGTAGTGTCAACCTTATCAATAAAAACCACAACTATTAACACTTTGCTAAACAATAGGCTTTACTAGTCAGGGATGTAAGCAGAATATAGTTTACAAAATAAAGAAAAATACACTACTGGACTTTATATTCACAAGAAAACAGTTTATCAGTATGAATTCAAAATTCCAGAGTAGGGGAAAAATATCAAAACTTTATAAATCTCCTGAGGTGCAATTTACCGCATCAAGGTTAGGAAAATAGGCTCGTAATGAACAATGCTGCCATGGATTCCCCTAACACATCGACTCATATATTAATGATTTTTCTTGTTTTGTTTCCAGTTGGAGGTTTCTTTGACTGAAAGAATTCCCCTTCTGATCCAAGAGACAGGACTGGGTACCCTGTTGGTCCAATCCATGGGGGCCACGATGCCAGAATTGTTGAGGTTACATGAAGATGTACTAGAGATGCCAAAGGTTGCCCTGGGATTACTGAAGGTTCATTTATTTTTCCAAAACCCAAATGTGGCCTCGGCAGTGGCATTTCTGAAGCAAAAGCTCGTTCCAAAGTCTTCAGTGTAAAGACCCTACGCCACTTGCTTGCAGATCATTGCCAATACTTGTGTTGAATCTGTACTAAACTCTGGACCTGTCACCATCCTTGCTAAGCTTAGTGTCACCAAGGTCGTGATGGCAGCTTCACGTGCATGTTACTGAGAAGCATGGGTCTGGTAGGAACTCTGGGTGCATTCTGCCATTTCTTAGCTTCTGCTAGCCTGACTTCAAATATGTCTATACCATTTTCCAACATTTTTCTATAGAGAAGGTATTACTCTTTGAGCACTTTTACACTTTTAATAATAGACTGAAGTTGTAGAGCCAAAGCTACAAATGTTGGTAAGTTTTCTACAGAGCCCTTGATAAATCTTGAGTGGCTATATGTCAATTATTTGCTTGAGTGACAAGACAGTTTTCTAGTTGTTCAATCTGCTGTCTGTACTGTTGAAGCTATAGCTGGAACTGCTGAACTGTGGTTGGGACATAGTCGGCAGAAGCTGTATTTTTATTTTGAAGCCTGTGCAGTAGTTCCTGGGATCTGAATGCTGTATGTGCCTTATTTAACTCCTGAGTAACTTATATTTTTAAGTTGTTGATATCAAGAGTATTTTTTTGCTCATCCACAGGTACCCAATGACAGAAGGTACTTTAAAGCCTTAATATCTTTTTTTTTCTTTTTTAATGAGGGGGTGCAGGAGAGGCAGAAGGAGAGGGAGAGAGAGAGAATCTTAAGTAGGCTCCATGCTAAGCAAGGCTCCATGCTGAGCAAGGCTCAATCCCACGATCTTGAGGTCATGACCCGAGCCGAAATCAAGAGTCGGATGCTTAATCCATTGACTCACCCAGGTGCCCCAGAGCTTTAATACTTCTTAAACGTTGATCATTGCTTATTTTTTTGTATTGATTTTTGTTCCTTCACAAATGTCTTAAGATTTTCCATATCCTGGCAAAGGACATGAGGAAGGTTTTCATCCTTCAGTGCTTTCTTATCTTCTGGTCATCCTCCTCTTTTCTCACTCTTTTTATAATATTAGCTACTAAAATCTATACCACTAAGTTCTTCACTGGCCGCAGTTGAAGTAGCTACAGTAGATGCCAAATTCATGCCCATATCCTCCTGTTCAAGTTTCGATTGTTGTGCTTGAACTTTGGAAACTCAAACCTCCCAAACCAGCTATGTGTAGGTAAGTGTCAGTGTACATGTAAGTCTGAGTCTGGGTCTATGTGTAAGTCTAACCAATCCTAGAGAAAGGGTTGTTGATGCAGTTGTAGTTTTTGCTCTTGGCCCACCCAAATTATTTGGAGTAAATCCCATGGAAGCTCCTGGGTCGATACCAGAACAGACGAAACAGTGCCACCACCAGCTGAGTAGAAGTAAAAGAGTAAATGGTGCAGCATTTGCTGCAGGACTACTGTATTATTACAATTTTTTTAGCGGTCCTTCAATTATTTTCAAGTTTATTTATTTATTTTGAGAGAGAGAGAGAGAGAGAGAGAGAGAGAGAATGAGTGGGGGAAGGGTAGAGAGAGAGGGAGAGAGAATTCCAAGCAGGCTCCATGCTGGCACAGCTTAGAACCCGATGTGGGGCCTGAACCCACGAACCATGAGATCATGAACTGAGCTGAAATTAAGAGTCAGTCGACTAACTGATTAAGCCACCCAGCCACCTCAGGACTACTGAATTCTAAACTGGAGCCTGTTAACAGCTGCAGATGCCTCTGGCATTCCTCGAGTTCATCCGGTAGTTACCGTTATTATCGTTCCTGTATTTTTTTTCCTTCTAGAGTGAATTCAGTGGCAGGCTTATATCCCAAGAGTCTGGCTCCAAAATCTCTGAAGGAGCAAATGGGGGTGATGTTGCAGATGTGGAGTTCCAAAACTGAGCCCCTCAGAAGGGGCTCATGCAGCACCTGGCACTTAGGAGTCTATTCAACAAGCATTTACTCCTTCGATGATTATAGCACGGGGGCAGGGTGGTGACACTAGATTCTTCTGGCCTGGTTGTGGCCATACCACTGGTGGCTGTTGGTGCCAGAGCCTAGTGTCTGGTTCTCGACTGAATTCTCACTGCCAGGGGGTTTTAGATATTCACATGGCTGGAAGCTCAAATGCCGGTCATCTTCAGACCCCATCTGGCAGGACCTTCTGTCCCCAGAACAGAAAACCACAACCTGGGACACATGCCGATTTTATTTTGTATCTTACTTTACTAGTAACCACTTAACAAGAGCTATCACTTACACCTCAGTGTTCCTGTCTCTAAAATAGTGTTACTGTCACACATTCGTAATGACATTGTTGAGTGTATGCATACTTTTCTTTTTTAGTTCATGGCGTATTTTCTGTTATCACATAATGTTATAAGGAACGTTTTCTCGATGTTGAGTGATTTTCTTCCTCTGTTTCCTCTATATTTCAGGTTAGTGGTTTTTGATGTTTCAGTCTTTCAGAAATATGTAAATAGACTTAAAGTTCACCTCTTAGTCATCGTTAACTTTAAATATCACTGTCGTTTCTTGTCTGCCTTTCTATTCCTCCCCCTTCCCTTTGATATGATTTATTTTAACAAGTGACTATAGCACTTGCTAATGTAGTTTTATATGTAAGTATCATTTGCTATTATTAGTCTTCGTGCTCATATAATTACATGCATTTTTAAGTAATTAGAGCAGTGCTAACATTATTCATCTGTAAAACATCACTGAGCTAGTTTCTTTTTTTTCAACAAAAAAATGCATTGAGCTAGGTTTTTTTTTTTTTTCAAATTTTAGTTGACAGATTGATAAACCATACAAGGATTTTAATATTTTCCAAACAGGGCTTCACAGACAATACTTTAACAATATTTGTGTGCATACCAATAGGTTTACATGTTTATTGGAAAGAGCATTTTTTTTAAATGAGTTTTGATGCTTGAAGCTTTAGATTTGGATGTCAGTATGAATTGTGGGCTCTTGGGAATTTTCTTTTCCTTCAGAACCTCTTTTTCTTTTCGTCTGTAAAATAATAACTAATATTTATCAGAAAGAGGTTTGAAAATATTAAATAAGATAATACTTGTAAAGCACCCAAGAAAGAGCTTGATGACTTAAGATGAGTTCCATAAGTATATAACCCATCAATTCCCACCTTTTATGTAACCAAATCCCTCTTAAATTATATCACTGTTAACATTTTGTTGTGAAATCTAAAACTGTACTCCTAGAGAAAGGTGGTAGGTTTTTCTTTTTCTTTCTTTTTTTTTTAAAGTAAAAACCACCATATTTTTACAACAGGAAATGTTTCATTCTTAGCTATTTTTCTTTTCTCAATACAAAAGATTTATGTGAATGATTTCAGTTTTTCTTAGCTGTATAATATACTAATTTTAATGGAAAATATTAAATATAGAGTCACTTTAAAGCACTATCACATAATTTACAATATGTTTTTTCTTCTAGATGTGGTATATTGTCTTTATTAAATTTAGTAAACACTAGTTAGATTGTCATTTATCTAATGAAAGTGCTTTTAGTAGCAAATGACATTAACAGAAATAAGAACAACTCTAATTACCTTGAAGAATGATTTGACTTACTTTAAAAAAATATCCTATGTGTTGCCTTCTCTGCTGCAGGTTTTAGAAACATCAAAGAAAACAGAGCTATCCTGTTCTCAGGAAACTTACATGATTGGTGAGGGGATATAAAATCAACAAATAAAGTGTCTTGAGTAGTGACAAAAACTTTGAATAAATGTAAAGCTGGATGATGAAAATATTATCTGGTACCAGTGAGGACACTGTGTGGTTTTAAATGGAAGCCAATTTCTCTCTAGTAAGGAAAACAAGTGAAGTAAGGGAAAAAGCAATATTTTGTGAAACTAGGTTTCAGGCAGAGGAAGCAGTAAGTGCAAAGGCCCTAAGGTGAGTGTGTGTTTTACATGTTTGAGAAACAGGAAAAAAAAAAGCCACCTGGCCTGGGGTAAAAAGGGGTTTTGGTAAGAGATAATACTGCAAAAGCATTAAGGCCCCATGCCTTGTGGGACCTAGCAGGCCATTGTCTTGCCTTTGGATTTTATTCCCTATATGGGGAGCTTTTAGAGAATGCTGAGCAGAGAAGTAGTTAGATCTTATTTTGTGTTTAAAAGATCACTACCACCTGTGTAGTTAATTGACTGTGAAAGAACAGTAATGAAAAAGGGAGACTGATTAGGGACCGGTTGTATTAACTCAGGTGATGGCTGATGCTGATCTGGTTCAGGGAGACAGGGTAGAGACGTGAGAAGTAGTAGGGTCTAAACATATTTTGAAGGTAGAACAAAAATAATTTCCTAATATGAGGCTATATGTGGGATGTGAGAGAAAATAAAAGATTTTCTGAGTACTTGCAAGAAGGCACATCACGGGATTTATTGGATCAATTAACACAACAATCCAGAAGTAGGCCAGGCTCCAAGTACCCTTTGATCAGTTTTCTGGCTCTGCTGCCTTGTGATCCTCTTGGTGTTACCTTTCTCTATTGGCTGGTCTGATCTTTCACGGAGCTAAAGTAACTGGAGAAATTCAAATGCCCCATCTGTAATCATACTACTCAGAAGGGAGAATTTTCTTCCAAATACTGTCAAATTAAAATCATAAATTTCCCTCTGCTAGATCCAATTAGATTATATTTCCACATCTGAGCCAATCACGGGGGACAAGAGAATGCCATATGCTCTTGTCAGAGGGTTTCAGTGTCCTAACTACATCATAACAGAGGCCTCAATAGTCAAAGTGTGTCTTAAAGATTCTTTGTGTTGCATTAACCATCGATTAAAAAAACTTCAGGCTCCTACATAAACACATGTAACCTACCAATCTACTTGACACACTGATTTTAAAAGCCATTTGATTAATTGGAGTTGTGCTATACCTGCCCAAAGAATATCGCATTTTCAACTTCAAGTCAATGCTTTTGTTCACGTTTTCCTTCGTTTGGAGCATCCCTTCTTCTTAACTTGGACGATCTACATTATAATCATCTTCTGTGGCAAGCACAAGCTCTGCTTTCTTCAAAACCTTCCACCAAGGGGCACCTGGGTGGCTCAGTAGGTTGAGTGGCCGGCTTCAGCTCAGGTCATGATCTCGAAGTCTGTGAGTTCGAGCCCCGCATCAGGCTCTGTGCTGACAGATCGGAGCCTGGAGTCTGCTTCGGTTTCCGTGTCTCCCTCTCTCTCTGCCCCTCCCCCACTTGTATTCTGTCTCCCTCTATCTCTGCCCTTCCCCCACTTGTATTCTGTCTCTCTCTCTCTCTCAAAAATAAACATTTAAACAAATGAACAGAAACCTACCACCAATACAGCAGTGCTCATTGCTCTCACATTCACCAACCATTACACCGTATATGGCATTAGCATGGTGTTCTTACATTTGATTACACTTAATGTAATATAGTTTTTTTGATTCATTTTAATTTGCTAATTGCACTCTATCCTCAATTAGATTTTTGAGAGCCAAACTAGGAGGGGGGACATGACAAATACTAGCTTTGTGTTCATTCATAGGGAATTCATTTTGAGAACATACTTGTCTTTGAATAAGTATTTATGATTTATAGGATAACATGCATTTATTCTATTGATAATTAATTGTAATGATAATTACATTGATAACTAATCAAATATTGATTTTGATTAATTGGCACATTATTAGAGCATCCTTTAATTATTGCTACAGTTTACTACCAACCAACTAGCATACAGATGATCTTTAGATCACAAAAGAATATTTCTAAAATGTATGTAAAAATTCCACAGAAGAGGGGTGTCTGGTGGCTCAGTCAGGTGAGCGTCCGACTTGAGCTCAGGTCATGATCTCAGGGTTTGTGCATTCAAGCGCAGCATGGGGCTCACTGCTGTCAGTGCAGAGCCAACTTCAGGTCCTCTCTCCCCCTCTCTCTCTGCCCCTCCCCTGCTCACACTCTCTCAAAAATAAATAAAATATTTTTTTATATCCATAGAAGAAAATGGATAAATTAAAGAATTGACTTACAAGCTCATTTTTTGTGTTCTAGCCTACTTATTGCCAGAGAGAAGAGAGGCAAACAGAGAAAGAGAACACAAAAAAGAGTGAGGAAAGTGAAAAGAGATTAGTGAAAGAAAAGAGAAAGAGATTTGGGTGCTTAGATGGCTTAGTTGGTTAAGCATCTGAATCTTGATTTCAGCTCAGGTCACGATTTTAAGGTCGTAAGATTAAGCCTTGTGTCAGAGTGTGGAGCACCGAGCCCACTTGAGATTCTCTCTCTCTCTCTCTCTCTCTCTCTCTCTCTCTCTCTCTCTCCCTCTCTCCCTCTGCCCCTATCTTGCACTCAAACTTTCTCTCTTTCAAATAAATAAATAAAAAGAGAAAAAGATTTGAAAGTTACTATTTCAAAGTAACTATCTAATATTTAAAACCATACATAGCTATTAAAAATATTTTTCTGGTGATGAGTTTTCAGATAAAACACCAAAAAAAGTGATCCAAACATATAGTCCATGAAAAAGAATAGGCAGTACCTTATGAAAATTAGAACTTTTGCTTTGCAAAAGACACTATTAAAAGAATGAAAAGACAAGCCAAACACTGGGAGAAACCAGTAGCAAAACACATATCTAATAAAGGACTCATATCCGAAATATACAAAGAACTCTTAAAATTCAACAAATAGAAAATGTATAATCATTTTTTAAAAAGTGGGTAAAAGATCTGAACAGACCTTACCAAAAAAGATATACAGGTGGCAAAATACACATATAAACATATTAACATTATTGTCATCAGTGGATTACACATTAAAATAACAAGATATCAACTACACATTAATTAGAATGGCAAAAATCCTAAACGCTGACAATATCAATAACTGCCAAGAAAGCAGAGCAACAAAACTCTCATTCATTTCTGGGAGTAATTGAAAATGACACATCCACTATAGGAGAAAATTTGCCAGTTTCTTACAAATCTAAACATAATTTTACCGTATGATACAGCACCACCTCTTCTAAAGTATTTAGCTTAATGATTCTAAAAGTTTTTCCACTCTAAAACTTGCATGCTTTATGAATAATTGCCAAAAACTGGAAGCAACCAACTGATAAACTACTACATTTATACAATGGAATATTATTCAGCCATAAAAAGAAATCAGCTATTAAGTCAGGGAAAGCAATGAATGAATCTTTTTTAATTATGTTTAATTAATTAATCAGCTAATTAATTCATTTAAATAACCAATCACTTAACTAATTAACCAGTTGATTAATTGACTAATTGATCTTTAATTAATTAAAGTGAATTACATGATTTAGTTTTTTTATTTTTATTTATTTTTTTTTGTTTTATATTTGAGAGACAGAGAGAGATAGAGCACAAGCAGACGAGGGGCAGAGAGAGGGAGATACAGAATCTGACGCATGTTCCAGGCTCCGAGCTGTCAGCACAGAGCCTGACACGGGGCTCAAACTCACAGACCGTGAATTCATGACCTGAGCCGAAGTTGGACGCTTAACCCACCGAGCCACCCAGGCTCCCACATTAATTAGTTTTTAAAAGTAGGCCTCATGCCCAACATGGGGCTTGGACTCATGACCCTGAGATCAAGAGTTGCATGTTCTACTGACTGAGACAGCTAGGCATCTCAGCAATGGATGAAACTTAAATGCATATTTTTAAGTGAAAGAAGTCAGTCTGAAAAGGCTACAAAATCTGTAATTCTAATGATATGACCTATGGAAAAGACAAAATTATAAAAATTGCATAAATACCAGTAGTTGTCAGGAGTTTGCGGAGGAGAAGAAGGTTGAATAAGTAAAGCACAGGGGATTTTTTTAGGGCAGTGAAAATATTCTAAATGATACAGTCATGGTAGATACATGAAACTGTGTAATTGTTAAAATAGAACTTTACAGCATAAAAAATAAACCTTAATGTATGTAAATTTCAAAAAAAATAGGAGACTGGGAGTTCCCAGGATGAAATGTGGAATGCTATAAAAGACTCTCACATATTACAAATATATGAAACAACTTCAAACACGTTGGTAGCCTGAGTAACTTGGAAAATGAGTAAAGTTTTCATGACTAAAGTCAAGAGGAATTATACATTATCACTGCAGTCTAGTTGAACACCTTGTTTCCTATAGGTATACAGGTTAACAATTCTGTAACCGCTCTGTGTATACTGAGATTGTTAAGTCAATGGATAAAGGTGGTTTGAACCCAGGTTTCTTATTGGTAGTTTGCAGACAAGCAAGAGAAGGAGGCTGGAATGATCCATCTGGTAATGAGTTAGACTTGGAGTCCTCAAAACACATGCAGATTTAGTTTACTATAGGCAGATATTTACATATACAAGTACAGATATGTATAGATTCAGGGGTTAGCATACACACATAAATACATTTCCTTACACTGTTGATTGAGAGGACCGGGTTTCAATGATACATAGCTATGTGCATACATAACACCCAGATCTCAGTTTCTAACACTGTTCTCCAATAACAGAAACCAAACTACTTGAAGAAAGACTGATTTTAGTATTCGTGCAGAAAATATACATGATGAGCCTACAGCACCTTGTAACATCAGAAACTAAGAAAAGACCTCCATATACAAGCACAAACGTGAGGTATAAGAGATATATGAGGTATATTAGACACCCGAAGAGATCCTAAAGGCCAGGACTGAAACAATTTGAGCAACAAAATAAGAAAAGCAGTATTGGATTATAACCCAGTACAAAAAGTGCATACAGATACAAATGAATGATTGAATGAATGAATGAGAAGAGACAAATCTCTTGTGCAGAAGAATTCCAAATACTTTGTATAGATAACGAGCCCTCAAGGAGTTGGTGAATCACTCCCGACCTTTCATATGCAGGCTGCACATAGTGACTTCCTTCCAAGGAAGACAGTACAGAAAAGGGACAGGGTGGGAAAGAATAACATTTTATTGGAGAAACATGAAAAACACTGCCTGGGGCAGGAACTTAAGATCAACATCAGTAATAAGTCATGTATCCTTGATAAGATATGAAAATAGTATTTCATTGCTGTGGTCTTCTTCCTCAAACTCCATACCTAGTATAATTATGAGAAAAAAATCAGACAAATTTCTGTTGCGGTACGTTGCTCAAATTACCTGACCAGTACTCTCAGAACTGTCAAGGACATCAAAGACAAGAAAAGTCTGAGAAACTGTCACAGCCGTGAGCACATGAGGGTACATGATAACTCAATATAATGTAGGATCCTAGATGGGATCCTGAACACAAAAAGAACATTAGGTAAAAACTATGGAAGTCTGAATAAGCTATGGATTTCAGTTGATAATAATATATCTCCACTGGTTCAGTAATTATAACAAATGTGGTATGCTAATGTAACATGTTACTAAGAGAAAATGGGTGCAAAATCTGGGAACTCTCTGTACTACCTTCACAATTTTCTGTAAATCTAAAATTGTTTTACAATTTAAAACTGGATTCTAAAAGTACTTAAATCCTTACTCTTCAGTGAAACAAAACCAAACAAATTATTTGTCGCTTTAAATATGAGACAGGGGATCTAAGTCAATTCATTGTAATAAGAGGCTCTACAAAGCATATTAATGCTAAAAGAGAACTCTGTGCAAGTAGTTCACCCCTCTAATCCGAACTAATTTCTTAAGAACCCAGAACAGACTTTGTCTGGATGGCAATGCTGTGACAACCTTGGAATGTGGAAACATCTGGATGGTCATTTTCTGTCCTTTTATATTCTGCCTCTAAAAACGTCTGACTGAGGATTTCAAGGCAAAATAGCATTAAAACATTCTGAAGAAGAACATATTAAAATACTTTTAAAAAGGGAAGAATTCTAGTTCTGGTGGAGAAAGATCATTTGTCATCCACGTAGCATTAGCAATTCTTATTACTGAACCCCAATCTTTAATGATAAAGACCACCTTTGTAACTCAGGCCTGTAGGCATTTCTTGTATTAATGAAATCCTCTGAATGCCCTAAATAATTGAGTGTTCAGAAGCCAGCAACTCAAATTGAAGTTAGAAGTGTTGTTTGTACAGGTGGCTTGCCCACTGGGAGTCAAAATTCTTACTTCTGTTGTCCATATCAATTATTCTGAGACTTTGTCTGTTTAGCGTCTGGCAGTTTTGTTACAACAGAAGACTTTTTCTAAAAACTGCTGACACAACATTTATCGAATTATCCTAAGAGTGACATTCTGTTTTCAAATAAGAGGAATCCAGAGGAGAAGGAAAGCCTTGGATGCTTAAATATTAAGTGAGTTATAGGATTCTCTCAGATTTAAACATTTAAAATGGGTCAACTAAAATTATTTGTAGTGTGAGGTCTGCAAATAATCCTTTCTGAAATACTTTAGTTTCTTTTTAAGGGATAGTATTTTAAAACACTTAGGATTTAGTATTTTTAAACTTTAGATTTGTAAAATTTTGATTGTTTTGAATCTTGAATTCAAACCAACATAAAAAATATGTGGTGCTTTGAAATGTATGTTTATTGCTTAATTTTTAAGTATTAATAGAAAATTATGTTATGTACATGCAGAAACACATATATAAGACCGATAAATATGAGAGCTTCCTGAATGCTTCTTACTTAGAGATTCTCTAAATTTTGGCTTTGTGGATAAAATTAACCAACCCCCTCCCCCCAGGAAATTAGCAAAAGCTTGTCATTTGACCATGGCTTTTGCACTGGCCCTTGGATTGCCAAACAGCTGACTGCCCACTGCAGTTCCTTTCTGACAACTCTGAACTTGTTTATGATCAATAATAATTATGATCATATCTAATTACTATTAATGATATTAATATTTTTTTGTTATTTGGGTATATTATTAATAATTAAATATGTACTTTCACATTTGAAAGCATTCTTGGTATAACTTGAAGGGAAAAATCTCATTATGTATACTTATGTTGAAATTCGGTCATTTTAAATATACATGTATATTTTTTACAAAAGGAAAAAAATATTGTCATATTTGATGATTGTGATGCTGTAAATTTTGTTTTAAAAAATTTAAGAGCTTTAAAATGGATAAGTAGAGACTTTTTAAATGTTTATTTATTTATTTTGAGAGAGAGTGTGCATGCAAGCACAAGTTGGGAAGGGGCAGAGAGAGGGAGAATCTCAAGCAGGCTCCGTGCTCAGTGGGAAGCTGCATGTGGGGCTCCATTTACAACCATGAGATCACGACCTGAGCTGAAATCAAGAGTTAGCCGACGTGGCTAAGGCGTCCTGACAAGTATTTTATGATTGAAGTGACAACAGTGGATTAGCTTAAAAATTAGGGAGAACATCTCAATCTTTTTGAGCCATTAAAAGTTTTTGTTTTAAAATGGTATGGTACCAAATATGTTTTATCGTAATTCCAATCTTTTAGAATTACTTGGTATATCAGCATTATAGGTGGAAAAATAACCTTTAAAGTCTGCTTTTAATACTTTGTCATTGAATATTTTTTTAGGTCGTGATTCTCTCAAGAACAATCTGATTTTGGTATTCTTAACATATTTTGAGGGTGAATTTAAGGAAAAATATCAAATTTAATGGCTCAAAAATTCATGAAGAGGAAAAAATCCAAAATCACAAATACCAAGTATTGGTTTTTAACATTAGGCATTTTGCATTTGATCAAACTGTGGTTTTGGAGCACATCCATGAATAGTGTCAGGTTCCAGCTTCAGTGCTTTACATTTATTATTTTTTTTAAGTTTATTTATGTGTTTTGTGTGAGAGGGAGCATGCATGTATGTGCTCATGCACAGGGGAGGAGCAGAGAGAGAGGGAGAAAGAGAATCCCAAGCAGTCTCCCCACTGTCAGCACAGGGCCCAACATGGAACCCCCAAACCATGGGAACATGACCTGAGCTGAGATCAAGAGTCAGACACTTAACTGACTGAGCCACCCAGGTGCCCCTACACTTATGGTGATAAATCCTCAAAGAGCTCTGTATTAGAAATGATCTAAGTGTAGGTCATAGACACATGAGAAGATGCTCAACATCACTCATCATCAGGGAAATACAAATCAAAACCATGATGAGATACCACCTCACACCGGTTGGAATGACTAAAATTCACAACACAAGAAACAGCGAGTGTTGGTGATAATGCAGAGAAAGGGGAACACTTTTACTCCCTTGGTGGGAATACAAACTGGTGCAGCCACTCTGAAAAACACTATGGAGTTTCCTCTAGAAGTTAAAAATAGAACTACCCTACAATCCAGCAATTGTACTATTAGGTATTTAGCCAAAGGGTAAAAAAAAAAAATACAGATTCAAAGTGTTACATATACCCTGGTGTTTATAGCAGCATTGTCAACAAGAGCCAAACTATGGAGAGCACCCAAATGTCCATCAACTGATGAATGGATTAAAAAGAAGTGGCATATATATATATATATATATAATGGAATATCACTCAGCCATCAAAAAGGATGAAAGCTTGCCATTTGCAATGATGTGGGTGGAGCTAGGGTATATTATGCTAAGTGAACTAAGTCAGAGAAAAACAAATACCATATGATTTCACTCATATGTGGAATTTAGGAATCAAAACAGATGAATATACAGGAAGGGGAAAAAAAGAGAGGGAGACAAACCATAGGAGACTCTTTGCAATAGAGAACAAACTGAGGGCTAATGGAGGGAGGTGGGTGGGATGATGGGCTAGATGGGTGATGGGTACTAAGGAGGGCACTAGTGTTGAGCACTTGGTGTTACATGTAAGTGATGAATCACTAAATTCTACTACTGAAATAAATATTACACACTATGTTAACTATCCAGAATTTAAATAAATTTTTGAAATACATACATACATACATAAATATCATAAAAGTGTAAGTTTGCCACAGAACAGATTAAAAGTATTATTGGTATTGTCAATTGTGAGCTCAAAAACTCAGAGTCAATATATAATGAACATGAAATGAACATATAATGTTCAGACATTCAAAAAATAATGATTACAAAGGACAAGAATGTCTCCAGAAGTACATGACAGGTTGAAAATATTAACATTATTAAGGAAACAGCTGCTCAATTAGCTGAGGGTTTGGGATAGGGTGAGGATTGCTAAAGCAGGGAAGCATACAAATAAGAGAGGTCAGAGGCAAAAGAAGATAGAGGTCATTACCCACCTAAGTGCTGAGTCTGAGAAGTGATCTACTAGTGATTCTACTAACAAGTCTCTGAAGCACTTCTCTAACTTTGAGCTTTTGATAGTCAGTTGGCATTTACCTTCAGGGGTACAAGCTTCCATCTCAGTTATGTATCTGAACTTCCATCTCAATTATGTATCTGAACTTGGGGTACAAGCTTCCATCTCAGTTATGTATCTGAACTCAGTTATGTATCTGAACCTCTACTCTTCCTCTATTAATTATACAAAATAAAGAAGATTAGCTCCAAAAGTAAACATTTGGAAGTACCACATCGAGGAAGAGAAGAAAAGGAAAATAGAGCCTTTGGGTGTTCCAGTCAGGCATGCATACCCTCTGCCAGAGAGGAGGGTGGTCACCAGGTCAGAGAGGTTGTGCTGCAGGTGAGCCCACATGAGACTTATAAATCAATTTTTATTTTATTATTTGTTTATTTAAAAAAAATTAAATGTTTATTTATATTTGAGAGAGAGAGAGCACACGAGAGACAGAGTGTGAGACAGGGGGAGGAGGGGCAGAGACAGAGGGAGACACAGAATCCGAAGCAGGCTCCAGACTCTGAGCTGTCAGCACGGTCCCACACGGGGCTTGAACTCACGAGCTGTGAGATCATGACCTGAGCCGAAGTGGGATGCTTAACTGAGCCACCCAGGTGCCCGTAAATTGATTTTTAAATTGAGAATCTAAAATACTGCATTTTTCCTTTCTTAGAATCTGGAGGCTTCAGAGTGCTTCCTCATGGGATTGGCAGCTGAGTTGGCCTGAAGAGAATAGTCAAAGTGCAGGGTTGCACTGGTACAAAAAAGTACTGACCCAATATCACACAGTATAGAAGGAGATTCCTCTCACCTAATTCTTATTCCGAAACCATGCTCTCTAAGCAAGCTAATGAATACAGTGTAGCTTCCCCAAAGGAGTATCAGCGGGGAGAGAATGTTCTGGCCAGAAGACTCAAGTGCCTGGTCCCCTCATTGTAAATTAATAAATCAAGGCTTTGATTTTTAAAATCAGTCTCTTGAGCTTATTTAATATCACTAGGCCCCTTAGCAATAGACAACTAGATTTCAGAGTCTGGAACGGCTGAGGGCCAGACTGAGAGCCAGGCAAATCTACCAAGGTAATGAGACTCTAAGAGGTCTGTTGGAAGGCAGCCTGCTGGCATTCCCTAGCAACACTCCTTCTTCTTCATGGTGGAGCCAAGTCTGATCACTTTTCCAAGGTGAATTCTGCAATGGGTACTTTGTAGTAACAGAAAATTAAAATAGTACTGTTCATTTGTGCAACTTGCTGTGGTTTACAACATGTTTCAATGGAGTTGATCACATTTATAGAGCAGTTTTTCGGCATATTTGTTATTCCACTCACTTTACAGATGAAGAAAAGAAAATTCAAGTGGATGTCAGGTGCCCCTACATTTGCCCCCACGTGAGATTTCCAAAAAGGAGGTGTTCCTGATGCTGTTCTGTTTATGGATCTGGAAGTTGGCTACACAGGTGTGTTCATTTTGTGAAATTCATCAAGCTATACATTTACGACATTTTCATTTTTGTGTTGACGATTACTTTCAACAAAAGTTAGTAAATGTGTAAATAACAATGGATAGAAAAGAAAAAAAAACCAATATTTCTGTTGTTTTTTTAAATATATATCTTTAAAGTTATTTAAATTGTTAAGAATGAGAGTCATTAAGTTAATCAGCACATTTTCAGCTAAAATTGATCCAATTTAGCAATCCCTTCTTTCTAAGTAAGTTTTAAAACTCTATATAACAGTGTCTCCAACTACAGGTTCTTGGCTATTTAAAGATTAATAATGAAGAGAAGAAAAAAATGAATATGGTATTGGACCCCCTAGTACATATTTGAAGAATGTGATAAACCTTATGAATAAACAAGGATCATAAATCACATTAAAATTCTCAGGATTCCATTGGACTGGACAAATTGTACATAGAAGTGATAAATGAATTATTCACAGAAATATTTTCGAGTTCTGATGACCTTGCAGATTAAGGCTTGTATGTGGGGATGGGTAAGGAGATGGGGAGAGTGAGATAGAGCAGTTAATTGAATACATATGTGACTGAATTAGACTAGAAGGGAAGTACATAGAGTTTAATGGGAAGATCAAGTCACATGCCCACTTCCCATGTTTGAGGTATCTCACAAAGGAGAATTATATATCCGCTCACTCTTTCCATTTCATTTGTAAAGACTAGTCTGGAAACACCCTACATGGAGAGGTGATTTGGCCTCAGATATTGGAAACTATAAATGTGTCTGCTGGGTCTTTTTAAAGTAACCAATGAATACCAGGCTCTGGATGTGGGAGAAAGTAGGACTCCATCAGGAAGTTGGGGGCTGTTCCACACAAACACACAAAGGATCACTAAATTCGCCCTAAAAATTACATAACGTCTTAAAAATAAATAAGTAAACAAATAGCATTTTTTAAAGAATCAGAGAGCAGGAAGGGTTTTCTAAGGAAGTAACATTTTAGATAATTCAAAATAAGTAAGACTTAGCAATTGAATAAAGGGTGAGACTTACTATGTAAGATGTGGAGCTGCCCCAAAAGCAAGTTCCTTTCTTTTTTAAAGAGATAAACCATTGGTTACAAAGAAGCAGGCTATGAATCAGGCTTTCTATGAAAAGCAACCCCTTGCAAAATGTCGAATTCTCTGGATACATTCACTTTGGTGACTGTGAGATAAAACACATTTTTCAAACTTTGCTTTTCCCCCCATCTGAAGTTTAGAAAAAGATTCTCTCTCAGTCACAGATGCCTTTGAAGCCATCCTACAAAGGCCAGACAGAGCTCCCTGTATGAGTTTCCAGGAAATGAAAGTGATTTTTCCAGCATGGTGACAACGCTATGCTTGAAGAAAACAATACCATTCAAAGCTAACAGAATGAACTCTGTGGCCCTTCAAGAAACCCAGTTGGGAAAGTCCATTGAACCCACCTAATATTTGACCCCAGGTCGCTGATTCTCTGATTTATTTTTCTAACCAAAAAGTGTCCTAACAATCTCAGTAGTAAATTTGTCTGGCCTGGGTCTCACAAGGCTGGCATAAAATGTATGTTTTGTTTGTTTGCTTGTTTGTTTATCTATATGTTTTTGCCTCCTCTTCTATCTGAAAACCATAAGTAATTAAAATCAAGTCACATCCCCCCCTCCTCTTATATTTTGGTGGTATGAAAGCTTTGAAAATGGGTAAGCAAGAGGCTCGTAGACAGTAGTTTCTAGGTCAGAAAACTCACTCAGTATTCTTATTCCTTTGTTCAAACTTTACGACCCTCCTCTGAATCATTACACCAATCAGTAAATACTAATCCTCTCATATTAGTACTTGGACAAAATATTATGGACAATAAAGAGACAAGATAGTAAAATTGTGTGACCTAATATGTATTATTTTAGCGACGCATACCAAAAGAAGATATAATCCTGAAAAAGGAGATGATAACAAAGGTACTCAAGTGATAACTAGCAACAGAATCAGGAGCATCCTACATCACAACCAAGAGCAGGGAGGGAAATCCCACAATAGAGAGGAAGAGTTTCTAAGCAGGTCACTTAAAGGGAATTAAAAGAAAAAAATCCTTCCTCCCAAATGTACACTAGAAAAGGATGATCTTTGAATTACCCGGATTTATGTTTCTTTGGTTATTTTACATGTTCTTTCCCCAATTCTCTGTCTGAAATATGATCTTCATCAATGCTAATAACTTTTTGGGAGTGTTTCATTATTCATTTGTCATTGTTACAATGTCGGGACTGAAAAAGAACGATTCTTTTGTGAATACTATATTCAGAATGGAAAGACTATTAGCAAATACAAAAATTGTCTTGTATGCTTTGTATGCCAGGATACTGTATATACCAAAAGCTTCTTAATATGGTATTATAAATTTTATGGCTATCTCATCAAGGGGCAGAATTTATTTCCTCACTCATTAAATCTGGGCTGGATTGCTTTTGTTAACACACTGTGGAGGAAATATGGAGTGCTAGTTCCTAGTCCATGCCTCACTCTTTTGGAGGCATTTCTCATTTCATGAGAAATATTGCATGTTCCCACTCACTCTTTTGGATCCCCACCACCATCATGAGGACAAGCCCAAGGTCATTTGCTTGAGGACGAGAGGACCATAGCCTCATCATTCCCGCTGCCCTAGTCAACAGCTAGCCAAATAAAGGATCTGCGAAAAAGATCATTCTACACCAGCTAGCCTACAAGTTGATTTAAATACATGAAAAAGCCCAGGCAAGATCAGTACAATTGCCTACCTGACCCATAGACTCACTGAAAATATTAAATCCTGTTATTTTAAGCAACAGAGTTTGGTGTTTATTTCTTCTACTGCAAGAGGTAACCGATATAGAAATGGGTACAGAGAACTGGAATGTTTTTGACTTAAACTATGAGACTCTGGTTTGAAAACAAAGCAATGAACAGATAATGGAAACTTGGTAAGCAAATATTTAGTGGAGGCTAGAAAATGGTGAAAGATTGCCACCGGAGGCTGAAAAAACAGAGCGCAATTATAAAATAAGAAAACAATTGGCAAGACTACACCAATAGATATGTTCCTAATAAATTGTTGGACTTTGACAAAATGCTTTCCAGACAAAATGCTGAAAGTGTCAGTGGGCTTCTTTTAGCTCTATGTGATGGAGTAATACAGGAACAGTTTGAGTTAGAACAGGGGTCCCCAAACTTCTCCTTTGGTGCCAGATAATAACTTTGGCTTTGTGACTGAACAATGTCTGTCTCAACTCTGCTATTGTCATGCAAAAAATGGCCAGAGCCAATATGTAAATGAATGAATGTAGCTGTGTTTCAAAAAATGTATTTATGGATGCAGAAATGTGAATATGTCATTTGCACGTATCACAAAATATTATCCTTTTTCTTTTTTTTTAAATAAAAATAAGTAAAAATAGTCTTAGCACACAGTCCATACAAAACTAGGATGTGGGCTGGATTTGGCCTCTAGGTCTTAGTTTGCTAACCTCTGAGGTAGAGAAAGAACTGGTCAGTTTTCAAGAAATCTGAGGGATATAAAAAAAAAAAGAAAGAAAGAAAAAGAAAACAAAATTGTTTCTCATCTTCTGTCTTCCCAACCAGTAAGAGTCCCAACATAAAACAAGTTCTGAGGATAAGATCAAATCAAGTTTATTATTATAAGACCTTTTTTTGAGACCTAAGGATTGAGGATACACTTTCCGGTAGATAAAAGGGTTTCTTTTTGTTTGTTTGTTTGTTTGTTTTTTATTTTGAGAAAGAGAGTACGAGTAGGGGAGGGGCAGAGAAAGAGGGAGAGAGAGAATCTCAAGCAGGCTCCATGTTTACAGCCCAATGCAAGGCTTGATCCCATGAATCATGACCCATGCAGAAACCAGGAATCAGGTACAACCAACGGAGCCATGCAGGTGCCCCTAGATAAAAGGGTTTCTAAGAAACTTAAGGGTCTTATCCAGTAACCTTCTCACACGGCCAAAGCAACTGTGAGTGAATTTACAAAGAGATAAGTATCTCCTGAATAATTGTGTATTTGGCCATTAGAATGGACTTGAGTCAGATGCAGAGGAAACTTACAAGTTTTTAAATTGTACTTGCAAAAGAGCTTCATTCTCTTGAATCCTGCTCAGCTAGCAGATGAACAGGCCTAACCCAGCAGGGAGAGGAACAAGGTCAGCATCCAGCAAAGTATTAGAAGCAGAGCTGCAGAGGAGATTCACAGAAACTCACAAATGAGGAGGGAGCTGAGCCTAGACTGAACAACCTGCTGACTGGTTCTCTCAATACGAGCAATAATACATACTTACCTCTTAGGCCACTACACTGTGGGATGATTTATTGTACAGTAATGGGTAGCTGGTACAGACTGCCCATTATTCATTTGTGTATGTCAGCATTTTGGTTGTGGGGGGGAGCTTAAGTTGGAAAAGCAAACTGTATCAAAACATTTCCTATGGTGTAATATATTTAAAATTGAAAAATAATAATGAATATAAATCAAATATGTATATGCTGTATATAATAATTATTTTTAGTTTCTTAAAATGAAGGAATAGCTTTGTCTTCACTAACTATTTGTAAACAGTATACTTGACTAGGTTTTTTTTAAAGTCTAGTCCAGTGGAATCAGTAAGGTTCATCAGGGAAAGTGCATAGTATATAGTTTTTCAGGTCATGAAACTTGAATTCTTATTTGAGAAAAATAATTTATATATTTATTTTCATTATTGTATTACAGTTCTCTGAGTGCTTTTGGATGTTAATGCCTGTATGGTTTGCTTATTTATTTTCAATCTAAAATATAGAGGCAAAAAAAAAAAAGAAAAAAGGAAAAAGAAAGAAAGATACCAAATGTAACCATTTTGATGTGTAAAAGTAAGTAAGCCATCCATTGAAAGAAAATTCCTTTCTCTGAGGAGGGTAAACTTAATGTTCAGTCTGTATGATTTCAGCAGCTCTGGAGGATATGGCTCACAGTTTTCACACACATTGTAAAAAGCAACATTTTCAGACGCTATAAATTTTGTAGTTTAATGTGTGAAAAGAAAATCAGGATTGACTCAACAGTAGGTCAATTAAACAATCCCTAATTGAACTTGAGTCCTTTTTTAGGCTTATTTTCATTGCTTATGGGAGAGAAAGAGGGAAGCTTATATTCCATTTGCTCATAAAAAATCCAACTCAAGAATATCATTGTCTGTACCTGGGGGTCCTTTAAAATCACTGTCAACATCAAGAAGAGGGAGTGGAACTTTCTTAGATATTTGGTTAGCCTGTGGGTTTCTGTAATATTTAAACTGTTCTCTAAAATAAGCAGAACCGATGAAAACGAAAAGGAATTTGTTTAAATGATCAAACTGGAAAAAGTGACCAGAAAACCCCTCTGGTCATTTTCTTTTTTATTCTATGTTCTTCTAACCATCTTTTATAGGTCATTTGAGAGACGAAAGAAAGGATGTTAAGGCCCTGGAGATATTGTAGCTACATTAGCAAAATACCAGAACACATGTAAAAGGCTTGTAAAGGACTTGGCACCACAAATCTGACATATAAACTGTGCTACAATTGTCTTCATTTCCTCTTGTCTGTGACTCATTCTTGGTTTCTCGTTCTGATGATAGAAATGATGACCTGAAGGAAAATTAGAAAACATTTTTACATGGAAATTTTCTACACTTCAAAATAATTGTACTGGCTGAAATTTAAAAATGAGAACATAAGCACACCGTATCTTCACTGGCATTACTAAATATAGTGTTTTATTATGGCCCAAATCACCTCATACCTTGATTGTGGTTTTACACAGTACTATGTAATCTTTCCTGCAATATGAAGACTAACAAGAACTAAAGGTTAAAATATATTATTGTCAGGGAATATCCGGCTTTGTAGTTGTAAGGATAGTGGAAGTATTGACTGAATTACTGAGTGTTAATGGCTACTAGAAAATGTATTGCTTGATTGATGTTCTAATGTGGATGAGATTAAAACTGATTATTATGAATGTGAAGTATATTCTGGTAGACCCAGTGTTTACCACCATTAGAAAACTGTATTGAAAAAAATATATAAGCCATGTAAAATTGTGAGGAACAATTAAAAGGGAAAATAGAAACTATAATTGATTCCAAAATATTCTAAAAAGTTACAAAGACAATGTAAGAAACTAAGAGAATAATCAGGAAAACAACTGAAGTATGAATTTTGTTTTTGCAAAATGGAAACATAATAAAAAATCATACCCACATTGAGCACTATATCATGGATGATTAACTCTGTTACACTCAAAAGTACTCCATGGTCTACTTTCCCCCAGTGCTACTTAGGTAAGTATTTGAGTATCAATCAAGTCAGTTCTAGAATATTGAGTAGATCAGTTTCTATACATTTATAGTTTACTGTTATTATTTTGCTATGTGTGAAAAATAAGAAATGATTTGTTAGAGACAGTTTTACAACTAGCGGAGGATTATACTGTGAGCAAAGTGACTGCCGAATTTAATATATTTTATGCATCACAAAATAAACCAAGTTGTATTTTTCCACAATTATTCTTATGAAATTACTTTTTAATGTCCTTTCAAATCTCTCAAATTCCTATGTGTTTATTTACTTTTTGTAAATAAAAAAGTACCACTCAGGGAAGACACACCAGCCGAAAATGGCTCATACTGTTGCTAGTTTCTAAATATATATATATTAATATATATATAATATATTTGTATAAATTTATAGTACAAATATAGAGATATTCAGATATTTAGGTATATATTTAGGTATTTATAGACATCATCTGAAGTAGTCATAAAAAAAAAGTAATAAAATAGGGCGCCTGGGTGGCTCAGTCAGTTAAGCTTCTGACTTCGGTTCAGGTCTTGATCTCATGGTTCATGATTTCCAGCCCTGCATCGGGCTCTGAGCTGACAGCTCAGAGCCTGGAGCCTGCTTCAGATTTTGGGTCTTTCTCTCTCTCTGCCCCTCCCCTGCTCGCACTCTGTCTCTCTCTCAAAAATAAATAAACATTAAAAAAAGTAAAAAAAAAAAAATTTGATATAGATATAGTAATTATTAAGTGTTAAATATTGCAAAGAAGTCTTTTACCAGTCATTTAATTTTAATTTTTTTTTATTTTATTCTTTTTAAAGTCTATGTATTTCTTTTTGAGAGAGAGAGTGAGTGGGGATGGGTAGAGAGAGAGAGGGAATCTCAAGGCTCTGTGCCCACCCAGATGCCTCTTACCAATATTTTATTTTATTATTTTATTTTATTTTATTTTATTTTATTTTATTTTATTTTATTTATTTTATATTTTTTAAAGTTTATTTATTTATTTTGAAAGAAAGAGAAAGGATGAGTCAAGGAGGAGCAGAGACAGAGGGAAAGAGAGAGAATCCCAAGCAGGCTCTGCGCTGTTAGCACAGAGCCCCATGGCCTCAAACCCATGAACCCACAAACTGCAGTGATCATTACCTGAGCCAAAGTCAGATGTTTAAGAGACTGAGCCACCCAGGCACCCCTTTGCCAGTCATTTTAAAAGAAATGTAGTAAAAAGGTGGTGGAGTACACAAATGTAAGTGGCTATTTGTGGTGTGGGATAAAATTTGTAAATTTAGAAGTAAATGAAGACAAGGTACACTTAAAAATTGTGTTGTATATTCCAAAAAGACACTCTAGAGATGACAATGGCTTATAACAAAGATAGAGGTCAAAATTTGCATAGGTGAATTCATACAATGCAAGAATAGGGAAAAATGCCATTTTGTGATTTAATGCATTATTTTATATAAGACATAATAAAATTTTGTAAAATAAATTAGTAAATTTCAAATTTTCTTCTTAGTTCTTCTTTTTGGGGAAATGAATAATGGTTGTAGCTTGATTTTGGAATAAACAGTATTGTTAAAATGCTTTAGTGATTATGGCCACAATATTGTAAAGTAGAATGTGGTGGGAATTAAATTTAGAGAATAGTGTTGAAATGAAAAATGACTTTGATATTCCAGGAAATAGACAGACATTATGGAAAATGCAACTTTTTTTTAGTTAAGAAAAGCGATTTCCAGAAATAAAGATGAGGGAAAGTTGGACTCATTTGAGGATAGTGTAAAAATGATCTTAGGGACAAAAGGTTAGGAAAACTACTATGAGTCATTGTGATGTTTTTATCATGAAAAATAGAATTTAAAGGCTTGGCATTTAGTTTTGCATTATCCCCCTAAGTAAATGTTGCTTTTTAGTTTTTGGTCATCACTTGGAAAATCTGGTAAGAGTTAAGATTCTCTTACCTAAAATATTTACATAAACAATTCATTTAGTTAAGAAATTTTGGGAGGCTATTGGCCCAAGATAAGAACTGCTTTTTGCCTTCAAGTAATTAAGGTCCACTGGAGAGCAAGGTAACTTCTCTCACAACCAGGCATATTAGTTTCACCTTGCCACTGAAGTCTGAAAAGCAAGGATGCTAGTACAGACTTTTCTAGACAGACAAACAAAAAATTCCCTCTAATTAGACAATTAATAGGAATACTAATTACATTCTTGAATAGGGTTTTGGAAAATAAAATATTTAAGACAGATTTTCAAAAACTTAAACACTGGAATAAATTCAACCTTAAGATTACCACATCTTTCCCTCTTTTTTTTTTTTTTTAAATCTATTTCTTTAAGCATTACCTTCTGGTGCCCTTCCATTGGTTTTACAATGTTACTGTCTTCTTTTTGGCCAAACTAAAGCCTTGGGGAGCAGGAACTGTGTATTAACTGTTGTAACGCCAGCAACCACACAACTAAACAGGGCATTTAATAAGTGTTTGTTACTTTCAAACACATGCGTGGTTGCAAACAACCGCAGCCTTTGCAGCAACTCTGACACCAGGATGGAGGCTTGTCGCCGTGGCTTTCAAAGCCTTTCCTTCATGTGCACTGAGAGTCTAAGGCTGCAAAGGACAGCCATCTTCTTCCATATTGCTGCTTATTCTGGGGATTGGCTCCCATTAGTTAGTCACAAAAGACATGTGCTTCTTGGTCCTATCTGGAATAACCTTCCAGAGTCCACCTTAAAATCTCCCTATGGTTTCCTGAGCCTCTTATCATCCATAGACCAAGCTTAAATCAGTATCAAGTGCACTTTTAATTGTCTTTGATAAGCTGAGTTGTACTTCTGCTGAAGGAATTCTTAGAGCAAACAGTTCTGTCACTTTATGTATTATTGAAAACATATCTTAAAATAATGTACATATGTAGAATAAACTCTGTGCAGTTAGAAACAGTAACGTGATCTGAAAAGAATGTAACCACCACTATCTCATTGAATCCACTTAATAACCCTTTTAAATAACATAGGTTAAGTAACTTGCTTAAAAATCACACATGTAACTAAAGGAAGAGGGGCTCCCTGAGCCATGTCTATTTTACTGGAAAGTCCCTAATTTCAATTGCTATGATATATGCCCTTAGGATAAAAAAGATAATATCAAGGAGAATCAGGAAAAAAACTTTTTACTCTTAGTAAGAATTTCATTCAAATAAGGCTCTGCTTCAGATTCTAAAATTTGCACAAGATGAAAATACTTTTGAGAAAGCCACCAATGAGAGCACCAACATGCTTGTGAAGGCAGGTGTATGAAGGGCTATGCAGAATTTTGATAGCAAAATGCTACTGTTGGTTTTTTTAATGTATTTATTTGAATAAATAAATTGACTTTTGTATCCCCAGAATATCTTTGTTTAAAAATTTTTAATGATTGGGGTGCCTGGGTGGCCCAGTGGGTTAAGCATCCAACTCTTGATTTCATCTCTGGTCATGATCTCCCAGTTTGTGAGTTTAAGCCCTGCACAGGGCTCAGTGCCCACAGTACAGAGCTTGTTTGGGATTCTCTCTTCTCCCTCTCTTTCTGCCCCTCCTCTGCTCATGCCCATGCACAAGCACGCTCTCTCTCTGTCTCTCTGTTTCTCTCTCTGTCAAAATGAATAAGTAAACTTAAAAAAATAAAAATAAAAATTTTTAATGACCGAGCCTAATCTTCAGTGATTCAACTGATTACAATTAATTTGTAAGGACTCTGGAACTACCAACTGGAGGAGAGACTTTTGAAACTTTTAAAGATAAAAAAATGAACACAGTAAAATGTTTGGTACTCTTAGGTCTGTGCGATTAAAGCGCTGATCTGAAATAATACCCTTAAGTGAGTATTTTGTTCAGCGCCTCAAACATTCTCACATTTTCTCACTTGCACCTCTAGCATGTTTCTTCTTCCATTTCACCCACCAGCCAATATTGCCCAACAACTCTTCTTAGACACCTCAACCCTTGGCAACCATTCCATTCGCCATCAAACACACATTCACTTAGGCCTTGGATGTTAACGTCTCATTCTTCCTTCCTATAAAACGTATCCTTAAAAAAAAGCACATGACAGAAAGTAGCCTAAATTCTTACCCTAGCAGTTTTTTTTCAGTTTGATTTAGGTCAAAGCAATAATTTAAAAAAATTAAACTCTATAATTTTACTGCCCCAAACCTCTCCCTGTGGACAGTTGAGATATTTGAGAGACAAAAGCATATCATATTACATACCACTTTTTTTGTTTCTTTTTCTGTTCTCAAAAATGCCCCTCATTCTTAGCAGCATAGTTCAATCTTTAGAGATTCTTTTATTTGTATTTTATATTGAGCAAAATAATCATTGTCATAAAACAGCTCAAATAATTGTGACTGGTTAGAGATTACATGAGAAATGAGTATCTCTAATTATGAAGCAGGAGGAAATTAGTTTAAAAATATTACCACAGCATTTAAAAGCCCTCTAAAGAGGACTGAAGAGACACCAGCTGCTGGTAGGGAAGAGCCTGAGGGTCACTCTTCCCCCCTTCCCCCTCCTTCCCCCACCTCTGGCCCTTTACATCTTAAAAAATAAAAGTCCTCTATATATGCAAACAAGTACTACCGATCTGGTAGGTTTTGGAATTTTTTTTTCATTTTAGATATTATGAGAAATTCATTTTTGTCTGGAGTGGATCCTTTACAGTTTAGAAAGAGTTTCAAGAAAAATATAAGCCTAGCTAAACTAATTAGCTACCAAATTTGAAATCTGATTAAATTTAATGTTTTAGAAAGTTTTATTTCATCTTTCATGTTTCAGAGGGGTACTTAGTTTCACATCTTAGCTAAATTTAACTTTACAGTAATATCTGAATGTTTGAGTTACACCTTTCTTATGGGCTGAATTGTGTCTCCTCAGAATTCATATGTTAAAGTCCTAACTCCTCAGAATGTGACTGCATTTGGAGATAGGAAGGGCCTTTAAAGAGGCAATTAAGGTAAAAAAAAAAAGGGGGGGGGGCATTTGGGTGAACCTTGATCCTATATGATTAGTGTCCTTTAAAAGAAGAGATTAAGACACATACAACAAAGATAGAGCGAAGACTACAGAAGACACAGAGAAAAGATCACCATCTGCAAGCCAATCTTCCATCTCCCGTAGAAGAAATCAAACCTGCCAACACCTTTAATTAATCTTGCACTTCTAGCATACAGCACTGTGAAAAAATAAATTTCTGTTGCTTAAGCCACCCAGCCTGTGTTAC
Organism: Prionailurus bengalensis; assembly: GCF_016509475.1. NCBI lineage: Eukaryota > Metazoa > Chordata > Mammalia > Carnivora > Felidae > Prionailurus > Prionailurus bengalensis. The sequence goes on along the minus strand of NC_057344.1, from coordinate 99,400,742 downwards.
TTGGTTATGGTAGTTCTAGTAGATTAACACAACCATTTAGTCTAAAAGTAAATTAAAATTCACACTCTAATTTATTATAATCTTCATTTAAAAGCACAAAATACTAATTTCTAATTAGTATTTTTTAATTCTTAAATAATTTCCAATTAGTTAATTACATCAGCTTCAGATCAAATGATCCTATAATGACCCACATGCAAACTATCTAAGGTATAATAAGGAAATTTCCCTATGACTTTGATGGAGATTCAAATGCTAGATCGTTGAGACCGTTGCCATTTCTCATTCGTGTTTCCTAAAAAGCCACTAAATATGTGTACTTGGTAGCATTTAATGTGATTGCAGTTCACAGCAGTCTGCACATCTGCTTCACAATGTGGGAGCATATATCTCCGCCCTTGTTTTCCAGATATGTGAATTTCAGGGAGAGAATAGCTGTGAGAGAAGAGATAGCCAGGGGAAGATAACCTGTGTCAAGGCCAAACCACCAGGGAAGCAGAAATATCTGTTCACTTGTAGACAGATTGTCTTGTACGTTCCTGTAAAACCTATTGAATGAGTACCTGTTCTCTTAGTTGTCTTATTTTATTCATTTTTCCTAATGCACTGTATGCATTGGGACTTCATAAAGAGTTTTGTATGAACAAAGGATAAATAACTTGATGACTGCCATTATTTCTTTATTTTTCAGTTTCTGGAAGAGTGAGTGGATTATAAAGAGTACGATGAGGAGAGAAGTATGTAAGGGAATGTAATGTTTGGCAAAACCAAATTGACCGCTTAGCTACCATACTCCTTACTATGTGTCTTGAAATTTGATCTGAGATTTTTATTTATATTAAATAAAAAATAAAAAACAACATATTTTCCCCTATATTTATATGATTTATGCATATTTCTTTTCTCACAACATTAATTTCTGAAGACTGTCATCTATCTGATTTAATTTCAAGTGATTTAGCATTATTATGAAACCTGAATTGAATGAGAAAATGGGACTGATAATCTACTTTTTAGTAAAAAGAAAAATAGGGGAGCCTGAATCAGCCGGTTGAGCATCTGACTCTTGATTTTGGCTCAGGTCATGATCCCAAGGTTGTGGGATCAAGCCTGCTCTGTGTTGAGTGTGGAGCCTGCTAAAGGCTCTCTCTCTCTCTGTGCTCCTCTCTCTCTCTCTCTCTCTCTCTCTCTCTCTCTCTGTATGTGTGTATGTGTATATATATATATATATATATATATATATATATTGCTATGTTAGCAGATTGAATTACATCTTTTCTCTCGATGGCACATATCAACTTACAGTATTGATTTTAGAATCACCTGATAGAGTGCACACATAAACACATATCCTACACATATGTGAACAAATTTCCTTTCTTATCTTTCCAAGAATTAAAATTTTGATGTAATGGTGTTTGACCTTTGAGGCTGAATTGAAAGAAATAGAACTCATAACAGGAATACAAAATACATCAATTTTCACTTTTTTTTTCTTATTCTAGCTATTTTTGTATCATTTGTTTTACTTGATGTCATGACCAACTGAGAAGACACATTACAATGTGTCTTTCTTTCTTTCTTTCTTTCTTTCTTTCTTTCTTTCTTTCTTCTTTCTTCTTTCTCTCCTTCTTTCTTCTTTCTTCTTTCTTTCTTTCTTTCTTTCTTTCTTTCTTTCTTTCTTTCTTTCTCTCCTCTCTTTCCTTCTCTCTTTTTTAGAGTAGACTAAGTGATATAACACATATACCTCCAAAACATACACTGGCTCCAACAAAATAGGAGTGCATAGCTAGCAAATTCTGCTCCATAACATAAAAAGTTTATTTCTCCATACTCCTCCCCATGGATGAAATACTTTTCTTCGGTCATGGCCCAAAAAGAGAATATGAACTCATTCTCAGGTCTGGAAACCATGCCATCATCTCATCTGATAGTTTAATTTAAATCTCAGTATTTAATTTACCATATTATAATTCAGCAAAAGTGATAAGCTTTGCCAGGACTGTTCATTGCCTTTTCTCTGGGAATGAGCAGCAGAAAACACATTCTTGATACATGGATAAGAGAATAAATCTTTAAAATAATTTAAGCAGAAGAAACCAAGTAATAAAATGAATTTCCAGATTTCAAAATGGCACAATCCTTTAGGAATATGTGCTGAATTCCTTCTAGTTTAATTCTTCAGGTGGTTTCTCAGAGTGATAGAGGCTGATAATTACCATCTGTGACATGTAAGGTGGGGACCAGTAATAAAATATTCACACTACCTGGTGTGAACAACTTGAAATTCACAAACTTCACTTTCACTTCCAAATTTTGCATTCTGATTCTGAAACACTCAAGACTTATGATGAGTAGACTAAATTTAAACATATAATGGCTGATAGAGAGTTCAGACTGAATTAATACATTTTGTCCTGAGGCTAAATAATAGTAACAATAATAATAATAATATTCTCTCACTGTTCTGGAGACTACAAGTCCAAAATCAAGGTGTTGGCTGAGCCATGCTCCCTCTGAAGGGAGGAGTCCTGTATTGTCTCTTCCCATCTTGTAGCTTACAATCCTTGGCCTTTCTTGGCTTGTGACCCCGTAACTCCAATCTCTGCCTCTGTCATTACATGACCTTCTTCCCTGTGTCTCTTTGTAACTCCAAATTTCTTTCTCTCTATAAGGACACAAGTATTGAGTTTAGGGCTCACTCTAAATACTAGTATGACCTCATTTTAACCTGATTACATCTTGCAAAGATCCTATTTTCAAGGTCATCTTCATTGGGTATTAGGACTTCAACACATGTTTTGGAGGGACACATGTAACTCACAAAAGCATAATCATAATCATCAATAACATTTCCATAGTGCTTCCTATGTGCCAGGTACTATTCTAAGCACTTTGTGAATGTAGTTCATTATATCATCTATGATACTATGAGGTAAGTACTATTATTATCTCCACACAACAGAAAAGTGAAGCAGAGCAGAGAGATTTTACTCAGGGCCACCAATCCTAGGTGAAGAGTTGGTGCTTTTATTTATTTATTTTTCTAATTTTATTTTATTTTATTTTTTTATGAATTTATTTTTTTATATATGAAATTTATTGTCAAATTGGTTTCCATACAACACCCAGTGCTCATCCCAAAAGGTGCCCTCCTCAATACCCATCATCCACCCTCTCCTCCCTCCCACCCCCCATCAACCTTCAGTTTGTTCTCAGTTTTTTTTTTTAATCTTTTTTTTTCAATGTTTATTTATTTTTGGGACAGAGAGAGACAGAGCATGAACGGGGGAGGGGCAGAGAGAGAGGGAGACACAGAATCGGAAACAGGCTCCAGGCTCTGAGCCATCAGCCCAGAGCCCGATGCGGGGCTCGAACTCACGGAGTGCGAGATCGTGACCTGACTGAAGTTGGACGCTTAACCGACTGCGCCACTCAGGCGCCCCTGTTCTCAGTTTTTAACAGTCTCTTATGCTTTGGCTCTCTCCCATTCTAACCTCTTTTTTTTTTTTTTTCCTTCCCCTCCCCCATGGGTTCCTGTTAAGTTTCTCAAGATCCACATAAGAGTAAAACCATATGGTATCTGTCTTTCTCTGTATGGCTTATTTCACTTAGCATCACACTCTCCAGTTCCATCCATGTTGCTACAAAAGGCCATATTTCATTTTTTCTCATTGCCACATAGTATTCCATTGTGTATATAAACCACAATTTCTTTATCCATTCATCAGTTGATGGACATTTAGGCTCTTTCCATAATTTGGCTATTGTTGAGAGTGCTGCTATGAACATTGGGGTACAAGTGCCCCTATGCATCAGTACTCCTGTATCCCTTGGATAAATTCCTAGCAGTGCTATTGCTGGGTCATAGGGTAGGTCTATTTTTAATTTTCTGAGGAACCTCCACACTGCTTTCCAGAGCGGCTGCACCAATTTGCATTCCCTGAGTTGGTGCTTTTAAACACTACAGTCTATAGCCTCTTAAATAATATGTGACTCATTCACTGAAGCAAATATTTTTGAGTACCTCTTTTGCAGTAGAAACTGTGTGTAATACTAAAGCTGGAAGGATTTTGATAAAAATCTAAGACTTCAAGTTACATACATGTTTATTTGAATAAGAGCTTGGAGAGATGGTTTGGATCTGGAGTGTCTGCCCTTTCTGTGTCAATTTGGACAAATTATTTACTTTCTTTTGTTTCAGACTTTTTATGAAGGGTTGAAGATTTTACAGGTTAAGTATGTATAATTGCTTAGAACAGTGACTGACATATATACTCTTATTATGCTATTAATTATTATCATTACTGGGGCGCCTGGGTGGCTCAGTCTTTAAGCATCTAACTCCTGATTTCAGTTCAGGTCATGATCTCACAGTTCAAGATTTCGAGCCCCGCATAGGGCTCTGTGCTGATGACACAGAATCTGCTTGAGATCCTCTGTCTCTCCTCTCTCTCTGTCTCTGTCTCTCTCTGCCTCTCTCTCCCTCTCAAAATGAATAAACTTTAATTACTACCAATAATAAATTCTGAATTATATTTTACATAAGTGAGCTATTCTAAAAGACATTCAACCTATATACATAAAAACAAATATTATTTTTTTTTAATTTTTTTTCAACGTTTATTTATTTTTGGGACAGAGAGAGACAGAGCATGAACGGGGGAGGGGCAGAGAGAGAGGGAGACACAGAATCGGAAACAGGCTCCAGGCTCCGAGCCATCAGCCCAGAGCCCGACACGGGGCTTGAACTCACGGACCGCGAGATCGTGACCTGGCTGAAGTCGGACACTTAACCGACTGCGCCACCCAGGCGCCCCAAAAACAAATATTGTTTTAATACTTATTTTACTTCTTCCACCTAAACTTGATGAAGAATTGCTTATTTCCTTTTGGCATAAGCATCTAGACTTAGGACAAAATTCTTCCTGTTCCTGCTGTCTGATACTGATTCTCCTCTTCTAAAAGTAGAATAGAAAAAATCAGAAAGTCAGTTATGTGGACTGTGACTGACAAGTGCCTACAGGTTAGTGCTGTGATAGTCATCTCTTCAAGTCTGCTACCTTCCTGGGAATCCCCCACTAGGGTATAAAATGTGGCAAAGCTACATCAATCCTTGGATGAGTGTAAACACAGGTCTCTAAACCATTAAGCGTAAGTTTGCTGGTTATAATGACTCACCCAGATGAGAAAAACAGTCTTATCAAGCTCTGCACTTCCTTGATTTTCACAATTACAGGTATTTTCCTGATTATACTTATTGATCATATAGTATATATCACAGTATCATATATGCCTCCCAGCCACACAATTTTTTATTCTTTCTAGGAGGCAAACATCCTCCATATATTTGTAATTGAAATTAAAAAGCAATAATTAAAGCTTATCTAGAATGATCTTTTCCTGATATCTCACTTGTTTTTCTGTGCACAAAAAAATAAATAGCACTTTGTGTCTCTGATTTCTATATTTCAGAAAAATGGGTTATTTGCCCTCAAAATTAACATGAAGATGACTTTCAGCTACTAAAGTGGAAAACTTATAAATAAGATGGATTTGGGGACATGAAGTTAAGTTTGGTTAAAAAGAAACCCTGTAGGGGTGCCTGGGTGGCTCAGTAGGTTAAGCGTCTGACTTTTCAGCTCAGGTCATGATCTCACAGCTCGTGAGTTCAAGCCCCACATCTGACTCTGTGCTGACAAACTCAGAGCCTGGAGCCTGCTTCCGATTCTGTGTCCTTCTCTCTGCCCCTCCTCCACTCACATTGTCTCTCAAAAAATGAATAAATGTGAAAAAAAAGTAACCCTGTATGGGGCGTTTGGGTGGCTCGGTCACTTAAGCCTCCGACTACAGCTCAGGTCACGATCTCACAGTTTGTGAGTTTGAGCCCGAGTCTGGCTTTTTGCTGACAATGCGGAGCCTGGAGCCCACTTCCAGTTCTGTGTCTCCCTCTCTTTCTGCTCCTCCCCTGCTCTCGCTCGGTCTCCCTTTCTCTCTCTCTCTCAAAAATAAATAAACTTTAAGGAAAAAAAGAAAGAAACTCTATATCTGGTATCTAATACCTCTCTTGGCACACTAGTGTCAAAGTGGATATAAAGACGAATGATTAACTTAGAAGAAGTAAAAAGATAAACTGCTGTGCGTTATCAGATGCTTACAAAAGCATATTTATAAAATAATATTTAAATATTGAGGTATGTTTGCATTTATTTTTTTTTCTGGTAATAACATAATCAAAGAATGTTGAAAGAGGAAATTTTAAAATCTACTTTTTAAAAACACTCATATGTACACTTGCACGCCCTACAGCAGAGAATAGAATTTTGTAAGATACTAATTATTCACTTCCATAGACCTACTGTAGTGAATGTGTATGAACAGCGATTTCCCCTTCCTTGGAAAATACCGGCTTTCTTTGTTCCGCTACTTCAGGCCTCAGCTTAGGTCTGAAGTACAGTAGTTTAAGGGGGAAAAAATGAGAGAAAACTTCTGTTTCTGTCTTTAAGTAAAAAAACAGATATCATGCAGTAATTTCTAGTAGTGTTATATTGTTTCCTCAGATATATCATCCTTTGACTTTTCTTTCAGTTCAAAAACAGTAGCTTGGGGACAAGAGCAAAATCTTTGAGTAAGAAAGGAAAAATTCCCCTGTCTTAATAAATATACCAGGGGACAGGAAGGAATGAGCCTCGTAGGGGCAGAATGCCATGGATACATGGTAAAGGGATTCCCAAGGATACCACAAAGAATTCCACAAGTGTACGCTTCCTAAGGAAGATGACTCCGTTACATATTGAAGCATTTAATGCAATTTAATGAAAATAAGCAGATACTATACACTGAAATGCACATATGTGTTACAGATTTGAGCTTTTCATCAGTAACATAATAACTCCCCTTAGGTTTCATAGCCCTTTCCCAAACATGCAGACAGACACATATGATATGGGTGGAAAAAGATGGCTTTGCTTTTGTGAGATGTGTAGTTGGATTAAGCTGATCAAAACAGAGGTTACCCATTTTGTTTCTACTAGGGAATTTTTGGTCTCCTGACAAATTTAGTTCATTTTTTTTTTTAAGTAGAAGAGTATCTTAAGTATATGAACTGCATCATGTGTGAGTCCATTAGGACAATTGAATATTTTCTCCATGTACATGGAGATTGTTTTGTTACATAACAAATCTATTATATATTGCCTGGGTATTCACCCCACAAAGATAGATATGTGAATTACGTTTGCACACACGCTCTAAAATAAATAACTGTCCCTGATAAGTATGTTTGACCCCAAAGGACTGTGTTGTAATTAATACTGATGGAAAAACCAGATTCCGGTATTTCTTTAGCAGATACATACACTATAGCACATTTCCAGCTTCGGCCTGCCAGCTCCCCATAGGTGGCACCGCACAGGTGCAACAGTCACTGACTGAAGATAGCTCAGCAAATTTAACACAATCATCTAGACCAGGGGTCAGCAAACACTTTCTTTCAAAAGGTCAGATAGTAAATATTTTTGAATTTGTAGGCCAAATGCTCTTTGTCACAACTTCTTACTTAACTCTGCTATTGTAGGCTGAAAGCAGTCACAGGCAATATATAAATGAATGGATGTATCTGAGTTCCAGTAAAACTTTATGTAGATTCAGCCCACCAACACTTAATACAGACATCATAAAGCCTCCCCCCTCCCACCCCCACGCCCAACTTAAGGAGTCTGGCTTATATTTACCCATACATTTGAGTGTCGTTTTAGATTTATATTTTTAGTTACTTTTTTAAACATTTACAACTATTGATATAACGACATGTAAATGTTATTTGTTATTGCTCGAACTGGAACCTCCCCTCGGAATTTCCTTTGTTGAATTTCTTTAATTAAGTATAATTTATATATACTGTTGTATTCTACAAAATTTTAACGGAGGCTGGCAAAGATGTCTGCAGGACAAAATACAATTAAAATAGGTGAGAAAAATGAGACACGATGGGGTTATAGTGAGATAGCAAAACAAGGTGCAGCAGGATGAGAGGTCATGAAATTCTGTGCATGTGCTAGAAGTGAAACATTATTTGTCTCAAAGCCATTTAAACAGTTAATGTGGAGAAAGAAACACAATCAGGTAGACGGATCAGTGTTCAAGAGATGAAAGTGTGATGAATAATTTCTAATTTTGATTCATGAGAGGAATGTTTTTTGTGGTCTCCATCATGAAGACTGCAACTATATATTTGTAACGTTTTCCACCTCAAAAAGATATTTCCAGTAAACACACTGAGTGGCTTTCTAGGGCACCTTAATCCAGGCTTTTGGTAAAAAACATTGGTTATATTATTGCTTAATTATGACTTTGCCTTGAGGAAAAGTTTGTTCTTAATATCAAGGGTCTCTGGTGGAGCAGCAATAAAATGTGTTAAAGTCAAAGAGAGGGCTAGGGATTAGAGCAATAATTTGGATTAAAGTTCATCTTCAATGTACTGAGCAACGGGGCTTGGAAAACATTAGGGGCCGAAGAATCTTTGGAAAAGAAATCAGGAAAAGGTCACAGGAAAATGAACATGCTGTTTCCTGTGGTATATGCCTTATTTCACCCAAACCGTCAGGCAGAAGAATTTCTCCCTCTCAGCCCACTGGGAGTGAGAGAGAGCTGAGAGCTGAAAATCAGTCTGGGACAGGTCTGAGGTTAGTGGTGTACTCGGGGTTCGTACCCAAAGAAAGCAGGAATGAAGACCGCCCCAAACGAGAATTTAGTGCAACACTGAAAAACTGGTAGCAGAGAGGAGTCATGGTGTTTCTGAAAAGGCAGAGAGAAACATCTACAAGTTAGTTTTACAGTATAGGAAGCGAAAAGAGACAAAAAACCCCCACAAAAACAGCAGAAGAGAAATACCAGCAAAGCTCTTTGAAGATTAAGAAAAAATAACTAAAATCTAAAGACTGTTTAAAAAGTAACTTTAGGAATTACGTTTTCAGAGATACTTCTCTCAGAAAAGATGCTCAGCTTGGCAGTAATGGACATGGAACCCACAACATAGACAAATACAAAATGTATATGTGCACCATACATGTATATGGAATAAAAGAAAAATGAAACAAAGTTTCTATTGTGAAATACTAATGCGTGAGGAATCTGAAATTGTTTCTATTTGTAGATAACTTGGCTGGAGTTGTACCAGTCACTCTGCATGGGAGATAGCTAGCATTCGCTAGAGGGAAAAAACAAAACATGTCATTTTGCGTTTACAATTTCAATTAAACTTTGGATGTGTATTGACTGTGAACCTGAGTCTTGATATTGGGCTGCTCTCTTCAAGCCTCACATACAGGCAGCCTTGCAGCTCCCCTCCGGGGCTGGTTCCTGGCCGCACCCCAGCCCCCAACCGCAGCTCCCTTCCTGACCTGGCAGAGCACTGTTGGAGCAAGCATGTGGACTAGGGGTGAACGGCTTAGGTGTGAATCCTCACTTAGCAGTATTGTCTCCCTGGGATGGTGGGAATGCTTCCTACTTCTCTTCTGGGTACTTCAGCATCCACACCTATAAAACGCAGATGTGTCTCAAAGCTCTTCATTAAATCCCTGTGTAAAATTGCAGGATATATTGACAAGAGCATAGTAAGTACTCACGAAGAAATTATTATAATACAAACAAAACAAGATGGCTACGTTTTATTTATTATTTTTTTAACTAACTTTTTTTTTTTTAATTTGAGAGAGAGAAATTGTGAGCAAGGGAGAAGGAGGGAGAGAGAGATAATTCTAAGCAGGCTCCACCCTAAGCCCATCAGGGGGCTCAATCCCATGACCCTGGGATCATGACCTGAGCTGAAATGAAGAGAAGGATGCTCAACTGACAGAGCCACCCAAGCGCCCCAAAGTGGCCATGTTCTAAACAAGACTTGTTGACTACATGTAGCGTTGTCATATTTCCTTCTGAAAAGAAAAAAATTAAAAAAAGGCAAGAAATCTCTTTATCCCACCAAAAATGGCTAAAATTAAACATATTTTTTTATCATTAGAATTCCTTATTTCAGCATTTTTAATTATATTCTAAACAGTGCAGGATTGAGTTTATTTTCTTAACATGTGTCTAGTAAAAGCTTCATATATAATTGTTCATATTTAATTAACAGCTTATATTTCTTTCAATAAAGAACATAATACTTTATAATTTACAAAATCCAGTTAAAATCCATATTTGCTTGGCCTCCCATCAATACTCTCAGCTCTTACTTCACATTGTGGTTCATACAATGACATGTTAGAAAGCCAACAATCCAACCATAGTATGTTATAGCAAGTAATGTAGATTTAACTAAAGATTTCAGGGAGAGATGCCCACCTTACAGGAAAATTCTCTAAGGTATATTTTGAAATTCTGTTAGTTTTACCCACTGAAACCCTCCTGGTTATTAGCAGTCTCATTCCTTTCTTCCCCAGAGAATCTCTCCAAATCTTTTTTTTTATTTTCCAGAGATTCCAACCTTAGTTTAAATAATCTGCATAGCAAAACAAAACCCTGAAATTAGTTCATTTCTTAGGGGAGGTTCCTTAGAAAACAGCACAGACGAAAGAAAGTGCTGAGTGCCCTTTCTCCAACATTCCCTGCCCATTCCCACCCTGACAGAGGCAACCTATTCCATTCAAATTGCCTCGGTCAGAAATAATAGGAATCCTTATGAAATATGTTTGAAGCTATGGCCATTTCAACCTATTCACGTGCTTTGACCATACTGTTCTATTTCTCTCTACTTGAGTGTCTTCCTGGGTAAAACAGCATCAGAGTGGGTCTGGGAGGCCCTGAACAGAGGCTGTGCAACCTGTGCCCAGGCCCTCCAGCCACCAGCATGAGTAGAGGCAACAAGATCAAACAGGATGAGAAGGTGCTCAAGCTGATTTCTAATTTAAATGTCTTTCTTCATGAAGTTGGTCTGCTATTTACATGGATGAAGAATAAATAGTACTGTGGTTTACTTATTTTCTCTTGAAAAGTACATAGGTGATTTAATGTGTATTCATGTTTCATGATTTATTCCTTAACATGTCGTCTAGTTTGACATGCTGTGTGTGTGTGTGTGTGTGTGTGTGTACATATATACATACACACATACATATATGTTATTCCCCGCTCCCTTCCTTCTGGCATATCCGGATGCTACTCTGTGATCTTGGTTCAAAAGGGGATATGATGATCTCATGGTCTTAGTGCTTTATCACCCTGTTGTCAATTTATCCTTCCCCAAAATATATACTCTTATTCAAATGTACAATTCTTTCTGAGCCCTTCCTTTCCCTGCTTAAGATGAGTTAATCACTGCCTCTTCAGAATTGTTTGCTTCTCCTATTATTTTAATATAAACTTCCTTCTCTTCCACCCTTACAGATGCTTTATATTCCTGTTGCCTAAAAAATATCTGCCACATAGAACATGATTGACGTTAATGGAATATATTGAAGCTGATGAGAGAGATTACTGGTTTGGCTTTTCAGATGTTAATTTCAAGAAGTAGCTGTTTTGCAACTGATTTCTTACTCAATGAGCAAAACGCATTGCATGCAGATGGGCACAAGTGAGCAAAACTCACAGTTGGACTTGGAAAAATTATCCATAAGCAAATATTTTTTTACAAAGATGAACCAAAAAGATTTTTTTCAAAATCAGTACATTGCTAAGAAACGACTGCTCACTTGTTTCCTACTGGTATGAAGCTTAGTTGTTTATATTGTGCAGTGTAGATAACTACAAAAGTTGTTGCCTGCCTTTTCTCAAAACTAGCTTTGTGAACCTACATGTGTATGTGTATCTGTGAGAGAGACAGAGAGTGAAAGAGAGAAGGAATGTTTGTGAGTATGGGTATGAATATACAGAGCAAAATTGCCTCTTGCTTCAGTGATCACATTATAGAGTTCGCTAAACAATGGCCAGTGCCAATTATATAAGTGCACGCAAACACATGAACAGGCCAAGCATGGGGCTCCTTCTAGTGAAATGCAACAGTGTCATGACTTTACTATGATCAATGGAACCCAGGTCCGAGATGTAGAATTCTATCATTAATCACCATCTCTCTTTTATAGGTATACTGACAGGGTATACCATTTGTCATGGAAATTTTTATTAAAAGCTCCAAGCTCTTACAAAAATAATTCATGAATATATCAATTAATCTTTATCTAAAATAATTTCTTTCTTTTCAGTGCTTTAATTCATTTTACTAGTAACCATCTCAATAACAGGCTTATGTGTTTTTAAAATAACCCTCTATAATAGCTCCAAATTTGTGAAAAAAATTCTCTCTTACAACTATCAATATTTCTGTGACTTTGAAGAGATCCTTGGGTGTGTTTGCTTAATTTTCTAGAATGTTAGATATAAGCAAAAATTACTTCCAGGTAACAATGTTGACACTAATTAAGTTATTTTTCTGCTCTCAAATAATTACCTGGAATTAAATTTCAGAATAATCTACTTAACTTTCCTGAATTTTTTTTTGTATTATAAAAATACTGACATCTTCTGCCTTGTTCGTTGATGAGACTATCAGTTTTTCACTACTTTGTGAGAACGCTAGCCAAATACTGGCACCGAGGTACAGTCTTATGACAGTTAATAAGGACAGAGTGGACTGGCATAAAAAAACATTCTAACCAGCTAATCACAACCAGACAGATAGTAATGAAATATTCAAGAAATGTGACAAAATATCTGTATTGATGATAGAAAACCTGAAAGTGTGTTCTGAAGACATGAAATTGTATTTAGAAGTTGCCCCTCAAATGTATTAACTTACACTTCTTGAGGGCTCCAACAATATTTCTGATTTTGTTAACTTGGTTTGGTTTGGGTTTTTACAAATCCTCTTTTAACTCAGACATCTGCACTGAATATTCTTCACTCCTAAGATCCAACATCACTCTCCTAACCAGGACTGTAAACAATCGGACTAAGAAAAAGGAGAGTGCTGTTCCTTTTGTTTACACTGCTTACTTTATATGAAACATATCTCTTACATAGTATTTTGTTTACTAAAAATTAGTGGTTTTAGGAGAAAACGAAGAAGCTTATTGCCCCTAAGATAAAATTATATGAAAATGTTGAGTCTGTTCTAAATTCAGGCTTTACAATCAAGCTAGAAAAAAGAAGCTCCTTCTGGAGATCAAATTTTTGGCAACACTTTAGGATGGAACTGGTGGCTGTGATACTGGAAAGCTACTGAACAAGAAATAACATCACTTGGGGTTTGCAGCCCAGTGGCAGTTTGTGCCAAACTCCTTCTCTTCATAAATATTTATGAGTGGTCTCTGCCATCTCATTAGAATTTAATTCAAAGACAACAGGTGCAAGCAGTGATTGCTCAAGCTAGGCCAACTAACTTTGTTATTGTGTTCCAAGTTTTACATTTAGAAGAATTTGTAGAGGGTGGTCTCGGTGACTTCTTTGGTTTATTCATTTTATTTTTAAAACATTGATCGGGCACTTCGGTTTTATTTCTTTAAGCTTATTTATCTATTGGGAGACAGAGAGAGAGCAGGCATGTGTGTCCTCAAGGTGGGGGGGGTGCAGAGAGAGAAAGGGAGACAGAGAATCCCAAGCAGCTCTACACTCTCAGTGTGAGCCCAACACGGGGCTTGAACTCATGAACCATGAGATCACAACCCAAGCCGAAATCAAAAGTCAGATACTCGACCAACTGAGCCACCTATGCACCCCTAAAAATGTTGGTTGGGCACTTCTAAATGCTAGTGACTTGCTTCCACTGAGCTATAGTGTAGCTTAAACAACAGATACTAAATGACAGATTATGCAAATAATTATTAAATTACACTTATAAAGAGGGATCTTCCTCATGCAAAGTGTTCGCAGACTTGAGGGTGATTTGGGGTTCACCAGGCCAAGTAGAGTGAAAAAGGGATGGAGGAAGGAGAACCACTCTGGGGAGCTTGAGATGTCTTGATGAGGGCTTTGTGGCAGGATGGTACTTGCTTCTTCCTGAAAGCAGAAGATGAGGGTGGCTGGGACATGGTAGGACAGAAAGGGAGCAGTGCCAGATGAAACTAGCAAAACTATCAGAAGTGAGATCTTAAAGCGTTTCATGGGGCATGCTAAAAGATCATTCACTCATCCACTGCATTCAACAAATATCTACTGAAGGCTCAATCTATTCAGGCACTGTTCTAAGTGCTGGAGACATGGCAGCGATTGAAGGAGGAAAAAAAACACTATCCGTACATAGCTGAAATACTAGTGAAATACTAGCTGAAATACTAAATAAATGAGTAATATAAAGTGGGCCAATAATCCTACTGAGAAAAATAACATAGCTTTAGGTTGCTAGGCAATAACTTAACACAAAAGGTGCTGTTCTACTAAGCTGCTCAGGGAAAAAGTCATTATAAGGGACACTCAGGTAGAGAATTAAAGGATTTGAGACGCGAATAGAGTAGATACCTTGGAAAAGATGTTCTGTTATGCAAGAGTTTTCAATCTGGATGTCCCCCTAGAATTTGGGTAGCCTATGAACTTGATTTAGAAAAAAAATTACAATGTCACTTTATTAATCTCTAACTGCAATTTACTATTCTGTTTAATTTTGAATTTTATCAAGAATCCATAGGAGTCATAGCAACAGCGGTAATGTTACCCAAATAACTTCAAGACATTTTCATTGTAGAGAACAGTGTTTGGATATTGTAAAAAAATATTTACACTCACTACTATTTTGACACTACGGTCATTGTTATATCTGCTACTGGATCTTTGTTATTCTGATAAACTAATACAGAAACATATATGTTTTTATTAAACACATTTAGCTTAAAAATCATTTCGGTAGTTTCATCTTAATATACTTGGCTACACTTGTAAATCCTGTGAATTGTATTTTATGCATTATCAAACATCATTCTAGGCTTTGCCTGACTGCTAGACTTCCAGAGAGGGCTCCGGGGCGGGAAATGTTAAGATCCCCTGTGTTAGAGGGAATGGAGATAAAAAACCCTTTTCTAGAAATGTACTTGATGTGTTCAAGGGACAGCTCAGAGGTCAGCAAGGAAGAGGCATGAGTTGGGGGAGTGGAAGGGAAAGGGTTGGGGGAGATAGAAACCCAGATCACCACATTGTGGTGCACATACCCAATGAGAAACTAGTAAAGGGTTTAAAATAAGGAAGTAAAATTAAGAAAATTTGGAAAGCCTGATGATGAAAATAAATTAATTAAAAACTAATTAATACCTAGAAAAGTCTACCTGAGTGGTATAATAGACTTGCTCCCTATGAGAGCCACGGAAAGACATCATTTTCCTCCAAAGCACTTTGCTTGTTAAATCAAATGTTTCAGGGTCAAGGCTGTGCCATACTTTATCAGTTGAAAATTAAACCATGTGAATTAGAACACTATCTAGAAACAATTTCCTTCACTGCTTTCAATTATCTACATGCTTAGCTTTCTAACTTTGTGCTTGTGTTTTGGTCCCAATAAATTTGCCTCCTTTTGTCTTGTCTTAATTTATTTCACATATGTGATATCAAAGTTTCCAGGGGTAAGACTTGAAGTCAGCTAGAAACATTTATTGTCTTGTGTTCAAGGAAAGAAAGCAGATGTGTTTTTTATCAGCTTTGCCATTGTGTGATTTTTTAACAACACAACCGCCTGGATGGTCCTGCATAGTGTTGCTCTGTTAAGCCTCATCCTCCTTGTTTGACATTCCTACTGGGCTACTTATTGTCCACTGTGAGGATGCTAATGGATGCTTCTGTCTTGAGACATGTGACGAATATATAACAGATCATAATGCTTTTCTTCCTATTGATACACACCTTTCTAGGTTAGATCTTTGATATACTCACCATCTGTTTATTTTCCAGCTTATTGTCTTCCTCCAGCTAGGAAGGCACTGTTTTTGCCTGTTTTATCTCTAGTTTTTAAATAACTAAATCTAATGTTCTTTCTGCTACATTTCCAATAGAATATTTATTCTTTAGACCTTCCTTAGACTCAAAATTCAAGGAGTCTCTTAATGTCATTTTAGATTTTCTTTCTCTCCATTTATCTTTAGTTTGTCTGTCTTTCTCAATTGCTTGTTTGCTACATTCATTCTTTTATTAGCTGCTATTTATTAGGACTATTTACTGAAAAAAATTTTTTGAGACTTAAAACACTTTTAAACAGAGAGAAATGAAAAAAAAAAGTATAGTGACTCACCAAGAGACATTATTCAAATTTCCTCTCAGCAGCTGGAATTTTGAATGGACTTCATAAAATTGAAATATCAGTTGGGGAACATAGACTTGGCTCTAACAATTGTTCGTTGATTGTTTCTGTTCATTCGATTATCAAACATTTGGGTCTTTCCTAGATATCAGGCATTGCAGCAGATATTTTGAGGCATTCAGGTGATCAGGCTTGGCATGATTTCATGTCTTCATGGAGCTTGCAATAGAATGGGAAATTGGGAATTAAGCAAAACTGTGACTAACATACTCAATTGTTATGAATTTTAAAAACTACGAAGATCCAGGAAGCCTAGGTGACTCAGTGGGTTAACTGTCTGACTTTGGCTCAGGTCATGATCTCGTGGTTCCTGAGTTCAAGCCCCACATCAGACTGTGATGACAGAGCCTGTGCTCCAGTCTCAGAGCCTGAAGCCTGCTTCAGATTCCATGTCTCTCTCTTTCTCTGCCCTTCTCCTGCTTGCACTCTGTCTCTGTCTCTCTTTCAGAAATAAATAAACATTAAAAAATTAAAAACTAATACAAAGCAAAAACTACCAAGATCAAGAATGTAGTGGCAAATTATGTCATAAGCAATCAGCATGGCTTCTCTAAGGAGATGGTATTAATGCTGACCTCTGAACAATACATGCTGATTACCTAGGTCTTAATAACCTGGGAGAGCATTTCCAGCAGATGGTTTGGAATATTCATGGAATTAGAGTGAAAGCTGAGAGAATATAGGGCACTGTGCTAAGGGGTGAGATTAAAGAAGTAGGGAGAGCCAATTGTAATGGGTATCGTAGGCCATTTTAAGAATTTTGAATTGGTTTCCATAGTAAATTGGAAACAAAGGATTTATACAATGGAATTGATAGACATGATTTGTATTTTATAAAAGATATGTCCTGAAAATATTATGCAAAGTGAATTTAAGAAACGGTGTAAATACTGGAATTAAAAAAAAAATTAATGAGAGCTTTTAGTAATCAGAAAAGAAAGAAGAGAACGTGTTCTGGCAATATGAGGGAAACAAACAACAGAACTTGGTGTTTGATTGTGAATGGGATGAATAAGAGAGAGGAAGTAAGGACAAGTTAGAATTTTGGATTAAACATCTGGATGGATAGTTGTGCTTTGTATTGACCTAGAGGACACTGGAAGAAAACATTAAAAAAATTTTTTTTAATGTTTATTTATTTTTGAGACAGAGAGAGACAGAGCATGAACGGGGGAGGGTCAGAGAGAGAGAGAGGGAGACACAAAATCCCAAGCAGGCTTCAGGCTCTGAGCTGTCAGCCCAGAGCCTGACGCGGGGCTCAAACTCATGGACTGTGAGATCATGACCTGAGCGGAAGTCGGACACTTAACCGACTGAGCCACCCATGGGCTCCAAGAAAACATTTTTTGAAGGGAAGAAGATAATTATGATTTTACTTTGAGCCATGTTAAGTTTGAGGTGTTAGTGAGAAAGAAAGTCAAGGGGAAATGACGAGTGGTCAGTTAGGTGATATATGGATCCCAATTGACTGGTCAGGGTTTAAGACAACAAGAAAACACAAAACACAGAGACAGTGAACAAAACCATAGCTCTGCAGACAGTACACACAGAACAAGGCCAGGAGAAGAGAGAGTGCTAGGCATTTAACATTCAGAGTTGAGGAATCAACGGATGCATAAAAAGATGCTGCTCTTTTCTCAGGTTTTAGTTGAAACTGGCTTCCTGTGCAGGGACTAGATATAGGTATGGGCATACGAGTTCACACTGGGTTATGACTAAATGAAGTTTTATAAGGGTGCTCCAGGCACTTGACCTGTTCAATAACTGCACGTCTTCAGTGCAAACATCTGGGAGGGCTGGAGGCCCATGTGACTGAAATGACAATACTGCATCCTAGAGATTGGGTTTTGCCAAACCAAGGCTCAGGTGTGGAGATTCCTGAAGAAAATAGAAACGTTTAACTCATTCTTGCAAATTTTCTTTATTTCTTTAATTTCTCCCTGCAGGAAATCTTCGTTAATCATTTAGGGGTGGGAATGGGAGAATGAAGACAGTGTGGAGAGGTGAACCAATACCAATGGCTGATTTGGGAGAACCTCTAACTCCTTTGAGACTTCTAATGAAGAACCTTTCGCTGCTGAGGAGGGTAGAATAACAACAAACTCACTGTCCTCCTTGCTGCACCACACCACATATTGAATTTTGCCTCATTGTGATATAAAGGAAAGAGGACCCAGAGGCAATTAATGGATCACCAGCCTCATGGGTTGAAATAGGTAAAATGTTGCAAGGAGTATTGCCTTTTCTCTTTTCCCCTTAATGATGAACCCATACAGAGGACTTAAAAATCAAGTTAAGAATTCACTTTCAATAAAATAGTGTCTCTTCAATACTTATTTGTTATTTCTACACCCCTTTCTGTTACTTGCTAAGATAAAGTATTAAAAAGTGCTAAGGGATGGCAGAAGAGAGATATTAGAAATGTTCTGGGGCGCCTGGGTGGCGCAGTCGGTTAAGCGTCCGACTTCAGCCAGGTCACGATCTCGCGGTCTGTGGGTTCGAGCCCCGCGTCGGGCTCTGGGCTGATGGCTCAGAGCCTGGAGCCTGTTTCCGATTCTGTGTCTCCCTCTCTCTCTGCCCCTCCCCCGTTCATGCTCTGTCTCTCTCTGTCCCAAAAATAAACGTTGAAAAAAAAATTAAAAAAAAAAGAAATGTTCTAAATGCTAATCGATTAGCTTGGAATCTACTAGTATTTATAACTGACTTCTCAAAGAAAAAATAAAAAACAGTGCCATGAATGGATCTTTAAATCTGGGCTAGATGCTGAAGGCCTTTACTAGCAATGGAGGGAAGATGAATATTAGCAAAGTTTGTAGAATTAAAAGGGTGTTGACTCCTTGGTATGCAGATGTAGACAGCTGCATTATCTAACAATAATGATTTAATGTTCAATTATCAGAGAAAATAAAGGGTGGGGGAGGGCAAGAATAATGCTAAATTAACTACATCCAAGATCCTTTTGTAATGTTCAGTACCTTTATGGGTACATGCACACATAAACATTTGCATGTGTGCAATGCTTATGGATTTATGATATACTGGTGACATCTTTTTGTCAAGTTTATTTATTTTGAGAGAGAGAGAGAGAGAGAGTGAGAACTGAAGGAGCAGAGAGAGGAGAGAGAGAATATCCCATGCAGGCTTTGCACTGTCAACACAGAGTCCGATGTGGGGCTGAAATTCACGAAGCATGAGATCATGACCTGAGCAGAAATCAAGAGTCAGACCTTTAACTGATTGAGCCACTGAGGAGCCCCTGGTGACATCTTTTATGTAAACTAGACAACAGTGTTCCATAACATAGTCTCAATTTATTTGAACTATTTGGATGTGTAGGACATATAGAACCAAAAGTACACCATGAGAATTTAATGAGGAAGTACCTAGAACTCAATTCATTCAACCATTCCACATTTGCTTATTGAATGTCTACTGTCAGCTATGGTCCAGCCCTCTCATAGGTGCTCAGGATGCCGCAGTGAACAGAACAAAGTCTCCACTCTTATGGAAATGACATTCTTATGAGGAGAAGTTGTAAATAAATAAACAAATAAAGGTATCGAATATATCAGTGATGTTAAAGGCTATGAAAAAAAAAAAATAAAGTGAGGAAAGACATGGAGACTGATTATCAGGGTCCGGTGTGTGATTTTATACAGTCATCAGAAGGTCACATTGTAACAGAGGCTTAATTAAGGGAGAGAAGGGGACTCGCCAAAGTCTGGGGAAAGAGCATTTTAGAAGGAAGGAACAGCAAGAGCAAAAGATCTAAAGCAGAAACATGTTCTGTCTCTTCAAGAGCGAGGAAAAATGTCTTTCATATTCCACATGTCCTTGGATATTTTCTGCTTTTTTAAAACTGATATATTTTTTATTTTTCTATTTTTAAATGTTTATTAATTTTGAGAGAGAGAGCAGAATATGAGCATGGGAGGGGCAGAAAGAGAGGGAGACACAGAACTGGAAATGGGCTCTAGGCTCCCTGCTGTCAGCACAGAGCCTGACATGGGGCTTGAACTCAAGAACTGTGAGATCGTGGCCTGAGACAAAGTTGGATGTTCAACCAACTGAGCCACCCAGGTACCCCAAAACTGATATATTTTTTAAATTTTTTTAATGTTTATTTATTGTTGAGAGAGACAGAGACAGAGCATGAGCGGGGGAGGGGCAGAGAGGGAGACACAGAATCTGACTCAGGCTTCAGGCCCAGAGCACAGAGCCTGACTCAGGGCTTGAACTCACAGACCACGAGTTCATGACCTGAGGCGAAGTCAGACCTGAGCCTGAACTTAACTGACTGAGCCACCCAGGCACCCCAAAACTTATCTATTTTTTAAAGCAAACTTTCTTACAGAGCAAAAAAAGGGATTATTTAAGTAAGGCTACAGATTAATTTTAATATAAGTAGATTTGATAGATTAAATCTATAATATTAGTTTTTACATAGGTAAGTATGAGACAGTGTGTTTCTTTTTCAAATTATGAAATTCTGTTTATGGTGGTCAGTAAAATGTTCCATTGAATATTTTTTCAACATTCAGTAATCATCATGAAATAAAATGTGTGTCTATTTCTGTGGTTCTCTTTAAAGTGATTTATTTTCAGGGTAGTTCTCTGCAAAATGAAACACATTCTTTCATCCATGCAATACAGAACAATGAAGTTCTATGCACCTTCAATACAGTTTGTGTCTTTATTTTTCAGTTTTCAGGTGCCTGCAAAATGTATTGGGGCTATGGAATGGGGAAGTTACCATCCATCCAAAAGTATGCCTGGAACTGGAGATTTCCCTCACAGCGGTAGCTTGGTACCTGGTAAGTGGTTTTAAGATTTCATCAGCCCATATTCTTAAAACACAGTTGCCTTCCCCTGGTTGTTCCATCACATGAAAAGAAGTAACAACTTTCTCTTCCTGTTAGTCTAGCTGCTTAAAAATAACACATTCCAGCAAGGAGGGAGGGAGATTACAAGCAACAGGACATATGAGACTTGCCAAGGGGGCCAGCATTTCCTGACTCACAATTGCAGGAAAGGCTTTGCTACATTATCAATGGGACCTGGATGCTTTGATAGGCAATTGTTTTAAAAGCTAAACAACATTTGCGGTTGAAATATTGTGTGTGTTATACAAGGCTTGTGTGGAGGAAATATAGCACCAGATGGATCAGACAATAGTCTTGTCTGATGTTTTGTTCTTTTACTGGTAATAAAATAAAGGCTCAAAAAATAGCCATATACAACTTTGCTTTTAATAAAGTCTCCGTTGTTTTAGAGAAGAATAGTGGAACTGTCATGAACAATACAGATTTCCTTTGCAATAATTGCTGATTTTGAAATGTGCTGAGTTAAAATAGACATTGCTCAGAAACAATGGAATGGTTGTGACGTCACAATCGCTTTGAGTAAGGACATTCCTTATTATGCACGATGAATCCAACATCTCAGTGGAATTAGAAAAACTGACTAACTGGTTAGAAATATACTCCCCCTATAGTCAGGACAGGAGTAGGACTTCTAAACAATTCTGTTTATTTAAGCAATATCTTTACTAATATTGCCTTGCTCTCTATTCTGAGTTCCTATGAGAAATAGATATACGACAGAGAGACAGAGATAGAATAAAGAATTTAATATATTTATTAAGTATAAATTTAAAGTTAGAGATAGAGATAGAGATAGAGATAGAGATAGGTCTCCTCCACTTCTCATAAAATTCACTAGCTCTTATAATCTTCCTGAAGTGTGGTTAGGAAAAGTTTTGTGGTTCCCCCCCCCCCCGCCCCGCCTCAGGAAGAAGAGAAGGATATGTGACAAAATAAATCTTTATTAAAGAAGTACCTGTAAAAATATCTATTCATGATAAATCTTGCAATCTCATGTCTTATCTTTAAGTGACAGAGATGCTGACAATTTCTCTCTCAAATGCTGTGTGGCATTTGGTCATCTTCAGGCAATTGCTGGTCTCCCTTGCTCTGGATCATTTAGGCCAGAATGTCTGCGTGGTGGGGCACTGTTCTCCATGCCTCTTTCCACATGAAAACATACACTGATTTCATTATGTAGTCAGTTGAATTCTGATGCAGTGCTGGGGTAATTATGACTCAGATATGCTCTGATATTATCCTTAATGGGGCTCTCTCTGTGTCTTCCTATATATAAGGAGGTAGAGAAAAATACATCCTGACCAAAGAAAGTGGAACTCAGACTAGATAAATATTTCACAAATATGCCAGTTATGTTCATATTATGCATTTAAAGGAGATGGAAATTCCTGTCATATACTCAGCACTCATCCATCTTCTGTCATGTTGAAAATAGTCTATGCCTCTTTTGTATGCACAGCTGACATGTGCCTTGCAGAAGGTCTATGATCCTGGCAATTTTAACTCTAGCTTAGAAATGATTTTTTTTAGAAGAAAAGAGTAAAATAATCTTGTTTGACTAGAAAAATCACTCTGCTTGTGGTTGTGGATGGAAGATAGTAAAGAAAGAGACTGTTGAGAGTGACATTAAAAGATGTTGTGAGATTACCTCAAGAAATATTCAGAGGGAAAAATCCAATTATATATTGAATATGTTTGATAAAGCAGTGAAAAAGAGGATTTTATAATATTTCTATTTTGGATAATATTTGGAAGGCAATTAAGATGCATCTTTGTCTATTATAGTAGTCAATTTATTTGGTTTAAAGAATGTCCAAATTTTAAACCATGATTTTAGAAGTATGCCTTAAAGCAATTAACAATATAATTTAATCTTACCAGCATATAGAAATAATCCTACTTCGTAAGGAATTGATGACTATATGTTATTAACTGCTTTTAGATGAATTTAGTTAGTAACATTAATTCTGTTTTTTGTTTTAATTGATATGTACAGCATTTTAGTAATCCAGAGGCATTTTATAATAACATTAAGGCAGTAGAAATTAAAATCTTGGGAGTTATAATCCATTTTGGTGTCCTGCTATTTTGGCTTGAAAATAGCTCTTTAATGTAGATGATGATAAACAACAATAATGATAAAAAAAAATCGGCTGGTCTATTTTTTTCAGCCTGTCTGCGCACTACAATTTGCCATTCTTTTATTAGAGAATATGATTATGTAATCACATTAAATATATACCTGTGAAGTGGTGATTTAGTAGGTGGTTCTAATTATAAGAAAGCCAAGCAGATTTTAACAGTCAGGGTCTGTCCAGAGAAACAGAAATTATTATACATAATTTAAGCAGGAAGGTATTTAATACAAGCAATTAGGAGCTTAAAATATTTTTTAAAGGGTTAGTGGAACAAAGCTCATAGAAATAGTTACAAGTTTTCAGAAAATTAGGACATTTTAGAGCTGCCAAGAAATTGCTGTTGATTATAGGTGCCTTGGAATTAATTTTTGTAATTGATCATTTGTTGATTTGCTTGCTCTATATCAAGATATTCTGGAGAATGCAGGATGGGCTAATTGTACATTTTTTGACACTTAGATTTCTTTTTCTTTTTAAATTTTTTGTGTTGTTTATTTTTTCAGAGAGAGAGAGAAAGAGAGAGGGGAGAGAGGGGGACAGAGGATTTGAAGTGGACTCTGCACTAACAGCAGAGAGCCTGAGACGGCTTGAACTCACGAGCAGCGAGATCATGACCTGAGCCAAAGTCAGCTGCTTAACTGACTAAGCCACTACTATTGTCGCCTCGCATTATTTCTTTCTGTCAGCTTGATCACATATATGGCTCCTACCACAAAAAGATAAAAATCTCCTCAGGCTCAAGTTGCAAATAAATTAATTTCAATTTCAAATGGATCAAATGCCAACCATTTTTTTTTTTTTGGCCTAGACTAATTTTCCTAGGTGTTTATGAGGAAATTTAATTTTAAGCCTTCTAAATATTAATGGAAAAATTTTTTTTTCCTGCATTGCCTTTATGTGAACAAAAAGTTTGAAGGTTGCTAAAACAATGGGGTTGAAGTAAAAATTCCTAATTAAAGGGCTAAACTGGATAGGTTAGGTCAGAAGATGGTCTATGAGTAAATGATATATAAAGGGCATTTGCAGTCTTCAGAGACCAGGGCTAGAAAAGGAAGAAGTCAGAAGGTTCTTAGAGAAAACTATAGTCATTTGCTTTTCGCTCTATTTGAACACTTAGTAGGGACCTCACTACTGCTGGAAAACAGGTGGCTACCAAATCTAATGAGCTAAGAGAATCTTTGGAGACTATAAAGTCAACAGAGAAATGAGCATAGTAGAGAAAACAATACAGATCATGAGTAGAAGATAAAAAATCATTTGAATATTAGCTTTGTTGATTAATAACAGGGAGACTTTGAAGATATTACTTAACTTTCCCAAAGTATAGAATTTTATTATTTTTATTATTTTTTAAATGTTTATTTTTGGGGCGCCTGGGTGGCTCAGTCGGTTGAGCGTCCGACTTCGGCTCAGGTCACGATCTTGTGGTCCGTGAGTTCGAGCCCCGTGTCTGGTTCTGGGCTGATGGCTTGGAGCCTGGAGCCTGCTTCCGATTCTGTGTCTCCCTCTCTCTCTGCCCCTCCCCCGTTCATGCTCTGTCTCTCTCTGTCTCACAAATAAATAAACGTTAAAAAAATTTATAAATGTTTATTTATTTTTAAGAGAGAGAGGGAGAGGGAGAGAGAGAGAGAACTAACTAGCAGGGGAAGGGCAGAGACAGAGGGAGATACAGAATCTGAAGCAGGATTCAGGCTCCCAGCTGTCAGCACAGAGCCCCATGCAGGGCTCAAACCCACAAACTGTGAGATCATGACCTGAGACGAAGTTGGATGTTTAATGGACTGAGCCACCCAGGCGCAACCCGCCGCCCCCCCCCCCGCCCCCCACGAAGGTGTAGAATTTTAAAGTGAAATGGTGTTAACACTGATATCATGATATCAGTGAGATATCATACGAGTTCATATGTATGAAATATGTGGCAAATAGTAAGTTCTAAGTATACACGCCTTCCACATTCTCTGCATTTTTGTTGAATATAAGCTGACTTTTGACTTTCTGGTTTTGAAATCTGATATGATAGGAGTGTAAATCTCCATCCACCCAAATGTTTTGGAGCATCCCCAAATTCTGAGGATGCTACTGAAGTAGCAAAACTTCATATAGAACTTTTATAAAATACTTGATTAATAGAAAATCACTCTGTAGGCCTACCATAATACTTCTTTAAGATATTTTGGAGTCCTTGGAGGGTAGGAAGTAGTGGCTGAAGTAGTGAGGGTAGCCCAAAGAATCTTAGTTCCAGGGAGAAACACATATTATTTGACACACAAAGTGAGAAGGAAAAAATATTTTACATTCACGTTGAAGAAGTTAAAATTGAAAAGATAAATCAGGAAAAGTATTTTTAAAAATCAACGACAATATTTGTAAAATAGAATTAGGTTCAGACTTAATATTTACTTTTATTTTAATACTGGCTCCTAATGGAACTTAAAAACAGCTGGCTTTGTTGATCTAATGGTTCCATGTAAGACTGAATAGACAGAGTCAGAATCATTAAAGTTCCATTCTCATCAGACTTGTACTTGAGAAAACCAAGTATACTCCTGCAATAATTTATTATAGACATTTCTTTGTTTGTCTTAGAAATATTGTTAAAGTGACAGAAATGGTTGAAATGAAATAGTACAGCAATTACACAGTTTAAAACTTTTCAATAATAGAGAAGCATTCAACTGCATCTTTCATTACCACCATCTGTGTTGTGTAAAACATTTTAAGATTAACAGCAGGCAGGGTTTTGTTTGTTTCTTTGTTTATAGGGAATTCAGACCAAGATAGGTTTTTCCCATCTCCGGAGAATATTGTAAAAAGAAAGATAGTTGTCTTTCTTGGATGGTGAGGACATTCTCAAAGTCCTTCCCAGAGTATCCGCACCCCTTATTCTCACCTCCTTCCCGCAATAAACCTACTGTGGCCCCTCAGCACTGAATATTTTTATTCAAAATAAAGAGTATCTTTTTACCTAACCTAGTAAAAGAAAAAAAAAAGTTGATACTGGGATATTCTCCTCTTCTTCTGGAATGCTAAGTACAACATGGGTTTAAATTTCAGCACTCAAATAGAACTCAGGGTTGGAAAAACGTCAGCATTTGTAGTTTCTTAGAAATAATTCAATGTTCTGAATTGCAACTCCTCCTAATGACCTCATAGAGTTACCACAATTTCCAGTGTGGGCAGCTCACTTCTCAATTCAGTTCAATTCACTTTTGTTGAATTCATTTTCACAAGAATTTGTTGAATACTTTTTGAACAGAGTGAACACTGATGCTGCAGATTGAAAAGTGCAATTTTCCTTACTTCAAATTGATTAATTTTATGAGCCAATGATTTCAATTACTAGTTGTAGTATTTTTGTCCTGTTTTTTTTTTTTAATTCTGTTCTTTTAGATAGTAACAAATAGTACTACATTCCAATACAAATAGTTGGATAACCCTCGTATCTAAAGATGACAACACTACCAGTGCTGATCCAGTGTTTGGCAGACAAAATCACTGCGATAAGGTATCAAAGTCTACATACAAAGTATTTGGGGTGCTTGAAAGTAGTGGGAAGCATAGTGTAATGAATAACTTCTAGGAAGGCCTATGCTGGACTGGAAATGAATTAGCTTTGGATTGATGTCAGAACACTACTTTCTAGTCCTCACTCTGATACCATTTGTGTAATCTCAAATGAGTTACCCAAACATCCTCAGTCAAACTCCTCAGTCATAAAGTGACAAAAGAGAAACAAGTCTCCACTTGGGTTCCTTCTTGTACTGGGTTTCTACAATTCTAGTGTTTAAACTTCCACAGGATCAAACCCAACTAGTATTTTGACACATATTGACAGGCCTCAAATAATCTTTGAGTCTTCAGCTTATTTGTCAAGTCCACAACTGTACTCAGATTCTTTAGTGTATTTTTCATTATAAAAGTCTCTTTCAATTTTTAACATTATTTAAAATGCAAAATAAAAATAAAATACAAAATAGATTTATTGTTATATATGGAATAAATGTGTAATAGACACAAAATAATATACCTGATTACCCCTAAGTTATTTTTTTAAGTCAGCAATAATTATTTATACATCTTTAGTTGCTCAATTTAAACATTGAAAGAAAGAAGGAAGGAAGCGAGGGAAGAAAGAAAGGAAGAAAGAAAGAAAGAAAGAAAGAAAGAAAGAAAGAAAGAGAAGGGGGAGTTGAGAGGGAGAGACTGGAAGGAAGGAAGGAAGGAAGGAAGGAAGGAAGGAAGGAGAAAGGGGAAAGGGTAAGAAGGAAGGATGAAAGGAAGATAGTTACACAACTGAAAAAAAGTAAGAGAATTGTAATAGCCATTTCAGATAATTGTGGATATTTTTCTTAGGTATTAACAACTTAATAAGTAATTTTTTAAAGTCTACTTATTTATTTTGAGGGAGACAGCATGAGCAAGGGAGGAGCAGAGAGAGAGGGTGGGAGAGAATCCCAAGCAGGCTCCACACTGTCAACTCAGAGCCCTATGCACTGCTTGATCTCAGGAACCGTGAGATCACTTATCTGAGCCGAAATCAAGAGTCAGACTCTCAACCGAGTCACTCAGACACTCCCCCAACAAGTAATTTCTTAATAGTCATTTGTAATGTAGAACCTGAAAATATATTATATTTTAGTACCATCACATTTAAATCCCATTGGTCTATCTTGCCCTTTGAATGGATCTTTTACCCATGTATGAAACATGTTACCTGTAAAACATTGGTCTACCAAGCTGAGGAGATCCTTAGATATTTACACATTTTGTTATTCACCATCTGAAACTCATGTTTATTAATATCACTATCAACCTCATCAGATAAGTTGAACTATTGGGATGCTGTCAAGCTTACGATAATATATGGGAGTCTTCCAAAACCTTGAGTTTTCATTTAAAGCTTACATTTTGCCATTGGTTGTCAGTTGATTAACATTATAGTCCTGTTTCATTCATTTCTGAGAAAATGTCTGCCAAATAAGCAAATCTCAATAACCATTGTTTTTCTGCCATTTGTTCAAGTAAAAATGGTGATTCTAATAAAGAAAAAAAGAAAAGAAAAGAAAAAGAAAAAGAAAAAGAAAAAGAAAAAAACAGCTAGCTCAGCTCACAACTCAACTGTGCAAATGCTTTTCCTCAAGAAGGCCATCATACTTCAATGTGCAGAAATGCTTGTGTGAACTTTCCATTTCATCCCCAAAAATATTACATAGATGTGTGCTCAGGTTCAGATGAAGAACTTCAAGAAAATAAAATAAAAAAATTAATTACATAAATAGAACTACTAATATTTACTACTTCATTATGGGTATATTAAAGTGTAATTTGATTTAAAAAGAATTAGAGTAGTGGGGTGCCTGTGTAGCTCATCAGTTAGGTGTCCAACTCTTGATTTTGACTCAGCTGATGATCTCAGTTCAAGACTTCAGGCTCTGTGCTCCTCCTTTAATAAATAAATATTAAAAAAAAAAGAGTGGTAATGAAGAATAAAAGAATTAATATATAGAATATTTTGATTCCACTGCCTTGATTGGTAATAAAGCACTGGGCATTTTATCCACCACTGCTTTTAGACAATTAGCACAAATGTCAACACAGTGAAATAGGTAGTTCATGTCATAGAATATTATGAAAATAGTTTTGATCTCATCAAACCTACTAAAGGAGGGGGAGGAAGTCATCAGAAAAGGTGACCACCTGTTCACCTACAGCTAGACCCAGGCAATCAAAGGTTCCTCACCCCCTCCTCTATTCTCGGAATGTACATTTTGCTTACTTTTACCACAGTGGGAGCTGTTCCAAGGATATAGTCTTGAGAGAGTAAGGTGTTGAGGCCATCTGGATGGTATATGTGACTTAACCCAATTAGTCTTCTATATAAATTTGTAAGATTCTGGTGAGTAGATGTGGAGATCTACTCACCTTGTGGCCATTCAAGATAAGCCTCATAAGTAAGTGTCCTCGCTTACTAAAACTGCCACCTATCAATCTAGAGTGTCCTGTCTCTGTCTTCATTCTCTCCTTGACCTCTGTGTACAGGAACAGTTGGTGAACCAACACACAAACTGAATCTTAATAAAGTAGGTATTGTGGGTGAAATTTAGATGGAAAAATACCCCTAAATGATTCTCAGGTGGTGAAAGAAGGAAAAAAAAAAGCTTGCTTGCTGTGTCAGATTTCATATTTTATTATCAAAATATTAACTCTATTCTGTATAGAAGGATTATATATTCCTGCTCTGTTGACATCAGCCTTAACCATGCTTTGTTTTAGCTAATGAAACATGAACAATGATGGATGCCACTTCTGGAAAGAAACTTTGAAAGATATTTCCTAACTTCACCTTTCTGTTTTTCCTTGACTGCAAGCCAGCAGTTTCCCACTGTGAAGAGTATTCAGATCCAAGCAAAGCCAAGTGATTGTACAATGTGAATTTAAACAACATTTATTGTTGAAAGCCATCAGTATTTTAGGATTGCTTTTTAATGTTGCATAATCTAGTCTGAACAGCTATAAACTCTATGAAATATGATGTAGCAGTCATAAGAAATGCAGGCTAAGGTTGAGATGCAAGAGTAAGATAAAGAGATCTGAAAATTAGGTGACAATAGGGGTGTTTGTGATAGGGAGAAATGATAAGGGAATTAAAATTCAATAGAAGAACTTAAGTTATCATTGAAGGCAATAAAGGACAGAATTTATTCTGCAGAAAAGGAAGCAGTTAGAAAATGAAATGAATAATTATAGTTTACTTTTATGAACTGCTTACTAAATACCAAGTCTGTGATAACTCTTACCAGAGATTGTTATAAAATCCTCAAATGATTTTAGGCTAGCGATACTGTTTTTATCATCATTCAACTCATGAGAAAAGAAGGTTATCGAGATTAAAATATTTCTTAGTTTGGAGCACATTTAACTCTAGACAATCTGATTTAGATCGAGGGCCTTATGTCTTACTCTGCTCCTTAAATGGGGCATTTGGATTTTTTTTTTTTTTTTTTTTTTTTTTGCCATCACTCAACATCAATTTTCCTTGTATAGGAATTCCAGAAATTTCCTTTGGCATATCTCTCTCTCTCAATTTTAATCATTTGTTTGGTATGGAATTAATCAGCTCCACAATTGTTTACTCCAATATGGGCATATTTAAATTTGGCCAACTGAGAGTCAGTCCATGGGTACTTGTTTTGCAGTAAGGGGCAGAAACTCTTCTACTCGCTGGGATTTATTGACAACTATCTTATACTGAGGGATGAGATCAGAACCAGTATCCAAAAAGCCAGAAACAGAAAGAAACAGAGTGAGAAAACCCAAGTCCAGGTCCCATTGCTTGAGCCTTGAACCAAATCATACCTGAAGTCCAATGGCCCTGGAGGTTTGAATTTGTGAAACTCTAAATTCCTTTTTTTGTGTGTGCTTACCTTTAATTAGGTTCAGGTTTTCTTTCACTTCCATCTTAACTACTACTTTACTAAGTACTTTTTTGTTATGAATGCATGTGTGTTACTAATACATGTTATGTAATGCATGAATAGGGTACTCTCTGCTGGTAGGGGCCATCTCTCCCTCGGTCTTCTTCCCCACAGGCATACAACAGACTATCGACTGCAGTAAATTCTCAATAAATGACTACAGAATCCAGAGAACAAAACTATTATGTCTTGCTTGATGTAATAATAATGAACACAAATGTCTTTAATTCCATTCTTTGGTCGTTTACAAGAGTGACATTTATCTAATTTCTGATGATGATAATGGAATGATTCTTAATGTTCAGCTGAAATGGCCCAAAATATTTCAGAAGAATCTGAATCAGGGAAAGCAAAGTTGTGTGTGTGTGTGTGTGTGTGTGTGTGTGTGTGTGTGTGTGTTGTGGGAGAGAAAGTTTCAGTTTCTGTTCCGTTGAAATATTAAATGTGAGCATGACTACTGCAAAGGGGAAGACTCAACGCACACGCAGTGTTCCAAGCTGTTCTGTGCAGGATTGGGCTTCAGGGCCTGTGCCATTCTCGTCACCAACTGCTCTCTGCACAGCCAGAACTGAACTGTCTGTACTGTACATCTGGATGAAACTGTACATCTGGACAAAATTTCAGTAAATGAAATGGCGAAATTATTTGGCACTTTGTTACCCATGTTTGTCTGAGAGGATTAAATTAAATGTTGCTGATTCTCCATTAACCCACACCCTCTGCTATAAGCAAACTACAGAAGTCATAGAAATCTTCCTTAGTAAAATCATTATCTTATATATTTGCTTTCACTGTTAAATCATTAGGCTGAATTTTTACATTTTTTCCAGACTTTTGGAAGTCCTAGAGTCATAGATGTTTAATGTTGGGAGCAACTTTGATGATGATCTAACTAAACACTTTTGTTTTGCTGAGCATGGCACAGAAAGGTTAAGTTGTTTACTCAGGGCTACTCAGTGACTAAATCAGAACTTGAACTCAGCTTCCAAAGTCTCAATCCAAAAACTTTACATTTGACTTTTTACTTACTTAGAGTTAAAGTTAGAATAGAAACAATATATTTTCCTATATAATCTCTTTCACTTGGAATCAGGTTCTTTTACAAAAGAATTATATATATATTTTATATATATGTAGATATATATATTCCTGACATTGGAAAATAATCTTTGTGAACTAACTACAAGTTACTTTTCTAACATAGCTAGTAGGTTTTTTTTCTAATATTATCTTGTTTCTTCTAGTTATTTTACTAAACATACATTCTTCTAAAAACTAATAATTTTCACAATATATTTCAATTTTTTTCAGATGATTTAACTTCCAAAAGCCCTAACTTTGAAAAATCTCAACACCGTCTTCTATTAACTATTTATAAGACAGTTTTTACATACTCTATAATAATTTGGTTTGTACCTTACCTTCTGAATATGAAAGATATCAATAACAATAGCTTAATATATGCACTGAATATAATAAAAACTAATAGAAAGCTATAGGAGACACTCTTAACCAAAATGATTAACTTTTCCCGGAAAAGCATTGACCTTTGACCATTTCATTCTGAATGCTTTGTAGCCAGTTTAAAATTTGCCTGAGTACTTCTACTTCCATAAATTTAAAGGCTTAACAAGCAATTTGTGTTTGTTCCTAAACCTATGTATGCCAGCTACAGTTGCAATTATGATCATAATAAAACACTTTTACTTGTTGATTACTATTTTGAAAGTATGTGTGTGCATGTGCACTAGATAACTTTGGGATGGCCACTTAAGGAAAACTTTTACTGATAGGATTCAGTGAATGAAGAGTATATCAAAAGCTGTTTTGTGAGGTCTTAAATATTCTCTTTTTTTAAAGTTCATTTATTTATTTTGAGAGAAAGAGGGGGTGCAGGGGAAGAACAGAGAGGCCCTGAGACAGAAAGAATCCTAAGTAGACTCCATGCTGTCAGCACAGAACCTGACGTAAGATGATGACCTGAGCTGAAATCAAAAGTTGGATGCAGGAGCCTGGGTGGTTCAGTTGGTTAAGCTTTCAGCTCGGGTCATGATGTCACAGCTCATCAGGCTCTGTGCTTGAAAGTGTGGAGCCTGCTTGGGATTCTCTCTCTTCCTCTCCATCTGCCTCTTCCTTCCTGTCTCTCTCTCATAAATAAATAAACATTAAGTTAAGAGAGTCATACACTTAACCAACTGAGGCACTAGTCTTAAATATTTGATTAAGATTGATAAAAGTCAATAGGAATTATTTTCATTTTCATCATGTAGCTTAAATTTATGCTATTGCAAGTTTGGTGTGCTTATTGTATTATTTCCCTAATACTGCAGGGAACTGAAGTTCTCCCAAATAAATTTGGTTCATCTCTCTAACCTCCAATATAGTTATGTTATAACTTTGGGGAGAGATAAATGTGTTTTTTGTTTTCACATAATTTTATGAAAGTTAGTTTTATAGTTGTTTAGGTTTAAAATAATTACAACTCACATTTCCTAACAAATTACAATCTCAACTTCTCATGCCTGTACGCATCTACTTATTTGAATCCCATAATAGGCAGAGATACTTCATTCCAATTGTATGACACCACATAATCCCTTAGCAGACTAGTTTATAAAGAAGAATATCGAGGTCAATATTTTGAAGCTTGAGACCAAGTATGTCACTTAAACCCTTTTAGCCTCAATTGTAAAACTGAGTAAAGGTAACCGGGTAAAGAAAAAAAAAATGTATGTATGTAAAATACTTAAAACAGGATTTAGTTTGGCCAAAAAACTTGATAATTGTTACTCTCTAGTTCTCCTTTCTGGTTCCTCTAGAGTATTTTTAATCTTTAACCCCTGCAATATCAATACCTTTTTATGCTCATTGATATTTGTGTCCCAGAGATGCCACTGTTGCTCACATTATAATCAGAAGAGAAAAAAAAAAAGTAGTTTCTTTGTTTTATTTGGTCTATAATTGCTCTGACTTCTTTTATGATTACTTGAAAATAAAAAGCTACATTTAGTCCAATTTGCTTTAAAACTTAATCCAATCCAATAATTTTAACAGTCCTCTAAGAAAGTAGTCCTTGGAAAATGAGATATTGACTGTTATTTCCACTTTCCCCATGCACTCGATATTCTTAAGGATGGCATTAAATTGAGCTCAGGGACAGAGCCAGTTGGGGACCTTTGTAAACACACAGAGGAAAAAGGGAGAGTCTTTGGATCCATCGATCAGTTACTTACTAGTTTTCAGTCTGCTGCAGAGTGGGTGTTCTGTGTCTGCTGCAGTATTTGTTTGGCTTGGTCTTTTTCAGGATCTTCAGCTGGTATTTGTTGCTGACATCTGGGGCTGATGAACACAAATTGAAAATTTTCTCTGCTTGATCAATGGCTCCCTACTTACTCAGCTCTTATTGTGGTGCAGACTCTGGCAGTGTTTCTATCTGGATCCTTGGTCCAGTCACTCCGTTCCACCACAGAAGGGTCTTGCTATGTGGAGACCAACATAAGCATACGAGTTAATTCCAGACTCTTTTTCCCTATGGCTTTTTTTTTTCCTCCATGTTCGTAACCAAAATGCTGCACCTCAAGCTGGCACAGTGTTGGGCATGGCAGTATTTTCCAAGTGTCCCAAATGGAGAACTGGACAAGAGGTCCTTGTCCTCACCTGATCAAACTAATTGATACATTCACTCCTGAAGACCAAACCCAGAGAGAAGAAATGAAGACATCTACCTGACAGCTTCTTTGCCTCGTACTTTCCCTGTAATAATCCAGATTCAGAGTGTCTGCTAATTTACTCCTGCCAGCCTAAGACTTCCTTCTGCTGTCTGGCTCACAGAACTTGAATCTCGATTGGTTAAAATGGGAGGTAAAAAAAGTTAAAAACTAATTTCTTCCTCCTCAATGCTTGACTTGCAAACCTAATATCTTCGTGAAAATTCTTATTTATAATATAACCTGAATATTGGTGTTTTATTTTCCTTTTATACTCCTATTCTAACGTTTTAATCACTTTGAAGCAGATGTGTCTGGGCTGACTAGGGAGAAGGTCATGTCATGAAAATGCACAGGATAACAATCTTTTAATATTTTATTTTTTCAAATATGACTTCTACTGTATACATTAAACTATTGATATCTTTTCTATTTAAATTTATATTTAGGATATTGGGGTGCCTGGGTGGCTGAGTCCATTAAGCGTTGGGCTGTTAGTTTTGGCTCAGGTCATGTTGTGAGTGTGAGCCCCTCAGTGTGGAACCTGCTTGGGATCCTTTCTCTCTCCCTCTCTCTTGGCCCCCAGCCCTCTCTCTTTCTCTCTCTCTCAAAATAAATAAATAAATAAATAAATAAATAAATAAATAAAACTTAAAAAATAAATTTATACTTAGGACGTGAAATTAAAATGTCTAAGAAGTCAATGCTCAAACTAGGTTACATGATCTTGTTCACAATATTTTGTTTCTATTTATTTTTATCAATAAATACATATTCAGACACTCTATGAAAATAATCTTTCCTTATAGATTTTGTAACAGTGAAGAGCAAAATGATGATTTTTATATTGTTTGTGAAAATGAATGGAATTTAAATAAGATTTTATAGTATTTATGTTAAATTATTGAAATAATAATGTAATATATTTAAATGGTAATCTCATCAGTGACCAACCTTTATTTATTAATACAAACAATGTGTGAGCTCTTTCTTTCTTTCTTTCTTTCTTTCTTTCTTTCTTACTTTCTTTCCTTTTTTCCTCTCTTAATCCATTTTAGGCTGTCTCTAAGGATTCTAGCATTTGTCCCAATATGATCTTATGTAGAAAGAAGTGATCAAAAAAAGCATTCAGGATATGGTAAGCAGAATGCAGAATGAGGCATAGAGTCTTGCTGAGAGAATTTTACAATCTGTTATGCATGATTGAGTATCACATTTATTCCTAACTACTTTCTGCCATTATTACTTGCTATAAACTTTTTCCCAGAGTGCATATATATAAAATTTATTTACATGTGTTTTCCTTAAACACTTAAGCCCTCTTACATTTACGTTCCTGAAGTAATGCACTGACTTAATAGAAATACTCATTTATTACAAAGAAACATGTTTAAGATCCTAAAAAATTTCATGGAATTTCTGGTCCATTTGAATCAAGGAGGTAAGATTCCAAAATAGGGAATCTTTTATGCAGAGGACTTTGGAGAGGCCCTAACTCTTTTCTATTTTCTTATGCATATGATATACTTCTTTGAAAATGCTCTCATATTAATCTTTGTAGGTCTTGTGCTTCTAAGTTGAATTATCTTTCTTTCCACTGTTATCAACGAAATTTGATGAAGTGAGACTAGACTAAAAATGATGACACTATTGGGGCACCTGGGTGGCTCAATCAGTTAAGCTCAGACTTTGGCTCAGGTTATGATCTCCTGGTTCCTGAGTCTGAGCCCTCTGCCCCCTGCACTGTCAGCACAGAGCCTGCTTCAGATCCTTTGTCCCCCTCTCTCTCTCATGTCCTCCCCACTCATGCGCAATTTCTCTCTCTCTCTTTCTCTCTCTCTCCCTTCCTCCCTCAAAAATAAATATTAAATATGTTGATGCTATTCAGTAAGGTCCCCAGTTCTTCACATCTGGAGATAAATAAAATGTCATGTTTAAAAATGAAAAGATGAACAAAAAAAAAATGGCAAAAACTGTAGAAAACCTTGTAATTCTAATTTGTATTTTATTAAAGTTTAACTTTGATAACTTGAAATATTTGGTTTTATATATACACTATCTGCAACCTAGATATTTATAATGAGTGAATGCATTTTATATATTTAATAACTTAAGTATTAAAAAGTAGTGGTTAATCTTAGCTTATCTTGGCAACTAAAAACAATATTATAATTACTTTTTTTGAATGAAGAAATGAGGTAAGAACATCAAAACTAAGAAAATTAATGAATCAAAATGGTAAAACAAAAATTCCAAAATTAAATGTAATATGGAGTTCACAACTGCTGGGTAAAATCTAAGAAAATAAAACTCCTTGTATTTTGTTTTCTTTTTTGTGTCAGAGCACATGGAAATACACGATTGATCGATGCCTTTTATTGTTATTATGTTCAAATTTCTAAAAACATATATTAAATATTTTCCACAGAAAAAGACCATATGTGCTCTTTAAATATTGGCTAAGAAAACTCCCTTGGATAAAATAAATATTAACACTTGGCAAAACATGTAAGTTGTGACCATATTTTGCTCAAAATACCTCAGTATTTCAAAGGAGGAAAATTATAACTTCTAAATTTAATTTTTGTCAAAGTTAAGAGCAAGTCAATAAATGAATAGCAAATGATCACTTGTTCTCATGCCCCATGAACTTAGTTTCTATTTAATATCATATGCTTTGAAGGAGTTCTCCTTGATTGAATTTGGGGCAATTAGGACCTTACAGGAGCAAATGAAGACTACCTCGGTATTGTTTTCCACTAGAGGAATATTATGCCTCACCTCTACTCCAGAGGTCAGTATACTTCCAGCCTAAGTAGGAATTCATTGGCTTCTAGAATGATTCTGCCTTATAAGATTATATAGATAAATAGGTTAAAATTGTGTACCAATGGAAATATTCCATTACGTATGAGTGTCATACACTTCTTACATACATCCCTTTCATACACACACATAGAAACACTGAATTAAGGAGTAAATGGATAAATACTCGGCATGCGTGGCATTCCTTTTCTGGATATTTTCTAGCAATCTACTGAATTCCTACCTTGCTTTACAAAATTTGAAAGAACTAAATGCTGCTCTGATTGTTAACCTTAAAATATATATATAACTGAACTATAGGCATTACAAAATCAGTTCAAAGGATAAAGTGAAAGAGAGTAGGTGAAGATTCATTTTAACAGTTCATTTTGAAGAGCAATTCTGAAAAGACATGACAACATTGTTTTGTGAAAATATAAATGATATGGGTAGCAGAAAATAGCTGGGTAAAATCTCTCAACTAGGTGGATTGTACTAACTTCAAATTGTGGCCACAAAGCTCAAACCCAAAATAACTCTCCTCAGTCTCACTTGTAGCTGATGACATTGATGAATATTTTAGTGAGAGCATAAAAAACAACCAGAAATCAACTTCCAAAAGCTCCCAACAACACATCCACCTTCATGTTGGCTATTCTCTGCCTTTTTGCCCATTAACATCGGTGAATTCTCCATGCTCCTGCTTAGCAGGTTCCTCCTACTCTAACCTGCTCCACTGTATCCTTCTATCACTGTTCCACTTTCTCTCCTAACTCATCAACTTTCCCTCTAATCAATCATTCTCGTCTGCATGGCAGCATACTATTGTTTTCACAATCTTAAGAGAAACAAACTGAAAATGACTCTGCAAAAATAGGCCCATAAACTTTTGCATCATTTCTGTTCCCCTTCAGTAATATCCCTGCAAAGAGTTGTCTATGTGCATCTTCCCTTGTCTCTTGTAAGATGTTAAGCCAGTTGCTTTTGGTGGCA
The DNA here is from genome assembly GCF_016509475.1 of Prionailurus bengalensis. Classification (NCBI taxonomy): domain Eukaryota; kingdom Metazoa; phylum Chordata; class Mammalia; order Carnivora; family Felidae; genus Prionailurus; species Prionailurus bengalensis. The sequence continues at coordinate 99,362,471 of NC_057344.1, read as the reverse complement.
GGGCCACCCAAAGATGTATTTCCCACCCCCTCCCCCGAGGTCTTCTTGAAATTTTTCTAATGTATTCAGCTAGTCTTTCTCAAGCATGTATTAACTTTATAATGGAAAAATGACAAATTTTAAATGTCTCCCAGGTTGCTGGATTCAACAATTGGTTCTGAGCTTTTATGTTACTTTGACTCATCGCTGGTATTTGACCAAACTGATTACTCTATTTTAATTTTTAGTATACATTTGGCTGGTGGGGCCTTATACTCTCAGATTTTCTCCACTCACTGAGGCCTCTATCTGGTCTTCTTGTCCTGCCCAGCTGCGTGAGGCTGGAGGTCCCAAGCATGGTCTTTAGAACTCTTTCTTGTCTGTTCTTTCTTCTTGGATGATCTCATAATTTTAAAAGCCATTTATATTCTATTTATATTAATTTTTTTATTTATTTTTGAGAAAGAGAGAGAGAAGGAGAAGAAGAGAGAAGGAGAGACAAAATCCAAAGCAGACTCCAGGCTCTGAGCTGTCAGCACAGAGCCTGATGCGAGGCTCGAACTCATGAACAGTGAGATCATGACCTGAGCCAAAGTCGGATGCTCAACTGACTGAGCCATCCAGATGCCCCGTAACAGGTTCCATTCTTACTCTTTCTCCCAAAATAGCATTTAGAATGATCCTCAATATGTAAGTTAGAACATATTTGATTGTATCAATCTATTTTAAGCAAATCATTCATAACTTCTGTAGCTAACATGGAGAATTAACATGCATACATCTATTGAAATACATATTCATATGGGTGCCTGGATGGCTTAAGTCGATTAAGCATCTGACCTCAGCTCAAGTCATGGGCCCGGGTCCTGGTAAATCCTCCATATTAGCTCAACTGAAAGACCTCTTCTAAGAAGCCATGAGTACTCTGAAGTCTCTGCCATGGATATAAGGTTTCTAAAGTTATGAGAAATAAATATTCATAGAAATAATAATCTGTATATTTGTCAAGACGTGTATAGAAGGCCCAAAGCACAACCCTGTCCTTTCCTTTCACTAAACTAGTTTCTGAGCTTCCTTTATAGTGGAATAAAACTGATCATTCCAAAAGATTTTGAATAATTCATTCCCTTATATACATATTAATGCTTTTTCCTTCACAAATTTTGAAATATTGAATGCTATGAAAAATTAATTTCAAACATTGGTATTATAATTAAATAAGTTTTCTACTTTTAGCATTCAATATTACATATATTTATCTTAATACTCTTTCTTCCTTGACTTAATGGCCTATCTTGGCTTCCTTCACTTTCTCTACTCTGCTCCCAATTGACTTCATTTTTCTTTGTGTAACATCCATTTTTCTGCCTTCTTATACCTCTGGGGGAAGGCTTGTCAGATTCCTCTACAAAAGGAATATACTCCTGTAACACCCCAAATTGGTGTTTTGGACTATTTATCTATTAGCACATTTTTTTGTTCTTATTTGTCATGTAGCATTTGTAAAACACTTCCAGGATTCTTCAAAAAGACACATCTTCTGTGTGGTAGAAAACAAAAATTATTTCATATTTGTAAATCTCCTAAAAGCAGGACAAGTACTATAAACTATTTGATTTTTGTAATGGATAGAATCAGACTTTTTTTTTTTCCCAAATAAAAGATACCAGATAAAAGATGCTGTGGGGAAAACGATCTGTAAAATTATAACACATCTAAGATTAGAAAAGGAAATACCTTTCAGTCTAGAGATATTTTTTATGTTTTTTTTTCTTTTGACATATCTGCATGTGGATGCACTCATTATCACCTTTAGTGATTATCACCTTTAGTGAGCCCTCTGCCTTTGAAAGGAAACTTTACAGAGGGCTCACAGAACTTTGCAAAATAAACTAAATTGTTGCTGATTCTCTACCTTTAAAGGAAAAATGCATTTTTGGAATTTGAATAAAAATGCTTGCTTAGTAAAATTAGCAAACAGGTATAAAAAATAGAGGGTATTTTCAAATATGTCCCATAAAGTACAGATCTGTGGGTTCTAAGCAAAATGCTATTTTGAATATGTTACCAGTAGAGCAAGCTTCATAAATGTTCACAAAATATTAAAATATATCTTCCAAATATTAAATCAATACAGTGTACTAATGTATTTTTTTTAACTTTGAAATACATGTTCTTTCAGGAAAAGTTTTCCATTTTGTTTTTAAACGTCAGTGTTAGAAGTATAAATTAAGGCTAAAGGTCAGAAACTCTTCTTTGTAAAAAAGGAAAGCAGATAGATTTATCAGTTTCTTTGTAAGGGTGAGAAGTCTTTTTGTTTTCTTGTCTGTTTCAAGTTTTTATTTAAATTCTAGCTAGTTAACATATAGTGTAATATTGATTTAGGAGTAGAATTTAGTGATTCATCACTTACATACAAGACCCAGTTCTCTCTCCAAGTGCCCTCCTTAACGTCCATCGTCCATTAAGCCCATCCCCCCACTCAACACCCCTTTAGCAAGCTTCAGTTTGTTCTCTGTATTTAAGGGTGTCTTATAGTTTTCCTCCCTCTCTCTTTTTTTTTTTCATCTCTTTTGTTTCTTAAATTCCATTTATGAGTGAAATTAGATAGTATTTGTCTGGAAAGAGGATAGATTTTAAAAGAAGAGAATGAATCTAGGAAATAAAAGAACTAAAACAAACAATCATTTTTCAGCTCAAAGTTGCAGTTAGCTTTTCAGAAGATATCACTAAAGATGAGGAGAAGGGTAGAGTTGAAAGCATAGAATCATATGTACCAGTGTTTTGTTTAAAGTTCTAAGTTTCTGAGATCTCAAATCACAGATATCATAGAAATCAAACCATAGACCTCAATTTCTACTGTATCATTTTATTGGTATGAATCAACGTCATTGATTTACAAGGAAAAATTCAATGGTATTTGGAGAAGTAGTATCATTAGTGTTAGTGTTTCTGTAGTCTCCATTTAGTGATTTGAGAACTAAGGTTGAAGCTACACAAGTTAGGTATCTGATTAGCAACTTGCAAAAGAACCCATGTCAGGATGCTGCATTTTTTCTTTCCTTCTTTCCATTAATTGATTCCTCTATTTTTCATTGCCCTGTAACATTAAATGATAAAAATCAACCTGAGGGGTGAGGGAGTGAGAAAACTTGAGCTACTGTCCGTGTGTGGTGTGACTGTGCGTAGGTGGTCTACAGGGTCATTTGACCTACCAAAGGGGCCAATGAAAGGAAAACAGTGTGGGAACCATTAATCTTTAGCTTGTTTACACAACTGTAATTTTGTATTGCTTGTTTACTGCCATTCTGATGACAGAAACAGTCCTTCCTTGACTTAGCAGCAGGCTTCTGGTCATTTTCCCTGAAAAACAATTTGTGATAACAAATGATGATAATGTTTAATAAAATGGTTTCAGATTTTCTCATCTTTTAACTAATATGATCTTTGACCGTTTTAAAGTATTTACAGATTACTTCTACCAGGTAAGGATTATGGCCTTAGTGTTTTACTTTTCCACAAATACAACTGCAGTTTGAGGGAAATAATACATTTCTGCAAACTGGTAGAAAGTATTTCTGGAGAAGAGGCTTTTCATCATAACAGATTATTGGCTTAATACATATTTTAAAAATCTTTTATATGCATTTTATTTGTTATTAGTGTTATATAAGATCTTTGGGTATTATCCTCATACTATTTCCATTTAATAGTTATCCCCTAGGGGGATATAGCTATCCCCCCTCTTATATGTCTGTTTTAAAATAGATTGTTAGGTTAAGCCATCCTTTTGATAATGATCCTAACGTCTACATAATAAGTGATTATTTCGAATGTAAGTAAATTCCAAATAAATTATGAAGTTCTCTCTTTCCACCAATCAACATCTTCTTTCATTTAAAAATTTCACTGAGTGCCTAATGTACTAAACACAGTGTTGAGGTTGGAACATAAAGCACACACGATCCTGAGACCTCTTAAATTTATCATCTACACTGGAGACTAGTTTTGAGCAAATAAATCATTCTGTAATCAGTATGGCATACTCTGTTAAGAAGATAACTTAAAATGTTTAAAATTCTAAGAAAGATAATTCATTCTTAGATATTTGTTGTGAAAACATTAATGTACATAATTTAAAATGAATAGCAAGTGTGAATACAGACTACTCTGTAACACAAGAAAATATGTAGTGAAAAAAGAAAAAAAAAACTACCTGAGTGTTTTATTTACTAACCATTAAACAGTTAGTTGGATTTAATATATTTTCCTGATTTTCTTAGTTGTTCTCAAATTTTTCATCATCTCAACAACATGAGGAATGAAATATACATTCCCAACAGTAAAGTGGCTCATTGAGACAGTGATTTTCAAGGTATGAGACCTTTATATCAGAATCTCATTGCTGGGTTTGGAGGAAGCATATGTAATTGCTGTTTGTTTGTTTGTTTGTTTGTTTTCAATCCCACTTGTTGATTGATTTTGGCACATCCTATCAATAGGCAGAAAACTTTGTTCCTTCTCTCTTCCAGTCATTCCTTTCATTATCTAATGGCAGCTCATAATTTTAGGAAACCTTATATCCATGGCAGAGACTTCAGTTAATTCATAGCTTATTAGAAGAGGTCTCTCAGTTGAGCTGACATAAAGGATTTACCAAGAATTTTATAATACTGATAACACAATGCAGGTAAATAATTTAAAATATTTAATCATATAATATTTGTTTACCAAGAGTATTGCTGCTGTTGAGTTAAAAAATACTTTTTCGGGGCGCCTGGGTGGCGCAGTCGGTTAAGCGTCCGACTTCAGCCAGGTCACGATCTCGCGGTCCGTGAGTTTGAGCCCCGCGTCAGGCTCTGGGCTGATGGCTCAGAGCCTGGAGCCTGTTTCTGATTCTGTGTCTCCCTCTCTCTCTGCCCCTCCCCCATTCATGCTCTGTCTCTCTCTGTCCCAAATATAAATAAACGTTGAAAAAAAATTAAAAAAAAAATACTTTTTCACTGAAATTAGACATTTTTATCGAGAAAAAATCATAAACTGTAGTGCTTATCTGGTTTTTCAAATAGCTGTATTTAAAATTACATACATATGTAAAAAGGATCTTGAACCAACCTTAAATAATACTTCCTATTATTGATAAAAACTGTAGGATTCAAAAGAAAAAAATCTTCAGAATTTCCAAAAACCCTGCCAATATCTTGACAAGGAAGAATAATATTTAAGAATAGTATTTTTAAAATATAAATATTCTTAAAAAATAAATAAGCTTTAAGAAATTGGTCAGTGTTACCTGAAAGGCATAATTTTGTTTTTAGAAGTCAAATTTTCAGCTCATGTAGGATAAAAAAAATTATAGATCACATTAGGCGCAGTTTTAATGTCATATGTGGTATCTTACCGCCACATACTCAAGTTAATGTGTAGAAGAAAGAGCTCTACATAGAAGAGCAGAAGAAGTGAGGGCAGAAGGAACAAATGGAATCCAAAACCTCACTGCAACTTACAGAATTTCAGCACCAATAAGTACAATGTTGTTCTCATTCACATAAAGGCTAGAAGCTAGACTGACCCCAAAGGATTCTCACTAAAAAAGGAGGGCTGCTTAAAGTAATAATTATTCTTTGACTTTAAAAGATCAATCTTTACTCCCAAGATACGAAATTATTGCACATGCACAGAGCAGCTGGGGGAAAGTGAATGAGGATGTCATCAAAAGTGATAACAGACGGAAAGTAGGGTGTGCCGAAAGCTTCAAAGGGAAATGAACTAATGCATGAGTATATGGGGTTACAGCTGGCACTTCAGTATTGTAATCATGATGAGTTCACTTAATTTTGTCCTTTTATATTTCATATCTATTCTTAGATTCCCTTAAGACTGGGGAAAATTAAACAGCTTCTCCAAAAATGAAAGCTGCTAATTTAAGTATCTGCTAATTTAAGTAACAAAATCACATATTCTTCCTATATGTCAAGTTTTTTTTTTAGCTTTTATTTTTCACACATTATTGCGCTGCTATATTCACTTTGTTTATGCAAAGAATAGTTTTTATAGTTTTGAAATCACTGGGTCTGTTTGATATTTACCTTGGTAAAGGACCCTTGATTAATTTATTTATTTTAACTGTAGTGATATTAAGTTTAGTCAGCCCAGACTCTTTTGTTTTCCCCACCCAGTGGCCTATAGTCCTATTTCCTCTGTATCCACCACAATAGCACTGGGCACATGGCCCAAGCTGGCCAGAGAGTACTATACTCTGGTTCACAGATAAGCGTGTGGCCCATGCCCAGCCAATTAGTGTAGTGTTGTCAATTAAAAATAGGTCTGGAATTGTATAATCATTTACTCATAGGATGGGCATTCCCTATACAGTGTAACCTTTGCTTTAGTTACAGTTTAATACAAATAAGCAGAAGGCTAGACCCTGAAAGGAATAAAAATTTACACTAAAATAAAAAAAATACAATTTTCTGTTTTCCAATCATGTAAGAAGCTGGGAAGTTCCCATTCTATTCTAAGAAGTAAAAAGTTGAACAGACTGAAAAATACATAACTCCTCTTAGATTCATCAGGGAAATGATGTCAAAGGGCAAGCTATGGTCACCTTACCAAAGATAGTTGAATGGCAAATAAGGACATGAAAGATATACATCATTTGGTGTTTGGGAAATGGAAATTAAAACAATTCAAGATACGACTACACAACTTGTAGAATGACCAAAATCCAGAACAGAAACCACACCACACACTAGTGAAGGTATGGAGCAACAGAAATTCTCATTCATTGCTGGCAGGAATGCAAAATGGTACAAACACTTTGGAAGACATTTTGGCAGTCTCTGACAAAAGTAAACATACTCTTAAAATACAATTCAGTAATCATGCTCTTTGTTATTTACCACGACTATCTGAAAATTAAACCTGCACATGGATGTTTATTCATAATTGTCCAAACTTAAAGGCAACCAAGATGTCCTTCTATAGGTGAATGGACAAACTGTGGTACATCCAAACAATGAAATATTATTTAGCACTAAAAAGAAATGAGGTATTAAGTCATGAAAAGGCACAGAGAAAACTTGAATATGTATTACTAAGTGAAAGAAGTCAGTCTGTAGAAGGTAAGAACTGTCTTGATTCCAAGTTTATGACATTCTTTGAAAGGCAAAATTATGGAGATAATACAAAGATCTGTGGTTGCCAGCGATTAAGGAGGCAGGAGGAATGAATAAGCAGAGTACAGAGGATTTCTAGGGCAGTGAAACTATGGTATGTGGATATACATTATTATACATTTGTCAAAATCCATAGAATGTACAGCACCAAGAGTGAACCTTAAGGTAAACTATGGGCTTTGGGTGATATGTTTCAATAGGGGTTCATCAATTTTAACAAATACATCACTCTGGTGGAGGATGTTGATAATGGGGGAGGCTATGCATGTGTGGTGGCAGGTATATATGGATAATCTCAGTACGCTCTTCTCAATTTTGCTATGAATATAAAACTGCTCTAAAAATTTATGTATATATAATGAGTTGATAGTGGGGAACCATTTATTTCTCTTAGGAAACAGGCACATAATAATTGGTATTATTTTCTTTTAATTAATTGTACATATGCAAAGTATATAAAATGCGGAAAAAATAATTTTCAATCTGTTTTAGCAAAATATAACCAGTTAACAATATAATTAATCATGAAAACGTATTAGGTCATTCTCTTAGAAGACCTCCTGTTTCTGAGAAAAAAAACTACATTGGTTATGTCTGGGAGTTAACAAATATCATATGTGTTCAAGAGCTAGTCATTTCCACCAAATTAATTAAAGTCATTCTGCAAGTCACTTTCATCACCCCAGATGATACTAGAAGTACTTCCTGCTGCTCCACAGCAACTCTTAGAATTCCACAGTTACAGTACATCTCCAGTGGTGGATACCCTAAGGTACAAGGGGCCAGAGCAGTGACTCTACAGCGAACTAAGGTGGGAGAATGACCGCTCTCCTTTGTGATGCCAAAACACTGATATTTTTGATAGAGTATGAATGTGTTTTAGAGTTCTAATATTTAAGGAGCTAAGATGGAAATATATTTAAATAATATGATCCTCTGGAATTAGTATTTCCTTTTTTTTCCCCCCAATGATAAGAGTGTATTTATTCAGTAAAACTCAACATATCTAGATTGTCTTTGTCTTAGGGTATGTTAGCCTTAACAAAACCCCTCGGCTACTCTGCCTCTATTTTACTTAGTTTGTTCATATAAGGGGTGTCTTAGTCCTTTGGGGCTGCCTTACCAAAATACCACAGATAGGGTGGCTTACAAACAACAGGAATTTATTTGTCACGGTAGTGGAGGCTGAAAATCCAATATCAGGGTGCCAGCATGTCAGATGAGTGCCCTATTCTGGGCACTTTATGTTGTACTTCACATGACATAAGGGATTAGGGAGCAATGTGGATTCTATTTTAAAAGTACACTAATCCCATTCATAAGAGCTCCAGCCTCATGACCTACTCGCCTCCCAAAAGTCTCACCTCCTAAAACTATCACATTGGGCATTAGGATTTCAGCATAGTTGAAATTCTTAAATGAATTAACATCAAATCAGGTAATTTTTGTAACTGTTTTAAGATTTAGATTACATTTCATTCCAAATGTAAAAATTTAAGCGTAGTGAAAAATAAAATTCAGACAATAAATTAATGTATACAAAGAAACTTTTCTTTTCCATGCTACTCTCACCTTTCAGTGGAAGGGGAAAAACATCCAACCTTCAGTTATTTCTTACATGTCCTTTCAGAAATTTTCCATATTTAAACAAATACAAGAAGCTGCTTGTAGTCGGTTGAACAGCAGCCTACCAAAAGCTGTCTCCACATCTAAACCCCGGAAAGTGTGAATATTCCTTTATTTGGAAAAAAGGACTTTTTAGATATAATTAAGTTAAAGACCATGAGATAAAACCATCCTAGATTATCTGGTTGAAACCTAATCCAATGAGAAGTGTCTTTATAAGAGATACACACAAAAAAAGGGAGACTTGAAGATGGAGGGGGAAATTAAAGTGAGTAATGTAACCACAAGCCAAGGGAGCTGGTAACAACCAAGAGATAAAAGAGACATCTAATTAATTTTCCCTAGAGTCTTTGGGAGGAACACAGCCCTGCTGACACCTTGATTTAAAACTTCTGGCCTCCAGAACTGGAAGACAATGCATTTCTGTGGTTTTCTTTATTATTATTTTAAATGTTTACTTCTTTATTTTGAAAGAAAGAGTGCAAGTGGGATAGGGGCAGAAAGAGGGAGAGAGAATCCCAAGCAGGATCTGTGCTGTCAACACAGAGCCCAACACACGGCTTGATCCCACAAAGTGTGAGATCATGACCGGAGCCAATATCAGGAATCTGATGCTTAACTGACTGAGCCACCCAGGTGCCCCATAAATTTCTCTGGTTTTAAGCTACAACATTTATAGTAATTTTTTTTTTTATGACAGTCCTGATCTTTAATTAAAACAGGAACATACTAGAGGTGCCTGGGTGGCTCAGTCGGTTAAGTGGCTGACATCGGCTCAGCCTATTATCTCACAGCTTATGAGTTCCAGCCCCATATGGGGCTCTGTGCTGACAGCTCAGAGACTAGAGCCTGTTTCAGATTCTGTATCTACTGCTCTCTCTGCTCCTCCCCCAATTCATGCTCTGCCTCCTTGTCTCTCAAAAATAAATAAATATTAGAAAAAAAACAAAAACAGGAATATACTGTACTCAACAATTTTCACTGGAGAAGTAAAAACAGTGTTTTATTGTACCTGGTGTCCTAGTGGAATACATGTTGAGCACTAAGGGGTTACAGGCATGTGAAGTGCACGAATGGGCACCTCCACTGCACAGAGGGATGCTCAGTTCTAACTTTAGCAAAGGCATGATGGTGACAACTCTTGATCTGAGTCTTAGAAAAAGTCTTTGTTTGTTGGGGCATTCCAGGCAGAATGAACAGCCAGAAAAACCAAGGTGAGGAAAGTGTGAAAGAGCATTAAATCACTTTACCTGAAGCAAATGTTTTTTTGTTTCTTTGTTTTTATTTTTGTCTTTTTGTTTTTGTTTTGTTTTTTTTTTAAGGAGTCCAGCAAGGGAGAGGCTAGAGAAGCAAGTGGGTCCAGATTGTGTTGTTTCGAATAGAACTCTTTTCTACGTTAATATGGAGCCAGTTAAAGATGGAAAGGAATGGCATGTTCAGAGCTGAAACTTTGTAAAGTCATTTTGACAGCAATGCAGAAAATGGATCTGATGGAGTATGCATAGGAACTGGAGGCTATCATATCAGCCTATCAATTTGGAGACAAATTGCTATTTTAATCGGAATATTTCAAGAAACCTCAAACTCAGTATGTTCAAAATAGATTTTCTTTCTAGTCTTATTGCCCTCTGTGTCTCAATTAAGAGATTTCTAAATATTTTGAGCAAGCAGATATAATCTAAATGAATTCTTCCACTACTCTCATGACTGGTGTAAACTTGTCATCAAATGCTAGAGAATCTACCTCAGCATCGTCTTAAAATCCTAACGTCTCCTCTCCGCCCTTATTTCCACTGCCTTTATGTCAAAGCCATGCCATCTCTTACAGGGTCTGAGTCACATGCCTCTCATCTGGTCATGCCTTTCATCACTTTTTACCACTTACACTTCTTTTTAAGTTTATTTATTTATTTTGAGAGACAGAGAGAGAGAGAGAGGTGGTGAGGGGCAGAGAGAGAGAGAGGGAGAGAGGAATCCCAAGCAGTCTCTGTGTTGTTAATGCGGAGCCTGATTCAGCCCGAACTCACGAACCTTGAGACCATGATCAGAGCCAAAACCAACAGTCAGACACTTAACTGACCAAGCCACCCAGGCGCCCCTTCCCACTTATATTTCTTTACCCACATTGCCAAAGCACTGCAGATCTACAAAATAATTCTGATTATGTCATTTTCCAGCTTCAAACCTCTCCTGGCATTGTGTTGTCCAACGGACTGTGTCTTGCCCTCCACAGTCTGACTGCAGTTTATCTTACCAACCTCTTCAGCACCTGTTTGGGCCATTTCTTAAATCCAGTCACAGAATCTGTCATTCCCTGAGTACACCAGGTTTTGCCATGACTTTATGTCACTTTGCCATCTGTTTCCCTTACCTGAAAAATCCATCTCCTTCTTTAGCTGAAAGCTCCAACTTTTTCTTTAAAAGATAGAAATTGGCATTTCCTCTTGGAGATTCATCTCGTGGCCAGTGGTGGAGTGACTGGTTCTATCTTCAGTATTCTGTGATAACATTTTGTTCTTACTTAGGTGATGGTACTTTCTATGCCATGCTCTAATTTTTGTGTTTATGTGTCTATCTCCACAGGTTTTCAAGTTTGTTGTGAGAGGAGCCTAACCTATTACCTGATGCATTTTAGGTACTGAATGTATGATTCTTGGATGAGTAATTAGCCCAGAGTATACCTCTGTTACAAGAACATGACTCTTATAAGGGAGACAAACGTATTCTTCACATAGTTGAAGTTTATGAATGCCATATTTGCTGTGAATAGCTGAGGCAGTGGTAAGCAATTTGTTTTAAAGTTGAGTTTAATTGTATATAAATATTTAAAAAATTATCTTTTTTTCAATTTCAATTGATTATTTGTTTTTTTTAATTTAATTTTTTATTTTTTTAAATTTACCTCCGAATTAGTTAGCATATAGTGAAACATTGATTTCAGGAGTAGATATGTGGGAGCACCCAAATATATAAATCAATTAATCACAAACATAAAGAAACTCATCAATAGTAATACCTTAATAGTAGGAGACTTCAACACCCCATTCACAGCAATGGACAGATCATCTAATCAAAAAATCAACAAGGAAACAATGGCTTTGAATGACACATTGGACCAGATGGACTTAACAGATATATTCAGAACATTTCATCCTAAAGCAGCAGAATATACATTCTTCTCCAGTGCACATGGAACGTTCTCCAGAATAGACCATATACTGGGACACAAATCAGCCCTAAGTAAGTACAAAAAGATCGAGATCATACCGTGCATATTTTCAGACCACAATGCTATGAAACTTGAAATCAATCACAAGAAAAAATTTGGAAAGGTAACAAATACTTGGAGACTGAAGAACATCCTACTAAAGAATGAATGGGCTAACCAAGCAGTTAAAGACGAAATTAAAAAGTATATGGAAGTCAATGAAAATGATAGCACCACAAGCCAAAACCTCTGGGATGCAGCAAAAGCGGTCATAAGAGGAGAGTATATAGCCATCCAGGGTTTCCTAAAAAAGGAAAAAAGATCTCAGATACACAACCTAACCTTACGCCTTAAAAAGCTGGAAAAAGGACAGCAAATAAAACCCAAAACCAGCAGAAGACAGGAAATAATAAAGATTAGAGCAGAAATTAATGCTATCGAAACCAAAAAAAACAGTAGAACAGATCAATGAAACCAGAAGCTGGTTCTATGAAAGAATTAACAAAATTGATAAACCACTGGCCAGTTTGATCAAGAAGAAAAAAGAAAGGACCCAGATAAATAAAATCAAGAATGAAAGAGGAGAGATCACAACCAACACAACAGAAATAAAAAATTATCAACTTTTTTTGGAATTGCTTTTAATTTAAATTTGTTCTTAATGTCAACAGAGGGCCAAATACTGTGCATGTATCACATATAAGTTATTTTAGAAGATATTTGCAATTCACACACTGTTTGAATAAAATCCTGATGTGACACATTTGTGAAATTGTTAATCAATTATTAGTAAAATTAAAGTACATGGCATTTAAAGAAGTCTAATATTATGTTGCTCTATTTCTAACTTCATCTTAAGAACTCAATAGAAATTATCAAGGAAAGTGTATACACTAGAGTGAATTGAGATTTCAGACTACCAGAGAAAAGTCTATATACCTAATGAAGACACACACACACACACACACACACACACACCACACACATCCTCTTTAGCTTTGAAGTAACAGTTAAATTTGGGTGGCATTTTATGGCTTTCCACAACCTGATTAAGAAGGGTCATTATACTTTTAATACACAATGTGGCATTCAAGTATGAATAATAACTTTTTTTCTTGTTTAAATGATGTTAGTTTACCAAATGTTTCCTGTCTTTATGCCCATTATGTTACATCCCCCTAAAGACCTCTAGTAAATTTAGACAGCACTATCCAAAAAAGATATCTTAACAACAATATAAATATAGTCCTGGCATACTCCAAAGTTCGACGTGTGTTTCAATGACCTACTGCCTTTTTGTATTGAACTCTCCTTCTAGTTTTCTGCAAACCTGAATGTGTTGGGTAAGGGGCCACTGTTTGTAATAATTTAACTTCCTATTCTTTATGTTTTGTTTCTGCTTCTACTAGAATATAAACTCTTTGATAGCCAATTGTGACTTTTTTTTTCTTTTTTTTCACACATTTTAGCTTACGGCCCCACTCCCTAATACAAGGTCAGTGCTGATTAGACATCATTTGAGTGTATGGAAGAACAACTGTATATCCTGCCTAGAAACAAATTTGGCTAGGAGGTAATAGGATAATTTTACTCACATATGCTTTTGGGGGCTTGAAAATTATGCAATTTGAGGGGTCTTATTTAAGATATATAATAAACTATAAATATGAAATTGTGGGGGCCTCTCAGTGCTGTGGAAGTGGTCCATGGAAATGAGTGTCTCTAAAGCCTCAGATTCATTAATTATATGAAAATGTTGCTTCTATGTTTAATACTATGATAATGTACTGTAATAATGGAGCAGCACTGAGGTCTTCTCTGTGGCTGGATTTATAATCTGTTTTAGGTCACTGTTACCTGAACGACTCTCCTTGGGCTGGACCGACCCGGAAAGGTGAGATCACAGAGGGTTCCACTGAGGAGGTGTGCCCTGAGGAATTGTTTCCATTAAACACAGTGGGACTTAACCTGAAGAGTGATTTTAAAACTTTATGAGAGCTAATGTCCTTTTTAGGTAGATTTCTTTAGTTTTCTTGCATAAAATTAAAATTTATTTAATTAATAAAAATATACTGATTGTTAAAATTAATTTGCGTCAACTTCATGTGTGAGTAAATATATAGATATATTGACAAAATAAGAGTGAGAGATACCCACATAAACGTATGCAAAGTTAGAGTGAGCCTGGGAAATTCGAAATGTATTGTATGTGTCCTATTGCTTAGTGGTATTTTTTTTATTTTTTCCCCATCCTCACACAAATGTGCTTATCTTCATTTATTTTGGAGCAGAGCTGCTGATATGAACTCTAGGGCCTAAGATTACAATCTGGGAAATCTGGGTTTTCTCCAGATGGTTTCATAGGAGGTCCAGAGGGCCCATGCCCCATTCTTAATTCCTGCCTTGTTTATATCCAATTTAATGACCGTCTGGCCTCTGTTACTGCACAAGGGTGTTACAAATCTCAGTGGTCATTGGCTCAGGTTTTAGCCACAGATACAGAGAAGAGAGGCATGGAAAGACTGGATTTGCTGCTACTCGTGCTGTTTATATCTGAACGGTCTCATAAAGCCTGATGAGTACATAATGGTTATTTCTGTTCGTGGCAGGTCTGGCCACTGGTCTGTGGAGCCCGGAGTCCTAGGCTTCCTATTTGAAGGCTCATTCAGACTTCAGTTCTCAGGGATTTACTCATCACTCAGTAAACTGGTTCCTCTCAGAGATTAGCATATTGGATTAGGTTCAGATTAGGTTTGCCAATTCTTGAGAAGTGTGTTTTGACACAGCAAGCATAAACTAAATAACAGGCTTATTGGACACTTAGGTCTAATATTTTAGTGTAAACTAAGATATTTTGCAAAATTTTTTACTTGCATGATGTCTTCTCCAAATGTGTCCTTTTTGGCTGACTCTTCTTGACAATAGTAGCATGTAAATCAGTTACTCTAAATTATTTGTGAATTGCAACATGAAACTAATTCTTTATACAATCTTTATATACATATTCCAGTGTCTGAGTAATTTTTTTTTCAAAATTAAACATATATTCATGTTTCTAATCTTTTACACAGAGTTCTGAAACAGTTTTCATAAGTCATTTGGCATTTAGAACTTGACCTGATCTTTTCTTTTTGGTAACATATTGTTTGTTTATTTTGTTGTGTTTTGCTTTGTTTTGTTTGTTTGTTTCCACCACTAATTCCAGATAGATAGAAAAAATGCCTCTTTCAAATTTCATTTAGGTGTCTTATACAGCTTGTGTGTTATGGAGAAAAATGAATTATATCAGGGGTGCCTGGGTGGCTCAGTTGGTTAAGCATCTGACTTCAGCTCAGTTCATGATCTTGCAGTGTGTGAGTTTGATCCGTGTGTAGGGCTCTGTGCTGACAGCTCAGAGCCTGGAGCCTGCTTTGGATTCATGTCTCCCTCTCTCTCTGCCCCTCTCCCTCTTGTCCTCTTTCTCTCTCTCTCCCTTTCAAAAATCAAAAATAAACATTAAAAACAATTTAAAAAATGAAGTATATCAAAAGTGTGAATCTTCTCTGGAGGTTTAGCTTCTCAATGGGAAAACTGTTCTCTTCCTTGCATAAATCATTTATAAATAGATGTAGTGTGAAGCATCCTATATTTTAAATCAGAATTTAGCAAAGAAAGAACAAATTGAGTCTGGAATGTATTCAGTGTCAAAAAGGGCTCAAAAAAATGGTGGGTAAACCCCCAGAAGTCTGCTTAAATGGGGTCCTGCTGACCAAATGAAGAAGGATTAGATCATCAAAATACACAGCAATAATAATGGACTTAATTCATTGAACAAAACAGCAAATGGTGAGTCAATAGAAATATAAAATGATGGGTATATTGAAAACTTGATGAAGAATGGGATATTTATCATTTCAAAATACTTCCTCATAAAGCATGTATTAATTACAGAGTTATAGCACAATTTAACAGTAGAAAAGCTTGGCTAACATTTTCTTTTTTTTTTTTTTTCCAACGTTTATTTATTTTTTTGGGGACAGAGAGAGACAGAGCATGAACGGGGGAGGGGCAGAGAGAGTGGGAGACACAGAATCGGAAACAGGCTCCAGGCTCCGAGCCATCAGCCCAGAGCCTGACGCGGGGCTTGAACTCACGGACCGCGAGATGGTGACCTGGCTGAAGTCGGAGGCTTAACCGACTGCGCCACCCAGGCGCCCCAACATTTTCTTAATCAAATGATCAAACTGAAAATCGGCAGTAATGGGACAGACTGAAACTGTGTGTTACTTCATAAGAGGCAGTGAGAAAAAGCACAACATCGTTGCGTGATATTACCACCCCAAACCCATAACCGAAATGTAATTAGACGCAAATTGGAATACGTTATACAAAATAAGTAGCTTACAATCTTCAGAATATCGAGATCATGAAAAAGTCAAAGAAAGACCAAGGAATATAAAAAGACGTGCCAATGAAATGCAGCCTATGATGATATGCTGGAAGTTTTCTGTGGAAGTCATTATTAGAGCAACTGAAGAAATTGGCATGGGACCTGAGGATTCAATGACAGTCATGCATAAATAGTATTTTGGTTTTGGCGGTGGTGTGCTCTGTGCTGTGGTTATATAGCAGATTGGCTTTGTTTGTAGGAGTTAAACACTCAAATTGTTTGATGGTGGTAGGCTATTAGGTCAGCAACTTGTTTTCAAAACTAATTTTGAACTTTTCTTCTCAGTTTAGAAGAGGTTGGTAATTGTCATAAAAATTAAAAAAAAATAAAAGCTAAAAAAGTGATTTTAGAATTTAAGCTTGTGAAAAGTTGCACTGTATTTTGTTTAGTTCTAAACTACAATGCAAAACACAAATAATAAATAAGTAAATACGTAAATAATTAAAAGCCTAAGATTAAACTTTAAAATAATGATATGAAATCAATAGGTTTTTTTAATACCGAAGAAAGCATTTTTAGAAAGCAGACATAAATTATGAGAGGAAGATTCTGATTTCATTAGGATGCCTAAGGAATAATTAAATGTAGGAAGATGTAATTCCATGCATAACATTTTTTCCTCAGTGCGACTGTTGCTTCTGATTCTCATAAATTTTTATCTTTGCTACCATTTTTATATACTGGAATGTACTGTGTGGCACTTAAAATCCATATATTTCTCTGGGAAAAAATATTATGAAAGTCCCATAACATTTGTGTGTATCGACCTCAGTAAAAATCATGACTATAATTGGAAAATAGAAAATCCATCTGTTTCATGAGAGTGTAATAGATTTTGACTTCCAGACAGGGTAACTGAGTTATGTTTGGTATTGATATACATTAGTAACCGCTTGTTCTTCCTCCCTTTTTATTAGGTAATCCTTTCAAAACAGCCTCCCCAGTGTGAGTTGCAAGCATTCTGTAAAAACATGATCTACTCACTTAATTGTGGACTACCACATTTTTCTTTTGGTAAGACAATTAAAAGTATGTGACTCATTAAACATTAATATATTTCTTTATGAAATCATGTAAGTTGAGCTTTAAAATTTTGTATTGGGTCTGATTATTTGGTTTAAGAGCCTGCATTGATTAAAATATTGAAGTATTGAATCATTACTTCATCATTTTTGTTCTTAATTAACTTTTTGCTCAATTGCACCCTTCTATGGAAGGGAATATTTCATGTTTTAAGATACAGTAATTGCCTTAAATAATAATTACCTATTTATTTTATTTTATTTATTTATTCTGAGAGAGAGAGACAGAAGGAGAGAGAAAATTCCAAGCAGGTTCTGTGCTGTCAGCACAGGGGCTCGAACTCACAAGCCATATGATCATAACTTGAGCCGAAACCAAGAGTTGGACACTTAACTGACGAAGCCACCCAGGTGCCGCAATAATTACTAGATTATTAATGTGATATAAATTTAGCACACAGTTTTCAGAGAAGATTATACTTTTAATCATCCATGAAGATAGAGAAGACCCTAGTACCATGACCACAGACAAATAAAATGACTAAATCAGAAAAAGATATGATGACTATCCACCAAAGGATAGTCAGATTGCAAACTAATTTTTTTTTTTCAAAATTCATCCTGCCCATGCAGAGTTAAGAGAGAGTAAGCTCTACATGGGATGTAAAACTAAGAGATATAACAACAGGGAAGTATTTCCAATAACTACAGACATTGGGAGAAGGCCCACATCAAACTGATTTCTCTCAGCAGGCTATACAGGTCACTTGCCAGTAGACTGTTGAGTATAAATGGGCTCAATTATTCTAGCCCAAACTAGTGGAAGTTTTGTTTTCTTGTTTTTATGTTTTTTTTGTTTTTTTTTTTTCCTGTTTAACAGTGCACATGGACACTGATTTAGACAAACCCATATTAAATGTACATGTTGGCCACTAAACCACTTGAAGTAATGGGATATGTTTTCCTGTGCATTAATGATAATGTGAGCATATAATAGGGTCCTTCATCCAAAGACTCCAAAATGAAGGCAAATATTTTTTTTTCCTTTCACTTCACAAAAGTATAGCAATACTAGGTGATTATTTTTCCAAATATGGCATACCAAATAAAGCAGTGTCAATATACAGTAAGTCTGCTGTAGCACAGCTGATATTATTCTACCACTTCTTAATACCATGTACTATTTCCCTTACTTATAATCATCTCCTTAGTCTACATTTCCCCGTTTCTACATTGCAGAGAAGTGCAACTTTTCTTGACCCTTTAGGTTTTCTTTTCTCAAGTTTGGACTTTTTACTCTTTCCTTGTAATGCTTAAAAATTGGTGAAGAAAATAACTTACAATGGCCTAGAAAGTAACTGTTCTTTACTTACATGACCGTCATGAACAACAGGGAACTTGATCTCTCCCCCCATCTAGAAATATGACAACTGCCTCCACTCCCAGTTCATCACTAAACCCATCATTCTGAAAACTTATAGAATAAGAAAGGAGGAAAAAGACATAAAGAAGAGTCTGAACAAGTCAGATTCCAGGTTCAGAACCACTAGAGTCAGGCTTGCATGGGAAATCTTAGAATTCAGAAATGAGACTAGCCCTTTGAAAAGATGCAGGAATTTAGGTGTTCTCAATGCAGGCAGGTATTCATCTGAAGAGTGTGCTGGCAATAGTTCAAACAAAACACACTCAGGGAGATCTAGCAAGAAATTATCACGGGTTCTTAGACACTCCAGTATTCAAGAAAGAGCATCAGTTACTAGACTAGGCAGGTAAAGTAAGAATGTGGTTACAGCACCTTATAGAGCTAAACCCAATGTAGAAAAAAATAGCAATACAGTTGTTTAGACTGGGTCACTTAAGCTCTTAGATATTTTAACACTGTCCCCGGAATAGGTTTTTCCCTGGGGTAAGATAAATTTCTGATACAGAAACAGATTCTGAAGATTAAGAATATGTATACTCAGAGAAATGGAAGAGAGCTACAAAGACAAATATGTTGGTCATTATAATGTATTATGGCAAGATGTTTCTGATCCTCTGAAAAGTGGTGGTATAGAGTTAGCTTTTATGACAATCAAATAAATCTATGGAATAAATTTTATTCTTAGGATTTATTCTTTCTATGTTCCATCTGAAGTGGGTAAATTTCTAGCTTCTATTTCAAAAATAATATTCAAAAATATTAATTTTTTTTCAAAATTCTCTTAGTATTTTTGGTGGATTCCCAAATCATTCTTCTTCATACACAGACTTCTTAAAAGTACAATCCATAGTCTGATCTTTACTACCTCAACAACTTTTTATAATCTCATTTATGTACATCACTCTAGAAAAATCCCTCCCATTGATTTAACGACCGCCAAAATCTAACACACACATTCTCACTTCTCATCTTATTTGATCTCTCTGTGACATTATATCGCAGCTTCCTACTTCTTTAAATGCTCATGTTGTGGCATCAGGTTTCCAATTCTTTTCCTAGCCTTCTCCTACCCACAACTTTCTCTGTGATCAGGCCTCCTCTGCCTCCTTTCCTAAATCCATTCTTTGAATGTTCTCATCTCCTACCATTCCATCTTGGGTCATTTTCTTATATTTTACATGGTTTTTCTCTTGATTATATAATTAACTTGGTAGCTTACTAACCCACTTGTTCACCAATGACATTTTCTTTCTTTTCACTCAATTTTCTACCATTGATCTCTTTACTGAGCTTATTAATTATCAAGTTCCTAACTGCCAATTTCTATCTTTTGTAGGATATTGGACAGGAAATATAAATAAATGGGTCCCACATGGAATTCATTGTCTTCCCTGGAAATTATGTTCCTTTACTTCTTATATTTCTCATACTGGTTTACAGCATCACCATATATGTAGTTTCATGGCAATCACCTCCAGTTTCTTCCTCTTCTTGATGTTCCACATGCAATAAGTTAACATCTCACAACTGTCTCTAAATTATAAATTTGTTTTTTGTTACTACTCTTCTAGTACAGATTTTCATCATTTCATAGATTTTTTTTCTGTTGTTCCTGAAACACAAATGCTGTCTCATATCAGATGCTATTTTTCTAGATCAGTTTAAGTTCCTCTGTCCAATAGCATAATGTGTACATCACAAGAATTGCACTCTAATGAAAGCCACTTTTATCTTAGGGCCTAAATTGAAATGACTGTAACCCTCCATCTAATATTCAAGGTCCACTTTCCTTCATTCTATTCCCATTATATTCAAGAGTATCCAGAATGAAGGGTCTCAGATGAATCCAGAACTAAGCCTGGCTTGGTCTCCCCTCTATGTCCTAGGGATGTGAGCTCTCTATGATAATGTTACTCTTCTTGGCACAGCCTCTACTGGATGCTGTCCCTCTGTGCACACACATTTGTCACAGGATGGGTTGGTAAAGAAATTCTGGTTTCAACCTGGAAGTATATAAAAGCCTTTCTTCTCCAACTTGGTGAGCTGCTTTGATATCTTGGTGTTGAAATGGCACCACTAGAATTGAAATGGCACCATTAGAATCGCGTCCTAATTCTCACAAAATTCTGAACATCGTTTGTGGGGAATAAGCTTAGAAATTCCCTGGGCTTACATCAATGGGTTAAAAAGGCATAAAGAATTACAAAGCCATAAGATGCTCACGCCCGAGTTTGGATAAACAAGATAAGGAAACCAAGAATAGGGAGGTGCAAAGGCACCTCAGAATAAAGAGGGGGTGTAGAGCCCCCAGAATAGAGAGGGAGGGGCAAAGCCCAAAAATAAGGGCACAAAGGTGTCCAATACATAGGTAAAGGAAATAAACAAGATTAGATATTTAGGATGGAAGCACCCCCAATTTAGTACTATAGCAGAAAGCTGCTTTCACAGGAAGAAACAAGCAAGTTAGGTAAACAGGTAAATTGGACTATAGACCTGCTGTGATGCAGGTAAAGCAGCCCAGAGAGGAGATGATTAACGAAAGAAAAGGTGTCTTGTTAACTCTGAAGTTATTTCCCCTACCTGTCTCATCCCCTAGGCTAGCTAAGATAAACAGAGGTGGTGCCTCATGTCCACTGTAAACAACCTTCCACCCTACTGCCCAGCATCAGGATTTTGCTTCCTATTAACCCAAACCCTTAACCCCAAATATCTTCAAGACCCCCTTTTCCTCACGTCCACAAGTTAATGTTCATAGATTCATTGTCTCTTTGTGCGTGTCCATTGTCATGTTTGTAAGCCTTCTGATCCTAATAAAAATGGGGCAAGGACCCTTATTTGGGGCTCCTGTCTTTTCCCAGACATTAGCCATTTCTTGTGTTTCATCATGTGTCCTGCTCTCTTGCTAGACAAGAGAGAACTCTAGACTCAGAATCTATGACAATCGTTCCTTTTGTTCTCATTAATAAATGATCAAACAACACAAAAATACACTTTCATACATACTCCACTAAAACAAGTGTGGGTTTATTATTATTATTTTTAATTACTTTCCTGTTTTTGTCTTATTTTTGTTTTGTTTTAACTTCCTCCTGTTCAACAGGATAGCAGGCCTTTCTGAATATGTTTTAAGGGTAATATGTTTCTAGGATAATAGGTTGTTTTAAGTCTTAAGTACTCTGATGAGATTAAGTGAAGTGTTTCTAAAAGAAATACCAAGAGAAGAAGATGTATGGGTTTGGAGAATGTTATTTGGAGAAACTCAGTAGCTGTGAGGGTAGAGAGTAGGGCTTTCCTCTAGACAGGAGGTGTAAAAGTCTACCCAAACTGTAGAGAAACAACAAACAGTATTAAGAGGGCATAATAAAAACTCCTGATGGGATTAAACCCCTACTTTCTACCAAAATTGAATGCTTACACAGCAGAATTGAAACTAAAGATGGCTGATTGTCTTATCAAGTCTCAGAGAAAATTCTACTGATTCTGTGTTTTTGTTTTGTTTTGTTGGGTTTTTGTTTGTTTGTTTTTGTTTGCTTGTTTTTGTTTTTTTTTTAATCTCTGTTTTTCCCTGAGAGGTGTGGAGTTCATATCTTAGCATAGCATAGTGGTCAAGACCATGGGCTCCAGAGACTAACTGGTTGGAGTCACAACCAGTAACTACAATACTTTCTAGTGCTGGAGCTTGAAAAATTATGTAAACTGTCTCTGTCTCATTTATTGATCTGTTAAAAAAAAAAAAGGGATAATGATATTACCTTTTTCATATAGCTACTGTGATAATTAAATGAAATCATTCATGTAAAAGACTCAGCAGAGTACATGGCACAGAGTGTGTGCTCAATACAGCAGTATTATTATCCTCCACCCCAGGCGAGCAAGTTGAATAATTTACCCTGTGAACAGTCTCAGCTTTCAAAGTAGGTGATGCTGTAAATGTAAGATACACTTTCCTAAATAATCCATTGAGTTCAGGAATATAAATTCCATCTTCAACTTAGGGGTTGGGTGTGGGAGCAAATATCATTTTTGTTTTAAGGAAGCATGGATTTTACTGGGAGATGAGTTGTCAAAATAGTATTTTGAAATTTTAATTCATTCACCTCACAGGTTTCTCCCTATCACTTTTCCCCATTCAAATAGATCGCTGATATGCTAACTACTTCCTTGCCCAAGGGATAGTATATGGTAGGTAGTAAATTGCCAAAGTAAATGGTCTAAGCAATAAATCACTATAGATGATCTTGAGAGAAAACACAAAAGATTATTTAAACCTTTGCTATGGAAATCGGTTTATGAGTGGAGCTTCCCAACTACATAAGGAAGTGAGTTTCTCCAAAATAGAAAAATCTCAGGAGCCAAAAAAGGCCAAGCTGGGTTCCAATAACTTCACTAAGGAGGTAGCAAGACTCTAGAGAGAAATGGTTTCATGTTACAACTAGAAAAAATGTGTTTGTGTCATAGAATGTGACAATCAACTCATCAATGAGAAAGTAAGACCCTAGAAACAAATAGCTTTATGATATAGTTTGGACCACAGTGTATGAATTTCAGGCCTCTGGGGTGACCTGGAAGCATCAGGCAGTCACCAACCTGAAGAAGTTTGGTGGACGAGGGTAGCAGGCATCTCTAAAATCTTGTGTAAACAAATGATCAAAGACTAGAGACACCTTCCTATCTGCGCCTCCTTCCTCCTACCCAAGATGTGATCCCAGAATTTAACAGTGAAGAGAACCCCAGAAATAAAGCATAGTGTTGTGGGAAGGGAGCTCATCAAAAAGACTAAAGGTTAGCTTTCTGATATCCCAGAGCTAAGAGTCTAAAGTAAATTAGAGTAACACAAGTAAAAGAAAATTTTGAGCTGAGATTCATACTCGAAAAGCAGCAAGTGAACCTTAATCCCTACTTTAAAAAAGTATCTCATAGACTCTTTCCCTTCCTTCCTTCCAGACCATCCCTTATATTGTCTAGTAAAATGCTCCTTTGATCTACATAGTCTCAAACAAATACATTTCAGCTTGTAGTTTTTCTTCTCATTTGCCAAACTAATACCCTGCTTAATTGATTTTAGCACAAGGAAACAATTTTCTCTAACAGTGTAGACAAGTTTCCTCTTTCAACAAATAAAACCAAACCAAAATCTCCTTATTGCTTTGAAAAGAAATATTTTGACTTCTCCTTTTCTCACTAAATTTTCAGACATGGGTCAAGATTCTTGAACACTCAACCTCCAAAAGTAGATTTTCTTATGTATGAGGCTTAGGAATGGAAGCCTGATCCTAAAATGATGGTGACAGAATGCCTTCTGGCCTCTTTCATAGTTCTGTTCCTGGTCCATGATCTCTGTTATATTAGCAGTCTCTCCCAAGTATTCACAAGAATGCTCCATCCAACTTTTCTTTACCAATGTCACCTTTGTAAGATTCCTCTTCACATGCCAGCCATGCTAAACACAAACATGTCTTCAGAAGTCCTATTTCCTTTCCCTACATCTTTCTGTTTCTGTGCCTCCTTGCTGCCTTCCCCCTTTCCCACACCCACCACTAATGTAGCATCTCTCTTTTCTCTTTAAGAACTTCCCAAGACTTTCTCTACTTCCACAGACAAAATGTGCTGCCCTGTCTTCTGGACTTGCATAAAACTTTCCAATGTCTGCATTATAGCACTTACAACAGTGACTATAATTATTTATGTGTCCATCTATCTCAATAAATCATGCACTTCTTAAAGAAAAGTGCATGGCTTATTTTTCTTTAAATCTTCAAAGCTTTCATGGTGCTTGACGTAAGATAGGTGCTTAATGTTGATGAATGAATGACTGCATGAACTGGTGCAAACTTTATAATCCACTGCCCAGTTGTTATTCTGAAGCAATTTTATTAGCTCAGGTCTTTGTGTATTTTAAAGTTCCATGAGAAAAGTCACAGATATATTCATCATGCTATTTGAAAGGAAAGGATCTACATTTTTTTGTAGTTTCAGTGAAACACCTTTCATAAAAGACACTATAAATTTTATCCCCCCAAATTTTTAAATATAGTCTTGTCCACCTTTTGACTAACATGCAATATAAAAATATGGCATTAATAATTGTATAGGTGATTATAAGGTAAGACTATCCCCAAGTCATATTGAAACATTTGTCTGTTGGTCTTTTAGGTAATCTGACATTTTTAATGTGAAGAAAAAAAAAAAAGTATTAGAGGAGGTCTGCCATCCCTGGAAAACTGCCTGAAGGGCCGGCTCCATTCATATTATTGAGAATTTGGTAGTCCTGAGCTGACAAATTATAGCATTAAGCGATTTTTCCCCTAAACTCTTCTTGAAGTTGTAGTTTATAATTACTCCTCATTCCCTGGAAAATGTCAACTATAATAGGAAAGAGATGGGAAAAGAATATTCTATGTCCTTCCCTGCCCCCACCTTTTTTCTTTTAGTTGACTGATGTAAATTGGTTCAACTCAAATGACTAGCAGAGGCTTTGCTTGTATAATTTCGATTGCATTTAAATTATCAACTTTAATGTACTGGGAAAAGAAAAAAGCCCACATACGTGAAAGAGAAAAAAGAATGAAAAAAGTGAAGCGTAATTCCTATCCCTAAAAACTGGAGAGATATATTAAAAGTGAAAAGAGCATGTTGAGTTAAGACAATGGAAAAAGAGAAAAATTTTCCTCTCATGAGGCAGTGGACAGATGCTCTAAACAGTCAGATTTGACTTTTTCGTATTCTAGGGAAGAACTTTTATACAGCCTGAATTTCCTAGCTCTAATGAGGGATGATTTAGGAGGTGAAGCCAACTCCAGTCATCTCCCAACTTCACACTCTGAGAGCTGCCAATGTCTATGCTTAATGAGGTGGATTTGGAGCCATGCCTGTAATTAACTTGACCCTGTGAAACCCTGTTTCTCAAACATTTTAAACCCATGACCCTCTAAAGCTTTCTTGTTCTGTATATTACACCAGCCAGTAAAACTCTGTCATTTTACTTCAAATTATGTGTGTATATATATATTATACATACATACAAATATATGTATATATATAATATTATGTATATGTATACATAATATATACATGCATAATATGTACATATATACATAATATATACATAATATATATAAATATATTATACATACATATACAAATTGTATGTATACAAATTATATATATATATATATATATATATATATATATGGATACTTTTTCAATATATTTGGCCTATTGGTGATTTTGACATATATCTTCAGTGAATTTTCACCATGTACTATTCTCCCCTTACTGTAAAGTGTGGTTAAAATATGAGAGCTGTACAATTTTGTAGCATAGAGTAGCATAGACCAACTATGTGGTATGGCATATGTTATTCTATGTTCTTGATCAGATTTGCATCATGAGTGTTCTTGGAGCATTTCAGTCACATCGAATATCCAAAGGGCAGAGGGAAGGCTTTAAATTTATCTTTATATTTAATTTACATTAATCATATATACTTTCTAAGTATATTCCATTGAAATTTTAATAAGAAAATTTATTTATTATTTATTATTTGTTTATTTGTTTTTGTAGACTTATCTGTAGAGGGAAATAGTGCCTCTATCTACTGTGGAACACAATTATAATTTTAGTTTTGTAATTCAGTGGATTTAGAGGAATGCTTACTTTTTTTTTCATCCAGAATGTGGTATTATCAAAAGTAGGACTGATTGTGGTATAAGCTAGTTTCTCTATTATTATTAGAAAAGTATATGAAATTCAAGACAAGAAAATTTAATCTGTATACTTAGGAAATAGCAGAGAACAAGGTTGTTTTGCACCATACTTTAGGTTTTGGCTTACACACTATTAGAATATTCATTGGGACATATAACACTTTTGTTTAGAAATATAACCAATTTAAATAAGACACACCCAATGAGGGATCTGGTTACAAATTTTAAAATAGAATAAGATTTACTGAATGCTTCACAAACTTCTGTACATGATTGGGCCAATTTTAACAAGACCTGTGCTGCTTGAGTATTTGGAGTAGAAGCCAAATAACTTCATGGATTCAAATGGATTCAGCTGGAAAAGAGACACAGCCTGGCATGTTTACAAATGTTTAGTTTTGCAACTGAGAGTAAGATCTATTAGTTGAGGTAATTCCTAGGAGAAACAGAAAAAAACAAAAGGAGAAATTATTTAAAATATCAACTTATTTCAAATTTTGAACATTTATAAGAAACAATTGTAAATGTTGTTTCTATGTTAGCATTAAATAAGATCATCTGATCTAACTCTGTAGACATTTGAAGGCACACGTTCTGAAAGTATACATTTGCTACCATCTGATATATGATAGATTCAGGCAATGCCTAGGTGTATGATCACACTTTGGATAATACCAAAACACTGTATCATTTCAACTTGTATTGAGTGCTTGGTCTGACACATGTCAGGAACCAGGAAGTATGTTTGACCTTTCTCGGAACAAGATTTCAAAGTGTGTAAAAATTATTTGGGGGATTATTAAAATATAGATTTCTTTATTCCACCCTCAAAATTCTGATTCAATACTTCTGGAGTAGGACAGAGAAGTTTGCATTGTAACTACTGACCCAAGACTTTCTGATGGAGCTGATCTTTTGAATTCATTTTCAGAAGCTTAGTCTTTAGAGGAATTCTAGGCATCTTATACTATGTGAGAACCACATCTAGTACACCATGCATGGTACTAATGGATGGTTATTTTGTAAAAAATCAAATGTCTACCAAAAAGCACAGCTTTATCATAGCCTTGTGTTAGGGTTAACAATATTATGTAGTAGAAGTATATCTGTCTTAATGTTTTTAATTTTTTTTTTTCAAACCACTCACCCTACTCTTTCATACACCTACCCCTAAGTGTCTAATTCTCTTTGCTATCAATTCAGCTCCTTAGTGGTAACAGGTCAAGCATTTAACAAGTAATCCAGCCAGGGCAACTGCCAATCATATAGACTCTAGAACCAGGCAAAATGTATGAAATCTAGTAAAATTTAGACAGGAACAGAAAGTTTGCTTGGTGTCTGCCAGCCAGAGTTAGTCCTTTGGTATCTCAACTACACTAGTCCACCTAAGCTTGAGAATTTTGTTGGTTGTTACTCTTTAGTTTCACATGAATCAATATTTTTGCTTTTTGTCAAAATGAATTTCACTCATGAATTGCACTCTTCCAATAACATGGGATAGATATATTCTTATAATATACAAATAGCAATAAACAAACAAAATGAACCTAATGTAAGAAGATGGTCTACTTCTAAAAATTTCTGGTACTGTGGTCTGTTAATTGTAAGATATGTTAGGATAAATGATATTGTTAGATTTTTCTCTAGGAATTTTCATTTACTGACAATAATTTTATTATGCTTCTTTTATACCAGAAACTGTTATAGAGACTCAAATGTAATTATCAACAATTTTGTATAAAAAATTTTGTGTAAACATAATTTTGTATAAACAAAATCAGTCTTTTGTTAAAAATTTTTAATGTTTATTTCTGAGAGAGAGAGAGAGAGAGAGAGAGAGAGAGAGAGAGAGAGAGAGAAAGCAGGGGAGGGGCAGAGAGAGAGGAAGACACATAAACTGAAGCAGGCTCCAGGCTCTGAGCTGTTAGCCCAGAGCCTGATGCGGGGCTTGAACCCGAACCGTGAGATCATGACCTGAGCCGAACTCAAGACACTTGACCAACTGAGACACCCAGGCACCCCAAAAACAGTTTTTACCTAGTTGATGTGGGCATTATTTTAGCAGGTATTAGTTTGGGGGGCAGGGGAAGGAATGAAAGTCAGTGTTACACAGCTATCACAGAGACAAAGGAAGTCAGGAAAATATTTTAAATATGAGCATCCTTAGAGTATAAAGTATGCCTAGGTCTCCTCATATTCCCCATCTATATCTATCATATTAACTATCCAATATTACAGGATGGTGAGTTGTGGGTTTGGCTTCCACTTTCCCCAGCAAAGCTGAGAGTGGCAGAAAGGATTATTCAAGACTCTGCAAGTCAAGAGAAGTGAGAGGAAGGTTAAGGGAAGTCTCCCCGAGCTGCTCTCAAGCTCCCATATTTATTAAGCATATATTTATGGAAATAATCCTCAGTACATCAGAGGGCTATGTGCCAGTAAGAGTGTATTGAAAGCGTGCAGAGAAACAAGTTAAGGCATTCCCAAGACTACAATAGAACAGATGTAGAAAGCAGGGTGGAAAACAAGATAAGATATTCCATACATAACAAGGTCTAAGGAATTCATGAGCACAGGCAGGACTCAACCACTAGATATATATTAACTACATAAGCAAAACACAGCCCACTGTTTTCAGCAAGGCCAGAAAGCAGTGTTCTGCTTTGGAACGTGTCCCCTATAATCTCCTAACTCAGGACACAGCTATTTGATTTCCCACAGTGACTGTTAAAGACATTTACTTCCTTCCACAGCACAATGTGCCAACCCTCTTTCTTCCCAAAACATGCAGTATAAAATCCTGATATACTTCCAGAGGGTAAAAAATATAGTTATGCAAAATATAATAGCTTGGGAAACTAGATATTTATCTGTGAAACATGAGTCGGTCTTTTTTGCTCTTTCTCATGGTAAATATCTTCCATATTTTCTCAGGATAAAGATGAAAACAATGAAGGATATAACCTCTTTTCATCCTCCACGAAGAAATCTCTTATATCAGACAGTGCTTCCAACATGCAGGCATCAGATGCACACAATAGTGGATGAATTTAAGGGCCATAATGAAGAGGACTGTGGGATTATCCTGCTCTCCATGGAATAAGGAGGAGGAAATTACATCATCAGGAAAGTATGGTGAGAATTAACTATATATGAAAATTATCTCTACACCTCTTCTATCATCAGTCATGTTTTTATTTATATCAGATTTTGTCAGTGAAAAGAATTCACTTCCTTTATAGGAGATTTTCATTAATAATCATTAAAGGGAGGAGAAAAAATTAAGGCCCAGATAGATGACAGTCAGGTAGAAGTATTAAACACTTTTATAAAATAGTTCACAAATCCTAAATAAATTATAAAAGAATAAGAGAGACATGGCTTTCTTAAGCTTCAGAAATCAGTTGGCATAGTAGCTATTATTTTTTTAAAAATGTCTTCTTTCATAATTCCAAACCAGCATATCTCACCTTCTCATATCTGCTGCTAAACCAGCCTATGACCTAATGAGGTTTTAAGTCATCTATGGGTTGAAACATCAGTAATAATTTTCTAGGTAAGGACATTTCTCTAACCAAGAAGAATAATTGCCTTGCTGCAGTAATAATAGGTATGTTAACTTACTTGGTACCAACTAATGAGGTACCATTTCTTCCTGATCTTGGGTTGTCTGACTCACTCACTAACAAGCTTTCTTAGCAGGCTTAGAGATTTTAATACTAGATAAATGATATTGGTACTGTCTAATTGGGCTTAAGAGACCTAGAGATCATGTGTTGCATTAATTTATCAATCCTGGGAGGCATATTGTTTCAATTTTCTTTTAAGGTTTCTTTCATTTCAAAGGCATATAACTGTGCAAGATTTATATTTATATTAAATGTTATTTTTCTTAAATGTATATGAAAAGGACTATCTTCATCTTAATTTTAAGGAATATGCTCTGTGTAAATTTATATTATTATTATCCTGAATTCTGGAGCCAGATTCTGGATTGGAATCCCCTTATATTGCTTTTCATCTGTGTAATCATGGGGGAAATTTCTTCAACTCTTTTGCCTCAGTGTCCTCTTTTGTGAAAATGGGGATAACACAAATTTGACACAGTAGGTAGTTAAAATATTTTGAGGGTTAATTAATCAAAATAACTGATGCTTTTAGAAGAGGGGCGGGCATGTGATTACTTTTTCATAGAGTAATAATATTGCTCACTTCATTTCAAAATTAAGACCTTAAAATCTTTATGTCATCCTTGAATTCCCAGTACATACAAAAACAGAAGATTGATATTTAATATTTGTCACTATAAAGCCAATTTTGTCATCTAATTATACTTTTAATACAAAATCAGCAGAACTAGAATGACTTCACAAAATCTTAAATATTAATTCACCCATTTCAGAAATACTTATTTTTTCTTATGGCAGTAAAATATTGGTACAAGAAAAGACATGTGTGAAGTCATTTTCAGCATAAATGTGAAGGCCAAATTTTGACTTAAAAAAGAACAAACAAACCAAAAATTTGTGGTTCAACTTAGTGTCCAATGGTTTACATGCTACTATGTGATTTTAAGATGCCTCCAAGACAATAGCTCATCCTTTAGGTGTTGACTAGTCTTAAAATGTGTCACTTAAGACTTGGTCTATAGGTTTATAGACCAGTGATCTGCTTGACAAATCCAGAAAGCTCAGCCTACCTGTCGGGCCCTTCCATAGAAATTTCTCTTGAAAATAAACCAGAAACCCACAGGAAGGAACCACTAGAAGTGATTCATTGTATAACTTTTTGACTGTCCATATATATATATACACTTAGATTATGCCCAGTTTGAAGCATTTACTGAATAACGTGATTTAAAAAGATATTAAACGGTTCTTCCAAGTTTGAGTATAACTCATTCATTTCAGTTGCCTCTATACAGAATGTGTGGAAGGAATACCAATGTCAATGCATATAGAAAGAAAATGTGTCCTTTTGGTTCAATGAAATTCGTATGTATATGTATGTTTTTCTTAATACAAGTGAAAACTTTTCAAACTCACTCCCAAGTCAATAATATATATAATAGATCAGACAACGTGATAGAAGCTTTGCAAGCCTTGTGTGTAATCCTTACAACCCACAAGATAATGTGTTAATATCTATTTAACATATGTAACATTGAGGATCAAAAAGTTAAGTAATCTGATTACATCTGCATAACAAATTAAGGGAGGGAGTAGTGACTTGAACAAAAACTTTCCTGGGTCTACAACTCAAGTTCTTATTTTAGCACTGTGATACCTTCTGCAAGTTATATTCCAAGCACACCTTCAAGGCGTGTTCGTAAAATTACACTGCATGTATACTGTAAGACTTTTTCATCTCCAGTTAAATGTTAACATTTCCCAAATTTCACTCTTTTCCCTTGGAAATAAAAGATATACTCCCTCTTTCCCTCTGTCTTATAGATTACTATAGTAATAATATTTATTGAGTGTGTACTACAAGCCAACTATTCTGATCAACTGTTTCAAACATTATTATACTTAATCTTTGCAACAGCACTGTCAAGTATCATTATCTCAATTTAATACATGAAGAAAATATGGTTTAGGGTGGTTAAGTAAATTACAGAATTGGAGAATGCTAAGAGATTTGAACCACACTAGTCAACTCCAAATTCCATGTTCTCAAACATCCTCCAAAACATCTGGAAAAATGAAAATGGAAAGAAAGATACGTAAGGAAAAAATGATGAGGTAGTCTGTAGAAAAGTAAATTAAACTAGAAAGGCTACAATACATATTTTAAAATTTATTTCCAACAGTTTCCAAAAAGCATAAACAGGAGAGAAGAAAGTAAAAGTTAAAAATAACAATGAAACAGAAAAAAAAATTAAGTTGCATAAACAACTAAACTAAAAGGAGAAAAGAAGGGAGGAAAACTGAAATAAATATTGGAAGCTCCAAATAGAAGTAATAATAGTTTGGAGATTAAGGCATGGGAAGGGACAATATGGGAACAAAGAAGGGTTTAATATGGAACACACACACTTTCCACATGAAGGTAACCAAGATTTTAGAAGACCCCAGGACTGACATGAGGAGATCCTGGAGCAAACCAAGACACAAAGGAAGAAAAGAAAGAGAGAGAACATGTCAGTAGTTTCATGTTTCTTTTGGCAACAAGAAGTTTCACAATTACATCTGTTTTTCCATTTCCCTTTACTTCTAGTGCTGCTGGATTTGAAACTCCAAACCTCCAGTAAATTCTGTCCTATGCCTTGGTAATCCTGCCTAGAAAAGGGGGGTATGATTATTTGAAAATAAAGTCATTCTATCCAGTTCTCCAGAATGGAGAAATTGTGTTGTTAGGATTTCATCATTTGGAATAGTACCGTTTGTCACCTCCTTCTCATTCAAAGTAGGTGAAGGAGAAATGGAGATTTAGGAGCCAAAGGCAACAACATTGACTTAACTGCAAGAAACATTTCAGCTGAAATTGGTTATTTCTCTGTGTGTATATATTTGCACCTGGGAGTCTTAGGTGATAAATTTGGCAAGTAGAACTATGACTTCTAGAGAAAATCCTGGGGCCCAACTTCACAGCACAAAATGGGCACTGGGACAATAACACCTGCATTTTGGTCTTTATATGAATATCTTTGGGTCAAGAACAGTATTTTTGGCCACAGCCTTTTCAACATTCTCTTGGATGGCTGTGAAAATCTTGTGCAGAGAACGTATTCTACTCCAGAAGTCAAAATAAATTAGAAAGACCTTCCCTCATGAAATTTATTTATTTAATGCAACTGGCGCTCGCTACCTTTGTGACTTTTGGCAAGCCACTCTCCATGGTCCTCTCTATTTTCAATCTATAGATATATTGTTTAAGGCAAAGCAATTTATAAATTTGCTTCAAGTTTCAGTTATTACATGTACTTATAATAATATGGATGAAATTAATGGCGAGGGAATAGACATTAAGCACATTTTTAATAACTGTACTGTTTAAATGATATATATGCTTCAACCATTTAAAAACTAGGCTCATGCCAGTTATGTGTTAAATAATTGATCATGTTAAATTCTTAACATGACAACTAAAAGAACAAGTCATTAAGGATATGCTTGTATTTCTGCTACTGAATCCAGGATGCCTCCAATACTGGTTTCACACTTTAGTGACAGACTTGGAGACCCAACTGTTTGTTCCCCTTGCTCTTTCTCAGTAACTGCTGCCCCAGAGGATAAAGGGGCATGATGCTTACCAAGTTTAAATGTTTAATGGCACTCTGGAGTTTCCTAGCAATTTACACCTTAGAAAGCACAGCACTCTTGTAAATCTTAGAACTTACAAGTGTCCCTTTCCCCACAGGAGCCACTAATCTCACAGGAAGGGAAGGGGGGTGGAATGTCACACAGTTTAGAGATTTACAAGTCTGTGCTGAAGTTTGGGGTGTAAATTGCTGGGAAACCCAAGAGTATATTTAAATATTTAAAGCTAAGAGACACCTAGGTGTTCCTCTGTTTGAAACCTAATTAGATTGGGAGTCAGAAGGGGGAGTAGGAAGATGCCTGGCCTGATCCCAAGATTTAAACCCTCTACCAAAAAAAAAGGGGGAGAGGTGATTGAGCTGCCTAAGTCCCATTGTCTATCAAACATTTAAATTAAAGAGCCAGAAGGTTGTCAGAACAGGTAGAAGTTCTACATTATACAGATGATTCGGAAGAACAAGTGCCTTGCTTCTAGAATTCCAAAATTGTCAATATTTAAGTGCCAACGATTGCAGCTTCCATAAATTATATAGGGAGCTATATAATTTATCATATATTATGACACTATTGAGAATGAATGAGGATGCATTAATAATTATGCTGGGACATCAATTTATTAAACTGGTAAAAATTATAGCGTAAGAAACATAAAGTGGGGCTGCCCAGTGAAAACTGGAAAATACTAAGGATCCCCTATTAGGTCACACTTAGGAAGAAACAGGAAGAGTATTTATTAGTCATGCTTTCTCTTTTCTAAGACAATGATGATTGGGTATTTTAGAATCTTATATTCAATATATAAGATACACTTAAATTTTATAGCATAATGACCTATGGCTTAAAATTTCTCCATCTTTATTGTTTCTTAACTGGGAATATCCTGTTGGGCATTTTGACGTAGCCTCCTTCCCTTCTAACCTAGTGTTAATAGGATGCCGCCAGAGGATTGCTTTGCCATATACCCCAATCACAACCTCTGAGCTCAGTGTCCTCAAAGGTTTCAGTTCACAGTATTCTCTGGTCTAGCAATTAAGAGCATTTGGAAGCAGAAAGCCCTAGGTTTGAATCCCGTCTTTGTCACTTAAGAACTGTGTGATCTGTGCAAATTATCTTGTTTCCCCATGTATACAATTGAGACAAAAATAATGTCATCTACCTCTGAGGATTGTTGTAAATGCCAAATGAATCAGAACAGATAAAGTGCTAAGCATTGTGCCTGTCTCAAGTTAATGTTGAATGTATGCAGTTATTCATTGCTATTTTGTATTTGCTTTTAATGACATTTAAGTCTTTATGAACATTATTCGTAATTCTAGTTTAAAAATTAAGTATACTGACAGGTGTAAAATGAAAATCAGCAGTATTCTGCTGAAACCTTCCTCATCTTTGCACCGCCTGCCCTTAATACTTTGCTGTTTCTTCTGGTATGTGATTTCTGACTTCTAAATAATATGCTTTTATTTCTATTTGATTTAATTTAGACATTATCTATTGCTTGTTTCCAGTCCCACACCTCATCTTATGATCTGTCATTTCTAGCTCCCATTCACCTATTTTCTGTGATTTTGAGGCATGAATTAACTTGCTCCTCATTGGTATCTTTTGCTGCCTATATTACAGGGTACCCTATTGTTATCTATCTTTTAGTTTGTGTATTTTTACATCTTTTCTGTCATTTTATAGGGATCATGAGGGACAGGGACAGTACATGTGTTCAATTCTACCACCTGTAACTGAGGACACAGTGACCGATATTATTCATCATTCTTTCCTGATGAATGATATTTTCACTGCTACTTGATACATATATCTCGGGTCCTCATAACAAATGTCATTCTGTATATTTGCATTACCAAGACTTACGTTACATTTGTGACTATGCTGTGCTCAATATTTCTACTTTCTTTTAACCATTCTTTTTCATAAGCTAACAAAAAGTTCTTTATTTTCTATAGTGGGTTGAACAGTGTCATTCTCTCTCCCTCAATTCATGTCCACTGGAATCTCAGAATGTGACTACTTACATGTAGTCTTTGTAGATGGAATTAAGGAATGAACAGAGATGAGAGCATGCTGAATTAGGATAGGTCCTAAATCTAAAGAGTCCTTATAAGAGACAGAAAAGAATACACAGAGGACACAAGAAGCCTGGGTGAAGATGAGGTGGAGATATTTGAGTAATGCTACTTACTACCAGCTGAGGGAGCCCCCTGGAGCTGAGAAAGGAAAGAAATAATTTTCTCCTAGAGCTTTGGGTGGGAGTGTGGCCCTGTAGACATCTAGCCTCTAGAACTGTGAGGGAATAAATTTCTGTTTGTATAAGTCACCAGGTATGTGGTAATTTTTTTGTGGAATCTCCAAGAAACATAATATACTCTCCAATCTATAAAGATAGGATTAGGTCAAATACTATTCATTTCTCATTTGAACATTTCAACCTTCTCTCCACTTAATTCTCCTCTCCGGTGAATTTTCTGTACTATTTCCAGTGACACCTTTGTTCCCTTGTTACTTATCTTTTCTACCTTTCACTTTGACCAGGCTAACTACATTTTTGCTCGAGGTCACTTAAAGCTTCCTTAGATTAAGACATTTATTCAACATTACCTCTCCTTTGAATTAGCTGTGTTCTTTCCACTAATTATCCATCTTTTGAAATTCTTAATTGCCTCAAGAAGTTGATCCAAATGACTCATGGTATATATCTAGTGTAAACATGAAATTGTTTACCACATGATAAAAGTTATATTTGGCTTACTTTTACACATAAGGCATATATAGCTGTATATTTTTCCATGCTAATATCCCTAGTTACTTTATATTTTATATTACTAGTGCTATAATATGAATACTGTAAATATCTAGAGTAAAATCATAACTCCATGTTTAGAATTCTTTCTAATGAGTTAATAATAAATCTATGATAATGTGTTTTACAGATGCTAATAAAGTGGAAAAGTACATATTTTTCAGATATATCTGTTTTGTTTTTGTATGTAGCACCAAAGATGATAGTTAATGGCACGAGAATAATTTAAATAAGCAATTATAAATCATTTTAACAATAAAAGTGCCATGCAAATAGCTCCTCAGAAATAACATCTCCCTTGCTAAAAAAAAAAATGTATATTTCAAAAATTTATTTCAGTAACCCAAAGATACATTTTATTTTATTAACAAGGTCAATACCAGATTATTTGTGTAGGGATAGAGCTAAAATTAACTAGAATCACGTTAATTTTTTCATTGCTTTCAGTGGAAGAGGAATGTTGTTCCCATGTGTTGTCTGCAATGCTATTAAAACAGAATGAATTTTTATATTAAGTGAGTTTATTATAGGGCAATATCCATTATATTAGAAAAAGCAATGATTTTTATAATTCCTATACTTTATGGGATTTTAATTTCTTTTGTTGAAAAATTACTTATATTTTTAAAATAAAATTAGTTATGGAGTGCCTGGGTGGCTCAGTTGGTTAGGTGTCTGACCTCAGCTCAGATAATGATCTCATGGTTCATGGGTTCAAGCCCCGCGTTGGGCTCTGTGCTGACATCTCGGAGCCTGAAACCTGCTTCAGATTCTGGTCTCCCCCTCTCTCTCTCTCTCTCTCCGCCCCTCCCCTGATCATGCTGTCTCTTTCTGTCTCTCAAAAATAAGTAAATGTTAAATTTTTTTTTCAAAAATAAAATTAATTATTAATTGGTAGAGCTTTTTTTTTTTTGACTCTCTGTCCAGATTAAACAATGAAAAAATAAAAAATCTCATGTTGATCCGTATTTTGCCAATAAACCCAATCTAAAATTCTAGAAATCACCTAGTTGAGGGAATTCTAGAATGTATCATTTAACAATTAGCATCTTACACATAGAATATAGGCTGAAGAGTTGTTGTTTTTTTTTAACGTTTCATTTATTTTTGAGACAGGGAGAGACAGAGCATGAACAGGGGAGGGTCAGAGAGACAGGGAGACACAGAATCTGAAGCAGTCTCCAGGCTGTCAGCACAGAGCCCGACGCGGGGCTCAAACTCACGGACCACGAGATCATAACCTGAGCTGAAGTCCGACACTTAACAACTGAGCCACCCAGGCACCCCTAGGCTGAAGAGTTTAAAAACCTAATTAAGGTGTTTTAAAAGTATATAGTGTTGACATACTCCTGAACCGCAACATATTCGTTACATATTAACTATGTTAGATGTCTTACTTTTAGAGCATTTAAAAAGATATAAGCTCCAGGGAAATAACATTTCAGGTGAAAGATCTTTCATTGCTTAAATTTATCTGGAGAAAAAATGCTGATCAGTTTGGTAAACTATGTCTATTATTAAATGAGCCAAATATTTTGATCAGAACTGCCATCCTGTAGATTAATTTTGTTATTATTTCATATCTAATATTTCCAATATTTCTCTTAATACAAATAAGCTCTCACTTCCAATATGTAAAGCAATTTATTTATTTATTTACTTACTTACTTAGAGTGTGTACGTGTGTGTACACATGCACAGGTGGGGGAGAGGGGCCGATAGAGAGAATCCTAGGCAGGCTCCATGTTCAGCATGGAGCTGGATGCAGGGCTCCATCGGGGCTCCATCCCACGACCTTGGAATCATGACCCCTGAGCTGAAATCAAGAGTCCCACACCCAACTGACTGAGCCACCCAGGCACCCTGTCTAATATGTAAAGCGATTTTTACTCATACATATAAAGCTACTCTTGACCAATTACCTCCATCCCCACTCCTGTAAATAGCGTAAGAATGGCTATGAAATGAGATACAAGCCACAATAAATCATGGAGTTCTGAAAGAACATTTGTGCTCAAGTTTGGAAGAAACAAAGGAACTGTCAAACAGGAAAAGTGCCAAATCTCTTGTTTAAACTCCCATGCATAATTGTTCCATTTTATTTTTTTCACTTTTTCTTTTTTCATGTAAAACTTGCCACATTACTTGAAATTCTACCATTTAGACATTAATTTGGGATCAACAAGCTCTTCTTTGGAAAATGCAAATAGCTTTATGAGGAGTCAGGTGTTGACAATCTTTCCCAGATTAATGTGGTTTAATTTGGCCAGTCCCCATGTTATTCATCAATTCACATTGACTAATTTCCTGCTATACTTCAAGCATTTTAGAGGAATAAGGAGGCTTGAGAATGTCTTGAACCTAGTGTAGCATTGAAGCAGTACAGTGAGGACCTACAATATATTGGCACACCCTAATATTTCAGTCCCGTATTGCAGTTTTCCAGTATATCTATGTTTGTGGCCATGGTCATATGATAATTAAGTAATATATGTATGGCTTATACAATACTTTAAAACTCTTTTCCTCACTTGTTCTTTCTCTGTTTAGAGACTAAAAAATGTTTTAGTACAATTATATGTTGTAAATAGACAATGTATTGTTCAGGAAGATTGTACACCTGTTAGTTTTGGGCCAAGTGTTCTTATGTCAGTTGTGAATTTTCTCTAAACTCTCCCACTTCTACACTATACTCCCAGATTCTGAGACTAGGCATGTCCCTCATCATAGAGAATGATTCACATCTAGAGAAAGTAGCTCAATAATTTCATTTGGTTAGTCTTGCCACGTTGGCTTCTAGTTGCTCCAAGAGGGGTTTGCTTCTCTCAGTTTTCTGGTTTCTTAACGCTTGCTTCTTGTTTTACTTCAAAGTCTTTTGGTGCTTGGACTCCTTTCCCTCGAACTGTGATCCTAATACCTGTTGCTTAACATTTAAAATGCCATCTTCTGGGGCGCCTGTGTGGCTTAGTTGGTTAAGTGTCCCACTTTGGCTCAGGTCATGATCTCAAGGTTTGTGAGTTCAAGACCCGCATTGGGCTCTTTTCTGATATCTTGGAGTCTGGAGCCTGGTTTGGATTCTGTGTCTCCCTCTCTCTCTGCACCACCCAGCTCCCCACACTCATGCTCTGTCTTTCTCTCTCAAAAATAAACTTTAAAAAATAAAATCTTAAATGCCACCTTCTGTGTGCATCTCTCAATATCTAAATTGATTTTTTAATCTTTGGTTGCTTGCAATTACTCACACCTTCAATGTCTGGATAGTCACGTTTGTCTTCAACACAGGTACTTTAGAATTGAAACATTCACACCTTCTTTAAATATCTTTCCATAAAATTTTCTCCTGGTATCCTTATTTTGTCATCTTTAAAATGAACCAATCTCTGTTTTCTCTCACCTGAAACTCTTTGGTGCAGGAACTGTTCTTATTTATCTTACATGTTTATCCTCTGTTATAGTGTTTGACACAAAATTGACACTCTAATACATGTTTGTGTTTTTTATTAATAATAACAATATTAATACTAATAGCTAAAATTCCATACCACTTGTGTTTTGTCAGTCATTGTTCCAAAAGTTTTAAATACATGATCCAGTCTATTTTCATAGAGACTATATGAGCTAGTTATTAGCTAGTTAGTGGTACTATTTACAAATGAGTAAACTAAGACACAGGGTGATTGGGTAAATTGCTTAAGGTCACAAAACTTACTGGGGAAAAAAACAAAATTTGGGCCCCAGAAATCAGGTTCCAGAGTCTATGATCTTTATCCCTTTGCAAATTAAGGAATGGATATTTACGCATTATCCCTCATTTAGTGCTACAACGGTTTCCACATCAATGGACCTACTTCTATGCACGTGAGGAGATGTGCACCAGAGACAGGAAGTCATACAGAAATGATATCAGCCTAAAGAAAAAGTTCAC
Source organism: Prionailurus bengalensis (assembly GCF_016509475.1). Classification (NCBI taxonomy): domain Eukaryota; kingdom Metazoa; phylum Chordata; class Mammalia; order Carnivora; family Felidae; genus Prionailurus; species Prionailurus bengalensis. Next base: position 99,321,907 of record NC_057344.1, on the reverse strand, counting down.
CTGCCACAATATTTTGACTTGTATTGTACTTGACTCTACTTTCCCCATCTTCCTTCCTCGTGGTTCTCAAATCCTAAAATTCATCAGTCAGGTTATATATTTCTATAATACAGGGAGTCTATATTAGGCTAACCTAGAAATCTAATCATATTGTTTTAAGGAAAAATTCATTTTGAGTTCAAAAGACACATAAATACATTTTTCAATGTCACGTGTTCTCAAGTTAAGGTCCTGACTGTGTATACACACACACACACACACACGCGCGCGCGCGCACACACACACACACACACTTATTTGTTTCATTTAAATTAGGAAGCCCCTTGTTGCAATTTACACAATATATCCCTTTCCTAAACAACATTGCTTCTATATAGATTTACTCTAAGAGTCTATAACTAATAAGTGGATTAATTACTGAACTATTTAATGAAAGGGTGGTCTGACTAAAGTCCAGTGAGAGCAAAGGAAGCAAAGCTGTTCAAAGTAAAATGAAATCATGAATGCTCTCCACATAGACATTAATGAGGACAGTAAATGGAAATGTGAAATTTAAACGATATGGCAAAATAGTAGGAACTTTTTTTTTTCTTTTTCCTTGCTATAGCAGAGGAATAAAACCACTTATATTGGGCCACATCTACTGAGCTCCAAAGATTAAGTTGGTTTTGTTGATTCTTGTTTTGTTTTTTTTTTTGAACTTTGGTAATGAATGTGTCGGTAATAATTTCACTTTGGCTTTTAAATCCTCAATGTTTGGGCACCTGAGTGGCTCAGTCAGTTAGGAGACCAACTCTTGATTTGGGCTCAGGTCATGATCTCATGGTTTGTGGGTCCGCATCAGGCTCTATGCTGGCAGTGCAGAGCCTGCTTGGGATTCTCTCTCTCTCTCTCTCTCTCTCTCTCTCTCTCTCTCTCAAAATAAAAAAATAAACTTAAAAAACCCTCAATGTCAAATACAGTGTACTAATGTACTCTTTGTCACAATTTAGAATCTGTTTGTTTACAGTAATCTATAGTCAGAATTATACCAGAAATATAGTTGGCTGGTTTGCATGTGTAGATATTGTTCTACAACATATATCAGGAATTAAAATTTATTATGCATTTTTTTACACTGAGTCATCTGTAGCCAGTATGTTTAAGGCTATATATCATTAAAATACACCATGTCAAATACAAAAGCAGATATCTTCAAAGGTCTGCAAATCAGTTGTATAGCTAGGCAGCTTCATTTGATAATGAAGAAAGGCCATTTGGGGAGGGAAAAAAATGCAGAAGTCAAACAGCTCATTCATAACCAGACAAAGACAAGAAGTCAGTCATTATCATGTGGTAACTAATGATGTCTACTTTGAAAGTCAAATGAGCAAAAACTACATAGAATCTTCTTTTGGAGTCAGACTGCCAAGAGTCAGATTCTGACTGTGTCATTTATTACATACTATGCTATCATTAAGTAAGTATCTCTCTGTGCCTTAAACTTTTCTGAACACTCAGAAATAGTAATTACCTCATAGGAAGTGTGACGACTAATCAAGTCAATATTTGTAAAATGCATACAACAAAGCCTGGGACAAAATAAGCCCTCTGTAAGTGTTAGTTATGGGATAGTTTCTCTTAGAATTAGACATGATAGAACAATGATAAGATACTTCTAATCCATTATTTAAAGATCCCCAAATAGAGGTCAAGTCTAGTCACATCTTAAAATTTTGAAGAATTCAGTACTGAATTAAAAGCTAGAACTTTTGAATACCTTCAAAATATCCTTTGATCGAAAGGGCTAAATAGCATTTTATATTATTTTATAAATGTTTAAGTTTTTCTACTTTTTAGTTGTTATTTTGTATGTATAATAATAAAGATATTTAAAAAATGATAAAACAGATCTCTCAGCTTTTACAGTGTGAGTGGGCTTTAGTTTATCATGGAGATATTATAGAAATCATAAGTAAGTTTTTCACTAATTCTCTCATTGAAAATATGAACTACTGGTCAAAAGATACAATGAGTTATTTTTTTTGTTTTTCGCTTTTTTTTAAGATTTTATTTTTAAGTAATCTCTACATTCAATGTGGGGCTCCAATGCACAGCCCTGAGATCAACAGTCACATGCTCTTCTGACTGAGCCAGCTAGGTGCCCCAAAAGATGCAATGAGTTTTAAACAGACCCATTAATCCAAAACTACCAAATATATATGTTCACACAAGTATTGGACATATATACTATGTATTCATATATAGTAGCTGAGATCCAATGACGTGATAAATATTTTCATACATGGGAAGTGAGTCCCCAGAATTGCAAAGTTGTTATGGTGTATGCCACTGGCCAGCTGAACAATTGGAAGATGGGAGTGGAAGCAAGGAGGTGGGGCTCCTGAAAAGAAAAGTACTAAGATTGCCCTCTGTGACTTGGTTCTCCCTGTTCCCTCTCGGGGTTAAAGCTTGGAACTAGGAAGAAATAGATCCCCTTCCCCTCTATTGTGAAAGGGGGCTGAAACAAATGGCTGTTGACTTGCTGTTTGGGATATGGCATTATGATACCACAGCAGCATTATAAAGCTCCTGACCTAAGGAAATAGGGACAAAAACCACAACTTTCAACCTACTACTGAGCCAAGTTGTCATCTGACTCTGTGATTGGATCTCTGATAGGCTGGATGTATTTATAAAAATAGAAATTGTCAAACTCTATTTTAATAACTGCATCTTATCTGGACTAGAAGGAAGCAACTTCAAAACAACAGGATTGCTGAAGAGGGGAAAAAATAATAAAATAAAAAATCAAAGAAAAGCAAGCAAATGCATATACATGCATACATACCAATAACAACAAAACAAAATCAAAGTCGCTAAAACTTTCCTACCAAAGTACTTACAGTTCAAAACGTGCTTACAATCTGCATTATTAGATCATTCAAACAATTAAATAATAAATGATAGGGTATCAAATTAAACAACCAACTACACATTCACTCCAGGAGAAATCAATGTTATAATCAGTCTGAGAATTTGAAATAATTAGTGCCGGGATGCTCAAAAAAAGTGATATACTCAACACAAATAAATGCATGAAACAAAAATAAGCAGTCATAAATAAGAATGGTAAATATGTGAAAGAATAAATTACTAAATTAGAAATGTTTTCCATAAAAATTGTTTACTGAAAGGAAAATTCTAAATATAGTCAGTATCATCCTTGTGTGACCTACATATAAGAAAGTCAACTCCAAACTAGCATAAAGAAATTTTTATATATGTAACATGATGCGTTGTTTCAGAATCCCCACCAGAGATATAAAAGCGATTCAAATGAATAAAAATAACACAGTCAATATTTGAAGAATCACCAATATGTTTTCAGAATTGATAAAATTTCCCAGATACAAAATTCAATGCAAGTTGTAAGAAAAAAAAAAATATATATGACCTTATATCTGGTCACAACAGATTGAAACTGAAAAATAAAGATAAAAGAGTAAATTGAAAAATTCATGATGGAAACATATAGTACACTTTGTACCACCAATGGTGACATCTTCAGAGTACTGAAGGTAAATCATAGTCAAGTTAAAGTTTAATATTTAGTGGACATACCATATCATTCAAGGTGAAAGCAAAATAAGACTAGTTTTAGACTACATAAAGATTTTGAAGCTTAAAAAACACACTATGACTTTAAAATAATTTATTTTAGAAGGAAAAAGTAAAATCCAGTTATGGTATGAAAGAAATGTAGGGAAGTTGATCAAAGTAATTGATTAAATATTAGTAAATACAACTGTTAAATATTAAAATTATTATTTTTGAGTTTGGCTAAAAAAGGTTTAAACTCAAGGCTTTATACCATGTAAATAGATGAATGTGAGGACAGGGAATTTTAGAAGTAGGTAAACGTGCTACAGTAATGCACATTTGTTAGGTGACGCTAATTATGCTTAAAACAATATTCAGAATATGATAAAAATCAAGTCTGTTATTTCAAAATTATCTGAAGGAAGTAAATGTGGAAACTTTCTCAATGCAATAGAAGGCATAATTATGGAAAAAATGGTAGATGAAACTGAAAAAAAAGTCATAGTACTAAGTAGAAATATATAAATAAATATAAAAATTATAGATGATTAGTCCATAGATATACAGAGAATAGTAGATTACTGAAATAAAAATCTATCTGAATACTTCAAGGGTATTTTGTTTAGTCTTTTAATTTATAGAAAGAGATTGAGGCGGGGGGGGAAGATGAAAAGCCATGGAACATACAAAACCTACTCAAAAGAAAACTGGTGCAAAATTACAATATCAGACAACACATAGCTAATGAAAAATGTGCTGATTTCAGCATATTAAACTTGTAAGAGGCAGCTAAGTGATCCTTAAAGTAGTTTTATAACACTGAATGTACTTATTTGTAAATAAAGAAATACCAAATTATGGTTGCATGTATATGTTGGGTTTTTTGGTCAGGTTTTAATAAAATACATATATTTTTAAAATTTCCGCTTCTACTGAAAATCAATTTTGATAAGCCTATTTCTTCAATTACATTTCACTTCCTGGATAATTAAGATAATTTTCAGGGATGTGTTATGACTCAGGTGTTCATATAGTTTATTATTCAAACTGGGATGCCTTTGACAGTGAAAGCAAAAACTGTTAATTACACTGGGACAACTTGAACGATCCAACGTTTATTACCATCCTGTTTCTAACTCTCATAGCTAGAATTTAGAGCAATTTTAATAGTATTAGAAATCCATTTTGTGTCTTGTTAACTCATTTTTTCAAATTTTGCCATCTAAGGATCAGCCTTGGTTTAAATATTCTACTTTTAGAACAAAAGTATTGTCACTCTGGTTTAGTTAGTATTTCTGACATTTTTGTAACTGTTAGTTTACTTGAAATCTTTGAAATTAACTTCTTTTCAAGTCATTGTCCACTTGGCTTCTAAAGTGCACTTTTATATGCTTTTTTTTTTTTTTTGGCTTTTTTAATCTAAAATTAAAGATTACCTAATACATATAGTGCCATGAATAAACAATGTTTCACACTGGTATAACAAATGTGTTTGAAATTACAAATACTTCAGGGATGATTCTGAACGTCCAACATGAACAATAATAATCTTAAATTCAGTTTCTTAACACTGTGAAACTTACTTACAGTGGCAAATAATTAGTGAACTCTCACACCAGGGAAATAGAAGCAAAAACTGTCATTTTGAGTAAAGCATTTTTTCACCTTGTAAAATTGCCAGGTGGCCTACTCAATTCCCAGCTTACATAAATGTTTAACAATTAAATGTGACTTTGAAGAGGTATTGTCTTTAAACTTTATATTTTTACTAGTTGTTAAGCTTGTAGAATGTGAAAATGTATGGTAAAGATGACTTTGGCATCACAGATGTCCATATGCACAGGTATAGATTCTAATCTGGCTGGTTCCGAAACTCCAGAGGGTGAAAGTTCCAAAACTCCCCGGAGATTGCCAGGTCTGTTCTGAGTTTTCTTGGGGAATTGCATTAATTGATCTCTGGGACATTGTGAGAATGATCTAAAATCATTCTTTAGATCAAAGCTTTTAGAACCTTTTGTTTTCCTTTGATAGTTTAATCCTCTCTTCAGATAGGACCTACCCACAACTTTTTAATGCTTTCCTTATTTTCAGTAGTCGAGCTGAACTGCCTTAGCGATTTGCAATGCTGCTTACGAGAAAGAGTGCCCATTTGACTGAAATATTGCTAGTGGTTTATTCTTCCTTGCACAACAGTTATGTTCCTGAAATATAGTTTAGATCATGTAATTTCCCCTTTTCAAAAATCCTTCTGACTTCCCAGAAATAATTCCAAAATTTTCAGGAAAGCAAAAATCCTGTGATCTGGTAGCAATCTACCTTTTCCCTTTCATTTCCTGCCACATCTTTCCACCACTGCTACCACAGACCCTTGACCAAACATATTTTATACCACTGAAAAAGTACGCAATTTTACTCTACCTGTGTAATTTTTCTATCAGAAAGTAGTGTAGATGCTCTCTCATTGCATCTTTTGTAAATTTCCAGGATTAGAATGTCTTATTTCAAGAGGTCCTGATAAATAGTTGTTTGAAATTGCAAGTGATTTCTGATTAGACACGATAGTTATTTCTCTTCCCATTTGTTCTGGGGGATTGGAAAGATTACCTGTGATAGGGACAAATTATTTTATTTATTATTATATTATAATTGTATAGTATTATTCTTTATATTATATCATTATTTATTTGTAATAAGTCCTTCATCGGGCCTCAATTCCGGATTCTATTGAAGAATACAAGATGTCACTTCCAGTTTTGAGGCCAATAAAATTACTGGAAGGCTCTTTCAAGCCTTTAACAGGCACCAGCCTATGAGTGCTGGCTCCACACAGCTGTATACTGGTCACTATCACCTGTCTTGGCTCTTTTCTCAACTGGTGCAGTTGCCGAATCTCAATCAGCCATACAACAACTGGCAACTTTCAAGACTGTTGTGTTGTGGCTTCGTCATTTTTACTTTACATCCTTTGCCTCACAGGCAGAATTTGGATAATTCAAACAGAGACATGTAGACTTTCATGAATTTGGACTGGCAAAAGAATGTGGTTTTAATGGAGCACATTTTCAAAAGAAAAGTAGAACACATGTTCTGCAGCTGAACTTCACAGAGATCCTGGTTTAATGAAACAGTAGTAGCCACTCTCTTCTATAGTCCCTCAGTAGCAACAAAATGGTGGTACCAAAGGGAGAAAAATATAACCTTTCACACCTTTTTTTTTTCATTTTTAATATAAATCTATTACTTTGGGGGAAAAAAAGGAATTGAGGAAATTATAATTCCCTAAAACCACTGTAAAAAGGGGGAAAAAGTAAAGTAATAAAATTATAGCTTCTATTTAATTCTCTGACACAGTGTGTCTCCATATTAAATATATGATTTTTCATTAAATAACATATCAGTTTAAGCACAGGCTCCTACTGTCTATTCTGGATGGTACATCAGCAGCCCCATATATAAGTAATGTCTAATTTCCTTGGGGACTAATTGGGATGTGTCTATTTGTCTGGCTGCTGGAAGAGTAGGTTACATGTGTTGCTCCAAGACTTTCTTTTGTAGTTCTTTTCATGAGGAATTGGCTTTTTGTTCAAGTTTACTTAAAAAAGGTTTGTAGTCAAATGAATGAAGTTGTCAGAATAGCTGAGGAGTCTAAAGAGTAAGTTTACTTCCTCTGCTAAATATAGTTGGGTAGGCCTGTCAATTTAAGAAAAGAAAACTAGCCAGGCACCTGGGTGGCTCAACTGGTTGAGCATCTAACTTCAGCTCAGGTCATAATCTCACAGTTCATGAGTTTGAGCCCCAGGTTGGGCTCTGTGCTAACAGCTCAGAGACTGGAGCCTGCTTCAGATTCTGTCTCTGTCTCTGTCTCTCTCTCTCTTTCTCTCTGACCCTCCCCTCTTCTCTCTCTCTCTCTCTCTCTCAAGTATAAATAAACATTAAAAAAAAAATAAAAAAAAAAGAGCAGAAAACTAGCTAAATCAATGGATATCACCATTATTGCTTGCATTATTGTTAATTTCAGGATAAGTGGAGAATGGATCAGGGCCAGTATTTGGAATTTCTATTAGTATTAGAGCATAGCCTGTGTGGAGAAGTGTGCCTCCATACAGGAGACTGTAGCTCATGCCATGTGATTTTTATGTGACTGCATATGACTTACAAATTATAATTTGTCAGTTGTACTTTCCAAATCAATAACTCTTTAGGTGTACATCTTAAAATTTCCTATAATTTTTTATATCATTCTTCAGGGCAGGAATATAAAAGTAACCACACATAGTACCTTGATTTAATAAATGCTTGGCATTTTACTTTCACAGGTTATTAATTTTGTCTGATTCTCTTGTTAAATAGACATGATAGGATAGGTCTTTAATAATGCCCTGGATAATGGAGAGATCAATTAAAACATATAGAGAGATTTTCCCATGCCATGGTCCAATTTATTCAATAGTTTCATGTGTTTGTTTTTATGCTGAGATTTGTTGCTTAGCTATAGATAAGACAAACCTTCTATTATATTAACTAAATTTAACTATTAAAAGGAACATTTTCAAACACACAAAGTTAGAAAATAAAAAAGTAATGGAAACTTATCAAATAAAATTATGCTTTCCTCAAGGTAATATGGTATTACTCTTTTTTTTGAGAGAGAGAGTGAGAGCGTGTGTAAGCATATAAGCATGTGTGTAAACGAGTGGTCGGGGGGAAGAGAGAGAGAGAGAGAAAGAGAGAGAGAGAATGAGAGAGAGAGAATGAGAGAATCTTAAGCAGGCTCCACACCCAGGGTGGATCCAGATGTGGGTTTCCATCCCAGGAACAGTGAGATCATGACCTGAGCAGAAATCAAGAGTTGGTCACTTAACCAACTTAGCCACCCAGGTGCCCCAATATTACTCTTTCAGTGATTACCAAAACACATACAACACAAAGATGAAAAATATTTTCAGTAATAACAAAGTTTTTAACATTAGCTACATCTACCAACTTCCTGTAGCACAGTGTTATTAAGAAAATTTTTCCAAAAGTCAGAAAATAGATAAGGGTGGAAAATGTGTCAGGATGTTTTTTTAATGTCCTACAATGGCATTTTCATGAATTATTTTATTCTACAGGAAAATTTACCAGTGTTTGACTTTTTATTTACATGCTGATTAAAGTCAAGATAACAGATTTGTTTCGTTAACCTAAAGATTTTTGTCGTGGAAAAAAAGTAACAATCCCCAAGGTTATGATTTTATTGCCCTTAGCTTAGTATCTGACAGAATCTTAATTCTAACATTCTTCTTTTTCTAATGCCTATAAATTATGTTTCTAAAATGCCCTTAGAACCACTTTTACTATTTTATTGTTCCCTCATTCATGAGTAAAGTGCAACTTTGACACACACAGGTTTTATATTTGTATGAGTTTAATGTCTTTAACTTTTGAAAATTATACTTTGACACTATTAATAGAATCAAGGATTCAGAAAAATATTAGATTCTAGCCTAAAAGTTAAATTCTCAGATGTCCAGTGTAACACCAAATAATTGGTAAGAAAATAAAGACTTTGACAAATAATATTATGTCCATATGCTTTATAAAATGAGAAACTGGATCATATCAAGTGAAAGTTCAACTATATCTTAATATAACCTTGATTTGTGTCTTTGTAACAGTTTTCTTGGGAAACAAGGTTCTGTTCCAGGATGACCAGCATATGTCTATTTATCAATTTACTATTGTTTCATTCTTCAAGGTAACTGTTATTCAGGATTATGCATAATAGCTAAAAAGTGAAAATAATCCACATAAATAGATAGGGAAGGATGTGTAGTAATAATTTATAATATTAATAATAATAATAAAGAATATAGTAATAAAAAATACAGTGCACATACAGTCTACAACATAGATAAACCTCCAAAAATAATGCTAAGTGGAAGCAGCTGATGGGAAACTATCTATTATATGATCCTATGTCCATAATAGACAAATCTATAAAGACAGAGAGTATATTAGTCCCTTCCTGGGATTTCTGTAGGGGCAACAGTTAAATGGTTATGAGATTTCTTTGTGTTATAAATAAAATGTTTTAATATTAGATTATGGTTATGGTGTGCAGCTCTGTAAATATACCTAAAAGCCATAGAATTGTTCAGCTAAGTGGGTGAATATTATGGTACATAAATTGTATCTTAATAAAATGTTCACAAACGAAGATGCATCATTATTGCTTGAGAGTTTTTAGTATTCTCCCTTATCCCCCCACTGTAAATCTACTGAGTTTGGGTTGTTTTCATTATTCTGATTAGGGCATTCAAATGAATAAAGTATATTTATACGTTATGGTCATCTTTATAGTGCCATAGGCATGAAATGATACTAAAACTAGTAATAGTTAAGCTAATCATAGCAGATTTTAATGGTATGTGGATACATGTCATCAGATTTGATCTTCACTATTATGCAAATTATATGATAATGAGCTACACATTTATAACATTTGGTTTTACTTACTAATTCCAGACATATTCAGCATTTTGGAGAATATTTCTTGAAGTTTTAGGATTACCATGTTACCAGGATGCAAGTAATAAACAGCATCTAAAATAAAAATGAAGAGTAGTTGTTAGTAATCCTAAAGGAAAGAGTCTTGTTAGTTGACGTTTGTCACAATGGGGGCAAATATTCCCCTCCATTTTTTATTTCTTCCTTTTCCTTTATTCTTTCTCTTCAAAATTTCTCACTTTTCCACTCCCGTTTGCCTCCACTCCCGTTTGCCTTTTAGTGGTTGATACTCACACCAACTGAACAAGGAAATACTTTAAGACTGGAGGAAGAGGAGTATAATTTCATTTTGAGGAAGGAGTTTTCATTAGCCATGTGGCTAAGGAAATTGTATCTACCCCTTTATATTCTAATCCTACAATACCAGCCATATGTGATTTTTATAGTCACCTGGAACCATGAGAATGAAAAGGTGGTAGGTATGTATGGATGAAGCTTTTCTTATTGAGGAAAAAACTCTGACTGTAGTACTTCCAAAGAATTAATTACCAGACAAAGATAAAATAGGTTCTAAAACAACTTGTAAAATTATGTTCCATGTAATTATGTACGTATTTTAATAGAATTAATATGGATTTATACATGAGGATTCTCTTTCATGTATACTACTTTCTTATAGTAACAGATTTTCAAGTTCCATGGCTGTAATGTTGATTTTAATGCCTTTTAAAAATTTTATTTGTTAAATGTTTGTTTATTTTTGAGAGAGAGAGAGAGGAAGACAGAGAGACAGCATGAGCCAGAGAGGGGTGGAGAGAGAACGGGGAACAGAGGATCTGAAGCAGGTTCTGTTGCTGACAGCAGAGAGCCTGATGCGGGGCTCAAACTCACGAAACCTGAGATTGTGACCTGAGCCAAAATCAAGAGTACGATGATGCTTAACTGAGTCACCTCAGTGTCCCTTTAATCCTTTTTTTTTTTTTTTAAAGTCTGACCTTGGAGAAATAAAGCAGAGCCTGAGCCAACAACAAACACACATTCTCTATTTCTAGAACTCAAATTGTTTAATAGGTAGCTTTTCAAAGGCAGAGTTTTGGAGTGAGAAATTGCTTCCCATCCTGTATTTAGAGGGCTGTGTGATTTTCATGTTGAGATGCACATTTTGGCTGTTAAAGACTGTGTGATAATGAAAAACTTGCAACTTCTCTGGAGACAGCTGTGCCATTTCAGACAACCCACTCCCTTTCCTGTCTGGTCTTTCTTATTTTTGTTTTTATTTTTAATCCTTGTGAAATCTTAGGCAATATTTGTCTTTCAAACATGATTTCTGTGTCTACTGGCATTTCTTCCTCTAATTTCATGGATCAAAAATAACATATGTGGTCTTATTTGTTTTGAGGCGAATTTCACACTTTGAAGTACTATTTGTTTACTTGTTTGTGTATTTTTAACACAAGAGATTCTGGAAGCTTTTCATCTTTGTTACAACAGGTTATAGATCCCCTTCTCATTCAGAAATTATAGACTTATGAAATGCTAACTAGTCTTCCATGTAAGATTGTTTAAAATCCATTTCTGGGGCCTGTGGGTGACTCAGTAGATTAAGCGTCCAACTTTTGGTTTCAGATCAGGTCATGATCCACAGTTCGTGGGTTTGAGCCCCACGCCAAGCTCTGTGGTGACAACAAGAAGTCTGCTTGAAATTCTCTTTCTCCCTCTCTCTCTGCTCCTCCCACATGTGCTCTCTCTCTCTCTCAAAAATAAAATAAATACACTTAAAAAAATAAAATACAATTTATTTCTTATATAGCAAGAGGGTATATACTATGCAACATTAAAAAATAACTCTACTGTAATATATTTATCTATATTGATTATGTATTCATGAGCTTTACCTTCTCAGTTAGTAATATTTTTAATTGAAAAAAATCATAGATGACTAAAGCTCAGAATTAATATTACATATTGGATATCAGCTTCCTTTAATATTTTTACCCTGAAGGAGCCATTTAAATATTTTTAGCCCTTGCACAAAATTATAATGCCTATATGCATTAGTGTGATCAATAAATTATAGAGATTATAACCCCATAATAATAGTGAAGGGAATTTTTTTTTCTGTGAATCTGTTTATTTTGGCCAGTTTATTGGCATACTTTATTTATGTGATTCTCTATTCCCACCATGGACATCAATCCCAATGAAAGTCAAAAATGCTGGTAAAAATACCTTCAGGTTTTTTTTTCTTAATTTTTGTTTTTCAAACAATTTTTCTATTTTAAATCCATTTTTCTCATCCAAATAGGCCTAATTGTCATATTATAAATTTCTACTCCACAAGATTATTGTGGTATATGACATATGTTACATGGTATCTTTTGGACTATTTTTTATATTAAATAAGTGGGTTTTAGTCAATTTTTCAAGAACATCCCCCACAAGGCACTTATAGTTATTTTTTATTAACTTCTTTCTTTTTCATAAATTTTATAAATGCATAAGGCAAACAACACATTTTGGTTAATGGCTATGGTAAGCCAAAATGGGATTTAATTTTTTTTGAAAGACTCAAAAGAATAAATTTATATAAAAATCATAAATTGATTTTAATGAATTTTATTTATAACATTTTTTTATCATTTTGAATAGAAGAACTACAAAAACTAAACCAAAGCAGCTTCAATTAAAATGTATAGACTGTGGCAAATTTGACACAAGTCATATGCTAATCAATATTTTTATACTAAGGGACATGTTCGGGCTCAAGTAGCAATTTAGCAGTACAAAATTATTATAGACATGTGTAGCCTTTCATAGATGCATATATAAATTCAAAGTTATTTTTGAAACTAAAAATAAAAATGAACTAAAACTTATTAATATGAATTATTCCTTTTTCTCTACAAGAAATTCCTTTTTCTCTACAAGTACTCAATTGGGGTCAAATTCGAGTTAACACACACAGATTTCATTTTCAAGTTAAATGAAATGATTTCTGTCCTTGCTCATGATTCTTACTAAACAAAATAAAAGAAAATAAAAAAGCCTGTTCGCCTATACAAGTTGCAGAAAACTTCAGCAAAATGTTTACTGCTTTCATACTAATGGCAGAACAGAAATCCAGACTTTGTCTAGGAAAGATCAGCAAATCTCATCTCGAGTGAATGAGGACCCTTCAGCTCACAAAGTTCTTCCTCTTTGCTAAAGTCCATTGTCTGATTGAACAGAAGATTTAGATAAGACGTCCCTCTCCCAGTCATTCACTTGTATTGAAAAGCAGGGCATGATTCTCTTCGATTTTGATATGTAGCTCCTTCAGGTGGTTTTCAATAATATTTAGAATATTCTGATATTCTCCCTCCCTATCAAGACCGAAAAACTGGAAGCACTTCAACATTTCCTTTGCAGAATGATTTGCCCAAAGATTAAGTTTCCTTTTAAAGCAATGACTGTAGTCATTCAAAGACAAAACATATTCCACATGACACTGGGTCCTTATTCCATAAGTTCATGTGATGAAAAATATCTGAGAGTCAGCTAATTTCTGTAGTCATGCCTCATCTTCAAAATACTCATCAAAGCCTGATGTTACTTTTATGAAAATGACTTCTCCAATTTACCTTTCAGCTCAAACACCTCATTGAGAACTCTTCTTTGGCTAAGCTACCAAATTTCTGTGTGCTGCACAAGATTTATATGTTCTTGGTCAAAGTTTTCAGGTACTTCAAGTGCTCTTGAGTGAACTCATCTTTGTTTAAAAAACCATTTTGTAACATCCTCAAGAAATATTTCATTTCCAAGAATTTTTGACAATAGCACCTCTCTGTGAAAAATGTGATGCGAGGATTTGTTTGTTTGTTTTTTGCAAGAGAAGTGAAACCCTTAATAAAACCAATCATTGATGTGGTACTATCTGTACAGATGCTGACACATATTTTTATTTCCAGATATGAAGGCCACATTTTAAATATATCTTGGTCATTATTTATTTCCACTGGCTTTCACAGCAGAAAATATTTTATTGAATTTAACCATGATTTACAAATCTTGTAAATGCAAGACATTTCCTGGGGAAATCTGTTCACTCATCATCTTCAATATAGTGGTGTTTCACATAAATCTCTTCAGCATATGTTGCATGCCATCAATATATCACCTTATTATACTGTTTGAGGATGGAACAATTTCCATATATTGAACTATATATTTTCTTAGCATTTTACTGACTATATTTTTACCTGCTAGCATTATTAGTTACTTAAAAACTACATGACTTTTCCTTTTCTGAGATTCTGTAGTCTTTTAATCTTCCTTCCTTCCTTCCTTCCTTCCTTCCTTCCTTCCTTCCTTCCTCCTTTCCTTTCTTTCTTCCATTCCTTCCCTTAAGTTTTAATATGAGATTCCAGTAGTTGTTTAAAATAACTCATAGCTTTACTTGTCAAATGACTCTCATTTGTTTTTAAAGTCTTGTCAATGTTTCTGAAGCCATTGATTCTAATGTAAGCTGTTGGCCACAAAGCATGGAAGAATTAGGAAAATTTCTATTTCCGGAACATGTACAAACCACTAAGAATTAGTGTTTTCTTTATTATTAACCTTATCAGAGTAGTCCGTAGGCCTACTATAAGTTTCCCTTATTTTTTACTTGTATTCTTTTTTATGCATAGCTTCATTTGCGACGTTCAAAAGCAAGTCATTTTAGCCTGTTAATGAATGAGTTAATCTGCCAGAGGAAACCACATAAATGCACCTCACTTCTGCCTGTACCACCAACATCAGAAAACAAAATACTCCCACAATTGGAATTGCCTCTGTCTGTTTTTAAATTTTATGGTGTTTCTGTGCTTTTGAGGACACTTACACAACAGCCTCCTGATGTGGGTGCTATTGCTACTGTTTATTCATTCCCTTCAAATTTGTGTGTTGCTTTCCACTGAAACACGAGAATCTCTTTACTATGACTTTGTGCTGTCTCTGGCACATTGGATCAAAAGCCATGCTGGTTTGTGTTTCCAGAATCTCACAGATTATTTTGTATGAGAAAAAAAAAATGCTGTAACAGATATGATGGGGAGTTGCACCAGACACTAACTTCACCCTAGTGTGCCTTCAAATTTCAGAGACTAGAAAACTAGAGTCATTTTTCAGGAAGCTCTGCAGACACAGTTCCAGATGTGACTTAGCTTGGGTAAGTCATGCGAGACACTGATTTGGAAATAAATGAATTTGGGAGAAAAATAAATAAATAAATGAAACTGGGAGAAAGGCAGAACATGAAAGCCCACGTTTCTTGGCATGGATGATGGCAGAAGTAGCATAATCATCAAGACTGAAGTTGCCTTGGAAGCTTCCAGGTTGTGGCAGAGTAAGCCGCTCTCCTGGCAATTCAGTTTTGTGGTATGATTTTTAGAATAATTTTGGATGCTTAGACGCTGTTTCTTTAGCTCTGCCAATTCTTTTTTTTTTTTTAATGTTTTTAAATGTTTATTTATTTTTGAGAGAAAGAGAGACAGAGAACAAGCAGGGGAGGGGCAGAGACAGAGGGAGACACAGAATTTGAAACAGGCTCCAGGCTCTGGGCTATCAGCACAGAGCCTGATGCATGGCTCAAACTCATGAACTGTCAGACTGACCTGAGCTAAAGTCAGACTGTGCCACCCAGGTGCCCCAACAATTCTTTAAACTATATAAATCTGTACTTAATCTCTTCGTATTTTGTGTCATTAAAAATACTGATTTATTTGTATTTAAAACAGATAACATTCATTTCACAGAAGTACACAATTCTGAACAATTTTTTTTTAATTTTTTTGATGTCCTCCTTTGAACTCAGTCATAATTCCATAGAAAAGTGAACAAATTTAATGAGGTACAAAAATACCCCTGCATTTCTCTCCCTTCCATATCTCCCTCCCTATTTTGAATCATGCATATAGTCACCAAACCATTATTTTAGACCAATCACTTATTAGGGACTATTTTCTGCCTTTTTTTTTTTTTTTTTTTTTTTTTTTTTTGTCCAGAAGGCTCTTAGTTCTCTCAGGTAGGTTAGTTTCAAGGTGGACCTATCAAACCACACCTTCAACGGACAGCTCTGTGACATGTTGTGGTGATTGCAATAAATTGTTGTACGAAGTTTCTGGTATGAAGTTATTTTCTATATTTTATAAGGGTAAAATGCTGAGATTGTTTAATATCTATAGTTTCTTCTGTCATTTTCTTAAGAAACATGAACATAAGTTAACCAGGAAAATTAGCAGATGTTTATCATACAACCTGCTTATTACTAGATGTTTCTTCAAATATAATGTAAATATTGTATGTTTTTTAATTTTTTTAATGTTTTTATTTATTTTTGAGACAGAGAGAGACAGCATTAGCAGGGGAGGGGCAGAGAGAGAGGGAGACACAGAATCCAAAGCAGGCTCCAGGCTCCGAGCTGCCAGCACAGAGCCCGATGCCAGGCTGGAACTCACGGACGGACTGAGAGATCATGATCTGAGCCGAAGTCGGAGGCTCAACAGACTGAGCCACCCAGGCACCCCAATATTGTGTGCTTTTAAAGCAGACCTGTAAACAAGTGTCTGTAATTTATAGTGAATCGAGACACAATTATCCAGTACATTTGCAAAAGATAAATTCTATATTTATGTTTTAATGGCGGTTAGTAATGACCATTGGAGGGTAGACCAATTAAAAAATCAAATTATCCAAACGTGATATAACCATGATCTTGATAAAGGTCTTGGCAAGAGAACTCTCAATGAGAGACATATTATAGAAAATTATATAGTAGAAAGTCTCCCAAATAAATTCTGGAGGGGAAAGTTGAAGCAGTTTTGTTTCCAACTTGAAAGAGAAGAAACAGTTCAGGGAGAGGGGAGCCTTCTTGTTTCTATCTTGGTATTAGGATAATGCTATTTACTGAGGTAAGGATTTCATTAGAGAGACTGGTTTGTGCACAGTGTTATCCAGATCACTCCCATCTCTTTCAAGAAAGAACTCATTTACCCAGTGGTTAAGAAAGTTGCTGACTGACAGATTATAATCAAGATTCACTCCAGAGAATGTCCTAGACTAAAAAGAACACAATTTGCACAGTCACATCCTCTTCTTGACAGCGGCCTGAGTCCAATGACTGATTGATGTCAGGGTGTATACGCCCAACCCTTGCCCTGCATCTGGAATTATGCCAGCTTCGGCATGTGGAGTCAGCTGACGCTTTTCCTCACTGTCTTGCAGCCCAACTTCTGTGATTCATGCTTCTTTTACTCCTGAGTTTGCTGATGCCTACAGGACTCATAGACTTCTCCCTCTCAAACTCTGTCCCAGCATTTTAGTTTAGTTTTTGTGTTGTGTTTACGATAAATCTAGAACTCAACATAGTCTCTGAATGAGAGAAAGAAGTTGAGTCACAGGGCATTAAAAGTCACTGACATGGAATACATAATTCATGGAAAGTTTACAATGAGAAAGAAGTGAAACAAAGAAAAATACTTGAAAATACAGAGAATTTAGAATTTGGACAGAAGAAGAGAAACCAGAAAAAAAAAATCAGTAAGAGGGATACCTTGGTGGCTCAGCCGGGTTAAGTGTCTGACTCTTCATTTTGGCTCAGGACACCATCTCATGATTTATGAGTTTGAGCCCCCACATCAGGCTCTGCACTGACAGTGTGGAGCCTGCTTGGGATTCTCTCTCTTCCTGTCTCTCTGCCCCTCCCCTGCCTATTTCTCTCTCTCTCTCTCTCTCTCTCTCTCAAAATAAATAAATACATAAATAAACAAATGAATAAGTCTCTAAAAATAAATACATAAATAAATAAATCTCTCAAAATAAAATAAAATAAAATAAAATAAAATAAAATAAAATAAAATAAAAAAAGATTCAGTAAGGGAGAGAAGCTAAAGAGGTAAGAGAAGAGCCATGGAAATAAGGAGCTACAGAAGCCAAGGCAAGGTGACATGTCTCAAAGGAAAGAACAGTCTCAAAGTCAGATACTCCAGAAATGTCAAGTAAGAGAACAGAAAAATGCCTGATAAGAGTTTGTTGTAAGAATTCAATGTTTACTGTGACAGACATCATTTCATTGTAGTCATAGGAAATAAACCAGACCAAAATGGGTTGAATAGGAAGTTTAAAATGGAAAACAACAATAAAATATGTTTTTTAAGAATAAAAACAAAGATAGTGTGATGGTTAATTTTTAAAATTTCATGTGCCAACTTGACTGGGCCACACGTGACCAAATGGTCAAACAGTATTCTGGGTGCGACTGTAAGAGTGTTTCTGGATGAGATTAAAATTTGAAACAGTGGACGAAGTAAAACAGATTGCTGTCCGTGCTGTGGGTAGGCCTCACCCAGTCAAGTGAAGATTTGAATAGAACAAAATGCTGAGGAAGAGAAACTCCTCTTGCCTGTTTACTGAGCCAGGACACTACCACTTTCTGACTTCAGGCTCTTCTTAGGTCATGAGCCTGTCTGCTTGCAACCAGAACAACACCATCAGCTCTTCTGGTTCTCAGGCCTTCTGACTCACATTGGCTCCCCTGGGTGTGTGACTGATTGACTGCAGACCTTGAGACTTCTTAGTCAACATAATTGTGTGAGCCAATTCCTTTTAATAAAGGAATTTTATAAATTATATAAATTTTATAAATTTAAATTTTATAAATTTAATAAAGGAATTTAATAAATTGTTCTCTTTCTCTGGAGAACTCTAATACAGGTGGACTGTAGTTTGTTTCAAGAAGGTTGGCTAAAAGTGAAGACCTTCACTAGTGGACGAGCTTACATTTTAAATAAAAATGTGCCAGGGGTAAAAGGTCCTACTTCCTTGTTCCTCCTTAGTTTTCTTCTTATCTCCTTTAATCAAATAGAGGATATAAATACTTCTCTATTCATTTTTACGGAATTTTCCCCGAGCACTGCAGTTATGTAGAAGACTAAATCATGTGTTCTAGACATTGAACCTTCCCACTAGAATGAGAATCCTGGTATATTCTTTCTATATGTTGGGTCTTCTCATGTATTTGCTCTATATTAGGGTTTTTGTTTTGTTTTTTCATTAAACAGAGGGAACAAATCTTTAACATTATCTCTATCTTCAATTTATATTAGCATGGTTGTCTGATTTTCTTCTTTGTTATCACCTTCAGCAATTTACAAAGAAAATAGTATGTTCTTAGTAATGTAAATATATTTTAGCCTGAATTTAAATCATCTGTAAAATTATAAACAACATTTCCAAATTATTTTCTGTTTACTTACTCCTCTGCAGGTATGTTGACCCACCTGCTTGCATTAATTTCATAGGGCTACAATAGCAAAGTACCACAAATGAGGTAGATTAAATCAACATAAATTTATTGTCTCATAGTTTTGGAAACTAGAAGTCTGAAATCAGTGATGCAACAGGGCCATGCTTCCTCTGTAACCTGTAAAGGAAGAACCCTCCTCTGCCTCTTCCTAGTTTCTGGTGGCTGCAGGTGTTCCTTGGCTTGTGGCAACATAAATCCAGTCTCTGTCTTCACCTTCCCATAGCCTTCTTCTTCCTGTGTGTCAGTCTTCACATCATCTTCTCTCTTTTCATAAGGGCATCGGTCATGTTGGATTAAGGGCCCATTGTACTGCAGTATGTCTTCATCTTGACTTAACTAATTACATTTGTAATGACCCTATTTACAAATGAAGTCACAATATGAAGTATAGAGGATTCAGACTTCAACACTTTTTTTTTTTAATTTTTTTTTTCTCAACG
The DNA here is from genome assembly GCF_016509475.1 of Prionailurus bengalensis. NCBI lineage: Eukaryota > Metazoa > Chordata > Mammalia > Carnivora > Felidae > Prionailurus > Prionailurus bengalensis. The sequence goes on along the minus strand of NC_057344.1, from coordinate 99,302,074 downwards.
TTTTTATTTATTTTGGGGACAGAGACAGAGAATGAACGGGGGAGGGGCAGAGAGAGAGGGAGACACAGAATCGGAAACAGGCTCCAGGCTCCGAGCCATCAGCCCAGAGCCTGACGCGGGGCTCGAACTCACGGACCGCGAGATCGTGACCTGGCTGAAGTCGGACGGACGCTTAACCGACTGCGCCACCCAGGCGCCCCCAGACTTCAACACTTTTTAAGGTGGGGCGGGGAGGCACAATTAAATCCACAACACTCTTTCTTCCTAGCACACGAAATCTATTCATACCTTCTGGCCTTGCACTTGTTTGCCCTTTCTTGTGTCTATCATGTTCTTCTACTCCTCCAGGTCTACACTTAAATGTCATCTACCAGAAAGACTTTCCCTGACCATTTACCAATACTTGGTGTTCCCTTTTGCTTCTTTGTAACACTTACCACCAACTCCATGCAATGTACTTATTGGCTTATTTATTTATGTTTTTTTTTCATTTTCAAAGATTAAAATACCTCCTGAACCAGAGGTATCATCTTTATGAATTGTGGAAGAAAATAGAATCAACAAGGAAGACATTAGGGTGAAAGCAGGAGGCTGTGATAAACAAATGTTCTCAAATACCTCTAAATCACACACACACAAAAATTAATGTTAAAGGGAAAAATAAGCCACAGTTTCATAACATATTTAGGGATAGAGTTTATATTTAGAGCAAATTACAGATAAGGTATTTTGGGGGAAAAAAGTTAATGTAATCAACAGTTAGCAACTATTTAGTGAGTCCTTATTATATGTTAAAATAGTGTCAATTGGGCAATGGTGTTATAGCAAAAAAATGTTAAAATACCAAATTCTCTGCTGCCATAGGGCTTGCATTCTAAAAGAAGAAGACAGAAGATAACCAAATTTTAAAAATATTTAATACAGGGGCGCCTGGGTGGCTCAGTCATTTAAGTGTCTGACATCAGTGGAGGTCATGATCTTGTGGTCTGTGAGTTCAAGCCCCATGTTGGGCTCTGTGTTGACAGCTCAGAGCCTTGAGCCTGCTTCGGATTCTCCCCTCCCCCATTCACTCTGTCTCTCTCTGTCCCTCAAAAATGGATTTAAAAAAATAAAAATATTTAATATATATATTCAATATATATTCCCTCATATATAAATATTTTATACACACACACACACACATGGAAAGTGAGAGAGAAAAAACAGATATGGCAGATAGAGGTGCTTGACTGGATATCATTTTATCCTCATTTTATCTAAGGTGTTTAGAGAAGCCTCTCTGTGGAGATGACATTTGAGCAGAGACTTCAATGAAATAAGAAATGACCCAAGGAACAGTGTCCAAGACAAGGTAATCAGCAATTTAAAGGTCCTGAGATAAAAGAAGAATGTGTTTTGCATATTTAAGGAAGAGTAAGAAGACCAGAGTGACCGGAGCAGAATGAATGAGAGGAAAAGGAATGACAAATAAATTTGGAGTGTGGGTGGGGAGAAGCAGAAGGAGAGGCCCGGGTTGGTAAACTATGACCTAGCATTTAAATCTAACCCGGTGCTTATTTTTCTAAATAGAATGTTTTTGGAATACAGCGATGCCCATTTATTTATGTATTTTCAATGGCAGCTTTCACACTACAAGGGCAGAGTTGAGTAGCTATGATGAAACCATATGACACACAAAGCCTAAAATATTTACCATCCGGTCCTGTACAGAAAACATTTGTGGATCATCATAAGAACCCTGGCATTTACTGTGCATGAGGTGGGTTTTGAATAGAATAATGGACATGTGATCTGACTTAAGTTTTAAAAGGATCACTCTGACTATTATATAAAGAACAGACTGTGAAGGGCTAAAGGTACAAGCAGGCAAGTTAGCTCAGAAGTGTCATAATTGTCCACCAAACTTAAACTACATTGTTAATATACATAATTAAGTAATCTCATGATCTCAGGTAACCATAAAAGTGGCTTTATAGTTTAATTTTGGTGTAAAAGCTTGCAATCTTGCATACCATTCTTTTATCTTTTAAAATCTCTAATGTTTCATTTTCCTAATTTTTTCAACTATATGTTGAAAACAGAAAATTTGAAGTTTTTATTCTATTTGCACTTTGAAAAAGGTTTCAATTTCATGGGTGCTCTGATTATCCTCATGCAAATTGCTTTCACTGTATCTGAAAACTTTTTAGGTTATTTTTGGTAAACTATGACTAATACTAACCTTTAGACTCTGTTGCAATTAAAATCTTCCTCATTTGAATCACTAGAGTTTTGATAAATATTTCCACATTATAAAAGTGAAATTATAAACTTTTCTTAAAACTAATCATAAACACACTGAAATACATTACATTAACTTAATATTGTGACTTATTTATTTATTCATATCAGACAATGAATATGTATCAGGTGCTAATGTTGTGACAGTCACTATCCTATGCACTAACATGAAATGATTAATGAACAGACATTTTGCTTTAGTATAGGGAGAGGCAAGAACAAATGAGCAAGTAATCAAACAAAAGTAAATGAGTTATAGACTGTGAAAAGCTATAAAAGAGAACAAACCTACTACTAAGATAGAAATAATAGAGGGTTGTATGGTGACAGATGGTAGCTACACTTGGGATGAGCACAGCATAACTTATCGAAAATGTGAATCACTATGTTGTACACCTGAAAGTAATGTAACACTGTGTGTCAACCACTCTCAAATTAAAAAAAAAAGAAAGAAAAAGAAATAATAGAGACTAACCTGTTTGTATGATAAAAGTAATTTTTCTAGAAAAGTAATATTTAAGCTGAGACCTAAAAATAAGATGTCACCAATCTTGTAAAGAATGGAGGAAAATCTATCATAGATGGTAGGGACACCGCTTATAAAGCCCCAATATAAGAATAGGCTTGGTGTGTTTGAGGAATTGAAAAGCCAGTGTCGCAGGAGCAGAACCATCAATGGATGGAGCGGAGATGATTACAGTCACACAGAACAAGAGACACTGCAGCTTCTAACATACAGTGACACGTTGACACAATTCCAAAAATTCTGTGGAAAAGACATCATATTTAGAGAAGTTTTTTAGTATATGTGCTGCCGAAGCGAGCACAAGAGAAGTTTTTTAAAAAATGACTTAAAATAAGTACTTTGCCTACTTTAATCAAAATGTTTGAATTATTTGTTCACATTAATCAAATCTAATGCTTAATTTTTTTTTCTCGAGGCACAATTTAAGGATCCTAAGAAATAAGAATTTTTATTAGCCACATCATGCCAATTTACATGCTTCATAGCAGGAAATCCTTTTCTGTGTGTGCGTGCTTTGATCTCGCCATTTTATTTCATCTTACTAAATTCCTTATAAAGTCATATCAAATATAAGCCTTGGGAAGTATGTATAAAGTCCATTTCCATTTTTATCCCATTACTGGGTCTTTTTCATTGGAAAAAATCCCTAAGGTTGCTCTCATTTTGTATGCAGTTTGAAGATACAGCTTAATGCCTGCAGAGACACATTTATTTATTTTAACTTTGATCATAGCTGAAAACTTAATAGTGTTTTTTTAAACATTTTCCCCTTTGGTGATAATTTTCTTTTTAATTTTTACCAAAGAATAATCTAATTTTGACACTATGTGTATAAATGTATATTTTTTCCACTAAGAGTGGGTTGGAAATCCCCTTATCACATGAAAATATAGTCTGGAGGGATATATTTCTGCTTTAGAATAAAAATTGTTAGTCACATCTTAAAGAATTTGATAATACATAAACAGTGATATATTAAGAAAAAATAGTTCTATGACTTTTCTCCAGCAATCTCATTTTCTGCATTTCAATATAAAAACATAGATAGGTTGACCTATTTTGTCTGAATATCCATACTTTAAACTCATACTTTAATACTCCTTCATAATCATACTTTAAAGGTAACGGAAATTATAGATTCAAATTCAGAGTTGATTAACTCCAATTGGTCTAATATCATAATATCCGTTATGAGAGAAAAAAAATATTGAAAAAATCAACTTAGAAACCAACGTGGATGCATTTAGCATCAGTTTTACTATGAACTGACTGAAATAATTTTGTTACGGGAATAAATTATAAGATTTCCAAACATATATTTTATTTGTTAACAATACATTACCATGTGCCAAAGCTGGCATTCAGTGCTAGGATCAGCCCTGGGTATCACAAAACCAACAGTTATTAGAAAAGTGTAAGGTATTCCAATAGGTCAAAATAATGACACTTACCACAGTCTGTGACTATGGAGAGGAAATAGTGTCTATTCTCACAATTTAGCCAGTAATCAAAATTATCTAGAGAACGTTTAAAAAATGTATAAGCCGTGGTCCTACCTCACATTAAGACAAAAGTACGGGTCTCTCCTGTAAATCAGAGGATGATATGGTCAAGAACACAAATAAAGAAGGTCATTGGGGCATAAGAACATAGAGTGGATGAATGGTACAGGAAGGAAGTTCACGTGACTAGGAAAGTTACTGCACTAACTTGAGTGAAGATGATGTTACATGAATTAAGTTTGGAGATGTGGAGATCAAAAGAAAGATTCGAGAGTTAATTCAGATGATTGCACAGATATAGAGTATATAAAAAAGAGAACACCATTGCATAGAGGAAAAAATTGTGTAAGAATCTGAAATATTACCTAAGTGCTATCCAGTAGGGTAGTCACTAGTCACATGTAGCTATTTAGTACTTGAAATGTGACTAGTCTAAGCTGAGATATATTTTATGTGTAAAATATACATTGGATTTTGAAGATTTAGTAAAAAAAAGAATATAACATGTTATTAGTAGTTTTCTCTTAATTACATGCTTAAATAACAAAATGTTGGATATGTTGGGGGAAAATGCTATAACAATGAATTTTATCTGCTTCTTTTGACTTTTTTTTTTTTTTAATTTTTTTTTTCAACATTTATTTATTTTTTGGGACAGAGAGAGACAGAGCATGAACGGGGGAGGGGCAGAGAGAGAGGGAGACACAGAATCGGAAGCAGGTTCCAGGCTCTGAGCCATCAGCCCAGAGCCCGACGCGGGGCTCGAACTCCCGGACCGCGAGATGGTGACCTGGCTGAAGTCGGACGCTTAACCGACTGCGCCACCCAGGCGCCCCTCTTTTGACTTTTTTAATATGTGATGAGGTAATTTAAAATTGCACTTTGGCTTGTAATATCTATCTATTTAACAACACTACCTTAGACGATGATCTGGACTTTATAATTTTTTTTTTTTTAATTTTTAATTGTTTATTTATTTTTTTAGAGACAGAGCCCGAGCAGGAGAGGGGCAGAGAGAGAAGGAGACACGGAATCTGAAGCAGGCTCCAGGCTCAGAGCTGTCAGCACAGAGCCTGACACGGGGCTCAAACCCATGAGCTGTGAGATCAAGACCTGAACCAAAGTCAGATGCTTAACCAACTGAGCCACCCAGGCGCCCCTGGACTTTATAATTTTGAATGTAACTTATACCTTCTAAGACTCTGTCTTCACTTTAGCAGGATACAAATAACTTTTTAAATTTTTTTTCTGAAAAGCCCATAGGCCTATTTGGAGGATCAATTGAAAGAAAATATAAAAGAACAGTGTAAATAACAAAACATTTATAAATTATTTTGAAATCAGTAAATAAATAAAATGTACAGCTAACCTAGGTCACTCTGAAAATCACTTTTTTTTTTAAGTTTATTTATTTATTTTGAGAGAGAGAACGAGAGAGAGAGAGAGAGTGGGAAGGGGCAGAGAGAGAGAGATAATCCCAAGCAGGCTCCATGGTGTCAGCTCAGAGCCCAACATGGAACTCAATCTCATGAACCAGGAGATCATGACTTGAGCTAAAATCAAGAGTTGTACGCTTAACTGACTGAGCCACTCAGGTGCCCCTGAAAACCACTTTTGTGCAAACATAACTTCCATGATTAGACAGCTAACTGATCAGCACAAATTAGCATAAATCAAGACTCTGAGAATCAATTTTGCCAAGGCAAATTTTTTATCCTAGATACTACCTGAAGAAATTCAGATGTAGCCCACAATAACGTGTTTAATGTCTAATAATCTTATAAAAACTAAATGTTCTCCATAACATATGGCAATGTATTCTATTTAGCCTAAATCTACTCCCTTGAAATGTCATTAGGCCCAATAGTTAGATTCAAGAAGTCAGTGAATAAACAATTGCCACCTATAAATTGGAATAATTTATTCACTTTGAATATATTATCTTTAGCCATCTTCATATATTTAATATGACTTCTTTAAAAATGTATCTGTTTTTCATAGAAAACTTGAAGTGTTTGATGTTTTAGGGCAATATAAAGTGAAGTCAACTCTCAAGGTGACTAATTTTGAAAACAAAACCAATGGGGCACCTAGGTGGCTCAATCGGTTAAGTGTTGGACTCTTGGTTTCAGTTTAGGCCATGATCTATGGTTTGTGAGTTCCAGCCTGATATCAGGCTCTGCTCTGATGGTGTGGAGCTTGCTTGGGATTCTCTCTCTCCCCCTCTCTCTGCCCCTATTTCCATCGTGCTCTCTCTCTCTCTTTCTCTCAAAATAAATAAATCAACTTAACCAAAAAAACTTACTTAAAAAAATTTCAAAAAGAGAAAATGTTGCCTTATTTTTGTGAAAATCACTTTGATGATTCTCTCAAATAAGTTATGAATATTGCATGTAATAACAAAAACCCTGATAATTGTGAGAGGTTCAAAATTACTTTAAACTGAAGATGACTCTAAAAATTATCACGGTCTTAGTCCAGGCTGTAAGGATGCTTTTTTATAGTATTCAAAAGAATGATTTTTCAAGAAATACATTTATCTAAATATAAGTTATTAATTTTAAACAGACTCCAATCAAGATAAGAAAAAAATAAGAAAGCTAAAGATAAGAAGGTGACAGTACATGAATTAAGATTGGAGATGTGGAGATCAAAAGAAAAAATCGAGGGATAGTTCAGATGATTGCCTGGGTATAGAGTATATTAAATACTCAGTCCAATGTAAAGTTATAAATCTGGTGGAAAATGTAACTGTGCATTGCTTCTCTTTTATAGATTATACTCTATTTTCGGTAAGAGGAGAACTAAGATTATTTACTATTTTTTTATAACATGTAAAATGTGATATATTGAATATTTCATATGTTTCATCACAAACAAGATTATACTATATGTCTGGTTGCCTGTAGGGATTTTTTTTTTTTCTTGAGAGAGCACACGAGCAGGGGAGAGGGGCAGGAGGAAGAGAGAAAATATTAAGCAGGTGCCACACTGCGTGTGAAACCCTTTTTAGTTTATTTAATTGCCTATAGGGAGGAATTTTTAAAGCCAGAAAACATAATTTAATATTAATATGTAATTTAAAGAAAACAACCTAAAAGTAACACTGTTCCTACTGAATTCATAACCTTTATTAAAAAAGTTTTCTCTTCAACAACTTATTATGAATTTCCTTAAAATACATGATAGATTGTAAATATTTCTTCCTTGCAATTTAGAGGATACCAGAAATCCTTCTCTTCAAATTCTCTCCCTCTTTCCCCAAACTCCCCTTTCAAACTCACAAACAGGTACAACTAAAGGCCTTATTCAGTTCTGCAGCTTAAAGAAGAAAACTGTAGTCACTATCATTATCTGAATTTTATTAGACAGTTGGGTTATGTCGCCTTTACAAAGAACTGGAACAATGATGTGTAAGAATGAGTAGCAGAGGCCGGCAACAGAGGGCCACAGTCACAGTAAGAGGTTGACACCTGGATCTTTCTATATTTTCTCTTACTTGCCTCTTAGACAGTTCCCTTTTGTGTGTCTGTACTCTGTGTTTTCTATTGGTGAAATACAATCCTACCTGTCTTGAGGAAGATTTGTAATGTTAAAAACATAGTAGGGGTAAATTTATAGTATGCCGGACTCTGGGAAGGTGAGGGAGAATCGAAATAGAATACTAATAATGAAACACAATATTTAAAATATTGTAAAGAAAACATGGTCTCTTTTAAGAGACCATGAATATTACCAAGGAAACATGCTATGGCAAGTATAATATAGTTAAGACCATTTGTTTTAAGTTTATTTATTTTGAGAGAGAGAGAGAGAGACCATGCACAAGAGCGAGCACAGTCAGGGAGGGGCAGGGAGAAAGGGAGAGAGAGAGGGAATCCCAAGCATGCTGCACATTGTCAGCACAGAGCCCTATCCAGGACTTTAGCTCACTAACCTTGAGATCATGACGCAATAGGAAATCAAGAGGAAATCAGACGCTTAACTAACTAAGCCACCCAGGCACCCAACACCATTTTTAAACAAGATATTCAGATAATTCTATATATGCTAACCTTTGTGCTAGGTAATGAGGACTATAGTAATGAACAAAATAGTTCTTTCATTTGTGGACTTCAAAGACTGCCTATGAAAAGCTGTTAAAATTTTAAAGAAGTTGTATTAAGAATATGCTTATAGGGGCGCTTGGGTGGCTCAGTCGGTTAAGCGGCCGACTTCAGCTCAGGTCACAATCTCGCGGTCCGTGAGTTTGAGCCCCGCGTCGGGCTCTGGGCTGATGGCTGGGAGCCTGGAGCCTGCTTCCGATTCTGTGTCTCCCTCTCTCTCTGCCCCTCCCCCGTTCATGCTCTGTCTCTCTCTGTCCCAAAAATAAATAAATGTTAAAAAAAAAAAAAAGAATATACTTATAATTGTGATAAGTATATGGAAGGAAAAGCTCAAAGACCTGAGAGACCATATATTAGGAAAGTTGATAAAAAACTTTGATATTACTATGTAATTATATATATTAGTGGGAAAGCAGATATAATTAACAGTGTATGACTAATGGCTATAGTTTGTAAATGCCCTCCAAATTCCAAGCTATCTTTCTTATAAGAGAGAAAAAAATAAAGGTAGCCATTTATAGAAAATCTTTGCTTATAGGTCTTGCTAGCTTGTTTTCTATATTTTGATTGATGATTTAGAAAAAAATAAACTACCCTCTGGTGTCTAAGATGAAAGAAAAGAGCTGCAATTAGATGTTAAAATTCAATTTAGTTTAAATTATATGCAGGAATTATAACTGAAGAACTTCTGTTAATGACAATGCAGTGAAGTGGTTATAAAAACCCTATCAGTAATAATTGTAAAATCTGTGCCAAGAAAAAAAATTAAGATATTAGAAAATTTTGCAAGTCAGGCTAATAGCAGAGGGGAATTTGTACCAGAATAAAAACTATAACTGGAAGGGTAAAATCAGTAAATAATCATACAAAGATCTAAGTACTAATAATAGCGTTGTGCCCTAAACTGGAAATAACCAAATATCTATCAATAATCATGTTGTAGTCATTTGATACAATAATACTCAAGAATAAAAAAATGAATTATTAATACATATAAGGATAAATGTTAATACCATTAGCCGAGTGAAAAGGGCAAGAGACAAAAGAGTATGTACTATATGATTCCATTTATATGAAATTCTAGACTATCCAAACTAATCTACACTAGAGATTGCAAATGCGTGGTTGCATGTGGTTGGGTTGCAGGGATGGTTAACTACAATGGGGAATGAGAACTTGCATGAATGATGGAAATGGTTTGTGTGTTGATTTTGGTGGTGTTTATGTATGCGTCCATTTGTCTAAAGTCATTGAATTGTAAACATAAAACATATTCTGTAATTTGTTAAGATATTTTCCTTAACAATGCTGATTTTAAATGACAAGTAAAAAAGAATTACAGACTGAATAGACTTCCACTTTGTAAGAGACTGTATTTAGTCTCTTGCCTAAAACAACTAAGAAAATGGGCAAAATATATAAAACAATGACTCAAGTTATTGAACATCAGACAGTAAAAGCCAATGATCCCTGAGAAATGAGAAACAAACAAGGTGAGCCATAAAACGGTTCCACTTACTGTCTTGAACAAGTTTCCAGGGCACAGCATAGTGAGGGGGAACTCGTGCTCTCCCAGAGTGAGGGAGATAAAGGTTGTGTCTGAGGAGGCCAAGATGATTTGAGTTCACAGAGCAGAGTATCCGAGGGGAGAGAACTGAACTAAGAAAACTGGAGATCTTACAGAAGGTTCACAAGTATTCACATGAGTATGAGTAACACATGTGAGGAAATTCACATGACTGACTGTTACCAAGAGTTACAGTGAAGACTGTAATTCAGAAGGCATCAGGGTAGTATATTAAGAAGGGTCTTGCCTAAATGGCAGGAAAAAAATTACCTGAAAAAAAAAATACTGCTCTGATACTAATAAAGCTTAAAAGCAAGAATCAAGAGGATCAAACTGTTTCTAAATAATTAAATTGCATCCAAGTATAATACTAATTAATATTTATGGAAATTTTATACAACAAAGTAAAACAATATCAGATATCCAACAAAAATTATCAGACACACAATAAAAATAAAAATCAATCAAGAAATAGCACAGTTGATAGAATTAGTAGACAAGCACATTAAAATAATTATAACTGTGTTCCACAGGTTTAAGAAGCTAGAGGAAAGACTGAAAGTGTTCAGCAGAAACTTTTAAAAGAGAAAGGATGATATCTGAGATAAAAAATATACTGTTTGAGGGCTTAACATTATGGATATTTAATAGTTATCTTTAAAAAAATATGATCCAGACAGATTCTGCTAATCTTCCTTTGACTATCTTTCCCATTAAGCTAATGGAACTTCCATTCTTTTATCTGCTCAGGCATACAATGTGAAAGTCAGCCTTGACTCCTTTCTTTTGTTCTCACCCAATCCCTACTCCATCAATCTCTTACCTATATTTTCAAAATATATCCAGAATCTCATCATCTCCTTTGTAGTTTGTTGCTGTGCCCTCCTACTGTTTTCCTTGCTTCCGTTCTTCTCTCCCCAAAGGGTATTAACACACAGCAGCCAGAGTGATGCTGTATGACCTAAATCTAATCATATCAACTTTTTGATAAATATTACCACATGGTTTCCAAGCTTACTTCCCACATCCTTTTCACCACCTATAAGTCTATGATTTGGCCCATAACTGAGTCTTTGGTATCATAACTTACTATTCTTCTGTTACTCATTACACACCAATACACTGGTTTCCTAAATGTTAATTAAAAGACACATGTACTTCGCCTTCAGGGCTTTGGCGTTTATTTCCTCTGAATGAATCCTTCTTCCTACAGATATCAAAATGGCTCACTCTCTCACTTCCTTCTGGTTTCGGATTATCAGTGACACTTTACCTTACCATACTAATATAAAATCAGAGCTTCCCCATTCTTTTATTTTCTTAACCTATCTTCGATTTTCCTTATGTAATATCACAACCCGATATGGCATATGCTTATTTATAAGTGTTTATCAACTCTTTCTCTAGCTAGAATGCAAACACAATAACAGAAAAGAACTCTTCTTTATTTTTATCTCCCTAGCACTTATAACAGGATGGGCACATAGTAGGTACTCAAGTGTTAAATAAATGAACAAATAATGAAACTGAAAAGGTGGAGAAGATATAGATCCTACCAACATGGCACAAGATCATGAATACTGTGATAGAAGAACAAGCATAATAATTTCATTCTTTTGAGGGGTTAAAATAGAATCAATTGGAGGAATTAGAGAAAATGCTTACATGGACCATTATATGGTTTCTGAACTGCTTTGTTTTCCTCGATTTCCCTCTCTCACAAGCCAATCTTTGTGCTGCAGCTATCCTAATAATTCTAAAATATATCTGATCATTCAGCTTCAAATCCTTCCATGGCTCCCAGAAGGTGCCCAGCTGTTAGAAGTTACTAGTCATGTGAATGACCCTCATTTATCACCTAGGCTGGAATTTAAGCCTGATGCAAAGTATAGGTGTTCCCTGGATGCATTTCACTTACTTAAACAGGCTGCCTTTGCAAGAACTATTCTGGCTCAGAGATTCTTACCTTTATACTCTCTTTTTGGGAGCTATTTCTGACCCTGTTGGCTTCTGTATAGTATTTAGATGGGCATATTCAGTTCTGCATTCACCTTTCTCCTATATCTCAGTTAATTTCATCAAGATGTGCACGGCAGCTTTGATTTTGCTACTTTCAGCAAAATCTCTCATATTTTTGTTACTTTCATACTTTTAGTGTGGGGGTAGGCATTAATAGACATTAGGAACTATATTTCTGGATTTCTTCTTAAGTGGGGATAGGGTTGATTCCTATTTATTTAAATAAATGTAATTAACTACTATGTTATCTTCAGCCAAGATTCTAGCTAAGTGACAAGCATATCTTGAGTTTTATGTTTTTCTGGGCCATGAACTTTTTCCCTCTGCACATTTTTACCTTATCATTTTGGTTGACCTTCCCTAGAACCTTCAAAATTCAATTTGGTTGTCACTTGTTCTGTGAAATTTGCTGTGTCTCCTTCCTCTACTTCACTTCCCAGACTGCCATTTGCACATTTGCACATAATTCAACTGTCTCGTTGAACAAACTCTGGAGTCATTGTTTACATGTGTTTCACTCAGGAGACCGTAATCTCCTTGTGTACAGTATAGTACTTAGCATATTTTAGGCACTCAACACATGTTTGCTGGATTGAATGTTTTGGAATTAATTAAGTTGTATAGAATCCAATTAGCTGGAGTGATATTTGGACAGAACAGTGTACAATGAACAGAATTTCAGAAATGCAGATGGAGACTAAATGGATGTCAGAAAGTAACATTTGGGTGGGTGGGGTGGGAATGGCAGCATTTGATAATTCAGAAGATACTGACCCTAGGAAATTGAGCTTGAGTGACTGACAAAACAAATATAATGTTAATAGAACTAAAAATGTCAGAAAGAAGAGTTAGCTAGAGAGGTAAATAATGAATTCTGATTTGATTGGTTCTCTTTGAAAAGCAAGCTTAGCAATTAACTTTTGGAACAAAGTCACATTTTAAATTTCATGCTAGTTAAAATAGCATTTGCTTAATTCATTTATCTTAAAAATGCAATGGTTAAGGCAAAGATTAAGAAATAAATGAAAGACTTAAAAACCAGGCAAATAAAATGTGAAAATACATAAACTTCTGTAAAAGTGACATTTGTTTCCATCTGCTCTCTATTGGGAAGCTGTTAAGAACTGCTAAGCCAATGCTCAGAGTATGTGCATATGCATGTGTGTGTACTTATTTAAGGCAGTAACAGAGCAGTATAATGCTTTGCAGTATGCTTTTGCTTTTTAAAAATTTTCCTTTATGCTTATTTAATGCATATGTTTTTATTCTTTGAATCATCAAAACTTTTTTATAGTAGTTAAGATCATGCCAGACTTCAGACAACACAAACATGAGGAAAAGGTCTTAAAGCATGCTATGATAGGTAGGCAAGATGGCAGCTTAGGAGGACGCTGGGCTCACCGCACGTTCTGCTGATCACTTAGATTCCACCTACACCTGCCTAAATAACCCAGAAAACCGCCAAAGGATTAGCAGAACGGAGTCGCCGGAGCCAAACGCAGACGAGAGGCCCACGGAAGAGGGTAGGAAGGGCGGCGAGGCTGTGCGCGCTCCACGGACTGGCGGGAGGGAGCCGGGGCGGAGGGGCGGCTCGCCGGCCAAGCAGAGCCCCCGAGTCTGGCTGGCAAAAGCAGAGGGGCCTGACGGACTGTGTTCCCACAACAAGTGCGACTTAGCGTCTGGGAGGTCATAAGTTAACAGCTCTGCTCGGAAAGCGGGAAGGCTGGAGGACAAAGGGAGGGAGAGCTGCTGAGCCCCCTGACGACAGAGCTCTGTTTGGTGGGGAACAAAGGCGCTCGCCAGCGCCATCTCCCCGCCCATCCCCCAGCCAAAATCCCAAAGGGAACCAGTTCCTGCCAGGGAACTTGCTCGCTCCGCGCAAACACCCAACTCTGCGCTTCTGCGGAGCCAAACCTCCGGCAGCGGATCTGACTCCCTCCCGCTGCCACAGGGCCCCTCCTGAAGTGGATCACCTAAGGAGAAGCGATCTAAGCCTGCCCCTCCTGCCCCCGTGCACCTTGCCTACCCACCCCAGCTAATACGCCAGATCCCCAGCATCACAAGCCTGGCAGGGTGCAAGTAGCCCAGACGGGCCACACCACCCCACAGTGAATCCCGCCCCTAGGAGAGGGGAAGAGAAGGCACACACCAGTCTGACTGTGGCCCCAGCGGTGGGCTGGGGGCAGACATCAGGTCTGACTGCGGCCCCGCCCACCAACTCCAGTTATACACCACAGCACAGGGGAAGTGCCCTGCAGGTCCTCACCACGCCAGGGACTATCCAAAATGACCAAGCGGAAGAATTCCCCTCAGAAGAATCTCCAGGAAATAACAACAGCTAATGAGCTGATCAAAAAGGATTTAAATAATATAACAGAAAGTGAATTTAGAATAATAGTCATAAAATTAATCACTGGGCTTGAAAACAGTATACAGGACAGCAGAGAATCTCTTGCTACAGAGATCAAGGGACTAAGGAACAGTCACGAGGAGCTGAAAAATGCTTTAAACGAAATGCATAACAAAATGGAAACGACCACAGCTCGGCTTGAAGAGGCAGAGGAGAGAATAGGTGAACTAGAAGATAAAGTTATGGAAAAAGAGGAAGCTGAGAAAAAGAGAGATAAAAAAATCCAGGAGTATGAGGGGAAAATTAGAGAACTAAGTGATACACTAAAAAGAAATAATATACGCATAATTGGTATCCCAGAGGAGGAAGAGAGAGGGAAAGGTGCTGAAGGGGTACTTGAAGAAATCATAGCTGAGAACTTCCCTGAACTGGGGAAGGAAAAAGGCATTGAAATCCAAGAGGCACAGAGAACTCCCTTCAGACGTAACTTGAATCGATCTTCTGCACGACATATCATAGTGAAACTGGCAAAATACAAGGATAAAGAGAAAATTCTGAAAGCAGCAAGGGGTAAACGTGCCCTCACATATAAAGGGAGACCTATAAGACTCGTGACTGATCTCTCTTTTGAAACTTGGCAGGCCAGAAAGAATTGGCAAGAGATTTTCAGGGTGCTAGACAGAAAAAATATGCAGCCAAGAATCCTTTATCCAGCAAGTCTGTCATTTAGAATAGAAGGAGAGATAAAGGTCTTCCCAAACAAACAAAAACTGAAGGAATTTGTCACCACTAAACCAGCCCTACAAGAGATCCTAAGGGGGACCCTGTGAGACAAAGTCCCAGAGACATCACTACAAGCATAAAACATACAGACATCACAATGACTCTAAACCCGTATCTTTCTATAATAACACTGAATGTAAATGGATTAAATGTGCCAACCAAAAGACATAGGGTATCAGAATGGATAAAAAAACAAGACCCATCTATTTGCTGTCTACAAGAGACTCATTTTAGACCTGAGGACACCTTTAGATTGAGATTGAGGGGATGGAGAACTATTTATCATGTGACTGGAAGCCAAAAGAAAGCTGGAGTAGCCATACTTATATCAGACAAACTAGACTTTAAATTAAAGGCTGTAACAAGAGATGAAGAAGGACATTATATAATAGTTACAGGGTCTATCCATCAGGAAGAGCTAACAATTATAAATGTCTATGCGCCGAATACCGGAGCCCCCAAATATATAAAACAATTACTCATAAACATAAGCAACCTTATTGATAAGAATGTCGTAATTGCAGGGGACTTTAACACCCCACTTACAGAAATGGATAGATCATCTAGACACACGGTCAATAAAGAAACAAGGGCCCTGAATGAGACATTGGATCAGATGGACTTGACAGATATATTTAGAACTCTGCATCCCAAAGCAACAGAATATACTTTCTTCTCGAGTGCACATGGAACATTCTCCAAGATAGATCATATACTGGGTCACAAAACAGCCCTTCATAAGTTTACAAGAATTGAAATTATACCATGCTTACTTTCAGACCACAATGCTATGAAGCTTGAAATCAACCACAGAAAAAAGTCTGGAAAACCTCCAAAAGCATGGAGGTTAAAGAACACCCTACTAACGAATGAGTGGGCCAACCAGGCAATTAGAGAAGAAATTAAAAAATATATGGAAACAAACGAAAATGAAAATACAACAATCCAAACGCTTTGGGACGCAGCAAAGGCAGTCCTGAGAGGAAAATACATTGCAATCCAGGCCTATCTCAAGAAACAAGAAAAATCCCAAATACAAAATCTAACAGCACACCTAAAGGAACTAGAAGCAGAACAGCAAAGGCAGCCTAAACCCAGCAGAAGAAGAGAAATAATAAAGATCAGAGCAGAAATAAACAATATAGAATCTAAAAAAACTGTAGAGCAGATGAACAAAACCAAGAGTTGTTTTTTTGAAAAAATAAACAAAATTGACAAACCTCTAGCCAGGCTTCTCAAAAAGAAAAGGGAGGGGCGCCTGGGTGGCGCAGTCGGTTAAGCGTCCGACTTCAGCCAGGTCACGATCTCGCGGTCTGTGAGTTCGAGCCCCGCGTCAGGCTCTAGGCTGATGGCTGGGAGCCTGGAGCCTGTTTCCGATTCTGTGTCTCCCTCTCTCTCTGCCCCTCCCCCATTCATGCTCTGTCTCTCTCTGTCCCAAAAATAAATAAACGTTGAAAAAAAAAAATTAAAAAAAAAAAAAAAAGAAAAGGGAGATGACCCAAATAGATAAAATCATGAATGAAAATGGAATTATTACAACCAATCCCTCAGAGATACAAACAATTATCAGGGAATACTATGAAAAATTATATGCCAACAAATTGGACAACCTGGAAGAAATGGACAAATTCCTGAACACCCACACCTTTCCAAAACTCAATCAGGAGGAAATAGAAAGCTTGAACAGACCCATAACCAGCGAAGAAATTGAATCGGTTATCAAAAATCTCCCAACAAATAAGAGTCCAGGACCAGATGGCTTCCCAGGGGAGTTCTACCAGACATTTAAAGCAGAGATAATAACTATCCTTCTCAAGCTATTCCAAGAAATAGAAAGGGAAGGAAAACTTCCAGACTCATTCTATGAAGCCAGTATTACTTTGATTCCTAAACCAGACAGAGACCCAGTAAAAAAAGAGAACTACAGGCCAATATCCCTGATGAATATGGATGCAAAAATTCTCAATAAGATACTAGCAAATCGAATTCAACGGCATATAAAAAGAATTATTCACCATGATCAAGTGGGATTCATTCCTGGGATGCAGGGCTGGTTCAACATTCGCAAATCAATCAACGTGATACATCACATTAACAAAAAAAAGAGAAGAACCATATGATCCTGTCAATCGATGCAGAAAAGGCCTTCGACAAAATCCAGCACCCTTTCTTAATAAAAACCCTTGAGAAAGTCGGGATAGAAGGAACATACTTAAAGATCATAAAAGCCATTTATGAAAAGCCCACAGCTAACATCATCCTCAACGGGGAAAAACTGAGAGCTTTTTCCCTGAGATCAGGAACACGACAAGGATGCCCACTCTCACCGCTGCTGTTTAACATAGTGCTGGAAGTTCTAGCATCAGCAATCAGACAACAAAAGGAAATCAAAGGCATCAAAATTGGCAAAGATGAAGTCAAGCTTTCGCTTTTTGCAGATGACATGATATTATACATGGAAAATCCGATAGACTCCACCAAAAGTCTGCTAGAACTGATACAGGAATTCAGCAAAGTTGCAGGATACAAAATCAATGTACAGAAATCAGTTGCATTCTTATACACTAACAATGAAGCAACAGAAAGACAAATAAAGAAACTGATCCCATTCACAATTGCACCAAGAAGCATAAAATACCTAGGAATAAATCTAACCAAAGATGTAAAGGATCTGTATGCTGAAAACTATAGAAAGCTTATGAAGGAAATTGAAGAAGATTTAAAGAAATGGAAAGACATTCCCTGCTCATGGATTGGAAAAATATTGTCAAAATGTCAATACTACCCAAAGCTATCTACACATTCAATGCAATCCCAATCAAAATTGCACCAGCATTCTTCTCGAAACTAGAACAAGCCATCCTAAAATTCATATGGAACCACAAAAGGCCCCGAATAGCCAAAGGAATTTTGAAGAAGAAGACCAAAGCAGGAGGCATCACTATCCCAGACTTTAGCCTCTACTACAAAGCTGTCATCATCAAGACAGCATGGTATTGGCACAAAAACAGACACATAGACCAATGGAATAGAATAGAAACCCCAGAACTAGACCCACAAACGTATGGCCAACTCATCTTTGACAAAGCAGGAAAGAACATCCAATGGAAAAAAGACAGCCTCTTTAACAAATGGTGCTGGGAGAACTGGACAGCAACATGCAGAAGGTTGAAACTAGACCACTTTCTCACACCATTCACAAAAATAAACTCAAAATGGATAAAGGACCTAAATGTGAGACAGGAAACCATCAAAACCTTAGAGGAGAAAGCAGGAAAAGACCTCTCTGACCTCAGCCGTAGCAATCTCTTACTCGACACATCCCCAAAGGCAAGGGAATTAAAAGCAAAAGTGAATTACTGGGACCTTATGAAGATAAAAAGCTTCTGCACAGCAAAGGAAACAACCAACAAAACTAAAAGGCAACCAACGGAATGGGAAAAGATATTCGCAAATGACATATCGGACAAAGGGCTAGTATCCAAAATCTATAAAGAGCTCACCAAACTCCACACCCGAAAAACAAATAACCCAGTGAAGAAATGGGCAGAAAACATGAATAGACACTTCTCTAAAGAAGACATCCGGATGGCCAACAGGCACATGAAAAGATGTTCAGCGTCACTCCTTATCAGGGAAATACAAATCAAAACCACACTCAGGTATCACCTCACGCCAGTCAGAGTGGCCAAAATGAACAAATCAGGAGACTATAGATGCTGGAGAGGATGTGGAGAAACGGGAACCCTCTTGCACTGTTGGTGGGAATGCAAATTGGTGCAGCCGCTCTGGAAAGCAGTGTGGAGGTTCCTCAGAAAGTTAAAAATAGACCTACCCTATGACCCAGCAATAGCACTGCTAGGAATTTATCCAAGGGATACAGGAGTGCTGATGCATAGGGCCACTTGTACCCCAATGTTCATAGCAGCACTCTCAACAATAGCCAAATTATGGAAAGAGCCTAAATGTCCATCAACTGATGAATGGATAAAGAAATTGTGGTTTATATACACAATGGAATATTACGTGGCAATGAGAAAAAATGAAATATGGCCTTTTATAGCAACGTGGATGGAACTGGTGAGTGTGATGCTAAGTGAAATAAGCCATACAAAGAAAGACAGATACCATATGGTTTCACTCTTCTGTGGATCCTGAGAAACTTAACAGGAACTCATGGTGGAGGGGAAGGAAAAAAAAAAAAAAAGAGGTTAGAATGGGAGAGAGCCAAAACATAAGAGACTGTTAAAAACTGAGAACAAACTGAGGGTTGATGGGGGGTGGGAGGGAGGAGAGGGTGGGTGATGGGTATTGAGGAGGTCACCTTTTGGGATGAGCATTGGGTGTTGTATGGAAACCAATTTATCAATAAATTTCATTAAAAAAAAGCATGCTGTGATATTTGCTAACAGGTAATTTTTCCTTTTCTGCCTTGTCTCTGTACTCAGTAATGCAATGGAACAAACAAGCATTACATGGCTGTAATTGTCTTTCTGTGCAAAGTTACGACTAGGGAGGGGAGGATTTGTGGCTACAAATTTAATGGTAATCTCTATCCACACACACACTGAAATGTGAAAAGCACCTCTGTGTAGAAGTGGAATTGGGCAGGAAAGAAAAGAGGAAAGAAAAGAAAGAAGGAAGCAGAAGAAAACTTCTTGAGAAATGTAGGAAAATCAGGTTTCTGATGATTTGTTCCTATTTACTTTGTAAGCTATCTTCTACTTTTCTTTGTGTGAATCTGAATTTTAATCTTTTGAGGATATTCAGATAACCAGCAGAACAAGCAACTCAGAGTTATCCCATTGGAGAAGCAAGAGCTCCATGTTTATATTCTAAGACCCATCCATCACTGGTTGAGGAATGCCTTCTTACCCTTGAGTAGGATAGCCACTTTTATTAGCCATTTATTAGCCACTCCTTTTAAGACATAAACTTCCAGGGGGAGGAAATATAAAAATCCAACTTAAACTTTGTGAATTCCCCAGTTTTCTGGCTGATAGATGAACTAAGCAAGGAAGTGACATGAAGGAATGTAAGATAATAATAATAAAAAACACTTTCCAATGTTAACATTAAGATTCAATAAGGTATAAGACACAAGATTATTAATATACTTGCATTAAACATATCTTCTGGTGTATAAACCAGGTTCTGAAAATGTGCCTTTACCCTCTCAGATAACTGTTTGGGAAGAGCCCAGAAATAACCCTTTTTAGCTGGCCATTTCATCATTGTATAAAAGAATGGACTATGCTAGAGAAGATGGTCCAGGAGTGGGAAGGGATGTGAAGGAAGGCTGTGGGAAAAGGAGTGGAAGGAGTAGGGTTAGAGAGGAAAGAGGGAGGAGGAGAGGCAAAGCAGGGGAGAAAGAGAAGACAGAGGAACGCAGGGAAGAGACAGGAGGTGTAGGAAGGGTGCTATGCTGAGAGAGAGGAGAAGGAAAGACAAAAGAGCAATGGGAAGAAGTGGAAAAGGCTAGGGCTAGGAGAAGGGTGGCTGACTGGAGTAGGAAGGATCAAGGGAAGGAATAAAAGTTCAGCCTTGCAAACTTCATGGAGAACAGCACTGTAGGAAAACACAACAAACGTAGAAACTCTAAGAACGATCTTGATCTGTCTGAGACAATTCAAGGTCAGTGTGGTAGCACACTACAGAGTGAGAGGATTTAACATGGGGTCAGTAGGGGCCATATCAGGCAGGACTTTAGCCCCTAAACAGTAGAAAGTATATATTAAGTCTTAAGTCTTTAAATGGCAGTTTCTTCAATTCATTTCTTTTTCAAAACACTGGCATTTAACCTTCCCAGGTAATTCTAATATAAATGGGTTTGTGAACCACAGTCTTAAAATGTTTAAAGAAGTAAATAATTTTCAACCTGAAGCTAACAACTTAGGCTCAATATGACTTCAGGATTCAGCTAGCCACACTCCCATTAGACACACACACCACATTTTTTTTTTTCTATATCTCCTTATTTAGCTTGGTATTTAAAATGCTTTTCATTCAGGGGCGCCTGGGTGGCTCAGTCGGTTAAGCATCCGACTTCAGCTCAGGTCACGATCTCACGGTCCGCGAGTTTGAGCCCCGCGTCGGGCTCTGGGGTGATGGCTCAGAGCCTGGAGCCTGCTTCCTATTCTGTGTCTCCCTCTCTCTCTGCCCCTCCCCCATTCATTCTGTGTCTCTCTCTGTCTCAAAAATAAATAAACATTAAAAAAAAAATTTAAAAAAAATAAAATGCTTTTCATTCAACAAATAGAAGTAACAAGCACAGCATAAACAGCATAGAGTTTAAAATCCAACTCTAACATCACTAGCTCTCTGTCCCATGAGTTATCTAAACTTTTATCTCCAATATTACAACCTGAAAAGCTGAAGTGTGAACGTCATAGGATAGGTATGAAGCTAACTGAGGTTACAAAATTTTGAAGATAACACGAGGATATTTTCTTATCACAAGATGAACATATTAGCTACTCTGGTAGTTATGTTAAAATAAGTTAAATGTAATTATCTGGTTATGGTGATTTTAGTGTCAATGGATTTTAGTAAAAGTATTATTAAACATGTTTATTAACTCTTGCCCCAGTTGGAAAAGAATGATCAGTGAAGAAGTAAACATAGAGAGAAACAAAATAAGCAAAATATGCTTGTTTTATAAGCTCAGTTCTATTATTTTAAGATTGCTTGTAAAAAAGAAGTTGTGTGGAATTACTACCTTTCATTAGAAGCTTTACAATTTGCTTTGAGAAATGAAGAGAAAAAGGAGTCCTTTCAGGATTAAAAAAAATTATTTAAAAAATGTAGATATTTGGAATTCAATATAATTCCTCTTGAGTCCTATTTTCTTTTATCTTCTTAGGGACAAAGAGAAGGTACACACTGAGCTATTTAGTTTTACTTTGCTTGATTTATGACATCTTTCGTGGTTTTGTATTTAACATGGAGGACTTCTTGAAACATATTCCCATGAAAATCATTAAGACGGTGCTGTATATATCCAATGAAATGGGAAAGGCTGTTAATTGGTCGATGTTGATAGTTTATTTACATAAATCATGACCCCATTAACTAAATATTCTCTTCCTAAATAGCAGCAATTCTAGACCTGAATTATCTAAATAATTGACTCAATTTTTCATTTTAGCTTGCCATTATACACACAACCTTTGACTTAAAGATGAATATGAGCTTTTGTAAATTTAGCTGACATTACCAAATTACTTATTTTCTTAGTGATTTTTATCTAATTGGAGTCTTAATCTGAAATAACTTATTTTCCTTAACCCCGCAGCAAGTCACTGCTGACTTTATGCTTTAAATTCCAAAATATACACTAGATATCAGTGAGATGTTGGCTGACTTACTAGAACTCAGTTGGAAAATGGAACAAACTTTTTTTTCAAAAATAAAATAAAGTAGAAGAGGATCACGCTTTTTTGAATGGACAGGAGTTAGAGCAGATTTAAAGAGCTCGTTTTCAATGGCATCTGTGACTGTGGCATTTGGTTTATTGCATTAACACCATTTGTTCTTTATTAAAAAGTATAAGAGCAAACAAATAAAGACAATTATGCTTTTTGTTGACTTATTTCCCAGAAAGATAAGCCATTTGATCTTCAAATGAGTCAGCCTGTTTTCAGTTGATTTCTTAAGTTTTTGCCTTAAATGATTTTTTTTTAAACTCCAGTCGATTAGGAGGGGATTGTTCTTTCCTGCTGTTTTATGGTTAGCATTCCCACTGACACAGACAGCAGTAATTAGTCAGAACAACAATACTTATACTATGATGTGAACTTTCCCAGCTGACAAAAAAAGATTTGGAATTTTTACTTATCTGGAGCTGGAGTTTGCATTTCTGATTTTCTTCTCACCAATATTCCCTTGTGGTTAGAGTCCTAGAAAATAACGTCATATTTGATTAATTGCATCATTATTGCGTTTGTGGTATGTGAAACAAATTTTATTTATATTTGCAAATTTAACTGAACGTATCTGGGGCTATTTAAGTTCATCTCTGGTGGTTTGTGGATCACCTGCCAGTAGCAGAAATTCCTGGAATGGTAGAAATAAGCAGATTTCTATCTTATCAGCCCCAATCTGTAAATTATGGGGTCCGGCTGAGAAATTTTTATTCATAAAGGTAATAAGTGATTAATGATTAGTGAAAGGTAGTAGGCAATTCTTTTGTCCTCTTCTGTACACACACATACACATATACATGTATATAAAACTTTTCTTAATATAAGAAATGTGTATATGCGGCTTTTTATGTAATAAAATATATATTATGTATACATACACATATATTTATAACTTGTAGTTGAAGTATTATTTTGCATTCAAATTAATATATATTACATAGGAATTTCAACAATTCTTGCCATTTTCAGTAGTTTTATATTAACCAAAAGATATGAAAGGATTTTTCATACCCACTATCATTGATGTTCAAAACCATTAATTGGGGCACCTGGGTGGCTAAGCGTCCGACTTCAGCTCAGGTCACGATCTCACAGTCTGTGAGTTCGAGCCCCATGTCAGGCACTGTGCTGACAGCTCAAAGCCTGGAGCCTGCTTCAGATCCTGTGTCTCCCTCTCTGCCCCTCCCCTGCTCATGCTCTGACTCTCTCTCTCAATAAATAAATAAATAAATAAATAAATAAATAAATAAATAAATAATAAACATTAAAAAAAAACAACAACCATTAATTGATGGGTTAGTTGGACTCTGTATTAGTTTCCTAGGGCCGCTATAACAAAGTACCAAAAACTTGGTGGATTAAATAACAGAAGTTTGTTATTTGATAGTCTTGAAAGATAAACATCTAAAATCACAGTGCTGTGGTCTGATACTTTAGTTCCCACAAAACTCACCACCCTATGTAATGCTATTATTTCCTTTGGGAAGTAACTAGGATTAGATAAAGTCCTGAGGGTGGTACCTTCATAAATGAGATTAGTGCTTTTGCAAATACCTGAGAGAGCTTGCTTCCTCTGTCTCTGTTCTCCATGTGAGGATACAAGGTGAACGTAGCAGTCTTCAATGCAGAAGAGAGTTCTTACCACAAATCACCATGGTAGTGTTCAGAAATGACCTGATTTCAGATTCCAGCTTTCAGACCTGTACGAAATAAATTTCTGGTGTTGAGAATTTAGTGAAACTACTCCACAGTGTTGCTGCCTCAGCACCCATTTTGTGTGGCCAGTGGCCTGCTGGGGCCTTGGACTGACACTAGCTCCTCCCTGGAGTGCGTGCCTTAGATAATAGCCCAACCCACTGATAAGCTGCTGATTATCTTCTCCAGTGCACCTGGTGATAAACAGTTTCCCCTGTCTCCCAACTCCTTCCCCTTCCCTACATGCCCCTTAGACAAGACCCTCATGGAGCTTACCAAAACCCTGCTTTTCTTCATTTATAGTGACCAATTTAGACTTAACCCAGGAACCCCAAACCACTACACTGGTGGATCCTAATAAAGACATATGCTACACCTGTGCTCTGCCTTGCCCTTTCCTATGGCCTTTTGAGGTAGGCTGTGAACCTCCTCTAGGATCTGTGACTAATAAGTTCTCTCCTTCTGTTTCCTCTATGGTCTTTGTTGAACCAGGACTCATCATTCCACACTCTGGAACTCTACTTAACAAATGTTAATTTAACAAAAGTTACAACAGTAAGCCACTCAGTTTCTGATATTTTGTTATAGCAGCCTGCAGTGCTTAACGACAAGGTGTGGATATAGCCATGCTTTCTCTAAAGGCTCTATGAGAAGATCTTTCCTTGTCTCTTCCAGCTTTTGGTAGTTGACTCAAATCCTGGACACTCCTTAGCTTGTAGATTTATGACACTTATCTCTGCCTCTGCTTTCATGGCTTTCTACTGTGTTTCTATGTCCAAATTTACTCTAACCCAGTGTAACCTCATCGTAACTTGATTATATGTGCAAAGAAACTGTTTCTAAATATGGTCACACTCACAGGTACTGGGGGTTAGGACTTAAATTTGGGGGAGACAAAAAACCCACAATAGTATCTATGTACTTCATATCAAATGAAATAGGGAAAGGATGATATTTGTCAATAGTTTTTCTTTCTTCTAAGATTTGTCTAGTGTTAAAGTAGATGTTTTGTTTTGTTTTTCCAAAGATAAGAAATAGATTTTTAAAAATTTCTATAATAGCTCTCCATTGACATTTTCTATGATAGAATGTTGGAACCTAAGGAAACCCAAACAAAAGTAGCAGACAAGTAATACCATACAGTGATTTATAATTGAGTTGCAAGGATAAATCATTCATACATGGAGTAGTTAACAAAGCAAGTCTAGTGTCATATTTTTACTGATACAAACGAGTGACAGAATATTGTTTTAGGAATAGGTTGGAAATAGGCAAGTCAAGGTGGTGGCACTCCAATGGGGGAATGAAGTGAAATTATAATATTTCTTATTCCTCATTTTTGCATCCTACTCCATTTTGGGGGCATTATGACACATTGTCTTTGTCACAGGTACCAACTCACTAGCAATGGAATTTATTTAATAGGCTTAATTTTCTTTCAGTAACTACTGTTCAGAACTTCCTCAAACACTTTTTCTGCCATAGATTTCAAGGTCCTTATATTCTATTGCTATAACTAACCAGGAAATACTTTGCTTTTTTATTTATCTTCTAGTTTTATCAGTAATATTACTAACTAGCCTATGTCAATCACTCTTTGACTATCCACAATTTTCAATGAGATTGATTGAATTTTCCATAAAGCATTTAGAAATGAAAAAAAAAAAAAAGGCCTATTTACCTAAGGATCAGTACCTCCAAAAAAAGGAAAAAAAAAAAAAAGAAGAAACCACTGATAACCACTCATATTTTGTATGTTCTTACACTTCAAACAGATGTGGTTGATGATAGAGGACATGTTCATCCTTTTTCTTGAGTTGTGGCTTCACTGTCATGGTTAGTGTTCATTACTTAGCTTGTTTACAGAGAAAGAGTTGAAATTGTGTTGGGTTTCTAAGCATCATTTGGACCAATGGACTGTGTGTACTGCAACACTCCATACTCAGTGAGACTCAGCACCTTACCATAATGCCTGGGCTTCTCCAACCCACGCTGCTCTAACTGTTCCAACTCTAACAGGGCTAGCAACTTAAAGTAAAATATTATTATTATTATTTTGTTTTGTTTTGTTTTGTTTTGCTTTGAGAGAGAGAAGAGAGAGGGGAGGGGCAGAGGGAGAGGGAGTGAGAGAATCTCCACACCCAGCATGGAGACCAACATGGGGCTCCTAATGACTGTGAGATCATGACCTGAGCTGAAATCAAAAGTCAAAAGCTTAGCTGACTGAGCCATTCAGGCACCCCAAAGATTAATTTTTGTTGACTTATTTACTTTTGAGACCTTGTTAGAGGAGTAGGAGATATAAAATCATTGAATCAAATGTTTTTGTTTATTTAGAAGAAAAATTTCAAAATTTATAATAATTTTATAGGTTAACTATTTTGGCCAATGTAAACCCTTAATTCTTTATACATGTTGGGGTAGAGCTATTCACAGTATAAACCTTAAACATACTATGATTTTGTGTTTGTTTTTTAGAGATAGATGTATAATATAGTTTGCTATAAGCTGAATTGTGTCCCCTCAAAATATATGATGAAAGTCCTAACCTTTTGTTTGTGTGAATATAACCTTATTTGGAAATAGAGCCTTTTCAATGTAATCAAGTTAATATGAGGTCATCTGAGTGGTCTCTCAACCAACATGACTAGTATCTTTGTAAGAAGAGGGAAATTTGGCCACAGATATATACATACATGGAGAAGAATGCCATGTGAAGACACAGACACAAGGAGAAGGCAGACATGTGACACAGAGGCAGTTTGGAATAATTACATATAAGATGGGAATGCCAACGATTGATAGCAAACCCCAGAAGCTAGAAGAGACCAGGAGGGACTCTGTCCTATGGGTTTCATAAGGAGTGTGATCCTGCCAACACCTTGATTTTGGACTTCTGGCCTCCCAAACTGCAAGATAATAAATTTGTGCTGTTTTAAGCCACCCACTTAGTGGTACATTGTCACAGCAGCCCTAGGAGATGAATACACTGTTCTGAAAAAGGAATTTCCAAAATACAGACTGTTACCTCTGATTTTATTTTTCTTTTCTCCAGAATTAATTGATTCTAAACAGAAATTTAAGAAGGTGGTAATAGAACTGGAAAGTCTTAATATAAAACAGTGTTTTTGAACAGGGGTTGACATTGATAAACTTGGAGTTTTAGACATATGGCTCAAACTGATTGAGACTTTAAAAATGGATTCATTAGGGGCACCTGGGTGGCTCAGTCAGTTAAACATCTGACTTCGGCTCAGGTCATGATCTCATGGTCCGTGGTTTCGAGCCCCCTGTCAGACTCTGTGCTGATCCCTCAGAGCCTGGAGCCTGCTTCAGATTCTGTGTGTGTGTCTCTGTCTCTGCCCCTCCTCCACTCATGCTTTATCTCTCTCTGTCTTTCAAAAATAAATAAATGTTTAAAAAAAATGGATTCGTTAAATAAAACTAGATTCACTGTAAAAAGAATGGAAGGAAGACGGGAGAAAAGAAGGAAAATAAAAACAATGGGAAAAAATGAAGAATAGAAGATGTCCAAAGCAATAAGTAATAATGTACAAAGGAATAATGATGATGAAATTAGAAATGAGAATGACATAAAATGGATTTGAGAAACTTTTGAAAAGAATTGACAAAATGTAACCACAAAATATACATATTTACATTAATCTAGAGAATGGTAAGGCAAAGTTAATGGTAGCACTCGAAATCTGAGTGAGGAAAAGAAAGTAGTTGAGCTGACAATATATTGCAGGAGTTTGTTAAGAGAAATTTATTTGAATGAGATACAAAGGAGAACATAAAGAGTTATATTCTGATATATTTGACTTAAGATATGCTGGGTGCTCAAGTTAGATGTTGAATTCAGAAAGTAATGACACAGACATGGAAAATAGAGGTATGAATGGGGCAGAAGCTGGCAAGACTAGCTGTCTTGGAGTGGTCAACTATTAAGAGTCATTCTGGGGGCACCTGCATGGCTCTGTCTGTTAAGCATTTGACTCTTGATTTTGACTCGGATCATGATCCCAGGGGTTGTAGGATCGAGCCCCACATTGGACCTATTTAAAATTCTCTCTCTCTTTCTCTCTACCCCTTTCTGTCACTCACACTCTCTCTCACTTCCTCTCTCTAAAATAAATAATAACAACAACAACAACAAAAGCAAACAGTCATTCTGGCTCACCCAGTATTTTGCTCTGTCATTCTCAGACTTGGATTCTCATCCTCATTCTTTTAAGGTGGCTTCTAGAACCCCAGTCATAACATCCAAATTCCAGTCAGAAAGGAGAATAAGGAAGGAAGGAAGGAAGGAAGGAAGGAAGGAAGGAAGGAAGGAAGGAAAGGAAAGAAACATGAGGGGCATGACAACTCCATTTTTTTCCCCTCCAGAAGCTTCATCTAACCTTTTTCACATCACCTATGTGCAGAGAAGGAAGGGAAACCTAGATGTTGGAGGGGCAGAGGAGAAGAAGCAGATACTGGGTCAGGAACTAGCAGTCTCTGCTGCTGGGATATCCCTGCTTGTTCAGTTTATTTAATTGTTGAAATATGATCTGATTCGGATTCCTTGCCAGTGGATTAGCTCCAGCACTTTAAGTACTTTTCTTCTCAGATATTTTAGAGAAAGCCTGTAGAATCAAGCCAGTAAATCATGAAGTACAGTATTTTTTTTTGTCTAAACATTTGCTTGTTTATATGCCTTTGTGTATATTTCTACTTTCTGAAGATTGATACAAATCATTTTGTCATCTGTTTTCAGTAGTCTACATTTCTCCTGTATTCTACATGAACATAAACAATTAAAAGTTGACTTCATCCTGAAGCTGTGAATACATGGTTGTTTTACCTTTGAGTATGCTATAATCCATTTATTTTTCCCCTATTCTACTTGTCAACGCAATAAAGGCAAAAATGGTAACTTTCGCACTGTACATCACTTGGATGTTTTGCTCAGAATATCATATGACAATATAATATCCTAAATTATATGTCAATCAAAGTTAATTATTTAACTTCCCATTATGAAGAAAAAGTATTTCTTTTATACATTTTCAAATTAAAAAATATAAAAACAAAAACAAGAACAGCTTGATCGACATTCACCCTGCAAATACATTTTTAATTCTTTCTGAGTGTCAGACGTTATGTTCAGCCATAAAAATAGATTCAGTGGCAAATAAAACAAATTTAGAATCAATACTGCTCAAGTAGTTTGTGACAGGGCAAGTTATTTCATGTTCAAAGTGTACACACATTTTTGTTCATAAAACAAACAAATACTATACAAATGAAGACAAGGGACACAGAGAGTATGGAGGAAAAGGTGCTGGGTTGTGTTTGCACTGGTTAGTGCTCGTCTGGACCACCCATTTAGACTGCAGCTCCATACTGGGTGGCGGTGTCTGTCGGGAGGAACTGACCCTTCTACAGAAAGTGACTAAAAGTAAAAAATAATAATAATAACAGTCAATTTAGTACTTTCTGCAATATTTTCTAATGGAGAGGTCAGCAGTTTACCCTTAAACTCATAATTCTTGTTCTGTTTAAAATAATGTCTTATCTGTTATTCATCATGTTGCTTCCCGGGAGTACCTTTAACTCTCATCTAATTTACTTGATGCAGCATAGATTCAATTGGCATGTTAGCAAAAGTTCAGAAACCATTATAATTGCATTTGGAATTTATTGAGTTGGCACAAAAAGTAAGATGAGACAAGTGCAGATTTACAGCCTTCTGTCTCAAACCCCCATATTCATTTGAAATTTAATTCAAGCAAATTGTCTTAAAAAATACATGTATAAAATTTTTCCTATGTAAGAAGCATAAAGTCCTTAAGAATCCTTTCAAAATTTAAGCAATTGGCTTATCTATATAGACTTATATAAAAAATTTGAAAATACATCATACAAATATAAAAGACTAAGGCAATACTAAGACTTTAACTTATTTTCAGTTATTAAAAAACATTAGCAGTGTATGCTGTGGATGAGATGCTAAAGTTTCTAAATATAGGGGATATTGTTTTAACAGTTTTCCACTTAATGCTATATCTTGTAAGATCATAGATTCAATGTGATTATATATATATATATATATACACACATATATATATAGTAAAATGTTCTGTTCATCAAAATATGTTGATATTCTATTCTAATTTTCATGCATTACAATTGGTTGCTTCCAACAAATTAAATTGTAGGGTTAGAAGTATCCTATAGAAGCAGGAACTTTTTATGAATTATGTGTAACAAAGCCACTTATGGAATTCCTGAAGTACCAAAAGGTTATGATGATACTGAATCATATAGATCATCAGCTGGTAAACAGATGAGATATTATCTGATAGTAAAAAAGAAAAACATGTGAAACAAAACAACAGTGTGGCATTAAGTTATAATTCAAA
Organism: Prionailurus bengalensis; assembly: GCF_016509475.1. Lineage (NCBI taxonomy): Eukaryota > Metazoa > Chordata > Mammalia > Carnivora > Felidae > Prionailurus > Prionailurus bengalensis. The sequence continues at coordinate 99,271,415 of NC_057344.1, read as the reverse complement.
GAATTCTATCATTGTGACCGCTAAACCAAATTAAACACTTGTTCTATTAATCAACTTATAGTTTTGTTGTAGACATGGCCAATATGAGATATGGGTAAATAACACATAAATAGGTTAGAAGGCTTGGTAAAGAAATATTTTTGCTTTCAGAGAGGTTTAAGGATTTATTCAACCTTAACCATATTTCATCTGTAAGATTTTAAACTTTATATCCTGATCTTTTCTGAAGGAAAATGAAAATTTATAATAATTAGAAAATTGCTCTTTCCAAGAAGCATGTGGTGAAAAAGCTACATATATTCTCCTTTCAAAGACAAAGACCACAAAAAAATAATATTATAAGGTTCACTTAATTGATAGTACATTGGTTGAGTCCAGTTTTTTTTTATTCCAGGAGAGCACTAGTTATATCATCTCAACAGATAAGCATTCTAAGAGACTTGGTGATACCCAGCTCAGTTATGTGACTTCTTTGGTATCTAATTTAGAGGGCTTTTTAACAGGCTTAAGTGAAATGATGTATATAAAACATGTAATAAGAATTAGGAAAAGTTAGCTATTATTAAGATAATCATAAGACACAAGATTGATTTGTTGAAAATTATTTGATTTATAAATATTAATGAAAGTTACCTTATATTTGGGAGCATCTAATCTAATCCTATATATAATAGTAGCCTCTTTACAGTTTTTGTAATTTCTACACTCTTAATTTTGAATTGGTATTACTTTAGTAGAAATTTAGTAAGAAATTAAATACAGTAAAAAAAATTACTTGATGTCAAAGTTCACCTATTTTTAAAACTATCTTCATTAAACTGAGGTGAAATATGAACATGATTATCTTCCTTTTTATTGGTAAGACAAAGAAATGGATATGTTTTATATAGTTTATATATATATATATATATATAAACTATATAAATATATATATATAAACTATATATATATAGTTTATATGTTTATATAGTTTTTGTAATTTACCTACAATTTTCAATCCACTCATAGGTTGAAAGACCATTAAGGAGTATGTGGGTGACAATATAGTTTGAGACACAGTGTTACAACCGTAGTGATTTGTTTTCAAATATCTGTAAAGTAGTAGCTACTATTAAAATCATCATTACTGATGCCAAGATTGATCTGCGGAAAATGGTTTGATTTACAAGTTATAAAAAATGTTAGCTTATATGATGGAGTTTCCAATCAAAGATTGGAACAGTGCTCCTCATGCACTTTTGGTCTGTGAACAATTCGAATACAGCAAAAGATTCCTGGAATTATATATCTAGGAAAAAAGGGCTATGTTTTGATTATTTTGCATAATCCACAGACTAAAGTCTAGATTTAATAATAACATAAAAGAAGTAATTCCAACCCTACAATTGTTTCTGTTCTAATATAAACCCCAATGCTCAAGACATTATTCTGCAAATCATACATACTATTTTATAAGATGCAGAAGATTAAGTCTTACTTGCTTGGTCAAAGTCTGTCTCAGTTCAGGGTCAGTATTGTCTCCTCATATTTGTATGACCTCATACAAAGACAACTATAAATAAATTTCCTGGTCAACATCTAAAATTACAAAATCATATCCAAATAAATAGTCAAGTCATATAATTTATATGAAGATTTTCTGAGTGAGTTTTATCTGTTAAGCATGAGGAGGGCTGTTTATGTGTTCAGTATTTAAAATACAGCAAGAAAAGTATAATTATCAAGGAATTATAAGCAAATATCTCTGGAGAGAGAAAATAAGTTACAGAATGGAAAAGAAAAGGGATGCATCACATCAGTAAAAGAATTCAAAATAAAGTTGCCATAAAACAAAAAGATGCCCCCTTAAATTTGAATTTCATATAAATAAAAACTTTTTTTTTAGTTATGAGAATGTCCATACAATATTGGTGATACTTACACTACTTTTTTTTCCTGAAATACAAAGTTAACTATATTTTTATTCGCTAAATCTGGTATTAATTCTCAAAACAATTTAGAAATAAAAGGAAATGGGAAATAAAATTATTTCATAAATTAATAAATACAGGATGAATGGAATATGTGTAGGCATTTCAAATGCTAAGACTTAAAAATGAAATTCATACTATTATTTAAAAAAACTTTAGGACAAAAGCACACATAAGTGGTGTTTATATTTTTGTATCACAAGGAGAATATCACAGAGATCATTTATATTTATAATAAGTTTCATATATTTTGAATATTTCACATATGTCAACAAATTAAACTATCAGTTTCATAACTATGAGTAACAGGAATAATTAATTGGTAAAGTACAGGTGGGTTTTTTGCTAAGAAATCAGTTTTCACAGAAATGCCATTTGCTTATAAACCACAGGAGACCCTTTTACATTCAAAATATTCTTTTACATATTAACAGGCCTTATTTCTTCATTGATTATAGCATTTGGAAATATTAATTGAATTATTATTTATAAATACAGATGCTAGGTACATACCCCAAACTCTGAAATTGCTGATGACAAGGCTCACAAGTAACTATAAATATTTAAAAATAAAAGCCAAAAATACAGCTGCTGTGTTTGCTTGCTAATGCTCAAAAGGAAATATTTATATCCATTTTGTTTTAATCTGAAGCCATTGTACTCAGAAAGCTATACAGGAAATTGGCTGTATTTTTAAAAAAATAGATATATTATTTCACACACACTAGGCAACCTCTCTAGAATAAAGTATGTAATGCATCCTAGCACATTAAAAATTAAAAACTGGGGCGTGTGGGTGGCTCAGTTGATTAAGCATCTGACTTCGGCTCAGGTCATGATTTCATGGTTCAAGGGTTCGAGCCTGGAGTAGGGCTCTGTGCTGACAGCTCAGAGCCTGGAGCCTGCTTCAGATTCTGTGTCTCACTCTCTGCCCCTCTCCCACTCCTGCTCTGTCTCTGTCTGTTTCTGTCTCTTAAAAATAAACATTAAAAAAAAAATAAATTAAATTAACATTTTTTTCTTTTTTCTTAAAGTTTATGTATTTATTTTGAGAGAGTATGTACATGCATGTGCCCGCAACCAGAGGGGAACAGAGAGAGAGGGAAGGAGAGAGAGAGTGACAAGCAGGCTCTGTGCTGTCAGCGCAGAGGTTGACACAGAGCTCGTGAAATTGTGAAATCATGACCTGAGCCGAAATTAAGAATTGGACGCTTAACCAAATAAGCTGCTCAGGTGCCCCAACATTTTTCTTTAAATGCCTTCTAAGAACTCTCTCTCTCTCTCTCTCTGTCCCTCAGGCACACACAGAGAAAGAGAAAAGATGAGAGAAAAGAAATGCTAATTTATTTACATTTAAAAATCACATATGGTGTCACAGACTTAGTATTTGTGACATTTAAGGCCAGATAGATAATTTTAATGTGTAAGGAGTGGTTATACTATGTATTACAGGAAGTTTAGAAGCAATCCTGGGGGCCTCAGTAGGTATCAATGATATCCTTAAGTTGTAGCAGAAATGTCTCTAGACGATGTCAAATGTCCCCTGGTGAGGGTCAAGAACAGAGAGCAAACCTGTCTTTGGTGCTCTAACACATCAATTTGGCCACTCATTTAGCCATTAATAATATAGTGATAATAATCCTGTTTACTTGGGCCTCCACGTGTGCTAATTATACACCATTTCTAATCATCATAATAACAATACATAAATGAAATTTATTTCACTTTTACATGACTTAATTTCTTTAGAACATTTAAAGATTCACAACAAAATTGAGGGAAGCTGTAGAGATTTCTCATACACTCCCTGCCCACACACATGCATAGCTTCCCCCATTATCAACACCCCCCACCAGACTGCTACATGTTTTACAACCAACATTAACTAGGCTGACACTTCTTTATCACCCAAAGTACATACTGTACATTAAGTATCACTTTGGTGTTGCATATTCAATGGGTTTGAGAATTTATAATGACATGTATCCATTATTACAGTATCATGCATAATATTTTGACTGTCTTAAAAATCCTCTGTGTTCTGCCTATTCATCCCTATCCCCTCCTCAGCCCCTAGCAACCTTACATCTTTTCATCATCTTCATAATTTTGCCTTTTCCAGACTGTTATATAGTTGGAATTATACAGTATGTAGCTTTCTTATATTGGCTTAATTCACTTAGCAATATGCATTTTAGGTTCCTCCATGTTTATTTATGTCTTGATAGCTCATTGCTTTTTAGCTCTGAATAATATTCCATTGTGTATGATGTAGCACAGTTTACTTATCCATTCACTTACTAAAGGACATCTTGGTTGTTTCCAAGTTTTGGCAATTATGTATAAAGTTGCTATGAATAAAGTTGGCAATTATGAATAAAGTTGCTTAGGTTTTTGTGTGGACATAAGTTTTCAACTTCTTTGGGTAAATAACAAGGAATTGTAATTGCTGGATCATATGGTAAGAATATTTTTAGTTTTGTAAGAATTTTGTGAGATTTTTTATTGTTTCCTGGACATTTTGTCTATTCTGATTGGATATTCAGAACCTTTTATAAATGTTTTAGTTTTTCAGGCAGTCACCCTCTTTAGATTTAACACGCAGATCCTGGACTGTTTTGTTGGTTGTTCTAAAGACAGTTTAGGTTTGGATTTTTTGTAGAGATGATTTTGGTCTATTTGGGTTCTCTGGTACTGTGGAGCTCCCATTGTTCTCTGTCACTGTTGCCTGAAGGGGCATTCTTTTGAGTTGGTATCCTCTGTAATCAGCATGTTGCAGAGAAGCATTTATACATGATATCCAGACAAGAGGTAAATGAATAATCTGGTGGTAGTGTGGTGGAACAAAATGTGTTTTAAGGGAAAAAATATGTGTTTCTGTTTGTGTTTATAAGATTAGAAATCATCATAATAAAAATATATTCTGAAGACACAATGTGGTACTAATTTTTCACGTTAGGGATGGTGATGCTTAAGGGAACCTAATTTTGTTGTTACAAAAGTGCCTACAGGAAGAAATTTAGTTGCAAGTAATATATCAACTATAAACCTGTCACACAAATTTCTTGGGATTTTAAAAGCTTGTAGTTAGTCATTAAACTACTATTACCCAATTACATGACTCTTTATTGCTTCATCAAAAAGAAAATTGATACTAAATAGTATAAATGACTAAGCAAAGAAAGTAGAATGGTAATGAAATCTAAACACAAAACACAACAGTAAGAGTCTTTACACTTCAAAACAGGAAGACTCCTCAATCCATCTCTCTACTCCTCCTGAATTCATATAAATGGCTCACATTATAAGTGAAGTCAAATTACAATGTCATCTGTTAATTAGCATTTGTCTTTGGGTTAATTGTACATTAAAAAAAAACAATAAAAACAAATAAAGGAAGGTCAATCTTCATAAAGTTTTAAAACACTGACTAAATCATTTTCAAATTAAATTTAAGAACTACATTAATCTAGAAAAGACCGTGTCTTAATAGCACATATCCCCTTGAAAGAATTTAATTAATATTGAACTGTATCTCAGGATGAAACTAACTGCAGTCTCTGGGATCTTGAAACATAAAAGAAAAAGCAGGAAATCCTTTGTCTAACATTTTATTAGGGGGAAAGAAATAAAACAATAGTTTTTCAATATAAATGTATTGGGAAAAAATAGTGTTGTTTAGAAATGGTTTGACAAAGTGTCCTATAGAACCTCTTCGGGAAGTTATATTTTATTTGCAAATCCTTGGTTAGATAAAATACCAGTTTTTAGAGGAAGTAATTATTTATTATTCTCAACTCATTTGGATAAATTCAGTGTGATAAAAATGACAATTCAGGCAACTCTCCTTGGATCCTCATTTAAAGGCTGCAATAAATGAGGAGAATATTCTAGCAGGTAAACATGGAGCTCTTAAGATCTGAGGTGAAGTAACTTTGTGGCCTCATTATTAGAGGGTACAAGTCACACTCATGTGCACTGATTAAATACCCCCAATGTTTCCCATGAAAGGTAGAAGCACTTGTCTATATCATACAATATATACTGTTTTGTGACTGACTTTGTTTACTTAATGTGATATTTGAGAGGCATCTATGTTACTAGATATATCAGTAGCTCATATTTTTGTGGCTTTATAGTATTGCATTATATGAATATATTCCAATTTGAATAGTGTCCTATTTCTGGTTCTAAAAATAAAATTGCTATGAATGGTTTCATATGTGTATTTTGGTGGACATATGCCCTTGATTCTCATGTATTACATATAACTAGGAGTAGAATTTTTAGAAAATAGAATAGGTATGTGTTCATTTTAGTGGGTTTTGATTGTTACAACTTCTGATAAACTCATTTTTATCATTATTATAAAATGTCCCTTTTTACCATTGAAAATACTCTTTGATTTAAGGTACTTTTTCCCTCATGTTAACACAGCCAACTCAATGTCTATTTTGACTAGTATGTGCATGGTGTATTTTCCCATCATTTTACTTTTGATGTCTAGATGATTTATAAAGAATATTTCTTATAAACAGCATAAAGTTGAGAACTTTTAAAATCACTGATATATTAGGGTTTAAATAATCACCTTGATATTATTTTTGTAAATGTTTCATCCAGGTTGTTTTTTTTTTCTTTATTCTTCTTTATCTGATTACTATTGCCTGGACAGTACTTTTTTATTATTCCACTTTACATGCACAAAAATGTGTACCTAAAAACACATTTTTGTGTGTGTTGTGACTCTTAGTAGTCTGCCTTGAATTAATAGGGTTGCATATCCAAGACAATGCAAGAATTTTTTTTAACAGCTAAATTTATCCTTTTCTTGCCTTTTTTTCCAATTGTTGCCATGTACTTTACTTTTATTTCTGGTAAAAATCCAAAATGCATTGTATGTTTGTAACTTTAAACAATCAGTAGTCTTTCATAATTATTTTTGTATTTACTTTTTTCTGGAACTGTTTATTTCTTCTTACTCTCTCTTCCATTTTGGATCATTTCCCTTAAGGCTGAATGATTTTCTTTAATATTTCCTATAATACAGATGTGCTGGCCATTTTTTTCACTAAGCTTTTTTTTTTTTTTCCCAATGTCTGAAACACTTGCATTTAACTTCATTTTGGAAGATTATCAGTCCTGAGTATGAAAATCTAGATTGGCATTTTGTTTTTTTTCCACACAATAAGAGTACATTTCAATATTTTCTGATATATATGTGTATGTGTGTATATATATATACACACACACACACACACACACACACACACACACACACATATATACATATATATCAGTACTCCCTTTTCTTTTGGGACCTGACCATTTTTGCTTTTAAAAAAACATCAGCTGAGGAATTAACAAGGTGTCTCTACTGTGACTTAGCCAGAACTATATCTCTCCAGCTCTGTAGAAACTTTTGAATTGCTTCTCAGCTCCCACATCTCAGCTGATGTTCCATGCTGGGTCTCTTTTTATGTCATCCTGTACATTCTTAGCTTAGGAGTTGGCGAAAGACGAGGAAGAATCCTTTTACATGCACTTGCAGTTTCCTCTTTGTGGATTTTTTTTTAATCTTGCCTCCAGATCTTATTAACATCAAGAGACATAAATTCTGATCTCCATCCCCTCTGACCAGTCAGACACTAACCGTATTGTCCAAAGACGAAGGGGTACGTAGGAGCAAAAAAGGCAAAACTAAATTAGACCCTCCTTTCCATAACAGAGGAGCTCAAACTCTCCTCTGCAAAATCTCTGAGGGAGTTATGAAGATGTCACTTTCTCCCAAAATAATGTATACGTTTTGTGCAATTCCAAACAAAATACTAAGAGATATTATACAAAACTTCAGATCTAAGACTAAAATTTATCTGGTAGCTTAAGTAAGTAAAACCAGGAAAAAAATTATAGTACTGTTTTTTTTCAGATGTATACTCTCATGTAAAAGGACTATCTTAAGACATTTTAGCTTCAGACAACCTCCATTTATTGGATTACAATTTGGGCAAGACTCAGTGGCATGGCTTGTCTTTTCTTGAAGTGGTGTTTGCTGACATAGCTCAACTAGGTGCAAGATGTGAGATGCTTCACTCACGTTTCATCTTGCATGTTGGAACATCTAGGGGTCCCTCTATTCTCCTTTGTAATTTCTTAACCTTCAGAATCTTTCTATATGTAGCCATTTCCTTTTTTTTTTTCAAGTTTGTTTTTTAACATTTATTCATTTTTGAGAGACAGAGAGCAAGCAGAGGAGGGGCAGAGAGAGAGGGAGACACAGAATCTGAAGCAAGCTCCAGGCTCTGAGCTGTCAGTATAGAGCCTGAAGCGGGGCTTGAACCCATGTACCCCAAGATCATAACCTGAGCCAAAGTGGGATGCTTAACTGACTTAGCCACCCAGGCGCTCCATATATGTAGCCATTTTCTAAAGTAGTGTAGTTGGAATTCTTCACCTGGCAATTGCATTCCAAGAATAAAATTAGAAACTTAAGGTCTCTTAGGGTATAAGCTCAGAAGTCCCAAAACATCACATTTATTTATTAAATTTCTCAAAAAATTCACATGGTTTGAAAAGAAATGGGAGAAAAAAAATAGACTTCAATCTTATTGGGAGACACATGTGCTGATAGGGATGACCATTTTCAACATATAATCCACCACAATTAGCCTCATGGTCAGAGAATATTATGTCTTTGACTCAAGCTGAAGTACAAGCTTTGTATTACCTTATGCTTTATTTGTTTGTAATACGGGTTCTTCAGTGAGCAGTGATCAGTATGTAGAAATCGGCATCTAGACTGCATGGCAGCACACTTGTACCCACGGTGTGTTTTATTTCACTAACACATTCCATCCTAGTGTATGAGACTTGCTTCTCCTCTCAACAAGCATAGCAACCCTCACTGGCCAAAGGGCTCCCGGTCCTCATTTTTAATTGCTGTTAAAAAACAAAAACCAAAAAACAACATGTACCGTATTTGCAATAGTTAAAGCGGTACCATTCTAGAATAGAAATAGATAAATAGAGGGGTGTTGGGGTGGTTAAGTCGGTTAAGTGTGGGACTCAGTTGTGGCTCAGGTCATGCTCTCATAGTTCCTGGGTTTGAGCTCCACGGCAGGCTCAAACCTGACAGTGTGGGGCCTGCTTGGGATTCTCTCTCCCTTCCTCTCTCTGCCCCCCACCTGCTTGTGCTCTCTCTCTCTCAAAATAAACGAAAATAAACTTAAAAAAATTTTAAAAAATAGATAACATATCCATGGAACAAAAGAGGATGTCCAGAAACAGATATAAATATATTTGAAGATTACTTTTTAACCTTTTAATATTAAAGAAGGTACAAATTGGTACTGGGATAATTGATTATATATCTTAAGATAAATTTAGAGCTCTACCTCATCTCACAGCAAATATAAAGTTTATTATAAATTAGTTTACATTTTATACATTACCCACAATTTTAAACTAATTCTAGAATACTATTTAAGATGCTATTATTTTATATTTTAATAGAAAAAATCTTCCTAAGTAAGATGTATGTATAAAGTCATAAATTTATGAAAAACTGATTTGATTCTTTAAGGTAAATACAAAACTGAATTATGAATGAACAAAGTAAAAACAAACAAAAACCCAAAATGACAGATTGGGAAGATATATTTGTGAAATATGTAACAAAAATGGGGCCACAATATTCAGTGCAATAAAGAATGATTCTAAAAATCAACAAGAATACGACATTTTTTAAAGTCATGGACCATGTGGAATACCTTACATGCTACCGGGTCCTCTGACTTCACATTCCTGAAGTTTAAAGGGAAATCTATCATATTTACATTCATCTAAGAGGTTATTACACAGGCCCTTCATTTTGTCTACTATTCAGAAATATAACACATGGTACAGAATTAAAACCAAAGAGCATAAAATAAAAGGCATGAAAAAAATTTTGTTTGTTTTTGGATTTTTTTTGTGCATGTGCTTTATGCTTCAATACAGCTGTATCACTTCATTGTTATTGCTCTCACACATGGCTCAGTATTCAGAAATAAAGCAAGAGTACTAGAGAACAAATATCACACATAATGCCTATTTAGATTGATAAGTTTGAATTTCTAAAATGGATGGGTATGGAGACTAAGAAAATGAGATTCATGTTTTAATAGACATAAGAGACAGAGGTGTGCGGTAGAATTAGCCAGACCCAAATGAGGTAGGAAATCATGTCTCATGTGTCTTATTCACTGACACATGTCAGTGATGATTTCTTTGCTTTCTAATCTCCAAATAGAAAATCCATTTTGTTCAGAAAACAATTCTTATAGCCTACTGCTATGGGATTATGTGAAGGGTGAGAACCATGGTTGATATATGTCATAATGGAGCAAGATGAGAATGCTATGCAGAATTAAGTTTGAAAGACCTGATTTCTTTAATATGAAATGATAAGTATAGTAAACAGCTTGTAGGGAAGTAGAGGCTGGGAGATAAATCTACCAATAATCTCTTTTGCAAGTTGATTGGAATGTGAACATTTTAGGGCACATTGATCTCTACAGATAATTATGTGTAGATTTTAGTTTTTATTTAAAAAATACACCTTTTCTGGGGTGCCTGGGTCACTTAGTTGGTTAAGCATCTGACTCTTGCTCGCAGCTCAGGTTTTGGTCACAGGGCCATGAGTTCAAGCCCTGCATTGGGCTCCATGCTGAGTGTGGAGCCTACTGAAACAGAAAGAAAGAAAGAAAGAAAGAAAGAAAGAAAGAAAGAAAGAAAGAAAGAAAGAAAGAAAGAAAGAAAGAAAGAAAGAAAGGAAAGGAAGAAAGAAAGAAAGAAAGGAAAGGAAAAAAGAAAGAAAGAAGAAAGGAGGAAGGAAGGAAGGAAGGAAGGAAGGAAGGAAGGAAGGAAGGAAGGAAAAATATTCCATTGAGTAAGAATTCTAGTTAGTTGGAATCACATCTGTATAATAAAAGTAAAATTGAGATTTAGTAATAATAGTAGTTAACATCTTTCAAGTGTACACTAGGTACCAGTAATGGTACCAAGCCTTTTAAGTATATTAACTCATTTAATTATCACAACAAGCATGCATTTTAAGAGGAAGAAACCAGACAGAACAAGGCAGACAGAGAGACATGCTCAAGTAAGACAGAGAAACATGGTTGAGAAGTAAACAGCCGGAATAGCTCTGGTGTATGATTAGACAGTGTAGGATGTTGCCTCTAAGGTAACTTTTTGATCAATGTGATTTTTCTACATAAGCAATTTACTTCCCACATCCATTTTTTATCATTTAAAATCATCTGATTGTCCACTACATTTTATAATGTTGAAGACATTCAAATCTAATTTAATCACATTATGATCACAAGCTCAGTAATAAATTGTTCTTTAATGCCACTCATTCTACCTTGTCTATTTTACCAACTTTGTGACCTGTGCCTTTTCTAGCTTTCCTCCCTCTGTATCCATTCAACACTCACTGGTAAATTATTGCAAAAATTATTTTCCTAGTCCCGAGTTACACACACGTGCAGTCTAAAAATTTTCCCAGATGATTCTGATATTCTCCTCCTATTCACCTTTTGAGAAGCACTGGATTAATTCGACATCTGCCTCCTCTGCTTCTGAACCTGCACCCATGTTGTTGTGTATCACTAGAGAAAACCAGATGATCTTGCGGATTAGTACCATAGCAAATTTATGGTATCCAAACTCAGAGGTAACCGCAACTGCTTGGCAATCCCCTTGCATTTTTCTTATCTGGCCTATTTCCCATTCCCCTCAGCAATTATTCCAGCCCTTCTTCATTTTCTTTAAATCCACAGCCCCACTAGAGTCCATGTTATCCATCAATTACTCCTATTGTATGTAGTATTTTTAGGCTAACACATATCCCACACAAACATACCCACATACACATACAAATATACATAGATTAAAATTTGAATGCATATTTATATACAAAAATTTGTAAATATATAGGAATATACTTGGGGTGCTACTATTATTACTGAATCTCAATTTTATTTTTATTATACAGATGTGACTCCAACTAACCAGAATTCTCACTCAACGGAAAATGAGGGGGTTTTGTTTGTTTGTTTGTTTTGCTCTTTTAAGTAGGCTCCACACTCAGCATGAAGCCCAATGCAGGGCTTGAACTCATGACCCTGAGACCAAAATCTGAGCTCCGATCAGGAGTCAGGTACTTAACTAACTGAGCCACCCAGGCACCCCAGAAAATGTGTATTTTTAAATAAAAGCTAAAATCTACACATAATTATCTGTAGAGATCAATGTGTCCTAAATGTTTACATTCCAATCAACTTGCAAAAGAGATTATTGGTAGATTTATCTCCCAGCCTCTACTTCCCTACAAGCTGTTTACTATACTTATCATTTCATATTAAGGAAATGAGATCCTTCAAACTTAATTCTGGGTGGCTCAGTCAGTTGAGCGTCCAACTCTTGATTTCAGTTCAGGTCATGATCTCACGGTTCATGAGTTTAAAGCCCACGTGGGGCTCCATGCTGACAGTGCAGAGCCTGCTTGGGATTCTCTCCTTTTCTCTCTGCTCTCCCACTCGCACACATGCTCTCTCTCTCTCTCTCTCTCAAAATAAATAAACTTAAAAAAAATTTGCTAAGAGAGTAGATCTTAAAAGTGCCCATTAAAAGGAAAATAAAATTTAAATAATATATGTATATGTGTACACATATATGTATTTGTTCAACTACTGAAAAATTCAATTCATCTACCTTCTTAAAAGACTCTCATTTCATAATTTACAAGTTTCTTTGTATTCTATCTTTTTTCAACTCTTCTGTTTGCTTTATAAACACTTCTTTTTATTTTTTAAAAAATATTTATTTATTTATTTTGAGAGAGAGAGAGAGAGAATGCGCATGCAGCAGAGGAACAGAGAGTGAGAGAAAGAAAATCCCAAGCAGTCTCTGTGCTGTCAGCAAAGACAGCTGTCAGTGAGGCTCAATCCCATGAACATAAGATTAGGACCTGAACTGAAATCAAGAGTTGGACGATTAACCAGCAGAGCCACCAAGGCACCCCAGCACCTCCTTTTCTTAAACGATGAAGTTCATCAAAACTGTATTAAAACGTCATATGTTCCTCAAGAATCTGAACTCAAGCCTTTATGCTGTAAATCAGAGATGTTTAATATTTTTATTTTATTTTATTTTATTTTTAATTTAACTTTATTTTTTATTTTTTAAAATTTACATCCAAATTAGTTAGTATATAGTGAAGCAATGATTTCAGTAGATTCCTTAATACCCCTTACCCATTTAGCCCATCCCCCCTCCCACAATCCCTCCAGCAACCCTCAGTTTGCTCTCCATATTTAGAGGTCTCTTTTGTTTTGTCCTCCTCCCTATTTTTATATTATTTTTGTTTCCCTTCCCTTATGTTCATCTGTTTTGTCTCTAGAGTCCTCATATGAATGAAGTCATATGATTTTTGTCTTTCTAAGACTGGCTAATTTCACTTAGCATAATACCTGCCAGTTCCATCCACATAGTTGCAAATGGCAAGATTTCATTCTTTTTGATTGCTGAGTAATACTGCATTGTATATATATAGCACCTCTCCTTCATCCATTCATCCATCGATGGACATTTGGGATCTTTCTACACTTTGGCTATTGTTGATAGTGCGGCTATAAACATGGGGGTGCATGCGTCCCTTCGAAACAGCACACTTGTATCCCATGGATAAATGCCTAGTAGTGCAATTGCTGGGTCGTAGGGTACTTCTATTTTTAGTTTTTTCAGAAACCTCCATACTGTTTTCCAGAGTGGCTGCACCAGCTTGCATTCCCACCAACAATGCAAAAGAGATCCTCTTTGTCCGCATCCTCGCCAACATCTGTTGTTGCCTGAGTTGTTCATGTTAGCCATTCTGACAGGTGTAAGGTGGTATCTCATGGTGGTTTTGATTTGTATTTCCCTGATGAAGAGTGATGTTGAGCATTTTTTCATGTGTCGTTTGGCCATCTGGATGTTTTCTTTGGAGAAGTGTCTATTCATGTCTTTTGCCCATTTCTTCACTGGATTATTTGTTTTTTGGGTGTTGAGTTTGATAAGTTCTTTATAGATTTTGCAAAGTAACCCTTTATCTGATATGTCATCATTTTCAAATACCTTCTCCCATTCTGTCGGTTGCCTTTTAGTTTTGCTGATAGTTTCCTTCGCTGTGCAGAAGCTTTTTATTTTGATGAGGTCCCAGGAGTTCATTTTTGCTTTTGTTTCCCTTGCCTCTGGAAACATGTTGAGTAAGAAGTTGCTGTGGCCAAGATCAAAGAAGTTTTTGCCTGCTTTCTCCTCGAGGATTTTGATGGCTTCCTGTCTTACATTGAGGTCTTTCATCCACTCTGAGTTTATTTTTGTGTAGGGTGCAAGAAAGGGGTCCAGGTTCATTCTTCTGCATGTCGCTGTCCAGTTTTCCCAGCACCACTTGCTGAAGAGACTGTCTTTATACCATTGGATATTCTTTCCTGCTTTGTCAAAGATTAGTTGGCCATACGTTTGTGGGTCCATTTCTGGGTTCTCTATTCTGTTCCATTGAGTGTCTGTTCTTGTGCCAGTACCATACTGTCTTGATGATTACAGCTTTGTAGTATAGCTTGAAGTCTGGGATTGTGATGCCTCCTGCTTTGGTTTTCTTTTTCAAGATTGCTTTGGCTATTCAGGGTCTTTTCTGGCTGCATAAAAATTTTAGGATTATTTGTTCTAGCTCTGTTAAGAATGCTGGTGTTACTTTGATAGGGATCACGTCGAATATGTAGATTGCTTTGGGTAGTATCAACAGCTAACAATATCTGTTTTTCCTATCCAGGAGCATGGTATATTTTTCCACTTTTTTGTGTCTTCTTCAATCTCCTTCATAAGCTTTCTATAGTTTTCAGTGTATAGATTTTTCACCTCTTTGGTTAGATTGATTCCTAGATATTTTATGGTTTTTGGTGCAACTGTAAATGGGATTGATTCCCTGATTTCTCTTTCTGTTGCTTCATTGTTGGTGTATAGGAATGCAACCGATTTCTGTGCATTGATTTTATATCCTGAAACTTTGCTGAATTCATGAATCAGTTCTAACAGTTTTTTGGTGGAATCTTCTGGGTTTTCCATATAGAGTATTATGTATTCTGCGAAGAGTGAAAGTTTGACCTCCTCCTGGCTGATTTAGATGCATTTTATTTCTTTGTGTTGTCTGATTGCAGAGGCTAAGACTTCCAATACTATGTTGAATAACAGTGGTGAGTGGACATCCTTGTCTTGTTCCTGACCTTAGAGGGTAAGCTCTCAGTTTTTCCCCATTGAGGATGATATTAGCATTGGGTCGTTCATATATGGCTTTTATGATCTTGAGGTATGCTCCTTCTGTCCCTACCTTCTTGACGGTTTTTATCAAGAAAGGATACTGTATTTTGTTGAATGCTCCTCTGCATCTATTGAGAGGATCATATGGTTCTTGTCCTTTCTTTTATTGATGTGATGAATCATGTTAATTGTTTTGCAGATATTGAACCAGCCCTGCACCCCAGATATAAATCCCACTTGGTCGTGGTGAATAATTTTTTTAATGTATTGTTGGATCCAGTTGGCTAATATCTTGTTGAGGATTTTTGCATCCATGTTCATCAGCAAACTTGGTCTATAGTTCTTCTTTTTAGTGGAGTCTCTGTCTGGTTTTGGAATCAGGGTAATGCTGGTTTCATAGAAAGAGTTTGGAAATTTTCCTTCCATTTCTATTTTTTGGAACAATTTCAGGAGAATAGGTGTTAACTCTTCCTTAAATGTTTGGTAGAATTCCCCTGGAAAACCATCTGGCCCTGGACTCTTGTTTTTTTGGGAGATTTTTGATTACTAATTCGAAACTAATTTTTGATTACTAATTTCCTTCCTGGTTATGAGTCTGTTCAAATTCTCTTTTTCTTCCTGTTTCAGTTTTGGTAGTGTATATGTATCTAGGAATTTGTCCATTTCTTCCAGATTGTCCATTTTATTGGCATATAATTGCTCATAATATTCTCTTATTATTGTTTTTATTTCTCTTGTGTTGGTTGTGATCTCTCCTCTTTCATTCTTGATTTTCCTTATTTGCGTCCTTTCCTTTTTCTTCTTGATCAAACTGGCTAGTGGTTTATCAATTTTGTTAATTCTTTCAAAGAACCAGTTTCTGGTTTCATTGATCTGTTCTACTGGTTTTTTTGGTTTCGATAGCATTAATTTCTGCTCTAATCTTTATTATTTCCTGTCTTCTGCTGGTTTTGGGTTTCCAGCTCCTTAAGGCGTAAGGTTAGGTTGTGTATCTGAGATCTTTCTTCCTTCTCTAGGAAGGCCTGGATTGCTATATACTTTCCTCTTATGACCACCTTTGCTGCATCCCAGAGGTTTTGGCTTGTGGTACTATCATTTTCATTGACTTCCATATACTTTTTAATTTCCTCTTTAACTGCTTGGTTAGTCTATTCATTCTTTAGTAGGATGTTCTTTAGTGTCCAAGTATTTGTTACCTTTCCAAGTTTTTTCTTGTGGTTGATTTCAAGTTTCATAGCATTGTGGTCTGAAAATATGCACGGTATGATCTCGATCTTTTTGTACTTAGGGCTGATTTGTGTCCCAGTATATGGTCTATTCTGGAGAATGTTCCATGTGCACTGGAGAAGAATGTATATTCTGCTGCTTTAAGATGAAATGTTCTGAATATATCTGTTAAGTCCATCTGGTCCAATGTGTCATTCAAAGCCATTGTTTCCTTGTTGATTTTTTGATTAGATGATCTGTCCATTGCTGTGAGAAGGGTGTTGAAGTCTCCTACTATTATGATATTATTATCAATGAGTTTCTTTATGTTTGTGATTAATTGATGTATATATTTGGATGCTGCCACATTTGGTGCATAAATGTTTACAATGGTTAGGTCTTCTTGGTCTGTAGACCCCTTGGTTATTATATAATGCCCTTCTGCATCTCTAATATTTTATTTTAAAGTGTATTTATTTGTTTTGAGAGACAGAGAAAGAGAAGGAGCAAGAGAGGGTCAGAGAGAGGGAGAGAGAGGATCGCAAGCAGGCTCTGCACTGTTAGCTCAAACCTTGATCATGACTTGAGCTGAGATCAAGAGTAGGCCACTTAACTGTGAACCATGCGGGCACCCCAGAGGCATTTAAGCTGTGATCCTGAAATGGGCTTTAAGGAGCCAATAAAACTGAAGCTATACATTTAATATTATGTATATATCTATATCTATCTATATCTATATCTATAATCTATATCTATATCTATATCTATATCATCTATATATCTATATCTGTATCTATCATCTATCTATATCATCTATAACTATATCTATATATATATATCACCTATATTTATATCATCTATGTCTATATCTATTCCTGAAGAGGACAGTCAAAATTTTAAAATCAGAATGTGAATCAAAAAGAGTTATGAACCATTGTTCTAATAATTTTCCTATGCATTTCAATCTCAGCCTATTTTTCCAATCACTATTTGTGTGTAGATAACTTCTACATTCATTTTCCAATTTGAACTTCTGAGCTACACCTGTGACAACTAAATTTCTTCACCCCTTCATGTACAAGCACCTTAAATTGAACAAACCCCAAACTGATATATTTATTAATGAGCCCATCAATGGCATTTTTATATCAGTTACAGTACTTTTGATATCTAGTATTATTTTTATTCTTTCTTAGAATTGCCATTATATTTCCATTACATTTCCCATCTTTTGCATGTTGCCTACTATTTTTCTGTTACAGCTCTTAACATATTAATCATGATTGTTTTAAATTCTTAGCCTGATAATTCCAACATCCCAGCCATATCTGATTCTGGTTCTAATGCTTCTTCATTCTTTTCCACTGTATTTTTTTTTAATTAAAAAAAATATTTAATGCTTATTTATTTTTGAGAGAGAGAGACAGAGTGCAAGTGGGGGAGGGGCAGAGAGAAGGGAGACATGTAATCCAAAGCAGGCTCCAGACACTGAACTGTCAGCACAGAGCCTAACATGGGGCTTGAACCCAGGAGCCATGAGATCATGACTTAAGCTGAAGTCGGAGCTTAACTGACTGAGCCCAGGTGCCCCTCTTCCACTGTATTTTTTGCCTTTTAGTATGCCTTGTAATTTTTTTTGTCAAAATCTGAATATGCTATATCCAGTAAAATAAACTATTATAAATAGGCCTTTAGTAATATGATGGTGAGGCCTAGGAGAGGAGAAGTGTTCTCTAGTTTTTAGGAATAGAGCTTAGTCTTTTGTTGAGCCTGTACAATGGACAGCGAACTTCACCAGTGCTTCCCAGTTTTAATGTTTTATTTATTTTTGAGAGAGAGAGAAAGACTAGGACAGGAACACTAGAGGGGCTAGAGTTGAGTATTTCTCTTCCATGAGGTTAACTTAGTCTCTGATAAAATTCCAGAAGATTAGGGTTGGAGTTTCTCCTGAGGTCAGGTCATGTTAAGAAAACAGAATGCTCTGGCACATATCAAAATAGTAAAATCTTGGATTGCGAGTAACTTGTTCTACAAGTGTTTCTCAAGATGAGCAAACATTGTTAATAAATTTTAACTAGATAAATGAGCGATGTCTTTCAATAGTAGTACATGATGCCGAACATCACATGATCACCACTGAGCCAATGGTTCTTGAAATTCGCTTTGATATACGAGTGCTTTGGATTACAAGCATGTTTCAGGAGTGAATCACGCTCACAAAACAGTTTTAGTTACTTTTCCCCTCCTCTTTCCGGAGGCCTAAAGGGATTTTTCTCTGATAGTCACTCTGAGAACCTGGTAGATATCTTAGAGCTAAAGCTCACAAATGTGTGGGTACCCTTTTATGACTGGGCCCTCTGGAGTTTTTAAGTCAGACTTGTCCACAGTGAGCCTCCCAGCAAATCCTGAATTACATGTTAGGTCTTCCTACCCTGCACTGAAGTCTATGGAAGTTGTGATTCTTTATATATACCTGTCTGTCTCTCCAATTTCTGAAGCAGCAGTTTGCTCGGTGACCTCACTTGTTTGACATATCCAAGAAGGGGTTTTGATTTTTCAGTTTGTTCAGACTTTTTTACTTGTTGTTAAGACAGAGTAGCAACATCTACACTCCTCACGTGTCAGACTGGAAACCCTATTAACTTTATTAAGATTCCATCTCCTTTTTCTGTTTTTCCTCTCAGTGAATGCCACTATCATTATATATTTGACCTAGTGATTTTCCTAGAAGCCATCCTAGACATCTTCTTTTTCCTCAGCCTGACATCTAACCAGTAGCCAAATCTGGTCAGACCATGTCTTTAATATCTTCAACATTCCATTTTATGTCTCAATCCTTTCATTTACTGACCTCACTCATGTCCTCACTATTTTCCATATGAAATAGTCTCTCCAGTCTCAAAATTCTTCATACTATAACCAGAAACATTTTTCTGAAACAAAAGTTTAACTATGCTTTTTATCTATATAACATTTGGATACATTCCTCTATTAGTCCAATTCAGTCTGCTGTGACAAAACAACGCTGGGTGGCTTAAACAACAAATAGTTATTTCACACAAGTCTGGAGGCTGAGAAGTCAAAGTTCAAGGTACCAGCAAAGTGAGGGCTCACTGTCTGGTCTGTCTTCTAGCTGTGTCCTCATATGGTGAAACGGACAAGAAAACTCTCTGGGGTCATTTTTATAAGGGCACTACTCCCATTCATGAAGGTTCTACCATCATGACCTAATTGCTTTCCAAGAGCCAACCTTCTAATACCATCACATTGGTGGTTAGGATTCCGACATGAGTTTGAGGGAGACATAAACATTTAGTCCATAATAATGCCCAAGATGATTTATTAGGTTGTGAAAACAATGTATATGTATAACTAATAAAGAGATTCCTCATTAATGATATTCAATATCTACAATTGACAGCAGCATGCTTTCTTGGTCCATATATCAGACAATCAAGTTACATAGATTATATGGAATAAGCTAAGGCTATGGTAAGATCTCCAAAAAATGTTTAATTGTGTTGTTTTCAGATTTAATTACTTTCAGTTCATTGCGTTATAGTTTAGATTACGTAAACTAGGTCTATTTTTTTTTATTGATCACATTTAGTTTTGACTAAGGCTACCATAACTAAATAGACAAGAAATTGCTACAATTTCTGACAAAGAAACAATTAGAAAAACAATACGGTGTAAGAATTACCAAACAATAAAAAAATTGCCATAATGATATTTTGCCTGTGTGTGATAAATCTCTTTTTAAGCCTAATCTTATCAGTAAGATTTTGGTCAGAAAAATGTGAAATTATTAAAAAGGCTATATTTAAACATATATTTAAAATATATTTATTTTAAATGTATTTATTTAAATATTTAAATATTTATATTCATTTAAATATATTTAAACATATATTTAAAAAAGCTATATGAAACATATATTTATTGCTAAAGATGGGTGTTACTTAAGTATTATTGTGCCTTGAAATAAAAGGTAATAACACAGCCATCAAGATTAGCAAGACTCTAAAAAACATTATTTAATAATAATATTTAAAAGTAAACTAATTATTTCAAATATTTAATTCATCTTTATTTCATTATATTTTTCTATTTATTTTATGTTGTATTATATACTATGGTAGTAAAACAATACATATATTTCCTTTGTAAATAATACATATATTTATGATGGTGGTTTGTGCATGAACATTTTTATATATATAGGTGAATGATCAAAATTGTTTAAGGCCAACTACTTATAGTGTAAAATCAGTATCTTTAATGTAGGATACAAGATCCTTTGTAAGATGACTCATTTTCAATTCCAGCCACAGCTTTTATTACATTCACCTAAATTTGACATTTCTGAACTTCTTACACTCCCAGGACACCAGACGTATCACTTGATGTTTTTCTTCATAAACCAAATTCAGCTCACTTATTCCCTTTAGTCCCCTGCCTGTTTAACCTGGACTTCACCACTGGAACCAAGTGCAGATGTGTGTTCTGCCCAAGAAAGCCTTCACTAGCACTTTCCATAAGCCCACCTGAATTTTGTTTATGCCGTGAACATATATACATTTGCCTGTGTAGTACATAACACTTTTCTGAGAAATAGTTTTCTCATGTTTCAGAGATTTATAATATCCCCATTTTAGTCATGCCAGTGGAATGGAAGCTGAAATCTATGAAAGAAATCCCAACCTCACGTTACAGACATTGGTCAAAATTTAAGCATCCAAACCAGGTTGGGTCATTTGTAGTGCCCCTCCCTCCTATGACGGTTACTTTGGTGGGGGAATGAACATGTGACTTGAGTGAAGTCAAACAGAATAGATTCTTGGGGATTGTGTAGTAGAAAACGCTTCCCAAAGTGGATAATTTGGTTCAATGACTCAGGGAAATGCTATCCTAAAAGAAAAATTAAAAAAACAAACAAACAAAAAAACTAAAAACAAAGCTGGCATCTGAAGTGGTGAAGAGATAAGGAGAGTCTGATGATGTTTACACAACAGGCTGTATCCTAAGCTACACTACTCCTCAGCTTCCCTGGGACTCATTTGTGGAACCTGTCCTCCTAAACCACATAAACACAGTCCTGTTCACTTGCAACAAGAGTCCTCAATACTAAAGATATATCTCCTGTGTCTCCTTAAGTGGTCTTGCTTCCCTCTGTGACACCATGTATCAAAATGTTTTCCTGATTATCCCTTTTTGTCCCCTCTTCACTCTTTTACTACTTTGTTGGCCAGTGATTTGGAAAAATCATTACTTCTTATGTCTTCTTTATCTTCCACAAAAATTAGGTCCCACCAAATTCTCTCCATCCTATCAATAATGCCTCTGCCCTCTCCTCTTCATCCACATAGTCATTACACACCCTAAGCCCTGTGTCAGAGTTTGATGCATGCAATAAACTTCAATTTTCCCA
The DNA here is from genome assembly GCF_016509475.1 of Prionailurus bengalensis. Classification (NCBI taxonomy): domain Eukaryota; kingdom Metazoa; phylum Chordata; class Mammalia; order Carnivora; family Felidae; genus Prionailurus; species Prionailurus bengalensis. The sequence continues at coordinate 99,249,467 of NC_057344.1, read as the reverse complement.
GTCTTTCTAGCTCTACTCCCCACTATAGACACACCAGATGCCTCATCTTCTCATGATACTGTTGAACTTTGCCCATTCCTTAATTATAGTATTTTTTTCTTATTTCATTATAGTTTGGTTTCTAATCTTCCTTCTTTACCATAACTCCTGGAAAAGGACAGTGATGTTTCATCCTTTTCTAGAATAATATTGACAAATACTAGGATCTTAATACATAGCTATTGAATAAATACAGAAGAAAAAAGAAGGATGAGGAAGAACATTTCTAAAAATAGCTAACATGATGAAATGCTTGGGCTTTGTTTCCAAAAATAGTATATATGGCTTATTATGATATAATGTTTAAAATTGTAGATGCAGTATCAAGTATAGAAGTAAAGTGTCTAGGGGGCACTGGATGGCTCAGTTTGTTAAGCGTCCAACTCTTGATTTTGACTCAAGTCATGATCTCCCAGTTCATGGGACAGAGCTTCATGTTGGGCTCTGTGCTGTCAGCACATTTTCTCTCCTTCTCCCTTTTCCCCTCTTCCCAGCACTCTCTCTCTCTCTTTCTCTCTTTTAAATAAATAAATAAATAAGAAGTAAAGCTAGAGAGGGAGGCAAACCATAAAAGACTCTTAAATACAGAGAACAAACTGAGGCTTGCTGGAGGGGATGTGGGTAGGGGAATGGGTGATGGGCATTAAGGAGAGCACTTTTTGGGATAAGCATTGGGCATCATATGTAAGAGATGAATCCCTGGGTTCTACTCCTGAAACCACGACTATAGTGTATGTTAACTAACTTGAATTTAAATAAAAAGAAAGAAGAAAGAAAAGAAAAATAAAAATAAAAAGAAAAGAAAAGAAAAGAAAAGAAAAGAAAAGAAAAGAAAAGAAAAGAAAAGAAAAAGAAAGAAAAGGAAGGAAGGAAGAAAGGAAGTGTCTGGATTGCATAAGGTAATTTTCTGTGGTTGGGCTATGCCGTTTGACTTTTAATATTGTAAATTTTAAATATTGTAGATTTGGAGATTGACAACACTGGGGCATATGGAAAAAGTTGATCAAAAATGTACAAACTTTACACAAATATAGGGAAATAAAATTTAAGGCATGTTTACATTTAAGGAGACAAAAATAAATGAAGGGGGTGTGAGATGGCATAATTTATTTCTTAAAATGTTTAATAGATACACACACGCACACACACATACACACACAAGATTTACTCTTTTGCTTCAGAGATTATGAGATTGTAATTCAAGCCACAGAATGATAAAGTCAGGAAAGAAGATTGTTCCTTTGTTTTGTTTTTTAGATTCCACATGTAAATGAAATCATATGGTGTTTATCTTTCTCTGGTCTGGCTTATTTCATTTATCATAATACACTTTAGGTCCATATATGTCATTGCAAATGGCAAGATATCATTCTTTTTATGGCTGACTAATATTCCATTGTGTATACACTTCATCTTATTTATCCATTCACCCATTGATAGACAGTTAGGTGGCTGCCAAAAGGGAAGGGAGGGAGATAGACAAAATGGGTGAAGGGATTAAGAAGTAAAACCTTCCATTTATAAAATAAATATATCACGGGGACGGAAAGTACAGCATAGGGAATATAGTCAATCATATTGTAATACCTTTATCGTGGTGAGCATTTTATAACATATATAATTGTTCAATCGCTGTTGTACACCTAAACTAATTTAATATTATATGTCAACTACACTTCAATTAAAAATTTGACAAACTTTTTAAAAAGGGCAGGAAAGAAGGGTTTGCTCCACTGAAAGTACAACAGAATGCTCTGTTACTAGATCTACTAAATTGTAGATTCAATAAATATTTGATCAATACGTAGTAGAATGGATTCCAGCATTGTCTGGGAAATAAAATTTAAAAAAAGATTTGTTCCCTTGCAAAATTAAAATTCTAAACATAACGTGTTTCACATTAGGATAGAATTTAAGATATTTTCCTTTTGGGAAAAAAGTCTGGTTCAATCATTTTTTATTTTTATTTGTCTTTAATAAGAATCATTAATACACAATTAATAATTAAAACTGGAGTGAATACTAGTATTTTGGGGTCAGCATAGTTAAGATTAAGAGAGACTTGTCAGAAGGTTCTTTTGTTTTGTTATTTTTCTATTCCTGCTTTAGCTCTAGATCAAGAGAAGCCTCTGGCTCACTCAGTAAACACACTGAAACTACTTTAGAGGTAGTGTAGGTGCCAGTTCAATTCAGAATTTGAGATCAATTCAAATGTATTTTCATTATTTTATTTTATCTTTCTCCTGTGAATTTTCAAGCTGTTACTTAACAGTTTCTTGAGTTTCACTACCCTGTTTTAAAGTCTGAGGTAATACAAAAACTAAAATTTTTAGAAGGGCCATTTGGAATGTTCCTTTCAGTGTAAAGTGTTTTAATATAGTATCATATTCCATTTGAGATATTTTTCTCTAAAGGAAGAAAAAACCCTGATAATTACCAATCAGAAAGTGGAAAATAATTAATTTTCCTATCTATTTTGTTCGGCTACAGAATAAGAAGCATAACATGTCCAAGATTTATAAACAGATCAGTTATAGATCGTTAGCTTTAGCTCTCTTTTCAGGTTACTTTACTAAGGGTTTTCCAGGGTTTATCATAAACTTTTGATGAAACATTTCTTGTTATAAATGGTATCCACTAAATCAATGACCGGGGATTTAATAACAAAACATTCATTTCTTTGGAGAGATGCCATTCTGTACTTGCCTGAGATGTTTATGTGCTCAAAGTGGGGCTGGCTGAGAAAGGAGGGGAAGTGAACCAATGATGAAGGGAGCTGGATGAGACAAAGGAGGGTAAGCATCTCTCAGAGGACCAAGATAGCACCATGTGTGGAAACAAACTGAGGCAAGCTGAGAAGCTACTCAGCTTCTATTTATGCTTCAGTACAGTCTCCTCTAGACTTTTCTGATAAAAACTCTACTAGAGTGGTGGTTAACAGCATTGAATTTGCCATACTAAAGACTCTATAACGTTGCCTATTCTCTCCTTTTCTCATTCTATATATTCTATAGGGATGTGTGGGTTAAAATGCCACAAAGCATGTCTTCCAGTGATGTTTAATGGATTGCCACCAGTGCCGAGGCACAAGTGACTTTACCTGGGCACCTTTACCTTTCTTCAGGGGTCACTATATGCATCTGCTTTCACGTTTTCTTACTGGGGCCACTGGTGATAAACTTTTGATTTCCAAAGTCCTAAAGTTCAAAACCTCACTGTGCTCTCTGCAATAATACAGAATTTCCATATTTTCACCTAGGTTTCACAGCAGTAATATTTGCATTCTGGAAAATATTTTAGCTAGCAGCTTTTTTCAGCTTTTATTATCAGAAAAGTCTAAGGGAGACTGAACCGATGAGCAAATATGAGCACAAAATATGAGCATGCTGGACAAGTTATCTTCCTTCCCTGAATGCTATGGATTTGTGATTTTTGTCTACGAGGAGACATTTGAAACTAAAAACATTTTTGGTTGCCACGGCTGGGAGAGGGGTGCTACTACTTTCTAGTGGGTAGGTTCAGGAACCCTACTGAACATTTAAAAATGCAAAGAACAGCCCCCACAACAGAGAAGGAACCACCTCACAATGTCAATAGCATTAAGGTTGGCAAACTGTTGTACAGTCTTGTTTACTTAATAAACTTCTGTTTTCCCCCAGTTTTTAAATGCTAGTGTGAAACAGAACTTAGGCTCAAGCTAGTGACCACTTTGAGTTTTTCCCATCCCTGACATATTCAAGTATACATACACATACATTCAAACACATAGACATAAGCAACATAATGAAATTACATATTATGAAGGTACAATTAACATGACTTTTAGAAACAAAGAAATTGACTCAAAATGAACTGGCCATTGAGAATCCAGATCTGTAGAACACAAGGTTAATTACTAACAAAAATAAATAAAATAAAATAAAATAAAATAGTCCTTATTTCTTGATATTCTTTTCTACAATGAAGTACACTCACAAACACGATTCTCTCAGTGTTTTTCGTTTTGTGTTTATTTTTTGGATTTGTTTTCTCTTGGTGTTTTTAATATATTTATAGTTTTTAATATAAAACAACTTCCGATTTGGCAATAAAGGCTTTAGTGATACTCCCCAACATTTCAAAATTAAAATGTTATGCATTTTCCATGTTATATTCAATCATAGCTGAGTACATTTTCAGACTTATGAAAATATGACCCTAAGAAGTTTTTCATAGCACTACTATCTTAAAAATTATGAACATATCCTACTTATCTACAACATTTTATAGCAAGTATTAATCCAAAGTCAACTTTTCTGATTGCAAGTAAAGATTTCAGTGAAAAATGTTGAAATCTCTTAAAAAATTTAGTGAACCGTGTCGTAAGTTAACCTTGTCATATTCAATGAATAAGATGTGAAATGGTTACAACTGATTATTAAAACATAATTAAAGAATTGAGGAGATTCACTAAATGCAACTAAAAGAAAGTGAACTAATGTCCAAAATGAATTCAACATTTACATTATTTTCGAAGGAGTAATTGATCTATTTTCAAAGATTAACTTTCTTTATCATAATATAAATATATGAAGAATGTAGAGTATGTGTTTGCTTCAGTAAATCGATGTCACTTTTCTAAAATGTCAATGGTAAAAAGAGTGAATGGTCTGTTACAGTAGTTTCAGTACATACTTTCAGTTTTCTTCTTCCTCTTTAGTAATTTAAAAAAATTCTCAAATATGGGGAAATAATGTAAAACTTGAAGAACAAGTCATATCCTAAAATATAAGCAACAGCTTAAATGTCTGCATACTATATTATGGAGTTTTGAAAATAATGACTGTGCTAATGTAAAACATAACTTTTCACTAGCTAATGCTATCACTAGTGACTATAGAATAAATGATAATATGGCTGTGGAAAATGATATGTCTTAAGCATATTTTAGTTACCAAATAAATTTACAAATAAATTTACACATTTATCTATATGTTTAGAGAGGTGTCTAAACTACCACCATGTTCACAAATGAATAATTTATAACAAACAATGAAAATTTACAAAAGGAAAAACACAAATAGTTTAAAAATCAAGTAACAGGTAAGTGCATTAAGTAACATGCATGTATCTATTATGAATTAGCTATTAAAATTGTGTTTTGGATCAATGATTCTCATGTTTTCTCCTTCATTTCTTGAGGGAGAGGAAGGAGAAATATGAATCTTATAACATTCTGTGTATGGTATATGTTTTTCTTTTTTATTGTAAAAATCACATAACATGAAATTTACTATCTTAGCTCTTTTTAAGTGTACATTTCAATAGTGTCAATTATATTCACATTATAGTGAAAAAGATCTACAGAACTTTTTCATCTTGAAAATATGAAACTCCACACCCATTAAACAACAACCCCCCCTTAACCTCTCCTCCCAGCCTCTGGTCACCACCATCCTGTTCTCTGTTTCTATGAATTTATGTAGGTACCTCATGTAAATGGAATCATTTTCTGCTTGGCTTATTTTACTTAGCATATTGTCTTCAGCATTTATCTATGTTGTAATATATACCAGAATATTTTTTTCTTCTTTTTAAGGCTGAATATTATTCCGTTCACAATTTGTTTATTCATTCCTTTGCCCATAGACATTTGAATTGTTTTCACATCTCAGCTATTGTGAATGGTGCTGCTATCAACATAGGTGTGCACATATCCTTTTGAGACCCTGTTTTTAATTTTTTTGAATATATACAGACACATGGAATTGTTGGATCATATGGTAGTTCTATTTTCAATATTTTTGCAGAACCTCCATACTATTTTCCATAGTAGTTGCACCATTTTTCAGTAGTACCAATAGTGCACAAGAATTCCAATTTCTCTACATCCTTGCCAACACTTGTTACTTTCATTTTTTTTCCTTTTTTTCTTTTCTTTTTCTTTCTTTTTTATTTTTTGAAAATTGTCTACTAATCATTGTGAAGTGATATTTCATTGTGGTTTTGATTTTAATTTCCCAAATCATTTGTAATATTGATAATTTTTCATATGATTGTTGCACATTTGCACATCATCTTTAGAGAGGTGTACATTCAAGTCCCTTGCCCATTTTTTAATCAAGTTATTTGATTTTTTGTTGTTAAATGAAGAAGTTCTTTATATATTCTGGATGGTAGTACTTTTCAGATATATAATACACATTTGAAAATATTTTCTTCCATTTTTTTTCACATCTGTCTAATTTTGCTTTTGTTGCCTGTGCATTTGGAGTCATAGCCAAGAATCATTTCCAAACCCAATGTCATGAAGCTTTTCCCTTATATTTTCTCACAGGACTTTTACAGTTTTAGGTCTTAAATTTAGGTCATTAATCAATTTTGAGTTATTCTTTGTATATGGTGTAAGACAAGGACCCAACTACATTCTTTTGCATGTGGATATTCAATTTTCCCAACACTATTTGTTAAAGTGACTTTTCTTTTCCCATTTATTGATTTTGCTACCCTTATAGACACTTGGTGACCATTTGACCATATATGCTATGGTTTATTTCCAACTGCTCTAGTCTAGTCCATTGATCTGTTTGACTGTCTATGCCAGCACACTGTTTTGATTACTGTAGCTTTGTAATATATTTTGAAATCAGGAAGTGTGAAATCTCCAAGTTTGTGCTTCTTTTTAAAAATTGTGTTGGTTATTCACTATCCTTTGAGATTCTATATGAATTTTAGGATTAATTTTTCTATTTCTGCAAAAAATGCCATTGGGATTTTGACAGGAATTTCACTGAATATGTAGACTGCTTTGGATAGTAGGGATTTATGTATGATTTTAACATATGTTCATATACAACACAGAGGTGATGTTGAAGGAGAATACCATTATGGAAAAATATTATGATGAACTACTAAGTGAAAAGTATTAACAGAACAAGAAAGTAGTATATATAAGATTATTGCCTTGTGTTTGTTTGTTTGTTTGTTTGTTTTTGTCTTTGTTTTCCTTCTGCCCTTTGCATTTTTTTTTCAAATTTTTATTTAAATTCTATATAGTTAACATAGAGTATAATATTGCTTTCAGGAGTAGAATAAATGAATTATTTATTTTAGGATAGCTCAAAATTAACAAAAAAATGGCAAGGATAATATACAGAATGAGAAGATGCTCCACACCAAATTTCCCATTTTATTAATATGTCATACCAGTATGGAACATTTCTCAAAATTAACGGAAAATATTGAGGCATTATTATTAACTGACATGTATACTTTATTCATATTTCCTTAGTCATTAACTAATGCCTTTTTACTGTTCTATGTTCTTTCCAGGGTATGACATTTAGTCAGCACACTTCCTTATGCTCCTCTTGTCTGTGACAGTTCCTCAGATTTTCCTTGTTTTTGATGACTTTAGCAGTTTCGAAGAGTACTGGTCAGGTATTTTAGAGAACATCCATCAGTTAATATTTTTCTGGTGTTTTTCTCATGATTGGACTGAGGTACAATGAAGTACAATGTCTCAAAATATTATATCTCAATTTGAAATAGCTCAAAATACCAAGGTTATGTATTATCACCATGATTTACAACTTTTGCTGTTACCTTGATCACTTGTGGAGGCAGTATTTGCCAGATTTCTCCAGTGTGAAGTTAGTCTATGTCCTCTTCTCCTTGACTCCTCCCCCCTCCCACTGTCTTACAATTTTGTAGTTTTTGGAAGGAAGTTTTTATACAGCTCATATTTAAAGAATGGAAGTTATGATCCAGCTCTTTGAAGACAGAGTATTTACATATATTATTTATAATTCTGCATGCAGATTTGTCCGATTTCCCACATATATTTATTTATTCAATAATTTATTTATATCATTTTGGATTCATGGATATTTATTTTATGTTTTGGGTTATAATCTAATACCACGTAATTAATTTTGTTGCATAAATTGTTTCAGGACTGGCCAGTTGTCTCCTATGAACTCTGATATATCACCATCAGTGTGTGTGTGTGTGTGTGTGTGTGTGTGTGCGTGTGTATGAGATCACTACTTTCTGTCACTACAAGATATTTTTTCTTTTATATTTTTGCCTCAGTTCTAGAATCAGCCATTTTCCAAGGAGCTCTAGTCCTTTTATTGTAGAATGGTATTAGAAGTCTCCATTTGGAAGTGCCTGGGTGGCTCAGTCTGTTAAGCATCTGACTTCAGCTCAGGTCATGTTCTCATGGTATTTGAGTTCGAGCCCCACATCGGGCTCTGTGCTGACAACTCAGAACCTGGAGCCTGCCTCAGATTCTGTGTCTCCCTGTCTCTCTGCCCCTCCCCCACTCATGCTCTGTCTCTTAAAAATAAATAAACACTAAAAAGATTTAAAAAAAAAGAAATCTCCATTTGGGGTGTTAGCTGTGTTCATTACCACTGGGGTGCCCTTGCTTTTAGGCTCAGCTGACAAAACAAGGAATTGAATACTCATCCATACACATACACACACTGATAAATATTTCTGCATGTAACCATCTGCATCTATATTAAGATAAACATATGTTCATATTGATATCTCCAGTTCTAATCTATATCTACAAGGATGATTCTAGTCTTTTCCCCTCACTTATCTGTAACCTAACACTCACCAGTAAGAAACCTATCTCTCACCATCCTCCATCTACTTACTTTTGGTTCTACTGTGTATGTACAGAGGTGTCAGCATTGAAATCTGTGCATCAACAGGAAGTGATCTAATCAACAAGAGTATATGCTTATGTGTAGTTCATTTTTAGTTTAATCTCGGAAACTCCATTCCAAACTACATAGATTAGCAATGTATTCTCCTACTCTTCACAGTGAGGTCATTTCATTCCTTTTTATTACTTAGACAATTTTATCACATTCTTCATTCTAGCCTAGGACCTCCCATTCTCCTAAATATGTATATATTTTTAAATTTTTGTACATTAAAATTCATTCTTCATGCTTTAAACCTCTATGAGATTTGACAAATGCATAGTGATATGTATAGGCAGTTACAGTATCATACAGGGCTTACCACCTTAAAATATCTCAAATGCCTCACCTATTCAGCACCCACTGTTGCCAAACATGGATAAACACTAATCTATTTATCATCTGTACAGTTGTGTCATTTTCAGAATGTCATATAAATGAAAACATATAGCATGAAGTCTTTCAAACTGTTTTCTATAACTTAGCCAATATGCATTAAAATACTTACATGTCTTTGCATTAATTCATTTGATTAAGTATTTGATTAATTCATTGCTTTTTGGCAGTGAATAGTATTTTGTTGTATTGATGAGCTACAGTTTCTTTATTGATTCACCTATTGAAGTATATCATAGTTGCTTCAAGTTTTGGTGATTATGAATAAAGGTGCTACAATATTCACATCCAGGTATTTGTGTGCACATGGGTTTTCAAATGATTTCTATAAATACATAGAAATATGTTTCGTAAGGCCAAAATCAAGGTTCAGTATTACATATTTCCTTCACATCTAGTAAACTTGGAAGAGTTTCAAATAAACAAACCACAAATTCCCTTCCCCACCCTGTTTCCACAGGTAAGGTCTCCCAGAGAAATAACCGACCTGGAGCAGTCATAGCTCCTGTTTATCCATGAGTAGCAAGATTCAGTTCCCTGCTAGCCTGCAGAATAATTCAAACAAGCTAACCCCATGGGAACAAGAGATCACATCATACTCTTGGTATCAAAATGCTTGCCACTCATAGCTTCTGCTGGTTCATTCTGTTTCAGTGTATAACCCCTATATTAGTTTGCTAGGACTGCTATAAAAAATACCACCGAATGAATGGCTTAAACAACAAATACTTATTTTCTCATAGTTCTCTAGGCTGGATGTCTAAGATCAAGTGCCAGCAGGTTGGTTTCTTATGAAAGCCTGTGTTTTTGACTTGTAGATGGCTATCTTCTCACTGTGTCCTCCTCACATGGTCTTTTCCTGTGCATATGCATCCCTGATGTTTCTTTATGTGTCCAAATTTTATTATAAAGGCATCAGTCATATTGGATTAGGACCCACTCCAACAACTTCATTTTAACTTAATCACTGTTTTAAAGGACCTATCTCCATATACAGCTACATTCTGAGGTTCTAGGTGTTAGGGCTTCAAATATGAATTTTGGGAGAACACAGTTCAGTCAATAACAACCCCATGTAGCCCAGCAAGGAATATTGTATCTTCTGAGGAAGATACTATATGTAATTAATAAACTGTTGCCAATATCATGGCCATGTTGGACATTATATGTTTGGTCATTCCTATATTCCTAGGGCAGAAATCCCTCCCACAACCTGTGATGAGTAGGAGGGTGTAAAACAAAGTTTTATTACTGTATTACATGGTAAGACTATGTTTATGTTTGTAAGAAACTGCCAAAGTGACTGTGCTCTTTTACAGTCCCACCATTAATGAATGTTGTTCCATATTCTCATTAGTAATTGGTCTTGTCAGTTTTTATCTTTTTAGCCATTCTACAAGATATGGAGTAATATCTTATTGTTCTTTTAATTTACATTTTCTAAATGACAAATGATGTTGAACATCCATTTGTGTTCATGTTCCATGTGTATATCTTCCTTGGTGAGAAATTCATTCAGATAATGTACTCAGTTTTTAAATTGAGCTGTTTGTTTTCTTTTGTTGAGTTTTAAGATTTATTTGTATATTTTGCATACAATTGCTTTATCAGATATGTAGTTTGCAAGTATTTTCTCCCATTCTATGGCTTTTCTTTTCATTCTCTTAACATAGTGTTTTACAGAGCAGAATTTATTCATTTTAATGAAGTTCAATTGTTCAGTTTTTCTTTCATGGATTGTGTTTTATTTATATTTTAAAGGTCATCATGAAACTCAGGATCACTTAGCCTTTCTTCTATGTTATCTTCTAGTAATTGTGTAGTTTTGCATTTCACATTTAAGTGTAGGGTCCATTTTCAAGGAGTTCCTATGTCAAGTGTAAGGTCTGTATCTAGATTTTTTTTTTTTTTTTTTGGTAGGGATGTCCGATTTTTCCAGCATCATTTGTTGAACTTCCAACTTGTTGAACTTCCAACTTAAAGTTTTTGTATCCAGTTAAATTATCCTTCAAAAGTGAAGTAGAAAGAAGACTTTCTTAGACGAACAAAATTGAGTGAATTTGTTGCCAGTACAACTGCCTTGAAAGAAATATTAAAATATATTCTTAAGAGAGGAAGGAAAATGATATTAGTCAGTAACTCTTATCTACATAAAAACAGAAGAGCATCAGAGAAGTAATAAATGAAAGCAAAATGAAATTTTTATTTTTATTATTCCCATCTGATCTAATCAATAACTATTTATTCAAGGTGATAATGTCAACAATGTATTAGATTATTATAGTATATAAATAAGTACAATAAAGGCAAGTAATATTATAAAGGATAGAAAGGGAATAGGAATACTTTGCTGTAAGTTACCTGCATATTATGAATCAGTACAGTATTAACTGAAGGTAGATTTGGATTAGTTATAAATGCATAGTACAAACTCTAGGGCACCACTTAAAAAAAAACTAAAGAAAGAAGTATAATTGGTATAGTAAGAATGGAGAGAAAATGGACTCAAAAGTGTTCAGTTAAAACCAGAAAAAAAGGTAAAAAATTAATAACCAAGAAACAAAAAAACAAATGCAGAGTGGAAATCAATTATGAATATAGTGTATATTAATCCAACTATATCAATAATCATTTTAATGTTAATGGTCAAAGTACACGAATTAAAAGACAGAGTGTCAGAATGGCTAAGGAAAAAAATAAGACTGAATGATATTGTACTTATAAGAAATGTATTTTAAATAAAAATGACTCAGATAGATTCAAAGTAAAGTCATGGATTACTTCCATATCTTGGCTATTGTAAACAATGCTGCAATAAACATAGTGCATATATCTTTTCAACTTAAACTTTGATTTTCTTAGGGTAAATATTCAGTATTAGATTACAAGTTCATATGGTATTTCTATTTTTAATTTTTGAGGAACTCTCATACCGTTTTCTACAGTGGCTGCACCAATTTACATTCCTATCAATAGTGTATGAAGTATCCTTTTTTTTCCCCACATCTTCACCAACACCTGTTTGGTTTTCTTTCTTTCTTTCTTTCTTTCTTTCTTTCTTTCTTTCTTTCTTTCTTTCTTTCTTTCTTCCTTTCTTTTCCTTCCTTCCTTCCTGCCCTCCTTCCTTCCTTCCTTCCTCTTTCCTTCCTTCCTTTCAATACTAGCCATTCTGACAGGTGTAAGGTGATGTGGTTTTGATTTGCATTTCCCTGATGATTAGTGATACTGAGCAACTTTTTATGTGCTGTTGGCCATTTTTACGTGTTCTTTGGAAAAATGTCTGTTTGAGTGCTCTGCCCATTTCTTAATTGAAGTATTTGGATTATTTTTTGGTGTTGAGTTGTATAAGTTCTTTATATATTTTGGATATTAACCCCTTATTGCATGTATTGTTTGCTAATATATTCTCTGATTCAGTAGGTTTCCTTTTTGTTTTGTTGATGGTTTCTTTCACTGTATAAAACATTTTTATTTTGGTGTAGCCCCAATAGTTTATTTTTGTTTTTGTTTCCCTTGCCTAAGGAAACATAACTAGACAAATGTTGCCAAAGCCAATATCAAAGAGACTATGGTCAATCTTTTCTTCTAGGAGTTTTATGCTTTTAGGTTTCACATTTAGATCTTTAATACATTTTATTTTATTTTATTTATTTTTTTTATGAAATTTATTGACAAATTGGTTTCCATACAACACCCAGTGCTCATCCCAAAAGGTGCCCTCCTCAATACCCATCACCCACCCTCTCCTCCCTCCCACCCCCCATCAACCCTCAGTTTGTTCTCAGTTTTTAACAGTCTCTTGTGCTTTGGCTCTCTCCTATTCTAACCTCTTTTTTTTTTTTCCCTTCCCCTCCACCATGGGTTCCTGTTAAGTTTCTCAGGATCCACATAAGAGTGAAACCATATGGTATCTGTCTTTCTCTGTATGGCTTATTTCACTTAGCATCACACTCTCCAGTTCCATCCACATTGCTACAAAAGGCCATATTTCATTTTTTCTCATTGCCACGTAATATTCCATTGTGTATATAAACCACAATTTCTTTATCCATTCATCAGTTGATGGACATTTAGGCTCTTTCCGTAATTTGGCTATTGTTGAGAGTGCTGCTATGAACATTGGGGTACAAGTGGCCCTATGCATCAGTACTCCTGTATCCCTTGGATAAATTCCTAGCAGGGCTATTGCTGGGTCATAGGGTAGGTCTATTTTTAATTTTCTGAGGAACCTCCACACTGCTTTCCAGAGCGGCTGCACCAATTTGCATTCCCACCAACAGTGCAAGAGGGTTCCCGTTTCTCCACATCCTCTCCGGCATCTATAGTCTCCTGATTTGTTCATTTTGGCCACTCTGACTGGCGTGAGGTGATACCTGAGTGTGGTTTTGATTTGTATTTCCCTGATAAGGAGCGACGCTGAACATCTTTTCATGTGCCTGTTGGCCATCCGGATGTCTTCTTTAGAGAAGTGTCTATTCATGTTTTCTGCCCATTTCTTCACTGGGTTATTTGTTTTTCGGGTGTGGAGTTTGGTGAGCTCTTTATAGATTTTGGATACTAGCCCTTTGTCCGATATGTCATTTGCAAATATCTTTTCCCATTCCGTTGGTTGCCTTTTAGTTTTGTTGGTTGTTTCCTTTGCTGTGCAGAAGCTTTTTATCTTCATAAGGTCCCAGTAATTCACTTTTGCTTTTAATTCCCTTGCCTTTGGGGATGTGTCGAGTAAGAGATTGCTACGGCTGAGGTCAGAGAGGTCTTTTCCTGCTTTCTCCTCTAAGGTTTTGATGGTTTCCTGTCTCACATTCAGGTCCTTTATCCATTTTGAGTTTATTTTTGTGAATGGTGTGAGAAAGTGGTCTAGTTTCAACCTTCTGCATGTTGCTGTCCAGTTCTCCCAGCACCATTTGTTAAAGAGGCTGTCTTTTTTCCATTGGATGTTCTTTCCTGCTTTGTCAAAGATGAGTTGGCCATACGTTTGTGGGTCTAGTTCTGGGTTCTCTATTCTATTCCATTGGTCTATGTGTCTGTTTTTGTGCCAATACCATGCTGTCTTGATGATGACAGCTTTGTAGTAGAGGCTAAAGTCTGGGATTGTGATGCCTCCTGCTTTGGTCTTCTTCTTCAAAATTCCTTTGGCTATTCGGGGCCTTTTGTGGTTCCATATGAATTTTAGGATTGCTTGTTCTAGTTTCGAGAAGAATGCTGGTGCAATTTTGATTGGGATTGCATTGAATGTGTAGATAGCTTTGGGTAGTAATGACATTTTGACAATATTTATTTTTCCAATCCATGAGCAGGGAATGTCTTTCCATTTCTTTAAATCTTCTTCAATTTCCTTCATAAGCTTTCTATAGTTTTCAGCATACAGATCCTTTACATCTTTGGTTAGATTTATTCCTAGGTATTTTATGCTTCTTGGTGCAATTGTGAATGGGATCAGTTTCTTTATTTGTCTTTCTGTTGCTTCATTGTTAGTGTATAAGAATGCAACTGATTTCTGTACATTGATTTTGTATCCTGCAACTTTGCTGAATTCCTGTATCAGTTCTAGCAGACTTTTGGTGGAGTCTATCGGATTTTCCATGTATAATATCATGTCATCTGCAAAAAGCAAAAAGCTTGACTTCATCTTTGCCAATTTTGATGCCTTTGATTTCCTTTTGTTGTCTGATTGCTGATGCTAGAACTTCCAGCACTATGTTAAACAGCAGCGGTGAGAGTGGGCATCCTTGTCGTGTTCCTGATCTCAGGGAAAAAGCTCTCAGTTTTTCCCCGTTGAGGATGATGTTAGCTGTGGGCTTTTCATAAATGGCTTTTATGATCTTTAAGTATGTTCCTTCTATCCCGACTTTCTCAAGGGTTTTTATTAAGAAAGGGTGCTGGATTTTGTCGAAGGCCTTTTCTGCATCGATTGACAGGATCATATGGTTCTTTTCTTTTTTTTTGTAATGTGATGTATCACGTTGATTGATTTGCGAATGTTGAACCAGCCCTGCATCCCAGGAATGAATCCCACTTGATCATGGTGAATAATTCTTTTTATATGCTGTTGAATTCGATTTGCTAGTATCTTATTGAGAATTTTTGCATCCATATTCATCAGGGATATTGGCCTGTAGTTCTCTTTTTTTACTGGGTCTCTGTCTGGTTTAGGAATCAAAGTAATACTGGCTTCATAGAATGAGTCTGGAAGTTTTCCTTCCCTTTCTATTTCTTGGAATAGCTTGAGAAGGATAGGTATTATCTCTGCTTTAAACGTCTGGTAGAACTCCCCTGGGAAGCCATCTGGTCCTGGACTCTTATTTGTTGGGAGATTTTTGATAACCGATTCAATTTCTTCGCTGGTTATGGGTCTGTTCAAGCTTTCTATTTCCTCCTGATTGAGTTTTGGAAGAGTGTGGGTGTTCAGGAATTTGTCCATTTCTTCCAGGTTGTCCAATTTGTTGGCATATAATTTTTCATAGTATTCCCTGATAATTGTTTGTATCTCTGAGGGATTGGTTGTAATCATTCCATTTTCATTCATGATTTTATCTATTTGGGTCATCTCCCTTTTCTTTTTGAGAAGCCTGGCTAGAGGTTTGTCAATTTTGTTTATTTTTTCAAAAAACCAACTCTTGGTTTCGTTGATCTGCTCTACAGTTTTTTTAGATTCTATATTGTTTATTTCTGCTCTGATCTTTATTATTTCTCTTCTTCTGCTGGGTTTAGGCTGCCTTTGCTGTTCTGCTTCTAGTTCCTTTAGGTGTGCTGTTAGATTTTGTATTTGGGATTTTTCTTTTTTCTTGAGATAGGCCTGGATTGCAATGTATTTTCCTCTCAGGACTGCCTTTGCTGCGTCCCAAAGCGTTTGGATTGTTGTATTTTCATTTTCGTTTGTTTCCATATATTTTTTAATTTCTTCTCTAATTGCCTGGTTGACCCACTCATTCGTTAGTAGGGTGTTCTTTAACCTCCATGCTTTTGGAGGTTTTCCAGACTTTTTTCTGTGGTTGATTTCAAGCTTCATAGCATTGTGGTCTGAAAGTAAGCATGGTATAATTTCAATTCTTGTAAACTTATGAAGGGCTGTTTTGTGACCCAGTATATGATCTATCTTGGAGAATGTTCCATGTGCACTCGAGAAGAAAGTATATTCTGTTGCTTTGGGATGCAGAGTTCTAAATATATCTGTCAAGTCCATCTGATCCAATGTCTCATTCAGGGCCCTTGTTTCTTTATTGACCGTGTGTCTAGATGATCTATCCATTTCTGTAAGTGGGGTGTTAAAGTCCCCTGCAATTACCACATTCTTATCAATAAGGTTGCTTATGTTTATGAGTAATTGTTTTATATATTTGGGGGCTCCGGTATTCGGCGCATAGACATTTATAATTGTTAGCTCTTCCTGATGGATAGACCCTGTAACTATTATATAATGTCCTTCTTCATCTCTTGTTACAGCCTTTAATTTAAAGTCTAGTTTGTCTGATATAAGTATGGCTACTCCAGCTTTCTTTTGGCTTCCAGTCGCATGATAAATAGTTCTCCATCCCCTCACTCTCAATCTAAAGGTGTCCTCAGGTCTAAAATGAGTCTCTTGTAGACAGCAAATAGATGGGTCTTGTTTTTTTATCCATTCTGATACCCTATGTCTTTTGGTTGGCGCATTTAATCCATTTACATTCAGTGTTATTATAGAAAGATACAGGTTTAGAGTCATTGTGATGTCTGTATGTTTTATGCTTGTAGTGATGTCTCTGAGACTTTGTCTCACAGGGTCCCCCTTAGGATCTCTTGTAGGGCTGGTTTAGTGGTGACAAATTCCTTCAGTTTTTGTTTGTTTGGGAAGACCTTTATCTCTCCTTCTATTCTAAATGACAGACTTGCTGGATAAAGGATTCTTGGCTGCATATTTTTTCTGTCTAGCACCCTGAAAATCTCGTGCCAATTCTTTCTGGCCTGCCAAGTTTCAAAAGAGAGATCAGTCACGAGTCTTATAGGTCTCCCTTTATATGTGAGGGCACGTTTACCCCTTGCTGCTTTCAGAATTTTCTCTTTATCCTTGTATTTTGCCAGTTTCACTATGATATGTCGTGCAGAAGATCGATTCAAGTTACGTCTGAAGGGAGTTCTCTGTGCCTCTTGGATTTCAATGCCTTTTTCCTTCCCCAGTTCAGGGAAGTTCTCAGCTATGATTTCTTCAAGTACCCCTTCAGCACCTTTCCCTCTCTCTTCCTCCTCTGGGATACCAATTATGCGTATATTATTTCTTTTTAGTGTATCACTTAGTTCTCTAATTTTCCCCTCATACTCCTGGATTTTTTTATCTCTCTTTTTCTCAGCTTCCTCTTTTTCCATAACTTTATCTTCTAGTTCACCTATTCTCTCCTCTGCCTCTTCAAGCCGAGCTGTGGTGGTTTCCATTTTGTTATGCATTTCGTTTAAAGCATTTTTCAGCTCCTCGTGACTGTTCCTTAGTCCCTTGATCTCTGTAGCAAGAGATTCTCTGCTGTCCTGTATACTGTTTTCAAGCCCAGCGATTAATTTTATGACTATTATTCTAAATTCACTTTCTGTTATATTATTTAAATCCTTTTTGATCAGCTCATTAGCTGTTGTTATTTCCTGGAGATTCTTCTGAGGGGAATTCTTCCGCTTGGTCGTTTTGGATAGTCCCTGGCATGGTGAGGACCTGCAGGGCACTTCCCCTGTGCTGTGGTGTATAACTGGAGTTGGTGGGCGGGGCCGCAGTCAGACCTGATGTCTGCCCCCAGCCCACCGCTGGGGCCACAGTCAGACTGGTGTGTGCCTTCTCTTCCCCTCTCCTAGGGGCGGGATTCACTGTGGGGTGATGTGGCCCGTCTGGGCTACTTGCACCCTGCCAGGCTTGTGATGCTGGGGATCTGGCGTATTAGCTGGGGTGGGTAGGCAAGGTGCACGGGGGCAGGAGGGGCAGGCTTAGATCGCTTCTCCTTAGGTGATCCACTTCAGGAGGGGCCCTGTGGCAGCGGGAGGGAGTCAGATCCGCTGCCGGAGGTTTGGCTCCGCAGAAGCGCAGAGTTGGGTGTTTGCGCGGAGCGAGCAAGTTCCCTGGCAGGAACTGGTTCTCTTTGGGATTTTGGCTGGGGGATGGGCGGGGGAGATGGCGCTGGTGAGCGCCTTTGTTCCCCACCAAACTGAGCTCTGTCGTCAGGGGGCTCAGCAGCTCTCCCTCCCTTTGTCCTCCAGCCTTCCCGCTTTCCGAGCAGAGCTGTTAACTTATGACCTCCCAGACGCTAAGTCGCACTTGTTGTGGGAACACAGTCCGTCAGGCCCCTCCGCTTTTGCAAGCCAGACTCGGGGGCTCTGCTTGGCCGGCGAGCCGCCCCTCCGCCCCGGCTCCCTCCCGCCAGTCCGTGGAGCGCGCACCGCCTCGCCGCCCTTCCTACCCTGCCCTTCCTACCCTCTTCCGTGGGCCTCTCGTCTGCGTTTGGCTCCGGCGACTCCGTTCTGCTAATCCTCTGGCGGTTTCCTGGGTTATTTAGGCAGGTGTAGGTGGAATCTAAGTGATCAGCAGGACGTGCGGTGAGCCAGCGTCCTCCTAAGCCGCCATCTTGCCAAGTCCTGATCTTTAATACATTTTAAGCTTATTTTTGTGTATGGTATAAGAAAGTAATCCAGTTTCCTTCTTTTGCACATAGCTGTCCAGTTTTCCCAGCATCATTTTTTGAAGAGACTTCCTTTTCCCTGTTGTATATTCTAAGTGCCAGAATGAATGGATGGATAGATGAATAGATAGATGAATGGATAAAAAATGTATACACATATGTGTATATGCATATATAAAGACTATATACATATGTATATGTATATAATAGACTATTATTCAGCCATAAAAAATAATGAGATCTTGTGATTTGCAATAACATGTATGGATCTAGAGGGTAGTATCCTAAGTGAAATAAATCAGATAGAGACAAATGCCATTTAATTTCACTCATATGTGGAATCTAAAAAATAAAACAAACAAACAAAAACAGCAGTAACAAACCCATAAGTAGACAAACTGGTAGTTTCCAGAAGGAAGTGGGATGAGAGGCTGGGCAAAAGAGTGCAGGGAAGCAGGAAGTATGGGCCTCAGCTATGGAATGTGTAAGTCATGGGGGTGAAAAGTACAGTATAGGGAATAGAGCTAATGGTATTGTAATAGCTGTATGATGACAGATGACAGCTGTACTTGTGGTAGGTATAGCATAACATAGAGTTGTTGAATCACTATCTTGTATATCTGAAAATAGCGTAACAATATGTGTCAACTATACTTCAATAAAATTTTTAAAAATATATATTTATTTACTTTCAAAGAAAGAGAGAGAAAGTGGGGGAAGGGCAGAGAGAGAAAGAGAGAGAGACTCTCAAGCAGGCTCTGCACTGTCAGCTCAGAGCCTGATGTGGGGCTCAAACTCACGAACTGCGAAATCATAACCTGAGCTGAAATCAAGAGTTGGATACTTAACGGACTGAGGCACTCAGCTGCCCCAAATATTTTTTTTATATATATAAACAGAAAGTAAAGGGATGGAGAAAGATAAACTATGCTATCTCTAATTTAAAAAATAATCTAGAATGATTATATTAAATCCCAACAAAGCATGCTTCAAAGCAAAAAGATTAAGGGAACAAAAGGACAATTACATAATGATAAAAGAGTCAATTCTTAAGAAGAATAATGCTACATGTGTATGAATCTAAAAATAATGTGTCAAAGTAAATGAGTCAAAAATTGAAAGAATGACCAAAAGAAGTAGACAAATCCAATGTTATAGTTGGATTAACAGTTAAAATATAGATGACATGAACAGCATAAAAATCAGCTTAATCTATTGACTTTCTAAACCACTTCATTTAACAACGGTAGAATATGTATTTTTTCTCAAACTTAACAGGTGACATTCACCAGGATAAAGCTTGTGATGAGCCATATAACACACCTTAACAAATTTAAAGAATAGAAACCATACCAATTATGTTTTCAGACCAAAGTACAATTAAATTAAAAATCAAAATCAGATTTTGATGGCCCTGGGCCTGGGTGGGTGGCTCAGTCAGTTCAGCGTTTGACTCTTGGGTTTGGCTCAGGTCATGATCTCATGGTTCATGAGTTTGAGCCCCATATCAGGCTCTCCACTGGCAGCATGGAGCCTGCTTGGGAGTCTGTCTCTCACTCTCTCTCTGCCCCTCTCCCACTCATGCTGTCTCTGTCTCTTTCAAAATAAATAAATAAACTTAAAAAAAACTAAAGAAATCAAAATGAGAAACATAGTTGGAAAATTCTCAAATATGTAGAAATTGAATGAAATACTTTTAAATAACACATAAGTACATGAATAAATCTCAAGGGAAATAAAGATATATTTTTGAATTAAAGAAAATGAAATATAATTCTAAAGTAAAAGCATTGTCTTAATGGAAATTTATAGCATTTAATACATAGATTACAAAATAAAAATATCTAAAATCAATAACTCAAGTTCTTTGTCTTATATACCTAGAAAATAAAGAACAGTTTAAGCAAAAAATAAGCAGAGGAAAGCAAATAATAAAAATTAAACCTTTTGAAAGAAGGGTGATATGCAAATTTTGTCCCTTTCTGTTTTTCAGTATTTAAAACTTTATAAAATACAGAGATTTCCTCTTCTAACAAGTAATAGTGTATTGCAAGTCTAACTATCTTCATATAAAAACTTTGCAGTTTAATAAAATTGTATCGGCATCATAAACTTAAAAAAATTATCATATATATGATATATATATATCTCTTAAATAGATCTTATATATATATCTTATATATATATCTGTATATCTTATATAATATATCTTATATATAATATATAGCTTAATCCTATATACCAAGGATTAAACTAGATTTGGAGAAAAAAATAACATTTGGGGTTCCAGACATGAAAGAAAGAGAAAGTCATTCTAAGCAAAAGGAACAAACTGTGGAGGGGACAAGAGTATATGACTATCCATAGCATGTTCAGGGTAAATTCTAAATTTGATGATGTTTATAGAAAAGAGTGAATGGAAGGGAAGGTGTAAAATTCATTTTAAGGGACGTTTTAAATAGGTGTGTTGGTAATGTAAATGAATCTAGAATGTATTCTGTGCTATTACAGTATTTGGGTGGGGTCAGGGGAATCTATAACAGGAGAAGGATATAATAACACTTGTGCATTATTTGGCTAATAGACTGGAAATGAGAAAAAATATAGATAAGGAAAATATTAAAAAGGACAACAAATAGTCCTGGTGAATTTTATCTATCTGTCTGTCTTTCTATCTATCTATCTATCTATCTATCATCTATCTTTACTTTTTAGTCCTGGTAAATTTTAAATGGGGTCTAAATGTAAGTAGCAACAGTGGAGGTAAATGGGAGAGAAATTCTGGGGCAAGGGACATTATATAAATTGTGGAGATGGATGGGAAGGCAATCATGAGGAGCTACAATTTTCAGCTTTGGTAGGGGCAGCAGTAATGTTGTTAACCACCCTGAAAGACACATGAGAAGGAGTGGAGAAA
Organism: Prionailurus bengalensis; assembly: GCF_016509475.1. Classification (NCBI taxonomy): domain Eukaryota; kingdom Metazoa; phylum Chordata; class Mammalia; order Carnivora; family Felidae; genus Prionailurus; species Prionailurus bengalensis. The sequence continues at coordinate 99,227,787 of NC_057344.1, read as the reverse complement.
TTGTGAAATAAGAATTCCATTCACATGTTCTATCTTGACTCTATAGAGTTTGATGAGCTTAAATATTTATTTACAAAGTTCATTGAGCTCTGGAGAACAGTAGGAGGCAGTACGGGAAAGTAGTTATATGGTCAGATTCTGGAGCCTCATATCCATATTTGAATTGCAACTCCACCTCCTATAAACTGTGTGAAGTTCACGGTTTCCTTCTCTAAAAATCAGAGATGGAGATAATAACACCTAATTTATGTGTATCTTATAAGACTCAAGTGAGATAATATAGGTAAACCCCATAGCACACAGTGGTTTATCTGCCTGCCACATAGTGAGTATTCAGTAAATATGAGGTATCACATGCATAGACAAGGACATCATTGAATTCTACAGGTGATTACTGAAGCAATAGAGTTAATAAAATCAACCAGGAAGCATTTAAGAAGATTCCAAGAATTACTTGAAGAATTAAGGAGAACTCTGAGAAACAAAAGTAAGAAGTAAATGGATAAAGGAAGAAAAATCAGCAAAAGTTAATGAGAAAGAGTATTCATAATGACAGAATAAGAAAAAAAGAGTTTTGAGTGTTGTTAACATCAATGGAAGAAAGTACACTTTTTAAGAAAAAAGATAGTATTGTCAATTTTAGGGAATCAAAAGAAAAAATTGCCTAAGAAGCATGAGCATTGAAAAACTCTGCAGTTAGAAATTATATGTTGTTAAAACTCATGAGAGCGGTTTGCTTTGAGATGAATAAAATTGCAGGTTCCAGTGGGCTGAAGATTAATGTAAATATAGAGCAATAGAAACAGTGATTATAGACTGCCTTAGAAGAGGATTGGTGCTTAACATAAATGAAATACGCTCATGCTACAGGGAAAAACATTCTAGGTGGAGGACTGAAGGTTTGGTTAGAGAAATAATATGAAAAGTTTATGAAAAGTACATGCAACACTTGAAGTTTTAATGGTTACACCTGAAACTAATATTATACAGTATGTTAACTAACTGGAATTTAAATAAAAACTTGAAAAAAATACAGTTTTAATGATGAAATGCCTTCACTTATAATAACAAAAAGAAAGCTAAAATATTTAGAAATATCAAGGTGTTTGCCAAATCCATTTGAGTAGAACTTCATATAGATAAAAAGGAAGACATGAACTAATGAGCAGGTAAACTTTTTCTACTCTAACTTTATTTAATTTCTATATATTTGTGATTAATAAATTTAACACAATCCCAATAAAACTGGCAGCTGATTTTAAACTATAAAATAAATAAACAGGCAAAATTAGCTGGCAAATTCCTGAGAAAAAAGACTAATGAGTAAAAGACATACCTGCACACGGATGGAGAAATTCCTAAATGAATAGGAAGTGACAATTCAGTGAGAGAAATGTACCAGTCAGGGTTCACTTAGAAAGAAACTACAGTGATCATTTGAAAAGGGAAATTTTACCGAAAAAGTGTCAATTAGTGAAAACTGGTTAATGACTAGAAAGGGTAAGAGAGGACAGTAAGGGATTATGAAATAGCTAATGCAAACCAAACAAATAAACAAAACCGACTACCTTCCGGTCTGAGGGAAAGTGAACAAGAAAGGAATCAAGAACTTAAGAGGAAATTTCACACTCCCTCCCCAAGGATGGGATTTAGCTATGACTGGAGAGACCTTGGCTGCCACAGAAACAACCAGACTATCAGGGGCAAAGAAACTTTCCAGAGTCAAAGGCTAAAGCTAGTCTGAAGGAGTGGACTTGTTAATAGTTGCGAAACTTGCCATGGGTGCAGGCAGACTGGGTTCATTTGATACAGTTTATCACATGGCAGTTAAACTTACCAGAGGAGGTGGGTAGGGCAGCACTGGTCTCTGGGAAATTATCCAGAGAATGGCTGGGAAACTCGCTGGGAGGTGCGACTGGGCCCAAGAGGATCCATAGGAATTGCCTGCTGGGTAGCTGAAAAAATTGCAGGATGGTGTAAAACTTAACTTCCTGCTGTGGCTTCATGCCCCTGAACCTCTCCTGCCTGCACCAAAAAACAGCACACCAGAATCAGGATGAGAAGTCTCTTCCTCCTGAAAGCATCATGCCTTCGGGATAGAATCCACCATCGGACTAACCGAGAAAGCAGAAATCCTGACAGGGTCCAGCTCTTTCTTCACAAAGCACACAAAGATGGCTGGATTTGAAATGTAATCATAATTGACAAAAGATCCAAATACAAATGGGAGTTTGGTATATTATAAATGATCAAAGAAATGAGAAGAAATTACAGATTTTTTAATAAAAGTGTAGAAGTGCATTCTAAGAATTATTTTAAAGAAAACACATCATAAAATTAAAAAAAAAGCCCTGACACATAAAGTAAAATATCATACATGGTAAAATAACCACAAGCAAAGTCAAAGACAAATGAAAAACAGAGAAAAATACTAGCAACTCCTATCACAGACGAATGGCCAATTTACCCTAACATATAAAAAATTTCTACATATCAGTTAAAAAATGCACCAATAGAAAAAAAAAAAAGGTTTTATGATTGGGAAAGGTAGGACAACAGGCAGAGAGGAAGGGTTAGGATCTGAGGTCCCTGGGTGGGGACTGACCCATATTTTAGAACGATGCTGGGAGGGTCTAACCAGGAATAAACTCCCTCAGGCTTAAGTTTCCTCTTTTCTTCTTCTTTTTTTAATGTTTATTTTTTTTAATGTTTATTTATTTTTGACAGAGAGAGAGAGACAGCACATGAGCAGGGGAGGGGCAGAGAGAGAAGGAGACACAGAATCCGAAGCAGGCTCCAGGCTCTGAGCTGCCAGCACAGAGCCCAACACGGAGCTCGAACTCATAGAACGCAAGATCATGACCTGAGCCGAAGTTGGAAGCTCAAGCGAATGAGCCATCCAGGCACCCCTTAAGGTTCCTCTTAAGAACGTACCAGACACCACCTACCCCCCCCCCAGGCTCCCCTCAGGAATTTGACAATCAAAATACCTAACATAAGTAAATCATAAAGCTTATACTACTTATGAGACAGTGTGACCATAGTCTGACTCTTCACACAATGAATGCAGCCAATCAGGACAACCCAGTGCCTAGAGTTAGCAATCCCATAAGGGTAGAACCTGAGAAGGAATAAGGGGGAAGGGAAAGGAGGGCCAACCAAAACCCTATAAAACAAAGTCCTCTGCCTATAGTCACAGGCATTCATTTTCGAATGCCCTGTCCCTGCAAAGAGAGCTTTCATACAATTCATACTTTCTGGTCTTATACTCTAATAAACTTCTGCCTGCTGCTCATTTTATTCTGTGCCCACCTCTTCATTTCAGGAAGCAGCAAGACAATGAACCTTGGGTATTGAGGTAAAAAAAAAATCCTACAACAAACAGGATCAGACACTGCAGAAAATAGTAAATATAAATGTCTCTTAAGCATATGGAATGATATTCAACCATACTCAAAATATGAGAAAAATATCAATAGCAACAAAATATTTTCACCTATTAGATTAGTAAAGAGCCAAAAGTTTGGTAACATGATGCACTAATAAAGGCATAAGGAAACTGGTGGGCTCATAGAGTGGATGTGCAATTTGGCAATATCTAAATTTGTGTACATACCTATTATTTTTAATTCTAGGAATTTATCCTTGAGTTATCCTTGCACAAGTAAAAACTGAAATATCTATACAGTTTAGGTTTTTTTTTTTTTTTTTTTTTTTGCATTAGAAAAAGATTGGCAACAGCCTAAATATCTATGAGCAGTGGACTGGTTAAAAAATATGATGCATTTAAAGAATGGAACACTTTGCAACTAAACAGAAAAATCAAGAAGCTCATTAATTATTAACATGAAAATAATTAAAATGAATATTTTAGAAGTAAAAAACTAAATTCAGAACATTCTGTGTATTTTAAAAAGAGGGAAATAATAAATACTTGGATATATTACACCCAGTGTATGTATAGATGGACAGATATGTATATTTCTGAAGGATACACAGGAAAATGCTCATACTTGTCTCTGGAGAAGAGAAATGGGTGGCTAGTGGAACACAAGGATGTACTTTATAATGCTTTTCTGTAACTTTTGAATTTTGTACATACAAAAATTATCAATTAAAATTACAATAAAACAGGGGTGCCTGGGTGGCTCAGTCAGTTAAGGGCCAGTGAGTTCGAGTCCCATGTCAGGCTCTGTGCAGACAGTGCAGAGGCTGCCTGGGATTCTCTCTCTTTCTCTGTCCCTCCCCTGCTGCTGGTGCACAGGCACGTGCTTTCTCTCTCTCTCTCAAACTAAATAATTAAACGTTAAAATAATACAGTAAAACAAAAACATTCAACTTGACCAATCACCTTACAAGTATTGGAATATATATATATATGTGTGTGTGTGTGTATATATATGTGTGTATATATATATGTATATATATGTGTATATATATACACATATATATACATATATACATGAGATTTCATTCCACTTTTTATAATCACGAACTCCGTTATTCTAAATGATGTCAGTTATTTAAAAAAATAAACAAAAGCTTTCTTACAGGGTTGGAATATAATTTTTATACAGCATTATCTTCATCTTAGAGTTGCTCATAATTTGTAGATGTTTCAGATATACAAAAATAATGAAATATCAATATAATAACTACTACAATTAAGTTATATACAAAATACTATAGGAATACACTACTGTCTAGCTTTGCATCAAGGATTCAATGAAGGCTTCTCTAGAAATAATTCGTTTTGTTGAAACTCAATATCCTAGAATGATGTTTGCTTTATTGTCTATCTGCTCGATTCCTGCCTAGTCCCGCTTTAGTATTTTCTGGTAAATCCAGCCTAACCTGAACTTCTTCCAGCTTTGAGATTCTGTCATGTTCACTGCTTATATCACCAATATGAATACTTGTTCCTCATTGATTAGCTGCTTCATAGTCTCCATCTGACATCTTTGGTGAATCTCAGTCCTAAAAATCAAGGATAGTAAATACTGATGGCAAAGTCTGTCAGTGCCTATAGCAATGTTCTTCCAAAAGTAAATGTTTACTAAATACTTTTTGGAAAAAATTAATTAAAAATTGCCTTTCTCATATCCTTTGGGGCATATTTGGTGATAGACTGAGAAAAGTCTCTTCTAAAATTCATAAATATAGAAAAATAACATTCACATCAGGTACTCACAAGAAGTAATATTAATGAGAAAAATACCTGTAGTAAACTATTAACCAGTTAATATCCTCCTTGGTTTAAAATGCCATAATTTAAAAGAAGTTCAGTTCTGCTAAGCCAGGGCGTGATGTATGAGGGGCAAAAATCCATTTCAGGTGTCATTGGCTATGAATTCCTAACAGCAGCTCAAACCATAAAGGTGTTTCTCTTAAGTTTTTCTGTTATCAAAATATCTCAGGCTATGTCTACATGAAAAACATTTTTTGAAAACCAAAGTAATCCTATAAGTAATATATCCATGCTGATTTACAAACTGTCAATCCCTCTCCTCACCACATATATCAAAATTTCACACAAAACTGATTAAAGAAAAAAAAGGGAATATATTATTTATTACTTGTATAGTTGATGCTAATAAATTTCACCATTTTATTTGCCCATGCAATGCCACTTCAGGAGCTGTATTCCAAATATTTAGGTGTTATGTACACATTATATACATGTTATATTTCTAAGTTGACTAGCACCAACTATAAACTAAAAAGCTAATGTTAACCCTTAATAGGTCACATGGGATTCTCCTAACTTAAGCCCTTACCTAGAAATCTATTCTCAAAAGACTAATAGAGAAGAAAGGAATTTCCATAAATTGAGTGATTGAATAAACCTCATGCTGTTTCCATGTCTTAACCACGAGAAGCCCATGTCTCTTAGGTCTTCTTTCATAAGACTCTGCATATCTCCCTTCTGGGCCCCAACTCTCAGGATTCTCCTATTCCTGAGCCCTTCCACCAGGATCTTTAGGAACCCACTTTTCCTTGTTAGCAATATTTCCCAGATCCTTGATCTGCCACCTACATGTTCTCTTCCTCTACTTGCTCTCCCCTAAAGGCACTATATCTTCTCATGTAGATTTCTTGAATGGCTTCTGTTTTCTTCCCCATGCCCCTTCCTTTTCATCATTGTGTTCAGACTATTTTTCTTTGCTTCTTCCTCAAACCCTTTGGTATGGGATCTGGTCTCAAAATACAACTCTGTATCAACACTTACTGCAGTTATCAACTGACCTGCTCATCTCTTCCTCTAATTTATTATATTTTAGCTCCTGACTCACAATAACTCCCTCCAAGCTGTTCCTTGATGATTACCTCAAAATCCTGAGCCAAGTTCTTCCCAATGCCCTTCCTCTTTCAATTATCAACCTCAGCTCTTCCCATGACATCAATGTCTACACTCCCTTAGCCACTCACTCACAAAGTCATACCCTAGACATTATCATTACTAGTAAGTGTATCCACCTCATAGCCACCATTTCCATTCTCCCATTCTTGGGTCACCACCTCCAGCCTTTCCAGTTCAGTCCCTTTAACACCTACTCTTCCATTTCACAAGGAACATTGAACTTCTCACTCACCTCATACATTTATTTCCCTAGCTTACCTACATGAAATTCCATGGTTAATTTGATTATATCACATTTATAGTCTTAACTAGCTCTTTCTCAGTCCAAAAAATTCTTAGGGCAAAATAAAAGGCCTGATTAAACCCAAACTGCCATCTTCTTTGTGCCTTCACCCACACAACTTAGCATTTTTAAAGAGAAATAAAGATAACTTTGACTTCTCTCACTCTAAGGTTATAATTACTAAATTCAGGTGGGGACCCCATGGTGCCTAGCATTCATTCTCATTTTCCTGGTCAATCCACATGCTGAGTCTTTGACTATTTTGTACCTTGTCCTCGCTCATCAAACCTTTAATGTTTCCTCTTTCCTCCTCAACCTCAGCTGATCATCTTGCTTCCACTGTCACTGATTAATAGAAACAAACCAAGATAACATTCATGAGTCCTTCCTTCACACCCACACACCTGTGAGCATCTGCATCCAAACCTTAGGACTCCATTCCTGTGAATCATCCCTCTCACCTCTCCATGTCATTATGGCAGCAATTTTTTCTCTCTTCCTGAACATGGAGTAACTTCCCTCCATTCTTTTCCACCAAAATAAAAATGTTTGTCTCCATTTCAATTAAAACCTCTTTAGTTCTACTTTTTCCTCTAGCTACTGCCCCCTTTTTTTTTCTTTCTTTGGCAGCAAACATTTTTAACAGGCTATTCATCTTCTCTCTGATATATGACATTTTATGAACCCATTCTAGTCAGTCTTTTGCCCACATGGATCCACTGAAACTGCTCAGTCCTCACTCCAGTTAACATAACAGCAGTAGGATGTGTTTCTGTTTTTAATAGCAGCAGGTTTTGATTCAGTTGATTATTCCTTCCTGAAATAGATAGATATAGATATAGATTAGATATAGATATAGATATAGATATAGATATAGATATAGATATAGATATAGATAGATATAGATATCTTTCCCCTGCATGGGACATGCTATATTCTAGTTTTACACCCACTTTGTTTTCTGCTTCTTCTCAGTCTTCTCTGTTGGATCCTTCTTACCTCCCTGGCCTTTGATCATTGTCTTAGTGCTCAGTTGTTTCACCACTTCTCTTTTCTATCTGAATTCCTGCTCCTGATCTTACTTAGCCTTATGGTTTTAAATGATGGCCACTATATGGGGAGTCTAGGTATCTCAGTCAGTCAAGTGTCAGACTCTTGATTTTGACTCAGGTCATGATCTCATGGTTTGTGAGTTTGATTCCCACATCAGGCTTCATTGTGGCAGCGCTGAGCCTGCTTGGGATTCTCTCTCTCTGTCCCTCCCCATTAATGCTCTCACTCTTTCCTCTCTCTCTCTCTCTCTCTCTCAAAATAAATAAATAAACTTAAAAAAAATGATCACCGCTATAGACCGTCAAGGGCAAAATGTGTATTCTTAGCTTAGATCATTCCCCTAAACTCCGACTCCTATACTGATCTCCACTTAGTTGCATAATACACATGTCAAAATTAAGGTGTCGTAAAATCAGCTCCTGAACTTCCCTCGCTCTGCAGGCTTCTCCCAAGACTTCTCCATTTTAGTTAATGTCATTGATAAATACTAATGGTAAGAGAGTAAATGAATAAAAAACATGTTACGGGGGGCACCTGGGTAGCTTAGTCAGTTAAGCATCTGACTTTGGCTCAGGTCATGATCTCACAATTTGTAGGTTCAAGTCTGGAGTCAGGCTTTGTGCTGACAGCTCAGAGCTTGGAACCGTTTTGGATTCTATGTCTCCCTCTATCTCTGCCCCTCTCCTGCTTGCACTCTGTCTCTGTCTCAAAAATAAATAAACGTTAAAAAAATTTTTTAATTAAAAAAATATTATAGGATAAGAAAAGTCAAAAGCATTCCCTCTAAAAAGTAATATATATATTAAATATATAAAAATATGTGAAAAAATATGAAAAATGTTATATATGTACATAGATAAAGAGCACACACAGATACACACACACTCATACATACATACAGACAGACAATACACACATACAATATTTTTGAAATAAAGGGAATATTCCAAAAAGTCAAGAAAGCATTAAACTTTTAATAAGAACATATTAACAATACCTTCTTACAAAAATTTAAAATTTAGGAAACGTGGCTATATGATTTCTAGAAAATCCAACTCACAGAAACGGATCTAAATGAAATGAAAATTCTGAATAGTGTAACTATTAGAATTAATAAGAAATACTTCCAGCTCAGAGGGCCACAAAGATAAATTCTGTCACACAGGACTCCCTGTAAAACATTCACTACTGAATACATGGCAACAGAGAAGTATCACAGATAATATGAGGGAACAAACCATAGTACTACAGGGTTGTTTGTTTTTTCTTTAATCTATTTTCACTGATTTCACTTCATTTAATTTTTTAGCAGATATACACAAGTCTTTTTTATCATAATCTAAGTTTCTTTCTTTCTTTGTTTCTTTTTTTTCTGCATTATTGATATTCTCTGAAGGAAGAAGATTATTGTATCTGAATGGTAGAAGTTTTTTTTATGTTTTAAAATATGATGAACGAGTATGGACTTAGAACTCCATTTCTTTTATGGAGCTATCATAAAACAAGCCAAATAGTGTTCTTTGAATTAATGTAAACTATGCTTATTGTGTGACAAAAGTTTTCACATTTTAAAATTCTTTTGTAAATATTCATTTGCATGAACTTTAATTGGGCAAGGAGTTTTAGGAAATTTGGAAATGAAAAACATGTCAAAGTACATGATAAAATGCGGCACATGCATATTTCTATTACTGCAAGTATATATACATCTCTAAATCTGGCAACAAAACATACAATTCTCTATCTTTACTTGTATTTTGCTGCAATAATATGAATGGTGACTGAATAGAAATCAAAGAAGGTAAGTATCTTGGTCAAGGGGAAAAATTCTTTACATATCGATGTTATGTTGACCCTATGTTATAATAACTTCAGTGAGAATATGTGGTAAAAAATGTGAAGTGCTGTTGATATGACTAGGAGTCAGAAGTAATCTCTGTGTTAGTATGACCTGTAATATTTCTCTTCCACTCTCAGAACTGAAACATGATCACATCTGGCTCAGTCTATTGTCGAATTCCAGATGTTCACAGTGTTAGTTTGCTATCACCCTCTTAATCACCTTTCACTAGAGGAAAAAGTCAGAGATTGGTCACTTCAGGTGATTGCTGTCACCAAGGGTTAGTTTCTCATATAAGAAACTGGGTGTTTTTGAATCGCTGAAAGCTTGTCCCCTCTTTATATGGCATTTAAATTTTATGCAATGTCATTCATTCAAAGTTCTGACATTTGAAACATCTTATACCACTCTGTTGGATTACATTTCGTTTTTGAATCAGCTATAGAAAATATGCTATTTATATTCATTTTACAAGATAAAATTGCATGGGCCAGAAATTCATACCCCATCTGTTATAAACTACCAGTATTCTTAGAGAATGGCTAAGAATAAACTTATAATGTGATCTGCTCAAATAGGATGCGAAATATCAAGTAAAATGTGTGTGTGTGTGTCTGTGTGTCTGTGTGTTTGTGTGTCTTTGTGTGTGTGTGTGTGTGTATGTGTGTGTGTGTTTTTGGTTAAAAGGAAAATTTTTGGTTATGCCTTTTATTTTATAATTTACTTAAAGTAGACAAAATTGATTAAATGAATAAATTACTATCCAAAATTTTGGACTTTGTTCTACACATATACTTAAACTATTGTTAGTAATCTAAATATGTGAAAAGAAAATCTACTGTTAGCTTTATGTTTCTTAGAAGATAAAGGGTTAAAAAAGTATAGATGTTATTGGAAAACTAACAACTACTACATTAGGAAAGCAAAATTCTGTATACTCACTAATTATTAAATTAGAAAGTGATGGAAAAAGTAGTATTGAACTACGTGACCCAAGAAAGGAGAGTCCAGAGTGAGATTCGTGAGTTGTTGGCTGGATCTTTGAGGAAAGATTTCTGTAGAAGTGGATGCTGAATAAAAAGACTAAAAAACTAATGGGGTAACAAAGTGAGAATTTACAAATAAGGACTGAAAGTCAGTAGAAATTCATTTAAAGATCACTGGAATAAAAGTATTCTTACCTAGGAAAAGATTTGATTTGACAGCAAATTTCATCACAGTAGTCCTTGAATAAGAGTTTATGGGATAAAAGTGGTCATTTGTGGAAGATACATATCAGGGGTGGTATGCAATGGAGATTTCCAAGCGTGAGAAGTCCATTTAGGAGAAGTGTAGTCTAGGGATTGTATAATCCTAATAACTAGAACCTGAGTTCCGTCCAGCATCAACTTGTCTTTGGGGAAAATGTTTTGAAATCCTTTTGTGAGTTGTGTGAGTGAGTTGGAAAACAAGGGCTCTGAGAAGCCAAGGCAACACAAGATACTTGCTAAAAACCTGGAGCCCAGTCTGGAAAAATGGCTTAAGAGACTTTAGGACAAAAAGTATCTAACATAGATTATTTGGTTCCTTTGTTTTGTTATGTTGCAAAATCTTTTTTTCCTGAAAATTTTAGCAAATTATGAAATTAAAGTATATAAAAATATATTGGGAGAACAGGGGATTCTTATAGCGCTCATTTATTATCATCTATGTAATACGAGTCTGATGGCTACATAATGTCTCAACTTAAACAATTAAGCAAAAGTGCAACAAAATGAAGACATTTCGCAGACTGATAGAAAATGTTTAATTTTAGAAGAAAAGAAAACAAACACCCATAGTATAAAAAGGATTGCTAAAAATTAACATTAAAAGGAAAATACCTGTAACAAGTGGAAAATGATATAAACAGGTAATTCATAGAAAAAATAATTAAAATGATCAATAAATATGTGAAATGATATTTATGTTCTCCAATAACATACATTTTTATTGATAAGATTAGAACAAATAAAGTATTGTATTTATCATTGGCAAAGATGAGATGAAAAGGACATTTTGTACATAATTGGCAGTAGTATAAATTAGTAGGCCTTTCTTATGACAATGTCATGGTTTTGACCATGACTAAGTATAAAAAAATCCTGTTGAATTAAAAATCATAACTAAAAGGAGCACATTACCAATTCCACAGAAATAAAAATGATTATACAAGAGAAGTAAAGTGTACACCAATAAATTACATAACTTAGGTGAAATGGATACATTTTTAGACATATAAATCCTACTAAACTGAAGTATGAAGAAATAGAAAAATCTGAAGAGACCTGTAACTACTAGGATATTGGACCAGTAATTAAAAATCTTCTCACTTTAAAGAAAGCCCTGGTTCTGATTACTTCATTGATGAATTCTACCAAACATTTGGAGAACTAACACCAATCCTCAAACTTTTCCAAAACAATGACTAGGAAGGAACATTTTCTAACTCATTCCGCAAGGCCAGGATTATCCTGATATAAAAGCCAGACAAAGATACTATAAGAAAACTACAGATCAATATCCTGAATGAACATTAATACAATCATTTCAACACAATACTAGCAAATCAAATTAAGTGGCATATTAAAAAGATTATACATCATGGCCAAGTGTGATTCATTCTGGGATATAAGACTGGTTCAACATCTAAAAATTAATCCATTTAATATATCACACTAATAGAATGGAGGAAAAATACTACATGATAATCTCAATTGATACAGAAAAAAACATTTGACAAAATTTAAGAACGTTTCATGAAAAAAAGAACATTTGACAAACTTTGATTAGAAGGAAACTACCTCAACATAATAAAAGCAATACATGAAAAACCTACAGTGAATATAATACTTATTGGGAAAAGACTAAAAGTTATTTACTTTTTCTAAAATAAGGAAAGAAGCAGGTATCTGCTTTTTTCTACTTGTCTTCAATATAGAAATGGAAGTTCTAGGTGAAGCTATTAGGCAATAAAAAGACAAAAAAATCCTAGATATTCAAAAGAAAGAAGTAAATTATGTCTATTTGAAGATGATATGATCTTATATGTAGAAACCTCAAGAGATTCTACAAAAAGTAATTAAAACTATTAGGATAATTCAGTAAAGAAGCAGGATACAAAGTCAACATGCAAAAATCAGCTGTGTTCTCATGAATTAACAAGGAATGATCTGAAAATAAAATTAAGAAAAGAATCCCATTATTGTATCACTGTATTATATACCTGAAACTAATATTATACTATACACTAATTATATTGCAATTTAAAAATTTTTAAATTAAAATTAAAAAAGAAAACAATTCCAGTTATAATAGCATTCAAAAGAATAAAATACTTAGAAATTGACTTAACCAACGAGGTAAAAGGTTTGCATAATAAAAACTAGAAAACATTGCTGAAAGAAATTTTACAAGACACAAATAAATGGAAAAACATCCCAAGTTTATGGATAGAAAAAATCAATATAAAAATATCAATACCATCCAGTGGTCCACAGATTAAATCCAATATCTATCAAAATCCTTATAATTTTATAAAGTAAGATAGAAAAATCCATGCTAAAATGTGTATAGAACCTCAAGGGAGGCTAAATAGCCAAAACAATCTTGAAAAAGAACAAAGTTGGAGTATTCATCTTCCTGACTTCAAAACTTACTACAGCTACAGTAATGAAAAGAATGAGGCACTGTCATAAGTACATATAGACCAATAGAATGGAATAAAGAGGCCAGAAATAAACTCTTGGATATATAGTAAAATTATTTTTGAAAGGGGCCAAGGCCGTTCAGTGGAAAAGGACAGTCTTTCAAACAAAAGGTACTGGGAAAACTGCATGCCCATATGCAAAAGAACGAAGATGAACTCTATCACCATATATAAAAAAATAATTCAAAATGGGTCAAAGATTTAAATGTAATAACTAATACCTTAAATATAATACCTAAAACTACAAAACTCTTAGAAGAAAACATAGGGCAAAAACTTACTACATTTGATTTGGCAATGATTTCTTGGGTATAGCACCAAAGGAATAAAAGAAACAACAAAACTTAAAAAAATAGACAAGTTGGACTTCATGAACATTTTGATAAAGACACATCAAAAGACAATATCAACAAGGTAAAATAAAACACACAGTATGGGAAAAATATTTGCAAATTACTTATCCATTAACAATTAACATCTAGAATATATAGAGAATTACTAAAATTCAAAAATAATAATAACATCAGAAAACCATCCAATTCAAATATAGGCAAAGGACTTAAATAGTTATTTCTCAGAAGAAGATATATAGCCAATAAGCAAAAGAAAACATAACTACACATTAGGGAAATGCAAATAAAAACTTATATAACTTATTCATTAAGATGACTACTATTAAAAAATACAAAATAAGGGAGCCAAGATGGCAGAACAGCATGGAAGTTTTTGTGTGTCTCACATCAATGAAATACAGCCAGACCAACACTTAACCATCCTACACCCTAGAAAACTGATTGAAGGATTAACACAACAATCTGCACAACCTGAACCACAGAATTCATCAGGTACATGGTGCAGAGAGGTGAACTTGGGGAGAGAAGCCAGTGGCAGGCAGGGAGCCACTTTTTCAGGTGGAGAGAGGACAGAGACTGGGCGGGGGGGGGGGCAGAATACAAGAAAAGCACCCCTCCCCAAGAGCAGCTGGAGAGAAAGTGGAAAACGGTAAACAGCCATAGGGACTAAACTAAAGAGGGAGAAAGGAGAAAGGAGAGGGTTTAAATTCCATTAAGACTGTAAACAAGGGGAGAGCAAAGGCTGCAACTCCACAGATTGATACCTGGTGGTGCTCTGGTGGGAAGGGAGAATCCCCAGGAACAGAGTAGGGCCCAGGAGGTTCTCGGGCCTCATGGGAAAAATGGTTCCACTGCTGGAAGGACATTTGGTAGAGACTGTTGAAGCCACCTGGTCCCAGAAGACCCCAGAAAACGGCCATATTCGCTTGTGCTGGAACAAGGTCCTCAAAGGTGAAGCCTGGTGCCAAATGTGTGTTGTGATTTTCCATAATCCCTGAAAAGCTCCCTCGACACAGTATCTCGTGAACTTTTTCTGGAGCGGGCTGGCACCTGGCCGTAGTCTAGGGGCACTGGCAGCAGCAGGGTCCAGCAGGCATTCCTGGGTGCAGCCAGCATTCGGCCATTGCTCAGTGAGACCCTCCCACAGAGGGGCAGAGGGGTCAAAGCTGCAGTCCTTCAGAAGTAAGGGGGCAGGGAAAACAGCTGCCATCCTGTTTGCCTCTTCTGAGACAAAACTCAGGAGAGAGGTACTGCCTGAGTCTTGGTCATGGACAGTGAAGAAGCACAAGTGGACGAAAGCTGAAGACAGGAAAGGTACACGATTGCTGATCGGAGAGAACAGAGTTCTGATACTAGAGACTGGGTAGCTGGGTGACGCCATTTTCACTGCACCCACGCATGTGCATAGGCACCTATGAGTACTGCAACAATCCACCCCAGTAGGCTAGCAGCACCATCTAGTGGAAAAAGGAGACATTACACTGAGCCCGCCCAACTGGGCCAACCTCGCTCTTCAAGAACACAAGTCTCACTGCCTGCTTAGTTTATGGACTATAAAGTGCTATAGTCTGACTTCTAGAGGAAAATGAAGTAATTTCAGAACTATTTCAATCTGTTAGCAGGTCCATCTATTCAATTTTCTTTCTTTTTTTTTTCTCTTTTACACTACTATTCTTTTTCTTGAATACAGAAAGAGAAAAAAATCATTTTTATTTTCAATTTTTATCAAAAATATTTTTCTTTAATTTTTTACTATATTTTTTTACTTTGGTGTACATTTTGTCAAATTCTATCTTACTTCCATCATTTTATTTTAGTCTACTTCAGTGTGTTGACCTTTTCAAATTTTTAAACAATTTCCTTTTTTTCATTTTCTTTCTCTTTTTTCTTTTTCGTTTCTTTTTCTCTAGTGCAGAAAAATATTTTTCTTTAATTTTTACTATATTTTTTGCTTTTATGTAAATTTTTTCAAATTCTATTTTCCTTCCATCATTTTATTTTAGTCTACTACAGTGTATTCACTTTTTAAAATTTTCAAACGATTTCTTTTTTTTTCCTCTTTTTTCTCTTTTTTGTTTCTTTTTTTTCTTGAATACACAAAAAGAAAAAATTCATTTTTATTTTTAATTTTTTTTCAAAATATTTTTCTTTAATTTTTTTCTACTATATTCTTTACTTTTGTGTAAATTTTTTCGAATTTTATTTTGCTCCCATCATACCATTTTAGTCTACTTCAGTGTATTCATTTTTTCAAATTCTCAAATGATTTCCTCTCCCCCCCTTTTTTTCTCTAATCTGTCAAACCACTTTCAACACCTATACCAAAACACACCTAGGATCTAGCATCATTTATTAGATTTTGTGTGTGTGTGTTTTTAATTTTTAATATTTATTCTTTTTAATTTAAATTTTTCTACCTCATTAATTCCTTCTCTCCCTTCAAAAGGACAAATTGAAGGAATTCACCCCAAAAGAAAGAGCTTGAAGAAATGACAGCCAGGAATTTAACAAACACAGATACAAGCAAGATGACTGAACCAGAATTTAGAATCGTGATAATAAGAATACTAGGTGGAGTCAAAAATAGATTAGAATCCCTTTATGCAGAGATAAAAGAAGTAAAAAATAGAATGAAATTAAAAATGCTATAACTAAGCTGCAATCACAGATAGGTGCAGGGGCAGCAAGGATGGATGAGTTAGAACAGAGAATCAGCAATATAGAGCACAAAATTACAGAGAATAATGAAGCAGAAAAACAGAGGGAGATTAAGGCAAAAGAGCATGATTTAAGAATTAGAGAAATCAGTGACTCATTAAAAAGGAACAACATCAGAATCATAGGGGTCCCAGAAGAGGAAGAGAGACAAATAAGGGTAGAAGGGTTATGTGAGCAAATCATAGCGGAAAACTTTCCTAACCTGGGGAAAGACACAGACATCAAAATCCAGGAAGCACAGAGGACCCCCATTAGATTCAACAAAAACCGACCATCAACAAGGCATATCATAGTCAAATTCACAAAATACTCAGGCAAGGAGAGAATCATGAAAGTAGCAAGGGAAAAAAGTCCCTAACCTACAAGTGAAGACAGATCGGGTTTGCAGCAGACCTATCCACAGAAACTTGGCAGGTCAGAAAGGAGTGGCAGGATATATTCAATATGCTGAATCAGAAAAATATGTAGCTAAGAATTCTTTATCAGGCAGGGCTGTCATTCAACATAGAAGGAGAGATAAAAAGTTTCCCAGACAAACAAAAATTAAAGGAGTTTGTGACCACTAAACCAGCCCCGCAAGAAATTTTAAGGGGGGGCTCTCTGAGGGGAGAAAAGAAGGAGAAAAAAAAAAAAATATATATATATATATATATATATATATATATATATATATACTAAAAGCAACGAAGATTAGAAAGGACCAGAGAACACCACCAGAAACTCCAACTCTACAAACATCATAATGACAATAAATTCATAAATTTCAGTACTCACTCTAAACGTCAATGGACACAATACTCCAATCAAAAGACATAGGGTAACAGAAAGGATAAGAAAACAAGATCCATCTATATGCTGTTTACAAGAGACCCACTTTAGACCTAAAGACACCTTCAGATTGAAAATAAGAGGATGGAGAACCATCTATCATGCTAATGGTCAACAAAAGAAAGCTGGAGTAGCCATACTTATATCAGACACTCTAGACTTTAAAATAAAGACTATATCAAGAGATGCAGAAGGGCCTTATATCATAATCAAGGTCTATCCACCAAGAAGACCTAAAAATTGTAAACATTTATGCACCAAATGTGGCAGCATCCAAATATATAACTCAATCACAAACATAAGCTCATCGATAGTAATACCATGATAGTAGGAGACTTCAACACCCTTCTCACAGCAATGGACAGATTATTTTATTAAAAAATCAACAAGGAAACAATGGCTTTGGATTATACACTGGACCAGATGGACTTAACAGATATATTCAGAACATTTCATCCTAAAGCAGCAGAATATACATTCTTCTCCAGTGCACATGGAACATTCTCCAGAATAGACCATATACTGGGACACAAATCCGCCCTAAATAAGTACAAAAAGATTGAGATCATACCGTGCATATTTTCAGACCACAATGCTATGAAACTCGAAATCAACCACAAGAAAAAACTTGGAAAGTAACAAATACTTGGAGACTGAAGAACATCCTACTAAAGAATGAATGGGCTAACCAAGCAGTTAAAGAGGAAATTAAAAAGTATATGGAAGTCAATGAAAATGATAGCACCACCACCCAAAACCTCTGGGACGCAGCAAGGGTGGTCATAAAAGGAAAGTGTAGGGGCGCCTGGGTGGCTCAGTCGGTTAAGCAGCCGACTACAGCTCAGGTCATGATCTCGCGGCCCGTGAGTTCAAGCCCCGCGTCAGGCTCTGTGATGACCGCTCAGAGCCTGGAGCCTGTTTCGGATTCTGTGCTTCCCTCTTTCTCTGACCCTCCCCCATTCATGCTCTCTCTCTCTCTCTCTGTCTCAAAATAAATAAACGTTAAAAAAAAATTAAAAAAAACAAAAGAGGAAAGTGTATAGCAATCCAGGGTTTCCTAAAGAAGGAAGAAAGATCTCAGATACACAACCTAACCTTATGCCTTAAGGAGCTGGAAAAAGAACAGCAAATAAAACACCAAACCAGAAGAAGACAGGAAATAATAAAGATTAGAGCAGAAATTAGTGCTATCAAAACCAAAACCAAAACAAAAACAACAGTAGAACAGATTAATAAAACCAGAAGCTGGTTCTTTGAAAGAATTAACAAAATTGGTAAACCACTAGCTAGTTTGATCAGAAAGAAAGAGGAAAGGACCCAAATAAATAAAATCAAGCAGGAAAGAGGAGAGATCACAACCAACACAGCAAAAATCAATACAATAATAAGAGCATATTATGAGCAATTATATGCCAATAAAATGGGCAGTCTGGAAAAAATGGACAAATTCCTAGAAACATATACACTACCAAAACTGAAGCAAGAAGAAAAAGAGAATTTGAACAGACCCATAACCAGGAAGGAAATCGAATTAGTAATCAAAAATCTCCCAAAAAACCAGAGTCCAGGGCCAGATGGCTTTCCAGGGGAATTCTACCAAACATTTAAGAAAGAGTTAACACCTATTCTCTTCAAGCTGTTCCAAAAAATAGAAATGGAAGGCAAACTTCCAAACTGTTTCTATGAAGCCAGCATTACCTGCATTCCAAAACCAGAGTGAGACTCCACTAAAAAGGAAAACTATAGACCAATTTCCCTGATGAACATGGATGCAAAAATCCTCAACAAGATATTAGCCAACTGGATCCAACAATACATTAAAAAAATTATTCACCACGACCAAGTGGGATTAATACCTGGGATGCAGGGCTGGTTCAATATCTGCAAAACAATTAACATGATTCATCAAATCAATAAAAGAAAGGACAAGAACTACATGATCCTCTCAATAGATGCAGAGAAAGCATTCGACAAAATACAGCATACTTTCTTGATAAGGTCGGGATAGGAGAATACCTCGAGATCATAAAAGCCATATATGAACGACCCAATGCTAATATCATCCTCAATGGGGAAAAACTGAGAGCTTACCCTCTAAGGTCAGGAACAAGACAGGTATGTCCACTCTTGCCACTGTTATTCAACATAGTGTTGGAAGTCTTAGCCTCTGCAATCAGAAAACACAAAGAAATAAAAGGCATCCAAATTAACCAGGAGGAGGTCAAACTTTCACTCTTCGCAGATGACATGATACTCTATATGGAAAATCCAAAAGATTCCACCAAAAACCTGCTGGAATTGATTCATGAATTCAGCAAAGTTTCAGGATATAAAATCAATGCACAGAAATCAGTTGCATTCCTATACACTAACAATGAAGTGACAGAGAAATCAAAGAATCGATCCCATTTACAGTTGCACCAAAAACCATAAAATACCTAGGAATAAATGTAACCAAATAGGTGAAAAATCTATACACTGAAAACTACAGAAATCTTATGAAAGAAATTGAAGAAGACACAAAAAAATGGAAAAATATTCCATGCTTCTGGATGGGAAGAATAAATACTGTTAAAATGTCAATATTACCCAAAGCAATCTACATATTCAATGCAATCCCTATCAAAATAACACCAGCATTCTTCACAGAGCTAGAACAAATAATCCTAAAATTTGTGTGGAACCAGTAAAGACCCTGAATAGCCAAAGCAATCTTGAAAAAGAAAACCAAAGCAGAAGGCATCACAATCCTGGACTTCAACCTGTATTACAAAGCTGCAATCATCAAGACAGTATGGTCTTTGCATAAGAACAGACACTCAGATCAATGGAACATAATACAGAACCCAGAAATGGACCCACAATCATATAGCCAACTAATCTTTGACAAAGTGGGAAACAATATCCAATGGAATAAAGACAGTCTCTTCAGCAAGTGGTGCTGGGAAAACTGGACAGCAACATGCAGAAGAATGAAACTGGACCACTTTTTTACACCATACACAAAAAATGAACTCAAAATGGATGAAAGACCTTAATGTAAGACAGGAAGCCATCAAAATCCTCGAGGAGAAAGCAGGCAAAAACTTCTTTGATCTTGGCCACAGCAACTTCTTACTCAACATGTCTCCGGAGGCAAGGGAAACAAAAGCAAAAATGAACTCCTGGGACCTCATCAAAATAAAAAGCTTCTGCACAGCGAAGGAAACAATCAGTAAAACTAAAAGGCAACTGACAGAATGGGAGAATGTATTTGAAAATGACATATCAGATAAAGGGTTAGTATGCAAAATCTATAAAGAATTTATCAAACTCAACACCCAAAAAACAAATAATCCAGTGAAGAAATGGGCAAAAGACATGAATAGACACTTCTCCAAAGAAGACATCCAGATGGCCAAATGACACATAAAAAGTGCTCAACATCACTCTTCATCAGGGAAATACAAATCAAAACCACCATGAGATACCACCTTACACCTGTCAGAATGGCTAACATGAACAACTCAGGCAACAACAGATGTTGGCCAGGATGTGGACAAAGAGGATCTCTTTTGCATTGTTGGTGGGAATGCAAGCTGGTGCAGCCACTCTGGAAAACAGTATGGAGGTTTCTCAAAAAACTAAAAATAGAACTACCCTACGACCCAGCAATTGCACTATTAGGCATTTATCCATGGGATACAAGTGTGCTGTTTTGAAGGGACGCATGCACCCCCATGTTTATAGCCGCACTATCAACAATAGCCAAAGCGTAGAAAGAGCCCAAATGTCCATCACTGGATGAATGGATAAAGGAAAGGTGCTATGTATATACAATGCAGTATTACTCGGCAATCAAAAAGAATGAAATCTTGCCATTTGCAACTATGTGGATGGAACTGGCAGGTATTATGCTAAATGAAATTAGCCAGTCATAGAAAGACAAAAATCATATCACTTCACTCATATGAGGACTTTAAAAGACAAAACAGATGAACATAAGGGAAGGGAAATAAAAATAATATAAAAACAGGGAGGGGGACAAACCATAAAAGATTCATAAATATGGAGAACAAACTGAGCGTTATGGGAGGGGTTGTAACTGCAACTGAGGGTTGCAGGAGGGGGGATGGGCTAAATGGGTAAGGGGCATTAAGGATTCTACTCCTGAAATCATTGTTGCACTTTATGTTAATTTGGATATAAATTTAAAAACATAAAAAATAAAGCAAGTTAAAATAAAAAAAATAGAAAATAAGGAAATGTTGCAGTGCCTGGATTGCTCAGTAGGTTGAACATTCAACTCTTGATTGCAGCTCAGTCATGACCTCCTTGTTTGTGGGATCAAGCCCTGCATGGGGCTCCGTGCTCACAGCACAGAGCTTACTTGGGATTCTCTCTCTCTCTCTCTCTGCTCCTCCACTCACATGCTCTCTCTCTCAAAATAAATAAATATTTTTAAAAAAATTAAAAAATTGTGTCAGGGATGGGGAGAAATTGGACCCCTTTTGGAATTCCTTGTGCAGAATATAAAAATGGTCCAGCCCCTATGGAAAATAAGGCAGTTCCCAAAAAAATTAAAAATGGATTTACTATATGATCCAGATATTTCTGTTTGGGGTATATACCTAAAAGAATTGAAATCTAGATTTAAGGATATATTTGTCCATCAAATAGATACGGAAAATATAGTATATACATACAATGGAATATTATTCAGTCTTAGCGCAAAAGGAAATACTGACATTTCCACAACATGGATGAACTTGATGAGTTCATTGATGAGTACATTATGCTAAATGAAATAAGCCAATCACAAAAAGAGAGATACTCTTTGAATCTACTTATATGAGGTAATTAGAGTGGTCAAAATCATAGCAATAGAAAGTAAAATGGTGGTTTCCTGGGACTGGTAATGGGGGTTATTTTTTAATGGGTGTAGAGTTCAGTTTTGCAACATGAAAAGACTTTTGGTGATGAATAGTGGTGATGGTTGCAAATAACATGAATGGAATTAATTCCATTAAACCCCACATTTAAAAATGGTTAAGATGATAAGTTTTATGTTGTATTTTACTACAATAAAAAAAAGAAAAGCATGTTGCAGAACAGAATGCAAATATAATGTGTTATATCCACAACTTACTGATATATTTTTTCTTTAGTTTTTATTTTATTTTATTTTTATTTTATTTTATTTTATTTATTAATTTTTTTTTAAATTTTTTTTTCAACGTTTATTTATTTTTGGGACAGCGAGAGACAGAGCATGAACGGGGGAGGGGCAGAGAGAGAGGGAGACACAGAATCGGAAACAGCCTCCAGGCTCTGAGCCATCAGCCCAGAGCCCGGCGCTGGGCTCGAACTCATGGACCGCGAGATCGTGACCTGGCTGAAGTCCGACGCTTAACCGACTGCGCCACCCAGGCGCCCCGTATTTTATTTTATTTTAGAGAGAAGGAGAGAAGGAGAGGAGAAGGGGAGAGAGAGAATCTTGAGCATGCTGGGCATGAAGCCTGACACAGGGCTCAAGCCCATGACCCTGGGATCATGACCTGAGCCCAAATCAAGAGTTGGTCGCTAGGGGAGCCTGGGTGGTTCAGTCAGTCAAGCATCTGACTTCCGCTCAGTTAATGATCTCACAGTCCCTGAGTTCAAGCCCAGTGTGGGGCTCTGTGCTGACAGCTCAGAGCCTGGAGCTGGCTTTAGATTCTGTGCCTTCCTCTCTCCCTGCCCCTCCCCCTCTTATGCTCTGTCTGTCTCTCTCAAAAATAAATACATGTTAAAAAAAAAAAAGGAAAAAAAAGTCAGACGCTCAACCAACTGAGCCACCCAGGCGCTGCTCATCTATTTCATTCTTTCATTCTTAATGGCCTTTTAGAATGTTTAAGATGGAGGCTATTACAATCAAGCCTGCTTTGAATAATTTTATCTAGGTTTCTTAGAGTATACATCTAAGAATACATTCAGGGTATATGTGTTGATTTGTTCAGTGGGATTTCTTAATTTGATTGGATGCATATCTTAAACTTCGATAGATATTACTAAATTTTTCCAAAGATGTGGCACAATTTTTCCAATGTGTGTTTGACAGACTTTGTGACTGCCCTCATGATTCCTGTCTCTTGTATTTTACACCCTTGTATAATATCTTCTCCTTGAGTGTAAGACCTGTGATTTATTTCTGATCAAGTTTAAAGGTTATGAGATGTCACTCATGATTATACTGAGCTATATAGAATATTCTATCTTATCTATCTTATTAGCAGGCTTATCATAAAGACTTTCTCCCCTGTCACTTTTTTTTTTTAAGACAGAGAGGACTAGTGTGTGCATGAGAAGGGGAGAGTGGCCCAGAAGAGAGAGAGAGAGAGAGAGAGAGAGAGAGAGAGAGAGATTCTTAAACAGGCTCCATGCTCACCTTGAGCTCCAAGGTGGGGCTCAATTTTACAACCCTGGGATCATGACCTGGGCCAAAATCAAGAGTGGGACACTCAACCAACTAAGCCATCCAGATGCTCCATCCCTGTCACCTTTGAAAAATAAAGTGCCATACTAGGAGGCTAGAGTGGCAAGGAAGAGTGTAGCCTTTCAGAGATGAGGATAGCCTCAGGTGACAGCTAGAAGCCGAGACCCACAATGTTGCAGCTGCAAGAAATGAATTCTGCTAACACTCTGAGTGAGAAGAGAAGTGAAATGTTCCCCAGAGAAACCTTCAGAGGAGAAGCCAGCCCTAGCCAACAACTTGAATGCAGCCTTGAGAGTACCCAGCTAAGTCATGCCCAAACTCCTACCCACAGACACTGTGAGATAGTCTATGTATGCTGTGCAATAATTTTAATGCATCTGTATTTAATTTCTGAAATTATTAACTTATTTGAGCACCTTTGCATATGTTTACTGACCGTGTGAATTAAGAATTTAAGTATTTGGATCATTTATGTTGAACTATTTGTCTATTTACTCCTTAGTCATTGCAGGTCTCTATGTTATTACTGTCTTTTGTTAGATACATGTGATTCAAATATTGCATCCTATCTATAAACTTGTTTTTCCACAATATGGTGGTTTTTGAAGAAGGAAGATTCAAATTTAATGAATTTACATTTATTAACCATTTTCCTTATGGTGAATTATTTTTTCAGGGCAATAATTCCTTGAGGTCAGGAAGATTCTCTGTGCATTAACCATAAATATTTTAGTTTCCCTCCACTCCTATTTATCAGTATGCATTAATCATGGCCCAATGTATTGTTTTTGAGATAAAGGCATAATAAAATATTTAAGATGCAATAAAAGAATATGAAAATGAATGAATGTAATAAATGCATTTTCAAGCTACATAACATTTTCAATTTCGATGTAAGTTTTTGCCTTCGCAATTGGTGGAAAAGCATTCCTTTGTGTACACATCAGAGAGATGATTGTATGATTGCACTACTCAATTTTTAATGCAAAAAATTAATGAAATATTTTCTTAATTCCAAATTTATGCGGAATTGTAAAGCAATTATAGAAGATTGTAGTTTATTCTTAAGGACAAATGACATAAGTTTAAAGAATTAGTCAAAATTTATAAATAAGCACAACCAAGTTGAATTTCTCAGCAATTACTGCTAATATATGATAAAGTAATATAGCAGAGTATGTGTAGGACTGCAAAGTGTTAGAGATTTTATTCTACCTGCAAGCTAACAGGCAAGTAGTTTTTCCTGCTCTTATGGATGTTGACAGAAGACATGAGACTCCTAGAAAAGAGACAAAGGACTTTATTACTTATGGCAATAACAGTGGTTAGTGTATAGGCATTTTTGTGCCTGTTCCTCGAACCCAATTCCCACCAGATGGTATGAAGAATGCTAAGTAACAGCTGTACACAAACTATGTTGCATTACATGAGAACAATGAGCTTGAAGAACCTGAATCTTACATAATAAGACACAGGCATGCCTGCCCCTTTGCTTAGAGGGAGCCTCTGGTTCTATTTTCCAAGACTGTACTAACATCCTTGAAAAGATAGTTCAAAACAAAGGTAATCAGTGCCTCTTCTCATAGGAGGTATGGAAATATGAGACCCCTGGAACTTTATATTTAAAGTATATGTTCCAATACTTTTTAGAATACAGGATCACTCACTTGCCAATCTGGTGAGCTTGGACAATTTTTATCAACCTAAGATTGTGTCATTATCTCTAATCTGGTGATAATTACAGCCTCATGGAGCAGTGTGAGGATCCTAGGGAGTCATACACTCTACATAAACTCAGAAAAAAAGTACATAGAAGAATGGAAGCACTCAACAAAGTTTATCCAGTATTATTACTAGGCCTAGAATAGTACCTAATCCTTTCGTATGCTGTGAGATGTTTGGGCTTAGTCTCAGAGACCAATTTAAGAGAAACTCAGAGTTGCCAATCCAGGCAATCCTCAAATGTCAACAACTGCCAAAAGGGTCTTTACTAAATGAGTAGTTTGAAAACACCATTGGAAATGTGGGAAAATGAGCCATACTCCAAGACATTATATGACTCAATCTGTAGGATTATACCTGAAAGAATGAAAAGGCTAGAAGAAAGATGAATAAATGGTAGGTATAGATAACTGAGAAAATACCGCATAATAGCATCAAAAAGTGATGAATAATATCAAATAACATCAGAAAGTAATGAATGGAATGCTATATACTAGAAGATCAAGGAGAGATTTAGTATTTATATTTCACAATAAATGTCTTCTCTGGCTTCTCTCACATGTATAGTATAGTTTGGCCCACTTTATTGGCGGCCAGTGATTTTTGCCCGGGTTAAATCTCATGACTAAGTACAAATTTCACCGCTTGATGCATAAGGAAACATCTAGGAGGCCTCAGGCTGAGTGGTATGTACTTCTCCAGAACAAATTATTCTGGGTCCCAAAGTCTCATATCTCTAAGATTTTCTCAGGAGTAGGGAACTATTATCTTATAATTACATTTTAATTTTTGTTAATGTTTATTTATTTATTTTAAGAGAGAGAGAGAGAGGGAACAAACAGGGGAGGGACAGAGAGAGAAGGAGAGAGAAAATCCCAGGCAGGTTCCCCATTGTCAGCACAGAGTCTGAAGTAGGGCTCGATCACACAAACGGGGAGATCACAACCTGAGCTGAAATCGAGAGTCAAGAGTTATATGTTTAACCTACTGAGCCACCCAGGCACCACTACATTTTAATTTTAGCAGGTGTAACCTGATCTTTGCATCAGTGAACTGCAGTTATTCTCTAGCATAAGTAAGGAAACCCTAAGTGAATTTGTAATGTACTTTAATCATTTCATTGTGTAACGATTTGACTACATGTATCTCTCTAAGTGTTTCGGTATCTTAGCCTTTCCTTAATATAATTTTAGGCTTGAGCAGGGAATCTATAATTAGTAATTGTATTCTTAAACATAGATTTCAGTTAAAGTCTCAATTATGTTCCAAGAAATAAACTTAGTATTTCACATGTGTTAGGTCACGTAACTAAACTTTTTTGTAAAAATAATTTTATTTTATAGCTAAGGCAACCCAAATCCATAGGTAAGTGAATGAAACAGCTGTAAATCCCATTAGTAAAGCAAAATCTCAAAGCTGTGTTAGCCTGACTGCGAAGTTCAGGATCTTATCTAAATAGTGTATGTGGCTGCTCACAACTGCCTAGTAAATGACACTGAAATTGTCCATCTTTGGCTAAATATTAAGAAGTCAGCAATTCAGAAGAGAAGACCACTCACATGCCTGCCAACTTGGTATCAGCTTTTAGTGTAGGGATGGTCACACATCCTGAGCCACTCTCTACTTTTTAGTTTTCAGTGGGGGCAGCCTACCGAAACTTCCTATTGACTTTCTCAATACCTCGTCTTCAATTCTTCATTTCTTAGAGCTTTGCCCATTATTGGAAAAAAGAAGCATTCTGGGATTGCTGACTTTGGCAGTTTCTGTCTTTGATCTCTTCTGATATAAAACAATTCTTAATTTTTAAGAGAAAGTTACTATGTGCTGTTCATTAATATATATATATATATATATATATTTGCAACTTACACATACACCTGTGCTGACTTTCCCCACATCATCATGCACACTGTCAGTAGATGACTTGTCTGAAACTTTCAACCTTCAAGCAATATCACTCTTTAAAGGTTATAGAAAGGCCATAGGTACGGAGGTTTGTACTTTTCATTTGCATGTTTGGTCTCCTCAGGAAGTACCCTGAACTTTGTGAGACTACATCCTGTATTTTATACTCTCTTTATAACCCCCAAGGGCCTTACACAGTTTGTCTAAATGAAGACACTAAACACACTTGTAATGATTATATTTGTGAGAAAGGTAATAATATATCTGAGCCTTACCACAAAGTAACAAATTACACATGAAATGCTATCATTGAATCTCACTATTGACAAGAAAGAACTGAAGAAATGAGAAGTATGAAAGAAGGCAGAACTTTTCCTCTCTTAGATTTTGTTTGTATGTTCCCGACAGCTCCTCATATCACAGGCCCATTAATCTGTTACAGAGTTTTAAATCTCTGCTCAACATGACCATGTTTCATGTTAGAATTATAATTGGACTTTATAGATGCAAAATATTGCTATGAAACAAATACTGTGGCTGAAAAAACCAGGTTCCTTTTATTCAAGTAATTTTAAATCTCCATCTAACTATCTTAAAAGACATAGTGTGTTAAACTAAAGTTTATTGTTTTAAAGCTAGCATATAGGACGGGTGAAAAACATGTGTAAAAGTGATGACATAAATGACAATTTATTCAAATAAAATAAAATCTCATGAAGTACTCGAACACTGGAGTAAGAGAGATCAGAAAGCACTCATAAAATACTCATGAAGATTGGCTGTGCTTTGCCTCACAATGCATTTGCCTCACAATAAAGCATTGCTTTTATATATCCACAAATGCTTAACCCAGGATTCTTCATGCCATTTCCTATCGCTCTATTCCTGTGGAAACTGGATATAATTAACATTTATGATGAACCTGACTCTTGAGTTTTTATTCAAATTTGCTACCCTTCTTAAATTAACGTATAGAAAATTTAGTTTGTTAATGGTTTATCATTTCGGTTAATTCAAGTTGCAGAATTAAGGGTAAGCATAATTTAGAATGAGATAAATTAGAGATGATATTAGGTTTTCAAAGTCAGAACTAGACTAGAAAGATTTCAAAATTCTTTGCTTTGGTCTTGGGGCCTTCAGTCTATGTTGGCCATGCGCTAAGTAGATATTAATACTGACACAGTTATCTGAGTAGCAGACTGCCATCACCATGAAGAACTAGCCCATATGTGAGCTGTGTTCATTGTGTTGTTAAAAGTAATCTTACTGTTAAAGGTGAACAGGTTTTAAAATCTTAAGGATTCTGAACTGTTCATGAGTTTAATTATGGCACTTCATAGTAGGCTATAATTAGCCGAGAGCCCTGAATTAATAGAAAAAAATCTACCCAAATGCTTAGTTTTACATTGTAAACCATTTAGCAGTTACGGTAAAGCCCATTTAAAGGCAGCTTTAAATGACCTATGGCTGGTTTCCAAAATAAATAAATTAAAATTTGGCTGTTAGAGAATGTTAAGAGTTAAAAACAATTTTAATGGAAAGCAGTGGTGGACTCTGCACTACTAAGGTTTTTTTGGTCTGTTGTTTAACTTTCTTTAGTGAACTTGAATATGACAATACCTCAGTAATAATTTGAACACTAGAAACTGACAATTCTAGAGGCCATTTAATTCACATTTAGTAATCCCTTTATACTCATAGAGCTTAAAAAAAATCAAAATCCATTAGTAAAATGACTGGGATCACAAATAGCAACAAAGAACTGGTAGGTTCTTCATTCTTTTTCTTTCCTGGTTTCTTGTTCTTGTGACTGACAATTGCTGTTGCTGACAGCCAAATGATAGCAACATTGTTCTCTTGATTTATGATAAATTGTTGAACAAATTATAGTATCCAATGAATCATTATTAACTGAAAGCCATTAGAGCTTTAAATGTTTTAGTTTTTCCCCACTATGAAAGAGAATACATTTGAACCTGGCAGTAGTGTTTCCTTCACAAAACCTGTGCCAGCTAAAAAACCGCATGCTACCTGAATTCAGTACATTTGGTTATTCCTACTTACCAAGACAGGTGTTTTAATTGCAGCTGTGGCCAGTTTTTCATTGTATGGAAAATCAAACCGTAGCCTAATTGATTGCCATGAGCATTCGAGTTGCATAAAGAAATGTGTCTGTAAGAAAATATGAAGCACAAGTTATGTTTGGATAACTCACTGTAAAATATAAATTTCTTCTTTAAAGTTTGCTTCTCTATAATTGCTAGCTAATTTAAAAAAAAAAACAAATTAATCACATTGATTAAAGCCCAAATTAATCACATCAAAACATCAAACAAATAACTTCTACTATTAAAAAGCAAATTCTATTTTCATTATAATTTTAATTGAATTTATAACGATTGCCAATAGTTACTGACTAGCAGCATCGTCCTGAAATTGTGTACAATTATATTTTCAAATTTTAATTACTATCAAAAAATAATGTAAAAGATAGCATTTTTAATAAGTAGAAACATTTTATATTATCAAGTAAAGCCAGCCTAGATTCAGTCATTATTATGTTAATTATTGAATATTCAATCTTGTTTTTAACTCACTTATTTTATTGGGCCATAGAAAATTATGATAGTTTGATATAGCTTTAAAGTAGTGTCTTAATCAAACACTGCTCACTTTTGAATGTGGGACTAGGGGTGGGAAATTTTTCTTCAGAAACAGATGAATGACCTCATTTAAACTCTCACCAAATGTTTTTGGCTCTGTATTTCTTCATTAGATCCAGATGTTATAGTATTAGCTGCCTGTAGCCATTTACACTAATAATCCACAAATTGACATTTTTGCTAATAATATAGCAAGCTAAGGTTTTTTCTTTGTCACTTTTACTTAAAATGGTGGGATATGGATAATGATGGCAATTCTCAGTCCCCATAGTAGCCTATTTCCAAACTTCCCTCTTTGAATGATACCATCCATTAGAAAGTAATGGGCAAGATGTTGTTCTTTCAAAACTCCATTGAGTAATGGTCATGTTAAATAAAAAATGAAGGACATATTTTACTTATGTATGTAATTTATCAACATGAGAACAAATGTCCAATAATTTATTACTTAATCACAAGACTAAATAAAGATTACATTATAATAGATAATGTTGTTCCTAAATTACATATATTCATGTATATGTTTGTTTATAAGAGGAATATGTGCTATGATTTCTTACAAAAGACAGAAGTTACTATACTCACTATGTTAGCATTGCCATTTTGATTATATCAGATGGAAACAGTACTCATTTATCAAAATCAGTAGTGTCTTATTTTTTAATACTTGCTTTTAAAAAATTACAACCACCTGTGGTCTCTACCATAATCTTTCCAAATCAGAACCTGCAATTTTTCAAGAGACCTGTTGTTTCTATGGAGAGTTAAATTTTCTAAGATATTTACTGATCTCGTGTTAGTCTTGGTAGTATTTATTTTTCTCCATTTTTGCTCCATTTTAATGACTGACATTCTTTATTTTCTGGCTCACTTATTTTTTTTTTTTGGAAGTTTGATGCCAAATGGTTCCCCAATCCATTTTTTTTTTACTCTAGTCACAATAGCACCAAAAATTAAGAGGATTCACAGAACTTTTGTCTTAAATAAAATTATTAATTCTGATGTTTATTTCCTCCTGGTGACATCTTTCTTTAGAAATTCCATAATATTTACTTCTGTAATCTATCTATAGCATAATGAAAAATACGATTATATATAATAGAGATATTTGATACTTATGTCTGGTTGGTGTATCACAGCCGTTATGTTAAAATAGAATGTCTAAATTACTGAGAAAGTTAACATTAACAGACAAAAAATTAACAGAGACTGCTGAGTAACAATATATTACATGAAGATAGGTTGTAATAATTTAATGTACTCAGTTTTTTCACCTATTCTTCAAAATAAATGGGTCCAGACATTATTAAAGGAAGAGAGAAGTATAAGATTTGACATTGTCTTCAAGGTGTTCACAATCTAAAAAAAATCAACAATTTTAAAGAGCATGTGTAAAATACAAGGTAACAAGTTCTCTGAGATTAATAATGGAGAAGATTACCATATGCTGGAGCCAAAGAAGATTCTGTAAATTTCTTAAATCCTGACTTGAGTAATGTTTTGGAAATAAAAATTAAAAGTGTTCAAAGATGATAAATTTTTCTTAAGAAAGCATAAGAAGAGATAGGGCATGAGAAATAGCAGTGCATATATTCTCGAGAATATTAATTGTATTGTCCGGAAGCTACTGAAGAAAAGATGATGGTGTAAATGTAAATTATTGTTAAAAATAAATTTAGTTTTTCCAACAACAAATCTGATTATAAAGGCTAAGACTTATTAAGGACTTACTATATGTTAGTCCTATTCAAAGCATGTTAATTCATTAACTGAATCAATATGCACAATATATGAGGGAGTGATTATTTATATCCCCATTTTACAGTTGAGGATTCTGAGCCATAAAAAGTCTAAATAACTTGCCATAAACTACCCAGATAATTTTATCCTAGAAATGCCCACTCTGGAGCCCATACTATTATCTCCTATGCTATACTCACTCTATAGCCCTACTGCATACCTCCCAACCACTGACAGAATATTTTGGAAGTCCTCAATGAAATTACAAGTCTCTTATGTTAGATTACAATGTGAGTGAGGGTTGATATTCCAGTTTCCTTCTCCCTCCATGCTTCATTTTTTCCATGTTCATTCTACAGACAGCTGTTTCTCAGCCTTACTTACTTCCTAAACTATCTACCAAATTTGTGATTTAACTTACTTCCTGGTAGATATTTTTACCTGGATTTCCTTTTGGCCTACAACTAGTTAATCTTAAAAGGTTGAAAATCAGAATTATAAATTTGACCTGTTTATGGCTTTTCTTTGTCTTACACTTGGCAGCAGTATTCTCCCATACACAATTCTTCTAGACACCAGATCCTCAGAATTGTCCTTAATTCTCACTTTTCCTTCACTTACTTCTGCTAATCTATCTTCAAACCCCAATGAAGTCGTTTCAGTCCCAATGCCAATGTAATCACCCTAGTTAGGACTAAAATATTTTTGTGCCTAGATTGTTACAATTGAACTTCAATAAGTTTCCTTACATTTAGCTTCTCTTTGCTCTAATTGGTATGACATAATTTTACTTCCAAATTACTTTCAGAATCCAGGTATTTTCCAGCTCAAAAACTCTTTCATGCCTCCCCAAAGTCAAGTGATTATATTTTGGGCCCCAAAGCAAGTTTACCCTAAAGCTACTGAAAATTGTGCATCAGGGTCCTTCACTCCCAACCAATCCCTATAAGGCTCTGTACCCAAGTTCATATGTGTAATTTTGCATTATATCATATTTAAAGAAGGGTTGCCAAATTGAATATGTTTCAGGAATTAAATAAAACCTGGATCTATCCCAGGCTGGGCTTCATGGTTAACATTTAAAGTCACACTATCATAAACCTATTCAATTAACTGAAATTCAAATATAGTTGCTTGGCTAGAAGAATGTGTGAGAGAAAAACAACAGCTTACAAATTATGGGAGATCTTTGTAGGTTTTTCACAGTAGGCATGAGAGAAAAGGTCTAAATTTGCCCTTTCCTCAGTCTTATTCCTCTACACTTCGTGTGAAAGAGTTCAACCTAGGATTCTCAATGTATTGTGGCTCAGCCTATGGAAAAAACAAGGGGATAATTTTGTGATCACTGACAAAGATGCAAACTGCATTAGTCACACGATAAAGTGTAAGGAATTGTTCTATGTGCATCTTAAATACTCCTAAATAGCTAATTGAGGACCAAGAGAAAAGTGTAAAAACTGGCAAGATCACCCTTACAAGAAAAAGATATCCAAAAATCTGTTTATATATTCCAAACTGGAAAACTCTTGAATGTTTTAATTTCTGAATTCTAGGGGTGCCTGGGTGGCTCAGTCAGTTGGGTGTCTGACTTCAGCTCAGGTCATGGTCTAACGGTTTGTAAATTCCAGCCCCGCGTTGGGCTCTGTGCTGACAGCTCAGAGCCTGGAGCCTGTTTCAGATTCTGTGCCTCCCTCTCTCTCTGCCTCTTCCCCGCTCACCCTCTGTCTCTGTCTGTCTCAAAACTAAATAAACATTAAAAAAAATTAACTTCTGAATTCTATACCAATGGCTAAAACACAGGATTCCCAAGTGGAATTGTGACCATACACAAATTTTGTCTGGCCTACTATGGGATTTGTTGAGAGATTCCTGAACTATAAGACCTTATTTTTATTCTTGATTTTGATGCTAAATTTCCAACAGGGACTAGGAGACTAAAGCTTACTACCCAAGAAACTTAACAGAAGGCTGTTTAAATACTATCTTTGAAATTACCCCTATGACTAGACCACCCAGATTCTTCCCTTCACACCATGTCCTAACAATGATGTCTCCCCTGAACACTAAAGTGGTGGCAGAAAATTCATAAGTAATTGCTTTCTACTTCCTATCAGGTAACTCTCGAATGTCTGCCATAAAATACACTTTGATCCCTTCTTTCCTATGTCTTGTTGGTGGAGAATATTCAAACTACAGACAGACAACTCTTGTGTTCAACTTTTACACATAGACTCAAGGGAAACTGCAAGTTATCACTTGCCCACTATCTAGCATTTGACTATCCTATATTTAGTTTATTAAGGGTATAATTTTGACCAATTTTCATGTATTTTTAGTTATGCTTTCAATATATATTGGACATTATTGATTCCATGCTCATGTCCCCTCAAAACTCACCATCCTGGTGTGTTCCAGTAGCATCTTACTAAAAACACCTGCAAACGTTCATCCTAGGACTTTCTGTTGGCTAATGGATAGTGAAGAGGGGAGGGAAGCCAGAAACTGTGAAGAAGTTAATGCCCCTAAAGCAGCTTCCAGCCAATGAGAATATAAATCTAAAGAGAAACTGCCCAGTTTTCTCATGGTTACGAAATACATGCATTTCAAAACCAAAGACAGACGTTTGAGTGAAGACATTTGACTGTTGAGCAAAGAATCCCATTTGTGGTAGACTGAATAATGAACCCCAAGATGTTTATATCCTAATCCACAGAAGCTGTGAATTTTACATTATATGACAAAAAGGACGTTGCAGATGTGATAAAATTAATGATACTGAGATAAGGAGATTATCCTGGAACACTTGAGTAGGCCCAGTATAATCACAAGAGTCTCTAAAAGAGAACATAGAAAGAGTCTCAGTTGAGGAAAAATTGATGTGATGATAAAGACAGTCTGCAGTGGTGCACTCTGAAGGTGGAGAAAAGGGCCACAAGGCAAGGGATACAGAGAGTATATTAATGAGGTTTCTCCAGAGAAGCAGAACCAATAGAATATGTAGATATGGATAGATATAGATACAGATATATAGAAGGACATTTATTATGAGGGATTGGCTTATAGGGTTAGAGTCTGAGAAGTTCCAAAATCCACTGTCTACACGCTGGGGACATAGGAAAGCTGGTGATATAGTTCCAGTCCAGCCGAAGGCCTGAGAACCAGGAAAGTCAATTGGTGTACGTCCCAGTCTGAGTTCTAAGGTCAGAGAATCGGGAGCACTAATGCCTGAGGCCAGGAGAGGATGGATGTCCCAGCTTAAATGCAGACAGCGAATTTGCTCTTCCTCTGCCTTGTTTTTCCATTTGGGCCTTCAATGGATTGCTTGATGCCCACTCACATTGATGAGGGTAGTCTTCTTTACTCAGTCTACTGACTCAAATAGTAATCTCTTCAGGGAACACCCTCACGGACAGACTCAGAAATACCATTATATAAACTATCTAGGAATCTCATAGACCAGTCAGTTGAACACATAAAATTAACCATCACAGAAAGCCACTAGAAATTGAAAAGGTAAAGAAAACATATTATCCCCTCCCATCCTCCATAAGAACAGTACTACAGACACCTCGAAACTGTGCAGTAATACAAATTTTGGACTTCTGGCTTTCAGAATTATAAGAGGATAAATTTGTGCTGTTTTAGGCTACTAAATGTATGATAATTTGTCATATCAGAAAGAGCAAACTAATAAACCATCCACCCACAGAGTGTAGACAGGTTGTTGAAGATGAAGTTCACAGGAGGAAGGAAGACATAGGTCTCTGAATATGTTGATAGGTATCAATATCTGGGTGTTGATTAAGTAAGGACTAAATTGTCTGGAGGGGACATGGTATGCAGGTGTGCTGCCCTCTGGGGAATTCAGCTGCCTCTGCTGCCCAGGAGGTCCCTGCCTCAGAGTTGCACAGCTGAGAAGAGGCTAATTGGCTATAGTAAGACCTCTCATCTCCCCTTAGGTGAGGAGGGATAACTCTGAGTTGTTGAAAACATTATTCTGCTCAATAATACAATATTTATTGGTGTCTTTCCCTTCTGTGTACTTTCTCACTCTTATACTAATGTTTCCAGGGATCACTTCACAAATATATTCAAATCCTTGTCTTTAGGTCTACTTTTGGGAAACACAATCTAAGACACCATAATATATCACAATTTAAAATATTAAGTAGATATTTTGTCAGTTATAGTTGTTAGTTTCTGGTAAGATAAACCAACTCTGGCTGACTGAATTAGATAAGGGATTTATCATATAGACACACAGTAGTTGACAGAATCTTTGGAAGAGCTAGAGAAGAAATATTTCAATAAAACACTTATGCATAATTCTCCCAAACTAAGCTACCAAATTTATCTAGTGTCAGAACTACTGAAATTGCCACTAGACACTGGTTTAACTGCAGTCACTTCTGCTCCTTCTTCTGTCTTAGAAATTTAATTGAACTAACGTTGCTGATACGATTGCCATTTCTGTATTGAGGGCATAATCCTACTGATCCAGAACCCCTTTATTGCTACCCAAGAAGAAAAGTGTTCTGTTTCCTGCTTCCTGTGACAGTAGCTCCTGAGTCAAGTATGAAGTACATCTGACTTGGCCAGACATAGATAACATGTCTATTTTTTGGTTGCAAGGGAGGCTGTGAAAATGAGTATCTGGCATTCTCAGCTTTTAATAATAAGAAGCAATTTCTACTTCTCACCAAAATTCATAAGGTGAGGAATTCCTCAACTATGAAGAGAGTCCTGATACTGTTTGACGACCAGAAGATATATCGATTGTTAACCATAGTGGTTATTACTACTTTGAAAATGCATGCGACAGTTCGCGTCACTCTCAAAATTATGCAATTCTCTGAAGTCAAACTCGGTGTTACCAGGAACAACAGAAATCTTAATCACTTACTTGACTTGGTTAAGTCTGCTTTACCACCATAAAAAATAAATAACTCCAATGTAATATGGCAGAGTTGGTGGTCCTAACATGCTCTCAACTAATGTCTCCTGAATCTATAAAGTTAATCCAAGAAAAACTTTCAGAGGGAATTGAACCAGGTTCACTTAATCCTTACCCTTGCACATACATAAACTTTAATTATCTGACCATTAAGTTGACTGCCATAGTTTGATTAATATATGAATTCCTAGTTTGTTAAAAGGCAGAGACATATAGAGCCCACAACAGATTGCATTGCATGTACACTCGGAAATACCCTGCTTTTAGAAACCACAGAGAATTCTGATGAACTTTTGCCAGGGGCACAGTCCCAGAAGACCATATATAAGGAAGCTTGGGAACAGTCAGTAGTTCCTACCCTAAGTCTAGACTAAACTGATGCCATGTAAAATTGTGATTTACATTTCATAGGAATCTTCGAGGAGGATTTTATTGGTTAGTACTTTCTTCTGAGAGCTCTATGGTGCCCAATTACAATTCTCTTATTTTCCTTCCAAATGTGAGAGGTATTTTGTTGTGTTTGTTTAGACTGAGCAAAATCTAATGTTATCACAGAGTTTTGCAATTTGATAAGAAACCCCTTGAATTCAATTATTCTTCACTTCTTTAATTAATCTTAGTGTTTTTTTTTCTACCTTCTTAGGTAAGTCGGAGAAATTGTCTCAAAATCAGATATAATTATGCGCTTAAGTGCATCCTAGAAATTCTCCTGGGATTTTTCTCTATCTTTTCCATTGACTTCAGATAATTCCATCTCCAAGTAAGGTTCTATTTTTACTCTGATATCTTTTTGTATATCTTTAACTTAAATACATTTCCTTAGCAAACTATTTTAAGAGGCTTTCCATGCAACCTGTCCACATAATTTCTTATCCTGTCTTTGTCCACTTCACGAATACATTCCTATCTTTAAGATAATTTCCCAGAAATTTAAAACGTTCCTGAGTGAGCATGGGTATAATGCTTTCAAAATAAGCATTCCGTTTTCTTCAGATGACTTACAAATGTGTCAGGTATTATCAACTTGGCAGGCATAAGACATTTTCTGGGCCAACCTAGTTTCTCTTTGCCTTCTTATAGTATACTTAAAGGTTTTTCTAATCTGATGTACTTTTATATGGCATAATATATAGAATTGTCTCCCTGGAAAGGCTCACTAGGGCTAAGTAATAGATCCAGCAGGCTTATCTTCAAGGCCTAGGTATGCCCCCAATAGCTGGTCATATTCAAAAATTGCCTTTTTAGTTTTTACTTTATGATGGTAGCTCCTGGGGAAAAGGAGAGGCTTTTACAATGACTGCTCACAATCCCTTCATTCCATTGAGTGCTTGTGATTTGACCAGTCAGGTTAGAGCAGAGCTCCTGCTATTCTCAAGAAATAACCAAATAACTGTAAAGTTTTGCCTTCAAATCTTACATTCCCCCCCCCCCCAATAACTTGTGAAGGCTATCACAGGTCCTTGTATCCTGATGCCTTTTCTAAGATGTCAGTTTCTTTTCACCTCTCCCCCTTACTGCTGGCTAGCTTCTTCTCTCTCTAAGAAACACTGACATATTATCACATTCTAGAAGGAAAAAAAAAATATTGCTCTTACTCCATTTTTTAACCTGACACTTAGGAAAAGCCATGGCCTGAATAGAAGTCATCATGATACTGTTGAGGTAATGGCATCACTATGACTGTTAATTTTATGTGTCAACTTGACTGGGCCTCAGGATGCTCAGATACCTGTTTGGTATGTACCTGGACACATCTGTGAGTGTGTTTCCATAAGAGATTAGCATTTGAATTCGTGGACTGAGCAAAGCCGATTGCTCTCCCCACCATGAATGGGCATCCTCCAACCAGTTGAGAGCCCAAATGAAACCAAAAGACAGAGAAAGGTTGAATTCTGTCTTTATGCCTGACTGCTTCAACTGACACCGACATTGCTCTTCTGCCCTTGGACTGGGACTTATACCTTTGGTGTTTCCGGTTCTCAGGCATTTGGACTCAGACTAGAATTTATATCACCAGCCTTCCTGGGTCTCCAGCTTATAGATGGCAGATTGTGAGACTTCTTAGCTTTCAAAATTGCATGAGTTAATTCCTTAAAAGAAATCTTCCTCTCCCCTCTCTATCTACCTAGATGTAGATATAGGTATTGATATATCAATATCAACCTATCTATCTATCTTCTAGGAATCACATTTGCTTGAAGGCCATCATTTTAGTTGTAACTATAGTTAGAATCATTTGACAAATCAGGCACTGCAGGGTGCCATTATCTTTCAAAAAAAAAAAGGAAATTAGATGCTGTTGAAACTTGTAGTATTCAGATGCTGGTTTTATTTTAACATGAACATTGTCATCCATAGCATTAAAATTGACCCCAAAAAATATTTTAGAAATCTTTAAGGAGTGCCTGGGTGACTCAGTAGTTTAAGCATCCGACTTCAGCTCAGATCATAATATCATGGTTTGTGAGTTGGAGCCCCGTGTTGGGCTCTGTGCTGATGGCTCAGAGCCTGGAGCCTGTTTCAGTTTCTGTATCTCCCTCTCTCCCTGCCTCTCCCTCATTCATGCTCTGTCTCCCTCTGTCTCAAAAATGAAGATAAACATTAAAAAAAATTAAAAAAAAAAGAATCTTTGAACTAAACTACTTAACTTAGTTTTCTACTTCTATTGAAAAAGTGTGGCCTGAGAAACAAAATGTATTCATTAATTTATGTTCAATACCTCTTTGTCCTACGTTAATCCTCAAATTATAATGACTTATTTTTGTGTCCTTTCCCTTCTTTTATCTTACTAGTAGAGAAATATTAGAAGTTTAGCATAGGAGTGCCTGGGTGGCTCAGTTTTTAAGCATCTGACCTCTGCTTATGGTCATGATTTCATGGTTCACGAGTTTGAGCCCATATTCTTCTCTGTGCTGATAGCTCAGAACCTGGAGCCTGCTTCAGATTCTCTGTCTCCCTCTCTCTCTGCCCCTCCCCCACTTGTCCTCTCTCTCTCTCTCTGTCTTTCAAAACTAAAAAAACAATTAAAAAAATAAAGAAGTGTTTAGTATAAGCACACATTGGCTTTTGAGGTTGGTCTTTAAGTAGATCTCCAAAGGCAAGTGCTGGCTTTTCCATCTGACTTCTGGTTAGATTGCATCCCAAAATCTAGATAAACAACTTCTCGCTACTCAGCAAATATATGTCATAGTTTCCTGTCTTTATGCTTTTAGTCACACTGTTTTGTTTTTTGTTTGTTTGTTTTGTTTTTTTACTTGCCATTCCCATTCCCTTCTCTATTTGTGCCATCCATACTCCAGGCCATCTCAAACCTTTCTTACTCCAGGATTCTTCTCTTGGCTCTCTCAACCAAATAAAATACTCCTAAGTCCTTATAATATTTCATGGACTTATCCCAGTCTTCCTTGAACTATGGCTGTTTTATGCTTGTTACAGCCTTGTTGCTGATTTATAGGCTATGTGATGCCTGACTTGTTGGGCTTACCTGAGCAGCACATATCAAAAAGATTTGGTGAACTGATTTGAATTGTATGAATTCTGAATCATATAATTTAAAATAATAATTTCACGTTTCAAAGAAAAGACCTCACTTTCTATAAGCTTCTATGGGGTAGTGAGAAAAAAAACATATACTTTGGAGTGAAGCAGGTAAAATTTTAGTTTTGGCTCTAGAACCAACTACATGCATGATAAAAGAGCAATTATTAAACTTCACTAAGGTTCAGTTTCCTAATGTGTAAAGTGGAGGTAATTGTTTTTTAGGACTTTTG
Organism: Prionailurus bengalensis; assembly: GCF_016509475.1. NCBI lineage: Eukaryota > Metazoa > Chordata > Mammalia > Carnivora > Felidae > Prionailurus > Prionailurus bengalensis. The sequence continues at coordinate 99,187,419 of NC_057344.1, read as the reverse complement.
ACTTCCAAGCTAGAGGATATTAGGGGAGAATATATGTCATTCATCTGTCATTTTTTTATACAGCTCAGAGATTATAACTATTGTATGCACTAATGTAAATGAAATCCAATGGCTATTTGTGTAAATCCAGTTCAACTTTTATCTGTACGATTTAAAAAAAAATGGAGATTCTGAAAATGAAATCAATTACTTGGTCCTGAAACATGCATTACACTATTTTTGTTTGAAAATTATACAATGATAAACACATCATTAAATACATTAAGTCAATACAAAGGGAAACTAGATAACCAAAATATATTTGAAATACAGACAATTGTCTTGTTCTTTAAGACAAATGCACAGTCATTAAAGCTATGCATCCAAATTTATTTTGTGTGCTAAAGATGATTAATAAAAGCCAAAAAATGGAAACAAACAATTCTGCATAAGATTCCTAGGAACAATTTTTTTCTTTACTTGGTTATTTCTATGCTTTGGAAGGGAAAGGAATTTGAATATTACATTGCCTTCATGTAGGCAAATGACTGCCATTATATGTGGAGCAAATCAAGGTGAAGTAACCAGAATTTTAAATCATTCCTGGCACTCAGGATTCTGGTTCTCAGAGAGATCTATGTGGGGTGATTTGGTAAGGCAGCTAAAGAATAGTAGAGGGTACCTCTGTGAATACGAGAAATATTTTGTTAGTTTTTATAGTAATGTATTTTTGTCACAGCCCAAATATTCGTCTGGCACATAGTAGGAATTTAAGAAATTTGGGGGGAATGAATTGCTTAACAAATATTTTAAACATAAACTGTATTCATGAAAGAAAAGTTACTGTAACTAAACTAACACATAGCTATACGTGTTATTTAGTCTAGATATTTTGCTAGGGATTAGTCAAAATTAAACAAAATAAATACACAACTGCTTATAGAAGGTACAATTAACTAATAAATAGCAAAGTGTCCTATGTATTTGTTCTGGCCTGTGCAGCTATTTTTGTTTGTAATTGGTGATAGATGGACTCATCAGAAGAGTTGCTATTGATAATGCAGCAGACTGCTCTTAAGAAGCAGTCTATCCTGTGAAATAATTGGTTTAGATCTGTGTATAATAGGATTTGAATCTGTATCATCTTTTGCGAGTGACCACATTGTTACCAATTGTATTATACCCTTACACAATTATTTTTATTTCTCAATGTCTTGATATTTTGGCTTAAACAATTTATTCCCAAATATTTAATAATTATTTTTCTAAAAAAAATTTTTGTCCGTTCTCAAGGAATTAACAAAACAAAACAATTCTCTAAGATAGCCATTAGGATTTTAAAAATCCTCATGCTCTGTTTTTTCAGGATGGATTTTTCTGTCAGTAACAAAAAATTACCAGTGTCATTTTTATTGTTACAGTTCAATAATTTGTGACATTGGTAAATTTGGGTAAAGGCATTTAGTGAGCAGTTATAATCTACTGCCTCTGAGAGGTTCAAAGTTTTTCATCTTTGCTCCCCTTAACCTTGATATCCTCTGAGAACCATAGGTTTATTTGATGTTTGTTACATAGATTGTTGTATGCATAAATTATTTATATATACATATAGAAAAATATGATGGTCACATTAATCTGTGTTGAGTTCTTACATGAGTCAGATTATACTAGTCCTTGGTTTTCAAATGAATATATAAATTACAATTCTTTCTGAACCTTGGTATATTGCCCAAGGTAATCTGTAATAGTAAAATGTCTATAAAATGTCTAATCTCTAAATTTCCAAATGACAAAAGATGGATTTATTTAAAGGGAACTGGTGATAGTTAATTCTGCTATTGCCCCTTTCTTTGATTTCTACCTCATTACTCATGTAAATTACTACTTTCTTAATTTGCTTTTTATTCTCATCTACATTTAAAGAGGACACAGGAGAAATTAGGGCAGCAACATCTGGCTTCAATGAAATTGAAATAGTTATATAACTAAATGTCATAATCAATCAAACTTCATTTTGTTCTATTACACATGCTATTTGAAGCAGTCACACCAGATATACCATACAGAAGGAACAGCAGTAGAAAACAAATTAGTCCACTCTACGAAGAATTAGAAACAGAAATCCAACTATACTATCATATTCACCCCAGTTACATACTGGCTGATTGAGAATTCAGAATATAAATCTATTATTGTATGAAAAAACACAAATATCTTTTTCTTTTTCCTTTTTTAAAATATGGAAATAATACATGTAAATGACAGAAACATAGTTCAAACAGTAATAAAGGTCCAAAATGAAAAGTCTCTTCCTCTCCCCTAGTCATTCTTCCTAGAAAATGCCCTCACCAGTTTTCAGTGTTACCTTGGGTTATTTTTAAAACTGGCATGGTATACATGTATCTTTAGTTTTTGATGTGTCAATTTTTGGTATATCTCTTGTTTCTCCATTGTAAAGGATGGTAAATTTACTCTGCCTCCCTAGCTTGGTCTCTAATGAGTTCACCTTCTCTTTGCATGCCATGCTTCTCCTTAAGATGTATTTGTAATGGAAAATTCTATTATCCAACTTTTTAATGCAACCTAGAAGGTAAGTCTGTAGAAAATTTTCATCAAGATCTATTGGGGGCACTTGATACAAGAATAATAAAGTCATAAACATATGCCATGTATGAGTTGGTTTGTCCATTTACATTTGTTTTCTATTGGAGGATATAAAAGTTGTGAAGAAAGCATTGAGCAATCTAAATGATTACATAGGTAAAGCTCAGATAACAATTTCTTCATTTTACAAGTGATGATTATAGACTGAGTGATCTCTAGGATATTTTATAGCTTTCATATTATAATCCAGATTATAGATTTTGGGTTTCTAGCATTATTTCTAGGAGTAAATACATCAACAAGCTGATTCTGTAAGTCTGATTGAATTGGAATGGGTGTTCTTCAATAAAATTAGATCATTCTGCAAATTATAGACTAACGACAGTTGCCAGATTAACTAAACAACTTCTATTTTTCCCCTTTGCTTTGCTTATGAAGTTAACTTTTGTTTACAGTTTATCTTCCCATAAAAGGATTTCTCACAGGAAATTGGTGCACACTCATATCTGGCAGATAATATTTATTTTTATAAATAAAAATGAAGTCAACAAATTTTTTTAAGATCAACTTTATTCAGGCACTCTAAAATAAATAAATAAGTACAAACTTGAGGAAAACTAATTTATGCCAGGAAATTATAATACAAAATGACAACTACAATTATTGAAATATCCACATAGTTCTCTGGGAATGAAGAAAATGTACCTTGATCCAAACAATCAGAACAGAATGAGCAAAGACACATAAAGGGAAATAATAGTTTGCATATGCTTTATTACATGCTATTTGGTGTTACTGGAACAGAAGGTTTAACATTGAGGATTTAACATTGAGGCTAAGGGCATGAGATAAAATTATGGTGCTTACTTAGGGTGCCTGGCCAGTCAGTTAAGCATACAATTTTGGCTCAGGTGATGATCTCACAGCTTGTGGGTTCAAACCACCCCTCAGGCTCTGTGCTGACAATTCAGATCCTGAAGCCTACTTCGGATTCTGTGTCTCCCTCTCTCTGTCCCTCCCCTACTCATGCTCTGCCTCTGTCTCTCTCTCAAAAAAAAAAAAAAAATCTGGTGCTTACAAAAAAAATGTAAGCTAGGTATAAGTGATCTCTTAAAACTTCTAGTTTAAAAAAATTGGGGAGGCTACATTGAATTGTACAAATATATATATAATATTGTTTTACATAAAATTTTATGGTATTATAATACACATTTGTCACAATTAAAAAATAAAATAGGAGATATCAAAAAATGTAACATTTATAAAGAGTATTGTCAGATAAATTAAAAGGTCTCCTAGAGAAAATTTTATTTCCACCAGTGATAAAGTAACTGGTATAGGACTAGACTCTTCATGATAATCAACTATAAATCTGGGAAGATATACTAATTATCTTCAGACATTGTATAAAAGGTAATGAAGAATTATGATCCAAAATAGAAGGGAATCAAAAGATGGGAGTCCACATTTACGCTGACTTTTAATCAATTCTTTCTGTGCTGTGGTACAGTGATAGGAAGACTAACTCATAGAAGTCTCGTTGAGAAGATGGATCTCAAGGCTACTGAAGTGATAGAAATTTGTAGGGCAGGAGATAAGGGGCTTACACAGAAAAGGAAAATTCAAATGGACTTCTCTTGAAATATTATATGTAGGAGAGTATAGACTTGAACTGAAAAATGTTCAAGTTCTACAAACCAAAAGTGAAGAAACCTTATTAAGTAGCTGAACACTGAGTATAGACTTCAGAAGTATGACTTTGGACTAGAATGGTTTTAACACTAAAATAAAAGATGCTTTAGCCTTACCCTAATTATACTTAAAACAACCATTACATGGGAAAAACTAATGTGCAAATAATTTAATTAAATGCCATGGGGAAAAAAAAAACACTCAAAACTATTAAAGGAGACAGTAAAATTTGACATGCATTAATGTGGCATACATCATGTTTGGAATCCAGTAAAATATGAATAGATGTGCAAAGAAGCAGAAAAACATGTTCCATAATAGAAGGAAGAATAACTCCATTAAAATAAAAATAGATCTGTCAATGGAATTTGTAGGCAATAATATAGACATATTAAGATGTTTTTCAAATATTTAGGAAAATATAAAAATAATGGAAGAACAAATATAAAATCTCCTTAGAGAAATTAAAACTATAAAAATAAACCAAATGCACATTCAAAACAGAAAAATCAGGTTTCCACAGTGAAAATTTCCTAAGGTGGGCTCATAAGCCAATAAGAATCTATTAAATAAAATATTTGAACATGAATAAAGGGACAAACTGATGCTTCAAACTGCTTCAAACTGCAATACAGAGATTAATTAACTAAAAAAAAACAGTTTCAGGAAACTCAGGGAAATTTTTAAGTAATATCAAATGCATACAATTGGAGTACCATAAGAAGAGAGATAAATTTAAGAAAAAATATTTGATACTAATGGCCATATAATCTAAATTTTAATATAGATGCAAATCAGCAGTTTTAAGGAGCTCAATAAACAGTAAGCAGAATATACATAACAAAATGTACATCATAATCAAATTGACAAAAACCAATAATAAAGACAAAAACTTTGAAAGAACTAAGAGAAAAAAGACAAAATACATTTAGAGGAAAAACATAAAGAATAATATATTTTTTAATTAAAATGTTTTTCTTTAAAAGTTTTCAACCTATAATTTGATATCCAACATAAATATGCTATGAAAATGAAGAGGAAAAAAAGACACTTCTTCCTTTTTTTTAAAATATAATTTATTGTCGGGGCGCCTGGGTGGCGCAGTCGGTTAAGCGTCCGACTTCAGCCAGGTCACCATCTCGCGGTCCATGAGTTCGAGCCCCGCGTCGGGCTCTGGGCTGATGGCTCAGAGCCTGGAGCCTGTTTCCGATTCTGTGTCTCCCTCTCTCTCTGCCCCTCCCCCGTTCATGCTCTGTCTCTCTCTGTCCCAAAAATAAATAAAAAACGTTGAAAAAAAATTTTTAAAAATATAATTTATTGTCAAACTGGCTAACATACAGTGTGTAAGGTGTGCTCTTGGTTTTTGGGGTAGATTCCCATGGTTCATTGCTTACATACAACACACAGTGCTCATCCTAACAAGTTCCCTCCTCAATGCCCATCACCCATTTCCCCCCCCCCCCCACTCCCTATCCACCCTCAGTTTGTTCTTTGTATTTAAGAGTCTCTTATGGTTTGCCTCCCTCCCTCCCCTATTGTAACTATTTTTTCCCCTTCCTTCCCCACTGGTCTTCCATTAAGTTTCTCAAGATCTACATTTGAGTGAAAAAATATGATGTCTGTCCTTCTCTGACTGACTTATTTCACTCAGCAATACATTTCAGTTCCACCCACATTGCTGCAAATGGCATGATTTCATTCTTTCTCATTGCCAAGTAGTATTCCATTGCATAAGACATTTCAAAGTGAAGAAAAGCTGTGAGAATTTGGGGCTTACAAAACCTGCACTAGTATCTATGATGATATTTACAAGAGACAAATTAAAAGAAACATATAGACTCAATGCAGAAAGAAAAAAGAGACCAAACACCAATCATAAAAAATGTAGCCAATCATTAATTGGCTATATTAATAATAAAGCCAATTCCAGAATAAGAAGGATTATTAGGAATAAAACAGTCATTTCACATTGATAAAAGTTGAATTAACTATGAAGACATAATAGTTCATAGTACATAGTAGTACTATGTACTAGTATGTACATATGTACATACTAGTACATAGTAGCAAACCTTCAAATATCAAAATATGAGAACTGAAGTGATGAAGAAACAAACTCATATTATAGTTGAAAATGTCAAAACCTCCCTTCAGTCATTTATAAAATAAATATATAACAAATCAGTCAAGATATAAAAGACTTGAGTGATACTATCTGCCAACTGGATTTAACTGACATTTATAGAAAATTACACCTAATCACAATGATCTACACTTTTTTTTTCTTCAATTACACATAGACAATTACCGAGAATAGGCCTTGGGCCAAACATAAAATGATCCTCAATAAATATGAAAGATTTGAAATTTGTTTTCACAACAATGAAATTATATAGAAATTGATAGCAAAAAAATCTCTCTAAAATCTCCAAATATTTGCAAATTAAGCAGCATTTTTCTAGATAATCTGTGAGTTAAAGAAGAAATCATAAGGAAAATTAGAAAATATTTTTAAGTAAATGATAATTGACATAAAAATTTGTGTGATGTAGCTAAGGGAGTGCTTGGAAGCTAATTTATAAAAGCTTATAGAGAAGAAAAAATTTAATCTGATGATCTAAGTATCCACCTTAAAAAGATAGAAAAAGAATATCAAATTAAATTCAAAGTAAGCAAAGAAGGGACACCTGGGTGACTCTTGGTTTCGGTTCAGGTCATGATCTCAGGGTTCAGAATATCAAGTCCCACATCAGGCTCCATTCTGATGGTGTGGAGCCTGCTTGGGATTCTCTCTCCTTCTCTCCCTCTCTCTCTCACTCTCTCTCAAAATAAATAAAAATTTTTAAAAAAGTAAGCAAAGTAAAGAAATAGGAAAAAGTGAAATCAATTAAACAGTAATAGAACAACATGATTAATAAAAATAAAACTTGATTCTTTAAGTTCTTGATAAATCACTAACTATACTAATCAAAAAAAGAGAAAAATTAAATGAATGATATAGGAATTAAATAAGAAACATCACTGGATCCTTCAGACAATAAAAGGATAATAAAGGAATATTACAATGAAATTACTGGTTCAACAACTTAGAAGATATGGACAGATTCCTTGAAAAGAAATTATCAAAAGTTTCACAAGATAAATGTAAAAAATAATAACCTTATATGTATTAAAGTAATTGTATTTTAATTACAAACTTTCTGACCACGAAAATTTCAGGCAAGAAAAGTTATCCAAATTCCATGAAAAAAAGTACAAAAAACATTCTACACAAACTCTTTCATAAAGGAATAATAAACACTTTTCATATTAACTTGTAAGGCTAGTAATTCCAAAGACATTACGAGAAAAAGAAACTACACAATAAAATCATTTATCAAAATTGACCTCAGATTTCTTTCACAGGTCATAGAATATTTTTGACTTTGAGGGCCATACTGTCTCTGTTGAAACTGTTCAACTCTCCGTAGTGCAAAAGCAGTCATAGAGAATAGCTAAATGAATCAGCATGGCTATGTTCCAGTAACATTTTCTCTATCAGACTAAACCCTCATAATAGTGTAGGTTCTATAAATCGTAAACAAATATTAGCAAAATGTATACAGCAAGCTCTAGAAATATTAATATAAAATGACCAAATTTGATTTATTGCAGGAATGACACATTATTCTTCGACTCAAAATCAAGCCATATAACTCATTATATCCATTAAAGAGAAAAAATCATGTGATTACATTAATAATTTTAGGAAGTATTGGACAAATCCAATATCCACTCATAATAAAAGCCACCATCATTCTATTGTTAGAGATGGAAAATCTCTCAATTTGATAAAATGCATTTACAAAAAACAAAACTACAGCTAACATTGTAATAAATGTTAAAAAGTGAGAATATTCCCCTTAAAATTGCAAAATGAGGCATATGTGACTGTTCATTGAAATGGAGGTCCTAGCCAGTGCATTAAGGCAAGAGAAAGAAAAAGAAAGAAAACACCAATTCCAAAGGAGGAAGTAAACTTATCTATATTCCCAGATAAATTCTAAGGAATCAAATCAAATCAAATCAAAACAAAACAAAACAATAATAACACAAAACTAGCAATGCTAATAAAAGAATTTAGCAGACTCATGCTATGTATTTATATTTCTATTGGAATTTAAAAGGACTATCAACACTCAGTGTTGACACAGAAATGGAAATTAGTGGTGGAAGGATAAAATGATAAAAATCATCTTGGAAATTAGTTTTTCAGTTTCTTAAAGTTAAACTTAAATATTTTAAAATATGACCCAGCCATTCCATACTTAGGCATTTAAACAAGAGAAAGAAAAAAAAAAACATGTACACAAAAAGGTATACAAGGATGTCCAGAACATAACAAGGATATTCATAGTTGCTCTAGCCAGGAAACATCCAAATTTCCATCAACTGGAGAATGTCTATACCTTGAGATAAATGTTTAATATCTGATGCAATTTGGGACATAGCATTAAAATATTTTGTAAAGACTGACCAGTTAATAGGAGTTTGAAGCCTTTTAAGCATGGAATCTATGTACTCACACTTTTGTTTAAATGTTTATGTACTTTTTTGAGAGAGAGAAAGAGAGAGAGCAGGGTAGGGGCAGAGAGAGAGGGAGAGAGAATGCCAAGCAGGCTCCCTGCTGTCAGCACAGAGCCCAACACAGAGCTTGATCCCATGAACTCTGAGATCATGACCGGAGCCAAAATCAACAGTTAGTCACTCAATGGACTGAGTCATCCAGGTGACCTTAATATGCTCACACTTTTTAATGGTTTTTAATGGTATATTTATATTTTGATAGATCAATATAGAGTGTATAGAGGAGAAATAGAAATGAATAATACTTAATATAGGAATATCAATTAAAATTAAGAAAATAACCTTTTATTTTAGGAAATAAGCAACGTGGGTAATTTCTCTGGCAAGAATTACAAACCTACAGACATAAGCTAAACAGATGTCTGAGTCAACCTCAGAGTTGTAATGAGAATTCAAAAACTTGATATTCAGTATATTCTTAAGAAAAGTCAGATATCCATGACTGAAGGCAATATAGTATTTAGCATTGCTATACAATTAAGCGTTCATACTTCTATATATTCCAGCCCTCACCTTTTTCCTAAGATACATGAACCATCTTTAAAACATGAGCTCACAATTCACCTTGTGATTTTGTCATTATTTTACAATTTGACATCAGATGAGATAAAGACAAAATTCAGAGAAAAAGAGAATATATAATATTTTTTTCTTTCTTTTTTTTAAAGGGAACCATTCAACATCTGCTATGTTTTTTTAAATTTTTTTTAATGTTTATTTATTTTTGAAAGAGAGACAGAGCATGAGTGGGGGAGGGACAGAGAGAGACGGAGACACAGAATTTGAAGCAGGTTCCAGGCTCTGAGCTGTCAGCACAGAGCCTGAGGTGGGGCTCTAACTCACAAACCATGAGATCATGACCTGAGTCAAGGTCAGCCACTCAACTGACTGAGCCACCCAGACGCCCCAGAAATATATATTTTATATCATTATACTATCAAATTATATTCATTATTCACTTAATATAGTTATCAATATTTATAGTACTATTAATACATAAAGATAAATTTAGAAGTTTTCCCTAATTTTACAAATGATACTTGCTTTTGAGTGTACTTCATAAAATTGTTGAAACGTTTGGCTTGGTTTTAAATGAAAATTTTCAATGGCATATTATTATATTTTTTAATTTGAGATTGGATTTTTATTAACTCAGATGCCATCACCTCAGTTTGCCTTTTGCTAACAGATTTAATTAGAGATGTTCCTCATGCCTCCTCCCACCTGACCACCTAACATGCACTTTCACATATTATTCTGTTTCATTTTGTCCATGGTAATTATCCTTATGTGAAGTAGTTTTTACTTACAAGTTATTTTCTATCTCCACTCACTATTATGTGAATTTTAAGGCAGGGGGTTTTCTTGTTTATGTATTATACCCAGTGCCTATGCTATTGATACATTCATATTAAGCACTCTGTAAGTTTTTCAATGAGTGAATAAAATAGTTAATGAATAAACTTTCTAAAGGTATCTATAATAGCAAGCATGTACTGCATTAATTCAATTGTATTTTTTATACTTATTTTTCTTAAATGAAAAAGAGAAAAATGTTATAATGCCTGTTCATTTTCTTCTAATTTCTCTGGCAAATGTTGAAAAGTCAAGGGTGGAAAGAATTTAGAATTGTGGGATTATAAAAATAATTGTTTAACATGATATGTTTAAGTGATCATAACCAAACTCTGATTTGTGTCATAGAGGGAATAATTCTAGTCTCAAGAAGTGGATTGGAAAAATCTCAAGCGTCAGTTCCTGCAATTTCACATATAAGTAGATAAGTAGGTTTTAGAAAAGGTCACTGAAATATAATTATAACCACTTATTAAAGAAAAAAAATGATCTCTAGCCAAAGCCCCAAAGCTTTATATCTTGATGAGTAGAGTAAAAAAAGCTAAATCTGGTCCTAATCAGCTTTAGGTCAATGACTCCATCAGCCAGTGATTCTGCCTGGTCTCATTCTGGGCTAAGAAAAAAAATTAACGAAATCAGAAAAATTACCACTGAACCCTTTGGGAAGTGGTTCAAATCCTGACGGATATGAAGGAAAAAGCATGAATGTGATCTTTTCAGAACAGACAGTGATGTGTGTGGAGAAGTCCTGGGTCATTTTCTGTAATCCCTGAATGTTTCCTCATTAGTGGTATATATAAATCTCTTCTCTTCTTCTACTAACCCCTCTCTATCTAAAGTATCAGTGTAAATCACTATTTTATATCTGATCAAATTAGGAAGTTTAAAGTATTTCCTACTGATAGATTAAAAAACTTAAATTCTATAATACTTTCTAATTCCAAAAGGAAACTCAACTCACTTTATATTTAATAATAATATTCCCAGGATTCAAATGATGCCTGGATAATGCAGAGACAAAAGAGTACTTCCAAGATTCCATTAATACTAACTTCAGCATCAGCCATGACCTTGTATGGATCGCTTCTGCATAACACTTATATACAATAGAAATCAGACAATAACAGCGTGGCTCAGTCAGCTAAGCTTCTGACTTCAGGTTAAGCTTCTAACTTCAGCTCAGGTCATGATCTCACGGTTCGTGGGTTCGGACTCTGCATCTGGCTCTCTGCTGTCAGCAGAGAGCCCACTTCAGATCCTCTGTCCCCCTATCTCTTTGCCCCTTCCATGCTCGTTCTCTCTCTCTCTCTCAAAATAAATAAACTTAAAAATATTAGATAACATAAATTGATTTACAAAAGCTAGTTAGTAAAAACTATCAGCTAACTGATTAATTTCTATTTCTTATTTTTTCCCTGTTTTTACCCAACCTGTCCCTGAGGATTGATTATACTTTAACTGCTTTGGATTAAATCATTCAAACTTAAACCAATGTGATTTTGAAAATTTTCAATGTCATATAGTTACTCACTTTTCATTCATTCATTCATTCATTCATTTAAACAACTATGTTTGGATTCATCAATCATTTATTGCTTGTCAATATATAACATTAGATTCCATCTCCTTATAAGAAAGAATGGCAGGAAGATATTCTGAAGAAAGAATATTAACACCTAAGCTTCTAATTAAATAATGGGTAGCAAAAACAAATTAAAAAAATAAAAGGAAATAGTATCGAATATATAAGGGAAATAAAAAGAAAATTTAATTTTAAATAAATTATTTAAAAATACAATCCCCAAATATGCAGTGTGTTATATAAGTTTTCTTTCTGGTGTTTTTTGGTCAGAGCCAACTAGTTTCCACATCTTCATTTTATGGTTAATTATGTCACTAGAATCTCCAGTTGCAATTATTAACTGATTACATATAGTTGGAGGGACCAACCTTAATGAATGTTGAATCATTTTAAAACTTCTTTTGGATGATGTTACATGTACTATAGTATTAAATATTTTACATTTTATATTACACTAGTACAATCAATTTTTAATTCATGGTACATTCAAATTAGTAATAACAGCATGATATACCCTGATGGGAAATAGTTTATCTATGCGTATTTTGAATAGGATATGAAAGTGAGGTAGCGTTATGAGGGAAGATATTTATAATGATTTTATAATAAATTAATTTCATATTAGTAAATATCCATGATACAGAGTATATTAGTCATGTTTCAACTAGCGACATAGAACTAATACGAGATGAGTACTGAGAAATTTATTGGAAGAAATTGACTTACGCCAAATTGCTTCACAACTGCCACCTGCTTCCCCGTACAACACAGAGGATGATTCCTAGTTGTTTTAAGCTAATTGTAGTGATTCAGGTGCTGTTATCAGCAATTGTGTTAGGCTTGGGACTGATATAATCGTGAACAATGAGAGCTGGAAGACAGCACTTCAAAGCTGTCATTTTAAAGACAAATTCTTTAAAATAGGTACAAGGATATTTTTGTAGTTATAAGTCATGCTTAGGATTCTACAACTGTTTTTACAAACATGAGAACAAATGTGAGAATATAAAAAAAAAATATGGTAGGAGCATCTGGGTGGCTCAGTTGGTTAAGCGTCCAACTTTGGCTCAGGTCATGTTCTCATGGCTTCTTGGTTCGAGCACCACCTCAGGCTCTGTGCTGACAGCTCAGAGCCTGGAGCCTGCTTCAGATTCTGTGTCTCCCTCTCTCTCTATGCCCCTCCCCCACTTGTTCTGTCTTTGTCTCTCTCTGTGTCTCAAAAATAAATAAAAACATTAAAGGAAATTAAAAAAAAAGAAAGATGGTAAGAACTTTGGCCCTTGATAGTATTATTGAGTCACAAAATAACCAACTCTGAAAGCTACCCCATTCTATCATTCATCCATTCATTTATTTGATAGTACCTTTTCCTTGTTAATTCTGTTTGGGTTGGAAATTTACATTAAATGAAGTTTGTAGCCTCTTAACTGATATAAAGTCCAAATGAAGTTGCTTAGTAAAGCATGGAATTAAAGAAATGGGATTTAAATGATTCAAATGTTTATTGGCCTCAGAGAAAAGTACTCTAAAATAACATCTCTTTCTCTACACTTTTAGAAACCCAAGTATTTGAACTGAGGAGTCAGCAGTTATTCCCTCAGTGGTTCTCAGGCATGGATCAAAACTACCAAAGAGTTCACTGAGGCATGAGATTCCAGGTTACTCATCTTACATGCACCTCCCTTTTTTCTCTAAGGCATCCTTTTAGATCTACTCTCACATAGCTTCCGGGGTAAGTGGAGCTTTACTTTCCTCATGTGTTTTGTTTTGTTTTGTTTTGTTTAATGTTTATTTATTTTTGAGAGAGAGAGTGCATGTGTATGTGTCCAAGAAGGGGAGGGGCAGAAAGAGGGAGAAAGAGAGAGAGAGAGAGAGAGAGAGAGAGAGAGGGAGAGAGAATATCCCAAGCAGGCTCCATCCTCGGCATGGAGCCTGAGGCAGGTCTCAGTCTCACAAATCATGAGATCATGACCTGAGCTGATATCAAGAGTCGGATGCTTAACAGATTGAGCCACCCAGGTGTCCCTCCTCATGTGTTTTCTTTTTGAATTTTGCCAGCGATTTCTCTCTCAATAGATCACTAGTCTGTTGGTAAGAGGTATAAGTCACCTACCCCCAGACTTGATTGAGGTGGTGAGGGGTGGCAAGGAGAAGCTCTTTTATATGGTGTCATCCAATGCTATCTGGGAACAGTACCTCATGGCTGAATCTGATATTGTGTGAATTCGTATCTCTGGAAGCAGTGATTTCAAAATTTTCTATGTTCTCCTTGGTGGTTAGACTGTCTTGGGCCGGCAGTCATGTCCAGACAGGTTGCTGTAAGCCCATGTCTTTCTCTCCTTAGAGGAATTCTCCAACACTTTATCCCATTCATGGGATCTACCAGATGCCCCAAAGAGCTCTTACACCCAAGCTGATGGGGTCATTCCAAAGCTCTATGGATGGTCCTTGGTCCAGTAGGGCAGCATCATAAGTGGGCCACATCTAATTACCACGGTAGTATTTCTTTCACAGGATTGCATGAGATTGGGCTACCAGACTGGCACTGACATGCTGATCTTGCATGACTCTCAGTCACAACAGACATGCAAAGAATTCTAGACTCTGATGATCTTTGGACTTGAGCCATATAAAACCTGTGCATAGGCTCTTCCTTGCCACTATTCTGACCACGGTGCTCATTCTGATCTGCAGCACCCAAAGGCAGAGGGGGTGACAGCAGGTGTCCTTCATCTTGTGCACTCCCAGGCATTGGCACCAATGGTAGTCACTCCACCAACTCAGTTCTCCAGGGATAACCTGCCGATATGCTCTGAGATTTTTTAAGAGTGTTGGCCTGCAACATCAGTAGATACTTCTGATTGATGTCCCCTCATACTTTAATTGAAACATTGCAAGTTATGAAAACGAGAAGGGGGCATTCCTTGCATAAATTAAAGAGAACTCTTGACTCTTCATTCCACTGATGGTACTATGTAGAAGACAAATTTGCAGCTAACATTGAAAGAAATCTCGTTTTAGAAATGTATAGACTATGACTTAAATAATTCAAGAGAAATCATAATTGGAATATATATTGTTCTGTTTTTAGCCTATAATACTCCAAATAGTAAATGAACAGGACCAGAAGGCAAGTTATGTTTCATGTTCTCCTGCATACTCTGGTAAAACTTGTATTTGTGGACATCATCAACAAAACATAATAACAGCCATTAAGAGAGTCATTGGAAGCAGATATTTACTGGCTGTGGATGATGCAGCATCATGAGTAATGAGGTGAACATCATTAAAAAAATAAATTAAAGTTACTAAGAAATAGCAGAAACAAGAAGATCTGAAATTGTTTTTATACAAAAGAGTTCCAAAAAGCCATGGCATTGTGAATAATAATAGCCTTGCTATTTATGATAAAGGATATGAAATAAGCCACTAACAATGCATTTGGCAAGGAAAAGCAGAGAGATGGTTCTTGGACCAGAAGAGGAAGACATAGTACCTGGACACTACAAGATTCTTCCCATGCACTCATTGAACATAAACAAAATATGTAAGTTACTTCTTATTTATCTATTGTTCTAAATTACTGACAAATCAATATGTTTCATATAGGTTCATATATTTTTACTCAAATTGCTTATAGAAAGAGAAACCTTACAAAATCTATTTTGCCTAGGGCCCTACAAACACTAAGGGCAGATGTGCTGGGCAACTTTGGAAACATTAAATTTAGAGCTTCTCTCCATTTATCATGCAGTGTCTTCAGCTTTGAGCCCTTTGCCAATTTGGATGCAACAGAAACAATACTATTCCATACTTATTGACATATTCATTGATAGATACACACACTGAAAGCTTGCAATGCAAATTAAGGAATGAAAAGACTTGAATACTTAAGAAAAAATAAAATTGTGTATCTTACTTATACTTCAACCAACATATATTAATACCTAATATATATATATTATGTATTTACTACATGTCATAAATTATTTTACCCTCTTGCAAATATTGAAATATTTATTCCTCATAACAGACATATGATATAGTTACACTTATTATCCAGATTTTGTAAATAAGGAAACTGAGGAAAAGGGAGATTAAGTAACAGTCAAGGGTCACATAGTTGCATATGAAAAATGAGATTTTAACCCAGAAAGCCAAGTTCTCAGATACATCCTTATACTAACTCTCATATGAACTTTTATTCTCTCTTTTGAAGTTATATCCATGCACAATTTACCTTAGAATGTATTTTTAAGGAATGTATTATTTGAAACAAAGTGTTTCAAAAAATTTTTGTTGTTATTGACATTTAGCCAGGAGACACTGAGGCTGTGATTGGATATTTTAAAGCAGTGTATAAGAAATCCAGTAAAGAGGGGTGCCTGGGTGGCTCAGTGGGTTAAGCGTCTGACTTCAGCTCAGGTCATGATCTCAGGAGCCCTGTGCAGGGCTCTGTGTTGACAGTTCAGAGCCTGGAGACTACTTCAGATTCTATGTCTTCCTCTCTGTCTGCCCTCCCCTGCTCAAGTTCTGTGTCTCTCTCCTTCAAAAAGAAATAAACATTAAAAAAAAGAAAGAAAGAATTTCCATAAGTTGTGGGTAGATGTTCAAATATGTGAAAAAGGAATTATAAGAAAGACGTTTAAAAGCTTTGGACACACAATAACTGATTAAAAGATAACTGGAGTTGTGCATACATTTTTGTGAGCCAGCACAACCATTTTTCCTCCCTGAACTGCAAGATAGAGTCACAATTGACCACCCACAAGTTTGAGCAACTTAAATCCCACCTATAAATTTTCCTGGAGTTCTTCACCTTTCATTATAAACCCTAATCTCAACTTTTTGTCTACAAAAATGGTCATTTCTATTAGACAGAATATTAAAAAGCAGTAACAATAGTCACTATGTGACCCATTGGATTTATGTTTTATTTCAAATTTTTATTTAAATTCCAGTTGGTTAACATATAGTGCAATATTATTTCAGGAGTAGAATTAAATGATTTATCACTTATGTATAACACCCAGTGCTCATCACAAGAAGTACCCTCCTTAACCTAGGAGTCATTTAGCCCATCCCATGCTCACCTCCCCTCCAGCAACCCTCAGTTTGTTATCTAGAGCTAAGAGTCTCTTACGGTTTCCTTCCCTCTTTTTATCCCCTTTCCCTATGTTCATCTGTTTTGTTTCTTAAACTTGACATATGAGTGAAACTGTATGCTGTTTGTCTTTTCTGACTTATTTGCTGAGTATAATACACTCTAGCTCCATCCACCTCGTTGTAAATGGCAAGATTGTGTGTGTGTGTGTGTGTGTGTGTGTGTGTGCACCACCTCTTCTTTATCCATTCATCATATGGCCATTTGGCTCTTTCCATAATTTGACTATTGTTGATAATGCTGCTACAAACATGAGGGTGGATGTGCTCCTTCAAATCAGTATTTTTCTATCCTTTGGGTAACTACATAGCAGTGCAATTGCTGGGTCTTAGGGTAGTTCTATTTTTAACTTTCTGAGGAAACTCCATACTGTTTTCCAGAGTGGCTGCACCAGTTTGCATTCCCACTAACACTGTAAGCGGGTTCCCCTTTCTCCCCATCATCGCCAACATCTGTTGTGTCCTGTGTTGTTAATTTTAGTCATTCTGACAGGTGTGTGGTGGTATCTCATTGTGGTATTGATTTGTAGTTCCCTGATGATGAGCGATGTTGAGTGTCTTTTCATGTGTCTCTTGGACATCTGGAGGTCTTCTTTGGAAAAATGTCTATTCATATCTTCTGCCCATTTAACTGGCTTATTTATTTTGGGGAGTATTGAATTTGATACAGGTCTTTATATATTTTAGATCTAACCCTTTATCAGATTATGTCCTTTGTAAGTATCTTCTCCCATTCTACAGTAAGATTTTCTCTGGTTTCTTCTGTCCTTTTCTCAAGCCCACCTAGAATCCTTATGATTGTTTTTCATTCTGGTTTAGGCATTATACTTATACCTATTTTGATCAGCTTCCTGGCTGTGACTTCTTCTTGTTCTTTCTTTTGAGATGAAATCTTCTGTCCTGGCATTTTGTCTAGGTCTCTGTTTTCTGTGTATTAGGAAAGCCTGTGTCTGGTCCAGACAAACACTAGAGCTGAAGTTCTGCAGTAGGCCTTGTGTGAGCAGTTTGGGGGGCAGGTAGGTTATGCCGGTCTTCTAAGGGAGGGGCCTGTTGCTGCTCTGGGTGGATTCAATCACACTTACCCAAATACAAAAGGCACCTGCATAGCTCACCAAGGTGGGAATTATTATAAGCAGCTCATGCCTCCACTGTGTGCACTGTGCAGCTGGCTGAAGTCTGTCCTTGCTGATGGGAAGGGTGGAAAATGGCTTCAGCCCCCTCGTTTCCCCTGAGAGAGAGGGGAGTTGGTGCCTGCCGCTGTTCAGGAAGCCCTCACAGAAGAGTGAATAATCTCCCTTTTCCCAAGTATCCATCAGATCCCTGCCTTTACCTTGTCTGTGTCTGTGCCATCCTCACCTGGCAGCAATGCACTGCTCCTATGTTTTATCTCAGACATAAGATAAACCCATTTGGCTGGGTTTCAAAACTCCAAATTTTAGGGAGCCAGCATGGCACGGACCTGTGCTGATCCTCTGGGGAAGGGCCTCACAGTGTTGTGGCTGGTAAAGGTTTGTGCCAGAAAAGCAGTAGCATGACCATGCAGAGGCTCAGATTTTATGGTTAAGGGTAGCAAAAAGCTGGCATCCAGGTTAGCTGCTCTCAGTGGGTGTCTGCTCCTGCGCTAATGAACAGGGCAGTTCAATGGTGCCAACTGGCTCTTTTGTCCCCTAAGCGGCAGTGTTGCGTCTCCCAAATGCACTCCAAGAAGGGGAACTGTCTCTCCCAGTGCAATCCAGGGGATCCTCAGAGCATGCTGTCCACTCCGAGGCCTCTCCCCTCCTTCTCCACAGGACCATCACTACACCTGCCAGGCTCCATCCCTGTGATGGCAGGGACTTCTAAAACTTCAGACGTTAGCTCCACTGCTTATAAAAACTTGTGATAATCAGTCCCTCTTGTTTTTTCAGTCAGTGGTTTTGGGGAATTGTTTTTCTTGTGCAATCCCCTGCATGCTGTTTTATCTCTCTCTCTCTCTCTCCTCTCTCTGTGATCAGGGCTCCCTCTTCTCCACAGCTCTTGGGATTCTTTTCTCCCCCAGATCATATCATTGCACCTCCTACCTTCCACAATGGGTCCTCGTTTCTCCCTCTGGTGTTGCAGTTTTTTCTCAGTCCTCAGGTCAATTTCCTAGGTGTTCAGAATGATTTGGTAATTATCTAGCTGTGTTCAAGGGACGAGGCAAGCACAGGGTCCTCCTACTCCTCAGCCATCGTAACTCCTGGATCTCTGACCCACTGGATTTAAAGTGGGTTTTAGCTGTATTCTAAATGAATAAAAACTATGTTGTTTTTTAAAACCATATTTTCCTGGGGTGCCTGGGTGGCTCAGTGGGTTAGGTGTCCAACTTCGGCTTAGATCATGATCTCACCTTTCATGAGTTAAAGCCCCACATTGGGCTCTCTGCTGATAGCTCAGATTCTAATGTGTCTTCAGATTCTGTTTCTCCCTCTCTTTCTGCCCCTCCCCTGCTTGTACTCTGTCTCTCTCAAAAATAATGTTTATTTATTTTTTTAAATTTTGTTAAAAATTTTTTTAAATAAATAAAACCACATTTTCCTGTTAAGTTCTTTTAAAGAGGTCAGACTGCATGCAGCACACACTATTTTGTAGAGTTATTTAAGGAAATACTATAACTCTTTAGAAGTAGTATATGCTCAGTTCCAGACATAATTTGCTATGACACATTCACATTTTCATTTATCATGCAGTAAATAATAACATAAAATCCTTCACAAATGGCCAGAATTAAAGTTATATAATCCTCCGGGTACTCTTAATTTGGAGAAGCATGTATTTTGATCACTTTTGGGGAACAAATATATGATTTCTGTGTAGTACTTATTAAAATATTTAGAAAGAACTAGATATTATATATATTTTTGATGAATATAATATATTTAGTTCATTCTACCTCACATTTACTTTTTTTTTCAGACTATAATATAACAGAATCTGTTGTTTTAAATATTAATTTGTGGGTCCCTGGGTGGCTCAGTTAGTTAAGTGTCAGATTCTTGCTTTTGGCACAGGTTATGATCTCATGGTTAGTGAGATTGAGCCCCACATGGGGCTCTACCTTGGCAGTGTGGAGCCTACTTGGGATTCTCTCTCCCTCTCTCTGCCTCTGCACCACTCATGCATGCTCTCTCTTGCTCTCTCTCACTCTCAACATAAGTAAATAACCATTAAAATATATTGAAGATGAATTTTGGGGGTGCCTGAGTGGCTCAGTAGGTTATCCGACTTTGGTTCAGGTCATGATCTTGCAGTCCGTGATTTCAAGCCCTGTGTCATGCTCTGTGCTGACAGCTCAGAGCCCGGAGCCTGCTTCAGATTCTGTGTCTCCCTCTCTCTCTGCCTCTACCCCACTCATGCTCTGTCTCGCTCTCTGTCAAAAATAAATAAACATTAAGAATTTTTTTTAAATATTAAAGATGAATTTAGAAATTCTATAGCTCAACTACACTGAATAATTAATTTTTCTTTTTCAAATCTTCATCCACTCTTCAATGCACTATCATTTTTACAATTTAAATTCTTAATAACATGATCTATATGATCACAGTTCTTCTTTTAAAGCACTTTTTTTTTATTAGCTAACAGTAATCTTTTGTCTTTTCTCCTACCTTTCTTATCGTTTCTCTTCTTGCCTCATTTTTTTCTATAAAACCGATGTTGGCATTTTTCAAGACTTAACCCTGAGTCCTTAGCTATCTCATTCTCATGCACAGCTTTAATTGCCATCTACAGATAGATAATCTTTCTCTGGAAGACCTTATCATGGACTTCTTCATTGAATTCTTCACTTAACTCACAATCTGTTCCCCATCCTGCTGCGTGGTCTTCTTCTGCTGTTTACTATATTAATAAATAGTATCACTATTTAGTCCTTTGCAAGAACAGAATGTAGATTTCATTCTTGACAGTATTTAAAGTCCACTCCATTAATCCAATCCATCAAAATCCTTTTGTGGTTACCGCTTAGACATCTTCACTCTACTTTTTCTGCATATTTGAAAGTCCCAGTTATCATCATGTCTCTCTTGCATTCTATTACCTTCAGTCGATCTATCTGCATATATACTCTGTTTCTATATTGCAAATACATTCTCTGCATTTCTGCCAGAACAATATTGTCAAAATATAAATCTGAATATCCTTCTTTGCTTAAAACTCTCCAATCATTTCTTTCTGTACTTTTAATAAGAACAGACTTCTTCCACATGTCCTAAGGGATCTATCTACCCGCTCTGTTCCCTACTTACAATTTGGCCTCTCCCCTACTACAGTCGCCCTAATTCTTTTCTCGTCATACTTCATGACCTTATTTCATTCCTCATAGTTATGACATTTCCATCAACTGTAAATAAACTCAAAATCCTCTTTCTTCTTCTTTATCAAAATGTTTTGGCTGCAAGTAATGGACAAATAAAAATCTATTGCTTATTCAATGGCAGTTTTTTATATTCTGTAACCAGTCAAGGGACACTCAGGAAGTGTTAATGTCATCAAAGCCCCAGGCTTCTGCAGTCTTTATCCTCTGTCATTCTCACCTCACAGGCCTCCTCTTGGGTTATCATCTTTTATCTTGGTGGATACAGCAACTCTGGGGATCACATTCTTTGCACAGTATCTAAAGATGGAAGTAGTTTTTCTATTTCTTGGGTCTCATTTTAAGATTTAGAAATCCCTGAAGTGTCCTAGATAATTTATCCGTATATATATTTGGCTAAAAATTATGTTATATGCCTATGAGTGAAATATACATATGGCAATATGGGACACTCCAGGCCTTTCCTTGATATTTCCATTTAAATAAACCTCTGTAAATTATACGTTTCTGAAGCCTTCTGTACATATTGTACTCATCCTGGTGTCCTTCCTACTATCACTCACAATACTTGAGAAATGATTTGATTGTGTGAGTTTCACATGAAGTGATAACATGAATTTTATAGTTAGATATCTAAGTTTAAATTCAGTTTTATCACCTAACTGGAGAGAATGAGGACTTTCAGGATGGAGCAGTGAGGATATCTACAAACCCACTCCCCAGTAAAACAAATAAAGCTCACTAAAATTATACAGGAACAATCATTTAAAGTCTCTGGAATTGTACTATAGTTTTACATCACATTAAGAAACAATTATTCCAGGGGCGCCTGGGTGGCGCAGTTGGTTAAGCGTCCGACTTCAGCCAGGTCACGATCTCACGGTCTGTGAGTTCGAGCCCCGCATCAGGCTCTGGGCTGATGGCTCGGAGCCTGGAGCCTGTTTCCGATTCTGTCTCTCCCTCTCTCTCTGCCCCTCCCCCATTCATGCTCTGTCTCTCTCTGTCCCAAAAATAAAAAAAAAAAAAAAAAAAAAAAAAAACGTTGAAGAAACAATTATTCCAAAAAATCTACTGAAATTCAGTAAGAACAGCTAGAGTCTGTGATACATGAGCCATGATTCACAACACTTTCTTCTCCTAACTTAGCTTGACAGAAGCTGTATGCAGACCATTTGTGGTCAAAAGACAAGCTTTCCCTACCTTAGGATTTCAACCTTAAGTTTTTACCTCATCTTACTGGGAAGGGCAGGCTGCCAGCATTTCTCAGTCCTAACTTCAATTTGAAGAGGCTAAGTTCCTGGTATTTATGATCAACAGTCCAGGATTCCTGTACCCAAACCAGTACTTATAAGATAGAGACTTAACCCTATTTATGTATAGGATATAGAAGCTATACTACTTACAGAGTCTCTACCTTAGGTTTTACCTATATGCATGACAAGTCAAAGCACTATCGAGGCACAACAAGCCAAGAATAAGACCTCATTGCCTTTGCCCCAGTCAACTTCTAAGGTGGAGTTTCCATGCTGGGAGAGTAAGCATTAAAGATCAGAGACTGCCACCCACCCAATGTCCAGAGTAGTTGCTTAGAGATTTTGGAAAAAGATTTTGGCTACGTGAGAGAGATAGTCCATAAAAAAATAGATAACAAAGCTATCCCCCCAAAGGAGCTGACTTCATGGGAGGTTTATGTCTATGGATATTCTCAAAAAAAAAAAAAGGGTTCTTGTTAATTAAGAATGATGAGCTAAACCAAGTGGGCCATTGTTTTCACCTCCAGCTTAGGAGCAGTTGCACAGAGATTTTCCTCAGGGGAAAAACCTCATAACAACATAGAACTCTGAAATTCTCTAAAAAAGGAATGTCTTGATTTAGAATAGTGTGGGTAAGTTAAAGCCTAACAGTGCTCTTGAAAATAATAAGAGATTTTGGTCGTAAGCAATTAAGAGTAGGATGGCAGTGTCATGAGATAAATAAGCTAAACTGTAAGCAGGGCATTTACCAAAAGAATCAGGGAAAAATACAACTAAGTAGGGCCTTTCTGAGGGCAGAAACAAACCTCAAAGACTACCCTCAAAAACTACTTCTGCAAAGGGGCGTAGATGTAACTGAATGAGACTAGGGAGCAATTTATGTTCCAAGGCATTGTCAAAGCAATAAAACAGTGAACTGGCAATTAGTGGAGCTGGGTGTAATACCAAATGGGACAGATAGTTTAATAGAGAGATCAGAGAAAGAGGCAGCAAAAAACCAGCACTGCTAAAACCATTGTCATCCCGGCCAAAGCTGCATACTTTTAGGTGCAACACCAAATGATTCACTCAGCTGACCTCTTTGAAGAAATTAACAACTTGATTCTAAAATTCCTATGGAAATTCAAGAAACCCAGAATACTCAAAATAGTCTTGAAAAAGAAAGGCAAATTTTAAAGACTTATGCCTTCTGATTTCAAAACTTACTACAATTCTACAGTAATCAAAACAATATGGTGCTGGCATAAGGTTAGTTAGTCATATAGATGAGTGCAATAAAATTGAGAGTCCACAAATAACCTAACATAGTTATATAATATATATTCTTCTCAACTGCACAAGGATAGATCATATGTTAGGCCACAAAAGAAATCTTAATAAATTTAAGACTGAAATCATATCAAGTGCTTTTTCTAGTCACAGTGATAGAAAGCTAGATATTAATAACAATAGGAAAATGGAAAAATTCACAAATATGTAAAGAATTAAGCAACACACCCCTGAATAACATATGAGTCAAAGAAGAAGTCAAAAGAAAAATCAAAAAGTACCTTGAGACAAGCAAAAATGAAAACACGGTATACCAAAATTTGTGGGATTAGCAAAAGTGGCTCTAAGAAAGAAGTTTATGGCAACACATGCTACATTAAGAACAAAGAAAGATGTCGAACAATCTTACATTCACCTCAAGAACTAGAAAAAGCAGAAAACAATAAGTACCAAAACTATAAGACATTGTTGAAAGACTTTAAACACACACACACACAAATGAAAAAAAGTATTACATGTTCATAGATTAGATAGTTCATATTGTTAACATAGCCATACTTCCCAAACATCTACAAATTTTTCAAAAATAAAAAAAACCCTAAACTTAATATGAAACCACAAAATACTCCAAATAGCCAGTATAATCTTAAGTAAGAACAAAGCTAGAGGCATTATGCTACCTGATTTCAAAATATATTACAAAACTATAGTAATCAAAACAGTATGGTATTGGCATAAAAATAGAATCATAAACCAATGAAATGGAATAGAGAGCATAGAAATAAACACACACATATACAATCACCATTTGACAAAGGTGCCAAGAATTCACAGTGAGAAAAGGATACTCTCTTCATTAAATGGTTGTGAAAATTGAATATCCATATGCAAAGAATGAGATTGGGTCTTTTTCTTATACCACACACAAAAATATACTAAAATTGATTAAAATCTTAAACATAAGACCTAAAATTATAAACTTCTTAGAAGAAAATATAGGGAATAAGCTCCTTGACATTGTCTTGGTTATAATTTTTGGGTATGATACCAAAGCAAAGGCAACACAAACAAAAATAAACAAGTTGGGACTATATCAATCTAAGAAACTTCTGCATCGGTCAACGTCAAAATGAAAAGGCGACCTACAGAGTGGGAGAAAATATTTGCAAACCATTCATCTGATAAGGGGTTATTATCCAAAACTTATACAACTTGATAGCAGACACACAAATAATCAATTAAAAATGGGCAAAAGAATTGACTAATCTTTCTAAAGAAGACATGTAAATGGCCAAAATGTCCGTGCAAAACTGTTTAATATCACTAATTAGCAAGGAAATACAAATCAATGAGTAGTAAGTATCCATCAATTGACAGATGGATAAGGAGGGTGTGGTATGTATACACAATGGAATATTACACAACAGAAAAAAGGATCTGATCTTGCCATCGTGATAACATGGATGGACCTAGAGGGTTTCATGCTACATGAAATAGGTTGGACTCAGAAAGACAAAACCTTATAATTTCACTCATATGTGGAATATGAAAAACAAAATAAATGAATAAACAGACAAAAAGCAGAATCAGATCTATAAACACAGAGAAGAAACTGATGGTTGCCAGAAGAAAGGATGCTGAGGAGCTGGGCAAAATGAGTGAAGGAGAGTGGAAGATACAGATTTCCACTTATGGGATCAATAAGTCATGGGAATAAAAGGCACATCATAAAAAGTATAGTCAATGGTGCTGTAATGGTGTTGTACGGTGACAGATGGTAGCTACACCTGTGGTAAGCATAGCATAATGTACAGAGAAGTTGAATCACTATGTTGTGCACCTGAAACTAATGCAACATTGTGTATCAACTATACTCAATAAAAAATTAAAAGAAAACACAGTAAGATATCACCTAATTCGTGTTTGCAAGGAGGATAGCTAGTACCAAAAAGATAAGAGATAACAAGTTCTGGCAAGGATACAGAGAAAAACGAACCCTTGTAGACTTTTGTTGATGGAAATGTAAATTAGTACAGCCATTATGGAAAATAGTATGGTAGTTTGTTACAAAAATAAAAATAGAACGGCTATATGATACAGAAATCCTATTTCTAAGTACCTGTGTGTGTACATATATATATATATATATATATATTCATATACATATACACATGCATATATATTAGTATATCTGAAATTAGTACCTTATATACATGTGTATATGTGCATGTCTACATATACATGTGTATAAACATATGTATATACATATAAAATTAGTATCTTAAAGAGATATCTGTGGCACCTGGAGAGGATGTGACTCTCGATCTAGGGGTCATGAGTTCCAGCCCCACGTTGAGTGTAGGGATTACTTAAGTAAATAAACATTAAAAAAAGAGTTACCTGCATGCCTGTGTTCACGGATGCATTATTCACAATAGCTAAGATATGGAAATGACCTAAATGTCTACAAATGATGAATAAATTGTGAGATTCAATATAGTTATGGATACACATACATATATTATGTATATATAATAACTTATATTAACATAATAAATATATGTACATATATATAATGGAATACTATTTAGCCTTTTGGAAAAAAGGAAATTCTGCTTTTTGGAAAATATGGGCGAACTTGGAGGACACTATGAAAGTAAAATAAGCCAGACACAGAAAGACAAGTATTTCACGCTATCATATATATATGTGGAATCTAAAAATGCCAAACTAATAACATCAGAGTACAATGGTGATTGCCAGGGGCTGGGGGTAAGAGAAAATGGGGAGATGTTGATTAAAAGGTAAAAACTTCCAGTTATAAGATGAACAAGCTTAGGTAACTAATGTATAACATGGTAATTATATTAATAATACTCTATTGTATACTTGAAATTTGCTAAGAGAATAAATCTTAAGTGTGTTCACCGCATACATACAGAGACACACAGACACACACATACACACACACCCCAAATTGGTAACTATGTGAGATATCATATGCTAATTAGCTTGATTGCGGTAATCATTACACAAAGTATACTTATATCAAAATACCACATTTTAGGGATGCCTGGTCGGCTGAGTCAGTTAAGCGACCGACTTCAGCTCAGGTCATGATCTCACCATTCTTGAGTTTGAACCCCGTGCTGGGCTCTGTGCTGACAGCTCAGAGCCTGGAGCCTGCTTTGGATTCTGTGTCTCCCTCTCTCTCTGCCCCTCCCCCATGCATGTCTGTCTCTCTCTCTCTCAAAAATAAATAAACATTTACAATTTTTTTTTAAATACCACATTTTATACCCCAAATATATATAATTTTTGTCAATCCTGCCTCAGTAAAGGCAGGGAAATTTAAAAATAAATAACTAAATAATTAAATGCATGCATTTCAAAAAATTTTATAAATAATGAGGAGTTTAGGCTAATATTAAATGACATTTGGGATGAAGTTCAAGAACCAAAACCCTATCTGCCCTATCTCACTACTTCCCTCCTGGTTCCTAAAGGCAGCTGTAGTAAATGGAAAACAAAATTCTGATGACCAAATATCTCTTGTGAAGTGTGTGGCCTAAACTGAAGGTTTTAGTGGGACTTTCCTCTAATAAACCCAAATTAAAATCTTACCATGAGTCACCCTGGATAGAGAAGCAAGGAGCAGGCTGCAGTGTGAGTGGAGGCAAAGAGAAGACCAGATGTCTGGCATTGCCCTTACAGATTCAGGAACCACATTGAACGTTTTAGCACATAGTGATCCCACCCACTAATACATGTACAGTCCCTCCTCTTAGAGAGGAGCAAGCAGGGTGGTATGAGAATGGAGTGGAATCCTCCACCCTTCTAAAATGAAAATATGACCTTCTTTTATAGTGCCAGGCTTGGGGACATCTGGGGCACATAAACAGATACATATTTATTTGTATGGGTTTTTTTTTTTGCTTTTATTGGTTTCTTTTATTCATGTTCACACCCTTTAATTTGGGGGAACCAGTATGTACTGTGGTTAACAGTGTGTGCTTTAAGAGAGTCCTGAATTCAAATCCTAATGCTCTCATTTATTTATTTGCTATATGAGCCTGGTCATGATCTAAAATTCTCAAAGCCACATTTTTCCTCTCAGTAAAACAATGCTAATTCTTAGTGTAATTCTGATGTTGTGATAATGATATAAGGTACTTATCACAACATTTGGCACAAAAATTCTCAGTATGTTTAATAAATATTCAGATAGAAATAAAATGAACTCATTGCCACTGTGAAATCACTTCCCACTGGTAAGACTGACATGTAAATTTTTCTAATGCAAGACAGAGGGTGCCATGTGCTACAGAAGACCTTTTAAAACTTGACAAAAGAGAGTAATTCTTAAAAGAGAGGAAGTAGAGAAGTTGCAAATGTAAACTTTGGGTGAAGTCGAAGGGGCCTGGGGCAAAAGGGTATGGTAGGCTAGAAACTTAGTTTAGAACAAAATTGAACATTTCACAAGGAGTTTGTATGTCATTTGTATGGTAAATGGCAATTTGAGGGAACAATGCTCCTGAAATCACATTTTTATAATATCTAATCCAATAGATATCAATTCAGTACTTGCAGTAAATTGTTAGTAAAAACATGACCTTTGGGGAGCCCAGCTGGGTCAGTCAGTTAAGTGTCCAACCTTTGATTTTGGCTCAGGTCATGATCTCATGGTTCATGAGTTCGAGCCCCACATAGGGCTCCATGCTAACAGAGTAGAGACTGCTTGGGATTCACTCTCTCTCTGTCTGCCTCTCCCCCACTCATGCCCATGCTGACACCCTCTCTCTCGCTCTCTCTCAAAATAAATAGACATTAAAACAAACAAACAAACAAACACCTGACATTAGGAAGCTGAGAATATAGTTTCATCTGTCAGTGTACTATATAAAAATATAAAATAACACAAACTCTGCCTATAAACAATACTGTTCTAAAGAACAAGTGAGATTAAACCCATAGAACATAAAGTATAATACAGAGGAGATATTTTATAATGATTTGTTTTAATAATAGAAAGATATGCATGATTCTATATGAATACGATGCCCTTAAAGGGAAATTTCATTAATGTACATGAGCAAAGTTGAGGAGAAAATTAGGTTTCGTCAGTAGCAATTCACAGGATGTTACTTTCATGTTAACTCTATTTTCATTATTGTTGCTATGTTGTGTGGTTTGCACTTTCCAAAGGCCGCTGAGGGAAGAATGGATGAGAGGTGGTGATATCTGATCTCATCTGATTTATATTCCAACTCTGGAAGTCAGGTAAGTTCAGTCAGATTGTGGATAAACATCTGAACTTGTGACCCAGTTTTAAACAAATCAAATATTCTAAGTTGTAAGCATAAGACAGATGCTTATTTTATGTCTAGGTCAGAGGCTTACTGAAGAATATTGCCACACTTGCTAATACATGTAATAATTAAGCACTAAATTCTTTCTCAAATTTAAAGCTACATAACATGTCCAATAATAATGAATTAATTTTAACAAAGCCAATGTAAATAATAAAGATTTTTTAATGAAATGTTTTTCTTTTTGTCTAAATGATCCCGTTGTACTTAAATAAAATGAATGCTGCCAGTTTTTCCCACTTACATTTTATGTTCATCTAAGAAAAGAGGTAGTAAAGAAAACAATAAACAGAACATTTGAATGTGTCTAGCTTGCAGTTGTTAACAGCCTAGACAGAAGCAGGTCAACCTTCTAAATGTTCCACGGTATTAATGGAATGTATTTTTTTTTAACGGATTCCAGCTGTAATTTTCAGAGCTTAGGTTGAGAAATCCTATGGCATTTTGTATGGCATACATCCATTTATAGTATCTCCCTTTCCTGCTGCCTTAAGTACAAGATATTTGTTAAACAAATGTCAGACTACTTTTTCTGACCCAATTCTCATTTAGTGTGGAACACAGGTATTCCTGTGGGCATGTATTCATCTGGGAAACACAGCAGGAATAAAGCAGAAGGAGAGGCATGATGGAAATTACATTCTATGATTTTCCTACCGCATTTTTAGATATTAAGAGTTACCATTTTATTAATCTATAGTTGTAAGGAAAATGTGTATATATAATTTCTGTAACATAATGACACTTAATATGTTCCCTGGATCTACTTCTCATCACCTATACCTCAATGCATATTTTAGGCAGGGATATCTTGTCCACTTTACTTTTGTGTATATATAAATAAAAATGATATAAGTGCCACAAATGGGCTCTATTCTGTTTCGCTTATTCTTGTAAACAGAGAGAAATTTTATTTTTAAAACTAAGAAAAGTAGTTTATAGAAATGCTAAGAACAAGCAATCTAAATATTGCCTTTTATTTCATTTGCTAAGTGGGCTTCTCTTAAGTAAATCCCACATCTATTATTCTTATTCCTTTCCATTGTATTTAATTTTCTAGGTGTATTAAGCTTGTAAGGAAGCAATTATGAAAATACTCCATGATTGTTACAAGTGATGATCAACAGTATTAAAGGAAAACCATGTTTTCATGCACACATTTCTTCAAAATTGAGGCTTTGTATTGTAGTTTGTACCATAGGTAGTAGTACATTCAGAGAAAAAAAATTCTCTTTGCCTTCAAGAAACACACTGTCACTTAGGTTAGAGACAGGCAGTTAAACACATTATTAAAATCAAACTCATTAAATGTAGATGAACCCTGACACAGAAGAGGAGATTGGGGAAACCACCCAGAGTTCCCTGCTGCACTGAGGTTTTAAGAATGATAAGCAGTTATCCAAAGAATTGCATTAGATCCTTAACACCAAAGTTATGACACCACTTGAGTAGTTTCAAACTTAGCTGCCTGAAGAATCACTTGGGGACCTTAAAAAACAAAAGAAAACTAAAAACGAAACCAGAAACAATTTGTGCGTGACCCCAAGAGAGTCCAATTGTTCTGGCTAGGGTCGGTCCAGGTATTGCAAATTCTTTCAAACTTCTCCAGATGAGTATAATTTGCACTGAGGATTGAGAACCACTGTCTATCAAATCAAAATAGAAAAAATAATTTTTATCTCATTTCTGTACTTTGTTTTTACTTATTGTTGAGTTGGCCATATAAAATGTTTTTAGATTCTGATGCTTGTCTATGTTGATCATAAGAAATTAATTTGTCATCAAAATTACTTAACTGTGTTATTTTTCTCCTCAGTTTCTTGTCAAGCTGGATTTATGTAGAGAGTTACAACTAAATCTTATGTCAGTCAGCCTCTAGGAAACAATGCTTGGTTAAGAGCCAATAAGATAATTCTATTTGGGTAAGTGGTACTAGTACAATTGTTTTTGTTACTTCAATTTTAATGGTGATTTTTCAAAAGTTTCTTAACTTTTTTTCAAGCTAACTCAAGATGGAATTTTATTTTAAATGCTTTGTGATTGAAACAATTTGCAGAAAAGATGTGCCCTTGTTACGCCAACATCCAGTGAATGCTACGTGCATACAATTTCTACAATCATAAACGTAAGTGACATGCTTAGTAGATATAATACATTTATGTATTTCTGTTCTTCTGAGATCAGAGGGTAAAAACATAAATGTCAACTATGCCAGTGTTTCTCCATCTTTCACATTTTACTTCTCTGTAATATTCTATCAAATAATCAAGTTCCAAATTATTATAAATGCAATAAATAATATTGACATAACTGGCAATTAGCATGTGTTTAAAAATTTTTGTTGGCAATTTAGAAATACCATTTATTGATTTCATTTAAATATTCACAAAGCCTCATTTATAATATGATTTATACTAAAGACAGTTTAATATCATTTGTAATATAAGGAGTAAAAGGGGAATTTGATTTGAAACAGCTGATCTTTTTTGTACCATCACTTCTTAAATCCTTCAGTAAAATAAAGCAGCAAAAAGTACATAAAATTAATGTATATTTCAAATAACACATGTATTATAATAGTAATATTTATACATAACTATATGTAAGTGTAATTATATATACACATATATATATATGTTATCACTGAAGAGAGGTCAGAGGTAGTTTTGACTTTTGAGCTGCAGGATGTTGAGAAGAATAAAGTATTTGAGGGAGATCATTTTGATGTAGAAAGCTTTGGAACATGAGAAAGTGTTGGTGATAAGCATTATTTGAAAAGAGACTCTTGTAGGCATGCTATTTTCAGAAAGCCTATTGATAACAACAGTAATCATACTCTACAGGCTGAGAAGCTAAAACACACAGAGAAAGCACAAAACCATTAGTCATACTTGTTTGAATATTCATATTATTTTTAATGAATTTTGAATCTTTTAAGCTTTAAAAAATGATATTATTATTATTATGTAACCAATTATTGTAAAATTCTTCCAAATTTTTGCTTCAGATTCACACTTCAATTTTAATTTTATAGCATTCTTACCTTGTATCTCTACAATGCTGGGTAACTATAATACATACAGATGGTGTCTTGCAATTCCAGCCTTTCTTTCTATTCCAAAGATCTCCTCCTCTAGGGGCTAAAAGTATCTTCCCCAAATACTTTGTTCTCCTCATGACCCTTTATATCAGAGTTATCCCCATAGTTGTAAAATAACATAAATCTCAGATTAATTAATAAACATATATGCCCTTATTTTCTGGGCATTGTGCTTAACAGTGAATGGAATTTGGAATGAGATAGACTTTGGGGAAATTCATCATCTGAAATGCAGATGATGAATTTCCCCAAGCCTCAAAATGGTAGTTAAAGATGATGAAGTGATAATTCAAATTTCACTGACTGATTCCCTAATCCATTAGTAAAAAACTCCTGAACCCCACGTCCCAGAATCTCTAGGAATTCCCTAGTCTCTACTAATGTTTTTATGATGCTTTGCCCACAAGCCTGTCCTGACAGTCTAAGGTGGGCAGTCCCGATGTCCTAACTTGCCTGCAAGGCACTGAGATTTCTGCTTCACCGGGTCTCTCCTCACTGCCCAAGCAGTGCAGGGGCTGGTGGCACAATGAAGGTGGAGATTCTCCTCCTTTACTTTGCTTTTGTTAGAAAAGTCCCAGAGAAGTATTGTAACAGTGTTTCAAAAGTTACCAATAATCCCAATCACTCTTGCTGTCTCTGCATGATTATTAACAGCTAACTCTTTTTTACTCTAAAAGTAGCATACTCAGAGCAAGTAGTTATATGGCTCATATGGTCATTGAGTCAATCAGGTCTTTCTGTCTCACTAATCCTCACTCCCCCCCCCCACCCCAGTCTTTCTGTAGTTCATAAAAAGGAATGCAAATGTTTGAGACCAAAGGGAAAGAGGCTTGGAAACAAATTCCAGTTTCAGCGATCACATCACTAACCTACACTTGGGAGACAACTACACCTTTCTTCCTGGGTTTTTCACATTTTGTTTCACTTAGATTTGTTCTCTCTAAGAAGGTCCTTCAATGTCATATGGAAAAAGACTTCTGGCAGGTCCATCATCTTAGCCATTCCCTAGGTATGTATAAATTACACTCAAGCTGAAACATTGTCTACCCCCCCCTTCCAAACACCACACAGCCACTCCTCTATAAATCCAAACCTCATCCAGTCTTGCCAGCACTCCCGCCCACGCATGTCATGCTCTATGCATATATTATTTTAGTTATTCCCTTCTTTTTAATCTCCACGTGGAATGTCTTCCTAAACCAAACTAATTTGCTTACTACTCCATACTCTTTCTTTTTGCAATCATAGTACGTATCCATTAATTCAACTGGTGTCTACTGAGTGTTCCTAATATCAAAGACACAGTGTTAGATGACATTT
Organism: Prionailurus bengalensis; assembly: GCF_016509475.1. NCBI lineage: Eukaryota > Metazoa > Chordata > Mammalia > Carnivora > Felidae > Prionailurus > Prionailurus bengalensis. The sequence goes on along the minus strand of NC_057344.1, from coordinate 99,153,773 downwards.
CTCAACCCCTTAACAATTGCACCTCAGGTTTTCAGGACATGATCATCTAATGGTTTCTTAGAGTTGACAATGGCTTCAGCCTCAGCTCTTGCATCCCAAATTGTGTATCAATTTCATGTAACATACTTTTCATAAACATTGATTAGTGAATGTTTTTTAATGTCCTTAATTTTTCACTTACAATTATAAATTATATGAGATGTTTAATATATACAAATTAACTTACAGCATCTCATAATGCCAAATACAGTGTTCATCTCAAATCCACTTAATAACCCTATAACCCTGTTAAGAACTATTGACAATAGTTCAAATTACATATATTTTAAGTAAGCTAATGGATATATGTACTCCTTTTTTAAAAAAAATGTTTATTTATTTTGAGAGAGAGAGGGGGAGAGAGAAAGTACGAGAAGGGGAAGAGAGAGGGGGAGAGAGTGAATCACAAGCTGTCAGTGCAGAGCCCAATGTGGGGCTCAATCTCACAAACCAAGATCATGACCTGAGCCAAAACCAAGAGTCGTTTGCTTAACCGACTGAGTCAACCAGGCACCCACTCCTTTTCTTTGATATCAATCTAGTCAGTGTATTGTTCCCAAAAGTACATGAAATAATGGTTAGTGCTAGGGATGGGGCAGGGAATATACTGATGAGCCTGGAATACCCTGTAGAGCTAGAAAGTAAGGAAATATCCAAATAAAATAGACATGCGCATGCCACACATACCATGATGAGTATATGATAAAGGGACATGGGAGTCAAAAAAAAAAAAAAAAGAACTCTCAATGGCCAAAGGTAGAACAAGTTTAGCAACAAGAAACAATATTAAGCAACAAAATATAGCTAAAGTATGAAATAATATCCATGAGTCTAAACTGACAGGCATACCTCATTTTCATGTGCTTTGCTTTATCATGCTTCATAGATACTGCATTTTTCACAAATTGAGGTTTGTGACAACCCTGTGTCAAGCAAGTCTGTTGGTGCCATTTTTCCAACAGCATTTGTTCACTTCCTGCCTCTGTGTCACATTTTGTTATCTCTCACAATATTTCAAACTTTTTCATTATTATTATATTTTTTATGGTGATCTGTAATCAGTGATCTTTGATGTTATTATTTTAACAGCTTTGGGATGCCATGAACTATACCTAAGACAGTGAACATAATTGAAAACGGTTGTGTGTGTCTGACTGCTCCACCAGCCCAACATTCCCCCTCCTCTCTCCCTCTCCTCAACACAGTATTGAAATTAGGTCATTTAATAACCCTACAATGGCCTTTGTATTCAAGCCAAAGGAAGATTCCTATGTCTCTATAAATAACAAGCTAGAAAGGATTAAACTTAGTGAGGAAGGCATGTCAAAAGCTGAGACAGCCCAAAAGCCGGCCTCATGTGCCAAACAGCCAATCTGTGAGTGCAAAGGAAAAGTCCTGAAAAAAATTGAAAGTGCTACTCCAGTGAACACACTAAAGATAAGAAAGCAAAACAGCTTTATGCCAATACGGAGAAAGTTTTAGTGGTCTGGATAGAACATCAAACCAGCCACAACATTCTCTTAAGCCAAAGCCTAATCCAGAGCAAGGCCCTAACTCTGTTCATTTCCATGAAGGCTAAGAGATGTGAGGAAGCTGTGGAAGAAAAGTAGGAAGTTAGCAGAAGTTGGTTTATGAGTCTTAAGGAGAAATGATCGCCTCCATAACATAAGAATGAAGAAAGTGAAGAAGCCAGTGCTGACGTTGAAACTGCAGCAAGTTATCCAGTAGCTGTAGGGAAGATAATTAATGAAAGTGGTGATACTAAACAATAGATTTTCAGTGTAGATGAAATAGTCTTCTATTGGAAGAATGTATGATCTAAGACTTTCATAGCTAGAGAGGAGAAGCCAATGTCTGGCTTCAAAACTCTGAAGGAGGGCTGACTGTGTTGTTAGGGCTAATACATTGGTGACAAGAAGTTGAAGCCAGGGCCCAGTTACCATGTTGAAAATCCTAGGGCCCTTAAGAATTGTGGTAAATCTACTCTGCCTGAGCTCTATAAATGGAACGACAAAGAGTGGATGACAGTACATCTGTTTATAACATGGTTTGCAGAATTTTTTAAGCCCACTATTGAGACGTACTTCTCAGAAGAAAAAAAAAACATCCTTTCAAAATATGACTGCTTACTGACAATGCACCTAGTCACCCAAGAGCTCTGATGGATATATACCAGGAGATTAATGTTGTTTTCATGCCTGCTAACACAACATCCATTCTGAAGCCCATTAATCAAAGGGTAATTTAGACTTTTAATCTTAATATTGAAGAAATACATTTTGTAAGGCAGTAGCTGCTATAGATAGTGATTCCTCTGATGGACTAGGGAAGGGAAATGGAAACCCTCTGCAAAGGTGTCACCATTCTAGATGCCATTGAGAATATTTGTAATTCATGGGAAGAGGTCAAAATATCAACCTTCACAGGAGTCTGGAAGAAGTTGATTCCAACCCTCATGAATGAGTTTGAGGGGTTCAAACTTAAGTGGAAGAAGTCACTGCAGATGTGGTGGAAACAGCAGGAGGACTAGAATTAGAAGTGGAACCCAAAGATGTGACTGACTTGCTGCAACCTTATGGTAAAATTTGAATGGACGAGGAGTTCCTTCTTAGGAATGTGTAAAGAAAGTGGTCTATTGAGAGGCGATCTACCCTTGGTGCAAATGTGATAAAGATTGTTGCAATGACAACAGAGGACTTAGATTATTACATAAATTTAGTTGTAAAAGCAGAGGCAAATTTTGAAAGGTTTGACTAAGTTTGGACAAAGTTCTACTGTGGGTAAAATGCCATCAAACAGCATTGCATGCTACAGAGCAATTATTTGTGACAGGAAGAGTTAATCAATGTGGCAAACTTCATTGTTATCTTATTTTAAGAAATTGCCATAGCCACATCACCTTTAGAAACCACCACCCTGATGGATCAGTCAGCAGCCATTACATCTAGGCAAGACCGTCCACCAGCAAGAAAGATTATCATTCACTGAAATCTCACGTGATGGTTAGCATTTCTGAGAAATAAAGTATTTTTAAATTAAGGTATGTACATTGTTTTTTTTTTAATGATGTATTGCACATTTAATAGACTATAGCATAGGGTAAACATAACTTTTATATACACTAAAAAAACAAAAAAAATTAACTCCCTTTATTTTGATATGCATTTTACTGCAGTGGTATGGAACCAAACCTACAATATCTCTAATGTATGCCTGTAAACAACTGAATAAACAAATACAATACACAAAAATATAAGTGTAAATTTCCTATAAATAAATGTTTCAAATAAATTTTATAGATAGTCCCCCCTAGAATTATTTAGTGTTCTCCAAAGAAACAAAGCCAATAAAATATGTGTGTCTGTGTGTATACATGTATATATATATGTATTATCTCTCTCCACTGTCTTCTCTCTATATATAGAGAGAGAAAGAATATTAAGGAATTGATTCATGATTATGAGGCTTGGTATTTACAAAGTCTTCCTGGGAGGCTGTCAGACTGAAGACTCAGAAAATAATTTCATCTTGAGTCCAAAGATAGTCTGCTTGCAGAATTCCTTTTTGTTTAGGGAGGATCAGTCTTTTTCATGAAGGCCTTCAACTGATTGGATGAAGCTCACCCAGATTGGGGGGTAATCTGCTTTACTCAAAATCCACCAATTAAATGTTAATCCCTTTCAAAAAAGAGCCTCACAAAAATATCCAGAAAATATTTGACCAAATATCTGGGCACTGTGGCCCACCCAAGTTGATACATTAAAATTCACTATCATACTCCTCAAGAGGTCAAGGATAACTTCTTACCCTTTAAATGTGGGCTGTGCATAAGGGCTTCCTTCCAATGAGTACAATTTGGAAAAAGAAGGGAAAGTATAACTTTACAGTGGGAAAACCTGAAAAATGCTGTCAGGTGATCAAGTTCAATATTAGCAATGTAAACTGTGCTGATGTGTGTACTGTCAATATGAGGTGATAATTATGGCACTTCTCTCTGTGGTCTTCTTTTCCAACACCCAAAACCCCAGTTTAATCATAAGAAAAACATCTGACAATCTCTGATTGATGAGCACTCTGTAAAGTACTTGATAAGGATCAGTACTCCTCAAGACTGCCAAGGTCATCAAGAACTACAAGGTCATCAAGGGTACTCTAGAGTAACCTAAGGAGATGATGATTAAAGTATTGTGGTATTCTGGGTGACAGTTGGATACAGAAAAGGAACATTAGGTAAAAACCAAAATATCTGAATAAAAGTATGGACTTTTTAAAGAATAATTTAACAATATTGATACATTAGTTGTGGCAAATATGCCATACTAATAATTCAAGATGTTAACAAAAGAAATTGAGGGTAGATTATAAGGGAATTCTCTCTGTTGTCTTTGCAAAGTTTCTGCAAATCTAAAACTCCCTTAAAATGTTTATTACAAAAACAAGAACTTAAAGAAATGAAACAAAAAGTGCATGGATTTATACATCAGACAGACCTTTAAAAAAGAAAGCCTAAAGGCTCATAATCTTATTTTACTCACTTCACAGGACTATAGAGAAAATAAAATTTAAAACTGTATATGTAGAGTCACTAACAAATTGTCTGGCATATAATATGAGCTCCATAATATTAATTTCCTCACTCTGCTCAGGACTCTTAAACAAAAGGTGTTAGTCTTATTATTGTTGTTATTTTAACTTAAATGCCAACAATTCATTGTGAAACAATAGGTGATTGATTCATTGAGAAAATTAATTTTATTCAATCCTATAGCACTACTGTAAATACTTCCATAAAAACCTCCATTAAACATACATAATCACTAGCGGGAGGGAAGCAATAAAATTCTCCATGGAGAGTACAGATTTTCAATGCAGGTAATCAATATTCTTGGAACATCCTCAAACAAAAAGACTAAAAGGAAAAGAAATCAAATAACCTACTGCTGGCAGCATATGATGCTATACACTTAAACTGATGTATGTTGAATCTGGCAGTCTCTACGGCGTTTAGCAGATAAATCTCTTTACCAGAACTCTCAGGTCAGCTAAAATGTACAGCAGACACATTTAATCCAGACTGCTTCACTGGAGGAAACTCTGTTGGTGGTCACAGACACCAAAGACCCAGGTATAGGAAATTCTGAATTAGGCAGTCTCCACTTTAATTCTCTCCTACACTGCCGCCCTGCACCCCACACCCAAACATACATGATCACATTTTTCTCTCAACCACTCTTTCTCAGAGAGTCCATGTCTCACATTTTGGATTTCAGGTTGATTAGACTATACCTATACACTCATAAATTTAAAAACAGAGATTAAGTGTGTGTCTAAGCTGGTAGTGGTCTTACATTTCAGATCGATCGTCATGAATTCAAATGATTCACTTTGGGGAAATCTAAACATGGTTTGTTTCCTCACATGCTGGGCAATGTGAGGCATTACACATAGCTGGAGTCAGTATCTAAGCTGCAAGCCATTAAATACCCCATGAATCTTGTTAAGGGCAATTATTTTCAACTGTGTACCTTGTGGCTCATCCCCACAATCCTTCAGATGATTGAAATAATGTGTGAGTAGAGAAGTTTATGTGTATACAACACACACATATACAAATAAAATATTAAATGTGCTCAAGCAATAAAAAAAATCCTAAAAAAAAACTTTAGGAAGGAAGAAATAAAAGTATTCGGTGAAACGTATGTGGATATTTTATATTTAGTATCTTCATTTCTGGTTTTACGTTAGAAAAATTTAATCACGTGGTTTCCTATAAATATTTATTTTCCAATGTCAGAAAAGAATTTTTGTATTACCCAGCTTGACTTACCTCAAGCTAGTTAATTTTAAAATTTGCTAAATATTTTTTTAACGAGTGGTGCCTGGGTGGCTCAGTCAGCTAAACCACAATTTCGGCTCTTGATTTTGGCTCAGGTCATGATCTCATGGTCTGTGAGTTCAAGCGCTGTGTCTGGCTCTGTGCTGTTAACGTGGAGCATGCTTGGAGTTCTCTCTCTCCGTCTCTCTCTCTCTCTTTGCCTGTCACCTGCTCGGGCCCTCTCTCTCTCTCAAAATAAATAAATAAACCTTAAATTAAATAAACAAATATTTTTTTAAAGAGTAATGTGAGCATTCTCAGTTTAGTACTTATAGATATCTCTATATACATGTTTAATAAAATTTACATCATTTGCCATTGGCATATAAATATAAGGAACACATATGTTAAAATAATAAAATACTTTATATTATAAGAAGACATTTGCGACCGCTAACCTATTCATTTCTTTCTCTCCACAACCCTGTGAATTAAGTAAAAATAGGCATGATGGTTTGTATTTTATAAACAAATATATTATGCTTCTAGAGTTACTACTATGTTCCAATAACTATTCTGGGGGTTTTAAAATATTAAAGCTTTAATCCGCACACAGTTCCATGAGATAGTGTATCATCATCATCCCCATCTTATAAATGGGGAAACTGAGAAATTTAGGTTTTAATATTTCATACAAGGTCATTCAGATAATAACCACAAGGTCTGAGATGCAGATACAAGCAGTGTGGTTCCAGAGTTTGAGCCTGAATAATTATGTTGTATTGTCTTTATAGGATAAGGTACCAAAAGCAATCAACCAATGAAACAAACACAAACACAAACCAAACACAGAACAATGGTATTGAAACAGTTGCTTAAACTCATAAAGTCAATAGTGATCTTTTAGGATTTTGTGAAACTTAAAGATTAAGGGTATACTATTTAACTTCTGACAGGTTTGGTTCAAATTCAACCCCTACTATTTAAAAAAGACTACTTAACCTCTCTGAATTTCATTCTTTATTTTCAAAATAAGGGTGCTGATACTTATTTAATAGAAGTATTTCAATAATTAAATGTGTTTTATGGAAACACTTGGCCAGAATAAATTTTCAGTATATGGTAGCTAAGAATATTTTTCTTCATTAAAAAAAGGTTTGTTTCAAATTTAGAATTGATATGTTTCATGGCAAATATAGTTATTTGTTAGATGTAATCACCTATGTATAGTGAAGATAAATTCACCTTTGACAATTTCAAACATCTAACATTTTTATAAATGATAATAAAATATTTATATTTTCCTGGAAATGTCATCATTTTCCTTTTAATTATAAACATGTTAATTTTTTGAAACTTGAGTTAAAAATCACAGAGATCCAAAGACATCCCACAAAAATGTAAAAGTTTATGATTGAATTTATAATGCTTTAAAGCAGTTAGATCACATTTTACCTTTTTCAATGTGAACTGGGAAGTGGAATATTTAAAAGATACACAGAGATTAGAGATACAATTAACCTGACCTTAATTTTCCTGCCTTATATTTGAATTACCTTTCCCAAGTTTCCATGTCTTCTTTATCTTCTCATATAAATATTTCCATGTCCACAGTGTTAACTTATTAAGTCTTTCAACCCTTCAAAGGGTCAAAATTGCAATAATAATCTTATGCAGGATTTTGCTTTCATTTATTTACAATCTGCTTTAGAACTATTCCTAAATGATTCTACACAAATGTTACCATTATGGTATCACTCTTCTGTTTATGCCTAAGATTGCATTCACATGCCACAACATGACATTCATAGAATTTCATCAATATTCACTTCCTATCCTTAAAACTACAATACTGTCAAAGAGGTGATGATCTGTCCTGTGAAATGAACAATACTGAGTAAGAAGCCCAGGTTTTTGTTGTGCTAGAGTTAGTTAGGAGACATAATAACTATAGAATTTCCACTAAAGTCAGGATATTAAGCTTTGTACTAACAATAAGAAAATTTAACCCTCAAAAACTTTACAATCTAGAAAAATAGATAGAGGATAGATAGATGATAGTAGATAGATAGAAGAAAGATGATAGATAGATGATAGATAAAAGAGAGAGACAGAGAGAGACTTTAAATTATGAAATTAAGCAGAAGAGCAATGGTCTGAAATACTAGTATTTCAGAGTTGAGGGGCAAAAAAAAAGGCATAATCTGCAGAAGGAATAGAAATTTTTATGGAGAGAAAAGCATTTGGTTGGGCCTTAAAAAATAGATAAGACCTGAACAAAAATTCAAGGCTGACTTAATGAAATGTATGCAGTGGAATTATAGGGTAATTCCATTATACATTCATGAAGTTTGGCCACTGTATAGGAAAGGCATGGGGGAGAGACACAAAAATAATGGTAGTTGGCCTTTGTTAAACGCATTCTATGTCCCAGACTTCTTGTAAAGCACTCACATGAAATATCTATACGTTTTATTCAGCATCCTAATGAGGTAGTCACTATTATTTTTTAATAATTTATAATTAATCAAATTAAAATTAGCAAGTAGAAAAAGTGCTAGACTAATGAAGTCAACTTTGCCAGTACCCCATCTGCATCATCTTGGCCAACATGGAAGTAGCCTACAGACAATTCTAGCTGTCATGGAAATCTTTTTACACCTCTCTGAAGAAGGGTGCTCTTTGCTATAAGATGCGCTTGGCTCACTCTGGAGCAATGTTTAACCAACAGGGGACAGGTGTTGGCCCAATTCTAAGGCATGGTGCACAGAATCTCCCAGGAGATCTCTATTAAGATTAAGCTCCAGGGGCACCTGGGTGGCTCAGTCAGTTAAGCTTCGGACTTCAGCACAGGTCATGATGTCCATGAGTTCGAGCCCCACATCAGGCTCTGTGCTGACAGCTCAGAGCCTGGATCCTGCTTCAGCTTCTGTGTCCCCCTCTCTCTCTGCCCCTCCCCCACTCTCACTCTGTCTGTCTCTCTTTGTCTCTCTCAAAAATAAATAAACATTAAAAAGATTTAAAAAAAAAAGATTAAGCTCCAGTTACCTATGAAGTATGGCCCAGCCATTAACACACCTTTCCTTATTTTCTCCTCTCCTGTGTTCAGATTTCCCACTCCCTTACAGTACTTTTTGAGTTTACCTTCCAAATGAAGTACCTTGGATTCTGACTTTGGGTTCTGCTTTTGGAGTAACCCACTGTAAGTTATTTGACATACAGAATATACCTAGAGATTATATCCTTAGAATAGAATTCTGGAATCTGACTGCTTATCACTCAGATGACCGTAAGGACCATAATGTAGATGTGAAGTGGGACAGTGATAATTCTGCTCTCCTGCAGTATCACAATATTTAGACTGTAATCTATGGTAGACTGGAATGATACGCAAATAGAGAAGCAGTAGCTTTTGAAAGCTATTGAAGAAATACAATTATAGGGATTGTAGAGTTGGTTGACTTTTTTTTGTAAGTGCAATAGAAACCATTAAAAAAGAGGAAGACACTCAAGTCAGCTAATTTCAACTCAGATGCTCTGTGAAAGCTAGAATGTCTCCATAGAAATATTTAAAGATTACCATCACATAATCAGAAGGCAGACTGTGCTGAAACTAAGGAGTAAGATTGATCCTAAGTGCATTTTCAAAGAAAAATTAATTCACAGCTTCGGCAAGCTCTTATGTTGAAGTCATTGGGCCATGCAAGAATGAAGAGACCCTGAGAGCTGGGAGGGTGTCATCTGAGTGGACTTGCTTGAAAAATTGTGTTTCCTAAGTTCTCTTTGTTTCTTGCTAGTGGATACCAGTTTCTCATTTCCTGAAGATTATGCAAAAGAGTCATGTAAAGCAGATCCACAGTAGGATAATGTTGGTCCTCTCTAAGAACTGTCCTGTGTCCCCTCATCACTTCTCCAATAATGACAAGAGTCAGATCTCAGCATGAGCTGAGAAATGAAATGCTATTCTCTTTTGGGGACAATGTGAAAATTTACAAAAGAAAAGAAAACAACAACAAAAAAAAAAGGTTGCAGAAGCCAGCTAACATACATGAAAATAGAAACTGGGAGAGCATACGTGGAAGTAAAATGTTAGAATGCTGGATCAGGTCAGGGACAAAAGTTAATGTCAGACAGGGGAATGTGATTGACAGGATAGCATTCTCCCACGAATCTGGATTTAACATTTTGTCAGAAATGCCTGGATTTGTCCCTAATACACTCCAGGAATAACTTCTCAAACTTTGTAGATAACACAGAATTAATGAGATAGCAATGTTGAAAAGCTTTGCCAAATATTGTAGAAGAATACAGAAGGTTCAGAAAGATGGGAGTGTTATGATGGACTAACTATGTAAGGCTGGATAACCAGCAGCTGTTTATGTTTCCCAAGAGACTACTGAAGACAGTCCCTTCCCTAAAATGTTAAGATGGGGACACTGACACCTTTAAGAAGCTCAGTGGTAGCTGTTCACTGTAGGCCAAAATTAATGGTAGGAGACACTGTTATTGATCTTGGTAACCTAGTGTCAATAGGGACACTATGATTTTGAAAAATCAGAGGCCGCATGGCAGCACTTAATCATCAGAGGCAAGGTTTCATAATTACCATAATGAAGAGTGAGGTAAGACTGGGAATTAGGATATCTTGACCTACCAGGATCTCTGGGAATTGCTTACAGATCATGATATTCATAAAGCTAGATATAATAGCCAGTGATGTTATTGCTTGACTTAGGTAAAAAAAAAAACAAAAAAAACAAAAAAAAACTATTAAGATGTGGACAACAGAAGGGTGATATAAGCCATAGTAATGAAAAATTACTACCCCTCACTACCTTTCCACACATGAACCAATTCTCAGATCTACAGGCTGTTGACTGAGGAAGAGATCAGAACCACTTGAGAAAAAACTCTACAATTCTATAGAATGAATATAAAATACATGTTTTCTCAATCCTTTCCTCAAAGAGCTCTTGAAATTTACCGGAATAATTGTACACTGGGGTAAAAGGCATATGCGTATTTCAAAGGCCATTAGATACGTGAGCTGAATTGACACTACCAATGCCAGAGGTACCAAAACACCATTTTATCCTCTGTTAGAGAAAGGTATCCAGTGGTGAGGTGATGAATGGATTCCTGAGCAAAGAGTGTGTTACAGTGAATTTAGTGAGTCCATTAGCACCACCATCTACACTGTGGTTAATATCTATAATTAGATATAGATCCACTGTGAGTACAGGCCAACCTCACAGCTATTGTGGGTTTGGTTCTAGACCACCCCAATAAAGCAAATAAAGCAACAAAATGAGTCAAGTGAATCTTTTTTGGTTGCCCATTGTTTACAAAAGCTATGTTTATGTTCAACTATAGTCTATTAAGTGTGCAATAGCATTATGTCTAAAAAAAAAAACAATGCACATACTTTAAGTAGAATACTTTAATGGGGCACTGGGTGGGCTATTCAGTTGAGAATGCAACTCTTGATTTTGGCTGAAGTCATAATCCCAGGGTTGTGGGATCCAGTCCACCCATGGGCTCCACGCTGAGCATGTAGCCTGCTTAATATTCTCTCTCTCTCTCTCTCTCTCTCTCTCTCTCTCTCTCTCTCTTTCCCTCTGCCCCTCTCCCCCGCTTTCTTTTTCTAAAATTAAAAAAAAATACTTTATTGCTCAGAAATGCAAACCACCATGTAAGATTTTGGTGAGTGATAATCTTTTTTGCTGGTGGAGAGTCTTGCCTGGATGTGATGGCTACTGACTGATCAGGCTGGTGGTTGCTAAAGGTGGGGTGGCTGTGGCAATTTCTTAAAATAAGATAACAATGAAGTTTATCATATTGATTAACTCTTTCTGTCACAAATGATTGCTCTGTAGCATGCACTGCTGTTTGATGGCATTTTACCCACAGTAGAACTCATATTTTGAAAGGTCACTTTTTTTTTCTTTTTAGAAGTAGGTCTCAAGAGTGGGCTTAAAAAATTTTGCAAACAATGTTGTAAACAGATGTGCTGTCTTCTAGGCTTTGTTGATCCATTTATAGAGCTCAGGCAGAGCAGATATAGTGCAATTCTTAAGGGCCCTAGGATTTTCAGCATGGTAACTGAGCCCTGGTTTCAACTTCTTATTACCAGCTGTATTAGTCCCTAACATGTCAGCCCCTCCTTCGAAGTTATGAAACCAGGTATTGGCTTCTCCTCTCTAGCTATGAAAGTCCATTGAAAATCTGTTGTTCAGTGTAGTCACCTTCATTAATTTTCTTCACTAGGTCTTCTGGATAACTTGCTGCACCTTTATATCAGCACTGGCTTCTTCACCTTGCACTCTTATGTTATGGAGATATATTCTCTCCTTAAGACTCATAAACCAACTTCTACTAGCTTCCTACTTTTCTTCTGCAGCTTCCTCACCTCTGTTAGCCTTCATAGAAATGAAGAGAGTTAAGACCTTGCTCTGGATTAGCCTTTTTCCATATCAACATAAGGCTGTTGTGCCTTCTTATCTTCAGTGTTAGCTGAGTAGCATTTTTAATTTCCCTCAGGAACTTTTCCTTTGCATTAACAGATCAGTTAACTGTTTGGTACAAAGGCCTAGCTTTTAGGCTATCTCAGCTTTTGACATGCTTTCCTTGCTAAGCATAATCATGCCTACCTTGTGATTTAAAGAGACATAGGACTCTTCCTTTCACTTGAATACAGAGGGTAGGGTTACTCACTGGTCTCATTTCAAAACTGTTTTGTGTCTAGAAAACAGAGAGAAATGGGTAAATGGTGAGTTGGTGGAGCATCAGAACACACACAGTATTTATTTATTAGGTTTGTCATCGTCTTCGGGTGTGGGTCATGGCGCCCCAAAAATCATTACGATAATAACATCAAAGATCACTGATCACAGATCACCATAAAAATATAATAATGATAAAAATCCTTAAATATTGTGATAATTACCAAAAAATGACGCAGAGACGTGAACTGAATAAATGCTATTGAAAAAATGGAGCCGACAGACTTGCTTGACACACTGCTGTCACAATCCTTCAATTTGCAAAAAACACAATATACACAAAGTGCAGTAAAGCAAAGCTCAGTAAAACAAGGTTTGTGACTGGTATTTAGATGGACATACTCAACTATAGATACAACTTTGAAATTGTTAGCATGATTTGTGAATAACAGCCATGAGAGGATAAAACCAAATGTTGGCAGTCTGCACACCGGAAAAGGTCTCTCATCAGAACCCGATCATGCCAACACCCTAATGTCAGGCTTCCAGCTTCCAGAAGTGGGTGAAATAAATTTCTGTTATTTAGCAGCGACCAGGCCTATGCTATGGTACATAGTTATTGCAGCCCGAAATGATAAAGACATCACCCTATCCAGAACTGTCGATAGGCCTGAACCACATGGCCTATTTCTCACTCCACATTTCTGAGACTCTGAATCAGAGTTACTCCACATGTGTACATCCGTGTTACACAAAGTACGATTCATGGACCCACAGTAGCAGTATCCTCCGGCAGTTTGTTAGAAATAAAGGATCTCAACATCCATCCTTGACCAACTAAATCAGAATCCACATTTTAACAAGATCCCAGATGATGTGTATACACGACTGTTTGAGAACACTGACCTAGTTTGTAAGCAAGCCAATAATAAGCAGCAATAAGCAGAGAATGCTTTCAATAAGTGCACGAACCTGGGGCATACTACCATAGGGCCTATGCTTACCAAATTCTAGTCTAACACATTTCTATTCAGTTGCTGCTAGAAGATTTATGTCCTGTGGCGGTTAACTAAATGTTGACCAATTCTGAGGTTTTATTGCCCAGAAGATATAATCAGATGAAAACGCAGTCTCCTTAAGAGTGTGTTAATGGTTTCAGAGCTCCCTTGAATTTCATTAAGAATGGGAAATTTTGTTTGTTTGTTTGTTTCAGAAATCTTCATCACATCAATTACCATAGAACTGAGACTTCTAGAGAATGGTTAAGGATAGTTACGCCTTTTGACAACATACTTTTTATAGGTTTTGATTAATTTTATTTAATTAATATCTATGTCAAATATCATCTCTTTGGAGACTTTTTCCTAGATCTATATAAAATAGAATGCATCTTTTATCTTTTTGGCTTTGAGGGTTTTTTTTTCAATTTTCTTTATAGAAGATAATGCTTCTGAACATTATATTAATTTTTTTTCAATATTTTACGTCTCTGCAACTAAAGTGTAAGCCACATGAGGGAAAGAAGTCGGTTTAATTCACCACTATACCCTAGTGCCTAAAGTAATGTGTGGTACATTATTTCTCCTTAATTCATATGTGTAGAAATAAGAATCAATGTCATCCAGTAGCCTCCACAACTTACAAGTGAGAAACCAAGAGGTTATTAGCCTCTGCGTATATGAATAGTCCCCAGCCTCAACGCCAGTTTAGATCAAGATAATTCAAGAACTTTGTAAGGCTTAATCTAAGCCTAAGAGGATCTCCTGAAGCATTCTCAAGTGGGTGAAGTTTAGAATGGTTAGCCTATGTTATGGTACCGTTATTCAGAGTATCATTTGCTGTATTTCCCTCATCTGAATTCACTGAGTTTCTTTACTCATTTCTAAATAGCTTTTATTCTGTCATACCCTTAGGGGGAAATATGCCAATAAGAAACTGAAAATTGATATTGAAAATGTTTGACTATCGGGGCACGGGGGGGTGGCTCAGTCGGTAAGCGTCCGACTTCGGCTCAGGTCACGATCTCACGGTTCGTGAGTTCGAGCCCCGCCTCGGGCTCTGGGTTGACGGCTCAGAGCCTGGAGCCTGCTTCCGATTCTGTGTCTCCCTCTCTCTCTCTGCCCCTCCCCCACTTGTGCTCTGTCTCTTTCTGTCTCTCAAAAATAAATAAAAGGTAAAAAAAAAAAAGAAAAAAAAAAGAAAATGTTTGACTATTAATTGTTACATTTACTACTCTAAATGGAAAAAAAAATCTTCATGCACATCTGTGAAGTATTTTACATCCTATCCTGGACTCAAAAAAAGAAAAAAGCCCAATGAAGGCAGAGCAAAAAGGAAAGAGTTAAAGGTAGATCAAGAAGCAAGAGCAGGGTGCCTGGGTGGCTCAGTCCATTAAGTGTCCAATCACAGCTCATGTCATGATCTTACTGTTCATGAGTTCAAGCCTAGCTTCAGGCTCTCTGCTGTCAGCACAGAGCCTGCTTTAGATCTTCTGTCCCTCTCTCTCTGCACCTCCCCCCACACTTGTTCTCTTTCTCTCTCTCTCTTTCTCAAAATAAATAAACAAAAATAAAAAAGAAAAGCAACAAAGATCAATAGGCAACATGTTAGCTAATATGGATTGTTGTTCACTCAGACAGTGGTAAGGAGGATAACTGTGTGCTGATTTAGATTCCAGTGGACTCCCAGGCACTGATACAAAGAATGATGCCATATGTTTCTTTCTGTCAGTTTTCCTAAAGCATAGCTGCATATTCATAAGTTTGTTTTCTATTGTTCCATTGTTTTAAGTTCTGGACCTGTTTGCTGCTGTTTTTCTCAAATTTATCATCGTTTGAGCTAATTTTGCAAATGGTCTATTGTCTTTGTATGGATTCTTGTTTGTATGCTTTCAAAACTAATTAATCACCACCTGCATAACTGTCTTCATATTTGTTCCAGCTCATGAAGTTAAAAAGTTCCCGGAGGATCAGATTAATCATAACAAACATCTGTTTACAAGCTACCTTCTTGTGAACTCAAATGCAGATGTATGATATCAACTGATCAGAACTTAATCTAACATATACTATTGTTCATTCTGCCAGGAAAACTGGCTTTGACATGTTGAACAATATTATCAATGAATGGATCCAATTTTAATGTGATTCTTAAGACAGTCATTACAGAAATCAGATTTACTCATTTTAAAGCACTTTTAAAAATGTAATTTATCAACATATAAAAAGTTAACTCATATGGTTAGAATTGGTCATGAGTGCTGTCAGAATGGTCTTCCTTGTGCTATTGCTTACACTCACATCCTGAATACTCTGTCGTGTATTGTTACACTGCCCAAAAACATTAATAAAAGCTTCATGTGTTCCTGATGTGTAAATATCGCTTTATCTAGGATGGTAAGCTTCTTTCTTCCTATCAGTTTGGATAGTTAATTCACCTATTGTCCATTTACTTCCTTTTAACACATAACTGGAAACAAACTTTACCTTTTGTTTATGGAAAGAATTTCAAGGTTTTGGGCTTCTACACAAACCCATACAATACATGAGCTGGAATAGAAGGTAGAAAAAGTTATCAAGAGAAAACCTTTTCTGATTCAAAATTCTGCTTAAGATTGGCTCTATTCTTTTAATGCAAAAATTGCAAACACAAATCTCTTTGTTCTCTAATACTTCTTGAGTGGAAAGAATCATGTCTGCTTCTTTGACCAGAGATGAAACCACATTTCAAACTCAGCAGTATGTAGGATGGTTTGCTGAAATAAAATTCAGCAACACTATGGAAATTAACTTGTTGGTACTCCTGGGTGTTGAAGTCTCAGTATTTTTCTACATTCAATTTATTTTTTAACCCTAAGGTCATAGTAATTACTATATCAATTTCAAATCATTTTGACATGTATTTCAAACTCCATTTATTAAACAAAAATGCATATAGCTATTTGAGGAATTATTCCCATATTGGCTACAATAGCCAGAATAAATACTTTTGCATCAAAGACTTTATCATCTAATATACTTTTAGCTCACTAGAGTGTTCCTAAAGAATTTGAACCCTTTCATTTCTATCGCGTATTGGTAGTGTGTTTCTTCTACAGAAGATTTATCCAAAATATCCTAAAATAAATGCAGATGATCACTAAAGAATTCTTTCTGTACATTTAGAAATTGCCTCCTGGCACTGAATTAAGTACATTCTTTGGCAGCATGGCATTTGTAAGTAAGACATGTGATGAGAGGCAATCGTCTGTAAAGATCTAGAACTATAAATATATTCTACATAGTTATAAAAATATGTTCTACACAGTTACAAAACTATGTGTAGCGTATATTAATTTGTAAGCATCACTGAAAAGGGAGCATGAGGAATCCAAAAAAAAATAATAATAACCATTCAGAGTTCTGTAACCACAAAAGGTAATATAAGTCACTATAATCAGGTGGCATATTCACTGCTACACAATGCCAAAAACTGCTTACGATAAGATCTAGTAAACTTTAATGCTTACTTGAGTGAGGCTATTGAAGTTTTTATCATGACCACTCAAAAATATATTTATGGAAATATCTTCATTCAACCTGACACCTTAAGTTTCAAATGAAATATCCATTGAAGTGGGTTTAAACCTTAAATTCTGTCCAAATAAAATATTTTATAATATATAATTTGTTTGAAATTTTTGGTTAAAATTCATTTAAAAACCACTGTATGTATATTAGTAGTCAATCATCTATTAATAGGGGCTGCTTAGCAATTTACTCATAATCCATTACCATTGTCTTTTTTTTTTTAACTTATAAAATGTAGACATCATGGGGCACCTGGGTGGCTCAGTCGGGTAAGTATCCAACTCTTGATCTCAGCTCATGTCATGATTTCATGGTTGTGAGTTCCAGCCCCATGGAGGGCTCTGCACTGATGGTGCTGAGCGTGCTTGGGATTCTCTCTTTCTCCTTCTCTATCTGCCCCTCCCCTGCTCGCACACACTCTCTCTCTCAAAATTAATAAATAAAAAATGTTAGCAATACTTGGAAAAGGTGTAGGCCTTTTTCTTTAAACATACTACTAAAATACCATCTAGTATGTGAAGTGTTCTTGCAAACCATAATGTAAGCAAAGAAATGAACTGTAATTTTTAAATTCTGAAGCCTACCAAAAAATACATAATGACATTAAATGAGAAATAGTATGTGTTTAAATAAAACCATTAGCAAAAAATAATCAAGTGAAAGGAGGCATTGAATCTAGTACATTGTGTATAACTTGAATATTCTAACACATTTTCAATAAAAATTTAGCTAATTATTTCTTTCAAAATTTCTGAAATGTCTTTAATGACAAACATCTGCATAATCATAAAAAACTACAAATAAATCAATCTCTAGGTTTTAAAGCATAAACTGATAGGTTAATGTTGCCAGACCGATAGAAAATTAAATGTTTATTTAACACTTGCTTGAAAAATTGTAATGAATTATACAAAAATATTTCATCTTTTCTTATCCAAGAGATACTAACCCACTTTTGTTATTGGGTCCCAAGTAAAATGAATAAGAAAGTCTAATGTGATATTTTGACCACCAGGAATTATATAATTCAAATAGGTATAATGAGGCAATTGCTGTAGTAAATACTCCCCCCAAAAGAACAATTTGCCAAAGCAGCTTCTGCTGTAAGCAATCAAGCACTGCCAGGGAAGAGAAAGGAGAAAGCAAATAATTTCCCTCTTGAGGAAATATTTGACTTTATCATAGAGTCTGTTCTGTTCTTTTTGTGAATTTTCTTCTCCAAATGTATTCTATTTTTCTTCTTGGCCAGAATTACAGATGTGTTGTTATAAACTCTAGTGATTTCACACTGAACTGTTGAAAGTAGAGGAAATGGTAGGAAAAACAATACTCTGTCTTTTCCTTAAGAAATTTATGAATTATAAATATGGCCTAAAATGTTAGTTAAGAGGGACAATATTTATCAGATTCCTTACTCTTAGATAAATCAGTAATTCCCTCTCAACATTTCTGAGAATCGACCAGGCAGGTATTTTATGCCTTTAAATCATCTACAATGGGAGCATCTCCATTCTACAAGAATGTCAGTCAGTCTTCTCAAAGTTATTCATTCTATTCTTAAACAATTGCCATGGTTAGGAGAGCTGCTTTTATGAAATACGTTATCTTCTGTTCTAACATAACTTATGAGCATCAGAAAGTCTGATCAGAAATCTTCAAGGTGACAGTCTTTAAAAAGTATTTAAAAATTGTCAACATTCACCCCCTAGGTTTACCCATTGCAAGTGAAAATTAGCATTTCTTAGCAGATTTTTAAAAACAGACTTTATTTTTTAGAGCAATTTTAGGTTCAAATGAAGTAGTTCAAGTAAAAATGAACAGAATATACAGAGATTTCTCATATATCCCCTACCCACCCTCACACAGTTTCTCCTATTATCAACGTCTTCCATCAGGGTGGCACAGTTGTTACAAGTGATGAACCTACACTGACACATCATTATCATCTGAAGTCCATAATTTACATGAGGGTTTACTTTGGTGTTGTTCATTGCATGGGTTGGGACAAATTTATAATGACGTGCATCCATCATTATAGAATTTTACAGATCAATGGCAATGCTCCCCAAATTTTCTGTGCTCCACCTATTTATCTCTCCTTGCTCCCCACTCCTGCTAACCACTGATCCTTTTATTGTCTTCATAGTTATACCTTTTCCAAAATGTCATACACTTGGAAACATATGGTATGTAACATTTTCAGATAGGCTTCTTCCATTTAGTAATATCCATTTGCTTCCTCCATGTCTTTTCATGACTTGATAGCTCATTTCTTTTTAGCACTGAATAATATTTCATTGTCTGGATGTAGTATCATTCAGTTATCCATTCATTAACTGAAAGGCATCTTGGTTTCTTCCCAGCTTTGGCAATTATGAACAAAGCTGCTATAAACATCTACATGCAGATTTTTGCATGGACATAAGTTTTCAACTCTTCTGGGTAAACACCAAAAAGCACAATTGCTGGATTGTATGAGAAGGGCATGTTTAGTTTTGTAAAATATCGTCAAACTTTCTTCAAAAGTGACTACACCGTTTTTGCATTCCCACCCCCAATGAATGAGAGCTCCTATTGCTCTATATCCTCATCAGGATTTGTTGTTGTCACTGTTCTGGACTTTGGCCATTCTAACAGGTATATAGTGGTATCTCATTCTTGTATTTCTCTAATGCTGTGGAGAATCTTTTCATATGCTAAATTCCATCTGTTTGTCTCTGGTGAGGTGTCTGGTCTTTCACCCTTTAAAAAAATATGGTTGCTTGTTTTCTTATTGTTAGATGTTAAGAGTTCCTAGTCTTTAGCTGTTTTTCAAGTGTAAAGTTTCGCACATCCTTTGTAAATCTGTATACTCTTTCATACTTAATCCAGTTGGTTAGTGTGATGGTCAAAAATTACTCTTTTGTTAGTGTGATAATTAAAAATTATCAAAATATATATTCTGTTGACAGAATCTGACAAGGGGACAGTTTGTTGAGAGGGAATTACTGTATATTTCCATTTGTATAAGAGTAAGGATTTATTAGAAAGCAATACAAAATAATCTGTCTTTGGGAAGCCTCGACTGAAGTGTGACAATAACTTTTTCTTGAAAGTGCATTATACTACTGGTGTTTTTCTTTTACCTTGTAGTGAAGTGAAAACCTATCTTTTAAAAATGAATTTATATTACTCTAGTTCTGTTGCACTCTGTTTGAACCTAAGGATAAAAATGTATAATTATTCCTATTTAAATATATCTGAATTTGCAGTATGCCTTGTAATTTTTTAATATTTTTAACCTTTATTTTTTTTTTGAGAAGAGAGAGACAGAGCATGAGTGGGGGAGGAGAGAGAAAGAGGGAGACACAGAATCTGAAACAGGCTCCGGGCTGTCAGCACAGAGCCCGACGCGAGGCTTGAACTCACAGACCGTGAGATCATGACCTGAGCCGAAGTCGGACGCTTAACTGACTAGGCCACCCAGGCGCCCTGCCTTGTAATTTTTTAATGTGAATCTGTAGTAGTAGTTATTACTGGTGATCTCAGCTTTTTTAGACCACCCCACATATAATAAGTACTATTTTTGTCTACATTCCAGTTGTTGAAGGACATAGACTATCATTTTTGAATGTAAGCTTTCCTGAACAATAGCTGCTTGTAATATTTGCATATGTTGACTATGTACATGGAAGGTCATGTAAACAGAAACTGGCAAAGAAAGTAGTAGGAAGAAATGAGACCTATACGAATTGTATGAAATTTATGAAATACTTTAGTAGAAGTGTAAAAAATTTATTATATATTTAATAGAAGTAAGACAAGGACAGTTTTACCCATGCCATTTTAAAAATACATAATAACTATTTGCATGAGATTGTTTTCCTCAAATATGAAAATAATTACAGAAGGAAATCTAAATAAGTAATCTGGGAAACAGCTCAAATGCCCTTTGACTGATGAATGGATTAAGTATATGTGGTGTATATATTCAGTGGAATACTCTTCAGTCATAAGAAGAATGAAATCTTGCCATTTGCAACAATATGGATGGAGCTAGAGAGTATTATACTAAATGAAGTAAGTCAGTCAGAGATAGACAAATATCGTATTATTTCACTCATACGTGGAATTTAAGAAGCAAAACAAATGCCCAAAGGGAAAAAAGAGAGAGACAGAGACAAACCAAGAAATAGAGCCTTAACTATAGAGAACAAACCAATGGATACCAGAGGGGAGGGGGATGGGGACTTGCGGGATGGGGATTAAGGAGGATTACGGAGGGCATTTGTCATGGTCAGCACCAGGTGTTGTATGGAAGTGTTGAATCACTATATTGTATACCTGAAACTAATATTACACTGCATGCTAAGTAATTGGAATTTAAAATAAAAAACTTAAAAAAATTAAAAAATAAATAAAAAGTATTTAGAGCCCCCTAAAGAGCAAGTGCTTTTATTGGCATTTCTCTGCAAGATATAGTAACCAAAGAGCAGTAAAAAATGAACATTGAAAACATATTTTCATGTGGTTTTTATATAAATATTCTTCTTACACAAATAATACATATATCTGTGACTAACCAATTTCAAAATGATAATAATGATAATTTCTGTGTAGCAAAGTGAATTGTTATTTTTATCATTCTCTTTATATTTTAAATTTTTTTCTTCTTATTTCTGAAATGAAATTGGATTGTTTATCAAGAATTTCTTTATTTCCTGAGATATTTCAAAGAAAAATTTTGATCTGAATTTTCTAGCTGTCCTGTTTTTTTTCTTTACTAATGTCATTGATGCCAACTTTTGGAAAATCATTAGTGGTAACTTAGCAGTTTATTTACAATGTACTTACCCATAGATTAAAATAAAATGAAAAATTTAGATAATTAGTATACTTATCATCCAATACAACATTAAAATAATACATTCATAGCAAGAATTCAAATGTAATACTTACACTCTTCATATTACTAACTTAGACTTGGATTTTATTTTCTTATCCCCAAGAAGGAAAATCTATGTTTCATTTTTCCCAAAATGGATAGGAATATAGTCTAACTGTTAGACTAACTTACCTTCAATCTGGTATAAAAAGGATGGCTAATAGGTATGTCTATTAGTCATTTCAAAATATTTTATAAGATTGTATTTCTCTCTTTTATACCTAATTCTATTTTAATGGTCCATAGCTAAATGTGGGATGTATGAAAACCAACCATTAGCTAACAGTAACTGCATACAGACAGAAAAGAAATCAGACTGGTTACTTTCCTAGCTTGGCCCACAGTGACAATTTATAAACACTTAAATAGTATACTCCTTTGAGTATGATAAGATTGATCACATATGTAGAAAGTAATCACACCAAATTTCTTTTAGACATATTGTCATAGTCAAGCTATATTACTCTCTATAATGTGACAGGGAAAAAAATAGGTCTTAGGAGTGAAATCCCTGAATGTATAAATCAAGGTAAAATTATAATTTCTGTATCTAAAAATCAAACAGTAAATAATATTATACACACAAAAACAAACGAATTCTAATAAAATCTGTGCTGTTTTTTTTAAACATTCTCTAAGGCCATGTCGTTCTGTTCTTGACATGAAAAAAATCTATATTTTGAATCATAAACCAACTTCATGCTATTAGAAATAAAAGTGTCCTCCAAACCAATGGAAACTGGCATTCTTGTCTGAACAGAAACAGCCTGGAAAAAAAAAACACATCATTTTATAATCATTTCAGTATACGCATGATGACATTTGGAAACATCTGGTTTTAATGATGTCCAGAGGACATTCCAGAATGGTGGGGTCTAGATGTGCAGATATGTAAAAAAGCATTTCTTGTTAATTTTAATAAATGGAATGCATAAAATGGATAAATTCAGGCTAATGAAAGCTAAAAATCATTATTTTTTGAGGTTCTTTGAAAAAATAATCATAGAATTAATGTAAATACCTGGATCATATACTGTCTAATGAACAATTGCTTGACTTGCTGATCTGAAATCAAAGTCACAATTGATTTTTATCCAACATTCTTTACAGGTTGAAATAAATGGCATCAATTCAAACTATCCTAGCTCAGAATAATTGAGAATCAGTATCCAGAATAATAGCTTGTTAGTATAGTATCACATGGGAGAAATATGAAAATTCATCTTGCCTCTAATGATTTAAGATTTTTATTTCTTAAGTCTTAATTTGGTAAGCTCAATATCCCCACCTTTTAGTAAGTTACATAAAATAAAATTAATGGTATAATAACTAGCATATAAAAATAGTGAAATTAATTTATAATTATCTTACACTAGATTAGAAACCATAAGGAATTATATGTGGATGTGGTTATAAACATGTATGTGCATAGGTAAACTAGGTTTTGCAAATTTGTTTCAGAATGCAGAATAAGTAGAAAGGTTTTATCCCAAAGTATATGGAACTCAATCTTAGCTTTTCACCTTCCAGAGAGAAAAGGAAATCTAAGACTTGATTTTATGAATATTAGGTAAAATCAATCTACTTAAAGTTCTTCACTTTTTAAGATTTTTATCTGACAGCCACCACAGAGTCCTACCTATGGTGGGTCATCTCATTTTATTGCTTTGCTATGGGATATTTTCTTCTCTCGTGTAAAATACCTATTTATTTGGAGTAAATGTATAAAAATTGAAGACTTTTTTTTCCTGGGGGGGGGGGGAAACACAAAAAACCTTTAAGTATGTCCATCTGTTGCCTGTGTTGGGATAGTATATATCAAACTGTCACTTGAAAAGAGTGAACAAGTCTATTTTCAATTTGATGTTTTGTGTTTTGGGGAGTGTGGTGGATGAGCTGGCAGGGAGAATTACCAGCTGCCTAGGATATTAAATAAATAAGTTTACCGAATAGAAGTTATAACAACATCAACAACAAACTATTTGGTGGGAACTTTCAAAAGATTAGCTATTTAATTGAGATATATATATATATATATATATATATATATATATCACTTATTATGTGTCAAGCACTATTCTATACGTTTTTGAAAATATTAACTTCCCTGGTTTCATAACAATTTTGAGGTGAGAATCACTATTATTTCACTTTATGATGAAGAAACTGAAGTAAAACTAGTTAGGGAACTTGAAACAGAACAGTTTAGTCAGCTAAAAAGTTGCAGAGCTGCTCTATTATTGCTTTTTATTTCTTGATGACCAGGACTGAAATTAAAAACTATTCAATTTTTAGAGAGACACTGAGAAAGTCCAGGGGATTTATGACATTAGCTACTTTGGCCACCACCAAATTCTTCAATGTAGTGACTAACTCGAAGGTTTATTTTGGAAATTTATGAAAAATCTGATTACACTAGAAACAGAAAATAAAAATGGCTGCCTGAGTTATCGTAGCATCTCAATATGGGATATACAGTAAAGAAAAAAAAAAAAGATGGTCTTCACAATCGCTTCAAACAACTCACAACGGAAAATGGAAATTATAAGACTTCTGAGCTTAAGATAACTCAAATCCATTCTTCAATACCTGACTCAGCTATATTTTCTCAACCCTGAGAACATACTAACCTCTCAAAATAGGTTCTTAGCATCCCCAGATTTTTGTATCTGCCTCAGAATTTCAAATTGATGTCTAGCCTCCTATGCACACTAGAAAATTCAATTCAATGAAGTTTCTACAACTGTACTCTGTCGCAAGCAGAATCTCTGGGTGAAGATAAAGTTTGAAATAGCTCCTTCTAGGGGCGCCTGGGTGGCTTGGTCGGTTAAGCATCCGACTTCGGCTCAGGTCATGATCTCACCGTCCGTGAGTTTGAGCCCCGCGTCGGGCTCTGTGCTGACAGCTCAGAGCCTGGAGCCTGTTTCAGATTCTGTGTCTCCCTCTCTCTCTGCTCCTCCCCTGTTCATGCTCTGCCTCTCTCTGTCTCAAAAATAAATAAACGTTAAAAAAAAAAAAAAAAAAAAAAAAAAAAGAAATAGCTCCTTCTAATACACACACACACACATCACATACACACAGTCACATCATAAATATGGTGTGCATTTGTATATACATATAGAAATATGATGAAAAAGTAAGAAATATGATCCTTTCATGAACAGAATATATATTTTGTTTGGGAGCCGAAAATAAACCTATCGAATAATTGTTACATAAGAAATTCAATTGCATGATAATGGTAATTTTGAAGGTATTTATTTATCTTTGTCCCCGACCTTTTCTTCAAGTAAATTCTTAGGAACTACAGATGTCTAAAATATAAAACATCGCTCCTGTGGTTTAAGCGCATGTGGAGAGGCAAGGTTCCCTCACATGGGCGATGCCATCTCTCAGCAAAGCTCCTGAGAAGCTGAACAGGACCAGAGATGGAGTAGAGCATGAAAACCACTGACAAAGATTCAGCTCAGGGACTGTAAAGTAACAGAAAAATCATCTTGTATGAGATATACTGGGCAAACACCACAGTGGTGAGTTTCAGTAAGAACAACAACCAGACAAAGACCCCACAAAAAAGGAGAACTATAGACCAATTTCCCTGATGAACACGGATGCAAAAATCCTCAACAAGATGTTAGCCAACCAGATCCAACAATACATTAAAAAAAAATTATTCACCACGACCAACTGGGATTTATATCTGGGATACAGGGCTGGTACAATATCCACAAAAGAATCAATGTTATTCATCACATCAATAAAAGAATGGACAAGAACCATATGATCCTCTCAATAGATGCAGAGAAAGCATTTGACAAAATACAACATCCTTTCTTGATAAGAACAACAAAGTAAATGCAAAATTTAGGTATATATATTTAGTTATTCGTATTTTCATCTTCAGGCGAACTGGTTACTCAACACAGAGTATTCAATCTGGTAATTATTTTACAGTTTCCAAGCCCAAGGCAAAAATGTCAAGTCTATCTTTTTTTTTTTTTTTTTTTTTTTTTTTTTTTTAATTAACGTTTTACAGGGGCGCCTGGTTGTCTCAGTCGGTTGGGCAGCCGACTTTGGCTCAGGTCATGATCTCGTGGCCTGTGGGTTCGAGCCCCGCGTCAGACTCTGTGCTGACAGCTCAGAGCCTGGAGCCTGCTTCCGATTCTGTGCCTCCCTCTCTCTCTGCCCCTCCCCTGCTTGCTCCCTGTCTCTTTCTCAAATAATAAACATTAAAAAAAAAATAACATTTTACAAATTTATTCATTCTGTTGTGTTCAAGAAAATTTAGTAGAAACACTTAAAGAGTAAGAAGTCTAAACAAATAAGAAATATTGTCTTGATGTTTTGTTGTTTTCTCTCAAAAATAATTGTATGCATTTCTCATGAAGAAAGAGTTAAAAAAACCTATGGGGAACAAAACTGAACTGGTATTATCCATCTTTAAGGTAAAATCACTGTACATACAGATATTTAATAAAATGACATGGTTTAAATTGAAAGCTGGTGAAAATAATTCAAATTATTATCATGAACTAAAATCATTTAATGTAATTAGAATGGGAAAAGTTAGTCTTTGCAATTTGGCATATTCCTTCCAATAACAAAGCAACTTTGTTTATGACAAAGATGTTACTCATTTATTTCCAGAGTACATCTTAGAGCAACTACACTGGAAAATATGCTAGAAAGAAATGAAATAAAGAATGTTACATCTTTATAAAAGTTACAAAAGTTAATAAGTTATAAGTTATAAAAGTATAAAAGTTACAAAAGTTAATTTCTACAAAGAAAAATAGTAACTGGAATGTATTGAACTTGGGTTACATTCATTTTAATACTAATGCTTTTTAAAGTAGAAGCAGCTACTGTTAACTGAGAATTTGCAAAGATCCATGCATTCTGGTTAAGGCTTGTGCTAAACTTGGTTCATAGATTTTCTTGGTTTAATATAATATTTAACTCAACATTTTGAAAAACTGAGCCATAGAGTGATTAAGAAACTTACTCTAATTTACAAAATAAAAAAAAAAATGCCAAAAGTAACCACAGACTCAGGTCCCTCTGGCTTTAAATCCTGTGCTCTCAAACAATTCTATATTCTGAACTCTTAAAAACTAATCCTAGAAAACTTCTTGAGACTACTAATTTGCACTGAATATAGCTAACTAAATAAATAATAGATGAATTATCTGTAGTGTTCATCTATTACCTGCTAATTGAAGAATGGTTCTTAAAAGTGATTAAAAACAAAACAGTCATAGTTCTTTACATCAATTGAAATGTTTCTTCCAGACAGGTATGTGCAAAGTGAAATAACATGGAAACAACTAGAATTCATTAATCCAAGATTGAAATTCATGACTTGATTAAAGATTTATGGTGATTGTTACCTGTACTTACGTAAGTATATACCTGATTAGCTTATATCTGTGTAATAATGATTTCATATTACATAGAATTTACCTTTTCTTCTCATCTCTTTTATCTTTGAATTCTCATTACTACTCCATGAATATCTCATTATTATTCTCATTTTAAAGCTATTCCAGGAATGTCAATTATTTAACCAATAGCACACAAACCAAACAGCAAGATTAGGAAGAAAATTGAGCCTTTCAATTCCATGCCCTCTCATCACAGCTGGCTGGACTGTTAGACCTTTCTAGATCCAATATAATGTGCAGAACTTAACCAAAAACTCATATGTACAATATATTCACCAATTTCATTTAAAAATTGTATTTACCCACAAAAATTAATTATACATTTGTGATAAAACATTTATATTACTTAACTGCCTATCTAACTTAGTAAGAAATTTCAGCATTTAAGTAGGTATAATGCTAATAATCAAACTTTATAGTTTTGTCTAAACAAAGTAAATACTTGACTTACATATTTTTTTCATACAGTGGTAATTCAGTTTAATTCTGTGTATACACTGAGTAATATTAAGAAATTTTTACAGCAGCAATTATAGACAATGTTACTGATTCCATGCTTATATGGAAAATATTCATGAATATTTGTATGCTTGTAGGTAAAACACTCATATTGGTATTTGCTTGAGCAAACATTGTTGTGACTCACAACCACAAAAATATAAAAAGTCTGTCAAAATGAAACTGCCACTTATTACATAATCCATGTGTCACTAGCCTACAGTTTATACTGACCATACTAGAAAAACTTGATATTCAAGTCTTGTACTTGTTATATAGCAAGGCTCCTCCATAATTCAGTAATTTAAAGAAGAATAGAAGTTGATTCTCTTTTATATTTGGTGCTTTTTAGTATCCAATGGTGCAGTAACTCTATTCTAATGGATCATTTAGGGACATCAGCTCCTTCTGTTTTGTTCCAACATATGCTGAGGCATTTTTTCTTTTAAAATTGTCGAATTTGTATCACTGTATCTCTGCCAGGTTCTATATTCCAAAGGGCAGGGAAGAAAAAGAGCATGACTGAGCATGTGTCTAATGTTTAAACCTAGATCCAAAAAACAGTAGATAACACATCTGCTCACATTCTGTGGGTAAGAACTTAGCCATATGGCTATACCTAGCTGCAAGGGAGGGTGCATGGCTGCCAGCTATAACTCTATTACCATGGAACAGGGGGGAAATGATTTGGCATGTGTAACTACTAGTCTGCTACAATCCCCCTCTTTGGTCACTTAAACTTCCACATTCACTCTTCCTTCCACATGTAGACACAGGCACTCCCTCTACAGGGGAGACAACCCAATAATACATACAGGTACAACCTTGACTGAAATTTGGGACTTGGGGGTAAAGTACTATATTCCTCATCATTTCTTGATGAGACGCCTTAGTGACTTGCAAACTAAAATACGTGTTATCTGAATATTCCGTCCCCCAACACATACATGGACACCTAATAAATGCAAATTTAGCAGCAGAAAAGGATAGTGATAATACAAATATTCCATTCAGAAATGAAAATAATTAGAAACATCAGGTGGTCACCGGTTCATAAGAATGCTAGGATTCTTCAGGGCTAGAATTCCAAAGATACATTCCCTACTCTGACTTTGGAAAATTTCCTTGGTTCTAGGGAGAATTATCTTCATTGTTTCAGAAAGGAATGAAAATATGCCAATGTGTCTACAGCCTTGACATTGAGAACAAGAAAAAGATTAGATAAACAGGAGATGTAGCAAGCCCAACGATAAAGAAATAAGTATGTATTTTTCATCAAATACAATGACCACATAGTTTAATAATATCATTATATATATATATAGTCATCAAATATAATGACCATATAATTTGTCATCAAATAGGGACACATTTGATAGTGAAAGGTGATACTAAAAATGTTTAACAGCCCTTAATTGATTTCCTAGGAGCACAACCAGGATTTTTCTAGATGACTTCCAAAACATGTTCATTCTGCTTGAAACTAGAAAAAGAAAGGTAGTCATGGGAGAAAGACTAGTTATGGGAGCAGCTGTGGGATCATAGATACCTCCTTCCTTGGAGGAGGATTATGAATGTAGGAAATAAATACTCTATTACCTTGGCCTCTCTCTCATTTAGTCTTCCTTCTCTTTCTACCACCTTCCATGTCAACCCTAGTGTTGAGGTCAGTGTATGCCAGCCCTCCTAAATGTAGCTGGAGAAGGATGAAGAA
The DNA here is from genome assembly GCF_016509475.1 of Prionailurus bengalensis. Classification (NCBI taxonomy): domain Eukaryota; kingdom Metazoa; phylum Chordata; class Mammalia; order Carnivora; family Felidae; genus Prionailurus; species Prionailurus bengalensis. Next base: position 99,124,049 of record NC_057344.1, on the reverse strand, counting down.
TGAATTGTGGAACCAGAAGGAGGTATGGGGGGAGAGATCATAGAGAATTTTCCAACACACATTTATTAAAAACAAACAAACAAAAACCTGACAATACATTGGCAGCATTCTTGTATTCATGCACCATGTACCCATTCAAAAAACATAGCAACTGTATAACTGCATCCACATTTAGGGAGCAGAAAATAAATTACCTAGTTCATAGAAGTTTCCCAGTTTCCACATGGGCCTCTTCATTTATTGAGTTAGCTGTCTATAGGTGACTATATCAGCATCCATAGACATCTGGTTATTGTGACACTGATAATTAAGGCAAAGAATAAGTCAGCCAAGGAGAGTGGCCCACATAGAAGGGTAAAGATAGAATGGTCATTAGAACAAAATCTGGCAGCATTTATTCAGCACATTCTAGAAAAGAGAGTCTCCTTACTAGCAAACTCACATACTTGGTAAGTATACCCTTATATAGGTACATTAGATAAACTTAGCCTAAAACAAGTAAATATTTCAAATATAAAATTATCTTTGCCTTGTATGAAATCACCAAACAACTTAGTTTCTAGATGGAAGGTCTGCACTAGTTGAATTCATAAAATTGTGTAGTCTAGCACTGTCCAATAGAAATATAATGTGAAGGGCGCCTGGGTGGCTCAGTCGGTTGAATGTCCGACTTCAGCTCAGGTCATGATCTTTTGTTCGTAGGTTCAAGCCCATCATAGGGCTCTGTGCTGACAACTCAGAGCTTGGAGTCTGCTTTGGATTCTGTGTCTCCCTCTCTCTCTGCTCCTCCCCTGCTGGCTCTCTGTCTCTCAAAAAAAAAAAAAAAAAAAAGAAAGAAAGAAAAATGTGAGCCACATGTGTAATTTTCAATTCTCTAGATGCCATTTTGAAAATAAAAAGAAAAGGAAACAGGTAAAATTAATTGTAATTATATATTTTATCCCAGTATGTAAAATTAAGTTTATTACATAATCAATTAATGATATATTTACATTTTGATTTTGACTGAATCTTGAAATCCAGTGAGTATTTTTTGATGAGGGAGCATAAAGGAAGATGACAGGCCACAAACACCAACCCCCCACCACACACACCCAGGTGGGATTTGTGTGATATTCCTCAGGCATTCCTGGCTGCCCAATTACAAAGGAAAGGGGGAAAAAACAATGGTTAACTGACAGAGATCATAGTCCTGCAGCACCTAAGTCTCCATCATCCTTCCATAGTGATGTGGGGAACAAAGGCAGAAAGAAATGGCAGATAGAACTAAATATCCTTATAACCTGGAGCCCATTGACAAATACTTGAGGCAGGCAGAGTAAAACATTTCTCCAGAAACTCCCTACTGTCTTAATCCTAATGCTTTGCTAGAGGAAAAACAACCCTAGCTTGACAATAACTAGGCCTCCAGTACCCTGTGAGTCTTTAGCATATGAAAATCTCATTGGAAACTTCCCCTGGACTTTACCTCCCCCAAGTCCATAGTATATAACCAGTGTCTCTCCATGGTCCCTGGGCAGCTCTTCATGCCCACAGGTCCTGTCCCTATGCTTTAACAAAACCACCTTTTTGCCCCAAAGACGTCTTCAAGAATTCTTTCTTGGTTGTCACTTCCGGATCCCATGAACCCCACTGTCACCCCAAAAAAACCTCATCACTTTTCACTTACAGCACATCTCCATTTGCACTAGCCACATTTCAAGTGCTCAGCAGGCATGTGTGGCTAGTGGCTAGTAGGGCAGGTCTACTCTATTTAAAACCTGTGTTTCTCATTATAAATTTTAAATTGTGTACCTGTCAAAGCCTTTCACAGTTAGTTGTTGCTAGCCTCTCTGAGTTTAATGTAACATGGATCACAGATAATATGAAACTTCTTGATCTGTAAAGCTAACAACCACATCCTATTACCTCCTAACTCCCTCTATGAATCTACCTGAACTACAGGCTGATGTCCAATAATCTGTTGCATTCTCATCGGCAATTACCGTATTTTATAATCCAGAATATAGGGATTATCATTGTAAGTGTTCTCTAAATATTTTCTGAAATTATATTTAATCATTACTTTGTTTATTTGAATTATTAATCAAATGACAACTGCTATTTTCTCTAAATCTTATGAAAAATACTCTGGAATCTTCCTTAAAGAGTCTCTTTTTGCCATGACATATCCTTAAAATGATTATGGAGTTGTTTCAGCTGTCTTTTTGACCATCACAGTTTGTTCTAAAAGTTCAAAACAAATTTTAACTGTATCTTGCCATTGGTCAAAAGCATTGCCCATGCTATTGTTCCACTACTTTCCTTATTTAACATTACCATGAAAGGGAAAAGAGTGCCTCTTCACCAGCCTTCTGCTCCCTGTCTTGAAGTAGTTTGCTTTATGTCACTTATCCTCAACACAATTCAGTCTGTTTAAATTAAAGTACATGCCATTATCTACATTCTTCTGGTGAATAGCCTGCATTTTACATGCTGAAATGTCATTCATCTTGCCTTATTTACTGCTTGTATAAATGAACTAGTTTCCAAGATGCTGTTAAAACAAAAACAATAACAACAAAAAAGTTCTATTAAGAAAAGGAGCCTTCTAGCAATTCTTGCTTCACAGTCCATTGCTTCCCACAATCAGTAAACTATGGGGTTCACTAAAAGTAATTTAGACTAATGGTTTGGAAAAGCAATCCAAATAAGGTTCCGTTATAGAATAATGCAAACTGCGTTTATTTCCTGGTCAGTCACTGGAAGAAACTTTGCAGAGATCTTGGAAGGAAACCTGTGGATAATTTTCACAGGCCTTCCTCAAACAGGCAGCCTGCTGTCCAGGGTGAGGCGACTAGGTTTTTAGAAAATGCCTCTGCTACATCCTGAGGACTGCCACTTAATAGGATCACCAGGGGCGCCTGGGTGGCTCAGTCGGTTAAGCGTCCGACTTCCGCTCAGGTCACGATCTCGCGGTATGTGAGTTCGAGCCCCGCATCGGACTCTGTGCTGACTGCTCAGAGCCTGGAGCCTGTTTCAGATTCTGTGTCTCCCTCTTTGTCTGACCCTCCCCCGTTCATGCTCTGTCTCTCTCTGTCTCAAAAATAAATAAACGTTAAAAAAAAATTAAAAAAAAAGTAGGATCACCAGATCTGGGAGTCCAATGGATTTAATAAATTCCACTTTGGGGACTTGGTAAATTATTAATGATAATGAAAGTCAAAACATGTAAGTATATAAAAATCTGGGCCAAATCCAGTGTGATATAATGTTATAATAAACAAGAACCCAGACCACCTGAAATTTTAAAAATTAATGGGGAGATGAACACAAATATCATGAGTCGAATGCAAAACTAGTACTAAACTGTTCTAGAAGCTGTGGAATTCCAGAAGAGATAAAGACTATAAACAGTAGATCATATAAGTAAGATTATTTACTAAATTCTAAAGAATGTATCTATATGGAGTAAATTCATTTTTTTCTATTTGCTTTTCACTAATGTGAAATGCATAGCTTTTATCTTCATGATTTAAATGTGATCAGCTATTTATGCAATCAAAGATAAGCACTTTGATATTGTCTATGCCGTCTAACAGAAAAGTTCCTCAAAGTGGTCCTATTCATGTAACACAAAATAAAATTGAATCAAATCAAGTATTGGGAATAACATACTCTTATCAGAGGAAATTCACTCATTGGATGAAAATGTAGATAACATTACACTATCATGCTGACATGATTTTTTTCTATCATGAGAAGAAAACCTGAATATGAAGTCCATTACCTTTCGCTTGATAATTAATAGCTTCTACCTATCTACTGCACTTCCTTCTTTTTGCCTTTTTAGTGGATTTCTCAATTAGAGATCATGGTTGTACTCCTTAGTCTCCTCTCTTTCTTTGGTTCTCCTTCTCTCTCTCTCTCTCTCTCTCTCTCTCTCTCTCTCTCTCTCTTTTTTTCTTTTTCCTTTTCAAAGTGAAAAAATGTTTACTCAAGTCATGTGCTGGGGAAGGGGGCACTAACTAAAATTTATCTCCCATGTCTGAGGGGGTATTTGTGCACTCTCAAATATAGCTGTCCAGGACTAGAGCCCCAGCCACTTCTATTACTCTCCCCCAAGAGAAGAGAGACAATTCTTCCTTTTCTACCGTCCAGCTTTTCCAAAGGAGAATCCACATAAAAGGAATTGAGGACTCTGAAGACAAAATCTCATCAACTTATCTTGTATCCATCTTTCCTAAGTTTGTCTAAGAACTCTCACTGATGGGAAAAGGTAGGGTGTGGACCAGAGTCAGGGGAGGAGACATTTCCATTTTATATTGAATTTGAAACCATTTTGTTTTAAAACTCCTGAGCTTTGGCTTCAGGTCTTCTTCCCAGTGCTAAACTTTAATAATAATAATAATAATAATAATTATTATTATTATTACTATTTTACATTTTAACAATGTTTTATATGATTCCTTTTTTCCCCAATATAAAATCCAAATTGCGGACAAAGTTCTAATTCTTCCTCATGATGGCTCATATGTGGGTTTTAAATATTCTTCCAGGTTTAGATGTGATATTTAACTGCTGGGTCCATAAAGAATTACACAAAAAAGACATGAGATCTGACTCGGCCAATATATTTTATGACTTAAATTTGTGAAAACAGAATATAGACACAAATGTCCGTTTTGATGACAATGTATGCTTATGAAAACAAGTCTGTATATCTTTATCATAATTTAAAATGTTCATCGATTTTGTGTGTGAAAAAGTACCATTCTGGCTTATAGTTATTGATACACTTTTCATGCCTAGTCTCAACAATGATTTCACTTACCAGATGATTAGATTTCTAGGGGTGAGTGTGGGTAAGTCACACTAAGGCAATAAGTCACTTGGTAGAGAACAATAGGATTCTTACTGCAATTGTTATGTAAAAGTCTGACTCATTTGAGAACTGGACTGAAAAATATGCTATCAAAGATTTTACATTAACGAGTATCTCAGCTTGAAGGATTGTGGCCTAAATATTGTTGATCACTGTAAACACACACTAATAACTATAATATCCTATGCCCCAAATATGACTAGAATTGGTGATATGAGAACATACCCACTGAGGCCGTTCCCAAAGATACAGTTATCTATTGCCTACACTAACAAAGGTATTGTACTAACGAGAAAGCAAGCTGACTCCTTTTATAATCAGCAGAAAGAAGAATTTAGAAGACTTACTTCTGAGCAGCTATTTTTGGCTCTGTATCTGGGCCAGCCACTGGTGTCCTAACATACTCACATTTGCCTTTCTTGTTCTTTGAAATCTGATTAGTTTACCACATTCCCATTTCCAGAACTTCTGCTTATTGTAGACAAGTGGTATAGCCTGGTACAAAATTTTTGTTTTTGTTACCCTAACTTATCATCATATTAAAGATTTCTAACTCTTCTGTGTACAAACTACTCAGTGCTATTGACAGATGCTACTGATCTTAATCAGTAGTATAACAAAATTATCTGGGAAACCTTACTTAAAAAAAAAAAAACAGGTTTGGGCCCAAATCAAGGACACATTAAAAACCTTTTAAATATAAAAATATATAAAAAATAAAGTTTCATCTCTTTTACATGTCCAAAGTCCATTCTGTTTTTACAAAAGATTTTTCTTAATGTTTATTTATTTTTGAGAGAGAGACAGAGCACCAGCAGGGGAGGGTCAGAGAGAGAGGGAGACATAGAATCTGAAGCAGGCTCCAGGCTCTGAGCTGACAGCCCAGAGCTGGACATGGGGCTCGAACTCAGGAGCTGCAAGATCATGACCTGAGCCCAAGTCCGAAGCCCAACCAACTTAGCCACCCAGGCACCCCTCCAAAGTACATTCTTAATGTCATTTTTGTATATCATTTCTGGATTACTTTATGAATGTTCTAAGATATATTTGCTTTCTTTTTCCCAAAACTAGGGTCACACACTGTTCATTAAGATTGTTCTGTTCAATGCTTTGTTTTTCCCTTTATAATATCTTCTGTGGATATTACCACATTAGATCTGATTTGTTACTGTTCTAACTGCACATTATTCAGGTTCAAGATACTTAACCTATCTTCTGTTGGTATAAAATTACATTGTTCTAATTGACTGTTATAACGGTGCTACAACAAATACCTTCGTCTACCTTTACATATTGTGTTAATATTTTCCTAGTGTAAACTACTAGAAGTGGAATTTCTGGGTCTAAGGGCTTACACAAGTTTATGTTGAGCAGATCCTGCCAAATTTCTTGCTGAAGTTGATACAACTCTATACTCTGTCAACAATGTATGACGCTGCCTGTGGCTCTTCACCTTGGACAAACACAATCATCATCACACTTTTTGATTTTTACTGAACTGATGGGGAAGATAAAATCTCTAACTGGACTTTTACTTGTAATTCTTTACTTTTAAGTGAGGTTGATAATTTCTTTCTGTTTATAGGCATATTTATGTACTTTGTTGTGAAATGTCTGTTCTTATCTTTTAATGATTGATTCTGGAGTTGTAGTCTTTCTCTTTATGATTTCTAAGATAATATCACAAAACCATATTAGTGATTTGTTATGTTTTGCCAACTTCACTTTCCAAAAATTGGATCTATCATTTATTTTCCATGCATATTCTTAAAGTAGCAATTTTTCAAACCTTTTATATGTCTTCTCCGTTCTGTAGCATGCATGAAAAGGTCTTATCTTTTTTGTAATTCACCATGGTTTCTTCTAGCCTTCTATTTTTTCCCAAATGTTTACATATTTTCATGTAAGTCGGGGTTTTTTTTGTTTTAATATATGAAGTAGATTTTCTAAACATGTTACTGTGAAAAGTATCAAGCATACAGAAAAGTCTTAAGAATTTTGCAGTGAATATCCACATACCCATCAGCAACTTTCTACAATTGCATTTTAACTATTTTAGGTTTATCACACAGCATTTTAAAGACATATATTTAACTTCATCTTTTAATACTTTAATATTACAGATATTATTGTTTCTAGTTTAATCACCTTATTGTAAGTTACATTTGATATTTTATTACTGTTGTTTGGTTTCTACCTATTGCTGGAAGCTCTGCTTCCTTATTAATATATGGTTTTGGAAGATACACATATTATGATCTCTATTCTTCACAACTACAAATTGTATACTTAGAACTTACAGTTCCCACTTTATCCATTTTGGCTAATAAACAGTAACACTTCACTAGGAAAAAGGAGAAAATTTGAACACCTGTATTTCAATCTACATTTATTTGTCATCTTTACTCTGAATTTACCATTTTCAGATTTTTTACATTTTCAAATTCTTTTACTAATTCCATCTGTTGTTGAATCTTTAGTTTAATTATTGGTATTTGGTGCTCACCACCTTTAAAAGGAAAAAAAAAACAAGTTTTACTTTTCCATTCCTGAGTTCTTTACTTTTCTTCATTTTTCATTGGTTAAATAATTCTTCACTGTTTTAATAGTTTTCCCAAAAGCTAACATTGTTGGGCTATAATCTATAAGTTCTTACATGTTTGAAGATATAAAACACTTATATTTCTTGTCCCCAGAAATTTGTAGACATAGTTGCAGTTTCTTCTGTCTGTGAACAATGCTCTAGGAATTCTGAAGTCAGCTATATTCCTCTCTCTCTTAGATGTTCTTACATCTTGAATGGATATTTTCTTGTTGTTGCCTTAAATTCATAATATTTACCAAGATATAAATATGTGAGGATTATTTGTTAGTGATGTTTCCTAGTACAAAATATACATTCTGATTTATACATTCCATTCTTTATTTAAGGAAGTAATTCTTTCTACAGCTTAGATTTTTTTTTCAAATCTCTGTTCTCCTATTTAGAATGCCAGTTATATAGATTTCCTTTAACTTTTATGTCTATCATCATTGTGCTTTTATTTCTTAGTTCTTTTCAATTTCATTTAATGTGACTTTTCTTACCCATGCCCCAACTCATTTTCAATAGAATCTATTTTTTCCCTCTAAAGTGGCGTTACTTTTTGAAATGATTTAATTTTACCATAAATTTTCCTCAAGCTCTGTTCCCTCATTTTTTTAGTCCATTTTGTATAGAGTAATTATCTCTTCTTTCATTAATCATGTCTCACTCTTTTAGCTCTTTAAAATAATTCGTGAACTGCTTACTTTGGGATCATTAAGAAATATTTTTTTCCTGAAATTTTCCAAGGGCAATTCTTCTAATTAAAATACGTCCTTTGTATTTTATTTGCATGGTCATCCCCTCTTTTTTTCTTCTATATGCTTCAAGAACACTATTTTTTTTTTACTACTCTTCTCCAAATTAAGATAATTTTAATAGAACCAACTGATGCTGAAGAGTACAGTGGGGTAAGTTGGGAAGACAGTGGATTTTGGCAGCAGTTTGCATTTTTTTATCCCTGTGTCCACCTGCCACACTTTGTCATCCTTGGAAGTTCAGCTCACATTTCGAAAGGAAATTAGTTAAAGGTAAAGGTCATTCACATTCATCTTTTTGTATTCCCAAGTTTTAAAACAGTCTCATTAATTATACTTTAAATAAATTGCTCACATTGATAGCCTAGCTCCCAAACCTCATTACTGATTTCCAAACCCACTAAGCCTTTGATCTCCAGCCAGCATTTTCACCTTTTGGCACATTCCTGGCTTTCCTTCAACCTTGCTCCCCATAAATCTATCTGGTCCCGTTTTTATCCTTATCTCATTGTGACAATATAAAATAGAAACTCAGGATAACTATAAATGTCCCTAAGGGAACATGGATGTGACAGATGAAGGTGTAGTATAATCAATACATTGCTTTAAAAAGAATACCTAGGCTTAAATTTAACCAAAGCAGTGAAAGACCTGAAAACTATAAGAAATTGATGAAAGAAACTGAAGAAGACACAAATAAATAGAAAGATATCCCATCCTCAGTGATTGGAAAAATCAATATTGTGAAAATGACCATATTACCCAAAGCAATCTACAGATTCAATGCAATATCTATCAAAATTCAAGTGGTATACTTCACAGAGCTAGAAAAATAATTTTAATATTTTAATGAAGCCACAAAAGATCCAGAATAGACAATGCAATCTTGAGAAAGAAGGAAACTGGAGGTATCATGCTTCCTGATTTCAAACTATACTGCAAACTATGACAATCAAAACAGTATGGTATTGGTACAGAAAACAGTCCAAAGGATCAATGGAACCGAAGTCAGAGCCCAGATATAAATCCACATATATATAGATAATTAATCCATGACAAAGGAGCCAAGGGCATACAATAAGAAAAAAATAGTCTTTTCAATAAATGGTGTTAGAAAAATTGGACATATCGAGTCCAAAAGGGCTATATGTGAAGTTGTGGTTTATTTGAGCCACTAATTCTGGCTTATCTTCCAAGTTCTTATAGCTTTTATTTATTTTTTTCTTAAGTTTATTTATTTTGAGAGAGAGAGAGAGCACGAGTCTGAGCAGGGGAGGTGCAAAGAGAGAGACTCTCAAACAGGCTCCTCACTGTCAGCACAGAGCCTGACATGGGGCTTGAACTCAGGAACCATGAGATCATGACCTGAGTTGAAAGCAAGAGTTGGATACTTAATTGATTGAACTACCCAAGCACCCCTCTTATAGATTTTAATACCTCAAACCTTGTGGGTTTTTTTTCATCATTCTCAACAAATCTATAGGCAGTGATTGGAATAAAAATGATCTATAGCATTCAATTTTATCCATTATTGTGGGTTTTCTGTCAAATTTTTCTTTCAAATTCCTTTTATTATACTTAAAGTGATCTTTCCTAAGGACTATCTCCCTCTTCCCCATCCTGTATCATATACCAGAAGTCTAAAAATATAATATAGACCCAAAATAATTTTAACTCTACTGTGATCTCCTGACAACAAAAGTATACTGTTATACAACAGGTAATATATTAATAATATACTAATATTACTTTCAATATAATTTTGAAAAATATTTTTAATAAATATTCATGAGTTGTTAGGTATATGTCATATCTCCTACATAACATTATTTCACAGTCCAAATTTGGTACATTTCAAAATTCAGAAAAATCCACTCCTTAATTACTGGAAGCCATCAGATTAAAACAAATGATCCACCTTTATGTATGAACTGCACCCTCTTTTACTTCTTCATAAAGGATGTGATTCTGTACCTTTAAAACTAACATTTTTAATATAAATTTCAAGAAACTAAAAAAGTCAGACTAAAGAGCTGGTAGACAAGTGCTAAATATGCGGTGTGAATACAATGCATATCACTGCACTTTCTATGATGAATTAGCAACCATTTACTGTTTTCTATATTCAATATTGCATGAAAATCTTTTGAATAAAAGAAAACTGATAATAATTTCTAAAAAACTACTAATTTTGATGAAACTACAGTTTTGATTCTCAAATAATCAGAAATCATATATAAGGGTGTAAATACTGTTTTAAAACATGTTAAAATTAAGTATTTGTTCAATTAAATAAACTTATATGCAGATGGAGACAACAAAGATTGATTATTTCTTATTTTTTAATTTTTTTAAGTGTTTTTATTTTTTTTTTGAGACAGAGAGAAACAGAGCATGAGCAGGGAAGGGGCAGAGAGAGAGGGAGACACAGAATCTGAAGCAGGCTCCAGGCTCTGAGCTGTCAGCACAGAGTCCCACATGGGGCTTGAACTCAACAGAGTATGAGATCATGACCTGAGTCAAAGTCGGATGCTCAACCGACTGAGTCACCCAGGTGCCCCTGATTATTTATTTCTGAAATAAATGGTTAGTTTCATAATTTTTCACACTCAGTCTAAAAAAGAAAGTTATTCAGGGAGCCTGGATAGCTGAGTCAGTTAAGTGTCCGACTTCAGCTCAGGTCATGATCTCATGGTTCATGAGTTCGAGCTGCAGGTCAGGCTCTCTGCTGACAGCTCGGATCCTGGACCCTGTTCCAGATTCTATGTCTCCCTCTCCCTTGGCCCCTTCTCTGCTTGCACTCTGTCTCTCTCACTCTCAAAAATAAATATACATTACAATTTTTTTAAATAAACAAAAAAAAGTTATTCATAAATCTGAATTGGTAACCAACAGTTTGTTCTTCATAGGTTTTCATGATTATTTGTTAAATAGGTTATTATGCAGATGGTTATTTAAGGAAAACTATCCAATAACACATTTTACACTCTTTCATTTTCATCTGAATTATTGTTGATGCTTAGGGTTTTGATAGCATATTTTACTTTTTGAAAAAATCAGCATGCAGTGGAAATAATGATTGGAAAATGTTTCTATTAGAAATCATCAATCCCTTGAAATCTATACACATTCCAGATACAGAGAAGAAAAGAGAGCGAGAGAGCACTCAAGAAAAATGTATGAATATATTTGTATTCTGTAAAAATGTAGGTGTTATTTGTTGCCAAATCTTACATCATTAGATGTGGTTATAAGGTACCCAGAATCATGTTATGATTCCTGCATTCTCAGACAGTTAGATATGCTTTAAATAACCTTGAAATTTTTCAGACTAGTAAAAGCAAGGGCAACTATTGTTTCATGTTTATGTTTTATATTCCAGAAGAAAATACTTTCAAATAAATATTCTTTACAACATTTTGGTAATCTGTAAAGTCAGCAGGGTTTATTTACAATCATGAAAGAATTCACAAATTGTAGCTTTTTTTTTTTTACCTTTTTCCACCTAATCAATTTTTAAATCAATCATGTTTTATAAAATGTTGCAATCTTTAGAGGATAACATACATACAAGAACAAAGCAAATTTCTCTGAAAAGATATTAACCTTATCTAAGGGCATCCCTAACAAATTCAAGGTACATGAAAATAAATGAGTATTTGTTTCATCACATCTGGATTTTATTTTATCAGACCTTAGTAAGAAAGTATTGTCTGTTAAATATGAAATAGATGGATAGACATGGACACAAAATGATTTTGATTTTATGTATAGCCAGAAATTTTATGTTTTTTTAAAAAAAATTTAACGTTTATTTTTGAGAGACAGAGACAGAGCGTGAGCAGGGGAGGAGCAGAGAGAAGGGAGACACAGAATCTGAAGCAGGCTCCAGGCTCTGAACTGTCACCACAGAGCCTGACGTGGTGCTTGAATTCACAAACGGTGAGATCCTGACCTCAGCCGAAGTCAGACCCTTAACCCACTGATCCACCCAGGAGCCCCTATAGCCAAAAATTTTTAAATAGGAGTGGATATTTCAGAATATTTCCTCAGATTTATTTGTTTTAATTTCAATAGATTTTTCTTCAGGAATAGATTGATTACATAAATTCCTTAGTGATTTACTAACGTATCAATAAATTGATCTCCATAAATGCCATGGAGAAGAAGAAAATAAATAATAAGTATATTTACATTGATCTTGTAATCAGGTCATTCTTTTGGAAATTATCACATAAATATTTAGCACATTAAAGTAATTTAAGAAACTTTAATTTTAGTAGATAAATTGCCATTTGTAATATAGCAGAAATATTACTGAATTTGGTGTTACAGCTATCCAAATTTGTTCCAGTCCTAACTATCACATAATCACTTACGGGTTGTGTTCCTTGGTCTTAGTCCTTCAGTCTAAAGTAAGAATTTTTAGTAAGCTACTAGCATATTTATGACTCTTTTGCATTAGATAGTTGATGATTTGTATCTGCCAACTTGTTCAGATAACAGAGAAAAACAGTTCAAATATTTCTGGGAAGAACTCTTGACCATTTGTGGTGAAACTTTGTCCCTATATCTTATTTTCCTTAGGACTGGTGGATGATCAGAGAGAGCTTTCAAGTAAATTATCATCTATTAATTACAACCTATTGAATCATCATTATTATACATCTATTGCCTTTTAACTATATTCTCATAGTTGGCTCTGTAGTGAATTCTTTCCTATAAAAATATTTTAACGTTCATTTTTATACCATTACATGGGTCATTTTTGGCTAGATTTAATGAGCTACCATTGTGAATGTCTGAGTTACTATTAAATATCTTACAGGATAAAGGGAATGTATATATTGCATTTTTTTTATTTACTGAGAAACAGTCTCCCCCTTTATTCCTCTCTATTCAGTCTCTTAAATTTTCTTTGCTTGCATTGACCACACTATGTTTTTTAATAATAAAAATGTGATACAGTGTTTTAAGATCTGAACATATAATTTATTTATGTCAACATAAAAAATGATTTTCTTTCTTTTTGTTGACATGTATAAGAGAAAGTAAAGAGTACTTTTTATTTTCTTGGAGTCTACACCATGCCCTAAGCTTTAATTGCTGTATTTAATCAAGTGAATTATCCAATAACAGGTTTAGTACAACATAGCAGATAAAGTAAAAATACATATGAGAACTTCACAAGTCTCTCCTTGTTTTGCAGGTACAATAGAGAAGGCATAATGCATTTAAATGAGTTTCAAAGACCTGAGGTATTTTGGGTAATATTTTCACCCTGCTTTTCCAGAAATTTGTTGTTATTCCATTGCTAGATTCCTTTCTACCTCCTTATAATCCAGGCCAGCATTAATTGGTACATATTGCTTGATATCCTATATATCCTAGGTATGTAAAATTAGTGCCTTAAGAATTAAATTTGACTTTGAAATAAGTCACTATTGCAGCTTTATTATAAAGTTAACATTTTTCCAGCATTAATCATTTTCTTTCTTTAAAGTCAGTTTACATTCATTAGTGGGGACCTGAAAGGGTATAAAAAAGCTTGGGTAGACAGAAATAAACAGGAACTTTAAGTTATTCTGCTTGTTTTCCCCTAATAGGGATTATTTCAGTTTTTGAGTGCAATTGACTTCTTCCAGCTTTCCTAGTCCTGGTCTGCTTGAGGTATTGCTTATGGTTGTCACATCTCCTACTGTGGCTTTAAAAGTGATTTAAAAAGGCTGTTGTTTAAAATTCTCAGGCAGATGTTACTTTTACCACCACAGTCAAGCATGGCTCCTGTGTGTTTGACTTTCAAAATCCCTGCTAAGTTCCTTGCTGAGATCAGAAATGGTTTGTTTATTAAATCTATATCTTTACATAGTGTGGGGGGTCTAGAAAGAAATAACAGCTCTGTGACAGAATCCCAAGGGAATATATACCTACTTAATCTTTCATCAAACACCATTTTTCAGTTACAAAGATGTATGTCTACAGTTATGAAATGAACAAATAGTGTTTCTGCTTTCATCAGTATCAAGTTGGTTTATACACTACCAGGAGCTTCCAGAGTAGTTTCTACAGTTGTTTGGCCTATGAGGCTAGAGTATCACAAAAGTCTATTTTTGCTGGGTATGTTTCTTGTAATCTAGCTATCTGCTGTTGAATTTCTTTCACCAATAATTTTCATATATCCAATGAGCATAATTTAATGATGGGAAACAGTCCATAATAAACTTATGATTTATACATTTAATTAAACCACAATTTCTGTACAATATTAGCTTAAAATATTGATTTCCACATTTTAAGCTTCATTAATGCAATTCAGTTATCTGGCCCTGAGGGCAGACAAAATAAAAACCAAATTCCACAATATGATTTCTACTACAATGCATATTGTAGTCAATGGAATCAATATTAAGAAAAGGCAACTATATCAAGAAATCTACATTCATTAATAATTGGTAATAGAGGTGCTATTCTTTAATTCATATTTCCTTTATGAAAGTAGATAATATATTTTCATCATAAGAAATACTGGAGGGGCGCCTGGGTGGCTCACTCAGCTAAGCATCCAATCTTGATTTCAGCTCAGGTCATGATCTCACAGTTTGTGGGATTGAGCCCCACATCAGGTTCTGTGCTGACAGAGAGGAGCCTGATTAGGATTTCTCTCTCCCTTTCTCTATGCCTCTCTCCTGCCTGCACTCTCTCTCTCTCTCTCAAAATAAATAAATAAATTTAAACAAGAATACTGGAAAAGAGAGATATGTCAAAATTTTGAAAATAAATTATAGATTTTATATAATTCAAAATTTCACCCCTCACAAATAACCACACTTTGTTGGTATCCATAATTTTTGCTTTTTCAAAGAAACAAGTTGATGAAAAAGTTGATGTAGGTCTTATTTCAGTCTATTACTTATCAAAATTAGTTACAAATTTATAATTGGCATATTTTTTAAATTATTTATTAATTTTTTTTTATTTTGAGAGAGAGAGAGAGAGACAGAGCGTGAGCTAGGTAGGAGCAGAGAGAGAGGGAGACACAGAATTCAAAGCAGGCTCCAGACTCTGAGCTGTCAGCACAAAGTTTGACATGGGGAATCCAACTTACAAACCATGAGATCATGACCTGGGCCAAAGTCAGACACTCAACCAACTGCCTCCCAGGTGCCCCTATACTTAGTATAATTAATAAAATTAATATTATTTAGTATATTATACTTAGTATAATTAAAAAAAATAATGTTTGTTTATTTTTGAGAGACAGAGAGAGACAGAGTGCAAGCGGGGGGAGAGACAGAGATAGAGGGAGACACAGAATCTGAAGGAGGTTCCAGGCTCTGAGTTGTCAGCAAAGAGCCTGACATGGGGCTCAGACTTATGAACCATGAGATCATAACCTGAGCTGAAGTCACATGCTTAGCCGACTGAGCCATCCAGGTGCCCCAATATCACTAGTTTAACTTCAAAAGGACATTTAATTATAATTAAAGTACACTGGATTAGAATTTGCAGAAATGTTTACATTACTGATGCTTAATTCCCTCTTCTGTTAAATGATGGTAACATCTATGTTGAGAGTGCTTATTCTTAATATACATGTTGCTTGATGCATAGTGCCTGAAACCAATTTTCAACCTTAAATTCTGTTTGTAAATTACAAACTAAAATTAGTAATTTATCTCTGATGCCATCATTATTTTTACTCCTCAAGATGAAAGTCACCGTAAAACTTTTTTCTTTATTTTATCAAATTTCTTCCTCCTCCAAGAATAAGATGATAATTTTCTCTTCATACATTTCTGGTTAACCTCCCACACACAGGCTGGGCATTTAATCCCATGTGAGTGGAATCTTCGTAAAAAGAAGAGGGAGACACACACAGGGCAGATGGCCATGTGAAGATAGATAGAGAAACTGCAATTATTCTGCCACAAGCCAAGGAATACATGGTGCTACCAAAAACTTAAGGGGAAAGGCAAGAGAATCTCTTAGAAACTTCAGCGGCAGTGCAGCCATGACAAATCCTGAATTTTAGACTTATTGCCTCCAGAATGATGAAAGAATAAATTTCTGTTGTTTTAAAGCCATTCAATTGGTGGTACTTTATTACGGCAGTTCTAAGAAATTAATATAATGGTTAACTTAGAAACGAATACATTTAACATCAGTCTTCTCATATTTTAATTTTAAAACACTGGAAAAAAGATACCGCCCAAATAATAAAGGTATGAGGATATATCAATTGTATAGAAAAAAAAGTTAAAGTCAAAAGTTGTTTATTTAAGACTATTTTTAAAAATGAGAAATCACTGGTAGGAATGAAAATGAATAAGAGAGAAACACAAATGACCAGTATAAGAAAGAAAATAACACAGTAAGATATTATCTCCCACCTATCAGAATGGCCAGTATCAAAAAGTAAAACAGATGAGATAACAAGTGCTGGTGAGGATGCAGAGAAAAAAGAGCTGTTGTGTGTGGCTGGTGGGCATGGTACAGCCGCTATGGAAAACAGTATGGAGTTTCTTCAAGAAAGTAAAAATAGAATTACCATACAATCCAGCAATTCTACTTCTGGGTATTTATCCAAAGGAAATGAAAATACTAACTTGAAAACATAAATGCATAGCTATATCATAACAGCACTATTTACAATAGCCAAAATATGGAACAAGTGTACGTGTTGATTGATAGATGAATGGATAACGAAGAGTTACATATAATGGAATATTATCAGTCATGAAAAAAATGAAATCTTGCCATTTGTGACAACATGTATGGGCATAGAGGGTATTATGGAGCTGAAATTAGTCAGACTGTATGATTTCACTTATGTGTGGTATCTAAAAAACAAAACAATGCCACTGAAGAACCTGAATGGCCAAAGCAATCTTGAAAAAGAAAAGCTAGAGTCATCACAATTTCAGACTTCAAACTATATTACAAAGCTGTAGTCATCAAGACAGTATGGTACTGGCAGAAAACCAGACACATAGATCAGTGGAACAGAGTAGAGAACCCAGAAATGGACCTATAACTAATGGTCAATTAATATTCTTCAACACAGGAAAGGATATCCAGTGGAAAAAAGACAGCCTCTTCAATAAATGGTATTGAGAAAACTGGACAGCAACATGCAGAAGAATAAACCTAGACCACTTTCTTACACCGTACACAAAAATATTCAAAATGGATGAAAGACCTAAATATGAGAAAGGGAACCATCAAAATCCTAGAGGAGAACACAGGCAGCAATTTCTTTGACCTCGGCCATAGCAACTTCTTACTAATGTGTTGTCAGGGGCACGGGAAACAAAAGCAAAAAACAACTATCAGGACTTCATCAAGATAAAAAGATTCTGTACAGCAAAGTTAACAGTCAACAAAACTGAAAGACAACCTATGGCATGGGAGAAGATATATCTGACAAAAGCTAAGTATACAAAATCTATAACTTACCAAACTCAGTGCCCAAAAAGTAAATAATCCAGTTAAGAAATGGGCAGAAGACATGAACAGATATTTTCTAAAGAAGACATACAGATGGCTAACAGACCATGAAAAGATGCTCAACATCACTCATCATCAGGGCGATACAAATTAATACCATGATGAGATACAATCTCACCCCTGTCAGAATGGCTAAAATTAAAAACAAAGGAAACAACAGATGTTGGCAAGGATGGGAAGAAAGAGGAATCCTCTTACATTGTTGGTGGGAATACAAACTGATGCAGCCACTCTGGAAAACAGTATGGAAATCCCCCAAAAGTTAAAAATAAAACTACCCTATGACCCAGCAATAGTACTACTAAGTATTTACCCAGAGGATACAAAAATGCTGATTTGAAGGGATACATGCATCCTGATGCTTACAGCAGCATTATCAACAATAGCCAAATAACTATGGAAACAGTCCAAATGTCCATCAATTAATGAATGGATAAAGAAGATGTGGTATACAATATACAATGGAACATCACTACACCACTAAAAAAAGAAATCTTTTTTACTTATTTATTTATTTTTATTTTAGAGAGAAAATGGGGAAGAGGAGCAGAGGGAGAGAGAAAGAGAGAGAAAATCTTAAGCGGTCTCTACACTCACCATGGAGCCTCACATGGGACTCGATCCCATGACTTTGGGATCATGACCTGAGCCAAAATCAAGAGTCAGATGCTCAACTGACTGAGCCACTTAGACACCTCAAAAAGAATGAAATCTTGTCATTTTCAATGGCATGGATGGAACTAAAGTGTATTATGAAACGCGAAGTAAGTCAGTCAGAGAAAGACAAATGCCATATGACTTAATTCATATGTGGAATTTAAGAAACAAAAAAGATGAACACAGGGGACAAGGAAGAAAAGGAGAGAGGGAAGCAAACCGTAGAGTCTCCGAATTATAGATTATAGAGAACAAACTTAAGGTTGATGGAGGGAGGTGGGTGGGGATTGTGTTAAATGGATGATGGTAGGAGGACACTTGTGATGAACACTGGGTGTTAACACCAAGTGTTATATGTAAATGATTAATCACTAAATTCTACACCTGAAACTAATTTTACCATATATTCTAATTAACTAGAATTTAAATAAAAACTTGAAATTAAAAAAATACTAAAATAAAATAAAATAAAATAAAATAAAAACAATGAACCAACAAGACCAAACAGAAACAAAATCATAGATACAGAGAACAATCTAGTGGTTGCCAGAGGGGAGAAGGGTTGAGAGAAGAGTAAAATAAGGGAGAGGGATTAAAAGGTACAAACTTCCAAATAAATAAGACATGGGGATGCAATGTATGGCATAGGGAACATAGTTT
Organism: Prionailurus bengalensis; assembly: GCF_016509475.1. Taxonomy (NCBI): domain Eukaryota; kingdom Metazoa; phylum Chordata; class Mammalia; order Carnivora; family Felidae; genus Prionailurus; species Prionailurus bengalensis. The sequence continues at coordinate 99,105,019 of NC_057344.1, read as the reverse complement.
ATAATATTGTAAAAATTTTGTATTGTGACAGAGGGTAGCTTGATTGATTGTGGTGATCCTTTCATAATGTATATAAATGTTGAATTATTATGTTGTACACCTAAAACTGATATACTATTGTATGTTAACTGTGCTTCAATAACAAAAAGAAAAACCCTGAAAGTTACTGCCATTGATACAGTAAACATTAAAAGATTGTAGACAATAAAAGATTATTCATGAATAATTTCATGCCAATAAATTTGGACTCTCAGATGAAATATGGAAATTCTTTGATAAAGCTAACTTAGACACAAGGTGAAATAGAGACCATAAATAGGGGCATCTGGGTGTTGCTCAGTCGGTTGAGGCTCCAACTTCGGCTCAGGTCATGATCTCATAGTTTTGAGTTCAAGCCCCACATGTGTCTAGCTGCTGTCACCACAGAGCCTGCTGCGGATTCTCTGTCTCTCTCTCTCTCTCCCCTTCCCTGTTTGTGCTTTTTCTCTCTCTAAAATATACAAACATTAAAAAATTTTTAAAAAAGAAACCACACATAACTATAAATATATGTGTATATATGTGTATATATACACATATACATACACACACACACACATGTATGTTATATATGCTATCAAAATTTTATCCACAGAGAAACTTTAGACCCATATGATCTACTTGTGGATTTTATTAATCATACACATAATAAATGGTTCAGACTTATGCAAAATATTTTGGAAAGTAGAAAAGAGGGAAGTTCTATGTAGCATGTTCATATTAGCATGAGCTACTCATGTAGCATGAGTAAACTCTAACATCAAAATCTGATAAAGACATTAAAGAAAAAAGAAAATTACAGAGCTATAACACTAATACATATATACATAACCCTAATACATAACCTTAATAAATACACAAAAATATTTGAGGAAATAGTAGTAAATCAAATCTAGCAATATGGGAAAAGGAACACATCTATCATGCTCAAATGGAATTTCTATCAGCATTTGAAAATTTATCAGTATATTCTACCATATTAATAAAATAAAGGGAGAAATCCACACATGATCATTTTAATAAATGCAATGCAATGGGGCGCCTGGGTGGCGCAGTCAGTTAAGCATCCGACTTCAGCCAGGTCACGATCTCGTGCTCCGTGAGTCCGAGCCCCGTGTCAGGCTCTGGGCTGATGGCTCGGAGCCTGGAGCCTGTTTCCGATTCTGTGTCTCCCTCTCTCTCTGCCCCTCCCCTGTTCATGCTCTGTCTCTCTCTGTCCCAAAAATAAATAAACGTTGAAAAAAAAATTAAAAAAAAAAAGAATATAAATGCAATGCAACACTCATTAATAGTAAAACTCCCAATAAACTATGAAGAGAGAGTATATTCCTTACAATGATTGAGGATAACTATGACAAATGTCTAGTTAATATGAAAATAATGGTGAAATACTGATTGTTTTGCCTTTAATTTAAAGAAAATCATGAATGACTGCTTTCCTTGTTTCTAATGTAAAACAAGGAAGCCCTAGTCCCCAAAATAAACAAAATGAATCAATAAATAATATGAAAAATAATAAAAACTAAAGAAAGAAAAGAAAAGTTAAAAGCATAAAGATTAGAAAGGAAGAAAGTAAATTCACAGATGAGTCAAACATGACTATTTACATAGAATATCCTCAAGAATATATAAAACAACTATAGAATTATTAAAATTAGAAAGGTTGTAAGACTCAAAATCTTATATAAAACACAATTATATTCTCTATGCTGGGTGGCTCAGTTGGTTAAGCATCAGACTCTTGATTTTGGCACAGGACATGATCTCATGGTTTGGTTCGTGAGTTCAAGCCCCACATCAAGCTCTGCCCTGATGGTAGAGAGCCTGCTTAGGATTTTCTGTTTCCCTCTTTTTCTTTTCCTCCCCTGCTTGTTCTCTATCTCTCCCAAAATAAATAAATAAACATTAAAAAAAATAAATAAAATCCAATTATATTTTAATGAAATGGTAGTTAAAATGTTGGAAAACAAATTTAAAATAATAAAATTCTCAACACTGTTTATAAATAAGTAACTAAAAATTAATTTAATAGACAAGCTAAAACAAAACATCTGTCCATTGATCACTGCAAGAGATAACTGAGAAAAAATGTAAATACTTCAATAAGTGGAGAAATGAATGCATTGCTGGATTAGAAAACTCAACAGTGTTAAAATTTTTATTTTTCCCAGAAGCATTTTTCATTGAAAATGACAATTTCGGGGCGCCTGGGTGGCGCAGTGGGTTAAGCGTCCGACTTCAGCCAGGTCACGATCTCGCGGTCCGTGAGTTCGAGCCCCATGTTGGGCTCTGGGCGGATGGGTGTTTGGAGCCTGTTTCCTGGAGCCTGGAGCCTGGTTCCAATTCTGTGTCTCCCTCTCTCTCTGCCCCTCCCCCATTCATGCTTTGTCTCTCTCTGTCCCAAAAATAAATAAACGTTGGAAAAAAAAAAAAGAAAATGACAATTTCCTTTCTGAAATTTATTCTAAAATCAATATGGAAATGCAATGAACATGTATAGCCAGATAATCTTGAACATAAAAACAAAACTGGGGACCTTAACATAGCTCACTTAGGTCTTAAAATAATGCGATACACTTAAGGTAGTCCACTTGGTTTGATATAAGGAAAGAATCATGGAAAGGACAAAGAATCCAAAAGCAGATCAACATTTTTAAGGTAAGTTGACTTTCAACACAGGATCCAAAGCAATTAAATGGCATAAGTCTTTTTTATAAATTGCATTGAAACAATTATATTAAAAAAGAACCTCTATCCTCTACTTCATGTCAAAAATTAACCAATAATTTGACATGGAAAATGAAATTATACATTAAACAATGAAATAATGATGAGCACGACAGAAACATGTCTTACCCTGGAGTAGGCAAAAAGTATTTTAGAGAGGACACACAAATCAATAACAATTAAAGATGTACAATTAGAAGGCATCAAATGTAATGTTAAAAAAAAAAATGAAGCACACCAGACCAAGAGAAAGTAACAGAAAAAAAATTCACATGCTGATTAAATGCACACACACAATTAACAATTAAAAGAGGAACTTCCTAATAAACACATGAGAAAGACTGAAACAGTCATTTTAATTTTTTTTCTCCTTTGAGACAGAGAGCAGGCACACACACAAGGGGGGAAAGGGGGAAGGGAGAGGGAGAGGGAGAGAGAGAATCCCAAGCAGGCTCTACACTCAGCAGGGAGCCCAACTCAGGGCTCATTTCATCGTGAGATCATGACCTGAACAGAAATCAAGTCAGTCTCTCAACCAACTGAGCCACCCAAGTGACCCAAACAGGAATATTTTTAAATGACCAGTTAGCATCTGAAAATGGCTCACTATCATCAGTCATCATGGAAATGCATATTTTTTAATGGTAAGAATATACTACTACACATCTCTTCTACTAAAATGGTAAAATTAAAATGACTCATAAGACCAAAGGGTGAGAATGCTGTAACAACTTGCTGGTAAGAGTGTAACCAGAGACAGGTACTTTAGAGTGAAGGAGAAATGAAAACATCTTCAAATAAATATCAATTGAAGAAATTTGTCACCAGTAGATTTCCCTGGCAAGAAACATTAAAAGATACCCATCTGAAAGAAGAAAAATGATAATGAGTCAGAAACAGATATACCTAAATTAAGGAAGAACTTTAGACGAAAATAAGAAGACAAAATAAAATCTTTTATTTTTTTTTTTTGTTCTTAACTGATACAACAGACAACACTGTTCAAAATGATAATAGCAACAATGTATTTGGTGATTATAGCTTATATGTCAGTAAAACAAGTGCCTGCAGCCTCGTAAAGGATGAATGGGAGAAACTGGGAATAATGTTATAAGGTACTGATACTACACATGATGTGGTATGGTGTTATTTGAATTAGATATGAATGGACAAATGAATGACAGGATATAGAAAGTTCTTTCCTGCAAGTGTGCACAATAGATGGTGAAGGAATGATGGAATTACAAAATCACCAATGGGTTTTAGATCTCGTTTATGAAAATTTAATTAGGAACAGGAAATTTACATGATCGCAAGGTATTGCTATGATTTCATTAAATATGAAATTTAGTCAAATTATGAACTACAATATATAGCTTTATTGCTGTGAGACACCACAATAGTAGTTATAGAAGTTAATAATAGAAGTAATATAATAGAAGTAAGTAATAATAGAATTTAATATTTCCTTTATTTGGATAAAATGACATCACATGCTTTCTGATAATTATGGACTAAGAAGAACAGATCATCAATTCACAGTATTTCTGCCAAAAAATGTATAGCCTGATTACATTTATGAGATATCTTTAGACAAACTCACATTGAGGGATATGCAATAAAATAATCAGCTTGTATTCTCAAATATGTCAGGGCTAAAAAAACAAAGTCAGATAGAAGCTGAAGAACGATTCCACACTGAACAGCTGAATGCAATGTGTGATTATGAACTGTATCATAATTGGAAAAAAAGCTATAAAAGCTATTTAAAAATAGCTATTATTGGGGCACCCTGGTGGCTCAGTCAGTTAAGTGGCCAACTTTGCCCCTGATCATGATCTTGCAGTTCGCAAGTTCGAGTCCCACATAAGGCCCTGTACTGATAGCTTGGATCCTGGAGCCTGCTTTGGATTCTGTGTCTCCCTCTCTCTCTGCCCCTTCCTAGCTCGCACCCTGTCTCTCATCTCAAAAATAAATAAACATTATTTTTAAAAAAATAGCTATTATTTGCACAGATAATGAAGTTGAATTTGAGTTGTGGATTAGATAGTATTATAAAATGTTAAATTTTCTGATTTTGTTAGTGTAGAATTAAAATGCATAAGATAGTGTCTTGGGTCTAAGAAAGTATACACAGAACATTTTAGGGTAAATAAGCAGAATGTCTTCAACTTACTCTCAAAATATTCAGAAAAAAATGATAGACATAGGCATTGTAAATAGATGAATACATAGGTAGGAAGAATGATAAATGGGAAGAAAGGTAAACATTTGGTGAATCAAGGTGAGGTATATATGGAAATTCTTTGTATTCTTACTATAACTTTTCTGTAATTTTTCTGGTTTCATTACAACCGAGATTCCTATTTAACAGGTCATAATTCTGACATCTAGTCTAAAGGAGAAATTTGAGAGCCTGGGTGGTTCAGTCAGTTGTGTCCTGACTTCGGTTGAGGTCATGATCTCATGGTTCGTGGGTTCGATGCCACATCAGTCTGCGTGCAGAGCCTGCTTGGGATACTCTCTCTCTCTCTCTCTCTCTCTCTCTCTCCTCCTCACCCAGTTGTGCCTATTCATGCATGTGCTCTCTCTCTCTCTCTCTCTCTCTCTCTCTCTCTCAAAAATAAGTAAATAAACATTAAAAGTGAAATTTGAGAGATAATTTTTTTTGAGAGAGATAGCCAACACAAGTGGAGGAGTAGCAGAGAACAAGGGGAGGGAGAGAGGATCTTATGCAGGCTCCACACTCAACACAGAGCTAGACTGGTGGGGGAGGGCAGGGGAGAGGGGAAGTCGGGGCATCCTCCATCTCAGAAACCAGGAGCTCGTGACCAGAGCTGAAATCAAGAGTCTGTCGCTTAACTGACTGAGCCACCCAGGCGCCCTTGAGAAATGAACTTTTCTATGTATTTAAATTTCAAAATACAAGGCTATTTGAAAATGTGGGGTTTTTTTTTGACTTATAAATATAACAAATTTGTTCAGGTATCTTTATTTTCAGTTTTCCATGGATTTAGGCATTTTCCATAAATAAGCTTCACGAATGAAGCCATCTGTGTAACGCCACTTGCCTAAGCGACCCCAAAATAATAAGGGAAAACAGTGTCAACAACATTCTAAACAAAAATCATGTTATTTAATAAATATTTATAACTGGTACTCTTCTAGACTCTTGAAATAAAGCATTATAGACCAAATATTTACAGCCATGGAGGTTACACTTTAGTTAGGATTGATATGCAATAATGATTTTGAAAAGATTAAATATGTTACATGTATGCTACCATGGAGATAAGAGTGACAGAAAGGCTTAGTGAAAAGTTGATATTTTAATAAAATCTGAAGGAGAGAGAGGGTCAGCCTGCATCTAACGTGGCTCTCCTACAGTGAGTCTCCAACAATTTTTTCCCGCACTTTCAGAATGCTTTGCTTTGATTGATTGAAGGCCATGAATTAACAGCTGTTAAATATTTGGGATATCATTCCTAAGTCGACATCCATTGTTTTCCCAGCAAATTTCTCATCCTTTTTTTCAATCTGAGACCAGCAACCTTTCTTTCTGTATCCTAATCCATGTTTCTGAGCCCAAAAATGATGAACCCAGCGGAAGCCTGGCTAATCACAGGCCTTCCCAGAGATTTTAACCAAAGTTCTGAGGGAAGGTTCTCAGTGCCCTTCTATCAGAAAAATGGGGATAATTCAGAGCACAATAACTCCTGGCAGGTTTATGCATTTTTACATTATATATCTTCTTTTTTGTGTGCCCTGGTTGAAGTTGTATTTATGGAACCCGTAAAAAATAATTTTAAATAACACAATCAATTATGTACCAGACATTGTGGTAGGATATATAAAGTAAACACTGTCAGGATATCTCAGAACTATTCCACAGGAACCTGATTTAATCACAAATCTAAAACAGAGAACATTCACTATCACATAAACAATCCTGTTTAATCCTTGTAAAACTCGCATGTGGCTTTTTTCCACTCAGTAACTTCCCAAATGCATACAGACAATTAATTTGCAGAATCATGATTCAACCTGAGATTCCAAAGCTAAACTATCAAAGTTATGATATTAATGACTCCTAGGTTGTCAAAATTTGGAAGAAAATTTATTGTTTATTTATTTTTTAAATTCTACAAATATTTATTCTCATCTCAAAGAAGAAAAAACAGTAATAGTAAAGATACAATGCTGTAACCATTCAGAAAAAGTGGGAGTTGGCATTTGGGCCACTCTATAGATATTATAGGCAGAAAAGAAATGGGGACTATATTCTACTTGTTATTTGCTCTTAAGGTACCCTGTGTGACTCTTCCCCTTTCCTTCCAATAAGATTTCTGTATATTTTTTTAAAATCTTAATACAAACATAGCAGGGAATTTGTTCCCAAAGTTAACTTCTTGCCCCATATAAAATATGACTCCATTAAAAGTTGTACCAAACTTTGGAATGTGACAGGTATTAAACATACTGTCAACTTTAACATGTAATGGTATTCTTCCAGCTCAATAATATGGACACAAGTTTTCTTCAATTTATAGAAAACAAAGAGATTAGTGTTCATATGTTTAAAAAATGAGTACTCAAGGCAATTAAGCTGACAAGTGACAGAACCAGAACCATTATCCAAATATTCTAATCCTTAGTGTTATATTCTCTCTACCTTAATGCATGCAAATGTATAAAATTAAAGTCTTGTGAATTAGCTATCATTTTTTTTAAATCTGCTGTTTATTAGCTGTTTAGTCCTCCAGGAATTAGCTCTGAGCAATAGGCATAGGAAAGATTAGTTGTCTGTTTCAAAGAACAGAAACTAAGACCAGCCCAAATATAGGATTTATTGAAAAGACAATGGGAAGATCACAGGAAAGAAGGCAGGTGTGACTTTGGTGATGTAGAACTGGGATTGAATGTGTTATCAGGATGTCAGGTGGTGACTCTGTCTGCCCTTTTTCACTTGCTCTCAGAAGAAACACTCTTTCCTACTTGAGTCTCCAATATGTGGATTTGACTTTTCTACTGATTCATAATCTGTGTTTGTCCTTAATTTTACTTAGGTCTATTATGGTGCTGCTTCAGACCTTGAATCTAAATGTAACTCTAGCTCCAGAGCCTAGAGTATGTGTCTCTGAGTTCAATTAAAAAACAAAATGAAATATAATAATAATAATAATAGATCAGTCTGCTTCTTAGCCAACCTCTTTTTTGTAATGTTTATTTATTCTTGAGAGAAAGAGAGAGAAACATATTCACACAGGGGAAGGGCAGAGAAGGGAGACAGAGGAAGCAGGCACAGAGCCCAATGTGGGCCTCAAACCCACGAACTGTGAGATCATGACTTGAGCCAAAGCCAGACGCTTAACTGACTGAGATATCTATGTAGCCCCCCCCCCCCCCAATCTGACTCTGTTTAGCTCAAATACATACTCTGGTCGAACCTAATATGGCCAGAAGGATGGATCCAATAATACAAATATGGGTGTCCCAGCATATTTATTATAAAGAATTTGCTCAGAGACAGTTTTATGAAGGATTATGAAATTTTGCTAGAGTTGAGAAAAATTTACTCTAGACTTTTATTTTCCCTAAGAAGATACATTATCCACATACCTACTTGAACTCTTCTCTTCACTTTTGCCTCAGTAGACACAGGCAATATTTCAAGGCTTCCAGATGAAGGGGTTCAGAAAATGCTTAGTAAATGTGTTCTGGATAAGGTCAAACTATTTTGCACCTAAGGAATTTCTAATAAAATCAATAGCTAGAATAAAATTTTACAGAAGCAAAACATGTGAACCATGACTGACAAAAGTGTGTGAGGTGTAACTGACAAAAACATTAGTCAGGATTTCTTGTGAACATTCAGCAAAGTCTGGGCAAAACTCCTATGGTTACGGTAGATTTAAACATATAGATCATTCAGAAATGACTAGCAATTTTTGAATATCATGGATTTTGAGAATGACTTTCTTTGTATTTGCTTACCATTTCATTTCAAAATAAAAACAGACTTACTGAACATTGAAAAATAGGATTCCTATATACACTTCAGACCCAGGTTCCCCAAATGTGAACGGCTTACCACATAACATATATATAGTCTATGAAACTTTCTGAGCCATTTGATAATAAATGACAGACATGACTCCTTCTGCCCCTAAATACTTTCCTAAAAACAAGGACTTTCTTACATAGCCATAAAACCACAGTATGATTATAAAAATCAGGAAGTTACCAGTGACATAAAAAGAATTACCTGATCCCTAGATCCTATTCAAGTTTCAATAATTTCTCCAATAATGCTATTTATCTGGTCAAAGATCCAATCCAATCACATGTTGAATTTAGCTGTGATGCTTTTTAATCTCCTTTAATTTGGATCAGGTCTTTACTCTGTCTTTCATGACCTTGACACTTGTAAGGAGTACAGAACGTGTCTCAGTTTAGATTTGTCTGGTATTTCCTCATGGTTCTATTCATATTTTGTACTTTGATGGCATGTCACAAAAGTGATTGTGTATTCTTCTCAGTGTATCATATTGGGAAACACGTGATGTTTATTTTTCCCATTGCTAACGATATGAAATTGATCACTTGGTGATGGTGGTGTCTGTAAGATTCCTCTACTACACACTTACTATATTTCCTTGGTAATCCATAAGTATATTGTGGGGAAATATTTTGAGACAAATCTAGTTTCTTTTCAAGCTTTCATCTCCTAATTAATATCAAGCACCCGTTAATGTGAATCAGTCATTGTTCTGACAGTCACCAACAGTGATGATGCTGATTTATTAGTTCAGCCAGAACATGCTTTAAATGTCCTGGACTAGTCCTAAAACCAAGCAGAATAAATATTCTCAATTTAAAATAATCAATTCAGAATTTTGTTTCTAAGGCAATTCTACTTTCTCAGTTATATATACTTCTCTAGCAATTCAAGCAAGTTTTCAGGGGAGGGATTAAAATGAACACAGGTGATGAAAGTTGTATCTGCAGTGCTTTTGCATACTTCCTGCATCTATTCAGCAATCTGAAAGATCAATGCACTTGCATTTTCTTTAAACTCCATGATATTGTTTTGGTTTTGGTTTAATCGTGGGATATTTTGCTCATTCCTCTATTCCACCCCTCTCCCCACCCTGCAGTTCTCTTTGTCCAAGTACCAATTCAGGTGTTACATTTTATCCATTTATTCAACAATGCCACACCAAGAAATGCTACAATCACCAATTCTGAATATGGCAGAAACTTGTTTAATTTGACTGATCACTTTTCCCTGTAAAACACTGTGGCTCTTACCTTTTCGAGCCCAGTCTTTGCATTTGGTCTGAGATTGCCTTCACAAGGGCTTCTTTCTCTCATTTATATTTATATATAAGCAAATGCTTTAAACAAACTCCCTGACTTATTCTTTGAGGTTAACCTGAAGTGCTCATTCTCTACAGAACAGTTCATCTAAATCAGGTTTTCCCTAATCCAGTAGTAGTAAATTTCTCTTAACCTTGTTATGTCCTTGAGACTTTATATTTCTTTTATCAGTAATATGTCAGAATCTGAGAAAACAGATGTCAATAATATTTTAAAACCAAGACACGGAAACATTTATTTTAAAATATTGACTATCTGAGAATAAAGCTATGATTTAAAGAGATATATGCTATTTTATACCATAGTTTTTTTCACCCCCTATGCCTGTCTCTCTAGCACCACAATCCCTGTTTATAAAGGTCATCTACAAGATACCAAAACATATGGTAACCTGCTATAGTCAGCATGTTCCTGATTGATCTAGGCTTGGTGTAGGGTATTTGGGGGCATAAGGGTGGTCTCTCAATCTTGTGAAAGCTCTGAACGGAGCCAAGGCTGGAATACATATAGAACAGCCATAATCTGGCTAAGCAAGCAGGGACTTAGACATTAGTGTATTGGGTATTTTAAATATACTCATTGCTAAGTTTCACTGAAGAAATGAGAAATGAGTGGTTTATCCTCACCGTATATTAATAAACTATTGCTTGTAAGGATATAAAGCATAATGACCTCCTTTGGTGGTCCTTGTGTTAGTCCGTTGAAAACTGAAACAACAACAACAACAAAAAAAACTGTACAAAGCTGAACATAGGGTGGACTGATAAGTATTCTTATCTGGCTTAACAAAATCTTGTTATCCTTTATTTATGTATCCCATATATTTTTGAAATATAACTGGTTCATTAAAATCTGAAATGATTGGGATAAGCAACAGAGGTATTTTAGTAAAAAAGCTTCCTGAAAATTGACTACTTGTGAACAAAATAATTAGATTTCATTGACTTACGCTTTCAGGGTATAATGAGAAAAGATGTGTCTTGGGAAAAAAATATATACCAGTACCTATCTTATCACAGCAGAACGAAGCAGCTTTCTATATCTGGGGCTTTACTGTTTCCTTGAAAATAAATAGACCCTTAATGTTTAAGAAAATCAAATAATAATAATAAAGACTAGAAAAATTTTGCCTTTGATATAAAAATGTAGAAAATCCCATATACAGTGTTCAAATGCTAGAACTATAGATGCTCAACACTCTCTCCTGGTGGACACATCAAAAGTTTTCTAGTCTTTGCTGAATAAGCTAATATGATCACATTCTTGCACTGCTTTTGGTCTGCTCTTTATAAGTCTGCACACATAAATCCAAAAAAACCAAAGAGAAGAATCAATCCCTAGCACTCCAGTACCCCAATTATCACTCACTGATGCTTTTGTCTTTAAAAGAGTTCCACATTTGGAATGCATAATTTGAATTATCATGGCATGGAAATATGGTTCAGAGTCAAGGAAGAAGAAAACCAAAACCCAAACCATAAAATTTTATCCTGACACTATATTTTCTAATAACTATAGGCTATGAAATGAGCTTAGATATGAAACCCCACACAATGAGGAAAGGCAACATACTAAACCAAAATAGGCTGATATCAAACAGATATAGTATGTGTTACAAGACGTGACAATTAATCATAACTTTCTGGTTGTCGTGTCTAAAGAAAATCTTTAGCAAGCACCATCGACTTCCAGACTTTTTAAACATTTCTCAAACTGCTAAATTTGACAAACTGCTAAATTGTACTCTGCTGACCGAGTACAGTAAATAACCCAAAGCATGGAATGTATCATTGGAGGACCTACTGTTGATGAAATCATCGTGATTTTTATAGCTTAGCTCACTTTTACAAGCAGAAGTGCTGCAAGGGTCAAAGCCCTGTTTCGTGTCATATGGCAATTGAACAAAGCTGAACACCCACCATGAGACACTGAGGTGGCCAGCTGGCATGGTGGCGGCCTTGCAATATTGTTTTGCCCACCCACACAGTGTGTTTTAAGCCAGTAAATAAAGAACACAACAGTAGTTTTATAAAATTACCAACCATAAACAATTAACGCATTAGATAAAAAGAATTGATAATAAGAAAGGAGAAAGAAACTGCACATGAACCTTAAATATACTGGAGGAATGAGACCTTTCCAAATGCAATGAACAGGGCAGAAAAAATAATCTCTTAAAATGCTATATGAGACAATACAGTCTGCTACTTTCAAGTTTCAGCCAAGAAACTACAGATCAGAACTAGATTTAACTACTAGTTTTAGCCATAATATTAACATGTAATACACTGTAGGTTATACTCAGGACCTTTCTTGGCATTCTAAAAAGCAAGCACTCCATGAAGTAGAACAGGCTATATATTAAGTGGTCTGACATAGAACACCCATGTCAAACTCCAGTTTTGGAATTGAACACAAAACTCTGACATTCTGATAAATGAAAGCTAGTGGGGTAGCTAGTATGATTTAAATAGTTAGAATTGCTCTAGGTGACTGCTTCAATTGTTTAAAACAAAATTTTAATTCCGGTTGCAAAAGAGCTTCACCATCTTTTTCTAAATTGATTAACAGATGCATTAGGAATTAGTTTTATTCTTTGAATAATGACGCAACTAAATGTTAAATATTATTTTAACCAAAAGAATAAACATAGGCCAAAAGAAAACTTGCTTTAGATTACATCAGGGCTGGGTCAAATATGCCCGTATAGAGGCTGTATGCTTTTCATGAATAAAGTTTCTAGATAATTTCACAGGTCAGATATAATAAAAATTATAATTTTTTTGTTCTGTTTTGTTTTGTTTTTTACCTAAAGAACTCTGGTGCTCTACAACTTTAAGTTCCATTTAATCTATTGTTCTTTTTTAGCAGCCTCTGTTTGTTTTTCATTTGTGGGGTATCTCACACACATCTCTGCATGATATTGTGGCTGGATTACTTTGTAAACTATCAGCAAGTTTTTTCAAATAAGCTAGAAACTGTGATTCTTATTGAATGCATGTGATCACCAAGATAAAAGATAATAGAAAATATTATTTTAAAATGGGCCAGATTGTGCTATAAGAGTAAACTGTTATTGATTCTTTCATCCTTCTGCTTTGAGATTTTGTGGATAGCCATAGGACCCAGTGAAATTTAAGTTTTCAAAGCTGCACTTGATCATAATTTTATTTTCTACTATCTTCTTCAGCCCAGCCCCACTTCCTTCAGGACCCCAACTAATCATTTTAGATTTTTTAAAGACCCTAATAATAACCATGCAAAAATAAAAGTTCTGAGGATTAAAAAAGAGGATGAAGCAAATTTGTTGTCCATTAGCACATTCAATTACAATTAGCATGTTAACATGATTTCTGGTGATCAAATTCCCTTCTAAACACAAATAAAGCGACACCTCCCTTCCAAGTGTGACCTAGTGCTGGATTCCCACAGTTATGATACAAACTTGGAATTTGACTTTGGAGAGAAAAAGGAGAAAGTGAAATTCAATTCTAGGTGATGTGACTTCAGGAAGCAAAGAATAAGTTGAAATGATCAATGTTTGTGAGATTCAGCATGGTCATGCAGAATGAGAACACTGAAAATAAAATGGGGACATCTAAATTTCATTCCAGATTTTTTAGTTACCTAGAAAATAATTTTGGAAAAATTTCTTAACAGGCACACCTCAGAGACACTGCAAGTTCAGTTTCAGACACCCCAATAAAGTGAATATCTCAATATACTCAATATAGTGAGTCAAAGGAATTGTTTAGTATGCCAGTGCATATGAAAGTAATGTTTACACTATCCTACAGTCTAGTAAGTGTGCAGTAGACTTATGTCTAAAAAACAATGTACCTACCTTAGTTAAAAAATACTTTATTGCTCGGAAGCTATCACCAGAGCTTTCAAAGAGCAGTAATCTTGGCTGGTAGAGGGTCTTGCCTCAATTTGATGGCAATGCTAATGGATCACAGCAGTGGTTGCTAAAGGTGAGGGAGGCTGTGGCAAGTTCTTCTTTTTTAAACTTTTATTTTTATGTAAGTAATCTGTACACTCAACATGGGGCTTGAACTCATGACCCTAAGTTCAAGAGTCCCGTGCTCTTCCCACTGAGCCAGCCAACCGCCTCCTGGAAATTTCTTAAAATGAGATAACAAAGTGTGTCACATCAATGAACTCTTCCAGTCATGAACAATTGCTCTGCAGCATGCACGGCTGCTTGATAGCATTTTATCCACAGTAGAACTTCTTTCAAAATTAGAGTCAATCTTCTCAAACCCTGCTACTGCTTTCACAACTATATTAATGTAATAATCTAAGTCCATTATTGAATTTCAACAATCCTCACAGCATCTTTACCAGGGGTAAACTCCATCTCAAGGAACCCCTTTGCTCATCCATAAGAAACAAATTCCTCATCTGTTCAAGTTTTATCATGAGATTTCAACAAGTCAGTCACATCTTCACGCTTCACTTCAAATTCTACTTCTCTTGCTGTTTCTACCACATCTACAGTTACTTCCTCCACTGAAGGATTGATCCCCTCAAAGTCATCCATGAGGGTTGGAATCAACTTCTTCCAGACTCCTGTGAATGTTGATATTTTCACCTCTTCTCATGCATCACAAATGTTCTCTATGGCATTTACAATGATGATTCCTTTGCAGAAAGTTTTCCATTTTCCTTCCCTAGTCCATCAAAGGAATCACTGTCTATGGCAGCGATAGACTTACAAAATGTCTTTCTTCAATATTAAGATCAAAATTCTAAATTACCCTTTGATTGATGGGCTACAGAATGGATGTTGCATTAGCAGGCTTGAAAACACTAATATCCTGGTATATATCCTTCAGAACTCTTGGGTGACTAGGTGCATTGTCAGTGAGCAGTCATATTTTAAAAGGATGCTTTTTTTTTTTCTGAGAAGTAGGTCTCAACAGTGGGCTTAAAAAATTCTGCAAATTATGTTGTAAATAGATGTGCTGCCATCCAGTCTTTGTTGATCCATTTATAGAACTCAGGCAGAGTAGATTTAGCACAAATTCTTAAGGGCCTTAGGATTTTCAACATGGTAACTGAGGCCTGGGTTCAACTTCTTATCACCAGCTGCTTTAGCCCCTAACAAGAGTCAGCCACTTCTTTGAAGCTTTGAAGCCAGTAATTGTCTTCTTTCTACCTATGAAAATCCTAGATCACATCTTCTTCCAATGGAAGGTTTCATCTACATTGAAAATCTATTGCTTAGTGTAGTTATCTTCATTAATATCTTCACTCAATCTCTTAGATAACTTGCTACAACTTCTACATCAGCACTTTTTTTTTCCACAGAAGTGCAATCAGAAAACTGTTGTACATTTCTTTAATCACCAATTATCCTCTTTTAAAGTTTATTTATTTATTTTTGAGAGAGAGAGAGAGAGAGAACATGTGAAATAGGGGGAGGGGCAGAAAGAGGGGGAGAAAAAAATCCCAAGCAGGCTCCGTGCTGTCAGCGAGGAACCCAACCCGTGGCTCAATCGCATAAACTTTGAGATCATGACCTGAGCTGAATCAAGAGTTGGAAGCTTAACTGACTGAGCCACCCAGGCACCCCCAGAACTGTTGTACTTTTTAAAGCTTCTATGTGGATAACTCAAACATTTTTAAATGACTTAGGAAACAACTGGCACGTCTTTACTAAGCAAGTCCCACTTTCACTATTTCCTCTGCCCCCACCCTGAATGCTCAGCTGAAGAATATTCATTCATCTCTCTTGTTTCATATATCTGTCTCACAGCCATCTACCAAAGCTTTTGTTGTGAAAAGACACCATAACAATGAAGTACACAGTGCAAAGATAATTAGACATTTCCAGGGTTTGAAATGTATAAAAATAACAATAATAAGGTTATTAAAAAGGGCACTTTTATGTTATAGAGACAACTACTTTACTTAAATCTTATGAAGCATCCTCTGCTAGCTTCATACTTTCCTTCTGCAGCTTCTTCACCTCTCTTGGCCTTCACAGAAATGAAAAGAGTTGCTCTGGATTAGGCTTTGGCTTGAGTAAATGTGGCTGGTTTGATCTTCTATCCAAACCACTGAAACTTTCTCCATATCAGCATAAGTCTTTTTTTTTTTTCTTTTTTATTATTCTTGTGTTCACTGGAGTAGCACTTTTAATTTCTTTCAGGAACTTTTCCCTTGCATTCACAACTTGACTAACTGGTACAAGAGGCCTAGGTTTAAGCCTATCTTGGCTTTCAACATGTTTTCCTCAGTAAGCTTAACCATTTCTAGCCTTAGATTTAAAGTGACAGGCGTGAAAATTGTCCTTTTGCTTGAATACTTTAGGGGCCATTGTAGGGTTATTAGTTGGCCTCATTTGAAGATTGTTGTGTCTCAGGGAGGAGGGAGTTCCGAAGAGAGGGAGAAAGATGGGGGAATGACCAGTTGGTAGAGCAGTCAGAACGCATATAACAGTAGGTTCACTATCTGATATATGTGTCATCTATGGCACCCCCAAAGTATTACAATAATAACATCTTAAAGCACTGATTAAGGATCATAACAAACATAATAATAATGAAAAAATTTGAAGTATTGCAAGAATTACCACCATGTGACAGACACAAAGTAAGCAAATGCTGTTAGAAAAATGGTGCCAATAGACCTCCACGACACAAGGTTGTCACAAACTTTCAAGGTATAAGAAAGAACACAATATCTGCAAAGAGCAATAAAGCAATGTTAAATAAAACAAAGCATGCCTATACATCACTGGGATGAGGTATCGTCATCTGGAAATATTACATAGACAAATAAATACTAAGACATATGAAATTTCTAAATTCAATATCAATAAAATCATGTGGAGTACAGGAGAGGATCCTTATATGAATATCACCAGCCACAGAATTGTTTAGCTAGATTGCATATTTTGTGTATATATATATATATATATATATATATTACTTTTAAGTGACTCAGTCAAGGATGTTTTATATTGATTAGATTTAATAGTATTGTTTTAAAACTCTCCTTTTCTACTACCCCAGTGGAAGCAAAGAGCCCATTTTTTAACTGCATAACATTTGGAACAGGGAATTTTTTCTTCGTTTTGTGATACATATCCTTAAGTGGTTTAAAACAATCATTAGTTCTGATTTATGCCTTGTATATATAGACAGTAAACTATTCTTTCACTGTAATAGTTTCCAAGATACCAATTTATAAATGACAAAGTATCTAGTTAACAAAAGAAACTGAAGTAATTAATAAGGAAAACTGCTTTCCTGGAAACCCAAACATCTGACCAGCTAACTTTGAGTATAAATAAGCAATTTAAAATTTTATGATAAGACAAATATGTTACTATGACACCACTGAAGGTACATATGTTGAACTGAATTTTTCCCTGGGGAGGAGGAATCTCCTTGAAGAGAGAATCCATCAGCCTAGGACACAGACTGGGAAAGAGGGAAGACAGAAAAAATGTTCTTCTCTACTTAGGGGTAGGAGTTGGGAATGGATCCCATAGTCATTACAGAAAAATCTGTTCCTAAATAAAAATTCTGATATTCTGCAATCTATGTTTTCTAAATTCCTTCATAGGGTCTTTTTTTCAGGGTACATTTGCAGGAGATTTTCGCTGAGGAAAGAATAACATTGAAGTATAGGAGATGGTCTCAGGTAGGTGTTTTTATGTTATTGTGAAAGAAATAATCAAAATCTTACAAGTAATTATATATGTGTATACACACACACACACACACACACACACACATATGTATGTAAAGGAAGTTATCTGCTCCTTATTTACTTCCTGCTAGTCCCCCAAAATTCATTTTGAACTCAAGAGCTAAAATGTTATTGAATAGACTTAAGGATTAATTGCAAGGAAAAAAAAGGTGATATGGATAATTTATAAAGCAATTCATCAAAGAGCAGACAATTATAAGAACATTGATTATAAAAATATTTTGATTATCTGAAAAACTATAATCGCAACTAAATATTGCTCATCTGGTCAACTGAAACAATATGATGAGAGAAAGAGAGAGAGAGAGAGAGAGAGAGAGAGAGAGAGACCATACATACTTGATAATGGGCTACTGGTCAATAGTTTGCATTTTTCCACAATTATAAATGAAAAGTCTTAATTAAAAAACTAAGTTAAGGAGATACTTAAGAAATATTTTGTAAACCTTCCACAAGTGATTATAAATCTGTTCTTCTTTTTATCTGTTCATTTTTTGTTTAAGCCCTGATTTAGAAAATGCTTATACCTCAAACAATATTTTTCTCATCTTCTCTTGTTTTAGATGTAGTTAGCTGTCCCCTTTGGCATGACACTGTAGTCATAGAAGCATGTCAGCTATTAAAGGAAACAGCTTCAGGGAATAAGTTTTAGACTTTCAAATAAGATGAAAATAGTTAACTACCCAATTTGACAGTTTATTTCCAGAAGTCTAACCCCATCAGGCTTTTAGTTACAATATTTTTCAAGGAAATAAAATTTACTGAACAAATGAGACAATCCAAATGTTTTATAATTTTAGGAAAAACTTCAAAAAAGTAATGCAAGTGAAATTACTTGTAATAATTATTTTTCAAACTAATAATCATTTTATAAAACTGTCACACTACAGCTTTCTATTATTTTGTACTAATGCATCTTCCAAAATTGCCACAAAAGAAAGCTTCTAAAGATGGTAAGGACAGTGATATTTCTATTAGTGGTGATCACTAACATGATTTTTCAAATAATAGAAGTTAAAGCATCACTGAAATAACAGTAGCATCTTGCTATAATCTTACTGGGTGAAAAATCCCTCAGGAGTCTATAATATACACACAGTCATAAATATTATTAAAATTTGGATAATTCAAAGAACATATCAGTGAGCACTTTACATTTTTATTCATTATGAGTATACAGTCTAATTAAAATGCTCTGGAATGTATATAACAGAGCATCCTACATTTAGATGACAAGGCCAAACCATTAGACTTTATGTCTCCCCCTCACTCAGTCATCTAGGAAGACGTGAGCTTCCCTGGGAAGGGAGAGTCCTTAGGGGATGGCTCATTGCAGCTGAGACCAATCTTGAGGCTGCTGACCGGTAGCGGCTGTCTGGTGACTGTCCTATTTGCCATTAGCCAAAGAGTCCTTCCTTGAATTGGGATTCAGGCAGTAGATTTGCACTTATATTATAAGGGTAGTAACATTAGAGAGTGTAGGAAGTGGTCAGAATCTGGATACAGTCTGAAAGTAAGGCTGGGAGAATTTACTAATGGATTAAATATGTGCGATGAGAAAAGTAGTTGTCAGGAAGATTCCTAGATTCAATTATTTTTTATGTGAGTCAATGCATGAAAAGTGAGCTAGTTTTCTGGAATAAGACAGGGTGGAGAAGCAAAAGTTTTGTTTTGGAGTAAATTAAGTTTGAGCTATGCCTTAAACAACTCATGTGGATGTCAAGTACAGACTTAGATAGATGTATGAAGTTAGAGAGGAGATTGGGGGTAGAAATGGAAATTCGGACGTCTTAACTGTCATAGGATTGGACAGAGAAGAGGTTTGAGATAAGACAAGAAAGGGTCTTCTGGGTGGCTCAGTGGATTAAGCTGGGACTTTGGCTCAGGTCATGATCTCAGGTTTGGGTTTGTGAGCTTGAGCCCCAAATTGGGCACCTTGCTGACAGCTGACAGCAAGGTGGCCCACTTGGGATTCTCTCTCTCTCTCTCTCTCTCTCTCTCTCTGCTCCTCCCCACTCTCTTTATCTCTCAAATCAAAGCAAAACAAAAACAAAACAAAACAAAATAACAACAACAAACACCTTAAAAAAAAAAGTCAAGAAAGCCAAGAATGAAGCCAACACTTAGAGTTAATCGGATATTTAGATATTTAGATGCTGGAATGATTAGGAGGATCCAGAAAGGAGACTAAAATACTTTCTAGACAGATGACAGAGAACAAAAGAGGGAGTCAAGTGAGGATGTTTCAGGTTTGGAAGATAGAGACAGAGATGTTCCTAAATCATGGAATCTGAATTTTTCCCTGTTATGATGAAAAAAAAAATCTCCCTTGATTAAAAAGCAATACAGTTGACTTTTGAATAGTGCTGTGTTGTTGATGTAAACATGAGATCTCTATAAAAATAAATGACTAACCAATAGCCATTGGCTCTCACAGAGTTGATCTCTAACTGTAAAGATCCTTTTGCAAGTGAACTATAAATTAACTTTGACATAAGGGAGACAGAGTTTAATATATTTAACTGTAATGATTGCCCAGAAAAACATTCCAAATCCAGTCAAATGTATTCTCCTAAATATACAAAAGCTGTGTTCTCTGCATAAGTTTTTACTTGGTCAGTAGCTAATTTTACATGGCTGTCTTGCTTATGAAGGAATTGTTTTGTATTAGCATAACAAAAAATTAGTGTTCCCTTAGGGTTTTCCCTTGTGATTTCCTGTTGTGTTAACTGTATATGTTAACTGAATCTCAAAACAAACTTGTAGATATATTTAGATGATTTTTAAAATAATGAACTATTTTAAAGTTTGCTTACATAGAAGTGAAAATTTACATGAAACTCATTTGAGACACATTAAAAGAAATTAAGTTTTGTTGCAAACATACTAAATTACTAAATAATTGCCCATTCAGCACTTGGGCAAATGTCGTAATGCAGTTTTATCACACTACAAAATTAGTATTATCAATTAGTATTGTCTTAGATATATTGAAAAGTCACTAGTAGGCTACATTTGGGCCAATAATTTTAAATCTGAAACTAATGTGTGACAAAAAATTAATGAAAAATTATTTTGTTCCTTTAAGAAAAAAACCTTCACCTGTGTAGTGCTTATTGTTCATTGATTTCCTTTCCTTTCATGAATATCTTCAAAGATTTAATTGAAGATAATGTATTTTTTTTTTCTGTGCTGATATATGGACTTAGTATCTGAAAATTTACTTTTTAAAATTCCCATGTAAAATTGGATTTTCTAATTCTTAGTCTTTCAGTAACATAATATTTATTGAAAAAAGTCTTTGTTATGAGGAACAGCGTTATATGTTAATTACTATATGACCACATGTGCCCTGGAAAAAATTTTCAAATTAAAATATTTATTTAAGTAAACCAAAATTATATTTGGGTACATTCAATCAGACTAACGTTTGTTTCTGGGGGAAATACTTGTTTAAGTTTCAATTTGTTAAAGGTTGTTTCAATCATAGTATTGTTTACTTTTAAGACATTGAGGATAGTATGAAATTTTGTAATTTACAAAGACATATTGCAAGTTAAAATACAGTTTATCCATGAAATAATCTCGGCATGATTGGAATTTATTTTAAATTGTGTAAATGATGAAACCCTGCCATAACTCAGTAAGTTAAGTCCAAAAATTCAACTGTACAAAATGTGGGGTAGCGGTACTGCAAGGTCAACAACAACAAAGAAATACTTTTTTTTGGTTGTCCTTCCAGTTACTATGTGGTAAAAGAAAAAGGGAAAATCTTGTCATTTATTTGTTTTTATTTATTAGCCCAAGTAGGAAAAGGACTGATGTTACAAAGAATACATATTAAGGGCACCTGGGTGGCTCAGTCAATTAATCATCTGACTCCTGATTTTGGCTCAGGTCAAGATCCCAAGGTCATGACATAGAGTCCAATGTTGGGCTCCCGCTGGGCATGGGGCCTTCTTAAGATTCTCTCCCTCTCTCTCTCTCTCTCTCTGCTCCTCCCCCACTCACATGCATGTACAGACTCTGTCTCTGTCTCTTTAAAAAAAAATCAAAATGAAAATCCTACACTGAACTGAGGAAGACTGAAATGATCATGAGACAACCATGTAACACTCCTATTGCCCCAACCACCACAAAGAAGAAGTCAGCTTTCACTCATCCTGCCCTTTTTTGAGAATTTGGGCTGGCCAGAGAGTTGGATTTATTCACTCAATACCACAGAATATATATTTTGATAGTGTGGGTGTTTTACTGTAATTTGAAATACCATCTACTCAATAGTTTTATTTGTTGATACATTCATCATCTTGCTTATTGCCAAGGTTCATTTAGTTGATCTGACTGGCTAGTTGATTATATTTTTTCTTTCCTCATTGCCTTCCAGAGTGTTTGTTTAATTAATGATAATGGTCTTTCCAACTAAAGAATGGCCTTTCCAACAAGAATGTAAATAGGGTAGTTATACTTCTCTAAGGAAATTTTAAACACATTGTGTGTGTGTGTTTTAATCATTTGTAGAAACTGTAAAACTGTTTTATTAAAGCTGTGTTTTGTTTAAAAGTAAATGTTGCTTTTTTCACATATATATAAGATAAAGCTCTATCTCAACCCACAATTTATATTTATATTTACTTTTTCTTCAACATATATGGGGCTTATGGTAGCTCATGAAGATACAAATATGAATAATTACAATCTTTTTGCCCAAGGTAATCATAGTCTAGTGGCCATGAAAAACAAAGACAAATTCTAAGTGTGATAAAATCGATAAAGGAATTCTCACAGGCTTCAGTAGTACTATCAGAAAGCAAGGAGATTTAAAGGAAGAAAAAGCCTAAATATAACATTCGAAAAAGTTTTCAAAATTAAAACCTGCATATAATAAATAGATATAATAAAATAGATTTAAGAAATTGATGTTAGCTTTAAAGTTACCAATCATCCAAGAGCATCAATTCTTTTTAAAGACTGGTAAAAGGGAATTCTTACTACTCTTTCTGAAATGATATTAAGGAGGAGAAGGGAAGAAATCATGAGCAAAAATATTTCCATTACTTTTCTGTGATATATAGGGCTCTAGAATACTTACACTAGGGATTCATAAGACATACAACCTGCAATCTCATAATGAAAAGATGATTGCATTTTATATATTTTTCCCGTAGGGAAGAAAAAATATTATTTAAAATGAGGTTAGCCAGCAAATACAATTGTTTAATTTCATCATGGGTTTGGATCCCAGGCGAAGCTTTATTGCCATATTAGCAAGCATTAACTTCGGTGTGTTTTTCTACCAAGTCCTTTTAACATTTCTTTGGGGAGATAAAAATAGAGATTATCAGAGTTCTTCTAATGCCTTTATCCATTGTCTCTATAACCAATTCCAAGAGAAAAATACCAAAGACTTTACAATAAACAGTATTGCAGTGCTCTGACATATTACACAATATGAACTAGAAAGCATCACCCTCAGATTGTCTCCATCTTTTGTTGTTATAATTTTACTAGCTTTTAGCAGTTAATACAGCAAACAGAGGTGAATAAGAGTCCTCGAAAAACTGAGCCTAGAGATAATTCCACTCTGCAGGATTTCCCTAAGTCTCAAAGTTCAAATTCGGGAATTTTCTTGAGGAAAAAAACTTGAGAAAGCATTCAACATGCACTCTTTTGAAATCATTTTGAACACAGTGTTGTTGGATGATCTACATTTGTTGCTGTCTAAGACCTACATTCTTGTTCTAAAAATAATTATTTTATTCTATCTTAATTTGTTCCATATATATTATTAAATTGTACCACAAGCCACACAATGTTTCCTCATAAGATTTTAGTAAAGGCTACTGATAAAGCTTTTAAATTATTAAATGAAAAATTCTCAGTTTTCTTAGAAACTTGTCTCTTTATAATACCTAACACTTCATAATTCCTCCTTACAACTCTCTTACCAATTTCTGTACAATTAACCACCCTCTCCAGGTTCTTCTACCTTCTTGACTTCCCTTTCCCATTGTCTGTTGATTTCCCTCATGAAGTTTTGTGCTTTGACCTCTACTTTTCTTTATGCTTTCTTCCTGAGCCATTTTGTCTGCTTCTTATATTTTCAATCTATTTCAAATATGTCATGCTATCAAATCTATAATCTTCTTTTAGTATCATACACATATTTTATTTTTTTTTAATAGAACTTATTGTCAAATTGGTTTCTATACAATACTCAGTGCTCATCCCAACAAGTGCCCTTCTCAGTGCCCATCACCCACTTTCCCTCCTCCCCTTACCGCCCCCCCCCCGGTCAACCCTCAGTTTGTTCTCTGTTTTTCAGAGTTTCTTATGGTTTGCCTCCCTCTCTATTTGTAACAATTTTTCCCCTTCCCCTACCCCATGGTATTCTGTTAAGTTTCTCAGGATCCACATATGAGTGAAAATATATCTTTCTTTCTCTGACTTGTTTCACTTAGCATAATACCCTCCAGTTCCATCCACATTGCTGCAAATGGCAAGATTTCATTCTTTTGCATTGCCAAATAGTATTCCATTGTATATATAAACCACATCTTCTTTATCCATTTATCAGTTGATGGACATCTATAATCTTAACTAAGACTTCTCCCCTAAAATCTTTAAAACTTCTGTATACCTCAACTGGAATTTCAAATGTTATAGCTTACAACATGAGTTTGAAAAAGATTTCTCTCATTTTCCAACATGATTTGTGGCTTCTTTTGTTTATGTCTTATTTTCATCCTGTATCAATTGAAATATGCTCTCAAGAGATAAAACTAAGAGTATACCATGGAAGAAGAAAGATCTTGTTCCAAAGTGAATGTACTTTGTGCATATTTGACTCAAGCCCAGCCAAACATCATTTATTTTAACCATTAGTCAATAATTAAATTGCCAAAACAATTTTTGGTAGTTATTGTCTTTAAGACAATAATTTTCCAGAATAATTTTTCATTGTGTTTTTTATTGTATATTGAGATAGTGGACTGATATAAACTCTATACATGTTTATTCCCATGCAACTATATTATAAGTATGTTACAAAGGAAATCTTTAAAATGATACAATAGTTTCATTTTTCTTAATGGATTCTTAATGACCTATCATAAGGTAGATGAAATTAATTCACGTATTCAATTTACAACTTGATATTGATGTAAGTTTTCCTACACATGAGTATCTAAAATCACTGATGCATAAATGCAGAGCTAAAAATTACTAATGCATAAACCCAGAGCTATGCCACTGAAACATAGATGCTTTTGAAAGACCTGAAGACTTTCTTTAATAAAGAAAGTTGGGAACATTTTGAACTTCGTTTTGTGCCATAGTTTTTAATTATTTTGACTGGTCCAGAATAAATTTTCAGATTCCTTTAAATATGCTAATTATTTGATTACTAATTCTTGTGTCAAAAAACAAAATGTTTGTGTGCTTCTGACTTTAATGAAGTCCTTTGGGTCAACACTGGAAAATTTATTCCTATGTAGTTTGATCTAGGAAAAAAGCATAATCTAATTTCAAAGTTTATTTCTTTATGAAAACCAGTTTTTTCCAAAGGCAGTTAATCTGAAGAAACGAATAGCCATTTTCCTTCTATTAACCTACATCTTTTTTCCTTGAGAGTGGATATTCAGAAATGAGTTAACAGTTATATTTCAAATGTCATCATAGAATGGGATTGACATACAGTGTGTTTATACCATGAGAGTAAAATAATAAACATCACTTAATTCCAATATCTACTGTGAGAAGATACACTATTTCATTATTTATAATTACTATCAATTTAGAACAAATGCAATAAATTAAAAAGGAGATGTTTATTTTAGCTCATAATTGTTAAATAGACACAAATATAGAATAAAATGCAATACAGATTTCACTGAGCAAGAAACCAGAAAAGAATATCCTCAGTTCTTTAGTTTGTCTGTTCTTTAAAAGAATCATTGATGTTGACTATAATATCTTTTTTTAAAATTTTTTTAATGTTTATTTATTTTTGAGACAGGGAGAGACAGAGCATGAACGGGGGAGGGGCAGAGAGAGAGGGAGACACAGAATCGGAAGCAGGCTCCAGGCTCTGAGCCATCAGCCTGGAGCCCGACGCGGGGCTCGAACTCACTGACCGTGAGATCGTGACCTGAGCTGAAGCCGGATGCTTAACTGACTGAGCCACCCAGGCACCCCTGACTATAATATCTTAAAGAGACATTCAGTAATAGCCCAAAAAGAGTTGGAGAGGTAGTTACTAAGGGATATTTGAATCAGTGATAGTCTAAACAAGAGACATAAATCACAATTCTTTTATTTTTACTGAAGTATAGTTGACATACAATAGCCTATGAGTTTCAGTTGTACATCATAGTAAGTCCATATGTTCATATCTTACAAAGTGATCCCCACAATAACTCTAGTTACCATCTGTCACCACACAAAATAATTACCATACTGGTTCTTTTAATAGAGGGGATTTTATATGAAGAATGGTCAACTAGCTATTGAAAAATTGAGACATTAAAAGAGAAACTAAGGTACTGCATTGGAAACAACTGTAGGAAGCAGATGTCACCCATAGGAATAGGACAACAAGAGGAAGAGATTTGAAGTTTGGAAGAGGAGTCCTTCTAATCTGGACTCCAATGGCCCAGGGGTAATATTTGGTGCTATATTTCAGAGTTTAGAAGAAGGGCTCTAAGGGCTGGTCAGCTCATGCCAGTGTCATTAAAAGGTCACAAGTGCAAGTACTGGAAAAATTCCCAACTGCTGCAACTGGAATAAACCTGCCATTGCTGATTTGAAGAACCAAGGCTGTGTGCCATTGGCAGGATTGGGAAGTCTGGACTTCCCAATCTCTCATTGACCCCAGCTGCAGGCAGAGCCTAACAGGAAAGAGGCTGACAGAGCAGAACTGTTGTGTGCAGAGTTCTTGCCTCCATATCACTAGTCACTGTATGGAAGTATGGGTTAAAGGTGAAGAAAACTAGCTTAACATCCAGCACAACTGAGCACTATAAAGATGGCAATGTTTTGGAAGTGAATTTTAAAATTGTGAAATCAATTTGAAACTGCAAATTTTGCTGAACTGCTCTCAATCTTAAAGGGGATAGAATACGTGGAAATTTGGAGAATATCCAAAGAAGTTCCTGAGTGCTATTTTTAACTAAGTTATTTTGAAAGATATAACAACTTTGAACCTCAGCAAAGAAAATGAAAAAAAATATTAGTAAAACTGTAAAAAGGAATAATATTCATAATTGTCTATCCTCCAATGAACACATACAAAGTGTGAAGGTCATGTCTATGATAAAAGATGGCCAAATGGGTTAAAGAAAAGGATAACTTTGCAATCTCACCATCAGAAAGACACAGAGTCAGGTTTCTCAACAACTATATACAATGCATGTGTATGGTCCCTGGGAGAGTATCCTGTGCTTATTTATGTTCATAAAGAGAAAAGTTCTGTTAGATAGAACATAAACCAACTATTTATTTCCCCCACAATTCCTTGAAACCTTATCTAAATTTATCCAAAATATATTTGCATTTCATATTAAAATTACAATCTAGAAAGGCAGTCATATTTTCTTATAAGATATGAACATGTCTTTTACACTTCTCCTTCATTTTTTCAGAAGGTGGACTATCACAGAATTTTTGACCAGAAGTTACAGTCTTTACTTTTGCATGAAAGGAAACTGAAAGAGAGAAAAGATGAGAATTTTTGCAAAGGTTTTCTGTTTCAGAGCTCATCTTTATGCTGAAAGGTTCACAGCTTATATTACATCCATCTCTAATGGTAAGTCAACAGTATAAAAATACATAACTGTTACTAGTTTGTTCTACTATAACTGTTACCTGTTATGATCTATATATGATCTGTATATGATCTATAGATCTATATATACGATCTATAATACACACACACATATATGTATATACACGCAGAAAATATAAAGGATCTAGATGTACATTTACTTAAATTTATCTCTTCTTGGTGTGTAAAATTATACGTTAATTTATTAAATCATCAAAGATATACATACATGCTTAGTTGCCCAGTAGTGTAAATCTAGAAGAGTCATAAATTTTGATTATAAGCCTTTAAAAAGTGGCTAATATTCAAGTGTCTTCTAAGTTTCCAGAGCTCTTCTAGTTATTGCAGGTACACAGGTGAAGAAATAAATACAAATTCATGCCCTCAGGTAGCTTACATTCTAGTGAGGAGAAATACTCAACAAGTATATGTGGTATGTCACATGGTGATAAATTTTCTGGTAAGATGTAAAGCAGAAAAGAATTTAGAAACTGTGAATAAGGGGAAAGTTATTATAATCTAGGGTAATAAAGGAAGAAGTCCTCAGTGAGAGAGTACCTTAGAATGTACACAGAAGGGAAAAAGAGATAGTGGGCATCAACATTATCTAGGAATACCATTCCAAAGGGGAGAGAGTAAGTGCTAAAAATCCTAAAACAGATGAAACATTGAGTGTTCATGTAACAGCAAGAAGACTGATGGAACGAAGTTAGCAAGGGTAAGAGAAGCAAAACAAGAGGTCATGCGAGTGAGAAGAGTCAGACGATATGGAGACTTGTAGAGACTCGCCTGGCAACTGTAATTCATGTGGGTCATGTCAACAGAAGCACTAGTACTGGCTGTACAACATCAGTTTAAAGCCAAACTTCTTCACATTTCACATTTCTTCCACATAACTAACTCCTTTCATTGATTTTTAAAATAATCATTGATGTCTTCATAGAGCAATTATGGGAGAGAGGACAATCAAAGCTTTTTCTAAGTTTAACCGGAAATGAAGAAGAATAATAGCTCAAGTTAAATAGCTTTTTAGGTTAAATGGAGTGGAAATCACTGCGGCATATGTAAGTTAAGCCAATTGTATCAAGCAATAAATTGCAGAATTATCAGTTAACAATTATCTTTGCATTAAATTATCCTTCATACTTCCTTCTCCTGATCATTTCCTGTCCCCTACTTTCTCTTCTAGAAAATTTCTGTTTTGTAAAAATAGGAAGCAAGTTTTACCCGTCAATTTCAGTAAAAGAGAAGGAAGCTTGAATGTGTAACTTATATAAGAAAATGACCATTTGCCCACTTATATTTAAAAAAAAAGATGTATATAAATTAATTACTGAAAAAATAAGGGAGAAAGGAGAAATCTCCATTATAGACATTTTTTTTTACAGAGGTAATTTTAAACCTTTCTTAAAGAACATAGAAGAAGATTTGAATAAATAGAAATATATCATATGTTGAAGAATGGGACAATATTATCACTTAGTTCAATATTAATTTAGAGGCAACAAGGTTTCAACTGGACATTTTGAAAAACTCTAAATCTTGAAATTTCAATGAAAGGCTAAAATTGATGGATATTTAAAACTTAGATAAAGATCAGAGAATTTGACATTGATCTATTATTTATGAAGATGTAAATGCTATTATAATAAGTCATAAAACACTACAATAGGAACATAAATATATTAATGGAACAGGTCCAGATTTATATGAAAACTTGGCAATGTTAATATGGAGTGGCAAATTAATAGTGCAAGTACAGTAAACGGGGTTAGGTAAATTAGTTCACACTATAAAAAATGAAATATTTCCTAATACAACGTACAAACCAAGAATCAGGGTGGATAAAAGCTTAAGAAGGAAAAGTAAAGTTTTGCAGTACACCTGTTAAAATATTTGTCTTTAAAAAATCTCTAAAAGTACACACTTTTAGAAAGAAAAAGAAAGAAAAGATGGAATTGATTAATTTCTTTTAATAGGCACAAACATTTTAAAGAATTAAAACCAATTTTATAAAATATTTTTGTGAATAATAAAAGAAAGAATACTTCCTAATTGATTTTTTATTCCAATCGTACTTGATACAAAACCATATAAACAATACAAAAACCAAATAGAACAGACTGATATCTCTACAAAATATATAAAATTTTGTACAAAAGTTCTCAGTAAAGTACTAGCAAATCAAATTCAGCATTCCCTGAGAGATTATAGACTATGATCAAGTGAGATTTATTCCAAGTTTAAAAAGCTGGTTCAACATTTGAAAATTAATCAATATAATTAACAGAATAATAAAGAAAAATAATATAGTCATATTAATGGATACAAAATAAATATTTGACATAATCCAACATTCATTAATGTTAAAAACTGTTACCAAGTTAGGAATGACAAGAACTAGCTCAACTTGATAAAGAGCATCTACAGAAAACTCTTAGCTAACTTCATAATGGTAAAAGATGGAATGCATCCCCTTTAAGATCTGGAATAAGCCAAGGTTATTTGCTCTCACCACTGTTATCAAATCTAGCATCAGAAATTCTAGATCCCAAAGAAGATGGCAGTGTAGGAGGATGCTGGGCTCGCCGCGTCCTGCTGAACGCTTAGATTCAACCCACATCTGCCTAAATAACCCAAGAAACCACCAGGAGACTAGAAGACTAGCAGAAAGGACTCTCCAGAGCCAAGCGTAGACAAGAGGCCCATGGAAGAGGGTAGGAAGGGCGGAGAGGCGGTGTGCACTACACAGACTGGCGGGAGGGAGCCAGGGTGGTGGAGGAGTAGCCCTCCGGGCAAGGCAGAGACCCCAATGTCTGGCTAGCAAAAGTGGAGGGGCTGGATGGAGTGTGTTCTGATAGCAAGCAGGACTTAACATCTGGAATGTTATAAGTCAACAGCTCTGCTTGGAGAGCAGGAGGGCAAGAGGACAACAGGTGAGAGAGGTATTGAGCGCTGGAAGACAGAGCACAGCTCGGCGGGGAACAAAGTCACTGGCCAGCACCATCTCTCTCACCCATCCCCCCAGCCAAAATCCCAAAGGGAACCAGTTTCTGTCACCGAACTTGCTTGCACTGTGCAAACACCCAACGCTGTGCTTCTGTGGATCCATCCCTCCAACGGGTCTGCCTGCCTCCCTCCCAGTGCTTCAGAGCCACTCCCGAAGGGGACTACTGACTGCAAAGCTAGCTAAGCCTCCCCCTTCTGCCCCTGTGCACCTTGCGGATGCCCCCAGGCTAATACACCAGATCCCATAGAAGCAGTACCACAAGCCTGGCAATGTGCAAGTAGCCCAGGCAGGGGCCACCCCACTCCACAGTGAGTCCTGGATTGGGAGAGGGGAAGATAAGGTACACACCAGTCTGACTGTGGCCCCAGCGGGAGGCTGGGGCAGACATAGGGTCTGACTGCAGCCTTGCCCACCAACACAAGTTACTCCAGACAGCACAGGGGAAGTGCCCTGCAGTTCCGCGCCACTCCAGGGACTATCCAAATGATGAAATGGAAGAATTCTCCTCAAAAGAAACTCCAGGAAGTAGCGACAGCTAACGAATTGATCAAAAACGATTTAAGCAATATAACAGAACATGAATTTAAAATAATAGTCATAAAATTAACCACTGGGCTTGAAAAAAGTATTGAGGACAGCAGAGAATCTATTGTGACAGAGATCAAGGGATTAAGAAACAGTCCGGGGGCGCCTGGGTGGCGCAGTCGGTTAAGCGTCCGACTTCAGCCAGGTCACGATCTCGTGGTCTGTGAGTTCGAGCCCCGCATCGGGCTCTGGGCTGATGGCTAGGAGCCTGGAGCCTGTTTCTGATTCTGTGTCTCCCTCTCTCTCTGCCCCTCCCCTGTTCATGCTCTGTCTCTCTCTGTCCCAAAAATAAATAAACGTGGAAAAAAAAAAAAAGAAAGAAACAGTCCGGATGAGCTAAAAAATGCTATAAATGAAGTGCAAAATAAAATAGAGGCGACCACAGCTTGGATTGAAGAGGCAGAGGAGAGAATAGGTGAATTAGAAGATAAAATTATGGAAAAAGAGGAAGCTGAGAAAAAGAGAGATAACAAAAATCCAGGCATATGAGGGGAGAATTAGAGTACTAAGTGACACAATTAAACGCAATAATATATGCATAATTGAGATTCCAGAGGATGAACAGAGACGGAAAGGTGCTGAAGGTGTTCTTGAAGAAGTCATAGCTGAGAACTTCCCTGATCTGGGGAAGGAAAAAGGCATTGAAACCCAAGAGGCACAGAGAACTCCCTTCAGACGTAACTTGAATCGATCTTCTGCATGACATATCATAGTGAAACTGGCAAAATACAAGGATAAAGAGAAAATTCTGAAAGCAGCTAGGGATAAATATGCTCTAACATATAAAGGGAGGCTGATAAGACTAGTGATGGATCTATCTACTGAAATTTGACAGGCCAGAAAGGAATGGCAGGAAATCTTCAATGTGATGAACAGAAAAAATATGCAGCTGAGAATCCTTTATCCAGCAGGTCTGTCATTTAGAATAGAAGGAGAAATTAAGGTCTTCCCAAACAAACAAAAAAAATTCATCACTACTAAACCAGCCCTACAAGAGATCCTAAGGGGGATTCTGTGAGTGAAATGTTGCAAGGACCACAAAGTACCAGAGACATCACTACAACTGAATGTAAATGGACTAAATGCTCTAACCAAAAGACATAGGGTATCAGAATGTATACAAAAACAAGACCCATCTATTTGCTGGCTACAAGACTCATTTTAGACCTGACGACACCTTCAGATTGAAAGTGAGGGGATGGAGAACTATCTATCATGCTACTGGAAGTCAAAAGAAAGCTGGAGTAGCCATACTTATATCAGACAAACTAGGCCTTAAATTAAAGGCTGTAACAAGAGATGAAGAAGGGAATTATATAATAATTACAGGGTCTATGCATCAGAAAGAGCTAACAACTATAAATGTCTATGTGCCGAATATGGGAGCCCCCAAATATATACAACAATTAATCACAAACATAAGCAATCTTATGGATAAGAATGTGGTAAATGCAGGGGACTTTAATACTCCACTTACAACAATGGATAGATCATCTAGACACAGCATCAATAAAGAAACAAGGGCCCTGAATGATACATTGGATCAGATGGACTTGACAGATATATTTAGAACTCTGCATCCCAAAGCAACAGAATATACTTTCTTCTCAAGTGCACGTGGAACCTTCTCCAAGATCCCATAGATCCCATAGATCACATACTGGGTCATAAAACAGCCTTTCATAAGTAAAGAAGAATTGAGATCATACCATGCATACTTTCAGACCACAATGCTATGAAGCTTGAAATCAACCACAGGAACAAGTCTGGAAAACCTCCAAAAGCATGGAGGTTAAAGAACACCCTACTAAAGAATGAATGGGTCAACCAGGCAATTAGAGAAGAAATTAAAAAATATATGGAAACAAATGAAAATGAAAATACAACAATCCAAATGCTTTGGGATGCAGTGAAGGCAGTCCTGAGAGGTAAATACATTGCAATCCAGGCCTATCTCAAGAAACAAGAAAAATCCCAAATACAAAATCTAACAGCACACCTAAAGGAAATAGAAGCAGAATAGCAAAGGCAGCCTAAACCCAGCAGAAGAAGAGAAATAATAAAGATTAGAGCAGAAATAAACAATATAGAATCTAAAAAAAAACAGTAGAGCAGATCAACAAAACCAAGAGTTGGTTTTTGGAAAAAATGAACAAAATTGATAAACCTTTAGCCATGCTTCTCAAAAAGAACAGGGAGATGACCCAAATAGATAAAATCATGAATGAAAATGGAATTATTACAACCAATCCCTCAGAAATACAAGCAATTATAAGGAAATACTATGAAAAATTATATGCCAACAAACTGGACAACCTGGAAGAAACGGACAAAGTCCTAAGCACCCACACACTTCCAAAACTCAAACAGGAAGAAATAGAAAACTTGAACAGACCCATAACCAACAAAGAAATTGAATCAGTTATCAAAAATCTGTCAACAAGTAAGAGTCCAGGACCAGATGGCTTCCCAGGGGAGTTCTACCAGACATTTAAAGCAGAGATAAAACCTACCCTTCTCAAGCTATTCCAAAACATAGAAAGGAAAGGAAAACTTCCAGTCTCATTCTATGAAGCCAACATTACTTTGATTCCTAAACCAGACAGAGACCCAGCAACAAAAGAGACCTACAGGCCAATATCCCTGGTGAATATGGATGCAA
Source organism: Prionailurus bengalensis (assembly GCF_016509475.1). NCBI lineage: Eukaryota > Metazoa > Chordata > Mammalia > Carnivora > Felidae > Prionailurus > Prionailurus bengalensis. The sequence goes on along the minus strand of NC_057344.1, from coordinate 99,071,068 downwards.
AAATTCTCAGTAAGATACTAGCAAATCGAATTCAACAGCATATAAAAAGAATTATTCACCAAGATCAAGTGGGATTCATTCCTGGGATGCAGGGCTGGTTCAACATTTGCAAACCCATCAATGTGATACATCACATTAATAAAAGAAAAGATAAGAACCATATGATCCTGTCAATCGATGCAGAAAAAACATTTGACAAAATTCAGCATCTTTCTTAATAAAAACCCTCGAGAATGTCGGGATAGAAAGAATATACTTAAACATCATAAAAGCCATTTATGAAAAGCTCACAGCTAATATCATCTTCAACGGGGAAAAACTGAGAGCCTTCTCCCTGAGATCAGGAACTTGACAGGAATATCCATTCTCACCACTGTTGTTTAACACAATGTTGGAAATGCAACCATCAGCAATTAGACAACAAAAGGAAATCAAAGGCATCAAAATTGGCAATGATGAAGTCAAGCTTTCACTTTTTGCAGATGACATGATATTATACGTGGAAAACTCAAGAGACTCCACCAAAAGTCTGCTAGAACTGATACATGAATTCAGCAAAGTCGCAGGATACAAAATCAATGTACAGATATCAGTTGCATTCTTATACATTAATAATGAAGCAACAGAAAGACAAATAAAGAAACTGATCCCATTCACAATTGCACCAAGAAGCATAAAATACCTAGGAATAAACCTAACCAAAAATGTAAAAGATCTGTATGCTGAAAACTATAGAAAGCTTATGAAGGAAATTGAAGAAGATATAAAGAAATGGAAAAACATTCCATGCTCATGGATTGGAAGAATAAATATCATTAAAATGTCAATACTACCCAAAGCTATCTACACATTCAATGCAATCCCAACCAAACTGCCCCAGCATTCTTCTCAAAGCTAGAACAAGGAATCCTAAAATTTGTATGGAACCACAAAAGACCCCGAATAGCCAAAGTAATTTTGAAGAAGACCAAAGCAGGAGGCATCACAATTCCAGACTTTAGCCTCTACTACAAAGATGTAATCATCAAGACAGCATGGTATTGGCACAAAAACAGACACATAGACCAATGGAATAGAATAGAAACCCCAGAATTAGACCCACAAAAGTATGGCCAACTAATAGTTGACAAAGCAGGAAAGAATATCCAATGGAAAAAAAAAGACAGTCTCTTTAACAAATGGTGCTGGGAGAACAGGACAGCAACATGCAGAAGGATGAAACTAGACCACTTTCTTACACCTTTCACAAAAACAAACTCAAAATGGATAAATGACCTGAATGTGAGACAGGAAACCATCAAAACCCTAGAGGAGAAGGCAGGAAAAAACCTCTCTGACCTCAGCCGCAGCAATTTCTTACTTAACACATCTCCAAAGGCACGAGAATTAAAAGCAAAAATTAACTATTGGTATCTCATGAAGATAAAAAGCTTTTGCACTGCAAAGGAAACAATCAACAAAACTAAAAGGCAACCAATGGAATGGAAAAAGATATTTGCAAATTACATATCGGACAAAGGGCTAGTATCCAAAATATAAAGAGCTCACCAAACTCCACACCTGAAAAACAAATAATCCAGTGAAGAAATGGGCAGAAAACATTCTCTAGACACTTCTCTAAAGAAGACATCTGGATGACCAACAGGCACATGAGAAGATGCTCAATGTCACTCCTCATTAGGGAAATACAAATCAAAACCACACTCAGAAGCCACCTCACACCAGTCAGAGTGGCTAAAATGAACAAAACAGGACACCATAGATGCTGGCAAGGATGTGGAGAAATGGGAACCCTCTTGCACTGTTAGTGGGAATGCAAACTGGTGCAGCCGCTCTGGAAAACAGTGTGGAGGTTCCTCAAAGTATTAAAAATAGATCTACCCTACGACCCAGCAATAGCACTGCTAGGAATTTACCCAAAAGAAAATCCCAAAGAATCTACAAAAAAAAAACCCAAAAAACAGAAAACCAACACTCCTGGAACTAATAAGTTAGTTCAGCAATTTTGCAGGATGCAAAGACACATGAGAATCAATCACATTTCTGCATAGAAATAATTAACATGTGGAAACCAAAATTCAGAACATAATACTATTTATAATCATGCCAAAAAGTAAAATGCTTAATTATATACCTAACAAAACAAGTACAGCATCTTTACGATGAGGTTTTTTTTTTGTTTTTTGTTTTTTTTTTCTTTTTTTAATGATGATGAAAGAAATCAAAGAAGAGCAAAATAAGTGGAAAGAAGTATTGGAAGACTCAATCTAGTATAGATGTCACTTCTCCCTAAAATAATTTAAAGCCTCATGTGATTCATATAAAAATCTAGTAAGGCTTTTTTGCTGTTGTTGTTGACATAGACAAATTTATTCTAAAATTTATGTGGAAAGACATAGACTCTAGAATAACTCTAAAACCTTGAAGAATAAACCGGTCGGGGCGGGGGGAGAGTTGTCACTGTACTTGATATGAGGTCTGCTGTATAGGCACTGTAAACAAGACAAATGTAGTAGAAAGATACTGTGGTAGAGGGATAGATACATAGATCACTGAAACAAAATGGAGAATCCCGAAATAGATGCACACAAATATGTTCAGCTGATTTTTGACAAAGATGCAAAAACAATCCAATGGATAAAGGATAGCCTTTTAAACAAAACGTACTAGAACAAATTCATAGTCCTCTCCCCGCTCCTGCATACACTTAAAAAAAAAAAAGTACCTTGATTTAGATTATAATCTTAATTTAAAATATAGTTCAAAATACAACCGGTATTGACAAAGATGGGGAGAAAGGAGAGCCCTATTAAACTGTTGGTGGGAATGCAAACTGGTGAAGCCACTCTGGAAAACAGTATGGAGGTTCATCAAAAAGTTAAAAATAGAACTACCCTATAATCCAGCAATTGCACTTCTAGGTATATACCCAAAGGATACAAAAATACTAATTTGAAGGGATAAGTGGATCCTGATGTTTACAGCAGTATTATCAACAATAGCCAACTTATGGAAAGAGCCCAAATGTCTATCAACTGATGAATGGATAAAGAAGATGTGGTATATATATACAATGAAACATTACTCTGCTATAGAAAAGAAAGAGACCTTGCCATTTGCAAGGACGTGGATGGAATTAAAGAGTGTTATGCTAACTGCAATAAGCCAGTCCGAGAAATACAATACCATATGATTTAATTCATATGTGGAATTTAAGAAATGAAACAGATGAACATAGGGGAAAAATAAGAAAGAGAGGGAAACCATAAACTGATGAATCACTAAATTCTACTCCTGGAACTAATATTATGCTTTATGTTAACTAACTGGAATTTAAACAGAAACTTCAAACAAACAAACAAACAAAAAGACAAATACTACATGATTTCATTCATATGTAGAATTAAGAAACAAAACAAATGAACATAGGAGGGAAAAAATAGAGAGAAGAAAACCAAGAAACACACTATTAACTATAGAGAACAAACTGATGGTTACCAGAGGGACGTGGGCAAGGGGATGGATTAAATAGGTGATGGGCATTTAGAAGGGCACTTATTATGGTGAGCACTGATGTGTGGTATGTAAGTGTCGAATTGCTAAATGTTACACCTGAAACTCATATTACCCTGTAGTTAACTGAAATTTAAATAAAAACTTAGGGGGAAAAGCAAAAAATGCATCTAGATTTAAATGAAAATATAAATTATAAAATTTTCAGAAAAAAAAACCATAGGAAATAATCTTTTGGTTCTAACGTTAGGCAAAGAGCATGATTCATAATAAGAAAACTAAATAAATTAAAAATATTTGCTCTGTCAAGGACCCTATTAACATGAAAGAACAAACTTCTAACTGGAAGAAAATATTTGCAAACCTTTTATCAGACAAAAAAATAGTATCTAGAATATAAAAATGACTCAAAAATCAATGACAGTAACACACACACACACAAATCCAATGCAATTAGAAAATATGCAAAAGGTAAAAATAGACATTTCACCAAATAGAATGCACAGATGGTAAATAAATACATTAAAAAGTGTTCTAACCCCTAAGAAATTGCAAAGACTAAGCCACAATAACATATCGCTATAAAATTATCAGAATAGCTAAAATTAAAAACAAACAAACAAATGTGACAACACCACATGCTGGAAAGAATTTGGAAAAAATATATCAATTTAACAATACTGGTGAATATTGGGAATGTAAAATGACACAGCCACTTGGATAATAGACTGTCAGTTTCTTACAAAAGTAAACACATAATTATCCTACAATCCAGTATTGCATTCAAGGGCACTTTTATCCTAAAGAAATGAAAATTTATGTTCACACAAAAACTTGTGCATTAATGTTCATAGAATATTTATTTACAGCTAAAACTGGAAATAACCCATATGTTCTTTAATGGGTAAATGGTTATACAGACAGTGGTATACCCATAGGATGGAATACTATTCAGTTATAAATAGGCACCAACTTTTGATATATGCAGCAATTTGGATGTATCTCCTGACCATTATGTTGAGTGAAAAAAATAACCAAAGAAGTTAGCATACTGTTAGATTATATTTGTAAAACACTCTCGAAATGACAAAAGTATAGAAATGGAAGCAGATTAACTAGTTCCAGGAGTTGGGAAGGGGAGAGGGTATAGCTATAAAAGGACAACAAAAAGATTTTTTTTGATGGTGAAACTGTTATGTATTTTGACTATTTCAATATCAATAACCTGGTTATGATTTATGTATAACCCGGAAGATGTTTATACTCCCTAAATTTAAGAAGCACAAATATATAGACTTCAAAAGAAATTACTACAATAAATAGACATGAGCAATCCATAGAAATATAGGCAAAGTATAAACATAAAATTCATATAAGATAATATTCTAGTGGATAATAAGTACATAGTGAGACATAAAAATTCACTGGTAATCAAATACAAGAGGGCATTACCACCCACCCACCAGGTCTGCAAAAATTCAAACCTCAAACACTGTCAAGTGTCTAGAGAGAGATGGGGAAATATAATTCATGATGCATTTGAATTTGATGTGAGAAATGCTAGTTAGTATGGACTTCTAGAGAAAAATTTTACAGTACTTAATAAAATTTACCATATATATATATATATATATACACACACACACACACACATACACACACATATATACATCACACACATATACACATACTACAAAATCTAAGACCTAGCAACCTAGCAATCCTTCTTTGTACATAGCCCAATATAATTTACAGAATATTCCATTGGGGATATGTATAAATATGTTCATCTCAAAGTTGTATGTAGTAGGAAGAAGTTTAAAACAATTAGGTATACAGATATAGACAAGTAAGTTGGACAAATATTATTATTATAGAAACAGAATGTTTCCACTAACGTAATAAAAAAATTATGTATCTATCATCTAACAAATCAGTGCTACTGATTTACAAGTACACATGCAATTATAATGCTACATATCTAACACATTAAAAGGTTTGAAATCTATAGGATGAGAATTAGGAATGTGGTTAAAAGGAATAAATAATAAAATAAGTGAAAGTGTTATTATTGAAAAATTGAATATTTCATTGATAATATAGTAGCCATTGTGTAGGTCTTTCCCTTCTGCTCCAGAAATGGTGACCAGAGTCCAATATCAAAAACAAACATGTCTTATTTACATGGTATTTTACAGAGACTTACCAATAGCCAAGGCCTGGCCCTTCCCACAGGGCTTATTATATGTTCAGAGATGGCTGAACTAGCTGGACTACTTCCAACCATGACCACAGCAACCACATATCCCTCAATTCACAGCTCCTAAAATATCCAAAAAGACTAGAGTAGAAGAAGACCTCTACCCAGGAGGGACTGTAGTAATTCTTTCCTGATTTGCCCCATGTGATGAGATATTTCCACTCCATAAGCCAAATGAATAACGAAAATCCCAAAAATCACTTGTAGAAATTGAGAGAACTGAGATATCTACACTATAAAATCTATAGTATTCTTTTACTTTGACAATTACATTCCAGAGATAGAGATAGAATGGAGTTCAGGAACCACTCAGATAACTTTGGGCCACTCAGTCTGAATCTGCCAGGTTGCTTGGAGAAATAACTCTATGCATTTCTGAACTCAGCATGCTGCATAAAGAAATATCAGGTCTGGAGGCACCTGGGTGGCTCAGTCAGTTAAGCATCCAACTCTTGATTTCAGCTCAAGTCATGATCTGTGGTTCATGGAATTGAACCCTGTGTTGCGCTCTCTACTAACAGCTCAGAGCCTGCTTGGAATTCTCTCTATTCCTCTCTCTCTTCTCCTTCCCTGCTAACTCTATCTCTCTAAACAAACAAACAAGCAAACAAACAAACAAAGAAATATCAGGCCTATGTCTGTGAAGATGTGGAGATAAGGAAACCCTAGTGTGCTGTCAGTGGGAATATAAATTGATGCAACCACTGTGGAAAACAGTATGGCTGTTTCTCAAAGAGGTAAAAATAAAAATACTATATGATTCAGTAATTTCACTACCAAGTATTTACCTAAAGAAATGAAAACAGTAATTTGAAAACACACACACACCCTTATGTTTACTGCAGCATTATTTACAATGGCCAAGATATGGAAGCAACCTAAGTGCCTGTTGATAGATGGATGGATAAAGAAGATGTGGTATATATATATATATATATATATATATGTATATGTATATATATATATATATATATATATATACAGTGGAATATTACTGAGCTGTAAAAAAGAATGAGATCTCACCATTTATTAACACATGGATGGACCTACAGTGTTTTATGCTATGTGAAATAGGTCAGACATAGTAAGACAAATACTGTATGATTTCACTTATGTGTAGAATCTAAAAAACAAAACAAAGGACAAGTAAAAAAGACTCTTAAATATAGAGAACAAACTGATGGTTGCCAGGGGGAACTTCCCTGGGGGGATGGGAAAAATAGATAAAAGAGATTAAGAGGTAAAAACTCCAGTTACAGTGTAAGTAAGTCATGGAGATGAAAAGTACAGCCTAGGGAATATAGTCAATAATACTGTAATAAAGTTGAATAGCGACAGATGGTAGCTATACTTACCTTAGTGAGCACTGAGTGAGTGTGTTAAAGTGTCAGATCAATATTTTGTACAACTGATATAACATCTTATATCAATTCTACTTCAATAAAAAAAGAGCAAGTATGAACCCACACATTCAGTTATGTGAAATCCAGAAATCTTCAATGCATAATCGTGTGGATCATGACTTCTGTCTGATTCTTCTTTTGTTAAAAGAGTTTTCTTTGTAATAATTTCATCCAAAAGAGAATACGTTTAATGTCAAGTTGCCTGGCCATCAAGTCCCTCAAACAATGCACTCTACAATTTAAAACAGACTATATAGCCCAAGAGAACTATGCTAAGAGACCTTTATCATCAATGTTTCAAAAACAATATCTTTAGAAATTTATATAAAACTTTTGAAAAATATAAGAATTATGTAAATTAGAAATCTATGATCCATCTTTGGTACCCTACTGTCTCTTACCCCTCCTATTTGATCTATCACCATACCTTACATGTTTTATAGACCATTTAATGCTTTAAATACATCCACTTCTTGACATATCAACTGCCATCATCCTATGCTAAGCTAGCATCTTCTCTAAACATCACTGTTCTAATTCTCTGTGACTTCCATATTTCATGCTAGCTCTTTCCAGTTAGTTTATACACTGAAGCCAGACTGATCATTCAAAAATACAGTTTCTAATCACACTGTCACCCCAGTGCCAAAGGTATTATACAATGTATAGGTTAGAGTCAAGAAAAGAGGGGAAAAAACTTCATGTGCCCTACAAGTTTCTGCATATCTGACTCCTACTAAAAAAGATTAGAAGAATTGCTTATTGATCAAACAAAATTAAATTTATTAGGTATACTGAAATTTGACAGGGAAATATCACCCTAAGAGAGTCTTAGTAATATCTCAGAAGAAGGCCAGGGGAGAATACTTATGAAGTTTTGGAATCTGGACTCAAGTGGTATAAAGGGAATCTTTTGAGACAGAGGGCTTATTAAAATTGGACACATTCTGTGTTATAATAGTAGCTTAGGTTTTAGTGACACAGCTTAGAAGTGAGTTTTAAGTAAATTGTTGTTTGATAAATGAGCTGGTTGTCTAAGGAAAGCAATGCATTCTTCTGATCAATGAACTATTGCCCAGATTAGTTTGTTCAGATAGATTGTTCTGTTGGAATTTACCAAAGGAATGAGAGAAGTATTTATTGGTTTATAGACTATTTTACAGAGCAAGAATTTTTTGAAAGTAATAGGGAAGTCTTGTTGACTCAGGTGGCCTCAGTTCTAGGTACTTGATAGTTAAACTATGTGGAGGGGGAAGGTCTCGGTTCTCATTCTTCAGTTACAATTTACACTAAGTTTTCTCTTTTTCTCCAGCCACGATCTTTGCATACAATCAGGGACATGTATATACCATGGTATGCATTTCTTTCTAAATAGAATGCTTTTCCTTTCCCCTTTTTATATCTTAAACTCCTATTTCTTCTCCATAGCTCCAAGCTTCAGTAATTACTTACCGAAGTCTTTCTTGACACTTCTGACTTGATTGAACCAGTCTATTTTGTGCTCTCATAGTTTCATGAATTTCTGGTTTGTAGCACCGGTATAATTTTATTTTGTTTGTTTGAATCTTTGGTTAAAGGATAGCTCTTCCACTAGACTAAGATTGAAGAGGTATATTTTATTTTGGTTTGGCTCACTCATAGATGCTGAGTATCTGTTACACTATCAGTCACATATTAGTTACTCAAATATTTGGATGAATGCAAAACATTCCTCTACCTAAACACTTCTGAATTTACCTTCTACAAAAATTCATATCCATATCTAATCTCTTGGGCCATGTAATTATCACCAGGAGTCTTTAACTTATCACTGGAGAGAAGATTCTATGGAGTAAAGAAGTACTTTTTGCACTAAGCCGGGTGGGGACTAAGAATGATATAATTTAAATGTTTAAAGAGAATGTCATTTTTTTAAAATCCAAAATTGCTGAATTGGGAGTTATCATAATGAAAAATGTTAACCAAGCTGATTTATGATAACAAGGATTATTCAAAACACTTTATTATATAAGAAAAAACTTTTCAAAACAGGGAAATTTTTCTCACTTTTCACTTCACAGTATTTTCTCAGAAGGATATTTTGTAACTGAATGTAAATATGGAAATCCAAGTTTAGCATCTGTCAACAATAAGAAAATGATTTATTCATTATAATCAGAGATGCTAAAAAATTAAATATAAGACCAATATTTTATTTATTTATTTATTTATTTTTAATTTTTTTTTTCAACGTTTATTTATTTTTGGGACAGAGAGAGACAGGACATGAATGGGGGAGGGGCAGAGAGAGAGGGAGACACAGAATCGGAAACAGGCTCCGAGCCATCTGCCCAGAGCCTGACGCGGGGCTCGAACTCACGGACCGCGAGATCGTGACCTGGCTGAAGTCGGACGCTTAACCGACTGCGCCACCCAGGCGCCCCAAGACCAATATTTTAAAAGCATGCATTTCATTTTTTTGTTCCTTTTTCTCAAATTCAGTTTACTTATATGTCACGGGAGAAACTCATGTACTGAGTATACAAGCATACACACATACACAAATACACTCTGAAAATATATGAGTGAAAACAATAAAATATTAAATAATTTTTAAAATAAACCAAATAAATCATTTCTCATTTCCAGCAGGAGGTCACAGGCTAAACTTAAGTGAACTGAAATTACATAACATTTATTAAGAATCTACTAAGGCCTAGCCCTAAACTTAGCATTGTAGATATAAAAACAGAGCATGAAAAACATAAAGCTCTTCCACTTGGACTTATATAAATGTATTTCATTTGGCAGTTTATTTATTCATCTTCTTCGTTTATAACCTGTTAGGAATGAGACTTTATCTCTAAAGTAAGCACAATACATATGCAGATGACCATGACTGATATACTAATAAAATAGATTTATGAAAGATTTGGATACTAAGGGAAAAATAAAGAAGATGAAATACAAAAGAGCCTAAGAATATATTATAACCCATTTGATATGCAACTTCTTTGAATGTAGTCTTTTAAGAAAAAACTTCACTCCCAGGTCTTAAAATACTGCTCATAGGAATGTGCTGCTTGTGAGCACTTAATTCATATAAATTAAAGAAGCAAAGTACACAAGTAAAGTTGCAATAAGAGTGAATTGACATGACAAAATGGTAAGTATGAATCTCATAATTTTGGAAACCATTCCCATCAAAAACAAAAGCAAAACAAAACAAAACAAAAAACAAAAACACGTGTACCAAAATTGGGATACATTTCTTCATGGAACCCTGTCATTTCTGCACATCTTGTGAGAAGAAGCACTAACAGTACTTTATTTTACATGATCATATCAAGGATATTTGTAGAAGGAACAGCCCTTAATAATGTCTCCTTCCAAAAAAACAAAAACAAAAAAATAATAATACTGTCTCCTTCCAGATCAGAGGGCAGGATGCTTACTGCTCATTATAAAAGTTGGAGTTCCCTTAACTCAAGGTTTCTCTCCCTTAAGGCAGCCCACTACTCATGCAGATACCCATCTGGGTTCCTCTGCATATAACCGATGTTATGTAAGGGCAAGGAAACTGATGCAAATTTGTAGATGTTTATGTTGCTTCTTGTGCTTTGAACCAGACATCTTGTGTCTTCTAGTAGCATTCATAAAACTTGTTAGCTTGCAAGTAGGATGTCACCTCAGATCCTTTAAAGTCCTGGACAGTTGTTTTAGACAGTTTACACAGCTATAACAAAAATAACACAAATTGGATGGTTTAAACAACATTTATTTCTTACATTCTGGAGCTTCAGAAGTCCAAGATCAAAGTGTCAGCAGATCCCTTATCACCAGATAGTGAGGACTTGCTTCCTGGTCCATACACAGTCATCTTCTCTGTGTCCTCACATGGTGAAAGAAGTGAGAGAGCTCTCTGGGGTCCCTCTTATAAGGGTACTAATCCCATTCATGAAGGCTCCATCCTCATGACTTAATCACCTCCCAAATCCCCCCTCACTATACTGTCACATGGGGTTTTGGATTTCAACTTATACATTTTAGAGGGACACAAACATTTAGTCCATAAAAACAGTTTTGGCAATGAGGATTGGATGTTACTCTTCAAGCAGAGGGTTCCCTTGACAGCCTGGTGGTCACCCTGTTGTAACAGTCAATACTAAGATTCATTCTAGGTAGCCAGAAGTTTCCTCTCCTTTTCAGACAATAAAAAGGAGGCTCTTGTTCTACCCATTAAGATGAACCCTTGTATAAATTTAAGAGATATTATCATGACAAGGGGGTAGTTAATATCCTGGATAAAGATGGACTCCTTTAAAAAGTATTATCATATGAGTCAGTGAAGGCTGAGTTGCCAGTCAGTGGGTTCAAGGCCTATGGCCCCAGAGAGAAAATAATGTGACTTCAGATGTTACTTCAAATAATTCCAAAAGCTGAAATAGATGGTGTCAATAATAATGACCTTATCACCTGATATAGGGTTTGGGAGGACCAAAAACATTGAAGGTTTGAGCTGTCAGCACCATCCTGACTGTGCAAAAACTTAGAAGTAAATTCATCTGGATTATTATTAATTTGACTTATAATGAGAGTCATTCACTTCCTCCATACCCCCAATCTCCACTTCTTCTCCAACATGAACCCAGTTACCTTAAGATAAAAAAGGATTAGGTATCACAGCAAGGTCTCCTTTTCTTCAAAGTATACTGAAGTCTATGGACACCCAAGAAGTATGCTGAAGACTTTTGGGGAGATGGAGAATTCCCATTTTGATGGCTCTATCCATTGTGGAGAATAGATGCATGATTTTAGCTCATGGAGTTTGGGAAGACCATTAGCAGGGGAGCAAAGTCAACATGATTATATAGGTAGGAGCTGATAAGATCCTATTGGGCTAATTCAGTCTACTGTCATTGCTTCTACATCTAAATATATTGTAAGAAATGATACACTATATGATTATACTTCTACATCACATAAATACCAGACAGGATTCTCCTGACAGAAAATCCACCAATAGAGAAGTAATAATGCAACAAACTCTAAACTCTCTTGCCATTTGCCACCAGTTGGTAGATAAAGATTTAATGTGACTGCCTCTACCTTCTGATGCCTACAGTTTTCACTATTTAGCTGATGTTCTCTCAGTCATCTTCTGAATTGTCTTGGCAAGTCAGAACATCAATGATCCTAATCATAAATGTTATCAAATCTTTGCCAGCAAGAAAGACAGATGAACACTGACATAATTCAGATGGCTGCTCACCAAGTAGAGTTTCAAGGGACTACGTAGATAGATTCATAATGCTTAATTCTTCTGGAAGTCAAGGAAATTGGACAACTGCCTGACCAAGAAAAAGAAAACTTAGCATCTTAATGGAGTTTTGGGATATTAGAGATAACATATGTCTCAATTACTCATTCTTCTTGATCTTTTGTATTGGCTGATCTACAAAGAAACACCCTTTTAGTGTGGCCCAAACTAATATTCTGTCTGGAACCCATCCACCTAGCTGTGGCATGATCTCTATCTTTGTGGTGCCCCGATATAAATGATTTTTTTGGACTACAAGTCTCTGACTGATGGCCTTGCTGATTGAAATCTACAACAAGGAGACAGTCTACTTCCAAAGACACTCCCTAGGGTTTTGGATTCATTGCCTTCTTGACATCATTGTCAAGTATACTCCTTTTGAAAGCACCTATAGATTGTTACTAGGATCTTGTCAACATTGAATGCCTGACCAAGGTGGCTTTTTGACTCTCTTGCCTGATATCCTATGATGAAGTAAATCAACTTGTACTCAATAACTAACAAGGTGAAAAGAACCCAAAAGCCTTGCTTGTCCATTAAAAATAGTATATTAAAAAAAAAAATACAACCTGCTTAGCCCCCCCTCTGGGGTCATCTTGACATTACATGAAAAAGTGGCAGTAATCATCTACTCAGCTATCTGGAGCAAAGCTGTAAGCTCATTAGAGCCCTCAGTTCACCTAGACTCCCTTAAATGTTGGGACTAGCTTCAGTGATGATTCAGCTACTCTAAAACCCACTGGGGTTTAACACTGGGCCAGTGAGGCTGTTCATCCTTAAAATCAGCTATGTATAGCTAAAAGCAGACAAGGCTACTCTGGTTAGTGGGCAGAACTGAAGGCCTTTCTCATAGCTCTGGTCAATCCTTTGATGAATGTTATAATATTTCACTGACTCTTGGGTTGTTGCCAATGGCCTGGATGTTTCATCTACCACTTTGAAAACTGCAGACTGGCAGATTAAAGACACCCATTTTGGGGACCATGAACTCTATAAAAAAATGTTGGCTGCTTATCAAACCATCTAGGTCACTTAGGCAGATGCTCAGAGTAAGGATTTATTCTGTGGTAAGTCAAACTGGAAGTAAGTTCAAGGCTATATCACTCAAATTGTCACCATTACTGCCTGAACCCATCATTGTAACAGACATAAAACATATTCAGTATTATATCTGGCTACAATGTGAAGGATTCCATGTTTTTCTTTCATTTCTGGACCAGGAGTCTTGGGTCTTCTACCAGCATCCATAGAACTTCAGTAGCTAACTTATTCACGTCAAAGTAGTATAAAATCTCAGACCTTTGACAACTTTTGACATACATAGATAAGCATTTTTAAAATCTGTTATTTGGCATATTTAATGGTTTTCATATATAATGTTTGCATTAGGCAAAGTATCTGTGTGCATGTGCCTGTGAACATGTATTCTTTAGTGTTGCAGTTAATAAAATATATTTACAAAATTTCATTGTAAGTGTGCATGAAAGTGGGGACGTTTAAACTATTCATAAGAGTAGTTTCCAAGATATGCTTTGTAGAGACAATACTGAATAAAGTGTTAGTTTAAATATTTCCCCAAGTAAAACTCTTTCATAAATAGGTGCTAAGTCTTTAAAGATTACTATTATTTAAAAACAAAAATATTTCAGTCACTCAGTATTCATATCAGCAACAAGTAGTATTAGGTTAAAAATTGTTATTATCATATAGATAGTACCTTGTATTGTTGTTTTTATTTTTACATTTCAATATGTTACTTATTTCTAGGAATTATCAATTTAGCAGTTTTATTATCCACTAAATCAATTATTCAAAAAATGTAAGCCTCTATGAAATATTTCAAGTAAATTAGTGAAAACAAAATATTTAATTCCAAGAATGGGTGGTAGGATTTGAAAATCTATGATTTAAGTTATTGTTAATAAGCAAGAGTTTTTCCCAAAATTGTATTTCTTTTTCCATGAGAAAATAGACTTATTAGATCTACTGCCATGCAAGCTAATGCATTACATTCCACCAGAACAAATGGCAACTGTGGGATGGTTTTCATTGCCACAGAAAACAGACGAGAATTTCAAAGTTAGTTCTTTTGGATTGTTTCCTACATACACAGCACCAGTGGAAAAATCACCCCCATTCTTAAGATTGGAAGGTAAACATTCTCTCAACATTTGCGAAGCTCCTTTATCAGTACACAGAGTCATGGATAAGGGAATAAATGTTTTATGGACATGAATCCTGGTTTCTCCCTGGAAGAGGAAATGAATTGTCCCGCACAATCAACTATTCTGAGATTCAATGTCAGACAAAGCATTTGATGGAAAAGTTTCACCAACAGGGTTTTATGAGGAGAGAATATCTTTGACTTGTTCTTTAAATGTTTCAAAATCATATTATATTTTGGCCTCTTTTCTCTCTCAGGAGTTGGTTACATGGAAAATTATTTTCACACATTTAGCAATTTCAACATTGCTAATTGAAAAGTGTTTTGCCACTATTGCCTGTTATTTATTGAGTTGTAGCAACCACCCTGTGAGGTTGGGCAATGTAATGAAATTCCTTTTAGAAAAAGTCAATAATGGTATAATAAAACTCTATTTCACTTTGTATGAGAGAGTTGCACAGCAGAGTTCGATGCAGAGTTTTCTGAAGGTTTGACTCTACTTTTGTTTTCTGTCTGTATAGAATATGCCAAGTAAAATAAAACTATCTCTTTCCTTTCACTTATTATTTTCTCATTTATTAGGCAATTTTAAAAAACAAATTAGAGAGTCTAGAGTCTTATTCTACCAATGCAGACATCACATTTTCAGGAAAACTTGAAAAATTCCTAGTTATTATACCAAGTTCATATGATTAAACCAAGTACATGACTTATTCTACCTACAGTTAACCAAAATGGGCATGAAACATTAGGTTATTACTTGAAGATGTTTGGTTTTAGTTGTAACTGATACGTTGTTTCTGAGAGAAGTCACAGGAAAGGTTGAAAACACATGACCGACAAAAAGTTTGACTGCTTGAATTCAATCTCTATAATCTCTTCAAACTTGAATACAAGATGCATGAAGATTTGGCTTTCTCTGTGTATTTAATTATATAAATTGCCTAGAATAATGCATGGGGTGTAGTAAGTATATAAGTATACAAGCATCTATACTCTGGAGTTTCCAAAACATTAGTTGAAATTGTTATTGATTTTTCCCATTATAATTAATTCCTATTCAAGGTAAAATAAATGTTGACAAAACGGAATGTTTTCCATTTTGAGAAGTCAGAAGTCTGCTGGAAAAATTGTTATTAAAATATATTGATTCTTTTTTTCTTAGATGTATTGGAATTACTATGAGGAATATTACTGTGATGTTTACACCACAAGACCTTCAACCTTTGTTTTCTAAAGAATATAAGCTTAGTAAAGTTCTACAAAATGGAAATCAGTAGAATAATGATCATGCTTCAGGTAGAGAGAACTACAATCCATATAATCAATTAAGACTTTTTTGATCCTAAAATAATTGGTTCCATTCCTGAATACCCAAGTAGCAATAATTGTAACTTTCTCATAATAGTAGTTCTTTTCTAATTAGCTTTGGGATCAAAAGGTCCAAAAAAAAAAAAAAAAGAAAAGAAAAGAAAAGAAAAGAAAAGAAAAGGAAAGAACCACTCCCTCTCCTTGAGTTCTGTATCAATTGAAGATTGATATAAAAGTGTGAGGCAGATGGGAGATTGAAACATCATCTTTATTCCTAAATAAAAAATACCTGTGATTCTAGAAGATGTGTCTTATCTGTGGGAAAGTATGTTTCCTCACAACTAGGATAATTACATTAATTAGTATCCAAACCAGAACACTTTGGAAAGAGAAAGAAAGAAAGAAAGAAGAAAGAAAGAAAGAAAGAAAGAAAGAAAGAAAGAAAGAAAGAGAAAGAAAGAAAAAGAAAGAAAACAATGTTAATAATTATATTAAGTATAAATTGAGACCATCCTGACAAGCCGGAGCATATGTTTACACTATTTGTAATGAACCACAGACTTCAACAAATTCACCCATCTTATACCACACTGTACTGAATGATCCCAGGCGTCTCCTGTGGAAGCAAACCCTTTTTGCTTCATGCTGGAAAGAAGAAAATAGCATATATTCTCAGCAGGCAGATTTTCTCCCAAGAAGGAAAGAGTTGAGCCAAGCTCTGTCAGCTTATTCTCCCCAGATTTGCTGTGACAAGCCTGAAATGTTGGAGGGGACTATCCCAGAGGGACAGAAAGATGTCAGGGATATCCTCCCAAAGGCTAACTCTGCTTATGGAAGAAAAACCCAGGAGTGAGTCAGAAGTGTTGCTCTCCCTTCCCTCACAATCTTGTACTACTTTTCTAAGCGCCAGTCCTACATTTGGGACAAGTGTACTCAATGCCTCACATGATGTGTGTTTTAACAGAAAAGCAAACAATTCTTAGTTATTGTGTTTCCAAAAACTACTCTTGAAAGGAAGAATGTAAAGTTTATTCTAAAAAGATGTTTTGAAGAATGGATGACCAGTTAGAGACTGTTTTCATAGCCTCTTGCCATGGAGTGGGGAGGAGAAAGAAATTGGTGGAAATAAGAAGCTTAGATATTGATATGTAAGCCTAAGAAAAGTTTTTGTGTCCTACCCTACAGAGCATGATCCTGGGCTGAAGGTTAAAGGATGAGGCAGAAGAAGAAACCCAAGACAGGTTTATGCATGTGGGCAGATAAGACAGTGAGTTGCTTCTTGAATGAGGGTTTGGTGAATTCCCTATGCCTAGTGTTTAAATAGAGTAAAACCACTGCATGTGACATTAGTGAAATAGGCCTAGTATAAGATGCAAAATGGTAAATCATGGAGACTCAATGGGCTTAAATTTTGCTTGGGAAAATGGAGTGGTGCCAACGGTGGAGAGACCAGATCAGGATACAGATTAAGGTTCGAGTCTTTCATTCCTCCCAAAGATGCTCAACATAATACATAAATCCTTAGAATTTATAGTAATCACAAAGAGAAGGAAGTAAATCCTAAACTGGGATAATGATTATGGTACTTAGAAAATAAAAATAGAGCAGGGAGAGAAATAGAAAAGCATAGAAAAACAAAGTTATATTCATATATATATGTGTGTATAAATTATGCTGACATTTTGCATTTATGGATGCTTAACACTTTTTGAATACTCTTCCCATATCTGAATAATTTGGATAATTCTCTCCAAGAAGAAGTGAAATCTCTCACTTGCCATCTCTCTTGTTCATGCACAGGCATATGACCCCTCATTTGTCAATCAGATGCCCCTGCAAGAGGCTTTCCCTTGAAAGTGAGCACTATTGGGAAGTGGCAGCAATATGAATAGATATTTCTGGCAGGGTGAAGGCAAAAAGATACAGCTTTTGAAGGGCAATACTGTAAGTAATTCTATGTTCAATGCCAGTTATATTATTTGCTAAGACTTCCATAACAAAATACCACTAAATGGCTTAAACGACAGAAATTCGTTGTCTCACTATTCTAGAAGCTAGTAGTCTGAGATCAAAATTTTGAAAGGGTTAGTTTCTTTTGAGGGTTGTTATGGAGACTTTGTTCCAGCCCTGCTGCCCCCCCCCACCCCGCCCCACAATCTTTGGCATTTTTAGGCTTATAGATACATCGCCCCAATCTCTGCCTTCATCTTCACATGACATTATTTCCATGTGCTTTTTGGTGTCCAAACGTCACCTTTTAAGAAGAATACATGTCACAGTGGATTAAGGGCTGACCCTAATCCATTACGGTTGCATCTTTGATGAATTACATCTGCACGTTACTTTCTGAGGTACTGGGGGTTAGGATTTCAACATATGAGTTTTGGAACACAATTCAACCCAGAACACTAATATATTGATACGGGTTATACTATTGGTGTCATAGTGGTAGCAAAATCGGTAATTCTACTACAACCATGCCCCTCCCGAGTGAACTTGAGCTACTATTATTGGCTGTATAGTCTCTAGGCCTGATTCTCCGTGTTCCTGCAGAGATCCTCAGGCTACTTAAAATTCTGTTTTTCTCCCTAGATTAAAAACCAACTTATATATTTATAAATTTACAAGTAAATATAACCAGAGATGCACAGATACATACACACAGACACACACATACTAATTAAATTGAACATTTTTAATGAAAATATCCAAAGGTAACTTAATTTTGTAACCTTCTCAGTATATTATCTAGAAGAGCAGCATGCACTTTATAGGGCTTCAATAAATATTTCTTAATGAATAACTAAATATTTAAGATTTTTGTGTTGGAATTGGTTAATACATGAATAATCCTAGAACACTCATCTATCAGCTAAGATCTGTGATTAAAGGACCAAACCATTTGTTTAGACACACCTTTCTTCCAGATGTTCTTCATTTCTGCAACCAGATTATGAACTTTCCTTTAGAAGGAGGTCAAAGGATATATAGATAATGCTATTATGGTGCCTATCTCCCTGCTTCCTTTCATCAATTTTTACAGTGTAGTAAACATTTCCAGGTATCTTTTCTGGTTCAGTTTCCCCTGACTATTTATTCCATATTTCAATTCTGCTTTTGCTTGATCTGACTAATACTTTCCTGGTTAAAACCTGGGTTGATTTTGCTTATTTCTATACTAGTCTGGTTTTAAATCTTGTCAATCAGTTTATGAATTGGATAATCAAAGGTAGTCTCACTTATATAGCAGGACTGGTGTGCAGTATTAGCCCAAGAAACATTTTTCAGTTACACTAACTGATATAAAACCATTAAATAAATAATCCATTTGAAATCTATGTAGTTTATATAAAGCATGAATAAACCTTATGGTATAGTAGAGTTTGGATTTCCATCAGAAATATATTAATTTAAAAAGGGGTTATAACCTAAACACACATTCAATCTATATATCTACCTTGCCAGGATATCAATTAACATTATTAAATGTAATTGAGCTGTAGTCCTTGACATTATGTAAACAGCATCCTATCTAGGAAAGAGTATATTAGGATTCTTTTCAAAATCTTAATACTTCATTACATGTATAAAGTCTCTTTTACTAAAGTAATTTTGGATGTGGAAATTTCACACTGAGAAAATAAAGCAGAGAACATGGTAGCCACAAAAAATCCCCACTTTTGAAAATTTGTGTTTAATAGTAAATAAACAAGGAAGAGAGGCAATTAGAACTAAAGACAGTAAATAAACATAAGGATAAGTCATTTTTGAGCTGGATACCATACAGGACGTTCAAATGTATTACCTCCTTCCTTAGATTGCACATAAGTGATAGATATTGGTAATCTGAAATATATCATATTTTTATAATTTTGGTGGCTCTGTTAATTACCTCGGCTCTACAAATAAACTGAAAATTGAGGCATCTTTTACATTTGAAATGTCAGTCTCCTGGAAGTTCCACCAGGGGGCAAAAGTTTTGAAACAAGAAAATCCATTGTCCTGGTTGGGACTGGGTGAAGCTTAGGAGGATGGAAGAAATATGATACCCTTCATCTGATGCCCCATGGCTGGTACCAAGGCAGGATCTATTTTGTTCTATAATGTAAAACCAATTTAAACATTCTGTTAGAGAACATGCTTTAGACATAGTTTTTTTTTAAAAAAAACTATCACACTGTAAAAAAGGAAAGAAAGAAAAATAAAGAAAAAAAGAAAGAAAGAAAAAAGAGAGAAAAAAAGAAAGAGAAAGAAAAAAGAGAGAGAGAAAGAAAAAAAAGAAAGAAAGAAGGAAAGAAGGAAGGAAGGAAGGAAGGAAGGAAGGAAGGAAGGAAGGAGAAATGTCATCTTAGGGTAGAGCAGAGCTTCTTAAATTTTAGCATGTATCAGAATCACTGGAGGGCTTGTTAAAAAACAGATTGCTGAGCAACGCTCCCTGAGTTTCTAATTAGTCCAGGGACACGGCTAAGGATTTTCAGTCTAACAAGTCTTCAGGTTATAGTGATGATGATGCTGGCCTGGGGATCCACCATGAAAGCCACTGAGATCAAATAATTACCATCCCTCTGTCCTCAACACCACTTCACATATTCATGTTACCCTTTTGGATCTTGGTAGCATTTGAAATGTCTTCTTAGGTAAAGAAAATAGAATAGAGAAAAATTACTTGGGGTTGAGAATAATCTTTCTAGGAGAGAATTCAAACAAGGGCAATACATTCTGGGGAGTTCTGGCAGTCAGTCTGAAGAGAGAGGAGTCACTTCGTACCAAACAGGGAAGGGTTCTTTCATTTATGGATCAGAAATCAAGACTTGGCTGAACTGAGTATGACACAACAGAGCCGATGGGACAGAAGATGCTATGAAATTGCTCAGTCACTCTTCTACCCACTCCAGATGCCAGCCTGAATTTGGCCTTAGTGGTCAGAAAAGGTACCATACAGGATTAAAGGAAAGAGCCAATGCCTTTCAGTCCTTGAAAGCTGGCCAGACAGGTCAATCTGTAGTTAAGACTCCAGCTACCTTCAGAGAAGAGAACCTGTATGTAAAATTATCTGTATCTAGATTCCATATTTTATTTGTCTTCATTTTCTCTTTCTTAATGAACATACTCTGGAATATTTGTCCACATTAAGCCAAGATGTCTGAGGAAGGAGAGTATCTTTAGAGGCTAATTGTAGTACCAGCCGTAAAATGTATCTGCCAAGAGAAAAAGAGTATTAGTAAGGCTATGGTATTTCACTCTGGTAAAATTCTGGAACCTGAACAAGGATGACCCCCACTCTGATAGCTCTTTCCACACATGACAATTCAGAGTGAAAATAAACTAGAAAAATTTTTTTAAATCTCATTTTTCAAAGGCAGATTCACATTATACATAAGATACTCATGTTCTTACATAGATTCTTGCAAAAGACTGCAAATAATAAAATAATGCCTATTCTCCATAAAGAATACTGCCAAGATTACAGAATTATTCATGATATAAGTCTTCACATATCAGATTCAAGAAGAGAACCATATTTTAGGCATCATTTTGCATTTTTATATGCATATAAAAAGGGGGGAGCCCTTAAGAATTGCTAAAATAAGGGGCACCTGGGTGGCTCTGTCAGTTAAGTGTCTGACTCTTGATTTCAGCTCAGGTCATGATCTCATGGTTTGTGACTTCGAGTCCCGCCTTGGGCTCTGAGCTCACATCAGGAAGCCTGCTTGGAATTCTGTCTCTCCCTCTCTCTGCCCCTCCCCAACCTCAAAATAAATAAAACATTAAAAAAAAAAAGAATTGCTAAAATAGTATTGTGGCATTTTTAAGACTCAGGTAATTTGAGGAAGAAAATACTTCTTCAGAAACAATTTAAGTCATCATTTGAAGGGTGTTTTTCTACAAAATGAGACTTACGGTAAACGTGCAAAAAAAAAAAAAGAAATCATGAAAGATAGCTTTGTTAAATGTCAGTGATATGTGTCTGTTATTCTGCTGCCCGCAGGCTAATAAACTGCAAGCCAGTTACTTTAGAGACAGGGTTGCTATTAGCTCTCCATAGAAATTAATGCACTGCAGGGACTTTCTACCCCAAGGAAAAAAAAATGCTCTCAAGAATCTGGAGTCATCCAAGCCACCCAGAGTGAGTGTTTTCTGGCACCTAAGGTGTTATGATTGCTATGGTTCTGTCACGTGATGCTGTTTTCTCAAGTAAATGTAGTTTTTTAAATGCCATAAAGAACTTTGACCAAATGCTTCAGCTACAAGCCAAAGCTTTTTTTTTTTTTTCCCCCTCTCAGCTTTAGGAAGAGAGCATCTGCCATTAAAAATTTTAAAAATAAAATTCTGCTACAACCTCAAAATTAATTTAAAAAAAAGGAAGCCGATTACAACCCTACAGTAATGTTAAGGGATGTAATAAAAATCACAATTAGCAAACAGGTACTAACATTTCCTATAGAGTCAATTTTGCCAATAGATTGGTATTGGTGGGCAGGGGGCAAACAAGGAGCAAATAGAGTCTCCCTGTGTATTCTAACTACTACTTCCTGGGCTGGTATGAGAGGGGGTAGAGAACTGGTAAAATGAAGAAAGAAAGATGATTTGGAATAAATTTTTAATTCACTGATTGTTGAAATTGCAGCCCTCCAAAGAATAATGTTTTCTAATTATCTGCCTGACGTCAGTTGCAGGCAGGAGGTAGAGACATTGGGGATACAAATCTGTAACATTTTAAAATGTATACAGATAGATGAAAGATAGAGACATATCTGATATATATACATACATATATATATGCTTATATATATGTGTGTATATATGTATATATCAACGCCTTATGAATAAATAGATTTAGGTTATTTTTTCTAAATGGATGTATATATACTGTTTGTTCTTAGGATGCTCAAGGCAGGATTGATTCCAGAAATAATGCAGGTCAGAATAGAACAAATGTTTGTTTTAAAAGGTATATCTTTTTTATAGGCACTAAAAGATCATAGAAATGTTCTTAACAGTATCTTATTTATGTAACATCACAATTCCCTCAGAGTTCCACAAAAGACTATGCAATATTGAAGTGTGTGCTGACCGAACTTCAAGGCAGAAAAATAGACACATAGGTTTGTACGTGATTTTAGGTTATTCTGGGTGCCGACTGACCAGAAATAATTTCTATTAGAACAATGTATGGTTTGAATCAATGGTTTAAATTACTTTGATAAAATATCATTCTCTATTAGAATATAATGTTCCAACAAATTTCTAAGCACTCATGGATTGCTTCACAACGCTGACAGTTGTATATAAGGTAATGTGGCATGGCACATTTTACATCCTGACAGAGAGAAGCCCTGTGCCCTTCGACTGTAAGCATTAGTACTAAACACTTCAGAGGAAGATGTATGTTATCTACTTTAGTTGACTAACCTGAAGTGAAGCCACTGGAATCAGCCCAGCGTGGTGTGTATGCGTTAGTGAAAGTCTCTTGATAACTTGCTCAGCTTTCAAGCTTCTCCTCCATACAGAAATGATGGTTTGTTATAACTCAGGCTGGGGAAGCAATTCCTGTGGCTTCTCAGAAAGCTGATCTTTCTAACTTCAAATCTGGAATAGCTGAACATCTCTGACTGCTGTGCAGTTCTGGGAGGGAGCTGCTGCAGATAGGAAGCCCACAGCTGTGCTTATTTTGGAAGACACACAGTGCAGAGTCCATTGTTGTGCTTAGATTAAAATGCATGGCTGAGATTTCCAAATGCACAATGGATGATGGACCAGATTTGGCTATCTTAAGAGCAGATGGGCATCTGTAAAATGGAATAATTGCAGACAATGTCAGTTAAAACTGAAGTCTGCACCTATGCTTAAACAAGCAATTAAATTGTCCTGGGATGTGCGTCCTACGTGCAGTCTTCATCAACTGATTCGTTGGAAAAATAGTCTCTCTCTCTCTTTTTTTTTTCTAGCTTTCCCATTTATTTGTGAAAAACAAAATGGAAGAAAAGAAGTGGAAAAAAGAAAATGATTTTTGCTCAGATGGAAATAAAACCTCTTTTAGCTGAGAAAAAAAATAATTTGGTTTCATACAAGTTATAACTTTTAAAATGATGCTGTTATTTTCAAGGATAAATGAGCAATTATTTGTTTCATGTGCTGTATCAGTGGAAATCCTAAACACTGAGAACATTATCATTTTGTGTTAAATTGAAATGACAATGACATATTTCCAGTCCCCAGTTCATGTGAATCGTATTTGTATATTTATGTATTACTTTGAAAGGAAATGTTTAGTAAAATAAAATATTTTTGGAAAGAAAAGCTTTAGGGCTGCTCCATTCGCTATCAGTAATCTGTAATCTTTATAACTAGGTAAATAATCTCCACTTATTCTTTTAAATGGAGTCCCCATGTGGATATGAACAAATAGAGACAATTTATGTATTGTTCTTTAATATATCCTTTCTCTAATGCTTCAGTAAACCGTAAACATGTTATTTACGAAAGAGTGGTTTAATATGAAGTTCCTACCAATAAAACAAAAAACAAAAAACAAAAAACAAAAACCAACATAAAAAACGTTCCGAAAAAAGGAAAACTTGAGAAACACAAAGCATAAAAGCAGCATGGCAGCCAATTATATTTTTAGCAAGATAGGAAATAAAAACAGTAACTAGATTTACAACATTTATAAAAGTATATGCTATTGTCATATTACTTACTTTTGATGACCTAAACTGTTTAGCCTAGTGATTAATGATGCATTGCCTAAGATTAAACTGCTTAGGAGGCTAGTATCCAGGAAAGTGTCCACTAACAGTGGTTTTATTTGTTTTGTCCTGTTTTCTGTAGGAAAAAACTTCACTTCACCAAAGGATAGGGTAGGTATATTCAGAAAGAAAGTGAGAGAGAAAAAGAGAGAGAGAGAGAGATGTATGTATTTAAATGTTACTGTATAGATCCTTGCAAAAAATTACAGGTGGTCAAGTATGCCTATTATCCATAAAGAATACTGGCAAGACTACAGAGTAACTTGTGATTTAAGGCCTCACATATTAGAGTCAAAAATGGGAAAATATTCTCTTCTTGCATTTGAGAGGGAGAGATTATCTATGTATCATACTTTAGAAAAGTAAAAGTCAAGATTACTTGTGTTTGAAAGTTCCTTTAAGATAAATAAAAGAAAGGTGTTCTATTCTTCCACAGTCCAATAAAAGCTAAAATATATTTTGCTGAAAACTGCTGTCTTAATTTAAAACAAAACAATAAGAAGAAACCTTTAAAGGAAAATAAAAATTGTCTGTTTCTGGTTATTTTGCACTTAAATCATTAAAACGTTGCTTTCTTTAGCTATGCAAAATCATTTTCAACAATTTCAATAATATTTTAGCTGCATTTTCTTAAATGTAGGACTATTTTCCTAGGGCAAATCAACTTGGACAAAATATTTTGTTGTTGTTGTTAGAAATTTCTCCAGATGTGAATTTTGAAATAAGGCTCATGTTATTATCCTGGTTTGGAATCAAACATGGATTAAAACCAGAGTTGGGGGAGGGGGGAAGAGAGGGAGAGAGGGATGGAGGGAGAGAGAGAGAGAGATGCTTGGTAAATGAATAAGTAATTAAATGTTGTTTACTATTTCATTCACAGATTCTGATGCTTGCCAGAATATAGTATTAGCTTAAGAGATGAGGTGTTGGCTAATTTGAAGGCAAACGATTCAGTATTTAGGAAAATAATAACTGAATTTAGTTGAAAGACTAGTTACTTGCAGACTTTGCTGAATTCATATTGCCACCATTTTGCACTTGTACATGTTTTAACTTAGCATGTGTAATGACACTAAGCTGAACTGCATTATTTTAACTGTAGGTCTGTCCCTTGAACAATCTTCAGTATAGGTCATGAATAAAACTAAATACATCAGACAAATTAGCTCAAATTAAAATAAATAAAACAATTCAAGTTAAAAGCAACTTTCATCATTTTTATCATTTCATCATGACTTCATAAATCAGAGACACAATTTATAATCCAACATACTGTGTTACCACGTTTGAAAATACACAGAATTTTGTAAGACATTTGTTGATAAAATATAAGTACTTATGTATCTGTGGTTTCTTCTTTCCTTTCTTTCCCTATTTATTTCTCATATGTTTGGGTGAGTACAATTAAATATTATGTGGTATTGTTTCATTTTCGATATACTTTTGCTCCAGCAATACAAAATTGCCTATTACTGTATCACATTGATACCATTTTCACCCCTCAGAGCAGTAAACGATTTAAAGATTTCTAACATTCTTTGAGGAGACAAAGGAGACTAGGTCCTCACATATTCACAGTGAGTGTAAAATTTGGTAACGGTCTTCTGGGGAATAATTTGCTAGTGTACATTAAATTTTAATTGTGCACAGGAAGCTGTTTTACAGAAATTACATCACAGTACAGATGTTCACGGAAGCACTGTGCTAGCAATGGACACCACTTACTCTTGCATCAGTAGGGGAATAGTTAAAATATGATAGATCCATAAAAGTGAATACAGAGCAGCCATGAAAAAGAAAGGGAATATACATATACATATATATATATATAGTGCTATGAAAAGATATTAAGAGAAAAATGGAATTAAGAATATGTAGGTTTTTCTACTTTTTATAGCTAAATATATTTATACACATCAGTAAGAAATATGCCTGAGAGAACAGCACCAAACTCAGGTGGGTAGATGGAAATTAGACTCCTTGCCTTTTACGTTTATGCTTATGTATCTTAGGAGTAAAACTAGTTTAAAGAATTTTCTGCTCTTTTCTCTTAACATCCACTCCTAAAACCAGCATGTATTCCACTCGGTCAGCATTTTCCTCTTTTTCCTGAATACTATTCTCCATCCAAAATAAATATTTCTACAGTGCCACAAAACAAATTATTCAGCTTTACAATTGCACAGCCGTTGCCATATAGTAAATTCCACTGAGCTATGGCAAAACTCCATCTCCAATTCAGAAAACATTTATGTTTGACCGGTGGGAATGATGATAAATTGTTTATGTTACTTTTTGTCTTCTGGGGAAATGTTTTCGTTAAGTCTGAACCCTATCTAATGATTAAGACAGGAAAGTTTGAGAAAAACTACTGCTGTTATTCAATCACAAAATACTTTAAGATAGAACAAGGAAGAAAAAAAAAAGGCAATGCTATCTGCCCCTGGGTTCCCCTTGCTACCCAATCCCCCAGGGCATAAGATAAGAGTGAAGCACCTTTCTCCCTGACTAGTGAGGTTCTTTTTCTCTACAGGAAAATGTGTTGAATATTTTCTCAGCTTGATGAGTATTTATGTGTGTGTGTGTGTGTGTGTGTGCTTGTGTATTTTAATTCACAAGGAATTTAAAGGAGTCAATAGGTCTCTGAGAAATAAGTGTGTTTTGCTATTTCTAATGTTGCCACATCTCAAGTTAATTACAATAATTTTATTGTCCCAAGCAATTCAAGCTTGTATGGTTTCATCATTCTACGTATATTACTAATTTGAAACATTAAGAAATTAGGAAATAGATATGCAATTCCATATTCTGCTTCTTGAGTTAACATTTTGATAATTTTCCATGTTACTAAACAAATATCGCTGAATAATATGAAGTCAAGAAAATCTCTTATTATACATTTAATCACAATGAACATTTATGGTTAAATATCAATTTTTATATTTTCCATGATGTTGTGATAAATATATTTATATATCTGCATATCCCCTATTTTAATTTATTGTCTTTGGAGATATTCCTAAAAATAAAATTACTATATTGAACAATTTGACTTGAGATGCATGGTTAAATTGCCCTCAGTGTAGCAATTATATATTTAGAAAAATAAGACCTGGTAATATTGTTAACCAGGTCTTATTAAATTTCAGAATAAGTTAGAATATTTATAAAAAGAATTAAACATATGGTAATGTTGATTGACCAGTCTTAACAGGTTTTTATTTATTTATATCTTTAAGTCAGGCTTATGTGATTTTTGTTATAACAACCTTAAGGTCCTATTTACTTGTCTAATCAAAAATTCAGTTTAGTTTTATTTTGAGGACATGCCTCTCCTTCTTCCCAGATATACTTAGAAGAAAAAGAAGAGGGGCGCCTGGGTGGCGCAGTCGGTTGAGCGTCCGACTTCAGCCAGGTCACAATCTCGCGGTCCGTGAGTTAGAGCCCCGCGTCGGGCTCTGGGCTGATGGCTCGGAGCCTGGAGCCTGGTTCCGATTCTGTGTCTCCCTCTCTCTCTGCCCCTCCCCTGTTCATGCTCTGTCTCTCTCTGTCCCAAAAAATAAGTAAACGTTGAAAAAAAAATTTAAAAAAGAAGAAAAAGATGCTTTATCAGGTGATTCTGCCACAAATGCAATATATTCCTAGACTAGAGTCTTCCTGGTTGTTTTAAGATGTTAAATTATGAGGCTAATTAGTTACTCAGCAACAGAGAACAGAAGAGTTAGATTCACACATATAATTGATAAATTATAAATGTGAATCATTTTATGACTGGCCTGGGATATTCCATTTGGATAGTCAAATTCGGCTAATTTTTAAGTTGTTTAAAAAATTTTAGAAATAATAAACAACATTGAAACCATATGTACTTAGTGCAGACACAATTAAGAATTTAAATCTTGATAGATTCTTTTAGGCTTCTTTTTCATTGTTGTTTTTAACATTTAAATAGTGAAAACAAAAGTGATTATTACTTTTTAACACAAAGTATGTGCAAATATATGGGCACAAATGTTCAAATGTTCTACTCCATGTTCCTCAACCAGAGTCACCATTGAAGAGTCACAGTTGGTCATTTTATGTAGTCTTCAAGAGGTAATTAATTTATGTCCATACAGGCATCTACCCCTATCTATGTTTTCTACCCAATTTTTAGTAAACTATGTACTATGTTGTAACTTGATTTTTCCTAAAATATACATCTTAGACATTATATAGCTATTTTCCTAAGCCTTGGCTTATATTTTGATTTTATTTATGGCATTTGGGTTCTGCATATTTTATTTAATGGTTCTTTAGTCAACTGTATTTCCTTTAATGAAACTGAGAGATTTTGGTTGTATTCTCACAGAAATTTCTAACTCCGCTATAAAAATATTTTCAATAGAATAAATGCTAAAATTCTTAGATTTCAATTTCCTCTTCTTATTTATTTCCAAATATTTTAGAATCATTGGTGAGGTATCTCCCAAATGACTACCAAATTATCATAACCACACTCATTTTAAAATATAGAATTTCTAACAATTTAAATTAAATGTTTATTGTATTTTAAATGACCACATATGCTTACATCTATTTACAAACTTGATAGATAATTGCAGATATATGTCTATATATATTCCATTACAATAGCTGTTTTGATTATTGCATTTGTCATATATTTTAATGTCTGGTAGAACTATTCTATGACTTTATTATGAATATCAGAATATTGTTGACTAGACTGGCTTGCTTATTTTTTCCAAATAAAATACATTAACGGGAATATAGCTTACCAAACTTTTAAGTGAATATAATATCAAAAAAGCACAGGTTTGTATTTAAAATTCTTTTTACAGTTCCACTCTTAAAATAAGTTTCAAGTCTCTAAAGATGCACTAACAAAAGTAGTCATGAAAACTATATAGTCACAGAGGAATGTACACTTCACAAAACTCACTTCAGATGTGTCCATGAGAATAATGTTAAGAAAAATATCTTCCAGAATACAGACACAAGGAGCATGGAAAACCTTGAAAAACTAAGTTCCTTCCAGAGGAAGGAACAGAACCTTCCAGAGAACAGAATTTCATCTTGGGGGTATAGAGATAGTGTCTCCCTTCACAGCAAAGAATAGATTATAATTGTATAATATGTTATTACATAATAAGGATACAGTAATGTCTCCCACTGGGGCAAAGGTTAGCAAAATTGGTATTAGTGTCATTGTAGGACTGGGAGTTTCATAAGCTTAAAATTGCTCATTTGTGATGCAGATTCACTGCTTGAACAACATCAACAACACTCCATAATCATAGAACTTGGGACGTCAGTAGAACGTCATGATATAAACATGAAGTTCACGTTACTTGATATGGTATGAGTGATGTGGTTCTTTGTCTCTGACCCAGGAGTCTTACAATTTTTCTCATTATCAATGACTATGGCAGAATAATTTGTTAGGTTCCAAGCAAAGTAAAATCTAAGACCCTACAGAAATTTTGATAATAACTTAGTTTGTTCAATATTTAGATCACTGGAACACTGGAAGCCATCACACTGGATGCGATACAAAGAACCACACATTGGGCACCTGGGCGGCTCAGTCGGTTGAGCATCTGACCTCAGCTTAGGTCATGATCTCACAATTTCAAAATTCGAGCACCTCGTTGGACTTACTGCTGTCAGAGCAAATCCTCCGTCTCCCTCTCTTTCTTCCCCTCCATGCTCTCTCTCTCAAACATAAATAAACCTTTAAACACACACACACACACACACACACACACACACACACACACACGAAGTGATAAACCTTAACTTTAAGCTAAATGCAGTTACTGGATGAGAATTTGCAGTTACAGATGCTACTCGTGGTAAGAAGGTTAAGTATGTTCCATTTGTGTAGGGTTATGTGTTGAAGTGTGCCCGTCTTTCAATTCATGCATTGAGGTCTTAACCCCAAATGTCTTGTAATCACATTATTTGACAATAGGATTGTTTCAGATGTAATTCAGTTGAGATGAGATCACTAGGGTGGATCCTAATCTTGCAATGGGTGATGTCTTTATGAAAAGGGGAAAGTTGGACACAGAGACACTGACAACAGAGAGAATGCCATATGAAGATGAAGGCAGGTAATGGGATGACACTTCAACAAGCCAAGAAATGTCTAAGATTGCCAACGAATTGTCAGAAGTGAGAAAAGAGTATGGGGCTGATTTTTCTTCACATCCCTCAGAAACAAACCATCATGCCAACACTTGGTCTCCAATTTCTAGTCTCTAGATTGTGAGATAACAAATTTTTGTTAAGTCACAGTTTGTGGTACTTTGTTACAGTACCTGTAGCAAACTAATCAAAGTAGAAAAATGGTGAAATGGATGTATGGAAATCAGAAGAGCAGAGATTGTTAACTGAATGTCAAACATGTGCCCTTTGAATTCTACTATAACATTTCCAAGTCTACCTTATATTCTGGTAGGGACATGCATCTGAGGTCTGGTATTCCAAAGTAAATGTAAAAGATAAAAAACAACAATCTAAAGCCTGGGCTATAAAAGCCTTTAACTCATTATCCTTTATGACCCCCTATATATATATATATATATATATACATGTTTATTTTTGAGAGAGAGAGAGACAGAGTGTGAGTGGAGAAGGGGCAGATAGAAAGGGAGATACAGAATCTAGAACAGCCTTCAGGCTCTGAGCTGTCAGCACAGAGACCGACGCCTGGCTCAAACTCACCAGCCATGAGATCATGACCTGAGCTGAAGTCGGATGCTCAACTAACTGAGCGACCAGGAGCTTGTGACCTCTCATCTTTAATGGTAATCTCTGGAGTCATGTTTTGAAGATTAAAGAACCCAAACAACTTTAAAAAGTAGGTCACTAAGTCAACTCATTTTTTTTTAATTATATGAGAGTGAGAAATGTGTTAAGTCACTGAGATTTTGAATTTTATCTGTTAAAGTAGCTGATGTATCTTGTCCAATGCACAACAACAGCTTCCTTACAAGTAACCTGAACACTTTAGACAGATGAATAACTTGGGAACAATTTAGAATTCATAGTGTGCTTGGATGATGTGTGAGTGCAAGGATACTGAAACCACTATTCTATTTTTTTAGGTTGCATTAACTGTTCAATTTCATAAAAATTACTTTGTTGGGTACTATATGGACTGAATAACATGAATGAGTACAACAGAGAACCACCCTATCTGGTAGTTAGATTCCCCATATTTCCATGGGAGAAAACTTACTGTGTGCTATCAAAATGCTAACCCAAAGCACTGTAATGTAATGTAACCCTAAGCATTTTTTGAGTTAATTTTTATGTAAGGTGTGAGATTTATTTTTTTAATTTCATTTTTTATTTTTTAAAATTTACATCCAAATTAGCACATAGTGCAACAATGATTTCAGGAATAGATTCCCCTTACCCATTTAGCCCATCCCCCCTCCCAGAAGACCTCCAGTAACCCTCAGTTTGTTCTCCATATTTATGAGTCTCTTCTGTTTTGTCCCCCTCCCTGTTTTTATATTATTTTTGTTTCCTTTCCCTTCTGTTCATCTGTTTTGTCTCGTAAAGTCCTCGTATGAGTGAAGTCATATGATATTTGTCTTTTTCTGACTGACTAATTTCACTTAGCATAATACCGTCCAGTTCCATCCACATAGTTGCAAATGGCAAGATTTCATTCTTTTTGATTGCTGAGTAATACTCCATTGTGTGTATATGTGTATATATATATATATATACATACATATATGTATATATATATATACATATATGTGTATATATATGTGTGTGTGTATATATATATATATATATATATGTACCATATCTTCTTTATCCATTCATCCATCGATGGACATTTGGGCTCTTTCCATACTTCGGCTATTGTTGACAGTACTGTTATAAACATGGGGGTGCATGTGTCCCTTCGAAACAGCACACTTGTATCCCGTGGATCAATGCCTAGTAGTGAAATTGCTGGTTCTTGGGTAGTTCTATTTTCACTTTTTTGAGGAACCTCCATACTGTTTTCCAGAGTGGCTTCACCAGATTGCATTGCCACCAACAATGCAAAAGAGATCCTCTTTCTCCGCATCCTCGCCAACATCTGTTGTTGCCTGAGTTGTTAAGCATTTTCTAACTTTGAACCTAAATTGGTTTCCTGTTGTACCTTTTTAAAGAAATGTATGTTTTTGAGATATTCATTTTCTGAGCACCAACTATTAGCAAGAACTTTAGAGTTAAAAGATAAACATGAAGACCTACTTCTAGAATGGAGGCATAAAATCTGTAGACTAGCTCCTCAGCAAAAGAAAAATTGCTTATGAAAAAATTTTAACAAGATTTTTAAAGACTATGGATATTATTCGAAGAGCATATGGCAAATGAAGAAATGTTTAGTCAAGAAAATCTACATTTTTTTTAAGAAAAGCAATAATCAGTGGCATTTGAATCATATCTACTCCCTTTCCCCCATTCTTCAGACTAGCATGCCAGCATCTCTACACTTGGTAGGTATGGCAAAGATAATGGGGCTTTGTCTGCCTTCAGCAACCACAAGTGTAATAGTATCTCACTGGGAGGGGCAAGTGACCAGCATTTATCATTCCCCAAGACCCATGCTGCACAATTTCAATTCCAACTGGTACAGCTGAGAGGTCAGGTTTTCCTTCCTCTATCTGGCTTTTTTCTTCAACCCAGGCCATACTCACAGAGTGTTGGTTCTGCCTCAGGAGAGGAAGACTGAGAACACTGGGACCTTATTTATCCTTGCCCTAGCCTGCCTGTAGAATAGAGGTTCTGGGCAGGGAAAGGCAAGCTGAGAAGACCAGAGGCAATTGGTCCAGATGGTGCCTTGTTCATTAAACCAGAGTATACACTCTGAAAGAAGTGGGCCAGTCTTCCTGCTCCCAGCTCAGGATCAATGGCTCGGGGATTCTGTCCAAAGGATAAAGATAGAGAACTAAGAACACAGAGCTCCACAGCTCTCCCCAAGGGAAATAACTGTATTTAGAACAGTGTGGGGAAACTAAAGCCTAAGGTAAACTGGAAAACAATGGAGATTTTGGTAGTAAGCAGTTTAGAAGAGGCTGCTCACGCCATGAGAACCACAAACTAAACCATAGGTCAGCTATTCTCTCAGGGAGAAGCAGAGAAAGGAAAGAAAGCCAGATTGGGGGAAGAAAAAATCTTGAAAATTGACCTCAAAAACTATTTCTGCAGGGCCTCAGACTTAGTTGGATTAGAGTAGGGAATAATTTACACTCCATAGCACAGTCAAAACCAATAGAGCAATCAGCTGACATTAGTGGATCCTAACTGCTTGGTGTGAAATCAACAGGCGCAGATAGCCTAACAGACAGAAGAATGAAAAAGTTAAAAAAAAAAAAAAGAGATCTGCTAAAACCACTGATATACCAAGGTGTCTGTGCACATGTCCAAGGCTGGCTACACCCTCTGTGGAGTGATAGCAGATACCTCACACTATAGAGGAAACAGACTATCAAAAGAGTCTAGCCAAGTCTGTAAACTAACATGCCAGCAGGAAAGCAAACTAGCCCTAGAGAGGGAAGATCACTGTCTAGAGTTGCTACAATATGGTATCAAGAATTCAGTTCCCAACAAAAATTATAAAACATGAAAAGAAACAGAAAGATGTGACCCATACACAGAAAAATATCAGGCCAGGGTGTGTGGGTGGCTCAGTCGGTTAAGCATCTGATTTCCCCTCAGGTCATGATCTCCCAGTCTGTGAGTTCGAGCCCCATGTTGGGCTCTGTGCTGACAGCTCAGAGCCTGGAGCCTGTTTCAGATTCTGTGCCTCCCTCTCTCTCTGCCCCTCCCCCCACATGCTCTGGCTCTGTCTCTCTCAAAAATAAATAAACATTAAAAAAAAAGAAGGAAAGAAAGAAAGCAGGCAACAGAAACTTCCTGTGAGACCACTCAGAGGTTAGATTTAACAGACAAACATATAAAAAAAAATCACAAATGTGTTCAAAGAAATAAAGGAAAACATAAATAAATAAAGGAAGGTATGATGACAATGTCTTATCAAATAAAGAATAACAATAAAGAGATATAAATAATGAGAAACGGATCATATAGAAATTCTGGAATTCAAGAGTACCATAACTAAGAGACACAACAGATTTAAAATTGCAAAAGAAATTGACAGTGAATTTGAAGAAAAACTCATAGAGATTATGCACTCCAAAGAGCAAAGAGAAAAAATTTTTAAAAAATAAACAAATCCTCAGAGAAATATAGAACACCAACATACATATAATAGAGATAGCAGAATAAAAAAAGAAAGAGATAGAAAAATATTTGGAGAAATAATGGTTGAAAACTTGCCACATCTGATGAAGATATACAAATAGTCATTAAGCACATAAAATTTTTCAATATTATTAAGCATCAGAAAATGCAAATCAAAACCATCATACACCACTACTTCACACCCACTAAGACAGTTATAATCACAAAAGATAAATATTGACAAGAATGTGAAGAATTTGGAAATCTCATGTGTCACTTTTGGAAATGTAAATTGATGTCATCACTTTGGAAACAGCATGGCAGTTACTCAAAAGTTTAAACTAGGAATGTTCCTATGACCCAGATATTCCATCCTTAAGTATATAATTAGGAAAACTGAACATATATGCACACAAAAACTTGTAAACAGATTATCATAGCCAAATCATAATAGTGCCAAAGTGGAAATGACCCAAATGTCCATCAACTGATATTAGTTGTCTATTTGTTTATAGACAAATAGAACGCTGTATATTTATACAATGGAAAGCTTTTTTTTCACAATAGAAAATAATGAAGTATTAATATATGGTATGACATGAATGAACCTTGAAAAGATGATGTTAGGTGAAATAATCTAGTCATAAATCACTATGGTTTCATTCATTAAAAAATGGCCAGAATAGGCAAATATAGAAACAGAAAGTTGGGGTGACTGGGTGGCTCAGTCAGTAAGCATCCAACTCCTGATTTCAGCTTAGGTCATGATCTAACAGTTTGTGGGACTGAGCCCCATGCTGGGCTCTGCACTGGGCGTGGAGCCTACTTAAGATTCTCTCTCTCTCCCTCTTCCCATGTTTGCTGTCTCTCTAAAAATAAAAAAAAAGTAAAAATTTAAAAAATAGAAACAGAATATAGATTAGTGATTGTCTAGGGCTGACAGCATTGGGAAGGAATAAGAGGAACTGCTAATAGCTACAAGGCTTGATTTGGGGTGATGACAACATTCTAAAATTCATTATGGTGATAGTTGCACAACGCTGAGAATATACAAAATGTTATTGAATTTCATACTTTAAATGTATGAATTGTAGAGTATGTAAATATGAGTCATAATCCCAATAAATGTCATATTTTTTAAAGGGTAATCATAGACCTCAAGAGGTTTACATCTATTGGGAAAATAAATATATTTATAGGACCAACCAAAACTTGATAAGAGCCGTGAAACATTTATGAACTAACACTATTTTGCTAATTTGGTTGTTGAGGAATTTCACTTGGGAGAACACAATTAGAATTAATATTAAAGGTGGATGTTGAGATTCAGAGTGACATGCATGGGTATCAAATATACACTAAGAAAATATTGAAAAATAGAAAAGATATCTTTTCTATTGAGAAGTATCTTCTCAAATGGAGTAGAATGCATGGCGGAGGACTGGCTTTGAAAAATCATTTCTGATGAGAGAGGCAAATCAAGTCATGTCAGTTTGTTCAATACTCTAGTTTGAGAAAGTTTTTCAAAGGCATAAGTAAAGTAGTCAAGGTCATTGCTTTTCCTTGCTAATAGAAATTTCTTGGTTTTCAAAGATAGTTGTTAAGGAACTTGGATCTGTAGAGGTATATGCTTTCTCAAGATTGACTTGGTTATAAGGCTTATATTTATTTATTTTCAACAAACACTACAGTGAAACATGACAAAGTTGTTCACCTTTCATGATCAATGGGGAAAATTTTTAGGGGGGTAGTCTAAATGACAGATAAAAACACTGACATAATATAACACTAACATATTTATTTGCATTCTCTATTTGTGTTGGTGAAAATTATTGAGATTAAATTTAAAAAACAAGTGATACTATAAAATGTTCAGAGACTTTGATGACTTCTTAGACATTTACTGAACATCAGTTAAATGCTTTTGGGAAACTAAAAATTCTGCACATTCAAAGCAAGAAGCTTGGGTTTCTTTTTTCAAAACTGAGGAAATGTCTCCTGACTGTATTATTATCCTACCATATCAGCAAGAAAACTCAACCCTAGAAACATGCGTAATATGAATTTCTCTGATTCAGTGTCACACTCTCCAATGTTAGTCTTATAATTTCAATATTTAGCTCCAAAATGTAAGCGTAACATTTTAAGAGTGATGTTGTCATTATTTGTTATAGTTACATGATTTTATTACTTATTTCAACATTCGTATGTCTGTGTAGGTGTTTTAAATAAAAATAGTCATAGAACTAAAAGTTATCTTACAGATGTGATCCACCACACCCACCCTTAGATTAAACTGAGTCAAAGGAAGTTTGTGAAGGACATATGCTTTACTACAATTCAGTGCCAAATCTGGGATACAATTCAAACATCTTAATTCCAAGTTCAGTGACTTTCCTTATATACCATCCAGTAGATTAGCTAACAATAGTTTGGATAATCATATGAGAAACCTAATAAAACTATGTGACATGGTAATAAATGATTTCTATTTCTGGCTTGTCAAGGATTTGGACTGTATAGAACATAACGAGCCCCAAAGCCATTTATTATATTTTGCTCCATGACATTCAGTCGTAGGGGCCTGCCTGAACTCAGATCTTCGTGGATGGCAAGGGGTCAGTGAAATCAGTTCAGCCAAGCGCTAAGTCCTCACGTTTGGCGGCAGTACTGCTGGCCTGTGCCTGCCTCAGGGTGATCCCAAAGTCTTCCCGAGTGCTCTCATATAGTATGGGAGAAAGGAATTGCATTAGATTTTAACAATAAAGATGCTGTTACCTTCTGCCTTTTCCAGATTTCCTGTGTGACAAACGTCAGAATTAAACTGTTGCAACATTCAGCACATTTTTCTCCAGATAAATATTGAAAACATATTTAATGCAATATTGAAGGGATTAGAGCATTCAGAAAAGGGAAAGTCTGACTAATGCAGCAGCTGCACCGCATTCCAGCGCACTCGAGCCAGTGCCAGCATTTATTAGCCAGTCAAGTCTCTGACAATAAACAATCTGCGGTCCGGCTCATGCTCTCTAGTGCATAGTTTGTTGGAAGTTTTTTTTCATGATCGTATTAACAGATCTTCTTTCTACAGGTTGCCTATTGTTAACTGCTTAATTAACATCAGAAAGTTTTTAAGCAAGCTTTCAATGTAGTTTTGATTGCATTCTAACGGACAATATTTTTATGATAATGATCCACTTTGTAAAGGTAAATAAATTTACATCAAAAGTCAGAATTTTGACAGAAAATGGGGTATCTGTTAACTGCAGAAATTGGGCTGGTTGTTTCTTAATACTATACTTCCAAAACCTTGTATCTAAAAACAAATGAAACCATAGGTGTATATCATTTTATTCAGCCTTCTTCCATATATAATGCCACTGTCTACTCTTCTTTTTAACTTATATTATCCCATGTGGTTAGAATTGGGCCTGCTATTCAGCAGGTTTACATGCAAAGGCCACAGCAGTCACCAAAACAGTTTTTCCTGATTGGATGTTTTATGCTCTGAGAGGTCTGTTTCCAGGTCAGACCAGTTTTTCAACATTTCGAATGTGACTTTTGGATAGAATGGATCATGAATGTAGCCAAAAGAACATTTTTGGTAGTTAAAGTATCCAAATGATGTGCCAAAGAATAGTTAAAACAAGAAGAACACAGGTGTGCAGGATGGGAAGAATAGCAGGAACATACCAATCACATATTTTTGGTGTAGTCTCATTTTGATCAAAAAACCCAAATATTTATGGAGCATACAGCAAAGGCTGAGAATAGAGTTTGCATTTATAGAATAAAGTGACTTAATAAAAAAAAATATATATACATATATATATATATATATATACACACACACACATACATATTTAGTTTAGTCTCTCAGGTTGCTCCCTACCAGAAGAGACTGGGGGCTTATAAACAAGAAAACTTTATTTCTCATTCTGGACGCTGGGATGTCCAAGATCAAGGTGCCAATATAGCTGTGTTCTGGGGAGGGCCATTTCCTTGTTCACATATAGCAGTTTCTCACTGTGTTCTCACATGGTGGAAGTTTTGAGGGATTTCTATGAGTCCTCTTTTATAAGGACTCTAAACCCATTCATGACTGCTCCACTCTCATGACATGAGCACCTCTCAATGGCCCCATCTCCTACTATTATCACCTTTGGGCAACAGGATTTCAACATATGAACTTGGGAGACATAAATTTCCAGCCCATAGCAATACTATATGTGTATATTCCATGTTTTTATCAAAGCAACTAGCTCCACAAGTGAAAATATCAAAATGAAGTAAAAAGTTTAATGAACATTCTGGATGTATTTTCCATTGTATCATTCCAGGAAATATTTTTTTTTTTTACTTTTATGTGTATTATAAAAAGTTTATTTCCCTAATACAATGATAAGGTAAACATATTTTTCTTATATTTTTCCCCAAAAGTGCCTTGATGAATAGATGAAAATATAATACTTCTTGTTTGTTTAAAAGCCTTACCGGTTTGTGTGTAACTCTACAGATATTTATTCAGTTGGATCATAAAACTCCTAAGACTTTATATTGGTTAGCAATAAAGTATTTGTAGGAAA
Source organism: Prionailurus bengalensis (assembly GCF_016509475.1). Classification (NCBI taxonomy): domain Eukaryota; kingdom Metazoa; phylum Chordata; class Mammalia; order Carnivora; family Felidae; genus Prionailurus; species Prionailurus bengalensis. Next base: position 99,031,522 of record NC_057344.1, on the reverse strand, counting down.
ACTGCTTTTTTGGCCATTTAATAGTTATATTCTAAGATTCAGCCCAAATACTTCCTCATGTGTAAAGAAGTTTGATCTATTTCTGTAAAAATTTTACCACTCTTTAGTGCCTTATTATTTCTTATTATAGCACCTATAAAATTGGTAATACTGTTTCTATTTAGATTTTCTTCATTTATCTAAAATATGAGTTTTTCAAGGAAAAAACAGGTATGGGAAATTATATAATGTCATACTACTGACTAAGAAATAAGCTTTATACAAAAGAAAACAAAATTATACTGGGGAGTCTGTGGGGCTCAGTCAGCTGACAGACTGACTCTTGATTTTGGCTCAGGTCATGATCTCATGGTTCGATTAGTGAATTCAAGCCCTCCATAGGGCTCTGAGCTGATAGTGCAGAACCTGTTTAGAATTCTCTCTCCTCTCTGCCTCTTCCCCACTTGTGTGTGCTCTCTCCATCAATAAGTAAATAAATAAAACTTAAAGAAAACAAAATTATAACACATCCTACTGAATAAATAGGAAGTGATCATAAACCCTAAGTCTGAGATGGGAGCTTCTGCTGGTTTCATATGCTTCCACATCAGCAGAGTAAGTTTGTCTATCATATTTAGTTAAGTACCTATAAAGAAAGTATATTTATTCCAAACAACCACTTCCAACTCTCAGGTAGGGGTAAACCAAATATTATGCCTCCTCATTTTTCCAATCTTACAAAGAAGATATTTTTTCTGAGGCCTTGTATTATCAAAATAATACTAACTCTAGAATTTCAATGTATATACAGACTGGACAGTTGTCTTTCTAGAAGATTGCTATAAGTTTGGAAGATTAATTTCACAGATTAATATAAATGGTTGACTGATAGAAAATATGCAATAATAGCTAGTTTGGTCCTAAGTTTTAGAGTTACTTTAACCTGTGTTTTAAATTTCTCTATAGCGCTATAAAGTAACCTATGATACTGGTTGAATAAAAAAAAAAAAGTCTGTCAATTGATTACATTCATTTTCATGGAGATTGAAAAATGTTTTACCCTAATTATTCATTACATACATCTCTAAAGTTTAACAGCCTGGAAGTTTCCTAATCTCTTCACAAATGTGTTGTAGAGGACCTTAATAATTTAAATTTTAGAGGTTATACTTTAGATTATTCAGACTTAATTTGGTAATCTGATGATAGTATCTATATATTGTAAACCCTTGTATGATAGGGAAAAATAAGATAACATAGGCAAAGAGTGAAAGATTAGGACCTGAGGTCTCTGGGTGGGAAATAATGCTGGGAGCATCTGACTACAGCAAACTCCTTTGGGTGTAAAGTTCCTCTTACGGATGTAACAGACACCACCTACTCCCCCTCAGGTTTCCCTCAGGAATTTGACAAAAGACCCGACTAAAATTAAGTAGTAGACCATAAAACATGTGACCTACAAGCAACGGTATGTCCTAAGACCACCCCTCACATAATGGAAAGGAGCCAATCAAAAAGGAATGATTAGACATTTAGAGTTACCTAGCCAATAAGGGTAGAACCTGAGAAGAAACAAGGGAGAAGGGTAAGGGGAGACCAACCAGAACCTTATTAAACAAAGTCCTTGCCTAGAGTTAGGGGTGTTCACCTTCAAATGACCCCTGTCTGCAAAAGAGCTTTCATACTATTCTTCCTTTCTCATCTTAGACTCTAATAAATTTTCATCTTCTGTTCATTTTGTGTCCACCTCTTCATTCTTCAAAGTATTGAGAGAATGAATCCGAGGTATTGAGGTAAAGATTCCTGAAACATTTCTTTGGGGTCTCTCTTGGGATATGAACATCTTCTAACTGTAAGTAAAGAACATCCAGCAGCCCCTCTTTTCTTTCTATCCTAAATAAAACTTTCAAAGACTGAATAACAGGGCTGCCATTCTCAAGTCTTGGGTGACATGCTCCTTAGGTCTCTTTACATCTGATCCCCTACTGTAGTTGGGAACATCAGTGTGGTAGAGTCCCAACTTCCTTTTGAGAAGAACCCCAGGATGCATGGGACTCAGGTAAGGCCAAACAGCAACTGATGGGTCCTGACCAAGGCTACACTTTGGTGGACACCTAACGGCTATTGGCAGAACCTGATCCTTGACCACCCGTTTGGTTGTCTGGCAGAATTTTCCTCTTTCTGTTGCTAATTTGAGTTTTTGCACCAATAGTGGGACGCTGGATTTGCTATATGCTTGATGGATACATAGGAAAAAATATAAAGGACCCCTTCTTGTACTTCATGGTCTTGGGAAAGATGGAGGGAACTGTGATTTTAACCCAAAGGGCAGGACAGCATGCCCTTTTGAGTTGTTTTGCTCAAGCCCTGGTTGAAATTGCCCCTCCTTTGATCCAAAGGCTGGGAAAATGATGGCGATGTCCTTGCTGCCGACATCCAAGTGCTCCACATTTGTATGGCTTCTGCAAAGCAGAGGAATGGGTGCCTGTGTCTTTTGAGGGATGAATGATATATGAAGGGCTCTTACTGGGATACATGGGAACCATTTTGCTACACTCATCCCAGTGTATGTTGACTTGTAACAACCTAGATATTCAAAAATGAACACTCACATGGTTTGAACATATTCATGTGGGCATTGCTGAAACAGGCAGGGGAATAGACCTTGACTTTGGCTTTGGCTTCCATTAACGGCCAATTTTATCCTTACAAAAAATAGTCTTTGTCAGCCTTTTGAAACATGTTTGTAGAGAGGAATAGTTTTAGTATGATCGATACATAAATTACTGTTGGGACAAAATAAAAAATAAAATTAGTGCATATCCCTTCACAACCAAGGGAGTTTTGCTTGGTCAAAGTTGATAACCCCCAAAGTCTTACAGGTGGGAAAGCATTTGACAGGTGAAGCATTTGACTTCAGCCTAGGTCATGATCTCACTGGTCCCGAATTTGAGCTCTGCGTCAGGCTATGTGCTGACAGTTCAGAGCCTGGAGCCTGTTTCAGATTCTGTGTCTCCTTCTCTCTCTGTGCTCCTCCTCACTCACACTCTGCCTCTGTCTCTCAAAAATAAATAAACATTAAAAAAAATTGGAATGATTTTGATCCACAAACCCTAAAGAAAAGGCAACTCATTTTCTTTTGCACTGAGTCTTGGCCCCAATTAAATTGGAGGAGGAAACCTGGCCATCAGAGGGAAGTAGAAATTATAATGCTATCCTACAGTTTGACTTGTTTGCAAATGTGAGGGGAAACAGGGAGAAGTCCTCTATGTTCTGTGTTTGGGGGCCTTAAGAGAGAAATTGAGATATGTGTAAGCAATGTGAGGTCAGTCCTGACTTACTGGCAATCCTTTCCAGAGTCCAGCAATCAGGAGGGGAAGTGGCTAAGGGCCCCTTGCCTGTAGCCAAAGCAGGACCTAGAGAAGGAAGAAGGGAAGTCTATCTCCGTCTCCTCCTCCTCGGGTCCTGGATCTATAGATCCAGACTTAAGAACACGCACTTCTGCTTTCTGCTGCCCATCTTATCCAGGCCCTCCTGATAATGTAACAGGAGTGTTTCCACTATAAGAAGCTACAATGCCAGGAGAAGGGACACAAGGAAGCACCATGATAAGATTACAAGGACTTTTTCATTACAAGATTTAAGACAGATAAAAGGAGATCTAGGTAAATTTTCTGATGATCCGGGTAAGTATATACAGGGTTTTCAGAATATTACATACATTTTTTAATTGACCTGGAAAGATATAATGCTTTGCTTGAATCCTACTCTTAATGAGACAGAGAAGCCTGGTGTTCTGGCAGTGACTGAGAGATATGGGCACAAGCAATTCATTAATTATCTCAGAACTGGAGGTCCTATAAGTTCCCTACTGAGACACAGGCAGTCCCGCCTCAAGATCCTGATTGGGACTATGATAATCTCATTGGGGAATGGTGTCGCTGCCATTTCCAAGCCTGTATTTTGGAAGGATTAAAAGGAACTAAAGTTAAGCCCTTAAATTATGCTAAATTGTTTTACAGACACAGGATGAAGACCTGATGGCCTTCCTGGAAAGGTTAAAGGAGGCTCTTATTAAATAGACAGCTATCTCCTCTAACACCCCTGACTCAGAGAAAATTCTAAAGGACAAATTTATCAATTGGCCCCAGATATTAAGAGGAAGCTGCAGGGGCTGCAGGGGCCGCAAGGGTGGGTGGCTCAGTCAGCTAAGCATCCAACTTCAGCTCAGGTCATGATCTCACAGTTCCTGGGTTCAGGCCCCATGTCTTGCTCTGTGCTGACAGCACAGAGCCTAGAATCTGTTCAGGATTCTGTGTCTCTCTCTCTGCCCCTCCCCCGGTCACACGGTCTCTCTCTCTCTCTCTCTCAAAAATAAATAAACATTAAAAAAATTTTTTTAAAAGCAAAAGAAAAGAGGAAGCTGCAAAAATTGTCTGTTGGCCAGGAAGGGATCCTGGAGGAGCTCATACAAGCTGCCAATCAGGTGTATTATAACCGAGATTAAGATGAGAATAAGAAACAGGAAAGGAGGCTTGAGAAAAAATCTGAGGCCCATAGTTGTGGCCTTAGGTACTATGTCAGACCAGACTTGCCGAGGTCCCGGCACCAAATGCCATATACATGTGGCCGTTCAGAGCACTAGAAACGAAAATGCCCTCAGAGGGAACAACCAAAGTTGAAACTCCATAAGCCATGCCCCTTTTGTGGAGACAATCACTGGAAATCTGAATGCCTTTGAAGACCTCAATCTGTGAGCACTCAGATAATCAATGTCCCTGAAAGGGACTGACAGGGCTCAGGACTCTTCATGATGGTTTTCCTGAACCAACTACCTATCAGAAACCCAGAGCCTCCGGTGACTCTGGATATAGAAAGAAAATCGGTTATTTCCTTCTTGACACCGGTGTCACCTTTTCTGTCCTCCTTTCCATTCCCAGCCAACTATCCAAATGCAGTGTAATGATTAGAGGCATCTCTGGAAAATTTATGACTGAATTTTTCTCTCAGCCACTGGGGTGCGTATGGGGAGACTTGATTTTTCCACATTATTTTTGATAAAGCCAGAGGGCCCCACTCCCTTGCTAGGAAAGGACATTATAGCTGAATTAAGGACTATAGTGCTACTAGCTCCAGGACAGATAAACAATTTCCTAAATTTATGGTAATCTAGATATCAAAGATCAATCTTTCCTTGAGGTAAAATTAAATACACCGCATGGAGTAGTTCCTATGGAACCTGGATGGCCAAAGGAGAAATTGAGGATTGAGGACCATAAACTAGCTCAGGTGCTTAATTATTCTAATCAACAGTATCACAAGATCCAAATAAATATGGAAGAAGGAGGAAAAACTATAGTTAAATTGATTTAAAAATATGACCAGATGCCAGGGATTTTTTTGAATGGCTACAATACATCTTTCTTTCCTATGGTGTGACCTCCTCCCTAGGAGACATTGCATTTGGAATATTAATTCTTGTTGGTCTAATCTTTTTGTATGTCATTTGTAGATGCCATCGCATATGCCAGAAAAATAAGACATCCAAGAAAATTTTGCTAGCTAAGACACTCCAAATACCCTGCAATTATATCGGACCTCTGGATTGACCTCTGAACCTGTCCTGACTAGCCACCCCCCTTTAGCAGGAAGTAGCTAAAGTCAGTGGTCATCCCAATTCCTAACAATTAGGAGTCACGTATTCATAATGGGGAATATGATAGGGGAAAATAGGATAAATAGGCAGAGAGGGAAAGGTTAGAACCTGAGATCCCTGGATGGGGAAAAACACATAGTTTGAAACAATGCTGGGAACATCTGACTACAGCAAATTTCCCTCATCTGACTCCAGCAAACTCTGTAAGGCATAAGTTTCTTCCTAAAAATGTAACAGACACCACCTATCCCCCCTCAGGTTTCCCTCAGGAATTTGACAAAAGACCTGACTAAAATTAAGTAGTAGACCATAAAACATTATGACCCACAAGGAACCGTATGGCCTAACATCACCCCTCACATAATGGAAATAAGCCAATCAAAAAGGAATGACTAGGTATTTAGAGTTACCTAGCCAGTTAGGGTGGAAGCTGAGACGGAACAAGGGGGAAAGGAAAGAGTTCCCTACCAGAACCTTATAAAGCAAAGTCCCTTGTTTATAGTTAAGGATATTCACTGTCGAAGACCCCCTCTCTGCAAAGAGAGATTTCATACTATTCTTCCCCTCTAATCTTATACTCTTAAACTTTTACCTACTGCTCATTTTGTGTATACCTCTTCATTCTTCAAAATGGCGAGACAATGAATCCCAGGTATAGAGGTGAAGAATCCTACAACCCTTGGACACCAAACACAATATAAAATATGCTAAACTAAATGTTTAAGGGTTACATTTCTATGTTATGCAAATGTGGATGCTTATATATGTATGGAATTACATTTTTATAACGTTCATATATATGGGGGAGAAATCATATTGATTACATCCTTTCTGTTGAGATATTTCCCAATACTTTCTAGATAAAATATTAACGGTGTAAAAATAAGAGAAGCCAAAGTTTCAATTTTAATATGAAAATGCATAAGCCTCTGTATGAATGTAATTATGTAGTATTAATTGTTGTCAAAATGCTATATATGAATAACATATTGAGTCTTTATCTTTTGTGTTAACTTTTATCTTCAGATTTGTAGTTTTACCATTGAAGTCTTAGAGATACTTTTATTTAATGTCTTGTGTTTTGGTTTCTACTTTTACCACAAAATATTTATTAGATTTTAATCCACAAGGAGAAGAAGTTCACCTTTTTTGATTCCTTTATAACTCAATCTCAACTTTTTTTTTTTTACAATTGTTTTTGGAAAATATATCCTCTTGTAGATTAAATTCATGAATAAAATACTTTAGACAGTCAAGTTGTTATATTTAGAAAGTTATGCAATTTGTAAATGGAGTTGAAATGGAAATCTGTGTGTTATTTAAGTGATCAAATAGTATTATAATTACAATTTGTGGAAGCAAAACATTCCCTAAACTCATAGCACATTTACCTGGGCCTCATTACATTTTCTTGTGTTTATGTTCAGGAAGAGTCCCAGAAAGTTCTCAGAGCAAAACAAAACAGAACAAAACAAAAAGGAAAACTATGTCACCATCAGCAAAAAGGATGTCGGCCATTATAAAAGAGTTCATTATTTCCCCTCTATTAAGACAGTCTTGTGCTAAAGAATCCTACTCCCTCCCTAGTATGACCATTCGTTAATCTATGCTTTCATAAAATTGCTTTTAATTTATATCAATGTGATTTTAATAGCTATGCTATTTTTCCACTATTTTATAAGTTTGAAATCATAAGAGTAAAAATTAAAGTATTTTTTTAAAGACAAATAAGTGAACCACAGGTACATGTTTCAACATGAGTAACTCCTAAAAACATGTTGATGCTATATATTAACATTTTAAAACATGTAAAATATTTGCATATATTTGTTTTATAGTATACACACTGAAAAAAGAAGAATCATGTAAAAAGAAAACCAACCATTTTCCTTCTAGAGTTGTGGTGAATATGTGGCCAAAAAATGTAAGGTTATTTGAAATTTTGCTTTAGAAATACTTAGATGTCCCCATAATGCTCCCCTACTCCTTAAAGTTAGGAGACTGATCCTTCCATATGCCAGCAGAAGATTGGAGGTTTATTTCACAGAATAGAACAGTGTATCTCTGGGCTTGAGGACAACAGACAAGTGGAAAACTGAAGTACTATACAGAAAGTAAGATTAAATGAAAGTTTACCTTTTAAATATTTAGATACCATCCCATCTCCAACCTTTTCTCATACTGAGTTCCCAAAATGGAGGCATTCAGTGTCACATTCCATAATCAGGAGATTGTTGACATGGTGGTGGGGGTGAGGCTTCTGAATGAAGCAATCAAGCCAGATTACTAACAGATTTTAATAAGGACTCATCAATAAGCGAGACCCATAATTCAGAAGACCCACTTACATAGACAAAGTTTCAAATCAGATTTAAATGGTCTATTTTTAAAGGTAAGCAGACAATCATAATCAAGAGTTATGTGGGGAGGCCTCCAATATGAAATAAATAGATCAAAACAAATAAAGAAGCAAAAAAGGAACTTGTGGGAAATATGCCATACAGGAAGCAAACCTTATGACTATTACTATTCTCAGAGAGATAAAGGAAAGCAATGAATCCATACAAGAAGACCAGATGTAATAAAAAAAAAAAGAAAGAAAGAAAGAAAGAAAGAGAGAGAGGAGAGATATTCAGGAAACAAAAATAAATTTTTAAAATATAAAATATATAGCAGAAATAGAAACTCAATATATTGACTGGAAAAATTAAATTAAGGAAGCCTTACATAAAATAGACCTAAAGACACATTTATGGGTAACATGAGAGAACGGATCAGAAAATCAGAGAGTCAGGTCTGGAATTTCAACATCTGAATAAAAAACGTCTTTGCAAGAGATAACAGGCAAAAACGACAACAACAACAAAAGATGAGCAAATAAATTAATTCAAGAAGTTATTCTCAGAATGAAAGGATTTGTTGTTTGAGTAAATAGACCCACTGAGAACCTAGAACAATGAATGAAAATGAATCTACCTCTGCATATGATTCCACAATTTCTGAACATTATTATTAATGAGAAAAGCATGATTTTCAGAGAGAAAACTAAAAGTTTTTATACAAGAAACTGCAAATCACATGCGAAGCTAGAAGACAATGGAAGTATGTCTTAAAATATTGAGGGATTTTTTTTTTCTGATCTGGTATTCTGTTCCTAGAAGAACTATCAACTAAATGTGACTGAAGACGTTCTGATATGCAAATTGTTAAAAAACTATTGACCTCCATGTGCTCATTCTCTAAAAGCTGCTAGTGGATAGGCTTAAAAGAAAATTATTCACTTAATAATTAACTATTTGAAGCTCCAGGGTTAAATACATAAAAAAGGAAAAGAGATGTATAAGGTGATGAAGAAGATAGGTCTAGAGCAAACAATCCAGATCACAGCAAGTCAGAAATCACTGGGTGAAATATCCTCCCGAATATTACTTTTGTAGGACATCTGATGCATTTGAATATATTTAGAGAAATACTTTACTTGTAGAACTAAACTTGGGATTGATGGTTAATACAAAAAACTGGTGATTAATACATAGAAAATTAAGCAATAGAGATAATTAGCCATGCTAGAGAAAACAATAAGTTGTTTCAGAAAAGATAAAACAGTGATAACGCTTGGTGACTTAGATGGGAATCCTGTCTACAGAGTCATAATAATATAAATACACCCTCTTGCCCCAGCAGTAACTGTAACTATGTTTAGGAATGGACAGAAAGAAAGTGTGTCTGTTGGATGTGGTGACAAAGAGAGCTACATCCCCAAGACACAGAGATAAATAACAAATGTTAACAGCTAACATTAAAAACAATATTCCCTCTGGGAGGCAACGAATGGTGAGGTTTGTTGTTGTTTTGTTTTGTTTTGTTTTGTTTTGTTTTTGTGGAGGAATTAGAAGACTACCCTTTTCATAAAGAAAGGTTTGACTCTTTAAACAACATATAACTTTGAAAAAAATTAACATATTTGACCAAAAAATAATCATTAAAAAAAGGATTATATGAAATAGAAAAATGAAATGCAATTCTGTCGAAGAGAGGAAACACTGTTCTTGAATAGGTAAGGGATATGGAGAACCTTACTGACAGCAAAAGTAATTGGGAAGCCCTGAATTGTATTTAATTCTATATGACCTATACAAGTGCACGTCTTCAGTCTTGTTTGTTCCTTAATCCCACTGAGATTTCTTTGCAAATTACTTGCAATTCTCTCTCAATGCTCACCAGATGGAATGTTTATTATATATTCCATTCTTTTCTTTGATCTGATAGATACAGTTTACATTTAAATCTAATCCAATTTTATGAAGAAAATGTCTAATGTTACAAAATCACAAAATGTTAAAAGAACATTTACAGGGCAATAAAATGCGTGATTACAAACACTGTTACAAATCATACCACACATAAAACCATTTTAACTTTTAACCAGATTATCATCTGGAAGGCAATGTACACATTCGGAGATCCAGAGCTGTTGCTCCAATGTTTTAAATTAAAATGGAATTGTGCCAGAAAAAAACTAAAAACACAAAAAACCAAGAGCATGAGCACAAAGAATAAACAGAATAAACCTAAAAGGCATCGAGACAAATTTAAGAGAATTGTAATTTGAAATCAAGTATCAATGAAGTATTCTAAAATCATAGTACTAAATGATCAACACAATTCATTTTGAAGCTTTCCTGCGGAAAGGATCAGATAAGAACTGTATTACAGTGGCCCAGAGAATGACCTCACAAATAAGTATATCCATTTTGCAGACTCTTGGCCAAACAATAACATATTTGGCAGCATAAACAAGTAAGAGAAAAGGAGTATGCTTTTTAAACTTCTCCAAAATGCTCTTGTTAAACCCAAACTCATGACTTCAGATTATGTGCAGCTCAGTGTTAAAAGGAGCAAGGATCTAGTTGGACTCAGGCTAAATTTGTGTGAAATTGATAGAAGTAAATGTTACGAGTGCTAATAGTCAACATGACTGATTGTAAAAAAAAAATATTTCCAAAATGCACTATTAATTGTGCTTCTCAAAATATTTTTTAACACAATGAAAATAGTTTATTAAAGGTGCTGAGTTTATTAATACAAAAATATTGTGAAACCCAAACTTCTAAACAACTCACTTTATAAAGTAGAATAATGATTCATGCTTATACTTGCAAACGTGTGTGTGTGTGTTTTAAGGTGTGTGGGGGGGTGACATTTTGTTCTTGGAAGGTTTCATAATTTTTCCTCATTCAAATATTATTCTGTTATAGAATGGAGTTCATTTTAAGTTCAGATATTAAAAAAATGCAATGGTATACTACATGCAAGTAACTACAACCAAAAAAAGACATTTATTTTGGTTTAGGAGAGATTATCAAATACTTGGGATCTTCTAGAAGTCCAGACACTCCAATCCATAATCAGCCATAAAAGTCTATTTCAGTCAACATGTCTACCCAAGAAACCTAGAGCAAAAAGAGAAGCTTGGACCTGAGTAAACAAATTTCTCATTTATGAGATCATGAATGTTTTTATACCCTAACACAAGCTTTTACAAAAATATTCCTCATTTTGGTCTGTGGCTAAAATTCTCCCGATTTCTCTTCTCAAAGGTCTGGAAGGATATGAAGTGTGTGAAGTGATATTCAAATAACATAAGCTCTAAATTTCACAGTGTCAGAGTAGTAAAATATGTCCACCGTTGAATAAAACTTAGGGAATACGAAGACAAGTGGTTTGTTAAATTCCTCTGACTTGATGCCTTGTCACTGTTCTTTGAAATTGCTTTATGCCCTGTTTCCATCCGCATACCTGTGTGCATGTGTTGTTTAATTCAGATTAATTATAATATAATATTGAGTTCGATCACAAAACTCAGTCACCCCTTCCTTTTTTTTTAAGCTTCACAACTATTTCAACAAACTTTAAACTCAAAGATTGACCAATTTGGTCAAAGAGTTGATTCAATCTAAAAGCTATGCAAATGTATTTGGTTAAAGTAGGTAATTCTGTGTGAATAATCAGACTGCTGGCTTCTTATGAGTAAAGCATACTTTAAAAAAGCGTATTTTAAAATACAAGAGCAAAGCATGAGGAGGGGAAAAAACCATAAATCTAGCAATGTTTTTCCACATATTTTAGAAGATATAAACTTCAGAGCCAGATAGATCTATGTTAATTACCTACTTAGGAAATATGTTGGTTGACTCTGCAGCTCCTTTATCTCAGAAATGGGATTGATAATACCTATAGAAGTTTTTCCAAAGTGTTGCTTTCCACTAACCCATCTTCATCAGAACCAGAAAAAAGCTAGTATTCTTGGGCCCTACTTCAGATCGTGGTGGTGAACATAGGATCTGCCTTATTAACCAGCATCCCAGGTGATTTTTAGTTTTCTAAATTTGAAGAGCCATGACTGAACTTTGGGATTAGTGTGTAGATTAACATTAACAACCGAAACATTTATGACTCTGGCAAACTGAGCTAATTCTGAATCTGATTTTAATGGGGAAACCATGAATTCTAAATACAATATTGCCAAAATTTTTGTTGTGAGGGAGGAGAAGGATTCTAGTTAGGACTGCCCCAGGACCCCAGGGAGCAGCAGCCTGGTGTCGTGGGACTAGAAAGGGCCGGGCTTTTATGTGCTGGCACACTATTGCGTAACCTCTTGGTGAGGTCATAAAGCCCAGAGCTGAGTGTGTGTGGTGTGACCTGAAATGAATATAATCTTGTGTGTTGCGTAGTTAGGGTGAGTGGACTTGCAGCAAGGAAGACAGAGGACAGCACTGACATGCTACCTTCCCCCTTGAGGTCATTCCTCCTTGGATACTTTCTTGCTGATACATGAGCACTACCTTTATAATACTTTAAAATACCTGGTAGATGCAGTAGGAAATTTAAACCGATTAATCCACAAAAAAGGAAAACAAAACAAACAGCAAAACTAAAAAGGGAATTGGATCACTCTAACAAACAGTGTATAAATCCTGCTTCTCCTTTCACTGTCTTTGCAATGTAGGACAAAGCAATTGATGGTAAAGCTCATTCCATTAATACATATAAAATTATTGAGTATATTACAATTATATACAATATCAATATATATTTAATTTTTTAATGTTCACTTATTTTTGAGAGAGAACGCAAGTAGGGAAGGGGCAGAGAGAGAGGAAGACACAGATTCTGAAGTAGGCTCTAGGCTCTGAGCTGTCAGCATTGAGCCCATCGCGGGGCTCAAACCCATGAACCGTGAGATCATGACCTGACCCGAAGTCAGATGCTTAACCGACTGAGCCACCCAGGCATCCCAAGACATATTTAAAGAAATAACCAAAATAATACAATAAACAAAGCATTCCACACTAATGTTTCAGCTTTTTTTTAAGCAAGGTATTAGAATTAAACTCAAAAGTAGTGTTTTGTCTTCTTCTAAATTAAGAAAAATTTTAGAATTTTTCTTAAGTACCTAATTAAGGATGAGAAGAATGAGGTCCCAAATGTAAAATCATTGTCTGAAGGACTCTGTGGATTTTGTACATAATTTATCTTTTTATTGTTCTTTAGATGCAAAATATGACGGTGTTGTGAAAATCAATTAAAATTCATTATGCAGGAGAAATGTTCATCAGGTTTAAGAATGGTTAAAGGAAATATTTTTTGGGAGGGAGTGATGTGAAAAGGGAGGGAGTGATGTGTAAAATATCTTTTATTATTCTCTAGATAATACACAGCTAGGGATATATAAATGAGAATCAGATTACATGTTGGAGGTTAGAAAGCACACACAACTCTTTCTGGCTCAGTGGATTACAATGGGTAGAACAAGTTCATGGAAAACCTGAGCTACATTTGAAAAAAAAAAAGCCTCAAGTATGTTTTGGAGCAGATATAGTGGAGGCCTAGTGGTTTGAACTTGGTTGGGTATTCAGCTTCAGTTTAAGGATTTCTTGAATTCAGTTTCTCATTTTTACACACCTTAGGGGGATGGATTATATGTGTTATTTGTCCATATATGTACCATTTACATAAAACTCTTATTCATTCTACAGAAGAGGCAGAGATATATGGTCCCTTAAGCAAATCAGTTACATTTGGAATTACAAAGGAATTATGCCCTTTCTCTTAAGGGGCTGCTAGAATTAAGTTTGGAAGGAAAATGGAGAAATGAATTAAATAAGCGCCCTTTGTTAAATAAATAGAATTAGATGTAAAAATAATATTAAATACTAAGTAATATTAAAAATTAAATCTAGAAAAATTTCAAGGAATTCCTGTAGTTGTAAAATATGCTTCACTAGGGAGGAGAAAAAATGACAAAAAAAAAGAAAAGGTAAAATAATATATAGCCTATAACTTATTTTTTTTCAGCATTACAAAGCTAGAAAAAAAATCCTGATAACAAAGCTCACATACCAAGAGCTAGATTATGACTATTTTAAACCTTTAACTCTCTATGGAATATTTGTTTCTAGGACTTTATAGCTACTTGGTTTATGTATGGCAGGAACTGAAGGCTGATATTTATATTAGTTCAATCTGTGAAATATTTTTGATAGGCCTATTTATGATTTAGAACTGCTGAGGATTTAGGTTTGCCTACAGCTCAGGTTTCATGTTAGGTCTGGCAACTTTTTCTTCATGTCACAAAAATTTTTCAACTTGGACACAATAGCCTTACAAAATCATCAGATGGGGAATGTTGACACACATGCATACACACACACACACACACACACACACACAAAACAAAAGAAAACAAAGAAAAACTTAGGAATCCGTGTTTCCTTGTACATTATCCAAGAATGTTGGTAGTGGTCCTTGGTACCTATAGACCTGAGAAATATATGAGACTGTGTTCCAGAAACACTACACATTAATTTCTCACACAATCTTGTGAAGTACACTGTGGGAAAATTGGTGAAATGTTTTCCTTTAAGTCATCCTCTTATTTACACACACACAGAAAATCCTTAACTGGTCTTGCCTAAAGATGAACATAAATTCTTCTTAAACTTTATAACACTGTAGAGTTGACTAACAGAGAGTCACTGTCACTAGACAGGATCAAATTGCTATAGATGTCAACATGCCAAAAAAGATTCTCAGGCAGTAAAGCAACTTTAGAAAATTTCCTCTCCCATGTTTCGTCTTAGAATTCCACAAACCGAGGTAAAGAGAAATGAAATATTTACATTCACATATCATGCTGGTTGCAAAGCTACTTCCTAACACACCCTAATTCATTTTGCTTTCTTTCTCTTCACTTTTGACAAAAGGAAGAAAATAATTATTACAATTAAGCTATATATAGGTAAGTGAAATAACAGTTCTGAATTCTCAATTCCCTGAACTTTGAAAATACTTTTGGCAGATTTGAGTCCCTGGGAAGTCTCATAAATGGAATCAATTTGAGTGACTTGATTTTATTTAAGACTGGAAGACATGTAACACACATACTAAGAATCTCGAATCCAGCATTTGCCAAACATTTTCTAAGGCAACTACTGTGGGAAATATTGGGAGTTGGTAAATTAAAAAGACACAGTTCTAGTCTATGCTAGTCTAGGGAACAGTTCAGTTTACTGTGGTAGTATATTTCAATTATTAAAGGAGGAACATCCCCAGGAAAGATGGCTAATTAATATTTGATAATTATTTATATTAGCTAAATCAAAGAGTCTTCATTTAAATGATTTGTGTATTTTGTACAATGAAATAAGCTTTTTTAAATTTACGTTTTATTTATTTATTTTGAGAGAGAGAGAGAGTGAGAGAGAAAATCCAAAGCAGGCTCCACATTGTCAACCAGCTCACAAACTGTGAGATCATAACCGGAGCCAAAGTTAGATGCTCAATCAACTGAGCCACGCACGTGCCCCAGAAATCAACTTTTATTATTATAAAATTTGGGTGACTTCATTACTACGTGCAACAGATTAAAAGTACTAGTGTCTCAACCAACCTCTTTGAAAGTTGTAGCATCTAAATCATTTTTTATTCTCCTACCAGTGTTAAAGTATTACTTGTAATAAAACAAAATCTCAGTCAAATATAAAAAAGAAAACCCACCAAAGGGTTTTACTTTAGCTCATTAATTAATCAGTTAACTAGTAATATGTTAAAACCAATACAAAGAACATTTGAGAAACAAGTACAAACAATTGAAATGATTGTCAGGGAAAGATTGTTGGGTTAAATATAAAACTGGTTAATGTCCAACAGGACAATAAACCATAATCTTTCAGGTTATGTTTGCCATAGGACAAAAACGATTTGCATAGCCATCAGAAAAAAAAATATGCAAGTTGATCTCTATCTCTAAAAAGTTATAAAATAGGGGTGCCTTGGTGGTTCAGTCAGTTGAGCTTCTGACTTTGGCTCAGGTCATTATCTCGGGGTTCATGACTTAGAGCCCCGTGTCAGGCACTGTGCTGACAGCTCAGAACCTGGAGCTTGCTTTTTATTCTGTATCTCCCTCTCTCTCTGCCCTCCCCTGCTCATGCTCTGTCTCTCGCTCTCTCAAAATGAATAAACA
This sequence comes from Prionailurus bengalensis, assembly GCF_016509475.1. Taxonomy (NCBI): domain Eukaryota; kingdom Metazoa; phylum Chordata; class Mammalia; order Carnivora; family Felidae; genus Prionailurus; species Prionailurus bengalensis. The sequence continues at coordinate 99,015,362 of NC_057344.1, read as the reverse complement.
TTAAAAATTTTTTTTAAGTTGTAAAATAGCCCACTCAATAGAAAATTAATAAAAAATGAAAACCCAGCACTGTCCTGAAAGAACCGTATTCTCTTTTACTTACTTTGAAGTTCTGGAAATCTTTCCTCACGCCAGCATGCTTTACATGTTAAGACACTATTTTCTGTTCAAGAACTCCAAATAATTTCTCTTTTCTACCTTACATACCACTTAATTGCAGAATCTATTTGACTTGAGTTAGTCTTATTGAATTTTTTTAAATAGACCCATTTGTCAGCTGCCTGACTTCTGTAATAGATTAAAAAAAAATTCTGAGTGGAGAATTTTGCTTCATTTGGAGAACAAAATGTTCTAAACTTTCTACTGTCTAGAATAAGTTCAATATAAAGTTTGTTTATGGGGTGCCTGGGAGGCTTGATCAGTTAAGCCGCCTATTTCGGCTCAGGACATGATCTCACAGTTTGTGGGTTTGAGCCCCATGTTCGGTTTTGTGCTGACAGCTCAGAGCCTGGAGCCTGCTTCAGGTTTTGTGTTTCCCTTTCTCTCTGCCCCTTCCCTGTCTGTGCTCTGTCTCTCTCTGTTTCTCAAAAATAAATAAACGTTAAAAATTTTTTTTTGTTTAGATGTCTGATTGAGATCCAGAAAATCTAAGGCACTTCCATACTTCAATGGGTATATGGAAATTTTAAATTTAGCAGTTGGAATTTAAATACAATGGAAAAGAGGAAGGTTGGAAAACTTTTGATGACAACAGGATTTCAGTTGATGGAATTTAATGTTTGTTAAGCCCCTCAAAAGCAATGCTTTTGGAAATTTCTTTGCTTTAGGGCTTTGTCTCAGATCTAATAATTTATTTGCTTTTGTAAGACAGGGACACAGAGGATTATAGTTGCTATTAGTACGTCAATTTCCTTTCTGTCATATCCATTGTTGTTTCAATGACAATAAGGGAAAAGAAGTTCTCCCAACTGGGTTGGAAGATGGAAATGGAAAACAAACAAACAAACAAACAAACAAACAAAACCTACAAACTTTGGAGTATAGACAAGAAGGAAATCCATAATTTGTGAGGTAAAGGAACATATTGCATGATAAAAAAGAAAACTCATCATTAAGATATTACTACAATTGTATAATAGGATAGAAACTATAAAGCCTGCTTTCTGACATATGACTTGAAAAGAATATAGAATTTTTTAAATCACAAGCTACCCAGTAAGAACCTTAGTTATGTACAAGTTTATCTTTGTGTTGTTATTTTTTTATCCACATCAATGTTGATGTATAGCCCTAATGAGAAACATTAACTGACACTGTGCAATGAGGATAACTTTTTTTTTCATGTTTGTTTATTTTTGAGAGAGAAGGAGGGAGGGAGGGGAAGAGAGAGAGAAAGAGGATCCGAAGTGGGCTTTGCGCTGACAGCAGAGAGCCTGATGTGGGGCTCTAACACACTAACCACGAGATCATGACCTGAGCTGAAGTTGAAGTCGGATGCTTAACCAACTGAGCCACCCAGGTGCTTGGAGGATAACTTCTTCGTGGTAAATAATATTGTAATATTTCCTTCGTGCAGACTTTGACTTCTTGTATTTTTTAAAAGTTAACTAAATTTGCAGTTCTAATATGGCTGAATTTTAGCACTGAACAATAATGCCTAGTTGTTGAGCCTAAGTTTAAGATAACATTAACCGCATTAGCTATGGAATAACTTTCATGAATATATTTATTTACCTCAAAGTTTTACTTTAACATTTCTCATTATTTAATAGTAGAATAATCCATTTAGCTTTTCCAGAAACATAAGCCCCATAGATTACATTGTTTCTGTTGGGTATTAGGCTTTGAATAATGCTGTTTGAATAAAGTATCTATTACCAGGTATGTACTGTGAGAATTTTAAGCAACTATTACGTTGAAATACTGAGTTTCTGAACAAAATCTTAAATTTAAAAATCGCAAACATAATGAAAATATGTAAGCTAAAGTGATTTAAGAATATTTTGAGATTTGATTTTCTCTAATTGCATTTTCACAAATAATTCATATATTTTTATTATGACTGATGTTTCTCATTTACCTAAAATATCATTTTATCACATAGTGGGTTTTCAACTTTACCATGAATCTTTTTTTTTTTTTTGGAAAACTTAATTACAGTGTATATGAATAAAATAGCTTCAAATTCCTTACTATAATCAGGATTAGTCTTCTCTTTTTATCTAAATTAGTATATTTGTTCAAAAATGCCAGCACTGTTGGGGCACCTGGGTGGCTCAGTCGGTTGAGCATCTGGCTTTGGCTCAGGGTTCAGTCCGTGAGTTCGAGCCCCATGTCAGGCTCTGTGCTGACAGCTCAGAGCCTGGAGCCTGCTTCAGATTCTGTGTCTCCCACTCTCTGCCCCTTTGCTGCTCATGCTCTGTCTCTCAAAGATGAATAAGCATTAAAAAAATAAAAAAAAAATTAAAAGCTCTTTTAAAAAAACATGCCAGCACTGTGTTTTGGTCACCACTATCCAGGTTATAGAAAGAGAGCCTGGTCCACAGTAGATCCTTTTTTTGTTGACTGAATGAATTACTGAATGTTTTAATTTGGCAATATTCAATCTGTGTCACTTTAGAATTAATTTAAAACATATAGAACACATTTTTGTAATATTGTTAAGGTTTTTTCAAATAATGTTTTAAAAAACTGGCTAATGATGCTGGCTGGAAAGTTACTCATATTTTGCACAAGTTGTGGCAAAAATAATTAAGGACAACTATCACCATAAGAAAACGCCTATTATGTACAATACATCTCATTAATTTCCATACAATTGTTGATCTATAGTTTAGAAAAAGACAATATAACATTACAAATCATTCACTTCTGATACACAGTCCCTTAAACTTGGTATTTTTACATAATTTTGCTCATAAATCTATCTTACCATCTGTCTGGGCAAATCTAACAGCTTCCCTTATTTTGGCAACTCTGAATGAACGCATTTCTACAGGAAGCCTTGACATATTTATTTTATGCTCTTTCATGAGGGTTACAAAATACGTGCTGCATGATCTAGGAAAAAAAAATGTGCCAGCAACTAAAACCTTAACTGTAAAAAGCTATATATTTTTTCCTTTAAAATCCCTTGAAAATCTCTTATTTGATTTTCCTAGTACTCTTTCTGATAATAGAGAAAGCAAGATAATTCAGCTGTGAAAACAAGCAAAATTTCTTCTAATACAGAACAGCTGAGTGCTTCACTGTCTTTACAAAGAATCCACTCCTGTAGCCACAGGTATTTTTTTTTTAATCAAGTTTATTATGGGCACAGTGCGGTTGAGTAAAGGTTCTCCTTTCTTATTGTAGAAAACTTAGAAGAATGAGAAGGCAGAGAGAGGCTAAATTGTTTTAGTTTGTGTTACATTGGCCTTGAAAAGAAATAGAAGAGGATAATTTAGCCAAAAACAACAAACATCCAGTTACCACAAATTTCAAACTTTCAGGTTTAGAGTGAAAGAGACCCATTAATTCAGGGATGTCAAGGCTGCTGGTGAAATTGAATACAAAAAAATACTGTCCTGTGAGTTGATTTAGCTAAGCTTTCTTAGAAGATAGTGTTGGGGGAATATCTATGCTTGCTATTAAAGCCCCTAGTAAAACAATGGAAAAGGGTGGAGGGAATAGAATCATGTTGTCTAAAGTACACATCCACTCATTCAGAATCCCAACTCTGGCTGCTAAGAGAAAAATACAAGTAACAGTTTCCTGAGAATTGTTAAGCCAACACACTATTAAATATACCACCTAACATTGTTCTTTTCCTCTCCTTTTTCACTCTTGCAGCTACCACATGTGATGGAAGGAATCCAAGTTAAACACTCTCACCAGAGCATGCTCCAAGACAGATGACTGGGCCTCAGGCTTGGCCAATACAATGCACTTCTATTCTCTATTTATTTTTGTAGTTCAAAGACCTGGCAGTAAGCAAGTTGATGCCTGCCATAAGGACCAGTGCACTCCTGATTACTGCCCAGTGACTTTTATAACTGTGTGCCAGCTACTCAGATAGACCACGTATAAAGAGTAGGGGGATTTTTTGGAAGGCAAAGAAACCCTAGCTTCCACTTAAGCTTTGAAATTTCAGATGATGTACTGCCAACTTACAGACCTTGCTTTAATCAGAACAGCCACATGAAAAGGCTGTTTCTATTTACCCTAGGTCATTTAGGAAACCAGTGATAAGTAGGCCGTGCAAAATTTCAACTTCTCTTAAAGTTGGCGTGTTCTCCTCAACTAGAGTTGAGTCTTGATTTCATTTCTGAGTAGAAATATTTACAACCCTGTCACACACTAGTTTTAGCCTTCCTTCTGTCTACCAACAAATGGGCTTTTTAAAGAATGCTTAGGGTTAATGTGGAAGTTTTCTAACAGTGGGCCCATATAGACTTAAATAATGACTAAACTGCTTTACTGGTCTGGTTCAGATTTCATCAGAGACTGACTTTAACTAGAAAAAAATAAATAACATTCTATTTTAGTTTTAAATTGTATATTTATGTAATAAAAAAGTAATCTTGCAGAACTTAAAGTAACAAATGTAATATTTAGGAATTCACTGAGAGAGGAAAAGGTTTAGGGTACCAATTTATTCTTTGGTGTACCATGAATCCTTTGGTTGTTTCTAATACTTTGTTATCCATATCATGAAGAGATTTTGTACAAACCTTGATATTGTGATATCCTGGATATTTATGTTATCAAATATAAACAAAAGAAGTTCCCTTTCTTGATTATTTAGAGTTAATGCTGCACCACTTAAGACTATAAGCTCCCCCCTGGATAGGAAGAGCAAATATTGGTAAAATGTCAGTACTACCCAAAGCAATCTACATATTCAATGCAATCCCTATCAAAATAACACCAGCATTCTTCACAGAGCTAGAACAAACAATCCTAAAATTTGTATGGAACCAGAAAAGACCCCAAATAGCCAAAGCAATCTTGAAAAAGAAAACCAAAGCAGAAGGCATCACATTCCCAGACTTCAAGCTGTATTACAAAGCCGCAATCATCAAGACAGTATGGTACTTGCACAAGAACAGACACTCAGATCAATGGAACAGAATACAGAACCCAGAAATGGACCCACAATCGTATAGCCAACTAACCTTTGACAAAGTGGGAAACAATATCCAATGGAATAAAGACAGTCTCTTCAGCAAGTGGTGCTGGGAAAACTGGACAGCGACATGCAGAATGAACCTGGATCACGTTTTTACACCATACACAAAAAATGAACTCAAAATGGATGAAAGACCTTAATGTAAGACAGGAAGCCATCAAAATCCTCGAGGAGAAAGCAGGCAAAAACCTCTTTGACCTTGGCTGCAGCAACTTCTCACTCAATATGTTTCCAGAGGCAAGAGAAACCAGAGCAAAAATGAACTACTGCGACCTCATCAAAATAAAAAGTTTCTGCACAGTGAAGGAAACAATCAGCAAAACTAAAAGGCAACCGACAGAATGGGAGAATATATTTGCAAATGACATATCAGATAAAGGGTTAGTATCCAAAATCTAAAAAGAACTTACCAAACTCAACACCCCAAAATCAAATAATCCAGTGAAGAAATGGGCAAAAGACATGAATAGATGCTTCTCCCAAAAAGACATCCAGATGGCCGACCAACACATGAAAAAATGCTCAACATCACTCCTTATCATGGAAATACAAATCAAACCACAATATCACCTTATACCTGTCAGAATGGCTAACATTAACAACTCAGGCAACAACAGATGTTGGCAAGGATGCAGAGAAAGAGGATCTCTGTTGTATTGCTGGTGAGAATGCAAGCTAGTGCAGCCACTCTGGAAAACAGTGTGGAGGTTCCTCAAAAAATTAAAAATAGAACTACCCTATGACCCAACAATTGTACTACTAGGTATTTATCCAAGGGATACAGGTAGGCTGTTTTGAAAGGGCACATGCACCCCAATGTTTATAGCAGCACTATCAACAATAGCCAAAGTATGGAAAGAGCCCAATGTCCATCGATGGTTGAATGGATAAAGATGTGATATATATATACGTATCTATATATGTGTATATATATATATATATACACATATATATGTATGTATATACATATATATACACATATATAGACATATCTATCTATCTATATATGTATGTATATACATATATACATATATAGACATACATATATACACACACATATATATATATATATACACACACACACACACAATGGAGTATTACTTAGCAATCAAAAAGAATGAAATCTTTCCTTTTTGAAACTACGCGGATGGAACTAGAGGGTTATATGCTAAGTGAAATTAGTCAGAGAAAGACAAATATCATATGACTTCACTCGTATGAGGACTTTAAAATACAAAACAGATGAACATAAGGGAAGGGAAGCAAAAATAAAATAAAACAGGGAGGGGAACAAAAACATAAGAGACTCTTAAATATGGAAACAAACAGAGTTACTGGAGGGGTTCTGGAAGGGGGGATGGGCTAAATGGGGAAGGGGCATTAAGGAATCTACACCTGAAATCATTGTTGAACTATATGCTAACTTGGATGTAAATTTAAAAAAAAAATAATTAATTAAATAAAACTTTTAAAAAAAGACTGTAAGCTTCCCATACTTTACAACTGTAACAATCTTACAATACTAAAATTTCATTTACATTCTTATCATCTTTCCATCTTTTGTGCTACAGTTGTCATATTTAATTTTTAACCACATCTAACAACTGTTAATTTTTTTTATTTTTTAAATTTTTTTTAACGTTTATTCATTTTTGAGAGACAGTGAGAGACAGAGCATGAGCGGGGAAGAGGCAGAGAGAGAGGGAAACACAGAATCTGAAGCAGGCTCCAGGCTCCGCGCTGTCAGCACAGAGCCCGACGCGGGGCTTGAACTCACGAACTATGAGATCATGACCTGAGCTGAAGTCGGACGCTCAACAGACTGAGCCACCCAGGAGCCCCACAATTGTTAATTTTTTATGTTAAAGCATTTTATAAGGAAATAAGGAGATAAAAATTACTTTTAAACTTACCTCTCCTAGCCTCTTTATTTTTTTACCGTTCCTAGTATCTTCATTCTTATAGAACCAAGTTTTCATCTGATATCATTTTCCATCAACCCAAAGAGCCTTCTTTAGCATTTCTTATTGTACACATCTGCTTACAATGAATTGTCTTGATTTTTATTCATCTCAAATGTTTTTGTTTCATCATAGTTTCTGAAGGATACTTTAACTGGAAATAGAATTCTGAGTACACTGATTTTTTTAGCACTTTAAAGAAGTCTTTCTTGCTCTGGCCCACATATTTTGTGATGTGAAATCAGCCATTATCTGTATCATTGTTTCCCAGAATGGAATGTGTTCTATTGAACTAACTTCTTGGTTTTCCTTTTACTTTGATTTTCAGCTAGCTAATGGCTTTTTGGATCTGTCAGTGGATAGTAGATATTAATTATCAAACTTGGGAAAAATCCAGACTTTATAGCTTCAGATATTTTCCAACCATATTCTCACTGTCTTCTATGTTAGATTACTGGATATTGTCGCTCAATTCTCTGAGATTGTGATAACTTTTCTTTCTTTTATATTGAATTACACTTGACACATAATGTTACATTATTTTCAGGTGTACCACATAGTGATTCAACAACTCTGTATATTATGCTATGCTCACCACAAGTGTAGTTACATTTGTCACCATATATGCTGTTACCACTGACTTTATTTCCTGTGCTATACCTTTCATCCTCATGACTTAGTCATCCCCTAACTGGAAGTCTGTCCTCCAACTCCCTTTCACCCATTTTGTTCAACCCCCATCCCATCCCCTCTGGCAACCACCAGTGTATTCTCTGTATTGAAGAGTCTGTTTTTTTTAGATTTAACATATAAGTGAAATCATTGTCTCTATCTGACTTATTTCATTTAGCATTATATCCTTTAGTTCCATTCATGTTGCCACAAATGACAAGATCTCATTCTTTTTTATGGCTGAGTAATATTCCAATAGATATAGATTATAGATATAGATATTGATATAGATATGGATGATATAGATAATGATATAGATGGTTATATGGATATAGATGTAGATAGACATAGATATAGGTAGATATAGATATTGATATAGATATATGCACCACAGCTTATTTATCCATTCATCAATAGAAAATACATGGATACTTGGGTGGCTTCCATATCTTGGCTATTGTAAATAACGTTGCAATAAACATAATGAAGTATTTATCTTTTCAAATTAGTGTTTTCATTTTCTTTGGGTAAATACCTATTATTGGAATGGTCAGATTGCATGGTATTCCTATTTTTAATTTTTTAAGGAAACTCCATAACTGTTTTCTACAGTGGCTGTACCAATTTGCATCCCCACAAACAGTTCAAGAGGATTCCTTTTTTTCCATATCCTTGTCAACAACCATTATTTCCTGTCTTTTGATTCTAGCCATTCTAAAAAGTGTAAGGTGATATCTCACTGTTTTTTTTTATAAATGTTTTTATTTATTTTTGAGATAGAGAGATACAGAGCATGAGCAGGGGAGGGGCAGAGGGAGAGGGAGACACAGAATCCGAAACAGCCTCCAGGCTCTGAGTTGTCAGCACAGAGCCTGACGCAGGGCTTGAACTCACGGACTGTGAGATCATGACCTGAGCTGAAGTCAGATGCTCAACCGACTGAGCCACCCAGGTGCCCCCTCACTGTGGTTTTAATTTGCATTTCCCTGATGATTAGTGATATTGAGCATTATTTCATGTGTCCATTGCCATCTGTATGTCTTCTTTGGAAAAATGTCTATTCAGGTACTCTTCCCATTTTAAATTATTTATTATTATTATTATTATTATTATTATTTTGGTATTGACATATAAATCTTTATATATTTTGGATATTAACCTGTTTTTCAGAGATACTACTTGCAAATATCCTCTCTCATTTGGTAGATTGTCTTTTTGTTTTGTCAATGGTTTCCTTTATTGTGCAAAAGCTTTTTATTTTGGTGTAGTCCTAGTAGTTTATTTTTGCTTTTGTTTCATTTGCCCAAGAAGGTATATCTAGAAAAAATGTTTCTATGGCTGATGTCAAAGAAATTACTGTCTGTATTTTCTTGTACGAGTTTTATGGTTTCTGACCTCACATTTTTCTTCAATCTTCTCTTCTCTTTTCTTAATATTGGCTAATTTCTATTTTTATTCAGTTTCATTTATTTCTTTATTTTTTTTCTGTCACCTTTAACCCCAGCAAATAATTTTGGATATAGTACTTTTCTGTTCTAGAATTTTCCAATGGTGGTACTTCCTCTTTCCCCATAGTTTCTATTCTCCAACAAGATTCCCTATATATAAAGACCATATTTTCCTTCAGCTCCATAAGCAAATTTATAATAGCTTTCAAAACTCTTGGTCTGTTAAATCCAAAATCTGGGTCATCTTAGGACTGGTTTCTATTCATGGCCTTTTTTTCCTTGCCTATAGGTCATATTACACTTTTTGAAAAAATTCCTAGTACATTTTGATTTAATATTAAGTATTGCATATGTCATAAGTGTACCTTATTCTGTTATATTTCTCTGAAGAATATCACTTTGAATTTTAGTATGTAGTGCAATTACTGACTAATCATTTTGAAATTTTAAAGGTTCGGTTTACATTTAAAGGTTCAGTTACATTCATCTGTGGAAAGCCTCTGTTTTCCAAATCTCCTTAATTTGGTAGGACTCAACCTCTGAACTCTGACTCACCTAAGTATATATCGTTGAGGCTTGGTGTTAGGCTTCATAAGTATATACCTAAAGTGGGTATTACTCTAGGTAGGGCATAGTACTTATTTCAAACCTATGGCCTTTCTGGAGTCTCAGCTGGATGATTACAGTTTAAGTGGTTTCTATACTGTACCTGTGCCATAACTCCAAAGAACTCCCAGTTTGGCTCTCACCTTTAGTATCTTAAGTTTGTTCATAAAACACACAACCAATGCTCTCTAGTAAGCTTTGCACAGTCTCTCCTAATATATGTACAACCCAGCCCTCAGCCCAGAACTTGCACTGGACCCTCAATTAGTGTTCTCTCTATCCAAATGTTTCTATGTTGTTTCACCTCCCTGTACTGAAATCAAGAATTTATATCCAAGCAGAGACATTAGAGCTAAATCTTCACATAAAAGCACTTTACTACATGAGGTACAGAAGAAATCATATTCCTTTTAATACTAAACAAAGTGTCTTCTCCTAAATTGTTCACATAATGTCGATGCCTTTCTTCCCTCCCTGGCAATTTCACCTCCTGAGAAAACTCCCATGAATGCTCGAAGTTACTGAGCCCAAGGGATCAAATCTTCCTACTTTTACTGGTAGGAAATAAGAAAGGAATGCTTTCTTCAGCTGTCAAAAATCTCTTACTGCTCTTTCAGCTGGGTCTCTGTGGTGTTGTTGGTCATGCTAAAATAAGATGGTATGTTTGTTTGCTGAGGTTCATTTAAGCGGAATTATTTCAGGGGAAGGTAGGTTGGCGGGAAGATAAGGAAGTCACATCTTCTCTTTGGAGAGAGCTCATACTACCACTGCTTCTAGCCCTGCTGCTGATCCCACCAGTGCTATAAGGCAGGAAGGTAGTCAATGGTGCCAATCATCCTGGCCTGCCCCCCTGAGAACATAACTAGTTCACCCTCACCATCAAACTGAATTTGCCCTTTATCTATACATCTTAGACTATATCAAAGGCCTGAGATTCCTTTTCACCTCTATCTTCACTAATTTTCTCCTTTATTGATATAACATGCCCTGTATCCAGGGTTCCCCCAAATAAGTCACTAAATAAAATAGTCTCATTTTAGTTTACTTCTTAATTTTAGCAGCCCAGTTTTCTCCCCAGAGACAATTATATTTCAGATATTTGGATAATCATTTGGTGTTATCCAACATCCTAACTCTGTGCTGCTCACTTTCTTTTATAAAATTGGTGCATTCAAGGTACACCTGAATTTAACTTGATGCTAGTCACCAATACTCACTCTCCAGCACCAATGTAAATAAGCATATGGAGCCTATGACCACACATTTGAGATGTTACCCTAACTGCCCTCACTATACTGTCTCCCTCCTGAGCACCTTTTAATCGGTAGTATATGTGACAATTCTTCTCCTAGGTTCCTCCTCTAGCACTGAAGCACTCCATTCCCTAGGTGCCAAGAATATTGTCTTATGATAGTTCACAGTTGAGTCTATATTAAGAAAAACAGCAGTAGAATAGTTAACTGACCTGGTGTTTGCATTTCTGCTGATACCAGAACATCAGGTTATTCAGAAAAGCAACCAATGTAGAAAAAGAAAACAAAACAAAACTATCAGTTGATTCTCTGACAAAGCATACAAATAAACAAATAAAATCCTGAGATTTTTTTATAACTATCTCTAGTCTAGACACACTATTTTCATGATCAAAGTAAAGAGGCAGGTGAGCAGCAAGAATCCCTTCTGTTATCTTGATAATGTCTTACACAGCTCTAAGAGACAAAAATTGCATTGCAGTGTCTCTGAGTAGTGCCCCTCAGAGTCATGAAGTGCACAAGGTACACAAATATATATAGCCCTACTAAGAAGACATATTTTTTTTCTTCAAAACTACATTCTATGTTTCCTCAACATGATTTCCGTAATGGAAAACTACTTATAACATTAGAGGGTATCAATAAGTAAGCACTAGAATATAACTCCAGACCATAATTCCACCATAACTCACAGTCGTAATTGGAGTGCTAGAGTAAAAGCTTTCTTGCAAGTCTATGATGGACTGATTGTTGAACTTGAAATGAATTTTCCCTTATAGAAGTTGTAGTGTAATAGTGGCCAAATTTCTTATTCACCAAAGCCTATTACATCTATAATTTAGTGTATGTAGAAAAATAATACTTAGTAAGCTAATTTTTATTTTGCTACAGTGCTTGGTTCATGGTTAGTATACAAGAAATGTATGTCGAATGACTGCATTCATAAAATATGCATGTGCAACATTGCTTCTATGGAAACATGGTTGAAATTCTGATTCAGTTCATAGCTACCATTAGACATTAGTGTCCTTTACACATCCTTTCTTCTCCAGCCCCAATTCCAGCAGCTGGATCAATATTCTACCCTATTCCAGGCATCACTTCAAAGGAAGTTAAGGTCTAAGGATTTCTAAATTCTCTCTTCCTAAAGGGACCTACAGGTGCTAACATGCACCAAGCAATCTGATGAATGATGGTGTCTTGGGAGAGAGAAGTAGGTTGGGTGGAGTACTGGAAGAGAAGCAGGGCAGTGGTTCTACACAGTGACAGCCAACGTGGGGCTTACTCTGGGGATGTTTGTGGGAGAGCAATTCCTCTAGCAGCCGCATTTCCAATTTGCAGTCGCTGAGATGCCAAAACATGGATCCTATTCTGGAGCAATAGGGAAAATGGTCATTTTATTGACCACAGTTATGCATACTCTTTAAGTGGCTTAAAATTGCCATCTTAAGAGGGGATGACATTTTCAAACTGGATCCAGATGAATATTTAAATGAAACAAGTCTTTGGGGACAGATACAACTACAGGTGGAAATCAGATCTGGCAGGCAGAACACAATATTTAAAACAAATGGCAACAGAACATGGCATCAGAGAAATATTAACAAGGGATTTCCACAGTACTGACTGGAAGTCCAAGACTAGGTGATATTATAACTACATAGACAAGCAGAGAGGGAGACATGAAACAGGCAGTATTCTTACATGAGGAACTGCTGAGTAGCAGAAGGCAGATACAGGGGCAGACAAAACTCTGGTCCTTGAGCTATAAAAATGACTAAAATCAGACAGAGAGTTCCTGCCACATATGGGGAAACTACTAGGCCTAGGTTTAAGGAATACGGAAGAAGTCCTTTAGGTAGAACAGGGACATAAAATTAGAGTCAGATAGGTTGTTCTAGAGAATTTGATAGAGTGTTCTCAATTACTCAATAATACATAAAGTCAAGGCGAGTCCCTGAAACTAGGAAGACAAATTATTTTAGATTTGAAAAAAGCCAGATATCCCAGAAATCTAGGCCTAACTGTGTCAGCCAGTCTAGACAGCAGGTCTTCACATTTTCATTTTCCTTTTCTTCCTACTTTATCCCACTTTCTTCTTTTAATATCAATATATCCTTGTGCCTCAAGCCTCACTTAAATGTAATTCATTCTGTAGGCTGAATTTCATATGCTCCATTGCAGTGTAAAGCAAATGCTTTGGTTTACCTATTTCTACATTTTCTATAGTTTTCTCTTCATCTACTACCTTATGTGTTGTCAGTTTCTGTTTCTATCTTTGGTTTTTGGGCTTTCAAACTGCATTTCTTTTTATGTTTGCCCCATACCTGATATAGCACCTTGTACCATTAGGCAGAATATTTTCTGAATAGAGTTTCATATTTGTAGTCTTTAAAGAATCTTTACTTTGATACCAAGTGACACCCTGAATAAACCATCCAAATTACCAGGGTCCATTTGAAACTGGCAGTAAATAGAATTATGAAAAAATCCAAAGTGACTACATATAGAATTCTTTAATAAAGTCTGGTGACCACACACATGGCATCCATTTATCAGAGTAGAATTACTCATAAGGTTACCTAAATGATTTCCCAATTTAGTATTTTCACAATTAATCTTTCATTGATTAATAATCTGGAAGCAGAAGAAACCCAAGCTCAGAAACAGACATGAACTATCTTGGATATTTTGGAAACTTAAGCAAAAGCATCTCAGGATTTACATTTACCTTGAACAGGAGCTGCAAAGAAAACTAAATGAGCAGCAATCTCAGTTTATCCCTGAGATTCCAAGTGCTTCAACGTCCCCCCTTAGAGTTTTCAGGCACTAAATTAAGGATCAAAAGAATTTTTACATAAATGTATCAGATTGTAAATATTTGCTTTTTTGTTTCAACCTTTTATTCAAATTTTCGTTAGTTAACATACAGTGCAATACTAGTTTTGGGAGCAGAATTCACTGATTCATCACTTACATACAACACCCAGTGGTATCACAAGTGCCCGCCTTCATACCCATCACCCATCTACCCAATCCCCTGCCAAAATCCCCTCCAGCAACCCTCAATTGGTTCCCTATCATTAAGAGTGTCTTATCATTCCCCCTTTTTTATCTTCCTTCCCCTATGTTCATCTGTTTTCTTTCTTAAATTCCACATATGGGTGAAATCATGTGGTATTTATCTTTCTCTGACTGACATTTCGCTTAGCATAATATACTATAGCTCCATCATTGCAAATGGCAAGATTTTATTTTTTGATGACTAATATTCGATTATATATACACACATACACATACCACATCATCCTTATCCCTTCATGAGTTGATAGGCATTTGGGTTCTTTCCATAATTTGCCTATTGATGATAATGCTTCTGCTATAAACAGCAGGGTGCATGTGCCCCTTCAAATCAGGATGTTTGTATCCTTTGTGTAAATACCAGATAGTCAGTATGGAGTTTCCTCAAAAAGTTAAAAATAGAACTACCCTATGACTCAGCAATTCTGTTATTATGTATTTCCCCAAAGTTTTGTTGATAGCTAATGAAATAAACAAAGGTCATTTAAAAAATAAAATAGATAGACTCAAGATTAAAGTCTTCCTGATCACTTATGTTTAACAATTTCCTAACATATTAACATTATTTACTATGTTTTAGTCAGTTTTCAATAAAACAAAATAGAAGCTTTGTACTTTATTATTATTATTATTTTCTTTCCACAAGAACATATTTTACTTGAAGCTTTATACTTTGAAAAAGGCAACAATAAATGGATTTAGTGTAATCTCAGAACAATCTAGGAGGCAAAGCAACATAGGTGGAAGCTTCATTCTACTTTTTTTTATTTGCTGTAATATGTTTCTTAGGATATAATGCCACCTAGAAAGTATTATAAACAAATTCTAAATCAGAATCAGATCAAGCTTCTACATATAACTATCAATTTATAGAGAACATAAGAAACAGAATACAAGCTAAACAATACCAAAGGGATGTAATTAGAAAATTTCAAACACCATAAAATTATACAGATCAAATTGCCTTCTTTCTTCTGCAAATAAGGTTTAAGGGAAAAAAAAAGAAGTTTAAAACAAAGAGGGCTTGAAATTATCAGAGAAATCTTATTCAGTCCAATTTTAATGTATGGATCTTATTTGTATCTTGATTCTAACAAATATTCTGTAAAAGAAATTTTGAAACCATCAGAGAATTTGAACACTAGCTGGATATTACATAATATTAAGAAGTATTCTTAATAATTTATTTATGATAATAGACATTGTTTCTGTTTCAAGAGGAATGCTTATTAATTACAGATCATACTAAAATATTGAAGGTGAAACACTATGATTCTTGACACTTTTTTTAAATAAACCACAAATAGCAGGATAACAAATAACAAATAACAAACCTCAATTGTCAAAGGTTATTGAGAAAGCAAGATTGGCCATGAGTTGATAACAACAAAACAGTACATTATTATTATTATTATTGTTATTATTATTATTAATGTCTCTACATATTCATATATTTAAATTTTCTCTTGATTAATGTTAACAAATAGTCTCAGACATTACATTTATTAAAAATGTATTGCTCAGTATAGTGATATAGTAGACCCTTAACACAAGTTTGAACTGCATAGGTCCCCTTATATGCAATTTTTTTCACAAAATAAATTGGAAACACTTTTCAAGATTTGTGATAATTTGAAAAAACTCACAAACTGCATAGCCTCAATATATAACAATATTAAGGGAAATGTATGTCGTGAATGCATAAAATATATGTAGATACTAATCTTTTTTATCATCTACTACAATAAAATATACACAAACCTATTATTAAAAGTTAAGAGTTATCAAGACTTATGCACACAAACACTTATAGACCATACATGGCCCCTTTGCAGTCAGTACTGTAAACAAATACAACTATGAGTATTAATATTAGCAGCATAAAATTAACTGTAAGGCACACTGTACTGTACTACTTTGTATAATAATTTTGTAGCCACCTCCCATTTCTGTTGCTCTGAGTTCAAGAGTTTTGAGAATTTTGGGGTGCCTGGGTAGCTCAGTCGGTTGAGTATCTGACTTCAGCTTAGGTCATGACTCACCCCATGTCAGACTTTGCGCTGACAGTGTGGAGACTGCTTCAGATTTTGTCCCCTATCTCTTTGTCCCTCCCCCACTTGCTCTCTTCTCAAAATAAACATTAAAATTAAAAAAAAAAAAGAGTTGCAAGAATCTGCTTAAATGGCCAGGGGACACTAATCTTCTGCATCAGCAGTTTGTCTCCTCAGTAAATTGTATATTAAGAAAATCATTGAGGAGGGCACTCGGGATGAGCACTGGGTGTTGTGTGTAAGTGTGAATCATGGGAATCTACCCCCAAAACCAAAAGACATACTGTATACACTGTATGCTAGCCAACTTGATAACAAATTACATTTAAGAAAATAAAAATAATTAAAACAAAATTTCTTTGGGGGTGGGAGAAAATCATTGAGGAGAAAGAATATCTGCCAGAACAGATTTTTAATGCAGACTAAAGTGCCCAATTCTGGAAAAAATGCCACAAAAGACATTTATTAATAAGGAAGAGAAGCAAGCACAAGGATTTAAGGCAGGAAGAGACAGGCTAACTATAGTGTTTTGTGCAAACACAGTCAGGTTTATGATCAGGACTGCCTTTATATATAAAGTTGTTAAGTCTCCAGCCTTGAGGGGAAAAGATAAACACCAGCTGGTCAGTCTTTTGGTTGTACAGCAAGACAGCCTGGACAACAAAAACCTTTAGTCTGGATTGGTTCGATTGATGCTTTGTCCCTGAAGTCAGAAGGTACGTGGACAGTAAAAAACTGCCTTTTAATGTTCTTTTGATATTGGATAATGCCTCTGGCTACTGAGAACTCCATGAGTTCAAAACCAAAGGCACTGAAGTGGTCACCTTGTCCCAAACACAATGTCTCTGATTTAGCCTCTAGATCAGGGGGTCATAAAGACTCTAAGGCTCATTACACATGGTACTCTATGGAAATAATTGTCAACACTATGGAAGAGAACCTCAATAGAGAGAACACCATGAAAGTCTGGAAGGATTACACTATTGAAGATGCCATCATTGTTATGGAAAAAGCTGTAAAAGCCATCAAGCCTGAAACAAATTCCTTTTGGAGAAAACTGTGTCCAGATGTTGTGCATGACTTCACAGGATTAATGACAGAGCCAATCAAAAACCTCATGAAAGAGAATGTGGATAAGGCCAAAAAAAAAAAAAAAAAGAAAAAAAAAAGAAAGAAAGAAACAAGAAAAAAAAGTAAAGGGTGAAGGGTTTCCATATATGGATCTTGGAGAAAATCAATAGCTCACAGACACCAAAGCAGAGGGCCGAACAGAAGATGACTTGATGGAGATGAGTGCTTCCGAACCAGTGCCAGATGATGAGGAAGAAGAAGCAGCGCCAGAAAACAAATTGACGTTAGACAATCTGGAAGCAGGGTTGCGATTTTTCAAGACTGCTTTTGACCTCTTTTATGACATGGACTCTTCTACGAAATGGCCACTGATAATAAAACAAATGGTAGAAGATGAATTGGTACTGTATAGGCACATTCTTAGGGAAATAAAAAATCACAAAACCCAGAAAGAAAGTATAATGGATTTTTGTAGTTACATTGAGTGTGCCTGCCTCTCTTGCTCCCCCTTTTGCCACCTCCACATCTTCCATCTCTGCCACCCCAACAAGACTAACCCCTCTTCTTCCTCCTCCTCAGCTTTACTCAACATGAAGATGATAAGGATAAAGATCTTTATGATGATTCATTTCTACTTAATGAATAGTTAGTGATTGTCATGCCATGCAGTTCATAAACTTATCTGTTGTGCATGTGTGTCTTCATATGAAAATCTAATAACTGTATGGCAAGAACTGTGTCACCATCATCATCATCATCATCATTGCCTAAATATTCATCATGTAGAACACCATATGCAAGACTTGTGTGGAAGGGGATGGCCTATTCTTACATAGGTATAAGGTAAGTGCTATTTATTATAAGATTAATATTGTGTTAGTTTTCTTGCTGTTTTAAAACTGCTTTCAAAGAATTACATTACCCTACCGCGTGCCTCTCTCTTTTCTAATTGGAGAAAATGCATATCACCTTATCATCACAAGTAAATTTTTTAAATGTAACAATGTTTCTTCCCAATCATGAATTATGAATATAATACTGTATGTTCGAAACATTTTATTTATTTTTTTAAATTTTTTTTAACATTTATTTATTTTTGAGACAGAGAGAGACAGAGCATGAACAGGGGAGGGGCAGAGAGAGAGGGAGACACAGAATCTGAAACAGGCTCCAGGCTCTGAGCTGTCAGCACAGAGCCCGACACGGGGCTCGAACTCATGGACCGTGAGATCATGACCTGAGCCGAAGTCGGACACTTAACCGACCAGGCTACCCAGGCGCCCCATCTGAAACATTTTATAATGACTCATTCTTCAGTGTGTACGTTAGGCTATCATAAAGCAATTATATTGCTGCTTTTTGTTATCATCAATGCATGAATCATTGCACCTATAAGGATTTCTTCTTCACATTATCTTTTCATTTTTGATATATAGCATTAGTAATACATACGACATCTACAGTGTTTTGTATCCTATAAGAAAATAATAATGTCGCCTGGCTGGCTCATTAAGTAAAGCATATGATTCTTGATCTTGGGGTCATGACTTCAAGCCCCACATTCGGCATAGAGCTTACTTTAAAAAAAGTAAAAGAAAAATAAAAAAAATATGTATAAGATAAGATAGACTGCTGGTCCTTTAAAAACAGAGAGAGAAAGAGACTCAAAATAGAGGCCAAAACGAATCATCATGACAAAAGAAAAATGAAAACCCAGAAAACAATAAAAAAATTTTGCCAAGTTCTTCTAACAACAACAATAAAATATTGATGTAGGTACTAACAGATGATTCCTCTTGTAAACAGATGATATAAACATAGTATCAATAATACATTGGAGTACTGTAAATGTATTTCTCTTCCTTATCATTTTCTTAATAACATTTTCTTTTCTCTAGCTTACTTTAAGAATACAATATATAATCTACAGAAAGGATAAAATATATGTGAATCAACTGTTTATGTTATCAGTAAGACTTCCAGTCAACATTAGGTTATTAGTAATGAAATGTTGGGGAGTAAAACTTATGCAGGGGTTTTTGACTGCATGGGGAATCAATGCCCTGACCCCTGAATTGTTCAAGGGTCAAGTATATAATTAATTATATACTTGATAATATATTTACTATGTATATATTATATATAATTATATATTTGACAATCTAATTGATCTTTTTTCAAATTGATATTATTGTTTCCAAATAAATTTTTCCAAATTTATATATATGTAAATATACCCATCTGTATATTTTATATATATGTATACATATATAAATATGTATATTTATACATATATGTGTATATCACTACCTTGCTTAATTCATCTATTAAATTTAATCATTTTATATATATTATTTTAGATTTTCTCTAAATACAACATCTCATCATCTCTTTTCTCAATTGTTTTCTAATGTAGTAAGAAGTAAGTAATGTTTTCTAATGTAGTATGTAATATGAGTGATAAAAATGATTGTCAAGTGCTTGCTTACAATGGTAATGACCAGGTAAAGTTAAATATAAGAGTTCCTGTGGCTAAAGTCAAGGGAATTATTTCAATAGCCATATATGCCCCTCAAATTTGCCCTATTTAGAACAATTTAATGAAACAAGTTATGTTTATATATGAATGTGTTGAGGAATTTTCTCTTTAATATATTGTCCCTTAAAAATACTTTATAGGAAAAAAGAATAAACTAACCCCTGGGAAAGGCCTTGTCAGTCGCATCTGTATAATCCTTAGCTTGAGCTGTAAATAATTACCCATGAAATTTTACATAGATACAATGAAATTTAAAAAGGATATAAAATAAAGCTTTTAAAATTAATGAGACAACCAACCATATAGAATGTGCCTTAATAAGATACACACACTTCAGAGAGCAATAAAGTATAATTTTTTATGAAAAATATTGAACCACAGAAATAGATTCATATCCTGCAATACTCGTGAAAGTTCCTCTGAGATTTAGTTTGGTAGTTAATAAACATTTACCACTGTCAAAAACTTGTCTTCTTATTTATCTTGGGACACAATAGAAGGAAATAGTCTTGCACAGCGAGAAAAACAGTGCAGTCAACTAGAGATGAAGGACAGAGGCTCTGGAGGCACATTAACTGAGTCTGTTCTTTTTTCTTTTTTTAATGTTTTTTTTTAATTTATTTTGAGAGAGAGAGAGAACGTGAACAGGGGAGGGACGGGGGGGGGGGGCAGAGAATCCAAAGCAGGCTCTGTGCTGCTTGAACTCACTAACTGTGAGATCATGACCTGAGCTGAAGTCTGACGCTTCACTAACTGAGCCACCCAAGTGCCCCTCACTCTGTTCTTATTAGTGAGTGAGGACAAGCTGCTTAACACCCACTAACTCAGTTACTGAAGCATAAAACTGAGATCATAATAGTTCATCAACTCAATGGATTGAATAAATGAATTATTACCATAAAAGCTCTTAAAGCAGTGCCCATAAAGAAGAAATGCACAATGTCATTGGCATTATTATTTTTATTGGTTATATCCATTATTATCAAATGTAAGTTATTAGAGACATGGACATAAAGTTAACACAACAGGGATCTTTAGCTTTAGCTCTTCATCTGTTAACATTTCAAAAAAACAATATTAAACATAGATCATTTCCATTTACATATTGATTTCACAAATAATCAATAAATGCTTACTACATGCCAGGCATTGTACCTCAAGTGTGCAAATTTGAGTAAAATGTGTTATCCATCCACAAGGTACTTCTAGACAGATAAATTATTAAAAACATCTAAGTGTTACAAGAGATAAGAAAGATGTTCACACAGATTACCATAGGTTACCAGAGGAAAGAGTGGTGGAGTCTCACCAGAGGAGAGTGCCAGAGAAGTTCTTAGAAGGAAGACAGTATTCTAACTCTCTGGAAAAGTTTAGGAGAATTTGTTCACCAGATATTCAGGACCTGGAAGAACATGAAATTTCCAGGCAGTGGGAAAAGCTGGCAGAGAGACACAACGATCCAGGACAGCCTGCTAGGCATGATGTATTACTTTATTTATTCAGCAAGTGATTTTTGAATGTCAGACCTTGCAGATGCTGTCCTGAACAAAACATACATCTCTGTTTTCATGAAACTTGCCAAAATAAATCAATAAGTTGACTGATAAATGTAGTATCTCCGGCAGTGATTACTTATATAAAGAAAAGCAGAGGAAGGGACTAGAGGGAGGTTGGGGAAGAGGTATGTTTGATAAGGCTAGTCCATTGAGATAAAGCTATTGAGTAAAGATGTGAAGGAAGTGAGAGAACAAGCAGACTACAATAGCTTTCCAGTAGAAGAAATAGCAAGGACAAAGACTTTGAGGCAGGGGTTTAGTTACCGTGTTTGAGAAACAGCAAGGAGGCTAGTGTGTGGCTGACATGGAATGAGAGGGAGTCAGGACCTGAAAAGATAAGTGGAAAGAACATGGATGGCCTTTTAGGGGATGGGATGAACTCTGGATTTTATACTGATGAGAGGATTTTGAATAAAGCTGTTCTTTTATCAGATTTGAGTTTGAAAGTACTCTGGCAAATGTATGTTTAGAACGTACAAGGCAGGGGTGGAAGCAGGGAAACCAACCATTGTTTTCCTAATAATCTACAGGACGTATACCAGTGCTAAAACCAGGAGAATAACACTTCTATAATGACAATCAGTCTGATTCGGAATACATTATGAGGTATTGTTAACAAGATTGGCTAATGGACGTGGAAAGTGAGAGGAAGGCAAAGCTCAAAATGATTCCAAGTTTTAGAGACTGAAACAAGGTTTCCACTTACTGGAGTGATAAGATCAGTATTGAGAAACTGAGTTTCCTCTGAGAGCAAATTTCAAAATGTGGATTACACCTTCCACAGGGACCAGCATATTGTAGTAACTGCAAGCTGTTTGGTATGACTGGAGCACCAGACTCAATGGACACATGCTGATAATAAACAAACCTGGGAAGGGGCGCCTGGGTGGCTTAATCAGTTAAGAACCTGACTCCGGCTCAAGTCATGATCTCATGGTTCCCGAGTTGGAGCCCATGTCAGGCTCTGTGCTGACAGCTCAGAACCTAGAGCCTGCTTTGGATTCTGTGTGTGTGTCTCTCTCTCTGCCTTTCCCCTGATAATACTCTGTCTCTCAAAAATAAATAAAACATTTAAAAAATTACAAATAAGGCTGGGAAGTGAGTAGAACATATCACATAGGAGGCTTCATATACCTATCAAGGACAGGTAAATTTTACCTTCCCCAACTACACTTGCCCGGTGTTACATGAACAAGCATCTATTCTTCCAGCTGATACTCAATTACTTCAAACCAATGTCTACTTTTGGCTCCTACACCTCTTGTAACTAGCTGTATGAGAAGTGACCAATAGCTCTGTTTTTTACTTTGAGTCCTTGCTCACCTCTTGCAAGGGACTTTGCTATGGGGGCTTTTGTTTCTAATTTAATAAAAAGAACTAACTTGAAGATCTATCAGAAATAAAAAGAGAAAGAGCTTGAGACAAGATAATTGAGGGTCTTGAAAATCAGCATAGTTCAGACTTTCTGGACAATTAAACAGACATGTGAATTAAAGTATATAGCATGATTAAAATTGTAGTTAAATAAGCTTAATCCAGCAGCGATATCAAAGATAGATTGGATGTGAAGAAGACTGACACTAGAACTAGAATTGATCTGATTGCCAAAAGGAGTCAGATTGGCAAAGGTCATGACAAACCACATCCAATCTCTTCTCTCATTTTTTGACCATTATTTTAATAGCATACTATTATATTATGATATTTATGAGTACTTATGATATTTAACATCTCCCCAGTTGCCAAAAGGAAAATCTAGAATCATATTCACATTTTTCTTTCCCCAATCTCCTATATCTAAGTAGTTACTGGGTAGTATATATCTCAGATTTTTAGTGTTTTTATTTAGCTTTCTCTTCATTCTACTACTTTTGCCCAAGTTCAG
The DNA here is from genome assembly GCF_016509475.1 of Prionailurus bengalensis. Lineage (NCBI taxonomy): Eukaryota > Metazoa > Chordata > Mammalia > Carnivora > Felidae > Prionailurus > Prionailurus bengalensis. The sequence goes on along the minus strand of NC_057344.1, from coordinate 98,992,069 downwards.
GAAATATTGTGTTTTGCCACTACAGATATCCCCCTCTACTTAGATGAAATCATTGCTACATCCTGCTATAGCTATGGTGCTGACAATGGTTGACAGAAACTTTCTTGATGATTTATTTTGACCTAATAACTCAGTGCTGTGCATAGCTTTGTTCCTGGTGGGGTATAAGTGTCAACTCAGCATGTGATTGTAGAATGAATAGATGAAAAAAAATTTTTAATGTGTCTTATAGTAATTTTTGTTTCTTATTTTTCTTCTAGGAAAGTGTACACTTAGTATTCCTCTTCCCTCCTGTTTATACCATGTGTTACTAGTAAATATACATACTAGTTGAAAAGTAAATGGTATAAAAGTAATCATATACTACTGTGTACCCTTAAATTAGATAATAGGTGAGAGGAGTAGAAAATATGAGAAGCATAATTTGAGGTTTAAAGTTTTGTATTCAAAAGTGCATGATTTCTGAGACACAGTAATTGAAACTCCACAATCTGAAATAATCAGTGAATTTCTATAAATAAATATAACTCATGTCATCTATAAATAAAATCAGTAGCTACAATCTTAAGTGGCATGTGAATGAAATATAGTGTAGGATGAATGAATAATTTTCCCTAGTTTCAAGCTAAAATTACATTATTTCTGAATTAATCAGTTAGCTGTCATGATAGACGGTAGGTTAGGAGTTGTAATTCTCCTTTCAGTGGGATTTCAAGATTATAAATTAAATTTGTTATTTTCTTGAAAAAAAAAAACACTTCTTATTAGACTTTTGTTTTGTCCAAGTTTTTGAAATAAGGTAAATTAAGTAATGCCTGAGAGTATTTGAAAATATCCATTTTCAATTTTGAGAAATTATAAGATATCCCTATATCAGTGTCCATAAGAGAGGCCATGTGTGTATCGAAAAACAAAATGAAATTAAAAAAAAACTTTTCAACGCAAGCAGTAGGAAGACCATCTACATTTTCTTTTCATTTTTCTGTTTCTAAGAATAACATAATTGAAAAAAAATGTCTTTAACTCTATGTTATTAGTGGGGTTAATTCAATGAGATGCCAAAAATTATAATAACCTTACATATTTTCCTCATAATGTTTTGTCCATAAAGATAATAACCTTTGGGTGCAATTGTTAATAATTATAGTTAAGGGAGAGGTTGATGATTTGGGGTAATATACACATGAGAGACAATTTTCACTTGAAAAGAAACTAGTTTTAAAAATCTCAGGATTCTTTCTTTGTAATTATATATCAATATGAAACATATCTGATGATTCAAAACATGAAAAAGATAGTTTTACTAGGAAAAATTTAATAAATTTAAAGAATTCTGCCTCTCTATTCATCCTAATCAGAAAAAATTAAACATTTTATAACTGAGTGAATATGTATAACTTTTATTAACATTTTCATTTAGCTACATATTTCCTTTTATTTAAAAATCTAGATGAATAAAAATAGAAAGTGAGTGAGTGTAGCAATAGATCTATATCATGAAATATTCAAAACACTCATATTTGAAGTCTGATTACTTTTGGAGAAAGTATGTCATATAACTGGAATGTATTGATTAAAAATTGAAAAGGTATTAACAGTCTTCAAAAAGCTTAGGTTTTTAGTGGTTTTCTAAGTATATGGTTTATCATCTTTGTTAAAGAATTTGCCAGTAGTTGTTTATTTTTGACAATTTTTGCTCTGTGTATACATTTATCTCAAACATGATAACTAACAATTTCCATGATATTAATAAAACCATATTTAAATACTATATCTCTCTAAATTAAATGTTGATGAAAAGGTTTGTAACTTCTCTAGTGGATCTATGTTTGAAAATTAAGCTCAAAACAAGTTTCTTAATTCTTTCCAGGCTACTTGCAAATCGATGGTTGTTTATTGGGAAATAGATTAAAATATATGCTGTGCTTTTGAGAATACTAAATTGCTTACATTTTAAGAATGGAAAGCATAACAGGGAAAAAAAAGGAAGAGAAAAAAATAAGAAAGAATAATGAGCTTTAATTATTTCTCACCATGGAAAAAGTTTGAGAGAAATATATATACATACATAATTTATTTATTTAGTAATATTCTCCATATTAAATGGTATCACATTGAATAATGCAGTGTTATAAGCAAATCAAGTCATTTTATTCAACTCTGAAGACAAATATTCTTCTGTGGGTGGGGACTATTCATTTTTGCTTAGTACCCATTCTCTCAATTTTCCTTTTTGTAATAAAACTTCCTAATTAACCCAGTGAGTGACTACTTTTTAATGACTTGTAAGCCGATGTGGCCATGTGTGTACATTTAGGCTGACTGTATGTCAGGAAATACTGTTGTGAGTAACTTTAAAGTTACCCCTTTGAAGACAAAGACTCTTCTCCGGGGTGTGTGGGGAAAGACAAGCTGAAAGTAGGGTAGTAAATATGGGGGAACTGCTCTGCCAATTTAGGCTGTTACATAGGAGGGAAATACTTTTTCTGCATATTGGAACACAATATTTTAGAGGCTTTTTGTAACAGCAGCTTAACTTATTCTCAACCTAATAGTGTAATAAAGTGCAATTACTAATGAAAAGAAAAGCCTTAATAACATTTACTGTACAGTACAAATATCATGAAAGTTACTGAATTCTATGCCTATTTGTATAATGCTACACATTTTCTACATTGCAAATATCAGTTGCCTTTTCATATAGTTGGAACAAAGCCAAGAATGAAAAGAAAAGGAAAGAAATAAAGTAGAGGATAAAGAAACAAATTAGAAAGAAAAGAAAACTGGATGGTATAAAATTTTGAAATTTCAGTAAATAAGGGAGGGCAATCTAAATTATTGTTATGTGAAGAGAAACAATTCAAAACAAATTATTTTAATAAAAAAATGTTCATATACTCCTAAACTCTTCCATCGCCTTTTTTTAACATAAGCAGAAAATTATTTCCATATAATCCAGGAAACAAACAAACAAAACACTGAATTTCATTAGACAATTAAATTAATAGTTATTGAAGATATGTATGCTGAATGTTTATGAAGATAGGCATAAATCAATCGGCTTTCAAGAATAAATTGGTATTCATTTATTTTTAAAAATATTTTAAAATTCAATTTAATGTTAAAATAATATTTTCTTTATTTTGACTACATGTTTAGCTAAAAGAATAAGCTTCTCTGAGATCTTTGTATCTTGTCAAATTTTAAGTCAGCTAGGAATTTCTAATTTCATCTATAAGTAAGGAGTTAAATTAAGAAACCAATAATAGGCATTTTAAGTAACAGGATTCCCACTAGCCAGCATTGAAGAGTCACTTTAAAATGTAACATAAAGATGGGATCTTTAGACTCTAATACCATCTTCTCTATGTACATATCTAGTGCTAAAGCCAAATTAGAAAAAAAAAATCCTATTCCCTTTCTTTGAGGCTCAAGTTTCCAACAGATAATTTTTCATGAATAATGGCAAATTTCACAGCTCTGATTTTATTTTTATTCTTCTTGCAGAAAATTCATAAAATAAAACCACATTGCTTTAAAGCAGAACACATGGTTAGTTTTTAGCAGAGAAGTGAAAAATCTCTAGTTTGTCTACCACTGTAATTATTGGCAGCCGTTAAATTCTATATACAACATAAGGCATAAATTAGCTGATCACCAACATGTGTGCAGCCACAAGGTAACAAATATTAAACTTGGGGAGGAAAGGAGAAAATGAAATAGGTTAATAGATGATGACAAAGAGATAAGACATTTAGTTATATGTTGATTAGGTTTTGCTACATGTCATTTGTTTTAGTCTTCAGTGCAAGTTGTTACTCAACATTTTTATGAAAAGAGGCATTTTATGATATCAGTTTTCATTTTTAGTGGTCTTATTGCAAGGTAAACTTCTGCATTTGGGCAAAAAAAATGGCAACAAATGCAAATAGGGCCACATTTTTCTAAAAGCATAAAACTAATGTTAAGTCGCCCTGTCAACATAGATTCAGAGCCAAAAGGGGAAAAAAGAATCAAGTGCCAGAAGTGATTTGTTCCACTGTCCAATTTTACTGAGGACTCTCATTCTACAATTAGAAGCTGATGACAGCTCACCATATTTAACTTGAATGTGTAGGTTCTTTTTAACAAATTTGTGGGGGAAAAGAAAACATCGATGAAGATTTTCACATGCTACAAACAATGTTTGAGTTCTAAAGTTGCAGAGTTATTAAAGAATAGCTTCGATGAAAATATAAAATAAGTAATATGCTGTCCTTCATACACAACTATAATGTTAACAGCCCACTATCAATACAGCATACACCACTGATTTTCTTTGAATCAGTGATGATGGATTTACATTCATTAATTCATAGCTACCCTTATTGGGAAACTGCTGACTGGAGCTCAGGAAACCTAACTACATCACTTACACTCATTGGTATGGGAAAGCAATCAATTAGACCAAAGAGAAAAATGGAAAAGAAGGGAAAATAAACATCACTGACAAACATCCAAAAAGGTGCATTTTAACTACTAAAAACTGACATTTGCTTCATACTTGCAGTTTGCAAATGACTTATATGAACATTTTCTTATTCAAAACTTAATGCTATTTTGAGTAAGCAGGATTTATAATCACATCCATGTTATCAATATGAAGAAGAGATCCATAGTTAAAAGATTCAAAAGACAGAATTACCTGGTGATTAAGACCTAGCCTCTTGTCTGAATTCAACTCCCAGGTCTACCTCATCAGAAGCTTTATGACCTTCTCTAAAGTCAGTTATGGTCTCTTTCTAAACATAGAGACAACAATAGCATCAACTTTAGGGGATGTTCAGAGAATTACATAGGATAATCACCTAATGTACTCAGTATTATCCCTGGTCTCAACAAATGTAATTTTACTATTTCTATTATTTTTATTATTACTATTATTATGCAAATACCCATGATCATCTCAGTATACCTTGCTTGAAATTATAATAAGAACATTTGTTTTCAATGAATTTTAAAACAAAATAATAGCATAAAATTTCAGGTACATGAGATTCAATTGTGAATACTCTTATCTTTGTACATCAAATAAGTAGATTCTAACTCTGGCCTTACCACTGTTTAAAATGTGATGTTAGGCCCAACAATTATTAACTTCTTTGAGACTTCATTGTAATATTGGGTTAATAAAACCTGTCTGCCATACTAACTGAGCTATAAGAATCAAATGCAAAAGGGCATTGAAAACTGCAAAGTACTGCACACATGTAAAATATTATTAGTACTTTGGAAATAACTGTTGGTGAAGTCGAATCTTACCATTGAACTCCTATAGCTTCTCACCATCTGGTATTACCTTACCAATCTTCAACTGAATTGTGTCTTAACACCAATTTCAAAAGAAGTAAAAAGAAAATGCTGTTTAGTCTTGGTAATTTGTGTTTGCAAACATTTTCTTTCCAAAAAAATTTTAACAAAATTAGAGACACTACTAGGTAAGCATCGAGCAAGATAGTGCAGTATCTGATTCATTCATTTCATGTTCAATGTGATCATAGAAGTTAAAATGATGAGACAAAATGGGACCTTTTAGCCAGCACATGTGTTTCATTGTATGTTGAGTTGCAAAATCCTGATCTCTGGATTTTACAGTAATTTCTCTTTTGACTCTTTTCAACAAAAGTAGTTTTGAACATGTGTTAAGCTATAAAACAATACAGCTTTGGAGGGGTTATGGTTAATTCCAGGCTACCTTGTGATTTGTTAACAAATATGTCCGCTCCATTTTGATTTAGATCTTTTCAATTGATATGAGCTAAAAATAAATGGCTTCAATATTTAGACCCTGCATAAGAAATTAGAGCTTCATTGAGAAAAAACAAAATGACCTTGCTAATCCATTGTGCTTCTTTGGAATAGACATAAGAATATAGAGTTTACGAAGAGAAGCAACCTAACATAAGTGTCACTTAGTGAATATTTACTTAACTCCTCTGTACCATTTCTAGGCATTGTGAACACATCAAGGAAAACAACAGAATCTGTGGCCCTATGTAGTTTACACTACTAATGTATTATGCAAGGTAACAGAAAAGCAGAAAGACATGTTTTTATGGGTGTACATAATTTAGCTGAATATCTTAAATTCACCCATATGTATATATGTTTGTGAAAGGTGAATGAAAACCTTGGGGCTTAAGATCGCTAAAGGAAATGTTTCTGTCCATGTCTTAGAACAGATAAAATTAAAATGCTTTCAGTAAATTTGGAAGTCAAGAGGATGCCAAAAAGATGACCCTACGTTCTCCTGTCTTCTGCGCATAAGCATTGCTTTCATATCAGAATTAAGTAGCTGGAGCCTCCACACCACATTCTGTAGTGTGCTCCTATTTTCATGCGATGGATTACACTTGATACAGCTCTCTGAAACTGTTGAATTCTTTTTTAAAGTTTTTAAACATTTATTTATTATTTTTCAGAGACAGAGCGACAGATCATGAATGGGAGAGGGGCAGAGAGAGAGACACACACAGAATCCAAAGCAGGCTTTAGGCTCTAAGCTATCAGCACAGAGCTTGACAGGGCTTGAACTCATGAGAAGTGAGATCATGACCTGAGCCAAAGGCGCTTAACCGACTAAGCCACCCCTGAGCCCCTGAAACTGCCGAATTCTTGATCCTGATATTATTTCCTTTCCTTTCCTACTGTCATTTTGATCTATTCTGCATCACAACCAGATTATTTCATTCATGCACAACTACCCCACTCAAGTCTTACTTGTTCAGGATCCTTTATCCTTTTCCCCAATATTGCTAACTAAAGAGACAAAATTTCTGATCCTTTAATATAAAATATGTTAACTGTATCCAAAATTCTCCTCTTCAGGCCAATCCAGGGGCCTTACTTTCTTCCCAGATACAAGAATAAATATATTATTGGAGCAAATCAAGGGACTCTTCTCAAGGAAGACTCAAGATTACTGCTTTTTATTCCCTAGAAAGATATACAACACACACACACACACACACATCCATTTGCACATGCACACACATATATGTGTGTGTATATATTTTATAGCAGAAAATAAATCCCTTGCCATTAGCTTAGAATATCACCTACATTTGTATAACGGTTACTAGGTCACAGGAGAACATAGAATAATTTCTGTCTTCACTGCATATTATTCAGGTGATATTGGACAAGTTAACTGATACTAACCTTAGTTTAATCAACTAAGGAATCAGAAATATTATATGTGAGAGGATTCTTAGGAGAATTATATGAGGTAATATGCATGAAACTTAGATGTTGTAAATTATAATCACTCTTCCCTTGCAGGAGGGTAAATTTGTCTTTCATCATTAAATTCTCACTTCCGGTTAGTCTGTCTTTGGTCCTGTTCTGGTGGGTATCTGATTCCTCCCTCTCCTTCCAGCCCTCCTGCCTGGAATAATTTTGTTTTGTTTTGTTTGTTTTTAATTTAATATTCGTTTCTGGCACAGCCTTAGGTTTACATAAAATTGAACATATTTCAGAAAGTTCACATGTATTCTTCCCCCTCTCACAGATTCCCTATTATTAACATCTTGCATTAATGCTGTGTATTTTATTTACAGCTGATGAACCAATATTGATACACTATTTTTAACTGAATTTTATAATTTACATCAGGATTCACACTTTCTGTTGCACAATTATATAGATTTTGACAAATGCCTAATGATGCATACCTAGCATTATAATATCTTACAGAGTAGTTTCACTGTCCTAAAAGCCCTGTGTTCTGCCTATTCATTCCTTTCCCATCAACATACCCTGGAAATTACTGTCTCTATAATTTTTCCTTTTCCAAAATGTCATATACATGGGATAATACAATAAGTACCCTTTAATACTGATTTTTCTTTTTTTTATTTTTAAAAAAATTTTTTAACGTTTATTTTTGAGACAGAGAGAGACAAAGCATGAACGGGGGAGGGTCAAGGAGAGGGAGACACAGAATCTGAAACAGGCTCCAGGCTCTGAGCTGTCAGCACAGAGCCCGATGCGGGGCTTGAACTCACGAACTATGAGATCATGACCTGAGCCAAAGTCGGCCGCCTAACCGACTGAGCCACCCAGGCGCCCCCTGATTTTTCTTTTTAACTAAGAAATAGGCATTTAAGTTTTATCCATGCCTTACAGTGGTTTGACAATTCATTTCCTTTTAACATTGAATAATATTCCATTGGTTGGATGTAGCAGTTTGTTTATCCATTCACCTATGGAAGGATACCTTGCTTGTTTATATTTGGAAACTATGAATAAAATTGCTATAAACATTAATGTTCAGGCTTTTGTGTTTTCAGCTCATTTGCGTAAATACCTAAGGTTGCAAATGCAAGATGGGACCATATGGTAAGACTATACTTAGTTTTGCAAGAAACTGTCCAAATGTCTCCCAAAGTGGCTGTAGCATTTTTCATTTCCATCGGGAATAAATGAGTTTGACAGAATTTTAGTCATTTCAAAAACACATTGTTTTAATTTGCAATTCCTCAATGACATAGTATGTTGAATATTTCATGTAATTATTTGATAGCTGTATATTTTCTTTCATGAGGTGTCTGTTCTGATCTTTCTCCCATTTTCAAATTGGGTTGCTTCTTTTTTGATTGTTTAGTTTTAATAGTTCTTTGCATACCTTGTATAAAAGCCCTTTATCAGATATGTGTTTTGCAAATATTTTATCCAAGGCTTGGGTTTGTCTTTTTGTTCTCTTAATAGAGTCTTTCACAGAGCAAAAGTTCTAAAGTTTAATCATATACAAAATAATCAAGTTTTTATTTCATGGATTGTGTTTTTAGTGTTGTATCTATAACTCCTTGCCAATTCAAAAAATCACAGTCGATTTTATCTATATTCTATAGTTCTGTGGTGTCTTTCTTTGTCTATTCTTTCACCAATTCCACAATATCTTGATGACTTAACTTTATCTTGAGGTCTGTAAACTCAGCCCTTAAGCTTCATTTTCCTTCTGTGAAAGAAGGAAATATATTATAGGAAATATATTATATAAATATATATATGTATGTATATATATATGTATATATATAATATAAAGAAGGATTATATTAGGTACTCAGGGTCTCTTGACTTCCCACAGGAACATGAAAATCAATTTGTCCACTATCACTTCTTAACTTTCTTGGATTTTGATTCAGGTTGGATTGACTCTATATATCAAGTGGGAAGAACTCACATCTAAAAAATATTGGCTTCTCATCCATGAACATGGAATATCTATTTATTTAGATTCCTTGATTTCCTTCATTATAATTTTATAGTTATTCTCATATAAATACATCTTTGTTAGATTGATATCTGAGTGTTTCATTATTTTTTGGTGCTAATGTCAATTAGGTTGTGTTTTTTATTTCAAATTTCAATTATTAATTGCTGGTACATAGAGAACAATGGAATTTTGTATAATAACTTTGTATCTTGCAAACTTGCTATAATAACATAATTTATAGGAGTGTTTTGGTCAATTATTTGGTATTTTAAAAAATCAACAATCATGTCATATGATAAGGAGAATTTTATTTCTTCCTTTCCAATATGCATGCTTTTAGTTATTTACAGTGTCTTATTACATTAGCTAGGAACCCCAGTGTGATGTTGAATAGGAGTGGTGAGACAGGTTTTCTTTGCTTCTTTCTATCTTAGAAGAAAAGCATTTGTTTTCTCATTATTATGATACTACCTTTAGGTTTTTTGGAGATGTTATTTATCAAGTTGAGGAATTTCCCCTCTATTATCAGTTTACCGAGAATTTTATCATGAATGGATACTGGATTTTGTTCAAATACTTTTTCTGAACCTATGAAATGATCATATGACATATTATTTAGACTACTGATGTGATGGATTACATTAGTTGATTTTCAAATGTTGAACTAGCCTTGCATACCTGGGATAAATCTCACTCCATGAAGATTATAATTCTGTGTATACATTGGTGGACTCAATTTGCTATTATTTATGTATCCATGTCCAGGAGAGATATTCATCTGTAGTTTTCCTTTCTTGTAATGTCTTTGTAATATCTTGGTAATTACAGTAATGCTGGCTTCATAGAATGAGTTAGAAAGTGTTCCCTCTGTTTCTATTTTCTGGAACTGATTATATAGAATTGGTATAATTTCTTCCTTAAATGTTTGGCAGAATTCACCAGTGAAATCATCAGGCTCTTGTGCTTTATGCTTTGGTTCGTTATGATATTGATTAAATTTTCTTAAAAGAGATTGGCATCTTCAGATTATCTATTTCTCTTTGAGTTTTGGTAAACTGTATTTTGAGGAATTGGTCCATTTCATCTAAGTTATTAAATTTGTGAACATAGGCTTGCTCATATTCCATTATTGTCTTTTAAACGTTCACTCATGGGATCAATAGTGATGGTCTCTCTAAACCTATCCTCCCCTTTGCCCCCGCTCTTCTTTGTTAGCCTGGCTAGCAATTTATCAATCCTATTGATCTCAAAAACCAGCTCATGGTTTCTATTAACTCTCTTTGGTTTCCTCTTTTCAGTTTCATTAATTTTTATTTTCCATTCCTTCTGCTCTAATTTTTATTTTCCATTCCTTCTGATTGCTTTAGCTTTAAAATGCTCCTCATTCTCAAGTTTCCTGAAGTAAAAGCTCAGATTATTGATTTTAGATCTTCCTGCTTTTCTAATATATGTATTCATTGATATAAATCCTCTTTTAAGCACTGAATTTATTACACCCCCATGTTTGTATAGGTTGTATTTTATTTTCATCCAGTTCAAAATATTTTTAATTTATTTTGTGATTTCCTCTTTGACCTATGTATTATTTAGAAGCGTGGTGTTTCATCTCCAAATACTTGGGGATATTCCAGCAATCTTTCTGTTATTGATTTCCACTTTAATTTCATTGTGGTTTGTGCTAACATACTTTGTATGATTTCTGTTCTTTTAAAATTGTTGGTCCAGAATGTGATCTTTCTTGGTTTATATTCCATATGAAAAAAATGTATACTTTACTGTTGTTCAGTGTTATATTCTATAAATGTAAGTTAGAGCAGTTGATTGATGATGCTGTTTAGTTAAAATATGTCCTTATGGATTCTTGTCTATTATTGATAGAACTGTGTTGAAGTCTCAGAAATAGTGGATTTCTTTATTTTTCATTGCAGTTCTATTACCTTTGCCTCACATAATTTATTTGGATGCTCTGTTATTAGGTACATTCACATTACTTCTCAGAGAACTAACCTATTTATCATTATGTAATGGCCCTCTTTATTCCCTTATAAATGTTCTTGTTCTGAAGTCAGCTTTGTCTGAAATTAATATAAGTATTTTAGCTTTCTTTTCATTTGTGTTAGTATGCTATATTGTTCTCCATCCACTTAGTTTTTGTGATTCTATATTTTTATGTTTAAGATGTGTTTTCTGTGGACACAATACAGCTGTGTCTTTTTTTTAATCCACATTGTCAGTCTTTGTTTTTTATTGGTATATTTAGGAATATAGAGATCAATAATCACTCTAAATATATTTGAAGTTTTAAAGTGATTACTGATATATTTGGATTAATATCTATCTATCATCTATATCATATTATGCATTTACATTTTTTAATTTTTTTAAAGTTTTTACTTAAATTCTACTTAGTTGACATATAGTGTAATATTGGTTTGAGGAATAGAATTTAGTGATTCATCACTTATATATAACACCCAGTGCTCAAAATATTAAGTGCCCTTCTCTTTTTTTTTTTAAGTTATTTTAGGGAGAGAGAGAGAGAGAGAGAGCAAGCAGCAGCAGAGAGGGATAAAAGGACAGAAAAAGAGAGAATCTCAAACAGGCTCCACGCTCAGCATGGAGCCCAATGCGGGGTTCAATACCATGACCCTGGGATCATGACCTAAGCTGAAATCAAGAGTCAGACACTCAACAGACTGAGCCACCCAGGCGCGCTTATATGTACCCTACTCAATACTTATCACCCATTTAGCCCAACCCCCACCCACCTCCCCTCCACCAACTCTCAGTTTGTTCTCTACAGTTAAGAGTCTCTTGTCATTTGCCTCTCTCATGTTTTTATCCTTTAAAAAAATATTTTGCTATTTTTCTACCTTATTTCCTTTAACTAAACGTTGTGTATGATTTATTTGTCTCTTCTCTTCTCACATTTATAATTCTTTTAAAAATTTTTAAGTGACTCATCTAGGGTTTGCAGTATACATTTCCAATTAATTCCACATAACGCTGTAAGTTCACAGATAGTATAGATATCTTATAGCAGAGAACTCCCATTTTCTTTCTCCATGCCTTATATTAGTTCTAGCATTCATATTATTTATGAATTTTACCAAATACACTGCTGCTATTATTTATTTTTGGAAAGCTCTATTAAATCAATTAAGAGTAAGAGAAATAAAAGGCTTTATTTCACCTTAATTTGTTCCTTCTCAAATACTCTTCTTTTCTTATGTAGATCCAAAGTTCTCACCTATATTTCATTCATTCTTTCTGAAAAACTTATTTCAACATTTCTTGCAAGGTAAGTCTACTTGCATCATGTTCCTTTAGATTTTGTTTCCCTGAGAAAGTATTTCTCTTTGAATTCTGAAAAATAATTTTCCTGTATATAGTATTCTATGTTGATTTTTTTTTATTTGAACATTTAAATATTTGATTCCATTTTCTCCATGCTATAATAGTCTGTGAATAGAAATCTAATATGGTTCTTATATTTCATCTTCTTTAGATAAGGTGTCCCCTTCATCTCCCCAACCCTACGTCTGAATTTCCTTCAAAATTTTATTTGTCTCTTTCTCTGACGTTAGGACATGATATGCCCAGGTGTAGATTTTTGGAGTTTATTCTACTTAATGTTCTCTGAACTTCTTACCCTCTGGTTTTGTGTCTTTGATTAATGTTGGAAAATATTCAGTCTTTATAATTTCAAATATTTCTTCGGCTCCTTTTGTTATTCTCCTTCTGGTAGTCCCATTATGGGCATGGAACATCTTTTGTAATTTTCTTTGTTTTTGGATATTTTTTTCCTTGATTTTCATTTTTTTTTCTTTTTTGCATTTTGATTTGGGATGTTTTGACTGACCTCAAGGTCACTTACTCTTTTCTAAGTTGTGCCTAGTCTACTAGTGAGTTCATCAAAGGCATTCTGCATTTTTGTTAGTGTTTTTAACTTCTACCATTTTTTTTTGATTCTCAAAATGTCATTCTTTATTTAGGCATTGTACTTGCATTCTTAATTATTCATTTTTTACATTACAGACTTTAGTATATTATTCATAGTTATTTTAAATACTCAGTCTGATAATTCCAAAGTCTCTGCCATATCTGAATATGTTTATAGTGCTTCCTTTTTTCAGATTATGTTTTTCTCTCCACTTTTAGATGACTTGAAATTTTTTGTTGGAAGCTGGACATAATGTATCAGGTAATAGAATCTGACACATAAACCTTTAGTGTGATATTTTTACGTTTACCAGTTTATTAGTCTGTTAGGGCAGCCATACAAAATACAACAGACTAAGAGGCTTAAACAACATCTTAAGCCTTTCTTACATTTCTGGAGGCTGGAAGTCCTAGATCCAGGTTTTCAAAAAGTCTGCTTTCTCCTGAGGCCTCTCTCTATGGCTGATAGAAGACTGTTCACCCTCTGGTCCTTGCATTGCCTCTCTTCTGTGTGTGCCTATCCCTGGTGTCTCTTCTTCTGATAGACACCAGTCATATTGAATTAGGGGTCCACCTTTATTATCTCACTACCTCATTTTTTAAAAATGTTTCCTTATTTATTTTGAGAAAGAGAGAGAGAGACAGAGAGTAGGGGAGGGGCAGAGAGAGAGGGAGATAGAGAATCCCAAGCAGGCTCTGCACTATCAGTGCAGATCCTGACATGGGGCTCAATCCCAAAAACTGTGAGATCATGACCTGAGCTGAGATCAAGAGTTGTACACTTAACCAACTGAGCCACCCAGGTCCCCTACTTTAATTTCTTTTTCAAAGCCCCTGTCTCCAAATACAGTCACACTGAGTGTTAGAGCTTCAACATAGAAATTTTGGGGGACACAATTCAGTCCATAACCTCTGGCTAGGAGTTAGAATCTATTAAATGTTTCCTCTATTAGTAGGTTTCAGAGAATTCAGTTTCATCTAGTATCCGTTTTTTTTTTCTTCCCCTTCCCATTTGTCTTTAGGTTTCCCTAGGAATTCTTTCTCACACTGAGTCTGTCTTGAAGCACTTTTAGTCATACACACTGTTATTAACCTGGAGTCCTTTGCTGTGGTGGCAAGATACCAGATAGAGGAAATGTTCTATAAACTAATGATTAACTTCCTGTTTTTTTATTGTTTGTTCATTATTTTTGTGGACCAGAGTCCCTTAGATGTGATCTTCTAAAAAGTGCCTTGGCTTCTGTTTTTCTCTTTCTCCTTTAATTTGAGACTGGAAGGCCAGAGGTACTGGAGTTGTCTGTGCTTTCCCATGTCATAGCTTTATTAATGTCTCTCATGGGCTGTCCTTTTCTTTTTTTGTTTTTGTTTTGTTTTGTTTTGTTTTGTTTTTTTCTTTACAGAGAACAGAGGTACAACAGAATGCTCTGTCTCTATTTCATAATGGTTATTTTTTTACCTCACTCTGACAGAAGCGAGAGTAAATTTATCTTAGATCCTCACATAGGGTCCCCACTTAAATTCACCCTCATCTCTGGAGATTGGAGATTAACTCTGAAGTTAATCCACATTGAACCTCCAGAAACACATCAGTTATGGTTTAGGTGTTTCTAAGATACTGGCTCCAGAGGCAAGCTTCTCCTTCTAAGGTCTCTGATCCCTATGCTTTGATTCTTTGCATCTCTCTCTCTCTCTCCAGCTTTCTTAGAAACACTTTGTCCAGTGACCTCAACTCTGTGAAGGTTTAAGAAGAAACAGGTTTCAATTTGTTCACCTTTTGTCTCATTGTAGAATGGGAGAGGAACTTCAAATTTCTTACATGCTGGAGTGAAGACTGGAAGTTCCTGAAACACATTTTGTTGTAGAAATAGTCCTACAACTGAAACTTAACATATCCCTCTTTTTCTGTCACAACTTGCTTGCCTAATTTCCCATGGCTACAAAGCAGGGATCTATTATTTCCAAGATGAATGTGAAACACCTGATAAAAACATCCATATGAAAGAGCTAATGCTTGATAACGGAGTAATGTGTGAACTATTTGAGCATTATTCATAATATATTAGGATTAACAATTGTAATGAAACTAATAGGAATGGTACCAGCAGACACACGCAGACAATAATGAGACTTTTTAAATGTAAGTAGAGAAGACATTTTATTACATACAGACAGTTACACATACAGTTGTATGTTACCTATGCTAAACAATAGCTGTTGAAAGGATTCTGAGGCCAACACCACAACCTGGGGTTTCCATCTCCATTTTAGTACTTTCAGCAAGTTGGGCTTACTCTGTTCCTGGTTACCTACGGAAGTTGGCAAATACAGGTATTTGGTATAGGTTTCAGCTGGACAGGAAGATCTAAGAACTCATCTTTATACACTAGCTTGGCAAATTTTCAGGGGAGCAAAGCATTTAGCACAGCATTTGGTGTTAACGTCATAGATGTGATTTAGTATGTCACTGAGGATGACTTCACCCCCCAAATTCTTGACAATTCTGGGATGCACAATGGAAATTCTGATGAAAATCAGTAACAAAGGAATTGTTAAAACATTCATGGTACAGAGACTTTTCCTGAAAGAAATCTCACATAGGCACAACTCAAATAATAAAAACTAGGTTTAAAATAACCTTTAAATGAATAGCGTGTGAACACTAAATCCCCATTGTTTCCATTCCCTCCAGAATGAAATACAGAAAGTAAACAGAATGTTGGCCTAGGTCTTTTGTAAGAGATCCTGTATTTTACTTTCTACCAGTAACTTTCAAACCGTCATGTTCTCCTACTTTTTAAAATAGACACTATAATACTTAGCCATACTTTTGAACAACGGTATTGTATGGATTAAAAAAATATTCACTATATTTGCGGTTCATCAGAACTGCATGCTATGTGATATCTACAATAATATTTAAATAATGTATCATGTATCAAAGACTATACAATTTGCTTGATTTCATGTTATTCTGCATATTTGCATGAAATATAAAAGCAGATGCCACTTTTTATTTTTATCCTATGATAAGTATGGCCAAACTACTACTCACTGGTCTCATATAGACCTCCACCTCTTACTCTTAAAAGTTTTCAGAAATACAGTCTACTCATTCATTTATGTGTTATTAGTGGCTGCTTTGCTGCTACAATGTAGTCAGTAGTTGTTATAGAAACATTATGGCTCACAAAACCTAAAATATTTACTATCTGGTCCTTTACAGAGAGAGGTTCCCAGTACCTGCCCAATGGCATATTCTCTACTTTTGTTACTGCCTCTTACCATTTCTGATCTTAAAGATTTTCATTATACTTAAAATGTTCTCATCCTTCATGAAAAATAAGTAAATAAATAAATAAATAAATAAATAAAATCTCCCTCAAATAGAAAAGAGAGCACTACACATTCTCTTTGTGTCATTTTCTACTATTCACATGGCCAATGATTTTATATTATCTGTCTTTTATTAAGCACTGGTTATATGGCAGAGCCTGTTATCTAATTTACATATATTTCTTCTAATATTACAAACCAAAAAAAGAAGACGTATTTCCATGCAGCAAAGTAGTGAAAAATAGTATCTCCACAAGCAAAAAATGGTTTCTTTCTCTCTGCATCAGCCTCTAAGTTCTCTGTTTTATATTTTATACACATAGGATTTACTCTTAGATATACAACTAGAAGTAGAATGCTCAATTTCTTTCCTACACCTGGTCATGTACCTTTAATTCAGCACTCTGTATGGCATGTCATTAAACCTATTACCCAAGCAAGAAATATAAATTGTTTCTTCATTTTCCAACATCTCCCATAACCAATTGTTTTCATGTCTTTACTTATTTTACATTTATTTATTTACTTACTTACTTATTTCTCCAACCACTGCCATGGTTTAGATACCCAGCAAGCTTAATAAACTTCAACAGCATAACAGTATTTGTTATTGTTGCTTTTTAGCATAGTACCTATCCACAATACGTGTACTACAATCACTCCCCTCTTTAAAAGATGTACTCCCTCTCTTTCCTCTTACCTACACACTTTGGCATTAAATTACAAGCTGCCATCTTCCTCTATGACCTTGTCTCCCTGTCTACAGTTATTGGATGAGAAATAAAAAATGAGAATTTGGCCTAATCTAAATCTATCATGTTGTGCTAAGTATTTGCCACCACAGTGAGTAATTAGGAAACTGGGCATGGACCCAACTAAGATTATTTCTTTTTAATTCTGGCTTGACTTGGGTTCTTCTTTGGGTGCAAAGCTAGGGAGCCATTGAGCTAGAGGCTATTGTCTGCCTTGATCCAGCCTTTTGGGAAAAGAAGGTCTGCAGTGAGAGGAACTGATGCTAGATTGCAGAGAATAGCAGCAGTAATACAGTCGATTCTACAAACTTTCTCTCCTCTCAGCCCTGCCTTACTTCTGCTTTGCCCAGTCTGGTTATGAGGAACAAAATATTCTCAACATTTGCTTAAACTTCTTCAAGTTCTATTTGTATAGCTTGCAACTAAAAGGACCCTGATTAATATTCTCTTAAATTTATGCCCTAAATCCCTCCAGATCCACCTTATGTGTGTTGTGAAGGTTATCTATCCAGTTCCCCACCTCGAAATACTCCAAACTTTGTTAAAAACTGACAAGATAAAATGAAATTTCCATGTCCTATAGACTCCCTAATAATTCACCTCATTTAATTTTTTAGTCACATCTTCACCCACTCTTGCCTCACATTCTACATGTTGTAGTTTACCAAATACACTAGACGGTTTCACATGTGTTTTCAGTTTGTTTATTTATCTTTTGATTGAAATCACCTTTCTTTCTTTCTTTCTCTCTTCTTTCTTCCTTCCTTCCTTCCTTCCTTCCTTCCTTCTTTCCTTCCTATCTTCTTTCTTTCTTTCTTTCTTTCTTTCTTTCTTTCTTTCTTTCTTTCTTCCTTTCATTCTTCCTTAACCTTGCCTTAAAAAGTCCTGCTCATCCTCCAAAACTCAGTTCAGTGTCAATTTCTCTAGGAAGATGCCCATGATCGATTCATTCTCCTTTCCTATTTCAAACTGGGCAACATACTTCTCTCTTTCTCTCTCTCTCTCATTCTCCCTCTGTCTGTCTCTCTCTCCTTCTTTCTCTCTCTAGAGTGAGAGAAGACAGTGCTGACAATACAGAGCCCACTGCAGAGCTGGAATCCATGAACTTGTGAGATCATGACCTGAGCCAAAACGAACAGTCAGATGCTTAACCAACTGAGCCACCCAGGTGCCCCTAAAATTAAATTTCATATTTCAGATGTAAGTTCTAAAAATTCAAAGTCAAGAAAGAAAGGATAAATGCATTGGCTAAGGAAGATTAATTTCACACTGAACACAGAAATCTTTCCTGACAGTGACATAAAAGTAAAGCAGTGTGATTTTTGGCTTCTTCTATTTGCTGTAATAATGTTATCACCTCAACTAAGGGGCATATTTGCCTTAAGAACTGGTGGGGGAAAATAAGAATTTTCACAGGAACTATCATTGCTGTATTTTAATTTTGGTTATAAGCCTAAAGGTGTGTATTGAGAATATTTAAAATTCTAGTTTGTCTAACTATAGTTTTCCAACTAATAAAGTGATGGGCAACACAGCTTGCATTGTATTTTCTCTTTTTATCTGAATTTCTTTAATTCTGGACTTATGTTTCTTGATGGCAGGAACTACGTGTTACTAATATCTGGTTTAGTCCCTAGCATACAGTACTTACTAAAAAAGTGTTTATTAAATGAAGAAAGAAAGAAGAAAGAAAGAAAGAAAGAAAGAAGAAAGGAAAGAGAAAAGTAGAGAAAAGAAAAGAAAAGAAGAAAAGAAAGAAAAGGAAGGAAAGAATTGGTGATAGGTATATTAAATGTAGTCAAAATTTACTTAAATTTTTACAAAATTTACTTTAAATGTAGTACAAAATTACAAAATGGTAACAAATTAACTTTTTAAAAATCTTAGCCATAATAAATGTAATGCTATATGAATATATTTATTACACTTTTTTTTCTTTCTTGATTTTCAGAATATGTTAAAAACACATGTTTGGTACATTGTCAAAGATTATCATAGGTCTTTTGATCAAATGTCCACTCTAACACTTAAATTTAAGAGAGAAATTTAATAGTGAATTCTCCATAAATTCAGACTAAGCAGATATTATGTTGAAGGCATAGAAATAACCCATAAACACAAGTGATACAATTTTAAAACTAAATCCCTCAATTGGGAGTTGGTAAATATATATCTAAAATATACCATTAGGTCTACTCTGTTCAGATTAATCCAGAGAAGAAAAACTTCTTGGGAGCAAACACTGTAAAATCGTCCACAGGTAAGAATATACTGTAGATTCACATATACTTTGATTCAAATACTAGCTCTGATAAGTTATTAATTAACCTCCTGAGGATTTTCCCATCTGAAACTAATACTTTCTCTCTTGCAGAATTCTTGTCAGCATCACACATTACACATATAGAATTTGTGGCCCAAAGCCTTGTAAAAACTAGACACAATTGAAGAGAATAATGACTCTACATTTTTTTCCCACTCTAGAAATCCAAGGTATATTATTTTATCCAGAAAAACTATTATGAAATGTCATAATTATTATAAATATCTTTAAGACCAAATTTTTCAGAATTCAGTTAACTTTTAGAGTCAGGAATGGCTTATGTTGACCACATTGGCAGCCATGGCCATCCTGAACTTTCTCCTCCAGTTTATGCCTAAAAGGCGAAAGATGTTCTGTTGGCATTATAGCCATCTTGGGGCCAGTGACAACGTGATTTCCGGCTAAAAACAATCAACAAAAAACACTGAAACCCTTGATAGTATTCTTGTGCCTTCATATAATTATTTTGTTCTGCTTTGTGTATGTAATTTCTCCGGAGTTTGTTTTCATTATCTTCCGGAGGCTGGGTCTGATAGGCTTTTACACAGCTGTATGGCAAACAGAACTCTGCTACAGCTATTTGTAAAGGTGACTTAAAAGATACCCATATTGTTTGGAGAAATGTATTATTGTTGTCTGACAAAACTAAGCATCTGTTGAGAACAGAAAGTCTTCATCTTTCCTCCAATTTCAAATGAAGAACAAGATGAGTGAAATGCATGTTGGCAAAGTGAAATAAACTCTCTGCATCTTAATTTAATTAATAATGTTATTACGAGCTAATTTTTCTTTAAATTAGTTCTTGGAAAATGTCAAAATTTTTTAAAGGAGTGTACATTATGAACCCTCTTAAAATATATTAGATAAGTGTTCAGGGTCTCTTGTTTCTTTTTATACAATGTGCTATACATTTGGGAGTGTTAGCAAATATTACCATAGTTCTTCTTTTAGACTGTAAGGGGATATTATTGGAAATTTTTGCTAACAGAAATTAAAATACTTCAAAACCCTGAGTAAATTAATGGATTATTAATGGTTTTGCTTGTTATTCTCCTCATTTTAGATACTTTTCATTTTGACGTTTGGCCTTTATTTGCAGTCAAGTATTCTTTTGTTTTGTTTTTGTATTTTTCTAAGCAGACTCCATGCCCAATGTGGAGCCCAACACTGAGCTCAACATGCAGCCCAAGCCAAGATTGAACTCACCATGCTGAGATCCAGACCTGAGCTGAAATAAAGAGTCTGACGTTCAACTGACTGAGCCACCCAGGCACCCCTGCTGTCAAGTGTTTTATTTTAACTTCTCTCCAAAAAATAAAATGTTTTTGTAAATCAATGCTTCTAAGTGGTTATACTTTTATTGTTTTTAGATTCCCCTGTTAGCACTCCAGATTGTTATGCCCACATTTAGAACCAGGCATAAGAATATTTTGCCATTTGTAAAAAATTCAACAATTTTGTGGGTGAAATAACATAAATATCTTAAGAATAATATTGCAACAGAATACCTCAGAACATTCTGTTAATAATATAGGCTGTCACAAATATGAAATCTGAATAATTTGAAGGCATACCAAAAATACAGACTGAATCTGTGAATATTAGCTACCTGATTGTTCAACTAATCACTAAATTAGGAGCCTGTAACTCTCATTAAATCTTTTTTGATATCTTTGGTGTAGCGGAGTAATTAAACGTAAATAACCTTTAATGACTGTATTGGTTGCTAGTCTCTATACAAACACTTTTTTATTTTATTACATTAATCAAGCCTATATTTTATATTCATTATGTGATTAACATTGAACCACATATTTGATGCAGATTACAACTTCTGCGCGTGTACCTCTTTCCTGTGTCAAGATATAATTCAATGCTTTATTGATTGTGGGACTAAATACCCAAATTCAACCATTTTTTAAATTGTATATCTCAAAAGGTTTAAATAAATATACAATTTGGTCTTAGTAATTCCATAGTAATGAAGTCTTCCCAGGACAATACTGACCTAAAATTAGCAATCTTATCAAGGAATTTCTAAGTATGTAAAATCAGTCTGCTAGAATTCTGTTTCTTATTTTTACATTAACATCAGTTTTGAGGACTAATAATTTATTTCTCGCATAAGTAACTATCTTTTGAAGTGGAATCCTAGTTGGTAAACTCATTTGACATTGTTTTAGTCATTTGCATCCAAGAGAAATGATTCAAAGATATTTTTACTCTTTTATTGTGAAGAAGAAATTTTTTTTTTAATTTTTTTTTTCAACGTTTATTTATTTTTGGGACAGAGGGAGACAGAGCATGAATGGGGGAGGGGCAGAGAGAGAGGGAGACACAGAATCGGAAACAGGCTCCAGGCTCCGAGCCATCCGCCCAGAGCCTGACGCGGGGCTCGAACTCACGGACCGCGAGATCGTGACCTGGCTGAAGTCGGACGCTTAACCGACTGCGCCACCCAGGCGCCCCAATTGTGAAGAAGAAATTTTATAAATATTAATGTCTCTAAAATCTTTACAAGAATCTCAGGAGTATTTCAGAAATCTCAGTGACATTTTCAGAAGTATGCCAAGATATCTGGATTGGGAGGTGGATTATTATTCTGTTTAGTTTAGTATAAGAAGAATTTCACCAGTGCAATTACAACTTATATTAGGAAATTAATATGCTTGTTGAGCCTTTGATATTTTGCATTTAAAAAGAAGAAAAGGTAAAGGAAATTATAAAATTAAGGAAATGTAACTACAATTGAGTCTTCAGTACTGACATTTTCCAAATTCAATATTTAAAGTTCATTTGTGTTTTGGTATGATTCATGTATTTGATTCTAACACCTAGGTTACTCTAGCTATTATAAATTGTTAATAAAGATGAAAACAGTCATAGTTCACTCAATTATTTTAGGTGTATGAACTATGATTCATGGGAGCATGATAATTTTAACTTTAACTATTTTTCATCATTTGGTATATGGGATAAAATCTGCATTGGAATCCACTTATTGTTTCAGAATCCTCATTATTACATAGTTTCCCTTGCTCAAAAATTTACTCAAGTATAGTCTCTACAGTACACAGCTTTTATTAATTGTTTTCTATATATGTTATACTTCCTTTTAAATATTAACTTGGGAACTATGATCATGTAATTAGATCATTATATATGTTCTGGTATATATGTGTATATTATACCATATAAATCTTTACATATATAATATATATTATGTTTATATATTATATATATATATACCTCTATTTATTATGTAACCCTATACATTATATAATATGTATAATATATTAAATTTTATTTTATTTTATTTTTTATTACTGATTTACTTTATTTTAAGTTTTTATTTAAACTCTAGTTAGTTAACATGTAGTGTAATATTGGCTTCAGGGGTAGAATTTAGTGATTCATCACTCACATATAAAACCCAGTACTCATCACAAGAAGTGCCCTCCTTAATGCCCATCACCATTTAGCCCATCCCCTGCCTATCTCCCCTAGAACACTTTTAGTTTTACAGAAAATAGCAGAGTACAAAAAATCCCCCTACACCCTATACCTAGTAATATAATAATGTTTATTATTAACATCTTACATTAGTATGGGGTATTTGTTACAATTAATAAATTGATATTGATGCATTATTATTAACTAAAATTTATACTTTATTCTGATATCCTTAATTATTAATCTTTGGTCCTTTTTCTCTTTGGGGTCTCATTCTGGATATCCCCCTACATTTAGTTGTCTCCTTAGGCTCTCTTGCTTTTATGATTTCTCACATGCTCCTTGTTTTTGATGACCTTGACAATTCTGAGGTGTATTTGTCCAATATTTTAAACAATGTCCCTTCATTGGGATTTTTCTAATGTATTTCTCATAATTGGACTGGGGTATGGATTTTATGAGGAAGAACAAACAGGTCAAGTGCAGTTTTCATCATGTTCTATCAAGGGTGCATACTTTCATAATGACTTGCCACCTCTGAATTAACTTGATTACCTGGCTGGGGTAATGCTTGTCAGGCTTTCAGCAGTGAAGTTTTCATTTTTCTCTCCCTTTCACATACTTATTATTTGGAAGGAAGTCAACCAAGTGCAGTTCACTAGTTAAGAATTGGGAAGTTATACACCACCTCTCTGAGGTTGTAACATCTACATAAGTTATTAGGAATTCTTATGCAGAAGATATTTATCTCTGTTCCTATATATGTTTATCAATCATTTACTTATAGCATAATGAAATAATGGTTATATATTTTATACTGTGGGCTATAATAAAACACTTCTTGATTTACCTTGTTCAAATTTGGCCATTGTAAGATCTTTCATGTGGCTTCTGTATCCCTTTGAAATATAGTCTCATTACTGAAATTGTAATTGATTATTTAAAAAAATTATTAGACACGTGAAAATATGCTCAAAATTACTCATCATCAGGGAAATATAAGTCAAAACTCAATGAGTTATCACCTTACACCAGTTAGAATGGGTAAAGTTAATAACAGGAAACAACAGGTATTGGAGAGGATGCAGAGAAAGAACCCTCTTACACTGTGAGTAGGAATGAAAACTGGTACAGCCACTCTGGAAAACAGTATGGAGGTTCCTCAAAAAGTTAAAAATAGAGTTATCTTACGACCAGTAATTACACTACTAGGTATTTACCCAAAGGATGCAAAAATACTGATCTGATGGGATACATGCACTCGATGAAGCGTTGTAACAATAGCCAACATATGGAAAGAGCCCAAATGTCCATTTGACTGATGAATAGATAAAGAAGATGTGGTATGTATGTATATATATATATATATATATATATATATATATATGTATATGTGTGTGTGTGTGTGTGTGTGTGATGGGATATTACTCAGCAATGAGAAAGAATGAAATCTTGCCATTTGCAACAATGTAGATGGAGCTAAAGAGCATTATTTTAAGCAAAATAAGCCAGAAAAAATACAAATACCATTTGATTTCACACATATGTGGAATTTAAGAAACAAAACAAATGAACATGTGGGGTGGAAGAGAAGCAAACCAAGAAACAGAATTTTAACTATAGAGCCAGAACTCTGGAATGGAGGTGGGCAGGGGGATGGGTTAAATGGGTGATGGGTGTTAAGGAGGGCACTTGTTGTGATGAGCACTGGGTGTTATATATAGGTGATAAACTACTAATTTCTACATCTGAAACTAATATTAAACTTTATGTTAACTAACTAGAATTTAAATAAAAACTTGGAAAAAATGAAAAAGAAAAAGAAAAAACATTTTCTTATTTTATCACACCAATATTTGGAGGTAATCCAAATATTGCAGTTAGGATATATATAATAAAATTAAAAATGCACTGTAAATAAGAAGTTTAAGAAAATAGAAGAAGAAATGAACAAAACAGATTAAAAGATGAAGTCATTCAACAGAGAATGAGAATGCATGAAAAATAATCAAACAGACATTCTAGGACTAAAATATACAAGATATGAAATGATTAACTGAAGGCAAGAGTTTAAGAGTAGATAGGACTTAGCAGAGGACAGGGTTAATAATCTGGAAGAAACTCACTAGGGCACATCTACATTGAAGGAAACAATGAGAAAATAAAGAGCCTTGGAGATAAATGGACTCAAAGGATTTGAAGTGTCACTTTGGAGATGTCTTATACATTATTCATTAGTAGCAGCCTAACACCCACAACTGTGTCAACTACATAATATCCAATATTTCAAATATCTTTCGTCAATGTATTTGGTGTATATGTGTAGCTAAAGTTGCCTTTGGTAGAATAAGCCCTGCAGAGTTGTGATGCCACTGATTTTAGATAGATTTGAAAATATCATAGTTTACCTTTCATAGTATCCTATAAACTCCATTCTCATTCGTTGTTTGCATATTATCAATGACAATCATTGAAACCATGTACTTCATGAGATTTACATCAATCTCTTATAAAACCAACTTAACTATGCTCTTAGGTTTTACTTTAACTTTCTTCTACTTGATCCAATAAGTTTATTATAAAATAATACTGTATTATTATAAAAATGAACTTTTTGTTTAATTTTGTGTACTTACACTTATTATTTTATTTAATTAATGAATATTGTCTTACAATTAGGAGTATTATACGGAGTAACATGGAGAATTCGGAGAAGTCTGAATAGAAAATTCCAGGTTAAATATTAGGTACTCGAGTAGCCTTCTTAGCTCTCTATAAATGGTAGCAAAGGAATATTTGACATGACATTTCCTTTATTAAAGCATAGCAGATCATTCCAAGTAAAAGATTTGATCAAAAGTTTCTACTGGTAAGATGAATTATTTTATTAGACATTACCACCTACAACCATATGCAACAATTTAGTCTTTGCCAAAAGGATGTTTACAGTAACTGTGGAGTAAGTTTCTCTACTACTCTGAAACAATGGGGCTGTTTAAAACCATAAATCAGTGAAAGAAATCAAACAAAGTGTTTTGGAGATATGTAGACATAGCTATGAACATAGCCAAAGAATGAGGTCAATATGTGGTTACATTGCTTTCATGGTAAAATATTTAGTGTCACTCTACACAATCTACTTCAAAGAAATATATACTCATGTTTTATGATAGTTATTAAAACAAACAGTAAATTAGGCTCTAGTTGTTTCTTCTTTCCTAATCTAATTTATAAAACAAAGTTTGAATTTCTTCATTTACATAGCTTAAGAGAAACCTATCTTTGGAAAACTATAGCTAGAAATGTCTGAAACAAAAGCCTGTAGATCAGTGTGGATATGAAACAAAATAAAATGGAAAAAAAATAAGTACCACTGTGTTTTCTGTAAATGTGTTTAATTGATGAACAAATCGCTAATGTGTCTGGAAACAAAAAGTAAATACAACTGAATCCTTAATGTCATTCTTCAAAAAGAAAAATAATTATTTAGAAACTGCAAAGTGAAGTAACATTTAAGTCCAAGTTAAATGGCCTGAGCCAGAGAACACTCTCTTCAATAATAAATGATTTCTTATTACATAGAAAATAATTTCCTTAGGTTATTTTCCATTAAACAAATCGGAAATTAAAAAAAAAGAAAAAGTTCACTGTGTTTCTCCTTGTTAGACTCCAGAGTCATAGACATAAGAAAGTAGTGTCTTTAGCTCTTTTCTAATAATCATTTTTTAAGTTTATTTATTTATTTTAAGAGAGAAGAGAGAGAGAGAGAGAGAGAGAGAGAGAGAGAGAGAGAGAATGAATATTGGGGAAGAGCAAAGAGAGAGGGAAAGAGAATCCTAAGCAGGCTCCAGGCTGTCAGCACAGAGCCTGATGCGGGGCTCAAACTCACAAACCATGAGATCATGACTTGAGCTGGAACCAAAAGTTGGACACCTAACTGGCTGAGCCACCCAGGCACACCTATAATAATCTTTTTTTGAAGAATAATAAATGTACATTTTTCTCAGCAGAATTTCTGACATCATTGAAATTTAATTTCAAAAATCTACTTATTAAAGACATATAGATGTTTGTATTTGCAGTCAAATTCTTATATGTTCTTGGTAATAATGAATCTCCAATAAGAGATATTTTATAGAAACTCCAGTCATAATAAATTTTGTCATCTTCCATAATTAAATATTTAAATTGAAATATTAATATAGTTCATTCCTTGACTGATGAGAAAGATAAAGCTTTTTTCCTAATGCTATTAAATAATTTATGAAACTTATAAATCTGGTAAAGAAAGCAGGATGTAACTATATTCCAATTTCAGGAAGTAATCTTTAGAGAATGACAAATATTAATACATTGATATGAGACTCTTCAATGTTAAGTTTTTGGTTACATCCTTGATTTAAGAATCAGAGCTGTTTCTATTTAAAAAAAAACACTACTTTTTTCGTTTGTTTGCCACTGATATTCCAATTTCAGGTACTTGGGTATTGTTCAAATTGAATGTTTAGCATTCATGAGAACACTTGCTTGAGAAAGATACAGCAAGAGACTGAAGGAAGTGAACTGAGTGGGTGGTATGGCTGAAGAACATTGTGCCAATTATCTCTGCTTTGAAAACAACCCCTCATCTCAGAAATATTAATTCTAAGATTTTTCTAGTAAGTTATATGAAGTTTTGGATATATGTTTTTATGCATTTGCACATGTTACTGTTTATATTTTTATTTAGCAAATGCTACATGCTCATTGTAGAACATAAGGAAAATATACAAAAAATAAACAAACACAGAAATCATTCTACTTCATCTGGTAACATGTTTCTTTCCAATTTAATTTTATTTATGTTTATTCTTTTCTTAAAATTGCTATTACAAGGTACAGATAGTTTGATTTCCAACACCTTCCCCCACCCCACCTTAAACTCTGTTTTGGAACTGATTTAGGTTTACAAACAGTTCAAAAGATAGGATAGAGTATCTGTTTTGTAGACCCTTCATCTACCTTCGTCTCTTGTTAGGATCTTATCTAACCATGGAACATTTGTTGAAAGTAACATATTAACATGATGCAGTACTGTTAACTGATCTACAGACTTCACTTGGATTTCACTAACTTTTCCACTAATGTCTTCTTATTGTTCCAGGATCCAACAAAGAATACTACATTGGATTTAGCCAGGACTTTATTTTTTTAAAACCTAACACTATATTGTGTTTGCTTTTGTAGATAGCTTTTTAAAATGAAGATACCAGTATATACCCAGAGGAAAGGGTTCTGATTATATACAGTTAAGAAAGTCTCTCAGGGAAACAACTGTTGTCACAAACAACTAAAAAAAAAAAAAAAGTGAACAAGCTGACCTCTATGAAATGCAAGAACCGGATTTAACATTCAAGAAGAAATTTGCTGCAGTCAATCCAAAGAGGACCCAGAAAGCTTGATCAGCTTCAAGGGAAGGCTTAGAGCGCTCCAGAAATGTTAATATACTACTCGATTGTTACAAATTAAGCTGTGGATGAAAGAGCACTCTGGTACCCACCCTGGGATGAACAGAATGAGGAGGAAAGAGGAGGAAGAAAGGAACTCACATTTTCCATTAAAAGGAGTTTAGTCTATATTCCCAAGAATTTCACCCACAGAAACTTAGAAATGAAGCTAGGATGTTTGTTATACTATAGCAATGACATTAATTTAATTTATCTCTGGATGAAATTCTATTCCAAATCCCACATGAAGGATTCTAAACATTTTCTCCCAAGTTGATGTTTCATACTAAACTCTGTTATTTTCATCAAAATATATTCTTTTCTAATTTACTAAGATTAAGACAATTGAAAATGCAAAACCCAAGAAAGAAAAGGATTTATTTGTCCTCATAATCAAATATAACTGCCTGATAGAATTCATGCTCTGCTTAAAGTGAAGGATCATAATTTTAGAGGAAAATCAGTGAATATGATCATGTTTACATGCTTATTTAGTATTTTTTACCAAATTCTTATAGTGTTTATCACCTTGAAAACAGTATGCATATCATAAATGTACAGCTCAATGAGTCATCACAAAGTAAATAGCTTTATAACCAAAACCAGGCCAAAAATACACACTATTGACCTCATTTTATAAGCTTCATTTGTGCCACCTCCTAATGAATAACCTAATTTCTCCTCAAAGTGAATTGCTATCCTGACTGCTAATATGATAATTTGCTTGTTTCTGGAATTAATATCATTGGAATCATTCAAAATGTGTACTTTAGTGTCTGTATTCTTTCTCTCAATATTATGATTATAATAGTACTCTATGGCGTTGCATATAGCTACAATGAATTCATTTTCATTGCTGCAGAATAGCAACATTTTATAAACATCCCTTTATTTATTTTCCCATTCTTCTGGTATGGATACCTGGATGGTTAGCATTTTTAGCTACTAAAGTAATTCGGGTATGAATATTCTGCATGTGTTTTGGTTTTACATGTGTATGCATTTCTGTTAGTATACACTTACTGGTGGGATTTCGTGTTTTACACTGTGACTATGTTCAGCATAGTAGAAAATGCCAAACACTTTTCTGGAGAGAATATACCAATTTATTCCCCCCCATTAGCAGTGTATAAAACTGCCTGTTGTTCCACATTGACACCATCACTGGTATTTTTAGTCTTTACAATTTTCTATTCTTGTGGAGCTATAGACATGTGATTGTGTTTCTAATATACCTTTTCATGATGAGTAATGATGATGAGCAAATTTTCATGTTTAGTTGCCACTTAGATATGTTTTTGGTGAAATGTTGTAAAATAGGTTTTTCAAATAACTTCTACATTCAAGCTCTCATTTCTATTTCTTAACAATGTCTTTTTGAGGTAGTAAATTTTATCAATATTTTCCTGTAAGTTAATTTTTTTTTCTGTGTCCTCTTTAAGAAATCTTTCCTGATCCTGAGGTCAGGAATATTTCTTACATTTATGTCTAGAATTTTTATAATTTTGCTTTCTATATTTAAATGCACAAATTCTACTATGTCCGTCTGTGTGTGTATGGTGTTGAGTTAATTTCCCTTATGCATGCCCAATTGACTCAGCATCATTTATTGAAAGTACCTTCTTTCCCCTGGTGCTCTGTAGTGACACTTCTGTCATAAATCAATTTTCTGTATGCATGGTTTGTTGAAATGTTTGAATATTCTTGTGGTAACACTATATTATCCTAATTTAACATAGATTTATAATATTTTGTGTCATCTATACAGCAAATCCTTTCACTTCACAATTCTTTTTTAGCAATGTCTTGGCTATTATTAGACCTTTGCATGTCCATATGAATCTAGATACATTCTGTCAATTTCCATGAGACCTGTTGAAATTTTCATCGTAATTACATTGAAACTACAAATCAATTGGGAAAGAACTGTCATCATTATAATATTGAATCATTAAATTATTTTCTATGCATGGCATATTCCTCAGTTAATTTTATGTTTTTTTTTTTAATTTTTTAAACTTTTATTAAGTTTTGAGAGACAGAGAGTGAGTGGGGAAGGACAGAGAGAGAAGGAGACAGAATCTGAGGCAGGCTCCAGGCTCTGAGTTGTCAGCACAGGGCCCAGCACAGGACTTGAACACAAAAACCATGAGATCCTGATCTGAGCTGAGGTCTGCAGCTTAACCGACTGAGCCACCCAGGTGTCCCTAGACGTTTTTTTTAAAAACAATTTCTTAATAGCATGTTATACTATTTTTATTTAGAAGTCATATGCTTCTATTAAATTTATTAGAGCTAACGATAGGAATTCTATTATCAAGGACCTTTTAGATGGTCTGATTGACATAAGTACCTGTTTCATGATAGTGCCATTATCTGGAAGTCTCTTTATTATGAAAAAAAAAAAAGAAATAACACTTGATAGTCAAGGCCAACCCACATTGGCATATGAAATTAATAAAGTATTAAGCCAAGGATTTTTCATAAATTAGTTAGGAACCAATATACAGAACATAATGTAGAGTCAAGTCTTATTTACTATTGAGAATGGAAAAAGATTTCTAAAGCCATCTGCCAAATAGTAAAATAGAGTAAGAATAATAAGCTACAATTTTTGGAACAGAGACTAATTTACATGGATTAATCAGCAGTGGAAGTTTTTGTACTTACAGACACCAAGCCCTCTGCTCTCTATCACTATGCCTTTCCTTACTTTGAAGTGAAATGAATTACATGCTTAGAACAGTAGATAGTATCTGAAACTACTCCCCACTTTGTACTCAGTCTTGTTGAATTACGGGGGAATCAATTTTTAAATATATTTACCTCCTTTCAGGGCACCCGCGTGGCTCAATCAGTTAAGCATCCTACCCTTGGTTTCAGTACAGGTCATGATCTCATGGTTTTATGAGTTCGAGCCCCACATTGGGCTCTGTGCTGACAGTGCAGAGCCTGCTTGGGATTCTCTCTCATTCCCTCTCTCTGCCCCTCCTCCACTTGTACTGTCTCTGTCTCTAAAAAATGAATAAAAAATTAAAAAAATTACCTCCTTTCATTCAGTTGATTTCTCATGTAACTGGTAATATCTATTTGTGCTTTGTATAAACAGGGACTCCTGTTTAAAAATTTTTCAGAAAACATTGTTTGCTTATATCTATAGGCTATGCGGTCAAAATAAATTTATTAGTTCTATAGAAAAACATGCATAAAGAAAAAATATAAACTGTATTACTAAAATAGTTATAATTTAGTAGGAGATATGACAGTACTGAATAATTCAAGAATTATAAAATGAGACAACCAATCTTTAAACAACCAGTATTGAGCATCTTATGTGCCTAGTCCTCAGAAATCTTACAGGTCTGAGACTAAAAACTAAAAACCACTAGATTTTTTTTAAGTTCTTCTAGAAAGTCCTTTTTGGATTGTTTGCTTACAAAATCATACTTTACAATAACCCTGGTAGTTTTGGGTAGCCATTTAACTATTACAGACACATAATCAGTAAGTTTTAGACAAGGCTGTCAACTTCTTTTAGATACTAGTGTCTGTCAATCTCTGACATCATGGTAAATTCTAAGGCCCTGTATGTAATTAAGACAATGAACATAAATTTGAAGAACATTCTACACAAAGAGGAGGCTAATATGATATTCAAATTCATGGGGAGTGGAATAAATCAGTCTTGTAATTTTAAATATATATATATATATATGTATATATATATATATATATATATATATATATATATATTAATGTTTAGTTTTGAGAGAGAGGGGAGGGACAGAGAGACAGAGAGACCCAGAGTCTGAAGCAGGGTCCAGGCTCTGAGCTGTCAGCACAGAGCCCACAGCAGGGCTTCAACTCAGAAACAGTGAGATTGTGACCTGAGCTGAAGTCAGATGCTTAACCAACTAAGCCACCCAGGCTTCCCAGATCTTATAATTTTTTATAAATGATTAATGGATGTCTACTCTATAAGAGGCATTTTGTCAAATTGTCAGAGATTAATATATTATGATTCCTAACCTACAATAACAGAAAAGAAAGGATCCATATGTGTAGCAATTATAAATGCGAAAAATGTGAGCTTAATATATATAACAAGGAAGAAATAAAATATTCCTAATGAAGTGGAAAACTAACATATGACTGGATAAATTAAGTGTGAATTAGTAGTAGTAAAATAAGACTGATTGGATGAAGATATTGACTGGTATGCTGAGAAGTCTGATTTAGTTCTTTGTTAGAGTAGCCACAATAAATTCTATATTAAGGAAGTGCCACAGATGTGGTTATATTATCTATTTTATAATATAAGATTTCTTCTTCTTGTTTTTCTAAGTAACCTCTCTGCACCCATTTACCTCAGTAAATGAGGTATAGTTCATACACAAAAAGAAACTGGACATATTTTATGTATTCAATTTGATGAGTTTGGAGATATGTGTATATCCATGAAACCATAACTACAAACAAGGTAATAAACATACCTATCACCTCTAAGATTTTTCTCTTACTCCCCTTTATTTACTCACTTTTGCTTCTATTTTGTGTTTGGTAAGAACACCTATCATGAGCTCTACCCTCTTAAAAATCTTTTAAGTGTACAATATTGAATTGTCAGCTACAGGCACTGTTTTACCATAGATCCTAGAACTTGTTCATCCTGCATAACTGAACCTTTATACCCATTGAACATGAACCCACTGAAAATCTTCCAATTTCCCTCCCCCAAGTGGAAACCACCCTTTTACTCTATGTCTCTATAAATTTGACTTATTTCAGATAAGTCATATGGTTGGAATCATGAGGTATTTGTCCTTTTGTGAGTGGCTTTTTTTCAGTTAATATAATGTCTTCTAGGTTCATCCATGTTGTTGCAAATGACAGGGATTTCTTCTTTGTAAAGGATAAATAATGTTCTATTTTATTTATGTATCACATTTTTATCCATTCATCAGATAGGTTTTCTCCATATCCTGTCTATTGTGAATAATGCTGGAATGAACATGGAGTGCACATAGCTCAAGATCTAATTTAAATTCTTTTGGAGATTCACCCAGAAGTGGGAATGCTAGATCATATGGTAGTTCTATTTTTGATTTTTTGAGGATTTCCCATACTGTTGTCCATAGCAGCTGGACCATTTTACATTCCCACTAACAGTGTACAAGTATTCCAATTTCTCCACATCCTCAACGACATTTTTGTCTTTTCTTTTATAACCATCCTAACTGGTGTGAGGTGATAGCTCATTATGGTTTGATTAAAGGTGTGTCTCATATGTTTTTGATTTTGAATTTGATGATTAGTGATGTTGAGCACCTTTTCATATACATAATGGCCATTTGTATGTCTTTGGAGAAATTTCTATTCAAGCCCTTAGTCCATCCTATGATTTTTGTTTGTTTCTTTGCTTTTTGCTATTGAGTTGTAGAAGTTCTTTATATATTTGTACACATTTTTAAGGTTTATTGTTTGCAAATATTTTCTTCCCACTGTAGAAGCTGCCTTTATATTCTTTGGGTTATTTTCTTTGCTTTACAGAGATTTTAGTTTGATGCAGTAAATTTTTGTCTATTTTTGCTTTTTCTTGCTTGTGCTTTTGGCATCACATTCACAAAATCATTACCAAGGCCAATGCCAAGAAATGTTTTCCCAATGTTATCCTCTAGGAATCCATTTTAAATTGATTTTGGTGTATGGTGTAAGATAATCTAGTTTCATCCTTTTTGCGTATAGCTATCCAGTTTTTCCAGCACCATTTGTTTAAGAGACTATCATTTCCCCATTATATATTCATGGAAATCTTTGCTGAAGATCAGTTGACACTTTATGGTGGGTTTATTTTTGGTATTCTATTCCATTAGTCTAAATGACGTGTTATACTAGCATCATACTGTTTCAATTATTGTAGTTTTGTAATATTTTTTGAACACAGAAAATCTCCATGAAGGCTTTTTTTTATAGCCTAACAAATTTATCCATGAGTCCCTCAAAGTAATTTCTCAGTTATGTCGTTATTATTTCCCTGTTATTGAGAGGAGTAGTGTTTAATGGCAAAATGCTGGAGTCATTCAGATCTAAACATAATTTTACAGTTCCTTCTTACCTATGTGAAGTTGAAGTTGGAGAAGTGTTCAGCATCACTGTGGTCAGTTTCTTCAAGTAAAAATTATAAATACCAATAAATCCTACTCAAGTTTGTTCTTGTATATTAATTCTAATGGCCACAATGACTGGTCAGTTTAGAAAGATCAAATTTTAATAAACAAATTAAGTCAACTATAGTACATATATCAAATAATTTCTCTTATTTTAAGAATTAGAGCTCACCAAACTCCACACCCGAAAAACAAATAACCCAGTGAAGAAATGGGCAGAAAACATGAATAGACACTTCTCTAAAGAAGACATCCGGATGGCCAACAGGCACATGAAAAGATGTTCAGCGTCGCTCCTTATCAGGGAAATACAAATCAAAACCACACTCAGGTATCACCTCACGCCAGTCAGAGTGGCCAAAATGAACAAATCAGGAGACTACAGATGCTGGAGAGGATGTGGAGAAACGGGAACCCTCTTGCACTGTTGGTGGGAATGCAAATTGGTGCAGCCGCTCTGGAAAGCAGTGTGGAGGTTCCTCAGAAAATTAAAAATAGACCTACCCTATGACCCAGCAATAGCACTGCTAGGAATTTATCCAAGGGATACAGGAGCACTGATGCATAGGGCCACTTGTACCCCAATGTTCATAGCAGCACTCTCAACAATAGCCAAATTATGGAAAGAGCCTAAATGTCCATCAACTGATGAATGGATAAAGAAATTGTGGTTTATATACACAATGGAATATTACGTGGCAATGAGAAAAAATGAAATATGGCCTTTTGTAGCAACGTGGATGGAACTGGAGAGTGTGATGCTAAGTGAAATAAGCCATACAGAGAAAGACAGATACCATATGGTCTCACTCTTATGTGGATCCTGAGAAACTTACCAGGAACCCATGGGGGAGGGGAAGGAAAAAAAAAAAAAAGAGGTTAGAATGGGAGAGAGCCAAAGCATAAGAGACTGTTAAAAACTGAGAACAAACTGAGGGTTGATGGGGGGTGGGAGGGAGGAGAGGGTGGGTGATGGGTATTGAGGAGGGCACCTTTTGGGATGAGCACTGGGTGTTGTATGGAAACCAATTTGTCAATAAATTTCAGAAAAAAAAAAAAAAAGAATTAGATTTGATTTTTAAAAAGTCTTCTTTTTTTATAAATACAGAATTTGATGGTTGGTCATCTGTATATTCAGATGGTATGGTGGATATCAATAATATCATACCACAGGCATTTCCTATATTTCAAGCAAAATATGTTTTATACTAGGTACATGGTCTCCCAGAATAAAGACTTCATTTGCCACATGTCTTTAAGGTAGTTGTTGGTATGAAATAACTTCTGGGCAATGAAATTTGAGTGGAAGAAAGCATCTGTTCAAATTTCAGTCATGCCTCTTCAAAGGCGGGAAACTGCTATGCCTAACTCTGTCACTGGAGTTTTATTTATCACACATTGCCCCCAGGAGATAAAGTGACATATGCCCATATATTATCTGACATGATCATTAGTTTCTGTCTCTTACGAATTAAATAACTTCTGTATTTTTTATTTAATTGATGTATTTTTGTCTTATCTTTTTCCCTAGAATCTGGTAGGAAACAGTAGTTAAAAGCATGAACTGCTTGAGCTCAAATCAAAACTTAACACCACTGACTAGCCTGTGATAGTGGGCAACTCTGTTAATTTCTCTGTTTCAACTGTCTTTCTTTAAAATAAGACTACTAGTCTCCCTGCTTTACAGGGTTGATGTGAGGATTAGATGAAATGTTTCATATAGAGAATGGTACCTGGGTGGCTCAGTGAGTTGAGGATCTGACTCTTGATTTCAGCTCAGGTCATGATCCCAGGGTTGTGAGATCGAGCCCACTCTGGGAATGGAGCCTAATTGAGATTCTCTCTCTCTTTCTTTCTCCCTTTGACCCTATTCCCCACTCATGTGCTCTCTCTCACCCTCTCTCTAAAACAAAGAAAGAATGACACCTGTGACATAGCAATCACTTTCTAAGTATTTGCTATCTTCATCACCAGTCATCATCATCATTGTATCTTTTGATCACTTTGGAAAATATCTTATTTCATAGATGTAAAATAAATATCTATTGGTTGGATCATTCAGAGTTTTTGGTCAATAACATTGGCCAAAATTAACTAAAAAATGGATGTCATTTTGTGTCTCACCTCTGCATTGCACTACAGGTTAGATTTAAAAGTCAAGTAATAAGCATATAAATTATCCTCTACCAGCTCTCCAAAAAATGTCATAGCATGCAAATCCAAGTACTAATTCTTTTTCTGCTTAATCTTTCTTGAACATTTCTGTTTTCTGCAATGAAATTGATAGACTAACATATATACTCCAACTTCAGTCTAAAAATCAGAATATAGTACTCATTTTTAGAAATCCCAAATGCTCTTTCTGCCTTCTCTTTTGTAAGATGCAGAGCCTGAAATGAGAAATGCAATTCTACCACATATCTCATCTTAATCTTTAAATTATATGTAGGTATTTTCATTTATTCTACTATTCTTTAAAAATTATTTGCCAGGAAATATTTGACAGATGGAATAATAAAAATAATGGGTATGGATGAGAAGTGAATTTAATTTCGCTTAAAGATATTTATTACCTAACTAGTACATAAATGTTTCTGTATTGATAATTTATACTTCCCTATTTTATGAAGTTTGATATTAAAATATTTTAAATGTTTTAGTCATAGACAAAAATATTTTGAAGTTCTGTATTAATAATAGGATTGTTCTTTTAGAATATTTTAAAAATATTATTTTGTATTAGAATAAGGAGCCCAGTTTGGATTGAAATTATTTTCCTGTATCAAAATTATTCTCATTGCAAATTCCATTATTATTTATATATTATTTTCAAGAAATTTCATTCATCTTGAATAAAATATAACAAGCTTACAATTTCATAAATGTCATCAAGACTTTTTCAAAATATAAAATTTATTTCTACAATGAGAGAAATAATTTGTGTACTGTTTTATATTAACTAATGTAAGCCTCAACAAAAGGTTTTATTAAAATTTGTAAAAGGGAATTATAACCTAAGTTATAGGAATAACCTAAGTTTTAGGAATAATTTTTAACCAAACACACATACACACACACACACACACACACACACACACACACACATCCTAGACACACATAAGGAAAAACTATCCTGGGAAGGATCATGAATAACTCTTACTCCTGGAGTATACCATTCCGTATTGAAATGACTGTGAGCTATGAACTGTGTTTACTCAAACTCTACATGTTTGAGGGGCAGTATAGGTTAGAACTATAGTGCCTGGGATTAATATTCCAAGTTCAACATTGTTATAGACTAAATGTTTGTGCCCCCACCCCCATCCCTGCCAAATTCATATGTTGCAGCCCTACTCCCCATGTGATGGTATTAGCAGTTGGGTCTTTGGGGGAGGTGATTAGGTCATCAGGGTGGAGCCCTAATTAATGAGATTAGTGCTCTTGAAGGGAGACCTCAGAGAGTTTCCACACTCCTTTCTCTATATTATGGCACAAGAATACTGCTCTCTATGAACCAGGAATCAGGCCCTACAGACACTAAATCTGTTGGTACCTTCATCTTGAACTTCCCAATATACAAAACTGAGAAATAAATTTCTAGTGTTTATAAACTACCTGTCTATGGTCGTTTTTAGCAGCCTATTCCAAGACAAACACTTACTATCTATGTAATTTTGGACAACTTACTTAACTTCTCTATGCCTTGTTTTCTCCATCTTTAAATAATGATAATGATATCAAATTATGTAGTTGTTCTAAAAATAAATTATATATTAATGTTCATAAATGGTAGCCATTCTTTTTGTTTTTCCAATGTTCATCTATACTCTCCAGGAGGCTTTCCTAGATTACCTCAACTCACAGTGTTTTCCCTTTTATTAACAGTAATATATAATTACATTAAGTATGTATCATCTGGTATTTAAATTCCACTCTCCATATGGCTGATATAGCATTGGTAATGAAGGCAGAGACCTAATAA
This sequence comes from Prionailurus bengalensis, assembly GCF_016509475.1. Classification (NCBI taxonomy): domain Eukaryota; kingdom Metazoa; phylum Chordata; class Mammalia; order Carnivora; family Felidae; genus Prionailurus; species Prionailurus bengalensis. Next base: position 98,953,375 of record NC_057344.1, on the reverse strand, counting down.
TGTATAAACTTCATACCACATACATGTGTATTTCTTATCTTTGGCTCAACATATAAAAGGTCTCAGTATTTCATTGCTTTTCTTGGACAAAATAAAAATAACCAAAACCCTATAAAGGGTAAATTTACACTAGAAAAATCACTGAGTCTTTGTCAGAAGATTATGCTCTGAGGTAAAATGGTGATGAGTAATACTGTCTGTATTTACATCTCTAGTGTAGTGACATGTATGGGTAAGCCAATTTTTCACTCTTCTACTCTTTAAAGAATAAATGGCAAGTGGTGTAAGTGGATCATGTAGTATAAGAAATCAAGTGTCAGGAGCACCTGGGTGTCTCAGTCAGTTAAGCATCCAACTCTTGATTTTGGCTCAGGTCATGATCATGACCTGATCTCACAGTTTGTGAAATCGAGCACAATGTCAGGCTCTGTGCTGACAGCACGGAGCCTGCTTGGGATTCTCCCTCTCTTCCCTTCTCTCTGCCCCTCCCTCCCTCAAAATAAACACTAAAAAAAAAAAAAAAAAAAAAAAAGAAATCAAGTATCCTGGTTCATTATTAATCAATGAGCCAATTATTTAATTCAGTACTAATATTTGAACTAAAAGCAAAACATAAAAAGGAATTGTATGTACAACAATGAAGAATGTAGTTTCCATAACTATTAATAAAAACTATGCAAAAGTATAGGTAACATATCATGATTTCATCAAATGGAAAATAACCTTCTAACATAGACACTTTTTATTCTTATGTGTTGTCCAATACCATATAAGATAGAAATTGTCTCTCATGGGAACATTACAAAAGTGTTGTTACGGGGCGCCTGGGTGGCGCAGTCGGTTAAGCGTCCGACTTCAGCCAGGTCACAATCTCGCGGTCCGTGAGTTCGAGCCCCGCGTCAGGCTCTGGGCTGATGGCTCGGAGCCTGGAGCCTGTTTCCGATTCTGCGTCTCCCTCTCTCTCTGCCCCTGCCCCGTTCATGCTCTGTCTCTCTCTGTCCCAAAAATAAATAAAAAACGTTGAAAAAAAAATTAAAAAAAAAAGTGTTGTTACATGAATAATATGACTATTATTTCAAAGGACTTCAGAAGCACAGGCAGTGGCTTTGTTCTTAAATTAGATATACATTATTTACTGATGTTGTAGAATAAATGTGCACTTTAACTGAAAATAGGAAGAAATAAGAAACTTTCATTAAACGGTAGGATAATTGTTTCATTCTCATGCACTTTTTTCCCCATCCATGAATTATTTAATTACAATCAGCCATAGTTTAATGTCACAGTGAATTCCTATGTAAGAGCTAATGATTACCATTTGTGATTGATTTTCCTTGCCTGTGGTATATTACTGCAGGAAAAACAGTGATCTAGATCTAAATATAATGACTGTTTTAACAGCTAATATCCATATACTGCTAAGGTCATGAATGAAAATAAGTCACCATACATTGGCCTTAATAAACTTTCAAAACTCTATTTTGAAGCCCCAACCATTAACATCTTATCTTTTGCAAAGCCAGCAGAGTGGACTATTTTTTAGATCATGAGGAAGTGACATTTCATTGTGAGATATGGAACTTTGGAAAGTACAATTTACACTTGCAGAAAATGACTGTGAAGTACAGTTTTTATACTTTAACCATGTGAAAATAAGTTTTACAGTAAGCAACATACATTCCATGTATATTGGAGATGTTTCTCTCAGATCACAGGCAACTACTGGTGACAAGAATTTAAAATACCTTATGGTATTTTATGATCAAATTAAGAGAAGTGTAAATGTCATTGATATTATTGGGGGTCATCTAACTTTGAGTTGACAAATCATTTACACAAAAGCTCTGGAGAAAATGTATTGCCACGACAATAATCGGATTCTGCTTTATGGAAAAAAAATGCCCATAACCCATATGACCTGATTTGAAATGATATATATGGCACGTTAACTTCCTATAACATATGAATCATCAATTCATCTCACCATTAAAAAAGGGAAAAATAGGAATACATTAATTGCATATCTTACCATTTCTATAATTAACAATACTATGAAATTTGTTGACAAACCACTTCCCCATTATTTTCTTTCTGATGTTTTATTTATTTATTTATTTATTTATTTATTTATTTAAAATTTTTTTTAACGTTTATTTATTTTTGAGACAGAGAGAGACAGAGTGTGAACCGGGGAGGGTCAGAGAGAGGGAGACACAGAATCTGAAACAGGCTCCAGGCTCTGAGCGGTCAGCACAGAGCCTGACTTGGGGCTGGAACTCACGGACCGCGAGATCATGACCTGAGCTAAAGTCAGACGCTTAACCGACTGAGCCACCCAGGCGCCCCTCTGATGTTTTTATTTTTCATACTAATATAGCAACATTACTTTAATGAACCTCACTTTGATGAAACAATAGAAAAATAAGTTGTGTTTTAAGTGGTGCTGACATAAATGACGTCTTCCAATGTAAATTGCTATAAAAAAAAGAGTATTCATTTTCATTGTAAATCCTTTCAAGCATATGCTGAGAAATAAAGCAAAACAACTTTGTGTAAATTGTGTTTTGTAAGAAGGCATGTAAATAGGGTATGAATGTATGTAATTTAATGGAAATGTTATCACTAATGGTATAGATTGCCAAATGGAGTTTGCTAGTCTCCAGAAGTTGTGTTTACTGACTTTTTCCAAAGTCACTTAATGGATTTTTAAAACCATGTCTTCAGTTACATTGCTCTTATTTAATGGAAAGTTTAATTTTAAGCTTCTCCTGATTCCATTTAGTGGAAAATCTCTTTGCATAATTACACAGCTTTTCTTCATTGGAAATATCTTCTGTAAAACTTTGTTGTGTCAGTTTCTCTGTATTTAGAGTTGATGGAAGAATTTTAAAAAATGAAAACGCACGTTTTGACCTTAAGGCTTCTACCTTATTTAGGTACATTACTAGAATTACCTCTGTTAAACAACTCCAGACTTCTCAGACTGCATAAGATTTAATTAAGGAAAGAGACTGCATTGTGACATAAAGGATTTCTAAAATCGTGTCTCATAATAATGCTTCCATATATTTTTATTTATCCAATAAGTATTTATTGAGTGCCTGCTATCTATTAAGCAAAGGGCCAGGAATTGGCATTATATAATGATACAAGATTACCAGACTGTTCCCGTTATAGACTATTTTGTGTTACATGATTTGAGAAATTTTGCATATAGAAGTTAAAACTTTATTTTCTCAGCTGTAGTAATTTTATTATAAATTACTCATTCCTTACAAAATAATGAAAAATCAAAAGTAATCTATGTCAATAAATATAACACGAATGTGTCTGATTCAAAACAGTATATATACTGTCTCTTCTCTCAAATGAAATTCAACTAAAATGGTAGAAATGAATAAAAATCACTACTATATAAATTAAACACAGCCAGAAAGACAACTGAATACGATGTATCTACTGAGGACATTTGTTTTCCTTATTAACACAGAAAAAAAATAGTGGAGACATCTAGAAAGAGAATGGAGGTGTGGTAAGTAAAAGAAAGTTTTGAGGAAACCATGACTATAAAGAGGGAGAAGAGATCATGACTTAGAAATAAAAAAAAAATCTATCCAGAAAAGCTCTAAATGATTTTATTTTTCCCCATGAATGGATCTTGACTCAGAAAAGTTAAATGAGTTGGATGGTTGAAGTGAACTAATGGAATTCAAAGAATAGACATTAAATCAAGGTTTGAAAATGGAAGAATTGACACTGCTCATTACCCACATAAACTTAACCATCAGTCCTAATCAGCAACAAGTATCAACTCCTCAAAACTACTCCCCTCAAAAAAATCAGATTTTCCAGGAGAACTAGGGCTTCTAATGTGCTCTTGATGTGCTAGACCAAAATATCTATATTTGCTACTTTGAGTTACACATGCACATATCAGCTTCCTTTTCATTTACTCTCAAATGAAGACTACCAGTCAAGAAACCTAACCCACAGAAATAGTTCACAGTCAGCTTTTATGTTGCATTAATTTTTAATATAAAGGCCAAACAGTGACCACCAAATTTTTGCAAAAGCTTAAAGATTAGGTTAAACAGCTGCCAAAATATTACTTCAGAGGAAAAAGGAAAAAAAATTTTAAAAGAGTGCTAATTGATAATTTTTGAAAAATTAGGGAAAATATTGCATTTACTACCACTCACCACCAAATATAAGACATTAAGAACTAAAAGTAAATCCCATTGACAGATGGAAGGGAGAAGGATAGTATTCATTTTCATCTTGTCTGTACTATTTAATTTTGTTCATATGCATGTATTAATTTGATATATGATTAATTAATTTAATTAATTAATTAGATTTAAAGGTGATGGGTTAATTATTATTCTGTTAATCCACTATAGCATAAGCTTCACAGAAGGAGGGATCATGTGAAATATATTCATCATTTCATTCCTATTTTTTAAAGTGTCTTGTTTTTAATAAGTGCTGATTACATATGAAACACATCATTAAACACTCACGAAGGTACAAAAAATAACTAACCATAGTCCCTGCCATAAATTTTCTCAGATTATGACATAATAATTTCCCTTTCAAAATTTTCTGAGATAAGAACCCAAATTTTTATTTTTATAGTATGATATTTTGTTTTTTTCTTGAAAACAATTCATTTCTACTAGGCATTCAAATTTATCAGTGATAAATGAGCACAAATTAATATTCTTAGTTTCCATGGTTGTTATTTTCTGTCTTTCTTCCTTTCTTTTTTTTCTCTCTCTCTTTTAAATTGCAAGTGCTAATTATGTAATTATAATTAAGAGGATTTTTCTGAATTTATGACCAATTAATGTCTTTCACCCTGCATCTTAACTTTAACTCTTTATTTTATTTATTAAATAAAAATGCATTTATTTAAGGTGTACAACATGATCATTTGATATACATATATATATTGTGAACTGATTATTGTAATCATACTAATTAACATATCTTCTCCTGACATAGGTACTATTTCCTTGTGTGTGATGAGAGAACTAGAAAGTTACTCTCTTAGATTTCCAGTCTTCAATAAGGTATTATTAACAACAGTCACATTAGATCACCAGATTTATTCATCCTACATAATTTCACTTCATAAAGGTCTCTTTTGAGAAAGAGGAGCTCTTCATATCAGTGCAGACATCAATGGTTTTATTGCTTGTAGTGTGTAATGTCCTGTATAACAGCACTGAGCAATCTCCAAAACCATGACAATATTTTGTTTTATTCTAGAATTTTATTGTATTTCTATTCTCATTTAGAGATACTGTCTATTTAGTATTCAATTATTTTGTGTATGGTGTTAATTGTCTTCCAGGTTTTTTTTTTCCTTGTATGAGCCTGTGTCTTTTATTGAAAAGACTATTATTTTATCCAATTTCCTTAAAATGATGACTTTGTCATCTAAGGTTTGTTTCTAAAAGTTCTATTCTGTCATTGGCTATTGGTCAAATGGTCAAAACTTATGCATTATGAAACAGATTGGATTATTGCAAATTTGAAATAACTCTTAAAATCTAGTAGTGTAAGTCTTCCAGCTTTGTTCTTTTTCAAGGTTGCTCTAGGAAATCATAGCATTTTCTATTTCCACATAAATTTTAGAATAAGCTTGTCAATGTTTACAATAAACACACTGTGATATTGACTGGAATTGCTATGAATCCACAGATGTACTTAGAGTAAATATACTTTTCTTCAGTATTTGATGTTTGTGTATATAAACATACCTTCATTATGTTACTATAATATACTTCTTCATTTTCTATAGTAATTTATGCAAATATAATAGGATTTTGTAGTTTATTCTGACTTATGGTCAGAATGTTATTATATATGTTATTAAATAGTATATAATTTATAATCTAATAATATTTATAATATTATATATTATATATTTATATAAATTTTATATATTATATATATTTACATTTATATTTATATACATGTAAATGTTATATACATTTATATATTTACATTTATATATTATATATAATATATATTATATATAATTTATAATATCATTATATAATAATTATATAAATAATATATTAAATAATAATAATAGATGTTAAATAACATCTATTATGTTATTTAACATCTATTATTATATTTTATCAATAAATCCCACCAGATTCTTTCATGAATAATGCTGTCTATGAATAATAGGACACATATTTCACACTTCCAATCATATTCATTATGTTGTTCTCTACCCTTTATTATCCTGGTTTCAACCTCCAGAAAAAAAAAACTCATAATGGCATATATTGTTATTTGTTCTCAGTCTCAGGGTAGCTTTTAATGTTTTATTACAAAAATTTCCAAATATACAAAGAATTGAAAGAATTGTACATAAAACCTATACTGTACCATAAACCATAAAATTAATATTTTAATATATTTGTGTATAATTTACACAACTTTGCATCTCTCTATTCATGCAATCCATCTTATTTGTATTGAATTTTAAACTAAGTTGAAGATCAGTAAACTTTAACCCTAAATATTTCAGCATACATATCATTAAGGTAGAATTAAATATTTTACAGATTGGGACACCTGGGTGGCTCGGACAATTAAGCACCTATTGGTTTCAGCTCAGGTCATGATCTTGCAGTTTGTGAGTTCAAGCCCCACATTGGGCTCTGCACTGACAGTGGGGAATCTGCTTGGGATTTTCTCTCTCTCTCTCTCTCTCCTCCTCCCCTTCGCATTCTCTTTCTGTCTCACGCACGCACTCTCAAAATAAACTTTTTAAAAAAGTTTAAATATTTTACAGATTGTTTTGAAGTAAAATGTATTTGTATATGAAAATGCACAAGTTTACCACTAAGCAAGTGTTGACAAGAGTGTGACAAATTCCAATCAGAATATAAATCAGTATCAACATTTCAGAAAATTCCCTCATATCTTTTTGCAGTGCCCTGACTTTCACTCCCCCTCAAGCAACTACTCTTCTAATTTTCTTTACCACAGATAGGTTTTGCCTTTCCTACAGCTGATATAAATAAAATAAACAGTATGAACTCTGTGTGTCTCCTTTCACTCATCATATGGTTCGAGATTACTATATGATATTGTGTGTTTGAGGACTTTAAACTTTTTATTAATGAATAGTATTCCATTGCATAAATATATCAAACTACCCATTTTGCTATCGGTGAACACATGATGTGGTTCTACGTTTTATTATTATAAATAAAAATTTTATGAATATTGTTGTACAAGTCGTGTTGCAGACATACATTTTAATTTTCTTTGGCAAATAATAATTGAAATTACTGTATTATTAGGTGTGTGTGTGTTAATTTTTGCAGAACTTTATCTAGAATAAATGTATGATTTTACACTCCCATGAAAAATGTTTGACACTTCTAATTTCTCTCCATTCTTGACAATATATGATATTGTTAATCTTTTTAATTATTCTGGGGATTATGTAGTGGTGTTTTATCATGTTTTTAAAGTGCATTTCTCTGATGATTAGTGAGATTAACACATTTCCACATTTACATTATCCTATGTAAAGTAATATCCTTTGTAAAGTATCAACTTATATGTTTACTCAATTTTTATTAGGCTGTTTGTATTTTAATGTAAATTAGAGTTCTTTATAGATCCTGGGAGGTTGTCCTTTGTCAAGCATATGTTTTATGAATATTTCCCTGGTATCTTGCCCATTTGCTTATTTTTAAAGGTTTTGTTTGGTTTTGTTTTGTTTTATGACCAGAAGTTTTTCTGTGTCCCCCTCTATTGGTGTGATATCCACCTTTTAAGTATGATGTCTAGTTTATTATTTTTGTGGTAATTGCTTAATGCTTCCTGTCGTAGAAACCTTTATCTACTGCTATGTCAATTAAATATTCACTTTTACTTTCCTTTACAAAATATATAGTTTTAGCTATTATGTTTAGTTCTGTGATACAAATCAAATTATTGTTTGGTCATGATGCGAATAGTGATTGATGTACTTTGTTGTTTCTATAGAACATCCAGGGACATTTTGTAAATGCCCTTTATAATATTGAGAGATTCTTATTTTATTAGTTTGGTGAAAAATTTTAACATAATGGGATATTAAATGGGGATTTTATAAAAGGCTTTATCTGTATCTATTGAAATAATTATATCACTTTTCTCTTTAATCAATTAACATGAAAAATTCAACAGGTCAATTTCTGAATGGTAAACTCTAACATTTCTAAAATGAATCTCACTTGGCCATGAGGTATTAACTTTTAGTCTACTGCTAGATTACCTATATTAACATTTTGTTAATGAATTTTATGCATATTTTCATGAAAAAATTGGTCTGTAATTTCTTTCTTTATTTTTTTTTTCTGTAATGTTTTCATCACGTTTGAATGTCATGGTTTTTTTGGTCTCACAAAATGAGCTGGAAAATACTCCCTCTACTATTTTCTGGAAGTGTTTGTGTAAGATTCCTGTCATTTTTTTCTGAAATTTTGGTAGAATTCACTAGTAAAACAATATGAGATCATTTACACTTCCTTTATTATGTTTTCCCAATAATTATTTCACAAAATCTTTTTAAAAACCTAATAATGCTTTAGCATATGCCTCTCAGAGACTCAACAGACTCATTTAATTTTTAAACGATACAGCAATATTCAGATTCTGTCTTTCTTATGTTTGTTTTTTAAAAGTGAACATTTATATGATTCATCATTCTAATCTATTTTAATATTTCCTGGATTAGTAATTTTAATATCCATAATAATTCCTTCATAAGATCTGTAGTAATAATGTATTTTTTATTTTTTTTTCTTTCTTGATCTGTCATCATTCTTGCCAGATAACTGTCAATTTTATTTGTCTTTGTAAAAAATGAATATTTTTTTGTTCATTCCTCTTTGTCATTTTTATCAGTGTTTTCAAGCATACACTTATCTTAATTACTTTTTATGTAACTCCATTGGTTTCAATGTGCTCCTTTTTTTCTTGATTATATAATGGATTATCAGCTAATATACAAGTGAGGCTATATATTTCTCTGTATGTACAGTTATAGCTTTATACCACAAGTGTGAATATGTTACTTTTGTTATCACTCACTTTCAAATATTTTCATACTTACTGTTTTATTTATTCTTTTTCCTATCATTTGCTGAGAAGTTTATAAAGGTCCACATATTTCGGCATTTTGTAGCTATACATTTTTTTTTAATTTTTAGATAAGAGTACTAGAGTAGACTCTAGTCGAAAAAAAAAAAGAGTTGAATTATTTAAATCCTATGAAATTTGTTGAGTTTTCTTAAGTCAAAGCATATAATCAATTTTGAACAGGTTTCATCCGTAATTGAGAAACTATGAATTTTGTCAGAGTTGGGTGTAGAGTTTAGTCAATTATATAAGATGTGTTATCTTTATTTTTTAAACCTTAATGCATACACAAAAAATCTTTAACCTTCATTAAATTTCAAACTTTCATTAACCTAATATTTAATGAAGGATTCCTGAAACCAATGTTGTGATTTTTGCAATTTGTTATGCCTTGGTTTAAAATTGACAATTTTTGTCTTTGAATTATTATTGGCACTGTTTATATCTAATGTAATTACTGATAATTATTGGTTTATATCTTATATCTCTCTATTTTTGCTGACACAATGATGTATCTAAAATAGTTAAACAATATTTTTCCCAGGTTCAGGTGAGTGGATGAAAATTTCTACTTTACTCTGTAGTCAACAAGAGCTTCCTGTTGGTCTCTTTATGACTGTTAATTTTGAAAATAAAAGACCTTTGGAGATATTTCTTTGACAAATAATATATAGATTGGCCACAGAAGTTAGTTGGGAAATACAGAAATCTTCAAATCATGTATGGAGTACTAATAATCTCGTATAGAGTCTTAATCATCTCTTCTGTGCAATCATTCCAATGAGTTTATTCCCCATAATACCCATGCTTTTGAGTAATCAGGAAATTAGCTTAACTCACAAAGTCAGAGAGCTACAGTTTTGTATTTGTGTGTGTGTGTGTTTCCGTGAAATAACTTAACAATTATTTATTTCCCTTCAGCTCCCTGTGATCAGCAGCTCAAAACCTAGTTTACCACCTACTCTTTTCCCACTCCACCCCTGTGCCCATTGACTTTCTGCTGACTCTATAGTTATTTAGTTTCTCTTTCCCTGCTGTACTATATTGAAGCATGAAACCTAGGGACATTTCTGTAGTTGCTACTTACTCCTAGGTTATGGCTCCAAGTAATATATTTGACAACACTGAGTCATGAGACATACTTTTGGGGAAAAAAAAATCTTTTGCTGCCAAAGATTTATTGAGATACATGTGTTCTCTGAATTGTCCCTTCCTTGGGTCTACTTTTCATGTATTTGGCAGCTCTTCTTTGCAAACTGTGGCTTGAATTGTAAAAACGTTATTTCTTTTCTTTTTCATTGGTTTCAGGGGGGAAAATGAGGTAGAGATACTTTTGTCTATCTTTTTTTCCCACATAAAAATCAAGAACAATTTTAAGCTATGCATCTACATTTTCTCCATGCCTAATTAAGGAGGTAGGTTAATTTCTGCTTTTGGAAGGAAAAAGAGAAAGAGACTGAAACAGAGAAAAGACAGAGATGCTAGCTTTGTCTGGTTATATTCTTATATATCAAAAGGGCCTAGAAATGTTTCACTGTGAATTTTCACTCCATTATCACTGAAATAGTGAAACGCATGAAAAAGTTAAACATGAATCAGTTTGGCTAGTACTAGAAGTATGAGGTTTTAAAAATAAGTCACTAGATAAGAAAAGATAGTATACAGCTAAAAGTTTTTTACATATTCTGATTCTTTTAAAGCATTTCATTCAGCGATATTTGATGTGATAAATTTTATAAAGAAAGAAAGGCCACCATGTTCTTTCAGAGACTGGCAGACCAAACTGGCATTAAATTAAAACCCACAGGAAAGTTCTCCAAACCAGTGACCATGTCAAAATTAAATAAATGGATTTTCACAACCTGGGCTAACACAGATGGCACATCTGGCATCTTGAGAAGCTCTATCAGTATCACACATGAGCCATTCCAAATGTTAGGCAAGATATATTCATTAAGGGTAACCCAGGGAACACCAGCCAGAAGCATAAGGAAATTGTCTTTACCATACAAATTCATGCTGAGGTATATGCAAGGAATCTAAGACATTAGTATAGCAGACTATCTTGAAAACAATTTTTTTTTTTCCTGGCCACTCTGTTCTTGATTTATTCCACGGCTCTACTGAAAACAACGCGTAGAAATATACTGAGAAACTGCAGAAAAGTTTCACAATTTTGGCATAAAGTAATTACTCAGTTTTTAATGCTTTTAAAAAATATTTTTAAAAATTTTATGCCTTGTTTAAAAAGATGATTTAAGTTTAAAAAATGATTTCAAGTGGCTTTTAGAGATATGTAATATTTGATATTACATATCAAAAGTAGAATACAATTAAGAAACAACAAAAATAAAATGAAAATAAGTGACAGAGTTTCAAAAGCCAAGATACTACATGACACAATATCCCATACTTGTATATTATTATATATTAGGAAGTCCATAAATTTAACAGAATAGAAAGCCAGTTTTTGACTAGCCATCCAAATAAATGGCATGACCTAAAAAATATGATGTTTGAATATGGTGCATGGTTTAAAGACACCATTTGCTATATAATTCCTTGTCTTTTGCATTCTCATCAATAACTCCTTAATTTTTTTTTATTTTTTTTTCAACGTTTATTTATTTTTGGGACAGAGAGAGACAGAGCATGAACGGGGGAGGGGCAGAGAGAGAGGGAGACACAGAACCGGAAACAGGCTCCAGGCTCTGAGCCATGAGCCCAGAGCCCGAAGCGGGGCTCGAACTCACGGACCGCGAGATCGTGACCTGGCTGAAGTCGGACGCTTAACCGACTGCGCCACCCAGGCGCCCCAATAACTCCTTAATTTTGAAACTGATATCTGCAACTCACACAACTCCAAAACCATTTTCATCACTGGAACTTAACGTTTATTTGTTTGAGCGATTGATATATTCTCAGATAATGGAACACACTCTCTGTTAGAGTGGAGGTCATGATACTCTGCTCATCTTTATATCCCAAGTTGCTAGCACAGTTCTACCATTTCTCCCTTTGTTAATATATCATGATGTTTACTTAATATGTTTGGATACTATTAAATAATATATCTGTAATTTAGATTATGTACATAACTATTTCTTCTATGATACATGTATTCCTGAACATTTTGTACTATGCAAAATTATTAATTAAAATAACACAGCATGCTGAAGAGAGCTATGGACAAACCACTTAAAATATACACAACTTTGTAACCTGATTCTAACTAAAAACAACATTAAAAATAAATATATGACATAATAAATTATATTTTTTAATGTTTATTTAATTTTGAGAGAGAAAGACAGAGACAGAGACAGAGCATTAGTGAGGAAGGGACAGAGAGAGAGAGGAAGACACAGAATCCGAAGCAGGCTCCAGGCTCTGAGCTCTCTCAGTACAGAGCCGGACATGGGGCTGGAACTCATGGACCACGAGATCATTACCTGAGCTGAAGTCAGAAGCTCAACCGACTGAGCCACCCAGGTGCCCCTATAATAAATTACACTTTTGGAAACGTAAAGGGAGTTTGAGGTAAGGAGATATAAGGATAGATAGAATCTGTTAAATTAATGAGAAAACAAACAAAAATATAAAAAGATAAGGGATAAAGGAGCAAGAAGCACTTTCAAAATAGGAGATATGTTCAAACTCAGTCTAAATCTGGCTGGTGCTTTAAGTTGTGTAAATAAGCATACTTTGCATTCAGCTGCCATTATTGAAGGCACAGACCATGAGCAAGCAAGAAAAAGGGTCCTGTGTGTGTTGACATGCAGGCATTGCTACAGTACCAATACTTTTTTATGGTGATAGACTTTATTTTTAGGTAGAACATGGTGAACCTTGATGGCTCAGTCAGGTAAGTGCCCCACTCTTGACTATTGCTCAGGTCATGATCTCAGGGTTCTTGGGATCCAGCCCCATTTGGAACTCTGTGCTGACAGCATGGAGCTTGCTTGGGATTCTCTCTCTCTGCCACTCCCCTGCTTACTTGTGCTCTCCCCCCCACCAACATAAATAAATGAACATTTAACAAAATTAATTAGTCAAGGTAGAACAATAGGTGAAGTATTTTTACTAAAAAGGAAGACTGATAAAACTCTACATTCATGGGAAAGGGTATAGGAAAAAAGTCACTGGATGCTGATCAAAAATTAGTTATTGAACACCATTCAGTGTAGAGAAGTCAAAGCTGTGGGGCCACATAAAATGACACAGTCCATCCTGCAATGAGAGGAAATATGCCCCAAGGAACATCCTGAAAAGAAGCTAAAGAAACCAGATCAGATGAATAAGGAGAGGAAAGAGGAAACTGGGATGTGTTATCAAAATCTCATGTCTTAGATATAGCAAGTGTCGTCTACTTATGTTAATTCTAATAAAGTAAATATATTTTTTATTCTAAGTTGTGGGCTAAATTGTTCTCAACATATCTTTCAAGTATCTTCCTAAACTCCTGGGTTGGCTATTACTTTAGCCTTCTTGACATGCTGCCTTTCTCCATTTTCCCAGTAACAGGCCACATACCATTGATCTCAGAGGAGGGCATGCGATTCAGGCCTGGCCAATTGTATCCCTGTCCACCGGGTTTCACACAGGGAGAGCAAGCAACATAGTCCTGGTCAACTAGTACTGTTTCCCAAGATTGTTCTCCACTTAACCCAGTAAAGTAAATGCCGTTGCTTCTTAAGTCACAGAGCGAGGATGTCAATGTAGGGTTGTCCCATTTGTGATAAAACCTATGCAAGAGAATTTATCTAGGCAAAGACAAACAGAACTGAGTAACAAAGAGATAAGTAACAGAAAGTGTGGGGGGCCGGGCCCCGGTGCCAGGCTGAGACTGGGTCGAGCAATGTTCCCCGTTGACTCAAGCCAACCCAGTGGTTCCCCCTCCCATTCATGTGGGAGGCCGGCCCCGGCGCCAGGCTGAGACCGGGTCGAGCAACGTTCCCTGTTGACTCAAGCCAACCCGGTGGTTCCCCCTTCCATTCCCCCATTTTCAAGGGCATACAAAAGCCTTGTCAAGGCTGAGAAAGTTAATTCCTGAAGACTGTGGTCTGCAGGTGTTGGCAGTAATGCTACTTCCCTTTTTCTACCCCGAGTCAGATAGAAACAAACATGGGAATTGTGTTTTGCTAGCAATCTTATCAACAAGGTCTTGTGACCCGTCCGGAAAATGCACAAGAAACACAGAACTAAATGTTTTGGTGGGGAGCAATTATGTGAAACCTGTTTATTCTTAGAATGACCTAACCCATAAGAGTCTGGTTATAAAAGATTGTGTACAGCAACAATAAAGCTGTCACTTGAGCCATCAGCCCAGGGGACCCTCCTGTTCCCAAACTTTCTCTTCTCTCTTTTTTTCTTGCATTCCCCTACCCTCAGGACCCTGACCTCGGTGTTTGTCATGCCGGCCGCGACAAGAAAGCCATAGGGAGACAGAAAGAGAGATGGAGATTCTGGCAACACAAGTTCCCTCTTCCTAAAATCCCAAGTTGCCCCAGATCCTACAGTTCTTTCTCTGCCCTATAAATCTCAGTAGTCTTCCAAACAATTGTCATTTTATTCTTAAACTAGTTTTATTTGAATGTGAAAATGTTCAGAATCATCCCAAGTTAAAGAAACCCATTTCAGGGCGCCTGGGTGGCTCAGTCAGTTGGGCGTCTGACTTCGGCTCAGGTCATGATCTCTTGGTCCGTGAGTTCGAGCCCCGCGTCAGGCTCTGTGCTGACAGTTCGGAGCCTGGAGCCTGTTTCGATTCTGTGTCTCCCTCTCTCTCTGACCTTCCCCCATTCATGCTCTGTCTCTCTCTGTCTCAAAAATGAATAAACGTTAAAAAAAATTAAAAAAAAAAAGAAAGAAACCCATTTCATTTCATGCCTGCGTTCTGGGCCAGATGGATATTGCCTGACAACGTTAGTTGATTCTGGTGCCTCTTTTAGGCAAAACAAAGCAAAAGAACACAACAGAGGATCTAATCAGACGGGAAAAGTTAAGCTATAAAACTGGACCTCCTAATTAGGTTTAAAATATATATGTACAAATGGCCCTCTTTCTTTCCTTTTTTTTAATGTTTATTTATTTTGAGAAAAACTGAGAGCAAGCAAGTGGGGGAGGGCACAGAGAGAGATAGGGAGAGAGAGAACTCCAAGTAGACTCTGCACTGTCATTGCAGAGCATGACACAGGGATCAAACTCACAAACCATGAGATCATGACCTGAGCCGAAATCAAGAGTTGGGCCGCTTAACCGACTGAGCCACACAGGCGCCCCTTTGCCCCTCTTTCTAGACATGCTAATTATTAATCTCAAAGGATGGAAAGCAGGATAGGCATTTTTTAATATTTCCCAGGTGATTTTTATTACTCATCTAATACTCAGCTTTGTCTCCTCCCCTAAGAAGAATTGCACTATAAAATGTTTCTTTATAAAGACTACTTCTACCTTTTGATACTTATATTTTTATAGTTTACTGTATAATCTGTTAAGAGCTATACTGTTTCAAGACTCAACAAATTTCCCCAATTAATCAAAAATAGAAACATAAGTGAAATAGTAAAATGATAATAGAAAAAAATAAGGGAAATCAGTAAATGATTTGAAAATAAATATTTATGGCCTTGTCTAGATTTATTTTCTGGTCACAAGCAGAATAAAATAAGAAGTAAAAAATCTGAAACACGGTAGAAAATATTATTGCAAATTATTCAAGATGTAGTGTGATTTAACAGAACTAAAATGTCACATTGCTGTGATATGCAAGTGTGAAACTGCAATAAAAATTAGCTGTGTTTTAATGAAATGTTATAGTATTTTTCCAAACTGCAGTACCCAGAAGGACTCAAGAGCTTAGCTGTGACACCAGCAAAACATGAACTGCTTGGTTTATGTCCATCAATCAAATCACACTCTCAGTTCCTTCCAGAGCATTCCTTTTGTTCCATATGGGTTTCCAAACTGCTAACAAAGGGCAGTTTTTTGTGGTGGTTGCTGCTACAACAATGGGTTTGAATATCTAGTAACACTGGCTGCTGGTTACCATGCAGAAAACTGTTTTCTACCTGACATTGCTGTTGGCAAAAGGCTGTTGTTACATTTTATGGAGTCTCAGATACATATGGTATTTATATTTTATCCAAAATTGTGCTGCATCTTAAAATTGCTATTGGCTAGGCTTGACTGAGGGTTAAAGAAATTCATCAGTTAAAAATTAGCCTCACAGAATAGAGTAGTGACTTGGATATTGTACTGAAGGCATTACCAGAGGAGCATAAACCCTCTATGCTTAGACAAAACTACTGAAAGAACATTTGAGAAAAAAAACATGGATCCAACTCTTTGTTTCAAAACCTTCCATAGACACCTGCCAGGAGATCCAGAAGGTGTAAGGATCAAATGATTATTAAATTGCAAAATGATTATCAGAGATCTAGAAGAAAGTAACAGGCAATAGTTTAACATTCTCTGTAGAACTGCTGGCCAAGAAAAAATAATGTGTAAAAAAACAGACACATCAATGATTTAGAGTAAAAGGTCACTCTGAATAGCTGCTTCTGAAAGCTAAGAGGTGTCTTAAGTATCTTCATCAAAATATTTTGTTTGTAATTTCCTTTGTACATATGCATAATAATGATAGTTGATAATATAACACTGTATGTTAACTAACTGGAATTAAAATAGAAACTTAAAAAGCCAAAAACAATTTTTAAAGAAACAAAATAAACAGAGTAAAGGAAAAAAGTGAGAGGCAAACAGAGAAAAAGACTCTTAACTATGAAGAACAAACTGATGGTTACCAGCGGGGAGAGGGGTAGAGGAGAGGGGATGGGGATTAGGAGTGCACTTGTCAAGGTCAGCACCAGGTGTTATACTGAAGTATTGAATCACTATATTTTATACCTGAAACTAATATTATACTGTACGCTAACTAACTAGAATTTAAGTAAAATTTTGAAAAAAATAAATAAAATTCAGCTTAATCTTACAAGAACAGATATGATCATAGAAACGATTAAAACACATGTTTACATGGCACTGGCCTTCTAAAGAACTGTGGGGCGATTTCAGGAACTTGAAGAAATCATCTATTTGTCCTTTGCTTTATTTCCTCAAAAAATAAATCCTAAGTCTAAAACAAAAACAAAAACAAAAAGAGAATGATAATTCATAAAAATAAATGCATAAGTAAATATAAATTAACATTTAAGAAATGTTTATTATAAGGGGCACCTGGGTGGACTCAGTCAGTTAAGTCCAACTCTTGATGTTAGCTCACATCGTGAGCTCATGGTTTGGGAGTTTGAGCCTGGCATAGGGCTCTTGGCTGAAAGCTTAGAGCCTGCTTGGGTTTCCCTCTCTCCATCTCTCTCTGCCCCTCCCCACTTTCTCTCTCTCTCTCTCTCTCTCTCTTTTTAGAAAAAAATCTTTATTATAAGAGCCCACAAATCAGTATGTAAATTTTCTATTTGATAAAAAATAAAATAACATACAGTAAAAAATGGAAAATATGTATGAAAAAATAGCTATATATCAAGGCATACATACAAGTTGTAAACCCTAATACCTGGGAAAACTGACTTCTAAATACTAGGTAATTGTTACAGTCCCAGGGTCATACTTCCAAAGGAAAATAATTTCAGTATGCAGAAAAGACATTTATTTTTTATTTATTTTTTATTTTTTTTTCAACGTTTATTTATTTTTGGGACAGAGAGAGACAGAGCATGAACGGGGGAGGGGCAGAGAGAGAGGGAGACACAGAATCCGAAACAGGCTCCAGGCTCTGAGCCATCAGCCCAGAGCCTGATGCAGGGCTCGAACTCACGGACCGGGAGATCGTGACCTGGCTGAAGTCGGACGCTTAACCGACTGCGCCACCCAGGCGCCCAGAAAAGACATTTTTATGCATTTATTTTAAAATTTTAATTTAACTGTAAATGCTCCCAAGTATATAAAAAATAGTAATTTACCTACATTTATTATTAAATCTGAAACTCTGTCAAAAGTTTTAAAAAGCTTATTTCAAAATGCAAACTACCACTACCCAAGGAGAAAATTTTAGGAAAGATCTAGGATTCACATTCTTAGGAACAAATAGTAATTTCAGAACTTTTACTTTTTCTTCTGGAAGGAATGTCCCCTTGGATGTAGAATGATATTTCCAGATTTATATTTACATCCAAAACCATATATACGGGGCTTGATATTAAATAATCTACCATGATATTGACTATTGCTTATCCTGTTTAATGTTTAAAATAAAAAGTGATTACAGTAGTTAATAAACCATAAGAGGCTTGCAAGAGGTTATTTTTAATTCAAAGACAGAGAAATTTATCTCCATTATTGATTTTCAGATATTCTGAACCACTGCTGAAGAAATGTTCTTACACGAATACTTAGTATGCCCACTATTTATGTAAGTTTCTCTGAATGTGAAGGATAAAAGATTTCAAGAAAAAGACTCTAAGAAAACAGTGATATAGGTGTGAAAACAGGAGACTTCACATCACCTAACCCAGAACTCTAGTCCTGTTCCCACAGTACAGTAGTCTTTATTGGTTCCACCTCAATGGGTTAAACTATAACAGCTTTGGAAAAGCTGTAGTAAAATGTGACAGCATACAATGAGATTTATTTTGACATTTAAACGGTTATGTTAGCATTTTATTTATTCTTTGGTTTCTTAAAAAAAATAATAATAATTCTATCAAGGGGCATCTGGGTGGCTCAGTCAGTTAAGTGGCCCAGCTTGATTTCAGGTTAGGTCATGATCTCATGGTTTGTGGGTTCGAGCCCCACATTGGGATCCTCTGTCCCCCTCTCTCTCTGCCCCTCCCCACCTCTTCTGCTCTTTCTCTTTCAAAATAAATAAATAAACTGAAAAAAAAATATATCAAAACAAATAAGGTCACTCTCAAATAAAAAGAAGACCCCAATCTCCACCCATTTATATTTCATCTTAAAGAATTAGGAATGGTGCTATATAATGCAGTATTAAAGAAAAGATGAAAAAGGATAACAGAAAGTGTAAAGCTGATAAATAGAAGATAATGTATCCTCACTGGTTCATCTCTTATTGTGGTAAAAGGTAAAAGATTGTGATATGGAGAATTGGAAACCTTCTGAGAATCCTGTTATGTTGTGCTTAAGAGACTTGCTACACCATGACAGGTTGTAGCATTGTTGAGATAATTAGTATAAGAATGTGTTTTTTAATACATGGGAGCAAATGATAAGATGAAGGTAAATAAATCAAAGAGCAATGTGATAATGGGAAGATAGCAGAAGGAAACTTTTCTATTTAAAAGCTAGGACTATCAAACTGCACTCAATCAACATTCCTTGAATAAATTAATAAATCAACTTATACAAAATTAAACAGAAATGGCAAGAAAGAATCTTTTTTTTTAATTTTTATTTATTTATTTTGAGAGAGAGAGAGAGAGAGAGAGAGAGAGAGAGAGTAGGAGAGGGTCAGAGAGAGAGGGAAACAGAGAACCCCAAGCAGGTTTCATGCTACTAGCACAGAGCCCCATGTGGGACTCAAACCCACTAACTGTTGGATCATCACCTGAGCTAAGAGTCTGATGCTTAACCAACTGAGCCACCCAGGAGCCCTGCATGAAATAATCTTATTAACATTCCTTTCTAAATAAAATGCTAAGGGAGTTCTTTCAAACAATTATGACATTTATGATGACTATTTTGCTATTAAACAGTTTTGTAACATAGATAATTTTAACTCCCTTTATCATTCAAGAACAACTCTAATATACAACTTTGAAGTATATAGCACTACAACAAACAATGGTTTTATTTGCTTATTAATAAAAAATAAGTCATGCTAAATAAAATCTTAATTTATAACCCCAAATAATATTTAACCTGATGCTATAAAATCGAGAATCATGTACCTTGGGAATACAAGATAGTTTCATTCTAGGAAATCATAAAATTAATACACCAAAGAAGGAAAATATAAGTAAAAGACAATAGATGATAAATTAAAATGTAATTCTAAACCATGCTCAATAAAAATCCTTTTTACAGTAACCTGGCTGGCTCAGTCAATAGAGTATGAGACTCTTGACTCAGAGGTTGAAGGCGTTCAAGCCCCACACTGGGTGTAGAGATTACTTAAAAATAAAATCTTGTTAAAAATCCTTTTCACATTAAAAATATTTTAAAACTCTATATGGCTATGTCTATTCACAAACCTCACATGAATAGACAATGAAAAATAAACAGTGAAGCTGCCATTAGAAAACAAGTAAAGGCATTTCTTCACTGGATTATTTATTTTTTGGGTGTTGAGTTTGATAAGTTCTTTGTAGATTTTGTATACTAACCCTTTATCTGATATATCATTTGCAAATATCTTCTCCCATTCTGTCGGTTGCCTTTTAGTTTTGCTGATTGTTTCCTTCGCTGTGCAGAAGCTTTTTATTTTGATGGAGAACAAAGTGAGAGTTGCTGGAGGGGTTGTGGGAGGGGGGATGGGCTACATGGGTAAGGGGCATTAAGGAATCTACTCCTGAAATCATTGCTTCACTATATACTAACTAATTTGGATGTAAATTTAAGAAAAAATAAAAAATAAACTTAAATTATAAAAAAAAGAAAACAAGCAAGGGCAGAAACAGCTTGCAAAATTAGAAATGCAAAAGGACAAAGAATAATGTTTCTTTCTCCTTCTCTGTTGGTTTTTTTTCTATTAAGTAAAACATGTGGAAAATGAAATTTTCAGAACTATTATACAAGAAGGCATAAAATTATACCTAAGAATAAATTTAACCAAGGAGGTAAAAGACTATACTATGAAAACTATAGAACATTAATAAAAGACATAAAGAATAACACAAAAATATTCTATGTGCACAGACAGGAAGAATCAGTATTGTTAAGATGCCCATACTGCCCAAAGCAATTTACAGATTCAGTGCAGTTCCCATCAAAATATCAATAGTACTTTTCTCAGTCTGGAACAAATAATCTTAAAATTTCTATGAAACCACAAAAGATCCCAAATAGCCAAAGCAATCTTGGAAAAGAATAACCAAATTAGAAGTATTACAATTCTAGATTTCAAGATACACTCCAAAACTATAATAAGCAAAATAATGTGATACTGGCACAAAAATAGGCATAGACCAAAGGAATAAGATAGAAAACCAAGAAATAAACCCATGATTATATGGCCAAATTAATCTATGACAAAGGAGTCAGGAATATACAATGAGGTAAAGACAGTCTCTTCAATAAATGGTGTAGGGAAAAGTGGACAGCTACATGCAAAAGAATGAAACTGGACCACTTTTATATACCATATACAAAAATAAACTCAAAATGGATTAAAGACCCAATTGTGAGACCTGAAACCATTAAACTCCTAAAAGAAAAACCTAGGCAGTAATCTCTTTGACATTGGCCTTAGCAACATATATATGGGTATGTCTCCTCAAGCAAGGGAAAAAAAGCAAAAATAAACTATTGAGACTTCACCAAAATAAAAAGCTTTTTTATAGCAGGGGAAACCATGAACAATACAAAAGTGAACCTACTGATGGGAGAAGATATTTGGAAATAATATAACTGATAAAGGGTTAACATCCAAAATATACAAAGAACATATACTACTAAATAACATGAAAAATTAACCCGATGAAACATGGGTAAAGGACTTGAATAGACATTTTTGCAAAGAAGACATACAGATGACTAACAGACACACGGAAAGATGCTCAACATCATTAGTCATCAGAGACGTTCAAATCAAAACAAAAATAAAGTATCACCTCACACCCGTCAGAATGGCTACAGTCAAAAAGACAAGAAATAACAAGCGTTGGTTAGGATGTGGAGAAAAGGAAACCCTTCTGCACTGTTGGTGGTAATGTACATTGGTACAATCACTGTTGCAGAGTATGGAGGTTCTTCAAAATGTTAGAAATAGAAATATCATATGATTGAGTAATTCCACTATTGGTATTTACCAAGAGTAAACAAAATTAAAAAAAAGAAACGTAAATTTGAAAAGATATATCCACTTTTATGTTTACTGCAGCATTATTTATAATAGCCAAGATAGGGAAGCAACTTCAGTGTCTATCAATAGATGAATGGATAAAGATGTCATTAATATATATATATATGTATATATATATATATACACACATATATATATATAAAACAGAGGCATATATAAATATATATACACATATATCAAGAAGATATATATGTGTATATATATATATATGTATGTATATATATAAAGATCATATAAAAAGAATGAGATCCGGTGTGACTAGGTGGTTCAGGCGGTTAAGTATCTGACTCTTAGTTTCAGCTTGGTTTATGATCTCACAGTTAGTGAGATGGAGCCCTGCATTGGGTTTCATGCTGACAGTGTGGAACCTTCTTGGGATTCTCTCTCTCCCTCTCTCTGCCCCCTCCCCACTCACTCTCTCTGTCTCTCTCTCAAAATAAATCAGTAAAAAACAAAAATATATATAAAAAAAAGAATGAGATGTTGTCATTTGCAACAACATGGGTGGACCTAGAGGATATTATGCTAACTGAAATAAATCAGACATAGGACAAATATGATTTCTCTTGTATGTGGAATCTAAAAATCAAATGAACAAACAAACAAACAAAAACAGAAACCAACTCATAAATATAGATAACAATCTGGTAGTTGCCAGAGGGGAGGGGGTTGAGGGTAAGGGTAAATTAAGAGAAAGGATTAAAAGGTTCAAACTTTCAGTTATAAGATAAATAAGACATGGGGATACAATGTACAGCATTCAGCATTCAGGACTAAAATCTTACTTCCAGGAGGAAGTTGATCTCTAAATAGGGTATCAGAGCAGAGACAGAAGATGAAGGCAGGGGTTACAAATATCAAGGGAAAGAGTGTTGGAAATACCCAGACTATGACATGAGCAGCTCAAGGCAAGTTTCCCTCAATTACTGAGAGCAGGCAAACTAGGTGATATTAGTTTCACTTTACTGAGAAAGATTTCACTGTCTCTCCATCCACGTTTGCTCAAACTTTAAATTACCATGTTTTCCTAAACAATATTTTTAAGGAATTTTTCTCAATATGCTTGGCAGTATATCTTGCCCCAGGTACTTATTACATGTTAATAGCAACTTTTTCCATTTGCTCAGTGCTTTGTTTCTCCAAAAACTGAGACTTATATTCTGCTCATTGAAACTTGTGAATATGTTATTTTGGTTTATCAGTAATATGCCAGTTGAAGCTCTGCATTTTGGCATATGTGTGTTGTGTCAGACTTCTGCTCCTATTATAATAGGGGGGTGGGTTTTATACTCAACTTGGTAGAAGGAGAATAGATTTCTTAGAAAGCCAATTACAAAAGAATCCATTACTAAGTAGAACAGACACATTAAATGTCACTCTATGGTGACCAATAAATATTTTTTGCATGACATTTGAGTTGCAGGAACAGGTTTTCCTACATCAGATCAAGACTATACTTAACAGGGTTGGCTGGAAATCAATTCTGAGTCATTGTAGACATCCCCCTTCTCTCTCTTTCAAAGAAGAGACAACATTAAGAATCTTGGGGTAAGGTATTAGGACTTCAGCCCACTGCAGTTACCTCCAAATTGCTTATTTCCAAAATACATGTTTTATTTGAAGCACATTTTGCTGTCCTTGGCATCTATTTTCTCTCTGCCAGAATCTCCCTCACAGGTTTTTTTGTTTTTTGTTTTGTTTTGTTTTTCCTGTTGCTTAGCTTCCTGTTTTAAGGCAATACCCAATTTGGAGGGCAATTATGTTCTTAGGGTCCTTCCTGGGAGCAGACCACAGATGTGCACCCACTTGAAACCTACTGTCCCTTGGGTCACAAAAAATATAATCATCTAGAACTTCCCTTTTTCTTCAGACATTTAGCTTCCTTCATTAGACAAACTGTCTGCTATGGTGAAGCCAGCTTTTAAAAAACAAAAACAAAAACAAAAACAAATACAAAACAAAACAAAAAACAAAACAAAAAAAACAACACAGGCCTATTAATCTATCTGCTACTAGAAAAATAAAGCCCAAACTTGGAAAGTTGGGCTGAATTTAAGGCAGCATGCTCTCTTCATATCCTATACAAATTATTCTTTTGGTTGACTATCCTCCTTAGTCTTCCCTCTCCTCATTGCCTTTCATCCTTAATACATCACATCTTGGCCGGTGACCTGCTAAATCTCTCTTGAATCTGTCCACTTCTCTCCTTATTTCAGGGAATTAACCTAGATTACATCTCATCTCTCACTAGGACTACTGCAGGTGTCTATCTCTCTTCACTCTTGTCCTTCTTCAGAGAAGGAGAAATTTTTAAAATATAAATCTGGAGGCATCTGGGTGGCTCAGTCAGTTAAGCGTCTGATTCTTGATTTTAGCTCAACTCATGATCTTAGTGTTTGTAAGTTCAAGCCATGCATTGGGCTCTGTGTTGACAGTGCAGAGGGATTTTCTCTCTCTCCCTCTCTCTCTGACTCTCACTTGCTCTCTCTCTCTCTCTCAAAAATAAACATTAAAAAAAATCTATTACCACATCCCCACCTTCCCACACATTCCTTGCTTAAAGACTGAATCATTTCTAAGTTCTTTAAGAATGAAGTGTAACAGAGGCACCTGGGTGGCTCAGTCAGTTAAGCATCCAACTTCAGCTCAGGACATGATCTGGTGGTTCATGGACACCCCCCTCCCCACCCTTGTCCAGCTTTGTGCTGATAGCTCAGAGCCTACAGTCTGCTTCAGTCTGTGTCTCCTTTTCTCTCTGCCCTTCTTCCGCTTGTGCTCTATCTCTCTCTGTCTCTCAAAAATGAACAAACTTAAACAAAAAAAATTTTTAAAGAATAAAGCCCAACATTTTTGCCTGTAAGAAGACCCTGGAGGGCTTGACCCTTCTCCAACACCTCAACTGATTTTGCACCGAACACCAACATTCTCTCTGCTTTCAGCAATATTGCTATCATTCACTCTCTATTGGGGCCATTACCCCTGTATCTGCTGAAACTCCTCCAGTTCTCTACCCACAACATCCACAGAGGGCTCATTTATCTGTTTTTCTCTCTTCTTGGAAGATCACTTCCTGTTTCACTCACATACATTCTATTCCTTCTTCAGTTCTCAGTTCAATCAACACTTCCACAGAAAGACTTCCCTGACTTTTTCTTTTCATGATTACATCTTACCTATTAAAACGACTCCACAGATTGCCAGCATTAATTAAAATGAATATTTTTTTAAATAAAATTTCTGTCATTTCGTAGGTGATAACTAAATATTTGTTAAAGGAAATAATGGTCACAACTGTGTAGAATGCAGTCACTATTTACGTGATTGTTTGCAGTTATAGTTGTGATTACTTTTTTCTTCTTATGGGGCAAGAATGTGGAGTGGTATAGGTAATTTAAAGGGAAAACAAGTATTCACACATTATGGGGACAATCCTAAAGAATATTAAGACTGTCTTCTCCTCTTGGTAAATGGGAAATAAACATAATTCTAAATATCCTCTATCATTATATACTAAATATATTTCAATTCAAAAAGAAAAATCAGTATTTGTGGCTTGTGTCTGAAAAAATAAAGTTAATATTAACTAAGTATTTTTCTACTAAGTATGGTAAGAACCTATATTATTTAGACTTCTAAGTCCCAGGATTAGATGTTGAGAATAAATACACTAATAAAGAACCAGTTGTTTATTCACAGGTAATAATACTGGAAGAATGACCCTATTCTGATTGATTTTAACTTGAAATAAGTGTGCAAAAAATTTCAGAATCTCAGTCAAACTCGAACTACTCGTCTTGGTATGCTACAACTACACTTTTCAAGTTATACCCTGAAACCCTCAACTCATCGTGGAAGGACAAGTTGAGGACCACACAGCCAAGCCACAGTTCAAAATAATAATAATAATAATAATAATAATAATAATGCCATTGATACTGCTATGTTCCACACCAAAGGAAGAGGCCATGATTGTATTTTGTTACTGAAACCTAGGTGGGATTACTAAGGGTTGATAATTGCTAATAACCATTCCCCTGTCACCAAATCAAAATATATGCATTCAATTTCCTTTCATAGAATATACAATTTGTTTAATTCTCATAGGCAGTTGGGGATATTGATAATAAGTGACACTGTACAACAGAATAAAACTAATTTTAAAACAACTCGTTTCTCTTGTTTTAGTGAGTACTTGTCTGTAGGGAAGAGGATGTTTATAGAATGAACTAAAACTCAATAAAATATTTAACTTAATATTAAATCAGCACTTGTTTCAATAGTTCCCCTATAAATTTTATTGTTCCATATACAATAGTTTCCAAAAATAGTGTTTAGAAAAATGAGTCATATTTTTGAATTCATGAATATTTAGAATAGGAAATATTGAAAGTTTAACAAAAACATAATAGGAAAGTAATCCTTATCAAACCCTGTTTTCAAGTTCTGTTGATAAAATTCCTAGCTTGTTTTGATTGTTATTGAATATTACATTTTCCCACAGTTTTTATTTTATTGTTTTTCAGTCTAACAAAGGAAAATGACTATAAAGAATATTAATGCCATTCTTTCATAAAATGTAACAGTTTAAAAGAGAAAACTAGTTTTATATACTCTTACAGTATATAATCTTATTATATTGTTCTTTATTAATCTTATTTTTATTTTTTTTATATATATATCACATTTTCAACTACTTCCTTGGTGTTCGTCTCTCCTATAGTCTGTAAGTTCTTCAAGGGCAGGGCCATGAGTACCTTAATCAGCTACATATAATGGGTGATATAAAAATTGTTTGTGGAATGAATACATACATGATGAATGACTAATGAGTGAATTAATAAATTAGTAAGTACATAACCTCTAATCACCTTATTTGGTAGTTTGTATTTATTTGATAAATTTTATTGTCAGGGGAGCCTTGATGGCTGTTGGTTAAGCATCCAACTCTTGATCTCAGCTCAGGTCATGATCTCATGGTTCATGAAATGGAGCCTGGCATCAGGCTCTGTGCTGACAGCATAGAGCCTGCTTAGGATTCTCTCTCTCACTCTCTCTCTCTCTGGCCCTGTCCCACTTACAATCTCTCATAAATAAACATTAAAACAAATTTTACTGTCAATTGCTGGATGTTGTGACTCAGAGTGTAAGATGAGGTGTCTATAAGGTAGATTAAATTAGTTGATCAGGTCCCATTTAAACTTGTTTTTACATTTCTAGACAGGATTTTCAAATAAAACTTATTCACCAGCATTTTAATCACATTATAATTTTATTAATTTTTTAATTTTAAAATTACTATGAATTTATTCTTAAGCATTCACGTTTGGTAACTTAAACATGTTTTGAGACTAATTCATAGCTGGTTGTGAAACATTCTAAAATCTTATTAATTGAAAATCTATATAATTTTTGTTTCTAAAAATATTCCTGTCTTTTGTTTAGACAGCAAAAGAAAAATATAAAAATTAGAATGTCAACTTTCTACGTTTCCATATAACCATTAGATGATAAGTAAATATGAATAAGACTCCCAGTATGAATATGAATGTATAAGCTAAGGCATTCTCTCTTTTCATAGAAATCTCAAAATCGAAGAAGAAGACAAAAACTCAGACTCCATTTTCAGCAAAACTAGAAGATATGTCTATACTATTTGTAAGGGCTGGTGAAAGCAGGTAAGTTCATGTAAACACCACCTGGTAAGAAATGTTAAGTGGAGGGAAGCAGAGGCAAATATGGACAGTGTTAAAATTCAAATATATTTCTGAAGCTGTGTGTCACACCCTGGGAAGCAAAACAGATGAAAGTTTTGGAGAAACATAAGAGTTAGACCTATCAAAAGCAAAAATTATTCACATAGCAGTATTTGCAAGGAAGTATCTTTGTGGCATCTAAGAAGTATGTTTGTGGCATCTTAACTAAATTAAGGAAAACAATTATCTTGTAATACTACCCTGGTCATTCCCCACAAGGGAAATATTTTAAAATAGCTGTTTTTAAGACACCAAAATATGCTTAAACTAGTAATAAAAAAACAAGTGGTAAAGCACCTAGAAATACATGCAATAAGAAAAGGAATTAGAAGAAAGAATTACCAAATGAAGAACATTGATTAGAACAACATTACCACTAAATAGATGAAAATTGAGGAAAGTAAATGCATTACAATAATTCAGTGAAATGCTATAGGAAGAAAATCCCTAAGACAAAAATGGGAGAGCTTAAGGAAGTAATAATGAGATATGAGAAGGTAGTAAAACGCAACCTAACAGAACTCTGTAAAATTTTTTTCTTAAATCACAGATAAACATAAAAATAGAATGAATGCAAGGGTGAAGAGACACTTTAGGAAAAAAAAGTGTACAGAAGTCACAATGAAGAAAAAAAGTACAATTGAAATAAATTTTTGTAAAAAAATTAATTCGAGGAAAAAAAGAGACATCAAAGGCAGGCAAGATGTTCTGGCATATGCATTTGTAAATCTTCAAAAAGAAAAACAAACTCATGTTACAGAGCAAATGTTTAATTATTCAAATAAGAAAAAAAAATCCCAAAATAAAAGAATGAGTTTATACATAAAAGGTTACCACATGCCGTAAAATTTAAGCCATTATAGTCAACAGTAAGAAAAATATTAATAAAGTACTAGGTTTCCAAACTAAACAAATTTCCCTCTATAGAAAGGTAGGCTAAAAGTAATATAAATAAGAAAATTAAGTAATCATGGCCTTAGATTTCTCTATAGTGAAACCCAATGTCTGAAAAGAATGAATCAATCTCTTAAAGATATTCAAAGAAAGCAAATGTGGAATGTTTTAATTCAGAGAAAATGCCTTTTAGACATCAAAACTGAAGATAAAGTTGAACATGTAATATATCAGGACAAGCTTTATTTGAGGAAAAAGAGGAAAAACTTCAGCCAATGAAAGAATAACTAGGCAATTATGGTAAAACACTGGTACAAAGCTTTAAATGTAATTAATAATAGACTATCAACTGGGGAGATGAGTTACAGAAAAAATAATTTATAACATTGTAAAATTATACAAATAACAAAAAGCATACATGTAAAAGTAATAAAAGCTTGGAAAATAATAGAACAAATTGTAGCTTAGTATAGTTTAATACAGTATGTTACACTGCAAAAGTGAAATCTGAAATATATTATTTTTGCCCAGTGGGGATAAAAAGGACAGAAATGAAGGACCATATTAATTATGTAATTATACCCATTGAGACCATTTGGTAATGAAAATTGAAATATAGTAAATAAAACATAAACTATTTTTCTAGAAATTTAAAAATCTGTATTATCAAAAACTATGAAAGGTCATAACTCATTTAAGAAAAGAAAAAAGTGTTTACAACATTCTGGGAAATATTCATACAAAAAGAAAAGGATGAATCTTGGGAAGGGCAAGCTTTGGGGGCATTTTAACTTGCTCTATCTCCATCTTCTCCCAACAATTTCCAAGGAAAAATCTTGAAGGCCTGAAACCATTGTGAAAATCAGCAGCCTATCAGCCTCTAAAGGAGTTAAAATAGAATTAGAATTCTTACAAAACCCCTTTCTCAGAAGACTGCCATTATTTTTTCTGCCAGGAAATTATGCAGAAAAGCCTATTCTCAAAACGTGTCTTTGATTTGACCCAAGCTTATTTGACCCAAGTGATCAGTTTTTTTCCCTAGGGGTATTAGTCAAAAAGTCTACAGTAAGGGCTTTAAAAAACTCCAACATATTCCTGGAAATCTAGAAGGCCACACAAGTGCATAGGTCTTTGCACATGACCAGGGAAACCATGAAGAACTGTGAAACAGGAAGTGAAGGGTAAGGCAGAGTTTATATTTCCTGGCTGGATGGTGAAGATCGGTCTCACATGTACCCAGAGCCACTTGGCAAAAGCTGGGAGACTGGTGTTGGGCATTCAAGAAAAACTCTGTGGAGTCACTAACTGATCCTAAGCAAATTGGCCAGGGATATCATTAGTCACACATGACAAAATCCTCCCTTTACAGTGTTAGTTCAGGAAAGTTACCAAACAAATGAACAGCAACAATAACAATACCAAACATAAAAGGCTATAAAAACTATAATCGACTTTCAGAGTTGCCATATTGTATTATCTAAAATGTCCACTTTTTATCAAAATATTACACAATATTCAAGTAAACAGTATAACAAAGACATAGAAAATAAAGAAACGTTAAGATACTGTCCCTGAAACCAGAGACTACACAAAGACTTTAAATCAACTATTTTAACTATTTTCAAACAACTAAAGGACACCATGCTTAAAGAACTACAGGAAAGTTTGAGAACAATGTCTCATTAAACTGAGATTATCAGCAAGAAGAAAAACATAATGACGCAAATAGAAATTCTGAAATCATAAAGCATATTCAATGAAAAATTCACTACAATCAATAGAATATTTGAGCAGGCAGAAGAAAGCATACAAAGACAAACTGAACAGAAGCCAATTGATATTATCCAGTCTGAGAAACAGAAGGCAAAAAGAATAAAGAAAAATGAACACAATTGCACTGTGGGACTCTATAATATGTGCCAACATACATATAATGGGAGTTCCACAAGGATAGACAACAAAAAAATGGGCCAGAAGTAATGTCTGAAGAAATAATAGTCATAACTTCTAAAAAACCCAACAATTCCACGAAAGATAAACTCAAAAAGATCCATGTATAGAAATATCATAATCTAAATATTGGAAGACAAGACAAAAAATCTTGAAAGACATAGAAAGAGACAACTTGTCATATACAAGGGAACTCCCATAAAATTAATAGCTGATTTCAAATTAGAAACCACCGAAGCCATAAAACAATTTCATGATATCCAAAGTGCTGAACAAAAAAAGATTGTCAACCAACAATCCTATATTAGCAAAACTATCTTTCAAAATGAACTATAAATTAAAACATTCTCAATAAACAGAAACTGCGAGAATTGATCTCTACCAGATCTTACTAACAAGAAATACTAAAGAAAGTTTTAGTTTTCATTTTTGAAATGAAAAGACACTAAAAAATAGCATGAATATAAATGAAAAAATAAATTATACTGGTAAAGATAACTACACATGGTAAATATGAAAGACACTATTAATGTTTTTTCTGTAATATTATTTTATCCTACAGTATTTAAAAGACGACTTCATAAAGCAATAATTATAAATCTGTGATGATGGACATAGCATATGAAGCAATGTATATGCAACATAAAAAGACGTAATTTGTGTGACAATAGCAGATCAAAGAAGTCGGAGGGAGTGGAGCTATACAGCGGCAAGGTTCTGGTACACTATTGAAATTATTTTCTTTTAAGGTTTATTTATTTATTTTTAGAGAGAGAGAGAGAGAACACAGAAGAGGGGCAGAGAGAGAGAGGTAGAGAAAGAATCGCAAGCAGGCTTCATGCTGTAGGTCCAGAGCCTCACTCTGACCTCAATCTCAAGAAACATGAGATCATGACCTGGGCTGAAATCAAGAGTTGGATGCTTAACCAACTGAGCCACACAGGTGCCCCGTTTTTTATACAGTTTTTTTTTCTTAAGTTTATTTGTAGAAGATCTTATTTACAAATGATACGCAATGCATAATATCTAAATCGTAAATTTAACAAGAAGAAAGAAATTTGTAATGGAAACTTGAAAACTCCTTGGCATCCACAAAAGACTTAGAAAAATGACAACAATAATCTTGGTTACAATACGTAATGTCATACTAACAGAAGTATTCCCAAATTATGTTACAATTTTAATGTGATCTCAATAAAAATATCAATATATCTTTTCCCTTGAACTAGACAATGTAATTCTAAAGTTTATATAGAAAACTAAAAATTTAGAAAATAGCTCCAAAGGAGTAAGAGAAAGTAATAAAGACTAGATATACCAATTACTAGAACATATTATAAATTCTCCATTATTAAAATAGTGCTAAATTAGAGTATGATTAAGCAGACAAACTGACAGAACAGAGGACAAAGGTCAGAAATAATCTCTATACAAACATGACTTTATGATAAAAGCGGTCTTTAAAAATAAGTTGTAAAAATACTGCCTATTCAATAAAATTGAATAGAAATTGTTAAGACAACTAAAAAACAATCTGTGAGAAAATAATTAGATAGATCCATACTTCATACAAGGATGAATTCCAAAATAAAAAAAAAAAACACAGACAAATAAGAGTGAACCAAGGAGAATATTTTATAACTTTGGAGAAGCTAATTCTAACTAAAATCCAACAATTGGAAAATACAATTTTGATAATATTGACTACATTAAAAATAGCTCTTGCATCAGAAAGTAACAAACAATAATGAAAAACTTAAAAACACAAAAACAAATGATAAAGTGAGAAATAAATGCATGCCTCTCATATGACAAAAGGTTCATCTCCCTGATATATACATACTTGCTACAAATTCATAAGAAATAAAATTTTAAAACCATCAATAACAATGATTTAAGGAATGTGAACACAGTAGTCAAAATGATCCTTTTAAGCATAAATCACTTTACCCTTCTGGTCAATCATCTCCAGTAGCATAAAAACCAAAGTCCTTAAAATGACCTATAGAGCTCTATATAATTAGAAATTATCCCTCTGTGCCCTCATCTCCTACTAGCTTTGCTTCAATCTTTTTTTCGGACACACTATTCTTTGTAGCTCTTTTAGCACCGAGTGTATTCTACTCAGGTGTTTGGCATTTGCTGTTTCTGTTTTCTGGAATGTTCTTCCTGAATATCCACATGACTCACCACCTCACTTCCTCTATTCTATGCTTCCAGATTACATTTTATAACTGCAAACCAGCTTCATCCTATTATCTACATATCTCTCCCCTGCTTTATTTTTCTCTATGGCAGGAATCCATGACTTAAATACCTGTATTTTATTAATCCGTTTCTTATCTTTTCATACCTACTAGAATTGTATATTTAAATAAGGAAAAGTTTTATTACTGTGTTCATTTCCAATTTCTCTAGCACTTAGAATGACTGCTACATAAGTGTTCAAAATTATGTGTTTGAATGTATTAAAGAATGAACAGATAATCCATGCAAAAAGACAGTCATTCTGAAATATAGGAAAAGATATTTGATTTCACTCATATTAATCAATGAAAATGCAAATTAAAACTCCATTGTAATACAACTGTTAAAAATCTGATATAAAAAAGATCAACAATGTTTTACAGACTATGGTTTTGGTAGGCATGTACACTGGCACATCCCCATGAAAGTCAATTAGGAAATATTTATCTACATGAAGCAGAATAGGCCCAGTGTCTAAAACGATAGATTATTGATCTTTTATGTTACATAATTATCTCAGGAAATTGCAGGTCACTCTAGATGTCACTCAAAGGATGAGCAAGTGCAATCTCATTTTGTACTTGGAGGAAGAATAGTAACATTGATGAGTAACTCTAGTCACTATCATACTATCAAAATTACATATACATATTCCCATTGTTTCAGCAATTTCACATAAAAATTCATCATAAAAATATACCCGCAGGTATGTAAGAGAATAAAATATGTTTAAAAGGTTACACATTGCAGCATTGTTGTGTGTGTGTGTGTGTGTGTGTGTGTTTAACATATTTCAACAGCAATTAAATACACTATGACATATCTGTATAGCAGAATAACATGTATCTGGAAAACAAAACAAAACAAAAATAGAAGCTCTTTATCCTTTAGTATAGAAATATCTTCAACATCTTTTGTAAAATAAGACAACCAAAATGCAGAACATTTATATGGTATGCTACAATTTTTGTAAACATTGGGAAATAGGATAAAACTATATTAGCTTCCATTTGTAAATAAAATTTTCTAGAATATAAATTAAAAATTACTAGAAGTTGTTCCCATTAAGAGGAATGGAGACAGATACAGAAAGAGGACTTTTCATTAATGTATTTAATTTATTTTCATTAAATATCCACTTATATCTTTTTTTATGTGAATCTTATGAAATTAAGAAAAAAAACAGAAAGAAAGGAAGAAAAACTTAATTCTAGAAGCTTAGCCATAGTCTCATATTCCCAATTTTCAGTGAGGTAAAATCATCTATACCTTTCTATCTTCTCATTAGTTTATATACTCACTAATGACAGGGATCATATCCTATTATCCATCTCAATATTTATCCAATACAATATCTGGTGTACAATAAGTTTCATATATATTTAAAATGTTTATTTAAATTTTATTGAATTGAATAAAGCTAACTGGTTTTCTTCTTTTTTTTAGTTTTTTTTTTAATGTTTATTTATTTTTGAGATAGAGGGAGACAGAGCACGAAGAGGGGAGGGGCAGAGAAAAACGGAGACAGAATCTGAAGCAGCCTCCAGGCTCTGGGCTGACAGTACAACTGAGCCACTCAGATGCCCCTGATTTTCTTCATAAATAGATGTTTTATAATGTTTTCTGTCCTCATTTTCTCTTACTCTTCTCTCAAAGTAAATCAAAATTTCTCTAAATATGTTACCTCTGAAACTACCATTCTTCCTTTGAACTCAAATATGTAATATGAATAGATCTTTAGTTGCATTATTTTTTCCCTTGATTTACATATATGGGGATAATCCTTAACTCCTCCCTCTTCTAGTCCTCTAAAATATTATATATTCTAGATCTGCAGCTGTATTAATGCTTTAGAAAATGTTTAAGACACAGCATTTTATTTACCTTACCAATATTTAAATATGTAAACATTACAAAACACAACAAAAAATGATCTTAAGAATAATAATGTAATTGTTCTCTACTGTGGAAATTAGGTTCATATCAAGCTGTTCCTATATCAGCACTATGTACGTAGCCTCTTTCTTTGTTTGGTCATATTGAAAATTCTCAATACATCAAACAAAACCATATTGAACATAAATATATAAAGCATATCATAAAACCAATTTTAAATGAGTTTTATTTATAAAACTTTAGGGATTTATAGAACCACTTATTTCTTTTAATGAGTTCGAAGAACTAAGATTTCACTATACTCAAGATAAAAATAAGGGGCAAACCAATCAGATAAGGGCAAAATTAGAGGTCTTCTTGAGTTTGTCTCCCCTATATATGCTGTATAATTCAAACAGATTTAAGAGTCATTTGAACTCAAGTCAAGATGAAAAGTAGAATTTATCAAGTACTGGCCTTCTTACTCTAAGTGCAAAGACCTATCAATGTCTGTCTCTTGGCTACCCTCTTTGTAATAAATGTAGGCTTGATGTATAATGAAAACCAGCTGAGGAGTTTAAGGTACAGATGCCTTCTTTTCTTCTTATTCCAACTAAGATTGGTCTTACTCTTCATAATCTCTCACAGCTGCCAAAAATCCATTTTATCTTTGCATGAGGTGAGGTTTCTATTAACAACTATTAGAGTAGCATAGGTCAGATGTCCAGTGTCAGATGTGCTACTAAAAAGAAGTACTGCACAAAGAAAGTGTCTACCAAGAGGGGATAAAAATCATTTCAGATTCTTTGGAACTTATAAAAGTGCTTTGTTCTTTCATACTTCCCTTGCCTTTATTGTTGACAAGGTAATTTTGGAAGAAAAAAGCTATAATTTATGTGAGAACTCATCAATTATGGTGATGGAAGAGAGATTAATTGAGTTAGAGCTTGCCTCACAAAATGTTGCCAATCAGATTGCTGATGTCTCCAGGTTACAAGCTGTAATGATGCTCTCTCTGGATGTAAATAGTGTTGGTAATTTCAACACTTGGTTATACTGGAAGATGCTCTGATTCAACTCATAACACAGACATCAAAGAAGGCAATAACAACCCTCATTTCTATTGAATAAAAACCTAAACTATGGGTGGAAAAAAATAGCTCTTAGTATATATACCTATATAAAACTACTATCCATAAGAGTACAAATACATATATAGATATTCTTATTTCATTTCATCCATTAATTTATTCTTCCACTCATCTGATAATATTCCATTCTATGTATTCATTAATGTTTATTGAGTGATTACTATATCAGACCTACCAAGTCAGAATTTCTGGAGAGAATTCCAGGATTAAATTCCAGAATTAAATTCCACTTGATTGTGATTCATGGACAGATTTCAAAAACATTAATCTTGAAAGCATGGTTCAAGCTTTTAGGTTGCCTGGGTGGCACAGCTGGTTAAGTGTTGGACTCTTGGTTTTGGCTCAGATCATAATCTCATGGCTTGTAAGATTGAGCCGTACATTGGGCTCTGTGCTGACAGCACAGAGCCTACTTGGGACCCTTTCTCCCTGTCTCTGACCCTACCCTACTTGTGCTCTCTCTCTCTCTCTCTCTCTCTCTCTGTCTCTCTGTCTCTCTGTCTCTCTCTCTCTCTCTAAAAATACATAAACTTAAAAAAATAAAGAAAGCATCGTTCAAGCTTTCAATCATAGCAGGTTAAATATAATGCATTTTATTTTAAGACTAAAGAAAAATGAAACTAGGAACCTGTAGGATCTAAAATTGGCAGTGAGGCACAAAAATATTCACTGTAGGGTCTGCCTGGAGGTCTTTTCATAGATGTGTCACATCTATATCAATCTCAATATATTTATAAGTGGACTCTTTAATTAATTAATTAATTTGGCTGAAACTTATTTTTCTTTCTGTGTTTACAATCACAGTAAATTAGTAAATAATCAAAGGTGAATCACTGATTATTAGGGGACTGATTTTCACAGATGAAAAAAAGAAGCATTCCACAGGAATGTCATTAATTACCCTCATGGTCACTATAGAATCTAAAGAATGTAAGCTAGAATTTTGCAGTTTTACTACAGTCTACTTCCAATGCCACTTACTTTTTATTTTCTATAAATTCACAAAACTTTCAGATATGTAAAAAAATCCCTTTTGTAATATATATAAATCAAGATAAATATATGGGCTCAATCTTCCATCTTTAAACAAAAGTCTGTATTAATCATGTTCTGTTTTCCAACCATTTAAGTACAACAAAAAGTATAATAATATAACTTAAGTTAAAAATTCAACATGTGCAGTTTTCTTTATTTTATGGTTTTATGGAAAAATAGGTGTTATAGAAAACTTTCTTTATAGCAAATAATTTTCTTAACTGACATTTTGGTATAAAGTTCAACATCTTATCATGATGAAATATCTTAAGAAATTGAAAGTGAAATATTTGGTATAGGATAAATGTACTAGCTATCTTTATTCTTGCATACATGGAATAATGATGACTATTAAAATTATTTAAATGCCGTGTAGTATTTCATTATAATTTTCCATGTCTCAACCACTTTCTAATCAACACTTAATGGTTTGCCTTTCTCCAGGCCAAATGGGTTTCTTCCAAAATGAACTCTGTGCCTTCATGATTTGTGAATGCAACTTTGTAATAAGCCATAATTACTTGTACTCTTGCTACAATATTAGCAAAGAAAGTGTCTATCAAGACAGGATGAAATAAGTTCTTACTGATCATACTAAACAATAGATGTCCCACCTAATACTACATGGTGGAGTATAGATGGAAAGTACATAAGTTTTGGAGGTAGACAAACCTGGGTTTCACTCATGATTTGGCTACTGGTCACCAAAATCAACATTGTCCTTAATATTTCTGAACTCATTCAGCACATAAATGGAAAATCATTAGTATTTTAAAGGTGATTATTTTGGATCCAATGATTATTAGTTTCCTTACTTCCTAGAAAATAACATACTACCAATTGGTAATTATCCCAATTTATAGATTTGTTTCTATAAAACTAATTTAATGTTTATGTTCAACATTATATAGATATAGATATAGATATAGATTAGATATAGATATCACTGTTTCAGGTATAAAGCAAATTTACTTTAAGCAATTATTATTATACATGAAATACTGTTTCCTTTTGCCCTGATTAATTAATAATATGTAAATATATGTGATATTTATTACGTATTTAAAATAAAAATGAAATGACATAGTCAATAATTTCCTAGTATTTGGAAAATTATATTTCCTCAGTCATACTACTTTTGATTGCTTTGTGATACTTCATCTTAAATTCATATTTTAGTGAAGTGAGATTATGTACTATAGCTCAAGTTGAATATTGTAAGAGAAGCTTGGATTATGATCATGTTTCCTCAAATATATATTTGAAACCTCTATCAAATCTTAACGTATCACACATTTATCAGATGACTAAGTTTAGTTCTCTACACTTCATACCCTGTCATTTTATATATATTACTAAGTTTTGTTTGTTTTACTTAACATTCAGGTAATTGGACTGGATTTTGAGAAAAGGGAAGGTTATAAAAATATTTGGACAGTTAAATTTGTGATTCCAACAGAAAAAAAAATTACAACCCCCAGTTAAACATGATTATTAATTTCATCACTTTGAATAATTTAATATTATCATTATCAATTAAGATGACTATTGCCACAAGTAACATAAAATCACATTTAATCTGGAGTAAACAATAAGGACAATTTACCATCTTATATAACAAGGATTCTCAGCATTGTGTGACCCAAGGCAGTTAATTCAGCAACTTAATATAATCATCAAAATGCACTTCTTTTGAATCTATTCACTCTGCCATTCTGAATGTGTGGCTGTGGCCTCAGGCTGTTGTACTTCATTTCAGGGTGACTGTCACCATTCCAGGAGAAACATGAAAGAGGCAAAACCCTCTACCTCATGTAAAAGGACACCTTCTTCCTAAGTAAGAGCATACAGTCTTTCTCAGCAACTGTCCAAGAGATATTTCTTCATATTACCTTGACCGCTTAACAAATCACTGATAGTGAAACTGAACTGCATGATTGGCTCAGACTAATAGGAATTTAAGTCTAAATCATGTGGGAGAGGTTGGGTACCTAAATAAAATTGAAGTGAGTCAACATGGATGGCATGGTGAATAGTCTCTGGGTAGGTAAGAGCCAGTCCCTACTACAACAACCAAGCTAAATTTCTCCCAAACTCCCCTTTATTAAATCATCTAAATTTTAATTTGACATCTCTGATGCTTGACTATTACTAAAATATTCTAATAAGTGGTCATCAAGGATCTGTTGACATCTCCCATGTAAAACAGATTGGACTCCATGCTTATCTCTATATCTAGAAAATGAAGGACTGTGATATTCAATTTCAACAATGGAACAAAGTTAGGTCCCAAAGAAAATGTTTAGAGCAAACAAAAACAGGTAACCACTTTCATCCTTTTATTGGCTCACTTATTCTTTCATTAGTACTTAAGATGCTTAATATTTACTATGTGAAATAATGGATGAAGTGCTAGAGATAAAAACTAAAACAAAAAAATCTTAATATGACAATACTCTCAGATTAATCATGACAACCAAGTAAAAAACAAATTGTTATACACTGTGATATGTGTTATGGCAGAAGTATGAAAAATGTGCTATGGAGACATATAGAAGGAGCATATAACTTAGAGGTAAGTTTCAGGGGTCCAAATGCCAGAAAAGGTGCTGTCTGTGAAGAACAGTTAAGTCTTAAAGCATGAGTCATCTAAGTGAAATGGCAAGAGAGATGGTGTTCTGGGTAAATGAACAGATACAGAGGTGTAGGAATGGGACATGCACGTGTGTGTGTGTGTTGAAAGAAAGAGAAAGAAGGAAAGAGAGACAGAGACTGATTTGAAGACTGAAGAGCATGGGACTCTACACATTGAAAAGTAGTGAGTAAATAACATGAAGTTGAGAAGTTGGAGCCGAATCACAAAGGGCCTTTTCTATCAGATCAAAGAGTGAAATGGAGCCTTGAAGGCATTAGAAAGTCATTAAAGGATTTTGAGTGGGATAATGACACACTTATATTTGCAATTTAAGGTTCATTCTGGCTCCAATGTAGAAGTTAAATTATGGCTAGGAATAGATTAAAGACGGAGAGATTGATTAAGAGCCTGTTTTAAGTAGCAAGGATGAGGAATTAGAATTGTCTGAAGCTAGGTAGTGGCAGAGGGTTAGGTTTAAAAAGGAAGGGAAATTTTTGAGAAATACTTAAAGGTAAAATGAATGGGATTTGGTGACAGAGAATTTTGTGTGGAAATAATTCAAAATGAAGTATCAAGGAGGCTTGCTAAATTTCTGACTTGGGAAAATTCCCTAGGGGTGCTGTCATTCATGAGATCAGGATGTCCAAGAGGAAGAGGTTCGGTAAGTAATCAAAGTTCAGCCATGAGCTCAGCACTGCAAAGTACCAGGCAGATTTACTTGTGTGACTGTTTGTTTCCTACTTATTTTCTATTTGGAATAAAATCATTTCTGTATATATCATCTGATATATACCACGTTAGCGAAAGCATTGCTGAGATCTTCCCTCCACATCCTCAACATGACTCTCTTGTCTCTATAGTATCACTTACCTTGGTATGACATACACCACAGTTTGTGGCATATGCTTGTCTGGACAACCAGTCTGAGAGCTTCTTCTAGACATAATGCTTTCATATTCATGTTTGAAACTCCCCAGTGCCTAGTCCCCTCAAATACTTGCATATAATAAGCACTCAATAAATTTCTTTTGATGAAGCCAAGAAATAATATTCTTCATTGAATTCCTTTAAAATGAAAACAATAGATGCTTTGGGTCCGAGTTTTGAGTTGAAGGTAAGGTCATTTCTTGCCAGCAGGCTATGACTGACTTTAATTAAACATTTTATACCATTCATCTGCTGCTGGGTAACATGCCTTTTAAAACACAGGAAACATTAATCTGCAGATGAATAGTATAAAATCTTTTTACAATATTTTCCTCAGTTACAATGAGATTATATATTAACCACAATATTTCTGCTCCATTCTAGAATCATAGAAGAATGCATACTATCAATAGACACCTACAGTGAGGGTAATAATGTGCATATGGTGTGTTATAACATCCTTATGCTAGTTTCGAAAACTAAGAAAATAAAAAAATGAAAAGTGGAGAATGTTATGACTTAAACAATACAAGCATGTGCATTAAGTCAGGTCTTTAAAGGACAGATTTCACATGTGGGAAACATAAGTGAGAGCATTATGTGTTTCACTGTGTGGTAACCCCTTATCCTCCTTCATTTGGTTGACCTGTATCTTTGCACTGTGGGTGTCCAATATTGTTCTCTAGGTGGGAGTGATAGGAAGAAAGGAAGGCAGGCAATGTGTTAACCAGGCAGCAACCTGTACCAACACAGAGGAAATGGGGATGGTGAAGCTCTTACCATAACCTGGAGTATAAGTATGCACTGCTCAGGTTGACAGAATTGCACAGTGAGGAACAAGAAATAACAAGTTGAAGATTTAAAAACATTGAAGGCAGAAGTGATAAACAAGAAAACAAGCTTGAAATGGTTTTGAAACTGGAGAATGACCA
Source organism: Prionailurus bengalensis (assembly GCF_016509475.1). Taxonomy (NCBI): domain Eukaryota; kingdom Metazoa; phylum Chordata; class Mammalia; order Carnivora; family Felidae; genus Prionailurus; species Prionailurus bengalensis. The sequence continues at coordinate 98,911,760 of NC_057344.1, read as the reverse complement.
ATTGTCTTCTGTTTTTTATTTGCTGGTTTTTGTTCGTTTGTTTGTTTTTTCAATTTTTCCTTTAGGCAGACAGGAGAATGGTGTGGATACCTTGGGGGCCAACTGTCCTCCCTACTCTCACCTTTCTGTTGACACTCATCTGAGAACAACTTACCAGTTCTCTATTTTAGTAAGAGGTGAGTTGATATGTTTATGTTATATGATCTGGCCTTGATTTAAGTTTTTGGCTATAATTTCAAGCCTGATGATGCAGGGGTTTCCATAATTAAGGTACCAATGATCACCATACCCAGGATAAGTGAGCCCTCTCTTTTTCTTAAAAGATTCTTCTCTTGTCTTCTAAAATTTGTAAAATTCCCCTTGGCAATCTCCTGGACTCTTTTGTCATTCTACAATATTTGGCTAAGGGACCTTATCCATGTTCACTATATACGTTCTTTTGACATTCAGATTTGTGTAGAAACGAAATCCTTGATCACCCTACTTGAAAATTTTATGAGAATCTCAACCTTAAATTTTGATTAACTCAGTTTTTTTTTGTGTGTAACTCAATTTTTTTATCAGTCATCCCACAACTGGGCCAGATCAAAAAAGAAAGATGTGTGTTTTCATCTGACCTTGAACCATCAGCAAGAGACCTTGGTACCAGGAAGCCCGAATTTTGCTTGTGCTGAAGAGCTCTATGGTGAACAGCTTATGTAGACATGTATGGTTATTCTGTCTATGTCACCAGCCCCAACTGTTGAACTCCCCCTACCCTTAGGCTCCATAAAAACCAGATACTATAAAATTTACTATTACTGCTAAACAATGTTGACAGACTAGAAATCATTTGTTCCATAGTTTCATGGTTTGGACAAGAGTCAAGCATGCAATCAGTTCAGGCCAGCTGACACACATACTTTGCAAGTACGAATAAAACTTAGAATATACATAATATTTTATAAAATGCTTCTATACATTGGAAAACTTTAATTTCACATTGACAAGAGGAAAGTACTACATATTCTGTTATGATATAGAAGTGGATGTCAAACTCAGAAATATTATGACTTACTCTGAAGCAAATAGCAAACAGGAACATTGGGAATCAGACACGTATCTTTAGATGTTAAGTCCAGGTTTATTTTTTTTTCTATTTCACCAAAACTGGCACCCACATATTCTACTTTCTTCAGATTTCCCTGAAATGCCTTTAAAATATTTGGTAAAATAGCACAGTTTACTATTATCTACATTTATATATCCTATTCATTTTCATTTTTCTAGCTCCAGTACCCTGTGATAATGTACCCTATAAAGTCTCAAAATTGTATATATTCCCTATTTCATTCCTCTTTATATAAAATGTAAACAATAAATTTCAGTCCATCTATCAATTCATGATCTTTACACCTCCCCAGGCTTATTAGCATACATTTTTTTGTTACTCCCTTGAAGAACAACTTTGGGGAGTGGAAGGAATATGAAGTTGTCTTAACTAATAATTTCCATCTCAGAGAATGGATATACTACATTGGGGAACACAGATTCACCAGACTTATAATGCTTTGCAAAAAAATACTTGCAGTGAGTGAATGTGTAGGTGTGTGTGTTTTCAATAATTTTATTGATTTCTATTACTCTAGTCTTCTGCTACCAAGCAGATGCCTCTTTGCAAATCTTTACACTTAAACAGCTTCATAAGTTCTTCTCTGATTAATTATCTTCAAAGAATCAATACTGAATCTTTGCATCTAATTTAATTTAGCCACAATTTATTTTCCTCTTTTTTTGGCTTAGCGAGATGGTAGAACTGAAAGCTATTTTGTTTACCTGTTTGCTTTGAATAAAACATTCAATGTCACCAACTAAAAGAAATAGCATAAGATTTAGAATTAGAAACCATGGGTTTCAGTCTTTCTTTTTATTTTATTTTTTATCCATTTATCCATTCATTCCTTTATATAAAATGTGCAAAATGAATGATTCATTTGACTGAATTATTTGAAGGAAGAAATTATGTTGTGGAAGCAGAATGTTTCTTTTTAATTAAATTACACCACTAACCTTTAGTTGCTTTGTTTAGTTGCCAAAGTTTTTCTTCTTGAACAAAATACAGTATCACCATTTGAAGATGGTGTAAACATGATAAAATACTCCATTTATCTCCTTCTATCTGATAACCAACTGAAAAGATAGTAAGGAAATCCAAAAGCCATAATCTCTAATTATAAAGAAAATAGGAGAAAGGACATCAATAAATGTGAGACTTGCACAAATTTCTGGAAATATATACATATATATTTATATATCATATATATATATCATATATATATGTACATATATATATGATATATATATATATATATATATCAGATGGACGAGTGGTTAATGGACAAAATACAAAAGTAGAAAAATAGTCTTGATTATGCACAAAGGAAAAAATAGTCAAATGTGATGTTATCTGCCAAGAGTCTGATAACTCAAAGACAGTGGGTATAATTTGCATATTGAAAGAGTAGAACTGAAAAGGAGTATAAATAAAAAAGCCTAGCCTTAGCATCTTTATCACCATAGTTTTTTAATTTCTTGCTATTTATCTAGGAAATACCTTGGTGTGTTCTTTCATAAAGAGAGTGAATAAATCATCTTGGGATAACAAAGGCAGATATTGAGAATGCTAGTACCTCAGGATAAAGCCTTCTCACTTAGAAATTCCAAATGATATTCAACCAGTCCTATATTCATACATTATTTCCTGGTAGTTTTCTTCTCTTTTTCTTAAATACAAATACAAATCCAGAAATTAGCAGGCATTTGAAAAAAAAACAACAAAAAACTTGCAATATGACTGCTTACCCATGAGAAAAAATTTGACACCAGAAGAAATATATAATTTCAGAAACAGAAGGGAAACAAATCCTCAAGAAGCTACAGACTAGAATTCCTTTTTAAAATTATTGAAGTATAATTAACATACAGTGCTATATTTGTTTCAGATGTATAATATAGTCATTCAACAGTTTTGTGTATTACTTAGTGTTCATTCCGATAAGTGTCTCTTAATCCCGTATAACTATTTCACCCATCTCTTCACCTACCTCCCCTCTGGCAACTATCATCTTGTTCTCTGTATTTAAGAGTCTGTTTTTCTGTTTGTTTCTCTCTTTCCTTTATTTTTAACTTTTTTTGTTTCTTAAATTCCATGAAATCATATGGCATTTGTCTCTCTGTAACTTATTTCACTTAGCATTGTACCTTCTATCCACATTGTGACAAATGGCAATTTCTCATTCTTTTTTTACTGCTGAATAATATTCTAGTACCTAATCTATCTATCTTCTTTATCCAGTCACCTATGGAGGGCACTTGGGTTGCTTCCATATTTTGACTATTATAAATAATGCTATAATAGACATAGGGGTACACATATCTTTTTTGAATTCACATTTTCATTTTCTTTGGGTAAATACCCAGTAGTGGAATTACTGGATCATGTTAACTCTATTTTTAATTTTTTGAGAAACTTCCAGACTGTTTTCCACAATGGCTACACCAATTTGTATTCCCATTCATTGCATCAGCAGTGCATGAGAGTTCCTTTTTCCCTGTTGATTAGTGAGATCTTTTCATGTGTCTGTTGACTATTTGAATGTCCTCTTTGGAAAAAAATGTGTATTCAGGTCCTCTGCCCATTTTCAATCAGATTATTTGGACTTTTGGTGTTCAGTTATATAAGTTCTTTATATATTGTGGTTATTAACCCCTTATCAGGTATAATATTTACAAATATGTCCTCCCATTTAGTAGGTTGCCTTGTTTTGTTGATGGCCTCCTTCTCTGTGCACATGCAAAAGAATAAAACTGGATCACTCGTTTATACCATACACAAAAATAAACTCTAAGTAGATTAAAGACATGAATGTGAAACCTAAAATCATAAAACTCTTAGAAGAAAGCATAAACAGTAATTTCTTTGACACCACTTGTAGAAGCATCTTGTGGTGTGGAAGCACTTGTGGAAGATATATCTCCTCAGCAAGGGAAACAAAAGCAAATTACCCTGTTGGGATTACACCAAAATGAAATATTCCCAACATGTTATTATATTTTTATATTAAATAAGTGGTTACCCTAGGGTATACAACAGACATTTACAACTACTTCAAGTCCACTTATAAATAACACTATTCTACTCCACAGCTAGTGCAAGTACCTTATAACTGAGTATTCTCTATTCTTCTATCCAAATCTTATAGTGTGCTGTCATTCATTTCACATATCCATAAGCTATAATCATCAAATACATTATTTCTATATATTGAATTATTATTACATTCAAAATAAGAAAAAGAAAAGCTTTTTATTTGCCTTCATTTATTCCTTCTTCAACATTGTTCCTTTATTTATGTTTATCCAAGTTTCTGACTTATAGTTTTCTTTCTCTCTGAAGAACTTCTAATGTTTTCTGCAAGGCAATTTTACTAGTGACAAGTTCACTCAGTTTTGTTTGTCTGAGAAAGTCATTATTTAACCTTCACTTCTGAAGGATAATTTGGTAGATTCAGAATACTAGGTTGGTGACTTTTATTTATTAACATTTTATATTTAAATTTTTTTTTCTTTCAACATTTATTTATTTTTGGGACAGAGAGAGACAGAGCATGAACGGGGGAGGGGCAGAGAGAGAGGGAGACACAGAATCGGAAACAGGCTCCAGGCTCTGAGCCATCAGCCCAGAGCCTGACGCGGGGCTCGAACTCACCGACCGCGAGATCGTGACCTGGCTGAAGTCGGACGCTTAACCGACTGCGCCACCCAGGCGCCCCAACATTTTATATTTAATACGTGAAATATTTCACCCCATTTTGTTTCCTTGCATAGTTTCTGAATTCCAATGTGATTCTTATTTTTTTAATTTATTTTATTTATTTTAAGGTAGGGGGAGAGGAGCAGAGCAGGAGAGGGAGGGAATCCCAAGCAGGCTCTGTGCTGTCAGCATGGGAACCCCATGCAGGGCTCAATGTCATTAGTTCATGAGATCGTAGTTGGCGCCGAAATTCAAGAGTCAGACACTTAACCAACTGAACCACCCAGGCATTCCATAATGGAATTCTTTCCCTCTTCTATAGTTAAAGTTTACCCTTACCCACTCTCCCCCTACCACATCTTTCAAGACTTTCTCTTTGGCTTTGATTTTCTGCAATTTAAACTATGATATAGCTAGGTTTAGTTGTTTTCTGTTTGTTTGTTTGTTTGGCATTTATCCTGTGTATTCTGAGTTTCCTGGATCTGTAGTTAAAGTCTCTTACTAATTTTTTAAAATTCTCAAACATTATTATTTCAAGTATTCCTTCTATTTCTTTTTCTCTTTCTGATATTCTCTTTCTGTTATAGTTAAACCTTTCATAATTGCCCACAGTTCGTGGATATTCTGTTTATTTTTTTTTTCCTTTGAGGTTTCATTTGGGAAGATTCTGTTGATATATCTGTGGCAAGCTCAGTGATTTAGCTGTGCCCAGTCTACTGATGAACCATCAAAGAATGTTTCTGAATTTTAACATCGTTTTTTTTTTTTTTTTAGTTTGGATACTATTAGTTTATTATGAAAGAGAGACATGGAAATTATTGACATGAAAGATTTCACAACTTCACTGGAACAGACAGCTTCACTCGATACCATTTCAATAATGATTTATTTCAGTCTACATACTTCCTGAGAATGTCACCATCTCTAAATAAGAATTCTTGTCACCTAGAACTACTTTGGTGCCTCCATATTCTGGGAGAAGAATTTTATCTCCAACTTTCATGCTAACTGGTTAACTCTCTCCACCCTTTCCTTTATTTTTAAAATTTTTTTCCACCCTTTCCTTTAGAGCCCAATCCAACAGCTTCTTCTGTTGCTTGCAATACCTTTCCTTGAGATTCTTCTGGAAGCATGATGCCTCCTTTGGTTACAGTTTTGGCTGCACTCCTTTTAACTAAAATTCAGGCGAAGAGGGAAAGAAACTTTCTACATGCCAATCTTACCATCACTCCAACTTGCTGCCATTGGTACTTTGCTCCTGAGCTCCTGCCACCCACCTGCAAGAAAACCCGCAGTCTGATCCTCAGGGGCACTTCCTTTGTATTCTTTCTTAGAATTCCCATCCCTTTGTTTTTATTTCTCATCTGTTTTTGCATGTCACCCATTTTTTCCATTAGAATTCTTAGCATTATTAAACATAGATATTTTAAATTTCTGATCTGGTTATCCCAACATCCTTGCCATAGATGAGTCTGGTTCTGATAGCTACATTGTCGCTTCAGAGTGTGTGTTTTGCTTTTTTACCATGCCTTATATCTTTTTGTTGAAAGCCAGACATGATATATTGGGAGTAAAGAACTAAGGTAAATACGCCTAATGTGTGATGTTTTGTGTTTTTCTGGCGAGGAGTTAGGCTATGTTTGCTGGTTGCTGTAGCTAGAGCGTCAGAAGCTACAATTTTCTCTAGTATTCTTTTTTGTCTCCACTGTTGTCTTTTGGCTTTCCTATAGAGTCCTAAAATAGGGCCTGAGGGTAATTTTAGCTATAATCTCCTATTAGTAAATACGAGCCTTATTGATGCAAAGAACGAGTGTGGGGGAAGCATCCTACACTCTGATGATTAGGTCTTAGTGTTCTAGTGAGCTTGAGTTGAAAATCTTTCTTCTTTGGGGCGCCTGGGTGGCTCAGTCGGTTAAGCGGCTGACTTCAGCTCAGGTCACGATCTCGCGGTCCGTGAGTTCGAGCCCCGCGTCCGGCTCTGTGCTGACAGCTCGGAGCCTGGAGCCTGTTTTGGATTCTGTGTCTCCCTCTCTCTGACCCTCCCCCATTCATTCTCTGTCTCTGTCTCAAAAATAAATAAACGTTAAAAAAATTAAAAAAAAGAAAATCTTTCTTCTTTCACATTAAAGCTAGGGTAGGCTGGAATTCTCTTTCCTCCAGGTTGGTTAGGCACTGGTTAAACCTTAGTTGGTAAGGTTGTGGTAAAATAGTTTCTCTTGAGTACAGGCCTAATTAATGAAAACAGAAAGCTCTAGCCTTATTTTGAAATGGTTACTTTCCCCCCTCTCCTTGCTTTAAGTGCAAAGGGATTTTCTCAGATCTTCACAGTGAGAAACAGGTAGGATGCCTGGAAGTAAAACTTAGGAAACTGTAGAGGACCACAAATGAAGCTCCTTTGGATCTAATCCACAGTAAGCCTCCAGCAATTTGTCAATTACAGTGTAATGTGTTTCTGCTGATACTACCTTCAGCTTTAGGCTTCTGATCCCAGGCTCTTTTTCCTCCCCATAAGCTGTGATTCTCTGCATCTGTCTCTCTGGTGTCCAGGATATTTACCCTACGAGCTCAATTCTCTCATCTAAGAAGAGTTGTTGATTTTCAGTTTGTTCACATTTGTTCTTGTTGTGAGGATGGGAGTAATGACTTCCTTTTTTTTTTTTTGAGAGAGAGAGAGCTAGAACAGCAGAAAGGCATAGAGAGAGTGGGAGAGAGAGAGAGAGAGAGAGAGAGAGAGAGAGAGAGAATATCCCAAGCAGCTCTGCACTCTTGGCACAGAGCCCGATGTGGGACTGGAACTCATGAACCGTGAGATCATGACCTGACTGAAACCAAGAAGCAGATGCTCAACCAACTGAGCCACCCAGTAGAGAGCAATGACTTCTAAGTTCTGTCCACAGAACTTCAGGAATTGCATCTTAATTTTAAAATCTCTGCCCATAGCAATTACTCACTGCACTTCATTGTTGCAGACCCTTTGACAAAGTCAAAATAAGGATCTGGAAAATTGGGAAATAAAAGCAATGTAAGATTAAGAGAGAAAGAAAGAAGTAAATGATAAATATTTCCTGACTGATTGAATATTGAACCCTTCGTATATAGCAGTAAATTCATAGAGAGGTCTTAATTTACCTACTTTACTCAAACAATGGTCATTTTGTCCTAGTTTCCATTAGTTTCTTCCTGCAATATGAGTTCTTTTGTGGCCTTTATTTATAGTCATGTTGCCTGCTGTTCTCTTTATGGGCCAATTTACATCTTTTGGGAGTAGACAGGGAGAATTTCAGAATGATTTAGGAACCAGCTGGATACAGTAACTTGCCATGTTTTTTCTCTGCCTATGAAGAGAACATCTGCTAGATATGCTGAGATGGAGTGTGCTTTTGTCTTCAGAGTGAATCAGGAATCTTCCTGTATTTCTAGTCTAAAAAGAAGATGTTGCAATGGTACATTAAAAAAAAAAAAAGAAAAGAGAAGAAAAAGGAAAAAAAAACCTATAAGTAACAATTTGCTAAGACACCATGTAAGTTATGTTCTATTTTAGGGTCTTGAAGGGGATGCATAGTCACTACACAGAGTGTGGAGCAAAGTGAGCTGAGTCCATGCCTGCCACAACCTTCTTTAGGTTGTTAAACCTCCTGCTAAGAAAACACAGGAAATATTAATAATCTGACCGGAACTGTCAAGGTTCACATGGCAGTATTATGCCAAGCAGGCTTAGTGATGTTTTAAGAAAAATAATCCTAAACAAGCTGGAGAGAAATCTGACCATAAAATTGTTACCATTTTAAGGTCACTCTTTTAACTTTAAAAATAGTACACCCATTAGGAGCTAATATAATAATTCCCAAACTTTTTGTTTATAGTATATTATTGATAAATGACTATCATTAACTTTCAGTTCTGCCAAATAGTATGTAAGAGATGGACACATTTAATTAAACACATAGATATGACACACATAGAATTATTTTACAAATTAAAAAAAAAATAGATCTTACTTGAGATTAGCTTTTTGTAACTACTGTTACATCACTTCTATAGACTCCCCACACCCCCATATCAATACCACAAATAGCCAAATGGCTCCTAACATTAAAGACATTTTGTTGATGACAACAATCATCATTTATACTTTTAATTCTCTTTTTATTTTCTGGTAGCCTATAGGCTTCCAGTTATGGAATGAATAACTCACAGGAACAAGAGGCACAACATAAAGAATGAAGTCAATGATACTGTGATAGCAATGTAACAGGACAGATGGTAGCTACACTTGGTGGTGAACATAGATATCATAATGTACAGATTTGTCAAATTCATTACCTGAAACTAATGTAACATTGTGGCAACTATACTCAAAAAAAATAAAGTGGGGATTATAAAAAATTTTATATAGAAATTACTTCTTGCCTAATACATGTAAGTATTCACCAAGAAAATATTTACTCCTCTGAAAGATATTTATATTTAATTCAAGTGATAATATAATCAAATCATGTACAAATCAATTATATGCACTAAATCAATTTTAGTTCATCTACTCCACTTGTCCTTAGTCCAAGCTCCCATGATCACTTCTTTGATTTACTGAAATAACGTTCTAACTAATCTTTCCAAAACCACTCTTGCCCCTCTTTGATCCCTTAGCATATGACTGAACTTTTGAAAAAACATATTTGAACTTGGTGCCATCTGCCTAGAACACATGTTATCTTTCTATTGCTCTTTGGATAAAGACCTGCAAGGCTCTGCATGCCCTTGCCCTTGCCTGTTTCTCCAGCTGTCTGTGCTCAGTATTACCCACCTTCTTTACTCTCTTCCTACACATTAGACTCACATCACCAGAGGGTCTTTTCCATGTTGTTCCCATTGTTGAGAGCCCTTTTCTTCCCTCTTTGTCCTTCATTAAATGCTACTCATCCTTTTATGGAGAGTTTCTTGCCCCACTTCCTCCCCCTCAGCATCAGGTCAGATCTATGAGAGACTCTCAACTCACAAACCTCTTCCTCCACTCAACTTACTGCTATTGCCCCTTACACCATGACAAGAACATGCAACAAACAGATGAATCTGAGTCTTGCCTGACATTTAATTGAGGAAGGCATGCATATGCTGGAGATAATATACTCCTAGTACATTTTTATATTAGTGGACATGCACAGGCATACATTAAGAGGGAAAGAGAATGAGAGATTGAGATAATGAGAAATGCAGAGTTGACACATTTTCAAGAACACAAAATATATACTCATATTTGCATTGAAATGCAGATGGTGTTTATCACTGTATTAACATGAGCTATAACACAATGATTATTCATACTGTTCCATAATTATTTTTAAAGTTAATACAGTTGACCCTGATTATTTTTAGAATCTATATTTGCAAATTCATCTACTTGCTAAAATTTATTTATAATCTCCAAATTAATACTCAATGCACTTTCATGTCATTTCCGGACATGTGCAGAACTGCAAAAAAAAAAAAAAAAGTCACCTAACGTGCCCATTCCCACCTGAAGCCAAACAAGAAGATGTCTGCCTGCTTGTTTCAGCTCTCATCCAGAGAAGAGCAGAGGAAGGAGACAGTAGGAGGTGGCACAGTGTAGTGCAAGAAGCTCCTGTTCCAGGGCCAGCAAGAGGGGTTTGAGTCTCAACTCTTGAGACTTGGGAGTTGGGTGGCCTCAGACAAGTAACCTAACATTTCTGAATCCATTTTTCTCTTTGATAAAAGAAAGAAAATGGTATCTACCAGAATGAGTCAATGAGTTATTAGTATTTAAATTTAATATTTGCTAATTCAATATTCTTGGCCACTTTCCAGAACACTGACATGAGTGATAATTGTATATTAAAAATGAAATGTAAATTAAAACTCACAGACCTTTGAGACAAGAATTCCATAGATCATAAATTGAAAATTAATGGTCTCAAAGTCCTTAATTAAAAATGAGAAATTTATACTCATATGGATTAAAACAATTTTCTAAAATACAACAGCTATCCACTAAGATAAATATATCTAGAACTCAGATACGCTGGTTCTTTCAGGGTACTTAACTTTCACAAAATTATACAGATTCTGTCTCTCTGTATCTTTATATCTCTTTGAGAAAGTGACATATGAAGTAAAAACTGAATAAAGAGAGAAAGGACATTAAAATACAAGAGCTAAGGGGCACCTGGGAGGCTCAGTCAGTTAAGTGTTCAACTTTGGCTCAGGTCATGATCTCACGGTTTGTGAGTTCGAGCCCCATGTTGGGCTCTGTACTGGCAGCTCAGAGCTTGGAGCCTGCTTTGGATTCTGTGTCTCCCTCTCTCTGTGCCCCACCCCTGCTTACACTCTATCTCTGTCTCTCTCAAAAATAAATAAACATTAGGAAAATGAAAAATAAGTAAATAAATAAAATACAAGAGCTAATATTTGAGGGTAAGCTGTCTGTAGTACTGGTTTCATATTCTCTCAAAGTCCTGTTTGTTCTCATACAAAATGGACATATAATATCTACCCTGAAAGGTTATTATTGTGAGAGTTAAAGGGATGATTTTATAATTTAATCCAAATTTCTGAATAGTAATGGAGAAACTCTGAGATAAATTAATGACCTTACAAGATTATTAGATTGGATGGAGTCTCCTCATAAAGAAATGTGTATTATGGGTCAAAATATTAAAATATAATGTATAGTTATTTTTCTTTGCTTTTAATAAGCTGCCTACAACTAGAAAGTGAATGTTCACTTTTTCTCTTTTATTTTATTTTAATTAATTTTAATTTATTTAAAATTTATGTTTATTTATTTTGGAGAACAAGAGACAGAGTGTGAACAGGGGAGGAACAGAGAGAGAGGGAGACACAGAATCTGAAGCAGGCTCTAGGCTCCGCACTGTCAGCACAGAGTCCAATGCAGGATTCAAACTCATGAACTGTGAGATCATGACCTGAGCCAAAGTTGGACACTTAACCAACTGAGTCACCCAGGTGCCCTAAAATTTTAGAAGGTATTAAGAAAACAAACTTCTAGCAAAAAGGTATAATCATATTTGACCAATTCCCCTCTATTTTGGGTCTTGACATAAGAAACCTTAAAGTACAGATTGTTACTTAGCTGTCTCCAAACCTATCACCTTTAGTTGAGTTCATGGCTACCTGTAATAAAGGTTATGTTTCCCAGCCTCCCTTGAAGCTAGTTGTAGCCTCATATCAAAGTTGTGGACTTGAATAGAATTGTTAAGTGACAGCTTCTCAAAGAATGAGGGAAAGAGAAAGAAAGAAAGAAAGAAAGAAAGAAAGAAAGAAAGAAAGAAAGAAAGAAAGAAAGAAAGAAAGAAAGAAAGAAAGAAAGAAAGAAAGAAAGAAAAAGAAAAGAAAAAAGAAAAGGGAAGGGAAAGGAAAGGAAGGGAAGGGAAGAAAGAAAGAAAAAAAAAGAAAAGAAAAGAGTAAAGAAAAGAAAAAAGCTAATGAAATCTGACACAGGTTCTTCACCCCTTAGCTTCTTCATCCATCTTTCCTGCAAGTGAAATATGGAGACATGATTGGCTCCATGGCCATTCAAACAGTGTGATTACATAGGATCTGATGCTCAGAAGGGCCATATGCTTGATTAATTTCCCTGGTATAGTCCTCATAAAATCTTTAATTTTATATTTGAACTTATGTTTTGTAAGTGAGGTCCTGTGGGACATTGAAGGATATGTTTGAGCAGAGGCGGTGCGTGCGATATATGTTTCAGATGTTCATGGTTTCCTCATACATAGCATTCTTAGCGCCCTTCAGTGGCTGCTGTGTAGGAGCTCAGTGAGATGCAAAGTGAGTTCAGGGTAAACATGTTACCTGTTTGACTGAATAAGCAGGAAATGCTGTCAGTTCTAAGAAAATACATTTGTATTTGTAGAAGAACTTGCTTCAAATTTAGGAAGATAGTAGCATTCTAAGAAGCACTGAGAACCATGGAACCCTATCCTATACGTTCTTACTTGTATCACTTCCTCGCTTCCTCGTGTTACCCAAACATTCAGGCTGAAAATGATAATTTGGAAGGAAAGAGGAGAGTAAGGCACCCATACTTCTTTCTCCTTTCATCAGTAAGGTGAAGGAAGGTACATATTTTTGGTAGATTATTCACATATTAAAATGAAACAAAAACATTTGAGTTAGCTTTGTGCAATATTTCCATCACTCTGGATGTATGAGGTGTGGAATATGAATTGTGCCTTTTGGTGACTACATATATGAGGTAAATGTCTTTATATTTGCATCTAAAACTAGCACTGCATGATATAAAGGTGACTGGTAAAATTCATGCTAATAATTTAAATTTTTTACTTTTCTTCATTTAGAAGCTGAGAAACTGAGAAGCTGCAAAAGAAATAAGGAGCTTTATAATTTAGTACCATTCATTGCATCTTTTCCTTGTTTTTTGAAAAAGGAACTCCATGTTTTTATTTTGCACTGTGCCCCAGAAATTATATAGCTGGCTCTGCATGGAAGTGATGGTAGAAATCATTCTCAGTCCATGAGTTTTGGGACCAAACACTAGCAGTGGCAGAAGGAAAGCTGGAAGCAGCCTGGGGTCCATATGACTGCCAAGAATTATAAACCAGCCATGGGCTATTCACATCCAGATTTCCCAGAATGAGAAATAAACTTCTATCATGTTTAACCAACCATTTAGGGAAGGTTCTGTTATTCTGTAACTCATACAAGCACTGAATGAAAAAAAGGAGCTTTAAAAGGAGATCTCATTGTCATGTATTTGAAATTACAGACAAAAAAATATCTTTTTCAGAAGAAAAATGGTCAGAGATGAGTGACCAGGTTCATAATGGGACTTAAGCGACTGATTAACTATCCTGAATCTGTGCGTGTTCTGTTGTACGTTCATGTGTTTGTTGATTTACGAAAAATAAATGGCCCTAAGCAAAATAACTTACTTGGATGTAGATCCTTGAATTAAAGTAAATTAGTATTGTCCTCATTACATCAGCAACATACATTTTCTGTTTGTATTATTTGCATATATTCATAACACAAGGCAAACCACTATGAAAATAAAGTGGCATCTAAGGCATTGTCCTGGTGCTAAACAAACAAACAAAAGTCTTCTAGTGAGAAACAGGCAGGAAAACATCTAGTGATACATGCAAAGCAGAATGCAATATTTGTTAGTTTGGTGATACAAGAGCAGGCCGTGAGAATAACTGCTCACGAGGAAGGGAATCACAAAAGTTATGTGGGTGAGTAACATTAGAGCTGCCAATTGTCAGATTAATGGGATACCATAGAAAGGGAAAAGAAACAATCTCCAGACTAAGTAAAATGAGCAATAGAATGAGGTACAGATATGATGTTCATCAACCAGAGAAAGCCTGGTCATATTTATATAAGTGTATTGGTTCTCACCTATGTATTTAATTCTTTCCTATGAATTCAAGATAGATTAATAACTGGTCTTGGAATATGAAGTAGGGGTATATGGGAACTGATATTCTGGAAAAAATCAAATATCTGGATCAGAATGGAATTTAAAATAATTAGCAAAATATTTGGGCTTTTATTTTCTTCACAAGGAAATGGTCTTTAATTAAAATACAGCAAACAGCAACACAGGATGAAGTGGAGAAGTGCTACCGTCATCTACTCCCTTGATCATTTACAGGAAGAAATGATCCTATAACACTTAGGAATATATCTCTCAAATACTATTGAAAATAAATTAAAGGAGAAATGGGAATGGTTTAGACCAATTAGGCTTGTGTATTCAATAACCTAGATTAAAGATAATAGAGTTGTCTTGGAACAGTGCAATGGAAATGAAATTGAGGAAATTTAAAGTAACATATTTTAAAGGGAACTTAAATTTAGGGAAATAAATGTATCCACGTATTGATGGCTATGTCCTCCCTCCTAGAAACATATTGTAAATATAACCAGATGCTGAGTGACAAAAATTGTTCTTTAAAAAATAAAGTATTAACAAAAAAATAAATAATGAGCAGTTCAGCTCTTCAATATAATTTTTTCCCTAGAATAATTCTTCATAAATATTATGCTGCCAGCTAAAAGCCCATTGTCCTGAATAAATGTAGGTACAAGTCCATGTTTGTGAGTCAGGACTTTATTTTTCCATTAAGCTAAAGATAATAATATTTGTGCTCCACAAATCAATCAAAATGTGAATCAAAATGCTTCTAATAAAATTAATAGCTAGACACAATATTTGCTTTTGCAATAATGTGAGGGGGGGCAGACACTGACATCTGTTGAGTTCCTACTATGTGCCAGGTCTATGTCTGTGCTTTATATTCACTATCTTAACAAAAGTACTTCGGGGGTATACTGTACCAGCATTTTATAGACCAGAAAACAATATAGCTCAGTGAGATGGGGTTAGTTGCCCACAGTCACATAACTAGGAAATACATTTCAATCTGAATCTGTCTGTTACAGTAGAAAGTGGAGCTGTGGAAGCACACTGCCATCCAGGCAGAGCGAGCGGCATTAATCATCTGGGGAAGAGCTTGTGAAGTCTTAAATGGATCAAGTTTGTGAAGAATAAAAAGGTCTTGCTATTTCATCTAAAACTTTAATCAAGTTTCAATATGCACTACCGACCCTAGCAACCAGTGAGTTCCACATGAAGCCAATGGAAAAAGAGATCATGAAGACAGATGGAGCCTTTGGATCCATGCACGATTATTGCCTTATGTTCTTTTATATGATCCCTGTAAAAATAGGTCAGCTTAGCTGTCTTACTAAGATGAAAATGTAATAAATGTTTACACAATTCATCACTTAAAGAACCTAAATTTAATTTCCTACTTGGACTCCTGTCTTTAATAAAAATATGGAAGAAACAGCCTGTGTTATTTACCTCTTGAGAATGACAAGTTATAAAGTGGGATCTTTGAGATAGTAAGCATAGATGTTTCCATAGCTCTTTGTTCAAATCACTGCACCTGTCATAGTCATCAGTATAGGTTGATTTGACTACATGATCGATCTTGCCTATTTATCAACGAGCTTCATCAGAAAAGGTCATCAAAATTACTCAGCCTGTCATTATAGTGGCTAGGTATAGAAACATTCTTATTAACACATCTCATTAAATGATATTTAATTGACCTTTAAAACGGTAGCAAGTTTTGAACGTCCGTGATTATAATTCCAACTTTTTTAAAACAGAAGAAGTTAGAATCAGAGGTTTCATAGTAAATTCATAACTTACATAAATCATCATCAATTGACAAGTTATGATGAATTTTGAGGGTTTCATACATTTCAGAGGCCTTTAACTACCTCCTGCTAACTGAAACTTCAGTGTTTAAGTTTTATTCCTTTCCTTTACTATGGTTTAACTTTTATGTCTAACAACAATCCTTGAGGGGCATCTGGGTGGCTTAGTGTGTTAAGTGTCTGACTCTTCAGCTCAGGTCATGATCTCACAGTTCGTGAGTTCAAGCCCCACATCGGGCTCCACAGTGAAGTGCAGAACCTACTTGAAATTCTCTCTCTCCTCTGTTTGCCTCTCTCTCTCTCTGTCAAAATAAACAAACTTTAAAATAACATAAAAATAAAAACAATCCTTGGATGTTAATATATTTATATTCAAATGTAACTTACTATGTTAAAAGTTTCCTTCCTCTTTGAAAGAATTGAGTACAGAGTGAACTGGTAATGAGTGATTTCATAAAGAGGTAGAAAGAGCATTTAGAGCTTATGTAGAATAGAATAAAAGTAAGGTAGTAACAGATAAATGACCTTTTGAAATATATTAATAGCGGAATTTCTGTTTCACAATTTTTGCTAGAGATTCTTTGCCCTCTGTAATAAAAGAATACGAATCCTTGTAGTTATTCATAGATTTCTATTTCATTTTGTTTTGTTTTTATTTTAACTAAGATAATGTCTTAAAAGTATGGGAGGACTGACAACCATGTATACAAAATGTGATTATAAGTGAGTATTCTTGAAAGAAATATATTTTCCTCATACTTAAAACTTTTTAGGTATAGTAAATATACATATTAACAGTTAATTGCATGTGTATGTTTTAAGCATTAGCAGAGATTCACTTAAAAAGGAAGAAGAGTAAATGATAGTTACATAATGGACATGAAAGAGAGAAAATAAAAATTGTTCTTGGTGTTAGATACTACATCATTGCAGCTGAAGAGGGAACAAGCAAAATGCCAATCTCCAAGTCTTTCCCTGAAAGGGATCTGACTGCATACTTTACAAGATACTGACTACAACTTTCTTTTCTTTGTGCATCGATTGGTCTGCTTGGGGTATTTTCTGCTGGTTTCCTCAATGTTTTGTGGCACATTCTTGGCTACAAATCCCATTCATCCTTCTGTCATGTTTATTATTGGCCCCTCTGATAGCTACTGAGGAAAGAAATGATTTTTTGCAATAGTGGTTCCAAAGTGTTCCACTGTACCTGGTCTAAGTATTTACCTAGGACACTGCTTTGCTTCTCTAGCATCCAAATTAGAACTTGAACTTTCACTTTTAGCCTAGCAGTCTGTTTAGCCAGTTTTCCAGAGATATAAGCAGAAGGATAAAAGAGTGCCCTCAATGGTCAAGTGCTATTCCCAAACTGTCACCTGAAGAGTGCCCCAGGATCCTTTTCTTGTGTGTTCCCCTGGTGGAATTAGAGCTCCCGAGCATCACTCCTACCTGTTCCAACCTGTGCGACAGTATTCACTATTTGTAATTGACTGTGGTTTTATCTGGGTTTTATTGACCTATATATAGATCATATTCTCTCTCTGCCTCTCCCTCTCTCTCTGTGTCTTTCTCTGTCTCTTTTTTCTTCTTCAGAATTATTCATACTATCTATGAGTAGAGAGGTTTTTTGTTTTTGTTTTTGTTGTTGTTGTTGTTGTTTATTCCAGAAAAGTCTTTTCTAAAAAGATCTTTTATATCATTTACTAGGCTTTTAAGTAGAAAGGAGGATTGGTGTTGATGAACTCATGTTCAGATCATTATCCATAGGGTCATTTTATTTATTTAGTTTTTAAATATTTATTTATTTTTGAGAGAGAGAGAGAGAGAGAGAGAGAGAGAGAGAGAGGAGAGAGAGAGAGTGGGGAAGGGGCAGAGTGAAAGGGAGACGTAGAATCTGAAGCATGCTCCAGGCTCTGAACTGTCAGCACAGAGCCCAATGTGGGGCTTGAACTTGGGAACAATGAGATCATGACCTGAGCCAAAGTCAGACACTCAACCAACTGAGTCACCCAGGCGCCCCCAACAGGGTCATTTTAAAACAATAATTAAGGTTGTGAAGGCTATTCAAGGTTTTTTATGGTACCAGGGTCTCACAGTTCTATTCTTCTTCACATTCGGTTTTGTTTAATCTTCATCCTTTTTCCAAGTCTTCTTAAATACACTTTAAAGCTAACAAATAGTTAAGGGGAATAAGCAACTTTAAAGCATCTTCAACTGTTCCTTCTCCTATCTTCATATGACATTTCTCGTAACAACATGTTACCTAGTAAAGGAAGATATTATTTTGAATATATTTAATTCTAATATAACCATGACTAAAGATTTTTATCTATACAGTCTTTTTTTGTAAATTGTAAATAAGATTAATTTTAAAAGATTAAAATTAGGTATTTATCACATTGTTCTCTTAGTCCTAATACCAAAGGACTGTTTCTGTAGGTTCAGCTGGGGCTCAGGTGTGCTGCCCAAGCCCTAGGAGCTGCTGCCAGTCCTGACACCTCTTGTTTTAGATTTGCCCTGAGATGTACATAGATCATGACCATTTTATTCTCAGGATTTGCACAGTGTGTTGTATAGGCTCTCAATAACTGTATTGGAAAGATTAGATGTCATACCAACAACAGAAAGGAAAGGGAAAGGAAAATTAAAAAAATTTAAGAGAAAACCTCACACAGAGACATAATTTACCAATGATGTTCCTACATTTTTAAATGCCTTGTAAAACAGGGAAACCTATAGTTTTGCATGAATAATCTTGTGTTACTGCAACAATCTGATTATTATCAATTGACCTGATTTCAGATGCATAAAAGCTTACTTTGAAACTTACTTTCATTAGAGAGAAATAAAAAGAAACAGAAGCTATCACAACCTTTATTGTCAAAAGCACTTATTGAATACTTGTCTTTGTAAGGCACTAAAGAAGGGGTTCACGTGATCCTTGTGCTCAAAAAGCCTATAATCTAGTGAATTAGGAGTAAATTTTAAAAAAATGGTGGTTTATTATGCAACTTTGGAATTTGTACCATAACTTTTCAATTACACAATTTAATAATATGTTCCCCTATTTATTCAGGAACACTAACATTGCTTTTAAAACAACAATAGTGTCCTTATCCAGACAATGATCATGAGTCATGATGGTAACCTTGAATATTTGGACAACGAGAGACATACTTACCTGACACATTTAACTAAATGAATAAAAGGAAGGACAAGGGGGTCAAATCAGGCAATGCTTTAGTTAACTCTTTCTAGCTTAGTGCACACTATATGTTGAGGCTTTCTGCGTTCTTCAGAATGTACAGACTATACCGCTCAAAGTATGAAATTGCCACGTGTGTACCTCAAATGTAAACCTAAATTTCTCACCAATGGCCTTTAGTTATATTTCTGGTATTTACCAGGACTGAGCGTAATTGAGGGGGAGAGGTTTATAAACTCTTTTTATTTTCCTAGTTTCATTATAATCTCCCTCTGAAACCTGAAGTCCCATTTTATGACTTTGAAAACACTTACTGTCAGTAAAACCGACTGTCAGGTTATAAGAGTGATAGAGAGAAAATTGCATATAAGTTACACAATTTTAAGAAACTGTCATAAAGATACAGTTTTGCTTGGCTTCTAGACCTGCATATATCAAACATTTACCCTAAAATTAGAAAGGGGGTGGGGTTGGGAGATGTTGTTCTATGCACAAAGCAATTCAATTTTAGCCAGACAGGGTAGAACTGAATCTAAGTCATAAGGTCTCATCTATCATGTTGAATTTTGTTTCCTTTCAAAATTTAACCATACAGATGCTGAATTTTATTACGTAAGAAGTAATAAATCAGAGTTTCTGAGTGGAGAACAGGAGGGAAGAAAAAGAGGAAATATGGCAAAAGAGGGAATTTTTTCCTCTTCTCTGCACCCCTCTTGCTTCAGCATATTTTATCTTACTCTCTAGGCATTGATAGAACACTGTCCTCTTTTGTGCTCTTTCACTGAGTTCTTAGTTTTTCTCCCTTTTGCTTCCTATTGACCCTTTACCAGAATATAAGCAAAACAAAGTAAAATTCAAATCACTTAAATTCATAGTTTGTTAGCAGCTGTATTAAGTGATTTAATACAATATCTGAGAACATTTGGGTAAAATAATGTTGGCCCAGTCTAACACAGAGATCAGTGTTGAGATTAGGAACAACGCACTCTGGAGTCAGACTGGAATCTAAAATCTGATTCTATGACTTCCTGAAATATGTGAACTTGAGAAATTTACTTATCTTCCTCAGAAGTCTGTTTCTTCTTTTGGACAGTTAGAGCAACATCTCCTAATTCGTGTCATCAGCGTGGGATCTCAGCAGGTATTATACACAAAGAAAAGAAAGTCCTTAGTGTGTGACCAAATAAAAATCTAGTGGTTCCTGGCAATCTTTATAATTTCAATGATCTGTTATTTTACACCATGTCACAAAATGAGTTGAAGGTGTTCATGTAAATGCACACATATATGCACACACATCTTGAAGATACTCAAGGATTTCTCCGTGAACACAACACTCAAGCTAATCTATAATATTCTGTTATAAATACCAAGAGCCCTGTTTTACTCTGTGAAGTACAGCATACCTGCCAATACAAAGGTTTCACAGAAGGAAACATTGAATATCTCAGAATTTGACCCTCAGATATGACCCCAGAGATACCAATTCCCTCTCTCTGATCAGTGATTATTCTGCTTGTTTCTTTTGGTCCTGTTTCCAGCCTGAAGTTTCAAACTAACTTTCTTTTTGTGCTCATTTCCGTTTGACTTTATGTCTATATAATTTTTTTCTCCCCTGCTTGATTTGATCTGAGACCCAAGACGCAGGCTCAGATTTCTTCCTGAGTATGACCACAGATCCTTGGTCTACCCAAAAATGCTAATTGGGATTTGTTATCCTACTTTTAGCCCCATCTGTTAACACCCTGCCTGGTAAATCTGGTTTCCAGATTTGGGCCAAGCTAGTCCAATCTGCTGCAGCCCATGACTTAACACTTAACTTATACATCAGTGCCTGCACACATTCCACATTCGTATATGTGTATAAATCACCACAGATTAAAATGGAACATTGTCAAGTGACACTGTGATGATTTACTCCACTATGCCTTCCTGGTCCTAATATGGACTTTAAAAATAATGATGTCTATCTTCATCAGAGTTAATGATAAATTAGACAATTTTAATATGTTAAGGACGACACAATAACTAGCCTAACACATTGGTAAACTATTGCTACTGAGGAAATGGGATAATCTGCTATTTGTTTTATGTCTCTACCATAGAAATTAATCAGCATTCAGACTATCAGTAATATATACACTGCTATACTCAGCTATAGTTCAGTTTGAACAAAGCACTTTAAAATGGAGATCAGTGTTATACAATCAAATCTTAGGCAGGAAGTAGTTTAGAGATAATAATTTACAGATGAAGAATCAGAGTCCATGGGTGACTAGCTAATTTTGTCATGATCAATCTCATAATAAGTGTTAAATCATTGTCTCCAACTCAGTCTTCTCATTCCTAGCCTGGAAGTCTTTATCTCTTATGTGCTCACTCCAGTGGATCTGATGAACAATGTATCTTGTTTTCTGTGATTTTAATGATGGAATCTAAGTAACATTTTTTATGGGGAACACAAAGTTTAAATTTACGAGTTTTTTTGTTTTGTTTTTTGTTAGAGTTAGTCTGTGACAAGTGGTCCTGTTTAGTTTTTAAGTGTATAGTGTTTAAGAGACTGTAAACTATATATAAATAAATGTCTACAACATAGTTTGAGCTTTAATTTTAAAGAAGCTGCAAATGTCATTCAATGATTTTCTACTAATAAATCTTTTTTTTTAGTTTTTGAAAATATATTGCTCACCATATATACAAACTAGGAAACAGTAATTTAGTAACTGTTTCAAAAAAAGAATAAAATTTACTAATTTGAAAATACTTATGGTGATTTTACCTGGAATTGAATGGATTACCTAGCCTTGTCCAGGTCCTTAACTGAACCTTCAAGAAGTCCGTGCAGTGAGTGGTTTCACCCAGAGTGTCCAACTGCCTAATGATAACTAGAAAAGCAAACCAGCTGTGGCACAGGGCCTCACACATCTGTCACTTTGAAATATTCCAGCTGGAATTCATTTCTGGCAGGTTCCCCCTTTTGCTGTCCCCTTACTTCCTATTGGAAGCTTACCCCACTAGTTGGCATTTACTATGGAGCTGAAATTTCTCTCCTAAGTTTACTTCCCTTAACTCTGGGTTTTGTTTAGGTCTGATTCACCAGTCTGTACACAATGACAGCCTTCCCTTCTTCATGTAGTCATGTAACCAGATGGAATCCATTTTCCAGACATTCTCATTGACCTGGAATTCAAAGAACAGACATCTCCCCCACTCCAGCCACCACCACAAAAAAAAAAAAAAAGTTGCCCCCTGAGCCCTCACCACCTTCTCTGTGCTCTCATAGTCAGCCACTTTGGCTGATGTTTCTGGGATCAGCCCCAGTAAACAGAACCTATCCAAAGGCTCAGAATCTGGTCAACAGATGGAGGCCTGCTTCCGTCTCCTATGAGAACTACTTAGGGTATTTTTCTCTTCTATTCTTTCTAGGGCCTTCTCTCTGTTTTCAGATCAACTGTATCTTCTCTTTTCCTCTTTGTTAAAATAGAATCTGTGATACTCACAGGTACAAAGAGAAGCATAGAAACAGTAAAGAGAAGGCACTACTCTCTGCCCAAAATCCCACCCTAAGTATTTTAAGAGAGAAAAGAAAAAAAAAAAAACAAAACACCTAGAGAAACACAAGCATAATTGAAAACTTAAAATGTGCCAGGTTTCTAGTGCTGCACATACATTTTACCTAAAATTATCTTCATATTGGTTAAAAGTAAGAGGCATTTTATTCATTCTCTTATTACATAGAAGGTAACTGAGCTTGAGAGAGTTTAAAAGAATTCTATTTACCAAATGTTATTTATATACAAATATGATTGTCACATATGATTTTGACTTCTGTTGCTTTATCATGTGTATCTGTCAATCTCTATTATAGAAAAGCTTATTATACTTATCACACCATGTTCTTCCTGTATAAAAGCAATCATAGTCAAGTTGGTCTAGATATGCACTTAATAAAAGGGTTACTTATCATCTGTATTTTTCAAGTTTTACCCTAGTATCCCACTGCTAAAGTGCTTGCTTCTTACAATTTATTCTGAGCTATAATTTCTGGGGACAGTGAAATAATATGTCTATTTTCAACTATGCATTTATATCTAAAGAGTCAAACATTTTTGGACGGCTTCTCTTTTAAAATTAAAAAGAAATAATGTGTAAGATTGCACAAGTCAAATACTTGGACCAGTTCCAAATCCAGGTAAACTTCAGTCATTTTCTCCATAATTCAAAACAGATGATTACATTAGAGCATATGAAATACAGTGCATAGTTTAGTGCAAAGAGGCAAAAGGGCTAAACGAACCATTATGATTTAATATATGAGACTTTATCAGTATTTTATATATCATTTAGTATTTAAATGTGAAAAAGTGCTCCAATATTTATTTTAAAAAATGAAGGTCACCAAAACACAAATAAACAATAAAATAATAAATTCATCCATCTTAAGTCTATTAACCTGGCAGTCAGAGAAACACTCCCTAGTGAAAAAATTCTTTAAGAAAGAACAATGAAAGGTTTTTAAGTGTTAGAAATGGGAAGGGAGTTTCCTGGAAGTTATGTGAACTCAGCATTGAAAACTAACCCTCTGGATAGTATAAAATGTATCCATTAGTACATATTGTCGGTTAAAATTTCTATTGTTTGTTGATTAGGAAAGTGTCTGTAGTTACATCCTGTAAGGATACAGCAAACTGAGTCACTTGAATTTCATGGGCCTTGATAATTCAGGTAACTTATAATTTTGATGAAATCCAATATTAGGCTTAATACCCTTTATGAGAATGTAAGGAGAAACTTTGTCTTTCATAATACTTATTTCTACCTTTTAACATCTTCGAATACTCAAAATACTATTAATAAGACATACATAGATTGAAAATACCATGGACATTTTTCCAAAGAAAACAGAGATGGCCAACAGACAACACATGGGAAGAGGTTCAACATTAGTTATCATCAGGGAAATGCGAATGAAAACCATAATAAGACATTACATTATGCCCATTAGAATGGCTAATATCAAGAAGACAAGGATTAATAAGTGTTGGTGAAAATGTGGTGAAAAAGGAATCCCTGTGCATGCTTGTTGGGAATATAAATTGGCACAGCTACTATTGAAAGCAGTATGGAGGTTCCTCAAAAAATTTAAAATACCATACGATCTGATAATTTCCCTGCTGGATATTTAGCCAAAGAGCATTGAATAGAATATCTCCCAAAAAGAATATGTATTCTTGTACATTCTAAAAGAAAACATATTCATCCTTCACCAAAAGCTGATGGCTCATTTCCCCAAACTTGTCAATTTGTATCATTTAAGCTTTTGATGTTGAAAATAGAAAATGTAGAGATAATGATCAGGAAGCTAAAAAATTATATTGATCTTGTGAAAAAAGACAAATCTCTTCTGTCATTAAGAGAAAGAAACATGATTAGCAAATTTAGTGAACACATAAAGACAATATATAAGATATTTTCTTTAATAAGAAAATCATAGTTCAGGATGCCTGGGTGGCTCAGTCAATTCAGCATCTCTTGATTTCCACCAAGGCATGATCTGGTGGTTCTTGAGACTGAGCCCCACGTGCCGACAGCTCCCCAGCTCACTCCTGTGCACTCACTCTTTCTCTCAAAATAAACTTAAAAAAGAAAAGAAATTCGTAGTTCAGAAATGAAGTGTACCCTTTTGGTACTATTTATTAAGCAATTGATGCAGTTTAAGAAAGATCTATTTGAACTTAACAATTGTAAAATGTTCCTCTGACTGGTAGAATACTTGTCTTTTCTCGTGAGTTCTTTCACACTACAAGAATCAGCAATAAATTCTACTTATACAGTCATATTATAAAAGTCGTTTGCAACTTTTTAGAATCAAGCTACGGACAAAATTGTAGATATTGGATATTTATTACATATTTTATTAGAAAGATTTAGTTATTTTTTGCCTGAGGGTAAATATTACAAGACTTTTTACAATGTAAAATAATATCATCACACACAGAATTCAGAGCCTGAAGTAGAAGGTCTCTAAATTCCTAATTTCAGTTGTAGGGATCCTTAAGATACTTTCTGAAGTGAATGTATCCAAAACTTGAGGATTCGGTATAATGCTAAAATTTATTAGTGCAATCAACTTAAGAAAAAATAATGATACAAACAACAAAAATCAGGTTGACAAGAGAATTGGGGCAGAAGTAGTGATTGGTAGTATATATTAGCTCTTTTCTTCATCCTCTATGGAACACAAATAGAGAATATTTATAGTGGGCTTACTAAGAAATTATTTACAATTAAATCCAAAAAAGAGAAAGAATTGAAAAAAAATAAGTTATTCTGAAGCTCAACACCCAAAAAACAAATAATTCAGTTAAGAGATAGGCAGAAGATATGAATTGGCCTTTTTTTTTTTAAAGAAGATGTACAGATGGCTAATAGACTCATGAAAAGATGGTCAGCATCACTCATCATCAGGGAAATACAAATCAAAACAACAATGAGATAACACCTCATATCTGTCAGAATGGCTAAAACTAACAACACAGGAAACATCAGGCATTGACAAGGATGCGGGGATAGGGGAACAGTCTTACCCTGTTGGTGGGAATGCAGACTGGTGCAGCCACTCTGGAAACCTCAGTATGGAGGTTCCTTAAAAAGTTAAAAATAGAACTACTCTGTGATCCACTACTAGCACTACTAGGTATTTATTCAAAGGATACAAAAATACTGATTCAAAGAGATATACACACCCTGATGTTTACAGCAGCATTATTAACAACAGCCAAATTATGGAAGGATCCCAAATGTTCATTGACTTATAAATGGATATAGAAGAGGAAGTATGTGATATATATAATGGAATATTACTCAGCCATCAAAAAGAATGAAATCTTGTCATTTGCAACAACATTGATGGAGCTAAAGAGTATTATCCTAGGTGAAATAGCTCAGAGAAAAACAAATATCACATGATTTCATTAATATGTGGAATTTAAGAAACAAAACAAATGAAAATAGGGGGAAAAGAGAGAGGCAAATCATAAAGCAGACTCTTAGCTGTAGAAAACAAACTGGGGGCTGCTGGAGGGGAGATGGGTGGGGGGAATGGGTTAAATGATTAATGGGTACTAAGGAGGGCATTTGTGATGATGAATACTATGAACTATATGTAATTGATGAATCAGTAAATTCTACACCTGAAACTAACATTATACTTTATTGCTAATGAACTGGAATTGAAATAAAAATGTGAAACAAAGAAACAAAAATTATTCTTACAGAGAATGGTTGGGCACTGAAGGGTAGAAAGCAGGAATTGTTTATTTTTTTTTCATGCTGAATTGCTAAATGTCTGATATACACTAAATACTTTCCTTTAAAAGCCATAAAAGGGTAATATATCATCACTATAATTCACTATATCATATATATCATCACTATAAGAATTTTATATTTGAATAAAAGTTAATTTCAATTATTCTTGCAACTATAGCCATTAGTCTTCTAGTCAACAGTTTGAGCCAATCTTTCTGATTTCAGTATAATAGAATCTGTTGGTTATAATGGTCCATCACATTTGTAGCATGCAGTCTACTTATACACTGAAGTTAAATATTTTGAAAATAATAATACAAGTTTCTAGAAATAATGCAATATATTATGGTGAGCAAGGCAAATTTGGGGGATTTAGTAAATGATAAAAAGTTAAAGAAATGCTCTGTTCAGTGTGCTTCACTATGTTTTTGAGTAGCTATTCATGGTTTGTAAGCAGTTTTTAAGTAGTAAAGTTATAGTTTTCAAGTAGTTACATAATTAACCATTTTAAGTGAATTCAGTATCTTAAATACAATGCATTATCATTGTGGCTTATAAAGTAAAACAAGAAAGATGTTAATTTTAAAAAGTCAGTTCAAACAAGAAACAAAATATGTACCTCTACACACAAACACACAGACAGAAACAAAGCACAAACATGTATTTAACGATATTTCCCAGATAATGCAATTACTTCTTTACAAGATTCTGTTAAAGTATACTTGAAAATAAATTAGCCCAAAGCCACCACCTTATAGTTCTTAACTATGGTTAACTTAACCATTTTAACCATGGTTTCCTGTGCTACAGTTTTGTCCAAACTGCAAACTATCTGGGTTCCTCACTCTGGAATATTCTCAAGTGTGTTTCTCTCCCTTTTGAGGTGCGGTGCCTAGAACAGAATATAGTATTTGAATGTGTTCTGACAAATGAGGAGTAGGACAAGAATTGCATCTTCCTTATTCTCTAAATTATAATTATACCATTATATCATGCAGCTTATTCATATAGAGTTTATTATAAACTAAAATCCCTGTGTCTTTATTAAATCAACACCTGTTGATGTATCTATCATTCCCTCCAATCTTAAGAAAATTTTAGGTTTTTTTAACTCAAATTTCACTTTTATCTTGAGACACTTGTTCCACTACTTGAGGCTATGAAACATTTTGAAATGCATTCTAGTCTCCATTCTTCCCGTCTACAATGTTATTTTAAATACTTTAATAAATGCCTTAAAGAAGCCCAGATATACAATAAATCCTGCATTTGATACACTTTAAGTTTACCCATATTGAGGGCTGGTACTTAATACTCATCATTTTTTGTGGGATTTAGCAAAATGGATCTTTAATAGTTCATTATCGATAAGATAAACATCAAAATTATTGTTATGTGGAATACATGATCTTAACAATTTCAAAGGTCTAATTTGGCCATTGTTTTCTTTTAATTTTGAAATCTCTTCAAGGTGACTAGAAACCCTAATAATGGAGAAGTTGTCCTTGAAAATCCACTATTTTAAAACTCTTTCCTCTTAAGTAAAACACATTTCTGAAAGGTAAGCATAGTAATAAATAACACAATAGTTTTGAAAGGCCAAGAAAATAATATTTAAAGAAAACATATCCATACACCTAGTTATAATTCTCTTTGATCTCTATTTAAATTGTTATGTAAATGCTGACTGAATTCCTTCTCATTTAATTTCAAATGAAAACTATTGTCTTCATTTTAGTAGAAAGTGTGAAACTTTTTTCGTGGAATTATATATCTGCTATTGAAAATTATTTGTGGAATGTAGGCAAGATGGCGGCTTAGGAGGACGCTGGGCTCACTGCACGTCCTGTTGATCACTTAGATTCCATCTACACCTGCCTAAATAACCCAGAACACCGCCAGAGGATTAGCAGAACAGAGTCGCCGGAGCCAAACGCAGACGAGAGGCCCACGGAAGAGAATAGGAAGGGCGGCGAGGCGGTGCGCGCTCCATGGACTGGCGGGAGGGAGCAGGGGCGGAGGGGCGGCTCGCCGGCCAAGCAGAGCCCCCGAGTCTGGCTTGCAAAAGCGGAGGGGCCTGACGGACTGTGTTCCCACAACAAGCGCGACTTAGCATCTGGGAGGTCATAAGTTAACAGCTCTGCTCGGAAAGCGGGAAGGCTGGAGGACAAAGGGAGGGAGAGCTGCTGAGCCCCCTGACAACACAGCTCAGTTTGGTGGGGAACAAAGGCGCTCGCCAGCGCCATCTCCCCCGCCCATCCCCCAGCCGAAGTCCCAAAGGGAACCAGTTCCTGCCAGGGAACTTGCTCGCTCCGCGCAAACACCCAACTCTGCGCTTCTGCGGAGCCAAACCTCCGGCAGCGGATCTGACTCCCTCCCGCTGCCACAGGGCCCCTCCTGAAGTGGATCACCTAAGGAGAAGCGATCTAAGCCTGCCCCTCCTGCCCCCGAGCACCTTGCCTACCCACCCCAGCTAATACGCCAGATCCCCAGCATCACAAGCCTGGCAGGGTGCAAGTAGCCCAGACAGCCACACCACCCCACAGTGAATCCCGCCCCTAGGAGAGGGGAAGAGAAGGCACACACCAGTCTGACTGTGGCCCCAGCGGTGGGCTGGGGGCAGACATCAGGTCTGACTGTGGCCCCGCCCACCAACTCCAGTTATACACCACAGCACAGGGGAAGTGCCCTGCAGGTCCTCACCACTCCAGGGACTATCCAAAATGACCAAACGGAAGAATTCCCCTCAGAAGAATCTCCAGGAAATAACAACAGCTAATGAGCTGATCAAAAAGGATTTAAATAATATAACAGAAAGTGAATTTAGAATAATAGTCATAAAATTAATCGCTGGGCTTGAAAACAGTATACAGGACAGCAGAGAATCTCTTGCTACAGAGATCAAGGGACTAAGGAACAGTCACGAGGAGCTGAAAAACGCTTTAAACGAAATGCATAACAAAATGGAAACCACCACAGCTCGGCTTGAAGAGGCAGAGGAGAGAATAGGTGAACTAGAAGATAAAGTTATGGAAAAAGAGGAAGCTGAGAAAAAGAGAGATAAAAAAATCCAGGAGTATGAGGGGAAAATTAGAGAACTAAGTGATACACTAAAAAGAAATAATATACGCATAATCGGTATCCCAGAGGAGGAAGAGAGAGGGAAAGGTGCTGAAGGGGTACTTGAAGAAATCATAGCTGAGAACTTCCCTGAACTGGGGAAGGAAAAAGGCATTGAAATCCAAGAGGCACAGAGAACTCCCTTCAGACGTAACTTGAATCGATCTTCTGCACGACATATCATAGTGAAACTGGCAAAATACAAGGATAAAGAGAAAATTCTGAAAGCAGCAAGGGGTAAACGTGCCCTCACATATAAAGGGAGACCTATAAGACTCGTGACTGATCTCTCTTTTGAAACTTGGCAGGCCAGAAAGAATTGGCACGAGATTTTCAGGGTGCTAGACAGAAAAAATATGCAGCCAAGAATCCTTTATCCAGCAAGTCTGTCATTTAGAATAGAAGGAGAGATAAAGGTCTTCCCAAACAAACAAAAACTGAAGGAATTTGTCACCACTAAACCAGCCCTACAAGAGATCCTAAGGGGGATCCTGTGAGACAAAGTCCCAGAGACTTCACTACAAGCATAAAACATACAGACATCACAATGACTCTAAACCCGTATCTTTCTATAATAACACTGAATGTAAATGGATTAAATGCGCCAACCAAAAGACATAGGGTATCAGAATGGATAAAAAAACAAGACCCATCTATTTGCTGTCTACAAGAGACTCATTTTAGACCTGAGGACACCTTTAGATTGAGAGTGAGGGGATGGAGAACTATTTATCATGCTACTGGAAGCCAAAAGAAAGCTGGAGTAGCCATACTTATATCAGACAAACTAGACTTTAAATTAAAGGCTGTAACAAGAGATGAAGAAGGACATTATATAATAGTTACAGGGTCTATCCATCAGGAAGAGCTAACAATTATAAATGTCTATGCGCCGAATACCGGAGCCCCCAAATATATAAAACAATTACTCATAAACATAAGCAACCTTATTGATAAGAATGTGGTCATTGCAGGGGACTTTAACACCCCACTTACAGAAATGGATAGATCATCTAGACACACGGTCAATAAAGAAACAAGGGCCCTGAATGAGACATTGGATCAGATGGACTTGACAGATATATTTAGAACTCTGCATCCCAAAGCAACAGAATATACTTTCTTCTCGAGTGCACATGGAACATTCTCCAAGATAGATCATATACTGGGTCACAAAACAGCCCTTCATAAGTTTACAAGAATTGAAATTATACCATGCTTACTTTCAGACCACAATGCTATGAAGCTTGAAATCAACCACAGGAAAAAGTCTGGAAAACCTCCAAAAGCATGGAGGTTAAAGAACACCCTACTAACGAATGAGTGGGTCAACCAGGCAATTAGAGAAGAAATTAAAAACATATGGAAACAAACGAAAATGAAAATACAACAATCCAAACGCTTTGGGACGCAGCAAAGGCAGTCCTGAGAGGAAAATACATTGCCATCCAGGCCTATCTCAAGAAACAAGAAAAATCCCAAATACAAAATCTAACAGCACACCTAAAGGAACTAGAAGCAGAACAGCAAAGGCAGCCTAAACCCAGCAGAAAAAGAGAAATAATAAAGATCAGAGCAGAAATGAACAACATAGAATCTAAAAAAACTGTAGAGCAGATCAACGAAACCAAGAGTTGGTTTTTTGAAAAAATAAACAAAATTGACAAACCTCTAGCCAGGCTTCTCGAAAAGAAAAGGGAGATGACCCAAATAGATAAAATCATGAATGAAAATGGAATTATTACAACCAATCCCTCAGAGATACAAACAATTATCAGGGAATACTATGAAAAATTATATGCCAACAAATTGGACAACCTGGAAGAAATGGACAAATTCCTGAACACCCACACTCTTCCAAAACTCAATCAGGAGGAAATAGAAAGCTTGAACAGACCCATAACCAGTGAAGAAATTGAATCGGTTATCAAAAATCTCCCAACAAATAAGAGTCCAAGACCAGATGGCTTCCCAGGGGAGTTCTACCAGACATTTAAAGCAGAGATAATACCTATCCTTCTCAAGCTATTCCAAGAAATAGAAAGGGAAGGAAAACTTCCAGACTCATTCTATGAAGCCAGTATTACTTTGATTCCTAAACCAGACAGAGACCCAGTAAAAAAAGAGAACTACAGGCCAATATCCCTGATGAATATGGATGCAAAAATTCTCAATAAGATACTAGCAAATCGAATTCAACGGCATATAAAAAGAAGGATTCACCATGATCAAGTGGGATTCATTCCTGGGATGCAGGGCTGGTTCAACATTCGCAAATCAATCAACATGATACATCACATTAACAAAAAAAAAGAGAAGAACCATATGATCCTGTCAATCGATGCAGAAAAGGCCTTTGACAAAATTCTGCAATCTTTCTTAATAAAAACCCTTGAGAAAGTCGGGATAGAAGGAACATACTTAATGATCATAAAAGCCATTTATGAAAAGCCCACAGCTAACATCATCCTCAATGGGGAAAAACTGAGGGCTTTTTCCCTGAGATCAGGAACACGACAAGGATGCCCACTCTCACCGCTGCTGTTTAACATAGTGCTGGAAGTTCTAGCATCAGCAATCAGACAACAAAAGGAAATCAAAGGCATCAAAATTGGCAAAGATGAAGTCAAGCTTTCACTTTTTGCAGATGACATGATATTATACATGGAAAATCCGATAGACTCCACCAAAAGTCTGCTAGAACTGATACATGAATTCAGCAAAGTTGCAGGATACAAAATCAATGTACAGAAATCAGTTGCATTCTTATACACTAACAATGAAGCAACAGAAAGACAAATAAAGAAACTGATCCCATTCACAATTGCACCAAGAAGCATAAAATACCTAGGAATAAATCTAACCAAAGATGTAAAGGATCTGTATGCTGAAAACTATAGAAAGCTTATGAAGGAAATTGAAGAAGATTTAAAGAAATGGAAAGACATTCCCTGCTCATGGATTGGAAAAACAAATATTGTCAAAATGTCAATACTACCCAAAGCTATCTACACATTCAATGCAATCCCAATCAAAATTGCACCAGCATTCTTCTCCAAACTAGAACAAGCAATCCTAAAATTCATATGGAACCACAAAAGGCCCCGAATAGCCAAAGGAATTTTGAAGAAGAAGACCAAAGCAGGAGGCATCACAATCCCAGACTTTAGCCTCTACTACAAAGCTGTCATCATCAAGACAGCATGGTATTGGCACAAAAACAGACACATAGGCCAATGGAATAGAATAGAAACCCCAGAACTAGACCCACAAACGTATGGCCAACTCATCTTTGACAAAGCAGGAAAGAACATCCAATGGAAAAAAGACAGTCTCTTTAACAAATGGTGCTGGGAGAACTGGACAGCAACATGCAGAAGGTTGAAACTAGACCATTTTCTCACACCATTCACAAAAATAAACTCAAAATGGATAAAGGACCTGAATGTGAGACAGGAAACCATCAAAACCTTAGAGGAGAAAGCAGGAAAAGACCTCTCTGACCTCAGCCGTAGCAATCTCTTACTCGACACATCCCCAAAGGCAAGGGAATTAAAAGCAAAAGTGAATTACTGGGACCTTATGAAGATAAAAAGCTTCTGCACAGCAAAGGAAACAACCAACAAAACTAAAAGGCAACCAACGGAATGGGAAAAGATATTCGCAAATGACATATCGGACAAAGGGCTAGTATCCAAAATCTATAAAGAGCTCACCAAACTCCACACCCGAAAAACAAATAACCCAGTGAAGAAATGGGCAGAAAACATGAATAGACACTTCTCTAAAGAAGACATCCGGATGGCCAACAGGCACATGAAAAGATGTTCAGCGTCGCTCCTTATCAGGGAAATACAAATCAAAACCACACTCAGGTATCACCTCACGCCAGTCAGAGTGGCCAAAATGAACAAATCAGGAGACTATAGATGCTGGAGAGGATGTGGAGAAATGGGAACCCTCTTGCACTGTTGGTGGGAATGCAAATTGGTGCAGCCGCTCTGGAAAGCAGTGTGGAGGTTCCTCAGAAAGTTAAAAATAGACCTACCCTATGACCCAGCAATAGCCCTGCTAGGAATTTATCCAAGGGATACAGGAGTACTGATGCATAGGGGCACTTGTACCCCAATGTTCATAGCAGCACTCTCAACAATAGCCAAATTATGGAAAGAGCCTAAATGTCCATCAACTGATGAATGGATAAAGAAATTGTGGTTTATATACACAATGGAATTCTACGTGGCAATGAGAAAAAATGAAATATGGCCTTTTGTAGCAACGTGGATGGAACTGGAGAGTGTGATGCTAAGTGAAATAAGCCATACAGAGAAAGACAGATACCATATGGTTTCACTCTTATGTGGATCCTGAGAAACTTAACAGGAACCCATGGGGGAGGGGAAGGAAAAAAAAAAGAGGTTAGAATTGGAGAGAGCCAAAGCATAAGAGACTGTTAAAAACTGAGAACAAACTGAGGGTTGATGGGGGGTGGGAGGGAGGAGAGGGTGGGTGATGGGTATTGAGGAGGGCACCTTTTGGGATGAGCACTGGGTGTTGTATGGAAACCAATTTGTCAATAAATTTCATTTAAAAAAGCCAAAAAATAAATAAAAAATAAATAAATAAATAAATAAAAAATAAAAAAAAAAGAAAATTATTTGTGTTTTACTGACATAGATTCGTCCTTTGCTCGTGTACCTTGTCTTCCACTAAAACCACTTTTGGGAAAACATTATCGGTGGAAATAAAATTACTGCATCTTCTTTGTTTCTCTGCTCTAAAGTCTTCTTTCTCCATATTTCTTTTCACACAGGATTAACAGAAAGAGAATGGAGAGCAACACGTCATCCATGATTGTTTTCAAATCGCAGTGAGTTATTTTTTATTTTTCCTTTAGAGATGATAAACTTTTCTCTTTCAGCCATTTCCTTCTTTCCAGGAATTTTCTAGTACTTAAATTAAAACCAGTCTTTTTCTTACTCATTTATCTATAAACCTGCAAAATATACACACACCTTCCTGTGATACAACTGATTTCTCAAGGAAGTTGATTTTTGCTACAGACATTTCCAATGAATACTTCATAGAATATAAGTCTTTTATTACCAAATACTTAAATCTAGCTTACTTGGCCTCTGTTCCATATTATTTACAAAAGCTAATGGGAATATTTCGGGATTTGTTTGATTTGTATGCCAAATATTCATCTCCTTATGATGGATGTATTAGTCACCTCACACTCATCCTTTCTAGGCAATTATGGGATATTCAGG
The DNA here is from genome assembly GCF_016509475.1 of Prionailurus bengalensis. Classification (NCBI taxonomy): domain Eukaryota; kingdom Metazoa; phylum Chordata; class Mammalia; order Carnivora; family Felidae; genus Prionailurus; species Prionailurus bengalensis. Next base: position 98,876,827 of record NC_057344.1, on the reverse strand, counting down.
GAAGCCAGATCTGTATCTACAGGAGTCTCCCTTTGCAAACGTAGCTTGATAGCTTTTGTTTGTCCCTGGGTATCTCTGTGTACATCAAAACCTAGTATAATACTCTACACTAGTATACTTCCCAGGTCCCACTACAGATTGTCATCTTCCTTCCAAATTAGAACTGACAATCCATGCTGTTAACCTTTTTACCAATTCCCAAGCACCTTTGCAGTAACATCACTCCTGTTTTATTATCCACTTCCCTTGTCATCCATATTCAAGTGCAGTAAAACCTTGGATTGTGAGTAACTTTCTGGGAGTGTTTCTTAAGATGGACAAACATTTCTGATAAATTTAACTTGATAAAGGAGTGATATCTTGTAATATGAGTAGTACATGATGCTGAAAATCACATGATCACAATTAAGCAATAGATTCTCTCTCTCCCTCTCTCTCTCTCACTCACTGTGAGATTGTGGGTGATCGTCTCCCATGCTCGGATGCTTGGTATCAGGCCATGGTGTTGGGCAGAATTCAGTGATTTTTCAGAACGTTGGGAAGTGCCCACAACTGACACTAGTGTATTTCTTGTCACTTAAAAGTGCCAACGGCCAGTCCTTTGCTTTTCCCATACAAAAGTAAGCTTAGGAATGCTTTGCTTCATTCTAGGTCATTGGATAGACTTCTTGTTAAAGTTGCATGAGAAGAAAAAGATTCCATTGAGCCAATAGAGAGCAGTGAGCCTATTAGTGATAACGAAAGTCATCCTACACAATAATCTCCTTTCTCTTGTCTCCCTCAAACCAGCGACGAAGGTTTTCAAAGGTAAATGCAGGTTAATTTATTTTTCTTTATATTTTGTATTTTCTTTATTATTTTGCATTATATTATAGTATTGTAAACATTTTTATATGAATATTTTTGGGTTGTGGAACGAATCATCTGAGTTTCCATTATTTCTTATGAGGAAATTCACTTTGATATACAAGTGCTTTGGATTACAAGCATGTTTTCTGAATGAATTCTGCTTTCAAAACAAGGTTTTACTGTATTTTTTAAGCTTATGTTGTAAGTAGAATCATAGCATGTTTGACAAATCAAAGAAACCCATTGTTACAGGACATAGAGAGCAAGGGAGTGATTTTGAAGGATGCTAAAAAGTTGGGTAGTGGCCAAATGGTGTAAGATTTTCACTTTTGTTTTTGCTTTTGTGTTGAGTATACTTGATACACAATGTTATTTTAGTTTTAGGTGTATAACATAGTGATTCAACAACTTTGCACTATGCTACTGTGCTATGCTCACCACAAGCTACCATCTGTCAGCAACAACACTATTACAATACCACTGACTATATTCCTTATGCTGTACCTTTTATTTCCATGATTTATTCATCCCATAACTGGAAGCCGGTATCTCCCACTCTCCACCAATTGTCTCCAACACTCCACCCTCCTTTTTCTCCACATTTTCACCAACATTTGTTATTTCTTGTCTTTTGGATTCTGGCCATTCTGATAGGTGGAAGGTGATATCTCATTGTAGTTTGATCTGCATTTCCCTGATGATGAGTGATGTTAATCATCTTTCCATGTGTGTGTTGGCAGTCTCTATGTCTTCTTTGGAAAATTTCTATTCAGGTCCCTTGCTGATTTATAATTGGATTGGTGTGTATGTCTCTGTGTGTGTTAAGTTGCATAAGTTCTTTATATACTTTGGATATTAAATCTTCATTGGATATATCAGATTTGCAAATCTCTCATTCTGTAAATTGCCTTTTTATTATTCCGATGATTCCCTTTGCTGTGAAAAAGCTTTTTGTTTTTATGTGGTTTCAATAGTTTATTCTTGTTTTTGTTTCCTCTGACTTGGGAGAGATATCTAGGAAAATGTTGCTAAGTAAGTTCTATGCCAAAGAAACTACTGCCTATGTTCTCTTCTATGACTTGTATAGTTTCAGGTTTCACATTTAGTTATTTCATCCATTTTGAGTCTAATGTTGGGTATGGTATAAGAAAGTGGTCCAGTTTCACCTTTTGTATGTAGATGTCCAGTTTTCCCAGCACAATTTATTGAAGAGATTGTCTTTATTATATATTTTTGTATCCTTTGTCATAGATTAATTGACCATATAAGCATGGATTTATTTCTGGGCTTTTATTCTGTTCAAGTGATCTGGATACTGTTTTGAGTGTGTGTGTGTGTGTGTGTGTGTGTGCATGTGTGTGTGTGCCACTACCATAACCTTTTGATTACCACAGTTTTGTAGTATATGTTGAAACCTGGAATTGTAATACCTCCAGCTTTATTCTTCTTTCTCAAGATTTCTTTAGCTATTTGAGGCTTTTTGTTCCATGAATTTTTTTTTGGTAAAATAAATAAATGTTTATTTATTTATTTTAGGAGAGAGAGAGAGAGAGAGAGAGAGAGAGAGAGAATATGAGCAGGGGTGTGGCAGAGAGAGAGAGGAGGAGAGCGAGAGAATCCCAAGCAATCCCTATGCTCAGCACAAATCATGACATGAGCCGAAATCAAGGGTCAGATGTTAACTAAGGTGTTAACTGACATAAGGCCACCCAGGTGCCCCTCATGCAAGGTTTTGTAGACCAGGTTAAAGAATTATCAGCCTTTGTGCTAAAAGCAATGTGAAACCAGTGATATGCTATAAGCAAGAAAGTATGATCATTTGAGTTTTGAAAACATACTCTTGCTGCTAGAATAGATTTGTCAGGAGCAACTTTCAATATAGGGAAACCACTTGGAACCAATGAGGTGATACAGATCAGATGTTGACAGTGGATTTGGGTAGTGTCAACACTAATTTAGAGAAGTATAGAAATTTGAGAAAAACTTAAGTGGTAAAATAAGTAGGAATTTTCACCAGTATGGGGAAGAAGGGAGAAGGAGACATCAAGGATCTGTGAAACTTCATGATTGACTCCATCATTACCTGAGAATAAAGATACTGGGTTGGTATTGGTGTAGGGGTAACTATCCCAAGATTAATGTTGCTCTTTTTATATCTGGAGAGATTTTAGAAACATGCAAGTAGAAATTACAAAGAAATAGTTGTTTTATATATTTGGAGTTTACACTAAAGTCTGGTGAAGGGATACATATTTGTCACTTATGACTATACAACAAACTATTAACGTGAGTAAAATCACATATGTAAAGATATATATTAAGAGAGCCTTATAGGGGCAAATGTGTGTCTCAGTCGGTTGGGTGTCCAACTCTTAATTTAGGCTTGGTTCGTGGTCTCATAATTCCTAAGATCAGGCCCCACCTGGGATTCTCTCTCCCTCTCTCTCTGTCCCTTCTCCACTTGTTCTTTCTCTCTCTCTCTCAAAATAAATAAACATTAAAAGATAGGAGCCTTATAGAAATTCTAACATTAAGGGTCCAGAAAAGCTTGAGCCAGCAAGAAAGGTATAGAAGGAGATCCATAAATGTAAAGCCAAAATAAGGAGAATATTATGTCCTGAAACCCAGTGAGGAAAAGAAATTCAGTAAGTTCATATTATTAATGGTTGATGAATCAGGTAAGGTAAATAAGAACCAAAAAACCCATTAGACTAAAATGTAGAAGTCATTGGTGACCTCTGCTTTTATTTTTAATAAACCTACCTTAAATTTGATCATCCTTGAAAAAGTACAATGAAATGTAGACTCTGAGGAAAAGTCTACTCAGTCGCATCAAACAAAAATAATATAATGTAGAAAATGAAATTATAGAAGATAATGATATAAACTATGTACTGGTTTGACCATATGAGGCAAGGTTTACAGTTTTAGAGTTCAGGCTATTAAATGTGAACCTCAAATCATTTTTATACTCACTTAATATGTTATAAATATATTTTCTATCTCTGTGAATAAATAGTCCAAAATAATACAGGATGCATTTTCTATGTCTGGTGTTACTTTTGGTTTTAAGTTTATTTATTTATTTTGAGAGAAGGAGAGAGAAGGAGGGAGAGAGAGAGAGAGAGAGAGAGAGAGAGAGAGAGAGAGAGAGAAAGGAGAGAGGCAGAAAGAGAGGGAGAGACAGAATTCCAAGCAGGCTTCAAACTGCCAGCATGGAGCCTGATGCAGGTCTCAAACCCATGAACTGTGAGATTATGACCTGAGTCAAAACCAAAGCCTAACACTTAGTGAACTGAGCCACCCAGTCACCCCATTCCTGGTGTTACTTTAAATACAAAAAAAAATTGGAACTTTAATACTTGTGTCAAAACAGACAGTGGGGCTCTGGATTTGATTCTGAGGCAAGTCTTAGGAGAGAGGTAACTCTATTGAGATTTAAGGTAACAGATATAAGGGAAAGGAAAGTAAAATCCGGCTACCAGTTCTGTCTTCTTCCATAAAACTTCAAAAATATATATTTTTGCAAAATATACATTGCAGTTAAAGGAAATCTAGGAAAGCTTAACAGCTCTGGGAGCTATTTGCTTTTGTTGGTTTTTGCTTTATATTGTGTTTTGTTTGTTTTTATGGTAGCACCTATATTGGATATGTAATGCAGCTTTAGCCTCACTTTAAAATACCTTTATAAATACCATTGTATTTGGACATAAAATGCATCCTCATGTGTTACTGAAAGTGCCTAATCTTCAAAGAAGGAAAAATAGTGCTTACTCCTTCCAGATTTAGGAAGTGATCTAAATCTAAGCAACTGAAGAGACTTTTGGATAAGTTGTTACTTTCCATGGTTTTAGCTTATAAATTATGTGTTATTATAGCTTATGATAATGTGGCATAAGATTGATGATAGACATGAGATCTAGTCTTACTGAAACCCATTTGTTTTTCCACAGTAACTTACAGCATGGAAAATGTAGTATAGATTGCCAATTTCAATTATAAGGGATTTGTTTGACATGTGCTGGGCCATAATTATTAGGGATATTAATTTTTGAAATTGCAGAGGAAGATTATTTCAAAATGATCATATATTATGGGAACTGAATTAACATAATATCAAAGTGATGCTTAGAGGTAAATTTATAGGAATAAATGCATATATTAGAAAAAAGGAAAGATTTCAATCAATAATCTAAGATTCTCCCTTAGGGAACTAGAAAAAAGCAAGCAAATTAAATCCAAAAGAAGAAAAAAATAAAGGAAGAAAGAAAATTAGAGCAAAACTCAATGAAATTGAAAGCAAGAAATCAAGATATCACTAGAAAAAATCGATGAAACTAAAAGCTAGTTCTATGAACAGATTAATAAAATTGATAAGACTCAAGTCAAGCTAAGAAAAAAGAAATAAGACTCAAATTACCAATATCAGAAGTGAAAGGGAGGATATAGCTACATATCTCATGGACATTTAAAAAAAAAGAATATGGTCAACAACCGTGTGCCCACAAATGTGATAACCTAAATGAAATGGACCAATTCCTTGAAAGACACAATCTGTCAAAACTTACACACTAAGAAATAGACTATCTGAATGAACCTTTTGAGGAAATTAAATCAATAATTAGTAAAATAAGCTTCTAAAAAAGAAAGCCCCAGTCTTAGATGGGTTCATTGGTGAATTCTACCCAACATTTAGGAAAGAAATTTTATTAATTCTCTACAAGCTCTTCCAGAAGACAGAAGCAGAGGGGATGCTTTCTAACTCATTCTACATCCAGCATTATTCTAATATCAAATTCTCACATTGGTGATCAGAGAAAAATGCCTTCAGACTTCTGAGAGGCAGAGAGAGAAGAATAACTATTTTGAAATTGGAAGGTTTTATTCTTTTTAACAAAGCTAGCCCTGATCATAAACTATTTTACAAGACAAAACCTACACATGAGTATTTATAACAGCTTTATTCATAATTGCCAAGACTTGGAAGCAACCAAAATGTCCTTCACCTGCCATAGGTGAATGAATGAATAAACTGTGGTACATCCAGACAATGAAATATAATTCAGTGCTAAAAACAAACAATTATACTATCTACAGACATGCAGGAAACTTAAACACATATCGTTGAGGGAAAGGAGCCACACACTGTGTGATTCCAACTATATGACATTCTAGAAAAGACAAAACTATAAATATGGTAAAAAGATCAGAGATTGCCAGAGGTGGGGGCCAGGAAAGAATAGATGGAGCACAGACAGTTTTCTGGGCATTGAAACTAATCTGTGGGATACTATAATGATAGATATATGTACCATTATATATTTGTCAAAAACCCATAGAATGTGCAACACCCAGAAGTAACTTTACTGTAATATGGACTTTGTGCGATGATATGCCAATATAGGCTCATTGTTTGTAATAAATGTAGCATTCTAGTGTGTTATGTTGACCATACAGGATACTGTTTATATGTGGAGAATTCTGTTTTTTATACTTAATTTTGTTGTAAACCTAAAACTTCTCTAAGCCGTAACACTATTGTTAATGAAATTATATTAATAAAAATACACATTTAAATTATACATATTTATCTTATAGTTCCTATAGTTAAAAGCCAACAAATTACTTATTTAACTCAATATTTCCCAGGTGTATTTTACTGCTAGACTCGTTTTTATATAATATTTCTTTATATTCCTTGGGACTAGGTTTCCATCTAATATTTACTGTGAAATACTAAGTTTGAATATAGTAGTAGTAAATATACAGAAATCTGTATATTTTACTCTCTCTATATATTTTTTATGTTTATTTTTGAGAGAGACAGCATAAGTGGTGGAGGGCCAGAGAGAGAGAGAGGGAGACAGAGGATCTGAAGTCGGATCGGCACTAACAGCAGGAAGCCCCACACGGGGCTCGAACTCCCAAACTATGAGATCACAACCTGAGCTGAAGTTGGACACTCAACTGACCTAGGCATCCAGGCACCCCTTTACTCTCTATATACCTTAAATGACACTTGTGATTAAAGAATGATATAAAACACTTTTAAACATATACAAAAATAAGAAATTGACATACATAAAATAACAGCAATAAATCAAAGGTATAATGCACTCCTAGCTCCTAACTCACAATGGCAAGTCAATTTCACTGCAAAAAGAAGCATCTATAATTCTCTCATGAAGCTAAGCATTTGGTTGTGTTTTTCTCTAATCCACCCCAACACACACAGGCACGCGCACACACACACACACACACACACACACACAGAGGACAATTACCATATTGAATATAAGGGGTGGGGCAGCTGATCTCTATCTCAGATCTTTGTCAGGACCCTATTGTGCTTCTCTGGTGGACCTGCCTGAATTTTTAGAAACTTGCTTCCTCTGTCACTGTGTGCTAACATATGCCTACTTTTTTTTACTTGACCTCTTACCACACACTTTCAACTTAGTTTGAATCCCTGGCACTTAAATTGCTCAATTTGGTCTTTGTTTTGTATTTCTTCCCACTCTATTTGGAAATCTTGCAGATGACCTCAGACTGTGCACTTGGATTTTACGCCCTGTTTGCTCCTTTCCTGTTGCCACGAAGTCATTAGACTTAAAGCACGTCATCTCTCTCTGGAGTTACAATATCTGTGCTTTCTAACCTCCTGGGTTTGGGTCTGTGCCTGCCAGACATTCACTGTCTTCAAGGTCCTTCCAGTTGGACTCCTGATCTTGGCTTGCACTGGTTGCCCCAGCTGGCTGTGTGACAGTTTCCAATACTTAGCAGACTGAAAGAAGGCCTCCCTTTCCTGTCACAGCCTTTGGTAAGTCAAATATAATACTTCCCGCAAAGTCACAGAGCCTATCTTCAATGCAGTGCAGTCCTGTTTTCAAATGACACTTTCTAGAAAAGATGAGGTCTTCCCTCCACATCTATTTAAAAGGCAAACTTTTCCTCCTCATCACACTCTCTATTCCCTTCCTTGTTTTATTTTTTCTCCATCACATGTATAACCTTCTATCATTCTATATACTATACTCATTTATTTAACATCCTGGCTGTCCCCTACACTGGGGCATAGGCTCCACGACTGCAGGGCTTTTTCTGTGTTTTTCACTAATTTGTCATAAATACATAATATGCAAATGGATAAATAAATGAATATGAGTGAATACTGATGGGGTAAGTTGGGGGTAAGAATGCTTCAATCAACAATTTCCATTGTGGAAAAGCACAAGATTTTTACTCATCAACACTGGCCCATTGTGATCCTCCTTTTAGACTTAGAAGAGAATTTGCACTCTGAGCATTCATGTCTGCTGTAATCTCATTGAGAATTTTCTAGCAAAGAAATCAAAGTTTAGTATACCTTACTGATGTAATCTTAAAACGAAAGTGAACACTTTCTTTTTTTTGTAGTGTGCAGATCTCAGCAAAGTTATTGACAATTAAAGACAGGATTTACTGTCTTTGTTTATTTTATGAAAAGAAAATTACATTGTTTAGTTATTCCAAGCCTTAATTCCCTTGAAAAGGCCAATTTTTCATCATTCCTTTATTTTTAGACCTATTGTAACTATGTGTTATTTTCAGTGAAATTTTTAGGTTTGGAATCTCCCAGTTGAGAGGAGTGGTCATTCCTGTTCCGGTTGTAGGACTTCTGGATTGTTTCCACTTTTTGGCTACTGCAAATAAAGCTACTATGAATATTCATGTCCAGGTTTTTGTGTAAAAATAAGTTTTAATTCCTTGGGATAAATGTGAAGAGTGAAATTGCTGATCATATGGTAATTATATGTTTAGTTTTATATATAAAAAAGTAGCTATATGACTTGACATTCCACTAGCAATATCTGAGTGACCCAGTTTCTCTGAAATGTTACCAACATTTGGTGTTGTCACTATCTTTTACTTTAGTCTTTGTGGTAGGTATGTAGAGATATATCTTGTTGTGGCTTTCATTTGCATTTGCCAAATGGGGAATGAAGTTGAACATTATTTCCTGTGTTATTTGCCATCTGAATATGCTCCACTCTGAAATGAAAAGTTTGTGAGATTTGAAAATATTTTCTCCCAGTCTTTAACTTGTCTTATCATGCTCTTAGTAGGGTCTTTTGCAAAGCAAGAGTTTTTAATTCTGACAAAGCCCAATTTATCAACATTCTCTTTTATGCTTTCTGTATAAAGTTTAAGAACTCTGCCTAGCTACATATCTTGAAATTTTTCTCTCATATTTTTTCTTTTTTTTTTAAATTTTTTTTAACGTTTTATTTCTTTTTGAGACAGAGAGAGACAGAGCATGAATGGGGGAGGGGCAGAGAGAGAGGGAGACAAAGAATCCGAAGCAGGCTCCAGGCTCTGAGCCATCAGCCCAGAGCCCAACGCGGGGCTCAAACTCACGGACCGCGAGATCCTGACCTGAGCTGAAGTCGGACGCTTAACTAACTGAGCCACCCAGGCACCCACTCTCATATTTTTTTCTAAAATATTTACATTTTTTAGTTTTATTTTTAAGTCTATGGTCGATTTTGAGTTAATTTTTAGGTAATATGGAGATTTAGTTCAAGGTCACTTTTTTGCTTTTGCTCTTGTTTTTTGTTTTTGTTTTTGCTTTTCATCTATGGATACCTAATGGTAACAAAATCATTTGCTGAAAAGGCTCCCGGTATTTCACTGAATTGCTTTTGCAACTTGTCAAATATCAGTTGTTAAATACTTGTGTGGGCCTATTTCTGGGTTATATGTGCTCTACCATTAATCTGTGTCTATCCAGAGATACACAGCAACAAACTAGCTTCTACCAGTAACAAACTAACTTGATTAATTTAGTTACACAGTTAAGAGTTAGCATCAGATAGAATGATTCCTCCTACTTTATTCTTCTTTTTGAAGACTGTTTTACCTATTCTAGGACTTATGCATTTCTAAGTGCATATTGGAAAAAGTTTGTCTACAAAATGTTTGCTCAGATGTTAATAGAAATTACATACACCTTTTATATCAATTTGAGAATTTGTACCTTTAGTATATTTAGTTTTCCAATCTATGAGCACAGTATGTCTACCTATTTATTTATATCTTCTTTGATTTCCATCATTAATATTTTATATTTTTCAGCATGTAGATCCTGTACATGTTTTGTTAACTTTATAACTATGTCTTTTTCTTTCTTTCTTTTTTTTTAATGTGTATTTATTTTTGAAAGAGAGAGACTGAGCACAAGCAGGTAAATGGCAGAGAGAGAGGGAGACACAGAATCTGAAGCAGACTCCAGGCTCTGGGCTATCAGCACGGAGCCCAGAGTAGGGCTCAAACTCATGAACTGTGAGATCATGACCTGAACCAAAGTTGCACACTCAACTGACTAAGCCACCCACCTGTCCCACTATGTCTTTTTTCTTAGTAGCAAGTTTAAGTGATGTTGTGTTTTTACCATTGATTTCCACATGTTCATTTAGTCAGCATCTGAAATTTTGGGGGTTTTATTGCATTGATCTTGTATTTGTGAACTTCTTGAATTCATTTATCATTTTTTGTAATTTTGTTGTAGATTCCTCAGATATTCTATGTAGACATCATTTCATTGGCAAATAGGGAACATTGTTTCTTTCTTTTTAATCTATATGGGTATTTGTTTCTTTTTCTTGCCTTAGTGCAGTGTTTAGAACTTCTAGTATCATATTAAGTAGAATGGTGAGAATAGACTTCATTGCCTTGTTGATGATCTTTGGGAAATTAGTTTTTTTCACCATTAATTTGATATTAACTCTAGGGTTTTTATAGATGGTTTATGTCAAATTGAGGTAGTTCCTCTCTCTAGCTTGCTGAGAATAGTTTTAATTTTTTCATGAAATGAAAATGTTAAATTTTATAAAAAGCTTTTTTTGTAACAATTGATATATTAGTTTTTCTTCTTCATCTTGTTAATATGATAAACTGCATTGTTTATATCATGTTGGTTAAGATTAAGTAGTTTGTGATATTTTACAAAGTTGTCAAATTTGTGGGTATGTAATTATAGTGTTCCCTTGTAATTTTTTTAATGGTTGAGAAATCTGTTTCATTCCTCATATTGGTGATTTGTGTTATCTCTTTTTATCTTAACAGTCTGGATAGAGGTATATAATTTTTATTGATTTTTTTCTAACAACTAACTTTTGATTGTACCGATTTTTATTTACTGTTTTCCTATTTTCAATTTCATTGATTTCTGCTCTAATTTGTATTATAATTATCCTTCCTCTTGCTTACTTTGGGTTCATTTTGCTCTTGTTTTCTAATTTTATGTCATAGGAATGTAGATTATCAATTAGAGACTTTTCTTATTTTCTAATATAACCACTTAGTGCCATAAATTTTTTTCTTAGTACTGCTTTACTGGCATCCACAAATTTGATAGACAAAATTTTACTTTACATATATTTTATATGTATTTATATGTATATGTATTATATATATATTTTTTACTTTAAATATATTGTATATTTAATATAAATATGTAATATTTAATATAAATATAAATAAATATAAATAAATAAATATAAATATTTAATATTTAATATAAATATTTAAATAGCATGCTTCTAAACAACCCATAAATCAAAGAATAAGTTCATATATGTATATATATGGACTTATTCTTTGATTTATGGGTTGTTTAGAAGCATGCTATTTAAATATATATATATATATATATATATATATGGACTTATTCTTTGATTTATGGGTTATTTAGAAGCATGCTATTTAAATCCCAGGTGTTTAGAATTTTTGTGTTATTTATCCCGTTTTCTTATATTTTCTTGTTTTCTTTCTATTACTGATTTCTAGTTTGGTTTCATTATAGTCAGAGAATGCAGACCATATGATTTAAATTTTTATAAATGTGTTGATGTATATATTATGAACCATGATATAGTTTATCATGGTGAATTTTCAAATAACATGTATTCTAAATTTGGGGGAGTGAAAATTTCCAAAAATGTTCATTAAAACCTTTCAGTTGATGGTTTTATTCAGTTATCCTATATCATTACTAATTTTCTTTCTAGTAGTGCAATTGAATATGGGGTACTAAAGTCCCCAACTATTGTTGTTGATTTGTCTATTTCCTCTTTCACTTCCATTTTTATTTTTATTTTTTATTATTATTATTTTATTTTTTTTTATTATTATTATTCATTTGTTTTGAGGCTCTGCTTTGTGCATACACATTTAGGATCATTTGGTGAAATGAGCATATCTTCATAATGTAATGTTCTTCTTTGTCTCTGGTAATTATACTTCCTGTGTAGCCTACTTTAAATGATATTTATAAAATGATTCCTGCTTATTTTTTGATTGATGTTAGCATGATACACATTTTACCATCTTTTTACATTAGCTCTGTCATTGTGTTTGGGTTACATTTCTGGCAGTAAGCATATAGTTGGGTTTTTACAAAAAAAAATCCATTCTGTACATTTCTGTTTTATTGGTGATGTGTTTAGATAATTTACATTTAAAGCACTCATTGATATGTTAGAGTTTACATCTGGTATTTTATTGTTTTCTGTGTGTTTCCTCTGTTTCTCATATCCCTGTTCCTCTTTTCTTGTCTTCATACAGGTTACTTCAATATCCTTTTATTTTTTTTAGGATTCTGTATTGCTTTAGATTTTTTTTTTTAGTGTATCACTTTGTACAGTTTTTTAGTGATTACTTGATAACTTGGGAAAACAGGGAAAGGATGCTGACTGGGCTTTTACTGAAGGTTCCTATATATGGTCCAGGATTACATGGTTTGAAATTCCCAAAGAATGTAGTACCTGGGCTTTCATCACCTTCCCCAGATGTGGAGCAGAAGGAGAGGGAGAGTTGGGGCTTAAACACTCTTAGTTAATAAACGTCAAAATAGATTCTGATTCTTTACTACATTCAGGCCTAATGTTTGATGGCTGACTAAAATGTACCATGTTTTATTTGAAGTTGTGTCAGTAAGCCATTTGGCACGTATTCGTATCCCAAGGCTGGTAAATAATATGAAAGAAGGAGGGAAGGGAGAGAAGGAAGGAACTATAGAAGGTGAATTTTCTGTAGAAAATGCAGAATATCTTGTTCAAGAGCCAGGTTTATGTATTCTGTGAAGTGAAATGTGTGTGTTGGGCACGACCAACAATGTCTGGAATCCAGAAGGGGCATGTAGTATCTTAGTGGAGTCTCATATTTTGGCTTTAGTATGTGCAGAGACATGCATGACCTAGACTTATATTTTGGGTGTCTATGAGACAAGAGTTTCCAAGGGTTCATTATCCAAAAGGGAGAAATCTTTGATAAGAAATTGTTGTTTATGTCATTGGCTGGCCCAGATGGTAAGATCAGTGGACACTTCCCAAGAACTTTTAAGAAAGTGCAGGTGGGACTAATTGTTTCTCAGGGCACCCAGTGTTAAGAGGACTTTCTAAATGTAGACCATTTGTCCTAACTATTGGGCCTTGTCCTTGATTAGGGACATAGCAGCTCTTCAGTAAGCTCCATCATATCTTATACATATCATCTATAGTCTACTACCTCTTTTGCTGTTCACCCACTTGATCCTAAAGACTTCTCGAGATTTCAAAGAAGTCTGGAGAGGGATGACCTATTCTAGTGCAACATCTGGTAAGGTACTGAAGACAATGGTGGCCACCCACTCCTATAGATAGAGTATAACACAGGGCTCATACTTAACTTTATTCTGTAGATATCATTTTTGTTTTAGCAAGTAGGTATTGGTGGCTACGCAAAGCTTGCAGAGTGTATCAGTCGTGACACAGGACAGAAGGAGCCATTTGGTACACAGAGTCATAAGTTCAGAGTGTGTCAGAACCTGTTTTCCCGGCAGAGCCCAATATGCACACAGCATTTGTCTCATAAATGGTATGATACATGGGGCTAAAGAGAGCAGTGTATAGGGGTGCCGGACTTCAGCTCAGGTCACAATCTCATGGTCTGTGAGTTCGAACCCCACGTTGGGCTCTGTGCTGACAGCTCAGAGCCTGGAGCCTGCTTTGCATTCTGTGTGTGTCTCTCTCTCTCTCTCTGCCCCTCCCCTGTTCACTCTCTATCTCAAAAATAAATAAACTTTAAAAGAATATTTTTTAAAAAAGAGATCAGTGTCTTGCACCAGAATTCCATGAGCACTTATTGCCATCATGGGTACAGATACTCTAGGAAATATAAGAGGAAGTTTCAAAAGCCTCTATAATAAAGGACTGTCAGGTGGACCCTGATGGGATTGTTAGTGTTATTAAAATTTGGACAGATTCTAAAGACTTTTATTGTAGGGATTCCCATTCAATGTGGTCTGATTTGTAAAGGCCTAAATGAGCTCAAGTAAATTTTTCAAATGAAAAATATGTTCCTGAAAAGACTTAAAAGATATTAGGTTTGTCTTAACATTGTGGATGCAGAGAGGTTAAATAGCCATTTCTTGACAGTGTCCAATATGAACTAAGTTGGTGAGGCTTCTTCTATGTCTAGGGTATGGATTCATCCCTTTGTGTGAGCTCCCTGCTAGTGTTTGTATATACTGAATGAATGTATCAAATAAATCTCATTTAAGGATACCATCAATGTTATCGTATGTTCTGGATAGAGTTGGACGTGGTTAAGGTATTGCCTGCAAAAGCAGTTCATAAAAGCAGGGCTCCTGCCTGCCTCTCAAAGAAGGCAGTCATAAAGGGATTTTGTGAAAGCTGTTGAGAGATCTTATGAGTCAGACTCTTTATTACAGGGTGCATTTAGTTTCCCCACTTTAAATATAATTATCTCAATTTCCTCTACATATAATGAGTGATAGGATGGATGTTGTAATTTTTGCTGTGAGCATCAAAAACAATTGAAGAGAGTCACAAGAATTATAGTCTGTTTCCCATATTTTCACCCATTTCCTTCTCTTCATTATTTTCTAAAGTTCCAATCTTTCTTCTGTTATATTCTCATTTGTTTGGAGAGCTTCAGTTAACTATTCTTTAATAGTAGGTCTATAAATGGTGAATTTCTTAATTTCCCTAATTTGTAATATCTTGATTTTACCTTCCATCATAAAGGATTTTGTTCATTGAACATAGAATTCACAGTGGAAAATTATTTTTTGAAAAACGTTTTTCCACTTTCTTCCAATCTCCATGATTTTTAATGAGAAATTCATTTTCATTTGCTTTATTTATAGTAATGCATTGTTTCTCCTTAACTTCTTTTAATATTTTGTCTTTAGTTTTCAAAAATTTAATTGTGATATGTTTTGGTGCAGTTTTTTGCATTTATTCTACTTAGCTTTGGGAATATATGTTTATACCTTTCACCAAATTTGGGAAATTTTCATCCATTATTACTTTGTATACCTTTCAACCCTACATTCTTGCTGTTTACTTTCTTGAACTCCAAAGATACAAATATTAAATCTTTTTTATTTTCCCACTGGTCCCTAAGAGCCTTTTTTGGTGTGTGTATGTTTTTTTTTTTCAGGCTATTTTTTCTATTTTCAAATCGAATATATTTTATTGATTGGTCCTCACCTTTACAGATTCTACTATCATTGTCACTGTACTATGGTTCCCTTACAATAAGTTTTTAATTTAGTTATTATGATTTTTAAATTCAATATTTCCATTTGGTTTATTTTTATAAATTCTATTTCTCTACTGATAATAAATTCATAACTACATATTGAATACATTTCAGGATTTCACCTTTAAAATCTGTGTCAGTTCTAATATTTGATTCACGTATGTAATGTAACTCTTGCCATTTAATTTGTGATTTTCTTGGTTCTTTGTATGACAAGATATTTTTAATTGTATCATGTATAATTTAAATATTATGTTAGGAGATGTTTGGTCCTATATAATTGTTTTTTTTTTTTTTTATTTTAGCAGGAACTTGCCCTGTTTAGATTTAGCATGTCCTTTCTGGCACCTTCTCTGGCTTTACAGATGTCCCTCTGGGGACATATCAGATCCAGCACTACCAGCAAGTATGAAGTGGGGCATGAGCCAGCCACTTGAGTTTTATTATTGCCACGGCTGTTGGTTGCCATGTGTCCAGAGATGGGCTTTCCTAATTGCGATCTGTTGGTGGCAATAGCACCGCGAGATTGCCTCATTGTGGCCAGCAGATCTGAGGCAGAGAATCCAGCCATTGGCTTTTGAAAGTCAAGTTCTCACCCTTCAAGGATCAATTCCTCTCAAAAGATTCCATTTATCTAAGAAAATTAGCTACTATCACAGCTACAATTTCATAATTTTTGTTCAAATCTTTGATATAATATTTCATATGATATATTTGTGCTTATTCATGTCTTTCTGACATGATATAACAGATAGTCAATAGGTACTTTTGAAATGACTAACTCTAGAGTTTAATATTGAATGCAGAACTATCCTATCTTTATCCTTTCCTTCAGGCTTTTGTTCTACCCCTGCCATTATTATTATGTTGTAAATTGAAATATCTCTCCAACATTTGAGCTAGGAAATTTCTGAACCATTTTAAGCCAGTGTCTGTTCTAATGCCTTATATCAAACTGTCTACAATCTGATATCCTCATTTATGAAAGAAAAAGTGGTGTTAATAAAACCCTTCTTATCAAAGAGCCCAGTTAATATTTTAGAAATCTTAAGACACTAACATAAAAGCTTCTATATAAATACTAGATCTCTATGGTTTTGCTTTCCTTTATGTTTATTTTCTATTCTGATTCTGGAATAAATTGCATTTTATACACAAAACATATGTATCATATTTCTCTTTACTGCAGTTCTGAGTTTTGGTACTTTTCATGACATGAATATAATACATTTGAAGAAATTAGTTTTTATAAAAGTAATTCCCATATGGGCACATGTCTCGTCTTTCTTCTTTAAAGGAAGGACTCTATCATATTTATTTTTGCATTTCTTTTGTTATTTAACATAAAAATCATGCATATATTTATCAAAATGCAGCTATTAACTTAATTATATCTAGTTCATTTTATATCTCCAATGAGTCCTAAGTAATGAAGGAAATTCCACAAATTTTCTCAGTTTTCTATCTTAACATTTTTCAATATATTTCATTATCTCTGGATAGAATAGATTATGACATGTAATATAAGCTATTTTATAACTCATTCATAGTATAAGAGATTTCTAAATCTCAAGATTCTCATTTCAATTATTTCCAAACATAATGAGGAAACATCCAATGGGCCTATCAATAGTTAAGGCCTCAGGCCTATGTCCTAGAACACAGAAAAGCTGTGTAAACTCTCCTTTTCTACATTGGGAAATTTCAATCTGATAACTCCTTTTTGTAATCATGATACCACCTATTATCACCTACAGAATTCTTCAAGCAAAAACGTCAACAGAGTGGAAACTCATTCTCATCTGCCACTCCTTTTCTTGCTGTGCATCAAGTCAAGCATACATGTTTTTTTTTCCATTTATACCATTGTGAGATAATTAAAAGGAATGAGATGAAGCATGTAATGAAAATTACAATTTTTAAGAAATTAAATAGTGGTGCTGATTTCCTAAATTTTCTTCTTGTGGTGCAACAAGAATGATTCTCTGAAATGGATCCAAGGATTTTACTTTGGGTTACCTACACAACGCACTGGCTACACTGAGTCTTCCTCCCTTAATTTAATGGAAGGGATCGCATTTGAAATTATCCCCACTTAGAATTTTTGTGTTCTTTCTCAGCTCGTGAGATTGTACTGGACCCTTCTTCATGGGCCACCCAAATCCCCAAGTAATGGGAAATTGATTTTTTATACCACACCTGTCAAAATATAGAAATGCTTGGCATCTCACTATGGATCCATAAATAAGGTCATTTTAAGTTTCACTGTATAAGAAGGGTGATCAAGGGTTGTTGAAATCACCTGTGTGTTTTTGTGTAATGGTGAGCACTTGGGGTTTCCATGCCTTCTCTTAATACTTCTTTCTTATCTTGTTTCCCCAACAAATATCATATTTTTTTACTTATATTGTATAACATTATGTTATTCTCTCTAATCCCTGTTATGTAATAAATAGCAGCCATATAATGTCTACTAGTTTTCTCATATCTCCAAACATTTTTTTGAGCAAACAAAACTCTGTATGTCTGCTACTAAACTCTGAAGGAAAGCACTGCATTTTTTTTTCATTTTTATTTATCAAACACCTAGGCTGTATTCTCATTTCTTTTAAATTTCTACCTTAACTTTTAAAATGCCTTTCCTTGATATAGCATAACTGAATGAAGCGTAACATATTTAAAATTTAGAGATATTATTATGATATCTTACTACATGTTTTTCTTAAATATGTTGTCCTTAAATTGAACACCAAGCAGGAACAGTAATATCTTTAAAAAATATTCACTCCACATAAATTTTATCTGTATTGATTTGCTTATAATAGTACCATCTACATGTTAGTTAAAACTTAGAAGTTGTAGGGATTTCCGGGGAAGATGGCCGAATAGGAGTCCTAAGCTCACTTCATCCCAGGGATACACTGAGATAATACCCCTATCAGTGTAAACCTAGAAAATGACCCATAGTCTGACAGAACAGACTCCCCACTGTGAAATGTAGAGAAAAGGCTACGTTGAAAAGGGTAGGAAAGGTAGAAATGTGTTCAAGAGGCAAAATGATCCATGGGACTCTCCACAAAAAGGAGGGACTCAGCAGACATAGAAAGGGGAAAGAAACAGATCCCCACACCAGGCACCCCAGGCACCGGGAACCCACACTGGGAAGATGAATCCCCATAACATTTGGCTTTGGAAACCAGAGGGTCTGGATGTCACCAATTCTTACAATCAGTGAAGCTTAACACCTAGAACTTTAAAAGCTGACTCAGCTCTTGGAGACCCAGAGGGTGATAGGAAACTGAGTCCCCACTTTTAAAAAGACAGCACGACAAACAGCCACACTGAGATATGGCATAGATGCAGCAGTTTGAAAAATACCTGGGATATACAGGAAGATTTATTTACTAATCTCAGAGCATGTGCTGGAGGGGCAGAGATCTTTAGGAGACTTAACCAACAACAAAAAAGCTGGTGGGAGCCATGGCCCACCCCTGCACCCAAGCCTAGATACACAGACACCTGCAGGAAGCAGCACAGAAGAAACACTCTCCATCTAGCTTGCTAACAGTGTGTCCAGGCTTCAGGCACTTCTGAGGATCCATGCATTCCAATCCAGCCAGTCTTGACAGGAGTTTTCTCAGGCAGCCGCAGCTCCCCTCCCCTAGCAAACCTGCACAAATTCTGCTGGCACCACGCACTCCCATTGTGCTCTCCTGCATACTCACCACCTCCTGCCAGCAGCAGGAGTTTTATAAAACATCCTAGGTCCCTTCCCTCAGAAGACAACACAAAACTTGCTAGCACCACATGCCCTGCCCCTTCATTCTCCTACAGACCGACACTCAGCTAATCCATCCAAACACAAATGAGGCTGTACAAGCAGCCCAAATAGGAGCCAGAATCATTCCAAAGTGACTCCTGCCTGGGGATAGGGGAAGATAACCATATACACCAGTCTGACTACGCCCCCAGTAGGCTGGGGGCATGCATCTGGTCTGACTGCAGGCCCTACCCACCCACTGAGAGCTTTACAAGGGACAACACAGAGTGATAGTGTTATAGTTTGGTGCCACTGCAGCTTTGGCAAATCTCTGGTCCAATTCAACTCAAGCCCAAAGCAGCACAAACTGGTCCACTAACAACACAAGGACCAAATCCTGCCCACAACAAGCAAAGAGAGTCATCAGAGACTCTCTTTGGACCAAAGGCAAACATAGCTCAACCACAACAGTAGTGCACACACAACAAACTTAGAAGACACCTCTGAAGTGTCAGGCTCTGATGAACAGGAGACATTCAACTGCAGGACACTACAGCACCTCTTCTTTATAAGACTACTACTTCCAAGAGCAGACAATGTAGCTGACTCTCCTGACACATAGAAACAGACACAGAGAGTAGTCCAAATGAAGACACAGAAGACTTACCCCAAATGAAAGAAAAGGACAAAATCATGGCCAGCGAGCTACACAAAACAGAGATAAGTAATATATCTGATAGGGAATGTAAAGTAATAGCCATAAAGACACTCACAAGAATTGAAAAAAAGAGTGAAAAACCTCTGAGACCCTCAAGAAATAGATTAAAAAAAAACAGAAAAAAGAACCAATCAGAGATGAGGAATTAAATAACTGAAAAATATACTACAGGAAATGAGTAGTAGATTACAGGAATTAGAAGAATGGATCAGCAACCTGGAGGACATAGTAATGGAAAGAAATCATACTGAACAGGAGAGAAGGAAAAAAGAGAATAAAAAGTGAAAATAGATTAAGAAAACTCAATGACTCCAACAATAATAATCTCATATAAGGATCCCAGAAGGGGAAGAGGGAGAAAAGGGGGTGGAGTATTTATTTGAAGGAATAATAGCTGAAAACTTCCTTATCTGGGGGAGGAAACCAACATCTAGATCCAGAAGGCATAGAGAACCTCCCAACAAAATCCACCGAAGGGGGTCCACACCAAGACGTATAGAATTTAAATGGCAAAAAGTAGTCATAGAGAATTTTAAAAGCAGCAAGAGGGGAAAAAAAAAGAAAACAGTTACATACAAAGGAAATGCCATAAGGCTATCATCTGCTTTTTCAGCAGAAACACTGCAGGCCAGAGGGAATGGCATGATACATCAAAGTACTAAAATTAAAAAAAAAAAAAAAAAACCTGCAACCAAGAATACTGTATCTGACAAGGGTATCTTTCAGAATAGAAGGAAATGTTAAGAGTAACCCAGACAAGCAAAAGGTAAAGGAATTCATGATCTCTAAATCAGTCCTATAAGAAATGTTAAAGGGGAGTCTTTGAGTGGAAAGGATAGACCATAAACAAGTAAAAAAGTAGGAAGCACCAAAGCAGTAAAATTAAGTATATCTATAAAAATCAATCAAAGGACTCACAAAATGTAAATATGTAAACTATGACACTATACACCTAAAATGTTGGGGGGGGGGGGCAGGGGCAGGGAGGAAGGAGTAAAAAACATAGTGCTTTTAGAATGGATTCAAACTTGAGTGACAATCAACTTAATATACACTGCTATATGGATATGATGTTATACTTAAACCTAATGGTAACCACAAGTCAAAAACTGGTAATAGATATAAAAAAATAATGAAACAGGAAAACAAGGAGTGCCTGGGTGTCTGAGTCAGCTAAGCATCTAACTCTTGATTTTAGCTCAGGTCATAATCTCATTGTCATGAGATCAAGCCCTGCATCAGGCTCCAGGCTGAGCATGGAGCCTGCTTGGGATTCTTTCTCTTCCTCTCTCTGACCTTCCCCCTCTCATGTTTTCTCTCTAAATAAACAAACAAACAAATAAACAAAAAAAATAAAGAAAGAAAGAAATTTAAATGGCACAAACAAATGGAAAAATATTCCATGCTCTTGCACTGGAGGGGCAAATATTGTTAAAATGCCCATGTTACCCAAAACAGTCTACAAATTTAATGCAATCCATATCAAAACACCAAGAGCACTTTTTACAGGACTACAACAAATAATCCTAAAATTTATAGGGAAGGAAACAGGCATTCAAGTCCAAGAGCCACATTGAACTCCTCCCAAAAATCAACAAAACAGGTCACACCATGACATCATAGTGAAGCTTGCAAAATACAAAGATAAAGAGAGAAGTCTGAAAGCAGATATGAACATAAGGTCCTTAACCTACAAGGGTAGGCACATAAAGTTAACAAAAGATCTGTCCACTGAAACTTGGCAGACCAGAAGGGAGTGGCAGGAAATATTCAATGTGATGAATAGGAAAAATATACAACCAAGAATCCTTTATCCAGCAAGGCTGCCATTCAGAATAAAAGGAGAGATAAAAACTTTCCCAGACACACAAAATTAGAGCTCATCAGCACTAAACCAGCCCTACAAGAAATTTTAAGGGGGCTCTTTGAGTGGAAAGGTAAAAAAAAAAAAAGCAACAAAGATGAGAAAGAACTAGAGAACATTACCAGAAACACCAATTCTACAAGTAACATATTGGCACTAAATTCATATCTTTCAATAATTACTCTGAATGTAAATTGACTAAATTCTCCAATCAAAAGACATTGGGTATCAGAAAGGATTTAAAAAATAAGACCCATATATATGCTGCCTATAAGAGACTCATTTTAGACTTCAAGGCACCTGCAGATTGAAAGTGAGGGGATGGAGAACCATCTATTACACTAATGAATGTCAAAAAAAGCCAGCATAGCCATATTTATATCAGACAAACTAGATTTTAAAACAAACACTATAATAAGAGATGAAGAAAGGCATTATATAATACTTAAGAGTTCTATCCATCAAGAATATCTAAAAATTATAAATAATTATATCCCCCCATTGAAAGCACCCAAATATATAAATCAACTGATAGCAAACATAAACTCATTGAAAATAATACAATAATAGTAGGTGACTTCAACACCCCACTTACAGTAATGAACAGATCATCTAAGCAGAAAATCAGCAAGGAAACAATGAATTTGAATGACACACTGGACTGAATTTGAATGACATACATTAACAGATGTATTCAGAACATTTCATCCTAAAACAGCAGTATAAACATTCTCAAGTGCACATGAAACATTCTCCAGAATAGAGCACATACTGGGTCACAAATTAGCCCTTAACAAGTATAAAAAGATCGAGACCAGATGATGCATATTTTCAGATCACAACACTATGAAACTTGAGGTTTCTAGCTTTTCACTAGAAATAAATTTGGAAAGCCCTCAAATGCATGGAGGTTAAAGAATATCCTACTAAAGAATGAATGGATTAACCAGGAAATTAAAGACAAAGAAAAATACTAGAAACAAATGAAAATAAAAACACAGTAGTCCCAAACCTCTGGGATGCAGCAAGGAAGTTCTAAGAGGGAAGTATATTGCAATTCAGGTCTATATTCAAGAAGCAAGGAAGTTTCCAAATACACAGCCTAACCTACACTTGAAGGACCTATAAAAGGAATAGCAAATAGGGGCGCTGGGTGGCTCAGTTGGTTAAGCATCCGACTTCGGCTCAGGTCATGATCTCACAGTTCATGAGTTCAAGCGCCGCATCGGGCTCTGTGCTGACAGCTCAGAGCCTAGACCTGCTTCGGATTCTGTGTCTCCCTCTCTCTCTGTCCCTCCCTTGCTCATGCTCTGTCTCTCTCTGTCTCAAAAATAAATTAAAACATTAAAAAAAATTTTTTTAAAAGGAATAGCGATAAATCCTAAAGCCAGCAAAAGGGAAATAATAAAGATTACAGCAGAAATAAATGACATAGAAACACTAACAAAAAACCTACAGAACAATGAAACTAAGAGCTGGTTCTTTGAAGGAATTAACAAAATTGATAAATCCATCCCTAGCCAGATTCATCAAAAAGAAAAGAGAAAGGACCCAAATAGATAATATCATGAATGAAAGAGAAGAGATCACAATCAACACCATAGAGATACAACTATAAGAGAATACCATGAGGGGATGGAGAACTATCTATCATGCTGCTGGAAGTCAAAAGAAAGCTGGAGTAGCCATACTTATATCAGACAAACTAGACTTTAAATTAAAGGCTTCAACAAGAGATGAAGAAGGGCATTATATAATAATTACAGGGTCTATCCATCAGGAAGAGCTAACAATTATAAATGTCTATGCACCGAATACAGGAGCCCCCAAATATATAAAACAATCACAAACATAAGCAACCTTATGGATAAGAATGTGGTAATTGCAGGAGACTTTACTTACTCCACTTACAACAATGGATAGAATATCTAGACAGAGAATAAATCAAGAAACAAGGGCCCTGAATGATACATTGGATCAGATGGACTTGACAGATACATTTAGAACTCTGCATCCCAAAGCAACAGAATATACTTTCTTCTCGAGTGCACATGGAACATTCTCCAATATAGATCACATACTGGGTCACAAAACAGCCCTTCATAAGTATAAAAGAACTGAGATCATACCATGCACACTTTCAGACCACAATGCTATGAAACAAAAATCAACCACAGGAACAAGTCTGGAAAACCTCCAAAATCATGGCGGTTAAAGAACACCCTAATAAAGAAAGAATGGGTCAACCAGGCAATTAGAGAAGAAATTTAAAAATATATAGGAAACAAATGAAAATGAAAATACAACAATCCAAATGCTTTGGGATGCAGTGAAGGCAGTCCTGAGAGGAAAATACATTGCAATCCAGGCCTATCTCAAGAAACAAGAAAAATCCCAAATACAAAATCTAACAGCACACCTAAAGGAAATAGAAGGACAACAGCAAAGACACCTCAAACCCAGAAGAAGAAGAGAAATAATAAGTATAAGAGCAGAAATAAACAATATAGAATAAAAAAAAAAAACAGCAGAGCAGATCAATGAAACCAAGAGTTGTTTTTTTGAAAAAATAAACAAAACTGATAAACCTCTTGCCAGTATTCTCAAAAAGAAAAGGGAGAGGACCCAAATAGATAAATCATGAATGAAAATGGAATTATTACAACCAATCCCTCAGAAATACAAGCATTATCAGGGAATACTATGAAAACTATATACCAACAAACTGGACAACCTGGAAGAAATGGACAAATTCCTAAGCACCCACACACTCCAAAACTCAAACAGGAAGACATAGAAAATTTGAAAAGACCCATAACCAGCGAAGAAATTGAATCAGTTATCAAAAATCTCCCAACAAATAAGAGTCCAGGACCAGATGGCTTCCCTGGGGGATTCTACCAGACATATAAAGCAGAGATAATACCTATCCTTCTCAAGCTGTTCCAAAAAATAGAAAGAGAAGGAAAACTTCCAGACTCATTCTATGAAGCCAGCATTACTTTGGGTCCTAAACCAGACAGATACCCAGCAAAAAAAGAGCACTACAGGCCAATATCCCTGATGAACATGGATGCAAAAATTCTCAACAAGATACTAGCAAATTGAATTCAACCGCATATAAAAAGAATTATTCACCATGATCAAGTGGGATTCATTCCTGGGCTGCAGGGCTGGTTTAACATTCGCAAATCCATCAATGTGATACATCACATTAATAAAAGATAAGAACCATATGATCCTGGCAATCGAGCAGAAAAAGCGTTTGACAAAATTCAGCATCCTTTCTTAATAAAAACTCTCAAGAAAGTAGGGATAGAAGGAACATACTTAAACATCATAAAAGCCATTTATGAAAAGCCCACAGCTAATACAATCCTCAGTGGGGAAAAACTGAGAGCTTTCCCCCTGAGATCAGGAACACAACAGGGATGTCTCTCACCACTGTTGTTTAACATAGTATTGGAAGTTCTAGCATCAGCAATCAGACAAGAAAAGGAAATCAAAGGCATCAAAATTGGCAAAGATGAAGTCAAGCTTTCACTTTTGCAGATGACATGATACTATACGTGGGAAACCCGATAGACTCCAACAAAACTCTGCTAAAACTGATAATGAATTCAGCAAAGTTGCGGGATACAAAATCAATGTACAGAAATCAGTTGCATTCTTATACACTAATAATGAAGCAACAGAAAGAGAAATAAACTGATCCCATTCACAATTGCACCAAGAATCATAAAATACCTAAGAATAAAGCCAACCAAAGATATAAAAGATCTTTATGCTGAAAACTCTAAAAAGCTTATGAAGGAAATTGAAAAAGAGATAAAGAAATGGAAAACCATTCCATTCTCATGGATTGGAAGAATAAATACTGTTGAAATGTCAATACTAGCCAAAGCTATCTACACATTCAATGCAATCCCAATCAAAATTGCTCCAGCATTCTTCTCGAAGCTAGAACAAGCAATCCTAAAGTTTGTATGGAACCACAAAAGACCCCCAATAGCCAAAGTAATACTGAAGAAGAAGACCAAAGCAGGAGGCATCACAATCCCAGACTTTAGGCTCTACTACAAAGCTGTAATCATCAAGACAGCATGGTATTGGCACAAAAACAGACACATAGACTAATGAAATAGAATACAGACTCCAGAATTGGACCCACAAATGTAGGGCCAACTAATCTTTGACAAAGCAGGAAGAACATCCAATGGAAAAAAGACAGTCTCTTTAACAAATGGTTCTGGGAGAATCTGGACAGCAACATGCAGAAGAATGAAACTAGACCGCTTTCTTACACCATTCACAAAAATAAACTCAAAATGGATAAAGGACCTGAATGTGAGACAGGAAACCATCAAAACCCTAGAGGAGAAAGCAGGGAGAAAACCTCTCTGACCTCAGCCGCAGCAATTTCTTACTCGACACATCCCCAAAGGCAAGGGAATTAAAAGCAAAAATGAACTATTGGGACCTCATGAAGATAAAAAGCTTCTGCACTGCAAAGGAAACAATCAATAAAACTAAAAGGAAACCAACAGAATGGGAAAAGATATTGCAAATGACATATCAACAAAGGGCTAGTATCCAAAATCTATAAAGAACTCACCAAACTCCACACCTGAAAAACAAATAAGCCAGTGAAGAAATGGGCAGAAGACATGAACTAGACACTTTTCTAAAGAAGACATCCAGATGGCCAAAAGGCACATGAAAAGATGCTCAACATCACTCCTCATCGGGGAAACACAAATCAAAACCACACTCAGATACCACCTCACTCTGGTCAGAGTGGCTAAAATGAACAAATCAGGAGACTATAGATGCTGGAGAGGATGTGGAGAAACGGGAACCCTCTTGCACTGTTGGTGGGAATGCAAACGGGTGCAGCCGCTCTGGAAAACAGTGTGGAGGTTCCTCAAAAAATTAAAAATAGATCTACCCTATGACCCAGCAATAGCACTGCTAGGAATTTACCCAAGGGATACAGGAGTGCTGATGCATAGGGGCACTTGTACCCCAATGTTTATAGCAGCACTTTTAACAATAGCCAAATTTATGGAAAGAGCCTAAATGTCCATCAACTGATGAATGGATAAAGATGTGGTTTCTATGTACAATGGAATACTACTTGGCAATAAGAAAGAATGAAATCTGGCCATTTGTAGCAATATGGATGGAACTGGAGAGTGTTATGCTAAGTGAAATAAGTCAGGCAGAGAAAGACAGATGCCATATGTTTTTACTCTTATGTGGATCCTGAGAAACTCAACAGAAGACCAGGGGGGAGGAGAACGGGAAAAAAAAAAGTTACAGAGAGGGAACTTGGCAAACCATGAGAGACTCTTAATACTGAGAATAAACTGAGGGTTGATGGGGGGTGAGAGGGAGGGGAAAGTGGGTGACGGGCATTTAGGAGGGCACCTGTTGGGATGAGCACAGGGTGTTGTTTGGAAACCAATGTGACAATAAATTTCGTATTAAAAACAAAACAAAACAAAACAAAAACAAAAAAAAGAAAAAAAATAGAATACCATTAAAAATTATATGCCACCAAACTGGAAAATCTGGAAGAAATGAAAACTTCCTAGAAACTCATAAACTACCAAAACTGAAACAGGAAGAAATAAAACATTTGAACATACCCATAACCAGCAAAGAAACTGAATCAGTAATCAAAAATTTCCCAACAAACAAGAGTGCTGGACCAGATGACTTCCCAGGGGAATTCTACGAGACCTATGAATCTATAATCTTTTATCTATATTAACCTAGTCTTTTATCTATAATAACCTATTATCTATAAGCTCTACATCCATTGATAGCCACTTCAAAATTTTAGTGTTTATCTTCCCAGTATTTTTAGAAAGGTATAAACCTTTCGTGTTTATATGCATTATATATATATATATATATATATACACACACACACACATATATATACAACATGTATATATTTTAAATACACACATATATATACAATATGTATATATTTTAAATATACATAAATATATATGTATATAATTTAAATATATCTAAGTATATATGTATATATTTTTATAAATATATATAAATAATGTTTTTAGCTCTTTAAATGTTTTTTACTTTTATTTCTCTGTGCTGCTTTGAAAGTGATATACTTTATTTCCATTTTTAAGTAATTATCTTTGAAAATTTATTATAAATGTTTAAGTTACCAAAGAAATATTTTAGTTTTCTTCTGAGAAATACAAGAATTACCGACTGGACTCTGCTTGACTTGCATCGCATCACTACCATCATCATAATCACCCCTATCATCACATCTTCATCATCCTTATCATAACTGTTATTCTGTGCTGCATACATAAGTCTATACTTTTATGTCCTCAATATTCCTTTAGCATTTCACATAGTCCTTTGACATCCTTTCCATTTGTCCCAAAGTATATTCTCTAAAAATTCCTTTAGCATACATTTCTTGGGAATAAACTTTCAGTTTGTGCTTATTTTTCAGTATTTCCCTTGCTCCCTCCTGTCCTTGAAAAATACATTTTTGAGTTAAAAATTCTACATTTGAAGTTACTGTCAGTTCTTTGAAGAAATTATTCCACAATTTTGCAGTTAAGCCATTTTTTTTCTTATATTTTTATTGCTGCTATTAATATTATTATTTATAGGGAAGTAGGGGCTAGATAATTTGTCATTTTTCCTGGCTTTGTTTAGAACATTCCTTTTGTATTTGGTATTCTGTACTTTCACTATAATGTGTCTAAATGCATATTGGCTTTAACCACCCTGATTTGGGCTCTGCAGATTACAGATTTTCAATTTTTTTGCAGATTTTCCCATCGTAATCTCTTCAAATAATGTATATTAAAATAATATACCCAAAATAAACATGAAATTAGTGTTGAAATCAATTTCCCCAGATGATGTAGTATAACGGTTATGAGGAAATTTGTAAAATGCAAATTGATCAAATATCTGACACAATGTCACAAATAAATGAAGATCTATGAATTCTTATCTATGTTTGGATCTAGAATACTTTTCATGCCAATATTTTTCTAGTATAATTACAAATGTTCATATAATCATTTATCACTATTTGTGCTTAAGTATATCTATATATCTTGATACATTTCAGGCCACATTTATTAAGGAAAACCAAAATGAAGCAAAACATAAGACACATTTGTTTTTGTTTTTTTGTTTGTGTGTTTTGCTCCATCAGACTTATGATATTTATTAAATCATATGTTTCTGAGTTAATGATTTATTTTTGAAAAAATGCATTTATTATAGATGATCACTTAGTCCAAATCACAATGTCCATATGCTATATCATATAGATCAAGGAATAATTAGTGTGCTGTACTACTGACTTTATACTGTCAATTAGACTATGGATTTTAAGACTCTAGAAACTATTTCCACACTAAGAAAGAATATGAAATACTTATGGAAAAGAGAAAACAAATATACCTTAAAATTATCCAAAAGACTTATGATGAATTATCATGAAATAATTAAATTTCAAATCCACTTTGAATATTCAAGACATTTATTCTTATTTTTTATTCTTTTACCCCTCTTTCTCTCATTAAAAGTATGTCTGCTATAAATGTATGATTACTCAAAGCATCTCAAAATAAAATATTTAATAAAATATATTTTCTAAGGATCAAAAACAAAAAAAAAGATAAAATTAAATATGAAAGCGAATGTAACAGAAATTAATCCTGTCTGTATTGCTAATGATAGAATTAAAAAGACAGGAAAAGTTCTAAGTTTTTAAAAAATTATAGAAAATAGAAAACTCTACTTCATGCATGCTCTGTTGTTTACTTTTAGATTATATATTTTGAGGGAAATAAAAATCAAATAAGCAAATATTTTGTCAAAGATATAGTATTTTAAAATATGGGTACTGGGGGAAATTTTTTTATCATATATCAATATTCTTTATGAGTAAAAATATTTGACTGGGAATTAATAAGGTAAGCATCAACCATACACATCTAAGCAAGACTTAAGTCATTTTCCAAGAAGCAATAATTATATTTAGTCTCCAAATATTAACAAGGTATGGCAATCTTACAATTTTCTTTCCAAATTGGATTTTCATTTGTTATTTTATTCATTAAACAGAAATATGTTTGAGAACATTTTATTGCTACCACACATTATATTATATCTCACTTTCTAAGTTGGACTGAATGTATGTATTGTATAGATTGACTACAGAAAAAAAAATTAATTAGAATATGTTTTGTTTGAAATATCCAGTCAGACCAGTGTATTCACAATTAAATATGAGATTAGTAGACTATAAAAAAGAGAAGTAAAATGTGTAAAGAGTTAATAAAAATATATAAAATTTTGCAGATCAAATATTAGACTTACACATTTTAGCTTTATCATTGCTTTTTTATATAAACTAAAAATGACTTTTCTAAACTTTGATGTTTTTGAATATCTAGCTTATTTGGAAACCTATCACTTATTTTATATTTATTCATTTTGATTTGTTTATTTGCCTTAAATTCAGGAAAAAAAATCATTTCATTACTTAAACCACCATGCACTAAAGAATTATACTCTCAGAGCATAATATGGCTGTTTGTTTTCTCACTCTTTCCAACTTTATATTATAACTTTAATTTCCCCCTGAAACCAGGAACACATACTGTTCCATGGAACTGTAAGGTTTGAATCATTATTTCTTCCCCTTCTCATGTTATGTTTTGAGGTTGGGATCCATCATAAATATTAGTATTATCATCTGGATCCGATTAAATGTAATGGATATGCATTTTTGGAAAATACCCCACTTTTTTGCCTATTAGTAAATAATATTGATTCTTCTTTACACAAATCACTAATATTCTGCAACACCCAGTAAAACAATGGTCTTTAAAAGCTTGCCCAGCCTTGTATATAAAGTTTTATTTTCATAGTTTAATTCAGTCTGATTATTTTCATTGTTTTTTACCATAATAACTATGAGATTACCTACTGACATAAAATATTTTAAACATCCATAATTAAAACCTAGGGGGAAAAAAGACAATAAAACTTCAAAACTAGTTTAAAGCTTTGCAGTAATATTTTACTGCCAAAGAAAGCAGATAAGACTTTCACACTGTGCTGAAAACTGCAGGTAATTAATTCCCATGGCAGAGAAGTGAAGGGAAAGCACATTCCATATTCTCAGGGCAAAGTGTAAAAGGAATTTGCAGCAGATCCTGTTAGGTTTTAGCATTAATCTGTAAGGGACCCTTAGAGTGAGCTAGAGTAAGGGGGAAAACCTATGAAAGTACAAATTATATAATAGAAATGCTCCTGGCAGCAAATCATCCACAAGACAAAAAACTCTAAGTAATACAACAAAAGGATTTATTAAGTGTCTTGAGTTCTTTACTAATTTCACTTTTAGCCAAAAAAATTGGCTTTACTTTCCCTGCCTTGCTTTCCTAACTCAGCCACGTTTAACTTCAGATTTCAGAGTGTCCCTGGCATTCCCTCACTCTATTTTCTGATGTTTAAAGACTAGAGCTTTCTTCCTTTCAGGATTTGTTAATTCTGATTTGCCTTCTTCCTTTTAGTCATTGATTTCAAGGAGTATTCTGTAGTTCACCACTAATTCAGGGAAATATGTGTGATCTCATGAATCCTGGAGGTTGTAAAATGAAGTTGGGGGTGAGTGAGTAGAAGACAGAGGCCTGCATACCATTAATGAAGACAACCAGTAATCATCCTGGATATTGCCAAGACTTGACTGTTTCAAACAACCTACAATGTGTTCGATATATCAAGAAGGAATATGGTAAACAATGTAGTATAGTAGGGAGCCAGAGAAGATCATCACATCATATACGTAGCATTTACAGAATGTGGACTTCCTTTAAATTTCTCACAAGTAGCATTCAGGTGGGCAATGTCTGAATATCATGATTATGACCATGTGTAGAACAATGAAAAATATTTTTACCAGAGAATATCTACATTTTAAGTCATAGCCCTCAAACAAACCTTGACTAAAGTTTTTTTCTCACATATTGAAAGAGTTAATGGGAGCAGAAGTTGGATGAAAAAATATATATATAATATCCTTCTTCAGGGCAAAATTCACAAAATGGTTTAAAGACATCTTACAAAAATTTCTGAGAATGATAATCTAGGAAAAGACCTATATGCTGTCCCATGGTGACTCTATTTTTTTCCCCTGCACTTCATAAAATTTTAAGTATTCCATGATTTAAAGCCTATGCCAAATAAGCACAAAGGTCCATCAGCTGCAGGTGTCCTATATACATAGCAAATGCCACTGAAATTACTGAGATTTTTTTTCATGTGTGCCAATAGATTCTTCTCTGCCAAGCCAAATCATTTGGATAGGTGAAAAGAGAAAGAAATGCATGTTATTTTTCTAGGTAGTACTTTTGAATTGGTGTTCTACAAATCAAAAGCATTCTAGAGATACATGACCTCAGCTATACTGGTGAGGGAGGTTTCTGGAAAGCCATGTAAGTAATGTTCTGAGTTTTCCAAATGGACTCTCATCAGAGTAGGTTTGCTTTTATCTGCTCTACGTTCTGGAAAACTTCTCCCATGTTAACAGCTACTTCACAACAAAGGCTGTTCTGGTATAAGTTAAAATATCCAGACCTCAAATTTATATATGTGAAAAGAAGAATAAATTTTATGTGTTATAATTGTTTTTACTGATATAATATTAGAGCTCTTTAAGGAATTTGCTGTTGTGGTCTTTGTATGCATGCTTAACAGGTAAAAAATTATAATTAGTGAAGGCTTTTCTACTCCATTGTATTAATTTTAATTTGTTCTTATCACTCAATATGTATATAAACTTACATAAAACATAGTAGTAATTTCTTAATAATCAAAAGGACATTTGTTAGTTTTCAGAGTTGTGAATTCTTTAGTTTTTCAATTCAATCTATATTGATCCCCAAAGTGTTCATGACATACTACACATCATGACAATAAAATGTAAGTTATTTTTGCAAAATTGAAATGCTCTGATGTCTGAATGCATGCTTTTCCCTGAAAAGCTGTTATTAAAACAATGTCTTCATAAAAATCTATTTAAAATCAGACAGTGACTATGGTTGTTATTGTTAGGTGTCTATCTCAAGTGAATTACTTTAATGTTGAAGCAATTTAGCCACATAAATAACAATACTATGTTAGAACAATGTTTTTCCCCCAATTTTCATAGATTGGGGAGAAAGAGAAACAGAGAAAGAAACAGACAGAAACAGAGGGGAGGGGGACGAATTCAGCTTGATGACTACCTTTCAACCGTATAAACTCAAATCTTTTGTCTCTACCATTTTACTTCTCCAATTAATCCAAGGTGCCTTTGGAATCAGATTTTGACTGTAAAAATACATATGAAGGCATAGCAACCATTGGATGAGAGCTTGATTCTCTCTTTCCTACACACAGAAAGAAATACACAGTTCTTTTGTTTTGTTTTGTTTGTTTTGTTTTGTTTTGTTTTGTTTTACTGTATTGTCTGTATCCCCTTGGGCTTCATGTACCACTTGGTGCTGAGTCTTCTCTTCCCCAGTCAAGTATCAACAGGGTACATTTCACATTCTGGCTGATGTTGTAACTTGTCATACATATTATCCAGAAATTCTCGACTGTATTGCACACATATATATATTGTATTTGAGGTCTCTGAAAGCCTCACAAAACTTGGTACAGTTTTCAGAACAATGTAGGCCATATTTATATGTGTCTACCACATATGTGTGTGTCAGCATGAACACATATGAGAGATCCTGACTTTTGAAAGATTTGGGTTTTGGAAAGAAACACATGATACTGATTTTGGTTTGTGCTTAGAAATGGAGATATTTGAGTTACCCACTCTCAGGTGACTCAATCTCTAGCTGATGTATAACAAAAGTGCACTTGAAAAACGTGATCTCAAACACAAGTCATGTTTCCAAAAGATAAAGAAATATCGAAAGGTATAACATTTTCTCCAAAGTAAAAGTACTATCCGTGGTAAGTAACATTTTGAAAGCAAAGAAGCACCACTGGTTTGACTCTCATAAAAGTTCTGAAAAATCAGAGATGAAATAATGTCTCTTTAAATTTCACATAGTAGTTCATACTACGAGAGCTGATTTGCTTTCTCATCACCCTCCCCCAATCTCCTTATTTAATTCAGATTCCTTTATTTTATTGGCATGACCATTAAAGCACAACCAAAAATGTTTCTTGGCTTTCCAGCAATATTTGAGAGTGTTGGGTTCACTTTTGGTTTCATATTAATTTAGGATAATCACATAAGTTGTTGACAAATAAACATTCAAGAAATTTTTATGAAGGATAATCTTGGCAAACCACAATAACCTTTAAACTTTGCTTTAAATTAAAATTCTAGCAGTTTATTATGTTACTTTGTGCCAGGATAAGGCTATAAACTGCTCTCATATTCAAAAGAATGTTTCCATTTAAAATTTACATTTACAAGTCTAATAAGATGTTGGAGCTCATTCTATTCACAGAAAATCTACCGAGTTGCATAACTTAACTTTATTAGAAAACCAGCTCACATTGTTTCTTGAATCAATTTAAGTTAGTTAATAGGTTTTCATGATGGAATTTTGATAATGATACAATCTTAACATGAAGTTACTACTTTAAAAAGGGTAAGTTATACATTATAAAGAATGTTCAATGAATTGCTTTTAATTCATATTAATTTCTGATCATTTTAAGTAGGTTGGTATATTCTGTTATGTTCAGTTTAATTTTAGAATATAATTTACAGAAGGTATTTACAGAACTATATGAAGTACATTAAAGACATATGGCATGTCATCAACTCTAAAAAATATTTTGGCCAATAAGTTTATTATTTATTCTATAATCCTATAGAATTATTTATTATTTATAGAGGGTACTAAATATAGGCCAGTTCTTTGAGAATATGAATAACAATTCTTAAAATTCTTGTAGAGTTTTAAAATTCTAAATTATGAGGTATTATTGGTATTTTTTTTTAATGTAAATGCTTGGAAATCATGTTGTGCATTGAGTTTCTTCATAAGTATTATCTAACCTGACATATTCATACTCTGCACTTTTATGCTTAAACGGTTTAAATTCTAGGTACTACTGATATGTAACTCTCTCAGAAGATATAGTTAGTACTGAACATAAGCATATGTTGGAAATAAAAAGAAAAAATTGATAATTGGCTTCAGTGAAAAACCTTAAATTGGTTTCTGTGAGAACTGTAAGGTCTGGATTTTATGACAAGTCTTATAAGTGATTCTTTAAAAAAGTGTGACCTAAAAAGTAGAGTTTCAGCTACTCTCAGGGACCACAAGTATATATATGAAAGTCTTTAGAATAGTTATTATTTATTGGACAGCTTAAGGAGGGGCAAATGTTTACAAACCATTTATAACTTTCTACTGAATTTTTCTTTAAAAAACAAAATAAGGTGCTTTCCAACTGTGCAGACATGTTTTTTATGAACACAAACAACACACACACACACACACACACACACACACACACACATACACACACACACAGGTACAGGCACACACAGAGGTATACAAAGTGGGTACATTTTCCCAAGATTGGGAAGTAGCAGAGATATGCTGTTGAAATTGAAATGAGTGGTCCCTGGTTGGCTCAATGGGTTGAACATCAGACTCTTAATTTCACCTCTTGATTTCACAGTTCCAGTTGTGAAAGATCAAGCTGCTCCTTGTTCTCTGACAGCATGGAGCCTATTTGTGATTCTCTCTCTCTCTCTCTCTCTCTCTCTCTCTATCTCTCTCTCTCTTCCCCCACCCCTGCTCACAAAAATAAATAAATAAACATTAAAAGAAGAGAAATTGAAATGAAACAAAGAATGTTCTACCATGAATGATTTAATAATGAAATGGAGGAGATAAAATATGTTTAAAACTGGCACATATGGCAACAATATTAACTAGACTTACTATGGTGATCATTTAGCAACATATACAATTATGGAATCATTATATTGTACACCTGAAACTCATAAATGTATGTCCATTATACCTCAATACACGTACACATATATAATTAAGAGAGGAAAAACTGATGCAATATGCAAGCTGTGGAGAAACAGTACAATCTCTGCTGCTTGCTAGCTGTACGTATGTACAAATATAAGAAACACTACAAGCATGAGTAATAGATACAGGTAAACAATATTTACTGTTTTTTTTTAATTTTTTTTTCCAACGTTTATTTATTTTTGGGACAGAGAGAGACAGAGCATGAACGGGGGAGGGGCAGAGAGAGAGGGAGACACAGAATCGGAAACAGGCTCCAGACTCTGAGCCATCAGCCCAGAGCCTGACGCGGGGCTCGAACTCACGGACCAGGAGATCGTGACCTGGCTGAAGTCGGATGCTCAACCGACTGCGCCACCCAGGCGCCCCTTTACTCTGTTTTAACAGGTGACCAAATTGATACTTAAAGGCAATATCTAACTTGCTCATGATCACACAGGTATGTATAAGTGGTAAACTCATGATTTGAATCCAAATCTACTTTCAAGGTAGTATCTCCACTGCCTTATAGCATGGTTGTGTGTATTACATGAGGTGACATTTGTAAAATACCAAATATATTGTCTGACATAAAATAGGTATTGAATACTAGCTATAGTTATTTTTGTCAACAATTAGTGCTTCCTCTTTGGAAGGTTCTGAGCAGTTTAATAAGAAATGATGTTGCATGTCTCCTGATGTCCATTTCAAGTTCAAGTGGTAAGCTTGATTATAATCCTATAGAAATACACTAATGAATATAACATACAAAGAGAAAGGGTGCAATGACTGAGCTGTGCCTCTGTTGCATGTATGCCAATACTCTGTTTCTGATAGTGACAATAGTTACAGTAGAGTTTACTACTCAATTTCCTACTAGCAACCTCCAACTAGCAACCGCAATTCTAGTAAACAGACCAGAATTTACTTATGGCAATAATCCCAAATCCCATTATTTATTAATTATGTTTTCATGGTCTATGAAGGCATTTACATTCTTTCAGAATCCTAGTCAGAGCCTACTAGACATTTTTGGGTGGTCAGGGTGTGCGTGGAAGGAGGGGAGATCCTAGATCACATCCATCCTAGGCATATTATAAACACTGTCCTAACTTTTCTTACCTTGTCACAAATATTGTGCAAAACATTGAAGATACAGTAGTGTGCAAAGGCTCCACTGTGCCTTCCAGCATATCATGTAGAGTCTTTACTGAAATTCAGAGAATATAAGCTTCAAGTACAATAGTATGTGATAAGTGCTTTGATAAGAATAGAGTGCCACGAGATGAAATGCAAGGAAATCTTGCCATTGTAAGAGAGTCAGAGAAATTTCCCCAGAGAGAATGAGGTTAAAGCCGAGACCTGTTACAAATTATAAACTGTGATCTCTGGTTTCAATTTTTCTCAATCTTAATAAAAAGCCTTTCTACTCACCAAGTCATACTTGATATAAATTTTATAGACATTGATTAGATCCATTGTACTGCAGTATGTCTTCATCTTGACTTAACTAATTACATTTGTAATGACCCTATTTACAAATGAAGTCACAATATGAAGTATAGAGGATTCAGACTTCAACACTTTTTTTTTTTAATTTTTTTTTTCTCAACGTTTTTATTTATTTTGGGGACAGAGACAGAGAATGAACGGGGGAGGGGCAGAGAGAGAGGGAGACACAGAATCGGAAACAGGCTCCAGGCTCCGAGCCATCAGCCCAGAGCCTGACGCGGGGCTCGAACTCACGGACCGCGAGATCGTGACCTGGCTGAAGTCGGACGGACGCTTAACCGACTGCGCCACCCAGGCGCCCCCAGACTTCAACACTTTTTAAGGTGGGGCGGGGAGGCACAATTAAATCCACAACACTCTTTCTTCCTAGCACACGAAATCTATTCATACCTTCTGGCCTTGCACTTGTTTGCCCTTTCTTGTGTCTATCATGTTCTTCTACTCCTCCAGGTCTACACTTAAATGTCATCTACCAGAAAGACTTTCCCTGACCATTTACCAATACTTGGTGTTCCCTTTTGCTTCTTTGTAACACTTACCACCAACTCCATGCAATGTACTTATTGGCTTATTTATTTATGTTTTTTTTTCATTTTCAAAGATTAAAATACCTCCTGAACCAGAGGTATCATCTTTATGAATTGTGGAAGAAAATAGAATCAACAAGGAAGACATTAGGGTGAAAGCAGGAGGCTGTGATAAACAAATGTTCTCAAATACCTCTAAATCACACACACACAAAAATTAATGTTAAAGGGAAAAATAAGCCACAGTTTCATAACATATTTAGGGATAGAGTTTATATTTAGAGCAAATTACAGATAAGGTATTTTGGGGGAAAAAAGTTAATGTAATCAACAGTTAGCAACTATTTAGTGAGTCCTTATTATATGTTAAAATAGTGTCAATTGGGCAATGGTGTTATAGCAAAAAAATGTTAAAATACCAAATTCTCTGCTGCCATAGGGCTTGCATTCTAAAAGAAGAAGACAGAAGATAACCAAATTTTAAAAATATTTAATACAGGGGCGCCTGGGTGGCTCAGTCATTTAAGTGTCTGACATCAGTGGAGGTCATGATCTTGTGGTCTGTGAGTTCAAGCCCCATGTTGGGCTCTGTGTTGACAGCTCAGAGCCTTGAGCCTGCTTCGGATTCTCCCCTCCCCCATTCACTCTGTCTCTCTCTGTCCCTCAAAAATGGATTTAAAAAAATAAAAATATTTAATATATATATTCAATATATATTCCCTCATATATAAATATTTTATACACACACACACACACATGGAAAGTGAGAGAGAAAAAACAGATATGGCAGATAGAGGTGCTTGACTGGATATCATTTTATCCTCATTTTATCTAAGGTGTTTAGAGAAGCCTCTCTGTGGAGATGACATTTGAGCAGAGACTTCAATGAAATAAGAAATGACCCAAGGAACAGTGTCCAAGACAAGGTAATCAGCAATTTAAAGGTCCTGAGATAAAAGAAGAATGTGTTTTGCATATTTAAGGAAGAGTAAGAAGACCAGAGTGACCGGAGCAGAATGAATGAGAGGAAAAGGAATGACAAATAAATTTGGAGTGTGGGTGGGGAGAAGCAGAAGGAGAGGCCCGGGTTGGTAAACTATGACCTAGCATTTAAATCTAACCCGGTGCTTATTTTTCTAAATAGAATGTTTTTGGAATACAGCGATGCCCATTTATTTATGTATTTTCAATGGCAGCTTTCACACTACAAGGGCAGAGTTGAGTAGCTATGATGAAACCATATGACACACAAAGCCTAAAATATTTACCATCCGGTCCTGTACAGAAAACATTTGTGGATCATCATAAGAACCCTGGCATTTACTGTGCATGAGGTGGGTTTTGAATAGAATAATGGACATGTGATCTGACTTAAGTTTTAAAAGGATCACTCTGACTATTATATAAAGAACAGACTGTGAAGGGCTAAAGGTACAAGCAGGCAAGTTAGCTCAGAAGTGTCATAATTGTCCACCAAACTTAAACTACATTGTTAATATACATAATTAAGTAATCTCATGATCTCAGGTAACCATAAAAGTGGCTTTATAGTTTAATT
Source organism: Prionailurus bengalensis (assembly GCF_016509475.1). Classification (NCBI taxonomy): domain Eukaryota; kingdom Metazoa; phylum Chordata; class Mammalia; order Carnivora; family Felidae; genus Prionailurus; species Prionailurus bengalensis. The sequence continues at coordinate 98,837,381 of NC_057344.1, read as the reverse complement.
TTGGTGTAAAAGCTTGCAATCTTGCATACCATTCTTTTATCTTTTAAAATCTCTAATGTTTCATTTTCCTAATTTTTTCAACTATATGTTGAAAACAGAAAATTTGAAGTTTTTATTCTATTTGCACTTTGAAAAAGGTTTCAATTTCATGGGTGCTCTGATTATCCTCATGCAAATTGCTTTCACTGTATCTGAAAACTTTTTAGGTTATTTTTGGTAAACTATGACTAATACTAACCTTTAGACTCTGTTGCAATTAAAATCTTCCTCATTTGAATCACTAGAGTTTTGATAAATATTTCCACATTATAAAAGTGAAATTATAAACTTTTCTTAAAACTAATCATAAACACACTGAAATACATTACATTAACTTAATATTGTGACTTATTTATTTATTCATATCAGACAATGAATATGTATCAGGTGCTAATGTTGTGACAGTCACTATCCTATGCACTAACATGAAATGATTAATGAACAGACATTTTGCTTTAGTATAGGGAGAGGCAAGAACAAATGAGCAAGTAATCAAACAAAAGTAAATGAGTTATAGACTGTGAAAAGCTATAAAAGAGAACAAACCTACTACTAAGATAGAAATAATAGAGGGTTGTATGGTGACAGATGGTAGCTACACTTGGGATGAGCACAGCATAACTTATCGAAAATGTGAATCACTATGTTGTACACCTGAAAGTAATGTAACACTGTGTGTCAACCACTCTCAAATTAAAAAAAAAAGAAAGAAAAAGAAATAATAGAGACTAACCTGTTTGTATGATAAAAGTAATTTTTCTAGAAAAGTAATATTTAAGCTGAGACCTAAAAATAAGATGTCACCAATCTTGTAAAGAATGGAGGAAAATCTATCATAGATGGTAGGGACACCGCTTATAAAGCCCCAATATAAGAATAGGCTTGGTGTGTTTGAGGAATTGAAAAGCCAGTGTCGCAGGAGCAGAACCATCAATGGATGGAGCGGAGATGATTACAGTCACACAGAACAAGAGACACTGCAGCTTCTAACATACAGTGACACGTTGACACAATTCCAAAAATTCTGTGGAAAAGACATCATATTTAGAGAAGTTTTTTAGTATATGTGCTGCCGAAGCGAGCACAAGAGAAGTTTTTTAAAAAATGACTTAAAATAAGTACTTTGCCTACTTTAATCAAAATGTTTGAATTATTTGTTCACATTAATCAAATCTAATGCTTAATTTTTTTTTCTCGAGGCACAATTTAAGGATCCTAAGAAATAAGAATTTTTATTAGCCACATCATGCCAATTTACATGCTTCATAGCAGGAAATCCTTTTCTGTGTGTGCGTGCTTTGATCTCGCCATTTTATTTCATCTTACTAAATTCCTTATAAAGTCATATCAAATATAAGCCTTGGGAAGTATGTATAAAGTCCATTTCCATTTTTATCCCATTACTGGGTCTTTTTCATTGGAAAAAATCCCTAAGGTTGCTCTCATTTTGTATGCAGTTTGAAGATACAGCTTAATGCCTGCAGAGACACATTTATTTATTTTAACTTTGATCATAGCTGAAAACTTAATAGTGTTTTTTTAAACATTTTCCCCTTTGGTGATAATTTTCTTTTTAATTTTTACCAAAGAATAATCTAATTTTGACACTATGTGTATAAATGTATATTTTTTCCACTAAGAGTGGGTTGGAAATCCCCTTATCACATGAAAATATAGTCTGGAGGGATATATTTCTGCTTTAGAATAAAAATTGTTAGTCACATCTTAAAGAATTTGATAATACATAAACAGTGATATATTAAGAAAAAATAGTTCTATGACTTTTCTCCAGCAATCTCATTTTCTGCATTTCAATATAAAAACATAGATAGGTTGACCTATTTTGTCTGAATATCCATACTTTAAACTCATACTTTAATACTCCTTCATAATCATACTTTAAAGGTAACGGAAATTATAGATTCAAATTCAGAGTTGATTAACTCCAATTGGTCTAATATCATAATATCCGTTATGAGAGAAAAAAAATATTGAAAAAATCAACTTAGAAACCAACGTGGATGCATTTAGCATCAGTTTTACTATGAACTGACTGAAATAATTTTGTTACGGGAATAAATTATAAGATTTCCAAACATATATTTTATTTGTTAACAATACATTACCATGTGCCAAAGCTGGCATTCAGTGCTAGGATCAGCCCTGGGTATCACAAAACCAACAGTTATTAGAAAAGTGTAAGGTATTCCAATAGGTCAAAATAATGACACTTACCACAGTCTGTGACTATGGAGAGGAAATAGTGTCTATTCTCACAATTTAGCCAGTAATCAAAATTATCTAGAGAACGTTTAAAAAATGTATAAGCCGTGGTCCTACCTCACATTAAGACAAAAGTACGGGTCTCTCCTGTAAATCAGAGGATGATATGGTCAAGAACACAAATAAAGAAGGTCATTGGGGCATAAGAACATAGAGTGGATGAATGGTACAGGAAGGAAGTTCACGTGACTAGGAAAGTTACTGCACTAACTTGAGTGAAGATGATGTTACATGAATTAAGTTTGGAGATGTGGAGATCAAAAGAAAGATTCGAGAGTTAATTCAGATGATTGCACAGATATAGAGTATATAAAAAAGAGAACACCATTGCATAGAGGAAAAAATTGTGTAAGAATCTGAAATATTACCTAAGTGCTATCCAGTAGGGTAGTCACTAGTCACATGTAGCTATTTAGTACTTGAAATGTGACTAGTCTAAGCTGAGATATATTTTATGTGTAAAATATACATTGGATTTTGAAGATTTAGTAAAAAAAAGAATATAACATGTTATTAGTAGTTTTCTCTTAATTACATGCTTAAATAACAAAATGTTGGATATGTTGGGGGAAAATGCTATAACAATGAATTTTATCTGCTTCTTTTGACTTTTTTTTTTTTTAATTTTTTTTTTCAACATTTATTTATTTTTTGGGACAGAGAGAGACAGAGCATGAACGGGGGAGGGGCAGAGAGAGAGGGAGACACAGAATCGGAAGCAGGTTCCAGGCTCTGAGCCATCAGCCCAGAGCCCGACGCGGGGCTCGAACTCCCGGACCGCGAGATGGTGACCTGGCTGAAGTCGGACGCTTAACCGACTGCGCCACCCAGGCGCCCCTCTTTTGACTTTTTTAATATGTGATGAGGTAATTTAAAATTGCACTTTGGCTTGTAATATCTATCTATTTAACAACACTACCTTAGACGATGATCTGGACTTTATAATTTTTTTTTTTTTAATTTTTAATTGTTTATTTATTTTTTTAGAGACAGAGCCCGAGCAGGAGAGGGGCAGAGAGAGAAGGAGACACGGAATCTGAAGCAGGCTCCAGGCTCAGAGCTGTCAGCACAGAGCCTGACACGGGGCTCAAACCCATGAGCTGTGAGATCAAGACCTGAACCAAAGTCAGATGCTTAACCAACTGAGCCACCCAGGCGCCCCTGGACTTTATAATTTTGAATGTAACTTATACCTTCTAAGACTCTGTCTTCACTTTAGCAGGATACAAATAACTTTTTAAATTTTTTTTCTGAAAAGCCCATAGGCCTATTTGGAGGATCAATTGAAAGAAAATATAAAAGAACAGTGTAAATAACAAAACATTTATAAATTATTTTGAAATCAGTAAATAAATAAAATGTACAGCTAACCTAGGTCACTCTGAAAATCACTTTTTTTTTTAAGTTTATTTATTTATTTTGAGAGAGAGAACGAGAGAGAGAGAGAGAGTGGGAAGGGGCAGAGAGAGAGAGATAATCCCAAGCAGGCTCCATGGTGTCAGCTCAGAGCCCAACATGGAACTCAATCTCATGAACCAGGAGATCATGACTTGAGCTAAAATCAAGAGTTGTACGCTTAACTGACTGAGCCACTCAGGTGCCCCTGAAAACCACTTTTGTGCAAACATAACTTCCATGATTAGACAGCTAACTGATCAGCACAAATTAGCATAAATCAAGACTCTGAGAATCAATTTTGCCAAGGCAAATTTTTTATCCTAGATACTACCTGAAGAAATTCAGATGTAGCCCACAATAACGTGTTTAATGTCTAATAATCTTATAAAAACTAAATGTTCTCCATAACATATGGCAATGTATTCTATTTAGCCTAAATCTACTCCCTTGAAATGTCATTAGGCCCAATAGTTAGATTCAAGAAGTCAGTGAATAAACAATTGCCACCTATAAATTGGAATAATTTATTCACTTTGAATATATTATCTTTAGCCATCTTCATATATTTAATATGACTTCTTTAAAAATGTATCTGTTTTTCATAGAAAACTTGAAGTGTTTGATGTTTTAGGGCAATATAAAGTGAAGTCAACTCTCAAGGTGACTAATTTTGAAAACAAAACCAATGGGGCACCTAGGTGGCTCAATCGGTTAAGTGTTGGACTCTTGGTTTCAGTTTAGGCCATGATCTATGGTTTGTGAGTTCCAGCCTGATATCAGGCTCTGCTCTGATGGTGTGGAGCTTGCTTGGGATTCTCTCTCTCCCCCTCTCTCTGCCCCTATTTCCATCGTGCTCTCTCTCTCTCTTTCTCTCAAAATAAATAAATCAACTTAACCAAAAAAACTTACTTAAAAAAATTTCAAAAAGAGAAAATGTTGCCTTATTTTTGTGAAAATCACTTTGATGATTCTCTCAAATAAGTTATGAATATTGCATGTAATAACAAAAACCCTGATAATTGTGAGAGGTTCAAAATTACTTTAAACTGAAGATGACTCTAAAAATTATCACGGTCTTAGTCCAGGCTGTAAGGATGCTTTTTTATAGTATTCAAAAGAATGATTTTTCAAGAAATACATTTATCTAAATATAAGTTATTAATTTTAAACAGACTCCAATCAAGATAAGAAAAAAATAAGAAAGCTAAAGATAAGAAGGTGACAGTACATGAATTAAGATTGGAGATGTGGAGATCAAAAGAAAAAATCGAGGGATAGTTCAGATGATTGCCTGGGTATAGAGTATATTAAATACTCAGTCCAATGTAAAGTTATAAATCTGGTGGAAAATGTAACTGTGCATTGCTTCTCTTTTATAGATTAT